>NC_135235.1:106558541-109245208 GCF_051348905.1 Ranitomeya variabilis
AATGCAAATGGCCGAAAGAGGAGTGGTGGACTCCCCAATCTTGTAGAAACAAGACAACGATTATAGAACCAAAAACACATGGGCTACTTGCACAGTGAACAAGTCTGTAGAAACCTGTTCACACCACCAAGAAACTTGAAGACACAAAAAGAGCACAGCGAGGTCAAAAATACTCTGTTGTAAAAAAGTCACAGTAAATAAGCAAGTGCTAGTCAAAAAATGAAAATACAGAGTATTTAGTTAATACGTTTTTTTGCAAAAAAATGTATATTAAGCTGCTCCACCAATCGACAAGGTATACCCATAATAGAGCAGTCCTATCTAATGTATATAATCCCTATCTGATGTATTTAAAAACCTGATCATCTGTATAGTACCTATATAAGCAGGGTTCAGAGAGAAAATATCCATGTGGACATGCTGGATGGAACAGCTCCTCCAAAGAGGAGTGGTGGACTCCCCAATCTTGTAGAAACAAGAGAACGATTATATTTGTTCATATATATATTATATATTGTTCAGACTGGCCTACCGCCTCAACGCATTAACCTAACTATCCCTGTGTGGCCTATTAAAAAAAAATAAAAACAAAAAACAAAACAAAAAAAAAACACAATCAGGTTCCTCGCATCATGTTCGCATACACTTTATGCAGTTAATAGCACTCTGTGTCTGTACTGCTACATACTTAGGCTGTTAACTGGTTCATGCAGCTTTACATGAACACCCGAGCCTTACACTATGGCTGGTCCAAATAACTAAAGCAATTGTTACCATCCACCTCTCGTGTCTCCCCTTTTCCTCATAGGTTGTAAGCTTGCGAGCAGGGCCCTCATTCCTCCTGGTATCTGTTTTGGACTGTCATTTCTGTTATACTGTAATGTCTATTGTCTGTACAAGTCCCCTCTATAAGTTGTAAAGCGCTGCGGAATATGTTGGCGCTATATAAATAAAAATTATTATTATTATTATTCCTTGATAGGGCGTTGATCCAGGGAACTAGTCTGATTGCTGTATGTGGAGTCGGGAAGGAATTTTTTTCCCCAATGTGGAGCTTACTCTTTGCCACATGGTTTTTTTTTTGCCTTCCTCTGGATCAACATGTTAGGGCATGTTAGGTTAGGCTATGGGTTGAAGTAGATGGACTTATAGTCTTCCTTCAACCTTAATAACTATGTTACTATGTTACTATGTTTAGGCACATCAGGGACTCTCCAAACGCGACATGGCATCTGATCTCAATTCCAGCCAATTTTGCATTGAAAATTCAAATGGGGCTGCTTCCCTTTTGAGCTCTGCCATGTGCCCAAACAGTGGTTTACCCCTACATATGGGGTGTCAGCATACTCAGGACAAATTGCACAACAACTTTTGGGGTCCAATTTCTCCTGTTACCCTTGGGAAAATAAAAAATTGGGGGCGAAAAATAATTTTTGTGAAAAAAATATGATTTTTTATTTTTACGGCTCTACATTCTAAAACTTCTGTGAAGCACTTGGGGGTTCAAAGTGTTCACCACACATCTAGATAAGTTCCTTAGGGGGTCTACTTTCCAAAATGGTGTCACTTGTGGGAGGTTTCCACTGTTTAGGCACATGAGGGGCTCTCCAAACGCAACATGGCGTCCAATCTCAATTCCAGCCAATTTTGCATTGAAAAGTCAAATGGTGCTCCTTCCCTTCCAAGTTCTGCCATGTGCCCAAACAGTGGTTTACCTGCAATTATGGGGTAACAGCGTACTCAGCACAAATTGTACAGCAACTTTTGGGGTCCAATTTCTGCTGTTACCCTTAATAAAATAAAACAAATTGGATCTGAATTACTTTTTTTGTGAAAAAAAAGTTAAATGTTCATTTTTTAAAAAACATTTCCAAAATACATGTGAAGCACCTGAAGGGTTAATAAACTTCTTGAATGTGGTTTTGAGTACCTTGAGGGGTGCAGTTTTTAGAATGGTGTCACTTTTGGGCATTTTCTGTCATATAGGCCCCTGAAAGTCACTTCAAGTGTGAGGTGGTCCCTAAAAAAATGGTTTTGCAAATTTTGTTGTAAAAATGGGAAATCGCTGGTCAACTTTTAACCCTTATAACTTCCTAACAAAAAAAAATTATGTTTCCAAAATTGTGCTGATATAAAGTAGACATGTTGGAAATGTTATGTATTAACTATTTTGTGTGACATATCTCTCTGATTTAAGGGCATAAAAGCTAAAAGCTTGAAAATTGCAAAGTTTTCTAAATTTTTGCCAAATTTCCATTTCTTTCACAAATAAACGTTATTCATATCTAAAATTTTTTACCAGTAACATAAAGTACAATATGTCATGAGAAAACGGTCTCAGAATCACCGGGATCCGTTGAAGCATTTCAGAGTTATAACCTCATAAAGTGACAGTGGTCAGAATTGAAAAAAATGGCCTGGTCAGGAAATTGAAAACAGGCTTTGGGTTGAAGGGGTTAAATTTTTCCATGAACATAGAAATCAGGACTGTTTTTTTTGCGGGACAAGTGTTCATTTTTCCACCATTTACTTTATCTTATAATATAGTGAAAAACAGGAGAAAAAATGTTTCCAAATGCGTTAAAATGGTGGAAACAATGTAACTCCTTCATTTTTGGATGCAGTATTTAATTTTTAGTAAAATAACCTGAAAACATAATTCTCTAAGTCGATGTGATTACGGCCAAACCAAACATGTGTAGGGTTTTTTCTTACTGTTTTTCAATGCCATTTTGCAAGACCCATAAGAACATTTTTATCTTTCCGTTGATAAATTTGTATTAAGACTTGTTTTTTTTTGCGCAGTGTGCTGATTTTAATTATTTTATTTTGGGGTATATACTGATTGCTTTTTATTGCATTTTTGTGAGTGATAAGACGACAAAATAGCCGCAATTTTGGTGTTTTGATGTTTTTTCTTTACATTTTCTGCAGGGGTTAAACATTTTATATGTTGATGGAATGGATTTTTACGAACACGGCAATACCAAACGTTTTTTTTTATTTTTTACCCTTCTTTATTTTTCACTATTGAACAAAGAGATGATTTCAAATTTTATATTTTTTAAACATTTTAAAAAACCTTTTCAGTTATTTTTCTCTTTCTTTTTTCTGTCACTGTAGGGGTTGCAAAGCTGCAATCGCTTGTACATTATACAACATTTTTTTTTAATATTGCTGTTTATACAGTAGTAATAATCACGTTCTCTTATGAAGCCCAGCCTGTGGCTGGACTTCACAGGAGAACAAATATGGCAGTGACTTGGGCTTTCAGCAGGTCCCTGGATGCAATGCCAACCCATCAGCTCCACACAATTTCAGCATTGGAGGGCCAATAGGTGCTCAGACAAACACCCGGGCCTGACTATGGCACTAAAATGCTGCTGTAAGTGAGTGACAAAGACATTCAAGGGCATATGCACGCAATGTCTTTTAGACATGTGCAATCCCTTGCATGGTTTTGAAAGGAAGACACTTCAAGAGTTGCTGGAGTATTTTGTCCTAAAGCTTCTTTTTATCGCATAGCACTCGGCCCAGCGTTATACTATGGGGTAGCGCAGATCATGCGATTATTTTCTCATGCTGTTTCATCATGAAAAAACAATCGAGTGGCTCCAATATTCGGATTGCACTCACCGAAACAAGTATATGGGTAAATGTTAAACATCGGACTGCACTCGGATGTCATCGGCGTGCAATACAATTACAGAGGACACAGACAATGGAGAAGAAGGAGAAATTGAGTTCTCCATCTTCTCCGCACCTGCACATGCGAGAGAATCAGATCACAATCAGATCAAACGCTGACAGTTATCGGCCCAAGTCTTAAAGACAGATGCTGGCTGCGCAGTGTGAAGTGTACTCAGCCTCTAAGCTCACAGTACAAACCCTGACTCGCTGCATGACGTATATGTCCATGATGGAGCGTCAATGGGTGTACCCCACTAAACAGGATCCTTTTCTCATACAGTCAAGCACCATTTTTGTGATTTTGTGTACTCTAACATATCTGTTTTACAATTACTTTGGGCTTGTTGTCCACAGGAAGCAATTACGTTTTTTTCATTGAGGTCATGCTGTGGATTTCAAGCCCTCACCACCAATCAATTTACACAGCGTGTGGAAATCAATTATGTAAATTTACCCCTAAATAGTTAACTTAACAAATATGACTCATCCAGCTGAAAACAAGGTGTCATACACATTCATCGACAGAAAAATGAAAAAAGTTATTAAATTTGCAACCACTGAAAATAAGTTTTTCTATGAAAAAAGTGGTAGTGACAAAAATAACATATATATTTAGGAATGTATAATAGTATCAACCCATAGAAAAACAAACAACACGTTATTCTGTACAGTGAGTGGAAAAAAGGTGTTAACATCAATAAGTCATACAATGGGTACGGAAAGTATTCAGACCCCTTTACATTTTTCACTCTTTGTTTCATTGCAGCCATTTGGTAAATTCAAAAAGTTCATTTTTTCTCATTAATCTACACTCTGCGCTCCCATCTTGACTGAAAAAAACAAATGTAAAAATCTTTGCAAATTTATTAAAAAAGAAAATCTGAAATATCACATGGTCATACGTATTCAGACTGTTTGCTCAGTATTGAGTAGAAGCACCCTTTTGAGCTAGTACAGCCATGAGTCTTCTTGGGAGTGATGCAACACATTTTTCACACCTGGGTTTGGGGATCGTCTGCCATTTTTTCCTTGCAGATCCTCTCCAGGTTCGTCAGGTTGGAGCAGTGCTGTCAAGTCATCAGTGCTGCAGCCAATCATTGGGCTCAGCGGCTCATGTTATCTGCATTGACAGGATCACTAAGCCCAATATTTGGCTGTTGATGTGAAACAACCACTGCAATATAGACCAGAGGCAGGGTGAACAGCTGGAGAAGTAGACGGTAAGTTATTGTCATGCTCCACCAAGGAGCCACATGATGCGCAGCGAGATGGTTAGGAAGGGAAACACTGCCACTAGGGAGAGATAGGAAGGGCAACCCCTGAAACTTGCCCTGCACAGCCCTGTGCTCCCTGACATTTCTAGACTGGTTGATTCACTCCATGTGGTACATGGGTTCTTATCTCTGTCTATCCCTAAGCACGGCCCTGGCTAGTGCATGGGGCAGCAGGAGCACTTGTCCTGCTCTGAGATAAAGACATGAAAAGGAAACAGACAAGGGGAAAAGAAACGACAATCTCTCAACACGCACCCAAACTAAATAAAAGTATAAAGGTAAGGTGAGGCAAACCAAATAGGAGATAACGTAAAGGAAGACACTAAAACAAACTAGATGATCTCTCTTCACACAACTCACAACTCCAGCTCCAAACCAGGTCATAGCAAACTATCACTGGCAACTACTCAAGTTAAGAGGTGAGTATTTATACCAGAGGGGAGTGGAGAACTCAGAACAGCTGAGATAACTCAGGACCATGAGCTCAAGGAGATAAACAACTCTTTAACCCTTGCAACAACAGAGCAAGGGAAAGCTGCACAGCTTAACCCTTGCAACACCAGAACAAGGGAAAATTGCACAGCTAACTGGAAGGCAAAGCAGATCCATCCAGTGCACATGCACATGTAGCCAGACGTCATGATCTTTTGACCGCTCTGTTTCAAGAAAGTACTATATTTTGGAAGTATGTATGCGGTTGTCAATTGGCCAAGTCAGTAATTTGTATCTGCTCTAAGGGATTTTCAGGCTTCCCTTCCAGCAGCCATGGCTTACTGACATGGCCGATGGATTAGATACTGTGACTCGGTTCACATCAACCCTAAGGCCACATTTACTTTCAGTATTTGGTCAGTATTTTACCTCAGTATTTGTAAGCCAAAACCAGGAGTGGAACAATCAGAGGAAAAGTCCAATAGAAACACATCACCACATCTGTATTTTTCTCCCACTTCTGGTTTTGGCTTACAAATACTGAGACATTCAGTCTAGAGGATACTATTACAAATTAACTTTTAATTAAATCATAGCTTAAAACTTCAGTAGAGCAGCAACAGCCCAAATCCAAACTTAACACCTACTATCAATATACTACAAACCACAAAAAAATGTCCTATCCTTTAGAAAGAATGCTAGCTATCGTATCTGAGTCACGTTCATACGGGTAGAAGCATCCCTCACTCTGCCCTGTCGTGTCCTCTGGGTAACAACACTCTGCTGGTGCCTCCCAATTAGGGTTAGAGCAGGAGCAACTGCAGAAGGCACGACAGGGCAGAGTGAGGTATTGATTTGGGCTCTTGCTGCTCAGCTCAAATTTTTAGCTATCATTTAATTAAAAGTTAATTTTTAATAGTATCCTCTAGGCTGGATGTGTTAGTAAGGTCGGTGTCACACTTGCATGTGCAATGCGAGAAAATTGCACGAGTCTCTCTCATCAATACCAGGAACTGCCGCCGGCACTCGGGACCGGAGTGTGTGGCTGCATGTATGTCTATGAAGCTGAACGTTCCGTTCCCGAGTGTCGGCGGCAGTGCCGGGTATTGATGCGAGAGACTCATGCAAGTTTCTCACATTACAGTCGCAAGTGTGACCCCGGCCTAATACTGAGGAGATGCCATGTTAAAGACAGAAACAAGGGCCTTTATTGCTTAATATTTCAAATACTGAGGTAAAAACCTCACCAAATACTGAACATGTGCATGTGGTCTAATGCTCAAGCTTCATCTCCCTCATAGAAGGCCCTCCACACTTTGCATGTTTCCAGTGGCAGGGGAATTGGAGCAATGGTGTGGTTATTAAGTGATTAACTACAAATTATATTGTGTTGTTTTTTTTTACCAGAGTTTTTTCCCTATATTGATTTGCATATGTCTTACTAGGTTGCTAGTTTTTCTGTTTTTGTTTTTGTTTTTTTAAATGTATACAGCCAATGATTGTCAAATGTGAAATTTCACTTCAGATATGTGCACACAGAATTTTCTTGAGGTGGTATTGGAGCAGAAACTGTGCCGTAACTCTCCAAATCCTCCTCAAAAACTTGGAGGCTGTGCTCTAAAAATTGCAAAAAAGACTCTGTGTACACATTGGACAGGTTTTTCAGGATCAATATACAGCACCCCCACCAATTTAGCTGTGTTCAGCTCTGGTGGCTGCCAGATGTAAACAGTGAATGGAGCGAACAGCATGGTCCTGTTCGATGCATATTGGCTGGTCATGGATATTTCAGTACTGGGGAACAGCCAATACATTGTGAACAGATCTGGCGCAAAAAACAGCTAATCGTTGGGGGCGCTGGACATTGGAACCCCCGATCTGCTGTTGATTACCTATCCTGTAGATAGGTCATGAATGCCATAAGCCTAGACACCTTCATTATTACACCTGAGATGAGAGAATACACAGTGCGTTAATACTTGTGCTAACGTCACGTAAGCTCTTTAGTGACATCTAGTGGCCACTATGAGAAAGTTCATCACAACTGAAAAAGAATCTGTCAGCCGTTTCCCCTCTCCTAGAACACTACCACCATGAAATGGGGACAAACCCTGGTGTAGCAGTAATAATAAATGTACCTTAGAAACAAAAATATTAAAATCTCCTGCTTTGATGCAAATTACTTAATATCATCCACTGCATGTTCCTTTAGCAGGCATATGTATTCAGTCATCTCCACATAATCCTTCTCATTAAGGCTTGATTTATGCCTCCATCATCAGAGGTGTCAAACTGCATTCCTCGAGGGCCGCAAACCATGAGTGTTTTCAAGATTTCCTTAGCATTCCACAAGGTGCTGGAATCATTCTGTGCAGGTGATTAAATTATCACATGTGCAATACAAGGAAATCTTGAAAACATGACCTGTTTGCGGCCCTCAAGGTATGCAGTTTGACACCTCTGTCCTACATCATCCAATGTCATATGCATAAATATCAATCAAATCTCTGCTGGGATCACATGACAGAGAAATACTCAGTGGAGGCTATAAGGACTCGCTCGCACTTGAGATGAAATTGGACGAATGTAATCAGATTAAAAAATCGGATTGCATTCGGATCAATGTAATTCAATGATTCAGTGCTCATCTGTGATTTTTTTTTTATCAGCTCGGATCGGATTATGATCAGACTGATAAAAAAAACGCAGCCTGCTGCAAATGGATCCAAATTTCGGATTGCAATTGCCAATGCAAGTCACTGGGTTCAAGAAAAAAATCGCACGGCACTAGGACCATGTGTGTGCCATATGATTTGTACTCACCCATCTCCTTGAAAACCCGACATTTCAGCATCTGTGTACAGTAAAGTTACAGTGTATTCAGAATAGAATAAAGTAGATATATACACATAGAATAGATATAAAGATGTCAGTCACATAAATAATTAATGCAGTGCTTGTGCAGCTTACTGTATATGTATTTAATTAATAAATACATTTCTGTAAAAAATGGCGTGGAATCCAGTAGAGGGAAAGCTGAAGGCTGGGGGCAGATGTTTATAGCCTGGGAAGGGAGTAATACCAATGTAGCTTCCCAGGTTATTAATATCAGCTCACAGCTGTATACTTAGCCTTTACTGGCTGTTAAAATGGAGGATCCCCCCAAAAAATGCTGTAGGGTCCACCTATAATTTATAACCAGCAAAGGCTAGGCAGACAGCTGCAGGCTGATATTAATAGCCAATCAAGGGGCCATGGATATTGGCTCCCCAAGAATAAAATATCAGCTCTAAGCCACCCCTGAAAAGATGCATCCATAAGAAGAACTAATTCTGGCGCTTAGTCTCTGCTCTCCCCACTTGCCCTGGTACGATGGAAAGTGGGTAATAGGGTTGGGGTTGATGTCATCTTTGTATTGGCAGCTGACATCGAGTACAGTGGTTAGTAATGGAGAGATATAAGATGTCCCCATTATTAACTCCATAGTCATATTGCAAATAAAAAAACACCCTGAATAAAGTCCTTTATTTGAAATAGGGGCAAGGAACTTAGATTAGTCACACCACTCTAGCGCTGCAATAAAAAAAAATGCTGGAGTGGTGCTTTAATATTATCTCATTCCAGTGTTCATATCATACTTCCAGATATTGCCTACACTCTTCTGTCACATAGTGCCTAAATAATACTGCCATGCAGGTCAGTTTTAGCATTTACTAAAAAAAAAACAAAAAAACAAACAAACAACTGTGGAATTGCACTTTTTTTGCATTTTCACCGCACTTGACACGATATGTTAAAACCAATGTTGTTTCTCAAAAGTGCAACTCGTCCCGCAATAAAAACAAGCCCTCACATGGCCATATTGACTGAAAAATAAAAAAAAGATATGGCTCTTGGAAGAAGGGGAGCAAAATAAGAAAACACAAAAACTGAAATACCTCTGGTCATTAAGGGGTTAAAGGAAAGCTTTCATCAGAACATAACCTAATGTTTAAATCCAGTGAATTTTTGTTTATTTTTCCCATATCACAATCTTTATTAAAAAAAAAATAGAAATCTGAAATTCTCGCAGTGGTCACTGGAGCTTTTTTAGACTCTAATTTCCTGTTTGAGGAAATCTATATGTAAATTGGCCACATTTAACAGACTACAACTCTAACTTTTGTATTAAAGCATCTAATGAGCACGTGCAAAGGTCATTGTGAAGGGAGGAGGAGCAGGGTCAGCTGTGACTTCACTTATTATGATTCGGGACTTCTTTGTTATTAGCTGTGTATAGAGGTGATAGTTGTCATTGTAACCCTGCCTCTGATGATAAGAAGCCTACTGAAAACCACTCTTGAAAAAATGGGAAGCAAGAGTCTAAAAAAATCCCCAGTGGCCAGTGTGAAAATTGAATGATTACTTTTTTATATATATATAAAGATTGTGATATGAAAAAAAATCCAAAAATGTATTTAAAAATGCATGTAAAACATAAAGCTAATTTAAACAATAGGTGATTTTCAGATGATGGCTTCCATTTAAGCTCCTTTCCCATTCTTTTATCCCTTCTACCTCGGAGCTCTGTTAGTAGTAGATATAGAACCATTATCATCCGGACATTGCTGGAATCCAGATTGGTGATAAGACTTATAAATGGATATTTGTGCAGGTTATTTATTAGCTACTTTTACTATTTCTATCTAACCTGTTCATTGTGCATTGGATCTATTTTAAGCTACATCTTGACTATATCTAGACTTAAAGTTAACATGACAAAGTCCAAAGTTCTTTACCGTATAACCCCAGTGGTAAACTTTCAACATCATGTCTATTCTCACTCTATTTCCTATCTGGGTATTAGACTAGCTAATGATATATGTAAGATCTATGAAATTGACTATATAAAGCTATCGAAGATGAAATTAAGAAGTGGAATATACCACATTTATCATGGGTTGAGTGAAGTTAGCAGTCTTGTCCAGCGTCGGACTGGGGTGTCTGGGGCCCACCAGAGGAATGGACTCTAGGGGCCCACCCTACAGCTATATGCAAATATCTGTCATTATAGTGGAGCATCGGCTGTAAAACACCGGCGGCTGCCGCACATCTACCGTGTGCCCCAATAACTGGGATGTATAATTACGGTAGTTTACATTAATGTGGTTCTTGGTAAAACAAGTTATCACTGATCCATGGGCTCCACAGGATTGGTGATCGCTTAGATCCGACCATTAGAAACTGGGGAAGTTTTATCCCTGACAGGACACTTTTATCACTATTTTAAAATGCAGCGGCAGGTGGGATTTCTGACCGCAGCTCCATTCATTCTCTTTGGGGCTTCCAGAAAAAAACAAGTGCAGCCACTGAGGGAATGAATGGATCAGTGATCTAGTCGGACATGCCACTCCAGTCTAATGGGGATAAAAAGTTCCACATTTTGCTGAGTGGGTCCAAGCAGTCAGACCCCCACCAATCAATATGTTATCACTTATCCTGTGGAGAGGTGATTACTTTTTTCCACAGGAAACCTGTCATGATCTCAATGGCAAGAGAACATAGCATCAGCATATATAGGCACTAGCTCTTGGAAGATGGGAACTGAGCTGACCATGAACTAAACCTAACGCACAACTAGCAGTGGCCGGGTAGCATGCCTACGTTGATTCTAGATGCCCAGCACCAGCCGGAGGACTAAATAATGCTAGCAGAGGAAAATATTAGTCCTAGCTCACCTCTAGAGAAATACCCCGAAAGGAGACAGAGGCCCCCCACATGTATTGGCGGTGAGTTAAGATGAAATAACAAACGTAGTATGAAAATAGGTTTAGCAAATTTGAGGTCCACTTACTACATAGCAGAAGACAGAAAGGACACTTTCATGGTCAGCTGAAAACCCTATCAAAACACCATCCAGAAATTACTTTAAGACTCTGGCCTTAACTCATAACACCAGAGTGGCAATTCCTGTTCACAAGAGCTTTCCAGACACAGTAACGAAACTACAGCTGTGAACTGGAACAAAAATGCAAAAACAAACATGGACAAGAGTCCAACTTATCTAGTAGTTGTCTAGGAGCAGGAACAAGCACAGAGAGGCTTCTGATAACATTGTTGACCGGCAAGCAACTAACAGAGAAGCAAGGTTATATAGCGACTCCCACATCTTGATGGGAACAGGTGAACAGAGAAGATGAAGACACCAGTTCAATTCCACCAGTAGCCACCGGGGGAGCCCAGAATCCAAATTCACAACAGTACCCCCCCCTCAAGGAGGGGGCACCGAACCCTCACCAGAACCACCAGGGCGATCAGGATGGGCCCTATGAAAGGCACGAACCAGATCAGAGGCATGAACATCAGATGCATTCACCCAAGAATTATCCTCCTGGCCGTATCCCTTCCACTTGACCAGATACTGGAGTCTCCGTCTGGAAACACGGGAGTCTAAGATTTTCTCCACAACGTACTCCAACTCACCCTCAACCAACACCGGAGCAGGAGGCTCAACGGAAGGCACAACCGGTACCTCATACCTGCGCAATAATGACCGATGAAAAACGTTATGAATAGAAAAGGATGCAGGGAGGTCCAAACGGAAGGAAACAGGGTTAAGGATCTCCAATATCTTATACGGGCCGATGAACCGAGGCTTAAACTTAGGAGAAGAGACCCTCATAGGGACAAAACGAGAAGACAACCACACCAAATCCCCAACACAAAGCCGAGGACCAACACGACGGTGGCGGTTGGCAAAAAGCTGAGTCTTCTCCTGGGACAACCTCAAATTGTCCACCACCTGCCCCCAGATCTGATGCAATCTCTCCACCACAGCATCCACTCCAGGACAATCCGAAGATTCCACCTGACCAGAGGAAAATCGAGGATGAAACCCCGAATTACAGAAAAACGGGGACACCAAAGTGGCAGAGCTGGCCCGATTATTGAGAGCGAACTCCGCCAATGGCAAAAAAGCAACCCAATCATCCTGGTCAGCAGACACAAAACACCTCAGATATGTCTCCAGGGTCTGATTAGTCCGCTCGGTCTGGCCATTCGTCTGAGGATGGAAAGCGGACGAAAAAGATAAATCTATGCCCATCCTAGCACAGAATGCCCGCCAAAATCTAGACACGAATTGGGTCCCTCTGTCAGAAATGATATTCTCAGGAATACCATGCAAACGAACAACATTTTGAAAAAACAGAGGAACCAACTCGGAAGAAGAAGGCAACTTGGGCAGAGGAACCAAATGGACCATCTTAGAGAAACGGTCACACACCACCCAGATGACAGACATCTTCTGAGAAACAGGCAGATCTGAAATAAAATCCATCGAGATGTGCGTCCAAGGCCTCTTAGGAATAGGCAAGGGCAACAATAATCCACTAGCCCGAGAACAACAAGGCTTGGCCCGAGCACAAACGTCACAAGACTGCACAAAGCCTCGTACATCTCGTGACAGGGAAGGCCACCAGAAGGACCTTGCCACCAAATCCCTGGTACCAAAAATGCCAGGATGACCTGCCAACGCAGAAGAATGAACCTCAGAGATGACTCTACTGGTCCAATCATCAGGAACAAACAGTTTATCAGGTGGGCAACGATCCGGTCTATCCGCCTGAAACTCCTGCAAGGCCCGCCGCAGGTCTGGAGAAACGGCTGACAATACCACTCCATCCTTAAGGATACCTGTGGGCTCAGAGTTACCAGGCGAGTCAGGCTCAAAACTCCTAGAAAGGGCATCCGCCTTAACATTCTTAGAACCCGGTAGGTATGACACCACAAAATTAAACCGAGAGAAAAATAATGACCAGCGCGCCTGTCTAGGATTCAGGCGCCTGGCGGTCTCAAGATAAATCAAATTTTTGTGGTCAGTCAATACCACCACCTGATGTCTGGCCCCCTCCAGCCAATGGCGCCACTCCTCAAAAGCCCACTTCATGGCCAAAAGCTCCCGATTCCCAACATCATAATTCCGCTCAGCGGGCGAAAATTTACGGGAAAAGAAGGCACAAGGCCTCATCACGGAGCAGTCAGAACTTTTCTGCGACAACACTGCCCCAGCTCCGATCTCAGAAGCGTCGACCTCAACCTGAAAAGGTAGAGCAACATCAGGCTGACGCAACACAGGGGCAGAGGAAAAACGGCGCTTAAGCTCCCGAAAGGCCTCCACAGCATCAGGGGACCAATCAGCAACATCAGCACCCTTCTTAGTCAAATCGGTCAATGGCTTAGCAATATCCGAAAAACCAGCAATAAATCGACGATAAAAGTTAGCAAAGCCCAAAAATTTCTGAAGACTCTTAAGAGAAGAGGGCTGCGTCCAATCACAAATAGCTTGAACCTTGACAGGATCCATTTCAATGGAAGAGGGAGAAAAAATATATCCCAAAAAGGAAATCCTCTGTACCCCAAAAACACACTTAGAACCCTTCACACACAAAGAATTAGACCGCAAAACCTGAAAAACCCTCCTGACTTGTTGGACATGAGAGTCCCAGTCATTCGAAAAAATCAGAATATCATCCAGATACACAATCATAAATTTATCCAAATAATCGCGAAAAATATCATGCATAAAGGACTGGAAAACTGACGGAGCATTTGAAAGACCAAAAGGCATCACTAAATACTCAAAGTGGCCCTCGGGCGTATTAAATGCGGTTTTCCACTCATCCCCCTGCCTGATTCGCACCAAATTATACGCCCCACGAAGGTCAATCTTAGAGAACCACTTGGCCCCCTTTATGCGAGCAAACAAATCAGTCAGTAACGGCAATGGGTATTGGTATTTAACAGTGATTTTATTCAAAAGCCGATAATCAATACATGGTCTCAAAGAGCCGTCTTTTTTTGACACAAAGAAAAAACCGGCTCCTAAGGGAGATGACGATGGACGAATATGTCCCTTTTCCAAGGACTCCTTTATATATTCTCGCATAGCAGCATGTTCAGGCACAGACAGATTAAATAAACGACCCTTTGGGTATTTACTACCCGGGATTAAATCTATGGCACAATCGCACTCTCGGTGCGGAGGTAACGAACCAAGCTTGGATTCTTCAAAGACGTCACGATAGTCAGACAGGAACTCAGGAATTTCAGAGGGAATAGATGATGAAATGGAAACCATAGGTACATCCCCATGAGCCCCCTTACATCCCCAGCTCAACACAGACATAGCTCTCCAGTCGAGGACTGGGTTGTGAGATTGCAGCCAAGGCAATCCTAGCACCAAATCATCATGTAGATTATACAGCACCAGAAAGCGAATAATCTCCTGGTGATCCGGATTAATACGCATAGTTACTTGTGTCCAGTATTGTGGTTTATTATTAGCCAATGGGGTGGAGTCAATCCCCTTCAGAGGAATAGAAGTCTCCAAAGGCTCTAAATCATACCCACAGCGTTTGGCAAAGGACCAATCCATAAGACTCAAAGCGGCGCCAGAGTCGACATAGGCGTCCGTGGTAATAGATGACAAAGAGCAAATCAGGGTTACAGATAGAATAAACTTAGACGGTAAGGTGCAAATGGAAACAGATTTATCAAGCTTTTTAGTGCGCTTAGAGCATGCTGATATAACATGAGTAGAATCACCACAATAGAAACACAACCCATTTTTCCGTCTAAAATTCTGCCGCTCGCTTCGGGACAGAATTCTATCACACTGCATACTCTCTGGCGACTTCTCAGTGGACACCGCCAGATGGTGCACTGGTTTGCGCTCCCGCAAACGCCTATCGATCTGAATAGCCATTGTCATGGACTCATTCAGACCCGCAGGCACAGGGAACCCCACCATAACATCCTTAATGGCATCAGAGAGACCCTCTCTGAAAGTCGCCGCCAGGGCGCACTCATTCCACTGAGTAAGCACAGACCATTTACGGAATCTTTGGCAGTAAATTTCCGCTTCATCTTGCCCCTGAGATAGGGACATCAAAGTTTTTTCTGCCTGAAGCTCTAAATGAGGTTCGTCATAAAGCAACCCCAAGGCCAGAAAAAACGCATCCACATTGAGCAACGCAGGATCCCCTGGTGTCAATGAAAAAGCCCAGTCTTGAGGGTCGCCCCGGAGCAAGGAAATCACAATCCTGACCTGCTGTGCAGGGTCTCCGGCAGAGCGAAATTTCAAGGACAAAAATAATTTGCAATTATTTCGAAAATTCTGAAACCCAGATCTATTCCCCGAGAAAAATTCCGGCAAAGGAATTCTCGGCTCAGATACAGGTGCATGACAAACAAAGTCTTGCAAATTTTGTACCTTCGTGGCGAGATTATTCAAACCTGCAGTTACACTCTGAAGATCCATTACAAACAGGTGGACACAGAGCCATTCAAAGATTAGGAGAGAAAAAAAAAAAAAAAATTTCAGCAGACTTCTTATTTCTCTCCTTTCTCAGCCAAGGATTTTAACCCTTTAGTGGGCCGGTCAAACTGTCATGATCTCAATGGCAAGAGAACATAGCATCAGCATATATAGGCACTAGCTCTTGGAAGATGGGAACTGAGCTGACCATGAACTAAACCTAACGCACAACTAGCAGTGGCCGGGTAGCATGCCTACGTTGATTCTAGATGCCCAGCACCAGCCGGAGGACTAAATAATGCTAGCAGAGGAAAATATTAGTCCTAGCTCACCTCTAGAGAAATACCCCGAAAGGAGACAGAGGCCCCCCACATGTATTGGCGGTGAGTTAAGATGAAATAACAAACGTAGTATGAAAATAGGTTTAGCAAATTTGAGGTCCACTTACTACATAGCAGAAGACAGAAAGGACACTTTCATGGTCAGCTGAAAACCCTATCAAAACACCATCCAGAAATTACTTTAAGACTCTGGCCTTAACTCATAACACCAGAGTGGCAATTCCTGTTCACAAGAGCTTTCCAGACACAGTAACGAAACTACAGCTGTGAACTGGAACAAAAATGCAAAAACAAACATGGACAAGAGTCCAACTTATCTAGTAGTTGTCTAGGAGCAGGAACAAGCACAGAGAGGCTTCTGATAACATTGTTGACCGGCAAGCAACTAACAGAGAAGCAAGGTTATATAGCGACTCCCACATCTTGATGGGAACAGGTGAACAGAGAAGATGAAGACACCAGTTCAATTCCACCAGTAGCCACCGGGGGAGCCCAGAATCCAAATTCACAACAGAAACCCCTGTAAGTGCATCTCCGCCGCTGTGTACAAAGCATTAAAACTCTAATGGAAATAAAGAATCTTCTCCTAATTAATATCAGAGAGAACAAATGACTGCCATACACAACACAATCCACTATACCAAGACCAATAATACCACATACAGGAAGAAATACCACCACACCATGACCAGACCACATAGTGACCGAATAATACTACATACAAGGGACAAATACCACCGCACCGTGTCAACACCACATATTACCACCACTTGGTGACCAAATAGCACATACAAGGGACAAATACCACAACACCATTTCCAGACCACATATTACCACCACATAGTGACTGAATACTACAATACTGATCAGAAATAAAAAAAACAAAAAAAAACACAATACTATCACCATAAGGCTGCTGTCACACTAGCAGTATTTGGTCAGTATTTTACATCAGTATTTGTAAGCCAAAACCAGGAGTGGAACAATTTGAGGAAAAGTATAATAGAAACATGTGCACCACTTCTGCATTTATCACCCACTCCTGGTTTTGGCTTACAAATACTGATTTCCACATATAGTGGGATCTATGCAATAAAGCGATCTCCACTATGGTACTAATATAAAATAAATTTTATTGAACATAATGTTAAAAACACAAATAGGATAAAATTACTACATGTAAGAAAGGTACACAATCCAATAAAAGGGACTATACTGCCATGGGAGATTGCAAGATGGCTCAGGCTGAATGCAGTATATATACAATGAGAAATACCTATGCTATGATATGAGAGTCCATAGATGGAAAGCTGCCTCTATCAACGATACCTAGCTTAATAATATGGTGTCCTAAATCAGACCCCACAAAAATACATGGCATATGCTAGAGGTAGTAAAAGGATATTACCTTACTGTTCGCCTGCTGCAATGACCCCGGCGTCCCTCTAGCATATGCCATGTATTTTTGAGGGGTCTGATTTAGGACACCATATTATTAAGCTAGGTATCGTTGATAGAGGCAGCTTTCTATCCATGGACTCTCATATCATAGCATAGGTATTTCTCATTGTATATATACTGCATTCAGCCTGAGCCATCTTGCAATCTCCCATGGCAGTATAGTCCCTTTTATTGGATTGTGTACCTTTCTTACATGTAGTAATTTTATCCTATTTGTGTTTTTAACATTATGTTCAATAAAATTTATTTTATATTAGTACCATAGTGGAGATCGCTTTATTGCATAGATCCCACTATATGTGGAAGTTTTGCTTGGTGGTACATATACCCTTCGTTTTGAAGGGATTTGTCTTTGTAAAAACATAGAGCAATTACGTGTGATTACAAATACTGATGTAAAATACTGACCAAATACTGAATGTGTGACGGCAGCCTAAGTGACATTATACACAGGAGATCTGTACTTAGTATGCAGTGTCTGTGTACAGGTAATACAGGGATCACTGGTGACATTATACACAGGAGCTCTGTATATAATGTATAGGTAATACAGTGATCACTGGTGACATTGTACACAGGACCTCTGTATATAGTATACAGTGTATAGTGTCAGTGTATAGGTAACACTGACTCACCAGTGACGTCTCTAGGTGAAGTCCTTCATCTTTCATCCAGCACAGACCGCCATCATTTCTTTCAGCCAGGACTCATTTCTGCAGGAAATAACACAGTTATCTCGAGCTCCACTTGCAGAACACATTACTTAATTTTTCACAACTTCTACATTACACCACATGAAGAAAAAAAGGCGACATAGTGTCACTCTACACAGTAACAGGACCGCCCCCCCAATTAAAACAGTATGCTCAAAAAATAAAATAAATACATCACTGCAGTAATAATATCCCTTAATTAGCCCCTATGGTAATAATATTCCCCACCCTGGCCCCGTTTATCTCATTCCTGGCTCCAGCCATATGTTCTCGCATCCTGCCCTCATGAGTATCCATTCTACCCCATATGATCTCCCCATCCTGCCTCATCTGTCTCCATCGTATCCATCCTGCCCCATGATCCAATCCTGCCCCATGTCTTTCATTCTGCCCCGTGTCTCCAATCATGCCCTGTATCTACATTCTGCCCATGCCTCCAGTCCTGCCCCCAGTGTGTCCAGCAATCTACCCCAGTGTGTCCAGCATATTACCCCCAGTGTGTCCAGCAACCTGCCCCAGTATGTCCAGCATATTGCCCCAGTGTCCAGCAATCTGCCCCAGTGTGTCCAGCATTGCCTCCAGACAGTGTATCCAGCAATCTGCCCCAGTATGTCCGTCAATCTGCCCCAGTGTCCAGCAATCTGTCCCAGTATGTCCAGCATTGCCCCCAGACAGTGTGTCCAGGAATCTGCCCCAGTATGTCTGGCAATCTGCCCCAGTGTGTCCGGCAATCTGCCCCAGTGTGTCCAGCAATCTGCCCCAGTGTGTCCAGCAATCTGCCCCAGTGTGTCCAGCATATTACCCCCGTGTGCCCAACAATCTGCCCCCAGTCTGTCCAGCGTTCTGCCCCCAGTCTGTCCAGTGTTCTGCCCCCAGTCTGTCCAGCGTTCTGCCCCCAGTCTGTCCAGCATTCTGCCCCCAGTCTGTCCAGCGTTCTGCCCCCAGTCTGTCCAGCGTTCTGTCCCAGTGTGTCTCCAGCATTCTGCCCCAGTGTGTCTCCAGCATTCTGCCCCAGTGTGTCTCCAGCATTCTGCCCCAGTGTGTCTCCAGCATTCTGCCCCAGTGTGTCTCCAGCAATCTGCCCCAGTGTGTCTCCAGCAATCTGCCCCAGTGTGTGTCCAGCATTCTGCCCCAGTGTGTGTCCAGCAATCTGCCCCAGTGTGTCTCCAGCATTCTGCCCCAGTGTGTCTCCAGCAATCTGCCCCAGTGTGTCTCCAGCAATCTGCCCCAGTGTGTCTCCAGCAATCTGCCCCAGTGTGTCTCCAGCATTCTGCCCCAGTGTGTGTCCAGCATTCTGCCCCAGTGTGTCTCCAGCAATCTGCCCCAGTGTGTCTCCAGCATTCTGCCCCAGTGTGTCTCCAGCATTCTGCCCCAGTATGTCTCCAGCATTCTGCCCCAGTGTGTGTCCAGCATTCTGCCCCAGTGTGTGTCCAGCAATCTGCCCCAGTGTGTCTCCAGCAATCTGCCCCAGTGTGTGTCCAGCATTCTGCCCCAGTGTGTCTCCAGAAATCTGCCCCAGTGTGTCTCCAGCATTCTGCCCCAGTGTGTCTCCAGCAATCTGCCCCAGTGTGTCTCCAGCATTCTGCCCCAGTGTGTGTCCAGCATTCTGCCCCAGTGTGTCTCCAGCAATCTGCCCCCAGTGGGTGTCCAGCATTCTGCCCCCCCCTCCAGTGTCCCCCACTGCTCCAGGGGCACCCACTGCTCCGGGGGCCCCCCGGCCGCCACCCTCCCACCCTCCTTGAAGACGATACTCACCCTGCTGCCTGCTCCAGCGATCGTCTCGGCGTCTGCTCTGCACTGCATCTTCTTCCTGCTTGTGCGGTCATGTGATACTGATTAAAGTCATGAATATGCGCATATTCATGGCCTTAATGAAGCAGTACCACGTGACCGCACAAGAAAGGAAGAAGATGCAGTGCAGAGCAGACGCCGAGACCATCGCTGGAGCAGGGTGAGTATCGTCTTCAAGGAGGGTGGGTGGGGGGCGGCCAGGGGGGCCCCCGGAGCAGTGGGGCCCCTGGAGCAGTGGGGGCCCTACCAGCAGGTGTCAGTGCCTGGGCCCACCGGAGGATCCTCCGGTTCTCCGGTGGGCCAGTCCGAGCCTGGTCTTGTCATGAATATTATAATTTTTTTGTCCATTCCCTATACTTGTTAATTTAGAGATTTTAAACCCTTGCACACAGAAGTATCCAGATTTATTTAGAATAATAACGAGTGATTGCGCGCCCGGTGATTACGAACCATGCAATGGGGTGTACCCACACACCAGACTGGGATTGTGCAGACTAATAGCAAACATAAATACTTGGTGTACCTCTCCTGCCACTCCTACCTTGTGTATGAAAAAGCTTTGTACTGTTCGCAATCCATGAAGAAAGTGAACGGGCAGAGCTATGCCATAGCCCTATTCCTAAAGGAAATTAACAGGTAGAGCTATCCGATAGCGCTATTCCTCAATGTTTCTGAGCATAAGCTATTTCACATGGTGGAGCGCACTTGGGATCTGCCCCCAAGGCCCTGCCCATGCCCAATGTTTGGTCTGTAGACCACGGCTAGAAGTTAGTCCTGCTTTTGTGTACAACATTTTTTGGCTTTTGCAATTGTTAAAAAGCTTAACAAAAGACTTCTTTGCACACACAGTTGACAATAAACCATTTGTCAACATTAGGAATAAGTTTACCTTGCCTCTGTGTCCACTGGAGAAAGTCACATATAACTGCCTGTGTGAAAACACTGGGAGAGGCAAATAAATTCCTACAATATCCAAGGACTGTCCCTGAGATTTATTGATGGTCACTGTAAGGGTATGTGCACACGTCCGGATTTCTTGCAGAAATTTCCTGAAGAAAACCGGAAATTTTCTGCAAGAAATCCGCATTTTTTTTTGCGTTTTTTTTCCGTTTTTTTCGTGGGTTTTTTTGCATTCTGCAAGCGTAATTAGCTTGCAGAATGCTAAAGTTTTCCAAGCGATCTGTAGCATCGCTTGGAAAACTGACTGACAGGTTGGTCACACTTGTCAAACATACTGTTTGACAAGTGTGACCAACTTTTTACTATAGATGCAGCCTATGCAGCATCTATAGTAAAAGATAGAATGTTTAAAAATAATAAAAAAAATAAAAAAATGCTTATACTCACCCAGACGATCTCTTCAGCGGCGTCCGTTCCTCTTCCTATAGCTGGTGTGTGCGCGCTGGACCTTCCATGACATCGCGGTCATGTGAGCGGTCACGTGAGCGGTCACATGACCGCTCACGACCAATCACAAGACAGTGACGTCATCACAGGTCCTTCACCGCACACCAGCTATGAGAACCGAAGCGGCAGCATGCAGCGGTGAGGCGGGAACACTCCGGGGACATCGAAGGTGAGTATAGGACTATTTTTTATTTTAATTCTTTTATTTTTGGCCAATTATATGGTGCCCAGTCCGTGGAGGAGAGTCTCCTCTCCTCCACCCTGGGTACCAACCGCACATAATCTGCTTACTTCCCGCATGGTGTGCACAGCCCCGTGCGGGAAGTAAGCAGATCAATGGACTCCTAGGTGTGCGGAATCCCCGCAATTCCGCATTTTAATGAACATGTTGCTTTTTTTTCCGCGATGCGATTTTTTTGCGGAAAAAATCGCAACATTTGCACAAAAAATGCGGAATACACGGTAAATAATAGGAGCCATATGTTAGCGTTTTTTTCACATTTTTATCACGTTTTTATAGCGAAAAAACACGAAAAAAATGCTAAAAATCCTGAACGTGTGCACATGGCCTGAAAGCCAACATGACAGGAAACTGATGCCGTCGCATCTGGATTGGCAAGTTTTTATCTTTGGAAATCAGGTCAATTCTTGGAATAAGAACTGTCTGACCCTTTGCTTTTCCATTTAAATCAAGGGCATGAATAACGTTTGCTTTTAAGCTTTTCACATAAAGCCTTGTGCCATTACAAAGGCCACGTTTTTCGTTAAGATTATTCAGGAGCATAATTTTAGCTCCTGGTTTCAGCTTTAGTTCATGAGGAGGCATCCCAGTGGGATTCAAAGAGTTAAGAAACTCTACAGGGTAATCTGTGAGAATCACACCCTCCTCTACCGCAATTGTGTCAACGGAGCGATATGTTGAGTGTTCACCTTGAACTTGACTAAGAATTTTGTCGTTCAAGGTGTGAACATCATCATTCAATGGTGTAAGAATTGCTTTATTGGCAATTGCTTCTACCATTGCATCGGTAATCTCAATTGAGTCACCAAAAATAGCTGTAATTAAATCACCCTCTTCAATAAAAGAGTTTGGGATTTCAATTGTGTCTTGTAGTAGACCATATACATTTGAGAAACTCTCCATTGCCAAGTTTCAGTAAACATGAGTTGTCCTCAACTTCGTCCTGAGACGTTCTCATATTCTGTTGTAACTGGAACCGTGAAAACTGATTCCAGGATTTCGAGTATTTAATGGTGGACTGTACAATTTGGGCTCTTTTTCCACCTTCCACTATTGGTAGGGTTTGACGAAAGTCACCAACGTTTATGAAAACTTTTCCACCAAATGGTCTTTTTTTTCCCACATATGTCTTGGAACAAATTATCCACAGCGTTCATATTAAAACAGGGAGTCATTCTTACTTCGTCCCAAATAACGACAGATGACTCCCTAAGCTCCTTTGCTTGAAGTGAGGTTGGCTTAATTTTTGACACTGTGGTCTCATTTGTTTAAATTCCAAGGCCAAACTTGGAATGGTAGGTTCTACCGTTTTGTAGTAATGTAGCCGCCGATCCAGTGAAGGCTACAGAGCAAATAGACTTCTTTTCTGCTTGTAGTGTCTTGTGCAAGCAGTTGTACAAAAATGTCTTCCCACTGCCTCCTGGGCCATCCAGAAAAAAACAGTGTGAGCTAGTGTCGTCTGGCTGTGATGCAGCATTGACTGCTTGCATAATTGCATCGAAAGCTGATTTCTGAGCTTCATTACGCATAACTTTCAATTTCTCAGCCTCCTGCTTTATTACAGCATAATTCAGTTGGTCCAGTACTTCATCTAGAACATTTACTAGAGTTGGCAATCCGTAGTCAGCACAGGACTTTTTATTGCTTAAGAGCACTTCATTAATATCACGAAGAGCCAGTTGCTCAGCAATTTCTGGAGTATACCGCCTGGTGTAATCCTCCATAAATTCGGTTTTATATTTTTTCCATAATGCCAATGTTTTAGCTGGTTCCCCATATACACAAATTATAGCAAATAATTTGTGAAGTTGGTAGGGCATTTGGAAAGTGATTGCATCCGTTATACCGTCTTCCCATTGGGAATCATCTTCCAAAAGATGAAGATCAATGCACGCATTTTTATACGTTTCATGTATGATTCCATTGACAGTCCTTAAGTCAGCATAAGACTTTGCTCCTCTTATGTAAAGTAAAAGGAGTCTTAGGTAATACAGCTCACCATCTGTTAAATAGACTGTATATATTAGGGCAATTGTTTTCCCAAATTGAGCCTGTTGTTTTTTCAATCCTTCTGGTACAGCTTTTCTATCCCAAACATAGTGTTCAGGGATTTCACTGTGCAAATACTGACGGGCGGAAGCATTAACTCTGTTTAGCTCAAAATAAGCCTGCAGAGTAGAGGCTTTTGAGCCTGAAATAACCATATCCACATTACCATATTCGAAAAACACATGCTGCATGTTTTCAAGGTGAACAGCAAGCCTTTTAATGGTATGTGAAGAATGATGCATTTTATTTTTTCTGATTCTCCCTATAGCCTCGGGTGCTTATATACCGAGAATCTAGGTACATGGCTGGTTCATTCCAGTTTAATGTATCAAACTTGATATTGGCACAGTCATGTCCTTTGTATACATATTTGAAAAGATATTTAACACTTTTTATTGAAGCACATATCTCAGCATTGATATGGCAGTTGTACTTGAGTAATAAATAGGGATTGTATGGAACTACCCATCTATTGTCGATTTCTCATGTTCCTCATCTGGTTTTCCCAGTATTGCGTCGACGGTACTGTGGGTGACCATCAACATTGGGGTTTGTCTCTGTATTAAATTCCTTTGGGAATTTTTTTGAGCATTGACCATCTGTCATGCATATAGCTCCAGGTTGATCTTCACCACATGGGACATGAATCATGTGCTTCATCACTGCCTCATGCAGTTTTAGATTTGTTGTCTCATTTGAGATTTCATCAGAGACCAATTTGTAAATTATTTCTTTGTCCCTAGGTTTATCTTCCTCTCTGAGGATTAAGAGCATGTGAGTGTGTGGTAGTTCACGCTTTTGAAATTCTATTACATGCCCATAGGCAACTACACGGCCAAAAATGTGTTTTTTCAAAATCTCGCTATGCATGGCTTGGAGTTTGATTTTAAATACTCGTGCAACCAAATCTGGTCTGAACTTTGCCATGGTTCAAAGTTTTCAGTAATTTTTTTCCACTTTGGGTTACAGGTCATCGTAACAAAAAGATCTGGCTTTCCGAATTTTCGGACGATTGTCATGACGTCTTAGTAATTTTTCTGCACAGCTCTTGGGCTTCCAATGAAAGTGGACGGTAAAATTACTGGTGTCCCAGCTTTTAGCCCTTGGTGTAACGCAGCATTATGGATGTGATCCATAATGCAGGCATAACTGTCGACGCGTAATGCCTTTTGATTTTGTTTTATATATTCGATCCTGTCGGATTCAATTTTTACATAACTGTCAATGATAAATTGTTGCGTCAACTTCCCAGCATTTAAAAGGAGATTGAACTCATCCTGAATGGCAAGCCTGTATGCATAGTACTGCAACAGGGTGATTTTTTCTTGTCGAGCTTGATCCACTGGTATGGATGGTAGATCAGTGTCACCAATTCCTTGATGTTGCAGAGTTAGGGCAATTGGAGTTGTCAAATTTATTGTACATCCATTGTCCTCATATGGGAATAGAAATGGATATGTCATTGGATCACACTTTCTGTGAAGAAAGCTGATTTGAACAGTTTGGTTTTCACTTTTGAGGTGAACTCTGATGTCCCTATTAAATGGGGGTTTACCCATTGCATTTTGAAAAATTATAGCTACTTAATTGCACCTTGGTGCATTGTAGCACCTCTGGTCATTAGAGTTGAGCGACTTTCATTTTTTTAAGATCGAGTCGGGTTTTGTGAAACCCGATTTTGTCCAGAGTCGAGTCGAGTGCAGTCGGCCGATTATCGCTAAAAGTCAGGGATCGACCGAAACACGAAACCCAATGCAAGTCAATGGGGAAGCATAGTCGGCAGTGAGTGGAGGCCAGGAAAACACCTACAGTGCCCATTTTAATGCCAAAAACATCCATTCTTGTTTCTGAAGCTTGTCAATCTTAATTAACTTTATAATAATAGTTGGGCATAGGGAATTGGGGGTCATTTGGCAAAAGTTGTGGGGGGAGTAGGGCCGGCTCAAGTTTTTTGTGGGCCCAGGAAATGCGGACTACGTCACGGCGGTGTTGCAGGGAAAGGTAAGTATTTCAACGTTGCAAGTGCTGTGATCCTGAGCAAGCAGGGGGGGCCCACTCGTTCGCATTGGCACTGGCACAGGGCCCCTCAAAGTACAGCGATGTGTGTTTGCATGGCGGGGGCGCCTCCCACCAGCAGCGACACTTTTGCGTACTCTGAGGGGCCCTGTGCCAGTGACGTCGCCAACGAGTATGCCCCCCCACCTGATGAAGGAACCTGCACTTTCATCTGCACCTTCCTCTCTGTCCCTGTGTAAGGTGGTATAACATGCGGGAAGGGGAACCTTACTTTCAGCAGGGTCAGATTCTGGCTGTGTAGAGTATAAGGGGAATGTAGTGGTCTAGGTCAATGTACCAGCAGACTCATCTAGCAGTGGCTGGGCAATGGGCAGGATGAGGAGGAAACAGATATAGGGCCAAAGAATAAAGTAGGCTAAATGCAGTTCAAAATTGGTAACAGGACTAAACAGGCGGCATTGCTTTGTTCAGTGGAGTAGCAAACCCAAGAGCAGCAGACACTGTTTCAAGGGCATAACCACACTAGTAGGCCAAATGCAGTTTAATATCTGATAGTATAGGGCGAAAGCCAGAATGTGGAAGCTCAGCTTTGTTCAGTTGAGGACAACACCAGGCAGGGGCAGACAGACACCTTTAGTAGGCCGGAACAGCCAATTTTTTAAAAAAACAGCAGTTAGTAAGAGGCAGAAGGTAGAAGCTCAGCTTTATTCAGTTGAGGACAACACCAGGCAGGGGCAGACATTCACCTTTAGTAGGCCGGAACAGCCAATTGCATTTTTAAAAATGGTAATTTGGAACTGAAGGTTGAAGCTCAGCTTTATTCAGTTGAGGACAACACCAGGCAGGGGCAGACAGACACCTTTAGTAGGCCGGAACAGCCAATTTTTTAAAAAAACAGCAGTTAGTAAGAGGCAGAAGGTAGAAGCTCAGCTTTATTCAGTTGAGGACAACACCAGGCAGGGGCAGACAGACACCTTTAGTAGGCCGGAACAGCCAATTGCATTTTTAAAAATGGTAATTTGGAACTGAAGGTTGAAGCTCAGCTTTATTCAGTTGAGGACAACACCAGGCAGGGGCAGACAGACACCTTTAGTAGGCCGGAACAGCCAATGGCATTTTTAAAAATGGTAATTTGGAACAGAAGGTTGAAGCTCAGCTTTATTCAGTTGAGGACAACACCAGGCAGGGGCAGACAGACACCTTTAGTAGGCCGGAACAGCCAATTTTTTAAAAAAACAGCAGTTAGTAAGAGGCAGAAGGTAGAAGCTCAGCTTTATTCAGTTGAGGACAACACCAGGCAGGGGCAGACATTCACCTTTAGTAGGCCGGAACAGCCAATTGCATTTTTAAAAATGGTAATTTGGAACAGAAGGTTGAAGCTCAGCTTTATTCAGTTGAGGACAACACCAGGCAGGGGCAGACATTCACCTTTAGTAGGCCGGAACAGCCAATTGCATTTTTAAAAATGGTAATTTGGAACAGAAGGTAGAAGCTCAGCTTTATTCAGTTGAGGACAACACCAGGCAGGGGCAGACATTCACCTTTAGTAGGCCGGAACAGCCAATTGCATTTTTAAAAATGGTAATTTGGAACAGAAGGTTGAAGCTCAGCTTTATTCAGTTGAGGACAACACCAGGCAGGGGCAGACAGACACCTTTAGTAGGCCGGAACAGCCAATTTTTTAAAAAAACAGCAGTTAGTAAGAGGCAGAAGGTAGAAGCTCAGCTTTATTCAGTTGAGGACAACACCAGGCAGGGGCAGACAGACACCTTTAGTAGGCCGGAACAGCCAATTGCATTTTTAAAAATGGTAATTTGGAACTGAAGGTTGAAGCTCAGCTTTATTCAGTTGAGGACAACACCAGGCAGGGGCAGACAGACACCTTTAGTAGGCCGGAACAGCCAATGGCATTTTTAAAAATGGTAATTTGGAACAGAAGGTTGAAGCTCAGCTTTATTCAGTTGAGGACAACACCAGGCAGGGGCAGACAGACACCTTTAGTAGGCCGGAACAGCCAATTTTTTTAAAAAAACAGCAGTTAGTAAGAGGCAGAAGGTAGAAGCTCAGCTTTATTCAGTTGAGGACAACACCAGGCAGGGGCAGACATTCACCTTTAGTAGGCCGGAACAGCCAATTGCATTTTTAAAAATGGTAATTTGGAACAGAAGGTTGAAGCTCAGCTTTATTCAGTTGAGGACAACACCAGGCAGGGGCAGACAGACACCTTTAGTAGGCCGGAACAGCCAATTTTTTAAAAAAACAGCAGTTAGTAAGAGGCAGAAGGTAGAAGCTCAGCTTTATTCAGTTGAGGACAACACCAGGCAGGGGCAGACAGACACCTTTAGTAGGCCGGAACAGCCAATTGCATTTTTAAAAATGGTAATTTGGAACTGAAGGTTGAAGCTCAGCTTTATTCAGTTGAGGACAACACCAGGCAGGGGCAGACAGACACCTTTAGTAGGCCGGAACAGCCAATTGCATTTTTAAAAATGGTAATTTGGAACTGAAGGTTGAAGCTCAGCTTTATTCAGTTGAGGACAACACCAGGCAGGGGCAGACAGACACCTTTAGTAGGCCGGAACAGCCAATTGCATTTTTAAAAATGGTAATTTGGAGCTGAAGGTTGAAGCTCAGCTTTATTCAGTTGAGGACAACACCAGGCAGGGGCAGACAGACACCTTTAGTAGGCCGGAACAGCCAATTGCATTTTTAAAAATGGTAATTTGGAACTGAAGGTTGAAGCTCAGCTTTATTCAGTTGAGGACAACACCAGGCAGGGGCAGACATTCACCTTTAGTAGGCCGGAACAGCCAATTGCATTTTTAAAAATGGTAATTTGGAACAGAAGGTTGAAGCTCAGCTTTATTCAGTTGAGGACAACACCAGGCAGGGGCAGACAGACACCTTTAGTAGGCCGGAACAGCCAATTTTTAAAAAAAACAGCAGTTAGTAAGAGGCAGAAGGTAGAAGCTCAGCTTTGTTCAGTTGAGGACAACACCAGGCAGGGGCAGACAGACACCTTTAGTAGGCCGGAACAGCCAATTGCATTTTTAAAAATGGTAATTTGGAACTGAAGGTTGAAGCTCAGCTTTATTCAGTTGAGGACAACACCAGGCAGGGGCAGACAGACACCTTTAGTAGGCCGGAACAGCCAATTGCATTTTTAAAAATGGTAATTTGGAACTGAAGGTTGAAGCTCAGCTTTATTCAGTTGAGGACAACACCAGGCAGGGGCAGACAGACACCTTTAGTAGGCCGGAACAGCCAATTGCATTTTTAAAAATGGTAATTTGGAACTGAAGGTTGAAGCTCAGCTTTATTCAGTTGAGGACAACACCAGGCAGGGGCAGACAGACACCTTTAGTAGGCCGGAACAGCCAATTTTTTAAAAAAACAGCAGTTAGTAAGAGGCAGAAGGTAGAAGCTCAGCTTTATTCAGTTGAGGACAACACCAGGCAGGGGCAGACAGACACCTTTAGTAGGCCGGAACAGCCAATTGCATTTTTAAAAATGGTAATTTGGAACTGAAGGTTGAAGCTCAGCTTTATTCAGTTGAGGACAACACCAGGCAGGGGCAGACAGACACCTTTAGTAGGCCGGAACAGCCAATTGCATTTTTAAAAATGGTAATTTGGAACAGAAGGTTGAAGCTCAGCTTTATTCAGTTGAGGACAACACCAGGCAGGGGCAGACAGACACCTTTAGTAGGCCGGAACAGCCAATTTTATAAAAAAAAAGCAGTTAATAAGAGGCAGAAGGTAGAAGCTCAGCTTTATTCAGTTGCAGCTTCTTGGCAATAATATAAAGAAGACGCGACAGGACAACACTCGGTGGATGCCATATCTGTGTTTTCAATGGAAAAAAACCTTTCAGTTAACTACTTGCAGGAGAAAGTTTTTGTAGCTGGTGGCCAATTTTTGTACTGTACCAGTTTTTTGTTGTATGTGTTTTTGTTTTTAATGTTAAAATGTCTGCATTTGATATCTCTCCAGTATTTTCTTTTTTATAAGCAAAATACTGCAGTTTTACATCGGTTACATGGATACACAGGCAGCTTGGTGGTGAGTGGAGGAGTATTTAAAGTAGGGACCGCAGACAGGCTATCAAAGGCCTAAAATAACAAACAATAGGCTCATGGCAGTTTTACAGCGGTTACATGGATACACGGGCAGGCAGCTGGTGATGAGTGGAGGAGTATTTAAAGTAGGGACCGCAGACAGGCTATCAAAGGCCTAAAATAACAAACAATAGGCTCATGGCAGTTTTACAGCGGTTACATGGATACACAGGCAGCTTGGTGGTGAGTGGAGGAGTATTTAAAGTAGGGACCGCAGACAGGCTATCAAAGGCCTAAAATAACAAACAATAGGCTCATGGCAGTTTTACAGCGGTTACATGGATACACGGGCAGGCAGCTTGGTGGTCAGTGGAGGAGTATTTAAAGTAGGGACCGCAGACAGGCTATCAAAGGCCTAAAATAACAAACAATAGGCTCATGGCAGTTTTACAGCGGTTACATGGATACACGGGCAGGCAGCTGGTGATGAGTGGAGGAGTATTTAAAGTAGGGACCGCAGACAGGCTATCAAAGGCCTAAAATAACAAACAATAGGCTCATGGCAGTTTTACAGCGGTTACATGGATACACAGGCAGCTTGGTGGTGAGTGGAGGAGTATTTAAAGTAGGGACCGCAGACAGGCTATCAAAGGCCTAAAATAACAAACAATAGGCTCATGGCAGTTTTACAGCGGTTACATGGATACACGGGCAGGCAGCTTGGTGGTCAGTGGAGGAGTATTTAAAGTAGGGACCGCAGACAGGCTATCAAAGGCCTAAAATAACAAACAATAGGCTCATGGCAGTTTTACAGCGGTTACATGGATACACGGGCAGGCAGCTGGTGATGAGTGGAGGAGTATTTAAAGTAGGGACCGCAGACAGGCTATCAAAGGCCTAAAATAACAAACAATAGGCTCATGGCAGTTTTACAGCGGTTACATGGATACACAGGCAGCTTGGTGGTGAGTGGAGGAGTATTTAAAGTAGGGACCGCAGACAGGCTATCAAAGGCCTAAAATAACAAACAATAGGCTTATGGCAGTTTTACAGCGGTTACATGGATACACGGGCAGGCAGCTTGGTGGTCAGTGGAGGAGTATTTAAAGTAGGGACCGCAGACAGGCTATCAAAGGCCTAAAATAACAAACAATAGGCTCATGGCAGCTTTACAGCGGTTACATGGATACACGGGCAGGCAGCTGGTGATGAGTGGAGGAGTATTTAAAGTAGGGACCGCAGACAGGCTATCAAAGGCCTAAAATAACAAACAATAGGCTCATGGCAGCTTTACAGCGGTTACATGGATACACAGGCAGCTTGGTGGTGAGTGGAGGAGTATTTAAAGTAGGGACCGCAGACAGGCTATCAAAGGCCTAAAATAACAAACAATAGGCTTATGGCAGTTTTACAGCGGTTACATGGATACACGGGCAGGCAGCTTGGTGGTCAGTGGAGGAGTATTTAAAGTAGGGACCGCAGACAGGCTATCAAAGGCCTAAAATAACAAACAATAGGCTCATGGCAGCTTTACAGCGGTTACATGGATACACGGGCAGGCAGCTGGTGATGAGTGGAGGAGTATTTAAAGTAGGGACCGCAGACAGGCTATCAAAGGCCTAAAATAACAAACAATAGGCTCATGGCAGCTTTACAGCGGTTACATGGATACACAGGCAGCTTGGTGGTCAGTGGAGGAGTATTTAAAGTAGGGACCGCAGACAGGCTATCAAAGGCCTAAAATAACAAACAATAGGCTCATGGCTGTTTTACATCGGTTACATGGATACACGGGCAGGCAGCTTGGTGGTCAGTGGAGGAGTATTTAAAGTAGGGACCGCAGACAGGCTATCAAAGGCCTAAAATAACAAACAATAGGCTCATGGCAGCTTTACAGCGGTTACATGGATACACAGGCAGCTTGGTGGTGAGTGGAGGAGTAGTGCAAGAAGTGTCTGTCCCAGTACTCCCAAAATATAAATAGATGTTAATGTCTCGCAAAACAACCAAAACAAAAAAAAAGGTGGCATACTTAGGTACAGGGGTGGGCTCATCTACTGAGTTTCTGACATAGTAATTTGTCAGTAACTATTTAATGGTGCCAATATAGGACACAGACACAGACTACTTTAAGTTGCATCATAGATGTCTACAAATTTGTATTGTCAGTGCCAGACATTGAATGATGTCAGCGAATAGACTAAAGATTGGTGGAGCTGTGCGACATAATTTTGCACGTGGTAGAGCACATTTTGAGCTGGGGTAGGGGGGAACTCTCTTGAGGCCGGCGGGACCGCCCCAGGGCCCCTCATGTTACAACGGTGTGTCTGACGTTGGGTGCGCACCACCACCGCCAGAGACACTACATTGTACTATGAGGGACCCAGTAGCAATGCCGTCAACCAAAAGCGAGCACACCCACCTCTTCAGACAAACAGCAGTCTCACGGGTGCTTGCGCCAAGTCGCGATACCACGGCCCCGTGTGGGGAGTTTTGCCATTTAGGGAGGTGTAAACATGTCGTATGCTGTACAATCAGCTGCAGCAAATTAGACATTAGAAAAGTAATTCACAGGCAAGAGCTTTTCATAGGAAAGCTAGGTGTCGGCCGGGCAAGGTGGGGCAAAAGATTTCGAAATCCAGTTGTGGTTCATTTTAATGAATGTTAGATCGTCAACATTTTGGGTAGCCAGACGAGTCCTTTTTTCGGTTAATATTGAACCTGCAGCACTGAATACTCTTTCTGATAGGACACTTGCTGCCGGGCAAGCAAGCTCCTGCAATGCATATTCTGCCAATTCTGGCCAGGTGTCTAATTTGGAGGCCCAGTAATCAAATGGGAATGACGGTTGAGGGAGAACATCGATAAGGGATGAAAAATAGTTAGTAACCATACTGGACAAATGTTGTCTCCTGTCACTTTCAATTGATGCAGCAGTACCTGTCCTGTCTGCGGTCATAGCAAAATCACTCCACAACCTGGTCAGAAAACCCCTCTGTCCAACGCCACTTCTGATGTGTGCACCCCTAACACTCCTAGTCTGCTGCCCCCTGGAGCTCGTGTGAGAACGATCACGTGCGCTGTGTGCTGGGAATGCCTGAAGCAAACGGTCAACAAGAGTTGATTGTTTGGTTGCTAATATTAGTTCCAAGTTCTCATGTGGCATAATATTTTGCAATTTGCCTTTATAGCGTGGATCAAGGAGGCAGGCCAACCAGTAATCGTCATCGTTCATCATTTTCGTAATGCGTGTGTCCCTTTTTAGGATACGTAAGGCATAATCCGCCATGTGGGCCAAAGTTCCAGTTGTCAAATCTCCGGTTGTGATTGGTTGAGGGGCAGTTGCAGGCAAATCTACGTCACTTGTGTCCCTCAAAAAACCAGAACCCGGCCGTGACACGCAACCAATTTCCTGTGCCCCCGGGAAAGGTTCGGCATTAAAAATATACTCATCCCCATCATCCTCCTCGTCCTCCACCTCCTCTTCGCCCGCTACCTCGTCCTGTACACTGCCCTGACCAGACAATGGCTGACTGTCATCAAGGCTTTCCTCTTCCTCTGGTGCAGACGCCTGCTCCTTTATGTGCGTCAAACTTTGCATCAGCAGACGCATTAGGGGGATGCTCATGCTTATTACGGCGTTGTCTGCACTAACCAGCCGTGTGCATTCCTCAAAACACTGAAGGACTTGACACATGTCTTGTATCTTAGACCACTGCACACCTGACAACTCCATGTCTGCCATCCTACTGCCTGCCCGTGTATCCTCCCACAAATAAATAACAGCACGCCTCTGTTCACACAGTCTCTGAAGCATGTGCAGTGTTGAGTTCCACCTTGTTGCAACGTCTATGATTAGGCGATGCTGGGGAAGGTTCAAAGACCGCTGATAGGTCTGCATACGGCTGGCGTGTACAGGCGAACGTCGGATATGTGAGCAAAGTGCACGCACTTTGAGGAGCAGGTCGGAGAACCCAGGATAAGTTTTCAATAAGCACTGCACCACCAGGTTTAAGGTGTGAGCCAGGCAAGGAATGTGTTTCAGTTGGGAAAGGGAGATGGCAGCCATGAAATTCCTTCCGTTATCACTCACTACCTTGCCTGCCTCAAGATCTACTGTGCCCAGCCACGACTGCGTTTCTTGTTGCAAGAACTCGGATAGAACTTCCGCGGTGTGTCTGTTGTCGCCCAAACACTTCATAGCCAATACAGCCTGCTGACGCTTGGCAGTAGCTGGCCCATAATGGGACAACTGGTGTGCAACAGTGTCATCTGCCGATGGAGTGGTTGGCAGACTGCGTTCTGTGGAAGAGCTGTAGCTTCTGCAGGAGGACGAGGAGGAGGAGGAGGAGGGGGTGCGAACGCCTACAGCCAACTGTTTCCTAGACCGTGGGCTAGGCACAACTGTCCCTAAATTGATGTCGCCTGTGGACCCTGCATCCACCACATTCACCCAGTGTGCCGTGATGGACACATAACGTCCCTGGCCATGCCTACTGGTCCATGCATCTGTAGTCAGGTGCACCTTTGTACTCACAGATTGCCTGAGTGCATGGACGATGCGCTGTTTAACATGCTGGTGCAGGGCTGGGATGGCTTTTCTGGAAAAAAAGTGTCGACTGGGTAGCTCGTATCGTGGTTCAGCGTACTCCATCAGGGCTTTGAAAGCTTCGCTTTCAACTAACCGGTAGGGCATCATCTCTAACGAGATTAGTCTAGCTATGTGGGCGTTAAAACCCTGTGTACGCGGATGCGAGGATAAGTACTTCCTTTTTCTAACCAGAGTCTCATGTAGGGTGAGCTGGACTGGAGAGCTGGAGATCGTGGAACTTTCGGGTGTGCCGGTGTACATGGCAGACTGAGAGACGGTTGGAGACGGTATTGTTTCCGCCGGTGCCCTAGATGCAATATTTCCTCCTACAAAACTGGTGGTTCCCTGACCCTGACTGCTTTTGGCTGGCAAAGAAACCTGCACAGATACTGCCGGTGGTGCGGAAAATGGTGGCCTTACAGTGACGGAAGGGATGTTGCGTTGCTGACTAGCTTCATTGGCCGAGGGTGCTACAACCTTAAGGGACGTTTGGTAGTTAGTCCAGGCTTGAAAATGCATGGTGGTTAAGTGTCTATGCATGCAACTAGTATTTAGACTTTTCAGATTCTGACCTCTGCTTAAGCTAGTTGAACATTTTTGACAGATGACTTTGCGCTGATCAGTTGGATGTTGTTTAAAAAAATGCCAGACTGCACTCTTCCTAGACTCGGATCCCTTTTCAGGGATTGCAGACTGAGCTTTAACCGGATGGCCACGCTGTCCTCCAACAGGTTTTGGCTTTGACACGCGTTTTGGGCCAGATACGGGCCCGGCAGATGGAACCTGTTGCGATGTTGATGCCTGCTGCGGCCCCTCCTCCACCTCCGCTTCTGAACTACTGCCGCCTGCACCCTGTTCCCCCAATGGCTGCCAATTGGGGTCAATAACTGGGTCATCTATTACCTCCTCTTCGAGCTCGTGTGCAACTTCGTCTGTGTCACTGTGTCGGTCGGTGGTATAGCGTTCGTGGCGGGGCAACATAGTCTCATCAGGGTCTGATTGTGGATCTGTACCCTGAGAGGGCAATGTGGTGGTCTGAGTCAAAGGAGCAGCATAGTACTCTGGCTGTGGCTGTGCATCAGTGCACTCCATGTCAGAATATACTTGTAATGGGCATGGCCTGTTAAATGTTTCACTTTCTAAGCCAGGGACGGTATGTGTAAAGAGCTCCATGGAGTGACCCGTTGTGTCGCCTGCTGCATCCTTCTCTCTTGTTGTAGTTTTTGCTGAGGAGGACAAGGAAGCGACTTGTCCCTGACCGTGAACATCCACAAGCGACGCGCTGCTTTTACATTTACCAGTTTCGGAAGAGGAGGCAAAAGAGCTAGAGGCTGAGTCTGCAATGTAAGCCAAAACTTGCTGTTGCTGCTCCGCCTTTAAAAGCGGTTTTCCTACTCCCAGAAAAGAGAGCGTTCGAGGCCTTGTGTAGCCTGACGACGAAACTGGCTCCACAGCTCCAGACTTAGGTGGAATATTTTTATCCCCACGACCACCTGATGCTCCACTACCACTACCATCATTACCAGCTGACAATGAACGCCCACGACGACCTCTTGCACCAGACTTCCTCATTGTTTTAAAATCTTAACCAAAGTAACTTTATTTGTTGCTGTCAAACAACTTACACGGTGAGCTATAACTTCAGTATGATTTCAATATCCCTTAACAGGTTGGTGAGACCACAAGGAAAATCAGGCACAATGTTACACACTCTGTTTTCTGTGGCACAAAATCACAGAGATGACACACACGCAGGACTGTCACTCAAGCACTAATGTCAATATTAATCTCCCACCTAATTTATTTTTTTTTTTTTCTCAGGGAGACTTTAGAAACCAAATAATATTAAAAACAAAACAAAAAAACAAACAAACAAAAAAAGGCTTTCTATGGCCCACAATTAGAGAGAGAGAGGTGGCACACCCAGGAGTCAAGACTGGCGCACAAGCTGAAAGGGCAATATTACTCTCCCACTGTTTTTTTATGTATTTTTTGTTTTTTAAGGGAGACTTTAGAAACCCAATAATATTTAAAAAAATAAATAAATAGGCTTTCTATGGCCCACTGAATGAGAGAGGTGGCACACCCAGGAGTCAAGACTGGCACACAAGCTGAAAGGGCAATATTACTCTCCCACTGTTTTTTTATGTTTTTTTTTTTTTCAGGGAGACTTTAGAAACCAAATAATATTTAAAAAAAAACAAAAAAAAAAGGCTTCCTATGGCCCACAATTAGAGAGAGAGAGAGGTGGCACACCCAGGAGTCAAGACTGGCACACAAGCTGAAAGGGCAATATTACTCTCCCACTGTTTTTTTATGTTTTTTTTTTTTTTCAGGGAGACTTTAGAAACCAAATAATATTAAAAAAACCAAAAAAATAAATAGCCTTTCTATGGCCCACTGAATGAGAGAGAGAGGTGGCACACCCAGGAGTCAAGACTGGCACACAAGCTGAAAGGGCAATATTACTCTCCCACTGTTTTTTTAAGTTTTTTTTTTTTTATTTTCAGGGAGACTTTAGAAACCAAATAATATTAAAAAAAACAAAAAAATAAATAGCCTTTCTATGGCCCACTGAATGAGAGAGAGAGGTGGCACACCCAGGAGTCAAGACTGGCACACAAGCTGAAAGGGCAATATTACTCTCCCACTGTTTTTTTATGTATTTTTTTTTTTAAGGGAGACTTTAGAAACCCAATAATATTTAAAAAAAAAAAAAAAAAAGGCTTTCTATGGCCCACTGAATGAGAGAGAGAGGTGGCACACCCAGGAGTCAAGACTGGCACACAAGCTGAAAGGGCAATATTACTCTCCCACTGTTTTTTTTTTTTTTTTTTTTTCAGGGAGACTTTAGAAACCAAATAATAAGAAAAAAAATAAATAAATAAATAGGCTTTCTATAGCCCACTGAATGAGAGATAGCACACACAGCAGTGGCACACAAGCCCTGACTGAGGCCAATATTTTTCTCCCACTGATTGATGTAGTGTTTTTGTGTTGAGGTAGATTTTAGAACACAAATCAAGAAAAAAAAAAAAATGCTTTCTATGGCCCACTGAATGAGAGAGGTGGCACACCCAGGAGTCAAGACTGGCACACAAGCTGAAAGGGCAATATTACTCTCCCACTGTTTTTTTATGTATTTTTTGTTTTTTAAGGGAGACTTTAGAAACCCAATAATATTTAAAAAAAAAATAAATAGGCTTTCTATGGCCCACTGAATGAGAGAGGTGGCACACCCAGGAGTCAAGACTGGCACACAAGCTGAAAGGGCAATATTACTCTCCCACTGTTTTTTTATGTTTTTTTTTTTTTTCAGGGAGACTTTAGAAACCAAATAATATTAAAAAAACCAAAAAAATAAATAGGCTTTCTATGGCCCACTGAATGAGAGAGAGGTGGCACACCCAGGAGTCAAGACTGGCACACAAGCTGAAAGGGCAATATTACTCTCCCACTGTTTTTTTTTTTTTTTTTTTTTTTCAGGGAGACTTTAGAAACCAAATAATAAGAAAAAAAATAAATAAATAAATAGTCTTTCTATAGCCCACTGAATGAGAGATAGCACACACAGCAGTGGCACACAAGCCCTGACTGAGGCCAATATTTTTCTCCCACTGATTGATGTAGTGTTTTTGTGTTGAGGTAGATTTTAGAACACAAATCAAGGAAAAAAAAAAAATGCTTTCTATGGCCCACTGAATGAGAGAGGTGGCACACCCAGGAGTCAAGACTGGCACACAAGCTGAAAGGGCAATATTACTCTCCCACTGTTTTTTTATGTATTTTTTGTTTTTTAAGGGAGACTTTAGAAACCCAATAATATTTAAAAAAATAAATAAATAGGCTTTCTATGGCCCACTGAATGAGAGAGGTGGCACACCCAGGAGTCAAGACTGGCACACAAGCTGAAAGGGCAATATTACTCTCCCACTGTTTTTTTATGTTTTTTTTTTTTTTCAGGGAGACTTTAGAAACCAAATAATATTAAAAAAACCAAAAAAATAAATAGGCTTTCTATGGCCCACTGAATGAGAGAGAGGTGGCACACCCAGGAGTCAAGACTGGCACACAAGCTGAAAGGGCAATATTACTCTCCCACTGTTTTTTTTTTTTTTTTTTTTTTTCAGGGAGACTTTAGAAACCAAATAATAAGAAAAAAATAAATAAATAAATAGGCTTTCTATAGCCCACTGAATGAGAGATAGCACACACAGCAGTGGCACACAAGCCCTGACTGAGGCCAATATTTTTCTCCCACTGATTGATGTAGTGTTTTTGTGTTGAGGTAGATTTTAGAACACAAATCAAGGAAAAAAAAAATGCTTTCTATGGCCCACTGAATGAGAGAGGTGGCACACCCAGGAGTCAAGACTGGCACACAAGCTGAAAGGGCAATATTACTCTCCCACTGTTTTTTTATGTATTTTTTGTTTTTTAAGGGAGACTTTAGAAACCCAATAATATTTAAAAAAATAAATAAATAGGCTTTCTATGGCCCACTGAATGAGAGAGGTGGCACACCCAGGAGTCAAGACTGGCACACAAGCTGAAAGGGCAATATTACTCTCCCACTGTTTTTTTATGTTTTTTTTTTTTCAGGGAGACTTTAGAAACCAAATAATATTAAAAAAACCAAAAAAATAAATAGGCTTTCTATGGCCCACTGAATGAGAGAGAGGTGGCACACCCAGGAGTCAAGACTGGCACACAAGCTGAAAGGGCAATATTACTCTCCCACTGTTTTTTTTTTTTTTTTTCAGGGAGACTTTAGAAACCAAATAATAAGAAAAAAATAAATAAATAAATAGGCTTTCTATAGCCCACTGAATGAGAGATAGCACACACAGCAGTGGCACACAAGCCCTGACTGAGGCCAATATTTTTCTCCCACTGATTGATGTAGTGTTTTTGTGTTGAGGTAGATTTTAGAACACAAATCAAGGAAAAAAAAAATGCTTTCTATGGCCCACTGAATGAGAGAGGTGGCACACCCAGGAGTCAAGACTGGCACACAAGCTGAAAGGGCAATATTACTCTCCCACTGTTTTTTTATGTATTTTTTGTTTTTTAAGGGAGACTTTAGAAACCCAATAATATTTAAAAAAAAAAATAAATAGGCTTTCTATGGCCCACTGAATGAGAGAGGTGGCACACCCAGGAGTCAAGACTGGCACACAAGCTGAAAGGGCAATATTACTCTCCCACTGTTTTTTTATGTTTTTTTTTTTTCAGGGAGACTTTAGAAACCAAATAATATTAAAAAAACCAAAAAAATAAATAGGCTTTCTATGGCCCACTGAATGAGAGAGAGGTGGCACACCCAGGAGTCAAGACTGGCACACAAGCTGAAAGGGCAATATTACTCTCCCACTGTTTTTTTTTTTTTTTTTTTTTTCAGGGAGACTTTAGAAACCAAATAATAAGAAAAAATAAATAAATAAATAAATAGGCTTTCTATAGCCCACTGAATAAGAGATAGCACACACAGCAGTGGCACACAAGCCCTGACTGAGGCCAATATTTTTCTACCACTGATTGATGTAGTGTTTTTGTGTTGAGGTAGAATTTAGAACACAAATCACGGAAAAAATAAATAGGCTTTCTATGGCCCACTCAGTGAGAGATGGCACACACAGGGATGGCACTGTAGCAGAAATGCCAATCTTAATCTCCCACAAAAAAAAAACAAAAAAAAAAAACAGGGACTGTCCTACAATTACTATCTCCCTGCAGTAATCTAAGCCAGGTATGGCAGGCAGCAATAGGAGTGGACTGATGCACAAATTAAATAAAAAGTGTGGACAAACAAAAAAGATAGCTGTGCAGAAAGGAACAAGAGGATATGTGCTTTGAAAAAAGCAGTTGGTTTCCACAGTGGCGTACACACGGCAATACAGCTATCACGGAGCCTTCTAGGGCAGCCCAATGAGCTACAGCGCTGAGGAAAAAAAAAAAAAAAAATAGCTTCCACTGTTCCTGCACACCGAAGGTGGTGTTGGACAGTGGAAATCGCTACAGCACAAGCGGTTTGGTGGTTAGTGGACCCTGCCTAACGCTATCCCTGCTTCTGACGAAGCGGCAGCAACCTCTCCCTAAGCTCAGATCAGCAGCAGTAAGATGGCGGTCGGCGGGAACGCCCCTTTATAGCCCCTGTGACGCCGCAGACAGCAAGCCAATCACTGCAATGCCCTTCTCTAAGATGGTGGGGACCAGGATCTATGTCATCACGCTGCCCACACTCTGCGTTCACCTTCATTGGCTGAGAAATGGCGCTTTTCGCGTCATTGAAACGCGACTTTGGCGCGAAAGTCGCGTACCGCATGGCCGACAAGCACAGGGGTCGGATCGGGTTTCATGAGACGCCGACTTAGCCAAAAGTCGGCGACTTTTGAAAATGATCGACCCGTTTCGCTCAACCCTACTGGTCATCACTGTAGTCATTTATAATTGACATTGTTATTTCGAGTGGATCACAATTTTCTAATTCAGCAATCCTCTCTTCCTCTATTTCAAATTCCCTCATCATTGTGAAGGCACTTGTGAGTGGGTTAATTGCTTTCATTATCTCTCCAAGCAGCGGCCGTGTTTGGCACAGGCAGACCAGGCAGACGCCTGGGGCCCCCATCTAGTAAGGCCCTGTATGAAGTGCCCAGAGGGTATACGGCAGTGGCATCTCTCCCAAACCCCCCTGGAGACCCCCTCAGTGCAGTGATTTACTCATGTGGTCCAGGAGCTCTGTGATGTTTGCTGTAGGATCAGGTTTCACAGTCACATACAGCAGGGATCAGCATGGGCTCTGACCACAGTCACTGAATCACTGCTTGTAATCTGACAGGGCGACCTCCTGTCACTACTGTCTGGAAGAAGCTTGGTGCGAAACGCGCATTGGGGTGAGGTGGGACGCTGTATCGCAGGTAGATATCACCTTCATTTGTTATTTATATCTGTACTATATGTATGCTGTGGCAGCGGAAAATGTACAGGACAGGTCTAAGGGATATAAATGTATTATCCTGCATTACGGACTACTGAGCTTGATATGTATTATCCAGTTTCCCACTTTGTTAGGGTGCTTTGGGCATTTGTGCATGTGATATAAATTGTACACAATAAAGCTTTAATGTAACTTTTCTACTCTGGATCGCTTTGTTTCGGCTGTTTGGTTAGGTCAGACCGAGTTTTGATTAATATGTATTGAGAAGTGCCAGTTATTATAGTTGGACATTTGGTGATTACAATCAGAAATGTGTATATCTTCTTCCGAAGGGGAGTTCTCCACTCTGGACTCCATCTCTCTATATCTACCTCAACATGTAGGACTATTGATACAACTCTATAGTCAGATCAATCAACCAAACCATGTGGTTAAGCTGCCCTTTATGCCGAGATGATCGAGACACCTACACACCACATTATCCCCGAGGCAGTGACAGAAGGAAGTAACTGAGCCTATTATGTACAACTCTGTTACATACCATCTCTCCTTCAGTCTTCTCATTGTATTTTCAGATTTGCCCAGATCAAGGCTTTACACACTATGTTTGTAAAATTTGGGATTAATTAGTGACCTCCATAAGAGAGATAGCCAGTATGTTTTGTCATAACCTGCCATTGTTGGGTCTCCTTGAGATCAGTCAAACCAGCAAATATTCAATCTTTAAAATCACCAAATGTAGACCTCTGGTGACCAGTCTATATGTTACTTCAAAATAGAATAGTGAAGATTTGGAGTATTCTCAGGTAATAGCACAATTAAATACAATTATGATGTGTGAGAAGTTGGCTGTTATTAAAACAAATAAGGTTGAAAATTAAATTTTGAAAAGTTATGGCCAGTGCGGGGGTCCGTCTCCTATGCACCAGATGTTCACCAAATATGAACCAAATTTCTTTGGTTACATTGCATGAAAGTAAGCAAGTTTGTTATTGGCTTGCCTTTTTATATGCTGTTATTTTCCTGCAATGAGAGCTTTTATCTTACATATTGTAAAGTTATTTTTCTAAGGAGCTTCACCACCAAAGCCTGGCCAGTGTGCACAGTAATTACACTTCAATAGAGGAATTAACTCCTAACAAACCAGTCAGCTCTTTCCAGCCCATGGATTTCTACACAGCAGTATACTGACCGAGCTGCTCTTATTAGTCTGTCATGATTCCCCAATGGCATGGGAACATCAGAAACACAAAATAACAGACTAGCCCTCGGGTGATGGAAACTCAAGCTGACCGTGACCTAAATCTACCACACAACTAACAGTAGCCAGGAAGCATTCCTACGGCTGCCTAGATGCCATGCGCCAGCCGGAGAACTAACTACGCCTGGAAGAGGAAGGAACAGACCTGGCTTACCTCTAGTGAAATTCCCCAAAGATGATAGTAGCCCCCACATACACTCACCGGCCACTTTATTAGGTACACCATGCTAGTAACGGGTTGGACCCCCTTTTGCCTTCAGAACTACCTCAATTCTTCGTGGCATAGATTCAACAAGGTGCTGGAAGCATTCCTCAGAGATTTTGGTCCATATTGACATGATGGCATCACACAGTTGCCGCAGATTTGTCGGCTGCACATCCCAAAGATGCTCCATACAAGGCAGGATGGATCCATGCTTTCATGTTGTTTACGCCAAATTCTGACCCTACCATCCGAATGTCGCAGCAGAAATCGAGACTCATCAGACCAAGCAACGTTTTTCCAATCTTCTACTGTCCAATTTCGATGAGCTTGTACAAATTGTAGCCTCAGTTTCCTGTTCTTAGCTGAAAGGAGTGGTACCCGGTGTGGTCTTCTGCTGCTGTAGCCCATCTGCCTCAAAGTTCGACGCACTGTGCGTTCAGAGATGCTCTTAGGCCTACCTTGGTTGTAACGGGTGGTGATTTGAGTCACTGTTGCCTTTCTATCAGCTCGAACCAGTCTGCCCATTCTCCTCTGACCTCTGGCATCAACAAGGCATTTCCGCCCACAGAACTGCCGCTCACTGGATTTTTTTTCTTTTTCGGACCATTCTCTGTAAACCCTAGAGATGGTTGTGCGTGAAAATCCCAGTAGATCAGCAGTTTCTGAAATACTCAGACCAGCCCTTCTGGCACCAACAACCATGCCACGTTCAAAGGCACTCAAATCACCTTTCTTCCCCATACTGATGCTCGGTTTGAACTGCAGGAGATTGTCTTGACCATGTCTACATGCCTAAATGCACTGAGTTGCCGCCATGTGATTGGCTGATTAGAAATTAAGTGTTAACAAGAAGTTGGACAGGTGTACCTAATAAAGTGGCCGGTGAGTGTATATTAACAGTGAGTTCAGAGGAAAAGACATACACAGTATGAAGGTAGATTTAGCAAAGCGAGGTCCACTTACTAGATAGAGGAAGGATACAAAAGAGGACTTCACGGTCAGCTGAAAAACCCTTTCAAAAACCCATCCTGAAATTACTTTAAGACTCCTGTGTCAACTCATGACACAGGAGTGGCAATTTCAGTCCACAAGAGCTTCCAGTAACAGGAAATGACAAACTGTAAACTGGACAAAAAATACAAAACAAAAAGGACAAGAGTCCACTTAGCTGATCAGCAGACTGGTAGCAGGAACATGCAACTGAAAGACTCAGGTTACAATGATGACCGGCAAGGAAGTGACTGGAGAGCAAGGCTAAATAGGGAACTCCCAAAACTGATGGAAGCAGGTGAGCTGAGGCAGAAAAGAACACACAAGTCTCCAGTACCACCAGCCACCACTAGGGGAGCCCAAAAAGCGGATCACAACAGTACCCCCCCCCTTAAGGAGGGGGCACCGAACCCTCACAAGAACCGCCAGGGCGACCTGGATGAGCCCTATGAAAGGCACGAACCAAATCCGAGGCATGAACATCAGAGGCAGTTACCCAAGAATTATCTTCCTGACCATAGCCCTTCCATTTAACCAGATATTGAAGTCTCCGTCTGGAAATACGGGAGTCCAAGATCTTTTCTACCACGTACTCCAATTCACCCTCCACCAGCACAGGAGCAGGAGGTTCAGTAGAAGGAACCACCGGTACCTCATATCTCCGCAACAACGACCGATGGAACACATTATGGATAGCGAAAGATGCCGGGAGGTCCAAACAAAAGGAAACAGGGTTAATAATCTCCAAAATCCTATAGGGACCGATGAACCGAGGCTTAAATTTAGGAGAAGAAACCCTCATTGGGACAAAACGGGAAGACAACCACACCAAGTCCCCAACACGAAGGCGAGGACCAACCCGACGCTGGTGGTTAGCAAACCGCTGAGTCCTCTCCTGGGACAAATTCAAATTGTCCACCACTTGTTCCCAAATCCGATACAACCGATCCACCACAGCATCTACTCCAGGACAATCCGAAGACTCCGCCTGACCAGAAGAAAAACGGGGATGAAACCCCGAATTGCAAAAGAAAGGGGAAACCAAAGTGGCCGAACTAGCCCGATTATTAAGAGCAAACTCCGCCAACGGCAAAAAGGCAACCCAATCATCCTGATCCGCAGACACAAAACACCTCAAATACGTCTCCAAAGTCTGATTAGCTCGCTCCGTCTGGCCATTAGTCTGAGGATGGAAGGCAGACGAAAAAGACAAATCAATGCCCAACCTGGCACAGAATGCCCGCCAAAATCTAGAAACGAACTGGGTACCCCTATCAGAAACGATATTTTCAGGAATACCATGCAAGCGAACCACATTTTGAAAAAACAAAGGAACCAACTCAGACGAGGAAGGCAACTTCGGCAATGGCACCAAATGAACCATCTTAGAAAAACGGTCACACACCACCCAGATAACAGACATCCTCTGAGAGACAGGAAGATCAGAAATAAAGTCCATCGAGATGTGCGTCCAAGGCCTCTTCGGAATAGGCAAGGGCAACAACAACCCGCTAGCCCTAGAACAACAAGGCTTGGCCCGAGCACACACATCACAAGACTGCACAAAAACACGCACATCTCGAGACAGAGATGGCCACCAGAAGGATCTAGCCACCAAATCCCTGGTACCAAAAATTCCAGGATGACCCGCCAGCGTAGAAGAATGAACCTCCGAGATGACTCTACTGGTCCAATCATCAGGAACAAACAGTCTATCAGGTGGACAGCGATCAGGTCTATCCGCCTGAAACTCTTGCAAAGCACGTCGCAGATCTGGGGAAATAGCGGATAATATCACCCCATCCTTAAGGATACCTGTAGGTTCCGAATCACCAGGGGAATCAGGCTCAAAACTCCTAGAAAGGGCATCTGCCTTCACATTCTTAGAACCTGGTAGATATGAGACCACAAAATTAAACCGAGAGAAAAACAACGACCAGCGCGCCTGTCTAGGATTCAGGCGCCTGGCAGACTCAAGATAAATCAGATTCTTGTGATCAGTCAAAACCACCACCTGATGTCTAGCACCCTCAAGCCAATGACGCCACTCCTCAAATGCCCACTTCATGGCCAAAAGCTCCCGATTACCGACATCATAATTTCTTTCGGCGGCAGAAAATTTTCGAGAAAAGAACGCACAAGGTCTCATCACTGAGCAATCGGAACTTTTCTGCGACAAAACCGCCCCCGCTCCGATCTCGGAAGCATCGACCTCAACCTGAAAGGGGAGAGAGACATCAGGCTGGCGCAACACAGGGGCAGACGAAAAGCGGCGCTTAAGTTCCCGAAAGGCCTCCACAGCGGCAGAGGACCAATTGGCAACATCAGCACCCTTCTTAGTCAAATCCGTAAGGGGCTTAGCAACACCAGAAAAACCAGTTATAAATCGACGATAAAAATTAGCAAAGCCCAAGAACTTCTGAAGACCCTTTAGAGAAGTAGGCTGCGTCCAGTCACAAATAGCCCGAACCTTGACAGGGTCCATCTCAACAGAAGAAGGGGAAAAAATGTACCCCAAAAAGGAAATCTTTTGAACCCCAAAAACACACTTAGAACCCTTTACACACAGAGAATTCTCCCGCAAGACCAGAAAAACCCTCCTGACCTGCTGAACATGAGACTCCCAGTCCTCAGAAAAAATCAAAATATCGTCCAAATACACAATCATAAATTTATCCAGATATTCACGGAAAATATCATGCATAAAGGACTGAAAAACTGAAGGTGCATTAGAAAGGCCGAAAGGCATTACCAAATACTCAAAGTGGCCCTCAGGCGTATTAAATGCGGTTTTCCACTCATCCCCTTGCTTAATTCGCACCAAATTATACGCCCCACGGAGATCAATCTTGGAGAACCACTTAGCCCCCCTTATGCGAGCAAACAAATCAGTAAGCAGCGGCAACGGATACTGATATTTGACAGTAATTTTATTCAGGAGTCGATAATCAATACAAGGCCTCAGCGAGCCATCCTTTTTAGAGACAAAGAAAAACCCAGCTCCTAAAGGTGATGAAGAAGGACGAATATGTCCCTTTTCCAGGGACTCCTTAACATACTCTCGCATGGCAGCATGCTCAGGTACAGATAGGTTAAACAAACGACCCTTTGGAAATTTACTGCCTGGAATCAGATCTATGGCGCAATCACACTCTCTGTGGGGAGGGAGAGAACCAATTTTAGGCTCTTCAAAAATATCCCCAAAATCCGACAAAAATGCCGGAACCTCAGAGGGAATAGATGACGAGATAGAAACCAAAGGTATGTCCCCATGAGCCCCCCGACATCCCCAGCTTAACACAGACATAGTTTTCCAGTCCAGTACTGGGTTATGAGATTGCAACCATGGTAATCCAAGCACTAACACATCATGTAAATTATGCAACACGAGGAAGCGAATCATCTCCTGATGGTCTGGAGTCATACGCATAGTCACTTGCGTCCAGAACTGTGGTCTATTACAAGCGAGAGGTGTAGAATCAATACCCTTCAGAGGTATCGGAACTTCCAGAGGCTCCAAATCAAACCCACAGCGCCTGGCGAAGGACCAATCCATGAGACTCAGAGCGGCGCCAGAGTCCACATAGGCATCCACGGTAATAACTGATAATGAACAAATCAGAGTTACAGACAGAAGAAATTTAGACTGTAAAGTGCCAATAGAAACAGACTTGTCAACCTTCCTAGTACGTTTAGAGCATGCTGATATAACATGCGCGGAATCACCACAGTAGAAGCACAAGCCATTTTTGCGCCTATAATTCTGCCGCTCGCTTCTTGACAGAATTCTGTCACATTGCATTTTCTCTGGCGTCCCTTCAGAAGATGCCGCCAAATGGTGCACGGGTTTGCGCTCCCGCAAACGCCGATCAATCTGAATCGCCATTGTGATGGACTCATTCAGACCTGTGGGCGTAGGAAACCCCACCATGACATCCTTAACGGCATCAGAAAGGCCTTCTCTGAAAATTGCCGCTAGGGCACACTCATTCCACTGAGTAAGCACAGACCATTCACGAAATTTTTGGCAGTATATCTCAGCTTCATCTTGCCCTTGAGACAGGGCTATTAAAGCTTTTTCAGCTTGAATCTCCAAATTAGGTTCCTCATACAGCAACCCTAAAGCCAGAAAAAACGCATCCACATTGAGCAACGCAGGATCCCCTGGTGTCAATGAAAATGCCCAATTTTGAGGGTCACCTCGCAGCAAAGAAATCACAATCTTAACCTGCTGAACAGGATCTCCAGAGGAGTGAGGTCTGAGAGAAAGGAATAATTTACAATTACATTTGAAATTCAGAAACCGAGATCTATCTCCGGAAAATACCTCTGGTGTAGGAATCTTAGGTTCAGAAATAGGAGTACGTATAACATAATCTTGTAAATTCTGAACCTTCGTAGCAAGATTATTTAAACCTGCAGCCAAACTCTGAGAGTCCATCCTTAAACCGGAGAGATCAGAGCCATTCAAGGATTAGAAGGAGAGAAAGGCAAGGCTGTAAATAGAGCAGAAATACAACTGAGCCAACTAAGTAGCAAACATGTGAGGGAAAAAAAAAAAAATCTACAGACTTCTTTTACTCTCCTTTCTTCTGCCAATTACTTTAACAGTGGCCGGTCATACTGTCATGATTCCCCAATGGCATGGGAACATCAGAAACACAAAATAACAGACTAGCCCTCGGGTGATGGAAACTCAAGCTGACCGTGACCTAAATCTACCACACAACTAACAGTAGCCAGGAAGCATTCCTACGGCTGCCTAGATGCCATGCGCCAGCCGGAGAACTAACTACGCCTGGAAGAGGAAGGAACAGACCTGGCTTACCTCTAGTGAAATTCCCCAAAGATGATAGTAGCCCCCACATATATTAACGGTGAGTTCAGAGGAAAAGACATACACAGTATGAAGGTAGATTTAGCAAAGCGAGGTCCACTTACTAGATAGAGGAAGGATACAAAAGAGGACTTCACGGTCAGCTGAAAAACCCTTTCAAAAACCCATCCTGAAATTACTTTAAGACTCCTGTGTCAACTCATGACACAGGAGTGGCAATTTCAGTCCACAAGAGCTTCCAGTAACAGGAAATGACAAACTGTAAACTGGACAAAAAATACAAAACAAAAAGGACAAGAGTCCACTTAGCTGATCAGCAGACTGGTAGCAGGAACATGCAACTGAAAGACTCAGGTTACAATGATGACCGGCAAGGAAGTGACTGGAGAGCAAGGCTAAATAGGGAACTCCCAAAACTGATGGAAGCAGGTGAGCTGAGGCAGAAAAGAACACACAAGTCTCCAGTACCACCAGCCACCACTAGGGGAGCCCAAAAAGCGGATCACAACATTAGTCATGTAGAATTAAAATCCCCTGGCCTAGCATTGCAAGTTTACAGAGCAAGTTTTCCTAATCACAGCTCTCACTTTCTTAAGCAATCCCTGTTATTCCTACTTGTAAACATAGTGATAACACTGTAGACACAGAACAAACACTGACAGACCACAAATGTGTAGCAGCTGAATGAAGCTGCTCACCAGAAAAGTCACTCAAGGAGGAGCACTTGTCCTTTTAGTAAGCAGTAAGGAAGGAGACTGAAAGGAGACTTTAGAGCTATGGGTTGCGAAAGAGACAATTTGAGAGTACTCCTTTAACCTTATCTTGCCATTTTTTTGTCAATTGTGGTTAACTAGAAATATTTTATAGCATTTTTTGTATAATTCCAGTGTATCGTATAGCTGCACTGTTGTACTATTTAATCTTTTATATTCAATAAGTTAACCCTTTGGTAGCAAAATACTGCAGTACTCAACCCCGAAACCAAATTATTTTGCCTAGATTTCAGTAACTAGTGTGTAAGTTTTAAAAAGTACATAAAGAAAGAGAAATAGCTTTCAGGAAACATATTAGGGAAGGAAAAATAAAACCTTACACAAAAAGAAACACCATGGGATTTCCCAGCCATTAAGAATTATACAATGTTAGTTTAAAATACTGCTTGTTTTACTTTTCAATTGTGTAATTCATTATAAATGAAGAATCATTAAAACTACCTATACTTTTATGTTACCCTGGAACCAAAAGTATATAATGAATTATTTGATTATTCAAATCAGCTTCTATTCCGAAAAATCCTTAGGATAGGCCATCAATCTCACAGCAGTGGAAAACCACTTTATATTGGTAAGTACAGTGGCTCAGTGGTTAGCACTGCAGCCTTGTAGTGCAGAGGTCCTGGGTTCAAATCCCACCAAGAACAACATCTGCAAGGAGTTTGCATATTCTCATGGGTTTCCTTCAGGTACTCTGTTTTCCTCCCAAACCTGGGCCCAAAATGCTAACATACTGCACCCTCATACAGAAACACTTAAGTTGTATTTACAATACAGACCAAAAGTTTGGACACACCTTCGTATTTAAAGATTTTTCTGTATTTTCATGACTATGAAAATTGTACATTCACACTGAAGGCATCAAAACTATGAATTAACACATGTGGAATTATATACTTAACAAAAAAGTGAGAAACAACTGAAATGATGTCTTATATTCTAGGTTCTTCAAAGTAGCCACCTTTTGCTTTGATGACTGCTTTGCACACTCTTGGCATTCTCTTGATGAGCTTCAAGAGATAGTCACCGGGAATGGTCTTCCAACAATTTTGAAGGAGTTCCCAGAGATGCTTAGCACTTGTTGGCCCTTTTGCCTTCACTCTGCGGTCCAGCACACCCCAAACCATCTCAATTGGGTTCAGGTCTGGTGACTGTGGAGGCCAGGTCATCTGGCGTAGCACCCCATCACTCTCCTTCTTGGTCAAATAGCCCTTACACAGCCTGGAGGTGAGTTTGGGGTCATTGTCCTGTTGAAAAATAAATGATGGTCCAACTAAATGCAAACCGGATGAAATAGCATGCCGCTGCAAGATGCTGTGGTAGCCATGCTGGTTCAGTATGCCTTCAAATTTGAATAAATCCCCAACAGTGTCACCAGCAAAGCACCCCCACACCATCACACCTCCTCCTCCATGCTTCATGGTGGGAACCAGGCATGTAGAGTCCATCCATTCAACTTTTCTGCGTCACACAAAGACAGTGGTTGGAACCAAAGATCTCAAATTTGGACTCATCAGACCACAGCACAGAAGTCTCTTCTGCTTGTTGCCTGCCCTTAGTAGGGGTTTCCTAGCAGCTATTTTACCATGAACGCCTGCTGCACAAAGTCTCCTCTTAACAGTTGTTGTAGAGATATATCTGCTGTTGTTAACCTGCGATTTCTTAGGCTGGTGACTCGGATAAACTTATCCTCAGAAGCAGAGGTGACTCTTGGTCTTCCTTTCCTGGGGCGGCCCTCATGTGAGCCAGTTTCTTTGTAGCGCTTGATGCTTTTTGCCACTGCACTTGGGGACACTTTCAAAGTTTTTCCAATTTTTCCCTGCCCTGCATCAAAGCTACATGCACCCCAATAACCCTTGGAACAAATGTCCTGGATGGCCACATGAAACCAAAGTTGCCATTATTTTTCATTTGGTACTGCCATACCGTTTGCCTATGCATTGAATGCAAGGCCTCACCTGCCCCAAACTTACATGCACCCCGATAAGCCTTGGAACCCACATACTGGATGGCCACAGAAAAAACAATTCATACTATTCATTTGGTACTGCCACAGAAAAACCAAGTTCACATTATCCATTTGGTACTCCTATACTGTTTGTTTTTGCATTGATTGCAAGGCCTGCCCTGCCTCAAAGTTACATGCACCCCAATAAGCCTTGGAACCCATGTACTGGATGGCCACAGAAAAACCAAGTTCACATTATTCATTTGGTACTGCCAAACTGTTTGCTTATGCATTGAATGCAAGGCCTGCCCTGCCCCAAAGTTACATGCACCCCAAAAAGCCTTGGAAGAAACGTAGAGGTGGGCCTCCTGAAAACAATGTTCCCATTATTAGAAAGTGTGTCTCCCATAGTGTTTGCCTATGCAGTGAATGCAAGGCCTGCAAAAAAAATTAGGAGGCACTCCAATGCCCCTTGAAAGAGATGTGGAGGAGGGACTAATTAATAAATGTTCCTATTAGAAAGGAGCGGGTCTCCTATACTTGTAATGCCCATTGTTACCACCATGCTCACTGCCACCTGCCCTGGGGCTTTCACCGCTGGCACAACACTTGCCACTCCTTCCTCCACCTTCACCGCCGCTCCTACGCTGCTGTAGGCTTCTGTTATGATCTGGTGGCTTAGGAGCAGCATCAGACATGCTCTGGAGGAGGTGGTACCTGTACTGACCGCAGACCCTGAACTTAACACCGCAACTAGCAGTAGCCGTGGGATGTACCTACCAGTCCTAGACACCTCGACACAGCCGGAGAACTGTTGTGTATCCGCTTTTTGGGCTCCCCTGGTGGTTGCTGGTGGTATTGGTGACTTGTTTGCACTTTGCTGCTTCTGTTCACCTGCTTCCATCAGCGTTTGGGAGTTTCCTATTTAGCCTTGCTCTCCAGTCATTTCCTTGCCGGTCATCATTGTAACCAGAGCCTTCGGTTGCATGTTCCTGCTACTAGTCTGCTGATCAGCTCAGTGGACTTTGTCCTTTTGTTTTGTATCTTTTGTCCAGTTTGCAGTTTTTGTATTTCTCTGTAGCTGGAAGCTCTTGCGGGCTGAAATTGCCACTCCTGTGTCATGAGTTGACACAGGAGTCTTAAAGTAATTTCAGGATGGTTTTTGAAAGGGTTTTCAGTTGACCGTGAAGTCCTCTTTTGTATCTTTCTGCTATCTAGTAAGTGGACCTCTCTTTGCTAAATCTACTTTCATACTGTGTATGTCTTTTCCTCTTAATTCACCGTTATTACATGTGGGGGGCTGCTATCATCTTTTGGGGTATTTCCCTAGAGGTAAGCCAGGTCTGTTTCTTCCTCTACCAGGCGTAGTTAGTCCTCCGGCTGGCGCGTGGCATATAGGAAGCCGTAGGTATGCTCCCTGGCTACTATTAGTTGTGTGGTAGATTTAGCTCACGGTCAACTCGAGTTTCCATCACCCTAGAGCTCGTTCGTTATTTATATGTTTCTTACGTTCCCTTGCCATTGGGAACCATGACAGTATGACCGGCCAGAGTTAAAACTTATTGGCAGAAGAAAGGAGAGAAAAAAGAAGTCTGTAAATTTTTTTTTTCTTCTTTTTCCCTATGCTTGCTCCATAGTTGGATCAGTTGTATTTCAGCTCTAATTACTGCCTTTGCCTTTCTCTCCTTATAATCCTTGAATGGCTCTGAGCTCACCTGTTTAAAGATGGATCCTCAGAGTTTGGCTGCAGGTTTAAATAATCTTGCTACGAAGGTTCAAAATTTACAAGATTTTGTTAGGCATACTCCTATTTCTGAACCTAAAATCCCTACACCAGAGGTGTTTTCCGGAGATAGATCTCGGTTTCTGAATTTCAAATATAATTGTAAATTGTTCCTTTCTCTCAGACCTCACTCCTCAGGAGATCCTGTCCAGCAGGTTAAGATTGTAATTTCCTTGCTGCGAGGTGACCCTCAAAATTGGGCATTTTCATTGGCACCAGGGGATCCTGCGTTGCTCAATGAGGATGCGTTTTTCCTGGCTTTAGGGTTGCTTTATGAGGAACCTAATTTGGAGATTCAAGCTGAAAAAGCTTTGATAGCCCTATCTCAAGGGCAAGATGAAGCTGAGATATACTGCCAAAAATTTCGTAAATGGTCTGTGCTTACTCAGTGGAATGAGTGCGCCTTAGCGGCAAATTTCAGAGAGGGCCTTTCTGATGCCGTTAAAGATGTTATGGTCTGGTTCCCTGCGCCGACAGGTCTGAATGAGTCCATGACATTGGCAATTCAGATTGATCGGCGTTTGCGGGAGCGCAAACCCGTGCACCATTTGGCGGTATCTTCTGAAGAGACGCCAGAGAAAATGCAATGTGACAGAATTATGTCCAGAAGCGAGCGGCAGAATTATAGGCGTAAAAATGGGTTATGCTTCTATTGTGGTGATTCTGCTCATGTTATATCGGCATGCTCTAAACGTACTAGGAAGGTTGACAAGTCTATTTCAATTGGCACTTTACAGTCCAAATTTATATTGTCTGTAACCTTGATTTGTTCATTATCAGTTATTACCGTGGATGCCTATGTGGACTCTGGCGCCGCTCTGAGTCTTATGGACTGGTCCTTTGCCAGGCGCTGTGGGTTTGATTTAGAGCCTCTGGAAGTCCCTATACCTCTGAAGGGTATTGATTCTACACCTTTGGCTTGTAATAAACCACAGTTCTGGACGCAAGTGACTATGCGTATGACTCCAGACCATCAGGAGGTGATTCGCTTCCTTGTGTTGTACAATTTATATGATGTTTTGGTGCTTGGATTACCATGGTTACAGTCTCATAACCCAGTCCTTGACTGGAAAGCTATGTCTGTGTTAAGCTGGGGATGTCGGGGGGCTCATGGGGACACTCCTTTGGTGTCCATTTCGTCATCTATTCCATCTGAGATTCCGGCATTTTTGTCTGATTATCGTGATATTTTTGAAGAGCCTAAAATTGGTTCACTCCCTCCTCACAGGGATTGTGATTGCGCCATAGATCTGATTCCTGGCAGTAAATTTCCAAAGGGTCGTTTGTTTAACCTATCTGTACCTGAACATGCTGCTATGCGCGAGTATATTAAGGAGTCCCTGGAAAAGGGACATATTCGTCCTTCTTCATCACCTTTAGGAGCCGGTTTTTTCTTTGTCTCTAAAAAGGATGGCTCTCTGAGGCCTTGTATTGATTATCGACTCCTGAATAAAATTACAGTCAAATATCAGTATCCGTTGCCTTTGCTGACTGATTTGTTTGCTCGCATAAGGGGGGCTAAGTGGTTCTCTAAGATTGATCTTCGTGGGGCGTATAATTTGGTGCGAATTAAGCAGGGGGATGAGTGGAAAACCGCATTTAATACGCCTGAGGGCCATTTTGAGTATTTAGTAATGCCTTTCGGCCTTTCTAATGCACCTTCTGTCTTTCAGTCCTTAATGCATGATATTTTCCGTGAATATTTGGATAAATTTATGATAGTGTACTTGGATGATATTTTGATTTTTTCTGATGACTGGGAGTCTCATGTTCAGCAGGTCAGGAGGGTTTTTCAGGTTTTGCGGGAGAATTCTTTGTGTGTAAAGGGTTCAAAGTGTGTTTTTGGGGTTCAAAAGATTTCCTTTTTGGGGTACATTTTTTCCCCTTCTTCTATTGAGATGGACCCTGTCAAGGTTCGGGCTATTTACGACTGGACGCAGCCTACTTCTCTGAAGAGTCTCCAGAAATTCTTGGGCTTTGCTAATTTTTATCGTCGATTTATAGCTGGTTTTTCTGGCGTTGCTAAACCTCTGACGGATTTGACTAAAAAGGGTGCTGATGTTGCCAATTGGTCCCCTGCTGCCGTGGAGGCCTTTCGGGAGCTTAAGCGCCGCTTTTTGTCTGCACCTGTGTTGCGCCAGCCTGATGTTTCTCTTCCCTTTCAGGTTGAGGTCGATGCTTCCGAGATCGGAGCGGGGGCGGTTTTGTCGCAGAAAAGTTCCGACTGCTCAGTGATGAGACCTTGTGCGTTCTTTTCGCGAAAATTTTCGGCCGCCGAGCGAAACTATGATGTTGGTAATCGGGAGCTTTTGGCCATGAAGTGGGCATTTGAGAAGTGGCGTCATTGGCTTGAGGGTGCCAAACATCAGGTGGTAGTTTTGACTGATCACAAGAATTTAATTTATTTGGAGTCTGCCAGGCGCCTGAATCCTAGACAGGCACGTTGGTCGTTGTTCTTTTCCCAGTTTAATTTTGTGGTCTCGTACTTACCGGGTTCTAGGAATGTGAAGGCAGATGCTCTTTCTAGGAGTTTTGAGCCTGACTCTCCTGGGAATTCTGAACCTGCTGGTGTCCTTAAGGATGGAGTGGTTTTGTCTGCTGTCTCTCCAGATTTGCGACGTGCTTTGCAAGAATTTCAGGCGGATAGACCTGATCGTTGTCCGTCTGGTAGACTGTTTGTTCCTGACGAGTGGACCACTAGAGTCATCTCGGAAGTTCATTCTTCTACTCTGGCAGGTCATCCGGGAATTTTTGGCACCAGAGATTTGGTGGCTAGATCCTTCTGGTGGCCTTCCCTGTCTCGAGATGTGCGTGTTTTTGTGCAGTCTTGCGATGTGTGTGCTCGGGCCAAGCCTTGTTGTTCTAGGGCTAGTGGGTTGTTGTTGCCCTTGCCTATTCCGAAGAGGCCTTGGACGCACATCTCTATGGACTTTATCTCGGACCTCCCTGTTTCTCAGAAGATGTCTGTCATCTGGGTGGTGTGTGACCGTTTTTCTAAAATGGTTCATTTGGTGCCATTGCCTAAGTTGCCTTCCTCATCTGAGTTGGTCCCTCTGTTTTTTCAAAATGTGGTTCGCTTGCATGGTATTCCGGAAAACATCGTTTCTGACAGGGGTACCCAGTTCGTGTCTAGATTTTGGCGGGCAGTCTGTGCCAGGTTGGGCATTGATTTGTCTTTTTCGTCTGCATTCCATCCTCAAACCAATGGCCAGACGGAACGAACTAATCAAACTTTGGAGACTTATTTGAGGTGTTTTGTGTCTGCGGATCAGGATGATTGGGTTGCCTTTCTGCCGTTGGCGGAGTTTGCTCTTAATAATCGGGCTAGTTCTGCCACTTTGGTTTCTCCTTTCTTTTGCAATTCAGGGTTTCATCCGCGTTTTTCATCTGGTCAGGTTGAATCTTCGGATTGTCCTGGAGTGGATGCGGTAGTGGATCGGTTGCATCAGATTTGGGGACAAGTGGTGGATAATTTGGAATTGTCCCAGGAGAGGACTCAGCAGTTTGCTAACCGCCGTCGTCGTGTTGGCCCCCACCTTCGTTTTGGGGACTTGGTGTGGTTGTCTTCCCGTTTTGTCCCTATGAGGGTTTCTTCTCCTAAATTTAAGCCTCGGTTCATCGGTCCTTATAGGATTTTGGAGATTCTTAACCCTGTCTCCTTTCGTTTGGACCTCCCGGCATCTTTCGCTATCCATAATGTGTTCCATCGGTCGCTGTTGCGGAGATATGAGGTACCGGTGGTTCCTTCTACTGAACCTCCTGCTCCTGTGCTGGTGGAGGGTGAATTGGAGTACGTGGTAGAAAAGATCTTGGACTCCCGTATTTCCAGACGGAGACTTCAATATCTGGTTAAATGGAAGGGCTATGGTCAGGAAGATAATTCTTGGGTAACTGCCTCTGATGTTCATGCCTCGGATTTGGTTCGTGCCTTTCATAGGGCTCATCCAGATCGCCCTGGCGGTTCTTGTGAGGGTTCGGTGCCCCCTCCTTAAGGGGAGGGTACTGTTGTGTATCCGCTTTTTGGGCTCCCCTGGTGGTTGCTGGTGGTATTGGTGACTTGTTTGCACTTTGCTGCTTCTGTTCACCTGCTTCCATCAGCGTTTGGGAGTTTCCTATTTAGCCTTGCTCTCCAGTCATTTCCTTGCCGGTCATCATTGTAACCAGAGCCTTCGGTTGCATGTTCCTGCTACTAGTCTGCTGATCAGCTAAGTGGACTTTGTCCTTTTGTTTTGTATCTTTTGTCCAGTTTGCAGTTTTTGTATTTCTCTGTAGCTGGAAGCTCTTGCGGGCTGAAATTGCCACTCCTGTGTCATGAGTTGACACAGGAGTCTTAAAGTAATTTCAGGATGGTTTTTGAAAGGGTTTTCAGTTGACCGTGAAGTCCTCTTTTGTATCTTTCTGCTATCTAGTAAGTGGACCTCTCTTTGCTAAATCTACTTTCATACTGTGTATGTCTTTTCCTCTTAATTCACCGTTATTACATGTGGGGGGCTGCTATCATCTTTTGGGGTATTTCCCTAGAGGTAAGCCAGGTCTGTTTCTTCCTCTACCAGGCGTAGTTAGTCCTCCGGCTGGCACGTGGCATATAGGAAGCCGTAGGTATGCTCCCTGGCTACTATTAGTTGTGTGGTAGATTTAGCTCACGGTCAACTCGAGTTTCCATCACCCTAGAGCTCGTTCGTTATTTATATGTTTCTTACGTTCCCTTGCCATTGGGAACCATGACAGGGAACTAATTACCGCTATAGATAGAAACGGAAAACTATCTTGCCTCAGAGAAAATCCCCAAAGGATAGACAGCCCCCCACATATATTGACTGTGAGAGGAGAGGGGAAAAACATACGCAGACTGAAAGCAGAATTTAGCAAAGGAGGCCAATCTAGCTAAATAGACAGAATAGGACAGAGTACTATGCGGTCAGTATTAAAAAACCCTAGAAAACTCCACCACAGATAATACAAAAATCTCCACACCTAACTAAAGGCATGGAAGGAAAATCTGCTTCTCCAGAGCTTCCAGCTTGACTGAATAAATCCACACTGACAAAGCTGGACATAGAAATGCACTGAACAATAAAGTCCACAGTATGTGGACTGCAAAAACCAAGCCAGGTCTTATCTTTGATGATTTGAGCAGATAAGCAGGAGAATCCAGGAGGAGAAGTGAATCCACCAAGGAACAATGAACAACTGGCACTAACCAAAGGATCTGGCCAGACTAAATAGCCCAGTCAGAATTGGTAATAAGTGGAAGCACCTGATGACTGCTGAAATCCAAAGGAGCAGCAGTACCACTTATAACCACCGGAGGGAGCCCAAGAGCAGAACTCACAACATTACCACTTATAACCACCGGAGGGAGCCCAAGAGCAGAATTCACAACAGGCTTCTCCCTGGACTGTCTGCCGGTGTGTGCCTGCTTGGTCGCGTCGGCGCGCTCCCTCCCTGCTGCCAGCCGCATGCCCTGTCACTTCCCATGTGCGCCTTAGGAACTGAGCACGTGCACACTCCTTCCCCTTATCCAGCAGTATTGCCAGGCCAATAGAGGACAGGCATTAGGTATTTCAGGCTGCCCTCCCCTAGTGGAGGCTCCTGATTGTTGAGTTAATCTCCCATGTCCAGGTCCATCTTGCTGCCGCTTGCTGATGCCCGGTATCACTGGTGTCTTAACCCCTTGTCTCCCTGCTTCTCTTTCAGTGTCCGCCTCGGTACTGCGCCCTCCTGGAGACGGCTACCATCTCCCCCTCCATCTCTTCTCAAGCCTGCAGAGCATCTCCACTTTGGCCTTCCTCTGCCCTGTTCCCTCATTATCTCGTGGTTTACCTCCTCCATACACCTCCTGCTACTTTCCCGCTCTGCTCTATCCCTCTTCCTACTTCCCAGTACCCTCTCCGTTTGTGCGCTACCCCTGAGCCGACCCCTGGTCCTGGCATCCATGGTACTAGAGGTCTCTGAGCTTGCTCCCTAACGATTCCTGTATAGGGGTTGGACAAATCTGGTACGCTCACTCGGGGGAGTTTCGGTATCAAGGTACAGTGGGTACCCCCTGGGGGTACACTTTTTTTTGTTTAATTATTTACAGGCATCATAAACACCCTTGCAAAAAAATAGAGTGGCTGTAGCATCACGGAACACTTTCACCCTGGTGTTGTAGTGGTGGTGGATGATGAGGATGAGGAGAAGTAGGAGGATAACACCAAATAGCCAAAATCAGGAAGCGTATAACCATGTGTGGGTGTGAAGAGGTGCATGGGAATACACGTCCCAAAAAAAGACACTGTATTGGAGGTTATGTTTCACTGTTATCATTCGGTGCTGTAGCGAAGTCTGGCCCAATCCAGCCCTTGTTCATTTTTATAAGAGTCAGCCTGTCAGCATTTTCAGTTGACAGGCGGATGCGCTTTTCAGTTATAAATCCACCAGCGGCACTAAAATCCCGCTCTGACAAAACGCTAGCGGCAGGGCAGGCCATGACCTCCAAGGCGTAGAGAGCCAGTTCATGCCACGTGTCCAGCTTGGATACCCAATTATTAAAAGGCACAGAGGAATCACAGAGGATGTTGGTACGGTCAGCCAGGTACTCTCTCAGCCTCTTCCCAAACATTGCACTCCTTGTGACACTACCCCTTGCTTCTGGGCCAGGGCGATGGGAGGGTCTGAGAAAACTCTCCCAGAACTTTGCCAGTGCTCTCCTGCCTCTGCTGGATTGGAGTTATGTCTCTCTCGCCTGTACTCCTTGGTTGTCCAACGAACTAAGACGTCTGCCGCCAACGTTCTCAGATGGGAATTTTTTTAATAATTCCGCAACAAGGGCCTTCTGGTACTGCACCATTTTAGTAGACCTGTCTGCCTCTGAAAGAAGAGATTGAAAGTTCTCCTTGTAGCGTGGGTCTAGAAGTGGCACCAACCAGTAATGAGTGTCACTGAAAATTTTCTTAATGCGAGGGTCATGGGAAAGTCAGCGCAGCATAAAGTCAGCCATGTGTGCCAGACTGCTAACAGACAAGACTTCCGTGTTCGCACCAAAAGGACAACTGACCATGCTGTCCTCCTCCTCCTCCCTGTCCTCTGGCCATCCACGCTGAACAGACGGTATGACAGTTGTGCTTGTAATACTGTCTATAGCACATGAAAGTAGCTCCTGTTCTTCCTCCTCCTCCTGTTCCTCATTCTCTACCAATCCACGTTGGGACGACATGAGGCTGGGCTGTGTGTAATCACTCTGTATGGTTCCTTGCTCCATGTCCTCGAGCTCCACCTGCAATGCATTATCTTTGATTGCGAGCAGAGAGCTTTTCAGAATGCAAAAAAGCGGGATGGTGGGGCTAATTATGGCGTCATCGCTGCTCACCATCTTGGTGGAGTCCTCAAAGTCTTGTAGGATGGTACATATGTCTGTCATGTCCACTCCTGAGGTCTTATGTGTGGAATCTGAACTGAATAACGACGACCTTGTTGATGCTGGTAGTCAACAACTGCCTTCTTCTGCTCACAAATCCTTTCCAACATATGCAGTGTAGAGTTCCAATGCGTGGGGACATCACACACCAGTTGGTGAGTCGGAAACTGCAAATGCTGCTGAAGCACGGCAAGGGTGGCTGAAGCTGTAGCTGACTTTCTAAAATGGGCACACAGGCGGCGTACATTCATAAGCAGATCTGGCAGCTCCAGGTAGCCTTTCAGAAACTGTTGTATGATGAGGTGAAGCACATGGGCCATGCATGGTACGTTTGTGAGCTCATCTCGCCTCAGATCTGCCACCAGGTTCCGGCCATTGTCACACACGACCATGCCTGGATGTAGGTTCAGCGGTGTCAGCCACAAATCTGACTGCTCTTTCAGAGCTGTCCACAACTCTTCAGCATTGTGCGGTTTGTCACCTAAGCAGATTAGCTTCAGCACACAGCCTGTTGCTGCTTGGCTGTGGCAGTGCTGCAGTGCTTCCAGCTTCTTAATGATGTGCTCATTTCAGAGATGAAGGATGAAGAGGAGGAGGTGCAGGAGCTGTAGACTGTGGGGGCAACCCTGATTGACGTAGGGCCAGCAATTTTCGAGGTCGAGAGGACGTGTTCCATTCCAAGGTCCGACTGGGTCCCGGCTTCCACTATGTTAACCCAGTGTGCCATCAGTGAGAAGTACTGTCAATGCCCACAAGCACTTGTCCACGTGTCCGTGATTAGGTGGACTTTCCCAGTAACAGCATTGAGGGCACGGGTAATGTTATGGGACACGTGCTGGTGTAATGCCAGGATGGCACACTGGGAGAAATAGTGGTGGCTGGGGACCAAGTACTTTGGGATGGTTGATGCCATCAGGTTGTGGAAAGCTTCCGTCTCCATGAGCCTAAGGCAACATTTTGAGCGCAAGCAGACGAAAAATGTGTGAATTTAGTACTTTGGCCTGTGGGGCGTTGCCTGCGTATTTCCGCTTGTGTTCCAATGACTGGGGTATGAACAACTGAAGGCTGCACTGGGACAAGGACGTGAACGTGCTTGATGATGGTGCTAGTTGACTTAGGGCAACGACAGGTGCAGGGCATGAGGCATCTTCGCATGCACCGTGGACATGGGATTGGCTTGCACGCACAGCAGTGGAATAAACAGTGGTGTCCCCCACAGACACTGTTCCTGGAGCCTGGGTTTCAACCCACAAAGATGGGTGCTTTGCTGCCATGTGTCTGATCATGCTGGCGGTGGTCAGGCTGGTAGTTTTGCTACCCCTGCTGATGCGGGCATGGCAGGTGGTGCAAATGGCCTGTTTGGGGTTATCGGCAGAGTCTTTAAAAAGCAACCAAACTTGGGAAGACCTAAAAGTTGGAATGGCAACTTCTGTCATGTTGGTCTTACGGAGAGAGGATGCATGCCTTATGTCTGCGGCCACCACACTGCTTCTTCCTGCCTGTTGGGGTGCTATGCCTCCTTCCCCAAGTGTGCTGCTGTCCTTGCTCTGCATGTCCTTCTGTCAGGTTGGGTTAGTTACTACATCATCCACCCCCTTGTCTTCCACATCCGCACCCTGGTCCTCCTCCTGACTTTCTGGCAATTGTGTCTCATCATCACCCACCTCTTGTGACACTTTTCCAATGTCACCTTCGTGTGATCGTGGCTGCTCAAATATTTGGGCATTGCTACATGTGATCTCATCTTGCCCCGCTTCAAGTGGACCAGGCGAGAGGCCCGAATCTATAAATGGAAAAGTGAATAGCTCTTTGGAGTGTCCAAGTCTGGGATCAGTTGTCTCCTGGAACTCGGCATGGTGGAAGGAAGGGGGATCAGGGTGAGTAATATGCAGTCCAGACTTACAGCTACTCAGACTTGACCGTGTGGAAGACGTGGTGGTGTCAAAGTGACTGGAAGCATTATCCGCTATCCAACCAACAACCTATTGACACTGCTCTGGGTTCAATAGTGGTGTGCTGAGGTCCACTAGTAATTGGGACAGGAAGGTCAAGTGAGAAGATGTGGGTGTTTGTTGTGGCCCACTTTCAGCTTGCCCATGTCCTCGGTCTCTGCATGCACAATCAGCATCACATCCACTTCCCCGTCCCTTGCCACGCACCTTGACCATTTTAAATGGACTACTAAAATATTTTCCACATTCACAACAAATGGCTGAATTTGGAGCAAACTTATATGTGATCAGTGTGCTTAAAAAACCACAGTTTAAATTATCTGGAATGTAGGTAATTTTTTTTTTTTTAAACTGTTGTTAATAACTAGGGTAAGACACAGCAAAACCAGTTCAAAGGAGCCCTCAAATGCCACAAAAACGTGAATGTAGGCCTGAAACGGCCAAATTTGTAGCCCGCAGACAGATCAGACGTCTGACAGAGAAACCACAATGTTCAATATGTGGCCTGCAGTTTTGTATTTTTACCCCAAAATAGTATATAGAAATAGGGTAACAGACAGCAAATACAGTGGAATGTAGCTCTGAAATGACACAATTTGTAGCTCACAGATAGATCTGACGGAGATACAAGACTGTTCAATATGTAGCCTGCATTTTTAATTTGTTTTACCCCAAAGTAGACTGCTGAACTAGGGTAAGAAACAGCAAAAAAAGGGGAATGTAACCCTGAAATGCCACAATTTGTAGCCCACAGATAGATCAGGCTTCTGACAGAGATACAGCACTGTTCAATATGTGGCCCAAATTTTTTTATTTTTTCTCCCAAAATAGTGTATAGAAATAGGGAAACAGACAGCAAATACAGTGGACAGAAGGCCTGAAATGCCATAATTTGTAGCCCACAGATAGATCTGGCATCTGACGGAGATACCAGACTGTTCAATATGTAGCCTGCATTTTTAATTTGTTTTACCCCAAAGTAGACTGCTGAACTAGGGTAAGAAACAGCAAAAAAAGGGGAATGTAACCCTGAAATGCCACAATTTGTAGCCCACAGATAGATCAGGCTTCTGACAGAGATACAGCACTGTTCAATATGTGGCCCAAATTTTTTTATTTTTTCTCCCAAAATAGTGTATAGAAATAGGGAAACAGACAGCAAATACAGTGGACAGAAGGCCTGAAATGCCATAATTTATAGCCCACAGATAGATCTGGCATCTGACGGAGATACCAGACTGTTCAATATGTGGCCTGTATGATTGTTTTTTTACCAAAAAATACTGTATAGAATTACGGTAAGACACAGGCAAAAAAAGGAGAATGTAGTCCTGAAATGCCACAATTTGTAGGCCACAGATAGATCAGGCTTCTGACGGAGATAGCACACTGCTAAATATGTGACCCGGATTTTTTTTTTTTTAACCCAAACTAGTATAAAGAAATAGATAGATCTGGTGTTTGACGGAGATACCAGACTGTTCAATATGTGGCCTGTATTTTTTATTATCAATTCCTCGGATATATTTTTGTATCCCTTTCCTGTTTTATACAGTTCAACTACCTTTTCCCATAGATCTGTTGACAATTCTTTTGCTTTCCCTATGACTCACAATCCAGAAATGTCAGTGGCTGGATGAAAGATGCAAGAGTCTGTCTGGATCCCAGAAACTCATTCATCGTTTATGCACACACACTGATTACAAACAAACAGGTCACAGGTGAGGATGTTACCTTTAGTAGCCATTCAAACCCATTTGTGTCAACTTCTGTGCATATTATCAGGCCAAAATCACCAGAGTAGGTGAACATTTGATCAGGGTCATCTGGATGTTTTGGGTTGTCATTATGATTTAAAAAGAGAAAACTGAGTAGTTTGATAATAAATGACTTCACCCAACCACTAATGATAAGTGGAGAAAAAGTTTGGTGTTATCATTCATATTCTCTGAAAAAAGGCCAAGAAAGCAAAATTTCCGCTATGTTAGCTGTGTATATACAGAAAAATCTTTAATTAAGAGGGTGTGTCCAAACTTTTGGTCTGTACTGTATATATATATATATATATATATATATATATATATATATATATATATATATATACAGAGAGAGATAGAGAGACAAAGAACTGGAGGTTAGGGAGGTGGCTTAGTGTAAACTAAAAACTGCCTCTGTACACTATGTAGTATGCGTCACTCTTTATCTTTAAAATTTGGAAAGTATGATACAGTTTAACAGTCCAGCACTCCGATCTACTCTGCCTTTACAATGGAGGTTAAAATAGGTATGCACTGCAAAGTTGAGATATAATAATAAATTAATAATGTGAAACTGCAAATGCTGCTCTGTTGTAACATAAAGCAGAAAATTATCCTTTGCCATATGCATCAACAGAGCAGCATTTGCCGCTTCTCATCACAGATCTGTCTGCATCAAACACAACTCAGGTCTGCTTGTCTCAGCTCTGCAGTAATTATTAAAAGATCCATTGTGAAGCCAGAGTGGAGTGCAGCCCTGTTACCGCAGTTTGAGGCAAGGAATATGAGCAACTATTTAAAAACAGAGCGGAAGCTATGCAGAATATAATGGCAGAAGACATAATCGGGCTGGCAGAGTTTTGTACAGTGCCATTTAGTTCACAGAAGTAGAAAGTGAAGTTTTTACTTAGATTAGATTGATGGTATGCTAAATATGTGTGGTGGATGCAGCTGAGCATAGCATGGCAAAGTTGACACATTCATTAGTCACGAGAAAAAATTCATATAGCACAGAAGCATTATAAAGGTAAAGGACTAGGGTTTATCATCCTCCCACATAATAAATCAGTACCCCAAGATCAAGTGGTGGAGTACTCCAAACATAATGAACAAAAATAAAGACAAATGAAGTAGCCACAAACCACCAATACATTTTAAAAAACGTTTATTGAAACAATTCATATAAAATAATTACCCTCCGTTTATAAATGTGTTGAATAAGGAGCAATAATGATGGAGAGAAACAAGATGCAGCATGTCAAGCAGCACAAAATGTGCAATACACCTATACGATCAAGCTCAGTGTATCATATATAATGATGGGCAAAATCGCCATAAATATAAGGTGAGACAGGAAAGATAGGTTATGTATGAAAATGCTTACCCATAGTGGGGGGAGGATCAATATTGGCCTGCCAGCACATCCCCGACGCACGTTTCGCATGTAGTTTTCTCAAGGGGAGGTGTCAGTATGATGGTGTCCTATCCAATATTTATATTAAGTTCACAGGTGCCTGTACAATCAGTAGCGCTACCGCCTGCCGCCATCACAGTCAGCAGGCTTTCAACACAGACCATGGTCATTAACTCAGAAGTGTGGCTTGTCAGGAGCCCGCAGGAGAGAGGGGTCTGCAGCACTGAGGAGAATCCCCTAAGCTGCTGGGAAATTGTAGTTTTAGCAGAGCCCGAATAGAACACCCGTTCAGCCTTGTGCTGGATGCAAAGAGGGGCAGATAGAAAGGCAAGTTATATTGGGTTTAATCTGTATATTAACAATAGGTGTTACTGTGCTTTGGGAAAAATAATGCGATTGTGGGAACATAATCGGCAATTATAAATAGTGCAGAATAATGTTGGTGTTAATATATGACAAATATAGACCGTATATACCTTTTATATTTACAACAATATCTCCTTATACATTATATCTACACCAGGTTTTTTAAGATCAGGGTATTTGACACCTAACGTGATGTGTTTTTTTGGCCAGTTACACAGGAGGTGCAATATCTGCCTTTTGCTTTGCACATATTTGTACCATGAGTAAGAATGTTGTGTTTGTTTAAAACAAGTACGTTTCTTGTGCTTTGATATATTTTATTCTCCCTTTTTGGATTTGAATCTTTTATAAATAAAGAGGAGATGGTGGTTTTAACCGGATATTTATTTGGCAGAACATTCTGTCTTTTTTAATCCATATTATGGGCCGTGTACATGATACTTACGATATGTCATGTTGTGCTGGTGTAATTCTAGAGAAAATGCCTCTCTTGTTCCAAATCAACGGTTGATATACAAGTGTGTCCTAATTCTTTCCCATCAGTTATGTGATGATCCCAGATACATATTTATTGTTCCCTACAGCAGCTCCCAATAAGAAGTGCTGAAAAGTGGATACAAGGCTACAGTATGTTCACATCACATTTTATCTATTCGTCAGTGTCTCCGTTGGGCGTATGTCTGAAGCCCTGAAAAATGGGATTTGGACCTTTGTGCGGCCAGGGATAGTGACTTTAATGATGTAGAAAGAGTCGCTATGTGCTCCGTCAGCCATAATTTCCAGTAGTATCCATCTATTTGAGGCGAGCACCAAGACGCAGAAGACCACATTGTGGTGCCCATCTCAAATAGGCAGATACTGTCTAAAAATATGTCCGACAAAGCACAATATGACTCCGTCTGTATCATTATAGTCTATGACCCTGGCAGTGTAAACGTCCAAACCATATTTTCCAGGGTCTCAGACGTAAACCCTTGACCAAGCCACCAATGGTAGCCTAGAACCCAATATGAACGTAGCCTAATGATTATTTAATTTTTACTTCTTGTAGAAGGGACAGAAACTAAGTAGCTTGGCTGATAAACCATGGAACATGAGAGTTTCAGAAAAACTTACATTGTAAGGGGTAAGAAAATGACATTGCATAATGTGTATAAATTAATATAGTTATTACAGCAAACCTGTCTCCAGCTTTGGCAGATATGAGATACGGCCACCACATTTCAGGGTTGATATATTGTATTCTATAATGCTGCATGTACAGCTCTGGCACAAATTAAGAGACCACTGCAAAATGTTCAGTTTGTCTGATTTTTCTCTCTATAGGAACATTTTTGAGAAAAATGTAAATTGTTCTTTATTCTATAAACTTCTGACAACATGTCTCTGAAGTTCCAAGCAACAATTTTTGTATTTTTTTTTCTGACAAAAAAATGGTCAAAATAAAAAAAAACAGTGCTTTCAGACCTCAAATAATGCAATAAAAAAACAACAACTTATTTCTCACTGCAAAATGCAAATAAATTTATATAATTTATACAATGTGATTTTCTGGATTTTATTTTGGATATTCTATCTCTCAATGTTAAAATTAACCTACCCTTAAAATTATAGACTGTTCATGTCTTTGCCAGTGGGCAAACTTACAAAATCAGCAATGGATCTAATACTTATTTCCCCCACTGTAAAGGATGGGGAACACTGCATTTTTTATTGCTCTGTTTTTCACTGTAGTAGGAGCTCCAGATAAAGGAAAAACAGACATTTTTGCAGGTTCAGGAAGGGAAAATGTTAAAGGAGCATCATAGGAGAGGCTTTTGTTTGTGCACAGAGCCTACACAGCAATACATAATGTGCTGCCATATGGTGCTTCATTGTGACACCATATTCTTCGCAGAAGCAAAGCTAATGATTACGTCTGGAAATGGGGCTGTGCTTATCACTACTGTCAGTCTTAACACAGGAAGTATTGGAGGAGTGAAATCAGGAAGTGTAGTATATTCTGTATATTCTGTATTACAGCATCTGCTCACACCGAGGAACAGGTGTCGGCACTTGTGCACTTCTGCACCACCTTCTGACTCTTCTGCAGCCCTTGGTTCTGCACATTGACGCTTGGATCATACAGGGAGGTGAATTTCATGGGCTGTTAAGAAAATACAGAATGACAGTGTTAAAAGCTGGGGCTATGACGAGGCTAATTATTATGTCCCCTTGAAGACCGCTACATTTAAACTGAAGGATTATATATATCGTTTTACAATTCCCAGAATGGCATCCAGAGGTATGTAGTGTTTTTCATTTACCGTAGATCTGACTCTAAAAAAAAACAAACCCATATATTTCCTCCTTATAAAGTTCCTCTTTCTTGATTCAGCTCAATGTGACTCTGAAGTTGCACTAAAATTATGGTTTGTTGCTGAAAGTGGGAGTTTACTAATGGGGTGCTGAGAATCTAAAATAAGTCCATTTACTTATAAAGTTTCACATTTTATTGTACTTAGAAATGTTTTAGAATTAATTGGCGTTACAGTATAGTAAAGGGAGATCTCTGTGACTAATGTCCATCATGGGGGTCCAACTATAAACCAGTGCCATTCACGTTAATGGTACCAGTCACCGCTGTCCCTATCAATTAGTTGCTGTATAAAGGCTGGACAACTTTATAGGGGGCAGCTTATAATAATTTTTAACCTTTCCACAGGTCAAAGTCTGATTGCTCCCCACTAGCGATGAGCGAATGTGCTGGGATAAGGTGTTATCTGAGCATGCTCGGGTGCTAACCGGGTGACTTCGGCGTGCTCTAATGATATGCTTGAGTCCCCACCGCTGCATGTGTCGTGGCTGTTCGACAGTCACAACACATGCGGTGATTCCCTGTCTGATAGGCAACCCCCTCATTTGTTGCAGACATGCTACTGTGAGGACTCGAACATATTATTTGAGCACGCTGAAGTCACTCTATTAGCACCTGAGCATGATCAGATAACACCTTATCCCAACACGTTCTGTCATCACTACTCCCCACCGATCCGTAGAACATGAGCCATGTGTCCACGATTTAAACATAGAAGCAAGGTCAGACATATCACTGGTGCAACCACACAGGGGCCCAAAGCAATTCCCCTTGCTTTGGAGGTAGAAATGGGCCCCCTTACCTCTTGTAAGGGGGCCCATTTCTACCTCCAAAGCAAGTGGAATTGTGTATAATGATGAGCTATTGAACTGCAAAGGGCCCATATATTGTCTTTGCCAGGGGCCCTCTTCTGTCTGTGTGTGCATAAATGTGGTGTCATATGTGCACTCATGCTTCCTTTATTGCAATATGATAAGTTCTTGACATTTAAAGACTAGTGTTGAGCATTCCGATACCGCAAGTATCGGGTATCGGCCGATATTTGCGGTATCGGAATTCCGATACCGAGTTCCGATACTTTTGCGATATCGGGAATCGGGATCGGGATGCATATTCATAGGTAAAATAAAGAATAAAAATAAAAAATAGGGATATACTCACCCTCTGACGCGCCCTGGTTGTAACCGCTGCAACCGGTAGCCTCCGTTCCTAAGAATGCGATGACGTCGCGGTCTTGTGATTGGTCGCGTGAGCGGTCACATGAGCGGTCACGCGACCAATCACAAGCCGCTACGTCATCGAAGGTCCTTCACTCGCTCATTCTTAGGAACGGAGGCTGCCGGTTAACACCGCTAGGTCCAGGGTCCGCCGGAGGGGTGAGTATATCCATATTTTTTATTTTTATTCTTTATTTTTTACATGAATATGGATCCCAGGGCCTGAAGGAGAGTTTCCTCTCCTTCAGACCCTGGGAACCATCTAGGATAGCTTCCTATACTTGTGTCCCATTGACTTGTATTGGTATCGGGTATCGGTATCGGCCATTATTTTTCGGATATCGGCCGATACTATCCGATACCGATACTTTCAAGTATCGGAAGGTATCGCTCAACACTATTAAAGACATTTATCATACATTTTATAGATACGTAATAAGCGTCCGATCGCTGGGAATACGATCCCTGGGAATCCTACCACTGGAATCCTTACTGTTCCCGAAAATAACAGCCACATGTTTGAATGGAGCAGTGGACACATATGAGCACTGTCACTCATTTCAGTGTCAATGGCACTGATGGCGATACATCGCTTGGTTATCACCATCAGTCACATAGACAATGAAATGAGCGGCAGTTCTCATGTGTGACCACTGCTCCATTCAAACACAAGACATGTGACCCTTAATCTCGGAAACAATGAGGATCCCAACGGTAGGATTCTCAGCGATCAGATTCCCAGAGATCAAATTCCCAGCGATATGATTCCCAGTGATCAGATTCCCATTGATATGATTCCCAGCGATCGTATTCCCAGTGATCGTATTCCCAGCAATCAGATTCCCAGCGATCGGATTCCCAGCGATCAGACACTTATTACGTATCCCTGTTATGCATGATAAATGTCATGAAATGTCAAGAACTTATCATATTGCAATTTCCTAATATTTTAACCAAGACAAAATGGGGGCACAGTTTTTTTAGTACAGTATGTTAATTGTTTGCTTTTTTTGGTAAATCGAAATAGCGTAAACTCTTGTATAAAAGATGTGATATGTTTCTATTTTGTTCAATACCTTTTTGGTGTATTCACTGGTGTAATTCTTAGGGCAGGTGCAAACGTCTGTATTTTCGGTCCAAGTGTGATACGATAAGATATTGGATTACACTCAGACCAATGTTAGCCTATGGGGCCGTGCACATGTCTGATTTTTTCCCCAGACAGAGACTGTCCGAGAAAAGGATCGCTGCATGCCCAAATTGGATCCCAATGTTCGGATTGTCACTTTATGGCCGGGGTCACACTAGCGTATAATACAGACGAGTGCTATGCGATAAAAAAATCGCATAGCACTCGGACCAGTATTAATCTATCGGGAAACTCGGATTACCGTTTTTTTTCTCGGGCGTATTCAGCGTGCCAGTGAAATCGCAGCATGCTGCGATTTTACACGTATATCGACTGAGTCTCGCCAATACAAGTCTATGGGTGCAAGAAAAAAATCACACAGCACACGGACCATCATTGTGACTTGCGAGAAATACGCACATATTTTCGTCATTTCAGCCCATTGAGCCATTAAATTTAAGGAGGAAAAGCAGTGAGAAATATAAAGCCATAAGCATGTCATATGGATGTCATACAGATACTTAGATGCAAGGAAATCGCCTCATCGCATTGCAAACGGATTACATACGGATGACCATACAGAGAACATTTGTGCGATTCTCGCCTGTCAAAATCAGACCGATTTTTTTAAACGTTGAGTGTGACTCCTGCCTATGTCATACTAACTCTAGAAAGCTACCACAGACTTTGTTCAGATGTTGAAAGGGTTAAAAGTTTAGCAGCAATTTTTCATTTTGTTTTTTGCTTTTAATTTTCAAGGAAATTCACAAAACTTTTTTTTTCAGGGACCTAAAAGTGATAAAGCGAAATTGAGAAGCCTACAAATTGTGGGTGGGAGGAAATGAGACCATTCTAAAAACAGCCCCTGAAAGTATTCAAAAATTCTGCCAGGAAGTTTGTGTTAATTCTTGTGAAGAAGCACCTGAAGGGTCAACAAAGTAGAATCATTGGAATGAAAAATTTTAAAAAAAATCCCACTACAATGTTGCTAACATCCTAACAGGCCACCATAGCTGGTGAACCTGAAGGCCTCGGGTTGCCATGGCAACCATAGGGACCACACTATCGGGATTGCAGGCTGGCAATAGGGTTAGTTAATCATTCAGATGTCACTATTCACAGTATCTTATAGGAGGTTAATAGCCATAATCAGTACTAACAACCATGGTGGCTGATACGGCAAAGTGCCAGCTATACAACCCCTGGCAAAAATTATGGAATCACCGGCCTTAGAGGATGTTCATTCAATTGTTTAATTTTGTAGAAAAAAAGCAGATCACAGATATGGCACAAAACTAAAGTCATTTCAAATGGCAACTTTCTGGGTTTAAGAAACACTAAAAGAAATCAAGAACAAAAAATGTTCTAGTCAGAAATGGTTATTTTTTTATCCAAGCATAGGGGACAAATTATGGAGTCACTCAATTCTGAGGAAAAAATATGGAATCACCCTGTAAATTTTCATTCCCAAAACTAACACCTGCATCAAATTAGATCAGCTCATTAGTCTGCATCTAAAAAGGAGTGATCACACCTTGGAGAGCTGTTGCACCAAGTGGACTGACATGAATCATGACTCCAACACGAGAGATGTCAATTGAAACAAAGGAGAGGATTATCAAACTCTTTAAAAGAGGGTAAATAATCACGCAATGTTGCAAAAGATGTTGGTTGTTCACAGTCAGCTGTGTCTAAAATCTGGACCAAATACAAACATGGGAAGGTTGTTAAAGGCAAACATACTGGTAGACCAAGGAAGACATCAAAGCGTCAAGACCAGAAACTTAACGCAATATGTCTCCAAAACAGGAAATGGACAACAAAACAAATGAGGAACGAATGGGTGGAAACTGGAGTCAACGTCTGTGACCGAACTGTAAGAAACCGCCTAAAGGAAATGGGATTTACATGCAGAAAAGCTAAACGAAAGCCATCATTAACTCCTAAACAGAAAAAAACAAGGCTACAATGGGCTAAGGAAAAGCAATCGTGGATGACTGGATGGAAGTCATATTCAGTGATGAATCGCGAATCTGCATTAGGCAAGGTGATGATGCTGGAGATTTTGTTTGGTGCCGTTCCAATGAGATTTATAAAGATGACTGCCTGAAGAGAACATGCAAATTTCCACAGTCATTGATGATATGGGACTGCATGTCAGGTAAAGGCACTGGGGAGATGGCTGTCATTACATTTTCAATAAATGAACAAGTTTATGTTGATATTTTGGACACTTTTCTTATCCCATCAATTGAAAGGATGTTTGGGGATGATTAAATCATTTTTCAAGATGATAATGCAACCTGCAATAGAGCAAAAACTGTGAAACATTCCTTGAAAAAAGACACATAAGGTCAATGTCATGGCCTGCAAATAGTCCGGATCTCAATCCAAATGAAAATCTTTGGTGGAAGTTGAAGAAAATGGTCCATGACAAGGCTCCAACCTGCAAAGCTGATCTGGCAACAGCAATCAGAGAAAGTTGGAGCCAGATTGATGAAGAGTGCTGTTTGACACTCATTAAGTCCATGCCTCAGAGACTGCAAGCTGTTATAAAAGCCAGAGGTGGTGCAACACAATACTAGTGATGTTTTGGAGTGTTTTTTGTTTGTTTGTTTTTCATGATTCCATAATTTTTCCCCTATGCTTGGATAAAAAAGTAACCATTACTGACTACTAGTGTTGAGCATTCCGATACCGCGACTATCGGGTATCGGCCGATACTTGCGGTATCGGAATTCCGATACCGAGTTCCGATACTTTTGTGATATCGGGAATCGGTATCGGAACCATATTCATGTGAAAAATAAAGAATTAAAATAAAAAATATGGATATACTCACCTCTCCGGCGGCCCCTGGATCTTACCGCTGTAACCGGCAGCCTCCGTTCCTAAGAATGAGCGCGTGAAGGGCCTTCGATGACGTCGCGGCTTCTGATTGGTCGCGTGAGCGCTCATGTGACCGCTCACGCTACCAATCACAAGCCGCGACGTCATCGCAGGTCCTTCACGCGCTCATTCTTAGGAATGGAGGCTCCCGGTTACGGCGGTAAGGTCCAGGGGCCGCCGGAGAGGTGAGTATATCCATATTTTTTATTTTAATTCTTTATTTTACACATGAATATGGATCCCAGGGCCTGAAGGAGAGTTTCCTCTCCTTCAGACCCTGGGAACCATTCCAATACTTTGCGTCCCATTGAAATGCATTGGTATCGGGTATCGGTATCGGCGAGATCCGATATTTTGCCGGTATCGGCCGATACTATCCGATACAGATACCAATGCATATCGGAAGGTATCGCTCAACACTACTGACTACCACATTTTTTGCTCTGGATAGTGTTTCTTAAAGCCAGAAAGTTGCCATTTGAAATGACGTTAGTTTTGTGCCATGTCTGTGATCTGCTTTTTCTCTACAAAATTAAACAACTGAATGAACAACCTCCAAGGCCAATGATTCCATAATTTTTGCCAGGGGTTGTAGTATACAGCTTACACCTGCTGCATGACCGTCAGGGAACTCTTTTCTCATATTCCTCAAGTCTGTAAAAAGGCATATTCTTGATCATTTAAAGGTTAGAAAAGAAATTAAACTGTTACATGTGTAACAATTGTGTCACATTAACTATTAGTGAAAACAGCAGAGAATACTGAGGTATATAACTTTTCATTCCATAGCAGAAAATCATTATTTACATATAACCAGTATCCCTGAGCGCTGCCAAGAGGACAGTCATACAAATCTGATTCACACATAACTGTCCTCTTCACCTATTGAACATTATGTGTTGACTCAATACGTTTTCAGTCTGCCAAATTAAATATGAAGAATACAATTGGTCCTGTGAGGAGAATGTACAGAAGAAAGCTTGCAGACAACATAGCCATGTGTTATAGGACAGGTAAGGGTCGCAGTGCTACGTTGGGATCTATCGGGATACAAAGAGTCTCACAATTTGTTGCAGCTCAGCGTGGAAACAGTTAGCCTTAGCTGCAATAGGAGTACTACACTGTGTACAGAATTATTAGTAAGTATTTTGACCATCATTTTTATACATTTTTTACAACTTCAAGCAGTACAACCTTGAATGCTTAGTGGATGAAGCAGATCAGGTGATGTGTATTTGTGTAATGAGGGAGGTTGCGGCCTAAGGATATCAGGACCCTTTATCGAGGTGTGTGGAATTATTAGGCAGCTTGTTTTTCTGAGACAAAAAGGGCCACAAAAAAAATTTCACTGACTCTGAAAAGTCAACAATTGTTACAAGTCTTACAGAGGGATGCAGGACTCATGTAATTGCTAAGATATTGGGGCGTGATCAGAGAGCCATCAAAAGTTTTGTTGTAAATAGTCAACAGGATCGTAAAACGTGTTAAGAAAAAAAGATTCACATTAAGGCCGGGGTCACACTTGTGAGTGCCATGTGAGAAACTCGCGCGAGTCTCTCTCCTCAATACCCGGCCCTCCACCGGCACTCGGGACCGGAGCGTGCGGCTGCATGTATTTCTATGCACCTGAGTGCCAGCGGCAGTGCCGAGTATTGATGCGGGAGACTAGCGCTAGATTATCGCATGGCACTCACAAGTATGACCCCGGCCTAACTGCTAAAAATTTGAGAAAAAGCAAACGTGAAGCGACCAGGACTCCATTATTCTCCAGTGCGGTCATATTCCACAGCTACAACCTCCCTAGAGTGCCCAGAAATACAAGGTGTTCAGTGATCAGAGACATGGCCAAGGTAATGGAGGCTGAAACCTGACCGCCACTGAAAATGACAAAAATGGAAATGTCAAGACTGGGTCGAGATTCGAGAAACATCAAAGGACAGATTTTTCAAAGGTCTTATGGACTGATGAGATGAGAGTGACTCTTGACGGGCCAGATGGATGGACACATGGCTGGATCAGGAAAGGGCACAAACCCTCATTTTGACTCAGATGTCAGCAAGGTAGTAGGGTACTGCTATGGGATGATATTTACTACCAGTTTTTAGAAGACATTTTATTCAAGCAGCTGTACAGGAAAAAGTCTGCATCTTTCAAGAAATCCATCATTTTATTATTATGTAGAACAATGCTCCATCGCATCCATTGAAGTCTCCACAGCTTGATTGCTTTAAGAAAAGGCCTTAAAGATTAAAGAATTATGACACGGCCCCTTCCTTATATGACATAAACCCTAATGAGAACTTGTGGGCCCTTCTTTTGCAGGAGATTTATGGTGAAGGAAAACAGTACACCCCTCAGATCAGTGCCAGGGAGGTTGTGGTTGGTGCTGTCAAACAAGTTGATCGTCAACAGATTAAGAAACTGACAAACTCATGGATGGAAGGATTATGATTGTTATTGAAAAGAAGGACAGCTATATTTGTTAGTGATATTTTTTCATTTTTTCAGAGTTGTTCAACGATAAAATAAATTATCAAAAATACAAGTTGACTAATAATTCTGCACAGAGATTGCATGAGAAAATCCACATAGAGTGGCAGGTTGTCTACTGTTCACAGAGAAATGGCATCTATTAACCTGAATGAGATGGAAAATAAGAAGGCTATAGACTCATCCATATATCAAAATAAAACGTAGATTTATTTTATTTTACTTGCTTTTATAGCACCATTATATTTGACAGCACTTTGCAGACATTATCATCACTGTCCCCTTTGGGGCTCACAATCTAAGTTCCCTATCAGTATGTCTTTGGCGTTTGGGAGGAAACTGGAATAACCATAGGAAACTCACGCAAACACAGAGAGAACAAACTCCTTGCAGATATTGTCCTTTGTACTAATCGTCAATCTATAATATATCACAAGATTTGGTCTGTAATAACCAGTCTACCTTTCTTATATTAAGACTTCTTTTAACAAGTAGACCCTGTATTATGAAGCACACAGAACACTTTTCAGCCGGACACACAAACAAAAGGCCTCCCAAGAACTGACTTTCCAAAATCCCCCAGAGAAATACAAGCTCTGATTGGCCGGGCATATACGTGTACTGCAGAACAGATGCATTAAGGTTTATGGAAAGATTAGTATTAGAAGTTTGTGCTATACAACCATAGATCTGTAATTCCCTGCTTAACCCATCATTAAACCTTTTAAGTTGTTGTCGGTGACATAAGAAGTTATGTTCATTTAAATGATGTTTATAAGAGGGCAAGCTCAGTACAATAGCAAAGCCAGCCCCTTCTCTACTAATTTGAAGTCTCCATTGCTTGAACTAGGAACTAGTTCAACTGAACTCGGTAATTATAGGCCAGTAAGCTTAACCTCTACTCTGGGTAAAATCCTGGAGGACATTCTAAGAGATTCTATGCTGGAGTATCTGAAGAGGAATAACCTCATGACCCAGTATCAATATGGGTTTACGAGGGACCGTTCCTGTCAGACTAATCTGATCAATTTCTATGAATTTCCGGACTGGACCAAGGACAAGCAGTGGACGTGGTGTATGTGGACTTTTCAAAAGCTTTTGATACGGAGCCACACAAAAGGTTGATACATAAAATGAGAATAATGGGGATAGGGGAAAATATGTGTAAGTGGGTTAAGAGCTGGCTCAGGGATAGGAAACAAAGGGTGGTTATTAATGGAGCACACTCGGACTGGGTCGCGGTTAGCAGTGGGGTACCACAGGGGTCAGTATTGGGCCCTCATCTTTTTAACATATTTATTAATGACCTTGTAGGGGGCATACAGAGCAGAAATTCAGTTTTTGCAGATGACACTAAACTCTTCTGAGTAATCAATGCAGAGGAGGACAATTTTATATTACAGGAGGATTTATGTAAACTAGAAGCTTGGGCTGATAAATGGCAAATGAGCTTTAATGGGTATAAATGTAAGGTCATGCACTTGGGCAGAAGAAATAAGATGTATAATTATGTGCTTAATTGTGAAACACTGGGAAAAAACCGTCACTGAAAAAGACCTGGGTGTATGGGTGGATGACAAACTCATATTCAGTGGCCAGTGTCAGGCAGCTGCTACAAAGGCAAATAAAATAACGGGATGCATTAACAGAGGCATAGATGCTCATAAGGAGAACATAATTTTACCTCTATACAAGTCACTAGTTTGACCACTCTTAGAATACTGTGTACAGTTCTGGTCTCCGGTGTATAAGAAAGACATAGCTCGACTAGAGCGGGTGCAGAGAAGAGCCACCAAGGTTATTAGAGGACTGGGGGGTCTGCAATACCAAGATAGGTTATTACACTTGGGGCTATTTAGTTTGGAAAAACGAAGGCTAAGGGGTGATCTTATTTTAATGTATAAATATATGAGGGGACAGTACAAAGACCTTTCTAATGATCTTTTTACTCCTAGACCTGAGACAGGGACAAGGGGGCATCCTCTACGTCTGGAGGAAAAAAGGTTTAATCATAATAACAGATGCGGATTCTTTACTGTAAAAGCAGCGAAACTATGGAACTCTCTGCTGTATGATGTTGTAATGAGTGATTCATTACTAAAATTTAAGAGGGGACTGGATGCCTTTCTTGAAAAGTATAATGTTGCAGGTTATTTACACTAGATTCCTTGATAGGGTGTTGATCCAGGGAACTAGTCTGATTGCTGTATGTGGAGTCGAGAAGGAATTTGTTTCCCCAATGTGGAGCTTACTGTCTGCTACATGGTTATTTTTGTCTTCCTCTGGATCAACATGATAGGGCTTGTTAGGCTATGGGTTGAACTAGATGGACTTAAAGTCTTCCTTCAACCTTAAAAACTATGTTACTAAGTCTGAGACAGCTACTTAAGTTGGTGGACTTAGCTATCAAAATAAGCCAGTCAGTAAGCCCCTTCATATATGTCACTTCCACAGTGTTATGCCTAATTAACATCATTTGTAGATCTTTTATGAAAAAAGACAATATTGTGTTCTGTTGGTCTATAACCAAAAATTGTCAAGCATGAAATACAGGTCTGGTTAAACCAGTGAGGGCACCCATGAACAGAGAGACTAGGTAAAGACTCATCTGTGTAAAAGAGGAACTATGAAGATATGTATGAAATGCATTCATTACAGTAAAAAAAAATTAAAAAATTCCACACACAGTACATAGCGAACAATGGTAAAGCTAGCCAGACTGAGGCCTTTTTTTTCTCAATGAAGGTTTAAGTAAAATGCATTATTTTAAGGGTATTTGTATGTAGCTCAGGTGGATTTTTGTGGAGGTTCCATGCAGAGATCCATGTTGTTGTCCAGCATGTTTGTCTGCCTCGAACCACTATGTAATTATTTATTATTTTGGAAATTATTTACTTTGGAATTTTGTCCCCATGAGGGCTGTGACGCCACAGTTTATCTTAATTAACCAGACATCTATTTTCAGTAAGTCAGGAAGAATAGCCTGATATCTATATGTTGACTTTTGAATTTATGCGTTGGTTCTTCAGTTGGTCAAGAATCATACACTGTTATCATGAGTCTTAAGCTTTAATTTTTTTTTTTATATTTTTGAATGGCTAATGTTTACCTCTTATATCAGCTTCTACAACTTATTGTCTGCTATCTTTTCAAGACAGTGATGCAGGGTCATTGAACAATGGTGTTTGCTGATATGTTGATTCCACGTTGTCCAGGCCACCTAGCTTGTTGACTTGCAAAACAGAGGAATAAAAACTGTTCAAATTGATTAATAATCAAAAATGTGAGTTAACCTCATCACATGTTCCTCTTGACCTCTGGATGCCAGCTTGAAGGACAACAGTTGTGAGCTATACAAAGGGGTATGCTTCTAACAAGATACACCCAGACATGCATATATCCAGACAGCCAAGAGATCTAAAGTACCAGAGACTTTTTACAAAACCATAGTCAGGAACACTCTACAGGATAGCTGCCAGATCATGGCTCCATCACGAGCGACACAAATTTGACATTCTACAGGATGCCAGCTTAGGGGACCACGGCCTTGGCTGAAAGAATACATATCTGCTCCATTGACATCACAAAACACATGGATACATTTGGGGTAGTCAGGATTTAGACCCACCTGCCACCTAAGCCCCATGGAGATATTTGGAGAAGCCAGATTATGACCCTCCGGTCACCTGGCATTGGACCTCAATGGACTGTCAACTTCCTAAGCTTGTCGTTACCTTCTCTTTGTGCATGCCACAGGAAGGGGCAGTCGACCTTGGAAGCTCTGAAGTCACAGCTTCTGAAGTCACAGTCTTATTCCTGCGAGCGAGCGGAAGTGTGAGACTCTGTAATTTTGCACCATTGTGGGTATTTTGCTGGGACTGTTCTATGTGTGACACACACTGTTTTACCCTCACTCTGTGTTGTCTAAGTAGTATTACACCCATGGTAAAATGAGAGTGGGCTTTCGGTGGGATGTACCCCGGACCATACGGTTTTGGCTAGCGGACTAGAGCACCCACTTATCCCCTGTGTCTTCACAAGGGCTTTATATGATTAACACGCACATGGGACTGAAACATGTATATTTCATCATTTCCTATTTAGCCATTTGGCTGCTTTTGATTATGATACAAATGTAACTTGGAAATGTGCATTCCTACATAGATACTTTAATTTTCATTGTATTTGGCTACTTCCATGTTTATTTCATAATGTTTCCTTTTTGAATTTTTTATTTGTCTTGTCCTCTTTTTATTTCACTGTTCACACTACGTAACACTATAATATGCAAACATTGAATATATGAAACTGGAACTGCATTACTGCTGGAGGAAATAAGTTAAAAATTAAGGTACTTAGAACAGCAATGAAGAACAGGGCAGCATGGTGGTTCAGTGGTTAGCATTGCAGCCTTGAAGCGCTGGGGGTCCTGAATTCAAATCCCACCAAGGACAACATCTGCAAGGAGTTTGTACGTTCTCCTTTTGTCTGCGTAGGTTTTCTCTGGGCACTCCAGTTTCCTCCCACACTCCAAAAACATACTGATAGAAAATTTTGATTGTGAGCCCCATTGGAGACAGCGATGATGATGATGATGTATGTAAAACGCTGCAGAATATAATAGTGCTATATAAGCAAAGCATCTATATATAATTGTCTAAGGGTCACTTCCGTCTGTCTGTCTGTCTGTCTGTCACGGATATTCATTGGTCGCGGCCTCTGTCATGGAATCCAAGTCGTTGATTGGTCGTGGCAAAACAGCCATGACCAATCAGCGACGGGCACAGTCCGGCGGAAAAATGGCTGCTCCTTCCTCCCCGCAGTCAGTGCCCGCTCCGTACTCCCCTCCAGTCTGCCCTCACACAAGGTTAATGGCAGCGGTAACGTACCGCGTTATGCTGCAGTGTAATGCACTCCGTTACCGCTGCTATTAACCCTGTGTGACCTACTTTTTACTATTCATGCTGCCTATGCAGCATGAATAGTAAAACGATCTAATGTTAAAAATAATAATAATAAAAAAAAAAATCGTTATATACTCACCGTCCGTCGGCCCCCGGATCGACAACAGGCCTTTCCCGCTCGCGACGCTCCAGTAACCGGTCCATGCTGCGAGACCGCAATGCACTCTTGAGACCGGAGCGCACGAGCAGCGTCGGTAACCGCTTCGATTGGATCCGGGGGGCTCCGGAAGGTGAGTATATAACTATTTTTTATTTTATTTCTTTTTTTTTAACAGGGATATGATGCCCACATTGTGCAGCCCACCCAGTACATTGCGCAGCCAACGCAGTACATTGCGCAGCCCACACAGTACATTGCGCAGCCCACGTTGTATATTGCGCAGCCCACGTTGTATGTTGCGCAGCCCACGTAGTATATACGTGGGCTGCGCAACATACAACGTGGGCTGCACAATATACAACGTGGGCTGCGCAATGTACTGCGTGGCTGTGCAATATACTACGTGGGCTGTGCTATACACTACGCATACATATTCTAGTATACCCGATGCGTTAGAATCGGGCCACCATCTAGTAATAAATAAGAACGCTTACCCATAGCCATATATGTGGAGGTCACTTTGACATTACTAAGGCTGTGTTTACGTGAAAGAATTGGAATGGAGACCTCAGAGTGTTTCACAGTTGTCTTCACAGTCATTTTTGGAAGAAATTGGCAAGTTTAAATGTCAAAAGATCCGATTATCTTTAGCTTCTACGCTCGATTTCTAATAACTGGCACATCAGATATCAACAGAAAAGTTTTACATTTTATTGTGGGACATGCACCTATAGAGCAATACAACAAGCAGCATATGTAAAGACTTGGGTACAGATTAGCTTTAATTTATTTACATAAGGATAGTCAAATTCCTGATGACTAAGGAAACCTTGGTGATTGTATAGTTTATTTTACATAGAAACAAACATAATAAAGCGTGGCAGCTTTATAGTCAGGTATCTGTAACCAATACAGTAACTGTAAAATGCTGTACTCTCCAGCATTAGAGTCCTGAGTTCAAATCCATGTGGAGTGTTGGTGTGCTGCGTGATTTTTTTCTGGAAGATCACACAGGCTCATTACATTACATTATGTCCTATTCTGAACCTCCAGATTGGGTCTGAATAGGACCTGCTCTGAGTCTCACAGATCTCGCATTCGGATCTGTGATTTTCATGGATGTATGAATAGATCCATAAGTCCTTGTGCTGTCCGATAAAAAAAAGGTTACACTTGGACATTTCACAATCATGTATGAACTTAGCCTTATAGTGATCGGCTATCACCGTGAGTCCTATAGATAAGGAATGATGCAGTGATATACATGCATGAAGTCCGCTCTATTCAGAGGGAGTCATGGGATCCTTGATGTTGTGGTAACTGGGGATCCAGTAATGGCGAACCCAAGAATCATACATGTAACTCTGTGATTACTTTAAGGAGATGATCAATAACTATCTAAATAAATTGAAATGTTCAAGAAAACCCCTTAGGCCGCCGTCACACTAGCGAGTTTTACGGACGTATGAGCGCATAAACTACGTCAGTAAAATTCGCATTACACACGGCCCAATGATTCCCTATGTCCCAGCTCCTATCTGCCGTATATTACGCATACGTAATATACGGTCTTGTACGGCCGTGGAAAATCGCAGTATGCTGCGTTTGTCACCGTATTGCGCAAAAAAATCGCCAATGAAAGTCTATGGGGGCGAGAAAAATACGGATTCCACACGGACCAGCAGTGTGACTTGCGAGAAATACGCAGCGGTGTTAGTGAAAAGCCGGTAATTCAATTGCCGGCTTTTCATTTCTCCTTCCCAAACCCGACAGGATATGAGACATGGTTTACATACAGTAAACCATCTCATATCCCTTTTTTTTGCATATTCCACACTACTATGTTAGTAGTGTGTATGTGCAAAATTTGGGCGCTGTAGCTGCTAAAATAAAGGGTTAAATGGCGGAAAAAATTGACGTGGGCTCCCACGCAATTTTCTCCGCCAGAGTGGTAAAGCCAGTGACTGAGGGCAGATATTAATAGCCAGGAGAGGGTCCATTGTTATTGGCCCCCCTGGCTACAAACATCTGCCCCCAACCACCCCAGAAAAGGCACATCTGGAAGATGCGCCTATTCTGGCACTTGGCCACTCTCTTCCCACTCCCTGTAGCGGTGGGATATGGGGTAATGAAGGGTTAATGTCACCTTGCTATTGTAAGGTGACATTAAGCCAGATTAATAATGGAGAGGCGTCAATTATGTCACCTATCCATTATTAATCCAATTGTATGAAAGGGTTAAAAAAACACACACATTATTAAAAAGTATTTTAATGAAATAAACACACAGGTTGTTTTAATATTTCATTGCTCTCTCAATCCACCTGAAGACCCTCGCTTGGCAAAATAATAAACCAACAATATACATACCTTCTGTTGATCTGTCACGTCCCACGAAGTAAATCCATCTGAAGGGGTTAAATCATTTTACAGGCAGGAGCTGTGCTAAAGCACTCACTCGTGCCTGTAAACCCCGGGTGCTGAAAGGAAAGCTGGGTGATCTGTACTTACATTGAGTCGCGGTGAGGCGACCTCTGCTGGATGAACTCATATGAACTCGAGCGTGGGAACTTTTCCAAGGCTCCAGTTCATGAGGACACTTTTTAATAATGTGTGTGTGTTTTTTTAACCCTTTCATACAATTGGATTAATGATTGATAGGTGTCATAATTGACACCTCTCCATTATTAAACTGGCTTAATGTCACCTTACAATAGCAAGGTGACATTAACCCTTCATTACCCCATATCCCACCGCTACACGGGAGTGGGAAGAGAGTGGCCAATTGCCAGAATAGGCGCATCTTCCAGATGTGCCTTTTCTGGGGTGGCTCGGGGCAGATGTTTGTAGCTAGGGGGGGCCAATAACCATGGACCATCTCTAGGCTATTAATATCTGCCCTCAGTCACTGGCTTTACCACTCTGGCGGAGAAAATTGTGCGGGAGCCCATGCCAATTTTTTCCGCCATTTAACCCTTTATTTTAGCAGCTACAGCGCCCACATTTTGCACATACACACTACTAACATTAGTAGTGTGGAATATTAAAAAAAAAGGGGATATGAGATGGTTTACTGTATGTAAACCATGTCTCATATCCTGTCGGGTTTGGGAAGGAGAAATGAGAAGCCGGCAATTGAATTACCGGCTTTTCACAGATATCGCGCTGAATTAAATATAAATACAGAATATATATATATGTGTCTCAATTACATATATATATATATATATATATATATATATATATATACATACTGTATATATGTTTTAACGAACATTTGAGCACATAAATCCATTAGATGTCGGTTTTGCAAGCCTGCGAGAAAATATTGCAGTACGGATGCCATACGGATTACATACGGAGAATGCCATGCGCAAAATACGCTGACACACCCTGCCTACGGATGACATACGGATCACTATTTTGGGAACATTTCTCCGTATTACGGCCGTAAAAAACGGACCGTATTGTCTTACGCTGAGTGTGACGCCGGCCTTAGGGCTTGTTCACATGTAGCATTTTTGATGCATTTTTTCCACAGACAAAAAAGTAGTTTTTTAGAGTAACTGCAAAATGAATGAGATTTCAAAAATATATTTTACACAATGTAGTTTTTTGTTTATTTTTTTTTTTCTTTTACCAATGGTACTTTTTTTTTTAAACACAACATGTCAATTTTTTTTCAGCGGTTTTACTGTATTTTTTCCACATTGAGATCAAAATGGCTTAGCACAAAAAATACATCTAAAAAACAAAAAAAAAGTGTGTAATCTTTACTGTGGTTTTCTGGTCATAACCTGCATTTTTCATGCAGAAATAAACGGATCAATTATTTGTGATGGCCTATTAAGGGTGCTGTCTCGATATAAACCTACCCATTGTTGTGTTTATTTTACCTTTACGTAATTCCCCTTTTGATTTAAGTATCGTGACTTCCAGGTAAATATTATATTACAGCCGTGAATACAATGCTTTCTTTCTCAATGTGCCATGAATGAATAAACATTAGACAATGACCTCTTCTCATTAATTCCCAACATAGGGAATGTCATAGCTACTTCTGAGAACAGAGAGGAATCGAAAAAAAAATTCCCAATGATCAGGTTTGGGGCCGTCGACCGTTTGTAAATGCTGGGCCTTTAGCACCTAGGTAACATAAAGAGGTTGTCCACTACACTGTAGAATGCCCCCCACCAATTTAAACCTTGTAAAGAAGTATTTTTGTAAATACCTCTTGTTACCATCTGTGCAGTGTTATCGATGACCACCCACTTGACATCACGTGACCCCGACTGCAGCCGCCACTAACATCCGCTGATGTCACGTCAAGTTCCAGAATCCCTTGCATCACCCGGGCGTGACCCAGTCGTGCGCACCCCTCGCGCCCATACAATAATTGGTTAAGAATATATTAAACTGTGAATGGAATGTAGATTGGACCATGGATTGGAAGTAACATTTATATCATGGAAGTTTATATAATGCAAAATAATCTCCCACAAGAAGTATTTGTGGATTTACCAAAGCAAATCATATGCAAATTCCGCGTGTCAAGGACATTCAGTCATTGCGTTATCTGGCTATTGAAGATAAGCTAATAATGATTTTATTATTTTAGTAGCAAGAAAAAAGGAAATAATGTGATTTATTTTAGCACATTATATTACCAGCTCTTCATTTACATACTAAACCTTTATACAACAGGAAAGAGATATAGATGGAAAAATGAATCCACGTTTGGCAGAAAACATTATGGTGATAAAATGAAATTGCTACAATACGAAAGAGAATAGAAACGAAAACCTCAATAACATATTGTAGTCATTACAATAGGGCCTAAAAATAGCCCATTCCAAAACAAACCCTTGAGAAAGCGGTGTTATAGACAGGCGAAACGTGCGTCGGGGTTTTTTTGGGCATCCACGCCCGGGTTTGGAACCTCCCTGCCTTTGGTAAGCACTTTGTTACTCTCTGGCCGATATACTGATAGAGTGATCTTAGAATCCTGGCTGGCTTTTTTTTTTTGCTTACCTTCTATGTGCAATGTATTACTGCACTTGCACCTTATCTAATGCGATCTTTGCACAGAGTGGGCCGGGGTAATTAGCAGGGTTCCTTTTTTTTTCTGTTTCAATTTCCTGCAGATACTTTTTTTTTGATGTAATGGATTTAGTATGTTGATTTTTTTGAAGTACAAATAAATTTACTATTTTTATACCTAATGACTCCTATTTTCTCCGTGTGATAAATACGAAAGAGAAGTAGAGCCATCTCTTATATAAGAAAGCTTGTTATTTATTGTGTATATAGTATTCTGCCTTCTTAAAGGAAATCTGTCACCAGGGTTTTGCGACCCCATCTGAGAGCAGCATAATGTAGGAACAGAGACCCTGATTGCAAAGATGCATTACTTAGTTTTCTGGGTGCAGCAATTGTGTCACAATCAGAGTTTTTAGATGTAGCATAAAGCAGAGCTCTGAAAGCTAATCCCGCCCACACCAGGCTTTCTATGCACATTGCCTATTGACAGTGAGCTGCTTATCACAGGAGAGGGTGGAGTTGAACCAGGGCTCAGAAGACCACCTGTCCTGGTTGTGATAATCCCCTGGTGATAAAACCTTCATTGTATGGAAACATGCAGCCAAATAAGTGCCATATCGCTGAAATATGTGTCTCAGCCCCAACCTCATGCTGTTCTCAGATTACATATCAAAAACCTGTTGACAGATTCCCTTTAATGAGAACCTTTAATCAAATTTTTCATGTTGAATTGAACAACAACGTAATCGTGACTGCGGTATGGAATAAAACTTTTTTTGTTGTTTTTTTTCTATTTCAATTTTTTTCAGTCTCCGTTGAGAGCGAGTGGTCATATGTGATTTGCATGCTTGTGGTCATGTGCCAACTACACACTTTCAGCTCTAGAAGTGAATTGATAGAAGACTGAAGAAACTAAACAGCATGTGCCCGCAGGTATGCAAATCGCATACATGTAGTCACAGTCATGATCACCCATTTGCACCAGGAATACCAAGGAATTGTGACAGCATGATTGTCATGATTTGGCAGTCTGCAGTATACACAGAGCGGTGACTGAACCTGCACCGCCACAGTGACTGAGACCGGAACGCTGCTGGAGAAATAAAGTTAATTTTCTCAAGGCAGCGTATTGCTGAGTGCGGGCACCAGGGAGGTTAGTAATGTGGTTAGCACTGCAGCCTTGCAGTTCTGGGGTCCTGGGTTCAAATCCCACCAAGGGCAACATCTGCAAGGAATTTATATGTTCTCCCCGTGTTTGTGTGGGTTTCCTCCGGGGTCTCCGGTTTCCTCCCACATTTCAGAGACATACTGATAGGGAATGTAGATTGTGAGCCCCATTGGGACAGCGATGATAATGTATGTAAAGTGCTGCTGAATAAGATAGCGCTATATAAGCAAAGCATGATAAATAAATGTAGGTTAATAGCGTTTTTCTGGTGACAGGTTCCCTTCAAAAATACTGCCTGGCTTAACTGCAAGAGATACGAGAGGGATAAAATGAATTTATATCCTTCCTGTAGCTGCCAGCTTCCAGTGATTGGGACAGTGCAATGAGTGATTAGTGACTTTCCTGCCTTGATTGACAGCCTGCTCTGCAGCATCAGTGTGCACAGCAGGCTGTCAATCAATGTGCAGACAGTAAAGTGAGCGGTGACTATAAAAGTTCCGTACACCGAAACGATGGTTGGAACGAACGGATACACAGAGGATATAAGTTAATTTTCTTCTTGTAGCAGCTGCTCCAGTAAAACAGTCAGGCAGGATGTTAATGCCATTTTTCTGCAGAATAACCCTTTATTTGCATGTAAATAGAATACAGGACACGGGGAGCAGCTGTGGGGACGCAGCGATGGGGACGTAGCGATGGGGACGTAGCGATGGGGACGTAGCGATGGGGACACACCAGTGAATCCGAGGATGGAAAGTAAAGAGTGTTTTGCTATTTTGTAACAAAATGCAGCCAGGGATGAAGATTTTCTGAAAGGAAACAACCTCTTTAAGTACTAATGTTTTAACTTTGAAGGTAACATATCACTTGATAGGAGCTGCTTTATTCTACCTCCTCTTTACATCATTCTACATGGCTGAAATTCTTCATTTCATGCATTGTCTTCCTGCTTCAGTAAAGTATTGGTCTTAGTTTACATGTTATATATATATATATATATATATATATATATATATATATATATATATATATATATATATATATATATATATATATATATATATATACATATATATACAGGTCCCTCTCAAAAAATTAGCATATAGTGTTAAATTTCATTATTTACCATAATGTAATGATTACAATTAAACTTTCATATATTATAGATTCATTATCCACCAACTGAAATTTGTCAGGTCTTTTATTGTTTTAATACTGATGATTTTGGCCTACAACTCCTGATAACCCAAAAAACCTGTCTCAATAAATTAGCATATTTCAACCGTCCAATCAAATAAAAGTGTTTTTTAATAACAAACAAAAAAACCATCAAATAATAATGTTCAGTTATGCACTCAATACTTGGTCGGGAATCCTTTGGCAGAAATGACTGCTTCAATGCGGCGTGGCATGGAGGCAATCAGCCTGTGACACTGCTGAGATGTTATGGAGGCCCAGGATGCTTCAATAGCGGCCTTAAGCTCATCCAGAGTGTTGGGTCTTGCGTCTCTCAACTTTCTCTTCACAATATCCCACAGATTCTCTATGGGGTTCAGGTCAGGAGAGTTGGCAGGCCAATTGAGCACAGTAATACCATGGTCAGTAAACCATTTACCAGTGGTTTTGGCACTGTGAGCAGGTGCCAGGAAGCATGAAGTGCTCCAAAATCTCCTGATAGCTAGCTGCATTGACCCTGCCCTTGATGAAACACAGTGGACCAACACCAGCAGCTGACATGGCACCCCACACCATCACTGACTGGGTACTTGACACTGGACTTCAGGCATTTTGGCATTTCCTTCTGACCAGTCTGCCTCCAGACTCTGGCACCTTGATTTCCGAATGACATGCAAAATTTGCTTTCATCAGAAAAAAGTACTTGGGACCACTTAGCAACAGTCCAGTGCTGCTTCTCTGTAGCCCAGGTCAGGCGCTTCTGCCGCTGTTTATGGTTCAAAAGTGGCTTTACCTGGGGAATGCGGCACCTGTAGCCCATTTCCTGCACACGCCTGTGCACGGTGGCTCTGGATGTTTCCACACCAGACTCAGTCCACTGCTTCCTCAGGTTCCCCAAGGTCTGGAATCGGTCCTTCTCCACAATCTTCCTCAGGGTCCGGTCACCTCTTCTCGTTGTACAGCGTTTTCTGCCACATTGTTTCCTTCCAACAGACTTACCATTGAGGTGCCTTGATACAGCACTCTGGGAACAGCCTATTTGTTGAGAAATTTCTTTCTGGGTCTTACCCTCTTGCTTGAGGGTGTCAATGATGGCCTTCTTGACATCTGTCAGGTCGCTAGTCTTACCCATGATGGGGGTTTTGAGTAATGAACCAGGCAGGGAGTTTTTAAAAGCCTCAGGTATCTTTTGCATGTGTTTAGAGTTAATTAGTTGATTCAGAAGATTAGGGTAATAGGTCGTTTAGAGAACCTTTTCTTGATATGCTAATTTATTGAGACAGGTTTTTTGGGTTATCAGGAGTTGTAGGCAAAAATCATCAGTATTAAAACAATAAAAGACCTGACAAATTTCAGTTGGTGGATAATGAATCTATAATATATGAAAGTTTAATTGTAATCATTACATTATGGTAAATAATGAAATTTAACACTATATGCTAATTTTTTGAGAAGGACCTGTATATATGTATATGATGCTGAGCTATTATAACAAGCATACTTTCTGTTTAATAAAGAGTCCCTGGAGGAAGATTCATGCAGGGATTTCCCCAGCTGAAATTTCAGTTTTTACGGTTTCACCATTCTCATTTACTTACTCTGGATTACAGAAATCAATGGAGCTAAAGTTCCCTGTTTTCGGTCATTCATTCACGTCATGAATGTGAAGGATAAGATTTATGAGCCATTTCCGGCGTATGCGTAAAATCATAATCTTCAGGTTTCTGTGTTACAGTATTTTCCTCTTCGCGAGCATTACATTATTATTGCTTGTGCACCCCTGTGTTGGCCTATTTGTAGGACACTGTCACTGTGGATGCTGTATAGCGAGTGCCATAGAATGTGTTGGCTGCAAAATTGGGTGCTCTAACCTATTACAACTTGTGAGTGACTTCCAGATATGACACGTGGTATTCTGTATTAAAGGGGACAAGTATATTAAAAAGGACAAATATACCAAAGATCTGACTTAAAGGGAACTTGACATCAGAATTTTGAATATAAATCTCAACCCAGGGTATAAACCTTCAGCTTAAAGGCAATTACTGCACATGACAGAAGCGGACTTCTGACCATTTCCAGTAATAGAGCATGCCCAGGATTTCAGCAATGTCATCAATGACATCTCCGGCCCATGCAAGGTTAATTCAAATACATGGGTGGGTTCAACAGGATGACTCTGGGACTGGCAAAAGATGCTGTAAGGCCCTGTTGTCTCGATGTAACAAATTCTTATACAAGTAAGCCCTTTTTATATAACTTATCTGAACTAAATCAAAATTGCAAACCATCTTATTATTGACAGTACATTGACAACAGGATCCTGGGGTCAGTTTTGCATGCGAAATTCTGATGTTGGGTGCGACGCTAGTCACTATATATGGACACGCCATGAGGTGGGGGAAAGTCAGGGAGTACGAGGTAGAATGCCAGGAGGGTACATCTTAAACAGAATAGTGAGGCAAAGGCGTAGTCAGGTCATAGTCCGGGGTTAGAATTCCAAGAAGTTAATGGATCAAGACAAAGGGGCTAGCCAACAATATTCTATGCAAACATAACTGAATTGTAGTAAAAATTGTTCTGTGTGCATGGAAGTGCTGTCTGTCTGTCTAAGCAGGCTATTAACCCCTTAGTGATCGCCAATACACATTAAAACATTGGTCGGCAGGGGTACTTATTCTCTCATTGCCTTTTTAAAATGGCGATCGGGAATAAGGCTGTAGAGTCGGAAAATCTCCGTGGTCTCGGCTACCGGGGCTTTCAGGTTTACCAAGGTAACGTAGGCAATATTATACATAAACCACAAACTACTGTAAGGGTGCGTTTACACATGAAAGTTTACTGCCGAGAACAATGATTTTTAAACACGCTTAAAAATATTTTCGCCTGGCAAATGAATGCTTAGATTGGATGTCGGTGATTGGCAGCCTATTCCAACTTTCCTATTATCAGAAAACATGTGTTCTTGGTAATGTTTATTTGCCAGATCATTTCACACGATGAATAAGTGCTTTGCCCATTCGTAGGGTAATCTGCAGTCTGTTTAGACTGCCAGATTATCATGAAACGAGCACCACACAAAATTTAGTGTACCTGGAAGAAAAATTGACATGTTACAGATTTGAGTTGAAACTCGCAACGCAGGTCAGTTTTCGTTGTGTAAAAAAGTCCAATGGGCATAAGAATTCGATAAATCCCATCCACATTGCAGGAACTGTAAGATCCTGCGTTTTTGATGCAATGAAAATACACAGCATCAAATAACAAAAACCCTTTGTGTGAATGTAGCCTAAATGTTGACATAGTCACAAGATTTATTACACATACAGTTGTATGAAAAAGTGTTTGCCCCCTTCCTGATTTCCTATTCCCTTGCATGTTTGTCAGATCTCCAAATTTAAATATTAGACAAAGATAACACAAGTAAACACAAAATGCAGTTTTTAAAAGAAGGTCTTTGTTATTAAGGGAAAAAGAAATCCAAACCTACAGGGCCCTGTGTGAAAAAGTGATTGCCCCTCCCTCTAAAACATAAATTAACTGTGGTTTATCACATCTTTGGGAAGCTGAGTTAAAATTCCCTAGCCATAACCAGGCTCAAGAAATCACTTAAATATTACATGTCTGACAAAGTGAAGTAGACCAAATGCTCCTCAAAAGCTAGACATCATGCTGCAATTCAATGAAATTCTGGTACAAACAAGAAACAAAGTAATTGAGGTCTATCAGTCTGGAAAAAGTTTAAAGCCATTTCTCAGGCTTTGGGACTACAGCAAACCACAGTGAGAGCTATTATCCACAAATGGTGAAAACACGGAACAGTGGTGAACCTTCTCAGGAGTGGACAGAAAACCAAAATTACCCCAAGAGCACTACGATGACTCATCCAAGAGGTCAAACAAGACCCCACAACAACATCCAAGAACTGCAGGCCTCAGTTGAGGTCAGTGTTCATACCTCCACCATAAGAAAGAGACAGGGAAAAATGGCTTACATAGCAGAGATCCAAGAAGAAAACCACTACTGAGTAATAATAACATAAAGGCTCACCTCAGTTTTGCCAGAAAACACCTTGATGATACACAAGACTTTTGGGAGAATACTCTATGGACTGACGAGATAAAAGTTGTACTTTTTGGAAGGTGTATGTCCCATTATATCTGGCGTAGAAGTAATACAACATTTCTGAAAGAAACATCATACCAATAGTAAAATATGTTGGTGGTAGTGTGATGGTCTGGGGCTGTTTTGCTGCTTCAGGACCTGGAAGACTTGCTGTGGTAAATGGAACCATGAATTCTCCTGTCTGCCAAAAATCCTGGAGAATGTCCAGCCATCTGCTCAAGCTGAAGCACACTTGGGTTATGCAGCACGACAATGATCCAAAACACATGAGCAAGTATCATCACCCTGTCAGCACCAGTGGGTTGCCATGGCTGAGCAGGGTGACTCACCCACACTGCGGGAGAGCCCGGGGTCAGATGGCATGGGGAAAGCTCAGGCAGACAGGACCTGGCAGCGTGCTGAAGGTAGCAGAAAACAGAAGGACCTACGATCATGTGACCACAGGGGGCGGGGCTTAGCGTACTGCTACTGGAAAGGAAAACTCAAGTCGTACAAATGGAGTGTCATACACGGAGAGGGCGGTGCAGTACAAAAGGGGCGAGCAGAGAATAGTCAGAACCAGGGCCGGACTGGCCATAGGGCACTTCTGGCAAATGCCAGAAGGGCCGGTGCCAGTGGTGGGCCGCTCAATCCGCCGCCCCCGCCGTCGCATTCAACTATACCGGCGTATAGACGCCGGTACAGTTGAATGCAATGATGGAGGAGAGAGCGTCTACAGACGCTCCTCTCCCATCATTCCCCGCTCTGCCTCTGACACTGCGGGTGCGCGATGATGTCATATCATCGCGCACCTGCTGTGTCCCGGGCAGACTGCAGCTGCTGAGACAGGAGCAGGAACCAGGAAGCAACGCGGGGCACGAGGAGAGGTGAGGAGAGTTTTTTTTTTTTCTGGACTGTGGGGCCATTCTCGGAGGAGGTGAGGGGAGGAAGAGAAGAGATGTGGGCTGTATATAGTTCTCTGTGGGCTATGCTCTGTGCTGTATACTGCTGTGGGCTGTATATAGTTATCTGTGGGCTGTGCTCTGTGCTGTATACTGCTGTGGGCTGTATATAGTTCTCTGTGGGCTGTGCTCTGTGCTGTATACTACTGTGTGCTCTGTGCTATATATAGTTCTCTGTGGGCTGTGCTCTGTGCTGTATACTGCTGTGGGCTGTATATAGTTCTCTGTGGGCTGTGCTCTGTGCTGTATACTGCTGTGGGCTGTATATAGTTCTCTGTGGGCTGTACTCTGTGCTGTATACTACTGTGGGCTGTATATAGTTTTCTGTGGGCTGTGCTCTGTGCTGTATACTACTGTGGGCTGTATATAGTTCTCTGTGGGCTGTGCTCTGTGCTGTATACTACTGTGGGCTGTATATAGTTCTCTGTGGGCTGTGCTCTGTGCTGTATACTACTGTGGGCTGTATATAGTTCTCTGTGGGCTGTGCTCTGTGCTGTCTACTACTGTGGGCTGTATATAGTTCTCTGTGGGCTGTGCTCTGTGCTGTATACTACTGTGGGCTGTATATAGTTCTCTGTGGGCTGTGCTCTGTGCTGTATACTACTGTGGGCTGTATATAGTACTCTGTGGGCTGTGCTCTGTGCTGTATACTGCTGTGGGCTGTATATAGCTCTCTGTGGGCTGTACTCTGTGCTGTATACTACTGTGGGCTGTATATAGTTCTCTGTGGGCTGTGCTCTGTGCTGTATACTACTGTGGGCTGTATATAGTACTCTGTGGGCTGTGCTCTGTACTACTGTGGGCTGTATATAGTTCTCTGTGGGCTGTGCTCTGTGCTGTATACCACTGTGGGCTGTATATAGTTCTCTGTGGGCTGTGCTCTGTGCTGTATACTGCTGTGGGCTGTATATAGTTCTCTGTGGGCTGTGCTCTGTGCTGTATACTACTGTGGGCTGTATATAGTTCTCTGTGGGCTGTGCTCTGTGCTGTATACTACTGTGGGCTGTATATAGCTCTCTGTGGGCTGTGCTCTGTGCTGTATACTACTGTGGGCTGTATATAGTTCTCTGTGGGCTGTGCTCTGTGCTGTATACTGCTGTGGGCTGTATATAGTTCTCTGTGGGCTGTGCTCTGTGCTGTATACTACTGTGGGCTGTATATAGTTCTCTGTGGGCTGTGCTCTGTGCTGTATACTACTGTGGGCTGTATATAGTACTCTGTGGGCTGTGCTCTGTGCTGTATACTGCTGTGGGCTGTATATAGCTCTCTGTGGGCTGTACTCTGTGCTGTATACTACTGTGGGCTGTATATAGTTCTCTGTGGGCTGTGCTCTGTGCTGTATACTACTGTGGGCTGTATATAGTACTCTGTGGGCTGTGCTCTGTGCTGTATACTACTGTGGGCTGTATATAGTTCTCTGTGGGCTGTGCTCTGTGCTGTATACTGCTGTGGGCTGTATATAGTTCTCTGTGGGCTGTGCTCTGTGCTGTATACTACTGTGGGCTGTATATAGTTCTCTGTGGGCTGTGCTCTGTGCTGTATACTACTGTGGGCTGTATATAGTACTCTGTGGGCTGTGCTCTGTGCTGTATACTGCTGTGGGCTGTATATAGTTCTCTGTGGGCTGTGCTCTGTGCTGTATACTACTGTGGGCTGTATATAGTACTCTGTGGGCTGTGCTCTGTGCTGTATACTGCTGTGGGCTGTATATAGCTCTCTGTGGGCTGTACTCTGTGCTGTATACTACTGTGGGCTGTATATAGTTCTCTGTGGGCTGTGCTCTGTGCTGTATACTACTGTGGGCTGTATATAGTTCTCTGTGGGCTGTGCTCTGTGCTGTATACTACTGTGGGCTGTATATAGTTCTCTGTGGGCTGTGCTCTGTGCTGTATACTACTGTGGGCTGTATATAGTTCTCTGTGGGCTGTGCTCTGTGCTGTATACTACTGTGGGCTGTGTTGTGAATTTGGATTCTGGGCTCCCCCGGTGGCTACTGGTGGAATTGAACTGGTGTTTTCATCTTCTCTGTTCACCTGTTCCCATCAAGATGTGGGAGTCGCTATATAACCTTGCTGCTCTGTTAGTTGCTTGCCGGTCAGCAATGTTATCAGAAGCCTCTCTGTGCTTGTTCCTGCTCCTAGACAACTACTAGATAAGTTGGACTCTTGTCCATGTTTGTTTTTGCATTTTTGTTCCAGTTCACAGCTGTAGTTTCGTTACTGTGTCTGGAAAGCTCTTGTGAACAGGAATTGCCACTCTGGTGTTATGAGTTAATGCCAGAGTTTTAAAGTAATTCCTGGATGGTGTTTTGATAGGGTTTTCAGCTGACCATGAAAGTGTCCTTTCTGTCTTCTGCTATGTAGTAAGTGGACCTCAAATTTGCTAAACCTATTTTCATACTACGTTTGTTATTTCATCTTAATTCACCGCCAATACATGTGGGGGGCCTCTGTCTCCTTTCGGGGTATTTCTCTAGAGGTGAGCTAGGACTAATATTTTCCTCTGCTAGCATTATTTAGTCCTCCGGCTGGTGCTGGGCATCTAGAATCAACGTAGGCATGCTACCCGGCCACTGCTAGTTGTGCGTTAGGTTTAGTTCATGGTCAGCTCAGTTCCCATCTTCCAAGAGCTAGTTCCTATATATGCTGATGCTATGTTCTCTTGCCATTGAGAACATGACAGTTTGACCGGCCCACAAAGTGTTAATTGTTTGGGCTGAAGCAGGAGAAAAAGAAGTGTTTAAGGGAATTTTTTTTTTTTTTTTTCCCTCAGAGTTTTGCTGCCTAGCCCTTAATTGCTGTCTAGCTGCCTCTTACCTCCTCTTAACCCTTGAATGGCTCTGTGTCCACCTGTTTGTAATGGATCTTCAGAGTGTAACTGCAGGTTTGATTAATCTCGCCACGAAGGTACAAAATTTGCAAGACTTTGTTTGTCATGCACCTGTATCTGAGCCGAGAATTCCTTGGCCGGAATTTTTCTCGGGGAATAGATCTGGGTTTCAGAATTTTCGAAATAATTGCAAATTATTTTTGTCCCTGAAATTTCGCTCTGCCGGAGACCCTGCACAGCAGGTCAGGATTGTGATTTCCTTGCTCCGGGGCGACCCTCAAGACTGGGCTTTTTCATTGACACCAGGGGATCCTGCGTTGCTCAATGTGGATGCGTTTTTTCTGGCCTTGGGGTTGCTTTATGACGAACCTCATTTGGAGCTTCAGGCAGAAAAAACTTTGATGTCCCTATCTCAGGGGCAAGATGAAGCGGAAATTTACTGTCAAAGATTCCGTAAATGGTCTGTGCTTACTCAGTGGAATGAGTGCGCCCTGGCGGCGACTTTCAGAGAGGGTCTCTCTGATGCCATTAAGGATGTTATGGTGGGGTTCCCTGTGCCTGCGGGTCTGAATGAGTCCATGACAATGGCTATTCAGATCGATAGGCGTTTGCGGGAGCGCAAACCAGTGCACCATCTGGCGGTGTCCACTGAGAAGTCGCCAGAGAGTATGCAGTGTGATAGAATTCTGTCCCGAAGCGAGCGGCAGAATTTTAGACGGAAAAATGGGTTGTGTTTCTATTGTGGTGATTCTACTCATGTTATATCAGCATGCTCTAAGCGCACTAAAAAGCTTGATAAATCTGTTTCCATTTGCACCTTACCGTCTAAGTTTATTCTATCTGTGACCTTGATTTGCTCTTTGTCATCTATTACCACGGACGCCTATGTCGACTCTGGCGTCGCTTTGAGTCTTATGGATTGGTCCTTTGCCAAACGCTGTGGGTATGATTTAGAGCCTTTGGAGACTCTTATTCCTCTGAAGGGGATTGACTCCACCCCATTGGCTAATAATAAACCACAATACTGGACACAAGTAACTATGCGTATTAATCCGGATCACCAGGAGATTATTCGCTTTCTGGTGCTGTATAATCTACATGATGATTTGGTGCTAGGATTGCCTTGGCTGCAATCTCACAACCCAGTCCTCGACTGGAGAGCTATGTCTGTGTTGAGCTGGGGATGTAAGGGGGCTCATGGGGATGTACCTGTGGTTTCCATTTCATCATCTATTCCCTCTGAAATTCCTGAGTTCCTGTCTGACTATCGTGACGTCTTTGAAGAATCCAAGCTTGGTTCATTACCTCCGCACCGAGAGTGCGATTGTGCCATAGATTTAATCCCGGGTAGTAAATACCCAAAGGGTCGTTTATTTAATCTGTCTGTGCCTGAACATGCTGCTATGCGAGAATATATAAAGGAGTCCTTGGAAAAGGGACATATTCGTCCATCGTCATCTCCCTTAGGAGCCGGTTTTTTCTTTGTGTCAAAAAAAGACGGCTCTTTGAGACCATGTATCGATTATCGGCTTTTGAATAAAATCACTGTAAAATATCAATACCCATTGCCGTTGCTGACTGATTTGTTTGCTCGCATAAAGGGGGCCAAGTGGTTCTCTAAGATTGACCTTCGTGGGGCGTATAATTTGGTGCGAATCAGGCAGGGGGATGAGTGGAAGACCGCATTTAATACGCCCGAGGGCCACTTTGAGTATTTAGTGATGCCTTTTGGTCTTTCAAATGCTCCGTCAGTTTTCCAGTCCTTTATGCATGATATTTTTCGCGATTATTTGGATAAATTTATGATTGTGTATCTGGATGATATTCTGATTTTTTCGGATGACTGGGACTCTCATGTCCAGCAAGTCAGGAGGGTTTTCCAGGTTTTGCGGTCTAATTCTTTGTGTGTGAAGGGTTCTAAGTGTGTTTTTGGGGTACAGAGGATTTCCTTTTTGGGATATATTTTTTCTCCCTCTTCCATTGAAATGGATCCTGTCAAGGTTCAAGCTATTTGTGATTGGACGCAGCCCTCTTCTCTTAAGAGTCTTCAGAAATTTTTGGGCTTTGCTAACTTTTATCGTCGATTTATTGCTGGTTTTTCGGATATTGCTAAGCCATTGACCGATTTGACTAAGAAGGGTGCTGATGTTGCTGATTGGTCCCCTGACGCTGTGGAGGCCTTTCGGGAGCTTAAGCGCCGTTTTTCCTCTGCCCGTGTTGCGTCAGCCTGATGTTGCTCTACCTTTTCAGGTTGAGGTCGACGCTTCTGAGATCGGAGCTGGGGCAGTGTTGTCGCAGAAAAGTTCTGACTGCTCCGTGATGAGGCCTTGTGCCTTCTTTTCCCGTAAATTTTCGCCCGCTGAGCGGAATTATGATGTTGGGAATCGGGAGCTTTTGGCCATGAAGTGGGCTTTTGAGGAGTGGCGCCATTGGCTTGAGGGGGCCAGACATCAGGTGGTGGTATTGACTGACCACAAAAACTTGATTTATCTTGAGACCGCCAGGCGCCTGAATCCTAGACAGGCGCGCTGGTCATTATTTTTCTCTCGGTTTAATTTTGTGGTGTCATACCTACCGGGTTCTAAGAATGTTAAGGCGGATGCCCTTTCTAGGAGTTTTGAGCCTGACTCGCCTGGTAACTCTGAGCCCACAGGTATCCTTAAGGATGGAGTGGTATTGTCAGCCGTTTCTCCAGACCTGCGGCGGGCCTTGCAGGAGTTTCAGGCGGATAGACCGGATCGTTGCCCACCTGATAAACTGTTTGTTCCTGATGATTGGACCAGTAGAGTCATCTCTGAGGTTCATTCTTCTGCGTTGGCAGGTCATCCTGGCATTTTTGGTACCAGGGATTTGGTGGCAAGGTCCTTCTGGTGGCCTTCCCTGTCACGAGATGTGCGAGGCTTTGTGCAGTCTTGTGACGTTTGTGCTCGGGCCAAGCCTTGTTGCTCTCGGGCTAGTGGATTATTGTTGCCCTTGCCCATTCCTAAGAGGCCTTGGACGCACATCTCGATGGATTTTATTTCAGATCTGCCTGTTTCTCAGAAGATGTCTGTCATCTGGGTGGTGTGTGACCGTTTCTCTAAGATGGTCCATTTGGTTCCTCTGCCCAAGTTGCCTTCTTCTTCCGAGTTGGTTCCTCTGTTTTTTCAAAATGTTGTTCGTTTGCATGGTATTCCTGAGAATATCATTTCTGACAGAGGGACCCAATTCGTGTCTAGATTTTGGCGGGCATTCTGTGCTAGGATGGGCATAGATTTATCTTTTTCGTCCGCTTTCCATCCTCAGACGAATGGCCAGACCGAGCGGACTAATCAGACCCTGGAGACATATCTGAGGTGTTTTGTGTCTGCTGACCAGGATGATTGGGTTGCTTTTTTGCCATTGGCAGAGTTCGCTCTCAATAATCGGGCCAGCTCTGCCACTTTGGTGTCCCCGTTTTTCTGTAATTCGGGGTTTCATCCTCGATTTTCCTCTGGTCAGGTGGAATCTTCGGATTGTCCTGGAGTGGATGCTGTGGTGGAGAGATTGCATCAGATCTGGGGGCAGGTGGTGGACAATTTGAGGTTGTCCCAGGAGAAGACTCAGCTTTTTGCCAACCGCCACCGTCGTGTTGGTCCTCGGCTTTGTGTTGGGGATTTGGTGTGGTTGTCTTCTCGTTTTGTCCCTATGAGGGTCTCTTCTCCTAAGTTTAAGCCTCGGTTCATCGGCCCGTATAAGATATTGGAGATTCTTAACCCTGTTTCCTTCCGTTTGGACCTCCCTGCATCCTTCTCTATTCATAACGTTTTTCATCGGTCATTATTGCGCAGGTATGAGGTACCGGTTGTGCCTTCCGTTGAGCCTCCTGCTCCGGTGTTGGTTGAGGGTGAGTTGGAGTACGTTGTGGAGAAAATCTTAGACTCTCGTGTTTCCAGACGGAGACTCCAGTATCTGGTCAAGTGGAAGGGATACGGCCAGGAGGATAATTCTTGGGTGAATGCATCTGATGTTCATGCCTCTGATCTGGTTCGTGCCTTTCATAGGGCCCATCCTGATCGCCCTGGTGGTTCTGGTGAGGGTTCGGTGCCCCCTCCTTGAGGGGGGGGTACTGTTGTGAATTTGGATTCTGGGCTCCCCCGGTGGCTACTGGTGGAATTGAACTGGTGTTTTCATCTTCTCTGTTCACCTGTTCCCATCAAGATGTGGGAGTCGCTATATAACCTTGCTGCTCTGTTAGTTGCTTGCCGGTCAGCAATGTTATCAGAAGCCTCTCTGTGCTTGTTCCTGCTCCTAGACAACTACTAGATAAGTTGGACTCTTGTCCATGTTTGTTTTTGCATTTTTGTTCCAGTTCACAGCTGTAGTTTCGTTACTGTGTCTGGAAAGCTCTTGTGAACAGGAATTGCCACTCTGGTGTTATGAGTTAATGCCAGAGTTTTAAAGTAATTCCTGGATGGTGTTTTGATAGGGTTTTCAGCTGACCATGAAAGTGTCCTTTCTGTCTTCTGCTATGTAGTAAGTGGACCTCAAATTTGCTAAACCTATTTTCATACTACGTTTGTTATTTCATCTTAATTCACCGCCAATACATGTGGGGGGCCTCTGTCTCCTTTCGGGGTATTTCTCTAGAGGTGAGCTAGGACTAATATTTTCCTCTGCTAGCATTATTTAGTCCTCCGGCTGGTGCTGGGCATCTAGAATCAACGTAGGCATGCTACCCGGCCACTGCTAGTTGTGCGTTAGGTTTAGTTCATGGTCAGCTCAGTTCCCATCTTCCAAGAGCTAGTTCCTATATATGCTGATGCTATGTTCTCTTGCCATTGAGAACATGACAGGGCTGTATATAGTTCTCTGTGGGCTGTGCTCTGTGCTGTATACTGCTGTGGGCTGTATATAGTTCTCTGTGGGCTGTGCTCTGTGCTGTATACTACTGTGGGCTGTATATAGTTCTCTGTGGGCTGTGCTCTGTGCTGTATACTACTGTGGGCTGTATATAGTACTCTGTGGGCTGTGCTCTGTGCTGTATACTGCTGTGGGCTGTATATAGTTCTCTGTGGGCTGTGCTCTGTGCTGTATACTACTGTGGGCTGTATATAGTACTCTGTGGGCTGTGCTCTGTGCTGTATACTGCTGTGGGCTGTATATAGCTCTCTGTGGGCTGTACTCTGTGCTGTATACTACTGTGGGCTGTATATAGTTCTCTGTGGGCTGTGCTCTGTGCTGTATACTACTGTGGGCTGTATATAGTACTCTGTGGGCTGTGCTCTGTGCTGTATACTACTGTGGGCTGTATATAGTTCTCTGTGGGCTGTGCTCTGTGCTGTATACTGCTGTGGGCTGTATATAGTTCTCTGTGGGCTGTGCTCTGTGCTGTATACTACTGTGGGCTGTATATAGTTCTCTGTGGGCTGTACTCTGTGCTGTATACTACTGTGGGCTGTATATAGTTCTCTGTGGGCTGTACTCTGTGCTGTATACTACTGTGGGTTGTATATAGCTCTCTGTGGGCTGTACTCTGTGCTGTATACTACTGTGGGCTGTATATAGCTCTCTGTGGGCTGTGCTCTGTGCTGTATACTGCTGTGTGCTCTGTGCTATATATAGTACTCTGTGGGCTGTGCTCTGTGCTGTATACTACTGTGTGCTATATATAGTTCTCTGGGCTGTGCTCTGTGCTGTATACTACTGTGTGCTCTGTGCTTTATATAGTACTCTGTGGGCTGTGCTCTGTGCTGTATACTACTGTGTGCTATATATAGTTCTCTGGGCTGTGCTCTGTGCTGTATACTACTGTGGGCTGTATATAGTACTCTGTGGGCTGTGCTCTGTGCTGTATACTACTGTGGGCTGTATATAGTACTCTGTGGGCTGTGCTCTGTGCTGTATACTACTGTGGGCTGTATATAGTACTCTGTGGGCTGTGCTCTGTGCTGTATACTACTGTGGGCTGTATATAGTACTCTGTGGGCTGTGCTCTGTGCTGTATACTGCTGTGGGCTGTATATAGCTCTCTGTGGGCTGTGCTCTGTGCTGTATACTACTGTGGGCTGTATATAGCTCTCTGTGGGCTGTGCTCTGTGCTGTATACTACTGTGTGCTCTGTGCTATATATAGTACTCTGTGGGCTGTGCTCTGTGCTGTATACTACTGTGTGCTATATATAGTTCTCTGGGCTGTGCTCTGTGCTGTATACTACTGTGGGCTGTATATAGTACTCTGTGGGCTGTGCTCTGTGCTGTATACTACTGTGGGCTGTATATAGTTCTCTGTGGGCTGTGCTCTGTGCTGTATACCACTGTGGGCTGTATATAGTTCTCTGTGGGCTGTGCTCTGTGCTGTATACTACTGTGGGCTGTATATAGCTATCTGTGGGCTGTGCTCTGTGCTGTATGCTACTGTGGGCTGTATATAGTTCTCTGTGGGCTGTGCTCTGTGCTGTATATAGTTCTCTGTGGGCTGTGCTCTGTGCTGTATACTACTGTGGGCTGTATATAGTTCTCTGTGGGCTGTGCTCTGTGCTGTATACTACTGTGGGCTGTATATAGTTCTCTGTGGGCTGTGCTCTGTGCTGTATACTACTGTGTGCTGTATATAGTTCTCTGTGGGCTGTGCTGTATATAGTACTCTGGGCTGTGCTGTATATAGTACTCTGGGCTGTGCTGTATATAGTACTCTGTGGGCTGTGCTGTGTATAGTACTCTGTGGGCTGTGCTGTATATAGTACTCTGTGGGCTGTGCTGTATATAGTACTCTCTGGGCTGTGCTGTATATAGTACTCTCTGGGCTGTGCTGTATATAGTACTCTCTGGGCTGTGCTTTATATAGTACTCTGGGCTGTGCTGTATATAGTACTCTGGGCTGTGCTTTATATAGTTCTCTGTGGGCTGTGCTGTATATAGTTCTCTGTGGGCTGTGCTGTATATAGTTCTCTGTGGGCTGTGCTGTATATATTACTTTGTGGGCTGTGCTGTATATATTACTTTGTGGGCTGTGCTGTATATATTACTCTGTGGGCTGTGCTGTATACTACTGTGTGGACTGTGCTGTATACTTCTACGTGGGCTGTGCTGTATACTACTGTGTGGTCTGTGCTGTATACTACTGTGTGGTCTGTGCTGAATACTGCTGTGTGGGCTGTGTTATCTACTACGCGAGCTGTGCTATAGTATGCAGGCTGTGCTGTATACTATGCGGTTTGTGCTATATAATATGCAGGCTTTGCTATATACTATGGGGAGTATATTATATTCTATGGGGGAGGCCATGTTATGTACTATGTGGCTGTGTTATATACTATTGTGGGGGTATATTATATTCTATGGGGGAGGCTGCGTTATATACTATGGGGGGCTGCATTATATTCTATGGGGGGCTACATTATATATTATGGGGAGGTGGGCTGTATTATATTCTATGGGGGTTACATACTCTGGGGTGGCTGCATTATACTCTGGGGTGGCTGCATTATACTCTGGGGTGGCTGCATTATACTCTGGGGTGGCTGCATTATACTATATGTGGGCTGCATTATACTGTATCGAGGACTATGGGGAATACGTTATACTATATGAAGAACTATGGGGTGCATTATACTATGGGAAGTGAATTGTACTACATGGATGACTGTGGCGGTGCATTATACTATATGGAGCACTATGAGGATTGTATTATGCTATATGGAGGACTATGAGGATTGTATTATGCTATATGGAGGACTATGAGGAGTGTATTATACTATGTGGAGGACTGAGCAGTGTATTTTAATATATGGAGGACTATAGGGAGTGTATTATACTATATGGAGGACTATGGAGCACATTATAATATATGGAGGACTATGGGGTGTATTTTACTAAACAAGTAAAATGCTGCATATTCGGATTGTTTTTGCTGGAACAAAAAGCCTTGTTGTCAGCAGCACATTGCCAGTGTAAACTGTAGATGTGCTGCTGAAAACATGATACTGTATGGTGATCTGTTAGTGATCCATTAGTGATCGTTCTGTCTCATCATTATTCCTCAGCTGGTGGAAAGAGGCCGGGAAACAAGCGTTGAACAACTTCAGTATTGTCGATCAAACTCGTTTAGCGGCCTGAACTCAGCGCATGTAAATACAACCGAAATGCTTCTGTGTGATGTGCAATATGTTAGCATTTGGGGACCCATTTTAAACTTTGCCTAGGGCCCCACTTTGCCTAAAACCGGCCCTGCCTACAAGTGTACAAAGATATTATACAGTCACCATGTGACAAGTGGGCCTGTGTAACTTCAAATGCCAGGGCTGAATTTTAGTCCCAGTCCGGCCCTGGTCAGAACGTAAGCAAGTAGTCATACACAGAGATAGCAGCGCAGTACAAAAGGGACAGACAGAACTCTAAACAGGAACAGAACCAGATCAGAACCAGACAAGCATAAATTAGCACAAGCACAAAGCACAGGCACAAAACACAGGCACAACAGGGTCACACACACTCGGCCAAGGGTCAGAGTATAAGTGACAGGATAGCTCCACAATGAGGCTATAAAAAGCCTCCCAGAATCCCAGAGTGAGGCCATACAAGTTAACTCTAAAACCACCTAATCCCAGAAACTCAGCAGACGATGACAGCAAGTCCACCTGTCAATAGGTTAAGAAAAACAAAATTAATACTTTGGAGTGGCCTAGTCAAAGTCCTGACCTTAATCTGATTGAGATGCTGCATTATGACCCTAAAATTGTGGTTCATGTTCGGAAATCCTCCAATGTGGTTGAATTACAACAAGTCTGCAAAGAGATGTGGGCCAAAATTCCTCTAAAGCATTTAAAAAGACTCATTGCCAGTTATTGCAAACACTTGCTTACAGTTGTTGCTGCTGTTATGATCTGGTGGCCTAAGAGCAGCATGAGACGTACTCTGGAGAAGGTGATACCTGTACTGACCGCAGACCCTGAACTTAACACCGCAACTAGAAGTAGCCGTGGAATGTACCTATCACTCCCTAGACATCTCGACACAGCCGGAGGACTAATTACCCCTAGAGATAGAAAAGGGAAAACTATCTTGCCTCAGAGAAAATCCCCAAAGGATAGACAGCCCCCCACAAATATTGACTGTGAGAGGAGAGGGAAAAAACATACACAGACTGAAATGAGAATTTAGCAAAGGAGGCCACTTCTAGCTAAATAGAAAGGATAGGACAGAGTACTATGCGGTCAGTATTAAAATACTAGAAAATATCCACCACAGAAAATACAAAATCTCCACAGCTAACTAAAGATATGGAGGGTATATCTGCATCTCCAGAGATACCAGCTTGGCTAAACAAATCCTTATACAGACCAAGCTGGACAAGACAAAAACATGGAAAAGAACTGAACAATAAGGCCACAGCATGTGGACAGCAAAAATCAAGGCCAGAACTTATCTTTGTTGAAATAAACAGCAAAGCAGGAGAGACCAGGCAGGGATGTGAATCCTCCAGGAACAATGGACAACTGGCACTGACTAAAGGGTGAAGCAAGACTAAATAGCCCAGTCAGAATTGCAAAAAGTGAACACACCTGATAAATGCTGCGATTCAGAGACAGCAGCGCTACCACTTACAACCACCGGAGGGAGCCCAAGAGCAGAATTCACAACATGCTGCTAAGGGTGGCCCAACCAGTTATTAAGTTTAGGTGCAATCCCTTTTTCACACAGGGCCCTGTAGGTTTGGATTTCTTTTCCCCTTAATAATAAAGACCTTCATTTAAAAGCTTCATTTTGTGCTTACTTGTGTTACCTTTGTCTAATATTTCAATTTGTTTGGTGATCTGAAACATTTATCTGTAACAAACATGCAAAAGAATAGCAAATCAGGAAGGGGGCAAACACTTTTTCACACAACTGTAGCTACCAGCCCCCATTGCATCCTGTTCTACATGAAATCAGCTCCAAGTGTTACATGATTAATAACAGCCAAGGTGTTATATGTTATACAACATTACTACCTTCAGAACTTGTAAGTTATCGTGTACATGCCTTCTGCCGGAGATAACATGTTAATAAGATATACTTTTTTAGTTCTGAATTCATACACCGGGATTACGAGACAAAATTCATTCTAAATCATTCATTGTGAAACAAAAATATTTTATCATGAGAATTAGTTTCCAAAGCCGCCAAAATATTAAATCAAAAAAAGAAAAATGCTAAGATTAAAGACAAATGGACAGAAAACTACAGGAAACTGTGAATCACTTTCTATGCTGGTGACAGGAGAGTTTTGCACAGTACACGCAGTGCATCAGGAAAGTAAGGTGGAGCCGCTCTCATTGTGTGTCCGAAGGAGCAGCTCATCATGGCCCAGGTTAAGAGCAATATAGAACATTTAAAATGGTGCTTTACTATATAGAGGTATCAATCGGTGCATGATCTTCACTAATACATGTGTTTTATCAGTGTTTTTGCCTGTTCTTCTTATTTTAATTCTTTTAGGCAATCAAGGAGATTTCAATTTACATTGGCCCAAGAAAGACATATCATGTTGAAAATAATGTAATCTGAAACCAATGTAATGTGAGGGACCAGTGTGATCATTTGCAGCCCTACAAAATTATACATAATTTTATCCAGAATAAAATGGGCAAGCACAAATAGAGCTTGTTGACTTTACAAATTAAAGGTATCCTAATGGATCTTCACAACAATACAACTCAAATTACTGTATACTAATTCTTAGGTCCCAAAATTAGTAATGAGATAAAACATTTTCACTCTGATATCCTTTTTTGCAAACTTAAAAACAACACGGTGAAATGGTGGTGAACCTGTTGAATTTTTTGTTCCTTCCTCAGAGAGCTGCATATTAATTTCAACTGAAGCTAGAATAGCAAATACTCACACAGACAACATTCAAGAGCTCCTCACTAAATTAGAATATCATCAAAAAGTTAACACTCTGCAGGTGTTTTTTGTTCATTATTCTAATTTACTGAGATAATGACTTCTGGGTTTTCATTGGCTGTAAGCCATAATCATCAACATGAACAAAAATAAACACTTGAAATAGATCACACTGTTTGTAAAGACTATATAATATATGAGTTTCCTTTTTTGTATTGAAGAACTGAAATATATTAACTTTTTATGATATTCTAATTTAGTGAGAAGCACTTGTACATGCCCTGATTCATTGGGCAGCACGGTGGCTCAGTGGTTAGCACTGCAGTCTTGCAGCGCTTGAGTCCTGGGTTTAAATCCCACCAAGAACAACATCTGCAAGGAGTTTGTATGTTCTCCCTGTGTTTGCGTGGGTTTCCTCTGGGTTCTCCGGTTTCCTCCCACATTCCAAAGACATACTGATAGGGAATTTAGATTGCGAGCCCCATCCAGGGACAGCGATGATAATGTGTGAAAAACTGTAAAGCGCTGCAGAATATGTTAGCGCTATATAAAGATTATTATTATTATTATTATTATTATTATTAAGATCAGCGTTTTTTCCCCCAGTCTTGATGTGGGCAGGGTAGAGTCAAAGGTATCTGATTCACTAAGAGGCGCACACTTCTTAATGAATCAGGCAAGGCACCAAGTGGGACTGAAGTAAGATTTTGTGGTGTAAGGTACACCACCGCTGATCATGAATTTAATGAGCTTGGGTCATCATGCCCCTATCCCACCCAAGCTTTGTCAATTTTCTCAGAGCTGGGCAGAAATGGCGTTAGAACAGCAAAAGTTGTAAAATTCTTTCTCAGTCTTACAAAATCTTGTGCAAAATTTAGCAACTTTAACATTTTGGATGAATTTGGGCTACATACATACAGTATATGTACCCTGCTCAAAAAATAAAGGGAACACTAAAATACCTCCTAGATATCACTGAATGAAATATTACAGTTGCAAATCTTTATTCATTACACAGTGGAATGCGCTGAGAATGATAAAACAAAAAAATGATCAACGTAAATCAAAATTAGCATCCCATGGAGGTCTGGATTTGGAATCAAAAATCAAAAATCAAACTACCGGCTGATCTAACTCAAGACAAGGACATGATGCTCAGTAGTGTATGTGGTATTCATGTGCCTGTATGATCTCCCTACAACGGTTGGGCATGCGCCTGATGAGGCAGCTGATGTTTTCCAAAGGGATCATCTCCTCCCAGACCTGGATTAAAGCATCAGTCAACTCCTGGACAGTCTGTAGTTGTCATGAATCCCAATGGCTAGGGATAGCACAGGACAAGCAAAGTACAAATATATTACGGACGAGCTCTAGGGTGATGGAACCTGGGCTGACCGCTGCCCTACGCCTGACAAACGCAACTAGAGATAGCCAGGGAGCGTGCCTACGTGGTTCTAGACGCCACGCACCAGCCTAAGAGCTAACTAGCACTGCAGAGAAAATAAAGACCTCACTTGCCTCCAGCGGAATGAACCCCAAAAGATATAGTTGCCCCCCACATGTATTGACGGTGAAATGAGAGGAAGGCACACACATAGAGATGATATATATAGTTTAGCAAATTGAGGCCCGCTGTAAACTAGAAAGCAGAACGATACAAAAGGGGACTGAGCGGTCAGCAAAAAACCCTAATCAAAAAAACCATCCTGAGATTACAAGAACCCATGTGCCAACTCATGGCACATGGGGAGAACCTCAGTCCACTAGAGCTACCAGCTAGCATAGAGACATAATAAGCAAGCTGGACAAAAAACCAAACAACTGAAAATCAGCACTTAGCTTATCCTGAAAGATCTGGGAGCAGGTAGGCAGGAACCAAACAGAGCACATCTGAATACATTGATAGCCGGCAAGGGAAATGACAGAAAGGCCAGGTAAAATAGGAAACACCCAGCCACTGATGGACAGGTGGAAACCAAAGGCCGCAACCCACCAAAGTCACCCAGTACCAGCAGTAACCACCAGAGGGAGCCCACAAACAGAATCCACAACAGTACCCCCCCTTGAGGAGGGGTCACCGAACCCTCACGAGAACCCCCAGGGCGATCAGGGTGAGCTCTATGGAAGGCGCGGACCAAATCAGTCGCATGAACATCGGAGGCGACCACCCAGGAATTATCCTCCTGACCATAACCCTTCCACTTAACCAAATACTGGAGTCTGCGTCTGGAAACACGAGAATCCAAGATCTTCTCAACAACATACTCCAATTCTCCCTCCACCAGCACCGGAGCAGGAGGCTCAACCGAAGGAACAACGGGCACCTCATACCTCCGCAACAACGACCGATGGAACACATTATGAATAGCAAACGATGCTGGGAGATCCAAACGAAAAGATACAGGGTTAAGAATCTCCGAGATCCTATAAGGACCGATGAACCGAGGCTTGAACTTAGGAGAAGAGACCTTCATAGGGACAAAACGAGAAGACAACCACACCAAATCCCCAACAAGAAGTCGGGGACCCACGCGGCGACGGCGATTAGCAAACTGCTGAGTCTTCTCCTGAGATAACTTCAAATTGTGCACCACCTGATTCCAAATCTGATGTAGCCTGTCCACCACCACGTCCACTCCAGGACAATCCGAAGGCTCCACCTGACCAGAGGAAAAACGAGGATGAAACCCCGAATTACAAAAAAAAGGAGAGACCAACGTGGCCGAACTAGCCCGATTATTAAGAGCAAATTCGGCCAGTGGCAAAAAAGCAACCCAGTCATCTTGATCAGCAGAAACAAAACACCTCAAATAAGTTTCCAAGGTCTGATTAGTTCGCTCCGTCTGGCCATTCGTCTGAGGATGGAATGCAGACGAGAAAGACAAATCAATGCCCATCTTGGCACAAAACGTCTGCCAAAATCTAGACACAAACTGGGATCCCCTGTCAGAAACGATATTCTCCGGAATCCCATGCAAACGAACCACGTTCTGAAAAAATAAAGGGACCAACTCAGAGGAGGAAGGCAACTTAGGCAAGGGCACCAAATGAACCATCTTAGAAAAGCGGTCACACACAACCCAGATAACGGACATTTTCTGTGAAACCGGGAGATCAGAAATAAAATCCATGGAAATGTGCGTCCAAGGCCTCTTCGGGATGGGCAAGGATAACAACAACCCACTGGCCCGAGAACAGCAAGGCTTAGCTCGAGCACACACTTCACAAGACTGCACAAAGGTACGCAAATCCCTAGACAAGGAAGGCCACCAAAAAGACCTGGCCACCAAGTCTCTAGTACCAAATATTCCAGGATGACCAGCCAACACAGAAGAATGGACCTCGGAGATGACTCTACTGGTCCAATCATCCGGAACAAACAGTCTTTCTGGTGGACAACGATCCGGTTTATCCACCTGAAACTCCTGCAATGCACGTCGCAAGTCTGGGGATACGGCGGACAATATTACCCCATCCCTAAGGATACCAGTAGGCCCAGAGTCTCCAGGAGAGTCAGGCACAAAACTCCTGGAAAGAGCATCTGCCTTCACATTCTTTGAACCTGGCAGGTATGAAACCACAAAATTGAAACGAGAAAAAAACGACCAACGAGCCTGTCTAGGATTCAAACGCCTGGCAGACTCAAGGTAAATGAGATTCTTGTGATCAGTCAAGACCACCACACGATGTTGAGCACCCTCAAGCCAATGACGCCACTCCTCAAATGCCCACTTCATGGCCAAAAGCTCCCGATTACCCACATCATAATTGCGCTCGGCGGGCGAGAATTTTCTAGAGAAGAATGCACATGGCTTCATCACCGAGCCATTAGAACTTCTCTGTGACAAAACCGCCCCCGCTCCAATCTCGGAAGCATCAACTTCAACCTGAAAAGGAAGTGAAACATCTGGTTGACACAACACAGGAGCAGAAGAAAACCGGCGCTTAAGTTCCTGAAAGGCCTCCACGGCCGCAGGAGACCAATCAGCAACATCAGCACCCTTTTTAGTCAAATCAGTCAAAGGTTTAACAATACTGGAAAAATTAGCAATGAACCGACGATAAAAATTAGCAAACCCCAAGAACTTCTGAAGGCTCTTAACAGATGTAGGTTGTGTCCAGTCACAAATCGCCTGAACCTTGACGGGATCCATCTCAATAGTAGAAGGAGAAAAAATGTACCCCAAAAAAGAAATCTTCTGGACTCCGAAGAGACACTTTGAGCCCTTCACAAACAGAGAATTGGCCCGCAGAACCTGAAACACCTTCCTGACCTGTAGAACACCAAAATATCATCCAAATACACAATCATAAACTTATCCAGATATTCACGGAAAATATTGTGCATAAAGGACTGAAAGACTGACGGAGCATTGGAGAGTCCAAAAGGTATTACCAAATACTCAAAATGGCCCTCAGGCGTATTAAATGCGGTTTTCCACTCATCACCCTGTTTTATCCGCACCAGATTATACGCACCGCGAAGATCTATCTTAGTGAACCACCTAGCCCCCTTAATGCGAGCAAACAAATCAGTCAATAATGGCAATGGATACTGATACTTGACTGTAATCTTATTCAGAAGGCGATAATCTATACAAGGCCTCAGGGAACCATCTTTTTTTGCCACAAAAAAAAAACCTGCTCCCAGAGGGGACGAAGATGGACGAATATGTCCCTTTTCCAAGGACTCCTTAATATAATTCCGCATAGCAGTATGCTCTGGCAGTGACAGATTAAATAAACGACCCTTAGGGAACTTACTGCCAGGAATCAATTCTATAGCACAGTCACAATCTCTATGCGGAGGGAGCGAATTGAGCATAGGCTCCTCAAAAACATCCCTATAGTCAGACAAAAACGCAGGGATCTCAGAAGGAGTAGATGAAGCGATTGAAATCGGAGGTGCATCATCATGAACCCCCTGACATCCCCAGCTTAACACAGACATTGTTTTCCAGTCCAGGACAGGATTATGAGTTTGTAACCATGGCAGACCAAGCACTAGTACATCATGTAAATTATAAAGTACAAGGAAGCGAATCACCTCCTGATGAACGGGAGTCATGCGCATGGTCACTTGTGTCCAATACTGCGGTTTATTCATAGCCAATGGTGTAGAGTCAATTCCCTTCAGAGGAATAGGAACTTCCAGAGGTTCCAGACTAAAACCGCAGCGTTTAGCAAATGACCAATCCATAAGACTCAGGGCAGCGCCCGAATCCACATAGGCATCGACGGAAATGGAAGACAGTGAAAAAATCAGAGTCACAGACAAAATGAACTTAGGCTGCAGAGTACCAATGGCAAAAGATTTATCAACCCTTTTTGTGCGTTTAGAGCATGCTGATATAACATGAGCTGAATCACCACAATAGAAACACAATCCATTTTTCCGCCTATAATTTTGCCGTTCACTTCTGGACTGAATTCTATCACATTGCATAGTCTCAGGTGCCTGTTCAGAAGACACCGCCAACTGGTGCACGGGTTTGCGCTCCCGTAAACGCCGATCAATCTGAATGGCCATAGCCATAGACTCATTCAGACCTGTAGGCGTAGGGAACCCCACCATAATATCCTTAATGGCCTCAGAAAGACCATTTCTGAAGTTTGCAGCCAGGGCGCACTCATTCCACTGAGTAAGCACCGACCATTTCCGAAACTTCTGACAATATATCTCCGCTTCATCATGCCCCTGAGAGAGGGCTAATAAAGCCTTTTCAGCCTGAATCTCCAGGTTAGGTTCATCATAGAGCAATCCCAATGCCAGAAAAAACGCATCCACACTGAGCAATGCAGGATCCCCTGGTGCCAATGCAAATGCCCAATTCTGAGGGTCGCCCCGCAGGAAAGATATTACAATCTTGACCTGTTGAGCGGGGTCTCCAGAGGAGCGAGATTTTAAAGAAAGAAACAATTTACAATTGTTCCTGAAATTCAGGAAGGTAGATCTATCTCCAGAAAAGAACTCTGGAATAGGAATTCTAGGTTCAGACATGGGAGTGTGAACAACAAAATCCTGTATGTTTTGAACTCTTGCCGCGAGATTACTCAGGCTGGAAGCCAAACTCTGGACATCCATGTTAAACAGCTAAGATCAGAGCCATTCAAGGGTTAAGAGGAGGTAAGAAGCAGCTAGACAGCAATTAAGGGCTAGGCAGCAAAACTCTGAAGGGAAAAAAAAAAAAAAAAATTTCCCTTAAACACTTCACTTTCTCCTGCTTCAGCCCAAACAATTAACACTTTGTGGGCCGGCTATACTGTCATGAATCCCAATGGCTAGGGATAGCACAGGACAAGCAAAGTACAAATATATTACGGACGAGCTCTAGGGTGATGGAACCTGGGCTGACCGCTGCCCTACGCCTGACAAACGCAACTAGAGATAGCCAGGGAGCGTGCCTACGTTGGTTCTAGACGCCACGCACCAGCCTAAGAGCTAACTAGCACTGCAGAGAAAATAAAGACCTCACTTGCCTCCAGCGGAATGAACCCCAAAAGATATAGTTGCCCCCCACATGTATTGACGGTGAAATGAGAGGAAGGCACACACATAGAGATGATATATATAGTTTAGCAAATTGAGGCCCGCTGTAAACTAGAAAGCAGAACGATACAAAAGGGGACTGAGCGGTCAGCAAAAAACCTAATCAAAAAAACCATCCTGAGATTACAAGAACCCATGTGCCAACTCATGGCACATGGGGAGAACCTCAGTCCACTAGAGCTACCAGCTAGCATAGAGACATAATAAGCAAGCTGGACAAAAAACCAAACAACTGAAAATCAGCACTTAGCTTATCCTGAAAGATCTGGGAGCAGGTAGGCAGGAACCAAACAGAGCACATCTGAATACATTGATAGCCGGCAAGGGAAATGACAGAAAGGCCAGGTAAAATAGGAAACACCCAGCCACTGATGGACAGGTGGAAACCAAAGGCCGCAACCCACCAAAGTCACCCAGTACCAGCAGTAACCACCAGAGGGAGCCCACAAACAGAATCCACAACAGTACCCCCCCTTGAGGAGGGGTCACCGAACCCTCACGAGAACCCCCAGGGCGATCAGGGTGAGCTCTATGGAAGGCGCGGACCAAATCAGTCGCATGAACATCAGAGGCGACCACCCAGGAATTATCCTCCTGACCATAACCCTTCCACTTAACCAAATACTGGAGTCTGCGTCTGGAAACACGAGAATCCAAGATCTTCTCAACAACATACTCCAATTCTCCCTCCACCAGCACCGGAGCAGGAGGCTCAACCGAAGGAACAACGGGCACCTCATACCTCCGCAACAACGACCGATGGAACACATTATGAATAGCAAACGATGCTGGGAGATCCAAACGAAAAGATACAGGGTTAAGAATCTCCGAGATCCTATAAGGACCGATGAACCGAGGCTTGAACTTAGGAGAAGAGACCTTCATAGGGACAAAACGAGAAGACAACCACACCAAATCCCCAACAAGAAGTCGGGGACCCACGCGGCGACGGCGATTAGCAAACTGCTGAGTCTTCTCCTGAGATAACTTCAAATTGTGCACCACCTGATTCCAAATCTGATGTAGCCTGTCCACCACCACGTCCACTCCAGGACAATCCGAAGGCTCCACCTGACCAGAGGAAAAACGAGGATGAAACCCCGAATTACAAAAAAAAGGAGAGACCAACGTGGCCGAACTAGCCCGATTATTAAGAGCAAATTCGGCCAGTGGCAAAAAAGCAACCCAGTCATCTTGATCAGCAGAAACAAAACACCTCAAATAAGTTTCCAAGGTCTGATTAGTTCGCTCCGTCTGGCCATTCGTCTGAGAATGGAATGCAGACGAGAAAGACAAATCAATGCCCATCTTGGCACAAAACGTCTGCCAAAATCTAGACACAAACTGGGATCCCCTGTCAGAAACGATATTCTCCGGAATCCCATGCAAACGAACCACGTTCTGAAAAAATAAAGGGACCAACTCAGAGGAGGAAGGCAACTTAGGCAAGGGCACCAAATGAACCATCTTAGAAAAGCGGTCACACACAACCCAGATAACGGACATTTTCTGTGAAACCGGGAGATCAGAAATAAAATCCATGGAAATGTGCGTCCAAGGCCTCTTCGGGATGGGCAAGGATAACAACAACCCACTGGCCCGAGAACAGCAAGGCTTAGCTCGAGCACACACTTCACAAGACTGCACAAAGGTACGCAAATCCCTAGACAAGGAAGGCCACCAAAAAGACCTGGCCACCAAGTCTCTAGTACCAAATATTCCAGGATGACCAGCCAACACAGAAGAATGGACCTCGGAGATGACTCTACTGGTCCAATCATCCGGAACAAACAGTCTTTCTGGTGGACAACGATCCGGTTTATCCACCTGAAACTCCTGCAATGCACGTCGCAAGTCTGGGGATACGGCGGACAATATTACCCCATCCCTAAGGATACCAGTAGGCCCAGAGTCTCCAGGAGAGTCAGGCACAAAACTCCTGGAAAGAGCATCTGCCTTCACATTCTTTGAACCTGGCAGGTATGAAACCACAAAATTGAAACGAGAAAAAAACGACCAACGAGCCTGTCTAGGATTCAAACGCCTGGCAGACTCAAGGTAAATGAGATTCTTGTGATCAGTCAAGACCACCACACGATGTTGAGCACCCTCAAGCCAATGACGCCACTCCTCAAATGCCCACTTCATGGCCAAAAGCTCCCGATTACCCACATCATAATTGCGCTCGGCGGGCGAGAATTTTCTAGAGAAGAATGCACATGGCTTCATCACCGAGCCATTAGAACTTCTCTGTGACAAAACCGCCCCCGCTCCAATCTCGGAAGCATCAACTTCAACCTGAAAAGGAAGTGAAACATCTGGTTGACACAACACAGGAGCAGAAGAAAACCGGCGCTTAAGTTCCTGAAAGGCCTCCACGGCCGCAGGAGACCAATCAGCAACATCAGCACCCTTTTTAGTCAAATCAGTCAAAGGTTTAACAATACTGGAAAAATTAGCAATGAACCGACGATAAAAATTAGCAAACCCCAAGAACTTCTGAAGGCTCTTAACAGATGTAGGTTGTGTCCAGTCACAAATCGCCTGAACCTTGACGGGATCCATCTCAATAGTAGAAGGAGAAAAAATGTACCCCAAAAAAGAAATCTTCTGGACTCCGAAGAGACACTTTGAGCCCTTCACAAACAGAGAATTGGCCCGCAGAACCTGAAACACCTTCCTGACCTGTAGAACACCAAAATATCATCCAAATACACAATCATAAACTTATCCAGATATTCACGGAAAATATTGTGCATAAAGGACTGAAAGACTGACGGAGCATTGGAGAGTCCAAAAGGTATTACCAAATACTCAAAATGGCCCTCAGGCGTATTAAATGCGGTTTTCCACTCATCACCCTGTTTTATCCGCACCAGATTATACGCACCGCGAAGATCTATCTTAGTGAACCACCTAGCCCCCTTAATGCGAGCAAACAAATCAGTCAATAATGGCAATGGATACTGATACTTGACTGTAATCTTATTCAGAAGGCGATAATCTATACAAGGCCTCAGGGAACCATCTTTTTTTGCCACAAAAAAAAAACCTGCTCCCAGAGGGGACGAAGATGGACGAATATGTCCCTTTTCCAAGGACTCCTTAATATAATTCCGCATAGCAGTATGCTCTGGCAGTGACAGATTAAATAAACGACCCTTAGGGAACTTACTGCCAGGAATCAATTCTATAGCACAGTCACAATCTCTATGCGGAGGGAGCGAATTGAGCATAGGCTCCTCAAAAACATCCCTATAGTCAGACAAAAACGCAGGGATCTCAGAAGGAGTAGATGAAGCGATTGAAATCGGAGGTGCATCATCATGAACCCCCTGACATCCCCAGCTTAACACAGACATTGTTTTCCAGTCCAGGACAGGATTATGAGTTTGTAACCATGGCAGACCAAGCACTAGTACATCATGTAAATTATAAAGTACAAGGAAGCGAATCACCTCCTGATGAACGGGAGTCATGCGCATGGTCACTTGTGTCCAATACTGCGGTTTATTCATAGCCAATGGTGTAGAGTCAATTCCCTTCAGAGGAATAGGAACTTCCAGAGGTTCCAGACTAAAACCGCAGCGTTTAGCAAATGACCAATCCATAAGACTCAGGGCAGCGCCCGAATCCACATAGGCATCGACGGAAATGGAAGACAGTGAAAAAATCAGAGTCACAGACAAAATGAACTTAGGCTGCAGAGTACCAATGGCAAAAGATTTATCAACCCTTTTTGTGCGTTTAGAGCATGCTGATATAACATGAGCTGAATCACCACAATAGAAACACAATCCATTTTTCCGCCTATAATTTTGCCGTTCACTTCTGGACTGAATTCTATCACATTGCATAGTCTCAGGTGCCTGTTCAGAAGACACCGCCAACTGGTGCACGGGTTTGCGCTCCCGTAAACGCCGATCAATCTGAATGGCCATAGCCATAGACTCATTCAGACCTGTAGGCGTAGGGAACCCCACCATAATATCCTTAATGGCCTCAGAAAGACCATTTCTGAAGTTTGCAGCCAGGGCGCACTCATTCCACTGAGTAAGCACCGACCATTTCCGAAACTTCTGACAATATATCTCCGCTTCATCATGCCCCTGAGAGAGGGCTAATAAAGCCTTTTCAGCCTGAATCTCCAGGTTAGGTTCCTCATAGAGCAATCCCAATGCCAGAAAAAACGCATCCACACTGAGCAATGCAGGATCCCCTGGTGCCAATGCAAATGCCCAATTCTGAGGGTCGCCCCGCAGGAAAGATATTACAATCTTGACCTGTTGAGCGGGGTCTCCAGAGGAGCGAGATTTTAAAGAAAGAAACAATTTACAATTGTTCCTGAAATTCAGGAAGGTAGATCTATCTCCAGAAAAGAACTCTGGAATAGGAATTCTAGGTTCAGACATGGGAGTGTGAACAACAAAATCCTGTATGTTTTGAACTCTTGCCGCGAGATTACTCAGGCTGGAAGCCAAACTCTGGACATCCATGTTAAACAGCTAAGATCAGAGCCATTCAAGGGTTAAGAGGAGGTAAGAAGCAGCTAGACAGCAATTAAGGGCTAGGCAGCAAAACTCTGAAGGGAAAAAAAAAAAAAAAATTTCCCTTAAACACTTCACTTTCTCCTGCTTCAGCCCAAACAATTAACACTTTGTGGGCCGGCTATACTGTCATGAATCCCAATGGCTAGGGATAGCACAGGACAAGCAAAGTACAAATATATTACGGACGAGCTCTAGGGTGATGGAACCTGGGCTGACCGCTGCCCTACGCCTGACAAACGCAACTAGAGATAGCCAGGGAGCGTGCCTACGTTGGTTCTAGACGCCACGCACCAGCCTAAGAGCTAACTAGCACTGCAGAGAAAATAAAGACCTCACTTGCCTCCAGCGGAATGAACCCCAAAAGATATAGTTGCCCCCCACATGTATTGACGGTGAAATGAGAGGAAGGCACACACATAGAGATGATATATATAGTTTAGCAAATTGAGGCCCGCTGTAAACTAGAAAGCAGAACGATACAAAAGGGGACTGAGCGGTCAGCAAAAAACCCTAATCAAAAAAACCATCCTGAGATTACAAGAACCCATGTGCCAACTCATGGCACATGGGGAGAACCTCAGTCCACTAGAGCTACCAGCTAGCATAGAGACATAATAAGCAAGCTGGACAAAAAACCAAACAACTGAAAATCAGCACTTAGCTTATCCTGAAAGATCTGGGAGCAGGTAGGCAGGAACCAAACAGAGCACATCTGAATACATTGATAGCCGGCAAGGGAAATGACAGAAAGGCCAGGTAAAATAGGAAACACCCAGCCACTGATGGACAGGTGGAAACCAAAGGCCGCAACCCACCAAAGTCACCCAGTACCAGCAGTAACCACCAGAGGGAGCCCACAAACAGAATCCACAACAGTAGTGCAACGTAGTGTTGGTGGATGGAACGAGACATTATGTCCCGGGTTGGATTCAAGTCTGTAGAACGGGCGGGCCAGTCCATAGCATCAGTGGCTTCATCATACAGGAACTGCTGACACTTCAGCCACATGACGCCTAGCATTATCATACATCAGAAGGAACCCAGGGTGACAATATTGAATATGCCAATCTTGGAGTTTTCTGGCAAATGCCAATCACCCTGCATGGTGTTGGGCTGTAAGCTCAACATCCACTTGTGGACGTCGGGTCCTCATACCAACCTTATGTCTGTTTCTGATAGTTTGAGCACACACATAGATGTTAGTGGCCTGCTGGAGGTCATTTTGCAGGGCTCTACCACTGATCCTCCTATTCCTCCTTGCACAGAGGCAGAGGTAGCGGTCCTGCTGCTGGTTTATTGACCTCCTACAGCCCCCTCCACATCTCCTGGTGTATTGGCCTGGCCCCTACAACAGCAGGAAAAATTTATTCACAAACATTGTTGCTAAAAACAGGACCACTGTCTCCTTAAATCTTCTGATAGTTTATTATACAGCGGCATAAACTAACTACTGACAACATGTCTCTGAATTTCCAAGCAATAAATTTATTTTTTTTTCTGAATAGGAGAAATGGTCAAATTTAAAAAAGCCAGTGCTTTCAGACCTCAAATAATGCAAAGAAAACAAGTTCATAATCATTTAGAAACAACAATACTAATGTTTTAACTCAGAAATCAAAATTTTGTGGAATAACCATGATTTTTAATCACAGCTTTCATGCGTCTTGGCATGCTTTCCACTGCTCCTGGCGCAAAAATTTAAGCAGTTATTTGTTTGATGGCTTGTGGCTATCCATCATCCTCTTGATTACATTCCAGAGGTTTTCAATGGGGTTCAGGTCTGGAGATTAGGCTGCCCATGACAGGGTTTCGATGTGGTGGTCTCTTAATTTTTGCCAGAGCTGTATATACACACACACACACAGTTCATTCATTCATGCTATATATATATAATTTATACACTATGATATATATACTAGTTGGCCTGTGCAAAATTTTCACACATTGGTTGTGGGGGGCGCAGGCAATGTCAGGAAAAATAAGTTGGTCAAATGTAAATGTATTTGATGAAATGATGAACACAGAGAGGTATGTGTCTCACTGACATGTATATATATATATATATATATATATATATATATATATATATATATATATATATATACAGGGTGGTCCAAAAGTAAGTGGACAGAAAATAATGACATTTATTTTGATTTACATATAAAATTATATTTACTAACACAAGCATAACATTGACAATTACATTTTATTCTAAACAATAATACAAAACCCCTTAAATTTGATCAACGCAGGTGCTCAAACTGTTTTTCATCACAATTTGCACAGCTTTGAAGTCTGCCTCTTACACTTCGACAAACATTTTTGCACAAGTCTCTTTGGGTATTAATTTCTGGAAATGCATCTCTTATGTAATTTTTCAAATCACTGACACTTTTTGGTTTTCGACTAAAAACATTGTCCTTGAGTACTGCCCAAAAGAAAAAATCCATTGGGGTCTACTCTGGTGAACGTGCCAGCCAATCAAGTGGGCCTCTTCATCAAGATACTCGCGGACTACTCTTGAATAATGTGGAGGGGCCCCATCTTGTGGAAATAAAGGTCATTTGAATTAGGTTGTTGCTGTAACTGGGGAACAACTTGATTCATTAGAATTTCGAGATACTTATCTCCTGTGACTATTCCATCAAAAGAAAAAAATCATCCAAAAACACCAAAACTTGAAATACCACCCCAAACATTGACACCAGGCTCATGTAGTTGTTGCTCTAATGTTAAATGCATGTTCTCATTATACCAGTAAATACAATTATGTCTGTTAATATGGCCAGATAATTTGAAAGAAGCTTCATCGCTCCACATAATGTTATCTAAAATTACTGGATTTTCTTCAATTTCGTTAAGCATAATCTCACTAAATTGCAGCCTTCTGTCTGGATCATCCTCCAATAAACCATGAATTAGACATGGACGATAAGCTTTCCACACATTAGATTTCAGGATTCACATGATGGAAGCTCGTGAAATTCCCAATTCTAAAGAGACTCTTCTGGTGGAGTTTTTTGGACAAATGTTTCAGCAACAAGTTGTTTATTATTTTCTGTACAGGCTGTTTTGGGTCGACCAGTTTTTGGAGCATTAAAGATTGAGACAGTGGCATCGAATTTGTCACGAATGCGGTAAATGATTTGTCTCTTTGGGGCTTGAGTACCAAATGTTTCAACCCAATTTGCTCTAACTGTTTCAGCATTTTGAGATTTCCAATACTCTTTTAAAATCCATTTTCTTTGATCTGTATTTAAATTATTTGCCATTATGGGTTATCTGAATTATCTGAAAAGAAAACAGATTTGGGGGAGATCTATCTGTGAAAACTGGATCTGTGAAACTGACTCAGTTGCCCTTAGCAACCAGATTCCAACTTTCATTTTCCAAAGAGTCTGTGAAGAATGAAAAGTGGAATCTGATTGGTAGCTAAGGGCAACTGAGTCAGTTTCACTTTACACCATGTTTGATAAATTTCCCCCTTCATAACCCTAATACACATACTGTCCACCTACTTTTGGACCACCCTGTATATATATATCTACTATATAATTGTCTAAGGAGTACTACCGTCTGTCCTTCTGTCTGTAACGGTTATTCATTCGCTGATTGGTCTCGCCAGCTGCCTGTCATGGCTGCCGCGACCAATCAGCGACGCGCAGAGTCCGGAAGAAAATGGCCGCTCCTTACTCCCCGCACTCACTGCCCAGCGCCCGCATACACCCCTCCGCCCACCGCTCACACAGGGTTAATGCCGGTGGTAACGGACCGCGTTATCATCACAAGTCCTGCGCGCCTGCGCGGAAAGGACCTGCCGTGACGTCACGGTCATGTGACCGCTACACGGTCACGTGACCGCAATGTCATCACACCCTGGGACCGGAAGCTGTCGCCTGCACCGCACACAGGCGACACAGCTACAACGGAAGGTGAGTATATGGTTTTGTTTTTTGTTTTTTTTTTACCTGTGTCATACGTGGCTGGCCAATATACTACATAGCTGGGCAATATACTACATAGCTGGGCAATATACTACGTGGCTCTGTGCTGTATACTACGTCACTGGGCAATATACTACGTCACTGGGCAATATAGAATGTGGCTCTGTGCTGTATACTACGTCACTGGGCAATATACTACGTCACTGGGCAATATACTACGTGGCTGGGCAATATACAACGTGGCTGGGCAATATACTACGTGGCTGGGCAATATACTACTACGTGGACATACATATTCTAGAATACCTGATGCGTTAGAATCGGGCAACCATCTAGTATATACAGTATATATAGACAGTATATATGTTTTCACGAATATTTGAGCCCATGGATCTATTATATGTCCATTTTGCAAGCCGGCGAGAAAATCTCGCCATACGGATGTCACACGGATGCTTACAGGTGAGAAAATCGCATCCTCGCACTGCACACGGATGACATACAGATCACTGTTCAGGGAACATTTCTGCAATTCTCATCCGTGTAAAATGGACCGATTTTTTATACGTTGTGTGTGACTCCAGCCTAAAGGAGATCCCCCAACATTAAACACAGTGGTATTTTACTTACTGATCAGAAGGGGTCTGATTGTCAGGACCTTGCATCAGAACATGGGCAGCAGCATTTTTTCCCCTCCACAGCAGCACTGCCATCTATCTGCAGTGTAGGGAAGTGCAACACAGCCCTACGTATGTGAACGGAGCAGCTCCCTGTACAGCAGTGCCACTTTGACAGTAAAAATGATGAAGGAGAATTGACCCCATAACTGCGCGTATTTATACCATTGTATAATAATTGGGAATATCCCTTTTTTTAAAAAAAAAAAAGTAATATCTGCAGATTATTTTACCTTTTTTTCTCTACGGTTGGATTTTTTTTTTCAATTTTTGCAAGGTTGTCTCCACCAATCTCTCCCATCGGGAAACAATGTGCAGTCTGAGTTTTGTCAACGCTGCAGTTTTTTACTTGGAACCAGAGGTGACTCCAGGTCACCAATAAGCTGCAACCTTAGAAGGAAGATAGACTTTTCAATGACTGTCCAATAATACAGAAAATCTGATGCTTCAGAACCTGTCCGGTCCCTTTTAGGCTGCATTCATTTATATCTTCAGTTTTAAAGCTGAAACAGGTAAAATTTTACTTTTATTCTACTTCCACATATGTAGCAAATATTTTATATGTACCTGCCTGAAATCAGCTGGGCAAGGAGTTCGGCAAGCTGGAAAGCCGCCCAGGCAAATGTTAGGATTTGTTTCAGCTTTGTGGTATTGTGCTTTGGGGTAGTGTGGTGCCACCTGCAGGTCATTTTTCCTTACTGCAGGTTTATGAAAATTAATGTTTAAACTGTATTTTGTGATCACATCGTGGATGTGTGGTTTGTTTGGCTATTTTCTTGCTGAAGGGGGCAAGTTTACCTTTCAAATGGTGTATCATTTGTGAGTGTGGGTGCAGTTGAACGGAGATACAAACTAATCACCGAAAAAGAGTGTTTTGAAATAATATAGAAGGATAATATATCTATACAGCTGTGGCCAAAAGTATTGACACCCCTGCAATTCTGTCAGATAATACTCAGTTTCTCCCTGAAAATGATTGCAATCACAAATTCTTTGGTATTATTATCTTCATTTAATTTGTCTTAAATGAAAAAACTCCAAAAATGGGCCAGACAAAAGTATTGGCACCCTCAGCCTAATACTTGGTTGCACAACCTTTAGCCAAAATAACTGCGACCAACAGCTTCCCGTAACCATCAATGAGTTTCTTACAATGCTCTGCTGGAATTTTAGACCATTCTTCTTTTGCAAACTGCTCCAGGTCCATGATATTTGAAGGGTGCCTTCTCCAAACTGCCATTTTTAGATCTCCCCACAGGTGTTCTATGGGATTTAGGTCTGGACTAATTGCTGGCTACCTTAGAAGTCTCCAGTGCTTTCTCTCAAACCATTTTCTAGTGCTTTTTGAAGTGTGTTTTGGGTCATTGTCCTGCTGGAAGACCCATGACCTCTGAGGGAGACCCAGCTTTCTCACACTGGGCCCTACATTATGCTGCAAAATTTGTTGGTAGTCTTCAGACTTCATAATGCCATGCACACGGTCAAGCAGTCCAGTGCCAGAGGCAGCAAAGCAACCCCAAAACATCAGGGAACCTCCGCCATGTTTGACTGTAGGGACCGTGTTCTTTTCTTTGAATGCCTCTTTTTCTATCCTGTAAACTCTATGTTGATGCCTTTGCCCAAAAAGCTCTACTTTTGTCTCATCTGACCAGAGAACATTCTTCCAAAACGTTTTAGGCTTTTTCAGGTAAGTTTTGGCAAACTCCAGCCTGGCTTTTTTATGTCTCGGGGTAAGAAGTGGGGTCTTCCTGGGTCTCCTACCATACAGTCCCTTTTCATTCAGATGCCGACGGATAGTACAGGTTGACACTGTTGTACCCTCGGACTGCAGGGCAGCTTGAACTTGTTTGGATGTTAGTCGAGGTTCTTTATCCAACATCCGCACAATCTTGCGTTGAAATCTCTTGTCAATTTTTCTTTTCCGTCCACATCTAGGGAGGTTAGCCACAGTGCCATGGGCTTTAAACTTCTTGATGACACTGCGCACGGTAGACACAGGAACATTCAGGTCTTTGGAGATGGACTTGTAGCCTTGAGATTGCTCATGCTTCCTCACAATTTGTTTTCTCAAGTCCTCAGACAGTTCTTTGGTCTTCTTTCTTTTCTCCATGCTCAATGTGGTACACACAAGGACACTGGACAGAGGTTGAGTCAACTTTAATCCATGTCAACTGGCTGCAAGTGTGATTTAGTTATTGCCAACACCTGTTAGGTGCCACAGGTAAGTTACAGGTGCTGTTAATTACACAAATTAGAGAAGCATCACATGATTTTTCGAACAGCGCCAATACTTTTGTCCACCCCCTTTTTCACCTTTTTTATGTTTGGTGTGGAATTATATCCAATTTGGCTTTAGGACTATTCTTCTTGTGTTTTTTTCCTTTAAGACAAATTAAATGAAGATAATAATAACAAAGAATTTGTGTTTGCAATCATTTTCAGGAAGAAACTGAGTATTATCTGACAGAATTGCAGGGGTGTCAATACTTTTGGCCACTTGTATATATAATTGTCTAAGGTCCACTTCCATCTGTTTGTTTGCCTGTCTGTCTGTCACGGAAATCCCGCATCGCTGATTGGTCGCGGCCGGCAGCAACGGGCACAGTCCGGCCGCAAATTGGCCCCTCCCTACTCCCCTGCAGTCAGTGCCCCCTCCATACTACCCCCAGTCAGCACCCACATAGCGTTAAATGGATTGCCTTACACCACGGCATAACGCTGCCATTAACCCTCTGTGTGACCAACTTTTTACTATTGATGCTGCCTACGCAGCATCAATAGTAAAAACATATAATGTTAAAAATAATAACAAAAATAAAAAATCATTATATATTCACCCTCTGGTGGCTCCCGGATCCAGCCCAGGCCTTTCCCGCTCCTCACGCACTGCTGCGGCCCCCAGAATGCAATGCGGCAATGATCGAAGATGACGTAGCGGTCTCGCGAGAGGCTCCCGGAGGGCGAGTATATAACTATTTTTTATTTTAATTCTTTTTTTTAACAGGGATATGGTGCCCACTTCTATATACTACGTGGGCTGTTATATACTACGCGGTTGTGTAATATACTGCGTGGGCTGTGCTATATACTATGTGGTCTGTGTAATATACTATGTGGCTGTGCTATATACTACGTGAGCTGTGCAATATACTACGTGGCTGTGCAATATACTACGTGGCTGTGTTATATACTTCGTGGGGTGTGTAATATACTACATGGCTGTGCAATATACTACGTGGCTGTGCAATATGCTACGTGGGCTGTGCTACATACAATGTGGGCTGTGCTGCATACTACGTGGCTGTGCTACATACTACGTGGCTGTGCAATATACTATGTGGGCTGTGCTACATACTACATGGCTGTACAATAAACTACGTGGCTGTGCAATATACTACGTGGCTGTGCAATATGCTATGTGGGCTGTGCTACATACTACGTGGGCTGTGCTACATACTATGTGCCTGTGCAATAAACTATTTGGCTGTGTTATACTGCGTGGCTGTGCAATATACTACGTGGTTGTGCTATATACTACGTGGGCTGAGTTATGCACTACGTGGGATGTGCTATACACTACGTGGGCTGTGCTATATACTATGTGGGCTGTGTAATATACTATGTGGGCTGTGTAATATACTACATGGCTGTGCTATATACTATGTGGGCTGTGTAATATACTATGTGGGCTGTGTAATATACTACATGGCTGTGCTATATACTACGTGGGCTGTGCAATATACTACGTGGCTGTGCAATATACTACGTGGCTGTGCAATATACTACATGGGCTCTGCTACATACTACGTGGGCTGTGCTACAAACTTCGTGGCTGTGCAATATACTACGTGGCTGTGCAATATACTATGTGGCTGTGCAATATACTACGTGGGCTGTGTTACATACTACGTGGGCTGTGCTACATATTACGTGGCTGTGCAATAAACTATGTGGCTGTGTTATATACTACGTGGCTATGCAATATACTATGTGGGCTGTGCTACATACTATGTGGGCTGTGCTACATACTACGAGGCTGTGTAATATACTGCGTGGGCTGTGCTACTTACTACGTGGCTGTGCAATATACTACGTGGGCTGTGCAATATACTACGTGGGCTGTGCTACATACTATGTGGGCTGTGCTACATACTACGTGGCTGTGCAATAAACTACGTGGCTGTGCTATACTATGTGGCTATGCAATATACTACGTGGCTGTGCTATATAATACATGGGCTGAGGTATACACTACATGGACTGTGCTATATACCATGTGGACTGTGTAATATACTAAGTGGCTGTGCTATATACTACGTGGGCTGTGTAATATACTATGTGGCTGTGCTATATACTACATGGGCTGTGCAATATACTACGTGGCTGTGCAATATACTACGTGGCTGTGCAATATACTACGTAGCTGTGCAATATACTACGTGGCTGTGCAATATACTACATGGGCTGTGCTACATACTATGTGGGCTGTGTTATACACTATGTGAGCGGTGTTATATACTGCGTGGGCTGTTATATACTACATGAGCTGTCTTATATGCCACGTGAGCTGTGTTATATGCTACGTGGGCTGTTATATACTACGTGGTTGTGTTATATGCTATGTGGGCTGTTATATACTACGTGTCTGTGCTATATACTACGTGGCTGTGCTATAAGGTCCGTGGGCTCTGCTATATACTGCGTGGGCTGTGCTATATACCACGTGGGCTGTGTTATATACTATGTGGGCTGTGCTATATACTACGTGTGTTGTGCAATATACTACGTGGCTGTGATATATACTACTTGGGCTGTGTTATATGCTACGTGAGCTGTTATCTGCTACGTTGGCTGTTATATACTACGTGGCTGTGTTATATGCTACGTGGGCTGTTATATACTACGTGGCTGTGCTATATACTACATGGCCGGCCGCGAACAATCAGCGACAGGAACACTCCGGACGCGAATTGGCATGGGATTTGAACCACGCTTCGCTAATTTGTCACGGCCGGACAGCCGAATCCTGTGTATTCATTGTATTATTCTAAAATCTTCATAAATAAACTACATACTTATTCTAGAATACCCGATGCGTTAGAATCGGGCCACCATCTAGTATATTTATATATAGATATATACAGTATATTAAAGGGGTTGTCTGGTCCAAATCAATAAGTGAGCGGTCACTCTGCAGACTGTGAATCCCCCCCAGCGCACACACTGTGGGGATTTACCAGTTTCTGATTAGGGATGAGGGGGTATGTATGCCTTATACACTTGTATGGCGCAAGGCCATGCCCTCTAGATGACCACACCCTCTGAACAGCCGCATCACTAGTCAGTGCGTGGCCTTTTCAATATAAGTGTATGGAGCAAGACCACACCCACTGGACGATTTCTGGCTGGCAGTATGTATAATGCATACATACCCTCCGGTCCAGGCTCTGAAACCGTTGAATACCTGCAGCGCACAGTGCGTGCTCTGGGGGGATTCATAAGTCTGCAGTTACACAGAGTGATTACAGACTTTTCAGTTTGGACTGGACAACCCCTTTAATATATAGATTTTTTTATATATAAAATTTGGACTGGATCTCAGCAGAAATGAAAATGTTTTTCAATGAAAGAAAAACCTTTTTAATTAGTAAAAATGTTCTTATTTCCCTCTGATTAATTCTGCTTTTGCTTTTCAAAATAGCATTTACAGAAGAAACACCTTAAAGGGATTTTCCATTCTAGGGCAAACTTTTAGGAAACACTGTAGCTTGCCAAATGCTAACAGTGCATACAGTGCTTTGCGAAAGTATTCGGCCCCCTAGAACTTTTCAACCTGTTCCCACATATCATGCTTCAAACATAAAGATACCAAATGTAAATTTTTGGTGAAGAATCAACAACAAGTGGAACACAATTGTGAAGTTGAACAAAATTTATTGGTTATCTTAAATTTTTGTGGAAATTCAAAAACTGAAAAGTGGAGCATGCAATATTATTTGGCCCCTTTAGCTTAATACTTTGTTGCGCCACCTTTTGCTGCGATTACAGCTTCAAGTCGCTTGGGGTATGTCTCTATCAGTTTTGTACATCGAGAGACTGAAATTCTTGCCCATTCTTCCTTGGCAAACAGCTCGAGTTCAGTGAGGTTTGATTGAGATCGTTTATGAACAGCAGTTTTCAGCTCTTTCCACAGATTCTCGATTGGATTGAGGTTTGGACTTTGACTTGGCCATTCTAACACCTGGATACGTTTATTTGTGAACCATTCCATTATAGATTTTGCTTTATCTTTGGGATCATTGTCTTGTTGGAAGACAAATCTCCGTCCCAGTCTCAGGTCTTTTGCAGACTCCAACAGGTTTTCTTCAAGAATGGTCCTGTATTTGGCTCCATCCATCTTCCCATCAATTTTAACCATCTTCCCTGACCCTGCTGAAGAAAAGCAGGCCCAAACCATGATGCTACCACCACCATGTTTGACAGCGAGGATGGTGTGTTCAGGGTGATGAGCTGTGTTGCCTTTACGCCAAACATATTGTTTGGCATTGTTGCCAAAAAGTTTGATTTTGGTTTCATCTGACCAGAGCACCTTCTTTCACGTGTTTGGTGTGTCTCCCAGGTGGCTTGTTGCAAACTTTAAACAACACTTTTTATGGATATCTTTGAGAAATGGCGTTCTTCTTACCACTCTTCCATAAAGGCCAGATTTGTGCAGTGTACGACTGTTGTCCTATGGACAGACTGTCCCACCTCAGCTGTAGATCTCTGAAGTTCATCCAGAGTGATCATGGGCCTCTTGGCTGCATCTCTGATCAGTCTTCTCCTTGTTTGAGATGAAAGTTTAGAGGGACGGCCTGGTCTTGGTAGATTTGCAGTGGTATGATACTCCTTCCATTTCAATATGATCGCTTGCACAGTGCTCCTTGGGATGTTTAAAGTTTTGGAAATCATTTTGTATTCAAATCCAGCTTTAAACTTCTCCACAACAGTATCACGGAGCGGCCTGTTGTGTTCCTTGGTCTTCATGATGCTCTCTGTGCTTCAAACAGAACCCTGAGACTATCACAGAGCAGGTGCATTTATACGGAGACTTGATTACACACAGGTGGATTATATTTATCATCATTAGGCATTTAGGACAACGTTGGATCATTCAGAGATCCACAATGAGCTTCTGGAGTGAGTTTGCTGCACTGAAAGTAAAAGGGCCGAATAATATTGCACGCCCCATTTTTCAGTTTTTGAATCTCCACAAAAATTTAAAATAACCAATAAATTTCGTTCAATTTCACAATTGTGTTCCACTTGTTGTTGATTATTCACCAAAAATTTACATTTGGTATCTTTGATTGAAGCATGATATGTGAGAAAAGGTTGAAAAGTTCCAGGGGGCCGAATACTTTCGCAAGGCACTGTTCTTGCGGACACGTTGCGCCTAGATTCTCATCCACTTCTCTTGATAGAAAATTGCTTGCTGAAAGTTTGTTTTGTAGTGGAAAACCTCTTTAAATACAAGCATGTGTGTATGCCAGAACTTCAACCTGCCTGATCGTAAGCTGGGCCGGATCACCTTCGTCAAAGAAAAAGCAATATTGCAGCCAGAAGTGTTAAGTACAAAGGCGCGTAAAATAAAAGCCGAATCAATGTAAGAAAGTCCTGTTCCCCTAGAAGTGGTAGCCACAGCATAAGGTGGAGTTTTAGTTATAACATGCTGATATACTTGTTTATTTTTTATCTTTTTTATTTCTGTTTGATGGATTACCAAAGTTATGTATTATAGTGATACAGTGTTATATCGTCTTACCAGAGAGGTATCACTGGAATTTGGTTGGTTTATAATTTTGTTTAAAAAATGTTAATAAAAATGTTGAAATATGAAAATAATAAGACAATAAGGGAAAAAAAAATAAATGAAAGCATTAACCTGTAATTTTAACATAAAAACACGCTAACCAATGTATTCTTATTTAGCTCTATCCTAGAAGGTTGTACATTATGTTGCCAGTGAATGGCGATGACGTTACAGGAATGTTGAGTACAAAGTTTCTCAACCTTATTTGATTAAAAGCATGTGACACGTGTTGCGTAAAAATGGAACGCAGTAGTGAAGTTTTGGAACATGCCGTGCTGCGGATATCACCATAATATTTTCTTTGCTTTTGCTTAATATGTAAACAACATCAACGTGCCGGGTTTATTCAAACTGTCTAATTTTCAGATTTGGCTAGGCAGTCTTAAAATGTGCCAAGAATATCACAGTGGTTTATGCTGGGTGAACTTGTGAGAATGCATTCAGACGTCCTTACAAATCATTCGGAGATTGTACTGCAATGTAAGAAGTGGCCGATGGGTCTCCCTACCTGAGCATGCATCTTCATAGAAATACATGAAGCTGTCACGTTCGGGTTGGGAGAGCCGCTGGCCAGTTTGTACGTTGCTGTCTGATCTCAGTCTGATTTATATCTGACTGTGCCCTTACATTGTCCAGTTTACACCACTTATTATTTGGCTAATTTGCCACATGGAATTGCATCTCAAGCCATTCATTCCCCTTTCTCACAAACCCATGGCCCCTCATCAAGAGAAGCACAAAAATGTCTAAAATACATAATAACTATGAACCAAACCATGTAAAACAGATTTTTGGTGGAAACTGCACCATAGTTTTGCCTCTTTTAGGTTAGTAAATGTCCCCCACTGTTTTAAGTTTAGGTACTATTTTGGCATATTCACAAACATAAGTCCACTGTAATAGGTTTTTGCCTGCTACGCCTCCAAATGAAGGAGTCCCTCTGCCACCAACAAAGCTAAAACAAGAAAAAAAATCTATATTGATTGACTACCTGCCCACAATTCCTTGTTCTTGAACTTCCCTGAAAGTCCTTTGTGTATGGTTTTAGCAGTCATGTCCAAGTATACGCAACATGGCAATGGTGCAAAGGGGTATATTTTATATGACTGCTAGACAGATATTTCCCTTGACCCATACCTATTACTTAATGGCGCTGTTGATGGCACTACAGGTCCTTCTCAAAAAATTAGCATATAGTGTTAAATTTTATTATTTACCATAATGTAATGATTACAATTAAACTTTCATATATTATAGATTCATTATCCACCAACTGAAATTTGTCAGGTCTTTTATTGTTTTAATACTGATGATTTTGGCATACAACTCCTGAAAACCCCAAAAACCTGTCTCAATAAATTAGCATATCAAGAAAAGGTTCTCTAAACGACTAATTACCCTAATCTTCTGAATCAACTAATTAACTCTAAACACATGCAAAAGATACCTGAGGCTTTTAAAAACTCCCTGCCTGGTTCATTACTCAAAACCCCCATCATGGGTAAGACTAGCGACCTGACAGATGTCAAGAAGGCCATCATTGACACCCTCAAGCAAGAGGGTAAGACCCAGAAAGAAATTTCTCAACAAATAGGCTGTTCCCAGAGTGCTGTATCAAGGCACCTCAATGGTAAGTCTGTTGGAAGGAAACAATGTGGCAGAAAACGCTGTACAACGAGAAGAGGTGACCGGACCCTGAGGAAGATTGTGGAGAAGGACCAATTCCAGACCTTGAGGAACCTGAGGAAGCAGTGGACTGAGTCTGGTGTGGAAACATCCAGAGCCACCGTGCACAGGCGTGTGCAGGAAATGGGCTACAGGTGCCGCATTCCCCAGGTAAAGCCACTTTTGAACCATAAACAGCGGCAGAAGCGCCTGACCTGGGCTACAGAGAAGCAGCACTGGACTGTTGCTAAGTGGTGCCAAGTACTTTTTTCTGATGAAAGCAAATTTTGCATGTCATTCGGAAATCAAGGTGCCAGAGTCTGGAGGAAGACTGGGGAGAAGGAAATGCCAAAATGCCTGAAGTCCAGTGTCAAGTACCCACAGTCAGTGATGGTGTGGGGTGCCATGTCAGCTGCTGGTGTTGGTCCACTGTGTTTCATCAAGGGCAGGGTCAATGCTTTATGGAGATGAAGATTTCATTTTCCAGCACGACCTGGCACCTGCTCACAGTGCCAAAACCACTGGTAAATGGTTTACTGACCATGGTATTACTGTGCTCAATTGGCCTGCCAACTCTCCTGACCTGAACCCCATAGAGAATCTGTGGGATATTGTGAAGAGAAAGTTGAGAGACGCAAGACCCAACACTCTGGATGAGTTAAGGCCGCTATTGAAGCATCCTGGGCCTCCATAACATCTCAGCAGTGTCACAGGCTGATTGCCTCCATGCCACGCCGCATTGAAGCAGTCATTTCTGCCAAAGGATTCCCGACCAAGTATTGAGTGCATAACTGAACATTATTATTTGATGTTTTTTTTGTTTGTTATTAAAAAACACTTTTATTTGATTGGACGGGTGAAATATGCTAATTTATTGAGACAGGTTTTTTGGGTTTTCAGGAGTTGTATGCCAAAATCATCAGTATTAAAACAATAAAAGACCTGACAAATTTCAGTTGGTGGATAATGAATCTATAATATATGAAAGTTTAATTGTAATCATTACATTATGGTAAATAATGAAATTTAACACTATATGCTAATTTTTTGAGAAGGACCTGTATATGGTGTGTGTTATAGTGCACTGTTCATGGAAGCCTGGCAGCAGTGGATAGGGCTTTCATGTACAGGCTTAACTCAAGCTCCTCTCCTTATCAGATCCCAGGGGTTGCATTGGCCTTCATCACTGAACCCCTGTACACGGATCTGGACTTACACAGGGACCTCTGAGGAGGGCCCTCAGAGTCAACTGCTGACCTGTGGAGCAAGCTGGAGGAACGATGCCACATCAGGGACAAAGTCATAAAACAAATGGAAGGTCAGAAAATAGGATATACAAAATAGCACACAGGAGCAATGGATCCGCGTGAACAGGTCTTAGCTGAACTGAATATCTGGCAGCTAGAGACTGTACACTGGGGTTTATATAGAAAGGAGCCCCGTCCAAGACTCCCAGCAGAGAGCTAATTACATTATCAGCTTACTACAGCAAAACACAGGTAGACAGGAAAGGGACAACTACTCTCAGTAATATAAAGGCTAAACAGCCACAGGCTGTTGACGTCCCACAGTAACCACGAAATTAGTGTGGCACTGTCTAGCGACCAGGGCAGGGTTTGCAGCAGTATGTTTACACATAATGTGACAATATGGTTCTTTGCACATGGAATAGCTGGGGGTCATGCCAGCAGAATGTGTTGGACAGGGCACCATCTATCATAACTTCAACACTGACCTCCCCATAAAAATGTGAGAAGTAGCATTCATTTAGAATAAACCAATATTGTGTATCCCTAGTGCAGGGGTGGAGAACCTCAGGCCCAAGTGCCATTTACGGACCTCGATAACTTGCTCGAATCGCACCCTGTTTTCTACTAGATTAAGGGGTGGGTAGATGCTGTTAACCTTCGTTTTTATCACTACATATATAATTAGTTTCTATTGGTATTTTACAGGCATCTGTGACTTATTAATACTTCATGGACCAGATGCAACGGAATGGTGCCAATATCTCATCAGCCTCTTCGACACAAATCATCACAACCCGCTTGCTGTTGATTCTTATGAACTCTGTGAGGATTGCCCTATACCAAAGAAAAGCCAGAAAACATTTCAGACTTGTAGATGTATTCTCATCCTTCTATCTGGGGACTTAGAGAATACTTTTGACAATCCAGAAGTTGTAGAAAGCCTAGAGAAAGTTTTAAAACCAGCAAAGAAAGTGATTGTCTTATTCTGCGGCGTAATATACAAAGAGGATTTTACTCTCTTTTTTCAAGACTGGCCAAAATGGAAATCGCTGTCTTCTGAAGATGACCCCGACTTGTATGTTTCCGCAGTTTTGAATTCCATATCAGAAGGTATGTGGCCATTCTCCATAATTCTTTAATTATAGCACATTGGATTATTTTTCATAATTGGTCAATGAATTGTAAGGCTACTTTCACACTAGCGTCATGCACTGCACGTCGCTATGCGACGTTGCGGCGCACCGACGCTAGCTGTGAATGCGCCGCACAACGGGGGCAGCGGATGCAGTTTTCCAACGCATCCGCTGCCCCATTGTGAGGTGTGGGGAGGCGGGGGCGGAGTTCCGGCAGCGCATGCGCGGTCGGAAATGCTGCAGACGACGCACCAAAGAACGTTACAAGCAACGTTTTTTGGTGGCAATGCGTCACACTGAGTCGCTAATAAAAGTCTATGGAGAAAAAACGCATCCTGCAAGCACTTTTTTTCTGCAAAACGACGCATAGCGACGTGCAGTGCACGACGCTAGTGTGAAAGTAGCCTAAGTTACTTTAGTGAAATAAATAGGAATCAAAACATGTTTGATACTTCCAAACTTTATTTTTGCATAAACTACTTTAAAATAATAAGTGCTGTAAATGTTTCCTGCCATCATTTGGACCCTGATTGCTGCCATTCAAGCCAAGCTGGCTGTCCTGTAATTATGTAACCCATGATGTGCAAGTCACAGGCCAAGAAACACCCACTATGAATGAGAAGAAATCATACATTTAGCCTTTTTTCAAGATATGTTTTTTTTTTTTTTTTTTATGGCTATTGTCACAATAAAAATCTCACATTTTGGAGGTGAAAATTTGTCATCAGTGGTTTTCTTGCAAGAGATGTGAAAAATGTGTGTGTATTAGAAATTCTTATTATATTGCCTGTGGTTCCTACAAGACGAATAGTGTTCTGTTTCTCTTTTTAAGGCCGGAGACACACTGGTGCGAGAGACGGCCGAGTCTCGCTGGTTAAAAGCAAGCTGTGGCACCTGCATTCCGGAGCTGAGCGTGCAGCTCCATGTATTGCTATGGAGCCGCACGCTCCGCTCCAGAGTGCAGGTGCCACAGCTTGCTTTTAACCAGCGAGACTCGGCCGTATCTCGCACCAGTGTGTCTCCGGCCTAACTCTGGGAAGCACCCTAGTCTACCCCACAATTAGGGATGCAGTTTTTGAGATGCCGGTCTAGCAGATTCTGCGGTTGTGAAGCTAATAATCCTTAAGGCCTCATTCACGCGTCCGTGTTTAAGCATGTAAGTGAAAAAATGGTGTTGTGTCAGTGTTGTGCAGCAGTGTACGGCCCATGTGTTTGGTTTTCTGTTGTTATCATCAGTCATCAGTGTTTTTCACAGATGGATAAAAAAAAAAATAAATGACAAAGCTTCTCCTATACTTTGAAATTCTAAATACGGACAGCACACAAACTGTACACTGATACCATCTGTGTGCTGTATGGGTTTTTCACGGTCCCTTAGGCTACTTTCACACTAGCGTTGTGCACTGCACGTCGCTATGCGTCGTTTGGTTGAAAAAAGTGCTTGCAGGATGCGTTTTTTTCACCATTGATTTGCATTAGCGTCGCATTGCGACGCTTTGCCACACGTCGCACGATGGTTGCGCCGTGTTGTGGCGGACCGTCGGCTGCAAAAAACATTACATGTAACGTTTTTTGCTGCCGACGGACCGCCATTTCTGACGGAACTCTGCCCCCACCTCCCCGCACCTCACAATGGGGCGGCGGATGCGCTGGAAAAATGTATCTGCTGCCCCCGTTGTGCGGCGCATTCACTGCTAGCGTCGATACGTCGGCCCGACGCACTGCGACGGGCCGAGTACGACGCTAGTGTGAAAGTAGCCTTAGACTTGTATTGGCTCTTGTCATCAGAAAAAAAGGACGTAAACAGCCCGTAGATTATAAAACGTGTTATAGTATGTGTTGTATACAGTGGGTACAGTGGGGCCACTGTGCTCTTAGGAATCTTGAGTACTGCAGAAATTCTGTTGTAACCTTGGCCAGATCTGTGCCTTGCCACAATTCTGTCTCTGAGCTCCTTGGCCAGTTCCTTTGAGCTCATGATTCTTATTTGGTCTGACATGCACTGTGAGCTGTGAGGTCTTATATAGACAGGTGTGTGCCTTTCCAAATCCACCGCCGTCCTCCCTGCCTCTGGACCCACAGTGCCTCTAGGGATCTTACTCCCTGTCCGTGCCATTCCGGATCCTCGTACTATCTATTGCCAGTGGAGCCGCTGTGTCCTTCCTGGACATTGTTCACCTCTTCCTCCATTGCTCTCCACTTTAAAGTGAGGTTTGATAAAGGCCCATCAAGGGGTCGAAACGTTACCTCAATGCTTTTTTTTTTTTTTACTCAAATAAATATTTATTAAGAATAACATTACAATTGACATGTTACATTCTTGATTTCAGTACAAAGTTTTCCCCCCTAACGAACCCCACAATCCCAACTTAACCCGCCCCCCCAATAAGACAGCCCACCTTGTTTAATAGCTCCACACTCAAATCTATAGGATGACTATCCCCTCAGTTAGGACCATAGGCCACGTGTTATGTTTTCACCAATTCAGGGTCTTGATTCACCCGGTCTCTATAACAAACCTATCCCATGGCAGGCCACGGAGACCACAGCTTATCAAACATTTCAATTTTCCCTCTTTTCTGATAAAACCCCTTTTCCAGTTTCAGGCCCTGCTTCACATATTGGAGGAATTCTCTTCTTGAAGGCGGCTCGTCCTTAATCCAATTTCACGCTATTACCTTCCAGGCCATATACAGCAATCTGGCAATAGCTGTCTTCCGGTTGTTATCCACTCCAATTTCATCCACGCACCCCAACAAGCACACCATCAGGTCCCTTGGCACCGTGCATCTGTATGCTCCTTCCACACGACTCAAAACTACCAACCGAAAAGCAGCCAGTCTCAGACACGTCCAGATCATATGAAATATATCAGCATCTGTAGGTTTACACCTCGGGCACTCAGAATCATCACGCAAGCCTGCCTTATATAACACCTTCGGAGATTTATAAACTCTGTGTATTACATAAAGCTGTGACAGCCTATACGGTTCACTCAGAGACAGCCGTGGAACCCACTCCAGCACCGACTCCCAAGTTTCATTCTCCATTGGGCCCAGATCCCTCTCCCACTTAGCTCTCGCTAGTATTGGAAACCTTAACAGGAAAGTGTGCAGCAAGTCTTTATAAAGAGTGGAAATAACCCCCCCAGTAGTCCCTTCACCACAGACATACTCTAACACTATATCCCTTTGAATTCTGATGCCTCCGTCCCTATTCTGAGCTTCAAATGCGTGTCTCATCCGCAAATATTGATATTCCCCCGCAGGCCCGAGATCAAATTCCACCTGCAACCGGGAAAAGGATTTCAACTCTCCCTGCTCAATTATCTGATAGACATATTGAATCCCCTTGGCCTGCCATTCTGGTAGTACCCCATTGCCACAAACTCCTTTAAATTATTATTATGCCATAGCGGGGAGAATCTGGTCAGACCCGTAATCCCACGTATATGTTTTAGTCTACCCCACAGCTTACATATCAATAACATAGTCGGATACAATTTCCCCAAAGCCCCCAGGGAGCCATCCTCCAGACAGTGCTGACCCTGGGCTGCAAGAAAATATACTTCAGGGTTAGGCAATGCCAAGCCCCCATCTTCCTTGGGTCGCTAAAGTGTCTCTAGTCTGATACGTGGATGTTGTCTCCCCCATACCAAATTCCTGAACAGGGAATTAATCTGCCGAAATTTCCCGCGTGGTATCCAAACTGGCGCACAATGAAGAACATACAGAATCTTCGGCATCAAAATCATTTTGATAAGATTCACCCTGCTCACCACAGATAAATTCAGCTTAACCCAAGCATCCACTTTTGCCTTAAGAACACCTAAGATCGGAGTCAGATTCCTATGTATGTAATCCGTAACCGGCATAGATACCCATATCCCAAGATATTTAAATTGACTTACCACCTTCAGTCGCCCATCCTCCAGCAGCTCACTCCCCTCCTCCCCTACGTCGTCCACTTTAAACAAAATAGACCTACTCCAGTTTATCCTCAGTCCTGACAGTGAGCCAAATCTTTCAATAATCCCAATAGCCCCCCAAGGAAGCAACTGGGTCAGCTAGAAACAGTAGAATATCGTCCGCATACAACGCCACCCTCTCTTCAATCATCCCATATTTAAACCCAGACACCTCGTCAGACTGTCGAAGTTTAGCAGCCAATGGCTCCACAGCCAGAGCAAACAAAAGAGGAGAGAGCGGACACCCCTGCCTTGTCCCTCTAGCTAATTGTATAGTCCATGATAACTCCCCATTCACCCGGACTCTGGCCAATGGCTGCGAATACAGCAGTCGAATCCAGGACACAAACCGCGAGCCAAACCCCATATATTGCAACACCTGCCAGAGGTATCCCCATTCCACACTGTCGAACGCCTTATGGGCTTCTAAAGATGCAATAACTCTCTGGCCACAGTTATCAGACCTAAGCTGCAGATTCATAAATAGCCTCCGTAGGTTGACCGCTGTGGATCTATCAGGCATAAAGCCAGATTGGTCTGGGTGCACCAGGCCGGAGATGACACTCGTCAACCTCATCGCTAACACCTTGGCCAGAATCTTGACATCTATAGTGAGCAAGTAGATTGGCCGATATGACTCAGGTTGCCCCAAGTCTTTCCCCTCCTTAGGAATCACCGCTATTATGGCCTCTCTCATGGATGTAGGGAGACACTCCCTAGTCTTAGCCTCCTCTAGGACCGCCTTTAATCTGGGAATTAGCACCTCCCCCATATGGTTATAGATCTCAGCAGGAAACCCATCTACTCCAGGCGCCTTCCCATTAGCCATAGACTGTAATGCCCGACCCATTAGCCATAGACTGTAATGCCCGTGATAGGAGCCTCCAAGCCCACTCTATCTGCGTCACTCAACCTCGGGAGCTCCAGTTCCTCAAGGAACGCCACTGTGTCTCCCACCGACCCATCCACCCGAGAGGAATATAGGTCCGTCTAAAAATCTGCAAAAACCTCCAAAATCTCTGGAGTCTCAGAGACAGTACCATTTCTGGAAACCAGAGAATGGACAAACAAAGTACTTCTCTGGGCAGAAGCCATAATAAAACAAGCCCAAAATAGAAAAATAAATTGTAGGATTCCTCCACATACTCGCAACCACAGTGGGGGAGTCAATCAGAGGAACACATATGATAAATATAGGACACTCCCAAGACCAACACAAAAAACCAGAAAACGGAGTTCATGTCCAGAGAAAATACAAAATATTTTATTAAATTACAAAACATACTAATACATAGCAACAACATGTAAAAATACACTAATATGTATCAAAGTTATAGAAAAGTGGTAAGTAGCACAGATAAAACACAGTACAGCACTCAGGCTGATGCCATATACAAAAAAATATAAATAAATGTATATATCATCTGCGTTAAGCATAGTAAAGTGCAGGTATTCAACTGGGGGGTATAAGTAACTCCATGTGGAGAAGTATCAAGAGCCCTGTACACTGGCTCATGTCACGCCGAAAAAATGATGCATAAATCCCCACCCTGTATTCTTACCCACACAAATGGCACCAGGACCGGACCGCACTGGACGCCCCAACGCGCGTTTCACGTCGGCTTCTTCGGGGGGCGGTCTGTGTTTTATCTGTGCTACTTACCACTTTTCTATAACTTTGATACATATTAGTGTATTTTTACATGTTGTTGCTATGTATTAGTATGTTTTGTAATTTAATAAAATATTTTGTATTTTCTCTGGACATGAACTCCGTTTTCTGGTTTTTTGTCTGGGCAGAAGCCACCAGCGACAGCATGTGACCTACAGTTTCACCCTCCTGATAATAAGCCAGCTTCATGAATTCCCGCTTCCTTTCAGCTTTACCCAGCAAAATTTCTTCCAGATGACTTTGAGCTGCCTTTAATCTCTTCCCAGCTTCCGGAGTACCCAGCGTCACCATCTCATCCTCCGCTGCCCTCAACCCATCAATCACTGCCTTCTCTGCCTCCCTCGACTTCCGCTTACATCTACTAATGTCTCTAAACAACAGCCCTCTTAAGTATGCCTTCATGGCTTCCCATACAGTAAGAGCATCTACACTTCCATCATTCAGCTCAAAAAATTCCACCAACTCCCGTTTTATCTTATCTAGATCTATACTGTGCAGCCAGTTAGGGTGAATCTTCCACTCTCTCCTGTTCACGGCCCCTGTCCCCATAGGCCAAAACTCCACCTCAATTGGACTATGGTCCGAGAGGGCCCTAGGCAAATATCTCACATGCCCTACCATCGTGTCCAACAGACGGTTGCCCAGTGCCAAATCAATTCTGGATAGAGTACCATGAGCCGGTGAACAACATGAATACCCCCTTTCCCCAACATGCCTAACTCTCCATAGATCAGTCATACCCACTTCACGAATATAAGTCCCAAACGTAGTAATGTGTCCCACTGTCCTATTCTGGGAGTTTTTATTTTTATCCGAAAAGTCATCACATATATTATTAAGATCCCCAATAATTCGAAATGGTATCGGGCCCCAGCTTTCCACCCTCTCCAGCACCTCTCTAATTTTCTTACTTGAGTATGGAGGCAGAATATACATCGCCGCTATACACATCAACACTCCATTTATTTTGCATTGCACCATCACATACTGACCATCCACATCCTCCTGTACCATCACCTCTTCATACTGCACTCCCACAGGTACCAACACCGACACACCCCTAGAGTACGTAGAGAAGGTAGAATGGTATGCCCTCTGTATCCAGCGCCTGTTCAATACATCCACCTTTTCCTGCACTAAATGTGTCTCCAGCAGGCATATCATTGAGACCCTCTGTTCTCGAACATACTGCAGACTTGCCGCCCGCCGAGTTTTATCCGCTAGGCCTCTTACATTCCAACTCAATATTTTAATGCTTTCCCCCATCATACGGCTCATCATCCTTCATAGTATCCACTTTTCCAAGTATGAGCTGTCTAATCCCTCCCACCCCCCCTACCAACTCCCAACTTGCCCCCCTAACCCACCCAATACAACACATTCTTCCTCTCATCAAGAGTGGGGCTCCACCGCCCATTGCGAACACTCTCCCTTACTTAACCCTCTCCATGCGCCTCCCGCTGCAGTAACAATCCGAATTTCCCACAATTTTTGTTTTTTCCAACATTCCAACTTAAATAAACATGTAGAGAAATTACCAAACCAATTTGCAATACCCGGCTGTCACGGGGATACAAGGAGGGCGAGAGCTAATAACCCGGGCCCCTGCAATTTCCCTCAGACTAGGGAAACCCTGTCTGACCCTCTACCTGAAGTTTACACTGAAGGTGTGCATGTTCAGGCCTCCACCCTCACCCTGACTCCTGATTCAGCCCTAGACTGAATACCACCGCCCACCACCCAGTGAATGCAATAGACCAATACCCACAGTTATAACAAACAAGGATAAAGGAAAATATACACCACGTCGCAGTCAATCAGGAATACACTATAAAGGTGCAGGGCAAAATAAATACAAATATAGGAAGGAGTAAATAAGACTAAGGAAAATACACCACCAGCAACGATTCTCCAACAACCAGCTCTCCACTCCGGACCGAGATAACTACGGAAGACAGAAGCTATAATCGGCGACGCCCAAAGATCAGGAGAACCATTTAAAGGAAATGGGCATGGCCCAGCTTCCAATCCGAGGATCAGATAAATTAACCCCGGAGCAGCAAGACGAAAACTAGCCGACGCCAATGAGCAAACAGTGGTCAAACGCGGAATTACCGCTGTCTGTCAGACGACCTGGTCTGAACAGTGTCCGACATGACACCGGCATAACCCACCTCCCCCATACTTATTAATCGGTACTATCCCCTCCACTCAATATGGCACAGCCGAGCCCTCAACAGCTGCTCAACCCTTTAACCAATGTGCCATTAAACGCAAATCTCTCCTCCAGCATGTACCTCAATACTTGATTAAAGGGCCACTGTCACCCCCTCCAGCCGTTATAAACTAAAAGAGCCACCTTGTGCAGCAGTAATGCTGCAGTCTAACAAGGTGGCTCTTTTAGTTTTTGCTTCTGTTATTCCCTCAATAAAGCGTTTTATAATTTTCCCCAAATACCTGTCTTTGTACCTGGAGGTGGTCCGAAGCCTCCTCTGTGAAGCGCCCAACTGCCGTCACTCATCTCTTCTGAGGCGATGATCGCCACCCCCTGCGCGCTGTTCTTCTTAAATCCGGCGCCTGCGCTGTGCGTGCCTGCCTGGGGCAGGCGCAGTGTTCATTGGCCGTCATAGCTCAGATGCCAGGTGCCTGACTGCGCCTGTGCGGTCAGTGCGGCCACCCTGTTACTGAATCCCCGCCCCGCACTGTGTTATGCATTATGCACAGTGTGGGCTGGGATTCCTGGGCAGATTCCTGCACAGACCGACGCTGGAAGGCGGGGAACCTGGGGGAGCGTCTGACAATCGCAGTGCGCATGCCCAGGAATCCCAGCCCCGCACTGTGCATAATGCATAACACAGTGCGGGGCGGGGATTCAGTAACAGGGTGGCCGCACTGCCCGCACCTGCGCAGTCAGGCACCTGGCATCTGAGCTATGACGGCCAATGAACACTGCGCCTGCCCCAGGCAGGCACGCACAGCGCAGGCGCCGGATTTAAGAAGAACAGCGCGCAGGGGGTGGCGACCACATCCCCAGAAGAGAAGAGTGACGGCAGTTGGGCGCTTCACAGAGGAGGCTTCAGACCTGCCTCCAGGTACAAAGACAGGTATTTAGGGAAAATTATAAAATGCTTTATTGAGGGAATAACAGAAGCAAAAACTAAAAGAGCCACCTTGTTAGACTGCAGCATTACTGCTGCACAAGGTGGCTCTTTTAGTTTATAACGGCTGGAGGGGGTGACAGTGGCCCTTTAATCACTGTGGTGTTCCCTATTAAAAATTCACGTTTATGACGCAATTTAAAACTCATGCTCTGAGTGCGGTTGTTTTCTTCGAATTTGAGTTGTCTGGATCCAATCCAGGTTCAGCCTGCACCAGCTCCATATTCCCAGAGTGCACGCCTTCCCTCTTAGAACCTGAATTAGGCCTTAGGCATCACGTCCATGTTGCATGTACACGTCACATTTTTTATTTTTTTTTTACATATGCAAAACACGCACTATAACATGTAATTATAATCTATGGGCTGTTCACATGTCCATTTTTTTTTCCGGCAGCATGGATGACAAGGGCCAATACAAGTCTATGGGTCTGTGAAAAACACGTACAGCACACGGATGGCGTCAGTGTAGTCTGTGTGCTGTCCTATTTAACATTGTAAAGTATAGGAGAAGCTTTGTAATTTATTTGTTTATCCATCCATGATAATCACTGGTGACACTAATGGCAAAAATGGACAAGTGGACCATATACTGATGACACTGACGCCATTTTTTCACGTAGGCGTTTAAACACAGACGTATGAACGAGACTTTATGGAGTCATTGTAGTTCCCATATAGATGGGTTTTGAGCTTCCGACAGAATAGGAACTAAAGCTACAGTGGGGAAAAAAGTACACTCCCTGAAAGAAGTTATGTCGCTTATCCATGTTATGTAAATAAAAGCTTATAACCTGACTTGCAAATTGTCTCTTCAGAGAGGAAGAGGACTAGAACTCTAGTGCCACCTATTGGAAGTAACAATCCTAACAGTCAATGTCGACCCTTTAACGAGCCTAGTCACATGACTTAGGATAATAGCCAAACCAGAATCTCAATTTGCAGACACTGTGTTTCGGGGTACTGCCCCTCGTCAGTGCAAAGTGGAAATCTGGTTTGGCTGATTGAGAGGCGTCTGACCGGGATCCAAGAAGTATCGTTTCTCCTTGCGGAGAGTGACATGATAAGCATGTCGAGGTGAGGAGACTTAAAGCCGCAATGCTCCTCTGGGAAATATGCAAATTGTCTCTTCAGAGAGGAAGAGGACTAGAACTCTAGTGCCACCTAGAGGATTCACACGCAGTTAGATAGTGTTCACACTGGTACAAAGGAGACCTACTGGAGCCCATATGTATCCAAAATACACCCAGAAAACAGTTAAATTTGGTGGTGGAAAGATCATGGTCTGGGGTTACATTCAGTATGGGGGTGTGCGAAACATTTTCAAGGTGGAAGGCAATATCAATAGCCTAAAATATCAAGAAGTATTAGCTACCTCTTATATTCCAAATCATAAAAAGGGTTAAATTCAGCAGCAGGATGGTGCTTCATCTCATACATCCATCTCTACAACAAAGTTCCTCCAGGCAAAAAAGATCAAGGTGCTCAAGGACTGGCCAGCCCAGTCACCAGACATGAACATCATAGAGCATGTCTGGGGTAGGATGAAAGAGGAAGCTTGGAAGACAAAACCAAAGAATCTAAATGAACTCTGGGAGGCATGGAAGACTGCATTATTTGCTATTCCTGAAGACTTCATTAATAAATTGTATGAATCACTGTTGAACCGCATGGATACAACATATATTTGTATTTTAAGTTAATTATTTGTTTGAATATCACATTACTTTCTGTTTGGCAACTTTTGTCTTGTCAAAATCTGACCATTCTGTGTCCATTAACTGATCAATATTTCTGCATTGATGCCAATTTATTTTCTTAACCTAAACCACATTTCAGAGGGTTTCAGCTTTCAAAAGAATAATTTATACAACCAATGGATGAATTTAACATCAGGTTATAAGCTTTTATTTACATAACAAGGATAAGCGACATAACTTCTGTCACAGGAAAGATATATATCTTAGTACCGTGTTAGCCAGTAGATAGAAAAATATTTAGAATTGAGAGTCCTTAGTGGTTGATACCTTTTAATGGCTAACTGAAAAGATGGTAACAAATTGCAAGCTTTCGAGACTACACAGGTCTCTTCATCAGGCAAAGACTAAAATTATCTTTCCTGTATCAAAATGGAGGATACCAGAATGTACCACATCTTTATGGAACTAAAACCACTTCTGAAGAAACGTGCACAAATGGACAGCGACATTTTTTTCCTATCCGATTCTTCAGAATTTCTTTTAGTCTTTGCCTGATGAAGAGACCTGTGTAGTCTCGAAAGCTTGCAATTTGTTACCATCTTTTCAGTTAGCCATTAAAAGGTATCAACCACTGAGGACTCTCACATCTAAATATAACTTCTGTCAGGAAGTGTATTTAGTCAGCCACCAATTGTGCAAGTTCTCCCACTTAAAAAAATGGGAGAGGCCTGTAATTGACATCATAGGTAGACCACAACTATGAGAGTCAAAATGAGAAAACAAATCCAGAAAATCACCTTGTCTGATTTGGCAAGATTTATTTTGCAAATTATGGTGGAAAATAAGTATTTGGTCATTAACAAAAGTTCATCTCAATATTTTGTTATATACCGTATTTTTCGGATTATAAGACACACTTTTTTCCTCCAAATTTGGGGGGAAATGGGGGGCATCTTATAATGCAGATATACCTTACTGGCCACAGTGGAGCAGAGTCCTAGGATCGCGGCTGGAGGAGGAAAGAGTAGAGCGTTGCTGCAGGCCGCACGGGTGTTCGGATGTGGGGCGCACCGATGCTGGTGGTGTCCGATGCTGCGGGTGGTGTCCGCTGCTGCGGGGGGGGGGGGCTCTGCGGACATTTTGTGAAAGGTCAGAGCCCCTGAAGTTCCATGGTTTCCTATGTGGTGGACTTGTGGAAAATGGCTGCCGGGGGCGTCGTGTGAGCAGATGGAGATCTCAGCATCAAGATGTCGGGAGATGAGATCTCAGCGCTGAGATCTCATCTGCCGAGATCTCCATCTGCTCATGCACCACCCCGGCAGCCATTTTCCCAGAGTCCACCGCATAGGAAACCATGGAACTGCGGGGGCTCTGGCCTTTCACAAAATGTCAGCAGAGCCCCCCCCCCCCGCAGCAGCGGACACTTGCAGCTGGGCGCCGCACATCCGAACACTCCCCCATCCCAGCCTGCAGCCTGAAGCAACGCTTCACTCTTGCCTCCTCCAGCAGCAACCCTGGGACCCCGTTTCACCGCAGCCTACACCACCACCGGTAAGCAATAAAACGCATGGATTATAAGAAGCACCACCATTTTATTACAAAAAAATTTTTTTTTCCTATTTTTCTCCTCTAAATTTGGGGTGCGTCTTCTAATCCAAAAAATACGGTATCCTTTGTTGGCAATGACGGAGGTCAAACGTTTTCTGCAAGTCTTCATTCACAAGGTTGGCACACACTGTTGGTGGTATGTTAGCCCATTCCTCCATGCAAATCTCCTTTAGAGCAGTGATGTTTTGGGCCTGTCGCTGGGCAACACGGACTTTCAGCTCCCTCCAAAGGTTTTCTATGGGGTTGAGATCTGGAGGCTGGCTAGGCCACTCCAAGACCTTCATATGCTTTTTACGAAGCCACTCCTTTGGTGCCCTGGCGGTGTGCTTGGGATCATTATCACGCTGAAAGACCCATCCAAGTTTCATCTTTAATGCCCTTGCTGATGGAAGGAGATTTGCACTCAAAATCTCACGATGCATGTCCCCATTAATTCCTTCATGTACACGAATCAGGCGTCCTGGTCCTTTTGCAGAGAAACAGCCCCAAAGCGTGATGTTGCCACCCCCATGCTTCACAGTAGGTATGGTGTTCTTTGGATGCAACTCAGCATTCTGTCTCCTCCAAACACAACGAGTTTTGTTTCAACCAAACAGTTCTACTTTGGTTTCATCAGACCATATGACATTCTCCCAGTAGTCTTCTGGATAATCCTATTGCTCTCTAGCAAACTTCAGATGGACCCGGACATATACTGGCTTAAGCAGGGGGACACATCTGGCACTGCAGGATCTGAGTCCCTGGCGGCATAGGTGTTACTGATGGTATCCTTTGTTACGGTGGTCCCAGCTCTATGCAGGTCATTCACTAGGTCCCACCCATGTGGTTCTGGGATTTTTGCTCACCGTTCTTGTTATCATTTTGACCCCACGAGTTGAGATCTTGTGTGGAGCCCCAGATCGAGGGAGATTATCAGTGGTCTTGTATGTCTTCCATTTTCTTATTATTGCTACCACAGTTGATTTCATCACACCAAGCTGCTTGCCTATTGCAGATTCAGTCTTCCCAGCCTGGTGCAGGGCTACAATTTTGTAGTGGTGTCCTTCCACAGCTCTTTGGTCTTCACCATAGTGGAGTTTGGAGTGTGACTGTTTGAGGTTTTGGACAGGTGTCTTTTATACTGATAACAAGTTCAAACAGGTGCCACTACTACAGGTAATAAGTGGAGGACAGAGGAGCCTCTTAAAGAAGTAGTTACAGGTCTGTGAGAACCAGAAATCTTGCATGTTTTTAGGTGACCAAATACTTATTTTCCACCATATTTTGCAAAATAAATCTTTCCAAATCAGACAAGGTGATTTTCTAGATTTGTTTTCTCATTTCGACTCTCATAGCTGTGGTCTACCTATGATGTCAATTACAGGCCTCTCTCATCTTTTTAAGTGGGAGAACTTGCACAATTGGTGGCTGACTAAATACTTTTTTCCCCACTGTATGTTCCTGTGCAGTGTTAGATTTTGCAGCTTACTGCCCTACCCGTACCTAAAGTGACTGTAATTCGGTGGTTTAGCCAGCAAAGTCTAAAAATGATGTGGAGGGTTTCTAAAAACAAGTCTATTTTTTTCAGCAAATCAGTGCCACCTTTGTCTGTGGGCAGTGTCTGGTATTGCAGCTGATTTACAATTAAACAAATAGGATTAACCATCAAAACTAGAACCCATGGACAAGAGTGGTAACTGGTTTCTGGAAAAGAAATTGATCATTCCTCTAAGGCCTCATTCAGACTTCTATCACGTACATGTTTTTTTCCAAAATAGAACATGTAGCCAAGTCTATAGGGCTGTTCACATCTGTTTCTTTTTTGCGGGTGTCCACCAAAAAAGGAGATTCATTTTCAAAGAAGCATTTAGTGTAGAATAATAACGTGGAAGTACGTGGTGATTTACGTCCACAAGTAGACACATCTGTCATCAGTGCAGCCTTTAGGCTTTATGCCCGTAACTTTATGCAATCTTATCTCAGCATGGATTTCGCATAATTAACCCTTTCAGGATGCAGCCATGTTGGGCCTTGAGGAAACGGCTATTTGTTTTATTGTTTGTTATTTCTCCATTCCTAACTGTTTAATTCCTCAATCAATGGTAGCTATATGAAGGCTTTGGTGGGGTTTATCTTTGGCCAGACAGCTGACAAACCTCTGTCTTACCAATTGGATGCCATATTTTCTTTTGCCTGTACCATCTATGGGGTTAAACTATGGGAATCAGAGTCATCACCAAATACCAAGACCAGGCTCCAGCCTCTGATCTCACAATACAGTGGCAGTCTCTGTGAGCTCAGCATGATATACATACCTCATTAACCCCTGCTTATGACAGATATCTCCCTCGTGAAGCATGGCTGAGAATTTTCAGAACTACCATTGCAGACTGACATTATTTTTCGTGGCATGAAATAAGGCCATGCTCTTAGACAAGAGCAGGTTCCAGGAGCAGGATCTGCATCAATCAAACATTTACAAGCAAATTGTCTCTTCAGAGAGGAAGAGGACTTGAATTTTAATGGCACCCATGGGAAGTAGCAATTCTAAAAGTCACTATCGACCCTTTAACGAATCTTGCCAGCACCCCATTACTTAGGATAAAAGCCAAACCAGAACCTCAGTTTACAGACACTTGTTTCAGGGTGTTGCCCAACCTCAGTGTAAAGCATGAGATCTGATTTGGCTGTAAGATAGACCTCTGATATTGATCTAAGGCTTGCTCCCCAACTCCGGTCCTCAAGAGCCACCAACAGGTCACGGATTCAGGATTTCCTTAAGGTACCGTCACATTAAGCGACGCTGCAGCGATATAGACAACGATGCCGATCGCTGCAGCGTCGCTGTGTGGTCGCTGGAGAGCTGTCACACAGACAGCTCTCCAGCGACCAACGATGCCGAAGTCCCCGGGTAACCAGGGTAAACATCGGGTTACTAAGCGCAGGGCCGCGCTTAGTAACCCGATGTTTACCCTGGTTACCAGTGTAAATGTAAAAAAAAACAAACACTACATACTTACATTCCGGTGTCTGCCGCGTCCCCCGGCGTCCGCTTCCCTGCACTGTGTAAGCGCCGGCCCTAAAGCACAGCGGTGACGTCACCGCTGTGCTTTGCTTTACGGCCGGCACTGACACATTCAGTGCAGGAAGCTCTGAGCAGCAGCGCGGACGCCGGGGGACGTGACAGACATCAGAAGGTGAGTATGTACTGTTTTTTTTTTTACTTTTACAATGGTAACCAGGGTAAATATCGGGTTACTAAGCACGGCCCTGCGCTTAGTAACCCGATATTTACCCTGGTTACCATTGTAAAACATTGCTGGCATCGTTGCTTTTGCTGTCAAACACAACGATACACGCCGATCTGACGACCAAATAAAGTTCTGGCCTTCTAGCTCCAACCAGCGATATCACAGCAGGATCCAGATCGCTGCTGCGTGTCAAACACAACGATATCGCTATCCAGGACGCTGCAACGTCACGGATCGCTATCGTTATCGTTGTAAAGTCGCTCAGTGTGAAGGTACCTTAAGGGATAACGTTTCTCCTCATGGAGCGTGACAAGTCAGGCCATGTAACGCTCTTCTGGGGAATTAAATATGCAAATTGCCTCTTAAAAGAGAAAAGAGGACTTGAACTTTAGTGCTACCTATTGGAAATAGGTTTGTGCTGAAGGTTTATGACTTGAAATAAACCTTCCTGTTTGAGACAAGAACTTTGTACCAGTGTGAACACTGTCTAACTGCGTGTGAATCCAACTGTGAGTGATTCCCTACAATGCCTTTCAAATTTAATTCAATTAGGTATTTTAAAGGGAATCTGTCAGGTCATTTTTGTGTAGTATACTAATAGCATCCTGAAATAGGGCTTGGGCAGCCCTCTTAGGATATGCCACTTTTATATACTGTACATGACCCTGTTGTGTTCATATAAGCATTGGACAAATTTATTGTTGATAAATGAATATTCACCCCTTCCCCCTCCCATAATCCCGCCAACCCCTCTGCATTGGTGTCACTGATTCAGTCAGACTGCCATATGCCCCAAAAGCACATCGCCATCCTCGGACTGGCCATCTGCTCTCCTGACCTGAGCGTGACAACATGTATTTCTATGCAGCTGTCATTCTCAGGTCAGGAGATCAAACGACCAGTACGAGGATTGCGATGCGATCCTCGAGCATACAGAAGCCTGACTGAATCACTGGCACCAGTGCAGAGGGGTGGGCTTAAGTATGGGTGAGGGAAGGGGTGAATATTCATTTGCAGCTTACATAAGTTTAATTAGCCAGCGTACCACAATACATTTTTCCGAGACTGACAGAAACACAATGGGGCAATGTTTAGAGCTAAAAGCAACATATCGTGAAAGGACTGCCCAAGGCCTACTTTAAGATACTATTATAGAATCGTATGCAAAAATGACCTGACAGATTCCCTTTAAGACATATTGGGTCTGTTGAATATCATCAAAATGGCACTTACCAATGATCTGTGAACATTTAACCTCTAACATCCTGATGCTTGGGAACAAAAAAACGGGGAAGTACTGAACTTCTCGAAACTGAGCATTTGCTTTCCGAGTCTCTGCATTTATATTTTCGGTATTACTACTACTCTTTACTGCTGAGCACTAAATAAATATGCAGGCAAGACAAGAACATTTAGCTTAGCCAATTGTACCATCTGGATATGGTAAGGTTCACACCTTCATTTTTGGAGCAATAATGCTTTGACTCTTCAAGAATGATAACTGCTTAATGCAAAGGTAATAATAGCTATTACCAGTGAAGCTGTAGGACATAAGTAATTGTCTAGATTTTTTTTAAGGAAACCTGTCCGGATGATTTTAATAATGAAACTAGTGGTATGGCTGCATAAGTCCAAAAACAACAAGACAAATTATACCAGTTTTGTAGTAATATGATGTGCCAGCACTGAGGAATTAAGCTGTGAATGGACATACAAATTGCTACACTGCATCCGGATGCAGTGCTGAGCGGTGACATCAGTAATGTGACTGCTACGCACGGCTGCCAGAACACACTGAAAGTAGCTTGTGAATCCAGCTGCTGCGACGAGCACTGACCAGTAAGGTTATCGCAGTTCACAGCCAATGAACTGCGGTAACCTTATTGAAAAAAATTCTCACGCTGCGAGCGCTGACTTCAGTAAGGTTATGTCACGGGTGTGCCAGAGCAGACTCCTTCATAGTTCTTCTGACTTTAGGACCCAGTGGCAACCTCCCCCAGCTCTTATTGACACACCTGGATCGGGATGTTTATAACCCCCAGCTTGCTGCTGGGAGTTGCAGTTGATAATTCTATTTCCAGTTTCCTGTTGCAGCTTGGAGCTATTGCAGTTGGCTTTCTTCCTCCTTGGTGTTGCTGGAGGACGTCGGTGTTTCTCTCTGAGTCTACTCAAGCGAAATGTTCCCCCTTGTTTGTGTATCCCATCTGTTTTTAGTGATAGTGGGGATTAACTAGCGCCTATCCTGTCCTTCCCAATGCAGGGTTTATCGCCAGGGTCAGGCAGGGATTAGGTATCCTGCTTGGCGATAGGTGCGGAACCTATATAGGGATGATAGGACAGACAGGGTGACATTAAATCTTTCTAGGGGTCTCCACTCCCACCTTCCCCTGTGTTTGGTTCCATTTCCCTTATCCCTTCGTGTTGCACTTAGTCTCCCTTCACTGTGCATGACAGGTTATCACAGTCCATATCTGGCCTGACAGCATGAGAACCTGCAGCGGTCCGGGATACCCAGCAGCGGCTGTGACCAGCAGTGACGTCAGTAAGGTTACTGCCGGTCAGAGCTGGTGTTTCCGTCACTGTCACACAGATGACAACTTAAGAATCGCTGGATGTTCTGGTCCCACATTCACTTGCATGTCGTTCGGGTTCGGGATCAAGTTCGGGTACCGCTCTGGTATCTGAACTGAACTTTTGTATAAAGTTGGGCCAAACCCAACAGACCCGAACATCTGGGGTCTGCCCATCCCTAATCAGGAGCTTTGTAAGGAACATTCGTTGACATTTCTTGCAGATTCGATGGGAAGAATAGTTCAGCATACAGCATTATTCTCCCCATCACAGACATGGACACTATATTCCCCTCTTAATAAACCCCATTATGAATAATGGAATCCAAAGGGAGGGTGCCATTGGTGCCTGTTATGTGACACTGTTAAAAGACACATAATCAGCATGCCATATAAAAATGTTTAGGCATCTTTCATTTAAACAGGGCTTACAGCATTTAAAACACAAACAGTAGATATAACCCCCTTTCAGTAATGGATACCGTACCTTCTAAACAAAAATATAGACCCCAGACCTGATCCCCTTTATACCGCTACCACCCTCCCCATAGGTCCCCTACCACACAGGCCCTCTCAACATGAACTGAAACCGTCATCTGACCCATAGCCAGATACCTCTTTATACAGACACCATTCACCCCCTTCCTCCAGTTTACAGACATTTGCCACATTAAAGGGATTGTCTGGTTAAAACAAGTTATCACCTGTCCCCAAGAAAACTGATAGCTTGTTGATCTGTGGGGGTCTGGCCACTAGGACTTGCATCCAGTGGCAGAAAATGGAACTTTAATCCATATAAGAATGGAGCAGCACTGCATTCCTCCAGGGAGCCACTTGCTTTCAGTCATGGAACAATGGCGGAGCAACTAAAGACACTTGGCAGTCACTGTGTAGAGCAAACAGTCACTCAAAGTGTCTGGCATGGTTACATACGCTCTCTGTCTAATGAGCGGTGACCGTAGTACTTCTTCCTGCATGCCTCTATGACTGAAAGCTGGTAGCTCTCTGGAGGAATAAAGTTCATGTTCTCCCAGCATCCATGCTTTCAGTAAGACAGGTGGGAAGCATTGTAATGCTATTAAACCTGCAGATTAACCCTAACCCTGGCTGTTTCTGACCTTGCAGGGACATGGTCTGATCATACCAGATCTCCTGGGTAGAGGAGGAAGCAAAAAGAGAGTATACAGACATTACAGAATGGGATCACAGCTGATTCTTTCTTTGAGGTAAAACATTGCTTAAAAACAGGCAGGGAAATGTTTTACCTCACAGAAAGAGGCAGCTGTGATCCCGTGCTGTAATGTCTGTATACTCTTTTTCTTCCTCCCCTGTCCAGGAGATGTGTTATCAGACCATGTTCCTGTATGGCCAGACACAGCCAATACACAGTACACAGCAGGGACACATTTATAAGATTATCTCAGCACAGGAACATTATTTTTAACACATTCAATTGTGGAACTTCCAAGATGTCCAAGATGTACTGATTAAAGTGTACTTTGAGAAAACCCCTTTAGTATACATTAAATAACCAAAATCATTAAAGGGATTTTCGCACAAAGTACATTTTAATTATTAGATCTTTGAATAAAAATAACTTCCAAAATTGTATGTGTTAAAAAAAATGTTCCTGTGCTGAGATAATCTTATAAATGTGCCCCTGCTGTGTACTGTGTAATGGCTGTGTCTGACCGTACAGAGACTTGGTCTGATTATACCACAACTCCTGGGCAGGGAAGGAAGCAAGAGAGGATACAGACAGGACAGCACAGGATGTAATGTAACTAAGCAGTTTGGGGACCTATGCATTAAAAATTAGATCCCTATATAGGGGTTAAAGAGGGAAAACTAATGCTGATAAAAAGAGTGGTCAGCACAAAGCCTGACTGTGTAATAGTTTTAAAGGTTGAAGGTTAACACAAGTCTATCAGGTTTAACCTGAACGGAACCAAGGATTCCCAGCCAATTTCCCATGATGGTTCTTGCGAGGCCAAAAATTGTGATGTCTGCGATCTGACGAGGCCTGACACATTGAGCTTAGCCTGATAGTTATTTACAGGAAATATAAAAACAAAAAGACTTGTACTTCTCCTTCTTGCTAGATCAACTTCTTTAGTAGTAAAACTACCTACTTCCACAGAAGGGTTATAGTGGCCTTTCTCTGTGACATGTAAATATCACTGTACTGCGAAGGCGGAACTGCGCTGTCGCCCTCACTTACTGTCAGTGTCATATCAGCCTTCAGTCTTATAGTAGAGGTGGTACATTTCATTGTATTCATGACCTATAATTAAATACATTGTGAAACAAAAATTTGGTGAAAAAAATTGACATTGAATCTCAAATTATTTAACATAAAAAGGTTGGTGGAAACAATAGAGCATTTTGCAATCTTGCTCCAACATTAATCAGATAGAATTATCTCTTATTTTTTGAGGAATTTTTTTCTGAGTTGGTCTACTTCAAAAAGTGCCTGAAAAATGGCTTTAAAAAATTCTTCCTATTCATTTCTATTGTAAAACCACTTTACTGTTCAGACGTTCAATGTTTAATGGTTGAAAAGAAAAGTGCATGTTACTTTTTTTTCTAGCAGCTCTGGATAGAATGTGCTCCAAACTAGGTACTGAACAATCAGAAGGCTGCAAAACAAAGTTTCAGGAAAAAAACCTCTAAAAAAATGCTTCAAGAACTCTTTAAGGCCGGCGTCACACTGGCGAGTTTTACGGACGTATGAGCGCACAAAATACATCCATAAAATACGCATAACACACGGCCCAATGATTCCCTATGTCCCAGCTCCTATCAGCCGTATTTTACTGATCCGTATTATACGGTCTTGTATGGCCGTACAAAATCGCAGCATGCTGCGTTTGTCACCGTATTGCGCAAAAAAAAAAATCGCCAATGAAAGTCTATGGGGGCGAGAAAAATACGGATTACACACGGACCAGCAGTGTGACTTGCGAGAAATACGCAGCGGTGTTCTAGAGAAAAGCCAGCAATTCAATTGCCGGCTTTTCATTTCTCCTTCCCAAACCCGAAAGGATATAAGACATGGTTTACATACTGTAAACCATCTCATATCCCCTTTTTTTTTGCATATTCCACACTACTAATGTTAGTAGTGTGTATGTGCAAAATTTGGGCGCTGTAGCTTGTAAAATAAAGGGTTAAATGGCGGAAAAAATTGGCGTGGGCTCCCGCGCAATTTTCTCCGCCAGAGTGGTAAAGCCAGTGACTGAGGGCAGATATTAATAGCCAGGAGAGGGTCCATGGTTATTGGCCCCCCCCTGGCTACAAACATCTGCCCCCAGCCACCCCAGAAAAGGCACATCTGGAAGATGCAATGTGCCCAGCCATTACATCAGGTGAACACCACAAGTTTTTTTCAAGATTCTTCAGGAAACTATGGAGTTTTTTTTCCTGAAGCGTCTTTTGTTTTGATCTTTTCAATCGTTTCTTGAGTATTCTCTTGATGTTTTTTGCCGTCGGTGTTTTTTTTAGACTTCAAAGAAACCCCCCCTCCCCCCCCCGTTGGACTGCAGGCAGTGATTTCACATACTGTGCTCCACTGGACTACTACTCCTAATATCCCATCAGCCAGAGCCACTGGACTACTACCACTAATATGCCAATCATCCCAACAGCCAGAGCCACCGGACTACTACCCCTATTATTCCACATGATCCCATCAGCCAGAGCCACAAGAATACTGCCCCTAATATCCCAATCATCCCATCAGCCAGAGCCACTGGACTACTACCCCTAATATCCCACATCATCCCATCAGCCAGAGCCACTGGACTACTACCCCTAATATCCCACATCATCCCATCAGCCAGAGCCACCAAACTACTACCTCTAATATCCCACATCATTCTGTCAGCCAGAGCCACCAGACTACTTCCCATAATATCCCACATCATCCCGTCAGAGCCACCGGATTACTACAACTAATATCCCACATCATCCCGTCAGCCAGAGCCACCGAACTACTACCCCTAATATCCCACATCATCCCATCAGCCAGAGCCACCGAACTACTACCCCTAATATCCCACATCATCCCGTTAGCCAGAGCCACCGGACTACTACCCCTAATATCCCAATCAGCCAGAGCCACCGAACTACTACCCCTAATATCCCACATCATCCCATCAGCCAGAGCCACTGAACTACTACCCCTAATATCCCACATCATCTACTCAGCCAGAGCCACCAGATTACTACCCCTAATATCCCACATCATCCCGTCAGAGCCACCAGATTACTACCCCTAATATCCCACATCATCCCATCAGCCAGAGCCACCGGACTACTACCCCTAATATCGCAATCATGTAATCAGCCAGAGTCACTGGACTACTACCCCTAATATCCCATATCATCCCATCAGCCAAAGCCACCGGACTACTACCCCTAATATCCCACATCATCCCATCAGAGACACCGGATTACTACCACTAATATCCCACATCATCCCGTCAGCCAGAGCCACTGGGCTACTACCCCTAATATCCCACATCATCCCATCAGCCAGAGCCACTGGACTACTACCCCTAATATCCCAATCATCCAGAGCCACCGGACTACTACCCCTAATATCCCACATCATCCCATCAGCCAGAGCCACTGGACTACTACCCCTAATATCCCATCAGCCAGAGCCACCGGACTACTACCCCTAATATCCCACATCATCTACTCAGCCAGAGCCACTAGATTACTACCCCTAATATCCCACATCATCCCGTCAGAGCCACCAGATTACTACCCCTAATATCCCACATCATCCCATCAGCCAGAGCCACCAGACTACTACCCCTAATATCCCACATCATCAGTAGTTTATTTGGGTGACATACAGTACTTTATATATCATGAATCAGTGTAGGTCTGAATAAATGAGGACTATGTTGTCCTACTTGGATTTCTCATACTGATGATCATATAACCTGTAAGTGCTCAGCATTTTTCTTTCAATTTCTTCCAGATTCTGGCTGTGGCTCCGTCAGTGATACAGATGCTGAAAGTGATAAAGAACAGTTGCCTTCACCTCCGATTACAGAAAAGCTATTGACCGTACAGCCGGACCGGATACGCTGTGGGGTTTGTACAAGTTATTTCTTTGTATTACATTTTGAAAATGTTTTTTTTTTCACAGATCTAACACTAAATGGATTTTTCTAGAACACATGGATTTTATTTGCCTGATTAGTTGTGCAGGTTATTGTTGGATGACCTTTGCGATTAGCAAGACAGAATCAATTAATAACAATTTATTGACGATTTGTGATTAGACCACTTTCCTAATATTTACTGGATAAATTGTACTGATTATTTTACTCAAAACCAGATTAAATGCCTGGACTTGAAGTCCTCATCCCCTACAAATAAAAATTTAAACTGCTTTTGTTGGGTATAATTGTCTAATATAGCCATAGATTTTCCAATTTCCTTTGGTCTGTAACTTCCCACCCACTTTTTTTAGTAAGCAGTTTCGCTTCAACAAAATATAGCCAGCACTATAGGTGCTAGAACATCCTTTTATCTCCCTTCCCAGTATGCTTTGCTCCTGTAATTGCCCAATGGCTTCCCTGCCCTGGATTCAAAGTCTTCCTCTCTGTTATGCCAATTTGTAGTTTGACAGACAGGAGAGCTGGCTGGAGGTCTTTTATACTTAACAGCAATCAATGAACCACAACTTAGAAAAAAAGTGAGACACCTTACAGGTGGCAATTTGCAGTGTTTTATTTTCAGGCTGAAAACATCTTTTGGGGTAAAAAAAAAAAGTACTTTGCCATGTTGTTAGTCATTGCATTTGCTATTGAATGAAGTTAAATAGGACCTGTTAAAACAATGGAGATTATTATCTTGTAAAAATTTCTGAGCACCCCTGATTCTGTAGATTTTGTTTTTTTTTTGTTTTGTTTTGCACTGCATTGTTACAGTGTAGAGATATTTAATTTTAATGTTTTTGGAGCACGGTATGTGAAATCTCTGCATGTAGTGCAGCTGGGCCTTTCTTCAGAGCCTTCTCTGATGACTTGTGGTTTTATCCCTCCCTCCATGCTGATCCGGCAGTCTCAGATGCTGCCAATCTGTGATTAAAAGATCCAGGAAGGGAGGGATATAAGCACACCCCCCCAGAGAAGATTCCGAAGACACGCCAACTTGCACTACAAGCATAGATTTCACATATATGCTCCAAAGATATTGGTAGAAGACTGTGAAGAAACACACAGTTGGACTGCAAGCAGAGATTTCACATACTGCGCTCCAAAAGCAATAAATGTGTATAATTCTGCAATGGAGTAATGCAGCACAAAATAGAAAAGAGCGGCAAAATCAGATAAACTCAAGGATTTTTGTAAGGTATATAAAAATTTCTACTCACGCAGTTGCATTGAGGTAGGCACGAAAAATGGTTAAAGTAAAACATCCAGCCTGGTTTATTAAGGCTCCATAAACCATGCCACAAGCAAAGGAAAACATACGGGTCTTTCAGTGCAGGCAAAACAAAGTAAACAGTTAAATAATGGCACTTTAGTGATAGTCCAGTACACTCAGCTAGATAGCATCAAGTATACCAACTTAGTCTGGAGAAGACACAAACGAGGCCTTCTTACCTCCACTCACTGTTCACTAATGGTACAGCTGGACTTCCTTATATCTGCCATACCACACCCCGGGGTGGGATATGTAAGCAGCCAGTCCCACCCATCTCTCTGACTGCTCATAATCCCTGCCCTTGACACACCATATTAACACTCTCGGCACTATACGTGCTGAAGCTTGCTTCCGGGCTTACATCACTGAGAACAACCACCTCCGTGATACATATCTCCCATCAATGATATGTCCACTGGCCATCTTACAGGTTTTTAAATTAATTTTTTGGAGCAAGTGACAGGTGACAGTTCACTGATTTGTTACAAAAGCAGCCGTCCGAATAATGATACAGGAGGCTGAACGTAACATGATCATAAAACAACAACTTGTACTCTTCCATTTCACTTATATCCTTAATAAATGTGTTTTACAGGTTAAGACACAAATATACCTAATTTTTAAGTGCAAATTGGACAGTCGGATTAAAAATGAGGTCCATTTTACCCCTCTGTATGGTCGTTCTACATGTCTGCCTGCAACTTTGCAAAATGAATACATGTTATCAGTGGATGCTCCAGGTAAGATTTATTTTTTAACTCTTAAACGGATGCTTCAATACATTTAGCATTGACAAATTATTTTATCAATCGGCTATTTTATTAGAAGAATGTATGACATTTTTTTCTAAATTATTAGGCCATGTATAAAGTGTGAAGAAGATAACGTATTCTAGAAATTTGCATAGGATATGACAGAAATAAAAATGTTTTACCTGCCAGTTAAGATAAGCAAGTACTTAGATAGCTAATCTCTGAGGTGCAAATATAAAAGACCTTTGATCTATATGAATTCCACAAGCAAGGGAAAAATAGACAGCATGCAACATGAGTGATAACAAGCAGAGTTTATTGTGCCAAATACATAACACTTATGTTTCAACCCATTACGGGTCTGTGGCCTCTATGAATTCCAGGGAACTTCTCACTACATGGTGCCTGTGGTTTGTGACTATAATCCCATGTCGTGTTATAGAGAACACATAGCTTTTTTTTTGGGTGGTGGCCATTTTTACATGCCTTTACCAGGCATGCCTTTACCAAATGCTTGCCGATTGCAGATTCAGTCTTCCCAGCCTGGTGCAGGGCTACAATTTTGTTTCTGGTGTCCTTCGACAGCTCTTTGGTCTTCCCCATAGTGGAGTTTGGAGTGTGACTGTTTGAGGTTGCGGACAGGTGTCTTTTATACTGATTACAAGCTTAACAAGCTCAATCAGGTGCCATTACTACAGGTAATGAGTGGAGGACAGAGGAGCCTCTTAAAGAAGAAGTTACAGATCTGTGAGAGCCAGAAATCTTGCATGTTTTTAGGTGACCGAATACTTATTTTCCACCATAATTTTAAAAATAAATCTTGCCAAATCGGACAAGGTGATTTTCTGGATTTGTTTTCTCAATTTTGACTCTCATAGCTGTGGTCTAATTCCTTTGCACTTTTACAGTTTTATATAACTTTATTTTACTAACAAATATGAATAAACACGTTTGAGATAATTTTTACTTTATTCATTATCCAATAACATGATATTGTAGTAGATGCAAGTAACAAACTTGATCAATAAAATAGTTTTTGCATGCACCCACGTACCAAGTAATGGGTTTTAAAATATGCATTTTAAATCAGATTTGTCACCAGATTTCACAATACAACTGCAAACTTTATTGAATAGATCTCCAAGATCTAAAAAGACTGGAGTACTTACATGGATTTTCACACTCAGTTTCCTCCCACTTAACCTGATTGACAAGCTCCTCAGTGCCCTTCCTGCCTGCTGCTGTAAATCTCGGCCTAACTAGGCTGACTGACAAACTCCTCAGTGCCCTTCCTGCCTGCTGCTGTAAATCTCGGCCTAACTAGGCTGACTGACAAACTCCTCAGTGCCCTTCCTGCCTGCTGCTGTAAATCTTGGCCTAACTAGGCAGACTGACAAGTTCCTCAGTGCCCTTCCTGCCTGCTGCTGTAAATCTTGGCCTAACTAGGCTGACTGACAAGCTCCTCAGTGCCCATCCTGTCTGCTGCTGTAAATCTCGGCCTAACTAAGCTGACTGACAAGCTCCTCAGTGCACTTCCTGCCTGCTGCTGTAAATCTTGGCCTAACTAGGCTGACTGACAAGCTCCTCAGTGCCCTTCCTGCCTGCTGCTGTAAATCTCGGCCTAACTAGGCCGACTGACAAGCTCCTCAGTGCCCTTCCTGCCTGCTGCTGTAAATCTTGGCCTAATTAGGCTGACTGACAAGCTCCTCAGTGCCCATCCTGCCTGCTGCTGTAAAACTCGGCCTAACTAAGCTGACTGACAAGCTCCTCAGTGCCCTTCCTGCCTGCTGCTGTAAATCTCGGCCTAACTAGGCTGACTGACAAGCTCCTCAGTGCCCTTCCTGCCTGCTGCTGTAAATCTCAGCCTAACTAGGCAGACTGACAAGCTCCTCAGTGCCCTTCCTGCCTGCTGCTGTAAATCTTGGCCTAACTAGGCTGACTGACAAGCTCCTCAGTGCCCATCCTGCCTGCTGCTGTAAATCTCGGCCTAACTAAGCTGACTGACAAGCTCCTCAGTGCCCTTCCTGCCTGCTGCTGTAAATCTCAGCCTAACTAGGCTGACTGACAAGCTCCTCAGTGCCCTTCCTGCCTGCTGCTGTAAATCTCGGCCTAACTAAGCTGACTGACAAGCTCCTCAGTGCCCTTCCTGCCTGCTGCTGTAAATCTAGGCCTAACTAGGCAGACTGACAAGCTCCTCAGTGCCCTTCCTGCCTGCTGCTGTAAATCTTGGCCTAACTAGGCTGACTGACAAGCTCCTCAGTGCCCATCCTGCCTGCTGCTGTAAATCTCGGCCTAACTAAGCTGACTGACAAGCTCCTCAGTGCCCTTCCTGCCTGCTGCTGTAAATCTCGGCCTAACTAGGCTGACTGACAAGCTCCTCAGTGCCCTTCCTGCCTGCTGCTGTAAATCTCAGCCTAACTAGGCAGACTGACAAGCTCCTCAGTGCCCTTCCTGCCTGCTGCTGTAAATCTTGGCCTAACTAGGCTGACTGACAAGCTCCTCAGTGCCCATCCTGCCTGCTGCTGTAAATCTCGGCCTAACTAAGCTGACTGACAAGCTCCTCAGTGCCCTTCCTGCCTGCTGCTGTAAATCTCGGCCTAACTAGGCTGACTGACAAGCTCCTCAGTGCCCTTCCTGCCTGCTGCTGTAAATCTCGGCCTAACTAAGCTGACTGACAAGCTCCTCAGTGCCCTTCCTGCCTGCTGCTGTAAATCTTGGCCTAACTAGGCAGACTGAGAAGCTCCTCAGTGCCCTTCCTGCCTGCTGCTGTAAATCTTGGCCTAACTAGGCAGACTGACAAGCTCCTCAGTGCCCTTCCTGCCTGCTGCTGTAAATCTTGGCCTAACTAGGCTGACTGACAAGCTCCTCAGTGCCCATCCTGCCTGCTGCTGTAAATCTCGGCCTAACTAGGCTGACTGACAAGCTCCTCAGTGCCCTTCCTGCCTGCTGCTGTAAATCTCAGCCTAACTAGGCAGACTGACAAGCTCCTCAGTGCCCTTCCTGCCTGCTGCTGTAAATCTTGGCCTAACTAGGCTGACTGACAAGCTCCTCAGTGCCCATCCTGCCTGCTGCTGTAAATCTCGGCCTAACTAAGCTGACTGACAAGCTCCTCAGTGCCCTTCCTGCCTGCTGCTGTAAATCTCGGCCTAACTAGGCTGACTGACAAGCTCCTCAGTGCCCTTCCTGCCTGCTGCTGTAAATCTCGGCCTAACTAGGCTGACTGACAAGCTCCTCAGTGCCCTTCCTGCCTGCTGCTGTAAATCTCAGCCTAACTAGGCAGACTGACAAGCTCCTCAGTGCCCTTCCTGCCTGCTGCTGTAAATCTTGGCCTAACTAGGCTGACTGACAAGCTCCTCAGTGCCCATCCTGCCTGCTGCTGTAAATCTCGGCCTAACTAAGCTGACTGACAAGCTCCTCAGTGCCCTTCCTGCCTGCTGCTGTAAATCTCAGCCTAACTAGGCAGACTGACAAGCTCCTCAGTGCCCTTCCTGCCTGCTGCTGTAAATCTTGGCCTAACTAGGCTGACTGACAAGCTCCTCAGTGCCCATCCTGCCTGCTGCTGTAAATCTCGGCCTAACTAAGCTGACTGACAAGCTCCTCAGTGCCCTTCCTGCCTGCTGCTGTAAATCTCGGCCTAACTAAGCTGACTGACAAGCTCCTCAGTGCCCTTCCTGCCTGCTGCTGTAAATCTCGGCCTAACTAGGCTGACTGACAAGCTCCTCAGTGCCCTTCCTGCCTGCTGCTGTAAATCTCAGCCTAACTAGGCAGACTGACAAGCTCCTCAGTGCCCTTCCTGCCTGCTGCTGTAAATCTTGGCCTAACTAGGCTGACTGACAAGCTCCTCAGTGCCCATCCTGCCTGCTGCTGTAAATCTCGGCCTAACTAAGCTGACTGACAAGCTCCTCAGTGCCCTTCCTGCCTGCTGCTGTAAATCTCGGCCTAACTAGGCTGACTGACAAGCTCCTCAGTGCCCTTCCTGCCTGCTGCTGTAAATCTCGGCCTAACTAAGCTGACTGACAAGCTCCTCAGTGCCCTTCCTGCCTGCTGCTGTAAATCTTGGCCTAACTAGGCAGACTGAGAAGCTCCTCAGTGCCCTTCCTGCCTGCTGCTGTAAATCTTGGCCTAACTAGGCAGACTGACAAGCTCCTCAGTGCCCTTCCTGCCTGCTGCTGTAAATCTTGGCCTAACTAGGCTGACTGACAAGCTCCTCAGTGCCCATCCTGCCTGCTGCTGTAAATCTCGGCCTAACTAGGCTGACTGACAAGCTCCTCAGTGCCCTTCCTGCCTGCTGCTGTAAATCTTGGCCTAACTAGGCTGACTGACAAGCTCCTCAGTGCCCTTCCTGCCTGCTGCTGTAAATCTTGGCCTAACTAGGCTGACTGACAAGCTCCTCAGTGCCCTTCCTGCCTGCTGCTGTAAATCTTGGCCTAACTAGGCTGACTGACAAGCTCCTCAGTGCCCATCCTGCCTGCTGCTGTAAATCTCGGCCTAACTAGGCTGACTGACAAGCTCCTCAGTGCCCTTCCTGCCTGCTGCTGTAAATCTTGGCCTACCTAGACTGACTGACAAGCTTCTTAGTACCCCCATGCTGCTGCTGAATGCCACCCACCTAGCCTGATTGATAACCTCTTAAGCTTCTCAGTGACCTCCTTGCTGCTGCTGCCGAAATCTCACATTGTTTAGTACAGGCTGCCTGCAGCTGTCAGTCCCACTGTGTTGGTGGAGAATCTTCTGTAAAACGCCAGAGATGTTTTCCGAGAGGCATTTTTCATGGTGTCCTTTTTGCATCGACTTTGCCACTGGTGTCCTTTTTTTTAACTGTATATATAGACTAGTGAGGGCTTGAAGAATGGTCAGGTTACTTTTAGCCACATCAGAGCTTTCGAAGCCTGAAGAGGCTAAAAGAAGCTTGAAATGACTGAACATATGCTCAGCAAGTGAATCTGACATTGCAGAGTATATGAGCATTCTTTTTAGCAGTTTTATGCATTTTTTCAGGTGGATTTCATGTGGAATCTGACAGAAAAGGTCATCATGTGCACCTACCCTAATATTACACCACCTATTGGTTTACTCATTCTTAGACAAATTTTTTGAGTTATACTCCTTTCCACTTAAGCTACATTCTCCCCCCAATAAAGCTACATTCCTTTTGTTGAGTGAGGTGCAAAAGGGTGACAGTTTCTGCCAAACTTAGATTGCAATCACTTTAGTAAATCTACCCTAATATTGGCGTTGCCCAAATTCCTATATTGCCAGATCTTTGTCCTCTTACTTTCTCAGCACATAAATACTCAACTCCTAAATCTCTCTGCAGAATATGGCATCGGGTATTTGGAAATTTAGTTTGGATGTCTCACATACATTGGATTTCACACTGACTGGCAGCATTTATCTACTTTTAATGGGCAAAGTTTGTGAATGTACAACTGCTTTATGTTATTCATTGACGGGAAAACAAATTAACCTTTGAGAAATACTAGAGAACTGGAAACAGGAAGAGATTAAACATGCTCATCGAGGGGTCAGAATTTCACGGAAAACTTACATACAGTTATTTCCAGTCTCCTACTGTTCAAAACTGAATGAATAGAGAGATAGAGAATCTAATAACAAAAACTACAATGTCTCTTCTCTCTGGGTATTAGGTCCCAATACATCACAATGAAAAAAGTGGAGGAACAAGTTAGCCATTGCTTTCATCTTTTTCTTGGAAATAAAAATGTGGTATAATTTGTAAGATGATCTCCACTTGGTTTCCAGTACTTGCTTCTTTGGGTAACATGTGGACATCTGCATACACACTTCTTAAAGCCTTAAAGGGGACCTCTCGCTAGGTCAAATGTGCTCCGCTTTTGCTCATATTTTAGTCCCGCTGCCCCACTTCTATTTCTTTACTTTCTAAATCTGCCAAATGGTTCGCTGGATACGGCCCTTTTTATTTAGTGTGCCCACTCTGCTAATCTTTACTAAGAGGGTGGTGCTCACAGGACTTTCTGGGGGGGTGACTTTAGTGTGTACCACATTATCACGCCCACTTGGTAAAAACCATAAAAATGATCATATTGGGTGCACTATATACAGTACAGACCAAAAGTTTGGACACACCTTCTCATTTAAAGATTTTTCTGTATTTTCAAGACTATGAAAATTGTACATTCACACTGAATGCATCAAAACTATGAATTAACACATGTGGAATTATATACTTAACAAAAAAGTGTGAAACTACTGAAATTATGTCTTATATTCTAGGTTCTTCAAAGTAGCAACCTGTAATAATTATAAGGGATAATTCAGGAGACTCTTTGCGTGGAACAAGACAACAGGACACAGTTTTATAAGTTTTAAAGTTTATATTATCACACGGTGATTCAAACAGGTGCAGAGAGAAACTCAAGTCCACAATACTTGGTGCAAATAATAAACGCAGTTTAGCAGTCATTAGGAAACTTCAGAGGTAGATGCAAACAAACAGAAAGTCTATGAAGCACAGTTATTCTTGAGGAAACTTGACACGAATAGATCCTTGACTTAGTCCAGACACAGATAGATATGCTATAAGGCAGTTCAAATCATATCTTAGCTCAAACAGGGAGGCCTGGTTAATAGTCTCAGGTTTTGCAGAGCAGCAAACAGCTTACATGTCCAGCAAATGCAGATGGAAGTAACACGAGCAGCAGATGAAGGAGGAATACAGAACACTGGTGTATGCAGCAGGAACTCAGAGCAGAGTGGCAGGATCTCCAACACAGGTTCACAGGAGCAGATGCAGGTGCAAGGCCAGGGAGTAATCAGGAGCTGGATGCAAAGCAGAATAATCTAGCACAGACTGAAGGCTGGGGTGGAGTTTTATAGCAGGAAGACAAGTGCACATGAGACCAAAGACGCCATGTTGGAAAAGGGCAGTAATGCACAAAAGGTAAAAAATGTTCAGAGTCCTGACATTACTCCCTCCTTAAAAGCGGCCTCAGGACGATCCTGGATCTGGTTTCTCAGGGAGTCTCTGATGAAAACGAGAAATCTTCTGTTGGGCATTGATGTTTTCCACAGGTTCCCAAGAGTCTTCCTCAGGGGGATATCCCTGCCATCTTATCAGATATTGGAGCCGATTCCTACGAATCCTGGAATCAATAATTTCCTCCACCACAAATTGTTCTTGCCCATCAATCAACACAGGCTGCGGAGGTGGCACAACACGTCCCTGGAAGGTATTAGGAGATACAGGCTTTGGTAAAGATACATGAAAAACTGGGTGTACCTTCATTGTCCTAGGTAGCTTCAGCCGGCAGGCCACAGAGCTCACAATACCGTTGATCTTGAAAGGGCCAATGAATTTCTGTCCAAGTTTTTGTGAAGGAACGTTTAACTTCAGATTCTTAGTTGCTAACCACACGGAATCTCCTACCTTGAACATGGGTGCAGGTTTGCGGAATCTATCAGCCGATCTCTTATAACGTTCTTGAGCCGTGGTCAGGGATTCCTTCAGAACCTCCAGATTTTGTCTCATCGCAGTCAGCCTTTCCTCCACTGCTGGAACCGGAGAATTAATTGGAGACTTAGGTAAAATACACGGATGATAACCCAGATTGGCAAAGAAAGGTGTAAATTTAGTGGAGGCGCTCTGAGAATTATTATATGAAAATTCGGCTAACGGCAACAACTCCAACCAATCATCCTGGAGATGGCTGACATAACATCTTAGATATTGTTCCAGCGTCTGGTTGGTACGCTCAGTCTGACCATTTGTCTGGGGATGGTAAGCAAAAGAGAGACAGACATTAATATTGAGTGCAGAGCAAAACCCCTTCCAGAATCTTGAAGTGAACTGTACTCCACGGTCAGAGATGATCTCATCCGGCACCCCATGCAACCGAAAGACATTCTGTATAACCAAGTTCACTGTATCTTTAGCTGAGGGGAGGCCGGTGCACAGAACAAAATGAGCAGCTTTAGTCAGGCGATCAACTACCACCATGATTGTATTCATGCCCCCCGATGTAGGCAGCTCCACAATAAAGTCCATTGATATAGACCCCCAAGGGCGGGATGGAACAGGTAATGGTTGTAGAAGACCCGTAGGTGCCACATGAGGAGTCTTGTAACGGGCACATACCTCGCAAGAGAGAACATAGTCCTTGGTATCCTTCAGGCAAGTTGGCCACCAGAAGAATCGGCTCAGGAACTCTTGTGTCTTCTGTACCCCCCTGTGACCAGCCAACTTGGAGTCATGTACCAACTTGAGGATCTGCAGACGGACGACCTCCGGGACGTAGATACGTTGATCTCTGAACCACATGCCACCCTTAAAGACAAGATTAATATCCACAGGTGGGTTGGCCAGAAATACATCACCTTCATAGGCCTCCCTGCACTCCTTCCACAAGTCCTGATCGTGGATAACTCCGATGAAATTGGCATCAGATAGAATGGTCTTGGACGGGGCGGGCTCCAGGTACAGAATCCGCAGCATGGATTCGGGATAAAGCATCAGCCTTCCCATTACGAGAACCTGGACGGTACGAGATAACAAAGTTAAATTGATTTAAGAATAAGTTCCAACGAGCCTGACGAGGAGAAAGACATCTAGCGGATCTAAGGAACTCTAGATTGCGATGGTCAGTTAGCACTATGATCTGTTGTGCAGCTCCTTGCAGATGATGCCTCCATTCTTTGAAAGCCGCAATGATAGCCAGCAATTCCTTGTCTCCCACATCGTAATTCTTCTCTGCTGAGGTTAGTCTACGGGAAAAGAAAGCACAAGGATGTAGCAGACCCTTCTCTCCAGTTCTTTGGGAGAGAATAGCCCCCAAAGCATTATCAGAAGCGTCCACCTCCACAATGAAAGGATGTGTTGGATCTGGGTGTATCAACAGCGGTGCTGATGTGAAACAGATCTTCAGCCGATCAAAAGCTTCTTGAGCCTGTGATGACCACTTAAAGGGCTTTTCCTTCTTTGTCAAGGAAGTAATGGGATGGACAATATCAGAAAAATTTCGTATGAAGCGTCTGTAGAAATTTGCAAAACCAATAAAATGTTGGACCTCCTTAACGTTCTTGGGTACCGGCCAGTCAAGGATAGCCTGAATCTTACCAGATTCCATGTTCAGCCCCTGGGGAGAGATGATATAACCTAAGAACTGTATCTCAGAACGATGGAACTCGCATTTCTCCGGCTTAATAGACAGATGGTTCTCTTTCAGACGTCTTAAAACAGTTTTGACATGTTCTTCATGTTCCTGTAGAGAGTCAGAAAAGATTAGTATATCGTCCAAATAGATCACCACAAACTGGTCCAACAAATCTCTGAAAATGTCAGTAGCAAGGTGTTGAAATGTTGCAGGGGCGTTACAAAGCCCGAAGGGCATCAAAAGAGATTTAAAGTGTCCATACCGGCATCTGAATGCTGTCTTCCACTCATCCCCTGGACGAATACGCACCAAATTATAAGCCCCACGAAGATCCAGTTTAGAGAACACCTTAGCATGGCGGACTCTTTCCAGTAATTCGGGAATCAGAGGCAAAGGGTAACGGTTTTGTACGGTTACCTTATTGAGTTCTCGATAGTCAACACAGGGTCTCAGGGTCCTATCCTTCTTCTTTAAAAAAAAGATAGGTGCCCCTGCTGGTGAGGAAGAAGGACGTATAAAGCCTTTGGCCAGATTTTCATCAATATACTCCTTTAAGGCTTAAAGCTCAGGTGCCGCCAAAGGGTATACGTGACCAAAAGGAATATCTGCCCCAGGAAGCAACTCAATGGAACAGTCATAATGCCTGTGTGGAGGAAGCTGATCTGCATTCTTCTTGTCACAGAGGTCAGAGAACTCTTTATATGCTGGAGGTAAAGAAAATACCTGTACGTGTGGTTCCGTAGCCGTGGACTCAGGGACAGCTTCTGTTAACGCTGAGTTGCTCCTTGTTGGAAAGATAATCTCCTTTGTCTCCCAGTTGATAATTGGGTTCTGAGAATGCAACCAAGGAATGCCTAAAATCACAGGAAAATGAGGAGAAGAAATTAGCAAGAAAGAAAGTTGCTCCTGATGATTAGGCTCCAACAAAATTTCAAGGGGTAATTCAGGAGACTCTTTGCGTGGAACAAGACAACAGGACACAGTTTTATAAGTGGTAAAGTTTATATTATCACACGGTGATTCAAACAGGTGCAGAGAGAAACTCAAGTCCACAACACTTGGTGCAAATAATAAACGCAGCTTAGCAGTCAATAGGAAACTTCAGAGGTAGATGCAAACAAACAGAAAGTCTATGAAGCACAGTTATTCTTGAGGAAACTTGACACGAATAGATCCTTGACTTAGTCCAGACAGAGATAGATATGCTATAAGGCAGTTCAAATCATATCTTAGCTCAAACAGGGAGGCCTGGTTAATAGTCTCAGGTTTTGCAGAGCAGCAAACAGCTTACATGTCCAGCAAATGCAGATGGAAGTAACACGAGCAGCAGATGAAGGAGGAATACAGAACACTGGTGTATGCAGCAGGAACTCAGAGCAGAGTGGCAGGATCTCCAACACAGGTTCACAGGAGCAGGTGCAAGGCCAGGGAGTAATCAGGAGCTGGATGCAAAGCAGAATAATCTAGCACAGACTGAAGGCTGGGGTGGAGTTTTATAGCAGGAAGACAAGTGCACATGAGACCAAAGACGCCATGTTGGAAAAGGGCAGTAATGCACAAAAGGTAAAAAATGTTCAGAGTCCTGACACCACCTTTCGCTTTGATGACTGCTTTGCACACTCTTGGCATTCTTTTGATGAGCTTCAAGAGGTAGTCATCGGGAATGGTCTTCCAACAGTCTTGAAGGAGTTCCCATGATGCTTAGCACTTGTTGGCCCTTTTGCCTTCACTCTGCGGTCCAGCTCACCCCAAACCATCTCGATTGGGTTCAGATCTGGTGACTGTGGAGGCCAGGTCATCTGGCGTAGCACCCCATCACTCTCCTTCTTGGTCAAATAGCCCTTACACAGCTTGGAGGTGTGTTTGGGGTCATTGTCCTTTTGAAAAATAAATGATGGTCCAACTAAATGCAAACCGGATGGAATAGCAGAAAAGCATGCCGCTGCAAGATGCTGTGGTAGCCATGCTGGTTCAGTATGCCGTCAAATTTGAATAAATTCCCAACAGTGTCACCAGCAAAGCACCCCCACACCTTCACACCTCCTCCTCCATGCTTCACGGTGGGAACCAGGCATGTAGAGTCCATCCATTCACCTTTTCTGCGTCGCACAAAGACACGGTGGTTGGAACCAAAGATCTCAAATTTGGACTCATCAGACCAAAGCACAGATTTCCACTGGTCTAATGTCCATTCCTTGTGTTCTTTAGCCCAAACAAGTTTCTTCTGCTTGTTGCTTGTCCTTAGCAGTGGTTTCCTAGCAGCTATTTTACCATGAAGGCCTGCTGCACAAAGTCTCCTCTTAACAGTTGTTGTAGAGATGTGTCTGCTGCTAGAACTCTGTGTGGCATTGACCTGGTCTCTAATCTGAGCTGCTGTTAACCTGCGATTTCTGAGGCTGGTGGCTCGGATAAACTTATCCTCAGAAGCAGAGGTGACTCTTGGTCTTCCTTTCCTGGGGCAGTCCTCATGTGAGCAAGTTTCTTTGTAGCGCTTGATGGTTTTTGCCACTGCACTTGGGGACACTTTCAAAGTTTTCCAAATTTTTCGGACTGACTGACCTTCATTTCTTAAAGTAATGATGGCCACTTGGTTTTCTTTACTTAGCTGCTTTTTTCTTGCCTTAATACAAATTCTAACAGTCTATTCAACAGGACTATCAGCTGTGTATCCACCAGACTTCTGCACAACACAACTGATGGTCCCAACACCATTTATAAGGCAAGAAATCCCACTTATTAAACCTGACAGGACACCTGTGAAGTGAAAACCATTCCTGGTGACTACCTCTTGAAGCTCATCAAGAGAATGCCATTTGTGTGCAAAGCAGTCATCAAAGCAAAAGGTGGCTACTTTGAAGAACCTAGAATATAAGACATAATTTCAGTTGTTTCACACTTTTTTGTTAAGTATATAATTCCACATGTGTTAATTCATAGTTTTGATGCCTTCAGTGTGAATGTACAATTTTCATAGTCATGAAAATACAGAAAATCTTTAAATGAGAAAGTGTGTCCAAACTTTTGGTCTGTACTGTAAATAGGCCCATATCTCTGGAATCTCAAATGGATTTAACAAAAAATGCAATACTGAGTGGAGCAGAGGGAATAAGATCAAAAATTGCCTAATTTTGACCTCTAGTTGATTCTTCAAACAATGTAACATGAAATAAACAGGTTTCATTTCATTTCCTGCCCCAAGATCTTAAAATATTCCCATAAGTATGTAAAACATGAGCGTAACTTAAAGCAGCGTCGTGCATATAGAAACCGCCCATTGAAGCATGTAGTATGCCTGTATTACATGAGTAGTTTAATTTCCTCCTGAAAAGAATGCCCGACATCATTATTGCTGATATACTACTATTGACATATATGTTTGTATTGCGATATTACTGACGGTTACCGATGAGCGTGTACGAAACCGCATCCTAGTAAAATTTCTAATCCATTGGTCCCCAATCTTTCGGCTCTGAGAGAGGCTCGCGGGCCACATTCAGCTCCCAAACCCCTCACAGTAGTGGCAACCAAAGCCCCCATTACATGTATAACGATAATGAAAGCTTTTCCATAGAAATCACCCCGAAGCAGTATACCAAGCTCCATGGGTTCCCACTATACCCCATCCAGAACTGCTCTTCTGTGCAGGGCTACTCACAAAATTCACCATTTTGAGATGTGCTCTTCATACCTATTTGTTAGACCTGGAGCTAATGCACCAAGCTGGCAGACAGCCGTGCGCCACATATCATGGGTCCACAAGCCATATGTGGCTTCGAAAGCTACAGGTTGGAGACCCCTGTTCTAATGCATCCTTGATCCTTAATGTACTATTGTTCTTCATAGATCTGCCATCTGGATTGGTATTTTTGAAAGTCTATTCTGGAACTCTGGTTATGTGTGAAGCCAAAATCTCCTACTTCACTGACATGGAAGAAATTAGTAATTTACTCGACAACGCATCTAATCCCGTTGAATTTATGTGTCAGGTGAGAAAATAATTCAGAAAATGCATATTCATATCAAATGTATCTGGCTAAATCTGCTTTCACACTACTGAAAGGGTGTACACACTTAAGCTTTTTTTTGTGTCTTTGTAATTTAGCTTTTTTTATATTATTTTGGAATCGAGGCAAAACTGCAACTTTTTTTAATGTTGCAGTGTATCCACCATTATGGAAGTATTACTGAGAATGCATGTCCTGTACGTATCTCAGAGGAACAATGGAAAAGTCATCTGTGAGAAGCAGAACATTTTCTATCCAAATAAATCCTTTTTTGTTACCGCTTGAAGTCCCTTATTCACAAACCTATTGCATTTAATGGGAGAGGCTGGTTTGAAAATGGTACCAAAGTACCAAGGTAGTGCACTTTGCAATTTTGTGTTTAGTAACAGATGGCAAATTTGCATTTGGCTATTGTGTTTAGTCTGAGTTCTGTCTTATCTACACTCGGTTAGCACTTGTATGGGAAAGTTTTCCATTGGAATATGTTCTTAAAGCTAGGATGAAATGAAAATGGTTGTCCCCTGTTCTGTCTTCAGGAGCGCACTGCTCCCTGCCTCCTGGCGTGCTACTTCCTAGTGACAGTGCACTCCTGATGATTGCTCATTCGGGCCTTTAGCATCGTTGGACGGCTGGTCTGAACTGTGCACTCCCAGATTCTGCAGGTAGAGGCAGCTTTGTCTCTGCAATATCAGAAGAGCACAGGGACACTGATGCTGGCCGAATTCAGAGAAGTGCTTGCTAGTAGAGATGAGAGAACCAGAACTTAAAAGTTTGTTGCGTTCGTACTGGAAGGTTAGTGTCTGGTGCTAAACGCCGAACATTGACTTCTCCCCGAAGTCCGTGTGCAATATTTGGAGTTCCGGGGCAGGTCTATTGCAGAGCGAGAGACAAAAATATGGGTCCCCATTGTTTTCAATGGGGCTCGGGTTTTGGTTCAAGTTTGTGTACAGTTCTGGTAGAAGAACCAGAAGTTACACTAGTCGCTTATCCCTACTTTCTAGCTGTATAGCAAAGAGCTTGAAAGCCCTGAACTCCCTGCTGAGAAGATCAGCCACCATTTACAGACTGCAGTAGTGGCAAAGAGCCGTAAACCAGAGAATTATAAATCTCTCTCTTCTGGAAACAGAGAGGATTTTTAAAAGCGTTTTCTGGGACTTTACCATTGATGGCCTATCCTTAGTATAGGTCATCAGTGTCTGATCGGCGGCGGTGCAACACCAGCCCTGCAAAGCAACAGTGCTAACCATTGAGTCACCGTTTTTTCCATTTAAGAATGTGAGACAACACCTTTAAGGTCATGAAAAGTCTTTTTTACAGACTTGCAGTCAGATACATTACAATAAATGTATGTTATTATTATCACGTTTTTATAATTTTATGAGTGGGCATGAATCAGGTAATGGAAAGGAGAAGTTATTGAGAACTCAGATTCTTTGTGGCTCCTCTCCTTGTGCCATTGGAAAATTACACTTTTTTGTTTAGTTAAGCAGATGCTTTCCATTATCTTTTTATCCAGATTGGGTCTTTTTCTTGAATACTATATACAGCATATGTTTTTACAGGCATTTAAAATTATGCCACATGACAGAGATTTACTTGACAAAACATTGACAGAATCACTAAAGAACAACATTCCTGCCAGTGGGCTACACCTCTTTGGAATTAACCAGATAGAAGAAGAGAACGTGGATGCAAGTGAGTAAACACTTAGCGTATTAAGTCTCTAAAGTCATGTAAGGCGTCCCTAAATATTCTGCTACCACCGGGTAATAGGACCTATGTATGGACTTATTCAACTCATCTGGAGACAAGATTGAGCTCTTCTTATTTTTACTCCATCCACCTTTTTGATTACTAAAAACACAAAGCTAAAGTACTGGCATACATATATACACTCACCGGCCACTTTATTAGGTACACCATGCTAGTAACGGGTTGGACCCCCTTTTGCCTTCAGAACTGCCTCAATTCTTCGTGGCATAGATTCAACAAGGTGCTGGAAGCATTCCTCAGAGATTTTGGTCCATATTGACATGATGGCATCACACAGTTGCCGCAGATTTGTCGGCTGCACATCCCAAAGATGCTCCATACAAGGCAGGATGGATCCATGCTTTCATGTTGTTTACGCCAAATTCTGACCCTACCATCCGAATGTCGCAGCAGAAATCGAGACTCATCAGACCAAGCAACGTTTTTCCAATCTTCTACTGTCCAATTTCGATGAGCTTGTACAAATTGTAGCCTCAGTTTCCTGTTCTTAGCTGAAAGGAGTGGTACCCGGTGTGGTCTTCTGCTGCTGTAGCCCATCTGCCTCAAAGTTCGACGCACTGTGCGTTCAGAGATGCTCTTAGGCCTACCTTGGTTGTAACGGGTGGCGATTTGAGTCACTGTTGCCTTTCTATCAGCTCGAACCAGTCTGCCCATTCTCCTCTGACCTCTGGCATCAACAAGGCATTTCCGCCCACAGAACTGCCGCTCACTGGATTTTTTTTCTTTTTCGGACCATTCTCTGTAAACCCTAGAGATGGTTGTGCGTGAAAATCCCAGTAGATCAGCAGTTTCTGAAATACTCAGACCAGCCCTTCTGGCACCAACAACCATGCCACGTTCAAAGGCACTCAAATCACCTTTCTTCCCCATACTGATGCTCGGTTTGAACTGCAGGAGATTGTCTTGACCATGTCTACATGCCTAAATGCACTGAGTTGCCGCCATGTGATTGGCTGATTAGAAATTAAGTGTTAACAAGAAGTTGGACAGGTGTACCTAATAAAGTGGCCAGTGAGTGTATATGCAAAGTCTAGTGTCCTGTATTATTTCCATTATTTGCAGTTTATTATGTTGTCTTTTATATCTATATATACACTCACCGGCCACTTTATTAGGTACACCTGTCCAACTTCTTGTTAACACTTAATTTCTAATCAGCCAATCCCATGGCGGCAACTCAGTGCATTTAGGCATGTAGACATGGTCAAGACAATCTCCTGCAGTTCAAACCGAGCATCAGTATGGGGAAGAAAGGTGATTTGAGTGCCTTTGAACGTGGCATGGTTGTTGGTGCCAGAAGGGCTGGTCTGAGTATTTCAGAAACTGCTGATCTACTGGGATTTTCACGCACAACCATCTCTAGGGTTTACAGAGAATGGTCCGAAAAAGAAAAAAAATCCAGTGAGCGGCAGTTCTGTGGGCGGAAATGCCTTGTTGATGCCAGAGGTCAGAGGAGAATGGGCAGACTGGTTCGAGCTGATAGAAAGGCAACAGTGACTCAAATCGCCACCCGTTACAACCAAGGTAGGCCTAAGAGCATCTCTGAACGCACAGTGCGTCGAACTTTGAGGCAGATGGGCTACAGCAGCAGAAGACCACACCGGGTACCACTCCTTTCAGCTAAGAACAGGAAACTGAGGCTACAATTTGTACAAGCTCATCGAAATTGGACAGTAGAAGATTGGAAAAACGTTGCTTGGTCTGATGAGTCTCGATTTCTGCTGCGACATTCGGATGGTAGGGTCAGAATTTGGCGTAAACAACATGAAAGCATGGATCCATCCTGCCTTGTATGGAGCATCTTTGGGATGTGCAGCCGACAAATCTGCGGCAACTGTGTGATGCCATCATGTCAATATGGACCAAAATCTCTGAGGAATGCTTCCAGCACCTTGTTGAATCTATGCCACGAAGAATTGAGGCAGTTCTGAAGGCAAAAGGGGGTCCAACCCGTTACTAGCATGGTGTACCTAATAAAGTGGCCGGTGAGTGTATATATATATATATATGTAAATATATATTGCCTTGAAAAAGTGTTCATAATTTTCCATGTTACACCCATAAGCTTGAATGTATTTTATTGGGATTTTAGGTGATATATCAAAACAAAATAGCAAGTATTTGCGAAGGGTAAAGGAAATGATACACAATTTTCGAATTATTTTAAAAATATACAACAGAAAATTGTGACGTGCATTTATATTCAGCCCCTTGTAGTCTGATACCCCTAAATCAAATTTTTATCAATTGCCTCCAGAAGTTACGTAATTATGATTAGTAAATTGAGTTTACCTGGGTGTAATTTATTCTCATTATTACAGCTGTTCTGTGAAGGCCTCAGAAGTTTGCTTGAGAACATTAGGGACACCATCATGAAAACCAAGGAACACACCAGACAGGTCAGGGATAAATATGTGAGTAACAGAAGGACGTGTGCACAACAACAGAAAGGTGCTCGGGTAGGTTCCCAAACCGTAATCAAACAAAACAGAACCCAGCACTCAACTTTGCGGTGAGGTTAAAGGTGGATTTATTCAATCCCAGTATGTGACAAGACGTTTCGGTCGCAACCAGAGACCTTCATCAATTACATACAAAGGGATGAGTTATATTGAATAAGAAATGGCTGTGGAGGCCTGCAGAGGAAAGGATGTATCGGAGATACAATAAAGTGGATAGTAGATATATAGAAGTCATCTGATTGAGGCGGATGCGGCTGTGGACTCCGCGGTAGCAGCCACGATACAGGCTGCATCCACCTCATTCAGATGACTTCTTTATACAGTATCTACTATCCACTTTATTGTATCTCCGATACATCTTTTCCTCTGCAGGCCTCCACAGTCATTTCTTATTCAATATAACTCATCCCTTTGTATGTAAGTCTACGTTCACATTTGCGGTCTGCGCCACAGCGTCGGGCGCCGCAGCGTCGCCGCATGCGTCATGCGCCCCTATATTTAACATGGGGGCGCATGGACATGCGTCGCACTTGCGTTTTGCGCCGCATGCGTCACTGCGGCGCACGCGTCCGGGCGCAGAGGACGCAGCAAGTTGCATTTTTGCTGCGTCCAAAATCAATCAAAAAAAGGACGCATGCGGCGCAAAACGCAGCGTTGTGCATGCGTTTTGCTGCGTTTTTGTTTGCGTTGTGCGTTGCGTCGCCGACGCTGCGGCGCACAACGCAAATGTGAACGTATCCTAATTGATGAAGGTCTCTGGTTGCGACTGAAACGTATTGTTACATACTGGGATTGAATAAATCCACCTTTAACCTCACCTCTTTTACACTTCACAAATACTTGCTAATATGTGTTGGTATATAACATAAAATCCCAACAAAATATATTTAAGTTTGTGGGTGTAACATAAAAAAATGTGGAAAAGCTCAGGAGGTATGAATACTTTTCCAAGACACTGTATTTACAAGACAATAACAAAAACTAAAATAATCACAACATTATTTTGGTACCGTATTTTCAATTTCACAGGGTTGCTTTTAAAGGGTTTGCCCACTGATGGACAACCTCTTCTTAAATGCTAAAGTAGTCCAGATAAAATAAAAAGAAAAAAAATACTTTCGTCCCGTTCCAGCGATGTGAATGTGTTCTTTTTTTTGTTTTGTTTGTTTTTTTTATATCTAGGGAATGTTAGCATGTAATAAGGGGCTGTCCAGTAGTGGATCTCCCTGTTACAGTCAGTTTATGGTAGTTTTGCATGATTAAATAATAAATTACAACCTAAATACCCTAAAACCCATATAGAATAAAATGTACAGTATATCTATAACTTACATTAAAATAATAAGGAACTTACATGCATCATACGAGCTAATTTAAGTTTGGACACTATTTACCAGTTGCCATAACATGTGCTGGCTGTATAGTATATTCATTTATTTACAAATGTGACATTCTAATAAAAGTAAAAGTATGGTATCATGTGAAAACATTCTAATGCCTAAACATCAGACGTATCCATCAGGTTTCCGTCTATTCTGGGTGCTATAGCAGGAGTGATTCCTTTTGACTTTGTGCATTTCATAAGAAAGTATTTTTCTTTTTTTCCCCTCTGGCACATTAATTTATATTGCTTTTCAGAGCAATAAGACATTTCATAATGTTTTTGTCTGCATGGATTATATGACAGATGGAGGTGTTCAATATGCTTGATGCTGTTATGCACTATTTTGAAGAAAAAAAAAAATATATATATATATATATACACTCACTGGCCACTTTATTAGGTACACCTGTCCAACTTCTTGTTAACACTTAATTTCTAATCAGCCAATCACATGGCGGCAACTCAGTGCATTTAGGCATGTAGACATGGTCAAGACAATCTCCTGCAGTTCAAACCGAGCATCAGTATGGGGAAGAAAGGTGATTTGAGTGCCTTTGAACGTGGCATGGTTGTTGGTGCCAGAAGGGCTGGTCTGAGTATTTCAGAAACTGCTGATCTACTGGGATTTTCACGCACAACCATCTCTAGGGTTTACAGAGAATGGTCCGAAAAAGAAAAAAAATCCAGTGAGCGGCAGTTCTGTGGGCGGAAATGCCTTGTTGATGCCAGAGGTCAGAGGAGAATGGGCAGACTGGTTCGAGCTGATAGAAAGGCAACAGTGACTCAAATCGCCACCCGTTACAACCAAGGTAGGCCTAAGAGCATCTCTGAACGCACAGTGCGTCGAACTTTGAGGCAGATGGGCTACAGCAGCAGAAGACCACACCGGGTACCACTCCTTTCAGCTAAGAACAGGAAACTGAGGCTACAATTTGTACAAGCTCATCGAAATTGGACAGTAGAAGATTGGAAAAACGTTGCTTGGTCTGATGAGTCTCGATTTCTGCTGCAACATTCGGATGGTAGGGTCAGAATTTGGCGTAAACAACATGAAAGCATGGATCCATCCTGCCTTGTATGGAGCATCTTTGGGATGTGCAGCCGACAAATCTGCGGCAACTGTGTGATGCCATCATGTCAATATGGACCAAAATCTCTGAGGAATGCTTCCAGCACCTTGTTGAATCTATGCCACGAAGAATTGAGGCAGTTCTGAAGGCAAAAGGGGGTCCAACCCGTTACTAGCATGGTGTACCTAATAAAGTGGCCGGTGAGTGTATATATATATTATTCAAAATTTTGAGATCTGCAAATTAATTTCAAGAGTCAATTATTAATTAACTTTAACTACACATTTACTTGTGAAAATGTTTATCATATCTTAAAGCTAGTTTTTACTTTCAATATTTCACAGATTAACACCACACCGCACAGTAGTTTTTCTAACATGCTTTGCATTTCATAGCTATATGATACATAGCTTTCTGATGATTGACATACTTGAGACCAGTAGAGTGTGTATATACAGCTCTGGCAAAAATTAAGAGACCACTGCAAAATGTTCAGTTTGTCTGATATTTCTCTTTATAGGTATATTTTTGAGTAAAATGCAAATTGTTCTTTTATTCTATAAACCACTGACAACATGTCTCTGAAGTTCCAAGCAATACATTTTGTATTTATTTTCTGAAAATGAGAAATGGTCAAAATAACAAAAAATGCATCGCTTGCAGACCTCAAATAATGCAAAAAAAAAAAACAAGTTCATAATCATTTAGAAACAACAATACTAATGTTTTAACTCATGAAGAGTTCAGAAGTCAATATTTTGTGGAATAACCATGATTTTTAATCACAGCTGTCATGCCACTCCTGGTACAAACATGTAAGCAGTTCTTCTTTGTTTGATCACTTGTGACTATCCATCTTCCTCTTGATTACATTCCAGAGGTTTTCAATGATGTTCAGGTCTGGAGATTGGGCTGGCCATGACAGGGATTTGATTTTGTGGTCCTTCATCCACACCTTTATTGACCTAGCTGTGTGGCATGGCGCATTGTCCTGCTGGAAAAAACAGTCCTCAGAGTTGGGGAACATTGCCTGAGCAGAAGGAATCAACTGTTTTTACAGGATAACCTTGTATGTGGCTTGATTGATACGTCCTTCACAAAGATTAACCTGCTCAATTCCAGCCTTGCTGAGGCATCCCCAGATCATCACTGATCCTCCACCAAATTTCCCAGTGGGTGCAAGACACTGTGGCTTGTATGCCTCTCCAGGTCTCCATCTAACCATTAGACGACCATGTGTTGATCTGGGGATGCATCAGCAAGGATGGAATTGGGCAGGTTAATCTTTGCGAAGGACGTATCAATCAAGCCACATACAAGATTATCCTGGAAAAACAGTTGATTCCTTCTGCTCAGGCAATGTTCCCCAACTCTGAGGACTGTTTTTTTCCAGCAAGACAATGCCCCATGCCACACAGCTAGGTCAATAAAGGTGTGTATGAAGGACCACCACATCAAATCCCTGTCATGGGCAGCCCAATCTCCAGATCTGAAGCCCATTGAAAACCTCTGGAGCATAATCAAGAGGAAGATGGATAGTCACAAGCCATCAAACAAAGAAGAACTGCTTACATTTTTGTACCAGGCGTGGCATAAGGTCACCCAAAAGTAGTGTGAAAGACAGATGGAAAGCATGCCAAGACACATGAAAGCTGTGATTAAAAATCATGGTTACTCCACAAAATATTGATTTCTGAACCCTTCCTGGGTTACAACATTAGTGTTGTTGCTTCTAAATGATTATGAACTAGTTTTTTGGGGGGTTTTGCATTATTTGAGGTCTGCAAGCAATGAATTTTTTTATTTTGACCATTTCTCATTTTCAGAAAATAAATACAAAATGTATAGCTTGGAGATTTGGATACATGTTCTCAGTAGTTTATAGACTAAAAGAACAATTTACATTTTACTCAAAAATATACCTATAAGAGAAAAATCAGACAAACTGAACATTTTGCAGTTGTCTCTTAATTTTTGCCAGAGCTGTATATATATCTTAACAGGAAGTGTTGCTTTAATGTGGCCAAATACACTACATTGGGATACAAGCTGCTTTGTAGCACTATAGGCTGTTTCCTTTTTCTCATTGTCCACATAACAGAAACGTTAATCTGTGACATTGTTCAAAAAATTGTCACCATTTACATCAGTCCTTGTCCTCAATTAGACTTACAATTCAATTTCCCGATCTCAGATACACATACTATGGCCATTTTTAGGAAACCAATGTTTTTCTTGATCCATGCAAGCATGGAGAGAACATAGAAGCTACATGTAGATGTTGTCCTTAGTTGGATGTGAACCTAAAGATCCCATACATATTAGGGTACAGTTGCTGATCTAATGCCGATAGATGGTTTTGCGCATATTGAATTGCAACACCAAAACCATTTGTTCTCCTAGTAGGTAAGCCACAGTGACTCAAGGCACAGTTATTCAAGCTGAGAATTAGCGAAGAAGAAATCACTCTCGTTCCTATCGGTGAATGAAAACATGCCACCCCTCAAAAGAGCAAATCTCAATGGTGCCAAAAATGATTATTGTCGGCAGCACATCACACTATGTAAAAAAGGGAATGTGCTGCCGAGAACATGATACTGTATGATGAAGGGTTGTGGTAACATTCATTCTTTTTATTGCTAGTTTTCATAGTCCTGGGCTAATCGATATTATATCTATTGATCTTTGCTGTTAGTTGGCTGTGATCGGCCCCTCTAAGTGAACCATTATATTGCACGCTTCTATATGTATCAAGGATTCTAGAGAGAAAGCTTTTGGCCAAAATAGCATACAGCAAAACGAGTACCACAAAGCAAACTGCTGAGCCACTATGCTATTTGTAAACTGCTATGGATAAAAAAAAATATGTATTTTTTTTTCAGACCATCGAGATGAAGAATTGCCAACACTTTTGCACTTCTCTGCAAAATATGGTTTAAAAAATTTGACAGCTCTCCTCCTCACTTGCCCTGGCTCTTTACAAGCTTACAGCGTAGCTAACAAAAATGGGGACTTTCCAAACAACATTGCAGAAAAATATGGCTACATGGACTTACGGCAATTCATAGATGAATATGTGGTGAGCAATGAGCATCTTTTACTTCTTTCTGAGCATAAGGTTTTTTTTAAATTATTAATTATATTAAGAGTGTCAAGTCGCAAATATAGTTATCGCGCTAAATCAGATGGCGGATGCCGCATGACTTTAACAACTTGGCATTGATGAGACAATATTATGCAGGAGTCAGATGAATGTAGTTTATTCTTGCCTTACATGTAGACACTGATTTATTATTTAATATAGCAAATAATAATTCTACAATCTGTGCACAATGTGGGACCTCCCGATGCTGCCAGGGCAGTAACCCTGTAATAATCTGAAGCATTATATGCTGTGGGAAAAGTTATGTATCAAACCCATAACTATTACCATAGATTCTGTTAATAATTGCGTTATTCACAACTTTCTGTTTTTTTGGGGGGAATCAGACACTGATCCTGGGGACATATACACAACATCACTTCATTTATTTTTAATAGAACTATTGGTTATAGCCAAGTACAGCGCTTGGATATCTCCAGCAGTCCCATAGACTATAAATGGGGCAGACACAGCCAGTGCTCCATTCTAGTAAATCATTTCAGAGCCAGATTTTCAAGATACTCGAAGGTCCCAGCGGTCAGGTAGGTGATAGCTTGCCCAATTGGCAATAATCTGTTAAAATGAAGGTTTTTGATAAGTAGTCTGAAGACTGCATGATATAGAGTCTGAGACATATTTCAGTGATGTGTCACTTATTAGGCTGTGTGCTGTTTCTGCACAATAAAGGTTTTATCACTAGGAGATAATTACTGCCAAGACCACAGTGCACACAACCCCTGGTCCAACCACGCCCCCTCCTCTGATAAGCAGCTCACTGTCAATATACTGTGTACACAGATATCTGTGGTGTGGGCGGGATTAGCTTTCTGAGCTCTGCTACACCCAAGAACTCAAATTGTGTCACAGATGCTGCATCCAGTAAACTAAGTGATACATCGTTGGAATCAGCGTCTCTGCTTCTACATTATGCTGCTCTCAGATGAGGTAGCAAAATACTGCTGACAGGTTCCCTTTAAGTAAGATTCTAGCCATAAATTTCACTCATCTCTACATTTTTCTATTTTAACTTTACCGTCTTAGCGTTGGTAGTTAAAGCAATGTAGAACAGGTTCTATACCGTATAAAATAACATAAAAAAGTATAAAGTAACATATTATGAACAAGCTGTATGTTGTTTGACTGGTATCTCTGCTATCACAGCTCTTTATGCTGCAGGTGCTAAAAGGGAAAGGTTTCATTTAATCGCCTACTGAATCAACATATTCACATAGTAACCAACAAAAGAACTCACTACTCACTGTATTATGTGACGCATTGTACAGTCAGGCGAGAAGCAAGAGGCTCAGCACCTGGTCACAATGTATCACGAGGTGTCATGTAATAACGTGCACTGGATAATGAGTGATTATGTAGGTTGCTATATGAATGAGTGGAATGAGGATATATTGTCTATGTATGATGGTGATCTGTGACTATGATGGTGACTATTGATTGAGAGTTGTCCTATGCCAGCACTTAGCGCCCCGCTGCTTGGAGGAAATGAACTTTATTCTCCCCGGCAGTGTTTAGCGTTCGGTTATGGGGCAGCAGTGGCGCGGTTTCATTCACCACACTGTATATAGAGAACGGCGGCTGTAATCGCGCCCCCAGCACTGACCGACAGCAGGTTCTGCATTAGGGTCACACGCCCCATAAAGAAGCAGAACGAAACACTCTATGGGGCGCAAGGACAGTTGATCCAGACTGACCGTTTCCAGTATATTCCATTTCCTGGGCACTATGACACACTGATCTTTGTCACTATGCTCATTGTTAGCACTAGTAGATATGATCCACACTTTGTGTATATGGTTTACTGATATCTATTATTCTGTTTCCGGCTTTCTTCTCCCTGGCTACATACTGTACTTTACTTCTACGGGCTCTCTACCTTGATAAACTATGTCTCATGTTCTCTGATGCAGGCAGCTCTGTACACACAATGGTAGCATTCAATTATAATATGATTTTCATATTTTAAATTGCCATCATCTTTTTAGCAAAATTGTAAATTGTTTATTGCATTTTTTACTGATCAATTCATGTCCGCCTATTCTGAGTAAAACTTTGCTTTTTAACATGTTTGTACTTTTTATGTACTTAAATAAAATTTGTTTTAATTACCGTATTATATTGGGATTTTTTGTATCACCTTTTTCTTCCTGGGTTTCATCATCTGGGATATTAGCTTATTATATTTATTTTTGGGTGTTAGCCCCGTTACTGTCAGTGGGTCAGCACTAAGGATTTTGTTTGTACCTGTACTCATCTGAGTCAGAGTCCCTGATTCCAGCGATATATAAATTATTTAACTGGGTGCAGTAGTTGTGACACAATCAGAGTTCTTAGATGTAGCAGAAGTGGCTGCCCCCACACCACAGCTTTCTGTGTACATGGTCCATTGACAGTGAGCTGCTTATCAGAGGAGAGGGTGTGGTCAGACCACTTGGCATGAGGAAGCTAGTCTGGCAGTGATTATATCCTGGTGATAAAACACTCATTGCATGGAAACAATAGCACACAGCCTAATAAGTGACACATCCCTGAAATCCATGTCTCAGCTGCTACATTATGCTCAGATTACATAGTAAAACCCGCTGACAGATTCTTTTTAACTGGGGAAAAGGATTGTGATTCAACTTTTTATATTTATTTGTTAGTGCCCTTTGGGGACTTGAATCTGCGATCAGCTTATAATTTCTACTATATACAACAATACGGGAGGCGCTCAGCCGACCTCCTGCTGTCATAGCAACCCATCTGTTTCTTGGGTTAAGGCCCCGTCACACACAGCGACGCTGCAGCGATACAGACAACGATGCTGATCGCTGTAGCGTCGCTGTTTTGTCGCTATGTGGTCGCTGGGGAGCTGTCACACAGACAGCTCTCTCCAGCGACCAACGATCAGGGGAACGACTTCGGCATCGTTGAAACTGTCTTCAACGATGCTGAAGTCCCCCTGCAGCACCCGGGTAACCAGGGTAAACATCGGGTTACTAAGCGCAGGGCCGCGCTTAGTAACCCGATGTTTACCCTGGTTACCAGCGTAAATGTAAAAAAACCAAACACTACATACTCACCATCTGTTGCCCGTCAGGTCCCTTGCCGTCTGCTTCCTGCTCTGAGTGCCGCCGTACAGTGAGAGCAGAGCGCAGCGGTGACGTCACTGCTGCGCTCTGCTCTCACTGTACGGCGGATCTCAGTCAGAGCAGGAAGCAGACGGCCAGGGACCTGACGGACATCAGATGGTGAGTATGTAGTGTTTGGTTTTTTTACATTTACGCTGGTAACCAGGGTAAACATCGGGTTACTAAGCGCGGCCCTGCGCTTAGTAACCCGATGTTTACCCTGGTTACCAGTGAAGACATCGCTGAATCCGTGTCACACACACCGATTCAGCGATGTCAGCGGGACCTCAACGATCAAAAAACGGCCCAGGCCATTCCGACACGACCAGCGATCTCGCAGCAGGGGCCTGATCGCTGGTACGTGTCACACATAGCGAGATCGCTACTGAGGTCGCTGTTGCGTCACAAAACTTGTGACTCAGCAGCGATCTCGCTAGCGATCTCGCTATGTGAGACGGGGCCTTTAGTGTCGGGCGGAGGAGTGGGATGATGGATGCCTGAATTAACCTACGGGCTGCATTGCAGCACTTACCGGTAATTCTTCAGTGGTTGACAGAGGCATCTAAAGGGTTAAGAGTAGAGGCAGATGTCCGCTATATAACATAGCCGGCATCTGCCCCTTGTTGTTCAAAATGTTTTTATTGAGATTTTTCAAATATTATGGGGAGAACTATATGAGGGGGAGAAGGACGCATTGTAAAACCTACGGTATAAGGATCACGTGCATCAGCTCCTGATCCCGCTCCAAAGTCCCTGACACCTCTCCGTGACTTATTGGCACATCATAGGGGGTTAAGGTGCTAATCTACTGGCTCAAAAAAAACTGCAACAAACGTTGTCATTAATATTTCACGTGATTCCCGTTTAAAGGATTTTAGCCTAAAATACAGATTCGATCCTTAGAGAAAAAACAAAAATCAAAATGAGCATAGACTCTACAACAAGTAAATACATGTAAATAACATGGAGTACTTAGTTAATGCTATTCTGATCAAAAAAGCATAAAAGCTATCCCACCATGACAAGGTGTGCCCAACCGGACGGTCCGAACCTGTCTAGTATTAAAACCTTACCATGTGTCATACGACGTCAATATGAATAAGGGTAGACCAGGATGGACTTGAAAAAGACTCTATAAGGTACTTAACGTTCGTATTCTGATGTACAACTCAATGCGTTTCCCTCCTCTTGTATCGGGGGGTTCATCAAGGAATCGGTGTAAGAGGAAACAATTGCTATGAATGCTATCACTTCCTTCTGAGGGGAGAATGCCTTCATAGCAATTGTTTCTTCTTACACCGATCCCCTGATGAACCGCTGATACTAGAGGGGGGAAACATCAGAATACGAACGATAAGTACCTTATAGACATCATTCATACGTCCTTCATGGACTATCAACTATGAGATTTGATTGTGTTCCTGTGTTTAATATGCATGTCTTGGCACATATCTATATTGTTGAATTGTTTTAGGCCATTGGGCAAGTGCAATATACCTTTATATGTTCCCTAAGGATTACACAGGATCAAAATTCAGAAATGATCTAGTCTGTGTATATTGAACAGTGCTCACAATACTGTTTGGTTAATAAGGTGAATGTGATATACTTACAATTGTTTGACCAATAAGACATAGGTAATATAGTCACAATCTTGGATAGGATTATCTCCCTGTGTGTATTTTTAATATTACCATTTGGGTCACATATACCTGTTTGCTGTTATTTGATAGTTCATGGTGGTGCTACTTCTTTGTAGGGTATAACAGGATTATTGAGGACAGGCCGACGTTGTGCGGGGGCACCATATCGCTCTTTAGGGTGCCAACCTCCGTGACAAGGTAGGGAAAAACTAGGGCCAGAATCCCTATTCCTCATCTATGTGACCCACCCATGCTTTGTAAAGCCCCCCTTTTTACCATTTATTAATTAAAGTTGTTGTAAATAGCAGCAGGGTGTTTTTTAAGTTTTTCTGTTTAGTTGGGACCTGTTTAGTTGTTTGATTAATGCTTTTCAGAACAGGATGGAGCCTCGAATAAGACACCCATCCATGGGAAGCGATGCAGATGGATTAGTTAGCTCAGAAAGTGGGGCCACGCCTCCTGTTTGTACAGAGTGCAAAAAAACTACAGCAAAACCAAAAACCTGAGCCGCACTACAAGCTGTTATACATGCAAAATGTAAGAGCTCTTTAATGTGCAAAAAATGCCAGCTTATGGTCCAGCTCAGGTTTTTGGTTTCACTTAGATCCTTGAGTAATTTCAAAAGTTTGCTATATCTTATAAATATTTTTTGGACACTTTCGTGTTAGCTTCTCAGAAACCAACAATATTATTTCACTTTGCTTGATTTGTTTGTGACTTGGATGGCAGATGTGAACACAGCCTCACTTTTGTAAGCAAATATGAATGTGAAACATTTTAATAAGGTAGTTGACTGCATGTTAATATTTCATTATTTTTATGTAATAAAGGAAACTGCAGACTTGCTGAGAAGTCATATTAAGGAGGAACTAAGGCATGATGATGAAAATGAAAATACATATGAGTCGATGGCAAACCTGTCTGCTGATCTGCTGATGAAATATACGATGCAGCCTGACACGGAGATATATCTACCTATGAAAGGCGCAGTCAGTCCACATGACCCTGATGAAACCTGTAAGTGCTTTATGCATTTTAAAACACATGAAAAAACAAATAAAAAAGCAATAAATCTTAGATGGTCAAGACTGTTTTTATAGATTTTTCAATACATACACTATAGACTTTAAAGTGGTTGTACCTACCAAGTTTGGACGTTATTCCCTATCAGTACAATAGGGGCTATCTTCCCGATCACTGGAGGGCTGACCGCTTGGACCAACACCGATTCTGAAAATGCAGGTCTAAATAGCCCGGTCTGGATGGAACGGAACTTTGGCATGGCACCTCTGCTCCATTTGTATCCTATGAGACTGGTAATAACTGAGCGCTGTATTTGTCTGTCTCCAGACATCCCATAGTGAAAGAATGAAACAGAGATGTGCAGGCCCAGCCCCCACCAAATTCACACGGGCTCTTCAGTGCCCCATTCTCTAGACTAGTGAGGGTCCTAGTGGTTGCCTGTCAGTAGTGATCTTGTTGCGCCTTGCAATGGATTTACAACCTAATATATTAATACCGGAAGGAGGTACTTAAAGGGGTTGTCCGGCCTTAGACTACAAGTCTACAGCCACTCTATGTGACTGTAAACTTGTGAATCCTCACACTGCTCGCACAGGGAGCAGGTAGTCATGTGACTGCTAGTATGCGATTTGCACACTTACAGCCACATTCCAACTAGACTGTGTCCGGCCTCGCTCAATACACTTGCATTGAGCATGGCGACGCCCATCTAGTCGGCATGTGACAGTATATATGCTAATCACATACTTGCAGTCACATGCTCGCTGCTCCCAGTGCCAGCACTGAAGGATCTTCACAGTGCGTAGTGTTCGCAATGTGAGAATTCACAAGTCTGCAGTCACATAGAGTGACAGCAGACTTGCAGCTTAAGGCCGGACAACCATTTTATAAGAAAAGCTGGAAATACTGTAAGTGGTACCATAGAGATGGAAAACTCAAGGATGACACTCAGGAAGACAAGATTGGTTGCTACAGAGAGTTTTTCATTGAGATGATTTTGATAAATGAGGCCCATGACTAATATACTACATTACACGTGAAAATGAGGACATTTTGTTTTCACAGGGAAAAAAATGCAAACAAAAAGTGTAAACCCAAACAAAAACAAAGTTGTTTTCAGAAGCATGTTTCTTTAAATCTTCTTTTACTCTAAAAGATCACAGTAAGTTACAGTAGGGACCAGAGCAACAACATTCTTTGCCATTTGATCACTTGCAGGAAAGAATGGTCGCATGCAAATCTGTTCTAAAAACGGAAAATTTTAAAGTTTTAAAGATATTCTTATCTATCTACAGGAGCTTAACACTTCCCTGCCTCCTGGCTTTCTGCACTCCGAAATGTTGACAGTTTGGACCAGTGACATTGTTGCATTGCTTGCTCGAACTGTACACTCTGAGGCTACAAGCAGATGTTTTCATGCACATTGTTCCTCATGTACAGCGCTATACATAACATAGAACTTTATAAAATAGAGCAGGGGTGGGAGAATTTTCCCAAGGGGCCACATGAGAGACCGTGAGTGTTCTGACTGGAGGCCAAACTAATAGGCTTTAGACTGAAATTAATTCTGCTCGATATTAATATTCAGGAGAAGAAGGAAGGATCCAGCTTCCATTCTAGACATATATAAAACAAATTTATTTAGTAGCAAAAATTTAATTTTTTTTTACAAAAAGATGAACAATTGCACACCAACAATCTAAGGTATGGGGTGGGGACCTGGGGGTCTCCTCACCAGATGCGTTTCGAGTGCTACCTGCGTTCTTGGACTTGGTTTGATTGAAACATTTACAGACTTATTAACCCTTTAAGGACCATGGCTTTTTTTTTCTCCGTTTTCGTTTTTTCAACACCTTATTTCAAGATCCATAACATTTTTTATTTTTTTTTGTTCACAAAGACGTGTGAGAACCTGTTTTATGCGGGACAAGTTGTACTTTTTTACACCATTCATTTTATCATGTGATTTACTGGAAAGCGGGAGGGGGGAATCCAAGTGTGATTAAATGGCCAGATTGTCCTCATGTGCGGCGGGCAGGGAGCGATGCCTGCTGCTCCGCTGCCTACAGGAGAAAATGTCATCAGAGCGGAGCTGCAAGGATCTGTCCTGTACCTGCCCGCGTTTCCTGTCTGACACAGCAGCGCAGCTGGATGACGCCATCATTCAGCGCGCGACTATGGCAGAGAGGAAGCTGTCGGCGACAAAGATACTGCTGGGGAACGGATAGAGATGTGTGTGTGTCTGCGGAGGAACGTGCAGAGAGGTGTGTGTGTAGGTGGTGGAGAGGGCAATGATGTGGGTGATGGAAAGGACGATAGGGGTGGTGGGGGAGGAGGCAACGATGGAGGTTCTGGAAAGGGCAATGATGGGGGTGGTGGAGGAGAAGGCAATGATGGAGGAGATGGAGAGGGTAATGATGGGAGTGGTGGGGGAGAAAGCAATGATGGGAGTGGTGGGGGAGAAGGCAATGATGGAGGAGATGGAGAGGGCAATTATGTGAGTGGTGTGGAAGAAAGCAATGATGGGCTGGTGGGGAGAAGGCAAGGATGGTGGTGGTGGAAAGGATGATTGGGTGGTGGGGCAGGAGGCAATGATGGAGGTGGTGGAATGGGCAATGATATGGGTGGTGGAGAAAACAATCATACAAGTGGTGGAAAGGGCAATGATGAGGGTGGTGGGGAGAAGGCAATGATAAAGGTGGTGGGGAAGAAGGCAATGATGGAGTAGATGGAGAGGGCAATGATGGGAGTGATAGGGGAGAAAGCAATGATAGAGGTAGTGGAAAGCGCAATGATGGGGTGGTAGGGGAGAAGGCAATGATTGAGGTGGTGGAAATGGCAATGATGGGGTGGTGGGGGAGAAGGCAATGATGGTTGTGGTGGAAAGGGCAATGATGGTGGTGGGGAGGAGGCAATGATGGAGGTGGTGGAATGGGCAATGATGGGGTGATGGGGGAGAAAGGAATGATAGAGGTGGTGGAAATGGCAATGATGGGTGTGGTGGGGGAGAAGGCAATGACGGAGGTGATGGAAAGGGCAATGATGGGGTAGTGGGGGAGACGACAATGATGGAGGTGGTAAAAAGGGCAATGATGGGGGGTGGTGGGTGAGAAGGCAATGATGGAGGTGGTGACGAGGACAATGATGGAGTGGAGGGGGAGAACAATGATGGAGGTGGTGGAGAGTGTAATAAGGGGCTACATTATATACTATGAGGGGGGTTACACTATATTCTATGAGGGGGCTACATTATATTCTATGAGGGGGCTGCATCATACTATATGAAGGCTGCATTATATTCTATAAGGGGGCTACCCCAACCCCGGCTACATAATTAAGATGTGTACTATCTTGTATTATACCCTGATATTAGCGTGTTTTACCGCACAATCAATGGTTTGTATTTATTTCTATGTAGCTACATAGTGGGCCCCAAGAATGATTTTCTCTGGTGAGCCAAGGTGCTCCAGTCTGACACTGTACCCAAAAGTGGCATAAGTAAAAAATATGGTTTCTTCCACAAAGGACAAGCTCCCTTCACAGCTCGGTCTATGGAAAAATAAAGAAGTTATAAGCCCCAGAATATGGTGACTGGAGAAAATGAGGGTTTTTTTGTGCAAGACGAGTACACTATAAAAATAAACAAGAGAAATTTGAACAGAACAAATTTTACACATTGATTATACTGGATAGTGAACAACTGAAAAAAAAGATGTTTGTACTTTATTTCTCTGTTAAAATTGAGGCGTATGACCCTATGCTATGTATCAGGTATTTCTGGTTAACCATTAGTCCCGTTATACAGTTAGGTCCATATATATTTGGACAGAGACAACATTTTTCTTATTTTGGTTATAGACATTACCACAATGAATTTTAAACAAAACAATTCAGATGCAGTTGAAGTTCAGACTTTCAGCTTTCATTTGAGGGTATCCACATTAAAATTGGATGAAGGGTTTAGGAGTTTCAGCTCCTTAACATGTGCCACCCTGTTTTTAAAGGGACCAAAAGTAATTGGACAGATTCAATAATTTTAAATAAAATGTTTATTTTTAGTGCTTGGTTGAAAACCCTTTGTTGGCAATGACTGCCTGAAGTCTTGAACTCATGGACATCACCAGACGCTGTGTTTCCTCCTTTTTGATGCTCTGCCAGGCCTTCACTGCAGTGGTTTTCAGTTGCTGTTTGTTTGTGGGCCTTTCTGTCTGAAGTTTAGTCTTTAACAAGTGAAATGCATGCTCAATTGGGGTTTTCTTAAGATTACAAGTCCATCTCCAGAGATCTTGATGTTCCTTTGTCCACAGTGTGCAACATAACCTAGAATTTACAACCCATGGCACTGTATTTAATCTTCCTGAATGTGGGCGGCAGAGAAAAATTGATGAAAGGTTGCAACGCAGGATAGTCTGGATGGTGGATAAGCAGCCCCAATCAAGTTCCTGTTGTGAATTTACCTTTTGGCTCCCTCTAGTGGCTACTAGTGATTTTACTCTGGGTATGTCTATCATCCCTTGTATGCTCACCTGGGTCGTTAGGTCAGGGGTGTTGCTATATAAGCTCCCTGGACCTTCAGTTCTATGCCTGGCAACGTTGATATCAGAGCTAATCTGTAGTGCTCTTGTCTACTGATCCTGGTTCCTGCGTGATTAAGCTAAGTCCGCTTTCTTGCTTTTTGCTATTTGTTTTTGTTTGCATTTTTGTCCAGCTTGTTCATTATCTGTATCCTTTCCTTGCTGGAAGCTCTAGGGAGGCTGGAGTTCTCCCCCCGGGCCATTAGACGGTTCGGGGGTTCTTGAATCTCCAGTGTGGAATTTTGTTAGGGTTTTTGTTGACCATATAAGTTATCTTACTACATTCTGCTATTAGTAAGCGGGCCTCTCTTTGCTAAACCTAGTTCATCTCTGTGTTTGTCATTTCCTCTTACCTCACCGTTATTATTTGTGGGGGGCTTGTATCCTACTTTTGGGGTCTATTCTCTGGAGGCAAGAGAGGTCTTTGTTTTCCTCTTCTAGGGGTAGTTAGTCCTCCAGCTGGCGCGAGACATCTAGCGACCAACGTAGGCATGTTCCCCGGCTACTTCTAGTGTTGGCGTTAGGAGTAGATATATGGTCAACCCAGTTACCACTGCCCTATGAGCTGGATTTTTGCACTTCGCAGACTTGCTGATATCTCTGAGACCCTCGCCATTGGGGTCATAACAGTTTGCCAGGCCGATATTAAATGTTAAATGCATTGCAGAAGCGGGATTATAAGAAAGAAAGTTCTGAGGTTTTTTTTTCTCTCTCTCATTTTTTTTTCTTTTCCCCTTTAACTCTGAGTGGCTTGTGTTTGCTGCAGACATGAATGTCCAGACCTTGATTACAAGTGTGGACCAGCTTGCTGCTCGTGTGCAGGGCATACAAGATTATGTTATCAGAAATCCTATGTCAGAACCTAAGATACCGATTCCTGAACCATTTTCCGGAGACCGATTTAAATTTAGAAATTTCAGGAATAATTGTAAATTGTTTTTGTCCCTGAGACCCTGTTCATCTGGAGACTCCGCTCAGCAAGTAAAAATTGTTATTTCTTTTTTACGGGGCGACCCTCAGGATTGGGCCTTCTCGCTGGCACCAGGAGATCCGGCATTGGCTGACATTGATGCGTTTTTTCTGGCGCTCGGTTTGCTTTATGAGGAACCCAATCTTGAGATTCAGGCAGAAAAAGCCTTGCTGGCGATGTCTCAGGGCCAGGACGAGGCCGAAGTGTATTGCCAAAAATTTCGGAAATGGTCCGTGCTGACCCAGTGGAACGAGTGTGCATTGGCTGCAAATTTTAGAAATGGCCTTTCTGAAGCCATTAAGAATGTGATGGTGGGTTTTCCCATTCCCACAGGTCTGAATGATTCTATGGCCCTGGCTATTCAAATCGACCGGCGGTTGCGGGAGCGCAAAACCGCAAATCCTCTCATGGTGTTGTCTGAACAGGCACCTGATTTAATGCAATGTGATAGAATCCTGACTAGAAATGAGCGGAAAATTCATAGACGCCAGAATGGCTTGTGTTACTACTGTGGTGATTCTACACATGTTATCTCAGCATGCTCTAAACGTCTTACTAAGGTTGTTAGTCCGGTCGCCATTGGTAATTTGCAACCTAAATTTATTCTATCTGTAACTTTGATTTGCTCACTGTCATCGTATCCTGTCATGGCGTTTGTGGACTCAGGTGCTGCCCTGAGCCTTATGGATCTGTCATTTGCCAAGCGCTGCGGATTTGTGCTTGAGCCATTGGAAAATCCTATCCCTCTTAGGGGCATTGACTCTACGCCATTGGCAAAAAATAAACCGCAGTTTTGGACACAGGTTACCATGTGCATGACTCCCGAACATCGGGAGGTAATACGTTTTCTTGTTCTACATAAAATGCATGATTTGGTTGTTTTGGGTTTGCCATGGTTACAGACCCATAATCCAGTCTTGGACTGGAAGGCTATGTCAGTGTCAAGCTGGGGCTGCCATGGAATTCACGGAGATTCCCTGCCCTTGTCTATTGCATCTTCTACGCCTTCGGAAGTTCCGGCGTATTTGTCTGATTATCAGGATGTCTTCAGCGAGTCTAAGTCCAGTGCACTGCCTCCTCATAGGGAATGTGACTGTGCAATAGATTTGATTCCTGGCAGTAAGTTTCCTAAGGGGAGACTGTTTAATCTGTCGGTACCTGAACATACCGCGATGCGTTCATATATCAAGGAGTCTCTTGAGAAGGGGCATATCCGTCCTTCTTCTTCCCCTCTTGGTGCGGGATTCTTTTTTGTGGCCAAAAAGGACGGATCTTTGAGGCCTTGTATTGACTATCGGCTTTTAAATAAGATCACTGTCAAATTTCAGTATCCTTTGCCGCTGTTGTCAGATTTGTTTGCCCGGATTAAAGGTGCCAAGTGGTTCACCAAGATAGACCTTCGTGGTGCGTACAACCTTGTGCGCATTAGGCAGGGCGATGAATGGAAAACCGCATTCAATACGCCCGAAGGTCATTTTGAGTACTTGGTGATGCCATTTGGGCTCTCTAATGCACCTTCAGTTTTTCAGTCCTTCATGCATGACATTTTCCGGAAGTATCTGGATAAATTTTTGATTGTTTATCTGGATGATATTCTGTTTTTTTCTGATGATTGGGACTCGCATGTGGAGCAGGTCAGGATGATTTTTGAGATTCTGCGTGAAAATTCTTTGTTTGTAAAAGGCTCAAAGTGTCTCTTTGGTGTACAGAAGGTTCCCTTTTTGGGGTTCATTTTTTCCCCTTCTGCTGTGGAGATGGATCCAGTCAAGGTCCGAGCTATTCATGATTGGACTCAACCCTCGTCAGTTAAGAGTCTTCAGAAGTTCTTGGGTTTTGCTAACTTCTACCGTCGTTTTATCGCAAATTTCTCTAGCGTTGTTAAACCGCTGACGGATATGACCAAGAAAGGCTCTGATGTAGCTAACTGGGCTCCTGCTGCCGTGGAGGCTTTCCAGGAGTTGAAACGCCGGTTTACTTCGGCGCCTGTTTTGTGCCAGCCTGACGTCTCGCTTCCCTTTCAGGTTGAGGTGGATGCTTCGGAGATTGGGGCAGGGGCCGTTTTGTCGCAGAGAGGCCCTGGTTGCTCTACTATGAGACCTTGTGCCTTTTTCTCTAGGAAGTTTTCGCCGGCAGAGCGAAATTATGATGTGGGCAATCGGGAGTTGTTGGCCATGAAGTGGGCATTTGAGGAGTGGCGTCATTGGCTCGAGGGTGCTAAGCATCGTGTGGTGGTCTTGACTGATCACAAGAATTTGATGTATCTCGAGTCTGCTAAACGCCTGAATCCTAGACAGGCCCGCTGGTCATTGTTTTTCTCCCGTTTTGACTTTGTGGTCTCGTATTTACCAGGTTCTAAGAATGTGAAGGCCGATGCTCTGTCTAGGAGCTTTGTGCCTGATGCTCCTGGAGTCGCTGAACCTGAGGGTATTCTTAAGGAAGGAGTTATCTTGTCAGCTATTTCTCCAGATCTGCGACGTGTGTTGCAGAGATTTCAGGCTGGTAGGCCTGACTCTTGTCCACCTGACAGATTGTTTGTGCCTGCTAAATGGACCAGCAGAGTCATTTCCGAGGTTCATTCCTCAGTGTTGGCAGGGCACCCGGGAATTTTTGGCACCAGAGATCTGGTGGCCAGGTCCTTTTGGTGGCCTTCCTTGTCAAGGGATGTGCGGTCATTTGTTCAGTCCTGTGGTACTTGTGCTCGAGCTAAGCCTTGCTGTTCTCGTGCCAGCGGGTTGCTCTTGCCCTTGCCTGTCCCGAAGAGACCTTGGACACACATCTCTATGGATTTCATTTCGGATCTTCCGGTGTCTAAGGGCATGTCTGTCATCTGGGTGATATGTGATCGTTTCTCCAAGATGGTCCATCTGGTTCCTTTGCCTAAGCTGCCTTCCTCTTCTGATCTGGTTCCTGTGTTCTTCCAGAACGTGGTTCGTTTGCACGGCATTCCTGAGAATATTGTGTCGGACAGAGGATCCCAGTTTGTTTCCAGGTTCTGGCGATCCTTTTGTGGTAGGATGGGCATTGATTTGTCGTTTTCCTCCGCTTTTCATCCACAGACTAACGGACAAACGGAACGAACTAATCAGACTCTGGAGGCGTATTTGAGGTGTTTTGTCTCTTCTGATCAGGATGATTGGGTGACCTTCTTGCCGTTGGCTGAATTTGCCCTTAATAATCGGGCTAGTTCTGCCACCTTGGTTTCGCCATTTTTCTGCAACTCCGGTTTCCATCCTCGTTTTTCCTCGGGACATGTGGAGCCTTCTGACTGTCCTGGAGTGGATTCTGTGGTGGATAGGTTGCAGCGGATCTGGAATCATGTGGTGGACAACTTGAAGTTGTCACAGGAGAAGGCTCAGCGTTTTGCCAACCGCCGCCGCGGTGTGGGTCCCCGACTTCGTGTTGGGGATTTGGTATGGCTGTCTTCTCGATTTGTTCCTATGAAGGTCTCCTCTCCCAAATTTAAGCCTCGATTCATTGGTCCTTACAGGATATTGGAGATCCTTAATCCTGTGTCCTTTCGCCTGGATCTTCCGGTGTCGTTTGCCATTCACAATGTATTTCATAGGTCCTTGTTGCGGCGGTACGTTGTGCCTGTGGTTCCTTCTGCTGAGCCTCCTGCTCCGGTGTTGGTTGAGGGCGAGTTGGAGTACGTGGTGGAGAAGATCTTAGATTCTCGTCTCTCCAGGCGGAGGCTTCAGTACCTGGTCAAGTGGAAGGGCTATGGTCAGGAGGATAATTCCTGGGTGGTCGCCTCTGATGTGCATGCGGCCGATTTAGTTCGTGCCTTTCACGCCGCTCATCCTGATCGCCCTGGTGGTCTTGGTGAGGGTTCGGTGACCCCTCACTAAGGGGGGGGTACTGTTGTGAATTTACCTTTTGGCTCCCTCTAGTGGCTACTACTGATTTTACTCTGGGTATGTCTATCATCCCTTGTATGCTCACCTGGGTCGTTAGGTCAGGGGTGTTGCTATATAAGCTCCCTGGACCTTCAGTTCTATGCCTGGCAACGTTGATATCAGAGCTAATCTGTAGTGCTCTTGTCTACTGATCCTGGTTCCTGCGTGATTAAGCTAAGTCCGCTTTCTTGCTTTTTGCTATTTGTTTTTGTTTGCATTTTTGTCCAGCTTGTTCATTATCTGTATCCTTTCCTTGCTGGAAGCTCTAGGGAGGCTGGAGTTCTCCCCCCGGGCCGTTAGACGGTTCGGGGGTTCTTGAATCTCCAGTGTGGAATTTTGTTAGGGTTTTTGTTGACCATATAAGTTATCTTACTACATTCTGCTATTAGTAAGCGGGCCTCTCTTTGCTAAACCTAGTTCATCTCTGTGTTTGTCATTTCCTCTTACCTCACCGTTATTATTTGTGGGGGGCTTGTATCCTACTTTTGGGGTCTATTCTCTGGAGGCAAGAGAGGTCTTTGTTTTCCTCTTCTAGGGGTAGTTAGTCCTCCGGCTGGCGCGAGACATCTAGCGACCAACGTAGGCATGTTCCCCGGCTACTTCTAGTGTTGGCGTTAGGAGTAGATATATGGTCAACCCAGTTACCACTGCCCTATGAGCTGGATTTTTGCACTTCGCAGACTTGCTGATATCTCTGAGACCCTCGCCATTGGGGTCATAACAGTTCCAAAGAAATCCAAGCAGCCCTGCAGGCTCAGGGTGCATCTATGTCAGCGTAAAATATTCAATGATATTTCAATGAAATGAATCACTATGGCAGGAGACCCAGGAGGTCCTCACTGCTGACACAGAGATATAAACATTTTTGAGAAAGTATCTTGTGAACAGATGAGACCAAGATAGAGCTTTATGGTAAAGTGCATCATTCTATTGTTTACCAAAAATGGAATGAGGCCTGCAAAGAAATTAACAAGCTGCCTACAGTCAAATATGGTGGAAGTTCAAAGATGTTTTGGGATTGTTTTGCTGCTCTGGCACTGGAAGCCTTAACTGTGTGCAAGGCATCTTGAAATCTGAAGATTTACCAAATGATTTTGGGTTGCAATGTAGTGTCAGAATTCTGGGTTTGTGTCCTAGGTCAGGGGTTTTCCAGTGGGAAAATGACTCCAAACATATGTCAAGAAGCACCCAAAAATGGATGGAAACAAAGCCCTGGAGAGTTCTGAAGTGGACAGCAATGAGTCTGCATCTAAAAATCGGTGAACATGTGTGGAGAGATTTTAAAATTTCTGTTGGTAGAAGACACCCTTCAAATATGAGACCTGAAGCAGGTTGCAAAACAAGTTTAATCCAAAATTCCAGTTGAGAGGTGTAAGGGTGCACAGGGTGCGGAGATTCCGGATGTGTGCAATGAACACATCCGGAATCACCGCGCGTTCAGAAGGGGGCGGCACTTTGGGTGTGGGGGGTTTACCGCTCCATCCAAAGCGTCGTAAATCCGGACAGTGGACATGCACCCTAAGAAGCTTGTTGATGGTTATAGGAAGCAACTGATTGCAGTTACCGTATTTATTTCACAGAGTGTGCAACTAAATATTAAGTTGAGGTTGCCAACAGTTCTGTCCAGCCCATTTTTGTGGTTTTGTGTGATATTATGTCAAATTCTTTTCAGTTTTTTTTGTGTGTTGTTCCAATGCACACAAAGATAATAAACGTGTATAACAAACCATTCGCAATTGCAGTCATTTTCTAGGATAAATACTTCATTTTCTGGAACAATTTTAAGCCTGGCATCTGCATGTAGAGCCCCTTATTCCTTACGGTAGCTTTTGAGTTTTAGTCACAGGGCGGCACGGGTTCAGTCACAGCTCTGTGTATAAGCAATATAAAACCCGGCACTCAACTTCAATTTGGCTGCTGTAAGGTTTATTGTGTAGTATCAACACTAAAACGTTTCGGTCCTGTGGACCTTCCTCAGTTACTAATTGTGAGGTGAGTAGAGAGAAAAAAAAAAAAAAAAACTTCTTTGCCAATAGAGCCCTATTGGTGTAGCTTATTGTCACTCCGGCATAGGTTCTGGACAAGCGGTGGACACCGCGTCTACACCCGGACACAGCACAGCCTCAATGCTGCAATCTTGGAGGCACTCTGGACAATAAGCTACACCAATAGGGCTCTATTGGCAAAGAAGTTTTTTTTTTTCTCTACTCACCTCACAATTAGTAACTGAGGAAGGTCCACAGGACCGAAACGTTTTAGTGTTGATACTACACAATAAACCTTACAGCAGCCAAATTGAAGTTGAGTGCCGGGTTTTATATTGCTTAGTTATAGGGTGTGGGAGCCTACCCGTGCACCTACGTCAGCAGTGCTCACGTTTAAATTCACAGCTCTGTGTATAGAGAGTGATGGCTGTAACCATGCCACCGACTCAGCATTAGGGTCGGCTGCCTTCATTTTACACACACACACACACACACACACACACACACACACACACACACACACACACACACACACACACACACACTCCTTAACATTATAATTGCAACACAAAGAAGGAAAAGTCATGGAAATATGGAAATCACACAATTTATAGACATGTCATATGCAAAAGATGAAGAATTGAAAACAAAACAGCCTTTATTCAACATAGCAACACCAGGCCTCATGTTTCTTGTGCTACTGTGAGCAGTCTGCGTGGTCTAAACATTCTACCATTGCCTGCAGCATCTCCAGACTTGTCTCCCATCAAGCACATCTGGGACATCATTGTTTGGTAATTGCACAGGTAGCTGCCAGTAGCGGATCTTGATGATTTGCCAAAGTTCATTCAGTATGGCAGAAAGTTCCTCTGACCACCATCAATAACCACAGTGATAGTAGCTAAGGCGTGTAAGTGCGGGGATTACTGCACATGGCTAACACACTCTGTACTGAATAAATTGAGATGTTTTTAACATTTAGTTTCTTTTTTCATCATTTGCATATCATTATCATGTCTCTCCATCCTGTGATTTCCATAAATTTCACGTCTTTTCCTTCTTTGTGTTTCAGTTTCAATGTTGAGGAGTGGAGCTATATATACACACTGTATATCAGACTTATTTTTAATTGCGATTTGGGACAAAATAGGATCAAAGGAGAGGAAAAGACCACAAAATAAAAGAAGGGATAACAGATTTTTTTGTGTGCATTGATTATTGTTCTTTTAAATCTTTTATAGATATGGATATGACACAAATAAAAGGTGATCTATCATCAGTTAGCCAAGCTCCTCATGAGAAAGACTCAATGCTACGCAGAATCCTAGAAGGTAAGTTGTACTTTTTTTTCCTGTTTACCTTTTTAAATAATGTTTTCCACTTTCACACCAACAGTAATGTGAAATAATATGCACATCATCCAGAAGACAAGGATCTACAGAGTCCCTTTCTCTGGATTCTTGGGTGTCCCAGTTATAGATTGAGGATAACTTGCAACTATGGGAATAACCCTTTATCATATAGAATTTCAGGTAACATTTTCTGCTAGGAGTTCATATATTTTGGGGAGCCAGGTACGGACTGGGGCTGAAATTCATCCCTGGCATTTGAAATCACACAGGCCCATGCTGTCCCCATCCCCAAGCACCAGCTGGGGATATATTACTAATATTACCCGGAATGGAGGAAAGCAAGATTTCCTACAAGACCAAAATTTCTAATGATACCCATGGCCTGCTGGGGTAAGTCACTGAGTCAGCGACTTTGTGCTCTCTTACAACTCTTAACAGTATGGGTGTCTTGAGAACACAGATTCTGCTAGCAGACAAGGCAGCCCATGACCAGACAGGCCCTTCTGGCATTTGCCAGAATTGCCAGATGGCCAGTCTGGCCCTGGGAGCTACAATGGGTAAAATAAGTATTGAAATTCTCACTAATTTTCTAAGTAAATATATTTGTAAAGGTGCTATTGACATGAAATTCTCACCAGATGTCAGCAACAACCCATCCAATCCACACAGGCAAAGAGATCAAACCATAGATGTCCATAAATTAAGTTATATGTAATAATAAGAAATGACACAGGGAAAAAGTATTGTGTCAACGGGATTTTGCAACAGAGGGGGGCCAGACGATTGCGGTGTCTGGTTTCACAAACTCCTGTTAGAAGTACTTCACTATCTTATTAAACAGTGATTTTTTTTTCTTTGCTTACAGTGCATGGGTTAATGTGTTCAGTTGAGACTCCTGGAGCCTTCCTACCTGGATTGCCTCTGCTGTTCATTGTTTGACACTCCCCTCTGCTGTATATTCTCGATTCTGGCACTTAGGAATTGCCAGTGTTAGTTCTTACTGCCTGGTTTGGAGTTGGAGGTATAGTTCGTGGTTGTAGTTGGCGTTTAGAGATTTGCTCAGGAGATTATTGCTTGGAGTTTGTTTGTGTGCACATCCTCATCCTCTCCTATTTGGTTTCTCCTTCCTTTTACTCCCCTGTGTTCCACTCTGTTGTTTGGTGAGTGCATTTTCTATTAATTTTGATTTTAATTTATCCCTGTCCATCTTCCATCTTCCCTTGTTTGTCTGGTTAATGTTATCCTATACACTTCGGTTTCCCACCCCCCTGGGTGGGGGAAGGGAACAGATAAAGGTTGATATAGGAGCATACCAAGGCACGTGAACCTGGCGTCTCAAACTTCAGGAGTTATCCAGAAGATTGGGATAGACTAGGGTGCCCCTAGTTCTAGGGACCTGGTTAGCGCCCACAGTTCCAAGGCATTGTGTGACATATTGAAATGCTTACTGAAAGCCTTTGTTGGTGATTACACCTTCAAGACGTCTCCTATATGGTGAAACTAGTCACTTGCATTGCTAAGGTGTGATTTTGGTCGATTCTTCCACACAAACACTTTTTAAATAATGAAGGTCCGGAGGGCTCCTTCTATGAACTCTGAGCTTTAGTTCCTTCCACATATTTTCTATTGGATTCAGGTTAGGTGACTGGCTGGGTCATTCTACCAGCATTATTTTCTTTTTAAGAATTCAGTTGAGAGTTTCTTTGGCTGTGTGTTTGGGATAATTGTCTTGCTGATATGTCCACCCTTGTTTCATCTGCATCCTTCTGGTAGATGGCAGCAGATTTGTATCAAGAATGTCTCAGTACATTTGCCCTTTCATATTTCCTTCAATCATATGTAGTTTGCCAGTGCTATATGCTGAAAATCAGCCCTACACCATGACTTACCACCTCCAAACTTCACTTTTTTTCTATGGTGCTTTTGGGGGAAATGCAGTGCCTGTTGGCCTCCAAAGAGTTCAGTTTTGGTCTCATCTGACCAGACTACAGTATATTTTCCCAGTACTTCACAGGCTTGTTCAGCAAACTTTAAATGCGCTTGAACATACTTTTTGTTCAGCAATGGAGTTTTGCATGGTGAGCGTCCAGTCAGGCCATGGACATGGAGTGTTGTGAATTCTGCTTTTGGGCTCCCTCCGGTGGTTGTAGGTGGTAATGCAGTTGCCCCTGAGTTGCAGTCCTGGTCAGGTGTATCTGCTGATTGCAGTTCTGACTGGGGTATTTAGGCATGCAGGATTCATTAGTCCTTGCCAGTTGTCCATGGTTGTTGGGAGGTTTTGGTCCTGGTTTGGTTCCTTCTGCCTTCTGCCAAATCAGCAAAGATAAGTATCTGGTTTTGTTTCTTTGGCACACATGCTGTGTGCTTAATAATTCTGTGCTATTCAGTGTTTTTTTGTCCAGCTTAGATTGTGTCAGTATTTTCTCAGTCTTGTTGGATTCTCTGGAGTGGCAGATATACATTCCATGTCTTTAGTTAGATTGTGGAACTTTTTGTATTATCTGCTGTGGATATTTTTGGAAGGGTTTTAATACTGACCGCTTAGTATTCTGTCCTATCTTTCCCTATTTAGCTAGAGTGGCCTCTTTTGCTGAATCCTGTTTTCTGCCTGTGTGTGTCTTTCCTCTCCTACTCACATTCAATATTCGTGGGGGGCTGCCTATCCTTTGGGGTTCTGCTCTGAGGCAAGGTAGTATTCCTATTTCTATCTATAGGGGTATTTAGTCCTCTGGCTGTGTCAAGATGTCTAGGGTTTGTTAGGCACACCTCACGGCTACTTCTAGTTGCGGTGTTAGTTCAGGTTTTGCGGTCAGTACAGTTTCCACCTACTCCAGAGAAAGTTCATGCGGCTCCAAAGTCACCGGATCATAACAGTACAACTGGCCCACTATGAGTTAAATGCATCTCAGAAGAAGGGAAGAAAGGTGTTGAGTCATTTTTTTTCTGCAGTTTGCTTTGCTTTTTCTTCCCTCTTTTTCTCTGGGTGGCTAAGGAGTCTTGTGTTAGCATGGATGTTCAGGAATTAGCTTCTCATGTAGACCAGCTTGCTGCTAGGGTACAGGGAATTTCTGATTATATTGTTCAGACTCCTGTTTTAGAGCCGAAGATTCCTACTCCTGATTTGTTTTTTGGTGACAGGTCCAAATTTTTGAGTTTTAAAAACAACTGTAAACTGTTTTTTGCTTTGAGACCTCGATCCTCTGGGGATTCTATTCAGCAGGTTAAAATTGTCATTTCCCTGCTGCATGGTGATCCACAGGATTGGGCATTTTCCCTGGAATCTGGGAATCCGGCTTTGCTTAATGTAGATTCCTTTTTTCAGGCTTTAGGACTATTATATGATGAACCTAATTCTGTGGATCAAGCGGAGAAGACCTTGTTGGCCCTATCTCAGGGTCAAGAGGCGGCAGAATTGTATTGTCAGAAATTTAGAAAATGGTCTGCGTTGACTAAATGGAATGATGATGCTTTGGCTGCAATTTTGAGAAAGGGTCTTTCTGAATCCGTTAAAGATGTTATGGTGGGGTTTCCCACGCCTGTCGGTCTGAGTGATTCTATGTCTTTGGCCATTCAGATTGATCGGCGCTTGCGGGAGCGTAGAACTGTGCGCGCTGTGGCGTTGTCCTCAGAGCAGAGTCCTGAGCCAATGCAGTGTGATAGGATTCTGTCAAGGACAGAACGACAAGGACTCAGACGTCAGAATAGGTTGTGTTATTATTGTGGCGACGCTTCTCATGTTATTTCAGTCTGCCCTAAACGGACAAAGAGGATCGCTAGTTCATTTACCATCAGTACTGTACAACCTAAATTTCTGTTATCGGTGTCCTTGATCTGCTCATTGTCATCATTTTCTGTCTTGGTGTTTGTGGATTCAGGCGCCGCTTTGAACTTAATGGACCTTGAGTTTGCCAGGCGTTGTGGTTTCCCCTTGCAGCCCTTGCAGAACCTTATTTCTTTAAGGGGCATTGATGCTACACCTTTGGCTAAAAATAAGCCCCAAATTTGGACACAGGTGACCATGCGCATGGCGCCAGCCCATCAGGAAGATTGACGATTTCTGGTATTACATAATTTACATGATGCTATCGTGTTGGGTTTTCCGTGGTTGCAGGTACATAATCCTGTGTTGGATTGGAAGTCTATGTCTGTGACTAGTTGGGGTTGTCAGGGGGTTCATAATGATGTTCCTTTAATGTCAATCTCCTCTTCTTCCTCTTCCGAAATTCCAGAGTTTTTATCTGATTTTCAGGATGTATTTGATGAGCCCAAGTCCAGTTCTCTTCCACCGCACAGGGATTGTGATTGTGCTATTGATTTGATTCCAGGCTATAAGTTTCCTAAGGGCCGACTCTTCAACCTGTCTGTGCCTGAACATACCGCTATGCGGAGTCATGTTAAGGAGTCTTTGTAGAAAGGACATATTCGGCCATCTTCTTCACCGATGGGAGCAGGATTTTTTTTTGTTGCTAAGAAAGATGGCTCCTTGAGACCCTGTATTGATTATCGCCTCTTGAATAAGATCACGGTCAAGTTTCAATACCCTTTACCTTTGCTTTCCGATTTGTTTGCTAGGATTAAGGGGTCTAGTTGGTTTACGAAGATTGACCTTCGGGGGGCGTATAATCTTGTTCGTATTAAGCAGGGTGATGAATGGAAAACTGCATTCAATACGCCCGAAGGCCATTTTGAATGCCTTGTGATGCCGTTCGGGCTCACTAATGCTCCATCTGTTTTTCAATCTTTTATGCATGATATCTTCCGGACTTATATTGATAAATTCTTGATTGTATATTTGGACGATATTTTTGATTTTTTCTGATGATTGGGAGTCTCATGTGGAACAGGTCAGGATGGTATTTCAGATCCTTCGTGACAATGCTTTGTTTGTGAAGGGGTCTAAGTGTCTCTTTGGGGTGCAAAAGGTTTCTTTTTTGGGTTTTATTTTTTCCCCTTCATCTATTGAGATGGATCCGGTTAAGGTTCAGGCCATTCATGATTGGATTCAACCCACGTCCGTAAAGAGCCTTCAGAAATTTTGGGGTTTTGCAAATTTTTATCGCCGTTTCATTGCTAACTTTTCCAGCGTGGTTAAACCCTTGACCGATTTGACGAAAAAAGGCGCTGATGTGGCGAATTGGTCCTCTGCGGCTGTTTCTGCCTTTCAGGAGCTTAAACGTCGATTTACTTCTGCTCCGGTATTGCGCCAACCGGATGTTTCCCTTCCGTTTCAGGTTGAGATTGACGCTTCTGAGATTGGCGCAGGGGCCGTTTTGTCCCAGAGGGATCATGTTGGTTCCTTGACGAAACCGTGTGCATTCTTTTCCCGAAAATTTTTGCCTGCTGAACGCAATTATGATGTTGGCAATCGGGAGTTGTTGGCTATGAAGTGGGCATTTGAGGAGTGGCGACATTGGCTTGAGGGAGCTAAGCACCGTATTGTGGTCTTGACCGATTATAAGAATTTGATTTACATCGAGTCTGCCAAGCGGCTGAATCCTAGACAGGCTCGATGGTCCTTGTTTTTTTCTCGTTTTGATTTTGTGGTCTCGTATCTTCCGGGTTCCAAGAATATTAAGGCTGATGCCCTTTCTAGGAGTTTTTTGCCTGATTCTCCTGAGGTCCTTGAACCGGTCGGCATTTTGAAAGAAGGGGTGGTTCTTTCTGCTATTTCCCCTGATTTACGACGGGTTCTTCAGGAATTTCAGGCTGACAGACCTGATCGTTGTCCAGTGGGGAAACTGTTTGTTCCTGACAGATGGACTAGTAGAGTGATTTCTGAGGTTCACTGTTCTGTGTTGGCTGGTCATCCTGGTATTTTTGGTACCAGAGACTTGGTTGGTGCCTTTGCCTAAATTGCCTTCCTCTTCAGATTTAGTTTCGTTTTTTCAGCATGTGGTTCGTTTGCATGGTATTCCGGAGAATATTGTGTCTGGCAGAGGTTCCCAGTTTGTTTCTCGGTTTTGGCGGGCCTTTTGTGCTAGGCTGGGCATTGATTTATCTTTTTCCTCTGCATTTCATCCTCAGACAAATGGCGAAACCGAGCGAACTAATCAGACCTTGGAGACTTATTTGAGATGCTTTGTGTCTGCTAATCAGGATGATTGGGTGGCCTTTTTGCCATTGGCCGAGTTTGCCCTTAATAATCGGGCTAGTTCGGCTACTTTGGTTTCGTCTTTTTTTTGTAATTTTGGTTTTCATCCTCGTTTTTCTTCTGGGCAGGTTGAGCCTTCTGACTGTCCTGGTGTGGATTCGGTGGTTGACAGGTTGCAGCAGATTTGGGCTCATGTGGTGGACAATTTGGTGTTGTCTCAGGAGGAGGCTCAACGTTTTGCTAACCGTCGTCGGTGTGTTGGTTCCCGGCTTCAGGTTGGGGATGTGGTCTGGTTGTCTTCCCGTCATGTTCCTATGAAGGTTTCTTCTCCTAAGTTTAAGCCTCGGTTTATTGGTCCTTATAGGATTTCTGGGATTATTAATCCGGCGTCTTTTCGATTGGCGCTTCCGGAAATATGTGGTACCCGTTGTTCCCTCCAGCCCCTGTGTTGGTTGATGGGGAGTTGGAGTATGTGGTTGAGAAGATTTTGGATTCTCGTTTTTCGAGGCGGAAACTTCAGTATCTTGTCAAATGGAAGGGTTATGGCCAGGAGGATAATTCTTGGGTTTTTGCCTGTGATGTCCATGCTGCTGATTTGGTTCATGCTTTTCATCTGGCTCGTCCTGATCGGCCTGGGGGCTCTGGTGAGGGTTCGGTGACCCCTCCTCAAGGGGGGGGGTACTGTTGTGAATTCTGCTTTTGGGCTCCCTCCGGTTGTTGTAGGTGGTAATGCAGTTGCCCCTGAGTTGCAGTCCTGGTCAGGTATATCTGCTGCACCTAAACCGAAAAATACCCTCCTGGCCAGCAGAGGGCTTACCTCTATGCCATAATGTATAAACCTATAAACAATATGCTGGGTTACAAGATGGAAAGACCACTTATGAATAACAGAAAAGCAACCAAGCAAAGAGAGGTACCAAAACCAAAATAAATTTTATTTAAATGTCAAATACACAAAAAGGCAATATTTAAACCTGGACAAAAACAGTGAGAGGGAAAAAGAAACATGCCAATGAATGCCAACAGCCAATGAGATGTAAATGAATGGCTGGGGAAGGATACAACAAGTCCAGATGACCTGGACACACCACTGTCGGAAAAAGCCCAAAGATTTCTGATGGCAATCAAAATAAATACTGAATTTGCACACTGAGCAAGGAAAAATGCCCAGAAAAAGGCAGGGTGGTGATGGTGTCAACACCCGCTCAGGAGCACCTCCAAAAGGGTAAAATTAATGCTAAAATAGCAAATAAATCCAAGGAGCAGCTCCAACAAATCGAGTGCCATGAAAGCTTGTGCAGATTCAGAATAGGGCAAGCAGATATAGCCGGCGCCTAACCACCAGTCCTAGGCATAAGGTGTATGTGCTAGGCAAATAGTCAGTATGTTACCTTGAGACATGGCGGGCACCGGGCTCCGGCGATGTGGTGTGGACAGGAAGAGCCTCGACGCACGTTTCGCCGAGCAGGCTTCGTCAGGAGGCGTGGCTAAGTCTTAGAAGGGTTGGGCAATATATATGGGTAAATATAAGTGTAAAGGCCAATCGGCGCGCATCCATCATGATGCGGAAGCACCCGGCCACCGGATGCAGCGGCGCACCACGGAGTATGGGCGGGAGGACAAGACGTCATCTCCGCCCATCGCCGCGGCAACGCCGCAAACATCCGGCGAAGCCGGGCGCACCACAGCGCATGCGTGGAGCGCACACAGGCCTGAGGAATAGGCAGTGGTAAGATATGGGATCTGATGGGCAGAACACCCGGCGTGTGTCCGCGGTGGTGCGGAAGTCCCCGAACGGCGCGGGAGTACGGGCGGACGTGATATCCGCCCGTCTCCTCGGCAACGCCGCAAACACCCAGACTGGACGGGCAGACACCGCACCAACACAGGACAAAACACCAAGAGGACGGCCGCCGCAGCAGTAATGTAATGGAATGAGACTGCACTGAATAATGATGTCAGATCGCAAAAAAGCTATGGAATGGGCCAACATATTGTTACCAAATAGAGAACTCCTGAATAAGGTACATTACAGAGTAATTAGATTGCTATAAATTTGGTGGAAAACACAACGAAACAGACAAATATATTGGGATAACTTATAGCAAAAAGAAAAAAGAAAAAACATACGAAATTATAAATGTGCACCTCAAAAGCTACAATTAGTAGCCACCCATATAAGGTAGCAACTACCCAAAACAAGTTGATATGTTGGGACAGCATATAGCAAGAAGGGGCATGCAAAAATATAAATGTACACCCAAATACTACCGTTAATGGCCACCCATATAAGGTAGCAGTTGCCCAATAAATTATTCAAGTTATTTTGTGTATAAATAAGTCCATACAGCAATCTGAAACAGTGTACAGGATCATTAATGTTATAAATGCAGTAACAGTATCACTATCAAAAAACTTATTTTTTGAAAAAAGCACATATAACATCACAGAACCAGCAGTATCAAAAAACAAGCAGTCCATCCTAAAAAAATATACAAAAGGTTATGAACTGAAAGAACTCCACACGGGAGTGTTAACAGGCCACAGTCCAATGGATAATGATAACTTCACAGGTCCAGTAGATGCGGCAGTAGTCCATGTAATAAAGTCCATCATGAGATCCCATACGCAGAAATATGGCATGAAGAAAGAAACAATAGAAAACCTAAATAAAAATAATGATAAAAAACACATGGTGAATAATTAAAAAAGGTGCTATGTACAGATGGCTAGAACACCAAAATCATGAATAACATAACAACCCTACACAGAAGAATTAAAAACAATCTGGATTCATAAGAAAGACCTGAAACTGATGGCCTCATTGAGGCCAGTAGGTGAAAGTGTGTTCAAATTAACCATCCAGCGTGTCTCTTTTTGTAGGAGTTTTTGCTTCAGATTACCGCCGCGGATCCCCATATAAACATGGTCAATACCGCGGAAACTCAAACCCTTAGGGTTACTGTTATGGACATCAAAAAAATGTCTCGGGATGGACTTTAACTGGAGCGGCTCGGAACAGGTGGCAGAGCTTTTAATGTCCCTAATATGCTCCTGCACGCGAACCTTAAATGCCCTCGTCGTCATACCAATGTAGATACGATCGCAGGGGCATTTAGCGTAGTAAACAATCGCCTCTGTGTTACAGCTGATGTGGTGCACGATCTTATATGTAGTGTCACCAGAGGAATTAGTGAATTCTTTAGTTCTCAAAATATATTTACAGGCGGAACAACCACCACATGGAAAACATCCCCAGGGAGGACCCTTGGAACTAACACCAAATTGGCCAAAGGGGGTGCTCCTGGGGGGGACATAGTGACTTCTACAGAGAGTATCGCGTAACGTGCGTGATCTTCGCCACGTGATTAAAGGATATGGAGTCAATTGTCCCGATAGGTCCTTATCCGTCAGGAGGACCGACCAATGTTTCCTAAAAATTTCATTAATTTTTGACCAATTCGAATTGAATTGGGTAATAAAACGAGGTGCTGAGGCATTGTTGTCCGAAGACCTCCTGGGTTGTCCAGCCAAAAGCGAGGGTCTGTTTGAATGGAGGGCACGCAGAAACCCTCGCTGGATGTCACTCCGTCTTTAACCCCTATCCCTGAACCGGCGTGTCAGTTCCCCCGCCTGTCCAAGAAAAGCTCCCTCACTGGAACAGATTCTGCGGGCACGCAGAAACTGACCAATATCTGCTGATTGCAGTTCTGACTGGGGTATTTAGGCGTGCAGGATTCATTAGTCCTTGCCAGTTGTCCATGGTTGTTGGGAGGTTTTGGTCCAGGTTTGGTTCCTTCTGCCTTCTGCCAAATCAGCAAAGATAAGTGTTTGGTTTTGTTTCTTTGGCACACATGCTGTGTGCTTAATAATTCTGTGCTATTCAGTGTTTTTTTGTCCAGCTTAGATTGTGTCAGTATTTTCTCAGTCTTGTTGGATTCTCTGGAGTGGCAGATATACATTCCATGTCTTTAGTTAGATTGTGGAACTTTTTGTATTATCTGCTGTGGATATTTTTGGAAGGGTTTTAATACTGACCGCTTAGTATTCTGTCCTATCTTTCCCTATTTAGCTAGAGTGGCCTCTTATGCTGAATCCTGTTTTCTGCCTGTGTGTGTCTTTCCTCTCCTACTCACAGTCAATATTCGTGGGGGGCTGCCTATCCTTTGGGGGTCTGCTCTGAGGCAAGGTAGTATTCCTATTTCTATCTATAGGGGTATTTAGTCCTCTGGCTGTGTCGAGGTGTCTAGGGTTTGTAAGGCACACCCCACGGCTACTTCTAGTTGCGGTGTTAGTTCAGGTTTTGCGGTCAGTACAGTTTCCACCTACTCCAGAGAAAGTTCATGCGGCTCCAAAGTCACCGGATCATAACAGTTGAGTGCATTTATTACAGTTTTCTTTGAAACAATTGTACCTGCTGATTCCAAGTCTTTCTGTAGCTCTCTACAGGTGGTCCTTAGCTCTTGGATAATTCATCTGATAATTTTTTTCACCCCTCTGAAATCTTGCGGGGGAGCGCCTGGTCATGGCAGGTTTATGACGAAATTATGTTCTTTCAATTTCTGGTTTATGGAACCAAGAGTGCTCACTGAACCTTCAGTAGTTAAGAAATAACTTTATAACCAATGTCATCAGTATGTTTTCCTAAATAAAATTGTGAAAGTCTTGAGACAGTTCACTGGTTTTACCCATAATGAGATGTTTCTTGTGTGACACCTTGGTAATGAGACACGTTTTTATAGGCCATCAGTTGAATCAGCTGATATTATTTTTCACTAAGTGACAGGATTGCTTTCTAATTATTGATAGATTTCAGCTAGTGTCATGACTTTCCATGGCCTTTTTGCACCCATCTTTATTCCCTGTGTCATTTCTCTTTATTACACATGATGTAATTTATGGACATCTATGTTTTGCTTTCTTTGGATGGGTTGTTACTGACATCTGGTGAGAATTTCATGTCAAGATCATCTTTAAAAATATATTTACTTAGAAAATTGGAGACGTAGTCAATACTTATTTCACCCGCTGTATAAGTCACAACATGTAACTTTCAGTGTTTTTTATTTTAGTTCTTATGGCTGACTCTGTGGTAAGACATAGGTCCCCATACATGCAAGTGTTGCTTTGATTCGTAGTAAATTCCAGTATTCTAACCCATTGCAATTATGTCCATCTATCATGCCCAGAAACCTAACATACTGGGCATGAGAGTAAAGATAAGTGGCTAGTGTTACAGCAGTATCACACAAATATACCTTATACCAGGGGTGGGGAATCTTTTTTCTACCAAAGGCCATTAATCTTTCATTTCATGCCCTTCAGTGTTCAGTAATGAACTCTGTGTGTGTGCTAACAGAGCAAGAAGAAATTAATGAGCTTGTGGCAATCAAAATCCCTGCCCAAGAATGCGGTCCCTGAGAATCTGCCCGGGGGCCTGAGGTTCCCCACCCCTGCCTTATACCATGCAGGAACAAATTCAGCACATGCAACATCTCCTGCGCAGAGGAGGAAGCAAAAGAGAATATACAGACAGGACAGCAGGGGATCACATCGGACTCTATTTATGATGCAAAACATGCTGCCTCTTTTTAAACACGTTTGCTTCCTCCTCTGTACATTCAGACACAGCCATTACACAGTACACAGCAGGGCACATTACTCCCAAGCAACATGCCCGCTGCCTTGGGGACATACTTGATTCCGAGCTTTCATTCACCCCCCACATCCGATCACTGGCTCGTTTTTCTTATCTGCATCTCAAAAACATTTATAGAATTCGCCCTTTTCTTACTTTTGACTCTGCAAAAACTCTTACTGTTCCTCATATTCATTCTCATCTGGACTATTGTAACTCTCTCTTAATCGGCCTTCCTCTTACCAAACTCTCTCCTCTCTAATCTGTCCTGAATGCTGCTGCCAGGATTATATTACTTACCAACCGTTACACCGATGCCTCTACCTTGTGCCAGTCATTACACTGGCTACCCATCAACTCCAGAATCCAGTACAAAACTACTACCCTCATCCACAAAGCACTCCATGGCTCAGCACCACCCTACATCTCCTCCCTGGTCTCAGTCTACCACCCTACCTGTGCTCTCCGTTCTGATAATGACCTCAGGTTAGCATCCTCAATAATCAGAACCTCCCACTCAAGACTCCAAGACTTTTCACGTGCTTCGCCATTCGCTTTGGAATGCACTACCCAGGTTAATACGATTAATCCCCACAGTTTTAAGCGTGTCTTAAAAATGCATTTGTTCAGACTGGCCTACTGCCTCAACGCATTAACCTAACTATCCCTGGGTGTCCCATTCAAAAAACTTAAACCATAATCAGGTTCCTCGCATCATGTTCTCATACACTTTATGCAGTTAATAGCCCTCTGTGTCTGTACTGCTACATACTTAGGCAGTTAACTGGTTCATGCAGCTTTACATGAACACCCGAGCCTTACACTATGGCTGGTCCAAATAACTAAAGCAATTGTTACCATCCACCTCTCGTGTCTCCCCTTTTCCTCATAGGTTGTAAGCTTGCGAGCAGGGCCCTCACTCCTCCTGGTATCTATTTTGAACTGTGATTTCTGTTATGCTGTAATGTCTATTGTCTGTACAAGTCCCCTCTATAATTTGTAAAGCGCTGCGGAATATGTTGGCGCTATATAAATAAAATTATTATTATAAGATTTTCTCAGCACAGGAACATTTTTTTAAACACATCCAATTGTGGAAATTATTATTATTCCATGAAATTTAATTAAAATGTACTTTCTTCTTTAGAAAACCCCTTTAATGAAGGTTTTATTTTAATTATTATTTTTTTTTTATTAATTCTATCCAGGAAGCAGCACAGCCGGCTATTATGATATCAATTATGAAGATGTATATGACACATGTGCTGGAAGTTCACTTTATGAGATAGTTTGTGATACAGAACAATCCTCAGCAGTAGCAAAAAATCGTCCTCCTGTACCTGTTCCAAGACCGACACAACTACCAGATACACAGCCGTACATTGCACAGTGTAAGTTTACGTTGAAATTTTAGGTTGTTTGTTGTTGTTTTTTTTGTATACCTTAAGAAATGTTGGAAAATGTTTACTGTATTCACTCTGGTTTTACGGTCGAACAATTTATGAACATAAATTATAAAAATCAATTGATAAATTGATCTGTTCCTTTTCCTTTATTTTTTTCTTGCCAATTATTGGTGCATTATTTTGCCATTATGCAATCCATGCCAATCATTGCCCAGTCTAAACAGTGCAAAAAGATATACAAAAATGAATACAAAAATAGTAGTTTTAAAATTTCCTATTGTCATTTTTTATTAAAAAAATTATTTGAAATAATCACAGTATTTAAAAAAAAAACCATTTCTCCTTTGAGAGAATATTCTTAATAAGCAATCTGCAGATCTGTTTATATATTAATTATGTTTTCTAACCCCCAAAGAGTACTCCAACAAAAACACAGTGTCTGCAAATTGAGATTCTGGTTTGGCTATTATCCTAAGTCATGTGACAAGGCTCGTTAAAGGGTCGACATTGACTGTTAGGATTGCTACTTCCTATAGGTGGCACTAGAGTGCCTCTTTGAAGAGACAATTTGCAGCATTTATAGTCATTGGTATAGCGTGGAGGAGGTCAAAAGAATGGTTGACCTAAGCACCAAATTCTATGGATGGTGCCAAATTTTGCCAATTTCCCTCACTGCAGTGTAGCGATGTGCGTTGAATGCTTGTCGGATGGACTGTGGCTGCTGAGGCAGAGAGCAGCAGCCTGTGAAAACCCATCTCAACTGATGCACTCTGCACATGCAGTGACTGAGATGACAAAGGCTGAGTTGTGCTCTCATACAGCTCCCTGCCTCTCCTTTCACTTGGTATTTTGTGAGAAGAGACGGAGAATGACTGGGAGAGCTGTCCTGACAAAAAAACAAAAAACAGTCACTAATGTTATAATAAACTTTAATTTTGTACTTCCTTTTTCAATTCTTAGCTACAGTTAGGGTACTGTCACACAGTGGCACTTTGGTCGCTACGACGGTACGATCCGTGACGTTCCAGCGATATCCATACGATATCACTGTGTCTGACAAGCAGCAGCGATCAGGGACCCTGCTGAGAATCGTACGTCGTAGCAGATCGTTTGGAACTTTATTTCGTCGCTGGCTCTCCCGCTGTCATCGCTGGATCGTTGTGTGTGACACCGATCCAGCGATGCGTTCGCTTGTAACCAGGGTAAACATCGGGTTACTAAGCGCAGGGCCGCGCTTAGTAACCCGATGTTTACCCTGGTTACCATCGTAAATGTAAAAAAAAAAAAAACGTACATACTCACATTCTGGTGTCCGTCAGGTCCCTCGCCGTCAGCTTCCCGCACTGACTGAATGCCGGCCGTAAAGTAAAAGCAGAGCAAAGCGGTGACGTCACCGCTGTGCTCTGCTTTCACTTTACGGCCGGCACTCAGTCAGTGCGGGATACAGACGGCAAGGGATCTGTCGGACACCGGAATGTGAGTATGTACGGTTTGGTTTTTTTACATTTACGATGGTAACCAGGGTAAACATCGGGTTACTAAGCGTGGCCCTGCGCTTAGTAACCCGATGTTTACCCTGGTTACCCCGGGACTTCGGCATCGTTGGTCGCTGGAGAGCTGTCTGTGTGACAGCTCCCCAGCGACCACACAACGACTTACCAACGATCACGGCCAGGTCGTATCGCTGGTCGTGATCGTTGGTAAATCGTTTTGTGTAACGGTACCCTTAGGACTACGATTAGAGAATTGCTAGGGTTAGGGTAGGAGTTAGGATTAGGATTAGGAATAGAGTTATGGCTGCGATTAGAGCTAGGCTACGTTCCCACAAGTTTTTTGTTAGTTTTTGATGCTGAAGATTTTCTGCAGCATTTCTGCACCTGTTAAATAAATTTGGTTATTTGCATTTTTTTATTGCAGTTTTTAGTTTGTTTTGTTTTTTTTCATGTGTTTTTATGTCGTTTTTGACACTGCAGTGTTTGTCTATTTGGTGTGTCGCTTTTTAAATACTGCTGCTTTGTTTTGGATACTTTCTGGTTTTTGGCTTTGAGAAAACGTCATGTAGAGATTACGTGTGATTTTAATGTGTTTATGCAGTAAAAATATATATGTGTTTTTAAAATATATGTGTTTTTTACATTTTCCGCATCTAATGCAAGTCTGTGGGGAAAATCTGCACGGTAAACTCAACATACCCAGAAGAGATATTGAGATATTAACAAGTCAGTTTATGTAGCATTGAAAAAGGCACAGAGGCCATGGGATTTCTCTTTAAATTCCATCCAGTTTGCTGGAACTGTAAGATGCTGTGTTTCTGATGCTGCAAAAACACATAGCGCCAAAAAGTCATCATGGGCATACAGCCTTAGGGTTAGGACTAGGTTAGCGATAGTGCATGGGTTAGAGTTAGGGATAGAGTAATAAAATAGTACATAAAAAAGGACTAAAATGTAATTTAAAAGTAAAAAAAATAAAACAATGTATAATTTTTTTATTTTTAAAATATTTTATGTCAGATTTCAGCCAAAGGCAAAAATTTAATAGAGAGTTAAAGAGAAAACTATTAATATTTTTTAACTCCCATACATGTGCATTGGGGATTAGGGTTCTAATACTGTACTGGCAAAGGGGGACTCAGGAAATGATAACCGTCCACGGGTTACAGGGCTCAAATTACTTGCCTTGCCCCAGTTGACGGCAATCCACACTTTGCCTTTGTCTATAATGTTGGCAAAATGCTGATGAAGAGGAACCACCCACTGAAATGGCAAGCTACAGAGTATGGACATAGACTGGTATTTGTAGCAAAAGCATTGTGGTAAGATCACCAAGACCATGTTTTTCCTGTGTTTTCGTTTAAAGGGAACTTGTCATGTGAAATAACACTATTAGGCTCTGTGCCCATGTTGCGTTTTTTATGTGCTTCTGCCGCGTTTTGTGCTGTAGCGGAAACACATAAAAACACTTAAAAAAAACACACTCCCATGCAATCCTCTGGGATTCCGCAGTTGCTCTGCCCATGCTGCGGATTTTCCTGCTGCGGAATCGCATAGCGATAAAATCTGCAGCAGGTTCATTATTTCTGCAGAATCGGGGCGATTCCACCGCCATAGGATTGCATTGAAACGCTCACTTTACGCATGTGGTAATGCCCACCATGAGTAAAGTGAGCGCTTCATGTGCCGATGGTACCCATGGTTTGGAGGAGAGGAGACTCTCCTTCAGGCCCTGGGATCCATATTCATGTAAAAAAAAAGAATTAAAATAAAAAATAGGGATATACTCACCTTCTGATGGTGCTCGGAGTACTCCCGCCTCTCAGCGGTGCACGCGGCGGCTTCAGGTCCCAGGGATGCATTGCACCTGAGATGACGTTGCGGTCACGCGACCAGGATGTCAAAAAGGTCCTTCGCGCAAAGCATCCCTGGGAATAGAACGTACCGGGAGCGCCACTGAGGAGATCGGGAGCAGTCGGAAGGTGAGAATAACCATATTTTAAATTTTTTTTATTATTTTGAACATTCTATATTTTACTATTGATGCTGCATAGGCAGCATCAATAGTAAAAAGTTGGTCACACTTGTCAAGTACTATGCTTGACAAGTGTAACCAAGCTGTCAATCACTTTTCCAAGCGATGCTTCAAATCGCTTGAAAAAAGCTAGCATTCTCAAAGCTAAAAGCAGGACATGTGGACTTGCATTTCTGCAACGTGGGCACATAGCCTTAACCTGCAGATAAGGCGGTTAATCTGCAGGCTAATAGCGCTCTGAGAGCCCCACTGCCAGGAGGAAATTGCCAATAGCGGCGAGTGTGTTCAGTCACCACTCTGTGTATAAAGAGCTGACTGGCAGCGGCTCTGCATTAGGGTTGGTTGTCAGTCAGTGTCGGGGGGCGTGGTTAAAGCTGCCGCTCCCCATACACAGCAGTGACTGAATAAAGTTAATTTCCTCTCTGCTGCTGCATTGTAGCAGAACGCTATTAACTTGCAGATTAACCCCACATCTGCAGGTTAATAGCGTATTTTCGTGTGACAGATTCCCTTTATAGGAATGTTGTAATCTGAAGACAGCATGCTATAGGGGTAGCACTGAATTCAGTTTTGCCTCTCTTATCAAGCTTTGTCCTGTTGTTTATTTGCAATGATTGGTTTAGCACCAGGAGCTTTCCTGGGAAACAGCAGTCTCCTGGTCTGACTCCACCCCCTCCTGTGATAAGCAGCTCACTATCTATAGCTATGTAGACAGAGAGTCGGGTGTGGTTGGGGCTAGCTTTTTCTGCTCTGCTGCATTACTAAGTCTAAAAACTCTACTTGTGTCAGAACCGCTGCACCCAGTAAACTAAGTGATACATCGTTGGATTCAGAGTCTCTTTGCCTACATCATGCTGTGGATGAGGTAGCAAAAACCTGTTGACACAATTCCCATGGATGGAATAGTACGTCATCGAGATTCTCACAGCTGACACCTGGCACTAAGTGCCAGGAGTGGTCACAGAACGCTCGCGACACTTTAACTCCTGGAATGCTGCGATCGAACGTGATTGCAGCATTCCGTGAGCAGGCAGAGGGCTGACAGCCCCTCTGCCTTTGTATCGGAGACCCCGCGGCGTGACGCGGGGTCTTGATCGTTGCCATGGAGACCCGATGTCGTCATGACAACATCCGGGCCTCCAGAGAGCTGAGAAACTTCCTGTCATGCGCAGTGTATGTCTGGAAGTCTCTCAGGTCAGCATGCAGTAAGTGCAGCACTGACAGCTTCTATAGCATGCAAATGCTGCTTCATCTGCATGTTATAGAAGCAATTAACCTGCAAAAAATGATTGTCCCATTGTGGGACAAAGTGGAAAAGTAAGAATAAAGTTAAAAAAAAAAAAAAAATTAAAATAATTGTAAAAATATTTTTTTAAAAATAATAAAAAAATAATAAAAAAATCAATATTTATTCTATCACTAAATAAATATTTGAATGAAAAAAAATCTAAACAATAAAAGTACACATATTTGGTATCGCCGTGTCCGTAATGACCCGACCTATAAAACTGTCCCACTAGTTATCCCCTTTAGTGAACACCATAAAAAAAACCCACACAATCAAAAAGACGTATATAAATAAAAATGGTACCGCTGAAAATGTCATCTTGTCCCACAAAAAAACGAGCTGCCATACAGCATCATCAGCGAAAAAATAATAAAGTTATAGCTGTCAGAATAAAGCGATGCAAAAACAATGAGGTATCGCCAGTAGCGTAGCTACTGGGGGGGTAGAGGGGGCCATCGCCCCGGGCCCTGTCACATGAAGGGGCCCACTGGGAGCCAGGGCCACTTCTGAGTCGAGGCAGAACACTGCATAGGAGCAGAGCAGTATAATGTCTGCTCCCGTCTGACGGAGACTCTGCAGGCTGCTAGCACAGTGGCCGGCTGCAGTCTCCCTCCTGCAGTGAATGGTTTCGCCCGTCTGACCTGATCATGAAGCTTTTCCCCGGCTGCATTTTTTCTTCACTCTGTGCACGCTGGGATTGGCTCAGGCACGCTTGGTCCTAGTGCCCACATCTTGCATTTCACTTACTTCCTGGTCCTGCCTGCAGTGTAGTGATGGGCAGTCCGGCTCTTTTTGGTGATCCGGCTCTCATGACTCCGCACACCAAAAAGAGCCGGCTCTTTCGGCTCACGAACCGGCTCTTTTTGGATCCTAAATGGATCCCTATTGAATATCTATTCAGGGTCCGAAACTCCACCCACCTACCGCAGAAACTCCGCCCACTTCTTTAGAGCAAATTAAATTGAAGAGTGGGCGGGGTTTTGCTCAGGTGGGCGGAGTTACACATGCCAAAGCCCGGGATTTTACGCCCAGTGAGAGCCATTCAGGAATTTTAGTGGCTCTCACTGGTGTGCCGGCTCCCATCGTTCACAGCGGGGAGCCGGCTCTTTGTGTCGGCTCGTTCACAAACGACACATCACTACTGCAGAGCAAACTTCATCAGTAAGTGGGGATGGAACTTATTAGGTTTATTAAATTCAGGTATGTCAGTGTGAGACCGTTGGGGTATTGTGGGGGCTGAAAGTGAGTGAGGGGGACAGGGTACTGGGGGGTGAATGTAAGACCATTTGGGGGCTGTGAAGGCAGAAGGTGGGTAAGGTGGGTCAGGGCACTTAGGGGGTGGATGTGAGACCATGGGGGTGTTGTGGGGGCTGAAGGTGGGTGAGGTGGGACAGGGTACTGGGGGGTGGATGTGAGATGATGGGGGTATTGGGGCTGAAGTGGGGGAGGAGGGACAGGTCACTGGGGGCTGAATATTATGTTTTGTTCTGATATTATATGTACTCCATCATGTAATATTTGCTGTCTGGGGAGGCTGGAGATGGAGGGTGGGTAGGGGGCTATTGATACGAACCACCTGTGTCTTTTATGAGTATTAGTATAAGGAGCCCGCATACAATAACCAAGAGCTGCATCACATTTACAGCACCACTCCAGCATTTTTTTTAAATTTCATTGCTGGAGCGGTGCTGACAATCCACGTCCCCTGCCCCTGTCTGATACTCACCTTCTGGCGTTTTCATCTGTTTTAGTCTCCGTTCGGCTCCGTCTCCTGCAGTTTGTGGCCTGTCCGAGGCTCCAGTGTTTTATGGAACAGCGCAGAGGTCACTAATCATTGTGAGTCTGTGGGAGCCTCGTTCTGGCCTCTTTCTCACTCTCAGGCTATGTGCACACGGTCCGGATTGGCCGCTGCGGATTCACAGCAGTTTTCCATCTGGTTTACAGTGCCATGTAAACCTATGGAAAACCAAATCCGCAGTGCCCATGGTGTGGAAAATACCACGCGGAAACGCTGCATTGTATTTTTAGCAGCATGTCATTTCTTTTTGAGGATTCCACAGCGTTTTACACCTGCTCCTGTATAGGATTCCGCAAGTGAAATCTGCACAAAAAACAGGAAATCCGCGGTAAATCCGCACACGAATCCGCAACAAGTGCACGTAGCCTCATAGTCTTACATTGAGCGCTTGTGACATAGCTTCTAACTTCTGGCCAGTCAGAAGCTGCGCTCACAGGTTTGAGCCGCGGCACTGCAGCAGTGCCACAAAATAGTGAATACGTCGGAGGATGAGTAAATGACCAGGGTATCCAAATCATGACAGGGAGCTGTGAGTCCATCATACTGTGTATAAGGGAGCTGCGAGCCCATCATACTGTGTATAGGGGAGCTGCGGGCCCATCATACTATGTATAAGGGAGCTGCGGGCCCATCATACTGTGTATAAGGGAGCTGTGAGTCCATCATACTGTGTATAAGGGAGCTGCGGGTCCATCATACTGTGTATAAGGGAGCTGCGGGTCCAGCATACTGTGTATAAGGGAGCTGTGGGCCCATCATACTGTGTATAAGGGAGCTGCGGACACATCATACTGTGTATAAGGGAGCTGTGGGCCCATAATACTGTGTATAAGGAAGCTGTGGGCCCATCATACTGTGTATAAGGGAGCTGCGGGTCCATCATACTGTGTAAAGGGAGCTGCGGGCCCATCATACTGTGTATACGGGAGCTTCGGGCCAATCATACTATGTATAAGGGAGCTGCGGGCCCATCATACTGTGTATAAGGGAGCTGCGGGCCCATAATACTGTGTATAAGGGAGCTGTGGGCCCATCATACTGTGTATAAGGGAGCTGTGGGCCCATCATACTGTGTATACGGGAGCTGCGGGCCAATCATACTGTGTATACGGGAGCTGCAGGCCAATCATACTATGTATAAGGGAGCTGCGGGTCCATCATACTGTGTATAAGGGAGCTGTGGGCCCATCATACTGTGTATAAGGGAGCTGTGGGCCCATCATACTGTGTATAAGGGAGCTGTGGGCCCATCATACTGTGTATACGGGAGCTGTGGGCCCATCATACTGTGTATACGGGAGCTGTGGGCCCATCATACTGTGTATAGGGGAGCATTGGGCTCATACTATGTATAGGGGAGCTGTGGGCCCATCATACTGTGTATAAGGAAGCTGTGGGCCTATCATACTGTGTACAGGGGAACTGTGGGGGACATCATACTGTTTGAAGGGAGCTGCAGGCCCATCATACTGTGTATAAGGAACTGTGAAGGCATATTGTGCATATGGGAGCTGTTGGCCCATTACACTGTATATAGGGGAGCTCTGGGGGGCATTATACTTTCTATTGTGGAGTTCTGTCAGCATTATACTGTGTATAGGGGAGCATTGGGCTCATACTATCTATAGGGGAGCAGTGGGATCATATTGTGTAGAGGGGAGCAGTGGGAACATCATACTGTGTAGAGGGGAGCAGTGGGAACATCATGCGGTGTATAGGGGAGTTATAGAATCATCATACTGTGTATAGGGAGCTGTGGGGGCCTTAGACTGTGTATAGGGAAGCTTTAAGCTCACCATACTGTGTATAATGGAGCAGTACATGGGGGAACGTAGGGGACATTATTAAATGTTAAGTGGGCACTTAAGCATCATTGTTATAGGGGCACTCAGAGTATTGTGACCATCAAAGTTGCATATGGTCACAATATGGCGGTAAAGTCAACGTTCGTTTTTGTATATAGATTTATTTTCAATAACAGTAGGGTCATATTCTGAGGCTCCCCTATATTCACAATTAGAGTGCGCAACTGTAGTTGTAATCAGGGTTAGCTGGTTAGGGGCCCACTCAGATGTTTCGCCCCCCCTAAGTTGAAACCCTAGCTACGCCTCTGGGTATCGCTCTAATAGTACTTCATGAATTGCTGGTTTTTGATCATTTTTTCTCCCAAAAATCTGAATAGAAAGTGATCAAAAAATGTGATGTGTCTGAAAATTATACCAATAATAATGTCAGCTCGTCCCGCAAAAAACAAGACCTACATGACTCTGTGGGCCAAAATATGGAAAAATTATAGCTCTCAAAATGTGGTGATGCAAAAACTTTTTTGCAATAAAAAGCGTCTGTAACGCGTGACAGCAGCCAAACATAAAAACCCGCTATAACGCCTCTTTCACACGTCCTGATATTTCTGGTACCAGAGATGTAAGTGTCCATGTGGTAATACCTGCGGCACATGTGTGGCATGTGTTTGCTGCATCAGTACCACACAGACGGGCGCCAGGAAAGAAGCGTTACAGTAAGCGCTGTTCCCCGGCGCCGGGTGCTGAACACGGCTCTCATCATTCTTCCCTGCTCTGCCGGAGATCGGCACGAGCAGGGGAGAATGATAAGAGTTACATTTAACCCCTTAATGACAGCCGATATGCCTTTTAACGGCGGCAGTTAAGGGTACTTAAACCATAGCGCCGCTTTTTAACAGCGCTGAGGTTTAATGTTATAGCACCCCCCAGAGTCGGAATTTCTCGAGGGTCTCAGCTGCTGGGGGTAGCCGAGACCCCATAGAACATGATTCGGGTTGGTTCTTACCAACTCTGGTGTTGCAATCGCCGTTACTAACAGTATAACGGCGACCGCAAAATAAATGTATTTTTTTCTATTTTCCCATTAGGGTTAGAGTTGGGTTAAAGTGAGTTGGGCTAAAGTTAGGGTTTGGGCTAAAGTCAGGGTTAGGGTTGGGGCTAAAGTTAGGGTTGGGGCTAAAGTTAGGGTTAGGGTTGGGATTAGGGTTAGGGGTGTGTTGGGGTTAGAGTTGGAGTTAGAATTGGAGGGTTTCCACTGTTTAGGCACATCAGGGGTTCTCCAAACGTGACATGGCGTCCGATCTTAATTCCAGCCAATTTTGCGTTGAAAAACTAAAACGGCGCTACTTCCCTTCTGAACTCTGCCATGGACCCAAACAGTGGTTTACCCCCACATATGGGGTATCAGCATACTCAGGACAAATTGCCTAACAAATTATGGGGTCCAATTTCTCTTATTACCCTAGCAAAAATAAAAAAATGGGGGCAAAAAGATAATTTTTGTGAAAAAATATGATTTTTTAAATTTGTATGCATACAGTTAATAATTTAATAATTTGGCACTCAACTTATTTGCGGCTGTTGCTTTGAAATTTTTTTTTAATTGCAATCCAAAATAAACATTTCGTTAGACGTCTAACCAGCTGCGGACACTGCGTTAGATGCGCAGCCTTTCTGGTCCATCTGGCTACGGTCCCATTACAAATCTGAAGTTCTACTCCTCGATGTCTCATTAGACATATGGCCACATTTGGGAAATTACTCTCGCGAGGGGTCTTTCTGTGTGAGCCCCCATTCATGAGCCTATATTGATGTACAGTGATACCTACTAGATACACCTCAAGAGCAGTTGGTTTACTGAAGAAGGTCTTGTTTTGACCGAAACGTATATTTTGGACTGCAATTAAAAATTTTTTTCAAAGCAACAGCCGCAAATAAGTTGAGTGCCAAATTATTTACTGTATGTTCACTGGTTTGGGGAACCTATCTTGTGCACCAACACAGCTGTGCCACGATATACTTTATTATTTTTTAATTTTTATGGCTCTACATTATAAACTTCTGTGAAGCACTTGGAGGTTCAAAGTGCTCACCACACATCTAGATAAGTTCCTTAGAGGGTCTAGTTTCCAAAATGGGGTCACTTGTGAGGGGTTTCCACTGTTTAGGCACATTAGGGGCTCTACAAACACAACATGGCATCCGATCTCAATTCCAGCCAATTTTGCATTGGAAAGTCAAATGGCGCTCCTTCCCTTCCGAGCACTGCCATGCGCCTAAGCAGTAGTTTACCTGCACATATGGGGTATCAGCATACTCAGGACAAACTGCACAACAACTTATGAGGCACAATTTCTCCTGCTGCCCTTGTGAAAATAAAAAATTGGGGGGCGAAAAGATCATTTTGTAAAAAAAGTTTTTTTTATTTTTACGGCTCTACGTTTTAAACTACTGTAAAGCACTTGCGGGTTCAAAGTGCTCACCACACATCTAGATAAGTTCCTTAGAGGGTCTAGTTTCCAAAACGGTGTCACTTGTGGGGTGTTTCCACTGTTTAGGCACATCAGGGGCTCTCCAAATGCAACATGGCGTCCAATCTCAATTCCAGCCAATTTTGCATTAAAAAAGTAAAACGGCGCTCCTTCCCTTCCGAACTCTGCCATGCCCCCAAACAGTGGTTTACCCCCACATATGAGGTATCAGCAGACTCAGGACAAATTGCACAACAACTGCTGGGGTCCAATTGCTTCTGTTACCCTTGCGGAAAAAAATTGGGGGTGAAAAGATCATTTTTGTGAAAAAAATATGATTTTTTATTTTTACGGCTCTACGTTATAAACTTCTGTGAAGCACTAGGGGGTTCAAAGTGCTCACCACACATCTAGTTAAGTTCCTTAGAGGGTCTAGTTGCCAAAATGGGGTCACTTGTGTGGGGTTTCCAATGTTTAGGCACATCAGGGGCTCTCCAAACGCAACATGGCGTCCGATCTCAATTCCAGCCAATTTTGCATTGAAAAATCAAACGGTGCTCCTTCCCTTATTAGCTCTGCCATGCGCCCAAACAGTAGTTTACCTGCACAAATTGGGTATCAGCGTACTCAAGACAAATTGTCCAACAACTTTTGGGGTCCAATTTATCCTGGTACCGATGGTAAAATAAAAAAAATGGATCTGAATTAAATTTTTTCTGAAAAAAAAGTTAAATGTTCATTTTTTTTTAAACATTTAAAAAATTCATGTAAAGCACCTGAAGAGATAATAAACTTCTTGAACGTGATTTTGGGCACCTTAAGGGGTGCAGTTTTTAGAATGGTGTCACTTTTAGGTATTTTCTATCATATAAACCCCCCAAAGTGACTTCAAATGTGATGTTGTCCATAAAATAAATGGGGTTGTAAAAATGAGGAATTGCTGTTTAACTTTTAACCCTTATGACTTAGTAACAAAAAAAAATTAGGTTCCAAAATTGTGCTGATGTAAAGTAAACAAGTGGGAAATGAAGTTAAGAAGTTAGGAACAGCCTCACCCAATCCGCTAGTAAAAGGGACTGTCAGGCTCATATGGTGATGGTGCCGGTTCTTTAAAAGAAGGGGTTACGCTACTCCCAACGCATTTCCTCTCATTAAGATTCTTTAGGGGAGTAACAACCAGCATAATGGGGCCATCTCACCCCACGATCAGTTTCAACCGCTGATACGGCGTCAGACCACAAAGAGGTGCAGCGTTAAACTAACTGCACCATGCAGCTCCATTGCACTTAAATAGAATATCCCCAGCATTGCTGCCAGGAAGCTGAAACATATGCTTCCGGTGGGTGGAATGTGGCTCCCGGTCAGTGACATGCAAACGTCACTTTCGGGACCTATGTCACATCCGGACTGTTGTACCACATGCTGCAAACCCCGCAGAAGGTTCTGAGCTGCAGGAAGAAGATCTGGGTGACGCACATAGCAGCATATACTCCACTGTAGTAACAAGGACGGCGGTACTTTCCAAAATTAAGTATATGTGCATCCCGCAACCACAAACCTTGCACAGCAGTGTAAGTTGCTATTAATACGAATACATCACTAAACACAAGATCATGCTTGTACAATCACATTGGGGACCCCATATTGTAACAAATATAGTCCCACAAATCCTATTAAGGGTATGGACAGAGGCTATTTTCACAATATCCATATAAATCACAGTAAGTGAGTTCAGATAAAGGTAATTTCAATTACCAGACAGAAGAATGCACATCCCTAGACCATTAGAGAAAAGGATAATCCTCCTCTTGGTTTGTTTATTTCATTACAAAAGCCAGAGAGAACAGCACAAAAATGTAGTAGGGGGAAAAGGGCAACAGACTCATGTATGTGGTAGGGACAGTCAAATGAGCCAATTGGTGAGACAGAAAATGGGGTAAAAACGACGTACCTAAAGGAGGTGGTGTAATGACTAACTATACAGGCTATTATGAACTAAACAATAGCTGACTACTTCCTAACAGCAGAGGTTGGCACCCTAAAGACCTGCGCAAGGGTGCCCCACTCAACAGCGGCTATCCCTTCTATGATGACTCTGTAACAGCACTACAACTATAGAAAATGTGTGTATAATAATTGTTCATTAAGGCCTCTAAGAGTCACCGTATTTAATCTGTATATCCACAGTGTTTCCTTTTGTAGGATACGGAGATCCCAATCTCCACCTCTTGGCGGTACGCTGATTTGATCTATACTCACAAAACTGACTGTCTTCAGATCCCCAGCATGTAGATTATCAACATGTCTAGCCACTGGGGTAGCCTATGATTCTTTATGTACTTGAGATGTTCCCCCACTCACTTGCGGAACTCCCTTTTGGTCTTGCCGACATACTCCATCCCACATTGACAATTCATCTTGTAGATAATTTCTTTTGGCCTGCAGTTAATGAAGGACCTAATAGAGAAACATTTTCCAGTGACATTGCTCACAAAAGTTTTGGTCCGAATCACAAATTCACAAACTGTACAGCCGCCACATCTATGGCATCCCTTCACATTGGAAACCAGACAATTTTTGTCTATCGGTGAGACATAGTGGCTGTGTACCAATCTATCAGTCAGTGATCTTCCTTTTCTGTATGTAATAGATGGAGCCGACTTGACCCGTTTGCCTATATCTTCATCCATTTGCAAAATGGGCCAATGTTTGGACAAAATGTTTGTTACTTGATGGGCCCTATTGGAATATGTGGTAATAAATCTGCATATGGTGTCCTTGGTGTTAGTCTTGAGTCTGGAATTAAGGAGGCTACAGCGCTCCATAGCCCTGGTTTCTCATATGCCTTTGTTAAGACATTCTTAGGGTAGCCCCTCACAATGAACCTGTTGCCCAGATCCGCTGCCTGCATTTCAAAATTAGTGTCATCAGAACAATTGCGGCGTAAACACATATATTGACCCTTAGGGTTCCTCTTCTTCAATGGTAGCAGGTGATTACTTTCCCATCTAAGCAGGGAGTTAGTGGCCGTGGTCTTCCTGAGTTTTAGTCATAAGGCCACCATCTGCTTTCCTTTGAATCAAAAGATCCAAAAATAGAAGTTGCCTGTGACTCATCTCATATGTGAAATACAAATTGAGGTAATTGATATTCGTTTAACCCCTTCGTTTAAAGAACCTGCACCGTCACCATATAACCTGACAGTCAATTTTACTGACGGATTGGGTGAGACTGTTCCTAACTTCTTTAAAAGTGATGGTTGTTTATATTGTTTACCAAATGGAAATTGGCCATTGGTTGATTAATGATTGCTGTTTGTTGATACTTAGTCAAATGTGGTAATCTTGGCTAATTCAGAATTGCCAGGCTCTATATGAATTCATTTGTGGCCACTATTGACAGATTGTTGTGGTTTCATGTGTGGCGCTGTACTAGCTTGTATTTGTAATGAATTTTTGTTATTTTAACAATAATATATTCCTTATTAAAAGTTAAGTTTTAACTCCACTTTTGCTAATCATATTCTGAGAGCTGTGACTTTTTTTATTTTTTGCAAAATAAGCCGTATTAAGGCTTTTTTGTTTCAGGACGTCTTTACATTTTCATTTTTACAATTTTTTACTACTTTTTTTTATCACTTTTTATTCATTTTTGTGTGTGTCAGTATGATGAAAAAGAGACATTTTTGGGGTGTTTTTTATTTTACTTTTACAGTGTTCACAGAATAGAATAAATAACATCCGATTTATAGATAGGGTTGTTGCAGACACGGCAATACCAATTATGTGTACTTTTTTTTGTTTATGTTTTGTTTTATCATAAAGGCTACATTTTTAGTGGCGAAACTGTTTTTTGTGATTTCTGTTTCTTTTGTGTTCTTTTTACTTTATTACATATTTTCTAAAACTTTATTTAACTTTTCCACTTAGTCCCACTGTGGGACATATATATTTTTTACTTTGATCACTTGACTCATTCACTACAGCACTCATGTACTGCAGTGCATGAGACCTGTCAGTCACTGATAGACCCTGTGGAGAGGTTGATTCTGCCATGGGGATCTTTTAGCGTATGTGCACACTTTGCGGATTTGCCTGCGGATCCGCAGTGAATTGGCCGCTGCGGATTTGCGTCAGTTTTCCATCAGGTTTACAGTACCATGTAAACCTATGGAAAACCAAATCCGCAGTGCGCATGGTGCGGAAAATACAGCGCGGAAACGATGCGTTGTGTTTTCCGCAGCATATCAACTGCTTGTGCGGATTCTGCAGCGTTTTACACCTGTTCCTGTATACAGGTGGTAAAACGCAGGTGAACTCCGCACAAAAAATGCTGGAAATCCGCAGTTTTCAAAAACAGTGTGGAAAAATCTGCACACGAATCCGCAACGTGTGCACATAGCCTTAACCCCTTTTTAAACTCTTAGATACTACTGTCACGAATGACAGCAGTATTTAAGGGGTTAATCAGCCCAAATCGGTTTCAAAAGTGGCCGATTCCAATACCGCTGTCACTGGCGGGAATTTCACTTGCGGCGCTATTCATTATGATGCGGTCGTTAAGGGGTTAAAGAAGGGAAATATAACTTAAGATGAAAAACACTGAGTCATTATTAAATTATCACAAATTGTGTGAACATTTAAGTACACCTCAAGAACCAATAGCGTGCAAAACAAGCACTTGCAGAGCAGCAATTAAAGGGAACCTGTCAGGTCTGATAATGCTCTTAACCTACAGATTTCGGGTTAATCTGCAAACTAATAGTGTTATAAAAGTGCCTGGCCACAGCAATAAAAATGTGACACACGGGAGAAAATAAACTTCATTACCCACATGAGCCGCCGGCTTTCAGTCATGCCGGCATGATCGGAGCTATTACAGATGCCACTTAGGGCACTGAGAGCAGTGGCTGTAAAAATGCCCCAACACTGACTGAGCATCACTGAATTGTGCACTGTCGAGCTGGCTGTTCATCAGTGCCGGGGTTTGCTTAAAGTCCCCGATCTCACTGACCGGTGAATGTAATTGCTCTGGGCACACCTGCATCCCTGAAAACTGGCAGATCCTGGGTGAAGTAAAGTTCATTTTCTCCCGGGTACCGCACTTTTAGTACTAAAGCTTGGCACCTCCATAACGCTATTAACCTATACATTAACAATTATTTGTGCTGGTCTTTAGGAGGTGATAGTATTCTCTGATCTGTGCCTCTATGATACAGTTGTTCAGCTATGCGACTATCTTCTGCAGTTTGGGAGAAAATGCTGCTATATATCTTGGGTTAGAGGAAAAGATTTGTTGCTGCCTGACTTGTATACAACAGTTGCATTATCAAATTGCCAATAGATGGAGGTAGAACTGTAGTGAAGATTGGTAGAGTCTCAGCTTTGGCTATTCTGAGGGTTGTGAAATAACTGAGGATGGTTTGACCAGTCTCCACCACAGTGCACTCCGAGTAGTACTGATATGATAACCGGAAACTTATCAGTTAATGTCAGATCTTGTCTAGTAGACATCCTAATATATTGGAACTGTGATACTAATAAAGTCATAAATGAGGCAGAGGCAGACCTAGGGTAAGACCTATGATGAAAGTGGTAATTTGTAGAGCACCAGTCTCTGAAACTGAGGATTTCAATTAACTCTTGTGATAAGTTTTCTGCTTGTAACCTGTTTGTCACAGGTTTACCATGACAGAGAGGAACCAGAAGACGCAACGTCTGATTTCTCCTCCTCCTACTTAGAAGCACTTCACCTTCATATTTATTGCTGTAAGTTTCTTTTAGCAGTGATTGGGTTAATCTGCTCAATTGAGAGCTCCTGGAGCTTTAAGGCCCTCAGCTGTGCACTGTTAGCCACTCCCATCTTCTATATAATCTGGGTCCTGGCTAGCACTCATTGTCAGAGATCGCTTATGCTGCATGGATGGAGGCTGCTGCTGGGTGTTGTTGAAGGCGTGGATTTATCTGTGACTGTTGAAAGGTTTGAGTGTGTGATAATTCCCTTTCTTCTCCTACTTTGGTTTAACCCCATCCTCCACTCCTCGATGCAGTCCTCTGTTGTCTGTGTGAGTATATTTGTATGTTTGGTATGTTTAGTTATCCCTGTTGATATTACCTTGTTAGTCTAGTTGGTGTGCTATGGTACACTACTACTCCCCTCTTCCCTGGGTGGGGGAAGGATACAGACTAAGGGCGGATTCAAGAGCTAAGGCAAGGTACGTGGCCCCGGCGGTTTCACCATCAGAAATAATCCGGGCGACAGAGCGGGTTAGGTTGCCCCTTGCGTTAGGGACAGGGAAGGAGCTTCTGTTGCCGGACCACCTGACAACAGAGTCATGACACTGTTATCTGGAACTGCTGAGCTCTAATCCTCATGAGATGGGTGGGAAAGCAATGAATCAGGTCATTTGATATTTTATTCAGCTCAGATGTTAAACTTTTTTTTTAATTATTGATATGCTTTACATATATAGAGCCATTATATTCCCTATTTGTATGTTTTTATAGTGTGGGAGGAAACCGGAGTACCCGGAGGAAACCCACGCAATCACGGGGAGGACATACAAACTCCTTGCAGATGTTGTCCTTGGTGGGATTGAAGCTCAGGACCACAACGCTACAAGGCTGCAGTGCTAATCACTGAGCCACCGTGTTGCCCTAAACTAAATTCAGACAAGTTGTTTCTGTTACAACAGATTCATCCATCGCTTGTTCAGCCTTGTACTGTAGAGCGACGATATCTCTCTGCCTTGTTTCTTCATCCATGCTCTTCTTGGTGTGACATCCTTACGTGGTGGCCAGTAGATGTAGTTGGCCTCCCAAGCGGCAGCAATAATATTTATTCTCAGTTATTTTTCTAAACCGCTGAAATCTACAAATATAGAAGGAATATTGGTTAACAGACTGGTATAAATGTTGGTTAGTACCATGGATTGTATCAAAAAGAACAAATTGGAACCAATATATTAAGACTGGTCTGTAGATAACAAAAAATATGTAGCACCCTTAACCCTACAGCTTCCAGACGTCAGTCTACTCTGATAGAAGTAAAATATAAAAGCATAATAACAGAACCGCACTGGTATCATTACTCGGTGATTGCATTTTATGAAGCATAGAATCATTAAATTTACTTACCTGTTATCACATAAGGTACATCAATAGTAGAAGTTATATCATAAAGTATAATTGTGATACTCCGTCACCTCTGGCAGCTCAGGATGGATAAAATTGACGCGTTTTGCATAAGCCTGCCATAACAGACCATGATTGTCTGTCTTTTTGTTATCGAGTAACCAGCAGGCAACATGACACATCTCGTGAGCAAGTGTGGTTCGTAGTCGCTCTGAAAATAAAAGAATTTATATAGGCATGAGAAGAATTAAATACACCCTGTTTGAATTTTTTTGCTTTACATATCAAGACATCATAAAAAAAATAAGTGGTCATTAGAAGGAAAATACAGGCATGCCGGAAGTAATTACAATTGCCACAGTGAAAATACCCCGACACTGACTGAGAGCCACACTGAACTGTGCACTGTTGAGCTGGCTGTCAGTCAGTGCCGAGGTGTGCTTACAGTCGTCGCTCTCAGTGACTTGTGACTGTATTTGGCTCCAGTCATACCTACATCACTGACAGCTGGCAGCTCCCGGATGAAGTAAAGTTAAGTTTCTCCTGGGTGCTGCACTTTCAGTACTGAGGCTGGGCACCTTCATAACACTATTAACCTGCACATTAACCCTATATCTGCAGGCTAATAGCATTATCGGACCTGACAGGTTCCCTTTAGGTTTGTATTATTAGCATCACATGGCTGCTACTTTCCCTGTTAATTCCTATTAAAGTAGGAACGTTTTACCTTACTTTTCACACACTACTTTTCCATGTTGGCCTATTTGTTGTCAAATAGACAATGACAAAGTGTTATTTATCATGAGTTATTTGTTGAAATTGTATTCATCTAATTTTAAGACATTCTAAGGGCCAAATACTTTCTTAATTTGTCCTGATATGTAAATCTATAGAATTCTGATAGGGTGTACTTAGTTCTTCATGACTGTATGTACACTGAGTATACAAAATGTATTACAACCCAGGTAGCATCTCTTTATCCTGTATACATGTTATCTTATGAAGCATCTTGAAGTGATGTGAAACCTACCGGCAGAATTCAAGACTCGATCATAAAGGTCTATAACGCAAAAGTCTCTCTTAATACCCTTGATTTTATAGGTCATACCAGCCATTTGGGTCACCATATTATTCCACACGATTTCCGTATCTGTAGGAAGCTAAAAAGAGAAATTAATTTCATTAAATCTGTAAGCTCTTAGGTCCCAATCTAACAAAGTACCCAACGCTCATGTGTTATTTACGTGACTGGTCTCCTTGTATTGGGCATTGGGTATTTTGGGAAGACCAAGTTATGAGAGCAACAACAAAAATAAACTTATTATAAAATGTCCAAATGTCAACTAAATAAATGTAAAAATCCTTTAAACGTCAACCTATAACTTGGCAATCTCTCTCTATACATGTTGGAGCTCGTATGAGGTCTCCACTCCTTCCTAGATAAGAAGAGAGTTTTCCTGAGATTTTCAATAACTAAATTACAGAACAGTGACAAAGTTGTTAGGGTGGTGTCAAGAAAGCTAAGGCCACTTTTCTTGGAAGTAATTGTGGGAGGAGGGAGACGATGGATTTGTCATGTATAACCCAGATACTGATGGGAACATACCTGATTCCAGAAGATGGTTTTGTTATACAGCTTATACAGTCGTTCCGCTAGCTCATTTTTAGTCTCCTGGAAGTTTGTCACGTAGATGGAATTGGGTGATATGATGTCTTCCAGGAAACAACCAGGGATTTTGCACAATGGCATACTGGGAAAAATGGAAATTATCTATAAATTCACAGGAAACATTTCTTACCTAGTTCATTGTTTTATATAGAAATGAATATGTACAAAATAACTCACGTGTCCTGTGTGTTAGCGCTCTCCTTACTAGCAGATGGTTCATTACCTGTGTAAAAATATAGAAGAGGGAAAAGATTTTTTAGGCTAAAAACTGATGACTTTACCAATAAAGCATGTCCGTATGCAGGTCCATACTGGAGAGAGATCTATAAACATGGAGTCTGGAAAGTCAATAAGACTACAGATATGGGATAAAACCAGAGCAGGATACATCACTGACCAGATTACCAGCGATCCACAGGATCCTACATTAGGACCAGGATCTCACATTGTAATGAGGTCCAAACCCAACAGGACCCAGGGGTATTAGCAGATGTCTACCCCACCTGCTGCTAAGTTACACTTATTAATGATATGATGTATGTGTTCAGTACACAATTAGAAATGAACATGTCCTACGTAGCCGGAAGGTGGACCCTCAACAATCTCAACCATTCTAACAATGGTTTTCATGAAATAAACGGAAGCTGAGATTATATGATTTCCTATTAGATATGAAAAGTTAAGTCACATAATATGTTCTGCACCTCTAATATAGGTAAGACTGTCATATTAATTATTTGTAGCAGATCAAAAGGAAAGGTCTGTCCAGTAGGTCCTACATTTAACATGAAGATAGACGTCCCATGACCTTACTTGATGTGTCATAGTAGCTTCCATAGGTTTTAATGGAGATGTGTGAGCACTTGTATAGGGTTCTATTGATGTCTATGGAACTTACAGAAACACCCAAGCAAATTTATTGCACTGCTGCAAGACATTCTACAAAGCCAACGGTCGCCATAAGGGTATGTGCACATTCTTGAGGTCTGCGGATTTTTCCGCAGCGGATTTGTGAAAACTGCAGGTAAAAGGCACTGCGTTTTACCTGCGGATTTCCTGCGGATTTACCGTGGTTTTTGTGCGGATTCCACCTGCGGTTTTCTATTGTGGAGCAGGTGTAAAACCGCTGCGGATTCCGCACAAAGAATTGACATGCTGCGGAATGTAAACCGCTGCGTTTCCGCGCATTTTTTTCCGCAGCATGTGCACTGCGGATTACGTTTCCTATAGGTTTACATTGTACTGTAAACGCATGGGAAACCGCTTCGGACCCGCAGCTGTGGAAACGCTGCGGATCCGCAGCAAAATCCGCAGCGTGTGAACATAGCCTATGTCAACATGGCGGTCACTATGCCAATATGGAAGTGTCCATCACAAAAAGCTAAGAATTGTTCTTTCTACAATAACATAAACCTGAATTGTATCTAGAAGTTATTACTTACTGCTATTTGTGGAAGTTTCTCCACTATTAGAATCCTTATGATCACTAATGTTAGTGATGTCGTCATCGGAGCTGTGAAATAAATGTAACAAAATATGAGCCCACCACTAATCATTAATCCCCCATTAATTATCTAGTAATGGAGAAGATTTATATTGTACCTGGTGGGACTGTCCAAATCTCTATCTGAAGTTTGTACTTTCACATCTGCAGGAGCAAAAAAATAAATAAATATATTTTTAAAATATTGTATTAGTAATGACTGAGAGTCAACATCACAGAAATATTACTCATTTACTCCTACCAGGAAGACACTTAGTACATATAGAACTAGAAGTGAAAGACCTTCATCTTAATCAGGGCTATTCTATCTTCTGTCTTACTTTCCTAATTAACCATGTAGTGTTAAGTGATACCACACTTGTATCCCCAATATGGTAATTATCCCTACAGTTTCAAAGTTGTCTTTTTCTACTAACACCTGTCAATCTCCCCATGCTTGTCCAATTTTTAAATGAATCTATATGTATAAAAATGAGTGTGTGTGTCAGCAACCAATCACTAAGCATCTTTCATTTCACCACAGCTGTTTATAAGAAGCTGAGCTGTGATTGGTTGCTATGAGCAACACTTTTCCTTGTAGACAGTTGTGGTAACTGAGGTCTATTATTCTTATCATTTCTATGGTGTTATCGTCCTTCTGTAAAGCTGGAAATAACATCATTTATTACCGTGCCGACAGACCACCCTCAGACTCAGCCTGCAGGGGGAGCCCAGTATCACACAAGATAGGATTAGATACACAGCTCAGCAGTCAGTAACACAGGATAGGATTAGATACACGGCTCAGCAAACAATAACACACAGGAGAGGATTAGATACATGGCTCAGCAGTCAGTATCACATAAGATAGGATTAGATACACAGCTCAGCAGACAGTAACACACGGGACAGGATTAGATACATTGCTCAGCAGACAGTATCAAGGATAAGATTAGATACTTGCCTCAGCAGACAGTATCCACAGGATAAGATTAGATACAAGGCTCAGCAGACAGTATCACACAGGATAGGATTAGATACATGGCTCAACAGACAGTATCACACAGGATATGATTAGATACATGGCTCAGCATACTGTATCACACAGGATAGGATTAGATACACGGCTCAGCAGAAGACAGTAACACACAGGATAGGATTAGATACACAGCTCAGCAGACAATAACACACACGAGGGTTAGATACACTGTTCAGCAGGCAGTATCACACAGGATAGGATTAGATACACAGCTCAGCAGACTGTGTCACACAGGAGAGGATTAGATACACAGCTCAGCAGACAGTATCACATAGGATAGGATTAAATACACAGCTCAGCAGTCAGTATCACATGGGATAGGATTAGATACACAGCTCAGCAGACAGTGACACACAGGATGGGATTAGATACACAGCTCAGGAGAGTGTATCACACAGGATAGGGTTAGAAACATGGCTCAGCAGTCAGTATCACACGGATAGGATTAGATACACAGGTCAGCAGTCAGTATCACACAAGATAGGATTAGATACACGGCTCAGCAGATAATAACACACAGGAGAGGATTAGATACACGGCTCAGGAGACAGTAACACACAGCACAGGATTAGATACATGGCTCAGCAGACAGTATCACATAGGATAGGATTAAATACACAACTCAGCAGTCAGTATCACACGGGATAGGATTAGATACACAGCTCAGCAGACAGTGACACACAGGATGGGATTAGATACACAGCTCAGGAGACAGTATCACACAGGATAGGATTAGGTACACAGCTCAGCAGACAGTATCACACAGGATAGGATTAGATACACGGCTCAGCAGACGGTATCACACAGGATAGGATTAGATATACAGCTCAGCAACAGGATGTGCCAAAGGAGAGGATGTTTTCATTCCAAGAATTCCTCTCATTCCATCTGATTTGCCTTTTGATTTTAAAGGCCTCCAGTTTCCACTTCGACTGGCATTTGCCATGTCCATTAACAAGGCTCAGGGACAGTCCTTGAAAGCAGTAGGGATCGATTTACAATCTCCATGCTTTTCTCATGGTCAGATTTGCGTGGCCCGTTCAAGAGTTGGAACTGCCAAAAATCTGTTCAATCTTTAATTCAGCAAGGAATTTGTTGACACTTAAAAGGGGCAATTAATTTCTATATCAGCTTACTTATATATATGTGTTCAAAGTTATTGGTGAACCCCAGTGAAAACAAATAAAATGAGTGGAAACCACTCGCATGAACAGTAGAGACCAACCACCAGAGCTATAGACCTAATTCCAAGAAATTAGTGGCACGGGTATACGGGGTATACGTGTTATCAAAATATTACTTTATTTGCAATGGTAACAACATATTATATGTGCACATGTTTGAAAGACATAAAAAATAAAAAGCATATAATAAGTGACATAAATAAAATCACCAGTATATTTAAAAACCTAAATAGGTATAAGGTACACCATAAAAGGAAGGATTAATCACAGGACTCCTACTAACAATCTATAAAATATAGTGTATGCCAAAAGTGCTAAAAATGGAATATAAAAATATAAAAAATATAATGTGGATGTATAAAATCAGAAAAAATGGGGTTGAATATATACCCTGCAACGTAAGCAATTATTATGGCTATACACCATGCAAAAAGGTGCAATGTGCAATCATGTAGCAAAGAAACAAAGTGCTGAGTGTACAAAAATAATTGTATATATAAAGAAAGAAGTAGTGAGAAGTAGTGAGAGGGAAATTTTTAGGAGTTCCTGTAACTTAAAGGCGTCACCTAATCCAAACAATGCACACCCCGACGCACGTTTCGGATATAAAATCCTTCGTCAGGGGTTTTTTATATATACTGGTGATTTTATTTATGTCACTTATTATATGCTTTTTATTTTTTATGTCTTTCAAACATGTGCACATATAATATGTTGTTACCATTGCAAATAAAGTAATATTTTGATAACACGTATACCCGTGCCACTAATTTCTTGGAATTAGGTCTATAGCTCTGGTGGTTGGTCTCTACTCATCTTTAATTCGGAAGAACAAAACAAAAATGCTGCTATCAAAAAGGCTCTTGAATGAGATGAAAATAAAATACTATCAATACTTAAGTAATTGATTAGTTAATTTGTGTTGCAAATCTGTAGTGTTGAGTATATGATGTGAAATGTTTTTATGTGCAATATAATCATTGTAATTTGTTATAACTAACCACAGTTACTATGCCCGGCAATGCCAGGCTCTTAATAATAATAATAATAATAGTAATAATAATAATCTTTATTTATATAGTGCCAACATATTCCGCAGCGCTTTACAGTTTAACAGTGTTAAACACAACAGTCATAGGTAATAATGTTAACAATACAGTAATAAAGCAAAATAAGACAAAATAAGACGACCCTGCTCGTGAGAGCTTACAATCTACAATGAGGTGGGGGGAGATACAAAGTACAGGTGTGTATTTACAATGATGTATTTACAATGATGGTCCAGCCATCTTCAGGGGGTGGGGGTAGATGGAAGTAGTGAATGGGCTACACACACACACAAATATAAAATGACTGATTAGGGAACGTGATAGGCCGCTCTGAACAAATGTGTTTTGAGGGAGCGCCTAAAACTATGCAAGTTGTGGATGGTCCTAATATCTTGGGGTAGAGCATTCCAGAGGATTGGCGCAGCACGGGAGAAGTCTTGGAGTCGGGAGTGGGAGGTACGGATTAGTGCAGAGGTTAGTCGAAAGTCGTTTGCAGAGCGCAGCGGTCGGCTAGGCCGATAGACAGAAATGAGGGAGGAGATGTAAGGGGGTGCCGCACTGTGGAGAGCTTTGTGGGTGAGAACAAGTACTTTGAATTGTATCCTGTAATGAATGGGCAGCCAGTGTAACGACTGGCGAAGAGCGGACACGTCCGAGTATCGATTAGCCAGATGGACGACCCGGGCTGCTGCATTAAGGATAGACTGGAGAGGCGAAAGTCGCGTGAGGGGGAATCCAATTAATAGAGCGTTACAGTAGTCCAGACGGGAATGGATTAGGGCGACAGTGAGAGTTTTCGTTGTCTCCATGGTGAGAAAAGGGCGGATTCTAGAGATGTTCTTTAGGTGTAAGCGGCACGAGCGGGCAAGAGATTGTATGTGGGAGGTGAAGGAGAGATCGGAGTCAAACATAACACCCAGACAGCGTGCCTGCTGCCTAGGCGTTATTATGGTGCCACCCACGGAGAGGGAAATGTCAGATTTAGGGAGGCTAGTAGAAGGCGGGAGCAGAAGAAGTTCAGTTTTGGAGAGGTTGAGTTTCAGATAGAGAGTGGACATGATGTTAGAGACTGCAGACAGACAGTCAGTGGCGTTCTGTAGTACAGCGGGGGTAAGGTCAGGGGATGACGTGTATAGTTGTGTGTCATCAGCATAAAGATGGTACTGAAAGCCAAATCTGCTGATGGTCTGTCCAATTGGGGCCGTGTAGAGGGAGAAGAGAAGAAGGCCAAGGACTGAGCCCTGAGGTACCCCGACAGTGAGAGGAAGAGGAGATGAAGTGGAGCTGGAGAACAGAACACTGAAGGAGCGTTCAGAAAGATAGGAAGAGAACCAGGAGAGAGCAGTGTCCTTAATGCCTAGTGACTGGAGCCTAGAGAGTAGGAGAGGGTGGTCAACAGTGTCGAAAGCTGCAGAAAGATCGAGGAGAATGAGCAGAGAGTGGTCACCATTACATTTTGCTGTCAGAAGGTCATTGGTCACCTTGATGAGTGCAGTTTCTGTCGAATGTAGGGGGCGGAACCCGGACTGTGAAGGGTCTAGAAGGGAATGAGTGGAGAGGTAACGGGTAAGGCGGGAGTAGACTAGGCGCTCCAGGAGTTTTGAGATGAAGGGGAGAGTGGAGACCGGTTTGTAGTTGTTTGCGCATGATGGGTCAAGGGTGGGTTTTTTTTTAATAATGGAGGCTCTTCAGCTAGTTGGTAATAAAACCCATTTACTCATGTTGCTATACAAGTCAGAGTGGGCACTAAAAGTCCTAATCACATCCATGGCCCGCAGGAGGCATTTCCCTATCTCTGTCAAACACAATAGAGTATCATCTGCAAGGAGACTGTTTTTTCCCCCATTTCATTGTTCTTAAAGGGGTGGTCTGGAGGCAAATTAATTTTGCTACTAACTCCCTATCAATTTAGTCCCATAATCTAGATATTTTCTAATATACTTGCTATGAATATTCCATGCTGTTCCCTAACTACACTCCCTGACAGAAGTTATGTCGCTTATCCATGTTATGTATATAAAAGCTTATAACCTGATGTTAAATTCATCCATTGGTTGTATATATTATTCTTTTGAAAGCTGAAACCCTCCGAAATGTGGTTTAGGTTAAGAAAATAAATTGGCATCAATGCAGAAATATTGATCAGTTAATGGACACACAATGGTCAGATTTTGGCAAGACAAAAGTTTTGTTGCCTGGTCATATAATGCACCCAATCCTAGTTTACATCCTCACATGTGCTCAGTAAATGATCGGTTAATTAGTGTGTGTGTATAAAAAGAAACCCAGCATCCCAGACCTTCACTTGAACTGCAACTTGAGCTCTGACAACATGCCAAAAATCCACCCTGCGACCAAAGCCTGGATTACCAAGAGGCTGAAGACCAGATCGACTGCAGAGGTGGCTGGCACCTTTAATGTGTCTCAGCGTCAAGTACAAAGAATTAAAAAAATTTGAAGAGACTGGAGATGTGTTTGACAAGCCCAGGTCCGGCAGACCCCACAAGACAACTGCTCAGGAGGAACGTTTGTTGGCTAGAAAATCCAAAGCAAGCCCCTCTTCCACTGCAGCAGAGCTCCAACAGGCCTGCTCACCTCAAATCCCTGTGTCAACTAGAACATTTTGTAGGATTCTGTCTCGAAATGGCCTCCATGGTTGAATCAGTGCCCAGAAGCCAGCACTAAACAAAAGGCAAATAAAAAAACGTGTGGCATTTGCAAAGTCCCACAGCCTGCTAAACAGATGGACGCTGGAAAAGTGGCAGAAGGTGGATTTCTCTGATGAATCTTCAGTAGAATTACACCACAGCTGCTGCAAATACTGCAGGAGACCTACTGGAGCCCGTATAGATCCAAAATACACCCAGAAAACAGTTACATTTGGTGGTGGAAAGATCATGGTCTGGGGTTACATTCCGTATGGGGATGTGCAAAACATTTGCAAGGTGGAAGGCAATATCAATAGCCTAAAATATCAAGAAGTATTAGCTACCTCTTATATTCCAAATTATGAAAGGGGTCAAATTCTGCAGCAGGATGGTGCTCCATCTCATACATCCATCTCTGCAACAAAGTTCCTCCAGGCAAAAAAGATCAAGGTGCTAAAGGACTGGCCAGCCCAGTCACCAGACATGAACATCATAGAGCATGTCTGGAGTAGGATGAAAGAGGAAGCTTGGAAGACAAAACCAAAGAATCTAGATGAAATCTGGGAGGCATGTAAGACTGCATTTTTTGCTATTCCTGATGACTTCATTAATAAATTGTATAAATCATTGTTGAATCGCATAGATGCAGTCTTTCAAGCTCATGGAAGTCACACAAAATATTAAATATGACTCTAGTGGCACCACAACTTCATTCACCAATGTTATTCAACATATATTTGTATTTTAAGTTAATTATTTGTTTGAATATCACATTACGTTCTGTGGGCGACAAAACTTTTGTCTTGCCAAAATCTGACAATTCTGTGTCCATTAACTGATCAATATTTCTGCATTGATGCCAATTTATTTTCTTAACTTAAGCCACCTTTCGGAGTGTTTCAGCTTTCAAAAGAATAATTTATACAACCAATGGATGAATTTAACGTCAGGCTATAAGCTTTTATTTACATAACATGGATAAGCGACATAACTTCTCTCAGGGAGTGTACACTGTCCAGCTGCTAGTGTATTTTTTTCTATTTCTTCTGTGGTGACTATTCGTTTTAGTATCACCAGTACAAGCTTGGATATTTAAATGAAGTGTCATCATGGGGAAAGGCTGCAGTCACTGTCGCTAGAAAAATGCCTAATCTAATTGTGGTATAATGCTGCAGAGCTGAAGCACATTGGAAATAGACGTGCTAGTCTCATTCTATGGCCAGGGTCATACTTACGTGTGCAATGCGAGAAATTCGCGCATCAATACCCGGCACCACCGCCGGCACTCGGGAGCGGAGCGTTCAGCTACATAGAAATACATGTAGCCGCATGCTCCGGTCCCGAGTGCTGGCGGCAGTGCCGGGTATTGGTGCGCGAGACTCATGCAAGTGTGACCCCGGCCTATGAATAATAGTCCTAGTGCTAGGGAGGTGCTGGACCTGCAGAGTCAGTGTGACTATGAATTGATTGATCTGTGATGTACTGTGGTAACAGCACCTTAATAGCAGCCTTTTTTTTCTTCCTCACACACTAAAACAAGGAGGGCTGTTGAATACCCCTCTGTTATAATTTTGCTGCTAAACAAGAAAGCTTGTGTGTCACAGACAGTGTTCCTCTTGGATTGTGAGATGGTCGCCATCCATTTTTCCCTATCCAGATATGTTGAGGTGACTTGGACATTAATAAGGTTGTGTTAGCGTTGAAGAGCTCATAAAGGTCCGAAACAATCCTAGGAAACCTTAATTCGGCGAAGCTGGAAAATTGTAATTTCAGATTATTGTCTCATCTCTACAAACCAGTAGATAGTAGATTCCACAAAATCTTTCCCTATAAAAATGAGCAATACAATGTGGCCGCAATATAGCACTGCAGCCCATAGTGGACGTAAGCTCTCACTTCATCATTCCGCTGATTTCCAGGGTAGTAGAAAGACCACCCATGTGTCACATCACCAGTAATGACGGGTCACATAGACTCTGCCTGGACCTGGGTTTTATGGTATTTTAGATTAATAGCTACCTGGCTTCACGACGACAACTTCTCTCAGGTCTGCATCCTCCTGTTTGCCCCGACGTCTCCAGAAGCCATACAAGTAACTGTGACACAGAGAAATGTCTTTATGTAAACTGGCACAGAAGATAATATTCAGTTGCCCACCAGAATTTACCCCTGCCCCTCCCCCACTACAAATGGGGATATAAAGGTAGAGTGTATACCAGTCCTAGTACATATTACATCATAATACAGCACCAAGAGCGGCTACTGATGTCACTAACCACTGAGCCACCGTGCTGCCCTGTATATAGTACAGTGCTAACCACTGAGCCACCATGCTGCTCTGTAAATAGTACAGTGCTAACCACTGTGCTACTCTGTAAATAGTACAGTGTTAACCACTGAGCCACTGTGCTACCCTGTAAATAGTACAGTGCTAACCACTGTGCTAACCTGTAAATAGTACAGTGCTAACCACTGAGCCACTCTGCTACCCTGTATATTGTACAGTGCTAATCACTGAGCCACCGTGTTATCCTGTATATAGTACAGTGCTAACCCCTGAGCCACTGTGCTGCCCTGTAAATAGTACAGTGTTAACCACTGTGCTGCACAGTAAATAGTACAGTGCTAACCACTGTGCTACCTGTAAGGGTATGTGTCCACGGGCCGTATTACATCCGGAATAGCTGCGGATTGAACGCTGCGTGGAGCCGCAGCGTTCAAATGTTACAGCATAGTGGAGGGGATTTTATGAAATCCCGTCTCCACTATACGTGGTAACACACATCCGGCGGCCCTGCGACTCCGGACATGCGGCGCGTCTTTTTAGAACGCAACATGTCCACTGTGCTACCCTGTATATAGTACAGTGCTAACCACTGAGCCACTGTGCTACCCTGTATATAGTACAGTGCTAACCACTGTGCTACCCTGTAAATAGTACAGTGCTAACCACTGAGCCACTGTGCTACCCTGTATATAGTACAGTGCTAACCACTGTGCTACCCTGTAAATAGTACAGTGCTAACCACTGAGCAACTGTGCTACCTTATATATAGTACAGTGCTAACTACTGAGCCACTGTGCTACCCTGTAAATAGTACAGTGCTAACCACTGAGCAACTGTGCTACCCTGTATATAGTACAGTGCTAACCACTGAGCCACTGTGCTACCCTGTATATAGTACAGTGCTAACCACTGAGCCACTGTGCTACCCTATATATAGTACAGTGCTAACCACTGAGCCACCGTGCTGCCCGTTTGCATGAAAAGAGAATAATATGATATGGAGAGAAGATGGAAACTTACTAGCAGATCCAGATGATCACGACCAAAGAGGCAACAATTATCATCAGACCAATGGGCAGGACATAGCGATCAATGACTGGTAAGAAAGAAACAAGAAGCCGGATATTAATTCCTATCACAGACAGAATATTCCAGAAGACATTGACAGTATAAGGGGCTCCACATCTATCTATATAATCGTCTAAGGGTGACTTCCGTCTGGTTGTCTGTCACGGAAATCCCACGTCCCTGATTGGTCGCGGTCGGCAGGCTGCGACATCAGCGACAGGCACAGTCCCTACTCTCCGTCAGTGCCCCTTCATACTCCCCTCCAGTAGCGCTCACACAGGGTTAATGGCTGCGTTACACCGCGTTATGCCGCGGTGTAACGCAGTCCGTTAACGCTGCTATTAACTCTATTAACCCTATTAATCTAATGTTAAAAATAATAAAAAAAATAAAAAATCATTATATTCTCACCTTCCTGCGCCTTTCCCGCTCCGGTCTCAAGAATGCATTGCGGTGTCGTGAGATGATGACGTAGCGGTCTCGCGAGGCCACTAGGTCATCTCGCGAGACCACAATGCATTCTTGGGACCGGAGCGTCGCGAGGAGCATCGCTAAACGCCTGGCCTGGATCCGGGGGCCGCCGGAAGGTGAGTATATAACTATTTTTTATTTTAATTCTTTTTTTTTAACAGGGATATGGTGCCCACATTGCTTTATACTACATGGGCTGTGTTAGATACTACGTGGGCTGTGTTATATACTGCATGGGCTGTGTTATATACTACATCTCTGTGCTATATACTATGTGGGCTGTGCTATATACTACGTGGCTGAGCAATATATTACGTGGCAGGGCAATATACTACGTGGCTGTGTTATATACTGCGTGGGCTGTACTTTTTACTACGTGGCTGTGTTATATGCTATGTGGGCTATGCTATATACTACGTGGCTGTGCAATATAAGTGGCTGGGCAATATACTACGTGGCTTTGTTATATACTACGTGGCTATGTTATATACTACGTGGGCTGTGTTATATACTACTTGGCATGTGTTATATACTACGTGGGCTGTGTTATATTCTGCATGGGCTGTGCTATATACTATGTGGGCTGTGCTATATACTATGTGGGCTGTGTTATACACTGCGTGGGCTGTGCTATTTACTACATGGCCTGTGCTATATACTACGTGGGCTGTGCTATAAACTACGTGGATGTGCAATATACTACGTGGCTGTGCCATATACTACGTGGCTGTGCTATATACTACGAGGCTGTGTTATATACTACGTGGGCTGTGCTATATACTACGTGGGCCGCGAACAATCAGCGACAGGCGCAGTCTGGCCGCGAATTGGCGCGGAATTTGAACCACGCCTCGGCCGAATCCTGTGTATTCATTGCATTATTCTGAAAACTTCATGAATAAACTACATACATATTCTAGAATACCCGATGTGTTAGAATCGGGCCACCATCTAGTTATATATATAACTGCGGGCAGGACTTGGCATAGGATGATGGGAACTAGGAGATGAAGGAATTGACTACTCACTGTTATTATCATCGCTGATTTTCCCGTTCATTGTGGGGAACGTCTCAGCCCATGGGCTCTGGGAAACCGCTGTCCAGAAGAAAAAGAAGGAAAATGAAGACATGAAACCCATGATAGCTGCAAGTGACCCCCATATTGTACCATGAGGGGATAGAAGACTCCTTATAGCTGAACCCTAGACAGTCCCCAGTGATAAGGTCCATTACCTGCTTATATCATTGGAACTTTCTCACCTGAACATGAGCAAATCAACCCAAATCTAGAGCAATTCTCTGCATTTCTGTATTGTCCAACATTACCCCTATAAAGAGTTGGCGCCCCAACACATAGCACACTGGTCCCAGCGCTGTGATGTCACACAGCATCAGAATCCTGTCGTCTGGGGGCTGCTGAGCGCTGCTGACTGATGTTGGTGTATGGGATATAATATCTACAGGGGGATTCTACCTCCAGTCAGACTTCTGAGGAGCCGTATAGACATGAAGTACCTTCTATCATCACCCATGAATAACATTCAGGATCTAAATATCCTCATATTTCTTTATAACGGCCAGTTTCCTGACACATAGCTAACAATGGCGTGCATAGCCATAGAGGTAAATGACACAGTTCTGTCTGCCACCACTAGAGAATATGGGCGCATGGATACATTCAACTCAATAGTAATTAGTATTCAGTGAGCTCCCCCTAGTGGTGGCTTCAGGCATACACTTTTTTTTCTATAAAGGGAATTATTAGATTATAGAATAATGGCTAATTTCTTCGCACTACAGCGCCACTCCTGCCCATGGGCCATGTCCGGTATTGCAGTTCAATGACTTTCAAGCGAATAGTGATAAAATGCAATATGACACACAACTGTTCTATATACCAATACCCATGAACATAGAATGAAAAATACAATATTCAATCGTTATTTATCAATGTTTCTTACCTTCTGGTGTTTTAGCAGGTCTCCCTTCTACACAATAGAAAAAAATAGTGAACAACACTACAACAACTCTCCGCACATCCATTCTCTCCAACATCAAACCCTCAAAAGACTCCAGTGCCCTCCAACGCATAGAACACTGAACACAGCATTGTGATGTCACAGAGCGTCAGAACTGCCAGCTGTGATGATGTCATCAGTGATGTAATCTAAATAGGGAGCAGTAGATGGAGCCATGATATTTAGAGGGAACATGTCATATGGATTATGCCTCCTGAACTGCCCCGGGTAGCTTACAAGTCATGAGACAGGCATCACCAGCGTGTTACTAGATTCCTAAATGCCCCAATAGATTGTAGAAAGAAGACCTATAAAGCTTTGTCCCTACTATGAAAATTAAATGGTTGCACCTAGGAAGTGCTGGTGACAGGAACAGTCTCTTCCCAACCAGAGAACCACATCCTGTGACCTGTCTGATTGACGGGCTGATCATTGACCTACTGTACATCACCCATCTCCTAGATGAAATTCCGTGCTTGTCGCCAAGTGGATCCTTTTGGCCACACTGCTTTAATATAATGGAATATCTTGTCATGTGGCCGCTAGAGCTGATCCTTGATCGTCCAGATGTTGTCATCGCCCACACATAGGACACCTATAGTATATATACAGTGCTGTGCAAAGTGTTCAGGTGTGGAAAAAATGCTACAAAGTAAGGAAGCTTTCACATACAGAAGTATTAATAGTTTATTTTTATTAGCAAAATGCAAAGCGAATAAAGAAAAGAGAAATCTACATCAGATCAATATTTGGTGTGTGACCGGACTTGGTCTTCCAAACAGCTGACTTTTTTCTAGGCCGACTTGTACAAAGTCAGGGACTTTCTAGGGTTATAGTCAGATGTATGAGTAACCAATTGTAGGAAACGGGATAATGATTATAATTTTCACATCTAGGTCGAAACCTATTCATTAATGGAAACAGAAACAGCTGTGTAGGAGGATTAAAAGGGGTTGTCCACTACTTTGCATGCCCCTTTCCTGTGAACGAACGCCCATAGATAAGCTCCTCACTAAATACTTTGCTCTGTCTCATCCTGCTGTGTCCTGAGCTGCTCTCCGGGTGACACGACCTCTGGATTATCTCCTGCTTCCTGTGATGTCTCGTCAGATGCGTCAGATTCACTTTCAGTTTCGCGCTCTGAAAATTGATTATTGGGGTCGGGGGTGAATTCAGCAGAACTCACTATTTCTGTGAATTCCTGACCACTGACACTGATAGATGTAAGGTTATACACATGGGAATAAAGGAATAAATATCACCATTACACACTGAACGGGAAACCACTGGGTAAATCTGACATGGGGATGGACTTGGGGATGCTAGTTAATGATAAACTTACCTGGAGAAGCCAGTGCCAGGCAGCGGCTGCCAAGGCAAATAGGATCATGGGGTGCATTAAAAGAGGTCTGGATACACATGATGAGAGCATTATACTGCCTCTGTACAAATCCCTGGTTAGACCGCACATGGAGTACTGTGTGCAGTTTTGGGCACCGATGCACAGGAAGGATATAATGGAACTAGAGCGAGTACTGTTGTGTATCCGCTTTTTGGGCTCCCCTGGTGGTTGCTGGTGGTACTGGTGACTTGTTTGCACTTTGCTTCTTCTGTTCACCTGCTTCCATCAGTGTTTGGGAGTTTCCTATTTAGCCTTGCTCTCCAGTCATTTCCTTGCCGGTCATCATTGTAACCAGAGCCTTCGGTTGCATGTTCCTGCTACTAGTCTGCTGATCAGCTAAGTGGACTTTGTCCTTTTGTTTTGTACCTTTTGTCCAGTTTGCAGTTTTTGTAATTCTCTGTAGCTGGAAGCTCTTGCGGGCTGAAATTGCCACTCCTGTGTCATGAGTTGACACAGGAGTCTTAAAGTAATTTCAGGATGGTTTTTGAAAGGGTTTTCAGTTGACCGTGAAGTCCTCTTTTGTATCCTTCTGCTATCTAGTAAGTGGACCTCTCTTTGCTAAATCTACTTTCATACTGTGTATGTCTTTTCCTCTTAATTCACCGTTATTACATGTGGGGGGCTGCTATCATCTTTTGGGGTATTTCCCTAGAGGTAAGCCAGGTCTGTTTCTTCCTCTACCAGGCGTAGTTAGTCCTCCGGCTGGCGCGTGGCATATAGGAAGCCGTAGGTATGCTCCCTGGCTACTGTTAGTTGTGTGGTAGATTTAGCTCACGGTCAACTCGAGTTTCCATCACCCGAGAGCTCGTTCGTTACTTATGTGTTTTTTACGTTCCCTTGCCATTGGGAACCATGACAGAGTACAAAGGATGGCAACAAAATTAATAAAGGGGATGGGGGTACTACAATACCCAGAGAGATTAGCAAAATTAGGATTATTTAGTCTAGAAAAAAGTCGACTGAGGGACGATCTAATGACCATGTATAAGTATATAGGTTGGTAGCCTGACTGCCATTAGGTACCGAGATGAGATCCTCAGACCCGTTGTGAGACCATATGCTGGTGCGGTTGGCCCTGGGTTCCTCCTAATGCAGGAAAATGCCAGACATCATGTGGCTGGAGTGTGTCAGCAGTTCCTGCAAGATGAAGGCATTGAAGCTATGGACTGGCCCGCCCATTCCCCAGACCTGAATCTGATTGAACACATCTGGAACATCATGTCTCGCAACCACCAACATCACGTTGCACCACAGAGTGTCCTAGAGTTGACGGATGCTTTAGTCCAGGTCGGGGAGGAGATCCCTCAGGAAACCATCCGCCGCCTCATCAGGAGCATGCCCAGGCATTGTAGGGAGGTCATACAGGCATATGGAGGCCACACACATTACTGAGCATCATTTCCTTGTCTTGAGGCATTTCCACTGAAGTTGGATCAGCCTGTAACTTCATTTTCCACTTTGATTTTGAGCATCATTCCAACTCCAGACCTCCGTGGGATATTAGTTGTGATTTACGTTGATCATTTTTAGGTTTTATTGTTCTCAACACATTCCACTATGTAATGAATAAAGATTTACAACTGGAAAATTTCATTCAGTGATATCTACGATGTGGGATTTTAGTGTTCCCTTTATTTTTTTGAGCAGTGTATATTCAAATATCACTAAAGAGCTAGTAAATAATAACAATATTAATATACATATGCAGCGCCCCAGAGTCCTGGTCGTTGCAGTACTGACGCTCCGCCGCTAAGGGGGTGATGGTACGTCTGACGGCACACAGCCTCACCCGATCCGCTAGTAAAAGGGACTGTCAGGCTCATATGGTGATGGTGCAGGTTCTTTAAACGAAGGGGTTACGCTACTCCCAACGCATTTCCTCTCATTAAGAGGAGTAACAACCAGGATAATGGGGCCATCTCACCCCACGACCAGTTTCACCCGCTGATACGGCGTCAAACCGCAAAGAGGTGCAGCGTTAAACTAACTGCACCATGCAGCTCCATTGCACTTAAATAGAATATCCCCAGCATTCCAGCATTGCTGCCAGGAAGCTGAAACGTATGCTTCCGGTGGGTGGAATGTGGCTCCCGGTCAGTGACATGCAAACGTCACTTTCGGGACCTATGTCACATCCGGACTGTTGTACCACATGCTGCAAACCCCGCAGAAGATCCTGAGCTGCAGGAAGAAGATCTGGGACACGCACATAGCAGCATATACTCCACGGTAGTAACAAGGACGGCGGTACTTTCCAAAATTAAGTATATGTGCATCCCGCAACCACAAACCTTCACAGCAGTGTAAGTTGCTATTAATACGAATACATCACTAAACACAAGCTTATGCTTGTACAGTCACATTGGGGACCCCATATTGTGACAAATATAGTCCCACAAATCCTATTAAGGGTATGGACAGAGGCTACGTCCGTAAAATACGCATAACACACGGCCCAATGATTCCCTATGTCCCAGCTCCTATCAGCCGTATTTTACTGATCCGTATTATACGGTCTTGTACGGCCGTAGAAAATCGCAGCATGCTGCGTTTGTCACCGTATTGCGCAAAAAAATCGCCAATGAAAGTCTATGGGGGCGAGAAAAATACGGATTCCACACGGACCAGCAGTGTGACTTGCGAGAAATACGCAGCGGTGTTAGTGAAAAGCCGGTAATTCAATTGCCGGCTTTTCATTTCTCCTTCCCAAACCCGACAGGATATGAGACATGGTTTACATACAGTAAACCATCTCATATCCCTTTTTTTTGCATATTCCACACTACTAATGTTAGTAGAGTGTATGTGCAAAATTTTGGCGCTGTAGCTGCTAAAATAAAGGGTTAAATTGCGGAAAAAATTGGCGTGGGCTCCCGCGCAATTTTCTCCGCCAGAGTGGTAAAGCCAGTGACTGAGGGCAGATATTAATAGCCTAGAGAGGGTCCATGGTTATTGGCCCCCCCTGGCTACAAACATCTGCCCCCAGCCACCCCAGAAAAGGCACATCTGGAAGATGCGCCTATTCTGGCACTTGGCCTCTCTCTTCCCACTCCCGTGTAGCGGTGGGATATGGGGTAATGAAGGGTTAATGCCACCTTGCTATTGTAAGGTGACATTAAGCCAGATTAATAATGGAGAGGCGTTAATTATGACACCTATCCATTATTAATCCAATAGTACGAAATTGTTAATAAAACACACACACATTATTACAAAGTATTTTAATGAAATAAAGACACATGTTGTTGTAATATTTTATTAGACTCTTAATCCACCTGAAGACCCTCGTCCTGAAACAAAGTAAAAAAACAAACAACAATATTCCATACCTTCTGTCGTTATGCCCCACGATGTAAATCCATCTGAAGGGGTTAAATCATTTTACAGCCAGGAGCTGTGCTAATGCACTCGCTCGTGTCTGTAAACCCCGGGTACTGACAGGAAAGCTGGGTGACCTGTAGTTACCTTGAGTTGCGGTGATGCGCCCTCTGCTGGATGTCCTCATGAACTGGAGCCTTGGAAAAGTTCCCACGCTCGAGTTCATATGAGGACATTAAAATACTTCGTAATCATGTGTGTGTGTTTTATTAACCATTTAGTACTATTGGATTAATAATGGATAGGTGTCATAATTGACGCCTCTTCATTATTAATCTGGCTTAATGTCACCTTACAATAGCAAGGTGACATTAACCCTTCATTACCCCATATCCCACCACTACACGGGAGTGGGAAGAGAGTGGCCAAGTGCCAGAATAGGCGCATCTTCCAGATGTGCCTTTTCTGGGGTGGCTGGGGGCAGAAGTTTGTAGCCAGGGGGGGAAATAACCATGGACCCCCTCTAGGCTATTAATATCTGCCCTCAGTCACTGGCTTTACCACTCTGGCGGAGAAAATTGCGCGGGAGCCCACGCCAATTTTTTCCGCGATTTAACCCTTTATTTTACAAGCTACAGCGCCCAAATTTTGCACATACACACTACTAACATTAGTAGTGTGGAATATGCAAAAAAAAGGGATATGAGATGGTTTACTGTATGTAAACCATGGCTCATATCCTGTCGGGTTTGTGAAGGAGAAATGAAAAGCCGGCAATTGAATTACCGGCTTTTCACATATATCGCGCTGAATTAAATATAAATACAGAATATATATATATGTGCCTCAATGACATATATATATATATATATATATATATATATATATACTGTATATATGTTTTAACAACATTTGAGCACATAAATCCATTAGATGTCGGTTTTGCAAGCCTGCGAGAAAATATTGCAGTACGCATGCCATACGGATTACATACGGAGGATGCCATGCGCAAAATACGCTGACACACCCTGCCTACGGAGGACATACGGATCACTATTTTGGGGACTTTTCTGCGTATTACGGCCGTAAAAAACGGACCGTATTTACATACGCTGAGTGTGAGGCTGCCCTAAGAGCAATGAGTTCAGATAAAGGTAATTTCAATTACCAGACAGAAGAATGCACATCCCTAGACCATTAGAGAAAAGGATAATCCTCCTCTTGGTTTGTTTATTTCATTACAAAAGCCAGAGAGAACAGCACAAAAATGTAGTAGGGGGAAAAGGGCAACAGACTCATGTATGTGGTAGGGACAGTCAAATGAGCCAATTGGTGAGACAGAAAATGGGGTAAAAACGACGTACCTAAAGGAGGTGGTGTAATGCTTAACTATACAGGCTATTATGAACTAAACAATAGCTGACTACTTCCTAACAGCAGAGGTTGGCACCCTAAAGACCTGCGCAAGGGTGCCCCACTCAACAGCGGCTATCCCTTCTATGATGACCCTGTAACAGCACTACAACTATAGAAAATGTGTGTATAATAATTGTTCATTAAGGCCTCTAAGAGTCACCGTATTTAATCTGTATATCCACAGTGTTTCCTTTTGCAGGATACGGAGATCCCAATCTCCACCTCTTGGCGGTACGCTGGTTTGATCTATACTCACAAAACTGACTGTCTTCAGATCCCCAGCGTGTAGATTATCAACATGTCTAGCCACTGGGGTAGCCTATGATTCTTTATGTACTTGAGATGTTCCCCCACTCACTTGCGGAACTCCCTTTTGGTCTTGCCGACATACTCCATCCCACATTGACAATTCATCTTGTAGATAATTTCTTTTGGCCTGCAGTTAATGAAGGACCTAATAGAGAAACATTTTCCAGTGACATTGCTCACAAAAGTTTTGGTCCGAGTCACAAATTCACGAACTGTACAGCCGCCACATCTATGGCATCCCTTCACATTGGAAACCAGACAATTTTTGTCTATCGGTGAGACATAGTGGCTGTGTACCAATCTATCAGTCAGTGATCTTCCTTTTCTGTATGTAATAGATGGAGCCGACTTGACCAGTTTGCCTATATCTTCATCCATTTGCAAAATGGGCCAATGTTTGGACAAAATGTTTCTTACTTGATGGGCCCTATTGGAATATGTGGTAATAAATCTGCATATGGTGTCCTTGGTGTTAGTCTTGAGTCTGGAATTAAGGAGGCTACAGCGCTCCATGGCCCTGGTTTCTCATATGCCTTTGTTAAGACATTTAGGGTAGCCCCTCACAATTAATCTGTTGCCCACAATTGCGGCGTAAACACATATATTGACCCTTTGTCATGTCGGACGCTGTTCAGACCAGGTCGTCCGACAGACAGCGGTAATTCCGCTTTTGACCACTATTTGCTCATTGGCATCTGCTAGATTTTATCTAGCTGTTCCGGGGTTAATTTACCTAATCCTCGGATTGGAAGCTGGGCCATTCCCATTGCCTTTAAATAATTCTCCTGATCATTGGGCGTCGCCAATTATAGCTTCTGTCTTGTGCGTTGTTATCTCGGTCTGGAGAGGAGAGCTGTTGGTTGGAGTATCGTTGCTGGTGGTGTATTTTCCTTTGTCTTATTTACTCCTTCCTATATTTGTATTTATTTTTGCCCTGCACATTTATAGTGTATTCCTGAGTGACTGCGGCGTGGTGTGTATTTTCCTTTATCCTTGTCTGTGCTAACTGTGGGTATTGGAGTATTACCTCTTCACTGGGTGGTGGGCGGAGGTTTCAGCCTAGGGCTGAGCTCAGGAGACAGGGTGAGGTTCGAGACCTGGACATGCACACCTTCAGTGAAAAACCCAAGGTAGAGGGTCAGTCAGGATTTCCCTAGTCTGAGGGAAATTGCAGGGGCCCGGGTTATTAGCTCTCGTTCTCCTAGTCTCCCCGTGACATTCTTAGGGTTCCTCTTCTTCAATGGTAGCAGGTGATTGCTTTCCCATCTAAGCAGGGAGTTAGTGGCCGTGGTCTTCCTGTAAGTTTTAGTCATAAGGCCACCATCTGCTTTCCTTTGAATCAAAAGATCCAAAAGTAGTACCGGTAGTTGCCTGTGCCTCATCTCATATGTGAAATACAAATTGAGGTAATTGATATTCGTTTAACCCCTTCGTTTAAAGAACCTGCAACGTCACCATATGAGCCTGACAGTCCCTTTTACTGGCAGATTGGGTGAGACTGTTCCTAACTTCTTTAAAAGTGATGGTTGTTTATATTGTTTACCCAATGGAAATTGTCCATTGGTTGATTTAATGATTGCTGTTTGTTGATACTTAGTCAAATGTGGTAATCTTGGCTAGTTCAGAATTGCCAGGCTCTATATGAATTCATTTGTTGGCCACTATTGACAGATTGTTGTGGTTTCATGTGTGGCGCTGTACTAGCTTGTATTTTTAATTAATTTTTGTTATTTTAACAATAATATATTCCTTATTAAAAGTTAAGTTTTAACTCCACTTTTGCTAATCATATTCTGAGAGCTGTAACTTTTTTTATTTTTTGCAAAATAAGCCGTATTAAGGCTTTTTTGTTTCAGGACGTCTTTACATTTTCATTTTTACCATTTTTTACTACTTTTTTTTAATCACTTTTTATTCATTTTTGTGTGTGTCAGTATGATGAAAAAGAGACATTTTTGGGGTGTTTTTTATTTTACTTTTACAGTGTTCACAGAATAGAATAAATAACATATCCGATTTATAGATAGGGTTGTTGCAGACACGGCAATACCAATTATGTGTACTTTTTTTTGTTTATGTTTTGTTTTATTTTATCATAAAGGCTACATTTTTAGTGGCGAAACTGTTTTTTGTGATTTTTGTTTCTTTTGTGTTCTTTTTACTTTATTACATATTTTCTAAAACTTTATTTAACTTTTCCACTCAGTCCCACTGTGGGACATATATATTTTTTACTTTGATCACTTGACTCATACACTACAGTACTCATGTACTGCAGTGCATGAGACCTGTCAGTTAGTCACTGATAGACCCTATGAGACCTTGCTTATAACTAGATATTACAGGTCCACCATTTCCTGGGGTCATATGACCTCAGGATCCCATGGCAGCACTCAGCAGCACCAGCAATTACAATTGCGTGGAGAGGTTGATTCTGCCATGGGGATCTTTTAGGGTATGTGCACACGTTGCGGATTTGCATCAGTTTTCCATCAGGTTTACAGTACCATGTAAACCTATGGAAAACCAAATCCGCAGTGCCCATGGTGCGGAAAATACCGTGCGGAAACGATGCGTTGTATTTTCCGCAGCATATCAATTCCTTGTGCGGATTCCGCAGCGTTTTACACCTGTTCCTGTATAGGAATCCGCAGGTGGTAAAACGCAGGTGAACTCCGCACAAAAAATGCTGGAAATCCGCAGTTTTCAAAAACGGTGTGGAAAAATCCGCATACGAATCCGCAACGTGTGCACATAGCCTTCACCCCTTTTTAAACTCTTAGATACTACTGTCACGAATGACAGCAGTATTTAAGGGGTTAATCAGCCCAAATCGGTTTCAAAAGTGGCCGATTCCAATACCGCTGTCACTGGCGGGAATTTCACTTGCGGCGCTATTCATTATGATGCGGTCGTTAAGGGGTTAAAGAAGGGAAATATAACTTAAGATGAAAAACACTGAGTCATTATTAAATTATCACAAATTGTGTGAACATTTAAGTACACCTCAAGAACCAATAGCGTGCAAAACAAGCACTTGCAGAGCAGCAATTAAAGGGAACCTGTCAGGTCTGATAATGCTCTTAACCTACAGATTTCGGGTTAATCTGCAAACTAATAGTGTTATAAAGGTGCCTGGCCACAGCAATAAAAATGTGACACACGGGAGAAAATAAACTTCATTACCCACATGAGCCGCCGGCTTTCAGTCATGCCGGCATGATCGGAGCTATTACAGATGCCACTTAGGGCACTGAGAGCAGTGGCTGTAAAAATGCCCCAACACTGACTGAGCATCACTGAATTGTGCACTGTCGAGCTGGCTGTTCATCAGTGCCGGGGTTTGCTTAAAGTCCCCGATCTCACTGACCGGTGAATGTAATTGCTCTGGGCACACCTGCATCACTGAAAACTGGCAGATCCTGGGTGAAGTAAAGTTCATTTTCTCCCGGGTACCGCACTTTTAGTACTAAAGCTTGGCACCTCCATAACGCTATTAACCTATACATTAACAATTATTTGTGCTGGTCTTTAGGAGGTGATAGTATTCTCTGATCTGTGCCTCTATGATACAGTTGTTCAGCTATGCGACTATCTTCTGCAGTTTGGGAGAAAATGCTGCTATATATCTTGGGTTAGAGGAAAAGATTTGTTGCTGCCTGACTTGTATACAACAGTTGCATTATCAAATTGCCAATAGATGGAGGTAGAACTGTAGTGAAGATTGGTAGAGTCTCAGCTTTGGCTATTCTGAGGGTTGTGAAATAACTGAGGATGGTTTGACCAGTCTCCACCACAGTGCACTCCGAGTAGTACTGATATGATAACCGGAAACTTATCAGTTAATGTCAGATCTTGTCTAGTAGACATCCTAATATATTGGAACTGTGATACTAATAAAGTCATAAATGAGGCAGAGGCAGACCTAGGGTAAGACCTATGATGAAAGTGGTAATTTGTAGAGCACCAGTCTCTGAAACTGAGGATTTCAATTAACTCTTGTGATAAGTTTTCTGCTTGTAACCTGTTTGTCACAGGTTTACCATGACAGAGAGGAACCAGAAGACGCAACGTCTGATTTCTCCTCCTCCTACTTAGAAGCACTTCACCTTCATATTTATTGCTGTAAGTTTCTTTTAGCAGTGATTGGGTTAATCTGCTCAATTGAGAGCTCCTGGAGCTTTAAGGCCCTCAGCTGTGCACTGTTAGCCACTCCCATCTTCTATATAATCTGGGTCCTGGCTAGCACTCATTGTCAGAGATCGCTTATGCTGCATGGATGGAGGCTGCTGCTGGGTGTTGTTGAAGGCGTGGATTTATCTGTGACTGTTGAAAGGTTTGAGTGTGTGATAATTCCCTTTCTTCTCCTACTTTGGTTTAACCCCATCCTCCACTCCTCGATGCAGTCCTCTGTTGTCTGTGTGAGTATATTTGTATGTTTGGTATGTTTAGTTATCCCTGTTGATATTACCTTGTTAGTCTAGTTGGTGTGCTATGGTACACTACTACTCCCCTCTTCCCTGGGTGGAGGAAGGATACAGACTAAGGGCGGATTCAAGAGCTAAGGCAAGGTACGTGGCCCCGGCGGTTTCACCATCAGAAATAATCCGGGCGACAGAGCGGGTTAGGTTGCCCCTTGCGTTAGGGACAGGGAAGGAGCTTCTGTTGCCGGACCACCTGACAACAGAGTCATGACACTGTTATCTGGAACTGCTGAGCTCTAATCCTCATGAGATGGGTGGGAAAGCAATGAATCAGGTCATTTGATATTTTATTCAGCTCAGATGTTAAACTTTTTTTTTAATTATTGATATGCTTTACATATATAGAGCCATTATATTCCCTATTTGTATGTTTTTATAGTGTGGGAGGAAACCGGAGTACCCGGAGGAAACCCACGCAATCACGGGGAGGACATACAAACTCCTTGCAGATGTTGTCCTTGGTGGGATTGAAGCTCAGGACCACAACGCTACAAGGCTGCAGTGCTAATCACTGAGCCACCGTGTTGCCCTAAACTAAATTCAGACAAGTTGTTTCTGTTACAACAGATTCATCCATCGCTTGTTCAGCCTTGTACTGTAGAGCGACGATATCTCTCTGCCTTGTTTCTTCATCCATGCTCTTCTTGGTGTGACATCCTTACGTGGTGGCCAGTAGATGTAGTTGGCCTCCCAAGCGGCAGCAATAATATTTATTCTCAGTTATTTTTCTAAACCGCTGAAATCTACAAATATAGAAGGAATATTGGTTAACAGACTGGTATAAATGTTGGTTAGTACCATGGATTGTATCAAAAAGAACAAATTGGAACCAATATATTAAGACTGGTCTGTAGATAACAAAAAATATGTAGCACCCTTAACCCTACAGCTTCCAGACGTCAGTCTACTCTGATAGAAGTAAAATATAAAAGCATAATAACAGAACCGCACTGGTATCATTACTCGGTGATTGCATTTTATGAAGCATAGAATCATTAAATTTACTTACCTGTTATCACATAAGGTACATCAATAGTAGAAGTTATATCATAAAGTATAATTGTGATACTCCGTCACCTCTGGCAGCTCAGGATGGATAAAATTGACGCGTTTTGCATAAGCCTGCCATAACAGACCATGATTGTCTGTCTTTTTGTTATCGAGTAACCAGCAGGCAACATGACACATCTCGTGAGCAAGTGTGGTTCGTAGTCGCTCTGAAAATAAAAGAATTTATATAGGCATGAGAAGAATTAAATACACCCTGTTTGAATTTTTTTGCTTTACATATCAAGACATCATAAAAAAAATAAGTGGTCATTAGAAGGAAAATACAGGCATGCCGGAAGTAATTACAATTGCCACAGTGAAAATACCCCGACACTGACTGAGAGCCACACTGAACTGTGCACTGTTGAGCTGGCTGTCAGTCAGTGCCGAGGTGTGCTTACAGTCGTCGCTCTCAGTGACTTGTGACTGTATTTGGCTCCAGTCATACCTACATCACTGACAGCTGGCAGCTCCCGGATGAAGTAAAGTTAAGTTTCTCCTGGGTGCTGCACTTTCAGTACTGAGGCTGGGCACCTTCATAACACTATTAACCTGCACATTAACCCTATATCTGCAGGCTAATAGCATTATCGGACCTGACAGGTTCCCTTTAGGTTTGTATTATTAGCATCACATGGCTGCTACTTTCCCTGTTAATTCCTATTAAAGTAGGAACGTTTTACCTTACTTTTCACACACTACTTTTCCATGTTGGCCTATTTGTTGTCAAATAGACAATGACAAAGTGTTATTTATCATGAGTTATTTGTTGAAATTGTATTCATCTAATTTTAAGACATTCTAAGGGCCAAATACTTTCTTAATTTGTCCTGATATGTAAATCTATAGAATTCTGATAGGGTGTACTTAGTTCTTCATGACTGTATGTACACTGAGTATACAAAATGTATTACAACCCAGGTAGCATCTCTTTATCCTGTATACATGTTATCTTATGAAGCATCTCGAAGTGATGTGAAACCTACCGGCAGAATTCAAGACTCGATCGTAAAGGTCTATAACGCAAAAGTCTCTCTTAATACCCTTGATTTTATAGGTCATACCAGCCATTTGGGTCACCATATTATTCCACACGATTTCCGTATCTGTAGGAAGCTAAAAAGAGAAATTAATTTCATTAAATCTGTAAGCTCTTAGGTCCCAATCTAACAAAGTACCCAACGCTCATGTGTTATTTACGTGACTGGTCTCCTTGTATTGGGCATTGGGTATTTTGGGAAGACCAAGTTATGAGAGCAACAACAAAAATAAACTTATTATAAAATGTCCAAATGTCAACTAAATAAATGTAAAAATCCTTTAAACGTCAACCTATAACTTGGCAATCTCTCTCTATACATGTTGGAGCTCGTATGAGGTCTCCACTCCTTCCTAGATAAGAAGAGAGTTTTCCTGAGATTTTCAATAACTAAATTACAGAACAGTGACAAAGTTGTTAGGGTGGTGTCAAGAAAGCTAAGGCCACTTTTCTTGGAAGTAATTGTGGGAGGAGGGAGACGATGGATTTGTCATGTATAACCCAGATACTGATGGGAACATACCTGATTCCAGAAGATGGTTTTGTTATACAGCTTATACAGTCGTTCCGCTAGCTCATTTTTAGTCTCCTGGAAGTTTGTCACGTAGATGGAATTGGGTGATATGATGTCTTCCAGGAAACAACCAGGGATTTTGCACAATGGCATACTGGGAAAAATGGAAATTATCTATAAATTCACAGGAAACATTTCTTACCTAGTTCATTGTTTTATATAGAAATGAATATGTACAAAATAACTCACGTGTCCTGTGTGTTAGCGCTCTCCTTACTAGCAGATGGTTCATTACCTGTGTAAAAATATAGAAGAGGGAAAAGATTTTTTAGGCTAAAAACTGATGACTTTACCAATAAAGCATGTCCGTATGCAGGTCCATACTGGAGAGAGATCTATAAACATGGAGTCTGGAAAGTCAATAAGACTACAGATATGGGATAAAACCAGAGCAGGATACATCACTGACCAGATTACCAGCGATCCACAGGATCCTACATTAGGACCAGGATCTCACATTGTAATGAGGTCCAAACCCAACAGGACCCAGGGGTATTAGCAGATGTCTACCCCACCTGCTGCTAAGTTACACTTATTAATGATATGATGTATGTGTTCAGTACACAATTAGAAATGAACATGTCCTACGTAGCCGGAGTGTGGACCCTCAACAATCTCAACCATTCTAACAATGGTTTTCATGAAATAAACGGAAGCTGAGATTATATGATTTCCTATTAGATATGAAAAGTTAAGTCACATAATATGTTCTGCACCTCTAATATAGGTAAGACTGTCATATTAATTATTTGTAGCAGATCAAAAGGAAAGGTCTGTCCAGTAGGTCCTACATTTAACATGAAGATAGACGTCCCATGACCTTACTTGCTGTGTTATAGTAGCTTCCATAGGTTTTAATGGAGATGTGTGAGCACTTGTATAGGGTTCTATTGATGTCTATGGAACTTACAGAAACACCCAAGCAAATTTATTGCACTGCTGCAAGACATTCTACAAAGCCAACGGTCGCCATAAGGGTATGTGCACATTCTTGAGGTCTGCGGATTTTTCCGCAGCGGATTTGTGAAAACTGCAGGTAAAAGGCACTGCGTTTTACCTGCGGATTTCCTGCGGATTTACCGTGGTTTTTGTGCGGATTCCACCTGCGGTTTTCTATTGTGGAGCAGGTGTAAAACCGCTGCGGATTCCGCACAAAGAATTGACATGCTGCGGAATGTAAACCGCTGCGTTTCCGCGCATTTTTTTCCGCAGCATGTGCACTGCGGATTACGTTTCCTATAGGTTTACATTGTACTGTAAACGCATGGGAAACCGCTTCGGACCCGCAGCTGTGGAAACGCTGCGGATCCGCAGCAAAATCCGCAGCGTGTGAACATAGCCTATGTCAACATGGCGGTCACTATGCCAATATGGAAGTGTCCATCACAAAAAGCTAAGAATTGTTCTTTCTACAATAACATAAACCTGAATTGTATCTAGAAGTTATTACTTACTGCTATTTGTGGAAGTTTCTCCACTATTAGAATCCTTATGATCACTAATGTTAGTGATGTCGTCATCGGAGCTGTGAAATAAATGTAACAAAATATGAGCCCACCACTAATCATTAATCCCCCATTAATTATCTAGTAATGGAGAAGATTTATATTGTACCTGGTGGGACTGTCCAAATCTCTATCTGAAGTTTGTACTTTCACATCTGCAGGAGCAAAAAAATAAATAAATATATTTTTAAAATATTGTATTAGTAATGACTGAGAGTCAACATCACAGAAATATTACTCATTTACTCCTACCAGGAAGACACTTAGTACATATAGAACTAGAAGTGAAAGACCTTCATCTTAATCAGGGCTATTCTATCTTCTGTCTTACTTTCCTAATTAACCATGTAGTGTTAAGTGATACCACACTTGTATCCCCAATATGGTAATTATCCCTACAGTTTCAAAGTTGTCTTTTTCTACTAGCACCTGTCAATCTCCCCATGCTTGTCCAATTTTTAAATGAATCTATATGTATAAAAATGAGTGTGTGTGTCAGCAACCAATCACTAAGCATCTTTCATTTCACCAGAGCTGTTTATAAGAAGCTGAGCTGTGATTGGTTGCTATGAGCAACACTTTTCCTTGTAGACAGTTGTGGTAACTGAGGTCTATTATTCTTATCATTTCTATGGTGTTATCGTCCTTCTGTAAAGCTGGAAATAACATCATTTATTACCGTGCCGACAGACCACCCTCAGACTCAGCCTGCAGGGGGAGCCCAGTATCACACAAGATAGGATTAGATACACAGCTCAGCAGTCAGTAACACAGGATAGGATTAGATACACGGCTCAGCAAACAATAACACACAGGAGAGGATTAGATACATGGCTCAGCAGTCAGTATCACATAAGATAGGATTAGATACACAGCTCAGCAGACAGTAACACACAGGACAGGATTAGATACATTGCTCAGCAGACAGTATCAAGGATAAGATTAGATACTTGCCTCAGCAGACAGTATCCACAGGATAAGATTAGATACAAGGCTCAGCAGACAGTATCACACAGGATAGGATTAGATACATGGCTCAACAGACAGTATCACACAGGATATGATTAGATACATGGCTCAGCATACTGTATCACACAGGATAGGATTAGATACACGGCTCAGCAGAAGACAGTAACACACAGGATAGGATTAGATACACAGCTCAGCAGACTGTGTCACACAGGAGAGGATTAGATACACAGCTCAGCAGACAGTATCACATAGGATAGGATTAAATACACAGCTCAGCAGTCAGTATCACATGGGATAGGATTAGATACACAGCTCAGCAGACAGTGACACACAGGATGGGATTAGATACACAGCTCAGGAGAGTGTATCACACAGGATAGGGTTAGAAACATGGCTCAGCAGTCAGTATCACACGGATAGGATTAGATACACAGGTCAGCAGTCAGTATCACACAGGATAGGATTAGATACACGGCTCAGCAGATAATAACACACAGGAGAGGATTAGATACACGGCTCAGGAGACAGTAACACACAGCACAGGATTAGATACATGGCTCAGCAGACAGTATCACATAGGATAGGATTAAGTACACAACTCAGCAGTCAGTATCACACGGGATAGGATTAGATACACAGCTCAGCAGACAGTGACACACAGGATGGGATTAGATACACAGCTCAGGAGACAGTATCACACAGGATAGGATTAGGTACACAGCTCAGCAGACAGTATCACACAGGATAGGATTAGATACACGGCTCAGCAGACGGTATCACACAGGATAGGATTAGATATACAGCTCAGCAACAGGATGTGCCAAAGGAGAGGATGTTTTCATTCCAAGAATTCCTCTCATTCCATCTGATTTGCCTTTTGATTTTAAAGGCCTCCAGTTTCCACTTCGACTGGCATTTGCCATGTCCATTAACAAGGCTCAGGGACAGTCCTTGAAAGCAGTAGGGATCGATTTACAATCTCCATGCTTTTCTCATGGTCAGATTTGCGTGGCCCGTTCAAGAGTTGGAACTGCCAAAAATCTGTTCAATCTTTAATTCAGCAAGGAATTTGTTGACACTTAAAAGGGGCAATTAATTTCTATATCAGCTTACTTATATATATGTGTTCAAAGTTATTGGTGAACCCCAGTGAAAACAAATAAAATGAGTGGAAACCACTCGCATGAACAGTAGAGACCAACCACCAGAGCTAATTCCAAGAAATTAGTGGCACGGGTATACGGGGTATACGTGTTATCAAAATATTACTTTATTTGCAATGGTAACAACATATTATATGTGCACATGTTTGAAAGACATAAAAAATAAAAAGCATATAATAAGTGACATAAATAAAATCACCAGTATATTTAAAAACCTAAATAGGTATAAGGTACACCATAAAAGGAAGGATTAATCACAGGACTCCTACTAACAATCTATAAAATATAGTGTATGCCAAAAGTGCTAAAAATGGAATATAAAAATATAAAAAATATAATGTGGATGTATAAAATCAGAAAAAATGGGGTTGAATATATACCCTGCAACGTAAGCAATTATTATGGCTATACACCATGCAAAAAGGTGCAATGTGCAATCATGTAGCAAAGAAACAAAGTGCTGAGTGTACAAAAATAATTGTATATATAAAGAAAGAAGTAGTGAGAAGTAGTGAGAGGGAAATTTTTAGGAGTTCCTGTAACTTAAAGGCGTCACCTAATCCAAACAATGCACACCCCGACGCACGTTTCGGATATAAAATCCTTCGTCAGGGGTTTTTTATATATACTGGTGATTTTATTTATGTCACTTATTATATGCTTTTTATTTTTTATGTCTTTCAAACATGTGCACATATAATATGTTGTTACCATTGCAAATAAAGTAATATTTTGATAACACGTATACCCGTGCCACTAATTTCTTGGAATTAGGTCTATAGCTCTGGTGGTTGGTCTCTACTCATCTTTAATTCGGAAGAACAAAACAAAAATGCTGCTATCAAAAAGGCTCTTGAATGAGATGAAAATAAAATACTATCAATACTTAAGTAATTGATTAGTTAATTTGTGTTGCAAATCTGTAGTGTTGAGTATATGATGTGAAATGTTTTTATGTGCAATATAATCATTGTAATTTGTTATAACTAACCACAGTTACTATGCCCGGCAATGCCAGGCTCTTAATAATAATAATAATAATAGAAATAATAATAATCTTTATTTATATAGTGCCAACATATTCCGCAGCGCTTTACAGTTTAACAGTGTTAAACACAACAGTCATAGGTAATAATGTTAACAATACAGTAATAAAGCAAAATAAGACAAAATAAGACGACCCTGCTCGTGAGAGCTTACAATCTACAATGAGGTGGGGGGAGATACAAAGTACAGGTGTGTATTTACAATGATGTATTTACAATGATGGTCCAGCCATCTTCAGGGGGTGGGGGTAGATGGAAGTAGTGAATGGGCTACACACACACACAAATATAAAATGACTGATTAGGGAACGTGATAGGCCGCTCTGAACAAATGTGTTTTGAGGGAGCGCCTAAAACTATGCAAGTTGTGGATGGTCCTAATATCTTGGGGTAGAGCATTCCAGAGGATTGGCGCAGCACGGGAGAAGTCTTGGAGTCGGGAGTGGGAGGTACGGATTAGTGCAGAGGTTAGTCGAAAGTCGTTTGCAGAGCGCAGCGGTCGGCTAGGCCGATAGACAGAAATGAGGGAGGAGATGTAAGGGGGTGCCGCACTGTGGAGAGCTTTGTGGGTGAGAACAAGTACTTTGAATTGTATCCTGTAATGAATGGGCAGCCAGTGTAACGACTGGCGAAGAGCGGACACGTCCGAGTATCGATTAGCCAGATGGACGACCCTGGCTGCTGCATTAAGGATAGACTGGAGAGGCGAAAGTCGCGTGAGGGGGAATCCAATTAATAGAGCGTTACAGTAGTCCAGACGGGAATGGATTAGGGCGACAGTGAGAGTTTTCGTTGTCTCCATGGTGAGAAAAGGGCGGATTCTAGAGATGTTCTTTAGGTGTAAGCGGCACGAGCGGGCAAGAGATTGTATGTGGGAGGTGAAGGAGAGATCGGAGTCAAACATAACACCCAGACAGCGTGCCTGCTGCCTAGGCGTTATTATGGTGCCACCCACGGAGAGGGAAATGTCAGATTTAGGGAGGCTAGTAGAAGGCGGGAGCAGAAGAAGTTCAGTTTTGGAGAGGTTGAGTTTCAGATAGAGAGTGGACATGATGTTAGAGACTGCAGACAGACAGTCAGTGGCGTTCTGTAGTACAGCGGGGGTAAGGTCAGGGGATGACGTGTATAGTTGTGTGTCATCAGCATAAAGATGGTACTGAAAGCCAAATCTGCTGATGGTCTGTCCAATTGGGGCCGTGTAGAGGGAGAAGAGAAGAAGGCCAAGGACTGAGCCCTGAGGTACCCCGACAGTGAGAGGAAGAGGAGATGAAGTGGAGCTGGAGAACAGAACACTGAAGGAGCGTTCAGAAAGATAGGAAGAGAACCAGGAGAGAGCAGTGTCCTTAATGCCTAGTGACTGGAGCCTAGAGAGTAGGAGAGGGTGGTCAACAGTGTCGAAAGCTGCAGAAAGATCGAGGAGAATGAGCAGAGAGTGGTCACCATTACATTTTGCTGTCAGAAGGTCATTGGTCACCTTGATGAGTGCAGTTTCTGTCGAATGTAGGGGGCGGAACCCGGACTGTGAAGGGTCTAGAAGGGAATGAGTGGAGAGGTAACGGGTAAGGCGGGAGTAGACTAGGCGCTCCAGGAGTTTTGAGATGAAGGGGAGAGTGGAGACCGGTTTGTAGTTGTTTGCGCATGATGGGTCAAGGGTGGGTTTTTTTTTAATAATGGAGGCTCTTCAGCTAGTTGGTAATAAAACCCATTTACTCATGTTGCTATACAAGTCAGAGTGGGCACTAAAAGTCCTAATCACATCCATGGCCCGCAGGAGGCATTTCCCTATCTCTGTCAAACACAATAGAGTATCATCTGCAAGGAGACTGTTTTTTCCCCCATTTCATTGTTCTTAAAGGGGTGGTCTGGAGGCAAATTAATTTTGCTACTAACTCCCTATCAATTTAGTCCCATAATCTAGATATTTTCTAATATACTTGCTATGAATATTCCATGCTGTTCCCTAACTACACTCCCTGACAGAAGTTATGTCGCTTATCCATGTTATGTATATAAAAGCTTATAACCTGATGTTAAATTCATCCATTGGTTGTATATATTATTCTTTTGAAAGCTGAAACCCTCCGAAATGTGGTTTAGGTTAAGAAAATAAATTGGCATCAATGCAGAAATATTGATCAGTTAATGGACACAGAATGGTCAGATTTTGGCAAGACAAAAGTTTTGTTGCCTGGTCATATAATGCACCCAATCCTAGTTTACATCCTCACCTGTGCTCAGTAAATGATCGGTTAATTAGTGTGTGTGTATAAAAAGAAACCCAGCATCCCAGACCTTCACTTGAACTGCAACTTGAGCTCTGACAACATGCCAAAAATCCACCCTGCGACCAAAGCCTGGATTACCAAGAGGCTGAAGACCAGATCGACTGCAGAGGTGGCTGGCACCTTTAATGTGTCTCAGCGTCAAGTACAAAGAATTAAAAAAATTTGAAGAGACTGGAGATGTGTTTGACAAGCCCAGGTCCGGCAGACCCCACAAGACAACTGCTCAGGAGGAACGTTTGTTGGCTAGAAAATCCAAAGCAAGCCCCTCTTCCACTGCAGCAGAGCTCCAACAGGCCTGCTCACCTCAAATCCCTGTGTCAACTAGAACATTTTGTAGGATTCTGTCTCGAAATGGCCTCCATGGTTGAATCAGTGCCCAGAAGCCAGCACTAAACAAAAGGCAAATAAAAAAACGTGTGGCATTTGCAAAGTCCCACAGCCTGCTAAACAGATGGACGCTGGAAAAGTGGCAGAAGGTGGATTTCTCTGATGAATCTTCAGTAGAATTACACCACAGCTGCTGCAAATACTGCAGGAGACCTACTGGAGCCCGTATAGATCCAAAATACACCCAGAAAACAGTTACATTTGGTGGTGGAAAGATCATGGTCTGGGGTTACATTCCGTATGGGGATGTGCAAAACATTTGCAAGGTGGAAGGCAATATCAATAGCCTAAAATATCAAGAAGTATTAGCTACCTCTTATATTCCAAATTATGAAAGGGGTCAAATTCTGCAGCAGGATGGTGCTCCATCTCATACATCCATCTCTGCAACAAAGTTCCTCCAGGCAAAAAAGATCAAGGTGCTAAAGGACTGGCCAGCCCAGTCACCAGACATGAACATCATAGAGCATGTCTGGAGTAGGATGAAAGAGGAAGCTTGGAAGACAAAACCAAAGAATCTAGATGAAATCTGGGAGGCATGTAAGACTGCATTTTTTGCTATTCCTGATGACTTCATTAATAAATTGTATAAATCATTGTTGAATCGCATAGATGCAGTCTTTCAAGCTCATGGAAGTCACACAAAATATTAAATATGACTCTAGTGGCACCACAACTTCATTCACCAATGTTATTCAACATATATTTGTATTTTAAGTTAATTATTTGTTTGAATATCACATTACGTTCTGTGGGCGACAAAACTTTTGTCTTGCCAAAATCTGACAATTCTGTGTCCATTAACTGATCAATATTTCTGCATTGATGCCAATTTATTTTCTTAACTTAAGCCACCTTTCGGAGTGTTTCAGCTTTCAAAAGAATAATTTATACAACCAATGGATGAATTTAACGTCAGGCTATAAGCTTTTATTTACATAACATGGATAAGCGACATAACTTCTCTCAGGGAGTGTACACTGTCCAGCTGCTAGTGTATTTTTTTCTATTTCTTCTGTGGTGACTATTCGTTTTAGTATCACCAGTACAAGCTTGGATATTTAAATGAAGTGTCATCATGGGGAAAGGCTGCAGTCACTGTCGCTAGAAAAATGCCTAATCTAATTGTGGTATAATGCTGCAGAGCTGAAGCACATTGGAAATAGACGTGCTAGTCTCATTCTATGGCCAGGGTCATACTTACGTGTGCAATGCGAGAAATTCGCGCATCAATACCCGGCACCACCGCCGGCACTCGGGAGCGGAGCGTTCAGCTACATAGAAATACATGTAGCCGCATGCTCCGGTCCCGAGTGCTGGCGGCAGTGCCGGGTATTGGTGCGCGAGACTCATGCAAGTGTGACCCCGGCCTATGAATAATAGTCCTAGTGCTAGGGAGGTGCTGGACCTGCAGAGTCAGTGTGACTATGAATTGATTGATCTGTGATGTACTGTGGTAACAGCACCTTAATAGCAGCCTTTTTTTTCTTCCTCACACACTAAAACAAGGAGGGCTGTTGAATACCCCTCTGTTATAATTTTGCTGCTAAACAAGAAAGCGTGTGTGTCACAGACAGTGTTCCTCTTGGATTGTGAGATGGTCGCCATCCATTTTTCCCTATCCAGATATGTTGAGGTGACTTGGACATTAATAAGGTTGTGTTAGCGTTGAAGAGCTCATAAAGGTCCGAAACAATCCTAGGAAACCTTAATTCGGCGAAGCTGGAAAATTGTAATTTCAGATTATTGTCTCATCTCTACAAACCAGTAGATAGTAGATTCCACAAAATCTTTCCCTATAAAAATGAGCAATACAATGTGGCCGCAATATAGCACTGCAGCCCATAGTGGACGTAAGCTCTCACTTCATCATTCCGCTGATTTCCAGGGTAGTAGAAAGACCACCCATGTGTCACATCACCAGTAATGACGGGTCACATAGACTCTGCCTGGACCTGGGTTTTATGGTATTTTAGATTAATAGCTACCTGGCTTCACGACGACAACTTCTCTCAGGTCTGCATCCTCCTGTTTGCCCCGACGTCTCCAGAAGCCATACAAGTAACTGTGACACAGAGAAATGTCTTTATGTAAACTGGCACAGAAGATAATATTCAGTTGCCCACCAGAATTTACCCCTGCCCCTCCCCCACTACAAATGGGGATATAAAGGTAGAGTGTATACCAGTCCTAGTACATATTACATCATAATACAGCACCAAGAGCGGCTACTGATGTCACTAACCACTGAGCCACCGTGCTGCCCTGTATATAGTACAGTGCTAACCACTGAGCCACCATGCTGCTCTGTAAATAGTACAGTGCTAACCACTGTGCTACTCTGTAAATAGTACAGTGTTAACCACTGAGCCACTGTGCTACCCTGTAAATAGTACAGTGCTAACCACTGTGCTAACCTGTAAATAGTACAGTGCTAACCACTGAGCCACTCTGCTACCCTGTATATTGTACAGTGCTAATCACTGAGCCACCGTGTTATCCTGTATATAGTACAGTGCTAACCCCTGAGCCACTGTGCTGCCCTGTAAATAGTACAGTGTTAACCACTGTGCTGCACAGTAAATAGTACAGTGCTAACCACTGTGCTACCTGTAAGGGTATGTGTCCACGGGCCGTATTACATCCGGAATAGCTGCGGATTGAACGCTGCGTGGAGCCGCAGCGTTCAAATGTTACAGCATAGTGGAGGGGATTTTATGAAATCCCGTCTCCACTATACGTGGTAACACACATCCGGCGGCCCTGCGACTCCGGACATGTGGCGCGTCTTTTTAGAACGCAACATGTCCACTGTGCTACCCTGTATATAGTACAGTGCTAACCACTGAGCCACTGTGCTACCCTGTATATAGTACAGTGCTAACCACTGTGCTACCCTGTAAATAGTACAGTGCTAACCACTGAGCCACTGTGCTACCCTGTATATAGTACAGTGCTAACCACTGTGCTACCCTGTAAATAGTACAGTGCTAACCACTGAGCAACTGTGCTACCTTATATATAGTACAGTGCTAACTACTGAGCCACTGTGCTACCCTGTAAATATTACAGTGCTAACCACTGAGCAACTGTGCTACCCTGTATATAGTACAGTGCTAACCACTGAGCCACTGTGCTACCCTATATATAGTACAGTGCTAACCACTGAGCCACCGTGCTGCCCGTTTGCATGAAAAGAGAATAATATGATATGGAGAGAAGATGGAAACTTACTAGCAGATCCAGATGATCACGACCAAAGAGGCAACAATTATCATCAGACCAATGGGCAGGACATAGCGATCAATGACTGGTAAGAAAGAAACAAGAAGCCGGATATTAATTCCTATCACAGACAGAATATTCCAGAAGACATTGACAGTATAAGGGGCTCCACATCTATCTATATAATCGTCTAAGGGTGACTTCCGTCTGGTTGTCTGTCACGGAAATCCCACGTCCCTGATTGGTCGCGGTCGGCAGGCTGCGACATCAGCGACAGGCACAGTCCCTACTCTCCGTCAGTGCCCCTTCATACTCCCCTCCAGTAGCGCTCACACAGGGTTAATGGCTGCGTTACACCGCGTTATGCCGCGGTGTAACGCAGTCCGTTAACGCTGCTATTAACTCTATTAACCCTATTAATCTAATGTTAAAAATAATAAAAAAAATAAAAAATCATTATATTCTCACCTTCCTGCGCCTTTCCCGCTCCGGTCTCAAGAATGCATTGCGGTGTCGTGAGATGATGACGTAGCGGTCTCGCGAGGCCACTAGGTCATCTCGCGAGACCACAATGCATTCTTGGGACCGGAGCGTCGCGAGGAGCATCGCTAAACGCCTGGCCTGGATCCGGGGGCCGCCGGAAGGTGAGTATATAACTATTTTTTATTTTAATTCTTTTTTTTTAACAGGGATATGGTGCCCACATTGCTTTATACTACATGGGCTGTGTTAGATACTACGTGGGCTGTGTTATATACTGCATGGGCTGTGTTATATACTACATCTCTGTGCTATATACTATGTGGGCTGTGCTATATACTACGTGGCTGAGCAATATATTACGTGGCAGGGCAATATACTACGTGGCTGTGTTATATACTGCGTGGGCTGTACTTTTTACTACGTGGCTGTGTTATATGCTATGTGGGCTATGCTATATACTACGTGGCTGTGCAATATAAGTGGCTGGGCAATATACTACGTGGCTTTGTTATATACTACGTGGCTATGTTATATACTACGTGGGCTGTGTTATATACTACTTGGCATGTGTTATATACTACGTGGGCTGTGTTATATTCTGCATGGGCTGTGCTATATACTATGTGGGCTGTGCTATATACTATGTGGGCTGTGTTATACACTGCGTGGGCTGTGCTATTTACTACATGGCCTGTGCTATATACTACGTGGGCTGTGCTATAAACTACGTGGATGTGCAATATACTACGTGGCTGTGCCATATACTACGTGGCTGTGCTATATACTACGAGGCTGTGTTATATACTACGTGGGCTGTGCTATATACTACGTGGGCCGCGAACAATCAGCGACAGGCGCAGTCTGGCCGCGAATTGGCGCGGAATTTGAACCACGCCTCGGCCGAATCCTGTGTATTCATTGCATTATTCTGAAAACTTCATGAATAAACTACATACATATTCTAGAATACCCGATGTGTTAGAATCGGGCCACCATCTAGTTATATATATAACTGCGGGCAGGACTTGGCATAGGATGATGGGAACTAGGAGATGAAGGAATTGACTACTCACTGTTATTATCATCGCTGATTTTCCCGTTCATTGTGGGGAACGTCTCAGCCCATGGGCTCTGGGAAACCGCTGTCCAGAAGAAAAAGAAGGAAAATGAAGACATGAAACCCATGATAGCTGCAAGTGACCCCCATATTGTACCATGAGGGGATAGAAGACTCCTTATAGCTGAACCCTAGACAGTCCCCAGTGATAACGTCCATTACCTGCTTATAGCATTGGAACTTTCTTATCTGAACATGAGCAAATCAACCGAAATCTAGAGCAATTCTCTGCATTTCTGTATTGTCCAACATTACCCCTATAAAGAGTTGGCGCCCCAACACATAGCACACTGGTCCCAGCGCTGTGATGTCACACAGCATCAGAATCCTGTCGTCTGGGGGCTGCTGAGCGCTGCTGACTGATGTTGGTGTATGGGATATAATATCTACAGGGGGATTCTACCTCCAGTCAGACTTCTGAGGAGCCGTATAGACATGAAGTACCTTCTATCATCACCCATGAATAACATTCAGGATCTAAATATCCTCATATTTCTTTATAACGGCCAGTTTCCTGACACATAGCTAACAATGGCGTGCATAGCCATAGAGGTAAATGACACAGTTCTGTCTGCCACCACTAGAGAATATGGGCGCATGGATACATTCAACTCAATAGTAATTAGTATTCAGTGAGCTCCCCCTAGTGGTGGCTTCAGGCATACACTTTTTTTTCTATAAAGGGAATTATTAGATTATAGAATAATGGCTAATTTCTTCGCACTACAGCGCCACTCCTGCCCATGGGCCATGTCCGGTATTGCAGTTCAATGACTTTCAAGCGAATAGTGATAAAATGCAATATGACACACAACTGTTCTATATACCAATACCCATGAACATAGAATGAAAAATACAATATTCAATCGTTATTTATCAATGTTTCTTACCTTCTGGTGTTTTAGCAGGTCTCCCTTCTACACAATAGAAAAAAATAGTGAACAACACTACAACAACTCTCCGCACATCCATTCTCTCCAACATCAAACCCTCAAAAGACTCCAGTGCCCTCCAACGCATAGAACACTGAACACAGCATTGTGATGTCACAGAGCGTCAGAACTGCCAGCTGGGATGATGTCATCAGTGATGTAATCTGAATAGGGAGCAGTAGATGGAGCCATGATATTTAGAGGGAACATGTCATATGGATTATGCCTCCTGAACTGCCCCGGGTAGCTTACAAGTCATGAGACAGGCATCACCAGCGTGTTACTAGATTCCTAAATGCCCCAATAGATTGTAGAAAGAAGACCTATAAAGCTTTGTCCCTACTATGAAAATTAAATGGTTGCACCTAGGAAGTGCTGGTGACAGGAACAGTCTCTTCCCAACCAGAGAACCACATCCTGTGACCTGTCTGATTGACGGGCAGATCATTGACCTACTGTACATCACCCATCTCCTAGATGAAATTCCGTGCTTGTCGCTGAGTGGATCCTTTTGGCCACACTGCTTTAATATAATGGAATATCTTGTCATGTGGCCGCTAGAGCTGATCCTTGATCGTCCAGATGTTGTCATCGCCCACACATAGGACACCTATAGTATATATACAGTGCTGTGCAAAGTGTTCAGGTGTGGAAAAAATGCTACAAAGTAAGGAAGCTTTCACATACAGAAGTATTAATAGTTTATTTTTATTAGCAAAATGCAAAGCGAATAAAGAAAAGAGAAATCTACATCAGATCAATATTTGGTGTGTGACCGGACTTGGTCTTCCAAACAGCTGACTTTTTTCTAGGCCGACTTGTACAAAGTCAGGGACTTTCTAGGGTTATAGTCAGATGTATGAGTAACCAATTGTAGGAAACGGGATAATGATTATAATTTTCACATCTAGGTCGAAACCTATTCATTAATGGAAACAGAAACAGCTGTGTAGGAGGATTAAAAGGGGTTGTCCACTACTTTGCATGCCCCTTTCCTGTGAACGAACGCCCATAGATAAGCTCCTCACTAAATACTTTGCTCTGTCTCATCCTGCTGTGTCCTGAGCTGCTCTCCGGGTGACACGACCTCTGGATTATCTCCTGCTTCCTGTGATGTCTCGTCAGATGCGTCAGATTCACTTTCAGTTTCGCGCTCTGAAAATTGATTATTGGGGTCGGGGGTGAATTCAGCAGAACTCACTATTTCTGTGAATTCCTGACCACTGACACTGATAGATGTAAGGTTATACACATGGGAATAAAGGAATAAATATCACCATTACACACTGAACGGGAAACCACTGGGTAAATCTGACATGGGGATGGACTTGGGGATGCTAGTTAATGATAAACTTACCTGGAGAAGCCAGTGCCAGGCAGCGGCTGCCAAGGCAAATAGGATCATGGGGTGCATTAAAAGAGGTCTGGATACACATGATGAGAGCATTATACTGCCTCTGTACAAATCCCTGGTTAGACCGCACATGGAGTACTGTGTGCAGTTTTGGGCACCGATGCACAGGAAGGATATAATGGAACTAGAGCGAGTACTGTTGTGTATCCGCTTTTTGGGCTCCCCTGGTGGTTGCTGGTGGTACTGGTGACTTGTTTGCACTTTGCTTCTTCTGTTCACCTGCTTCCATCAGTGTTTGGGAGTTTCCTATTTAGCCTTGCTCTCCAGTCATTTCCTTGCCGGTCATCATTGTAACCAGAGCCTTCGGTTGCATGTTCCTACTACTAGTCTGCTGATCAGCTAAGTGGACTTTGTCCTTTTGTTTTGTACCTTTTGTCCAGTTTGCAGTTTTTGTAATTCTCTGTAGCTGGAAGCTCTTGCGGGCTGAAATTGCCACTCCTGTGTCATGAGTTGACACAGGAGTCTTAAAGTAATTTCAGGATGGTTTTTGAAAGGGTTTTCAGTTGACCGTGAAGTCCTCTTTTGTATCCTTCTGCTATCTAGTAAGTGGACCTCTCTTTGCTAAATCTACTTTCATACTGTGTATGTCTTTTCCTCTTAATTCACCGTTATTACATGTGGGGGGCTGCTATCATCTTTTGGGGTATTTCCCTAGAGGTAAGCCAGGTCTGTTTCTTCCTCTACCAGGCGTAGTTAGTCCTCCGGCTGGCGCGTGGCATATAGGAAGCCGTAGGTATGCTCCCTGGCTACTGTTAGTTGTGTGGTAGATTTAGCTCACGGTCAACTCGAGTTTCCATCACCCGAGAGCTCGTTCGTTACTTATGTGTTTTTTACGTTCCCTTGCCATTGGGAACCATGACAGAGTACAAAGGATGGCAACAAAATTAATAAAGGGGATGGGGGTACTACAATACCCAGAGAGATTAGCAAAATTAGGATTATTTAGTCTAGAAAAAAGTCGACTGAGGGACGATCTAATGACCATGTATAAGTATATAGGTTGGTAGCCTGACTGCCATTAGGTACCGAGATGAGATCCTCAGACCCGTTGTGAGACCATATGCTGGTGCAGTTGGCTCTGGGTTCCTCCTAATGCAGGAAAATGCCAGACATCATGTGGCTGGAGTGTGTCAGCAGTTCCTGCAAGATGAAGGCATTGAAGCTATGGACTGGCCCGCCCATTCCCCAGACCTGAATCTGATTGAACACATCTGGAACATCATGTCTCGCAACCACCAACATCACGTTGCACCACAGAGTGTCCTAGAGTTGACGGATGCTTTAGTCCAGGTCGGGGAGGAGATCCCTCAGGAAACCATCCGCCGCCTCATCAGGAGCATGCCCAGGCATTGTAGGGAGGTCATACAGGCATATGGAGGCCACACACATTACTGAGCATCATTTCCTTGTCTTGAGGCATTTCCACTGAAGTTGGATCAGCCTGTAACTTCATTTTCCACTTTGATTTTGAGCATCATTCCAACTCCAGACCTCCGTGGGATATTAGTTGTGATTTACGTTGATCATTTTTAGGTTTTATTGTTCTCAACACATTCCACTATGTAATGAATAAAGATTTACAACTGGAAAATTTCATTCAGTGATATCTACGATGTGGGATTTTAGTGTTCCCTTTATTTTTTTGAGCAGTGTATATTCAAATATCACTAAAGAGCTAGTAAATAATAACAATATTAATATACATATGCAGCGCCCCAGAGTCCTGGTCGTTGCAGTACTGACGCTCCGCCGCTAAGGGGGTGATGGTACGTCTGACGGCACACAGCCTCACCCGATCCGCTAGTAAAAGGGACTGTCAGGCTCATATGGTGATGGTGCAGGTTCTTTAAACGAAGGGGTTACGCTACTCCCAACGCATTTCCTCTCATTAAGAGGAGTAACAACCAGCATAATGGGGCCATCTCACCCCACGACCAGTTTCACCCGCTGATACGGCGTCAAACCGCAAAGAGGTGCAGCGTTAAACTAACTGCACCATGCAGCTCCATTGCACTTAAATAGAATATCCCCAGCATTCCAGCATTGCTGCCAGGAAGCTGAAACGTATGCTTCCGGTGGGTGGAATGTGGCTCCCGGTCAGTGACATGCAAACGTCACTTTCGGGACCTATGTCACATCCGGACTGTTGTACCACATGCTGCAAACCCCGCAGAAGATCCTGAGCTGCAGGAAGAAGATCTGGGACACGCACATAGCAGCATATACTCCACGGTAGTAACAAGGACGGCGGTACTTTCCAAAATTAAGTATATGTGCATCCCGCAACCACAAACCTTCACAGCAGTGTAAGTTGCTATTAATACGAATACATCACTAAACACAAGCTTATGCTTGTACAGTCACATTGGGGACCCCATATTGTGACAAATATAGTCCCACAAATCCTATTAAGGGTATGGACAGAGGCTACGTCCGTAAAATACGCATAACACACGGCCCAATGATTCCCTATGTCCCAGCTCCTATCAGCCGTATTTTACTGATCCGTATTATACGGTCTTGTACGGCCGTAGAAAATCGCAGCATGCTGCGTTTGTCACCGTATTGCGCAAAAAAAATCGCCAATGAAAGTCTATGGGGGCGAGAAAAATACGGATTCCACACGGACCAGCAGTGTGACTTGCGAGAAATACGCAGCGGTGTTAGTGAAAAGCCGGTAATTCAATTGCCGGCTTTTCATTTCTCCTTCCCAAACCCGACAGGATATGAGACATGGTTTACATACAGTAAACCATCTCATATCCCTTTTTTTTGCATATTCCACACTACTAATGTTAGTAGAGTGTATGTGCAAAATTTTGGCGCTGTAGCTGCTAAAATAAAGGGTTAAATTGCGGAAAAAATTGGCGTGGGCTCCCGCGCAATTTTCTCCGCCAGAGTGGTAAAGCCAGTGACTGAGGGCAGATATTAATAGCCTAGAGAGGGTCCATGGTTATTGGCCCCCCCTGGCTACAAACATCTGCCCCCAGCCACCCCAGAAAAGGCACATCTGGAAGATGCGCCTATTCTGGCACTTGGCCTCTCTCTTCCCACTCCCGTGTAGCGGTGGGATATGGGGTAATGAAGGGTTAATGCCACCTTGCTATTGTAAGGTGACATTAAGCCAGATTAATAATGGAGAGGCGTTAATTATGACACCTATCCATTATTAATCCAATAGTACGAAATTGTTAATAAAACACACACACATTATTACAAAGTATTTTAATGAAATAAAGACACATGTTGTTGTAATATTTTATTAGACTCTTAATCCACCTGAAGACCCTCGTCCTGAAACAAAGTAAAAAAACAAACAACAATATTCCATACCTTCTGTCGTTATGCCCCACGATGTAAATCCATCTGAAGGGGTTAAATCATTTTACAGCCAGGAGCTGTGCTAATGCACTCGCTCGTGTCTGTAAACCCCGGGTACTGACAGGAAAGCTGGGTGACCTGTAGTTACCTTGAGTTGCGGTGATGCGCCCTCTGCTGGATGTCCTCATGAACTGGAGCCTTGGAAAAGTTCCCACGCTCGAGTTCATATGAGGACATTAAAATACTTCGTAATCATGTGTGTGTGTTTTATTAACCATTTAGTACTATTGGATTAATAATGGATAGGTGTCATAATTGACGCCTCTTCATTATTAATCTGGCTTAATGTCACCTTACAATAGCAAGGTGACATTAACCCTTCATTACCCCATATCCCACCGCTACACGGGAGTGGGAAGAGAGTGGCCAAGTGCCAGAATAGGCGCATCTTCCAGATGTGCCTTTTCTGGGGTGGCTGGGGGCAGAAGTTTGTAGCCAGGGGGGGAAATAACCATGGACCCCCTCTAGGCTATTAATATCTGCCCTCAGTCACTGGCTTTACCACTCTGGCGGAGAAAATTGCGCGGGAGCCCACGCCAATTTTTTCCGCGATTTAACCCTTTATTTTACAAGCTACAGCGCCCAAATTTTGCACATACACACTACTAACATTAGTAGTGTGGAATATGCAAAAAAAAGGGATATGAGATGGTTTACTGTATGTAAACCATGGCTCATATCCTGTCGGGTTTGTGAAGGAGAAATGAAAAGCCGGCAATTGAATTACCGGCTTTTCACATATATCGCGCTGAATTAAATATAAATACAGAATATATATATATGTGCCTCAATGACATATATATATATATATATATATATATATATATACTGTATATATGTTTTAACAACATTTGAGCACATAAATCCATTAGATGTCGGTTTTGCAAGCCTGCGAGAAAATATTGCAGTACGCATGCCATACGGATTACATACGGAGGATGCCATGCGCAAAATACGCTGACACACCCTGCCTACGGAGGACATACGGATCACTATTTTGGGGACTTTTCTGCGTATTACGGCCGTAAAAAACGGACCGTATTTACATACGCTGAGTGTGAGGCTGCCCTAAGAGCAATGAGTTCAGATAAAGGTAATTTCAATTACCAGACAGAAGAATGCACATCCCTAGACCATTAGAGAAAAGGATAATCCTCCTCTTGGTTTGTTTATTTCATTACAAAAGCCAGAGAGAACAGCACAAAAATGTAGTAGGGGGAAAAGGGCAACAGACTCATGTATGTGGTAGGGACAGTCAAATGAGCCAATTGGTGAGACAGAAAATGGGGTAAAAACGACGTACCTAAAGGAGGTGGTGTAATGCTTAACTATACAGGCTATTATGAACTAAACAATAGCTGACTACTTCCTAACAGCAGAGGTTGGCACCCTAAAGACCTGCGCAAGGGTGCCCCACTCAACAGCGGCTATCCCTTCTATGATGACCCTGTAACAGCACTACAACTATAGAAAATGTGTGTATAATAATTGTTCATTAAGGCCTCTAAGAGTCACCGTATTTAATCTGTATATCCACAGTGTTTCCTTTTGCAGGATACGGAGATCCCAATCTCCACCTCTTGGCGGTACGCTGGTTTGATCTATACTCACAAAACTGACTGTCTTCAGATCCCCAGCGTGTAGATTATCAACATGTCTAGCCACTGGGGTAGCCCTATGGTTCTTTATGTACTTGAGATGTTCCCCCACTCACTTGCGGAACTCCCTTTTGGTCTTGCCGACATACTCCATCCCACATTGACAATTCATCTTGTAGATAATTTCTTTTGGCCTGCAGTTAATGAAGGACCTAATAGAGAAACATTTTCCAGTGACATTGCTCACAAAAGTTTTGGTCCGAGTCACAAATTCACGAACTGTACAGCCGCCACATCTATGGCATCCCTTCACATTGGAAACCAGACAATTTTTGTCTATCGGTGAGACATAGTGGCTGTGTACCAATCTATCAGTCAGTGATCTTCCTTTTCTGTATGTAATAGATGGAGCCGACTTGACCAGTTTGCCTATATCTTCATCCATTTGCAAAATGGGCCAATGTTTGGACAAAATGTTTCTTACTTGATGGGCCCTATTGGAATATGTGGTAATAAATCTGCATATGGTGTCCTTGGTGTTAGTCTTGAGTCTGGAATTAAGGAGGCTACAGCGCTCCATGGCCCTGGTTTCTCATATGCCTTTGTTAAGACATTTAGGGTAGCCCCTCACAATTAATCTGTTGCCCACAATTGCGGCGTAAACACATATATTGACCCTTTGTCATGTCGGACGCTGTTCAGACCAGGTCGTCCGACAGACAGCGGTAATTCCGCTTTTGACCACTATTTGCTCATTGGCGTCTGCTAGATTTTATCTAGCTGTTCCGGGGTTAATTTACCTAATCCTCGGATTGGAAGCTGGGCCATTCCCATTGCCTTTAAATAATTCTCCTGATCATTGGGCGTCGCCAATTATAGCTTCTGTCTTGTGCGTTGTTATCTCGGTCTGGAGAGGAGAGCTGTTGGTTGGAGTATCGTTGCTGGTGGTGTATTTTCCTTTGTCTTATTTACTCCTTCCTATATTTGTATTTATTTTTGCCCTGCACATTTATAGTGTATTCCTGAGTGACTGCGGCGTGGTGTGTATTTTCCTTTATCCTTGTCTGTGCTAACTGTGGGTATTGGAGTATTACCTCTTCACTGGGTGGTGGGCGGAGGTTTCAGCCTAGGGCTGAGCTCAGGAGACAGGGTGAGGTTCGAGACCTGGACATGCACACCTTCAGTGAAAAACCCAAGGTAGAGGGTCAGTCAGGATTTCCCTAGTCTGAGGGAAATTGCAGGGGCCCGGGTTATTAGCTCTCGTTCTCCTAGTCTCCCCGTGACATTCTTAGGGTTCCTCTTCTTCAATGGTAGCAGGTGATTGCTTTCCCATCTAAGCAGGGAGTTAGTGGCCGTGGTCTTCCTGTAAGTTTTAGTCATAAGGCCACCATCTGCTTTCCTTTGAATCAAAAGATCCAAAAGTAGAAGTTGCCTGTGCCTCATCTCATATGTGAAATACAAATTGAGGTAATTGATATTCGTTTAACCCCTTCGTTTAAAGAACCTGCAACGTCACCATATGAGCCTGACAGTCCCTTTTACTGGCAGATTGGGTGAGACTGTTCCTAACTTCTTTAAAAGTGATGGTTGTTTATATTGTTTACCCAATGGAAATTGTCCATTGGTTGATTTAATGATTGCTGTTTGTTGATACTTAGTCAAATGTGGTAATCTTGGCTAGTTCAGAATTGCCAGGCTCTATATGAATTCATTTGTTGGCCACTATTGACAGATTGTTGTGGTTTCATGTGTGGCGCTGTACTAGCTTGTATTTTTAATTAATTTTTGTTATTTTAACAATAATATATTCCTTATTAAAAGTTAAGTTTTAACTCCACTTTTGCTAATCATATTCTGAGAGCTGTAACTTTTTTTATTTTTTGCAAAATAAGCCGTATTAAGGCTTTTTTGTTTCAGGACGTCTTTACATTTTCATTTTTACCATTTTTTACTACTTTTTTTTAATCACTTTTTATTCATTTTTGTGTGTGTCAGTATGATGAAAAAGAGACATTTTTGGGGTGTTTTTTATTTTACTTTTACAGTGTTCACAGAATAGAATAAATAACATATCCGATTTATAGATAGGGTTGTTGCAGACACGGCAATACCAATTATGTGTACTTTTTTTTGTTTATGTTTTGTTTTATTTTATCATAAAGGCTACATTTTTAGTGGCGAAACTGTTTTTTGTGATTTTTGTTTCTTTTGTGTTCTTTTTACTTTATTACATATTTTCTAAAACTTTATTTAACTTTTCCACTCAGTCCCACTGTGGGACATATATATTTTTTACTTTGATCACTTGACTCATACACTACAGTACTCATGTACTGCAGTGCATGAGACCTGTCAGTTAGTCACTGATAGACCCTATGAGACCTTGCTTATAACTAGATATTACAGGTCCACCATTTCCTGGGGTCATATGACCTCAGGATCCCATGGCAGCACTCAGCAGCACCAGCAATTACAATTGCGTGGAGAGGTTGATTCTGCCATGGGGATCTTTTAGGGTATGTGCACACGTTGCGGATTTGCATCAGTTTTCCATCAGGTTTACAGTACCATGTAAACCTATGGAAAACCAAATCCGCAGTGCCCATGGTGCGGAAAATACCGTGCGGAAACGATGCGTTGTATTTTCCGCAGCATATCAATTCCTTGTGCGGATTCCGCAGCGTTTTACACCTGTTCCTGTATAGGAATCCGCAGGTGGTAAAACGCAGGTGAACTCCGCACAAAAAATGCTGGAAATCCGCAGTTTTCAAAAACGGTGTGGAAAAATCCGCATACGAATCCGCAACGTGTGCACATAGCCTTCACCCCTTTTTAAACTCTTAGATACTACTGTCACGAATGACAGCAGTATTTAAGGGGTTAATCAGCCCAAATCGGTTTCAAAAGTGGCCGATTCCAATACCGCTGTCACTGGCGGGAATTTCACTTGCGGCGCTATTCATTATGATGCGGTCGTTAAGGGGTTAAAGAAGGGAAATATAACTTAAGATGAAAAACACTGAGTCATTATTAAATTATCACAAATTGTGTGAACATTTAAGTACACCTCAAGAACCAATAGCGTGCAAAACAAGCACTTGCAGAGCAGCAATTAAAGGGAACCTGTCAGGTCTGATAATGCTCTTAACCTACAGATTTCGGGTTAATCTGCAAACTAATAGTGTTATAAAGGTGCCTGGCCACAGCAATAAAAATGTGACACACGGGAGAAAATAAACTTCATTACCCACATGAGCCGCCGGCTTTCAGTCATGCCGGCATGATCGGAGCTATTACAGATGCCACTTAGGGCACTGAGAGCAGTGGCTGTAAAAATGCCCCAACACTGACTGAGCATCACTGAATTGTGCACTGTCGAGCTGGCTGTTCATCAGTGCCGGGGTTTGCTTAAAGTCCCCGATCTCACTGACCGGTGAATGTAATTGCTCTGGGCACACCTGCATCACTGAAAACTGGCAGATCCTGGGTGAAGTAAAGTTCATTTTCTCCCGGGTACCGCACTTTTAGTACTAAAGCTTGGCACCTCCATAACGCTATTAACCTATACATTAACAATTATTTGTGCTGGTCTTTAGGAGGTGATAGTATTCTCTGATCTGTGCTTCTATGATACAGTTGTTCAGCTATGCGACTATCTTCTGCAGTTTGGGAGAAAATGCTGCTATATATCTTGGGTTAGAGGAAAAGATTTGTTGCTGCCTGACTTGTATACAACAGTTGCATTATCAAATTGCCAATAGATGGAGGTAGAACTGTAGTGAAGATTGGTAGAGTCTCAGCTTTGGCTATTCTGAGGGTTGTGAAATAACTGAGGATGGTTTGACCAGTCTCCACCACAGTGCACTCCGAGTAGTACTGATATGATAACCGGAAACTTATCAGTTAATGTCAGATCTTGTCTAGTAGACATCCTAATATATTGGAACTGTGATACTAATAAAGTCATAAATGAGGCAGAGGCAGACCTAGGGTAAGACCTATGATGAAAGTGGTAATTTGTAGAGCACCAGTCTCTGAAACTGAGGATTTCAATTAACTCTTGTGATAAGTTTTCTGCTTGTAACCTGTTTGTCACAGGTTTACCATGACAGAGAGGAACCAGAAGACGCAACGTCTGATTTCTCCTCCTCCTACTTAGAAGCACTTCACCTTCATATTTATTGCTGTAAGTTTCTTTTAGCAGTGATTGGGTTAATCTGCTCAATTGAGAGCTCCTGGAGCTTTAAGGCCCTCAGCTGTGTGTGTGTTAGCCACTCCCATCTTCTATATAATCTGGGTCCTGGCTAGCACTCATTGTCAGAGATCGCTTATGCTGCATGGATGGAGGCTGCTGCTGGGTGTTGTTGAAGGCGTGGATTTATCTGTGACTGTTGAAAGGTTTGAGTGTGTGATAATTCCCTTTCTTCTCCTACTTTGGTTTAACCCCATCCTCCACTCCTCGATGCAGTCCTCTGTTGTCTGTGTGAGTATATTTGTATGTTTGGTATGTTTAGTTATCCCTGTTGATATTACCTTGTTAGTCTAGTTGGTGTGCTATGGTACACTACTACTCCCCTCTTCCCTGGGTGGGGGAAGGATACAGACTAAGGGCGGATTCAAGAGCTAAGGCAAGGTACGTGGCCCCGGCGGTTTCACCATCAGAAATAATCCGGGCGACAGAGCGGGTTAGGTTGCCCCTTGCGTTAGGGACAGGGAAGGAGCTTCTGTTGCCGGACCACCTGACAACAGAGTCATGACACTGTTATCTGGAACTGCTGAGCTCTAATCCTCATGAGATGGGTGGGAAAGCAATGAATCAGGTCATTTGATATTTTATTCAGCTCAGATGTTAAACTTTTTTTTTAATTATTGATATGCTTTACATATATAGAGCCATTATATTCCCTATTTGTATGTTTTTATAGTGTGGGAGGAAACCGGAGTACCCGGAGGAAACCCACGCAATCACGGGGAGGACATACAAACTCCTTGCAGATGTTGTCCTTGGTGGGATTGAAGCTCAGGACCACAACGCTACAAGGCTGCAGTGCTAATCACTGAGCCACCGTGTTGCCCTAAACTAAATTCAGACAAGTTGTTTCTGTTACAACAGATTCATCCATCGCTTGTTCAGCCTTGTACTGTAGAGCGACGATATCTCTCTGCCTTGTTTCTTCATCCATGCTCTTCTTGGTGTGACATCCTTACGTGGTGGCCAGTAGATGTAGTTGGCCTCCCAAGCGGCAGCAATAATATTTATTCTCAGTTATTTTTCTAAACCGCTGAAATCTACAAATATAGAAGGAATATTGGTTAACAGACTGGTATAAATGTTGGTTAGTACCATGGATTGTATCAAAAAGAACAAATTGGAACCAATATATTAAGACTGGTCTGTAGATAACAAAAAATATGTAGCACCCTTAACCCTACAGCTTCCAGACGTCAGTCTACTCTGATAGAAGTAAAATATAAAAGCATAATAACAGAACCGCACTGGTATCATTACTCGGTGATTGCATTTTATGAAGCATAGAATCATTAAATTTACTTACCTGTTATCACATAAGGTACATCAATAGTAGAAGTTATATCATAAAGTATAATTGTGATACTCCGTCACCTCTGGCAGCTCAGGATGGATAAAATTGACGCGTTTTGCATAAGCCTGCCATAACAGACCATGATTGTCTGTCTTTTTGTTATCGAGTAACCAGCAGGCAACATGACACATCTCGTGAGCAAGTGTGGTTCGTAGTCGCTCTGAAAATAAAAGAATTTATATAGGCATGAGAAGAATTAAATACACCCTGTTTGAATTTTTTTGCTTTACATATCAAGACATCATAAAAAAAATAAGTGGTCATTAGAAGGAAAATACAGGCATGCCGGAAGTAATTACAATTGCCACAGTGAAAATACCCCGACACTGACTGAGAGCCACACTGAACTGTGCACTGTTGAGCTGGCTGTCAGTCAGTGCCGAGGTGTGCTTACAGTCGTCGCTCTCAGTGACTTGTGACTGTATTTGGCTCCAGTCATACCTACATCACTGACAGCTGGCAGCTCCCGGATGAAGTAAAGTTAAGTTTCTCCTGGGTGCTGCACTTTCAGTACTGAGGCTGGGCACCTTCATAACACTATTAACCTGCACATTAACCCTATATCTGCAGGCTAATAGCATTATCGGACCTGACAGGTTCCCTTTAGGTTTGTATTATTAGCATCACATGGCTGCTACTTTCCCTGTTAATTCCTATTAAAGTAGGAACGTTTTACCTTACTTTTCACACACTACTTTTCCATGTTGGCCTATTTGTTGTCAAATAGACAATGACAAAGTGTTATTTATCATGAGTTATTTGTTGAAATTGTATTCATCTAATTTTAAGACATTCTAAGGGCCAAATACTTTCTTAATTTGTCCTGATATGTAAATCTATAGAATTCTGATAGGGTGTACTTAGTTCTTCATGACTGTATGTACACTGAGTATACAAAATGTATTACAACCCAGGTAGCATCTCTTTATCCTGTATACATGTTATCTTATGAAGCATCTCGAAGTGATGTGAAACCTACCGGCAGAATTCAAGACTCGATCGTAAAGGTCTATAACGCAAAAGTCTCTCTTAATACCCTTGATTTTATAGGTCATACCAGCCATTTGGGTCACCATATTATTCCACACGATTTCCGTATCTGTAGGAAGCTAAAAAGAGAAATTAATTTCATTAAATCTGTAAGCTCTTAGGTCCCAATCTAACAAAGTACCCAACGCTCATGTGTTATTTACGTGACTGGTCTCCTTGTATTGGGCATTGGGTATTTTGGGAAGACCAAGTTATGAGAGCAACAACAAAAATAAACTTATTATAAAATGTCCAAATGTCAACTAAATAAATGTAAAAATCCTTTAAACGTCAACCTATAACTTGGCAATCTCTCTCTATACATGTTGGAGCTCGTATGAGGTCTCCACTCCTTCCTAGATAAGAAGAGAGTTTTCCTGAGATTTTCAATAACTAAATTACAGAACAGTGACAAAGTTGTTAGGGTGGTGTCAAGAAAGCTAAGGCCACTTTTCTTGGAAGTAATTGTGGGAGGAGGGAGACGATGGATTTGTCACTGATGAGAACATACCTGATTCCAGAAGATGGTTTTGTTATACAGCTTATACAGTCGTTCCGCTAGCTCATTTTTAGTCTCCTGGAAGTTTGTCACGTAGATGGAATTGGGTGATATGATGTCTTCCAGGAAACAACCAGGGATTTTGCACAATGGCATACTGGGAAAAATGGAAATTATCTATAAATTCACAGGAAACATTTCTTACCTAGTTCATTGTTTTATATAGAAATGAATATGTACAAAATAACTCACGTGTCCTGTGTGTTAGCGCTCTCCTTACTAGCAGATGGTTCATTACCTGTGTAAAAATATAGAAGAGGGAAAAGATTTTTTAGGCTAAAAACTGATGACTTTACCAATAAAGCATGTCCGTATGCAGGTCCATACTGGAGAGAGATCTATAAACATGGAGTCTGGAAAGTCAATAAGACTACAGATATGGGATAAAACCAGAGCAGGATACATCACTGACCAGATTACCAGCGATCCACAGGATCCTACATTAGGACCAGGATCTCACATTGTAATGAGGTCCAAACCCAACAGGACCCAGGGGTATTAGCAGATGTCTACCCCACCTGCTGCTAAGTTACACTTAGTAATGATATGATGTATGTGTTCAGTACACAATTAGAAATGAACATGTCCTACGTAGCCGGAGTGTGGACCCTCAACAATCTCAACCATTCTAACAATGGTTTTCAGGAAATAAATGGAAGCTGAGATTATATGATTTCCTATTAGATATGAAAAGTTAAGTCACATAATATGTTCTGCACCACTAATCTAGGTAAGACTGTCATATTAATTATTTATGGCAGATCAAAAGGAAAGGTCTGTCCAGTAGGTCCTACATTTAACATGAAGATAGACGTCCCATGACCTTACTTGCTGTGTTATAGTAGCTTCCATAGGTTTTAATGGAGATGTGTGAGCACTTGTATAGGGTTCTATTGATGTCTATGGAACTTACAGAAACACCCAAGCAAATTTATTGCACTGCTGTAAGACATTCTACAAAGCCAACGGTCGCCATAAGGGTATGTGCACATTCTTGAGGTCTGCGGATTTTTCCGCAGCGGATTTGTGAAAACTGCAGGTAAAAGGCACTGCGTTTTACCTGCGGATTTCCTGCGGATTTACCGTGGTTTTTGTGCGGATTCCACCTGCGGTTTTCTATTGTGGAGCAGGTGTAAAACCGCTGCGGATTCCGCACAAAGAATTGACATGCTGCGGAATGTAAACCGCTGCGTTTCCGCGCATTTTTTTCCGCAGCATGTGCACTGCGGATTACGTTTCCTATAGGTTTACATTGTACTGTAAACGCATGGGAAACCGCTTCGGACCCGCAGCTGTGGAAACGCTGCGGATCCGCAGCAAAATCCGCAGCGTGTGAACATAGCCTATGTCAACATGGCGGTCACTATGCCAATATGGAAGTGTCCATCACAAAAAGCTAAGAATTGTTCTTTCTACAATAACATAAACCTGAATTTTATCTAGAAGTTATTACTTACTGCTATTTGTGGAAGTTTCTCCACTATTAGAATCCTTATGATCACTAATGTTAGTGATGTCGTCATCGGAGCTGTGAAATAAATGTAACAAAATATGAGCCCACCACTAATCATTAATCCCCCATTAATTATCTAGTAATGGAGAAGATTTATATTGTACCTGGTGGGACTGTCCAAATCTCTATCTGAAGTTTGTACTTTCACATCTGCAGGAGCAAATAAATAAATAAATATATTTTTAAAATATTGTATTAGTAATGACTGAGAGTCAACAGCACAGAAATATTACTCATTTACTCCTACCAGGAAGACACTTAGTACATATAGAACTAGAAGTGAAAGACCTTCATCTTAATCAGGGCTATTCTATCTTCTGTCTTACTTTCCTAATTAACCATGTAGTGTTAAGTGATACCACACTTGTATCCCCAATATGGTAATTATCCCTTCAGTTTCAAAGTTGTCTTTTTCTACTAACACCTGTCAATCTCCCCATGCTTGTCCAATTTTTAAATGAATCTATATGTATAAAAATGAGTGTGTGTGTCAGCAACCAATCACTAAGCATCTTTCATTTCACCACAGCTGTTTATAAGAAGCTGAGCTGTGATTGGTTGCTATGAGCAACACTTTTCCTTGTAGACAGTTGTGGTAACTGAGGCCTATTATTCTTATCATTTCTATGGTGTTATCGTCCTTCTGTAAAGCTGGAAATAACATCATTTATTACCGTGCCGACAGACCACCCTCAGACTCAGCCTGCAGGGGGAGCCCAGTATCACACAAGATAGGATTAGATACACAGCTCAGCAGTCAGTAACACAGGATAGGATTAGATACACGGCTCAGCAAACAATAACACACAGGAGAGGATTAGATACATGGCTCAGCAGTCAGTATCACATAAGATAGGATTAGATACACAGCTCAGCAGACAGTAACACACGGGACAGGATTAGATACATTGCTCAGCAGACAGTATCAAGGATAAGATTAGATACTTGCCTCAGCAGACAGTATCCACAGGATAAGATTAGATACAAGGCTCAGCAGACAGTATCACACAGGATAGGATTAGATACATGGCTCAACAGACAGTATCACACAGGATATGATTAGATACATGGCTCAGCATACTGTATCACACAGGATAGGATTAGATACACGGCTCAGCAGAAGACAGTAACACACAGGATAGGATTAGATACACAGCTCAGCAGACAATAACACACACGAGGGTTAGATACACTGTTCAGCAGGCAGTATCACACAGGATAGGATTAGATACACAGCTCAGCAGACTGTGTCACACAGGAGAGGATTAGATACACAGCTCAGCAGACAGTATCACATAGGATAGGATTAAATACACAGCTCAGCAGTCAGTATCACATGGGATAGGATTAGATACACAGCTCAGCAGACAGTGACACACAGGATGGGATTAGATACACAGCTCAGGAGAGTGTATCACACAGGATAGGGTTAGAAACATGGCTCAGCAGTCAGTATCACATGGATAGGATTAGATACACAGGTCAGCAGTCAGTATCACACAGGATAGGATTAGATACACGGCTCAGCAGATAATAACACACAGGAGAGGATTAGATACACGGCTCAGGAGACAGTAACACACAGCATAGGATTAGATACATGGCTCAGCAGACAGTATCACATAGGATAGGATTAAATACACAGCTCAGCAGTCAGTATCACACGGGATAGGATTAGATACACAGCTCAGCAGTGACACACAGGATGGGATTAGATACACAGCTCAGGAGACAGTATCACACAGGATAGGATTAGGTACACAGCTCAGCAGACAGTATCACACAGGATAGGATTAGATACACGGCTCAGCAGACGGTATCACACAGGATAGGATTAGATATACAGCTCAGCAACAGGATGTGCCAAAGGAGAGGATGTTTTCATTCCAAGAATTCCTCTCATTCCATCTGATTTGCCTTTTGATTTTAAAGGCCCCCAGTTTCCACTTCGACTGGCATTTGCCATGTCCATTAACAAGGCTCAGGGACAGTCCTTGAAAGCAGTAGGGATCGATTTACAAACTCCATGCTTTTCTCATGGTCAGATTTGCGTGGCCCGTTCAAGAGTTGGAACTGCCAAAAATCTGTTCAATCTTTAATTCAGCAAGGAATTTGTTGACACTTAAAAGGGGCAATTAATTTCTATATCAGCTTACTTATATATATGTGTTCAAAGTTATTGGTGAACCCCAGTGAAAACAAATAAAATGAGTGGAAACCACTCGCATGAACAGTAGAGACCAACCACCAGAGCTATAGACCTAATTCCAAGAAATTAGTGGCACGTGTTATCAAAATATTACTTTATTTGCAATGGTAACAACATATTATATGTGCACATGTTTGAAAGACATAAAAAATAAAAAGCATATAATAAGTGACATAAATAAAATCACCAGTATATTTAAAAACCTAAATAGGTATAAGGTACACCATAAAAGGAAGGATTAATCACAGGACTCCTACTAACAATCTATAAAATATAGTGTATGCCAAAAGTGCTAAAAATGGAATATAAAAATATAAAAAATATAATGTGGATGTATAAAATCAGAAAAAATGGGGTTGAATATATACCCTGCAACGTAAGCAATTATTATGGCTATACACCATGCAAAAAGGTGCAATGTGCAATCATGTAGCAAAGAAACAAAGTGCTGAGTGTACAAAAATAATTGTATATATAAAGAAAGAAGTAGTGAGAAGTAGTGAGAGGGAAATTTTTAGGAGTTCCTGTAACTTAAAGGCGTCACCTAATCCAAACAATGCACACCCCGACGCACGTTTCGGATATAAAATCCTTCGTCAGGGGTTTTTTATATATACTGGTGATTTTATTTATGTCACTTATTATATGCTTTTTATTTTTTATGTCTTTCAAACATGTGCACATATAATATGTTGTTACCATTGCAAATAAAGTAATATTTTGATAACACGTATACCCGTGCCACTAATTTCTTGGAATTAGGTCTATAGCTCTGGTGGTTGGTCTCTAATCATCTTTAATTCGGAAGAACAAAACAAAAATGCTGCTATCAAAAAGGCTCTTGAATGAGATGAAAATAAAATACTATCAATACTTAAGTAATTGATTAGTTAATTTGTGTTGCAAATCTGTAGTGTTGAGTATATGATGTGAAATGTTTTTATGTGCAATATAATCATTGTAATTTGTTATAACTAACCACAGTTACTATGCCCGGCAATGCCAGGCTCTTAATAATAATAATAATAATAATAATAGTAATAATAATAATCTTTATTTATATAGCGCCAACATATTCCGCAGCGCTTTACAGTTTAACAGTGTTAAACACAACAGTCATAGGTAATAATGTTAACAATACAGTAATAAAGCAAAATAAGACAAAATAAGATGACCCTGCTCGTGAGAGCTTACAATCTACAATGAGGTGGTGAGATACAAAGTACAGGTGTGTATTTACAATGATGTATTTACAATGATAGTCCAGCCATCTTCAGGGGGTGGGGGGTAGATGGAGATAGTGAATGGGCTACACACACACACAAACATAAAATGACTGATTAGGGAACGTGATAGGCCGCTCTGAACAAATGAGTTTTGAGCGAGCGCCTAAAACTATGCAAGTTGTGGATGGTCCTAATATCTTGGGGTAGAGCATTCCAGAGGATTGGCGCAGCACGGGAGAAGTCTTGGAGTCGGGAGTGGGAGGTACGGATTAGTGCAGAGGTTAGTCGAAAGTCGTTTGCAGAGCGCAGCGGTCGGCTAGGCCGATAGACAGAAATGAGGGAGGAGATGTAAGGGGGTGCCGCACTGTGGAGAGCTTTGTGGGTGAGAACAAGTACTTTGAATTGTATCCTGTAATGAATGGGCAGCCAGTGTAACGACTGGCGAAGAGCGGACACGTCCGAGTATCGATTAGCCAGATGGACGACCCTGGCTGCTGCATTAAGGATAGACTGGAGAGGCGAAAGTCGCGTGAGGGGGAATCCAATTAATAGAGCGTTACAGTAGTCCAGACGGGAATGGATTAGGGCGACAGTGAGAGTTTTCGTTGTCTCCATGGTGAGAAAAGGGCGGATTCTAGAGATGTTCTTTAGGTGTAAGCGGCACGAGCGGGCAAGAGATTGTATGTGGGAGGTGAAGGAGAGATCGGAGTCAAACATAACACCCAGACAGCGTGCCTGCTGCCTAGGCGTTATTATGGTGCCACCCACGGAGAGGAAAATGTCAGATTTAGGGAGGCTAGTAGAAGGCGGGAGCAGAAGAAGTTCAGTTTTGGAGAGGTTGAGTTTCAGATAGAGAGTGGACATGATGTTAGAGACTGCAGACAGACAGTCAGTGGCGTTCTGTAGTACAGCGGGGGTAAGGTCAGGGGATGACGTGTATAGTTGTGTGTCATCAGCATAAAGATGGTACTGAAAGCCAAATCTGCTGATGGTCTGTCCAATTGGGGCCGTGTAGAGGGAGAAGAGAAGGAGGCCAAGGACTGAGCCCTGAGGTACCCCGACAGTGAGAGGAAGAGGAGATGAAGTGGAGCTGGAGAACAGAACACTGAAGGAGCGTTCAGAAAGATAGGAAGAGAACCAGGAGAGAGCAGTGTCCTTAATGCCTAGTGACTGGAGCCTAGAGAGTAGGAGAGGGTGGTCAACAGTGTCGAAAGCTGCAGAAAGATCGAGGAGAATGAGCAGAGAGTGGTCACCGTTACATTTTGCTGTCAGAAAGGTCATTGGTCACCTTGATGAGTGCAGTTTCTGTCGAATGTAGGGGGCGGAACCCGGACTGTGAAGGGTCTAGGAGGGAATGAGTGGAGAGGTAACGGGTAAGGCGGGAGTAGACTAGGCGCTCCAGGAGTTTTGAGATGAAGGGGAGATTGGAGACCGGTCTGTAGTTGTTTGCGCATGATGGGTCAAGGGTGGGTTTTTTTAGTAATGGAGGAATGATAGAGGCTCTTCAGCTAGTTGATAATAAAACCCATTTACTCTTGTTGCTATCCAAGTTAGAGTGGGCACTAAAAGTCCTAATCACATTCATGGCCCGCAGGAGGCATTTCCCTATCTCTGTCAAACACAATAGAGTATCATCTGCAAGGAGACTGTTTTTCCCCCATTTCATTGTTCTTAAAGGGGTGGTCTGGAGGCAAATTAATTTTGCTACTAACTCCCTATCAATTTAGTCCCATAATCTAGATATTTTCTAATATACTTGCTATGAATATTCCATGCCGTTCCCTAACTACACTCCCTGACAGAAGTTATGTCGCTTATCCATGTTATGTAAATAAAAGCTTATAACCTGATGTTAAATTCATCCATTGGTTGTATATATTATTCTTTTGAAAGCTGAAACCCTCCGAAATGTGGTTTAGGTTAAGAAAATAAATTGGCATCAATGCAGAAATATTGATCAGTTAATGGACACAGAATGGTCAGATTTTGGCAAGACAAAAGTTTTGTTGCCTGGTCATATAATGCACCCAATCCTAGTTTACATCCTCACCTGTGCTCAGTAAATGATCGGTTAATTAGTGTGTGTGTATAAAAAGAAACCCAGCACCCCAGACCTTCACTTGAACTGCAACTTGAGCTCTGACAACATGCCAAAAATCCACCCTGTGGCCAAAGCCTGGATTACCAAGAGGCTGAAGACCAGATCGACTGCAGAGGTGGCTGGCACCTTTAATGTGTCTCAGCATCAAGTACAAAGAATTAAAAAAAATTTGAAGAGACTGGAGATGTGTTTGACAAGCCCAGGTCCGGCAGACCCCACAAGACAACTGCTCAGGAGGAACGTTTGTTGGTTAGAAAATCCAAAGCAAGCCCCTCTTCCACTGCAGCTGAGCTCCAACAGGCCTGGTCACCTCAAGTCCCTGTGTCAACTAGAACATTTTGTAGGATTCTGTCTCGAAATGGCCTCCATGGTTGAATCAGTGCCCAGAAGCCAGCACTAAACAAAAGGCAAATAAAAAAACATGTGGCATTTGCAAAGTCCCACAGCCTGCTAAACAGATAGATGCTGGAAAAGTGGCAGAAGGTGGATTTCTCTGGTGAATCGTCAGTAGAATTACCCCACAGCTGCTGCAAATACTGCAGGAGACCTACTGGAGCCCGTATAGATCCAAAATACACCCAGTTACATTTGGTGGTGGAAAGATCATGGTCTGGGGTTACATTCCGTATGGGGGTGTGCGAAACATTTGCAAGGTGGAAGGCAATATCAATAGCCTAAAATATCAAGAAGTATTAGCTACCTCTTATATTCCAAATTATGAAAGGGGTCAAATTCTGCAGCAGGATGGTGCTCCATCTCATACATCCATCTCTGCAACAAAGTTCCTCCAGGCAAAAAAGATCAAGGTGCTCAAGGACTGGCCAGCCCAGTCACCAGACATGAACATCATTGAGCATGTTTGGGGAAGGATGAAAGAGGAAGCTTGGAAGACAAAACCAAAGAATCTAGATGAACTCTGGGAGGCATGTAAGACTGCATTCTTTGCTATTCCTGATGACTTCATTAATAAATTGTATAAATCATTGTTGAATCGCATAGATGCAGTCTTTCAAGCTCATGGAAGTCACACAAAATATTAAATATGACTCTAGTGGCACCACAACTTCATTCACCAATGTTATTCAACATATATTTGTATTTTAAGTTAATTATTTGTTTGAATATCACATTACTTTCTGTGGGCGACAAAACTTTTGTCTTGCCAAAATCTGACAATTCTGTGTCCATTAACTGATCAATATTTCTGCATTGATGCCAATTTATTTTCTTAACTTAAGCCACCTTTCGGAGTGTTTCAGCTTTCAAAAGAATAATTTATACAACCAATTGATGAATTTAACGTCAGGCTATAAGCTTTTATTTACATAACATGGATAAGCGACATAACTTCTCTCAGGGAGTGTACACTGTCCAGCTGCTAGTGTATTTTTTTCTATTTCTGCTCTGGTGACTATTCGTTTTAGTATCACCAGTACAAGCTTGGATATTTAAATGAAGTGTCATCATGGGGAAAGGCTGCAGTCACTGTCGCTAGAAAAATGCCTAATCTAATTGTGGTATACTGCTGCAGAGCTGAAGCACATCTAATATATAAAGCTGAATGTGTGTATGTGTGTATGTATGTATGTATGTGTGTATGTCCGGGATTGGCATCTGAACCGTCGCAGCTACAGCCACAAAATTTTGCACAGTCACACGTCTGGACCCCGAGAGCGTCATAGGCTATGTTGTGAGGTGAAATTTTAACCCCGCGCGTTCCAATTCACCAAACAATTTTGCCCCTATCTACATAATGGGGAAAAAGTGAAAGGAAAAGTGTTGGAGGCGTCTCAGCTACAGGCATAAAATTTTGCACAGTCACACGTCTGGACCCCGAGAGCGTCAAAGCTATGTTGTGAGGTGAAATTTTAACCCCGCGCTTTCCAATTCACCAAACAATTTTGCCCCTATCTACATAATGGGGAAAAAATGAAAGGAAAAGTGTTGGAGGCAAATTAACAGCTGCCAGAAGTGAACAAGGGGGACTTAAAGAATGAGAGCGATGGCGCCAAGAGTATATACTGTACAGTTGCTAAGGTGGGGCCCCGACATGGGATAATCAACACACCACCACGGGGATATGAACACACACACAAAATGCGCCACACACTACCACGTGCTCGAACACATATACCACCCTCAGCGCACATTTCACCACACATACACCAACCTCGCCACATAAAAGTCGAAACACAAAAGTCGCCGCTCAAAACTCGCCATGCGCAAAACTCTCCACGCGCAAAACTCTCCACATGCAAAACTCGACACACGTGCAAAACTCACCTCATGGAAAACTCGCCACACGCAAAACTTGCACAAGCGGAAAAATTGCCACATGCACAAAAGTTGCAACACATGCAAAAGTTGCCTCACACAAAACTTGCACATACTCAAAAGGCACCACACATAAAACTCGCCACGCACAAAACTCGCCATGCGCAAAACTTGCTACACTAACCTGTCACATGCAACTCGACACACAAAAAGTTGCTACACGCATGTCGCCACACAAAACTCATCTCACAAAAGTCGCTACATGCATGTCGCCACACGCAACTCAACACACACAACTTGACACACGAAACTCGCCCTAAAACACACACAAGTCTGGTATTATCCTTCAAAAATAAAAATCTGATTAATAAGCAGACAAACTACAAGAGCAACAAATGTACCATATAGGAATCCGGCAGCTGTCAGTCACATGACCTGTCTATTATGTGTATGTGTGAGCTAATATATACTGCCAGGGGGTGGGCTTACTGTTGGCTGGGGATTTATCAGGCTGCCAATTTAGCTTACAAATACTGAGGTAAAAATACTGACCAAATAACGTGTGAAAGAGGTCTAATACAGGAGGAGATGACATACAGATATATACTATTTACAGGGGAGATGACACACAGGTATATACTATATACAGGAGGAGATGACACACACATACAGTATATACTATATACAGGGGAGATGACACACTGGTATATACTACATACAGGGGAGATGACATACAGGTATATACTATATACAGGAGGAGATGACACACAGGTATATACTATATACAGGAGCAGATTACCTACAGGTATATAGTATATACAGGAGGAGATGACATACAGGTATATGCTATGTATAGGAGATGACATACAGGTATATACTATATACAGGAGGAGATGACACACAGATATATACTATATATAGGTGAGATGACACACAGGTATATACTATATACAGGAGATTACATACAGGTATATACTATATATAGGAGGAGATGACATACAGGTACATACTATATACAGGGGAGATGACACACAGCAGGTATATACTATATACAGGGGAGATGACATACAGGTATATACTATATACAGGAGATGACATACAGGTGTATACTATATATAAGGGAGATGACAAACATGTATATACTGAGGTGAAAATGAGAGGTGTGAGGTGAAAATGAAAAGGTGTGAGTGCAAAATGAGAGGAGTGAGGGAAAATAGTGGAGTGATCGGAAAATGGCAGATGTGAGGTTGAAATGACAAGTGTTAGGGGGGAATGAGAGGAGTGAGGGAGAAAATTAGAGATGTGAGGGGGAAAATGAAAGATGTGATGGGGAAAATGAGAGGCGTGATGGGAAAATAAGAGAAGCGAGGTGCTATAACTAACCACAGATATTTACTATGCCCAGGCAACGCCGGGCTCTTCAGCTAGTTGGAAATAGACGTGCTAGTCTCATTCTATGGCCGGGGTCATACTTACGTGTGCAATGCGAGAAACTCGCGCGAGTCTCTCGCATCAATACCCGGCACCACCGCCGACACTCGGGAGCGGAGCGCTCAGCTACATAGAAATACATGCAGCCGCACACTCCGGTCCCGAGTGCTGGCGGCAGTGCCGGGTATTGATGCGCGAGACTCATGCAAGTGTGACCCCGGCCTATGAATAATAGTCCTAGTGCTAGGGAGGTGCTGGACCTGCAGAGTCAGTGTGACTATGAATTGATTGATCTGTGATGTACTGTGGTAACAGCACCTTAATAGCAGCCTTTTTTTTCTTCCTCACACACTAAAACAAGGAGGGCTGTTGAATACCCCTCTGTTATAATTTTGCTGCTAAACAAGAAAGCTTGTGTGTCACAGACAGTGTTCCTCTTGGATTGTGAGATGGTCGCCATCCATTTTTCCCTATCCAGATATGTTGAGGTGACTTGGACATTAATAAGGTTGTGTTAGCGTTGAAGAGCTCATAAAGGTCCGAAACAATCCTAGGAAACCTTAATTCGGCGAAGCTGGAGAATTGTAATTTCAGATTATTGTCTCATCTCTACAAACCAGTAGATAGTAGATTCCACAAAATCTTTCCCTATAAAAATGAGCAATACAATGTGGCCGCAATATAGCACTGCAGCCCATAGTGGACGTAAGCTCTCACTTCATCATTCCGCTGATTTCCAGGGTAGTAGAAAGACCACCCATGTATCACATCACCAGTAATGACGGGTCACATAGACTCTGCCTGGACCTGGGTTTTATGGTATTTTAGATTAATAGCTACCTGGCTTCACGACGACAACTTCTCTCAGGTCTGCATCCTCCTGTTTGCCCCGACGTCTCCAGTAGCCATACAAGTAACTGTGACACAGAGAAATGTCTTTATGTAAACTGGCACAGAAGATAATATTCAGCTGCCCACCAGAATTTACCCCTGCCCCTCCCCCACTACAAATGGGGATATAAAGGTAGAGTGTATAGCAATCCTAGTACATATTACATCATAATACAGCACCAAGAGCGGCTACTGATGTCACTAACCACTGAGCCACCGTGCTGCCCTGTATATAGTACAGTGCTAACCACTGAGCCACCATGCTGCTCTGTAAATAGTACAGTGCTAACCACTGTGCTACTCTGTAAATAGTACAGTGTTAACCACTGAGCCACTGTGCTACCCTGTAAATAGTACAGTGCTAACCACTGTGCTAACCTGTAAATAGTACAGTGCTAACCACTGAGCCACTCTGCTACCCTGTATATTGTACAGTGCTAATCACTGAGCCACCGTGTTATCCTGTATATAGTACAGTGCTAACCCCTGAGCCACTGTGCTGCCCTGTAAATAGTACAGTGCTAACCACTGTGCTGCACAGTAAATAGTACAGTGCTAACCACTGTGCTACCTGTAAGGGTATGTGTCCACGGGCCGTATTACATCTGGAATAGCTGCGGATTGAACGCTGCGTTTAGCCGCAGCGTTCAATCCGCAGCGTCCAAATGTTACAGCATAGTGGAGGGGATTTTATGAAATCCCGTCTCCACTATGCGTGGTAACACGCATCCGGCGGCCCTGCGACTCCGGACATGCGGCGCGTCTTTTTAGAACGCAACATGTCCGTTTACCTTGCGGCGACGCTGCGGCGCCGCAAGGTATAACACAGGGCCCTATGTGTGGGGTGCGGAGATTCCGGATGTGTGCAATGAACACATCCGGCATCATCGCGTCTACAGAAGGGGGGCGGGGCTTTGGCAGAGCCAGTTTTCAGCTCCGTCCAAAGCGCCGGCCATCCTGAACGTGGACACATACCCTAAATAGTACAGTGCTAACCATTTGCTACCATGTAAATAGTACAGTGCTAACCACTGAGCCACTGTGCTACCCTGTATATAGTACAGTGCTAACCACTGAACCACTGTGCTACCCTGTATATAGTACAGTACTAACCACTGAACCAGTGTGCTGCCCTGTAAATAGCACAGTGCTAACTACTTGCTACCCTGTAAATAGTACAGTGCTAACCACTGTGCTACCCTGTAAATAGTACAGTGCTAACCCCTGAGCCACTGTGCTACCCTGTATAAAGTACAGTGCTATCCACTGAGCCACTGTGCTACCATATATATAGTATAGTGCTAACCACTGAGCCACTGTGCTACCCTGTATATAGTACAGTGCTAACCACTGAGCCACTGTGCTACCCTGTAAATAGTACAGATCTAACACTGAGCCACTGTGCTACCCTGTATATAGTACAGTGCTAACCACTGAGCCACTGTGCTACCCTGTATATAGTACAGTGCTAACCACTGAGCCACTGTGCTACCCTATATATAGTACAGTGCTAACCACTGAGCCACCGTGCTGCCCGTTTGCATGAAAAGAGAATAATATGATATGGAGAGAAGATGGAAACTTACTAGCAGATCCAGATGATCACGACCAAAGAGGCAACAATTATCATCAGACCAATGGGCAGGACATAGCGATCAATGACTGGTAAGAAAGAAACAAGAAGCCGGATATTAATTCCTATCACAGACAGAATATTCCAGAAGACATTGACAGTATAAGGGGCTCCACATCTATCTATATAATCGTCTAAGGGTGACTTCCGTCTGGTTGTCTGTCACGGAAATCCCACGTCCCTGATTGGTCGCGGTCGGCAGGCTGCGACCAATCAGCGACAGGCACAGTCCCTACTCTCCGTCAGTGCCCCTCCATACTCCCCTCCAGTAGCGCTCACACAGGGTTAATGGCTGCGTTACACCGCGTTATGCCGCGGTGTAACGCAGTCCGTTAACGCTGCTATTAACCCTATTAACCCTATTAATCTAATGTTAAAAATAATAAAAAAAATAAAAAATCATTATATTCTCACCTTCCTGCGCCTTTCCCGCTCCGGTCTCAAGAATGCATTGCGGTGTCGTGAGATGATGACGTAGCGGTCTCGCGAGGCCACTAGGTCATCATCTCGCGAGACCACAATGCATTCTTGGGACCGGAGCGTCGCTAAACGCCTGGCCTGGATCCGGGGGCCGCCGGAAGGTGAGTATATAACTATTTTTTATTTTAATTCTTTTTTTTTTAACAGAGATATGGTGCCCACATTGCTTTATACTACATGGGCTGTGTTATATACTGCATGGGCTGTGTTATATACTACGTCTCTGTGCTATATACTATGTGGGCTGTGCTATATACTACGTGGCTGTGCAATATATTACGTGGCAGGGCAATATACTACGTGGCTGTGTTATATACTGCGTAGGCTGTACTTTTTACTACGTGGGCTGTGCTATATACTATGTGGGCTGTGCTATATACTACGTGGCTGTGTTATATACTATGTGGGCTATGCTATATACTACGTGGCTGTGCAATATAAGTGGCTGGGCAATATACTACGTGGCTTTGTTATATACTACGTGGCTATGTTATATACTACGTGGGCTGTGTTATATACTACTTGGCATGTGTTATATACTAAGTGGGCTGTGTTATATTCTGCGTGGGCTGTGCTATATACTACGTGGGCTGTGCTATATACTACGTGGGCTGTGTTATACACTGCGTGGGCTGTGCTATATACTACGTGGCCTGTGCTATATACTACGTGGGCTGTGCTATAAACTATGTGGATGTGCAATATACTACGTGGCTGCGCCATATACTACGTGGCTGTGCTATATACTACGAGGCTGTGTTATATACTACGTGGGCTGTGCTATATACTACGTGGCCTGTGCTATAAACTAAGTGGATGTGCAATATACTACGTGGCTGTGCTATATACTACGTGGCTGTGCAATATACTATGTGGGCTGTGTTATATGCTGCGTGGGCTGTTATATACTACGTGGCTGTTCTATGCTACGTGGGCTGTTATATACTACGTGGCTGTGTTATATGCTATGTGGCTGTGCTATATACTACGAGGGCTGTGCTATATGCTACGTGGACTGTGTTATATACTGCGAGGGCTGTGCTATATACTATGTGGGCTGTGTTATATGCTACGTGGGCTGTTATTTACTACGTGGCTGTGCTATATACTACGTGGGCTGTGCTATATGCTACGTGGGCTGTTATATACTATATGGCCTGTGTTATATGCTACGTGGCTGTGCTATATGCTATGTGGGCTGTGTTATATACTACGTGGGCTGTGTTATATTTCTCTGCTATATCTGTGCATCATGAATCGTGGTATGTGTTAAAGAGGGGGGCCCACTGAGACTTCTTTCGCCCGGCGCCCTCAAAAACCTGCAGCCGGCCCTGGCTTCACTGATTGGTCACACACGGCCGGCCGCGAACAATCAGCGACAGGCGCAGTCAGGCCGCGAATTGGCGCGGAATTTGAACCACGCCTTGGCCGAATCCTGTGTATTCATTGCATTATTCTGAAAACTTCATGAATAAACTACATACATATTCTAGAATACCCGATGTGTTAGAATCGGGCCACCATCTAGTTATATATATAACTGCGGGCAGGACTTGGCATAGGATGATGGGAACTAGGAGATGAAGGAATTGACTACTCACTGTTATTATCATCGCTGATTTTCCCGTTCATTGTGGGGAACGTCTCAGCCCATGGGCTCTGGGAAACCGCTGTCCAGAAAAAAAAGAAGGAAAATTAAGACATGAAACCCATGATAGCTGCAAGTGACCCCCATATTGTACCATGAGGGGATAGAAGACTCCTTATAGCTGAACCCTAGACAGTCCCCAGTGATAAGGTCCATTACCTGCTTATAGCATTGGAACTTTCTCACCTGAACATGAGCAAATCAACCCAAATCTAGAGCAATTCTCTGCATTTCTGTATTGTCCAACATTACCCCTATAAAGAGTTGGCGCCCCAACACATAGCACACTGGTCCCAGCGCTGTGATGTCACACAGCATCAGAATCCTGTCGTCTGGGGGCTGCTGAGCGCTGCTGACTGATGTTGGTGTATGGGATATAATATCTACAGGGGGATTCTACCTCCAGTCAGACTTCTGAGGAGCCGTATAGACATGAAGTACCTTCTATCATCACCCATGAATAACATTCAGGATCTAAATATCCTCATATTTCTTTATAACGGCCAGTTTCCTGACACAGAGCTAACAATGGTGTGCATAGCCATAGAGGTAAATGACACAGTTCTGTCTGCCACCACTAGAGAATATGGGCGCATGGATACATTCAACTCAATAGTAATTAGTATTCAGTGAGCTCCCCCTAGTGGTGGCTGCAGGCATACACTTTTTTTCTATAAAGGGAATTATTAGATTATAGAATAATGGCTAATTTCTTCGCACTACAGCGCCACTCCTGCCCATGGGCCATGTCCGGTATTGCAGTTCAATGACTTTCAAGCGAAGTGATAAAATGCAATATGACACACAACTGTTCTATATACCAATACCCATGAACATAGAATGAAAAATACAATATTCAATTGTTATTTATCAATGTTTCTTACCTTCTGGTGTTTTAGCAGGTCTCCCTTCTACACAATAGAAGAAAATAGTGAACAACACTACAACAACTCTCCGCACATCCATTCTCTCCAACATCAAACCCTCAAAAGACTCCAGTGCCCTCCAACGCATAGAACACTGAACACAGCATTGTGATGTCACAGAGCGTCAGAACTGCCAGCTGTGATGATGTCATCAGTGATGTAATCTGAATAGGGAGCAGTAGATGGAGCCATGATATTTAAAGGGAACATGTCATATGGATTATGCCTCCTGAACTGCCCCGGGTAGCTTAAAAGTCATGAGACAGGCATCACCAGCGTGTTACTAGATTCCTAAATGCCCCAATAGATTGTAGAAAGAAGACCTATAAAGCTTTGTCCCTACTATGAAAATTAAATGGTTGCACCTAGGAAGTGCTGGTGACAGGAACAGTCTCTCTTCCCAACCGGAGGACCACATCCTGTGACCTGTCTGATTGACGGGCTGATCATTGACCTACTGTACATCACCCATCTCCTAGATGAAATTCCGTGCTTGTCGCTGAGTGGATCCGTTTGGCCACACTGCTTTAATATAATGGAATATCTTGTCATGTGGCCGCTAGAGCTGATCCTTGATCGTCCAGATGTTGTCATCGCCCACACATAGGACACCTATAGTATATATACAGTGCTGTGCAAAGTGTTCAGGTGTGGAAAAAATGCTACAAAGTAAGGAAGCTTTCACATACAGAAGTATTAATAGTTTATTTTTATTAGCAAAATGCAAAGCGAATAAAGAAAAGAGAAATCTACATCAGATCAATATTTGGTGTGTGACCGGACTTGGTCTTCCAAACAGCTGACTTTTTTCTAGGCCGACTTGTACAAAGTCAGGGACTTTCTAGGGTTATAGTCAGATGTATGAGTAACCAATTGTAGGAAACGGGATAATGATTATAATTTTCACATCTAGGTCGAAACCTATTCATTAAAGGAAGCAGAAACAGCTGTGTAGGAGGATTAAAAGGGGTTGTCCACTATTTTGCATGCCCCTTTCCTGTGAACTAACGCCCATAGATAAGCTCCTCACTAAATACTTTGCTCTGTCTCATCCTGCTGTGTCCAGAGCTGCTCTCCGGCTCACACGACCTCTGGATTATCTCCTGCTTCCTGTGATGTCTCGTCAGATGCGTCAGATTCACTTTCAGTTCCGCGCTCTGAAAATTGATTATTGGGGTCGGGGGTGAATTCAGCAGAACTCACTATTTCTGTGAATTCCTGACCAATGACACTGATAGATGTAAGGTTATACACATGGGAATAAAGGAATCAATATCACCATTACACACTGAACGGGGAACCACTGGGTAAATCTGACATGGAGATGGACTTGGGGATGCTAGTTAATGATAAACTTACCTGGAGAAGCCAGTGCCAGGCAGCGGCTGCCAAGGCAAATAGGATCATGGGGTGCATTAAAAGAGGTCTGGATACACATGATGAGAGCATTATACTGCCTCTGTACAAATCCCTGGTTAGACCGCACATGGAGTACTGTGTGCAGTTTTGGGCACCGATGCACAGGAAGGATATAATGGAACTAGAGCGAGTACAAAGGAGGGCAACAAAATTAATAAAGGGGATGGGGGTACTACAATACCCAGAGAGATTAGCAAAATTAGGATTATTTAGTCTAGAAAAAAGACTGAGGGACGATCTAATGACCATGTATAAGTATATAGGTTGACAATACAAATATCTCTCCAAGGATCTGTTTATACGAAGGAAGGTGACGATCATAAAGAGGCATTATTTGTATCTGGAGGAGAGGTTTTTTGTTATGACCCCAATGGCAGAGGGTCTCTGCAATGAATACCAAGTCTGCAAACACAAAAAACCAGCTCATAGGGCAGTGGTAACTGGGCTGACCGTATAGCTAATCCTAGCACCACAAATAGCAGCAGCCGGGGAACGTACCTACGTTGGTTCTAGACGTCTCGCGCCAGCCGGAGAACTAACTAACCCTAGAAGGGAAAAGATAGACCTTTCTTGCCTCCAGAGAAAAGACCCCAAAAGTTGGATACAAGCCCCCAACAAATAATAACGGTGAGGTAAGAAGAAAAGACAAACGTAAGAATGAACTAGGTATTTAGCAAAGAGAGGCCCACTGACTAATAGCAGAATATAGTAAAATGACTTATACGGTCAGCAAAAACCCTATCAAAAATATCCACGCTGGATATTCAAGAACCCCCGAACCGTCTAACGGCCCGGGGGGAGAACACCAGCCCCCTAGAGCTTCCAGCAAAATCAGGAATCACATTTAGTACAAGCTGGACAAAAAATACGAGCAATACAAATAACCAAAAAACAAGGAAGCAGGACTTAGCTTAATTTTGCATGAACCAGGACCAGCAGACAGGAGCAAACAGAAAGGACTGATTACAACGGTGCCAGGCACCAGACTAAGAATTCAGGAAGTTCATATAGCAACACCCCTGGACTAACGACCCAGGTGGGTGCCAAACTAGGGAAAGACAATCTCAGAGTCATACCACTAGTGACCACAAGAGGGAGCCAAAAAAGTCTAATTCACAACAGTTTTTCCACCAACATAAAAGAGGATTCTTTACTGTTAGGGCAGTGAGAATCTGGAATTCCTTGCCTGAGGGGGTGGTGATGGCGAACTCAGTCAAGGTGTTCAAGAGAGGCCAGGATGTCTTCCTGGAGCGTAACAATATTGTATCTTACAGTTATTAGGTTCTGTAGAAGGACGTAGATCTGGGGATTTATTCTGATGGAATATAGGCTGAACTGGATGGACAAATATCTTTTTTTGGCCTTGCTAACTATGTTACTATGTCTCTATTGGGGTTCACAATCTAAATTCCCTATGAGTATGTCTTTGGAATGCGGGAGGAAACTGGAATACCCAGAGAAAACCTACGCAAACATGAGGAGAGCATACAAACGTCATGCAAATATTGTCCTCGGTGGAATTTTAACCCAGGACTCCAGCTACAGTGCATATAACGATAAGAAGCATTACCTGTGCCTTACCATCACTGAGTAGAACTAGATACTAAAAAGTGCAATATACACTGCCCAAAAAATAATGGGAACACTTAAACAACAGAATATAACTCCAAGTAAATCAAACTTCTGTGAAATCAAACTGTCCACCTAGGAAGCAACACTGTTTGACAATCAATTTCACATGCTGTTGTGCAAATAGAAGATAACAGATGGAAATTATTGGCAATTTTCAAGACACACTCAATAAAGCAGTGGTTCTGCAGGTGGGGACCACAGACCACACACCAATGCTTTCTGTCTGACGTTTCGGTCAGTTTTCAATGTTGGTTGTGCTTTCACACTCGTGGTAGCATGAGTAAGGACTCTACAATCTACACAAGTGGCTCAGGTAGTGCATCTCATCCAGGATGGCACATCAATGCGAGCTGTGGCAAAAAGGTTTGCTGTGTCTGTCAGCGTAATGTCCAGAGGCTGGAGGCGCTACCAGGAGACAGGCCAGTATACCAGGAGATGTGGAGGTGGCCGTAAGAGGGCAACGACCCAGCAGCAGGACCGTTACCTCAGCCTTTGTGCAAGGATGAATAGGAGGAGCACTGCCAGAGCCCTGCAAAATGACCTCCAGCATGCCACAAATGAGCCTGTGTCTGCAAAAACGGTTAGAAACCGACTCCATGAGGATGGTCTGAGTGCCCGACGTCAACAGATGGGGGTTGTGCTCACAGCCCAACATTGTGCAGGACGCTTGGCATTTGCCACAGAACACCAGAATTGGCAAATTCGCCACTGGCACCCTGTGCTCTTCACAGAAGAAAGCAGGTTCACACTGAGCACGTGACAGACGTGACAGAGTCTGGAGATGCCGTGGAGATCGATCTGCTGCCTGCAACATCCTTCAGCATGACCGGTTTGGCAGTGGGTCAGTAATGGTGTGGGGTGGCATTTCTTTGGAGAGCCGCACAGCCCTCCATGTGCTCGCGAGAGGTAGCCTGACTGCCATTAGGTACCGAGATGAGATCCTCAGACCCGTTGTGAGACCATATGCTGGTGCGGTTAGCCCTGGGTTCCTCCTAATGCAGGACAATGCCAGACATCATGTGGCTGGAGTGTGTCAGCAGTTACTGCAAGATGAAGGCATTGAAGCTATGGACTGGCCCGCCCATTCCCCAGACCTGAATCCGATTGAACACATCTGGAACATCATGTCTCGCAACAACCACCAACGTCACGTTGCACCACAGACTGTCCTAGAGTTGACGGATGCTTTAGTCCAGGTCGGGGAGGAGATCCCTCAGGAGACCATCCGCCGCCTCATCAGGAGCATGCCCAGGCATTGTAGGGAGGTCATACAGGCATATGGAGGCCACACACACTACTGAGCATAATTTCCTTGTCTTGAGGCATTTCCACTGAAGTTGGATCAGCCTGTAACTTAATTTTCCACTTTGATTTTGAGCATCATTCCAACTCCAGACCTCCGTGGGATATTAGTTGTGATTTACGTTGATCATTTTTAGGTTTTATTGTTCTCGACACATTCCACTATGTAATGAATAAAGATTTACAACTGGAAAATTTCATTCAGTGATACCTACGATGTGGGATTGTAGTGTTCCCTTTATTTTTTTGAGCAGTGTATATTCAAATATCACTAAAGAGCTAGTAAATAATAACAATATTAATATACATATGCAGCGCCCCAGAGTCCTGGTCGTTGCAGTACTGACGCTCCACCGCTAAGGGGGGTGATGGTACGTCTGATGGCACTTAAGGAGTTCACCTGACCAGGTATCACAGACACCAATACACTTCACAGTCTGGCCTCCAGGGGGAGCTAAGGGTACTATGTATTAGACCACTCCTCACAATCTGGTAAAACTGGGGGTTGGATAGAAAGTTAGAACAGAAGCTGACTGGGTTGGAACCAGGCAACATCCTGTGGCAGTGGGTGTTGCAGGGGAAGATTCAGGGGGGTCCCTGTCAGGGGTGGGATCCTGACAGAGGCCTAGCAAACAGGAAAGAACGTTAAGGAACCGCGCCTGCACTACATCGCGGCGGTATCTCAAGAAAGGACAAGAAGCGAGGTTTATTGTGGAGAGTGAGAAACGAGATCAATGCAAAAAGGAGATAACACCAGTAGGAGTCGTGCTGTAAGATCGAGGCAACATCCTACTGAGGCGCGTAGCCGGTGGCCGGAACGCCGAGGTAGTATTGGGCTCCAAGCATTACTTCAAACCAACGGCAGGACAGTTAATTATAGGTTGGCTGTCTCACCTAAAATACCTAAGCAGACATAGGGGGCAACTGTGGGAGAGGGGCGTCACTAGGGTCCCGGAAGAACTCCAGGCCTACCCGTCATACGGGTGCGTCCTAGCCATATCATCTGGGGGACGGAGAAGAACATCACAATAGAAACGAGAGTTGTGAGGAAGAACATCAGAAACAGACACAACAGTTGTGAGGACTATCCCGTGGTGCTCAGCAGGGAAGTACTACAACACACAAGCGCTAGAAGGTAGGCACAGATTTCCACCTGTGAAGGGAACTCTGGAGGTGCCATTGGACCGGCCGGTCTCAGCCAGCAATGTTAGCAGTACTCTGGATTGAGGATCTTGAAGCCTTCAGTAAAGAGGTAAAGAGACTGCAACCCTGTGTCCTCATTATTTACCGTGATCTGCACCACGCACCACCACCTACACCTTTCATTGGACGCCCCTTAGCAGGGTTACGGACCGGGCCTAGCCACCGTGACAACCCCAAGACTGAAACAGAGAAGCCCGGGTCCGAGTACCCCGCGGCCCTGCGTCTGGGGGCGCTCCACATACAGTTAGGTCCATATATATTTGGACAGAGACAACATTTTTCTCATTTTGGTTATAGACATTACCACAATGAATTTTAAACAAAACAATTCAGATGCAGTTGAAGTTCAGACTTTCAGCTTTCATTTGAGGGTATCCACATTAAAATTGGATGAAGGGTTTAGGAGTTTCAGCTCCTTAACATGTGCCACCCTGTTTTTAAAGGGACCAAAAGTAATTGGACAGATTCAATAATTTTAAATAAAATGTTCATTTCTAGTACTTGGTTGAAAACCCTTTGTTGGCAATGACTGCCTGAAGTCTTGAACTCATGGACATCACCAGACGCTGTGTTTCCTCCTTTTTGATGCTCTGCCAGGCCTTCACTGCGGTGGTTTTCAGTTGCTGTTTGTTTGTGGGCCTTTCTGTCTGAAGTTTAGTCTTTAACAAGTGAAATGCATGCTCAATTGGGTTGAGATCAGGTGACTGACTTGGCCATTCAAGAATATTCCACTTCTTTGCTTTAATAGACTCCTGGGTTGCTTTGGCTTCATGTTTTGGGTCATTGTCCATCTGTAGTATGAAACGACGACCAATCAGTTTTGCTGCATTTGGCTGGATCTGAGCACACAGTATGGCTCTGAATACCTCAGAATTCATTTGGCTGCTTCTGTCCTGTGTCACATCATCAATAAACACTAGTGACCCAGTGCCACTGGCAGCCATGCATGCCCAAGCCATCACACTGCCTCCGCCGTGTTTTACAGATGATGTGGTATGCTTTGGATCATGAGCTGTACCAAGCCTTCGCCATACTTTTCTCTTTCCATCATTCTGTAGAGGTTGATCATGGTTTCATCTGTCCAAAGAATGTTCTTCCAGAACTGTGCTGGCTTTTTTAGATGTTTTTTAGCAAAGTCCAGTCTAGCCTTTTTATTCTTGACACTTATGAGTGGCTTGCACCGTGCAGTGAACCCTCTGTATTTACTTCCATGCAGTCTTCTCTTTATGATAGATTTGGATATTGATACGCCGACCTCCGGGAGAGTGTTGGTCACTTGGTTGGCTGTTGTGAAGGGGTTTCTCTTCACCATGGAGATTATTCTGCGATCACCCACCACTGTTGTCTTCCGTGGGCGCCCAGGTCTTTTTGCATTGATGAGATCACCAGTGCTTTCTTTATTGTAGCAATTTCTCGGATGGGTTTTTTCTCTGTTTTCACAGCTTAAGGATGGCTTGTTTCACCTTCATGGAGAGCACTTTTGACCGCATGTTTACTTCATAGGAAAACCTTCCAAATGCAAGCACCACACCTCAAATCAACTCCAGGCCTTTTATCTGCTTAGTTGAGAATGACATAACGAAGGGATTGCCCACACCTGTCCATGAAATAGCCTTGGAGTCAATTGTCAAATTACTTTTGGTCCCTTTAAAAAACAGGGTGGCACAGGTTAAGGAGCTGAAACTCCTAAACTCTTCATCCAATTTTAATATGGATACCCTCAAATGAAAGCTAAAAGTCTGAACTTCAACTGCATCTGAATTGTTTTGTTTAAAATTAAATTGTGGTAATGTCTATAACCAAAATGAGAAAAATGTTGTCTCTGTCCAAATATATATGGACCTAACTGTACATACAGCCAGCAAAAGGCAAAATACTCCCAAGATAACATCAGTGCTGAAAAATATTGTAGCAAAATGAATACCCAACTGTAGACAAACAACTAGAGTAGAAAAGGGAATAATACACACACAGATATCTCCATAGCCGTGGTGTACTCAGTGGCGAATCTATAGGATGCCCCAGTAATGGATGCCCCAGTAATAGGAGGAATAGAATTTATTACCATTTGATTACATTGATCACTTTAGTCTTCTTAAAATTTGCTATTATGTAATATGAAAGTATCATGGGGGGGGTCAGGAAATTTAGCAATTACCGGTACTTTTGAACTTTGTACATCTTTAGGAAACCTGTGGTCTTCAGAAAGTGACAAGTAATGATTAATGGATATCGTGTGAAGAACAATTTACAGAATTTTTCCTATTATGTATTTCATCATTTTTCTTAACTGACATGAACAATGCCGAAATACTGATACATGTGGGTTTTTCCTAGTGCAGAGCCTGAGGTTTAGTGACTCCAAAAATAAGTAAACTAGAACTAGACATCGCACCCAAAGACCCTCAATGTGAAGTTGTTTTTTCCTGGAGTGTTCCTTTGAATGAGTAAAGGTAACAATTCAAAATTCTTTTCTCTGTTCTAGTTTTTATCAGACCAACGAGGGAAGAGAATGTTTATGTGGAATCTACAGATCCATCAAAGGGTGAGTATATTTGTGAATGAAAATGATTTGCAGCTCTTAATATATAGATATTTATAACCCATTATTTATAGGCCTGGGCTGAGTCATCTATGGACATACAGAAGCAGAACTTGAAATTAAAGCAAGTTCCTCAAATTAATAACAGAGTAGCACGTTCGATAACAATAAGTGAAATATGGTTTCTTTACTACATGGATCTTATATTACGAAATTTAAAGGGAACGTGTCATCAGAAATGACCATTGCTTAAAACAGTTTTTGTGTTAACAGAATTTTTTTTGGCCGACTTTTTTTTTCATATTACAATCTTTATGAACAATAAAAATAAAAATCTTGCAATTTTAACACTGGCCACTGAAGATGTTTTAGATTAACTTTTTATTGTTTCAGGAAACAACACCTGTGCATTAGTCGTAAAGAGGTGGTCCAAAACTAACATTTATTTTAATCCTAAATATAATGTAATAATCTTATCGGTTTACATACTTTCATTAGAAATGTGATATTGTTCTCTCAACATGCTATCTAACTGCTTTGTATTTTTTTGCCTACTTCCTGCTTGATGACGCTTGTTTGTGCACCCCCAGTGCATGCTGGAATACTCAAATGAGACTTCATTGGAGGGCACAGGCAGCAGTCACTGCTGCTGACTTTTCCCCACCATGAACAAAGCATTATCAGGGCAGGTGCACACTGTCACAGATTTTCTCATCCAAGTGTATCGTCCTGATTATGCAAATGACGCTCTGATCAAGCTCTGATCAGAGTTTGCTCAGAGTTTCAGCATGAGATCCAATTCTCTTGGATGAGATAATTAGAGCACACTGTGAGGAGAAGATGGAGAACAAAATTTCTCCATCTTCTACATGGTGTCAGTGCGCAGAAATTGGACTGCACTCAGATGTCATCCAAGTGTAGTCCAATGATTTCCCCACATTTATTGACTTGCATGGCCGAGTGCGATCCGAATAGCAGATCAAACTCTTGCATGCAGCGACTGTTTTTCCTCAGACACACTGTGTCTGAAGAAAAAAAAAAAAAAACAGTGACAAGTCAGCAAGAGAGTGCACTGTTAGTGTGCATTTTAAAGAGAACCCGGTCAGCAGAGACAAGCCACAGCCCCATAAAGTCACTTGCTGGGGCAGGGCTGGCCTCTGCACACTGGGTAATCTCCTTACAATGTGCCCTTTCTTCCCGGCTCGTCACATGTCATCAGAGCCAGCGAGGGAGCGCACTGTCACTGTGCATTAAAAGAATTTTAAAATAAATGTTAGTTTTGGACCATCCCTTTAATGAATGGCATCTGAGGCTATCTTTTGTATTTAAGTATCTAATGAGCGTTTGCAAAGGTCATTGAGAAGGGGGGGGTTAGCTGTGAAATTACCTATTGTGATTGGTGGATCCTATTTTATCAGCTGTTTATATAAATGATGCCTGTCACTGTAATCCTGTCTCTGCTAGAAATTACAAGATGACGAATCTTATTTTTATGAAGATTGTGATATATATTAAAAAAAGAGAATAAATGAATTTTATATATATATATGTATATATATATATATATATATATATATATATATATATATATATATATATATATATATATATATATATATATATATATATATATATTTATACACATGGCAACACATTCCCTTTTAACTAGCAGCTATAGCCATTTTGAATGACAATTGACCTCTTGCAAATAAACTGTTCTGACAACAGGTTCTAATGACGTCCAAAGCAACCTATTAGGTTTTCTAATTTTTCTTTCCAGGCAGAAATGGAAATTAAATAAGTGATGTATTATTCCTACAGGCAACACTGCCACCTCTTGATAGCATGAGCCCTTTGTAAAATCTGCTCAGTAAGTTGATTCAGAGAGTGCATTATGGCTAACATCCATAAAAAGGGTACAGGGTGTGGATGGGTTACTATAGTGGTCAGAAATCTAAAACAAGGTCCCCAGGTCTGCTGTATAGTATATGCCTATTAGATAATGTCAGAGGCATCATCAGCGTAATGAAGTAAATACAGATTCAAGTCCTTCATTTGCCTTAACAAATGATCCGAATAATATCTTACTTCAGAAAAAAATATGTTTATTATGTAAACATAGTACAAAATACAATAGCATTCATAACATCCATTCATAAAGTAAATGTATTATTTATACTACATGGCTAGTGATGGTTGAAAGAAAAAATCCACATTATGCTATGTTCACATGCAGCAGGGTTTTCTTTTTTTTTTTTTTTTTTTTTTCTTTTTTGTGTGCTTTTTACAGTCCCAGCAAAAGAATTTAGATTAAATGATTGTTTTATTTTTTTTTCCTGACTGAACTGGACTAGTGCAGCACTTTTGTAATCTGCAGCAGGTCAATTCTTTTAGTGTTTTCGCAGCGTTTTTTTCACCCATAGAAAGCAATGAGAAAGTGCAAAATTACTGCAAACAAAACAGGGAACAGGTTGTTTTTCGTTTTTTTGCTGCGTTTTTGGTGAAAACCCCCCCACTATAGCTAACTTTATTATACATGAACTGTGGACAAAACACATGTAATCAGTCATAAAAATGCCACAAAAAAAAAACACAGCAAAAATGCAGAAAATCCAGAATGCAGTGTTTTAACTGCCAAGAGAGCAAATTTTCTTAATTATTGCAATTAACAAATTAATATGTTAATTAACAGATTGTATGTTCCCTAAAATTTAAATACTACAGCTTGGCCTGTATAAACCGATAAGCCATCATATAGCTGCACATTATACATATATATATATATATATATATATATATATATATATATATATATATATATATATACTGTATATACACAAAACTAATGTCTCTCTCCCCATGATATTGTTGAAAAATTGAAAAATACAACTTTTCCCTGAAAAACAACCTTTATACAGCTAAAAAAACCAAACTATTGATATTGGAAGTAATGGAAAAACAAATGATAACTATGTCCTAAAGCCTCAAAATAGACTGAATTCTTAAAGCACCGCTCCGGCATATTTTTTTAAAATTTTCCGCTGGAGTGGTAACACTAAGTTCCCCACCCCTCTAAATATATTTACCCACCACCGTCTTCTGCTCTTCCCGGCACCTCCTTTCCCGTGGCACCATCTTATGACCACAGTCCCTGCCTGACCGTAAGTCAGAAGTAACGGTCACAAGCTTTCAATGCAAGTCTATGAGGGTCTTGTTCTGGCTTTCAAAGACTTATATTGAAAAGTGACTTCTGGCTCGCAAGAGATGCGGCAGGTCACATCCTGCAGGAGACGACCAGCGCGGCACTGGAAATAGGAGAAGCCAGCAACCAAGTATTCAACTACACACAGGGATCATACATTAGTGATACCATTCCGGGGGGTACAATAAAAAAAACTACCCGAGTGGTGCTATAAGGGGTTTAACTAAATCTTGTAAACGGTAATTGATGTATGAAAATATTTTGCCTTCCACTGATCTTTTGGTATCTGCCCTTTATTTGCGGATTTTCCCAACAGACTTGAAGGAAATGGAGAAAATCTGCAGATAAACAACAAATTTTGTGTATACGTATAGTACGTTTCCACAGTGGTAATGCACATGACTTTGCCACTAAAGTTTTATCAAAGCCAAATAACAGGAAGTATCAAAAACAAAGCAACTTTATTTAAAACATGACATCCCAAAATGAGTAAAAAAAAAATACATCTGAAAAATTGCAAGTAAAAAAAAACGTACTAAAAATGCAATGGAAAAAAACACAGCAAACATGATACCTGAAGTGTACAAGAATAAAAGCAGCTTTTTCATGGTTAACAGATGTAGATCAAACGTCTCTCCCATATATATATTTCTTAAACCATAAGATAATATCATCTTCATAACTGTTCTACAATGTGTTTCCTATTTCAAGGAGCAAGTGGATATCTGACAAGAGACCGACAGCAGTCAAGTGTCTACGACCCGTTTGTTGGGATGAAAACCCCAGGCCAGCGAGAACTAATCACATTACAGAATCGTGTCAAACTGGGAATGATCAGTGTGGATGATGCTGTACTTGAGTTTAAAGAATGGCAGATGAATCAAAAGAGAAGATCAGATTCCTTCAAATTCCAGCAGGCAAGTAGTAGGCGTTAATCCATAGAGGAAAGTTAACGCAAGTACCTGGGACTGGTAATATACCATCTAAATTGGATTAGAAAAATACGGATGAAATGTATTCCCTTCAACCATTAAAATAAAGCTCTACTTTTCGACTAACTTTAATATACAAGTGAATAGCAATTTCTGCCTTTCCCAATATAGAGTTATGTGACATACTAAGTATTAAGATAAAAACTATGGTTTTATGTATTATTTTTTACATATTAAGACATAATACAGAAAAATTAGGTCCTCAGAAGGTATTAAAATTAGGTAAACACAACCTTGTGCTACACATTATAACATGTTATTATTTATTTATTTAATATATATACTATGTCAAAATGCAGAATCAGTGAGTTAAAAAATAAGTACACCCATACTGCTTCCAAAGAAATTGTAACGCTACGCCGGCGTCCCTGCATGCTCTTTCTATCAGCAGGGACACCGACATAGTTGCTGCCCCATAGGGTGTAATGCAGCCCCCCTCATATAGTATAATGAAGCGCCCCACCACAGAATGTAATATAGCCCCCCACATAGGGTATAATGCAGCCCCCCTCATATAGTATAATGCAGCCCACTCATAGGGTATAATGCAGGCCCCACACTTATAGGGTATAATGCAGTCCACCTCGTAGGGTATAATGCAGCCTCCCCAGAATATAATGCAGCTCCCTCATAGGGTAAAAAGCAGCCCTCCTATCTATATATATAATTGTCTAAGGGTTTTTCTGTCTGTCTGTCTGTCCTGGAAATCCTGCGTCTCTGATTGGTCGAGGCCGCCTGGGCCTCGACCAATCAGCGACGGGCACAGCATGGCGACGATGATGTCATAAAGGTTGCCTCGACCAATCAGCGACGGGCACAGTCTGCCGCGAATTCTGGAATCATCATTGTCCATATACTACGGGGACATGCATATTCTAGAATACCCGATGCATTAGAATCGGGCCACAGTCTATAGAATATAATGTAGCCCCCTCATAGGGTATAATACACCCCCCACAGAATATAATGTAGCCCCCTCAGAGTATAATACAACCCTCTCATAAGGAATAATGCAGCCCCCCATAGAATATAATGTAGCCCCCTCATAACGTATAATGCAGCCCCGCTGATAGTATAATGTAGCTCCCCCACAGAATATAATGTCGCCCCCTCAGAGTATAATGCTACCCCCACAAAATATAATGTAGTCCCCTCATAGGGTATAATGCAGCCCCTCTCATATAGTATAATGCAGCCCACTCACAGAATATAATGCAGCTCTCCCTCATAGGGTATAATGTAGCCCCCCTCATAGGGTATAATGCAGCCCCCCTCATATAGTATAATGCAGCCACTCTCATAGGGTATAATGCAGCCCCCCTCATGGGGTATAATGTACCCCCCCATAGGGTGTAATGCAGCCTCCCCACCCACAGAATATAATGCAGCCGCCCTCATAGGGTACAATGCAGCCCCCTTCATAGGGTATAATGCAGCCTCCCACCCACAGAATATAATGCAGCCCCCCACAGAATATTATGTGGACCCTCATAGAGTATATTGCAGCCCCACATATAATGTAGCCGCCAGCCCTCCATAGAATATAATTTAGCCCCGCAGTCCTACACTCTTATGGCCACCAGGACTCACTCACTGATATATAAAAAAACAAACACAATACTCACCTCTCCTCCTCATTCCCACGCTGATTCCGGCTCTGCTCCGGTATCAGCAGCTGCACTGCTGTCTGCCCGACACACAGGGGGTATGCGATATAGTGGCGTCATCACGCACCCCCTGTCAAAGAGGCAGAGGGGAATGATGGGGAGGAAGTGTCATCTGTTGCTGCACATGTCAAATTGCCGCATGCGGATGCATCCGCATACAACACATGTCCCTGCGTACCCAATGTTAAAGATAGGTATGCCAAAAAACGCAGGACGCATACAGAAATAGGCGGAGCTTCAGGGAGGAAGAAGGGAGGAAGTACGCAGCCATCCGCAGCCCTCCTGAACGCAAATGTGAAGCCAGACTTTTAGAGATCAGCTGTTATGACAGTGGAAGCTACATGTGCCATGCCCACTCATATTGCATGCAGTGGCTACTGGGGGAAATTTGTATTACATGGTGGGCCAGGTACTCCAGAATAAAAACTACATGTAGACAAAAGTGGCATAAAAGATTTTAAAAGTTTCACATTTTTTTGTATAACACAAAGTTGCAAAATAAAAATGGTGACTTTTCACGTTTTTATGGCACTTTGCTTCCGCTCTGCTAAAATGGGCAGAGCTGGGGTGGAGCTGAGCGAGATAGGGCTTGGCCACATGCATGCATCTGATTCATGAAAAGTGGCAGCACTTTCACGCCAGAAATGCTACTTCAGTCTTTATGTCCCATGTAACAGGTGTCATTACCTTCCTAAAAATGTGTATAAGGAATGACATACAGAGTTAGTTCCTAAATAAGTACCTCGGCAAGTCATCACAACCTGATTCCTGAGAGGATTGGCAGAAGCAGCTTGCAAGAAGGAATTTGTTGATTGCCCAGCCAGTAAGCGAAACTTTCGGTAAAAGGCGAGCACTTCCGCTGAGAACCTCAGAATCATTGAAAGATTATCTTCTGAGGTTATTATTATTATAGCGCCATTTATTCCATGCAGCTTTACATGTGAAAAGGTATGTACATAATAAAAACAAGTACAATAATCTTTAACAAAATGAGTGACCGACTGGTACAGGAGGAGAGGACCCTGCCCGCGAGGGCTCACAATCTACATAGGATGAGTGAGGCTGCAGTAGGTGAGGGCAGAGCTGGTCGTGCATCAGTACGTTGGATCGGGGGTTACTGTAGGTTGTAGGTTTGTCGGAAAAGGTAGGTCTTCAGGTTCCTTTTGAAGGTTTCCATGATAGGTGAGAGTCTGTTATGTTGGGGTAGAGAGTTCCAAAGTAGGGGGGATTCACAGAGGTTGTGATCTCCACATTTTTTCTATATGGAAACACAAATGTAGAAGAAGAAAAAACAAGTTTTATTATCATTTTCTTTTAGGAAAACTTAAAAAGGTTACGGGATAGCATAACCCGAAGACGCAATGAAAATAAAGTAGGAAAAAGCACAGGTAATTATGTTTTGACAGATATCAAGGTATTAACCAGATATATTTAAGGATCATTTTTTAGAGACACCGCAGGCCTTGATATAGCTCGATCCTGGTTGTCCCAATTTGGGGGAAGCCCACCCCTGTAGCCTTGACCCTTTTGACCTATATGCATTGAACATAGGCTAAACGTCTGATCGTCTGATGAAGGCTCTTCACCCGAAACACTAAGATAATAATGTACTTACTGTGGTGTAACCAATAGATATGAAATACTGACAATAAATCCTTGACCTCTCCAAGTGCCTTTAGGTGTGCAGTTCCTTCACTCTGTCTGCCATTTTCTAGACTTATTTGATGACCCATTTAGATAGGCCAATATTCATGAAGGAACATTGCCAGGAATCCTCATTTCCCAATTATTAGTCTGTCTAATCACCATCTAGGAATCACATCGCATTAATGATCGTTCTGTGCACATTGAAGTGCAATTAGACTGTTTACACAGGTCATTAAAGGGTTATTCCAAAAAAACTAAGTATTATCTTGCTGATTACCAAGCGACCGACTGCTGGGACTTCCAACGATACCAACATTGAGGCTCTGTAAGGCTACGTTCACATTTGCGGTGTGCGCCGCAGCGTCGGGCGCCGCAGCGTCGCCGCATGCGTCATGCGCCCCTATATTTAACATGGGGGCGCATGCGTCGCACTTGCATTTTGCGCCGCATGCGTCCCTGCGGCGCCCGCGTCTGGGCGCAGAGGACGCAGCAAGTTGCATTTTTGCTGCGTCAAAAATCAATGAAAAAAAGGACGCATACGGCGCAAAACGCAGCGTTGTGCATGCATTTTGCTGCGTTTTTGTTTGCGTTGTGCGTTGCGGCGCCGACGCTGCGGCGCACAACGCAAATGTGAACGTAGCCTAACACTGAAAACAGGGATATCCTGCCTGTGTTGAATGAAGCAAATATTCGGCCTTTGCCCCATTCATTGTCAATGGATCAGCTGAAGAAAGCGGAGAATAGCGCTCGGCTTTCTCCAGCATTCTCATAGACAATGAATGGATCTGAGGTCGGACATGCACACTTCCTCTCCATTTAAGACACGGCTGCAGTGTTCTGTTCTCTGGGTTCCATAGTTCCGATCTCAGAATTGCAGGGGGTTCTGGTAGTTGATCTCCTAGCAATCAGCAAGTTATATGCTACCTTTTTGATATTGGATAGTTTACTTTTTTTGGAGAATAACACTTTAAACGTTTGCTTGTATGAGGCCAATCAATGGTCATTTAACAGCTTGCCGTCCAAGATGCAGCATAATTCCTTATTGGTGGCCACTTCTCCATTGTAATAATTACAAATTCTTAAGGCCAGATTATGCTTGAGCTCAGTAGTAGTAAAGGCTTGCAGATGTATGTTAATTGAATTGCATAGCTTATTTAATTTTACATTTGCAAAACTTCATTTACATACACATTTACATAAAATGTAGTTTATAATACACCAAATAATCATCTACCCCTTTCTCCCTGAGTGAACTTTCTTTTAAATTCTTGCATGCTGATTTACATAATAGCAGTGGTACTGGTGACCTCTTTTTTTTTCCAGAGTTATACAGTGGTACTTGAAAGTTTGTGAACCTCTCATAATTTTACATATTTCTGCATACAGTGGCTTGTAAAAGCTTGGGCACCCCTAGTGAAAATTACTGTCATTGTGAACAGTTAAGCAAGTTGAAGATGAAATGATCTCTAAAAGGCATAAAGTTAAAGATGACACATTTCCTGTTGTATTTTAGGCAAAGAAAAAAAATAATACTGTCATTTTTTACATTGTTAAATTACAAAAAAAAAAATGGCCAGGTAATGCAAATTTCCCAGCTTTATAAAAACCCAGCCTCCTCTAACATTGTACCAAAACTGCAGCCATGGGTTCTTTTGAGCAGCTCCTAGCACTCTGAAAATTAAAATGGTGGAGGCCCACAAAGCAGAAGAATATAAAAAGTTTTCAAGTTACCCTTTACTCAGCTTGAAATGTAACTTAAAAATGGCAGTTAGAGAGATGCAGACCCGTTGAAGCGCAAGCACTGTGCGAAACGGCCGTCGTCTCCTCCTGCTCGCCTGAGCTCCACTCCTCTTCCCCCGGCCCTGAAGTTTTATTCATGAAGATTCAATAAAAGCTGTCTTTTGAGATCGGTGAGTGCATTCTGCTTTTTCTTTTTTTTCTTCTCTTCACACTATGGAACAAATCTGATCGTCTATGGAGTTGCACCCAGAATCCTATAATGTGGCTGTTTTTTGGACAAAAATGACTTATAAACACCGGTTTTAATGTAATCAATAGGTTTTCGGGCAGTGCCGTTCACTTTTGTCTTTGTTTCTGATTTTCTAGAAGTAACTCTCGCTAGAAATTATGTCACAGGCAAAAAAAAACAAAAACATGTTTTCACTAATCCCTATTTCTGGCTAGGGATGTGGGAAGTCAAAATAAAATCTTATAGTGTCTTTAAATCAATAGCAACTTCCAACAGGTGGTGCTAGAGCTCAAGTCTTCTTCCCCTCTGAAAAGGCAATTTACATATTTAATTCAATAGAAATCTAAATAAATTCTAACTATTCACATTGAACAAGTAAAATAAATGTTTTATCGTAATAATCTTTTTTTCTTAGATTTAGATATCACAAAGCCCATCAGACGTGGTCAGAATGTAGAAGTAAAGCATGACATTGGCACTTACGACTCAACATCTGCCTTACTTCTTGCAAAAAGAGAAATCAAGCGTGGAAACTGGAAGACAGATAGTACCTCTAGCACTGCAAGTAGGTAGCCCTTACCGGTATACTGCACAAAGCCAGCTCATGGTAGACATCCACAATGACATCTTTATCTTCAGCCAAAAAGAATGTGGTTACAACTAACATGTGAAACTGTATCTTTACAAGTGTGATAAATTCTCTTTACACATTAAAGTTGTTTTCTAGATATATTCTGCAAATCTGTACTACTGGAGTGCAGGTGTAAAGATATAAACCTCTAGGCTGGGTTCATCAATACTGGAGGAACACTTTTCCCCTCCTTGGGATTGTTCTTCACCAATAGGATATACAACCTTTTTCTTGTTTTCTCATTGTCTTTTATATTTGATACAAATTAGGCAGTGCAAGTAACCGATCCAGTACCCGAAGCACTCAGAGCATGAGTAGCGGCATGGAAGGAGACAATGAGGTAATTCTAACTATAGTAAAATAGTTTACTCCAAACTATGTTTGAGTCCCCGTGCCTACAAGTCTCATCGCTGTTCGACAGCTGCAAGACATGCAGGGATTGCCTAACAAACAGACAATCCCTCCATGTGTTGTGTCTGTCAAACAGCCGCGGGGACTTGAACATATTTTTCGAGCACGCCGATGACACTCGGATAGCACCAGAGCATGGAAAACATCTTATCCCAGTGCGTTCGCTCATCACTACTAAGGATATAAAGGTGTGCTCCAAAGGGCTTCGTTGATCCTTCATTCCTACTGGATGTGTCACTTTTGAACCAAAATAATGGCACATCCTAATAATGAGTTAAAGATTGTTTTTGTGTTCCAGCAGTATTAGCTTACAGAGTTTTCAATGCAACTTTAATTTTGACTATAGAAAAGGTATGATGTCCCTTAATGGGAATATTTCATAAGGTTTAAACTTCTCAACCTAAGGGTAGCATAAAACACGAACAAACACCCTAACTTCAGTAGTGTATGATGTAGGGTATGTTCACACAGAGTTTAATCATGTGGATTTTGGAGCAGAGAATTCACCCCCATTGGCATTTTTTCGTGTTTTGATACCTCACAACCTGGAATTTCAGTTTTGCTTTTGTTTTTCTTTTATTTTGAAGCAAACAACAAATAGGACAAAATAACAGAAAATTTCAGTGTACATAACTATTCACCCCCCTAAAGTCAGTACTAGGTAGAGCCTCATTTTGCTGCAATCACTGCTGCAAGTGGCTTTGGTTAAGTCTATATGAGCTTTCCACATTTTGCCACTGGGATTTTTGCCTATTCCTCAAGACAAAACTGCTCCAGCTCCTTCCGGTTAGATAGTTTCCTCTGGTGATCAGCAATCTTCAAGTCTGACCACAGATTCTCAATTGGATTAAAGTCTGGGCTTGACTAGGACATTCCAAAGCATCTACACGTTTCCTCTTTTTGATCCCATAAATTGAATTTTCTCACTTCACCAATTTAGACTATTTAGTGCTGATGCATCACGCATAAATCGGATTAGAAAAATATTTAAACACAGATTGTAAAGTAACAAAATAGGTAAAAAGCCAAGGGGTGAATACTTTCGCAAACAACTGTAATTCTCATGCCCATCATGCTTTTCTTTTAGCTGAGAAAATTGAGCTGCTATGCCTTTTTTAAAATCTGCACCATGTCAATTTCTCTTTCTGTTAATATGCATTTTATTTGTAGATGTTCCCCATAAATTTGAATGTAACACAGAAAATCTGCTTATAAAAAATACCAATTCTTTTATATTTTGTGTCCTCGGCGGAAATGCAGCAAAAATGCATGTAATCCGCAAATTACTTTACCAATAAAGTTTTATCAATGCTTAACAAACAGAAATGTTTTTATTTAAAACTTGACATACTGAAAAAAACAAAGAAACGAAACAGACGGCTGTGGAAGAAATTTTTACAACAAAAAATACTCATAGGTGGAACTTAGCTTAACATTGCCCACATCATTTATTGAGAGCTTTCTTCTTACATTGTGCATGGGCATAAAGATGCCAAGCAATGGCCGGGGGTGGTATAGCGAGAGATTATGAACATCGAGGAACATACAGAAGAAGCTTATCATAGAGATAACAAGAAGAGGTGCAGCAGATAAAACAGTGTGTAATAATGTAATAGTAAAATAAGACCAATTTATAAAGCCATCCACTGAGTGAGGATGTGTAACCCTCATGTTGAAGATTGAAGCTTGGCTTCATCATAAATGAAGGGAAAAAGAGCTAGCACTCTAACTCTGCATCTGACCCCTACTGCTCTATGACCTCCTTCTGTGAACAGGTAATTGAAGTAGGTTATCTGATAGAGAGCAGACATGAAGTCCGAAACGGTGTGTATAATAGTATAAGCGGACAAATTCCTCTCCTGTGTAGATAAGTTTTCCTGTGTTCAAAAAATTACAGGCGGCAGACTCTTCGGCAACGGATTCCAGTTATGAGTGTTGTTTTTTTTTGTGAGAGGCGTAGGTCCTATAGTTATGGGAAACATATTTTTGGTGTCTCGAACATAACACATTTACTTATATCACTGTGCGTTCTGAGCATCGTTTTCAAATTAATATCGGCCTGATGGACAAAGTTGAATATGCCATATCTCCTGTCTATAGAAAGCCAAATCATGATAGGAAATAAGGCATTAATATCTCTCGTCTGGGATCTCAAGGGGGGAAGATGTCATTAAGATCGGGATCTCATAATTTTTAGTATCTGAACCTGATCCCATATACCAACCCCTATCTGAGGTCACCGAGGGGAATGGCTTGTACCTAAGAGCAGATTCTGAATTACTGCCCATGTTCACTGCTGGGAGGTACAACTCGCTGTAGGACTGCACCATTTTCCAGTGGGAGATCTCCCCTCTACTAAGATCTGCGCCATTTCCGTGACATCAGGTCTAGTAATTTTCTGTTGTTTATGCTTTTTATTTTAGGTGACTGCATATACTGTATTATGTTGTCCCATTTGTAATAACACTGCCTAATTTGGGGGATTAAATACAGTATATAAAATGCAATAGATTATTTCCTCTCGCTGTATAAACCCCAACCCTGAAGCCATACGCTACGGGTAACGGGTGTCTAATCGGCCTGTATAACGATTGGTGGTGGCAGCTAATTTTGTGATTGGTTATTGTGTAGCTTGGCGGTAACCATAGCAATGTATATACAGTATATATACCCGTGTGTTGGTATCGGATGTGTATGTACAACACGTTCACTGGGAAGCACACAATAACTTAAGCTTATATATTCACACACTTTAACACATCTTGAAACTTAAAGTAAAATTATTTTTTTTACCAATGATATAGGATAACGATCCATCAGAATATACTCAGCGATACAGGTCTAGGCATTCCTTGCCAGAAGAAACACCCCCACCGAGACCACCCAGGATACCAAACAGCACTAGGTAATCCTGTACAATAAATCCTGCACTATTTGCTACTAATTGTACTTTGTCAATGTTTTTTTCAAATGGAATCTCACCTAGTATATCTTCTAACAGGTCAAGATAATATACATAGGAGTCTTTAAGATTGGTCACTGTGTATTTAAAAATAGGGGAGGGGTCTGCAGTGGTCTCCAGCTCCAAAACCCTTTTTGCGGTAGCTCACTTGGCATACATAATTTTTGTGCATGGCCAAATATACAGTATTCGTTGGCTAAACAAGATATCAATTGCAATGTGTAGCAGAAAATAAAGTAATTAATTTTTTTCTGGGTTGTTTTTAATAAAAAGCCTATGAAAAAAGGAACCCATTCTAAGCTGGTTTGAGTTTTACTATTAAAGAGTTATTCCCATCTTTTACATTGATGACATACCCACCAACATGCACAGTAACTTCTAGAGATGTTATCGGAGTGGCGCATCGGCGGAGAGTTCACTTCTATCAGCATTGTGCGATGAGGTTGCTCTCAGGAGACAGATGTGAATCCCTGTAGTATGGCCCACATGTGTCATACATTTATTATCCTGTGAATATGCTATAAATATAAACATGGTAAAAACTCTACAATCCTAGACACAAAATCAAAATATTAAGGTAAGTTTTACAAAATATGGGAATAAATGTGGGTTTAGTCTATGAAAAGAAAAACAACAGTGTTTGATCTGATATGTAAATGAGTCTGAAGAGCTATGTGTAGATCTGAAGCCTACGGTATGTCACTTCAGCTCTATTCCCCGCCCAGTGCATCTTCCTTCTGTTTGACTGACATCAGGCAAGGGAGCCGTTAGTCAAGCAGGAGCAGCTGGGCGGGGAATAGAACTGCAGTAACAGAGGCTTCAGATCTACACATAGCTCTTCAGCCTCATTTACATATCCATTCCAACACTGATTTCTCTGTAATGGAGGAACAGATTGGTCATGTAGAGGTAATGCTGGACTTTTCTTTGAAAAAGCTACATGCGTATAAATAGTTTGGAGAGTGAAATCAGCTAACAAATTCCCTTTGACAGTGCCTAAGCACCTGCTAAAATTGCAGACTTTACATCAGATGTCGGCAATAAACTTAGGGCCTGAACTCTCCACATTGATCCTTTCTGTCAAATTGTGTGTTATTGTGAGATATTGTTGGTTTTCACTAAAGCAGTGCTGTATACATCATTAACCCAGCAGCTAGTGATCGGTAAAAGCTGTAATAACATTAAGGATTGGTAATGGTTGTGGTAATGATGCATGCAGCATTGCTTTAGTTAAAAGAGCAAGATCTCGCTTTTTGACAGAAAGTGCTGCTATTGGGGGTTGTGGGATCCCAACTTAAAAGAGTTGTCCAGGCTTGGGGTTCACGTCCGCAGTCAATCTCTGTGACCACAGACTTGTGTATCCTCATAGCGCGCACTGGCAGGGTGCTCCATTGCTGGAAGCAGTTGGGCGTGTGTTCGCATGTGTAACGGGGTCCACCGTGCTGGAGTACCTCTTTCAGTACCACCCCGTGTTTCAGGAGGTCCACTCTGCTTTGGCTGGAGTCTGAATGAAGGACGCTGGCTGGAATTCCTTGGTTACATGGGCGCATATAAAAGATCACTGCTTCTCCATGTATTTCCAGTGTGACAACGCTTTACTCACAGGACACAGAATATATCACACGGATACAGAGGGCAGGCCAATTGAAAAGCGGCAGGCCAGACATACATTACAATAGCCGCAGGTGGCCGGAGCCTGCCGATATTTACTTTGGGAATTACAAAGGTGGGGGAGGTCAGAAGGGGGATATCTTGTCCCCTCTGCCCAGGGGCGCAGCATGTGGGCTGATGCATTAGGGACATATATCTCACATGGAACCTATTATACATACATATAACTGCACAACATATTCTGGGTGCTGGGGGGTTCCGTAACAGCATGTATGCGATATGTGGTCACATGCTGACTAAAAGTGCCTGGCCTCGCTCATTGCAAGTGAATTGACACGTCTAGTCAGAATGTGGCTGGGAATATGAAAATTGTATACGAATCCTGATAGCACACAGTGTAATCGCAATGTGAGGATTCAGAAGTCTGCTATCACATAGTGACCGCAGACTTGGATCCCGGCATGTGAAAGGAGTTGTCCAGGTGTGGAGTTTAACTAGCCAGCCAATTGGCCCTGACTTCTGCAGTATAGTCTGGTCCTATAGAAGGTGCTTATTATATTTTTCATTTCATGACATGCAGCGCCCCAGAGTCCTGGTCGTTGCAGTACTGATGCTCCGCCGCTAAGGGGGGTGTTGGTACGTCTGATGGCACTGAAGGAGTTCACCTGACCAGGTATCACAGACACCAATACACTTCACAGTCTGGCCTCCAGGGGGAGCTAAGGGTGCTATGTATTAGGCCACTCCTCACAATCTGGTAAAACTGGGGGTTAGATAGGAAGTTAGACAGAAGCTGACTGGGTTGGAACCAGGCAACATCCTGTGGCAGAGGGTGTTGCAGGGGAAGATTCAGGGGGGTCCCTGTCAGGGGTGGGATCCTGACAGTGGCCTAGCGAACAGAAAGAACGTTACGGGACCGCGCCTGCACTTCATTGCGGCGGTACCCCAAGAAAGGACAAGAAGCGAGATATATTGTGAAGAGTGAGAAACGAGATCAACACAACAAGGAGAAAACACCAGTAGGAGTTGTGCTGTAAGACCGAGGCAACATCCTACTGAGGCGCGTAGCCGGTGGCCGGAACGCCGAGGAAGTATTGAGCTCCAGGCCTTACTTCAAACCTACGGCAGGACAGTCAGTTATAGGCGGGCTGTCTCACCCAAATCACCTAAGCAGACATAGGGGGCAACAGTTGGAGAGGGGCGACTCTAGGGTCCCGGAAGACCTCCAGGCCTACCCGTCATACGGGTGCGTCCTAGCCATATCATCTGGGGGATGGAGAAGAACATCAGAATCAGTTGTGAGGGAACTTCAGAAACAGACACAACAGTTGTGAGGACTATCCCGTGGTGCTAAGCAGGGAAGGACTACAACACAAAAGCGCTAGAAGGTAGGCACAGATTTCCACCTGCAAAGGGAACTCTGGAGGTGCCATTGGACCGGCCGGTCTCAGCCAGCCCTGTTAACCGTACTTCGGATTGAGGATCCTGAAGCCTTCAGTAAAGAGGTAAAGAGGCTGCAACCTGGTGTCCTCGTTATTCATCGCGACCTGCACCACACCATCCTCACTCTCCACTTTCATTGGACGCCCCTCAGCAGGGTCACGGACCGGGTCTAGCCACCGTGACAATCCCAGAACCGAGACAGAGAGACCCCGGTACCGGGTACCCCTCGGCTCTGCGGCAGTGGGGGCGCTCCAGACATATCTAGTAAAATCTTTAGTGTCTGACTGCCTATTATTTTCCTAAATAAATAAGACAGACAAATTTAAGTTACATTTTAGGCAGGATTTACTGGGAGCTATTAAAATTAGATCTAAATACAGTAGCTGTCATGTCTCCATTATTATCAGAAGCTATGGTGCTGGTATTCACAGGGCTTTACTAGATTTTCTTCTTTGGTGCAACAAAAATAACATTATTTTTCAACATTTTAGGTCACACTCAACCTCTGGCTACAGAAATGTTCCTAAAGTGCCACCTAGAAACCGAAACTGAGAATTAATGATGGCAGAATAAAAGTATACTCATTTTGCGAATACCCAACAGCCAATAAACTAAAGTTATTTCACAGTGTAAAATGTTTCATCTTTATTATCACTGACTTGGAATTGGACTCGGTTGGAGCTTTCCATCCAACTCACTTTTATTCTATTTTCTTATCTAATATGGATGAAATCAACTAAGGAGGACTAATACTTTCCTATTCAGTGATGGATATCCACATGATAATGGATTAAAACCCCTCAGGACGTTGTGAGGACAAAATGCTACAAGCACAAAGATGTTTCAGAGCAAAAATTGGCATCTTGACCAGGAGCGTTTTTGCAGACAAATCAAACATTTGCTCTCATCATGCAGAAAATATCACTAATGTCAAAACGTTATTCATGTTTAATTCACGTTGCTCCCAGTAATTCTATTTTTCTTGAAGTGTCACCTCTGTAATAGGACGTAACATGTTTTATATACAGGATTATCTGTAGGAATATGTGCTGTATATATCAAGTGTATGCTCATATCTAAATAACTATCCTGAGAATTGGTTCACTTTTGGGTGCCATCGATATGGCGAGGTTATAAATTGCTGTATTTTGCTGTTAATATTGCCTTTTCTTGAAAACTAACAAATCTTTAACATGTATAACACACATAAAGCTGACCGGCTGTTGTTTTCCTTATCTCAATGAAGCCAAAATTAATAAAACTGTGTGTATGTAAAAGCGCATTGTATGTAAACCTTATAACAAGAAGGTTTGGTGTAAACACTCATTTGGACCTCTAGAAGATTAAAAGGGTTTTCTCGTATTCTTCTTTTATAGGAGCCCAACATTCCCAGTCACTGAATCCCTGCTTTGCAGCATGACCATTTCCTTGGTCTAACTTATGTGCTCTCCCATTATGCTAATATGGGAAGTTCTGCTGGTATAAACTCATATGAACTCTAGCGTGGGAATTTTTTGGACTATTTTCTCATGCTAGAGTTCATATGAGGTTATGCGGAGAAAATTGCGTGTTTTTTCTGGGATTTAACCCTTTATTTTAACAGCTAGAGCCCCAAAATTTTGCACACATACACTTCTAACATTACTAGTGAGGAATATGTAAAAAGATAAGGGATATGAAATGGTTTACTGTATGTAAACCATGTCTCATATCCTGTCGGGTTTGATAAGGAGATAGCAAAAGCCGGCAATTGAATTACCGGCTTTTCTGCTATCTAGCGCTGTATGAAATATAAATATATATATATATATATATATATATATATATATATATATATATATATATATGTGTGTGTCTCAATTACATATATATACCTATTCTATGTGTAGACATTTATTCTACCTATTCTATTCTAACCGGTCAGTGTGATTTTACTGTACACCGCACTGAATTGCCGGCTTTTCTATAGAACACCGGTGCGTATTTCTCGCAAGTCACACTGTTGGTCCGTGTGTAATCCGTATTTTTCTCGCCCCCATAGACTTTCATTGGCGGATTTTTTTGCACAATACTCTGACAAAAGCAGCATGCTGCGATTTTTTAAGCCCGTAAAATACGGCCGAGAAATATACGGCAGATAGGAGCTGCCCCATATAGAATCATTGGTCCGTGCGCAATGCGTATTTTTTGCGCCTCTCATATGTCCGTAAAACTCTCTATAGTGACGCCGGCCATACAGTAGGTCAATTACATCAGCACACATAGCTCAGCTACAGCAACACACAGCCCTGCAACATAAACACATAACTCTGATACATCAAAACACACACACATACAGTGGGTAAGGAAAGTATTCAGACCCCTTTAACCCCTTTCTGACCTCGGACGGGATAGTACGTCCGAGGTCAGAAGCCCCGCTTTGATGCGGGCTCTGGCGGTGAGCCCGCATCAAAGCAGGGACATGTCAGCTGTTTTGAACAGCTGACATGTGCCCGCAATAGCGGCGGGTGAAATCGCGATTCACCCGCCGCTATTAACTAGTTAAATGCCACTGTCAAACTCAGACAGCGGCATTTAACCAGCGCTTCCGGACGGGCGGCCGGAAATGATCGCATCGCCGACCCCCGTCACATGATCGGGGGTCAGCGATGCTTCTGAATAGTAACCATAGAGGTCCTTGAGACCTCTATGGTTACTGATCGCCGGTAGCTGTCAGCGCCACCCTGTGGTCGGCGCTCATAGCACACCTGCATCAGTTTAAATCACCCCCCTTTCGCCCCAATCAAAATAAATCAATAAAAAAAAATCAAACCTACACATATTTGGTATCGCCGCGTTCAGAATCGCCCGATCCATCAATTAAAAAAAGCATTAACCTTATCGTTGTTTTGGTTGCCGCGACATTGCATTAAAATGCGATAACGGGCGATCAAAAGAACGTATCTGCACCGAAATGGTATCATTAAAAACGCCAGCTCGGCACGCAAAAAATAAGCCCTAAACCGACCCCAGATCATGAAAAATGGAGACGCTACGAGTATCGGAAAATGGCGCAATTTTTTTTTTTTTTTTAGCAAAGTTTGGAATTTTTTTTCACCACTTAGGTAAAAAATAACCTAGTCATGTTAGGTGTCTATGAACTCGTACTGACCTGGAGAATCATAATAGCAGGTCAGTGTTAGCATTAAGTGAACCTAGCAAAAAAAACAAACAAAAAACAAGTGTGGGACTGCACTTTTTTTGCAATTTCACCGCACTTGGAATGTTTTTCCCGTTTTCTAGTAGACGACATGGTAAAACCAATGATGTCGTTCAAAAGTACAACTCGTCCCGCAAAAAATAAGCCCTCACATGGCCAAATTGACGGAAAAATAAAAAAGTTATGGCTCTGGGAAGGAGGGGAGCGAAAAACAAACACGGAAAAATGGAAAATCCCAAGGTCATGAAGGGGTTAAATTTTTCACTTTTTTTTTTTCTCATTAATGTACACTTTGCACCCCATCTTGACAGAAAAAAACTGAAATGTAGAAATTTTTGCAAATTTATTACAAAAGAAAAACTGAAATATCACATGGTCATAAGTATTCAGACCCTTTGCTCAGTATTGAGTAGAAGCACCTTTTGAGCTAGTAGAGCCATGAGTCTTCTTGGGAATGATGCAACAAGTTTTCCACACCTGGATTTGGGGATCCTCTGCCATTCCTCCTTGCAGATCCTCTCCAGTTCCGTCAGGTTGGATGGTGAACGTTGGTGGACAGCCATTTTCAGGTCTCTCCAGAGATGCTCAATTGGGTTTAGGTCAGGGCTCTGGCTGGGCCAGTCATCAATGGTCACAGAGTTGTTCTGAAGCCACTCCTTTGTTATTTTAGCTGTGTGCTTAGGGTCATTGTCTTGTTGGAAGGTAAACCTTCAGCCAAGTCTGAGGCCCAGAGCACTGTTGAAGAGATTTTCCTCCAGGATATCTCTGTACTTGGTCGCATTCATGTTTCCTTCAATGACAACCAGTCGTCCTGTCCCTGCAGCTGAAAAACACCCCCATAGCATGATGCTGCCACCATCATGTTTCACAGTTGGGATTGTATTGGGCAGGTGATGAACAGCGCCTGGTTTTCTCCAAACATACCGCTTAGAATTATCACCAAAAAGGTTTATCTTCATCTCATCAGACCAGAGAATCTTATTTCTCATAGTTTGGAAGTCCTTCATGTGTTTTTAGCAAACTCTATGTAGGCTTTCATATGTCTTGCACTGAGGAGAGGCTTCTGTCTTGCCACTTTGCCATAAAGGCCCGACTGGTAGAGGGCTGCACTGATAGTTGATTTTGTGGAACTTTCTCCCATCTCCCTACTGCATCTCAGGAGCTCAGTCATAGTGATCTTGGTGTTCTTCTTTACCTCTCTCACCAAGGCTCTTCTCCCACGATTGCTCAGTTTGGCTGGACGGCCAGGTCTAGGAAGACTTCTGGTGGTCCCAAACTTCTTCCATTTAAGGATTATGGAGGCCACTATGCTCTCAGGAACCTTAAGTACTACAGAAATTCTTTTCTAAACTTGGCCAGATCTGTGCCTTGCAGCAATTATGTCTCTGAGCTCCTTGGCCAGTTCCTTTGACCTCATGATTCTCATTTGATCTGACATGTACTGTGAGCTGTGAGGTCTTATATAGACAGGTGTGTGCCTTTCCAAATCAAGTCCAATCAGTTTAATTAAACACAGCTGGACTCCAATGAAGGAGTAGGACCATCTCAAGGAGGATCACAAGGAAATGGACAGCATGTGACTTAAATATGAGTGTCTGAGCAAAGGGTCTGAATACTTATGACCATGTGATATTTCAGTTTTTTTTTTAAATAAATTTGCAAAAAATTCTACATTTATGTTCTTTTCAGTGAAGATGGTGTGCAGAGTGTACATTTATGTGAAAAAAAAAACTTTTTTGAATTTACCAAATAACAGCAATGAAATAAAGAGAAAACATTTTAAGGGGTCTGAATACTTTCCGTACCCACTGTACCTTGCCTATTTCCTTCTCCTCTTCTCCACTGTGTAGCCACCATAGTGTGGACCTGCAGCTGGGTCCTGAGGACACAATGTAACTAAAGAGGGGACATACCCCAAACCTGCTAAGACAGAGGAGCAGCTCCCCAATTTTGGAACAGTCTCTCTGTATCCAAGACGCTTGGGAGGTAACCAGCCACTGTGAGACCACCGGATGGTTGGTAACGTAGGTAACTTGCTGTACACTGTAGAATTCAAAATCTCTCTGTTCCTTAGAATGGAGAGTCTTATTAATAGGAAGGAAATTGCAAAGTTGCATATTTTTACAATTTTAACCCCATTAACTTCAATGTTACGGCAGTTGGTCTGAGCTAACCTTTTATACACACTTTTACCATTTTACCTCTAGAATACAGGTAGATAGAAATACACTAGTATAGAGAATGTATCTCTAGGTACCAGTACAATCTACTGGTAATGCAGGAGACTACAATTCACATTCGAGTAGTCTGTGAGTCATAGATTTGGCTAGTGTCTACAATGATACAGGTTAGATGTTCGAATCCTGGTGAGACTTGATCTTAATAAAAGAGAAGATTGAGTAATTTAATTGAATGCAAGCATGTGGGGAGCAGAGAGATGCCCTCCCCGGCCCACTGAATCAAGGGAGGAGGAACTACAGAGCAGTGAAGATGGCAAGAGAGACATCGCACAGAGTTAATGTGTGTCCTCTATGGATCTGGGATGGTGGGAAGTTATGCTGTTATCATGACACCCCTCCCCCTTTCATATTTGACTTGTCTCCGTAAGCCAAAGAGTAGTCTATATGAAACAACTCAAGGCTCCTTCCACCAAAAAGACACAGCAAACAAAGCATCGAGCATTGTAAGTACTTCCTCTGTACGACTAGATTATCTCCTATTTAGCTGATGAAAGGTGAGGCTTCCTAAGCGATGCACTAAAAGTATCTGCAGCAGAATCTGATTTGTAACATGATCTCACCTGAATCGCTTCACTAGCGCCCCTGTCACGTGATCGAGGAGCGCCGATGGGTTGGTATGACATCCCGGAGTCTGCAGGAGACCCCCGTGGTTGTCAATATTGATTTGCTATGAGCGCCGCCCAGTAGCAGATGATCAATTCTGAAGCCCTGCTTTGTGTAAAACAAGCGATCAGAAGATCGCAGCTTCAAGTCTCCTAAGGAGACTATTGAAGCAAGTAAAAGGTATAAAAAATATGTACCATATATATAACAATATACAGGTGCTTCTCACAAAATTAGAATATCATCAAAAAGTTAATTTATTTCAGTTCTTCAATACAAAAAGTGAAACTCATATACTGTATTATATTACAAACAGAGTGATCAATTTCAAGTGTTTATTTCTGTTAATGTTGATGATTATGGCTTACAGCCAATGAAAACCCAAAAGTCATTATCTCAGTAAATTAGAATACTTTATAACACCAGTTTGAAAAATGATTTTAAAATCCGAAATGTTGGCCTAATGAAATGAATGTTCAGTAAATGCACTCAATAGTTGGTCGGGGTTCCTTTTGCATCAATTGCTGCATCAATGCAGCATGACATGGAGGCGATCAGCCTGTGGCACTGCTGAGGTGTTATGGAAGCCCAGGTTGCTTTGATAGCAGCATTCAGCTCGTCTACATTACATAGTTACATAGTTATTAAGGTTGAAGGAAGACTTTAAGTCCATCTAGTACATTGTTGGGTCTGGTGTCTCATCCTCTTGACAATAACTCATAGATTCTATATGCAGTTAAGGTCAGGTGAGTTTGCTGGCCAATCAAGCACCGTGAAACTGTTGTTTTCAAACCAGGTATTGGTACTTTTGACAGTTGAGTGGAAGGAAAAAGTGTGGTAGAAAAAGGTGCACAAGCAACTGGGATAACTGCAGCCGAGAAAGGACTGTTAAGAAAAAGCCATTCAAAGATTTGGGGGAGATTCACAAGGAATGGATGCTGCTGGAGTCATTGCTTCAAGAGCCACCACACACAGACGTATCCAGGACATGGGCTACTAGTGTTGCATTCCTTGTGTCAAGCCACTCATGACCAATAGACAATGCTAGATGCATCTTACCTGGGCCAAGGAGAAAGAACTGGACTGTTGCTCAGTGGTCCAAGGTGCTGTTTTCAGATGAAAGTAAATTTTGCATTTCATTTGGAAATCAAGGTCCCAGAGTCTAGAGGAAGAGTGGAGAGGCCACAATCTAAGCTGCTTGAGGTCTAGTGTGAAGTCTCCACAATCGGTGATGGTTTGAGGAGCCATGTCATCTGCTGGTGTAGATCCCGTGTTTTATCAAGACCAAAGTCAGCGCAGCCGTCTACCAGGAAATTTTAGAGCACTTCATGCTTCCCTCTACCGACAAGCTTTTTTGGAGATGGAAAATCCATTCTCCAGCAGGACTTGGCACCTGTCCCCACTGCCAAAAGTACCAATACCTGGCTTAACAACAACAGTATCACTGTGCTTGATTGCTCAGAAAACTCGCCTGACCTTAACTCCATAGAGAATCTATGGGGTATTGTCAAGAGGAAGATGAGGGACACTAGACCCAACAATGCAGAGGAGCTAAAGGCTGCTATCAAATCAACCTGGGCTTCCATAACACCTCAGCAGAGCCACAGGCTGATCACCTCCATGCCACACCGCATTAATGCAGTAATTGATGCAAAAGGAGCCCCAACCAAGTATTGAATGCATTTACAGAACAGACATTTCAGTAGGCCAACATTTCAGATTTTAAAATCATGTTTTCAAACTGGTGTTATAAAGTATTCTTATTTACTGAGCTAATGACTTTCGGGTTTTCATTGGTTGTAAGCCATAATCATCAACATTAACAGAAATCAAAGCGTGAAATAGATCTCTCTGTTTGTAATGACTCTATATAATATACGGTATGTTTTTTACTTTTTGTATTGAAGAACTGAAATAAATTAACTTTTTGATTATATTCTAATTTTGTGAGATGCACCTGTAGACATAATAGAAAATGGTAAGTCAGGTCTCCATGTAGATGACAGGCTCAAGAGCTGAGCCTGCACAGTACCCAGCAGATAAAGGCTGTGCTACACAGCCGGCATCTGCCTGAAACAGCGTAAAAAAAATAGCTCCAGTCACTGCTGTTTAACTATTTACATACTACTCCCAATCTCTGTCAGTGGCATTTGAAATTGTTTGCCGATACCATCAGCCCCACCCACTCACGCCTCAAGATAGAGGGTTACCAATGGGATGTCATTGCTGCTCAGGAGGCCTGCCTTACGGCACCAGTCACTGTCATCTATTTCTTCCTTTGAAGCTCAGTACTTTATAGGAAAATATATTTTTTTGCTATACACTATAACCTATTATACTGTACAACCTGTTTGGGATGTTATGACACAGACATAATTTTCAAACCTGGCATGTGAAACTATAATTAGCAATACTTTTGGAATGCTCTTACATGTGTTAGGGCTTACCTGTCATACCAAGGTTATTGCTAATTAAACTTATACTTGCCAGGTATGAAAATTAGGGCTGTCCTAATGTCCCAAATAGGCTACCAGACCTGGGCAAAGTGGAGGCTGTGTGGGGCCTCATGCAGTATATAGGGAGAGGCTGTGTGGGGCTCATGTAGTATATAGGGAGGCTCTGTGGGGCCTCATGCAGTATATAGGGAGGCTGTGTGGGGCTCATGAGGTATATAGGGAGGCTGTGTGGAGCTCATGCTGTATATATGGAGAGGCTGTGTTGGGCTCATGCAGTATATAGAGAGGCTGTGTGGGGCCTCATGCAGTATATAGGGAGGCTGTGTGGGGCCTCATGCAGTATATAGGGAGGCTGTGTGGGGCTCATGCAGTATATGGGGAGGCTGTGTGGGGCCTCATGCAGTACAGGTCCTTCTCAAAAAATTAGCATATAGTGTTAAATTTCATTATTTACCATAATGTAATGATTACAATTAAACTTTCATATATTATAGATTCATTATCCACCAACTGAAATTTGTCAGGTCTTTTATTGTTTTAATACTGATGATTTTGGCATACAACTCCTGATAACCCAAAAAACCTGTCTCAATAAATTAGCATATTTCACCCGGCCAATCAAATAAAAGTGTTTATTAATAACAAACAAAAAAACCATCAAATAATAATGTTCAGTTATGCACTCAATACTTGGTCGGGAATCCTTTGGCAGAAATGACTGCTTCAATGCGGCGTGGCATGGAGGCAATCAGCCTGTGACACTGCTGAGATGTTATGGAGGCCCAGGATGCTTCAATAGCGGCCTTAAGCTCATCCAGAGTGTTGGGTCTTGCGTCTCTCAACTTTCTCTTCACAATATCCCACAGATTCTCTATGGGGTTCAGGTCAGGAGAGTTGGCAGGCCAATTGAGCACAGTAATACCATGGTCAGTAAACCATTTACCAGTGGTTTTGGCACTGTGAGCAGGTGCCAGGTCGTGCTGAAAAATGAAATCTTCATCTCCATAAAGCATTTCAGCCGATGGAAGCATGAAGTGCTCCAAAATCTCCTGATAGCTAGCTGCATTGACCCTGCCCTTGATGAAACACAGTGGACCAACACCAGCAGCTGACATGGCACCCCACACCATCACTGACTGTGGGTACTTGACACTGGACTTCAGGCATTTTGGCATTTCCTTCTCCCCAGTCTTCCTCCAGACTCTGGCACCTTGATTTCCGAATGACATGCAAAATTTGCTTTCATCAGAAAAAAGTACTTGGGACCACTTAGCAACAGTCCAGTGCTGCTTCTCTGTAGCCCAGGTCAGGCGCTTCTGCCGCTGTTTATGGTTCAAAAGTGGCTTTACCTGGGGAATGCGGCACCTGTAGCCCATTTCCTGCACACGCCTGTGCACGGTGGCTCTGGATGTTTCCACACCAGACTCAGTCCACTGCTTCCTCAGGTTCCGGTCACCTCTTCTCGTTGTACAGCGTCTTCTGCCACATTGTTTCCTTCCAACAGACTTACCATTGAGGTGCCTTGATACAGCACTCTGGGAACAGCCTATTTGTTGAGAAATTTCTTTCTGGGTCTTACCCTCTTGCTTGAGGGTGTCAATGATGGCCTTCTTGACATCTGTCAGGTCGCTAGTCTTACCCATGATGGGGGTTTTGAGTAATGAACCAGGCAGGGAGTTTTTAAAAGCCTCAGGTATCTTTTGCATGTGTTTAGAGTTAATTAGTTGATTCAGAAGATTAGGGTAATAGGTCGTTTAGAGAACCTTTTCTTGATATGCTAATTTATTGAGACAGGTTTTTTGGGTTATCAGGAGTTGTATGCCAAAATCATCAGTATTAAAACAATAAAAGACCTGACAAATTTCAGTTGGTGGATAATGAATCTATAGTATATGAAAGTTTAATTGTAATCATTACATTATGGTAAATAATGAAATTTAACACTATATGCTAATTTTTTGAGAAGGACCTGTATATGGGGAGGCTGTGTGGGCCTCATGCAGTATATAGGGAGGCTGTGTTGGGCTCATGCAGTATATTGGGAGGCTGAGTGGGGCCTCATGCAGTATATGGGGAGGCTGTGTGGGGCTCATGCAGTATATAGGGAGGCTGTGTGGGCCTCATGCAGTATATGGGGAGGCTGTGTGGGCCTCATGCAGTATATGGGGAGGCTGTGTGGGCCTCATGCAGTATATGGGAGGCTGTGTGGGGCTCATGCAGTATATATGGAGAGGCTGTTTGGGGCTCATACAGTATATGGGGAGGCTGTGTGGGGCTCATGCAGTATATAAGGAGGCTGTGTGGGGCTCATGCAGTATATAGGGAGGCTGTGTGGGGCCTCATGCAGTATATAGGGAGGCTGTGTGGGGCTCATGCAGTATATATGGAGAGGCTGTGTTGGGCTCATGCAGTATATGGGGAGGCTGTGTGGGGCCTCATGCAGTATATAGGGAGAGGCTGTGTGGGGCTCATGTAGTATATAGGGAGGTTGTGTGGGGCCTCATGCAGTATATAGGGAGGCTGTGTGGGGCTCATGCAGTATATAGGGAGGCTGTGTGGGGCTCATGCAGTATATATGGAGAGGCTGTGTTGGGCTCATGTAGTATATAGAGAGGCTGTGTGGGGCCTCATGCAGTATATAGGGAGGCTGTGTGGGGCTCATGCAGTATATAGGGAGGCTGTGTGGGGCTCATACAGTATATGGGGAGGCTGTGTGGGGCCTCATGCAGTATATGGGGAGGCTGTGTGGGGCTCATGCAGTATATAGGGAGGCTGTGTGGGCCTCATGCAGTATATAGGGAGGCTGTGTGGGCCTCATGCAGTATATAGGGAGGCTGTGTGGGCCTCATGCAGTATATGGGGAGGCTGTGTGGGCCTCATGCAGTATATGGGGAGGCTGTGTGGGGCTCATGCAGTATATAGGGAGGCTGTGTGGGGCCTCATGCAGTATATAGGGAGGCTGTGTGGGCCTCATGCAGTATATGGGGAGGCTGTGTGGGCCTCATGCAGTATATGGGAAGGCTGTGTGGGCCTCATGCAGTATATGGGGAGGCTGGGTGGGCCTCATGCAGTATATGGGGAGGCTGGGTGGGCCTCATGCAGTATATGGGAGGCTGTGTGGGGCTCAAGTAGTATATAGCGAGGGGGAAGAGTTGTATTTTTATTAACTTTGCTATTTTGGGGTACAGGTGACTTTTTGATTGCATTTTTATTCCACTTTTTTTGTGAGAGAAGGTAACAAAAAAGCAGCAATTCTGGCTTTGTTTCTTTCATGTTCTCACTGTGCAGGATAAACAGCCTACTCATTTTATAATTTGGGTTCTTATGGACACAGTGAGTCAAAATATGTAAGGTTACCTGCGCACCCCTACCTGGTGACATAAAATCCGACAGTCCTAATTAAAGAAGATTTTAATGACCAGGTTGTCTTCCCTTCATACAATATGCAAATTAAATGGTGGTGCCACTTCCTTATCAACCAGTTGTTTCAGCTGAGACCCCACATGTATTTCCATATTCATTACACTCTTATTTAGCATCTTAAACAGGGCCTATTGTAACAAAGACCCCTTGATGTGAGAATGGGTGCAAACAATGGGAACTTTGCACCTCAAAGAAGTACATTTCATTCAGACTTGCCCCTGAACCCAACCCTTTAATCAATGATTCACCTAAAGAAATACCTTAAATTATACTAAATTCACCATTTTATAAGGCTTTTAATAGTAAAAAACCTGTGTTTCTATTGGCCTATGGAAATGGCGGAATATGTTAAAACTTGGGGCGATACGTATCACTCCTCCTTATTTGGTATACTACGCCATCATGTTCAACAGCGTTTTACCGACATTATCAATACTGACCGCATTGGGTTTCGGACTGTAAATTTCCTATCAGCAGGGGTGCCAGCGTCCTAAAAGATCATCAGCCCAAAACTTAAAATGATTAATCCTAAATGAGTATATCACTGTTCATTCCTGCCAGGCTGATTCCAGCTGTGGCGATATCACAGGCCTGACAGAAATGAAGGAGGTACCTCTTATTTAGCGATTTACGTGGTATTCTTTCACCAGCACCGGAACACCTCCAGTCGGTGTCAGAGAAAGATCATTTTCTCCCGGGTGCCGCACATTTGCTACAGTTGCTGTGCCCCTTCATAACGCTATAAACCTGCAGATTCGCCCCATTACAACCTATGACATATAGACTCTTTGATATTGACTTCGGCGCTGAGCCCACATCTTTTCAGGCACATGATAGCTGATCTGATCATTTGTCATGTGCCCTTAGCAGCCGCAGATGGATCACAGCTTCAAGTCTCTAAGAGGACTATTGAAGCCAGTAAAAAGTAAAAAATAAAAAAGTTTAAAATTTTTAAAAAAACAAATTAAAATATAAAAGTTCAAATCACCCCACTTTTGCCTCACTCAACTAAAATAAAAAAATACACATATTTGGTATCGCTGTGTTCAGAAATGCCAGATCTATAAAAATATAAAATGAATTAGTCCCATCAGTAAATGGCATAATGAGAAAAAAAAAATCAAAACACCAGAATTTTTTTTTTGGGTCGCCACAACATTGCAATAAAATGCAATGTTTTTAGGTAGAATTTACACATGACATTTATGTAATGATTTTTATTTCATACAAAGTTGGAAAAAAATTGAAAATCCACAACAAAAAATAAAAAAAAACCTTGCAATGTTGCTAGAGACTTCACCCTTTTCTGTGCAAATGGTAACATTTAAGGCAAAATCTATACTTTCGAATTTATTCTGGATTCTCTGACTCTTATAAATGGATGAAAACAGATTGTGGTGCTACAATCTGCCACTACTATTTTATGGGGCATTCTGCAGGCTTTGACAACAATAAATGAAGTGAGAACTCTGTTGGCAGAGTTAACAGACCGGCACTGGCAGTCATATAGGTATAATTATTTGTGTATTATATAGCTGTATTATTTATTTGTACAATACGGCAGTAATATCGTGGCGGCATTATTTAGAAACACTATATAGTGACATTTATAATGAGGGTGCGCTGATCATATCAGGTGTAAAGAGCAGTGTATGGATTGGCTGCAGCCCCAGGGCAGGAAAACAACAAGGACTATTATGAATAGTGGGGCCAGTAGCCGTGCACACACGGCGTGGAGTGACGTGAGAGGTTGCACACACGGCGTGGAGTGACGTGAGAGGGTGCACACACGGCGTGGAGTGACGTGAGAGGGTGCACACACGGCGTGGAGTGACGTGAGAGGGTGCACACACGGCGTGGAGTGACGTGAGAGGGTGCACACACGGCGTGGAGTGACGTGAGAGGGTGCACACACGGCGTGGAGTGACGTGAGAGGGTGCACACACGGCGTGGAGTGACGTGAGAGGGTGCACACACGGCGTGGAGTGACGTGAGAGGGTGCACACACGGCGTGGAGTGACGTGAGAGGGTGCACACACGGCGTGGAGTGACGTGAGAGGGTGCACACACGGCGTGGAGTGACGTGAGAGGGTGCACACACGGCGTGGAGTGACGTGAGAGGGTGCACACACGGCGTGGAGTGACGTGAGAGGGTGCACACACGGCGTGGAGTGACGTGAGAGGGTGCACACACGGCGTGGAGTGACGTGAGAGGGTGCACACACGGCGTGGAGTGACGTGAGAGGGTGCACACACGGCGTGGAGTGACGTGAGAGGGTGCACACACGGCGTGGAGTGACGTGAGAGGGTGCACACACGGCGTGGAGTGACGTGAGAGGGTGCACACACGGCGTGGAGTGACGTGAGAGGGTGCACACACGGCGTGGAGTGACGTGAGAGGGTGTACAAACGGCGTGGAGTGATGTGAGAGGGTGCACACACGGCATGGAGTGAAGTGACGTGAGGGGGTGCACACACGGCGTGGAGTGAAGTGACGTGAGGGGGTGCACACACGGCGTGAAGTGACGTGAGAGGGTGCACACACGGCGTGAAGTGAAGTGACGGTGCACACACGGCGTGGAGTGAAGTGAGAGGGTGCACACACGGCGTGGAGTGATGCGAGAGGGTGCACACGGCGTGGAGTGATGCGAGAGGGTGCACACGGCGTGGAGTGATGCGAGAGGGTGCACACGGCGTGGAGTGATGCGAGAGGGTGCACACGGCGTGGAGTGATGCGAGAGGGTGCACACGGCGTGGAGTGATGCGAGAGGGTGCACACGGCGTGGAGTGATGCGAGAGGGTGCACACGGCGTGGAGTGATGCGAGAGGGTGCACACGGCGTGGAGTGATGCGAGAGGGTGCACACGGCGTGGAGTGATGCGAGAGGGTGCACACGGCGTGGAGTGATGCGAGAGGGTGCACACGGCGTGGAGTGATGCGAGAGGGTGCACACGGCGTGGAGTGATGCGAGAGGGTGCACACGGCGTGGAGTGATGCGAGAGGGTGCACACGGCGTGGAGTGAAGTGACAGGGTGCACACGGCGTGGAGTGAAGTGACAGGGTGCACACACGGCGTGGCGTGGAGTGAAGTGACAGGGTGCACACACGGCGTGGAGTGAAGTGACAGGGTGCACACACGGCGTGGAGTGAAGTGACAGGGTGCACACACGGCGTGGAGTGAAGTGACAGGGTGCACACACGGCGTGGAGTGAAGTGACAGAGTGCACACACGGCGTGGAGTGAAGTGACAGGGTGCACACACGGCGTGGAGTGATATGAGAGGGTGCACACACGGCGTGGAGTGACGTGACAGGGTGCACACACGGCGTGGAGTGACGTGACAGTGTGCACAGTGCGCGGCTCCGGGCAGGTGCCAGCTCTCAGCACCGCCGTCCGCCCAGGTATGGTCCTTCCCCGCCCCCAGCCCGCGCGCACCGAGCACTTCCGGGATGCTGGCAGGAGGTGAGGCACTTCCGGTTGTGAGCTCCGTGGCCGGATGACGTGGCTGAGCGGCCGCTGAGGAGGCGGCGGGTGTCTGTACAGGGCAGGATCTGCAGCGGCGGAAGGAGGACGGCTGCGGCTTTACCGAGGGAACCTCCGAGACATTGTCCCCAGCGGCCAGGCCAGGATGAGCGCGCTGCGGCTGCTCCTGCTCTGCTTGTCGGCGCTGTGCGCCCGGGCGGATGAGCACGAACACACGGTGAGAGCTCCGGTCACTACATGGGGAGGGCGCGGCGGAGGCCTGTGCGGGTGTACAGCGCCGTGTTATTGCGGCCGAGGCCTTTTCCTGTCAGCCGGGCCTGTGGGTGACCACAGAGCAGGACCCGGCCTGGTGAGTGCCGGCATCACAGGCCGGCGGGTGTGACCTGGTATCAGCCATCTGAGGCCGGTGCTGTGCAATGGCTGCACCCCCGGATCTCGCCCACATGTGAGGGACCCCTGTGCGGTGGTTGTCAGCTTGGGCTCTGGTCACTAACAACACTTGTATATCTGAGGTGGTGAGTGAGGAGTCGGCAGGCCCGGTGTCCTGGCCACAGACGTGTCGCTGACTAGGGGGGGGCCTCAAGTTTCAAAATGATCCCGATCTCTTTGAGGTTACGTTCCCACGATCCGGCAGCGGCACTGGCGGACACAGACAGAAAAGGGCCCCTGTGCAAGAACAGTATATAGGCCCTTTGCAGCCCAAGCGCTCCTAAAATGCAAACTTGCACCTGCTTTGGAGGTTGAAATGGGCCCTCTTACCCCTTGGGCCCCTGTGCGGCTGCACAGGTTACACCAATGATCTGTCCGCCCCTGGGCATCCGTTTGGATGCAGCATCTGTTCATTGCCTACAAAGCGACGCCGTCTATTGAACGTGGGTGAATCTGCATGTGATCACAGAACCCTGCGGCTTTACCACGTCCAATACATTGTATGGGTGGAATTTCTCTTGCATAGACTATCACCTCCGCAATTGAAACTGACATGCTGCGGTCCTGAAAGACATGACACGTGTCCGTCTCTGCAGGTGCGCATAGACACATAGTGGACATGGGATTTCTAGAAATCCCATCCACTACGCTGTAACATCTGGATGCTGCATGTTTGCTTCATAAATACCTAGCGTCAAACCCGCAGCAATTCTTGATCATGGGCATGTAGCCCAAGAGAATAACTTTCCAATCTCTGGGGGTCTCACTTCCGTGGCCCCCAGCAATCCAATGCACCTCTGCGCCATTCGAGTAGGAAAGACTAAGATGAAGCTGCGTTCCGCAACCTGCAGCACTCTCATTAGAATGAATGGAGCACAGCGCGTGTCATCGATCTCTGCTCCATCCAGCCCGGCTCTTCAAGGCCCCAATTCTTGGGATTACTGTATGCCACAGCAGTCGGACCCCCAGAGATCAGAAAGGCATGGGATACGTTAACATTTTCATACTTAAAATGATCCCTTTGGGGATCCTTTCCATAGATGCAGCCAATGCCACATTACTATCAGGGCTGTATCCGGAGCAAGGAAATATGGCATAGCACAAATCCTATAAGACTCCATGTCCTGCTGGTGCAATATGCATGCCACAATACTGGACCAACCCACCCTATGGGGGATGTACAGTTCTGCCTATACTGTATATACTCATGTATAACCGAGATTTTCAGCACTTTTTTGTGCTTAAAATGCCCCCTCTGCTTATACACGAGTCATTGTCCAGAAAGCCGGCGGGGGAGAAGCTGCAGGAGCTGGCGGCTGTGGCACAGTGACAGCTGCAGCCGCTGACTTCCAGAGGACATACTCGCCCTCCTCGCGCCGTCGATGCTTCTCCATTGTCCCGGCGCTGGCAGTTCTTCCTGTGCTCAGCGGTCACGTGGCACTTCTCATTAAGGTAATGAATATGCACGCGTCTCCACTCCCATAGGCGCGTGGAGCACATATTCATTACCTTAATGAGCGGTACAACGTGACCGCTCAGCAGAGGAAGAGCTGCCACGCCGGGACAACGGAGACGCATCGACGGCGTAAGCAGGCCGAGTATGTCTTCTGGGAGCCATACTTAGCAGGACAGGGATGAAGAGACAATGCGTATGCGGCTTATACTCGAGTCAATACGCTTACCAAGTTTTCCGTAGCAAAATTAGGTGCTTTGGCTTATACTCGACTATATACGGTATATATTATTACTTTACGTGTCTCGGGAGAAAGCTAGAAATCTGTGCCATCAATGGTTTTCCAGTCGTTACAAGTTATCACATCTCTGGGGGAGAGCTATGTTTTTGTTGGCTGCTTGGACCCATACTGATACGGAAACAAGGCTCTGCAGAGTTGAATGATGGCTGCACATGGGCACCACTGGGTCCATTCCTTCTTTGTAGGGCAGCTGGAGATGGTGGGGTTCAGCTCTTGGCTGTTTCCTGTAGATCCCTAGAGAATAAATGGGACGGTAGTCTGCGGTCACCGCTCTAAGCCACCAGCCATTTTCATCATAAACTTTTTGTAGTGGACAATCTTGAAGTTTCTATGGCTGCTTTATGTCTACCATCTACGGTGGTGTCCTACTGAGCTTCCAATAAGCGCAGAGGGATTATTGTAACACTATCTTTCCTGCGGGTGCTCATTTGTGATAATCGGCCATTATAAATGCACCCTTATCTGTCTGTGGTCCTTAGGATTCAGCTAGTTGAAATACAAATGATTTGGTTCTTATTATTGTCTGTAGTCCCAGATTAAATATTATTTTGAATGAAGGAGTGCCCACCCTGAGAGTACAGTGGGTGACATGATTAGGTGAGTCTTCTCCCCAGTGCCCAAACATTCTGACTGGATTTGGTCACTGGTATCTATGGCCAGACCTATTGTGAAGCACCATTGTTGTAACCTGATGTGCACATGAGCTGTTTGGCACACGGCTCTCTATTCCCCCATAGTCATGAGTAGTGATGAGCGCAAGTGCGCGTTACTCGAGTTTGCAGAGTATGACGGGTGCTCAAGTGACGTGTTCGAGTCCGTGCGGCCACAGGTTTTGCCGCTGTTAAGACACTCCCCGCATGTATTGTGGATGTTTAACACCGCAAAACGTGTCTGTGGAGACTCCAACATGTCACTTGAGCACCCGCGATACTCAGTGCATACCCGAGTAATGAGCACTTCGCTCTGCAGAGCTTTCACTTATTTTCAATGGGTAGAGAGAAGATCACTGCAAGATACCTGGCAGCCTCTCATTTACCCCAAAAACAAAAGGATCAGGCAGTCACTCTCCACCTACCCAAACATTGTCAATGGAGAGACAGATAAAACCTTAGTGGCCTACAGACATACTGTCCCAGCTGAGCATTGGGAGAGAAGTGACAAAGTTGTGCACTGGGTTGAACTATTACTTAGAATATCGCCCACACATGATCCACTCAGGCCATTTTACATTCAGCTCCTGTAGCACCCATTGTGGTATTGAGTCTCTCCTTGTCTAATCAGGTGGGATAAAGTACATGCCGGGCCACCATAAGCCTAACTGCACACAAGCGTATAAAATCGTACAAGCTTCATCCAGATTGTCCGTGTGTCAGTTTTTGCGTCCTTGTAGCTTTTTATGTATCACGTGACACGGCTAACCATGTCCCATTGTGCTGTAAATTTTTCCATAGGAATTTGGGAAAGTTATGAAATGTGCTATAAATGTCTGTTCTGTTCCTGATCTCAGGATGTCTGCTCTTAGTTGAGATGAATCTGTGCTGCACGTTTATGCACATGCTCAGTAGTGACCGGTGCTGTGGAGAGTCAGATGATTTGCTTACCTACTCCACAGCCCTGATGCCTAAGCTATGCCCTGTACATGGGGTAAGTGACATGGCGAATCAGAAGAACTATACTACATTTCTAATTGGAGGTATTTGATAATGTTATTATACCGACTACATATTGGGATATTATCTTGGAGATGGGAATAAACTTTTAAGCCCCCCATACACTTTAAACTCTGCCATACCTGCCAGTATTGACAGAATCGATAGACACTCTGTGTGTCGGGGCACAGGCCGACTGAGGGGCTGGACAGATGTTGATCGGGCACGTCTGATTTTGGACTGCTGATCACTTTGTACCCATAGGAGGTAAGCTTTTAGCAAACTTGTCTGACAGTGGCTCTCTCATAAAGAGCACAGTGTGCCCGGCCATTCGATCACTCATGTATATAGAAAAGATGACAATACATTGTGGCCTGTTGGCATACTGATCTCTGCCATGCCATGGGTTTTATGGATGGCGGGGTGCACATTTGCCACAAATGACCTTCCAACCATTGCCTATGATCGTACCCAACAACAGCAAAAGTCCTACTTGGCAAATGTCTTAGATTTGCTTCTAAACTCTGTTGTTTCCCATCTGAAATTCAGAATATGTAACCAGCTTAATTTATCTTCCCTACTGACATATGACTGTAAGAATGTGAGGAGGCCGGCAGTCGTCACACCTTTGTCTTCACTTCTGTGTCTATAATTAGGCTTAATGCTCAAGATTGTCTACTATGTCTGTTTAGCAATTTGTGTTTTATTTTTGCTCAACGATTTCATCCCATAAGCTGAAGTAGATCACTTTAGTGGAAAGTTGGAAGGCTTTGCATGTAATTAAAGGGAACCTGTCATCAGATTCATGTGGCCCGAACCAGGGGCAGCATGGATAGAGCATGGCTTTGCGGTTGCAGCCAGGTACGTTCCACTCTTGACACTGCTTCTTCTGCCTGTCCTGCTCTACTGGATCCACAGGTCTCTCACTATGTACACAGTGGCCAGAATGACTCGAAGTTTTGGGGGGTGGTAAATGCAAACCCAATGTATTCAACCAACATACAAGACGATGAGTTATAGGCTACATAAGCATGTCTGACTAGTCATGTAAGGCATTTTATGATCTGTTCTGCTATTACACACACTCATTAACCTGTGGCCTGTTTCCAGCATAGCTGTACACACCTGAGCTACTGGGACGCACGCTTCCTGGTGTATTGTAAGGAACTGCCACATGCACAAGTCTCGGTCATTGTTATTTTGTTGGCAAGATTCTATAAAGCTTCTTTAGATCTCAGGAACATTTCCCATCACTTGGTGAAATTGCTACAATTTCTTTTTAGTAATCCTTACTTTTTTTTTTTTACTAGTTTTGGGTTCAGTCATAAAAATGGCACTTTTTTTCTTTTGTGTGTCTAGTGCTTTTTGCTGGCACCCATCTGTTGGTCTCATCTTGGCTTATGTTCTGAACCCCACATTATTGACTATAATGGTGCCAACAGAGTGAACAGTGCACTCTGTCGTGCATCATTTTTGGGTGTGTACGCCTACTGGAAACTGACACCCAGACACAGTCTACTACTTTTGCTTGTCCGCCTCAAGTAGGCGTACATGGCTGAAAATGATGCACAGCCGAGCACATGTTCACTCTGCCGCCATCATTATAGTCTTTGGCCCTGTTGGCGCATACATCCATATCCGTTTTACAGAGGGTTCAAATGTAAGCCCTAATAGGACCAACGAATGGGTGCCAAAATGCAGTGTGAAAGCTTCCTTACTGTGAATTGTAGATTTCCACCAACTGAAGAGCCACCATAACTATACATGGGGGTAAAACCCACATTCACTTCTGGTTTTCATCTTTGATTATCAGCTTTAGTTTTGCTTTATGGTAAGGTTCATGCTGTGTATTTCTGTAATAGTTCTCAAAGCAGAGACATAAATAGAAAAAAAACATATTCCTATACATCGTTATAATGAATCAACTATATAATTGTCTAAGGGATACTTCCGTCCTTCTGTCTGTCCTTCTGTCTGTCCTTCTGTCTGTCCTTCTGTCTGTCCTTCTGTCTGTCCTTCTGTCTGTCCTTCTGTCTGTCCTTCTGTCTGTCCTTCTGTCTGTCCTTCTGTCTGTCCTTCTGTCTGTCCTTCTGTCTGTCCTTCTGTCTGTCCGTCACGGATATTCATTGGTCACGGCCTCTGTCTGTCATGGAATCCAAGTCGCTGATTGGTCGTGGCAAAACGCCCACGACCATTGCCATGACCAATCAGCGACGCGCACAGTCCGGAAGAAAATGGCCGCTCCTTACTCCCCGCACTCAGTGCCCGGCGCCCGCATACTCCCCTCCGGTCACCGCTCACACAGGGTTAATGCCGGCGGTAACGGACCGCGTTATGCCGCGGGTAACGCACTCCGTTACCGCTGCTATTAACCCTGTGTGTCCCCAATTTTTTACTATTGATGCAGCCTTTGCGGCATCAATAGTAAAAAAATGTAATGTTAAAAATAATAAAAAAACAAAAAACCTGCTATACTCACCCTCGGTAGTCCGCCGAGCCGCTCGCGCCGGCCACCATCTTCCGTTCCCGGCGATGCATTGCGAAATTACCCAGAAGACTTAGCGGTCTCGCGAGACTGCTAAGTCGTCTGGGTAATTTCGTAATGCATCCTGGGAACAGAAGATGGCGGCTGGCGCGAGCGACTCGGTGGAGCTTCGGTGGATCCCAAGTGTTGGTAACCGCTTCCTGGATCCAGGCGCCAACGGAAGGTGAGTATGTAACTATTTTTTATTTTAATTCTTTTTTTTTTTTTTTTTTTTTTTAACAGGGATATCCTGCCCACATTGCTATATACGTGGGCTGCGCAGTGTACAACGTGGGCTGCGCAGTGTACAACGTGGGCTGCGCAGTGTACACCGTGGGCTGCGCAGTGTACACTACGCATACATATTCTAGAATACCCGATGCGTTAGGGTACCGTCACACAGTGCCATTTTCATCGCTACGACGGCACGATTCGTGACGTTCTAGCGATATCGTTACGATATCGTAGTGTCTGACACGCTACTGCGTTCCGGAACCCCGCTGAGAATCGTACGTCGTAGCAGATCGTTTGAAACTTTCTTTCGTCGTCTAGTGTCCCGCAGTGGCGGCATGATCGCATCGTGTGACACAGGATGTATACGATGTGCGCACAGTAACCAACGGCTTCTACATCGCAAATACGTCATGAAATTATCGCTCCAGCGCCGTGTATTGCAACGTGTGACCGCAGTCTACGACGCTGGAGCGATAATCATACGACGCTGCAACGTCACGAATCGTGCCGTCGTAGCGATGAAAATGGCACTGTGTGACGGTACCCTTAGAATCGGGCCACCATCTAGTGTTAGATATAATGTGCGTACAAATAAATGATGAATCTAAAAATGAATGAATTCTCTTATCTACAAGGTCCGAGTGTTTGCAAGTTATTTGCTGCTTTCTAAAGGCTCTTCTACACATTAGCTACCTGTGGGCTGAACGATTGTATCCTCGATGGTTATCTCTCGACTCTCCCATGCTTGGGAATGTTCTACTGATAACTATTGTTCTCTATGAGCGAGCCTGGCAGCAGTTTATCTCAGAGATAGCAAAGGATTGGCCACTGATCTTCAATAGGCTGTATCCTTCTCTAAGGGTACCGTCACACATTGAAATTTCCATCGCTACGACGTTACGATTCGTGACGTTCTAGCGATATCGTTACGATATCGCAGTGTCTGACACGCAGCAGCGATCAGGGATCCTGCTGAGAATCGTACGTCGTAGCAGATCGTATGGAACTTTCTTTCGTCGCTTGATCACCCGCTGACATCGCTGGATCGTTGTGTGTGACAGCGATCCAGCGATGTCTTCGCTTGTAACCAGGGTAAACATCGGGTAACTAAGCGCAGGGCCGCGCTTAGTAACCCGATGTTTACCCTGGTTACAAGCGTAAACGTAAAAAAACAAACCGTACATACTCACCCGTCGGTGTCCTTCAGGTCCCTTGCCGTCTGCTTCCTGCTCTGAGTGCCGGCCGGAAAGTGAGAGCAGATCACAGCGGTGCTGCGATCTGCTCTCACTGTACGGCTGCACTCAGAGCAGGAAGCAGACGGCAAGGGACCTGAAGGACACCGACGGGTGAGTATGTACTGTTTGTTTTTTTACGTTTACGCTGGTAACCAGGGTAAACATCGGGTTACTAAGCGCGGCCCTGCGCTTAGTTACCCGATGTTTACCCTGGTTACCCGGGGACTTCGGCATCGCTCCAGCGCCGTGATTGCAACGTGTGACCGCAGTCTACGACGCTGGAGCGATATTCATACGATCGCTGCGACGTCACGGATCGTGCCGTCGCAGCGATGAAAATTTCAATGTGTGACGGTACCTAACCCAAACCTCTGTCAGGGGGCGAGTCAGGAGGCCCCTATACATATTAGATTGTCAAATAAAGCATCTATTTGTATAATAGTCCAATTTTATCTTAACGGAGCCCTACAACTGGCCATACCCATTACTTGGCTGGTGGTTGACTGATCTTTTGCTGATCTCCATCTTTCCTGACTCCCCCATACACAGGCGGGAACTCTTGGCTCAGCCGAGTGGTTCTGTGCTTTCTATGTGGGAACTGCTTTCAGAATGCCCTGACAATAGCTTATATCCCTCCAATCAAAAGAATTTCAACCACCAGATCCTTATGTTCCCTGACACAACCTGTCATGGGACAGTTGGGAGGCTGACTGCCAAAATTGATGGGTTTGGCCTACTTTTATCCAATGTGTATGCGAGACTTTCAATTGGAATCTTACTATAGAAAAATGAGTAATGTGCTTGTGGATGGTAGCACCAGCCATAGTTTGGTTTGGCAGCACAAACACCTGTGACTCTGTAGTGGTACAGAGGAAAACAGGACTGTGTGTTGCTATATGGCTTCCTTCTCATTCATTTGTCAATTGAGAACAAATACAGAGTTGTGCTGCCCAACATTTAAAGAATCTATAATTTTCTGCTGGAAGACTTTTATTTTTTCAAAATACCGTATATTTTTTTTTTATACATGACTTGACGTTGGGGACATCTGTCTAGCCTGAGGTGCGGACAACATTCTGAAATATCTTACGGAAGCCACATAGACGATCGCAACCTTTAGACTGGAGTTGGTCATTGCTTCTAATGGTATAGTAACACATCCGTGTGGAGTGTCGTGCTGCCCAATTTTTCCCCAACAGCACACAGACCCATTGTGAATGTCCTATTCTGATCTTCAAAATCTGAGTCTCATGGATCTCGCACTCAGATCCATCATGTTCACGGATGGAAAGATCCCTCAAAGTCTATGGGTCCATGTGCCGGGCAATAAATCGGGCAGCACGAGGTCATTTCATTTGAATGTGAATGTAGCAGAGGAAGAGTTTTCTCTGGACCTGTGCAGCGGTCATTGTGCAGGCAGGAGGTGACCTATTGTGAATACCTAACATTGTAATCCTGTCTGTGGTGGTAGTAAGATGACTACTGGGATGTCTTCTCTACAGAATATGACTGGTATGAGACGAAGTATACAAGACTTAAGAATTTCTTATAAAATATAGATATCATCAATACATTCTTTAAAATTAAATGTTTAATATAGAAATTTGATATTAGCAGTAGGTAATTTTTTATGACACTTTTTAAATAGAAAATGCCTATTTTCAGCATGTTTTACAGATTTTATTTTATTTTTTGACCGAAAGAAACTCCAATATCCTTCCTGATCTATCACAAAGCATCACCGAAGCCTCAGATCACACTGACTTATGAGGGTATGTGTCCACGTTCAGGATTGCATCAGGATTTGGTCGGGATTTTACATCAGTATTTGTAAGCCAAAACCAGGAGTGGAACAATTAGAGGAAAAGTATAATAGAAACATATGCTCCACTTCTGTATTTATCACCCACTCCTGGTTTTGGCTTACAAATACTGATGTAAAATCCTGACCAAATCCTGATGCAATCCTGAACGTGGACACATACCCTTAAGGTACCTTCACACGAAACGACTTTGTAACGACATCGCTAGCGATCCGTGACGTTGCAGCGTCCTGGCTAGCGATATCGTTTAGTTTGACACGCAGCAGCGATCAGGATCCTGCTGTGATGTCGCTGGTCGCTGAATAAAGTCCAGAACTTTATTTGGTCGTCCGATCGCCGTGTATCGTTGTGTTTGAAAGCAAAAGCAACGATATCAGCGATTTTTTACACTGGTAACCAGGGTAAACATCGGGTTACCAAGCGCAGGGCCGCGCTTAGTAACCCGATGTTTACCCTGGTTACCAGCGTAAAAGTAAAAAAAAAACAAACAGTATATGCTCACCTGCGCGTCCCCCAGCGTCTGCTTCCTGACACTGACTTGAGCGCCGGCCCTAAAGTGAAAGTGAAAGCACAGCGGTGACGTCACCGCTGTGCTGTTAGGGCCGGAGCTCAGTCAGTGTCAGGAAGCAGACGCTGGGGGACGCGCAGGTGAGTATGTACTGTTTGTTTTTTTTACTTTTACGCTGGTAACCAGGGTAAACATCGGGTTACTAAGCGCGGCCCTGCGCTTAGCAACCCGATGTTTACCCTGGTTACCCGGGGACCTCGGCATCGTTGGTCGCTGGAGAGCTGACTGTGTGACAGCTCCCCAGCGATCAAACAGCGACGCTGCAGCGATCGGCATCGTTGTCGCTATCGCTGCAGCGTCGCTTCGTGTGAAGGTACCTTTACAGTCTGTCAATTTGATTGTAAAACGAGGGCTTCATGCAGAGTTTTCCCACCTGTCAAATGAGGGCCTAGCAACATTGCTGGAGACAGTGTTTTTACCTTACAGGTCCTTTTGTCACCACCCGAAGCCTTTCTTTTGCAGGATGAGGTTAGCTGCTCATTATTGAAATATTTGTACTTTTTGGTTTGGTCTTGGCAGGGAATATTTTCTATATATTTTTTTCTTCCTTGTATAGTCCTTTCAAGCCTTTGAGGCTTATCTGGGGCAATCTTAATCTCCACTTTTGGGGCCATAATTTTTTTTTCCCCTTGTTTATATTTGGAGTTTAGAATCATTTAAGCAGTTTGGTTTAATTAAAGGGGATCTGTCAGAAGGATCAACCCTCCTAAGCTGTCTATATGGACATGTAGGTCACAGGAAGGTGAATAAAATGATACCTTACTATCTGCGTTCTCGTGTCTTATTCCAGAGAAATCCACATTTTTCATGTGTGAGAATGAGTTAAGATCTATGGAGTGGACACATCTCCCTGAGATTCTGCCTGCAGAGCTCATTTTAAATTAAAAGGGCGTTATCAGTGTGAGACATGTAATGACTGACAGACTGCTCTTCTGATCTACGTGTCCTTACTGATAACGAGAGGGAGATCAGCGTCCGGCCCATAGATCTTTACAGCTGATTTACAAATAAGAAAAACAAGGCTATCTCTGGAATAAGACCTCAGATCGCAGATATCGAGGTATCATTTTAACTCTCTATGACCTATATGCCCATATAGACTGCTTAGGAGGGTTGATCATGCTGACAGATTCCCTTTAAAAATTTAAAGGTTTTGTGTTTTTGCTTTTTATTTATCTAAATATTCAATTTTGATGTGGCCATTAATCATCTAAGCAGAGCTTATAAAAAGACAGGAAAATTGTAACCTTACCTATCAGACAGTTATAGCGTGCTGATAGCTTCCCAAAAGGTTGCTTTCACATTGCGTTCAGGCACCTGTTGGTTAGCCCTGTTGGGTCTTGCGTCCGAACCCCCTGCATAACGGGATTTTAACGTATGCTCCAACGGGGCGATAGGCTATAATGGTGCTGACAGTGTGAATGTGTGCTCTCCAAATAATGATGCATGACAGTGTACACCTACTGGAGGCAGACTCCCACATGCAGTATACTATGTCTGAGTGTCCATCTCCAGTAGGCGAATACTCCCAAAAATGATGCACATCAGATGTTCAGTCTGTCGGCATACGCCTGAATCCTGTTTTGCCGGGGGTATGGACGCAAGCCCCAACGAGGCCCACAAAAGAGTACCTGAATGCAATGCGAAAGCACGTTTACTGATTCTGCAACCAATTCAGCACAACTCAGTGTAAAAAGCAAACAATGGAAAACATTCAATGAAACCTAATTGAAAAAATGATTCCAAACGGGACCACTTTTTATAGTTCTTTAAACTGCACATGTGAAAAGAGAAGGAAAAATGTGACTGGTTAGGACCAGGGTTACATGTCCTGGTTAATGTTGCAAGACCTGTGAGCAGAAAAGACTGCAGAGATCACACACTAATCATTGCACTCAGTGGAGTATATTTGCTTTACCGGTGTTTAAATTAGGAGCTATTATTTGTGTAGTTTGGGAATAAGCATCTTGCCGATCACAGGATGGGCGGTTGTGGTCAGTGTTCTGGCATTACAGAGAGAGAAGAATTGTACTCGTCGGGCGTCTCTGATTAAATATTGACAGTGTAATTGAGCACAGCAGGAGAGAAAAACATTGCTGGTTAGGAAATCATTGACTTGCCCAGGTAAGAGGGCTGTGATACTCGTAGATATTCCCATAGATCATACCTGTGTTTCTCTACACTGCCTCAAGCTAAAAATAAAGGTTTCCAGCTTGTTCTCAGCCTTAAGGTACCTTCACACTAAGCGACTTTGCAGCGAGAACGACGACGATCCGTGACGTTGCAGCGTCCTGGATAGCGATCTCGTTGTGTTTGACATGCAGCAGCGATCTGGATCCCGCTGTGATATCGCTGGTCGGAGCTAGAAGTCCAGAACTTTATTTCGTCGCTGATCACCCGCTGTCATCACTGGATCGGCGTGTGTGACACCGATCCAGCGATGTGTTCACTTGTAACCAGGGTAAATATTGGGTTACTAAGCGCAGGGCCGCTGTGCTCTGCTTTACGGCCGGCCGGCGCTGACACATTCAGTGCAGGGAAGCCGCCGGCGGGGGACGTGACAGACATCAGAAGGTGAGTATGTAGTGTTTTTTTTTTTTACTTTTACAATGGTAACCAGGGTAAATATCGGGTTACTAAGCGCAGCCCTGCGCTTAGTAACCCGATGTTTACCCTGGTTACCCGGGTGCTGCAGGGGGACTTCGGCATCGTTGAAGACAGTTTCAACGATGCCAAAGTCGTTCCCCTGATCGTTGGTCGCTGGAGAGAGCTGTCTGTGTGACAGCTCCCCAGCGACCTAAACAGCGACGCTGCAGCGATCAGCTCGTTGTCTATATCGCTGCAGCGTCGCTGAGTGTGACGGTACCTTTACTGGCGCAGCAATGGAAGCTTCAAGCGTTTTATCTCGTTTGATTTTGAGATTAGTTTGACTTTCAGATATTCCTCATCAAAGGAAGCTTTCATAGTTGTTGGAAGTACCGTAATCGTCCCGACCTAGCGAGCGCTGCGATGAGTAACCCGAGGCCGGTGCAGGGCAGTCTGCAGCACAAGTAGCTTTAGGCCTCCTTCACACAGGAGTTTTATTATTCTTAATTTGAGTGATATTAAACTTGTGCAAAGCAAGAAGCGTTTCAATAGTTAGGTCTTAATATTTTTAGCTTTCTAATGTATCTGAAGTACATATCCATCATGAGCGCGGGTCACATTGTGCTCCGTGGCAGATTGTACCTGTATGTCCATCCTATCAGCTGCAGGAGCCCGAATGATGTACCCAGCCTTGCTTCTGCTAGAGATGTTCATGGCGTTCCTAACTGTTTAACCTCTCACGCTGCTGTCGGTTGTGACATCAGCACCATTACACAGCAATTGTGGGCTGTCTATAAGAAGCAGAGGCCATTGTCAGGCCACATGCAGCCTATTCTATGTGCAGTCGGATAGGCTACCTATGTAACGCACAGGATAGTACTTGTAATACATTCAGGAGCAGCGTGTTGCCCATGGGATCATTTTTCTGCATGGTCAAGTCCATTTGGGGGAGTTGTAAGTATTGTGTTAAAGAAAAAAATCAAATAAAACCTTCCCCCATAATGCCAGTCTTCCCAATGTAAATGGATTAATCTGGAAAAAATAAATGCACTGTAACCATGTCATAAATTTTGTATTACTGCATCCATAACGATGTGCAGTCTGTGTCCTTGTGTAACCCGCATGATGAACTTAGCAAATAATAAAAAGTGCTGGTTTTGCACTTATCTTCAGGAAAAAAAAAAGAATAAAAAGTGATCAAGATGTTTGACATATCCAAAATGATAGAATTAAAGGCTACTGTTCATTATGCAAAAAACAAGCCCTCATGCAGCTCAGCAAAAAATATATTTTCATTAAAAAAAAATTATATTTATTACATAAATTGTGTATCATCCCATACAATAAAATCATGACATTATTTGCCCCGCACAGTTAACGACATAAGAATGAATGCAAACAAATAACAATGAAATTGGTGTTTTTTTTTTCTTATCCAGCTTCACAAAAAATAAAATGGTGAATAATGAAGTGTTTGTTTGGTACATTCCACCTAAAATAAAAAGGGAACAAAATGTCATAGGCCAGAAAATGATATAGCTGAAAGTTGAATTTTGTGAAGCAAAAAATAAACCCTCATACAGCTCCCAAAAATTATGGGTCTCAGAATGTGGCAACATAAAACTAAATGATTTATTTTCATTCAATGGCTCCCAATTCATCAAGGTGTTCTTGCCACATCGCTGAGGTTTCAAAAAACCCTTTGACACTGGCGTTTTTACACAAATTTCAGTCCCTCCAAGGATAACATCTGTGCCTCTTAATTAATCGGGCCCTATCTTGGTATCACTGTAATCGTACTAGCACACATAGTAAAGTAAACACTTTGTTCACATGAATAGCGTAAAAAATAAAATGCCAAACTGCAGGACTGCTGTTTTTGTTATATATATATATATATATATATATATATATATATATGTGTGTGTGTGTATATATATATATATATATATATATATATATATATATATATATATATATATACATACACCCTTTATTAAGAATGTTGCTACAAGTATAACAGAATTACTTAAAAAGTTTAACATTAGTTTTCTGTAAGGGGTACAGGTTTATAGGGAAGAGAGGAGGGAAGGGGAAGTGGATAAACTGAAACATGTAAAAATATATATAGCACAAGCAGACTTAATGATTACCGGTAATTTGAAGATTTATATTCTAATCTTATTTTGGTATTCATACCATTGGTGCCGGCTTTCTTGAATCTTCTCTTGATTTGGGGTGTACCAGGCGAATTTTTTCAAATGAGTATATGCTATTGGATACATTGATCGGACTGCTGGTTTTTATTTTGTTTTTCTCCATAAAGAGCTAACAAAAGCTTGGTAATAAGTTATGTACCTCAGCATAGTGGATAAGTCCAATTCATCCTGCAAAAAAATAAGCCACCATACAGCTACGTTGACAGAAAAAAATAAATATTGTGGCTTCTGGAATGTGACATTGAAAAAATAAATAAAAATGCTATCCTAGAGGCCTAATTTTGTCATGTCTTAAAGGGTTTATTCAGGGTCATTTGTTTTTACTTTGTTAGAGAAACTAATAGGTAAAAGTCTAGAAAAAAAATCATTCCCAAACTTTGGAACAAATTCTCAAACCAACATACATTATAAGCAGTAATGAACCAACATGCTTTTTAGAGAATAGAGCATCTTCAGTGTGCTTGAGTACTATATTTCAAGTCGCCGTGGCTGCATGTGCCGTGGCTGACAACAGCCAAAACACCTGCAGGGATAGCCTTAGGCTGGAGACACCAGGGCTGTGGAGTTGGTAAGCCAAACCTCCACTCCTCAATTTCTTACTCCCCATATATGGCTCATGTTTGTGATACATTTGCTTTTAATCACCATTATGATACAACAATCAAGCTATTGAGGTAGAACATAAAATCTATTTATTGGAATACAACTTTAGAACACAAACTTTAATACGTTGGGATTGAATATAAGTGGATCAGTGCCTTTTTGCTCTGATCTGTAGAGGAGTTTTACTACTGAGCATGTACATAAAGCGCATCACAGATTCATCTCATCTAAAAGCCGAGATCCTTAGATTAGAAACAAATTTCATAACTTTCCCAAATTTTTATGGAAACATTTACAGCATTATACTAATGTATAATGTACCCAATGTATAGGTTTTAGGAGTCTGTCCATTTTATGCCTACTCCGTCAAAATGGACATGGACTCAGCCTTCACAGCCCTGGGAGAGACACTAGCGTATCACATCCAATGGTAATGACACTCGGCTCCAGCACTGCTGCGAATGTATCCAAGTGTCAGTGCTCTGTGCTCTGATCCTCTCGCACAGCTGTGGAGGAGACTGAGAAATTACTTTCTCCATCTCCTCTGCTGCTGTCGTCTGAGGGAATCGCACCGCACTTGGGTGATATCCGAATGCAGTGCCATATTTCAAACACCCATAGACTTGCGTGGGTGCATGCAATACAAATTTCACATGCAATTGCAGTATGCTGGCTGTTTGTTTTTTCCATATGATCGGAGCAGGAAAAAAAACTCCATTGAGAACACAAGCATATGATTAACCCCTTAATCCCATATGACGTACTATCCCGTCGAGGTGACCTGGGACTTAATCCCCAGTGACGGGATAGTACGTCATATGCAATCGGCCGCGCTCACGGGGGGAGCGTGGCCGGGTGTCAGCTGACTATCGCAGCTGACACCCGGCACTATGTTACAGGAGCACGGACCGCCCCCGGCACATTAGCCCCCGGCACATTAACCCCCGGCACACTGCAATCAAACATGATCGCAGCGTTCCGGGGGCATAGGGAAGCATCGCGCAGGGAGGGGGCTCCCTGCGGGCTTCCCTGAGACCCTCGGTGCATGGCGATGTGCTCACCTTGTACCGAGTGTCTCCTCCCTGCAGGCCCCGGATCCAAAATGGCTGCGGGGCTACTTCTGGTTCCTGCAGGGAGGTGGCTTACCAGCGCCTGCTCAGAGCCGGCGCCTGTAAGCCTGGAGCCCTGCCTGTCAGATTGCTGATCTGACACAGTGCTCTGCAATTGTCAGATCAGCGATCTGTCACTATATAGTGATGTGTCCAAAAAAAACAATAAGTGTCCATATTTAGTATCGCCGCGTCCTTAACGACCCGACCTATAAAACTGTCCCACTAGTTAACCCCTTAAGTGAACACCGTAAAAAAAGGCAAAGCTTTATTATCATACCGCCAAACAAAAAGTGAAATAAGATGCGATCAAAAAGACGGATATAAATAACCATGGTACGGCTGAAAATGTCATCTTGTCCCGCAAAAAACGAGCCACCATACAGATTAATCAGCGAAAAAATAAAAAAGTTACAGTCCTCAGAATAAAGCGATGCAAAAATAATTTTTCTATAAAATAGTTTTTATCGTATAAAAGCGCCAAAACATTAAAAAAAATTATATAAATGAGATATCGCTGTAATCGTACTGACCCGAAGACTAAAACTGCTTCATCAATTTTACCAAACATGGAACGGTATAAACGCCCCCCACAGAAGAAATTCATGAATAGCTGGTTTTTGGTCATTCTGCCTCACAAAAATCGAAATAAAAAGCGATCAAAAAATGTCATGTGCCCGAAAATGGCACCAATAAAAACGTCAACTCGTGCCGGAAAAAAACAAGACCTCACATAACTCTGGACCAAAATATGGAAAAATTATAGCTCTCAAAATGTGGAGACGCAAAAACTATTTAAAAAAAAAAAAAAAGTCTTTTAGTGTGTGACAGCTTTTTATTTTCACGGCTCTGCGTTATAAACTGTAGTGAAACACTTGGAGGTTCAGAGTTCTCACCACACATCTACACTCACCGGCCACTTTATTAGGTACACCTGTCCAACTTCTTGTTAACACTTAATTTCTAATCAGCCAATCACATGGCGGCAACTCAGTGCATTTAGGCATGTAGACATGGTCAAGACAATCTCCTGCAGTTCAAACCGAGCATCAGTATGGGGAAGAAAGGTGATTTGAGTGCCTTTGAACGTGGCATGGTTGTTGGTGCCAGAAGGGCTGGTCTGAGTATTTCAGAAACTGCTGATCTACTGGGATTTTCACGCACAACCATCTCTAGGGTTTACAGAGAATGGTCCGAAAAAGAAAAAAAATCCAGTGAGCGGCAGTTCTGTGGGCGGAAATGCCTTGTTGATGCCAGAGGTCAGAGGAGAATGGGCAGACTGGTTCGAGCTGATAGAAAGGCAACAGTGACTCAAATCGCCACCCGTTACAACCAAGGTAGGCCTAAGAGCATCTCTGAACGCACAGTGCGTCGAACTTTGAGACAGATGGGCTACAGCAGCAGAAGACCACACCGGGTACCACTCCTTTCAGCTAAGAACAGGAAACTGAGGCTACAATTTGTACAAGCTCATCGAAATTGGACAGTAGAAGATTGGAAAAACGTTGCTTGGTCTGATGAGTCTCGATTTCTGCTGCGACATTCGGATGGTAGGGTCAGAATTTGGCGTAAACAACATGAAAGCATGGATCCATCATGCCTTGTATGGAGCATCTTTGGGATGTGCAGCCGACAAATCTGCGGCAACTGTGTGATGCCATCATGTCAATATGGACCAAAATCTCTGAGGAATGCTTCCAGCACCTTGTTGAATCTATGCCATGAAGAATTGAGGCAGTTCTGAAGGCAAAAAGGGGTCCAACCCGTTACTAGCATGGTGTACCTAATAAAGTGGCCGGTGAGTGTAGATAAGTTCCTTGGGGGGGTCTAGTTTCCAATATGGGGTCACTTGTGGGTGGGTTTCTTCTGTTTGGGTACATCAGGGGCTCAGCAAACGCAATGTGACGCCTGCAGACCAATCCATCTAAGTCTGCATTCCAAATGGCGCTCCCTCCCTTCCGAGCTCTGCCATGCGCCCTAACGGTGGTTCCCCCCCACATATAGGGTATCCGCGTAGTCAGGACAAATTTGACAACAACTTTTGGGGTCCAATTTCTCGTGTTACCCTTGGGAAAATACAAAACTGGCGGCTAAAAAATAATTTTTGTGGGGAAAAAAAAAAAGAATTTTTATTTTCACGACTCTGCGTTATAAACTGTAGTGAAACACTTGGGGGTTCAAAGCTCACACAACACATCTAGATAAGTTCCTTAGGGGGTCTACTTTCCAAAATGGTGCCACTTGTGGGGGGTTTCAATGTTTAGGCACATCAGGGGGTCTCCAAACACAACATGGCGTCCCATCTCAATTCCAGTCAATTTTGCATTGAAAAGTCAAATGGCACTCCTTCCCTTCCGAGCTCTGCCATGCGCCCAAACAGTGGTTTACCCCCACATAAGGGGTATCAGCGTACTCAGGACAAATTGTACAACAACTTTTGAGGATCATTTTCTCCTGTTAAACTTGGTAAAATAAAACAAATTGGAGCTGAATTAAAGTTTTTTGTGAAAAAAAGTTAAATGTTCATTTTTTTTTTTTAAACATTACAAAAATAATTCCTGTGAACCACCTGAAGGGTTAATAAACTTCTTGAATGTGGTTTTGAGCACCTTGAGGGGTGCAGTTTTTAGAATGGTGTCACGCTTGGTTATTTTCTGTCATACAGACCCCTCAAAATGACTTCAAATGAGATGTAGTCCCTAAAAAAAAAAAAAAAAAAAAAAAAAATGTTGTAAAGATGAGAAATTTCTGGTCAACTTTTAACCCTTATAACTCCCTAACAAAAAAAAATGTTGGTTCCAAAATTGTGCTGATGTAAAGTAGACACGTGGGAAATGTTACTTAAGTATTTTGTGTGACATATCTCTGTGATTTAAGGGCATAAAAATTCAAACTTGGAAAAATTTTCGCCAAATTTCCGTTTTTTTCTCACAAATAAACACCGATAATATCAAAGAAATTTTACCACTATCATGAAGCCCAATATGTCACGAGAAAACATAATCACCAGGATCCGTTGAAGCGTTCCAGAGTTATAACCTCATAAAGGGACAGTGTTCTGAATTGTAAAAATTGGCCCATCATTAACGTGCAAACCACCCTTGGGGCTTAAGGGGTTAAACTGGTACAAATGCAATCCGATTTTTTTTTTTTTTTTTTTAATCAGATTTAATTCGTCCGATTTTTAATCCAATTGCATTTGTTGCATTTGATCGCAATGGGAGCGAGCCTTAACAGGCAATGCCTGCATGTGTTGGGGGTGTCGAATCGTGCAGCCACGGCAGCTCAAACATGGTAATCGATCATGCCGAAGGTACTCTGTTAACCCATGAATGTGCTCCGATAACTCCTTTCCCAAGCACTCTCACTCATCATCACTAATTATAAGTTGTGTACTTTAGATCTCTTTGGTATCTGGCCATGTTTTGGCCAAAAAAAATAACATCAAGAAAAAATGTAAAATTGTAATTGCAGCATTACAGTCAGGACAGTAAAAGAAAAAAGGAAGGCTCTCACCGTTACCAAAAAGTAGAAGTCTTTATTTCATGGATAAAAAAGCATGGGCTCGGGAGCAATGCAGAATCCATGTGATTGTGCTGGAAGGATGAGTGAGGGACTTGCCAGCACAGTGATTGGCGGGGATTTCACTGGTTGGAGTCCCAAGCGATGACGCAGGTATTATGTACTTTGTGGACTGGAGATAAATGACATTAATGCAGCATGTAGGAACATTTCCAGCAAAATTAAGAATTTTTAGGAAGGCCTACAATCAGACCATTGTCCATAGCTAGCGAGCGCATGACTTCTTGCCCAACTCGCCTCTTCCTCCTGAATGCTCTTCGTATCTAGTATGAAGGTCATCACTGCTTCCAGAGTGAAGAGGACCTTTCTGCTCTCCTGACACCTATTCTAGTAAATCCTTGTATTCCACGGTTCTTAGAACTGTGCATGGGGCTGCTCCTCCATTGCTACTGGAAAACTATGAATATAATGACAGCTGGGTGTCTCCAGTTGGGATGTGTCCCGACAGTCTAAAGGCTTTTTTAAATCAATAGTCAATAACCGGAGAACAAGCGCTCCTGGGTGCACTCGATGCTCCTCTGTCGGATGCTAAGATTTCTAATCTGGCTTAAATCTTGAAATTGGCAGCAAATCGTCCTGAGGAACAGGTGAATGTTGCCCCTATTGGTTTTTATACGAAATGTAATTGATGGGTAAGGTTGCTTCTAGCTCTGTTGCTGAATAGTTTCCATAATACTGTAGTATGTTCTCACTCATGCAAGTTCACAAAGTATGAAAAATGTTCTGCAATGTCTGACTCTTTCTGAGTTGGCTGAGGATGATTTTTCAGCAATTGTATCATTTTGCATACAGTTTGGGCTTGGTGCCCAGCTTCATTGATGCATGAAGATTCTCAGTTGGCATTTCCTCATAGTATAGTGGTGACATGGAGAATTTGATACCTTGGTATAAGCAAGAAGAGCAGTTAGTTACCGTATTCATTTTTGACGCTTCTTTCCAGTGGGTTTTTGAAGCACTACTGCACCGCTTAGAAGTTTCTAACCAGATCTCCTTTAATCCTTTAACCAGATCTCGTCTTTTTTTTTTCTTTTTTTTCCCTCTACAAAAAAACGTGAGTTTCCACTATTTTGGTATTGATGACCTATCTGTGGACTAGGCCATCAATGTCCCATTGTCACCACACTCGTCACCCCCTACTGATCAGCTGTTGTCACTTGTGGTAGTATTAACTGGGACAGAGCTTCGGTGCCTGGTACATAAAATACCAAATGTTCCTGATAACCAATGAAGGGTATTCGGCTGCGATGACTATTTCACTTCTGACTCCCATTCATCTGCCGCTGACATGACTCAGCCTGACAACATCTGGAGAGTCAGGTCCCCAATGGGGAACCTAAAACCAGCTGTTCCATTGGGGAGCTGTCAGACCTAAATCAACAATAAAGTCATAGAAAAAACACTTTTTAAAGGGTCTCTGTCAGCACAAAATTACTGTTCAAACCAAGTACAGACGCTCGGTGCACCCTTGGTGTGGCCAAACGTTTAAGTTCACCTTCCCACCTAATTGTCTTCCCTCTCTCTTCCCCCATCTTGGCTTTATAGGGCAACAGAAGGGTGGAGGTAGATGGAAACTCCCTTTAAGACAATAAAATTCTTAGATTAAAGGTTATCATGAGGGCCTTCTCCTCACCTTGCAGTTGTGGAACTTATAACCATATAGTAAAGAATAACTAGAATAGAAGAACATATGCCTAAATATCGGAATTTCTGTAGATGTGTTCTTACGGTGTCCACTCTTGTGAATTATAGGATATATCTGATCTGAAAGTGAATGATTTCCTGTTTTTCTTCCGAATGGTCAGGATGTGTATTATGTAAAAAAATAAAATAAAATGCTTAATCATTTGTTTTTTTTCTCTCCCCGCAGTATAATGATAAAGAGGAGGTGGTGTTATGGATGAACACGGTGGGACCATACCACAACAGGCAAGAGACATACAAATATTTCTCGCTGCCATTCTGTGTTGGAAAAAAGAAAAGTATTAGCCACTATCACGAAACCTTAGGAGAAGCTCTTCAAGGAGTTGAATTAGAGTTTAGTGGCTTAGATATTACATTTAAAGGTGCGTATTTCAGCATTTATTTATTTTTTTCATTGAGCCACTTTTATTAAAGTTCACTAACAGTTTGAAAAATCCCAGATGGTCGCCTTGTACACTGTCGTGTTGATGAGATACTGTATATACGCATGCATAGTAGGGATTGCTGTGCCGTTGGATGCATGAGTGAGTGGTCTGAATCTACAGCAAAACGTTTGTTCGTTAGATGAAACGTTCATATTTGCTGCATACAAGATCATCGCTCTCGAGGGTGCGTTGTCTTTTGCAAACAAGACTCGAGCTTCTGAATACAGTGGCAGCCCGTGTGCGCTATGCAATCTGTTACAGATCAGTAACATTAAATAGATCTGATCTGTAAGAAAAATCATTAGGAGAACCAAGGCAGCCTATGTGCACTGCGCGATGTTCTGTGGATTGCTTGTTTACTTGGGTCTGTTTCTGTAAACAGCCAATCAAACGACTGTCAATCTGTGAGCGACCTATTCTCAACAAACCATGTACTGAAAACTCAGCGCTTGGGACAGGACAGTGCCCTGCGATGGAGGAGGACCGTTGACTTATTTAATATGATTATATTGCACTCATGAATTTGTGATTGGAACAGTGGCCCTTATTTGCCATACATCATTGGAGCAAGAGGCAGAAGATTTTATATGTATTTGTTTCTTGGCCTTGGGTTAGTGCAACACATTTCCATTATCTGGTGAGAATATTACTACCACTTACAATGTATGTAATGTACCTTGCATGGAACTTGCTAATGTTTAAGTGTTAGTTGCCTCTATCTGCTGTATGATCATTCATTATATTCTTCATATAGTGGTACAGTATCATTAAAGGAAGGGAGCTGACATTATATTTTTGTACCTAGGCCTAAGGAGAGTGCAATATACGTATTAAATCATTATGTATCTCGTGGTGGTTTTTTTTCACTTGTCTATTTGCACTTTATTGGTGGAAGGGTGTCAAATAGGGTTCATTAGGTTGGCCAGTGGTGAGCAAGGTAGGGAAGGGAATTTTGATGGGTGAGCATAGAGACAGTTATCTCTATACCTTTACTATATTGGAATCCCTACTGGACACCGAACTGCGACATGGCACCCATTTTTAACTGGGAGTGTAAAATCTATAATATTTCAAAACCTATTAATGAAGTAATTTTTTTTTATTTATTTATTTTCTTTGTTCTAATGCAGCACATGCTCAGTGCTCTTCTATCTCTTGTGTATGTTAGTTCTACAATGTAAAGACTTTTTTTTTTATGTAACTTTGTAATAAACATGCTGTTTAATTAACCTGAAGTTTGTTTCCTTTTACACAGAGGATGTCATGCAAGCGACCTATTGTGATATTGAACTGGACAAAGCAAAGAGGGATGCATTTGTTTATGCAATAAAGAACCATTACTGGTATCAGATGTATATAGACGATTTACCAATTTGGGGTAAGCTATTTCATTTTTTTTTCCTCCCTACAAAGCCATTATATTTAAGGGGAACCGGTCATGTCAAAAGCACAGAGATCCTTCAGGTATGAGGTTACTCTACAGGGTTATAGCGTTCCAAAACTGCAGTCCGGCTACGGGGAGGAAATTAACTTTGTACCTCCCGGCAGCCTCTGGCTTTGTCACCACTCAGTACAATAGTGCCCATGAGTATATATCTGCAGGTTAGTAGCATTTTTGACATGACAGGTTCCCTGTAAGTATGTAAGTTCTGCATTCATTGTTCCTTTTGCACAGGGCTGAACAAGTCACGATTTATGTGCCGAAACTTGTTATATCCACGGGACTTTATGAAATTCTGAAATTACAGCTGCACTTTACACTGGTGTATGTTTTATACAAATTACGTCTAATGCGGCTCTCAATAAAAGCCTGTGCTGCGTCATTCCTGGTCTCTGGGATATTAATGTCGCCGCACCCTCCTCCTCCTCTCCATCATGTTGGCTATCGCAGCCGTTGGCAGAGGACAGCAGTCTTATACAGCAGTCTTGGCTGCTCTGTTAATCCATCTGATGTCACATTTCTGCATTACTGAAGCTGACGAGAATCTCGGCCAGCAACGCTAAGGTTCAGATATGATTTAGCAGTGCCGCAACTCTCACTTCTGTAAAAACTAGCTGCAGCAGACATTGCAGCGTTATATGAGCAAAACCACAATCTTTATACACTCCATAGCTGCAAGAAAGCTTCTGATATAATCTTATTTATTTTTTTCAATGCAGGAATTGTAGGAGAAGCTGATGAGAATGGAGAAGATTACTTCCTTTGGACGTATAAAAAGCTTGAAATTGGATATAATGGAAATCGAATTGTGGATGTTAATCTGACAAGTGAAGGAAAAGTCAAGCTTGTCCCAAACACCAAAGTTCCAATGTCCTACTCGGTGCGTAGGAGAAGCCATATATGTCCTCTTTCTTAACATCACAAGTTTAGACTGCATAGATTTTATTTCACATGCCTTGTGAGAACATAACAGAGGCCTGACACTTACACAGCGCACATTGCATTAATGTCTGATAGACTAATAAGGCACATATCACATCACCTCTTGATCTGTATCCACTGTGTGGGCTCCTGACTAATAGATGTGAGCGATCTGAAGGTGGCCGTACACGCTTGATAGCTGGCAGCCGACGGCTTTTTTTGTCACCTCCATGCACTTGCAAACAGGGAGAGAAGGGGAATAAGCTAATGGCAGGTGAGCAAAAGGATCAGGCATGTTGTAATTCACTAGGCCCTGACCATTCTTTTCCCTAATGTCTGCTGCCAAGAAAAATTCTGAACACCCCCATTAGATAAGTCTCATACCACCAAAACTGTTGGGTTCATGGGCTCAGTTGCCATTCAGCCTATGTAAGGCCACCTACATGGGAAAGTACACCCAGAACCTAATTAAATATTGGCATAAGCGACAATTTATTGAAAATAAGTCAATGGATCGTAGTGTGAAATCTACAGTGTTTCTCTAAGCACGTCTTCTTGTGGGGGATTTTGCTTAATTGGCACACAGAGTGCTGGCAGTCTCTTTTTTTAAATGGGTTGTCCAAGTCTGCAGTCCCTTTATGTGAATTCACACTGCTGAATTAGAGACACTCACAATTCGTGGTGTATGCATTGCATGCTCTCATGATTCAGCAGTTAGTGACTGCACGTTTTTGTCCCAAGCCCCAACAACCCTTTTAACTCCTTTACAACGTATGACGTACATTTACATCATATGTCATGCGGGTTCGAATGCTGAGCCTGACAGGTGATGGCTGATTTTATCAGCCATCATGTGCCTTTAACAGCCGTGAGTGGAGCAGAGCTCCGTTGGCGGCTGTTAACCTGTTAAATTCCGCTGTCAATGACAGCAGCATTTAATATGCGCCAACAAAGGGAACATGTTATTCCACACGCCCATCGGCGTGTCCGTGATTTGATCTTAGGGCATCGGAGATTTGACGTCGCTGGGGGCACTATAACCTAATTTCTCAGCGCCATTAAAAAGCAGTGCTGAGGAATAAGTACCCTTAATTTCCACTGTTAAATGGCGTATCGATGGTCGTTAAGAAGAGAGAAAAAATGCACACTTGGTATTGCTGCATTAGTAGAAGTCCAATCTATCAAAATATAAAATAAATTGATTCGATCGGTAAATGGCTTAACGAGAAAAAAAAATGAAAACATGGGGCACTATAGCTTAAGTTCTATTCCCCCCAAAAAAATATTCAGGGGGTCATGGAATAGTATATCTCAAAACTTTGCAGCTCTTACAAAGTAATGTTTGTCCTCTTGAACCCCCTATATTCCCCATATAGCATAATGGCCCCGCATAGTACCCCACACAGTATAATGTGCCCCACGTAGTGCATCATACAGTATAATGGCCCCACATTGGCTTCTGTATAGTACACTGGCCTCAAAAATGTTGCCCCACACAGCATAATGGTCCCACATGGTTCTCCATGATGGCCATTACATACATGGCTCTGCTGTGTTAGTTTACAGCGGCATAGCGGAGCTGAGTCAGTGTGTTCTGAATATGGCGGAGAGTTGTGATCTGCCTTTATTGTACTACTGGTGTCAGGCTGCAATCGCTGCTCCCACCACCGATAATGCATCCAGGACCTCCGCTCCCTGCATCTGTTTGGCTGAGCGATGACAGGGGTAAAGTGTGGCCCGTAGCATACGCTGAGGGCTTCACGGAAGTGATGCCGATCTCCTATAGCTGTGACCTGGACAGCACAGAGAGCATGCCCAGATCACAGCAGGAGTCAGCCACAATACAAGAGATGGGGTCGGACAGACCGCAGACTCCTATGTACAGGGGCTGCCCTATTTGTGGTGTGTGTCGTTACATACCAGCAAATGCCAGTGGCAGCTCCCAGCGGTTGAATGAACAAAATAATAAAAAAAGAACAGTTCAAACTGTGAATTTAATTTTGTATTAAATATTATTGATTATATAATTATATTTTTTATAGGATTTGTTATTTTTTCTAGGATAGTTGTAGACCGCAGGAGAACTACATTTTATAAATTTTCTAATTGTGTTTTTTTTTCCTTTTTAGCACTTAAAGGGGTTTTCCACTACTAGGACAACCCCTTATTTACACTAAATGTTCAGCCCTGATAAAATAAAGCCTCTACTTTCCTCCCATGCTGGCGCCGTTCCAGCAGTGTCGGCGCTTTTGCGTCACTGTCTCTTCCTTCGGACAAACTGAACATGAAGAGGAAGCCAGGGCTGCCGCTGATCCCTGCCCTCCTCTTCGTGTTCAGTTTGTCCGAAAGTGGAGACAGTGATTGGGCGCCGGCGTCACGAGTCACAACACTGCATCACAGCCCCGGGGAGAGCGAATAATGACACCGCTGGCACGGAGCCGGCACGGAGGGGAGTATAGGCGTTATTTTATCGAGGTTGAACATTTAGTTTAAGAAGGGTTTGTCCTAGCAGTGGACAACCCCTTTAATTTGAAGTGGCAGTAATAATATAATCCTGCGTATGGAAATGCTCTCTTCATATTCCATGTTTCTTGTATTGTAGGTTAAGTGGAAAAAGTCTGATGTGCGGTTTGAAGATCGATTCGACAAGTACCTTGATCCCTCGTTTTTCCAGCACAGAGTATGTATCTTATAGACGCACATTGTCTGGGTTTCTTGCAATTATACTAAAGTAACCTGCTTAAATTTAGGATATGTTCACACGTTGCGTCTCTGCAGTTTTTTGTGTTTTTTTTTTTAATGCAATTTGAAAGCTGCCTTTTAGGCCATGTTCACACTTTGCGGGTGACCTCTGCGGGTTCCCCCGCAGCGGATTTGATAAATCTGCAGGGCAAAACCGCTGCGGTTATCCCTGCAGATTTATCGCGGTTTGTTCCGCGGTTTCCGCTGCGGGTTTCCGCCTATACTATTGATGCTGCATATGCAGCAATATGCAGCATCAATAGTAATGTGAAAATAAAAAAAAAGTTTATATACTCACCCTCCGATGTCCTCGGCGCTGCACCCGGCGCTCCGGTTCCAAAGATGATGTGCGAGAAGGACCCTTCGTGACGTCACGGTCATGTGACCGCGACGTCACCGCAGGTCCTGTTCGCACAGCAACTCTGACCGGCCGGCCGCGTGCAGCGCTGAGAGGTGAGTATAACATGATTTTTTATTTTAATTCTTTTTTTTTACCCCAAATATGGTTTCCAGGGCCTGGAGGAGATTCTCCTCTCCTCCACCCTGGGTACCACCCGCACATTATCCGCTTACTTCCCGCAACGTGGGCACAGCCCCATGCGGGAAGTAAGCGGTTCAATGCAATCCTATGGGTGCAGAATCGCAGCGATTCTGCACAAAGAAGTGACATGCTGCGGGTTGTAAACCGCTGTGTTTCTGCGCAGTTTTTCCCGCAGCACGTGCACTGCGGTTTGCGGTTTCCATAGGGTTTACATGTTAATGTAAACGCAATGGAAACTGCTGCGGACCCGCAGCATAAAAATCGCCGCGGATCCGCGGTAAAAAACGCAAAGTGTGAACATGGCCTTAGAGTACCAGCAAGAGCGATTTCAGAAATCTCATTTACACTATTGTTTCTCCTATGCCTCATTGTGGGACACAGGACCATGGGTGTTATGCTGCTGCCACTAGGAGGACACTAAGTAATACAGAAAGAATAGCTCCTCCAGTGCAGTATACACCCTCCTGCTGGCTCCAAGTGAACCAGTTCTTGCTTAGTGTCTGTAGGAGGCACTTGGGGTCTGCTTTCAGACCCCACCGTTTTTATTTTCATTTTTTATTTTTATTCTATTTTTTCCCTTAACGGAGCGAATGGGAGCGACAGATCCTTTCTAGGTTCCGATCTCCCCTGAATCATCAACAGGCAAGTACGTGGAGCGTTCCTCCCGTATCCTTTCCTGCAACGTTGGATGCCAGCCCTGAGCTCACCTTACGGGCGACGGTTCCTTCGCGTTCCGATCTCCCTCCGTCATAGCAGGCAACCACATGGAGTAGCCCTCCATCTACCTCTCCTGGAGCCAGGTGCATAGCCTGACATAATATGTATGGCGTCCGTGCAGCCCCCCACTGCATCACCACTGATATAGTGGATGACGCAAGGCGGCAGAAGCTCTCCACCCCCTCCCTGACTATGGTGACGGTGGATTGAGCCCCGGCCCACCGCATCTACCGTGAGTACACTGCGGGGGCCGAGGCGCTGGGGGGTCCTGGTCCCCGGGGTATGGAAGGTCCGCACCTCTAACAGGGCATAAAGCCCAGGTCCATGGGTGGTCCGCAGTGCGGCATTTCTATAAAGGAGCGCGGCTGAGTGATGGCACTAATAGCCATCGCGACGCCGCAGACCGCAACCGCAAGTTTTAAAATTTAGCCCCTGCTTTTCCCCTTCATACAGGCCGGAGTTTTTGGCCACACCCACCGGCAATTAGTGCCACCATCTTTTCTAGCGCTTCTTGTTCCCTGAGAAGCGCTCTCACAGATCTCGACGGCCATCTTGGGACACCCACAGCGCTGATGCTGCAGCGCTGCTCCAGCTCTCCTAATCACAGCCTTCAGGACCATACATTGCGGACCTCCCCTGGGAATCAAGACACAGAACCTGGGTAAGCTGCAGAACCATAGCTTAACCCTTCCCCTGCTAGTAAGCGCTCTCCTCAAGGCTACTATGTCTCAATTAAGGCCTCACAAAAAGTCTGGGAAAACCCACACTGTATTCCTCGCTGCATGTACCTCTTGTAAGGTCTCATTACCCTGGGGTCACAATGCTGCATTGTGCACAGCTTGTGACCCGGTAACTGTTCAGGAACCACCTGTTGCTGATACTGAACCCAGTGAGCCTAGTCCCCCTGAGTGGGCTACCTCCCTTACCCGGTCTATGGCATCCCTGGCAAAAGCGTTAGAATCGTTCCGAGACCCCTCCTCTAACCAGGGCTCTCTTACGGATGGCGCTTCCGATCGTCAAAACCCCTCATACTCTAGGGGTCGTACCTTGCCAAGGAGCTCTCGCTCTTCCAGGAAAAGGACTCATGCCTTATACCCAGACCACCACCGGGTTTCGGGTTCTGAGAGCTCCATTTCTCGCTCCCCTTCCATTAGGGCTAGTAGAGAACCTGTTTCAGAGGACGATTCTGACACGTCCCTAGATCAGGAATTTCATCACGATCATGAGACTCTCGACTCTGAGTCAGTGAGTAAGGCTTTAAAACTTGAGGAGGAACCCTTATTAAAACGGATCATGCTGTGTCCTTTAAGAGGACATAGAGTGTTCACCACTCATCCCGAATTTAAGGAAATCGTTGAATCTCACAGGATTCGTCCAGATAAACGATTCACAGGGCAGAAGGCCATGGAATCAAAATATCCCTTTGCCCAGGATGTAAGAAAAGATTGGTCGCAATCTTCCCCAGTAGATCCTCCGGTATCACGCCTGGCTACTAAATCTGTCTTATCCTCTTCGGAGGGCGCCTCGATTAAAAACCCAACCGATCGTCAGATCAACAATATGGCGCGTTCAGCCTTTGAAGCCTCCGCAGCCGCACTCTTCCCATCCTTTGCCGCTACGTGGGTGGCTAAGGCTATGACCCACTGGGCTGAGGCCTTGTCTGCAGCGGTGCTGGATACCAATCTTCCCCCCGAGATAGCAGACCTCGCTACTCAAATAGCCATAGCTGGAGATTTTGTTGTGACCGCGTCCCTGGATGCTGCTAACTGTGCTTCGCAAGCAGCAGCAAACGCCATCACCATCCGGTGGTCCTTATGGCTCAGGGACTGGCGTGCGGATTCTGCTTCCAAAAAGTCATTGACTTCTCTTCCATATCAGAGCGGTCGCCTTTTTGGCGAAAAGCTCAACCAATTAATTTCCGACGCCACTGGAGGGAAGAGTAAATTTCTTCCACAACAGAGACCCTTTCAGAACCAGCAGCAGCAGGCTCGGTCCCGATTTTTGGTCCTCTACTTCCACTTCTTCCGGACCTGGCCGGGCACAACGTAGGGATAGAGGTTCTCAGACCTCTTACAAACCTTACCCTTCTTGGAGAGGCAGGCCTAGGCAGTCAGGATCCAGGGGGTCCAGACCGGGCAGGTCTCCCACACAATGACTCCCTGTGGTATCCGGAGGACACCCTCAAAGTAGGTGGCCGCCTGCTTTCCTTCAGTGACGCGTGGCTCTCGTCGTTCACGACGAATGGGTCCGCGACCTAGTGTCCTCCGGATACAAGATAGAATTCTCCTCTCTTCCACCAAATCGCTTTTTCCTGTCTTCTCCTCCTAGAGCAAAGGCATCAGAGTTCTTCCAGGCCTTAAGCTCTCTAAAAGAAGACGGGGTTATTATCCCGGTCCCTCAAAGCGAAAGGTTTCAAGGTTTTTATTCAAACCTGTTCATTGTTCCAAAGAAGGGACGGTACAGTAGGGCCCATACTGGACCTAAAACTGCTGAACAAGTTTCAGGGTGTGACGGTTCCGGATGGAATCGCTTCGTTCTGTCATCCCCTCCATGGAGAAAGGCGAGTTCCGGGCGTCTATAGACATCCTGGACGCGTACCTCCACATTCCTATTTTACCTTCTCACCAAAGGTTTCTTCGCTTCGCAGTTCTGGAACAATACTTCCAATTCGTTGCTTTGCCCTTCTGCCTCGCCATCGCTCCCAGGGTATTCACCAAGATCATGGCGGCCGCCGTGGCCATCCTTCATACCCGAGGTGTGGTGGCGCTACTGTATCTAGACGATATCCTCAGATATCCTCATCAAAGGCCCCTCTTTCCGCACCTGCAAGGAGGCCGTGAACATCACAATAGATACTCTTTCTCACCTGGGTTGGAAGATAAACTTCAAAAAATCTTCCCCAGTACTGGCTCAGCTAATTTCTTTTCTAGGAATGATACTGGACTCGTTCCAGGGGTTGGTACTTCTTCCCCTGGAAAAGATCTGTCTTACAGCGGGAAGATCAGAAGCTCTTCCAATCGCATACTCACTCTGCATTTCAGTATGAGAGTCCTCGGCAGGATGGTAGCAGCTATGGAGGCGGTCCCATTCGCTCAACTACACCTCCGCCCCTTACAACATGCTGTCGTGGCTGTTTGGGACAGGAACCCGTTCTCTCTCGATCGTCGTTTCCTCCTTCCCCAGCGAGTCAGTCCCTCAGGTGGTGGACTTTAAAGTCCTCCCTGAATCAAGGGAAGCCTTTTCTCCCAGTACATTGGCTAGTTGTGACAACAGATGCCAGTCTTCTGGGCTGGGGAGCGGTGTTCCACCATCACACTGCTCAGGGCCGCTGGTCTCTTCAGGAAGCATGCCTCTGCCCTTCAACATCCTGGAAATACGGGCAATCAGGTTGGCTCTTCTCCAATTCCATCCCTTCCTGGCGGGTCTCCCCATCAGGATTCAGTCCGACAATGCCACGGCGGTGGCATACATCAACCGGCAGGGGGGAACACGCAGCAAGGCATCCATGACCGAGGTAGGCAAGATTCTCCGTTGGGCCGAAGAAAACCACTCAATGATTTCTGCGGTTCACATCCCGGGAGTGGAAAATTGGGAAGCAGATTTCCTCAGCCATCAGGGTCTCGACTCCGGAGAGTGGTCTCTCCATCCGGAGATCTTCCACCAGATCTGCTGTCGTTGGGAAACCCCGGACGTGGATCTGATGGCCTCACGGCTAAATTCGAAGGTTCCAGACTTCATAGCTTGGTCCCACGATCCGGCAGCCACTGGGGCAGATGCACTCGTTCACTCGTGGCATCAGTTCCAGCTTCCGTACATATTTCCCCCGCTTCCCTTACTGCCGAGAGTCATCAAGAAGATCAGAGCGGAGGGGATACCAGTAATCCTGATTGCGCCAGATTGGCCGCGCAGGGCCTGGTACGCCGAACTAGTTCAACTAGTCGCCGATGTCCCCTGGCGATTACCGAATCGCGCAGACCTGTTGTCCCAGGGCCCCATTTACCACCAGAACGCCGAGGCCCTGTGTTTGACAGCATGGCCGTTGAGTCCTGGGTGCTAACACAGGCTGGCTTCTCTCAGTCATTTCTACCATGATCAGCGCTAGAAAGCCTACATCTATGCGTATTTATCATCGCATTTGGAAGACCTTCTCATGGTGCTAAGACCTAGGATGCTCTTCTCTTGAATTTTCCATTCCTTCCACCCTCGAATTCCTTCAGTCGGGTTTAGATTTAGGTCTCGCCCTTAGTTCTCTGAAAGGGCAGATTTCAGCCTTGTCAGTCCTGTTCCAACGTAGAATTGCCAACAGATTACAGGTGAAGACGTTCATTCAGGGAGTCTCCCATGTGGTGCCGCCCTATAAGATGCCGTTGGAACCTTTTCTGTCATGGAAAGTTGCATTCCTGGTTGCGGTCACGTCCATCCGACGAGTCTTAGAACTGGCGGCTTTGTCTTGTCCAGTTCCTTTCCTCATTTTTCATCAAGATAAGGTGGTTTTGAGAACATCCCCGTCTTTTCTACCGAAAGTTGTCTCATCTTTCCACCTCAATGAGGACCGAGAAGGCTCTTCACACACTTGACTTGGTTAGAGCTCTTAGGAGATGTCTCGAGGATGGCGTCTTTCCGCAGATCAGATGCCCTGTTTGTGCTCCCGGAAGGGCCAAGGAAAGGTCTAGCCGCTTCCAAGGCTACGATAGCCAACTGGATTCGTTCAGCTATCCAGGAGTCGTACAGAGTTAGGCTACTTTCACACTTTCATTTTTTTGAATCTGTCACAATGCGTCGGCGCGACGGATGCGTCAAAAATAGTGAAAAACAGATGCAACGCATCCAGTATTTCGACGGATCCGGTTCTGTCGAAAAACTGGATCTGTTTTGTCCGTTTTTACCATCCGTTTCATCCGTTTTTTGACAGATCCGTTTTCCATGCCTAAAAAATGGGAGTCTCCCAAATGTGATTGGCTACTGGAAAATAGGGAAACCAATATATTGACTGGCTGGCTGTCTTCAGGCTGGCAGGAGTCTTGCTGGCACATTTGGGGGTGACGCCCCAGGCCAGGTTTATATAGATTTGTGGCCTGTCTGGCCAATTGGCTACAAATTCCTGATTCTGAGCATGCTCAGTGTAAAAAAACGGATTCCAGCGCTGGATTCCGTCATACGACGTGTCACGACGGATCCTGCGTCCATAGGCTTCCATTCTAGTCAACGATGTATGCCGCAGGAACCGTCGCGACACGTTTTCCCGACGCAGACAAAAAACGTTACATTGAATGTTTTTTTCCAGACGACGGTCCGCCAAAACACGACGGATGCGACGTGTGGCCATCCGTCGCTAATAGAAGTCCATGGGAAAAAACGGATCCTGTGGGCACATTTGCAGGATCCGTTTTTTTCCCAAAACGACGCATTGCAACGGATCTGAAAAGACGGAAGTGTGAAAGAGGCCTTAGGCTACTTTCACACTAGCGTCGGTACGGGGCCGTCGGCCCGACGTACCGACGCATACTGTGCAAGCGCCGCACAACGGGGGCAGCGGATGCTGTTTTTCCACGCATCCGCTGCCCTATTGTGAGGTGGGGGCGGAGTTCCGGCCGCGCATGCGCGGTCGGAAATGGCGGAACGTCGGCACAAAAAAACATTACATGTAACGTTTTTTGCTGCCGGCGGTCCGCCACAACACGACGCAGCCGTCGCACGACGGTTGCGACATGTGTCAATACGTCGCAATGCGTCGCTAATGTTAGTCTATGGGGAAAAAACGCATCCTGCAGATGACTTTGCAGGATGCGTTTTTTCGCCAAAACGACGTATTGCGACGTATGCAAAAAAACGCTAATGTGAAAGTAGCCTTAGAGGCCACCCTGTCCCAGCAGGGATTAAGGCTCATTCTACTCGGTCGGTGGGTGCGTCTTGGGCCATTCGGCATCAGCAGCACAAGTCTGCAGAGCTGCGACTTGGTCCAGCCTGCATACATTTACAAAACATTACCATGTCCATTCTCAGGACTCGGCAGATGCATTTGTCGGCAGATGAATTTTGCAGACTGCAGTGCCGCATCTGTAACTTGTTGATACAAGGAGCAATTCCAGTTGGTTGTTCCCCACCCAGGGTCTGCTTTAGGACGTCGCATGGTCCTGTGTCCCCCAATGAGGCGTAGGAGAAATAGGGATTTTTGTGTACTCACCGTAAAATCCTTTTCTCCGAGCCAATCATTGGGGGACACAGCACCCACCCTGTTAGCCTATTGGCTTTGGTTTTTCTGTGTTGATTTGGTTTTGACATAGTTCATTCTTGTTAAATGTTAAGCTTCTACTGCTTTGTTACCGAACTGGTTCACTTGGAGCCACCAGGAGGGTGTATACTGCAGGGGAGGAGCTATTCTTTGTGTTAGTGTCCTCCTAGTGGCAGCAGCATAACACCCATGGTCCTGTGTCCCCCAATGATTGGTTCGGCGAAAATGATTTTACGGTGAGTACACAAAAATCCCTATTTTTTGTTGTTGTTGTTGTTTTCCTGACTGAATTGGGAAACGGAGGCTTTTTTGAAAAATGCAGCATATCACTACTTTGAGCCCATTTGCAGCAGTTTTTCACCATAGAAAGTACCGAGTGCAAAAAACGCAACCCTGCATTTATGCTGCTTTTTTGGTGAGTGATAAACATACTGTAGACAAATGACACACATAATCTGCAGCAAAACCTGCTTTTTGTTAGCAACTTTTTTACTGCCAACAGAACAGATTTTAACTGCAGAATAAAACGCAGCAAAGAAAGCAGCGTGTGACCATGGCCTAACAGTTTCAATCTAAACATTAGATATGACAAATGTCTGTTTCACCTTCAGTATGGCATCAATCATTAAATGTAGGTTAAATGGTTTTTACAATTGATAGACACTAACATTTGAAATGCCTATTCCTGATGTTTAACACTCCTTTGTTTTCCTAGATACACTGGTTTTCAATCTTCAATTCTTTCATGATGGTTATTTTCTTGGTGGGATTGGTGTCCATGATTCTTATGAGGACCTTGAGGAAAGATTACGCCCGATACAGCAAAGAAGAAGAAATGGATGACATGGTATGAGCTTTCACATACTCTTGTCAGGATAAAGAAGCACCCCCCCTTCCCCCCCATCCATAAGAAATGTGTATTTATACATATAATGGGGTGAGTGTATATACTTGTCTACAGCTGCTCTCTGGTGTCCAGCACTGTTCTTTTCTGCTTCTGAGTGATATCACCACCATTGTGACTAGCCGGCTTTCTCCATATGTAAGTCGGAAGCCTCTTTTACAATGAAGGCCTGTGGAGCCTTGTTCTGACGCTCGATAGGCTTACATTGTAAATCCACTTCCGGTTCACGCAGAGGGCAACATAACTCGGAACAGTCTGCAGAGCTGTGACTGAGAAGAGGGAAGGAAGAGCGCTGGACACCGGAAAAAGCAGCCGGTAGGTGAGTATAGTAATACATGCACTCTACATTACAAGCACATATTAACACATTTAATAAAACAAGTATAGATGGGAGCTCTTATTTAACAATTGTCTGTTTAACCCCTTCCCGACCTTTGACGCATACGCTGCGTCATGAAAGTCTGTGCCTTCCCGACCTATGACGCAGCGTATGCGTCATGGAGGGATCGCGTCCCTGCAGATCGGGTGAAGGGGTTAACTCCCATTTTACCCGATCTGCAGAGACAGGGGGAGTGGTGCTTCAGCCCAGGGGGGGTGGCTTCACCCCCCCGTGGCTACGATCGCTCTGATTGGCAGTTTCACTTTCAACAGCCAATCAGAGCGATTTGTAATATTTCACCTAAAAAACTGGTGAAATATTACAATCCAGCCATGGCCGATGCTGCAATATCATCGGCCATGGCTGGAAATACTAAAGTGACCCCCCCCCACACCCACCGATCGCCCCCCCAGTCCTCCGTTATGGGGTCCGGTCCCCTCCGTCCGCCTGCCGGCTCCCCCGTCCTCCTGTCCGCTCCCTCCTTGCTCAGATCCCCCCCCCCCCCTGTGCTCCGATCACCCCCCCTGTGCTCCGATCCACCCCCCCACCACCCCTTCATACTTACCGATCCTCCCGGTGTCCGGCCGTCTCCTCGCTGGGCGCCGCCATCTTGGAAAATGGCGGGCGCATGCTCAGTGCGCCCGCCGAATCTGCCAGTCGGCAGATTCCTTACAAGTACATTTTGATCGCTGTGGTAGGTTCTATCACAGCGATCAAAATAAAAAAAATTATAAATAACCCCCCCCCTTTATCACCCCCATAGGGACAATAATAAAATAAAGAATTTTTTTTTTTTTTTCCACTAGGGTTAGGGTTAGAACTAGGGTTAGAACTAGGGGTAGGGTTAGGGGTAGGGTTATGGCATGTGCACACAGAGCGGATCGGCCGCGGATCCGCAGCGGATCGGCCGCGGATCCGCCGCGGATCCGCAGCGGATTGGCAGCGGATCCGCAGCGGATTGGCCGCGGATCCGCAGCGGATCGGTAGCGGATTGGCCGCGGATCCGCAGCGGATTGGCCGCTGCGAATTCGAAGCAGTTTTCCATCAGGTTTACAGTACCATGTACACTTAAGGAAAACCAAATCCGCTGTGCCCATGGTGCGGAAAATTCCGTGCAGAAACGCTGCGTTGTATTTTCCGCAGCATGTCAATTCTTTGTGCGGATTCCGCAGCGTTTTACACCTGTTCCTCAATAGGAATCCGCAGGTGAAATCCGCACAAAAAAACACTGGAAATCTGCTGTAAATCCGCAGGTAAAACGCAGTGCCTTTTACCTGCAGATTTTTCAAAAATCGTGCGGAAAAATCTCACACGAATCCGCAACGTGGGCACATAGCCTTAGGGTTAGGGTTGGAATTAGAGTTAGGGTTGGAATTAGGGCTAGGGTTTGAAATAGGGTTAAGATTAGGCTTGTGGTTAGGGTTACGGATAGGGTTAGGGGTGTGTTGGGGTTACAGTTGTGGTTAGGGTTGGGATTAGGGTTACGGTTGGGATTAGGGTTAGGATTAGGGTTGGAATTAGGGTTACGGGTGTGTTGCGGTTAGGGTTGTGGTTAGGGGTGTGTTGGGGTTAGGGTTGTGATTAGGGTTATGGCTACAGTTGGGATTAGGATTAGGGGTGTGTTGGGGTTAGTGTTGAAGTTAGAATTGAGGGGTTTCCACTGTTTAGGCACATCAGGGGTCTCCAAACGCAACATGGCGCCACCATTGATTCCAGCCAATCTTGCGTTCAAAAAGTCAAATGGTGCTCCCGCCCTTCCAAGCCCCGACGTGCGCCCAAACAGTGGTTTACCCCCACATTTGGGGTACCAGCGTACTCAGGACAAACTGGGCAACAACTGTTGGGGTCCAATTTCTCCTGTTACCCTTGCAAAAATAAAAAATTACTTGCTAAAACATAATTTTTGAGGAAAGAACAATTATTTTTTATTTTCACGGCTCTGCGTTATAAACTTCTGTGAAGCACTTGGGGGTTGAAAGTGCTCACCACACATCTAGATAAGTTCCTTCGGGGGTCTAGTTTCCAAAATGGGGTCACTTGTGGGGTGTTTCTACTGTTTAGGCACATCAGGGGCTCTGCAAATGCAATGTGACGCCCGCAGACCATTCCATCAAAGTCTGCATTTCAAATGTCACTACTTCCCTTCCGAGCCCTGACGTGCACCCAAACAGTGGTTTACCCCCACATATGGGGTATCAGCGTACTCACAACAAACTGGGCAACAAATATTGGGGTCCAAATTCTCCTGTTACCCTTGTGAAAATAAAAAATTGCTTGCTAAAACATCTTTTTTGAGGAAAGAAAAATGATTTTTTATTTTCACGGCTCTGCGTTGTAAACTTCTGTGAAGCACTTGGGGGTTGAACGTGCTCACCACACATCTAGATAAGTTCCTTGGGGGGTCTAGTTTCCAAAATGGGGTCACTTGTGGGGGGTTTCTACTGTTTAGGCATATCAGGGGCTCTGCAAACGTAACATGATGCCCGCAGACCATTCCATCAAAGTCTGCATTCCAAAACGTCACTACTTCCCTTCCGAGCCCCGGCATGTGCCCAAACAGTGGTTTACCCCCACATATGGGGTATCAGCGTACTCAGGAGAAACTGGACAACAACTTTTGGGGTCCAATTTCTCCTGTTACTCTTGCAAAAATAAAAAATTCTGGGCTAAAAAAATATTTTTGAGGAAAGGAAACACATTTATTATTTTCACGGCTCTGCATTATAAACTTCTGTGAAGCACTTGGGGGTTCAAAGTGCTCACCACACATCTAGATAAGTTCCCTTGGGGGTCTAGTTTCCAAAATGGAGTCACTTGTGGGGAGTTCCTACTGTTTAGGCACATCAGGGGCTCTGCAAACGCAACCTGATGCCCGCAGAGCATTCCATCAAAGTCTGCATTTCAAAACGTCACTACTTCCCTTCCGAACCCCGACATGTGCCAAAACAGTGGTTTACCCCCACATATGGGGTATCAGCGTACTCAGGAGAAACTGGACAACAACTTTTGGGGTCCAATTTCTCCTGTTACTCTTGCAAAAATAAAAAAATTCTGGGCTAAAAAAATATTTTTGAGGAAAGGAAACACATTTTTTATTTTCACGGCTCTGCGTTATAAACTTCTGTGAAGCACTTGGGGGTTCAAAGTGCTCACCACACATCTAGATTAGTTCCTTGGGAGGTCTAGTTTCCAAAATGGGGTCACTTGTGCGGGAGCTCCAATGTTTAGGCACACAGGGGCTCTCCAAACGCGACATGGTGTCCGCTAATGATTGGAGCTAATTTTCCATTCAAAAAGCCAAATGGCGTGCCTTCCCTTCCGAGCCCTGCCATGCGCCCAAACAGTGGTTTACCCCCACATATGGGGTATCATCGTACTCAGGACAAACTGGACAACAACATTTGGGATCCAATTTCTCCTATTACCCTTGGGAAAATAAAAAATTCTGGGCTAAAAATCATTTTTGAGGAAAGAAAAATTATTTTTTTATTTTCACGGCTCTGCGTTATAAACTTCTGTGAAGCACTTGGGGGTTCAAAGTGTTCACCACACATCTAGATTAGTTCCTTGGGAGGTCTAGTTTCCAAAATGGGGTCACTTGTGCGGGAGCTCCAATGTTTAGGCACACAGGGGCTCTCCAAACGCGACATGGTGTCCGCTATCGATTGGAGCTAATTTTCCATTCAAAAAGTCAAATGGCACGCCTCCCCTTCCGAGCCTTGCCGTGCACCCAAACAGTGGTTTACCCCCACATATGAGGTATCGGCATACTCAGGAGAAATTGCCCAACAAATTTTAGGATCCATTTTATCCTGTTGCCCATGTGAAAATGAAAGAATTGAGGCTAAAAGAAATTTTGTGTGAAAAAAAAGTACTTTTTCATTTTTGCCGATCAATTTGTGAAGCACCTGGGGGTTTAAAGTGCTCACTATGCCTCTAGATGAGTTCCTTGGGGGGTCTAGTTTCCAAAATGGGGTCACTTGTGGAGGAGCTCCAATGTTTAGGCACACAGGGGCTTTCCAAACGCGACATGGTGTCCGCTAACGACAGGGTGGATAAAAATCAATGTTTTTTTAAAAAAAAATCAAAAAAATCGGATTTTTTTGATTTAAATCGGATTTTTTTGATTTAAATCGGATTTTTTTCAATAAACTGCTTTTTGAGGAAAATATTTTACCATCCAAAGGTTCTTCCATCATGAGATAAAGCTGAGTTGTTTAACTCAGTAGAATAAAGGCTGTATATGTGTAACATTCACAATGCCATGCTCTTCCAGAGGTTTCTGTAGGATTAGTGGGCAGTTTCTCTCCTATATTATCACAGACGCTCGCTTTACTTACGCAGTTCTCAAAACTGAATTTGACTCTGCAGAGGTCCCAGCCTCTTCTTCATGGCAAAAATGTTACAACATGAACAGAGTTGAGAAAAAGACCTTAATCCTATTGTTCTACAAACCTATGAATACAGAATCAACCCCTTCAGTGCCAAGTCCAAGAAGTTAGACAATATGTTTCTGATTGTTTGGAGTGGAATAGATCTGCACAACACAAGAAGAATGTGAATCTAAGTGTTTTGAGGAGGAAGGGCAAGCAGACAAAAAAATGAAAGTGAAACTTTGAGCACAATACTGCAGCATAGCCACAGACAGACAAGTCTGGATCTGTTTGTGTGTACGATCTGAGGTTTATTACATTCTTTCCTTATAATGGCAGCAGGCCGTAAAAGAGACCCAGTTTGGGAATATTTTAATGAAGCTCCTTCGCCTATCGGTAAGGCAGGCATGCGTGCAAAATGCAAACGATGCAACAAAGAGATGCAAGGCCTGGTGGCGTGAATGAGGCAACATCATGAGAAGTGCGGTGATGAAGATGACCAAAGAAACACTTCACTATCAACATCTTCATTTCCCTTCTGGTTGCAGTTTTCATAATGTGATTTCAAATGGCAAACAAGTCCTTGGATATCCTTTTGACAGTATTTGCACTTTGCTCTTGCACCTTTCTTTCCAAGATCTGCTGCTGGCATCTCAACAAAATGAACCCAAATAGGGTCTCTCTTACGACCTGCCATGGCTCACACAGATCACTTATGAAGTTTGATTGTTACTACAGCCAAGTACTGCTGACTATCCAACAAGTTTGGGCATGTCAACTGAATGGAAAAAGAAACTAAACCAAAAGTGAAACCAAGCTAGAAGTGTGGAATTAAAGGGGCAGTATGAACAAAATGTGGAGGCTATTAATAGTTTATACAATTAAGACATGCTGCTTTTAAACACCTACCTATTGCCATATAGTAAAACAAAAAAGATTTTTACTTACTTTGGGGTCCCCCCCTCACCCTGGCGTTAGATCGTTGCCCCTAGTTTCGTCCGTGTAACTATGGGCGCACATGCGCACTGCTCTCACTTCTCATTTTAATCGTGATTTATATTAAAAAAAACCTTTTGATTTAAATCAGTGATTTAAATCATGATTAAAATCATGATTTAAATCGATCCGATTTAAATAGAAAAAAATCTTTTGATTTAAATCGTGATTTAAATCATGATTTAAATCGGCGTGATTTAAATCAATCCACCCTGGCTAACGATGGAGATAATTTTTCATTCAAAAAGTCAAATGGCGCTCCTTCCCTTCCGAGCCTTACCATGTGCCCAAACAGTGGTTTACCCCCACATGTGAGGTATTGGTGTACTCAGGAGAAATTGCCCAACAAAATTTAGGATCCATTTTATCCTGTTGCCCATGTGAAAATGAAAAAATTGAGGCTAAAATAATTTTTTTGTGAAAAAAAAGTACTTTTTCATTTTTACGGATCAATTTGTGAAGCACCTGGGGGTTTAAAGTGCTCACTATGCTTCTAGATAAGTTCCTTGGGGGGTCTAGTTTCCAAAATAGGGTCACTTGTGGGGGAGCTCCAATGTTTAGGCACACGGGGGCTCTCCAAACGTGACGGTGTCCGCTAAAGATTGGAGCCAATTTTTCATTCAAAAAGTCAAATGGCGCTCCTTCCCTTCCGAGCCCTGCCGTGCGCCCAAACAGTGGTTTACCCCCACATATGAGGTATCAGCGTACTCAGGACAAATTGGACAACAATGTCCGTGGTCCAGTTTCTCCTTTTACCGCTGGGAAAATAAAAAAATTGTTGCTAAAAGATCATTTTTGTGACTAAAAAGTTAAATGTTCATTTTTTACTTCCATGTTGCTTCTGCTGCTGTGAAACACCTGAAGGGTTAATAAACTTCTTGAATGTGGTTTTGAGCACCTTGAGGGGTGCAGTTTTTAGAATGGTGTCACTTTTGGGTATTTTCAGCCATATAGAACCCTCAAAATGACTTCAAATGTGAGGTGGTCCCTAAAAAAAATGGTTTTGTAAATTTTGTTGTAAAAATGAGAAATCACTGGTAATTTTAACCCTTATAACTTCCTAGCAAAAAAAAAAATTGTTTCCAAAATTGTGCTGATGTAAAGTAGACATGTGGGAAACGTTATTTATTAACTATTTTGTGTCACATAACTCTCTGGTTTAACAGAATAAAAATTCAAAATGTGAAAATTGCGAAATTTTCAAATTTTTTGCCAAATTTCCGTTTTTTTCACAAATAAACTCAGAAATTATCGACCTAAATTTACCACTAACATGAAGCCCAATATGTCACGAAAAAACAATCTCAGAATCGCTAGGATCCGTTGAAGCGTTCCTGAGTTATTACCTCATAAAGGGACACTGGTCAGAATTTCAAAAAACGGCAAGGTCATTAAGGCCAAAATAGGCTGGGTCATGAAGGGGTTAAACAAACACTTCCAGCTAATTGATGGATTAGTTGTAGATTCTGTCATGTTAGAAAATAAATCCAAATATGTGTGGAGGACATACGAGTCAATGTTGACAGTGGCTCCAAAGTGCGAATCTTTGTGACCTACCATGCTACTGATCATTTTTGTGATAAAATATTAAAGGGAACCTGTCGTGACATATATGGGATTAATTTGCAGGTTGTTTTTTTTCTTCCCGGCGCTTGCACTTAGACCCCTGGGAGGAAATTAGCATTATACTCCCCAGCTGCATTTGGGCTTCACTAACGGGGCATCAGCAGTGTGGGTTTAATCACCACTGTGTGTATGGAGAGCAGCGGCAATGACTGACAGCAGCTCATCATTACTGTCGGCAGTCAGAGCCTTGGGCATAGTTGCAGCCATTGCTCTCCATACACTGAGGGAACCTGTGCTGGTGCCACCACCATGACAGAAACCTGAATGCTGCCGGGAGGAATAAAGTTCATTTTTCCCCATTACAGGGCTCTGTTTGTTCACCACACAGTGTCAGAATACTATTAACTTGCAGGTCAATGTCATTTTTTTCACGTGACATGTCGGAAGCAGGTGTATGCAGCGAGCTCCCCTCAGGGAGCCCACCTCATATTGGGCAGGTGTATGGAGCGGGCTCCCCTCAGGGAGCCCACCTCATATTGGGGAGGTGTATGGAGCGGGCTCCCCTCAGCGAGCCCACCTCATATTGGGCAGGTGTATGGAGCGGGCTCCCCTCAGGGAGCCCACCTCATATTGGGCAGGTGTATGCAGCGAGCTCCCCTCAGTGAGCCCACCTCATATTGGGCAGGTGTATGCAGCGAGCCCACCTCATATTGGGCAGGTGTATGGAGCGGGCTTCCCTCAGCGAGCCCACCTCATATTGGGCAGGTGTATGGAGCGGGCTCCCCTCAGCGAGCCCACCTCATATTGGGCAGGTGTATGGAGCGGGCTCCCCTCAGCAAGCCCACCTCATATTGGGCAGGTGTATGGAGCGGGCTCCCCTCAGCGAGCCCACCTCATATTGGGCAGGTGTATGGAGCGAGCTCCCCTCAGAGAGCCCATCTCATATTGGGCAGGTGTATGGAGCGGGCTCCCCTCAGAGAGCCCATCTCATATTGGGCAGGTGTATGCAGCGAGCTCCCCTCAGCGAGCCCACCTCATATTGGGCAGGTGTATGGAGCGGGCTCCCCTCAGCGAGCCCACCTCATATTGGGCAGGTGTATGGAGCGGGCTCCCCTCAGCAAGTCCACCTCATATTGGGCAGGTGTATGGAGCGGGCTCCCCTCAGCGAGCCCACCTCATATTGGGCAGGTGTATGGAGCGAGCTCCCCTCAGAGAGCCCATCTCATATTGGGCAGGTGTATGGAGCGGGCTCCCCTCAGAGAGCCCATCTCATATTGGGCAGGTGTATGCAGCGAGCTCCCCTCAGCGAGCCCACCTCATATTGGGCAGGTGTATGGAGCGGGCTCCCCTCAGCGAGCCCACCTCATATTGGGCAGGTGTATGGAGCGGGCTCCCCTCAGCGAGCCCACCTCATATTGGGCAGGTGTATGGAGCGGGCTTTCCTCAGCGAGCCCACCTCATATTGGGCAGGTGTATGGAGCGGGCTCCCCTCAGCGAGCCCACCTCATATTGGGCAGGTGTATGGAGCGGGCTTTCCTCAGCGAGCCCACCTCATATTGGGCAGGTGTATGCAGCGAGCTCCCCTCAGAGAGCCCATCTCATATTGGGCAGGTGTATGGAGCGGGCTCCCCTCAGAGAGCCCATCTCATATTGGGCAGGTGTATGCAGCGAGCTCCCCTCAGCGAGCCCACCTCATATTGGGCAGGTGTATGGAGCGGGCTCCCCTCAGCGAGCCCACCTCATATTGGGCAGGTGTATGGAGCGGGCTCCCCTCAGCGAGCCCACCTCATATTGGGCAGGTGTATGGAGCGGGCTCCCCTCAGCGAGCCCACCTTATATTGGGCAGGTGTATGGAGCGGGCTCCCCTCAGCGAGTCCACCTCATATTGGGCAGGTGTATGGAGCGGGCTCCCCTCAGCGAGCCCACCTCATATTGGGCAGGTGTATGGAGCGGGCTCCCCTCAGCGAGCCCACCTCATATTGGGCAGGTGTATGGAGCGGGCTCCCCTCAGCGAGCCCACCTTATATTGGGCAGGTGTATGGAGCGGGCTCCCCTCAGCGAGTCCACCTCATATTGGGCAGGTGTATGGAGCGGGCTCCCCTCAGCGAGCCCACCTCATATTGGGCAGGTGTATGGAGCGGGCTCCCCTCAGCGAGCCCACCTCATATTGGGCAGGTGTATGGAGCGGGCTCCCCTCAGCGAGCCCACCTCATATTGGGCAGGTGTATGGAGCGGGCTCCCCTCAGCGAGCCCACCTCATATTGGGCAGGTGTATGGAGCGGGCTCCCCTCAGCGAGCCCACCTCATATTGGGCAGATGATGGCTGTTTGCGACAAGTACTGGTTTTAACAATAGCGGGTGAAGCATTGAACTTATCTTATGCCCATGAAAGTGAAATCTACCTTACAGCAGAGAAGGAGGCCTATATATTTCCCACAGGTGCCTGTAGAAATGTCCTTTTGATGATGAATTACTCTAGAGTTTGAAAGCAATTTTCTTTTTCCTTTGCAGGATAGGGATCTAGGAGACGAATATGGCTGGAAGCAGGTCCATGGAGATGTTTTCAGGCCGTCAAGCCACCCTCTGATCTTTTCATCACTCATTGGATCAGGATGTCAGATTTTCTCGGTGTCTCTTATTGTAATAATTGTAGCCATGATTGAGGACTTGTATACAGAGTGAGTATAAACATGCAGACATTGCATACCTACATGGTGAACCTTTCAGTTACCCCTAGTCAGGGTGTCAAGCACACTCATCCCACGAAGGACATGTATTATCTATCCACCAGGTAAATGGCTGATTGCTGGGTCCCCTCAGAATGACTGGGGGTTCACAATGCACTTTAAGTCACTGTGTGAACAGTGCTGATGTCTGAGGGGCTGATGGGATCAGTCATTGTCGAGGCAGAGCGTGGGCTTGACCACCGCTCCATTCAATCTCTCACCAAGGGCTCATTCACACGTCAGTGTTTCTATACCAACACCAGAAGTGGAACTTTTAAAGAAAAACTATAATTGAAAAAATGGCACCTGTTCTGTGTTTTGGAAACACTTGAGGTTTTTGGCATATAAATACTGATCAAAAAATATGGTGTGAATAAAGCCTAACTATACAGAAATGGGAATCTCCAATCTAGTGATCAAACAGTTATCATATTTCCTGTTCTTTTTTGGACTACTCCATCTGTAGCTAGCTTCCTGTGTATTCCATTAAGGCGATACATGTGTCCATGTCTTATCTGCTCTTGTTCTTGCTGCCTCTATGACTATTATTCAACTGGGAGTCCACAAGGATAAATCTGCGTCTCGTGTCGCCGCCGGAGCTTCCGGTCTGTGTCACACAAGCTCTTTATACAAGAACGTATCCCACTTACTGCAGATAATTAGAGAGGCTCCTGTCACCCGCTGTAATGAAGACTGCAGATCAGCCCCCAGACTCTACTTATCTATCTAGGGATATTAGGTACAGGGTTTCTGGGTTGTCCGCTCTTGTAATAACTCTACTGTGGCAGCATGTCATTGGAACCATAGTGCAGGAGAGATCTAGATCTATATGCTGGATTACAGAAAACTGAGTACGATATGATCGAAGCCCAGCGCTGAACAGGCAATCAGGTGGGGGCGGCCATAATAGAAAGTTATTATTAAAGAGGACCTGCCACCGGGTCAAAATGTTGAATTTTTGCTCAGATTTTACTCCTGCTCCTACCCTGAGTATTGTGGGTTGTTTAAATCCACTATAAAGTTCCGGAGATATGGCCATATTTTATTTAGTTCTCATTTTATTGTCTTTACCAAGGGAGTCTTGCCCACGGAGTAATAATGCAGAGCTGCTTTAATACACATCCTGTTGGTAAAGACCATTAAAATTAGCACTAAAGAAGCCCTTATAGCCACGTGCACACGTTGCGGAAAGTGGTGCGGATTTTTCCGGACTGATTTTGGTAAATCCGCAGGTTAACCGCACTGTGGATTACCTGCAGAATTACCTCTGATTTACCCCTTTTTTTTTTTTTCTTTTTTTTTTTTTTTGCGGATTCCACCTGCGGTTTTACACCTGCGGATTCCTTTTACGGAGCAGGTGTAAACCGCTGCAGAATCCACACAAAGAATTGACATGCACACTGTGGATTTTGTTTTCCATAGGTTTACATGGTACTGTAAACGCATGGAAAACTGCTGCGAATCCGCCGTGGCCAGCAAAATCTGCAACGTGTTCACATGCCCTATCTCTGGGACAGTATGGCAGATTTAAAAAGAAAGAAAAAATGAACCATACTGCTCAGGAGGGCATATTGTCTGACATGTCAAATCATTTGTTTGTGGTCTTAGGGTTTGACACATTTGTATTGTTGGATTTGCCAAAGAAGGCCTTTATGTGCCTTGTTATTGACATGTATCTTTTTTAACTATATATTTAACGTATATCTATCTATCCTCTGTAGGAGGGGTTCAATGTTGAGCACGGCTATATTTGTGTATGCTGCAACATCGCCAGTCAATGGGTACTTTGGAGGCAGTCTCTATGCCCGGCAAGGAGGTAATGTTGTGGCACTTTTTTTTAATACACATTTGCTGAGTTAATTACCAACTTGTTGCATGCAGAATTATACAGTATTTCTCGGACTATAAGATGCACCGGACTATAAGATGCCTAGGTTTTAGAGGAGGAAATTAGAAAGAAAAAAATGGAAGCAAAAAATGTGGTAAATTCTATACTTAATATTCCCCATCCTGGTATGCATGGCCCCATCCTTATCCTGGTATGATTGGCTCCCATCCCCATCCTGGTATGCAGGGACCCATCCTTATTTTGGTATGCAGGGACCCAATCTCCGTCCTGTTATGCATGGCCCCATCCTTATCCTGCTATGATTGGCCCCATCCTTATCCTGGTATGCATGGCCCCATCCTTATCCTGGTATGCATGGCCCCATCCTTATCCTGGTATGCATGGCCCCATCCTTATCCTGGTATGCATGGCCCCATCCTTATCCTGGTATGCATGGCCCCATCTTTATCCTGTTATGCATGGCCCCATCTTTATCCTGTTATGCATGGCCCCATCCTTATACTGGTATGCATGGCCCCATCCTTATCCTGGTATGCATGGCCCCATCCTTATCCTGGTATGCATGGCACCATCTTTATCCTGGTATGCATGGCCCCATCCTTATCCTGGTATGCATGGCCCCATCCTTATCCTGGTATGTATGGCCCCATCCTTATCCTGGTATGTATGGCCCCATCCTTATCCTGGTATGCATGGCCCCATCCTTATCCTGGTATGCATGGCCCCATCCTTATCCTGGTATGGTTGCCCCCATCCTTATCCTGGTATGTATGGCCCCATCCTTATCCTGGTATGCATGGCCCCATCCTTATCCTGGTATGGTTGCCCCCATCCTTATCCTGGTATGGTTGCCCCCATCCTTATCCTGGTATGTATGGCCCCATCCTTATCCTGGTATGCATGGCCCCATCCTTATCCTGGTATGCATGGCCCCATCCTTATCCTGGTATGCATGGCCCCATCCTTATCCTGGTATGCATGGCCCCATCCTTATCCTGGTATGCATGGCCCCATCCTTATCCTGGTATGTATGGCCCCATCCTTATCCTGGTATGCATGGCCCCATCCTTATCCTGGTATGCATGGCCCCATCCTTATCCTGGTATGTATGGCCCCATCCTTATCCTGGTATGCATGGCCCCATCCTTATCCTGGTATGCATGGCCCCATCCTTATCCTGGTATGTATGGCCCCATCCTTATCCTGGTATGTATGGCCCCATCCTTATCCTGGTATGCATGGCCCCATCCTTATCCTGGTATGTATGGCCCCATCCTTATCCTGGTATGCATGGCCCCATCCTTATCCTGGTATGCATGGCCCCATCCTTATCCTGGTATGCAGGGCCTCCACCTCTGTCCTGGTATGATTGGCCCCTTTCCCCAACACTCTTACCTTCCCTGCATGCTCTCGCAGCGTCCTTCTCTGGTGCCAGCAGCTGCTTTATGCTTGTAAGCAGCACATTGTAGTGACGTCATGCCCAGCTTACAAGCCGCCGAGGACAGCTGCCAGAATACTCATTCTCCATTCCGGGACTATGTGCATGGAGCGCAATGAGTATTCATTGCTTTTTAGCACAGTGTTATCCTCAGCCGCCGGGTTCCTGCCTCTGCCGGCATTCTCATGTGCCGCAACTGAAGGGAAGGAATATTGCATTCCACGCCTATGGAAGTGGAATCCAGTGAATTCATTGCCTTAAGTAGCCGGCACACTTGAATGCCAGGCTGCTGCAAGAAGCCGGCTGCTGCCGCTAACACTGTGCTCACTATTAAACAGAAATGTATAGTCACTCCTTTCCATGCCCATGGGCGTGGAATGCAGTGGATATTCATCTCTCTTTAGCAGCAGGCACAGGAGTTAGCCGCAGCAGTCTGCTCCTGCTGCTCTGCCGCTGCCACTCCCCCCCCCCCCACCAGATTAGGGAAATCAGGATTATAAAATGCACCCCCCCCCCCCCATTTTTTCCTCCACATTTTGGAGGAAAAAAAGTGCGTCTTATAGTCCAAAAAATTTGGTATTTGTGGAAATGAGAAATGCTGAATGTTTTAGTCTGTGTGGATTGCACTGTAAGTGCCAATCAAGGCTTTTGCTCCATATAAACAAAAATCCATATATGCTCCATATAGAAAAAAACCTTGAACAAAAATCTGCTGTTCATTCATTACACAAGTACATGGAGGATTTGGATGCCTTTCTTAAAAATATCACTGGTTATGGGCACTAAATTCTGTGATGGGACATTGATCCTGGAAATCATCTAATTGCTGTATGTGGAGACTGCAAGGAATATTTCCTCTAATATGGAGCTATTTAGCATATGCTCCATGAGGTTTTTGCCTTCCTCTAGTTCAACATGTTAGGTTATAGGTTGAACTTTATGGACTTAACCCTAGAACGCATACCTGGGGCCTCGCAGGCCTGCCAGGTTACTTGTTTTCTATTTTCTGTAAAAGTACTTTAGTTAGAATTTTGAAAATCTAGGTAATCCTCAGGTATATAGTTGTTAGTAATTTCCAGTTATTCATATATTTTTATGTTACAGACATTTCGGTATAACAACCTTTTTGTGGGACTACCCCATATTCACGCACCTGGGGCCTTTTAGGCCTGTACTAGGTTTACATGTGATACTCAGTCTTTTTGTCTGTATTATTGCTGGGGAAGAACTTTTATGACTCTGCTATTGCTGGGAAAAGTGTGGATTCTGCATGACAACATAAAAATAAGAAAAATAAGAAAAAAAAGAGAGAATAAAAATATTACAATGGATAATTACTTTACCAATTTTGAAATGGCCAACTTTTTGCTTCAAAAGCAACTTACACTTGTTGGTACTATGAGGCCAAACTTCCGCGAAATTCCTCCAATCATGAAGCACAATGCACAGCGAACAATCTACGAGAGTGTATTCGGTTTCTGCAATCAAGCAACAATGGTGTCTTATAAAGCCAAGAAAGAAAAATCCGTGATATTACTGAGTACAATGCATCAAGATGGAAGTATTGACACCAATGACAGGAAAAAATAAACTGAAATCATACTGCATTATAATAAGACAAAAGGAGGTGTCGACAAGATGGACGAAATGATTGGAGAGTATTCGTGCAAAAGGCAGACTAAACGTTGGCCTGTTGCCCTTTTTTCCAATATCCTTGATGTGTCAGCCCTCAATAGCTACATTGTTTATTGTCAAACTAATCCAGAATTCCATGCCAACAGGAAAGACAAGAGACGTCTATTTTTGACAGAACTTTGTTATGAACTTTTGATGCCTACTATGATGGAGAGAAGCAGCATGATATGCTTATCAAGGCAAATTACGGAGGCAATGATCCGATGTGGAATACGCTTTCTGGAACATCCAGAGCAAAGAGAAAAAAAAAGAAAGCGCTGCTATATTTGTCCAGCAAAGAAGGAAAGAAAATCGGAGCGTTTCTGTTCTACGTGCGGACAAAATGTATGCAGGGAACATTCAGCCGAAAAAATAATATGCAAGAATTGTCTGGGGAATATGTAAAGTTACAAATAAATATTCCTGCACCAAGTTTGCTACAACCAAAAAATGTTTTCATAAAAAAATTGCATATAGAATGCCTATATTTGGCGTGCCCGTTTACTTACTTTTTTGTTCTTTTATGCACATAATTATGTTTTGAAATATACACATCTTAGCCTGTGTTCCCAGTAGCTCTGGGGTTCCCCAGAAGGGGATCCATAATGGATCTGACCTCCTGGTAACTCCAGGATTCCGCCAGCCTTAGCTGGGGTCACCAGGAGGTCAGATCCATTACGGAATCCTGTCCTGGCGGACCCCTGCGCTAGTGGGAATGCATCCTTACTTTGCAATAAACTTTGAAAAGTATTTTTCTTTCTCGCTTCATTGGGGGACACAGGTAACCATGGGTGTATGCTGTTGTCACTAGGAGGCTGACACTATGCAAATAAAGAAGAAGTAACTCCTCCCCGGCAGTATACACCCTCCGACAGGCACCAGGCAACTCAGTTTTTGCTTAGTGTCTGTAGGAGGCGGACCTGGATCTAACACCAGATCCGCATTTCTTTTACAGGGATTTGTTGTTTGTTTTTAATCATTTCCCCTTTCTTTTTCAGATACTTTCTTCAGGGTAACAGGGTGCAGTTTTCTCACCCTGTTTTCCCCACTTTGAGCGACCGAGAGAGCAGTGTGGTATCACCCACATCGCACCCTCTCGGACCCGCTGGGCAGGACTTTGTCCCCTGTCACCCATTCGGGTGTTCAGGGTGACCCTTTCTTCGGTGGCCAGTCCTGCCCGTTTCCCCTCCTCATCCCTCTCCTCGGAGCGGGCTGAGAGGAAGACGGCGGTCACATCCAGTGACCCTCTCCCCCTGTTCAGGGGTCGACGCCGTCTTCTGCGCCGGAGAGTCGTGGCGCGGGAAGGAGGACTACTTCCAGGACCCTCTATCTACCAGGGATCCTGATGCTTCCTCATCTGCAGGTAGGGAATCTTCAATCAACAAAATCCCCCCCCCACCACCAATACCCTGCCCAGCGGTGATCCCCTCTTACCATAGGGGTGCATCTGACAGGGAAGTGGGCTGCATAGAATGGGAGCAGGAAGGCTGGCATCTTTTCCCCCTCCTTATTCAAACTTGCAGGCCCGTTCGCCCGCCATTTCTCTCTGCCTCACAGTTTATTTTTCCCTTTCTTAGCGCTTGAGCGCCCTCTGGTGGTGGCCGGAATTACTGCGGCCGGGATGTGCAGCGTCTCCCGGCTTTTCCCTTTCTTGCCGCTTGAGCGCCCTCTTGTGGCGGTCGACGGTATAGCGGCTGGATTACTTTCAGTTTTACAGGGGGCGTTCCTTTCTTTCCCCCCTTCGATCCTGTGCACGCCCACAGCGTCGCACTTTCTCCGCGCTCTTTTCTCCTGCTTCCTGTCAGCGTGTCAGCGTTTGCACATCGCGTAGGACACAGGATTTCTCGGGGGAACACAGGCACCTGCGGTTACCGCTGTCTTTCACCAGGCTCAGCGCTACCTCCTACTCCACCTGGCAGTATTCTCTGGGGACAAGGTAATATCCACCTATGTCCGACCCCACCCCGGCCTTTGCCCCTACGGCCATCCATTACGCCTGCGCTCACTGTAAGAAAAAGTGGGTTTCAGGTCAGCCATCTCCTTTCTGCCCGTCCTGCGTTCCTCCCACCATGTCAGCTCCCCTGGAAGCTTCAGGGTCCCGGGATGAGTGCACCCCCCCTCCCCCGGAGTGGGCTGTTGCTATGTCTCAATCTGTGTCCGACCTGACTAAGGTTTCTCAGTCCCTGGTCCAGGCACTTGAACGCATCCCGCTTCTCTCTAATGCCACCAGTGCCACGAACGTCTCTCACGGCGATTCGCCCGCACCTGTCCTAGACTCTCACAGAGGCAGACCGGACAGAAAACGGACCTTATCTAGATCCTTCTCCAGTTCACCGGAGCACATCGGGATTCCCCTATCTGCCCGTTCCCCTTCCTCACAGGCGGACCTCGGGTCTGACGTAACTTCTCAGTCGGAATCTGACTCAGATGCAGATCAGACTTCCGGAACACAAGACATGGTTGATAGCCTTATTTCAGCTATCGTTCAGACGCTTGATCTTAAGGAGGATGAGGCAAGCTCTCAGGACGTCTCCATTGCTTTTAAACGGATTAAACGTCCCTCTAGGGTTTTCCCTAATCACAAGGAGTTTGACAACACTACCGCCACTCACTGGGAAAACCTTGGCAAGCGTTTCCCAGGTAGGAAACTACTTGATGTGTTATACCCTTTTCACTCCGACCTGGTCTCCAAGTGGTCCGAGTCTCCTAAGGTAGACCCGCCTGTGTCCAGGCTATCCTCACAGACAGTTCTGTCTATTCCGGACGCGGCTTCCCTTAAGGACCCCTCGGACAGACAAATCGAGGCGCTAGCAAAATCAGCATTTGAGGCCTCCGGAGCCTCCCTTTGCCCTATTTTCGCCTCATCATGGGTAGTCAAGGCTGTATCAGCCTGGGCCAAGACCCTGCGCAGGGGCATTTCGGCCTCTGCTCCTGCTGAAGAACTGTCTGAATTAGCGGATCAGATTTCACTGGCAGGAAAATACCTGATAAATGCCTCCCTTGATGCAGCGGCCTGCTCTACCAGGGCTAATGGCAACATTGTCGCCATTCGCCGGATTCTTTGGTTAAAGGCGTGGAACGCTGACCCCGCATCTAAGAAATCGCTCACTGGTCTGCCCTTCCAGGGCTCCAGACTCTTCGGCGCGCAGCTAGATCAAATGATCTCGGACGCTACTGGCGGTAAGAGTACCTCCTTACCCCAGTCCAAGCCTAAACGTCCCTTCAACAGGAGAGGTCCCCAGTCCTTTCGTCCCTTTCGGTCTTTTGCCTCTTCGGGAAACCCCGTCCAGGACCGTTCCTCTTCACAGGGGGACCGAAGAAAACCTTCTTTCAGGCCTCCGCCACGCTGGAGAGCCAAGAGCCACCCCGCAAAACCATCGGGATCTCCGGGCCGCAGCTTTTCTAATAAATGACGGGTCGCCCCCACCTGGAACTCCTTCCAGGGTGGGAGGCCGCCTGCTTCTTTTCTCAGAGGTTTGGCTTTCAGTAGTCGACGACGCATGGGTCAGGGAGATCGTCACGTCAGGCTACAAAATAGAGTTTTCTTCGCCCCCAGGAAGACGTTTCATGCTCTCTCGTCCTCCCAAACAGCCCTCTCATCTCCCAGGGCTTCTCCAGGCCGTCGATTCGCTCCTCGCCTCAGGAGTCGTAGTGCCGGTGCCTTTTCGTCAGCGGTTTTCCGGGTTTTATTCAAACCTGTTCGTGGTTCCAAAAAAGGACGGCTCTCTCCGTCCGATTCTGGATCTCAAACGATTGAACCGCCACCTTCGGATTCAACACTTCAAAATGGAATCTCTGCGCTCGGTGATCGCGTCCATGGAGCCGGAAGAGTTTCTGTGCTCAGTGGACATTCGGGATGCGTACCTTCACATTCCTATTTGCGTGCAGCATCAGAGGTTCCTCCGATTCGCGATCAGGGAGCATCATTACCAGTTCACTGCTCTCCCCTTCGGGCTGGCATCTGCTCCCAGGGTCTTTACGAAGGTCATGGCAGCTGTCATGGCCATCCTGCGTTCAAAAGGGATTCTGGTAATCCCATACCTCGACGACCTATTGATCAAGGGCTCATCCCAGGGGGATTGCAGCCAGAGCCTCCATCTTACTCTGGACACCTTAGTTCGCCTAGGCTGGTTGATCAACTACCAGAAGTCTTCCTTGATTCCAACCCAGCGGCTGGAGTTCCTAGGCATGGAATTCGATACCTTTCGGGCTCAGGTCTTCCTTCCCAAGGAGAAGTTTCTTTCTCTTCGTCGGGGTGTCAGAGCGCTAAAGGGTCCGAGTCCTCTGTCCCTTCGTCTAGCCATGAGAGTTCTGGGGAGAATGGTCGCTTCTATGGAAGCGGTCCCCTATGCTCAGTTCCACTCTCGTCCCCTCCAGCTGGCTCTTCTGTCTGCCTGGGACAGGAACCCGCTTTCCCTGGACCGTCCGTTTCGCCTCTCCCCCAGGGCGAGACAGTCTCTCTCTTGGTGGACGCTGTCCACCTCCATTCTCCGCGGGAGGTCATTTTTACCCCCCCACTGGCAGGTGATTACCACCGACGCCAGTCTCCAAGGTTGGGGAGCGGTCTTTCTCCACCTCACAGCCCAGGGCCGCTGGACTGCTCGAGAGGCGTGCCTCTCGATCAACCTCTTGGAAATCAGAGCCATCTTCCTAGCCCTCATCCGCTGGGAGTCCCTCCTTTCGGGAAAGCCGGTCCGCATTCAGTCGGACAACGCCACGGCCGTGGCATACATAAATCACCAAGGGGGGACTCGCAGCAGTCAAGTCATGGCGGAAGTAGCAAAAATTTTCCGCTGGGCGGAGGGTCATGTTCCCTCTCTGTCAGCCGTCCACATCCCAGGGGTGGACAATTGGGAGGCCGACTTTCTAAGTCGCCAGGGCATCGTGGCGGGCGAGTGGTCTCTTCTTCCAGCAATCTTCAGCCAGATTTGCCAGCGGTGGGGCGTTCCAGACGTCGACTTGATGGCCTCCCGGGCAAACCACAAAGTTCCTCAGTACGTCGCCAGGTCTCGGGACCCGATGGCCGTCGGATGCGACGCTCTCGTGATCTCTTGGGCCCAGTTCCGGATGCCCTATCTGTTCCCGCCTCTCCCTCTGATTCCAAGGGTCGTAAAGAAGATCAAGTCGGAAGGGGTCCCCGTACTCTTGGTAGCTCCAGATTGGCCTCGCAGAGCCTGGTACGCAGAGCTGATAAACATGTTATCGGATGTTCCGTGGAGACTTCCGGATCTTCCGGACCTTCTTTCACAGGGGCCTCTCTCCCACCCGAATTCTCGGTCGCTGAATTTAACGGTATGGCCGTTGAGGCCGCGGTCCTGAAGAACGCGGGTTTTTCTCATAGCGTCATCCAGACTATGATAAGAGCGAGGAAACCGGCCTCATCGCGTGTCTACCACAGATGTTGGAAGGCCTTTTTCCGGTGGTGTCAGGATAACAAACTGTTTCCTATGACCTTTTCCCTTCCTTCCCTTCTCAGCTTTCTTCAAACGGGCCTAGATTCGGGTCTTTCCCTTAGCACCTTGAAGGGTCAGATCTCCGCTCTATCAATTCTTTTTCAAAGAGACCTGGCTTCCCTGCCTCAGGTGAGGACCTTCATCCAGGGGGTCGCTCATATAGCTCCCCCTTACCGGTCTCCTGTTGAGCCTTGGGATCTCAACCTCGTCTTAGATGCCCTGCAGCGGCCGCCCTTTGAGCCGCTTCAGAATATTTCCTTCTCGCTTCTATCCTGGAAGGTAGCCTTTTTGATCGCCATCACCTCCATTAGAAGGGTTTCAGAGCTGGCGGCTTTATCCTGCCGTTCTCCCTTTCTGGTTTTGCATCAAGACAAGGCGGTTCTTCGTCCGGTTCCTTCCTTCTTACCGAAAGTTGTCTCATCTTTTCATATCAACGAGGACATTGTCCTCCCGTCCTTTTGCCCTTCCCCGGTTCATCCATTGGAGAAATCCCTTCACAAGCTGGATGTGGTCAGGGCTATCCGGATTTACATCGCCAGAACTGCCTCTTTTTGTCAGGCCGATCCTCTGTTCGTCGTCTCGGATGGGCGTCGAAAGGGTCTTCCTGCCTCCAAGTCCACGATTGCTCGTTGGATCCGTTCGGCGGTTTTGGAGGCATACCGCGTCCAAGACAAACAGCCTCCTTCGGGGGTGAAGGCTCACTCTACCCGGGCAGTGGGAGCTTCCTGGGCAGTTCGTCACCAAGCTTCGGCCTCGCAGGTTTGCAAGGCCGCTACGTGGTCTTCCATGCACACCTTTGTCAAATTCTACGGGGTGCATACTCAGGCTTCCGCGGACGCGAGCCTGGGTAGGAGGATACTGCAGGCGGCGGTTTCTCACCGGCCAACCTGACTCCTCTTTTTCTGCAGAATACCCGCCCTAGGGACTGCTTTTGGACGTCCCATGGTTACCTGTGTCCCCCAATGAAGCGAGAAAGAAAGAGGGATTTTTGGTTCTTACCGTAAAATCTCTTTCTTGGAGCCTTCATTGGGGGACACAGCACCCTCCCTTGAAGTTGTACCGTGTTGGCTAACGTGCCGTTGTTGTGGGTTGGTACATAGGTTGAGTTTTATATTACCTGTTCTTACTACTGCTTTTGCACCAACTGAGTTGCCTGGTGCCTGTCGGAGGGTGTATACTGCCGGGGAGGAGTTACTTCTTCTTTATTTGCATAGTGTCAGCCTCCTAGTGACAACAGCATACACCCATGGTTACCTGTGTCCCCCAATGAAGGCTCCAAGAAAGAGATTTTACGGTAAGAACCAAAAATCCCTCTTTATTTGAGTTATTCCATGATAATTGTAAACAGGCCTAAAAGGCCCCAGGTGCGTGAATGTGTAGATTTCTATGGGTATGCGTTCTAGGGTTAAAGGGGTTGTCCCACAAACAAATTTCTTTTTAATCCATAGATTTTGGAATAATAATTTCCACAATTGGATGTGTTTAAATAAGATGTTCCTGTGCTGAGATAATCTTATAAATGTGCCCCTGCTGTGTAATGGCCGTGTCTGACCGTACACTCCTGGGGAGGAAGGAAAAGAGTATACAGACAGGACAGAACGGGTCACAGCTGATTCTGTTTGTGAGGTAAAACATTTCCCTGCCTGTTTTTAACAATATTTTACTTCAAAGAATAATTTGCACTCCTGTGCTGTCCTATCTGTATACTCTTGCTTCCTCCCCAGGAGCTGTGGTATGATCAGACCATGCTCCTGTACGGTCAGACACAGCCATTACACAGTGTACAGCAGAGGCATATGTATAATATTACCTCAGCATAGGAACACATCCAAATGTGAAAATTATTATTATTCCAAGATCTATGGATTAAAATAATCTTTTGATTGTGGGGAAAACTCCCATTAAGGCTACCTTCACTTCAATCTAAAAAAAAAAAATCTGTGAAAACTGAATGTTGGGGATTTTGACTCCCAATAGTGTTCTGCTAGTTTCACTCTCTTTAGACATGAAGCTGGAATTAATCTTTTGCAATGGAACCTTTCCCCAACCAGCGGACCATGCTGACTGTGCAGTGTACCTAAAATCCAAAACACATATCTGGTGCTGTAAGTGAATGTAAAACTCCATTCACTAACTTTGTACTGTAGTTTGTTACAGGTTTTCCTACTTTTACCTTTTTCAGTAGACACTTTAAGTAGTAATTGCATAGTAAGAATATAAATGTGTCATTGACAAGGGCGATGGTGACAGGCTATTATCTGTATAGAGGGGCTGTCTACGTTTGACAGGTCTGAAGTCTGTGATGTAAAATGATGTAGAATTGACATTACAGGACATTAAGCTGATGACTGCTAATCTCACTTCAGCTACATTAGGATGCGTTGTGTTAGGCTACGTTCACATTTGCGTTGTGCGCCGCAGCGTCGGCGCCGCAGCGCACAACGCAAACAAAACCGCGGCAAAACGCACGCTAAAACGCTGCGTTTTGCGCCGCATGCGTCCTTTTTGGCCGAAAGTTGGACGCAAAAAAAAAGCAACTTGAAGCGTTTCTTGCGTCCAACGCTTGCGGCCATGCGGCGCAAAACGCAGCACAACGCATGTCCATGCGCCCCCATGTTAAATATAGGGGCGCATGACGCATGCGGCGACGCTGCGGCGCCCGACGCTGCGGCGCTGACCGCAAATGTGAACGTAGCTTTAGACGTCTTTAGGACGAGTTCTACTCTGCATTAAGACATGATACAGAGATGCGTTCACTTTGGGTAAGAAAAAAGAGTAAAAGAAACACATCTTCTGCCTCCATTCATGGTGCAGCTTTTGTTATCTTTCTACAATTCAGCGCCGTCTCCGATTTCATCATTACCATCACCTGTAACTTTCTGACTTCCTGAATGAATGAATCGCCGCTTTATCTGTAACAATAAGACCGATTGTTTATTCTTTGTCAGGACGGAGGTGGATAAAGCAAATGTTCATTGGAGCTTTCCTGATACCTGCCATGGTTTGTGGGACTGCATTCTTCATCAACTTCATTGCCATCTATTACCATGCTTCTAGAGCAATCCCATTTGGAACAATGGTAAGTAATTAGGAGTTTTTCCATTATCAGCAAAATGCACTTTTTGTAGAATTTATAAGCTAGGCTTTTAATAGCATAAAAATGCAGCAGCTTGTTACACTTAAAGGTACCGTAACACTAAACGATTTACCAACGATCACGACCAGCGATACGACCTGGCCGTGATAGTTGGTAAGTCGTTGTGTGGTTGCTGGGGAGCTGTCACACAGACAGCTCTCTCCAGCGACCAACGATCAGTGGAACGACTTCGGCATCGTTGAAACGGTCTTCAACGATGCCAAAGTCCCCCTGCAGCACCCGGGTAACCAGGGTAAACATCGGGTTACTAAGTGCAGGGCCAAGCTTAGTAACCCGATATTTACCCTGGTTACCATTGTAAAAGTAAAAAAAAAACAAACAAAAAAACACACACATTCTGATGTCTGTCACGTCCCCTGGCGTCCACAGGGTTAAAACTGCTTTCGGCGGCAGCGCTGCTAATATGCACGCGCTGCTGCCGAGAGCTTCCCTGCACTGAATGTGTCAGCGCCGGCCGCAAAGCAGAGCGCACAGCGGTGACGCTCTGCTTTACGGCCGGCGCTGACACAGTCAGGGCAGGGAAGCTCTCGGCAGCAGCGCGTGCATATTAGCAGCACTGCTGCCGAAAGCAGTTTTAACCCTGTGGACGCCGGCGGACGTGACAGACATCAGAATGTGAGTATGTACTGTTTTTTTTAACTTTTACAATGGTAACCAGGGTAAATATCGGGTTACTAAGCGCGGCCCTGCGCTTAGTAACCCGATATTTACCCTGGTTACAAGTGAACACATCGCTGGATCGTCGTCACACACGCCGATCCAGTGATGACAGCGGGTGATCAGCGACCAAAAAATGGTCCTGATCATTCCCATCGACCAACGATCTCCCAGCAGGGGCCTGATCGTTGGTCGCTGTCACACATAACGAGACCATTAGCGGGATCGTTGCTACGTCACCAAAACCGTGACGTTGCAACGATATCGTTAACGATATCGTTATGTGTGACTCAGCCTTAAGATTAGGTTGAAATATAACTTGCACCCATGTGCATTGCCTTTTGTTTTTTGGTTTTTTTTAACTCTGTTATCTTTTGGTGTAGTGTAATTTTTTATTCCTCACTGATGTGACATGCGTTTAGGTTGGATGCTTGCATTTGATGGCTTAAGGAAGAAATAAAAAAAAAAATTAAAATACACATGTATGGTTACTCCACATCCGTAAAAGTTTGATCTATCAAAATATAAAAAGAATTAACTGATCTGTAAATGCTCTATTGACAATATGGATCAAAAATGCAGAATTGTGGTCTTTGGTCACCACAACACCTTAAAAAAAAAAAGTAATCAAACCAGTGTCTACCCCCTAAATGGGAACAATAAACACCTCAGCTCAAGGTGCAAATAAAACAATGTCACACCACTCCTCACTCAAAAAATGGAAGTGTTACGGGTCGCAAAGAATAAAGCAAACAATTTTTTTTTTTTTTGTTACCGTGCATATTTTCGTTTTTGTTTTTTTCTTCCCACCACATCATAAAAAAAAGTTCTATGCATGACTGGTATTGCCATAATCATACTGACCTGGAGGATGATATTGTCAGGTCGCTAACCTTAAAGTGGACACTCAAAACTATAAATAAAAAATAAATAGCGGAGTTGCACTATTTTTTCCCCCCAATTTTGCCGCTCTTGGATTTTTTTTCCTGCTTTCCAGTACATAATAAAATGAGCAGTGGTGTTCAAAAGTACAACTTGTCCTGCAAAAATCAAGCCCTCCTACGGCTTTGTGGACTGAAAACTTAGTTATGACTCTGGGGAAAAAGGCAAGGAAAAATGAGCGCAAAAAAATACTCAATGCCACCTTTACCTTAAGCCCCAAATCCTGCAGCATGTGTACTTGATATCTGCTCACTAACCACTAGATGGCCCCCTGAGCTTAGCCTGCGCATGGGTCAGCCACAAGGGGCGCTGTGCTTATTCTGCATATACTGCGAGCTGAAGTCCTCATGACTTGGCAATGAGGTATTTTTGGTAATTACTTACTAGACATGTCATTCCAGAAGTAGTGGTAAGACCAATTTTAGAAAGTGATCAAAAGTTTCTTTGCTGATTCTGCTGGAATTTAATTTTCTTGATAATACAAGCAAGGATGGCCATTCATTGCAGTAAAGCTGCTAAGCTGACTTGTGATATGTGCTGAATGCTCCATTCTTGCTTATTGCTGGTACAGTAATCTGATTCACAGATCAGGAATGCTCGCAGCACGGCAATCCCCTCCATTAAAGATTGCTTTTTGGTTTTGTGATTCCCTTTAATCCAGCTCTTCATTTACGCTCACAAGTTTGTGTTTGACCTAGAGTTCCCTCTTCATTTTGCATGTTAATTGGGGTCACCCAAGGATTTCTCTCTTCTAAGAAAAACATAACCTAAGCCTTACATCTTCCATGTCTGGATTTTGTCCAAAGTAATCGTACCCATGCACTTTGCTTACAAATGTACACTTGCTCTGACTTGTAAGCTTCAATTAATATTCCATAAGTGTGGGGTATGCACTGCAGCCGTAGATTTACAGCCGCTGTAAAAATTCCCCATGGTTCTCATGGCTTTAAGTGGCCGAATGCGGGCATTTTTTATGTGGGGCCAGCAAGGCAAGTATACCAGAAGTGTTAGGTGGGCTTGAATGGTCATGGAAAGGACCTTCTCTTTGAATCGGGCTTTTCTGTTTTTAAGCGATTTTCCCAGCATATTTCTGATTGCAACTCTGCAAGATGACCGCCCTCTAAATCATTTACCGAAATGATCATTTTTTATAATCTGGGTGACAAGAATTTAAGAAAACCTTATCCAATTCTAATTGACAAATAAGATAAAAAAATATATATATATATGTGTGTGTGTATATATAGATGTATGTATGTATATATATATATATATATATATATATATATATGTATATATATATATATATATATATATATATATATATATATATATATATATAATCTCTCCCCTTTTACACTGTAAAGTGTTTGAAATGGCTTCTGTGAAGATATTTAAAGGGAACCTGTCACCCTGTTTTTTCCGTATGAGATAAAAAATACTGTTAAATAGGGCCTGAGCTGTGCATTACAATAGTGTATTTTGTGGACCCCGATTCCCCACCTATGCTGCTGAAATACGTTACCAAAGTAGCCGTTTTCGCCTGTCAATCAGGCTGGTCTGGTCAGATGGGCATGGTGTCTTCCCCCAGATCTTGCTTATTTTTCCGTTGGTGGCGTAGTGGTGTGCGCATGCCCAAGTCCAGAATCCACTGCACAGGGGAGGGAAAAGAGCGCGATCTGCGCTATTCCCCTGGTGATCGGTGGGGGCGGCCATCTTCCTGTGGCCGCGCGTGCGCAGATGGAGCGCTCTGCTGCCCGGGGCTTCAGGAAAATGGCCGCGGGATGCCGCGCGTGCGCAGATGGAGATCGCGGCGGCCATTTTCCTGAAGCCGAGATGCGAACTCTGCTTCAGGAAAATGGCCACCGCGATCGCCATCTGCGCACACGCGGCATCCCGCGGCCATTTTCCTGAAGCCCCGGGCAGCAGAGCGCTCCATCTGCGCACGCGCGGCCACAGGAAGATGGCCGCCCCCACCGATCACCAGAAACAGCGATGTCACCACGCCCATCTGACCAGACCAGCCTGATTGACAGGCGAAAACGGCTACTTTGGTCACGTATTTTGGCAGCATAGGTGGGGAATCGGGGTCCACAAAATACACTATTGTAACGCACAGCTCAGGCCCTATTTAACAGTATTTTTATCTCATACGGAAAAAACGGGGTGACAGGTGCCCTTTAACTATTTGGCAATTAGGATGAAAAGTATGGAAATAAAACTCAGAACGTTCCGGCTTCAATGGATAACTATATCTAGAATCTGGCAGGCTTTCCATATAAGACATTGTCTTATGCCATTAACTAGCAATGTAGTTGCGTGGATTATAACACTTTCAGCTGACGCTTGATCTTTCCTTTTGCCACATATATTTCCTTTCCTTGCCTTCTTTGGTCAGAACTCACCATAGTCATCAGTTAGGAAAATAGACATGTGATGTGCTACAAGCCGCTTACTGTCCAACCGGTATTACTGTATAACGCGGCTCTGTTATTCACGGTGTATTCTACTTTTACAGCTTATTAGAACAGCAGGTTTGCCAATAATTGCATTTGGACTAATTGATTGTTTCGCAGGAAATGTATTTAACAACAAGTGGAATTAATGCTAGATGTTGGGAATGAGCACTTACTAATTCACCTTATCTTGCTCTTAGGTTGCTGTGTGCTGCATTTGTTTCTTTGTGATTCTTCCATTGAACTTGGTGGGCACGATCCTTGGTCGCAATTTGGCAGGTCAGCCAAACTTCCCTTGTCGCGTCAATGCTGTTCCCCGACCCATTCCAGAGAAGAAATGGTAAGATGTTTTGTGTTATTTCTTCTTAATAAGTTCACAGTACCATAGTACTTACAGTGCTCTTCTATCGTTCCATCTCTACTGTTTTATTTAATTTTTACCAACTTCCTGTCAACATTTTGGTTGAGATTACCCAGTGCATGCTGGGATACCCAAACAAGACGTCATCAGGGGCAAATGCTGCCGTCCCTGCCACAAGCCTCTGTGCCCAGCCTGAAATGAAGCGTCATCAGTGACATCAGTTTCAGAGACACTGCTAGTCGCTGCTGTACTGAAAATGCGTCTGCTGTCAATTGACGTATGCTCAGTTAGATCTTGTCACCGCGCAATATTTTTTTTTTTTAATGCACAGTGACAGTGCACTCTCACCTTCAGCTCTAATGAGAAGTGATGAACCGGCAAGAGACGCACCCTCAGTGCACATTGTACGGACATTACCTGGTGTGCAGGGAAAGCAGGGGCCAGCCCCGTCACTGAAGGTGACGTCACTGTTCAGTCAAAAAATTTTTGCAGTGACAAGATCCTACTCAGCATATGTCAGAATTGAAAACCGGCGCAGGGACTAGCCCAGCCCTTGTAACAGAGGTCACAGATGAGGCTTTGTTTCAGGTTCGTACAGAGGCATCTATAACATCTGCCCCCGATAACGTCTCATTTGAGTATCCAAGCATGCACTGGGGATTCTCAAACATCATGAAAGAGGAAGTAGGTAAAAAAAATGAGAATGGTAGGGAAGTTTTAATTAAAGTATAGTGGAAAAGCAATTAATTACACTAAATAGACTTTTAGGATTAAATCAGTGTTTGTTTTGGATCACCCCTTTAATTGGACACTATGTAGAGAAGCAGCAGTCAATGTATCACTCATAAAGCTTTGATTTGATGCTAGAAATAGTTTTCTAAAAGTAAGCTTGATGTTTCCATATGTGGAAAACCTAAAATGTTTGTGGTGTTCACAGGTTCATGGAGCCAGCGGTCATTGTATGCCTGGGGGGAATACTACCGTTTGGATCCATTTTTATTGAAATGTAAGTGCTATTCACCGTTTCATTAATCTTCACGCCTCTTGTTCTTTTTTTGCTCACTGTTGTCAGAGCCACTTGGACTAGTTAAAGGGGTTGTCAACTACCGGGACAACCTCGTTTTGATCTAAATGTTTGGCCCTGATAATATGAAAAAAAAAAAAAGCCTATACTCTCCTCCGTTGTCTGCACTCGCGGTCCTAGAGCTCTCATGCAGTTGTAACCGTAATTTTTGTGCAGGGAAACAAAGAGAAAAATAAAAAAAAACTGAAACTGCAGAATCTGAGAGCACTACGTAGGGCAGAGACCCTGATTCCAATGATGTCACTTACTGTGCTGCTTGCTATAGTATCATTCTGATGAAGTGGGTCACAAGAGGGTTAGTAAACCTGCTGCCAGCTAGTGGGGGACCGGCATCGCCACCTGGGCAAGTTCTGGGACCCACTCGCTGTCGGCAGGGACATAACTGCAGCGGTTGCTGTTGCGACCCCCCAGCTGGTGAGGGGCCCGCCAACGCCAGCAAATACTTAAGCTGGATGTACGTCCTCAGCAATGCATGCTCCCTGACAATCAGAGGCCTGCAGCTGACGTCGTCGTGCATGTGGCAAGGGGCGCATTGCAGTGACCTCATGGGCTCCGGTCGCTTGCACGCTGAAGTCAGTTGTCAGCTTCAGAAGAAAACACTACAATGGATGTGATGTGAGCATTATACTACAGTGATGCGTATAGGTCCAGTAAGTGACACAATCGGGCAGCAAAAACCTGGCAACAGATTCCCTTTAATAAGTTGTAAGTATATCAAGCTGGTGCCACTGACACGCTAGACCAGGGATCCTCAAACTTTTTAAACAGGGGGGCCAGTTTACGGTCCCTCAGACCATTGGAGGGCCGGAATATAGTTTTTTTTAAAAAAAATATGAACAAATTCCTATGCACACTGCAGATATCTTATTTTGAGGTAAAAAAACAAAACCGGAACAAATACATTATTTAAAATGAAGAACAAGTAAAGTTAAAGCAACATACTTACCAGTATTTCAATGGGAACTATGGGCCTGCTTTTGGCTAATGAGATGGTCATTGTCCGGGCCCATATTTGAGATATATATGTATATGTACATATGTGTATATATGTATGTATATATGTGTGTGTGTGTGTGTGTGTGTGTATATATATATATATAAACAAAACAGAAAAATTAAAGCGGCGCTTAATATGTGATAACTCGCTGGGCTGCAAATTAGGACAAAAAACCACTCTTTTGTCAATTATAACCCATGAAGATGATCAAAATAAATTTGCGCACACTGCGAGAGTTTGAACAGAACCAGAAACTGTATACAATAAAATGGTAGTACAATGATATAATTCTAAATCCAAAGAACAACTTGCAATAGTACCAATGAAATTTATATGCAGTTGCCCAACCTAAGGACAATAAATATAGATATAAATACCCATGGATATGAAATAAAAAACATATATTATAGTAACCACCCACCAGAGTTGATAGATGAAACCAAATAATGAGATTGTATCCAGGAATGGCAACCTGTGCAGGGAATAGCTGGACTTATTTGCATAGAATGCTAGTCACTGGAGGATCAGAGTCTGATTAGTCGAAAAGTATATATATGATTCCCACTTCTAGAAAAGTCTCCACGATAAGATGGGAAGCTTACAATTCTCGTTTTCTAGAACATGCATGAAAAAAGTAAAAAATGCTGTGAAAGAACTACGTTACGTGAAGCAGCCCCGGCCGGTGGCAATGCTTCAATACCAAAAGACAGAGCTGCGTGCTGCAGACGGATTAAGCCTAGTCATAAATCTGCTGTGTGCACGCAGCCTGTTATCTTAAGTTGGAGCTCACGTGTTAAGGAGAAGAGACGATGTTCCTTCTTCGGTGCTGTAGATCTCCGGCGTCCTGTAGTTATGACTTCTAAGCCTGGTCACTTGCTTCCTCACAGTGTGTGCACCTTGCGGTGAATGGAGCAGGACCTAATGTGACGTCACTAGTCACGTGGAGCCTCAGGACAGACTGGAAACCCAGCGGTGAAGAGATACGGATAGCATAGAGGACCAAATCCTACGCGTTTCGGAAAGAACGCTTTTCTTCATCAGGGATCATATATATATACAGCGCTACAATAACAATATACCAGCAATAAAATTGCCCGCACTTAGACATGCAGAGTGCACTGCCCATCAATGCAGGTTGATCAGTGCCCATCAATGCAGCCTTGCCAGTCCATATCCTTTCAGACTGGTGGAACTCTGCTTTTATCTCCAGCTCAGACTGGTGTGGTGCGAGAGTCCCCAATAGGCAGTATAGGTCACAAATAGGCAGCATAGTCCCCAATAGTCAGGTAAATGTCGCCAAAGGCAGCATAATCCCCAATAGGCAGGTAAATGTCGCCAAAGGCAGCATAGTCCCCAATAGGCAGGTAAATGTCGCCAAAAGGCAGCATAGTCCTCAATAGGCAGGTAAATGTCGCCAAAAGGCAGCATAGTCCTCAATAGGCAGGTAAATGTCCCCAGTAGGCAGCATAGGTTGCCAACTGGCATGATAGACCGGACCAAGCGTTAAAAAAAAGAAAAAAAATAGTATTCCCCTATGTCCCCCTCTGCTCTGAAGAGGGGCCTGCTTGACTCCGTCTTCCTTCTTCCGGCACAGGCGGTGTGATGACACATATAGTCTGTGCTGCATATGGAGGGCCGCGCATCGCCTTTCCTTGCCGCCTCATCGTTCCTCCCGCGATTACAGGGCCCGCCGGCATTGAACTGTACTGAAGTTCAATGTCTGCCAGGCCCAGGGGCCTGATAAATGTCCTCGGCGGGCCGCATGTGGCCTGCGAGCCGTAGTTTGAGGACCCCTGCGCTAGACCAATGGAATAGTGTTTTGATTTTTGTTTTTTTTCTTCATTGAGTGATGTGATATTTTAATTGCTTTTCCTTGCAGGTATTTCATCTTTACGTCCTTCTGGGCATATAAGATCTACTATGTGTATGGCTTCATGATGTTAGTACTGGTCATTCTCTGCATTGTGACCGTGTGTGTAACGATTGTATGTACATACTTCCTACTAAACGCCGAAGACTACAGGTGGTAAGTCCTATAACAAATATTTCTACGCCTACATATATGTGCTTTTATCTTACACTTAGTCCACTGTACCTACTCTGCTGGGGCACGCGATCATTTTATACAATGCCCGTGAGTAATCCAGCTAGCTTTCCTGGTTCCTGAGAGCAATACCTGCATGTAACTTAATTTTTATTTCTTATTAAAAAAATATATATATCCTTGCTGCTCCGTCGCCGCTGCTTTAGTTGTCCTATCTAATCTGTTTTCTTTCCTAAAGCTCCTCATCTGCTGTGTACCCACATGACCGCTGCAGCCCATCATTGCTTTCAGCAGTGATGCCTGTTTATATAGCACAAGACCTTTTTATGCCAGTGATTGGGTAGACAGCATGTGGTCAACAAAGGGAAGTAAAATGGGAGACCACTGTAGTATCGGGGGTTTGATATGAACTTTGCATATATAATGCATTTTTATTTTACCATAACTATTTTGATACAAGTATTTTATATCCACTTTTCCCACTGCTTTATATGGCACATTTATCTGTATGCCCACCCAAAAAAATACAATTACGTAGTTTCAGAAGAGCACTGGCCTTCTTGGCTTTGATGCTACTGTAAGTGCAAAGCCTCTCTGTATGGGTCATAAAGAATATCATCTGAAATGTAAAGCCGGACCTGCATGGATGGTTTTTTAACACTTTGTGGTTGAAGTTGACGCTTGGACAGATCACATTTTGTAGCATAAAGTGTTTGTGACCACAATATACTCTAGTTCTAGTCTGTGTCTTTAAACGCCTGACTGCAGTGCTTGTGCCCATACAGCAGTGCCTAGGCTCTATTACATCACTGTGATAGCAGGAAAATGACGGCAGGGCCGGAACGATCAATCAACAGACCCCGACCCCATGCCCCTACACTGGTGGTGGTCTTACATTAAACCAGCTCAGGAGCAAGTCTATCCGATAACGCGTGCAGGTGCTCACCAGAATGTAAAATCCCTCTTCTTTATTTGGTAGAAAACTTTAAAACGACAACAGGACGAGGAGGCAGAGAAAGGCAGCGTGGGAGCGTCCATGGCAATGTTCCATTGCGCTTCAACAGGCCGGTTCCACGCTGCCGATCTGAGCCTCCCCGGCCCCTTACCATTTTCATTTTTTACTAAATAAAAATGGATTTTACATACTGGTGAGTGCCTTCTTGCAAAAAAAAAAAAGTTGTGGTTTCCTGGATGAATTACTGTATTTTCTTACAACTACAAAGCAAATTTGTGATCAGTGTCCCACTGGATGTTAGGAAACAGTGAGATGTTATCCTAGCGCACCGTAGATCGATCGGTGTGGCTCTGGTTTTCTAGTTCTGGACTTAAAATTGTTAACATAACAAATGCCATTAGTATTTAGGATATATTTCAGAATTTTTTTGGTGCTGTGTATGTAGATGTGTAGATTAACTACTTCATTTTTTTTTGTCTCTCAGGCAATGGACAAGTTTCCTTTCTGCCGCCTCCACTGCAATCTATGTTTACATGTATTCATTTTACTATTACTTTTTCAAAACAAAGTAAGTAATTATTGTGCTTGGTTCCTTATTCTGGCAGATGTTAATAGCACAAAATAGGAATCTTCCGAATGCAAAATATAAGGGCTCTTACAGACGTCCGAGATCATCGGTCCGACCCCGTATCACATTGCATGTACCGACTGTGCGTCTCCTGAACCAAGCATGACCACTGTAAAGCCAGTCTGTGGTGATCACGAACGTCTGAAAGAGGCCTTACTGGAAAAAGAATGCTTAAAGGGGTATTCCCATCTCTAATATCCTATCCCAATATGCAGTAGGTGTAATAATATTAGCAAATGCCCCCAATTAGTAACGTAGTATAGTTTTTCTGATTTGCTATGTCTTTCCTTATGTGCAGGCATTGCAGGACCTTGGGTATCCATTATGACCCCTGATATAAGTTAGCTAGTTGCTAAAGGTCATAACATCTAAGGCTAGTTTCACACTAGCGTTAACTGCAATACGTCGCAAATGCGTCGTTTTGCCGAAAATACGCATCCAGCAAAAGTTCTTGCTGGATACGTTTTTTCGTCATAGACTAACATTAGCGACGCATTTGCGACGCATTGCCAAACGTCGCGTCCGTTTTGCGACGCTTGGGCGTGTGGTAGCGGACCGTCGGGAGAAAAAAACGTTTTTTGCTCCCGGCGGTCCACTGTTTCCGACCGCGCATGCGCGGCCGGAACTCCGCCCCCCCGTGGGAAAAATGCATCCGCTGCCCCCGTTGTGCGGCGGAGACCACCCTAGCGTCGGGAACGTCGGCCCGACGCACAGCGACGGGTTGTTCCCGACGCTAGTGTGAAACTAGCCTAAGGGTCTCTGCTTTTATTTGAGATGAATCTGTGCTGCACTTTATGTAAATGCTCAGTAGTGATCAGTGCTGTGGAGTCGAAGGTATGGCTTACCGACTCCACACCCTGATACCTAACTTCCTGCAATCCCTGCACATGAGGAAAAAGACATAGCGAATCAGAAAAACTATTCTAAATTTCTAACTGGAGGTATTTGCTAATATTATTACACTTGCTACATATTGGGATATGATCTTAGAGATGGGAATACCCCTTTAAATAAATTGTCATAGACTCCTGTTCAGGAATGGAGGAGCCGACACGAAGTAAAGTCAGCAGCTCAGTCCACCCACTCCATTTACTTACAGGGGTCGGTGCAGTTCTGGCTCCCCATAGTGCCTCAGGAGCAGGCTATAGTCTGAAAGTAATGGCTGCATCCATTGCTAGAACTGTCGCCATCATTGCAGTAGTGCCTGACAGCAGTGGGCACCATACTAGTGGAAAATGGCCCAGGCTGCGTAGTTACCCATCTCTGACATGTATTGTAGCAGTGTACAGAGGTTGTCCTCACTGACCTCAGTCCCCAGAGCTCACAATCTACGGTATATTTCAAATTAATCAATTATGAAATGTTGTGAATATGTCAACTTATACTTTTTTTCAGCGAATATACATAGACATGTTGTTTTTTTCTGTAATTACCATAATTTTCTTTTCATTCCTTTCCCACTAGAATGTATGGATTGTTTCAAACATCATTTTACTTTGGATATATGGCAGTATTTAGCACAGCTTTGGGAATTATGTGCGGTGAGTATTTAGTGCCGTGTCAAATACATGCAATGTGTGTGTTTTCTTGGATACTGAGTCTAATATCAATGTTTTCAGTATTCTATCACTGGAAGTCCACTCTGATGGAATAGTGACAGCTATGGCTGATCAGCAGCCACGTGACATAACAATGTCACTCGAGCGCTGGGAGACACAGCAGTAAGATTTTACAATTGATGTTTGAGGTATTGATGCTAGACTTTTTGGGGGGGAGAGCGGCACAGACTGCAGCTGTTGAAAAGGGGTTGACAAGTAGTCAACAAACCCTTTAAGATAGCTGTAAATATACAACACAGTACAGAAAAGTAAGAGGGCTTTATTTTTATTTTTTTTTTACAAGTAGAGAACAGTGAAAATGGCTTTGATTTCAGAGTGGTGTTTTAATTCCCAGAAATTAAAGCCATTCTGTGATTGGTTATTATAAACATTTTGACCTTTCTTGTCATGCGTTTTCCACCTTACTTTTTTTGACTGTGGATACCTTTTGACATGGAAAAAATGTTAACATATTTTAGAGGTTACTTTTTAGTTACGTAAATTGTGCCTGATTTCATTCATTTATTTTAAAGTTTCATTTTTTTTTCTTTTGTGGGAGTGTCTCTCTCGGTAATATAGGCAGAATGCGAGATTGCTGTTTCATTATCTTATGTATCAGCACAGCTTCTATCCTGCACTTAATTTTTGTACGCTTTCCTCCTTTTCTGTAGTCTGTTTTCTCTGCCTTCCCTGACATTGTCCAGACCTTTTTATCTCTCCAGTTCTTGGAGATTTTTCTTTTACAAACTTTTTTCTGCTGCTTGCTATCTGTAACAATGAAAGAAAGGAGGTGGGAGAGCAGAGAGCCATCGGGGAGGAGAAGGAGCTTTACCCGATTTTGTATCCGCAAAATAAGACATTTTTTGAATGAAAGTATTTTGTAAGTTTTCTTTGTATTAGGAAACAATTTAACAGTAGAAATTCTGTGCAATTAGCATGATACCACATCTGCATAGAGTAAAGTTAAACAAAATGATCTCAACATAATAGAAAATTGTGACAAACTTTTTTAGTTATTTTTTTTTTAATTTTGCTGAGACAATTCTGTTACTTAGTTGCTGGAGCTGTGAGAGGGGCCTGCATTATGTAGTTAAAATTATGATCTCCCGGCCTATGGAGTACAAACATATATCGCTGATGGGATCCTTTTCAGTATGCCCCTTGCTCCCATGGTAACTAGTGATGAGCAAATGTACTCGTTACTCGAGATTTTTCGAGCATGCTCGGTCCTCCCGAGTATTTTTTAGTGCTCGGAGTTTATTTTCTTGCCGCAGCTGAATGTTTTACATCTGATAGCCAGCATAAGTACATGTGGGGGTTGCCTGGTTACTAGGGAATCCCCACATGTACTTATGCTGGCTAACAGATGTAAATCATTCAGCTGCAGCAAGAAAAACTAAAACTCCGAGCATGCTCGAGAAATCTCGAGTAACAAGTATATTCGCTCATCACTAATGGTAACCGATTGGCACCCCAAAATCTCATTGTGGGGAGCCGATAGGCACTGAATGTGCAGGCACACAGCGGAACCATTTAAATGCTAATGTCAAAGATTGATAGTGGCATCTGAATGGTTAAACAGCACCTGGAGATGGCTCAGGTCGCTGCTGTCTGTCCGGTGCTGGCTGTGCAGTGCGCACGTGCTTCCTACATCGGGAAGGGTTGTGGAAGTGTTAGCTGACAGGTCAGTCTGTAGACAGCAGTTATGGCGTAGGTCATTATCGGACGCCCTCTGATTACATTTATTTCTCTCTTCTAGGAGCGATTGGTTACATGGGAACAAGTGCCTTTGTCCGGAAAATTTACACTAATGTGAAGATTGACTGACTAAGCCATCTGGCGGAAATAAGAACTGTGGATCAGTTAATTTTTTTTTTTCTCCCTTCGGCCGGGGGTGAAACATGCACATTAGTGCCAGAAAAGATTGGGTTTTAACACCGGGTACTGGCTTAAAATGACATCTATTTCATTGATCCTAGTTTTCTTACAGACTACTCTTGCCAACAAGTCACAGCAAATGCTCGGATTATATGCAGTAAGCAGTTACTACAATACATGGCTAATCTTCCCCCACCCCCCAAAAAAATCCACAAGCTCATAAAAGATGAATAGACTAGCTCTCTTCAGTGAAGAGGACTCGCGGTTTATTTAATGCATTGGTTCCATTCAGTAAATAAGAGGGAATCTTGGCTGCTCCAACTAGTTGATTAGTAGTCTTCTTGGTACCTTCTAAACTGTCTAATATTGCTGTTCCAGGAAACTTCCTTTTCTCTCCTTTCCGTTGCCACTTTAGAAATGTATGTTGATATTTTTTGCCTGTGGGTGTCTTAATGGTTTTCTGTGTCCAATAACTTCCGCACCCCGGAAAAATAAAGAAATCTGCATGTAATGTCGGCTTCTCATGCACTTGGACCAATCTCCCACGTATTTATCTCTGAAAGAACACAATGAAACTGCATTTAAGAATCCATGTAAAGGACTGAAAGCAAATGTTCTCCGCCCTGCAGTTGACTGTAAATTGTAAAATCATTAAACGGAATAGAATTTGTTTTTAAGGCCGTTTTGTGGTCTGCAGAAAGACATTTTAACTCCACTGTAGTCACAACCCTCTCCTTCCAATGTTGATTTTGGTTTGTTGTCTGTCTTGACATAATGTTTTCTAATTGTTTTTTTTTCCTCTGTTTTGTTGGGGGCTCAGTGAAGGCTTTACTTTAAAATATGAAAGGGGAATTACATGTATATAACATTAAATAATGTAACTTAGGTTTAGATCCTAATTGTATTTGGATGTACAGGTTTATTACAGATTTTTTTTCTTTTTTTTTTTAAAGATGATTCTATGTACAAAAATCTGTGGCGTCAGGTGGCTTTTCACATCTTGCCTGCCATTGCATGAGATATTGGTTTTCCTTCATGGAGTGTGTATGTTGGGTTTTATTTTATTTAATTTTTTTTTTTCATTTTTTTTTTTCTTTCTGAAGATCTTACACAGGAAAGATTTGTAATTTAGAACATTTAATTTTTGTTAATGCTGTCTGGACACTTGTGTAACATCTGAAGCATTGGGGCTTTAGAGTGTTCAGAAAACTGAAATAAAATTTTCAGACAAAACCATTCTGGATGAGATCCTTGTTTTCATTTTTTTGGGATGTACTGTCTCAGAAACCAGTGGATAGTATGGCACTCGCGCCCCTCCCCACGGTGGCCGTGTTTTACAGTACCACTCTAGATGTTCTGGGGAACAAGAGGTGGCACTCTTACTAGTGATGAGCGAGCGTGCTCGAATATGGCGTTATCTGATCATGCTCGTGTGTTATCAGAGTGTCTTCGGCATGCTCGAATAATATGTTTGAGTCCCCGCGACACGTCTCCTCGGCTGTTTGACGGCCGCAACACATGAGGGGGTTGCCTAACAAACGGGGAATCCCTGCATGTGTTGCGACTTTCTAGCAGCCGCAGGGACTCACATTTTTCGAGCACACCGAAGACACTCTAACACTCGAGCATGCTCCGATAACGTCTTGTCCAAGCACGTCCGCTCATCATGAATTCCTACCACACTTTTATATTAGATATTTGCACTGATGATTTTGAAACAATAGCTTTGCTAAATCCTTTGCTCTATTTATTCTTTGTTTTTCCTCACTCACTGTATAATAGGGGCAGGTCGGGAAATAAAGTGATCTTAAAATAGTGAATTACAATTGTACTTCATGTGGAAACATTTGTAAAATGTAATTATTTTATTTCTATCTCCTCTTTTTAATCATAAGCCAATTTGTGCTGGTTCCAATAAAGTTGATCAAGGGACATTGAACCTAAAGTCTTGCTGTGTCAGGCTTAAAAGTGGTTTTATATAAAGTTTAGCTTTGTGTAATGAAGTTATGCAGCTTTTTTCTGGTATACTTGCCGTTTCTCATCATTTTCTTAATTTCTGGATATAAGCAAGGAGGTTTCCATTCACTGACCGAAAACAGAAGCTGAAACCTGGTGCAAAACTGAAGCTAAGAGTAGAGTTGAGTGAATTGTTTTTGCAATATTCACCGAACACAGCCGAACGTCATTGGGGTCAATGGGAGTAGAAATGAACGAATATGTTCAGAATCGATTGTCAAAACATAAATTCGGCAAGATTAAGGTACCAATATGGCATGAATATGGTAAAATCCAGATTCTGCTACCGATTACGAACATATTTGTACAGCACCATGGAATTAATGGTGCTATATAAATAAATATTTGCTCAACTCTAAGAGATTGCAACAGTTTCTTTAGTCTGCGCAAACTTCTGTGTGATAAACGCATCAGCAGCCCCAATGTTACTCCCGCCCTTAGTTTGGTAGTGAATTGAAGTGTATTGGAAAGATGCAGAACTTTTCATTAAAGGGTTTTCTGGCACTGAAGTGACCGATGCTGATGGCTTTTTGACAACACGCCTCTGCCGGTTGTGCACATTTCTCGGCAGGTGTGTGGTGTCATAATGTCATCTCCATCGATTTATTTCTGATGCCAGAATAAGTGGCATCAAATAGCCCCATTTAAAGGGAACCTGTCACCAGGTTTGTCCCATATAACCTTTTTGGCCACCGCTTCCCAGCCCTGTGTTGTTATTCTAGAATGCTGTACATAAGTCGCCAAGCCGGCCTGCTACAAAACAAAAAGACCTTTTTATTATACTCTCCTACGGCGCGGTCTGGTCCGGCATCCTTCTCTACTTTGTGTGGGCAGATCAAAGCACTGTTCTGCGCATGTGCGAGAAAAGGCCAAAGAGTTCTAACACATGCACACTACAGTACTTAGCCCTGTGTAGGAGCGCGATGCTGGACACCGTATGACATAGGATACGTCATCCATACAAAGCTGAGAAGGATAAGGACATCGCAAGGAGAAATGAGGTGCTGGACAAGACCAGTGACACCCATTGGTCCGGACCGCCCTGTAGGGGAGTATAACAAAATGGTTGGTTTTTTTTGCTTTGCAGGGCGGCTTGGATACTTGTATACAGCATTCCAGTATGCTGTAACAGGGATGAAAGGTGGCAGCCGTAGGGTATGTGGGAATAACCTGGTGACAGGTTCCCTTTTTAAAAGTGTGTTTAAGCATATATACACACACTATGGGCAGAAATGAATATGAACATTTATCTAACAATGGAAATGCATAATTATGCAATAAATATAGAAGAAAACTTACGGCGAAGGGCGCTGGTCCTGAGCAAAACAGAATCGTAAAAGGATCCGTCAATCAATGGCACAGATGTGATGGCCCTTTCTGAAACTGCAGCGACCAGGAGAGCCATTGGTTTTATCATAGGGGCATGCATACTGTGAGCTGTGGCTGTAAGCACGCTCCTTGGATCTATTGGAATCTTGCTCTACACTGATGTGCTGCAGAGTAATTAGAGCCGCTGCTCACACTATAGTGCACACCCCCATGACCGAAAGCCGGCGGCTCCTTGGAGGAAATAGGTGATTTCCGGGAGAGAAAGAACTTGTCTAGTAAGGCCGCATTGTTATAATAAATGTGCAGATAAGTAGTTTATCTGCAGGTAAGTTAGCATTTTCCGAGATGACTAGTACACTTCAAAGAAACCTCTGATAGAAAATAATACTCGTTTCAAGGGATTCCTGATCAGAGGTGTAAGAAATCTCTTAGGTATCAATTGCTGAATACATTACATGGTGGAGCTTTATGACATAAAAGTGGTGCTTTAAATAAATGATCAGAAAATAAATCACCGCATAAAAATGACAGTATCTGACTCCTGGCATGTTATATGGTGACATGTAAAACTTGATGAATTTGGGACTAAGGGCTCGCACGTCACCTTATAAATCTGAGGAGTGCTGTCCTAATGACCCATGTTACTCAATGAGGCAGGTCAAATAGCCATTTTTTTTTTTTTTGTACTGACAACTGTCAGAAAAAAAATCACAGTATGCTATCGTATGAGATTGCCCATTTAAGCCTATAGGTGCTGAGAAAAATTGGTTGCCACAGTATAGCTCCCGTACTTCTACTATGAGGCTGTTAATTTGTGTCATTAGTTTTGCATTAGTGTCAGAATTTGGCAGCATTGTGATCGTATGAAACTGACCCCTTAGTGGATCCAAGTTTTGAGGTTCATATGTGCAAAATATAAAAACTTTATTCCAGAGAAATCCATATTTTTATTATGTAAAAGAGCTGTGTAGATCTATGGACCAAACATAGAGAATCGTCCTCTAGGGCATATTTTAAATGGAAGGATGTTAAGTGTCAGACATGTACAGTTGTGGCCAAAAGTATTGACACCTCTGCAATTCTGTAAGATAATACTGAGTTTCTTCCTGAAAATGATTGCAAACACAAATTCTTTATTGTTGTTGTCTTCAGTTAACCCCTTTACCCCCAAGGGTGGTTTACACATTAATGACCGGGCCAATTTTTACAATTCTGACCACTGTCCCTTTATGAGGTTATAACTCTGGAATGCTTCAACAGATCCCCGTGATTCTGACATTGTTTTCTGGTGACCTATTGGGCTTCATGATAGTGGTAAAATTTCTTTGATATTACCTGCGTTTATTTGTGAAAAAAATGGAAATTTGGCAAAAATTTTGAAAATTTTGCAATTTTCCAACTTTGAATTTTTATGCCCTTAAATCACAGAGATATGTCACACAAAATACTTAATAATTAACATTTCCCACATGTCTACTTCACATCAGCACAATTTTGGAATCAAAATTTTTTTTTTGTTAGGGAAACAGTGAACAGTGAAAATGGCTTTGATTTCAGAGTGGTGTTTTAATTCCCAGAAATTAAAGCCATTCTGTGATTGGTTATTATAAACATTTTGACCTTTCTTGTCATGCGTTTTCCACCTTACTTTTTTTTGACTGTGGATACCTTTTGACATGGAAAAAATGTTAACATATTTTAGAGGTTACTTTTTAGTTACGTAAATTGTGCCTGATTTCATTCATTTATTTTAAAGTTTCATTTTTTTTTCTTTTGTGGGAGTGTCTCTCTCGGTAATATAGGCAGAATGCGAGATTGCTGTTTCATTATCTTATGTATCAGCACAGCTTCTATCCTGCACTTAATTTTTGTACGCTTTCCTCCTTTTCTGTAGTCTGTTTTCTCTGCCTTCCCTGACATTGTCCAGACCTTTTTATCTCTCCAGTTCTTGGAGATTTTTCTTTTACAAACTTTTCTCTGCTGCTTGCTATCTGTAACAATGAAAGAAAGGAGGTGGGAGAGCAGAGAGCCATCGGGGAGGAGAAGGAGCTTTACCCGATTTTGTATCCGCAAAATAAGACATTTTTTGAATGAAAGTATTTTGTAAGTTTTCTTTGTATTAGGAAACAATTTAACAGTAGAAATTCTGTGCAATTAGCATGATACCACATCTGCATAGAGTAAAGTTAAACAAAATGATCTCAACATAATAGAAAATTGTGACAAACTTTTTTAGTTATTTTTTTTTTTATTTTGCTGAGACAATTCTGTTACTTAGTTGCTGGAGCTGTGAGAGGGGCCTGCATTATGTAGTTAAAATTATGATCTCCCGGCCTATGGAGTACAAACATATATCGCTGATGGGATCCTTTTCAGTATGCCCCTTGCTCCCATGGTAACTAGTGATGAGCAAATGTACTCGTTACTCGAGATTTTTCGAGCATGCTCGGTCCTCCCGAGTATTTTTTAGTGCTCGGAGTTTATTTTCTTGCCGCAGCTGAATGTTTTACATCTGATAGCCAGCATAAGTACATGTGGGGGTTGCCTGGTTACTAGGGAATCCCCACATGTACTTATGCTGGCTAACAGATGTAAATCATTCAGCTGCAGCAAGAAAAACTAAAACTCCGAGCATGCTCGAGAAATCTCGAGTAACAAGTATATTCGCTCATCACTAATGGTAACCGATTGGCACCCCAAAATCTCATTGTGGGGAGCCGATGGGCACTGAATGTGCAGGCACACAGCGGAACCATTTAAATGCTAATGTCAAAGATTGATAGTGGCATCTGAATGGTTAAACAGCACCTGGAGATGGCTCAGGTCGCTGCTGTCTGTCCGGTGCTGGCTGTGCAGTGCGCACGTGCTTCCTACATCGGGAAGGGTTGTGGAAGTGTTAGCTGACAGGTCAGTCTGTAGACAGCAGTTATGGCGTAGGTCATTATCGGACGCCCTCTGATTACATTTATTTCTCTCTTCTAGGAGCGATTGGTTACATGGGAACAAGTGCCTTTGTCCGGAAAATTTACACTAATGTGAAGATTGACTGACTAAGCCATCTGGCGGAAATAAGAACTGTGGATCAGTTAATTTTTTTTTTTCTCCCTTCGGCCGGGGGTGAAACATGCACATTAGTGCCAGAAAAGATTGGGTTTTAACACCGGGTACTGGCTTAAAATGACATCTATTTCATTGATCCTAGTTTTCTTACAGACTACTCTTTCCAACAAGTCACAGCAAATGCTCGGATTATATGCAGTAAGCAGTTACTACAATACATGGCTAATCTTCCCCCACCCCCCAAAAAAATCCACAAGCTCATAAAAGATGAATAGACTAGCTCTCTTCAGTGAAGAGGACTCGCGGTTTATTTAATGCATTGGTTCCATTCAGTAAATAAGAGGGAATCTTGGCTGCTCCAACTAGTTGATTAGTAGTCTTCTTGGTACCTTCTAAACTGTCTAATATTGCTGTTCCAGGAAACTTCCTTTTCTCTCCTTTCCGTTGCCACTTTAGAAATGTATGTTGATATTTTTTGCCTGTGGGTGTCTTAATGGTTTTCTGTGTCCAATAACTTCCGCACCCCGGAAAAATAAAGAAATCTGCATGTAATGTCGGCTTCTCATGCACTTGGACCAATCTCCCACGTATTTATCTCTGAAAGAACACAATGAAACTGCATTTAAGAATCCATGTAAAGGACTGAAAGCAAATGTTCTCCGCCCTGCAGTTGACTGTAAATTGTAAAATCATTAAACGGAATAGAATTTGTTTTTAAGGCCGTTTTGTGGTCTGCAGAAAGACATTTTAACTCCACTGTAGTCACAACCCTCTCCTTCCAATGTTGATTTTGGTTTGTTGTCTGTCTTGACATAATGTTTTCTAATTGTTTTTTTTTCCTCTGTTTTGTTGGGGGCTCAGTGAAGGCTTTACTTTAAAATATGAAAGGGGAATTACATGTATATAACATTAAATAATGTAACTTAGGTTTAGATCCTAATTGTATTTGGATGTACAGGTTTATTACAGATTTTTTTCTTTTTTTTTTTTAAAGATGATTCTATGTACAAAAATCTGTGGCGTCAGGTGGCTTTTCACATCTTGCCTGCCATTGCATGAGATATTGGTTTTCCTTCATGGAGTGTGTATGTTGGGTTTTATTTTATTTTATTTTTTTCATTTTTTTTTTTTCTTTCTGAAGATCTTACACAGGAAAGATTTGTAATTTAGAACATTTAATTTTTGTTAATGCTGTCTGGACACTTGTGTAACATCTGAAGCATTGGGGCTTTAGAGTGTTCAGAAAACTGAAATAAAATTTTCAGACAAAACCATTCTGGATGAGATCCTTGTTTTCATTTTTTTGGGATGTACTGTCTCAGAAACCAGTGGATAGTATGGCACTCACGCCCCTCCCCATGGTGGCCGTGTTTTACAGTACCACTCTAGATGTTCTGGGGATCAAGAGGTGGCACTCTTACTAGTGATGAGCGAGCGTGCTCGAATATGGCGTTATCTGATCATGCTCGTGTGTTATCAGAGTGTCTTCGGCATGCTCGAATAATATGTTTGAGTCCCCGCGACACATGTCTCCTCGGCTGTTTGACGGCCGCAACACATGAGGGGGTTGCCTAACAAACGGGGAATCCCTGCATGTGTTGCGACTTTCTAGCAGCCGCAGGGACTCACATTTTTCGAGCACACCGAAGACACTCTAACACTCGAGCATGCTCCGATAACGTCTTGTCCAAGCACGTCCGCTCATCATGAATTCCTACCACACTTTTATATTAGATATTTGCACTGATGATTTTGAAACAATAGCTTTGCTAAATCCTTTGCTCTATTTATTCTTTGTTTTTCCTCACTCACTGTATAATAGGGGCAGGTCGGGAAATAAAGTGATCTTAAAATAGTGAATTACAATTGTACTTCATGTGGAAACATTTGTAAAATGTAATTATTTTATTTCTATCTCCTCTTTTTAATCATAAGCCAATTTGTGCTGGTTCCAATAAAGTTGATCAAGGGACATTGAACCTAAAGTCTTGCTGTGTCAGGCTTAAAAGTGGTTTTATATAAAGTTTAGCTTTGTGTAATGAAGTTATGCAGCTTTTTTCTGGTATACTTGCCGTTTCTCATCATTTTCTTGATTTCTGGATATAAGCAAGGAGGTTTCCATTCACTGACCGAAAACAGAAGCTGAAACCTGGTGCAAAACTGAAGCTAAGAGTAGAGTTGAGTGAATTGTTTTTGCAATATTCACCGAACACAGCCGAACGTCATTGGGGTCAATGGGAGTAGAAATGAACGAATATGTTCAGAATCGATTGTCAAAACATAAATTCGGCAAGATTAAGGTACCGATATGGCATGAATATGGTAAAATCCAGATTCTGCTACCGATTATGAACATATTTGTACAGCACCATGGAATTAATGGTGCTATATAAATAAATATTTGCTCAACTCTAAGAGATTGCAACAGTTTCTTTAGTCTGCGCAAACTTCTGTGTGATAAACGCATCAGCAGCCCCAATGTTACTCCCGCCCTTAGTTTGGTAGTGAATTGAAGTGTATTGGAAAGATGCAGAACTTTTCATTAAAGGGTTTTCTGGCACTGAAGTGACCGATGCTGATGGCTTTTTGACAACACGCCTCTGCCGGTTGTGCACATTTCTCGGCAGGTGTGTGGTGTCATAATGTCATCTGCATCGATTTATTTCTGATGCCAGAATAAGTGGCATCAAATAGCCCCATTTAAAGGGAACCTGTCACCAGGTTTGTCCCATATAACCTTTGGCCACCGCTTCTCAGCCCTGTGTTGTTATTCTAGAATGCTGTACATAAGTCGCCAAGCCGGCCTGCTACAAAACAAAAAGACCTTTTTATTATACTCTCCTACGGCGCGGTCTGGTCCGGCATCCTTCTCTACTTTGTGTGGGCAGATCAAAGCACTGTTCTGCGCATGTGCGAGAAAAGGCCAAAGAGTTCTAACACATGCACACTACAGTACTTAGCCCTGTGTAGGAGCGCGATGCTGGACACCGTATGACATAGGATACGTCATCCATACAAAGCTGAGAAGGATAAGGACATCGCAAGGAGAAAGGAGGTGCTGGACAAGACCAGTGACACCCATTGGTCCGGACCGCCCTGTAGGGGAGTATAACAAAATGGTTGTTTTTTTTTGCTTTGCAGGGCGGCTTGGATACTTGTATACAGCATTCCAGTATGCTGTAACAGGGATGAAAGGTGGCGGCCGTAGGGTATGTGGGAATAACCTGGTGACAGGTTCCCTTTTTAAAAGTGTGTTTAAGCATATATACACACACTATGGGCAGAAATGAATATGAACATTTATCTAACAATGGAAATGCATAATTATGCAATAAATATAGAAGAAAACTTTCGGCGAAGGGCACTGGTCCTGAGCAAAACAGAATCGTAAAAGGAACCGTCAATCAATGGCACAGATGTGATGGCCCTTTCTGAAACTGCAGCGACCAGGAGAGCCGTTGGTTTTATCATGGGGGCATGCATACTATCATGTGAGCTGTGGCTGTAAGCACGCTCCTTGGATCTATTGGAATCTTGCTCTACACAGATGTGCTGCAGAGTAATTAGAGCCGCTGCTCACACTATAGTGCACACCCCCATGACCGAAAGCCGGCGGCTCCTTGGAGGAAATAGGTGATTTCCGGGAGAGAAAGAACTTGTCTAGTAAGGCCGCATTGTTATAATAAATGTGCAGATAAGTAGTTTATCTGCAGGTAAGTTAGCATTTTCCGAGATGACTAGTACACTTCAAAGAAACCTCTGATAGAAAATAATACTCGTGTCAAGGGATTCCTGATCAGAGGTGTAAGAAATCTCTTAGGTATCAATTGCTGAATACATTACATGGTGGAGCTTTATGACATAAAAGTGGTGCTTTAAATAAATGATCAGAAAATAAATCACCGCATAAAAATGACAGTATCTGACTCCTGGCATGTTATATGGTGACATGTAAAACTTGATGAATTTGGAACTAAGGGCTCGCACGTCACCTTATAAATCTGAGGAGTGCTGTCCTAATGACCCATGTTACTCAATGAGGCAGGTCAAATAGCCATTTTTTTTTTTTTTGCACTGACTTGTCAGAAATAAAATCACAGTATGCTATCGTATGAGATTGCCCATTTAAGCCTATAGGTGCTGGGAAAATTTGGTTGCCACAGTATAGCTCCCGTACGTCTACTATGATGCTGTTAATTTGTGTCATTAGTTTTGCATTAGTGTCAGAATTTGGCAGCATTGTGATCGTATGAAACTGACCCCTTAGTGGATCCAAGTTTTGAGGTTCATATGTGCAAAATATAAAAACTTTATTCCAGAGAAATCCATATTTTTATTAATATGTAAAAGAGCTGTGTAGATTGTTGTGATCCTAATGGCAGAGGATCTCAGGGTCTTCAGCAAAGTCTGCAAACATAAAAACTAGCTCTTAGGGAAGTGGTAACTGAGCTGACCACATACCTGATCCTAGCCCACAAATAATAGCAGCCGGGGAACGTGCCTACGTTGGTTCTAGACGTCTTGCGCCAGCCGGAGATCTAACTAACCCTTTCAGAGAAAATACAGACCTCACTTGCCTCCAGAGAAAGATACCCCAAAGTAGATACAGGCCCCCAACAAATAATAACGGTGAGGTAAGAGGAAAGGACAAACGTAAGTATGAACTAGATTCAGCAAAGAGAGGCCCACTAAATAATAGCAGAAATATAGAAAGCGGACTTATGTGGTCAGCGAAAAACCCTACTAAAATATCCACGCTGAATATCCAAGAACCCCCGTACCGACTAACGGTATGGGGGGAGAATATCAGCCCCCTAAGAGCTTCCAGCAAAATCAGGAATCACATTATGAACAAGCTGGACAAAAAACAGAATAATACAAATAAACAAAAAACAAGAAAGCAGGACTTAGCTTATGTTGCAAAAATCAGGACCAGTAGACAAGAGCAACCAGACAAGGACTGATTACATGGATGCCAGGCAATGGACTAAGACTCCAGGAAGTTTAAATAGAAACACCCAGAGTCTTAACGAACAGGTGACTACCAACCTGGGGAAAGAGTATCCAAGAGCCATACCGCGAGTGACCACAAGAGGGAGCCCAAAAGTATAGTTCATAACAGTATGCCAGGCCACTGAATAGTTAATGCATTGCAGAAGTGGGATTAAAAGAAAAGAAAGAAGTTCTGAGTTGTTGTTTTTTTTTTTTTCTTCCTTCCCCTTTACCTCTGAATGGCTTGAAACTCTGCTGCAGACATGAATGTGCAAACTCTGATTACTGGTGTGGATCAGCTTGCTGCTTGTGTGCAGAGCATTCAGGATTTTGTTATTGGCAGTCCTATGTCAGAGCCTAAGATTCCTATTCCTGAGCTGTTCTCTGGAGATCCTCTGCCATACCGCGAGTGACCACAAGAGGGAGCCCAAAATATAGTTCATAACAGTAGATCTATGGACCAAACATTGAGAATCGTCCTCTAGGGCATATTTTAAATGGAAGTATGTTAAGTGTCAGACATGTACAGTTGTGGCCAAAAGTATTGACACCTCTGCAATTCTGTAAGATAATACTCAGTTTCTTTCTGAAAATGATTGCAAACACAAATTCTTTATTATTGTCTTCAGTTAACCCCTTTACCCCCAAGGGTGGTTTACACATTAATGACCCGGCCAATTTTTACAATTCTGACCACTGTCCCTTTATGAGGTTATAACTCTGGAATGCTTCAACAGATCCCCGTGATTCTGACATTGTTTTCTGGTGACCTATTGAGCTTCATGATAGTGGTAAAATTTATTTGATATTACCTGCGTTTATTTGTGAAAAAAATGGAAATTTGGCAAAAATTTTGAAAATTTTGCAATTTTCCAACTTTGAATTTTTATGCCCTTAAATCACAGAGATATGTCACACAAAATACTTAATAATTAACATTTCCCACATGTCTACTTCACATCAGCACAATTTTGGAATCAAAATTTTTTTTTTGTTAGGGAGTTAAAAGGGTTAAAATTTGACCAGCAATTTCTCATTTTTACAACACCATTTTTTAGGGACCACATCACATTTGAAGTCATTTTGAGGGGTTTATATGATAAAAAATAACCAAGTGTGACACCATTCTAAAAACTGCACCCCTCAAGGTGCTCAAAACCGCATTCAAGAAGTTTATTAACCCTTCAGGTGTTTCACAGGAATTTTTGGAATGTTTAAAAAAAAATGAACATTTAAATTTTTTCACAAAAAATTTACTTCAGCTCCAATTTGTTTTATTTTACCAAGGGTAACAGGAGAAAATGGACCCCAAAAGTTGTACAATTTGTCCTGAGTACGCCGATACCCCATATGTGGGGGTAAACCACTGTTTGGGCGCATGGCAGAGCTCGGAAGGGAAGGAGCGCCATTTGACTTTTCAATGCAAAATTGACTGGAATTGAGATGGGACGCCATGTTGCGTTTGGAGAGCCACTGATGTGCCTAAACATTGAAACCCTCCACAGCTGACAACATTTTGGAAAGTAGACCCCCTAAGGAACTTATCTAGGTGTGTGGTGAACACTTTGACCCATTAAGTGATTCACAAAAGTTTATAATGTAGAGCCGTAAAAATAAAAAAAATCATATTTTTTTCAGAAAAATGATCTTTTCGCCCCCAATTTTTTATTTTCTCAAGGGTAAGGCTACGTTCACATTTGCGTTGTGCGCCGCAGCGTCGGCGCCGCAGCGCACAACGCAAACAAAAACGCAGCAAAACGCATGCACAACGCTGCGTTTTGCGCCGCATGCGTCGTTTTTTTCATTGAATTTGGACGCAGCAAAAATGCAACTTGCTGCGTCCTCTGCGCCCCGACGCGGGCGACGCATGCGGCGCAAAACGCAAGTGCGCCGCATGTCCATGCGCCCCCATGTTAAATATAGGGGCGCATGACTGGAATTGAGATGGGACGCCATGTTGCGTTTGGTGAGCCACTGATGTGCCTAAACATTGAAACCCCCCACAAGTGACACCATTTTGGAAAGTAGACCCCCTGAGGAACTTATCTAGGTGTGTGGTGAACACTTTGACCCATTAAGTGATTCACAAAAGTTTATAATGTAGAGCCGTAAAAATACAAAAAAAAATTCCCACAAAAATTATTTTTTAGCCCCCAGTTTTGTATTTTCCCAAGGTTAACAGAAGAAATTGGACCCCAAAAGTTGTTGTCCAATTTGTCCTGAGTACGCTGATACCCCATATGTGGGGGGAACCACCGTTAGAGCGCATGGGAGACCTCGGAAATGTCATGTCGGACGCTGTTCAGACCAGGTTGTCCGACAGACAGCGGTAATTCCGCTTTTGACCACTATTTGCTCATTGGCGTCTGCTGGATTTTGTCTAGCTGTTCCGGGGTTAATTTACCTAATCCTCGGATTGGAAGCTGGGCCATTCCCATTGCCTTTAAATAGTTCTCCTGATCATTGGGCGTCGCCGATTTATAGCTTCTGTCTTGTGCGTTGTTATCTCGGTCTGGAGTGGAGAGCTGGTTGTTGGAGATTCGTTGCTGGTGGTGTATTTTCCTTTGTCTTATTTACTCCTTCCTATATTTGTATTTATTTTGCCCTGCACATTTATAGTGTATTCCTGAGTGACTGCGTCGTGGTGTATATTTTCCTTTATCTTTGTCTGTGCTAACTGGGGGTATTGGAATATAACCTCTTCACTGGGTGGAGGGCGGAGGTATCAGCCTAGGGTTAAAACAGGAGTTAGGGTGAGGTTCGAGGCCTGGACATGCACACCATCAGTGTAAACTCCAGGTAGAGGGTCAGTCAGGATTTCCCTAGTCTGAGGGAAACTGCAGGGGCCCGGGTTTTTAGCTCGCTCACCTTGTCTCCCTGTGACATTATAATCGGCCCAACAACACAAAAAAAGGGGGGTTTCTTTTTTTATTGTGTTTTGTCATGGATCCCATGACTTCCATAACCCGCCAGTTGGAGGCGCTGTCCCTACAGGTCACTGAATTGAGGGGGGCAGTGCAGCAACAGGGACTAGCAGTATCTAATGTGCAGGCTGCAGCGACAGGAAGAGTTGCTGAGCCTAAATTTCCTTTGCCTGAAAGATTTACTGGGGAACGCAGTAAATTTGTTTCTTTTCGTGAAGCTTGCAAACTATATTTCCGCATGCGCCCGATCTCCTCGGGTAATGAGGCTCAGCGTGTGGGCCTGGTGTTGTCCTTGTTAAGCGGGGATCCCCAAGCATGGGCGTTTTCTTTGCCATCTGATCCTGTTGCATTTGACTCTGTGGAGAGTTTTTTTTCTTCTCTTGGGAAAATCTACGATGAACCTGACAGAATGGCTCTAGCAGAATCTAAGATACGCACTATTCGCCAGGGGGAGCGCGTTGCAGAGGATTACTGTTCTGAATTTCGTCGCTGGGCGATCGATACACAATGGAATGATCCAGCATTGCGGAGTCAGTTTATACATGGGATTTCTGGAAGGGTTAAAAAAGCCCTTCTGATGTACGAGACTCCTGCTTCACTAGATTCCGCCATGAGTCTGGTTGTCCGCATTGATCGTCGTTTGCGTCAGGGGAAGCATGAGACGCCGCCTGTGGGAGAAGGTTTAGGTTCACGTGAGGTTGCTGCGGGTGAGCCCACGGAACCTATGCAAATCGCAGGGGTGTCACGTCAAGCGTCAAGCCCCTGAGCTCAGGAAGCAGGGAGTCTGTTTTTACTGTGGAAAAACTGGTCATTTTATTAACATCTGTCCTCTGCTGTCTAAGAAAAACGCAACGGCGGAAAACTTCTAAGCTCAGATGGTGTGGAGGAGACCAATCTGAGCTTATGTATATCCTCCATGGTGGTTTCTCAATGCATGCTCCCTGCTAAGGTTTTTATTGCTGGCAGTGAGCTGCCAATTACTGTTTTTGTGGATAGTGGTTCAGCGACAAATCTCATTGATGAGGAGTTTGCGCGCACAGCAGGTTTTAGGATTGAAAAAACTGTCTCATCCTATCCGCGTGGTCACCATCAATGCTGCTCCCCTCTCTCAGGGGGAGATTACTGAATTTGTGGCTGAGGTGAAACTCCACATAGGAGTTCTACATTCCAAGCGGGTTACATGTAAGGTGCTCAGGAATCTTCCTGCTCAGGTGGTTTTGGGTTTTCCTTGGTTGTCTATGCACAACCCGGTAATTGACTGGAAAACTCAGGACATAATTCGGTGGAGCGAGTTCTGCCAGGAAAATTGCCTGGCCACATGTGTGGCTGCGGTGACTTCAAGCGTTCCGGAGTCACTTCTGGATTTTGTGGATGTGTTCTCTGAGAAGGGTTGTTAAGAGTTGCCGCCACATCGTCCTTATGACTGTTCTATCAGGTTTAAACCAGGGGCCAAATTGCCTAAAGCTAGGATGTTTAACATCTCCGGTCCAGAGAGACAAGCGTTAAAAGATTACATTGCTGAAAGCTTGAGCAAAGGGCACATCAGGCCGTCATCCTCGCCGGTGGCAGAAGGTTTCTTCGGGAAGAAGAAAGATGGCGGATTACGCCCGTGTTTGGATTTCAGGGAGTTGAACCAGATTACGGTTCGTGATCCATACCCTATGCCTCTGATACCAGATTTGTTCAACCAGGTGGCAGGTGCTAAGTGGTTTACCAAGCTTGACCTCGGGGCGTACAACCTCATAAGAGTCCGTCAAGGTGATGAGTGGAAGACGGCTTTTAATACCCCAGAGGGTCATTTTGAAAATTTGGTGATGCCGTTTGGGTTGACTAATGCACCCGCAGTGTTCCAAATTTATCAATGATGTGTTCTCGCATGTTTTGGGGAAATTCGTTATCGTGTATCTAGATGACATTCTCATATATTCTTGCGACCGTGATGCTCATTTAGATCATGTCAGGCAGGTGTTACAGCTTCTCAGAGAGAGTAAGCTGTATGCTAAACTTGAGAAATGTGTATTTTCTGTTCAAGAGTTGCCTTTCTTGGGTTATATTGTGTCTGCTTCTGGGTTTAAAATGGACGCCGCTAAGGTGCAGGCAGTGCTGCATTGGGAACGTCCTGATAACCTGAAAGCACTTCAGCGGTTCCTTGGGTTTTCTAACTACTATAGGAAATTTATCAAGGATTTTTCCATCATTGCTAAACCGCTAACTGACATGACTAAAAAGGGTACCAATTTCTCCGTTTGGCCTGAGGCAGCTGTGCGCGCATTTGAATTTCTTAAGAACAGTTTTGTTTCAGCCCCCATTCTTGTGCAGCCAGACATATCAAAACCCTTTGTTGTGGAAGTCGATGCGTCTGAGGTTGGTGTAGGGGCGGTACTATCTCAAGGCTCATCTTTTAGTGGTTTACGTCCGTGCGCCTATTTCTCCAAGAAACTGTCGTCCACCGAGCGTAACTACGATATCGGCAACAGGGAGTTGTTGGCAATTAAGTTGGCCTTTGAGGAATGGCGACACTTCTTGGAGGGGTTGGTACATCAGGTTACTGTTATTACCGATCATAAGAATCTGCTGTATTTGGAGTCAGCCAGGCGTCTGTCCCCCAGGCAGGCTCGCTGGGCATTGTTTTTCACGCGGTTCAATTTTGTGGTCACTTACAGACCGGGGTCTAAAAACACTAAGGCGGATGCTCTGTCCAGGTGTTTTCCGGGGGGAGAACCTCGGGAGGATCCAGTACCCATCCTCCAAAAGGGTGTTGTGGTTTCTCCCCTCACTACCGAGGTTGAGGCTGAGATTGCCGAGGCTCAGGAGGAGGTTCCATCTGAGCTTCCCGTCAACAAATCTTTTGTACCGCTTCATCTCCGCCTAAAGGTTTTGGCGGAGCATCATGCTGTCCTGGCTGGCCACCCAGGGGTTAGAGGTACCTTGGAGTTGGTGTCACGTCGGTTTTGGTGGCCCGAGATCCGACAGGACGTGGTCTCATACGTTTCAGCTTGTACCACGTGTGCTAGGGCTAAGACGCCTCGCTCCCGTCCTGTTGGCACACTACTTCCTCTTGAGGTACCTAGTAAGCCTTGGACGGAAATCTCCATGGATTTCATCACTGATTTGCCCTCATCAGCTGGGAACACAGTCATCTTGGTGATTGTTGATCGGTTTTCTAAAATGTCGCACTTTGTGTCTTTGCCTTCGTTGCCTAACGCTAAGACTCTGGCTCAGGTATTTGTGCAGGAGGTGGTCAGACTTCATGGGGTTCCGTCTGACATCGTGTCTGATAGGGGGTCTCAGTTTGTGGCAAAATTTTGGAGAGCATTTTGCTCACGGCTGGGGATCAAGTTATCTCATTCGTCTGCGTTTCATCCTCAGTCAAATGGTCAGACTGAGCGTATGAACCAAAATTTGGAACAGTATCTACGCTGCTTTGTCTCTGATAACCAGGAGGAGTGGTCTACCTTTCTTCCTTTTGCTGAGTTTGCCATCAATAATCACCGCCAGGAGTCATCTGGGGAGTCTCCGTTTTTTTGTGTTTACAGGCTACATCCTCAATTTTGTACTTTGAGTCAGAGGGGCTCTTCCGGCGTTCCGGAGGAGGACCAGTTGGGGACACAATTGTCATCAGTCTGGAGGAGAGTTAAACAGCGCCAGTTGAGTGTGGGTGCTAGGTACAAGCGTGTGGCTGACAGTAGGCGTGTGCCAGGTCCGGACCTGAGTGTGGATGACTGGGTGTGGTTATCCACAAAAAGCATAAGACTCAAGAGACCATCCCTTAATTGGGTCCAAGGTTTATTGGTCCATTTAGGGACACCGCCGTCATTAACCCAGTAGCGTACTGATTGGAGCTCCCTACGGTGTATAAGATTCACAACGTGTTCCACAGGTCTCTTCTAAAGAAGGTGGTGGGTTCTGTGGACGCGGCGCCTATGCCACCTCCAGTCTTGGTAGATAATATTTGGAGTTTGAAGTCTCCAAGGTGGTTGACTCTCGTGTAGTGCGTCGCACTTTACTGTACTTGGTACACTGGCGTGGTTATGGGCCTGAGGAGAGGTCCTGGGTACCAGCCCCGGACATTCATGCAGATCAGCTGGTCAGGTTTTTTCATCGTCGCCATCCAGACAAGCCGGGTCCTATAAGCCGTGAGGGCCCTGGGGTCCCTCGTAGAAGGCGGGGTACTGTCATGTCAGACGCTGTTCAGACCAGGTCGTCCGACAGACATCGGTAATTCTGCTTTTGACCACTATTTGCTCATTGGCGTCTGCTGGATTTTGTCTAGCTGTTCCGGGGTTAATTTGCCTAATCCTCGGATTGGAAGCTGGGCCATTCCCATGGCCTTTAAATAGTTCTCCTGTTCATTGGGCGTCGCCGATTATAGCTTCTGTCTTGTGCGTTATCTCGTGCTGGAGTGGAGAGCTGGTTGTTGGAGATTCGTTGCTGGTGGTGTATTTTCCTTTGTCTTATTTACTCCTTCCTATATTTTTATTTATTTTGCCCTGCACATTTATAGTGTATTCCTGAGTGACTGCGTCGTGGTGTATATTTTCCTTTATCTTTGTCTGTGCTAACTGGGGGTATTGGAATATAACCTCTTCACTGGGTGGAGGGCGGAGGTATCAGCCTAGGGTTAAAACAGGAGTTAGGGTGAGGTTCGAGGCCTGGACATGCACACCATCAGTGTAAACTCCAGGTAGAGGGTCAGTCAGGATTTCCCTAGTCTGAGGGAAACTGCAGGGGCCCGGGTTTTTAGCTCGCTCACCTAGTCTCCCCGTGACAGGAAATGAAGGAGCACCATTTGGAAAGCAGATTTAGATGGAATGGTCTGCAGGCATCACATTGGGTTTCCAGAGCCCCTAATGTACCTAAACAGTAGAAACCCCCCACAAGTGACCCCTTATTGGAAACTAGACCCCCAAGGAACTTATCTAGATGTGTTGTGAGAACTCTGAACCTCCAAGTGTTTACTTCAGTTTATAACGCAGAGCCGTGAAAGTAAAAAATCTTTTTTCCACAAAAATTATTTTTTAGCCCACAGTTTTGTATTTTTCCAAGGGTAACAGTTGAAATTGAACCCCAAAAGTTGTCCAATTTGTCCTGAGTACACTGACATCCAGTATGGGGGGGGGAACCACCGCTTGGGCACATGGGAGAGCTCAGAAGGGAAGGAGCGCCAGATGGAATGGTCTGCAGGCGTCACGTTGCATTTGCAGAGCCCCTGATGTAATTAAACAGTAGAAAACCCCCCCCCCACAAGTGACCCCATATTGGAAACTAGACCTCCCAAGGAACTTATCTAGATGTGTTGTGAGAACGTTGAACCCCCAGGTGTTTCACTACAGTTTATAACGCAGAGCCGTGAAAATTAAAGGGAACCTGTCACCTGAATTTGGCGGGACCGGTTTTGGGTCATATGGGCGGGGTTTTCGGGTGTTTGATTCACTCTTTCCTTACCCACTGGCTGCATGCTAGCCGCAATATTGGATTGAAGTTCATTCTCTGTTCTCCGGAGTACAAGCCAGCGCAAGGCAAAAAAAAAATTACACAAATATTTTTTTAGCCCCCAGTTTTGTATTTTCCCAAGGGTAACAGGAGAAATTGGTCCCCGAAAGTTGTTGTCCAATGTGTCCGGAGTACGCTGATACCCCATATGTTGGGGTAAACCTGTTTGTGCGCATGGGAGAGCTCGGAAGGGAAGGAGCACTGTTTTACTTTATCAACGCAGAAATGCCTGGAATTGAGATCGGACGCCATGTCGCGTTTGGAGAGCCCCTGATGTGCCTAACCAGTGGAAACCCCCCAATTATAACTGAAACCCTAATCCAAACACATCCCTAACCCTAATCTCAATGGCAATCCTAACCATACCCCTAACCCTGACACACCCCTAACCCTAATTCCAACCCTATTCCCAACTGTAAATGTAATCCAAACCCTAACTTTAGCCCCAACCCTAACTGTAGCCCCAACCCTAACCCTAATGGGAAAATGGAAATAAATACATATTATTTTTTAAATTTTTCCATAACTAAGGGGTTGATGAAGGGGGGTTTGATTTACTTTTATAGCGGGTTTTTTAGTGGATTTTTATGATTGGCAGCCGTCACACTAAAAGACGCTTTTTATTGCAAAAAATATTTTTTGCGTTACCATATTTTGAGAGCTATAATTTTTCCATATTTTGGTCCACAGAGTCATGTGAGGTCTTGTTTTTTGCGGGACGAGTTGCTGTTTTTATTGGTAACATTTTCGGGCACGTGACATTTTTTGATCGCTTTTTATTCCGATTTTTGTGAGGCAGAATGACCAAAAACCAGCAATTTATGAATTTCTTTTGGGGGGGAGGGGGGGGTGTTAATACCTTTCCGCGTTTGGTAAAATGGATAAAGCAGTTTTAGTCTTCGGGTCAGTACGATTACGGCGATACCTCATTTATATCATTTTTTTATGTCTTGGCGCTTTTATAATATAAAAACTATTTTATATAAAAAATAATTATTTTTGCATTGCTTTATTCTGAGGACTATAACTTTTTTATTTTTTCGATGACGCTGTATGGCGGCTCGTTTTTTGCGGGACAAGATGACGTTTTCAGCGGTACCATGGTTATTTATATCCGTCTTTTTGATCGCGTGTTATTCCACTTTTTGTTCGGTTGTATGATGATAAAGCGTTTTTTTCACTGAAGGGGTTAACTAGTGGGACAGTTTTATAGGTCGGGTCGTTACGGACGTAGCGATACTAAATGTGCACTTTTATTGTTTTTTTTTTTTAATTTAGATAAAGGAATGTGTTTATTGGAACAATATATATTTTATTTATTTAGGGGTTTTTGTTTTTTTTTCACACGTTTTTTTTTTTTGGTTTTTTTTTATACTTTGCCCCAGGGGGGACATCACAGTAAAGTGACAGATCGCTGATCTGACACTTTGCTGTGCACGGTGTCAGATCAGTGATCTGACATGCACAGCAGTGAGGCTTCCCGGTGCCTGCTCTGAGCAGGTGCTGTGAAGCCACCTCCCTGCAGGACCCGGATGCAGCCCCGTGGCCATTTTGGATCCGGGGCCTGCAGGGAGGAGACGCTCGGTACAAGGTGAGCACATCACCTTGTACCGATCGTCTCAGGGAAGCACTCAGGGAGCCTCCTCCCTGCGCGATGCTTCCCTATACCGCCGGAACACTGCGATCATGTTTGATCGCAGTGTGCCGGGGGTTAATGTGCCGGGGGCGGTCTGTGCTCCTGTCACATAGTGCCAAATGTCAGCTGCGATAGTCAGCTGACACCCGGCCACACTCCCCCCGTGAGCGTGGCTGATTGCATATGACGTACTATCCCGTCACTGGAAATTAAGTCCCAGGTCACCTTGACGGGATAGTACGTCATGGGATTAAAGGGTTAATCATATGCTTGTGTTCTCAATGGAGTGTTTTTCCTGCTCCGATTATATGGGGGAAAAAAAACGCATTATGCAATTGCATGTGAAATTTTTATTGTGCCGGTCCGTGACCGCTCCTGGCACAGTGCCGGATGTCAGCTGCGATAGTCAGCTGACACTCGGCCGCGCTCTCCCCGTGAGCGCGGCCGATCGCTCTGGACGTCCTATTCCGTCCTTGGGAAGTAGGGCCCACCCCACATGGACGGAATAGTACGTCCAATGGCAGAAAGAGGTTAATTTGTCTTAAATGAAAAAACACAAAAAGAATTGTCCTAAAGTCTAATTGGATATAATTCCACACCAAACATAAAAAAGGGGGTGGATAAAAGTATTGGCACTGTTCGAAAAATCATGTGATGCTTCTCTAATTTGTGTAACTAACAGCACCTGTAACTTACCTGTGGCACCTAACAGGTGTTGGCAATAACTAAATCACACTTGCAGCCAGTTGACATGGATTAAAGTTGACTCAACCTGTGTCCTTGTATGTACCACATTGAGGATGGAGAAAAGAAGGAAGACCAAAGAACTGTCTGAGGCCCTGAGGAACCAAATTGTGAGGAAGCATGAGCAATCTCAAGGCTACAGGTCCATCTCCAAAGACCTGAATGTTCCTGTGTCTACCGTGTGCAGTGTCATCAAGAAGTTTAAAGCCCATGGCACTGTGGCTAACCTCCCTAGATGTGGACGGAAAAGAAAAATTGACGAGATTTCAACGCAAGATTGTGCGGATGTTGGATAAAGAACCTCGACTAACATCCAAACAAGTTCAAGCTGCTCTGCAGTCCAAGGGTACAACAGTGTCAACCCGTACTATCCGTTGGCATCTGAATGAAAAGGGATTGTATGGTAGGAGACCCAGGAAGACCCCACTTCTTACCCTGAGACAAAAAAAAGCCAGGCTGGAGTTTGCCAAAACTTACCTGAAAAAGCCTAAAACGTTTTGGAAGAATGTTCTCTGGTCAGATGAGACTAAAGTAGAGCTTTTTGGGCAAAGGCATTAACATAAGAGTTTACAGGAGAAAAAAAGAGGCATTCATAGAAAAGAACAGTCCCTACAGTCAAACATGGTGGAGGTTCCCTGATGTTTTTGGGTGGCTTTGCTGCCTCTGGCACTGGACTGCTTGATTGTGTTCATGGCATTATGAAGTCTACCAACAAATTTTGCAGCATAATGTAGGGCCCAGTGTGAGAAAGCTGGGTCTCCCTCAGAGGTCATGGGTCTTCCAGCAGGGCAATGACCTAAAACACACTTCAAAAAGCACTAGAAAATGGTTTGAGAGAAAGCACTGGAGACTTCTAAGGTGGCCAGCAATGAGTCCAGACCTGAATCCCATAGAACACCTGTGGAGAGATCTAAAAATGGCAGTTTGGAGAAGACACCCTTCAAATATCAGGGACCTGGAGCAGTTTGCCAAAGAAGTATGGTCTAAAATTCCAGCAGAGCATTGTAAGAAACTCATTGATGGTTACCGGAAGCGGTTGGTCGCAGTTATTTTGGCTAAAGGTTGTGCAACCAAGTATTAGGCTGAGGTGCCAATAATTTTGTCTGGCTCATTTTTGGAGTTTTGTGTGAAATGATCAATGTTTTGCTTTTTGCTTCATTCTCTTTTATGTTTTTTCATTTAAGACAAATTAAATGAAGATAGTAATACCAAAGAATTTGTGACAGCAATCATTTTTAGGAAGAAACTGAGTATTATCTGACAGAATTGCAGGGGTGTCAATACTTTTGGCCACAACTGTAACTAGCACAGGACAGTGGAACTGAACTTTGTCGTCTTACAAACACGATAGCAGCTGCAGCTCTCACAGCTCTGCTGTACTGCAACCTGCCTGTGAGATGGAAGCAGAGAGGAACCTGCAGATGGCTGCGGTATAATCACACACAGCTCTGCAGAGAGATCAGGAGCGGCCATCACACTGGTAACGCTGCCTTCATGTAAAATATCTCTGGAGGCAGAGTCTCGTGTAGGCCAGTGTTTGGTCCATTGCCTGGAACAAATCATTTACATATAAGAAAAACATGGATATCTCTGGAGTAAGACATCTTATTGCGGATATCAAGGTATCCTTTTATTCAGCTTCCTATGATGTATGTGTCCATATAGATGGCTTAGGAAGGTTGATCCTACTGACAGATTTCCTTTAAGTACTCCTACTATCTATGTACCAATATCGGTACAATATCACGTGTTGGCAAAAGGCTAGACTGTGACTCGCATTTATCAAGTGTGGCCATGCATATCGCACATTAAAGGCCCATTTAGTAGAGTCTGTGATCTGTGAATGAATATTTGCAGGAACACTAGCTCACGATTATCAGCCGGTCAACATGCCAGCGATCACCTGCTGAAAAATCAAAACACGTGACCAGATCATTGACTGCATAGGAAAATCACCAGCAAGTAGCCCCATGTAAACGGCTGTGCTGCCAACCCACATGATGCTGTATGAGGTAAGAATGCTCATATTAATGATCGTTTGTTACTCATCAGTTTGTATTGGCTTGTCCAAACCCTCCATTAAAGGGACTCTCAGCACAGAATGACTCTGTACATCATGGCGGGGCCAATCATTTCTATACACCTTCTTTACAGCTTGTTTTCCCTCAGTCTTCACCCCCTCCTTTTTGACAGCTGAGGCTTCATAGGGCCAGAGAAGGGAGTCAATTGAGTAAATCAAGTATTGGGAAATCCTAGGAGGAAATATTGTGCCTTCTATGAGGAAGCTGAAGCTTGGGCATCTTTGGAACTTCCAGCAGGACCATGATCCAAGCATGAGAGTCCACTGAGACTTGACTTCAGAAGATGCTCTGAAGATTCTGGAGTTACGGTCACCGTCACCTGAAACTGGCGATGCATCACATTTGCAGCAGGTTATGACAGCCAAAGTTGCTCTGCTAAGTACTAGAGACTCTTATAATGCGGATGGATAATCTTGAGACTGCAGCAGTCATTAAATGTGACACTTTGTGTTGAATTTGTTAATTAGTTGTTGATCTTTTTAAATTATTCTTCTGTGGTTGTGAACAGCAGAAAGTTTGTAAATTTTACTAAAAAGCCTAAATTGCACTGGGGGAAGATGCATCATGTTGATTGCCATTGCATATACTAAAACATTATTAAATACTTGTAACTTTGCACATTATCAAATGAGATCAAGTCTGAAAGTTATGTGATCATTTAACCATGAAGTCATAGCAGTTGCTTCTCTTCCGTGGCCTCAAGCATAAAAACATGTATGAGCTGTATGTAGAGTGCAAACCCATTGTAAGTCATATAAAACTGAAATATTGTATATTGCTCTCTTCAAACTTTTTTTTTTCAAGAAAATTAGGGACATGTACTCCCTATATTTTAAGGTTAAATTTACACATCTGTATAAATCTGTTTTTCACTGACCCATATGCTTTCATTGATCCATACAAAAGCTGATCCATGTGTCTGATGCGTGAGACTCCGCGCGTGTCCGTTCTGGACAAACAAATTAAAGCTGCATGCACTCTGTAACACTATAGCATGCAAACATGGGATATATGGAATTGGAGCTGCATTGCTGCACTAGGAAAAAAAAAGTTAAAATGAAGATACTTAGCTCATAAATTGGCCATTTAATGTAAGCTCAACAGCATCAACAAGGTGACCTTTTCTGGGCACCTATCCTAATAGAATACGTCTCCTGGGCCGATCGTCTACCATGGATAGGTAGGGATTGAGCTGTGATTAAAATCGCCCACAGTCAGAAAGCATGTGTATACAGATATCAAAGACTGACCGTCCCTTCCAAACAAATACAGGTGTGAACAGGTGCATACCAAGAGAGCCACTTCCGTATGTAGCTAACAAATTACTGTTCTCCACCCAAGGTCACCTTGTTGGCTGCTGGGCATACATGAATTGGCCAGTTTATTCTCCAAGTATCTTCATCTTAACTTTTTTTTTTCTAGAGCAGCAGTGCAATTCCAATGTTATATATTTCATGTTTGCATACTCTAGCATTACAGAGTGCTGCTTTATTTGTTCGCTACATATGGAAGTGGCTTTTAGCTCGCACTCGCACCTGTTTTTCTGTTTGGAAGTGACTGTCAGTCTTTGACATTTTGGACATCAGACAAAGCTATTAACCCATTATCTACCAATGTCCTTTTTTTGGGACGCCTAATCTTTAGCTTCTAGCAACTAAGATTTTATAATTGGGTCCAATTTTTTTGTGTTGTGTTTGTAAAATGAATGTTTTCAAAATAGGAAATCATGTCATTGTCATTTTTAAATGAATATTGGGACACCCTTTTCTGAAAAATCCGTACTTGTAAAAATTTTAATTTGGCAAGTAATGGGTTAACGAGCAAATTGTGCATGTTGAACTGGACACATGATGTAATAGTGGCTGTAGAACAAAAAAAATATATATTTTTTTTAATTTTGCCTCTAGTTGCCAAGATATTAGCAATCAAAGTATTTGGCACTTTAATGAGTTATCAGATCGTTTTCACCAGGGGCATAAGATTGGCTAAACCATTTAAAAATATACAGCTAAGGCCGGTTTCACACGTCAGTGGCTCCGGTACGTGAGGTGACAGTTTCCTTACGTACCGGAGACACTGACACACGTAGATCCATTAAAATCAATGCATCTGTGCAGATGTCATTGATTTTTTGCGGACCGTGTCTCCATGTGCCAAACACGGAGACATGTCAGTGTTTGTGGGAGCGCACGTATTACACGGACCCATTAAAGTCAATGGGTCCGTGTAAAACACGTACCTCACACAGACGTTCTCCGTGTGCAGTCCCTGTGCCGTGCAGGAGACAGCGCTACAGTAAGCGCTGTCCCCCCCACATGGTGCTGAAGCCGCCATTCATATCTTCCCTGCAGCAGCGTTTGCTGCATAGAAGATATGAATAATAATTTAAAAGAAAGATCTATCTGTCCCCCGCCCTCCCACCCCCTGTGCGCCCCCCCACCCCCTGTGCGCCCCCCCACTGTTCTGAAAATACTCACCCGCCTCCCTCGCAGTGTCCTGTCCTGGCCGCACCTTCTACTGTATGCGGTCACGTGGGGCCGCCGATTAGAGTCATGAATATGTGGCTCCACCTCCCGTAGGGGTGGAGCCGCCTATTCATGACTGTAAATGAGCGGCCCCACGTGACCGCATACAGTAGAAGGTGCGGCCAGGACAGGAAGCAGCGACAGCCAACGAGGGAGGCGGGTGAGTATTTTCAGAACAGCGGGGGGGCGCACAGGGGGTGGGAGGGCGGGGGACAGATAGATCTTTCTTTTAAATTATTATTCATATCTTCTATGCAGCAAACGCTGCTGCAGGGAAGATATGAATCGCGGATTCAGCACCAGATGCTGGTACGTGTGGTACCCAGCACGGTGCGTGTGGTACCCGGTGGGCACACGTGTGCCGCACGTGTGCCACGCTGATGTACACCAGAAACGTAGGGGCACACGGACACGGATAATTCCGGTACCGATTGTTTCCGGTACCGGAATTATCTGGACGTGTGAGACTGGCCTCAGGCTGTGTGCACACTGATATATTTTTTTTCTAGGCCAAGTTCCCACAATAATAATAAACTTTATTTTTATATAGCGCTAACATATTCCGCAGTGCTTTACAGGTTGCACACATTATCACCGCTGTCCCCAATGGGGCTCACAATCTAAATTCCCTATCAGTATGTCTTTGGAATGTGGGAGGAAACCGGAGTACTCGGAGGAAACCCACGTAAACACGGAGAGAACATACAAACTCCTTGCAGATGTTGTGCTTGGTGGGATTTGAACCCAGGACCCCAGCGCAGCAAGGCTGCAGTGCTAACCACTGAGCCACCGTGCTGCCCACAATGAACTTTTGACGAGTGTTCGGATGTTGTTGGGTTTTTTTTTTTGTTTGTTTCTTTTTCATTTCTTGAAGTGACTTTGAAATATCTGAAGCATTCTCCATCAGTAGCCGCTTCAAAAAAGTGATTAGTTTTTGTTTTTTCCCCCCAGGTGTTTTTCAAAATCTGAATTGGGTAAAAAAATACTCAAAAGACTGAACACTGGCTCCGCAATGGATATGAATAGGAAGATTCTTTCAAGTGGGTTTATATGTATAGTGCTGACTGAGATAACACCAAAATCACATATCAGACACACACACAGTAAATCCCCAAGTGAAGTCATAATATTTATGACTGCTCTTACCCATCACTGCCTTATGGTGCCGCCCCGACGCGCGTTTGCATGGGCTTCTTCCAGGAGCTGCTGCGGCACCATAAGGCAGTGATGGCTAAGAACAGTCATAAATATTATGACTTCACTTGGGAATTTACTGTGTCTGTGCTGATGAGATTACACTGGTCTTTCTGAATATATTGGTACTGTCACTTTATTTTTTATATGGATCTGAAAACTGAGATCTAGCCTAGCATACTGCACTAATGGTGTCATATATTTGTTGCACCTGTTTCTCCTTGATTGAAACTCTGTCAAGTATCTAGATGTTATTGTAGAAGTGCCTTTTTATATGTATTAATAATAAAATTACTTGATTTTTCATTCTTTGGTGGATTGATTACTCTATTTTCTTGCATGTTTACAAGTGATAAGAACACAGCCTGGTTACATACTATGGTGAGACATTTATGGTGTAACAAATATGAAAATTCGTATTAGGCCAAACAAAATGTTATTTAAAAGCAAATCACAAGGCGATAATGCACCAAGAACTACAGCTGGGAGATTTGCTCATTTTAATAGAGTGGACCCAAGTAGTTTGAATATTTTACTGCCGCAGTAATAATGATTACAGATAAAACCATTACAACAGGAAATAGTGTTGAAAACAAGATAATAAATGTTTTATGGGACCATGGTTAGCCTTACCTTGTAAAATTCCAGAGCCAATTGCCTATCCACCTTAAGAATGTTAAGATGAGTCAATAAAACTTGCCCTGAATAGTTTTACAGTACTGTAGGTCAGGGATGCTGCAAACCATATTCTTCCACCACAAGGGAATGAAAATGGGTAATAATGTATGAAAGGATATATTTTATCAATTGCCGCTACTCATATTGAATTATGATGTGCAAATTTTAAAACCTGATTCATCTTACAACGACCTTCCTTGTACTTTTAAGACAATGGAGAGCCACTAACTTGTAGTGGGTCTGTCACTGGTGGGTCTAGTCTGTCCAGGTATTAAACAGATGGCTTGTAGCGCATCTGTCTGCAGTCCCTCTCTCCCTGCAGAGATCAGCGTACTCGCCGCCAAGGCTCTCGTCCTGCTCCTTCCGGGTCTGCTGCTGCCCTAGGTGCATGCACTCCTAGCAGGTCTTAAGGACTTAACCCTAAAAGGGGTGTTTGATACTGTGACTGCACTTAATGGTGTTGCTCAATAGTTGGGTTCTGACATCCGATACTCGTACTTTGCTGTAAATGGGAAGTTAAGCTGCGAGAGGAGGTAATTGAGCAGTTACTGGTGCCAAGGCCATACAGACACAAGGTGTTAGACATGGCTCATACACATGTGTTAGGTGGTCATGTAAAAGGTGATGAGGGAGTTGTGCAAAACCCTAAAAATCACAACTCTTTACCTCAGTTTACCATCCAGATGGATGGCTTAGTGGAAAGGTATAATGAAACCTTGAAGACTATGTTGAAGAAGGTCATAGAGAAGGACAGCTGAGACTGGGACTGTCTACTGCTGTACCTTCTGTTCTCCATCAGAGAAGTTCCACAGGCCTCTACTGTATTCTCCCCTTTTGAACTGTTGTATGACCGACACGCCCGTGGACTACTGGATGTAGCAAAGGAGACATGGGAGGCGGAGTCTACACTCTATAGGAGTGTAAATCGAACATATGGCCCTGATGCAACAGAGAATTGCTGAGGTGATGCCCATTGTGAAAGAACACCTTCTAAAAGCACAAGAGGCACAGTTGAGGGTCTACAATTGATCAGAAAGGGTGAGACACTTCAAACCTGGGGATCAGGTACTGGTGCTGGTACCTACGGTGAAGAATAAATTCCTGGCCAAGTGGAAGGGCCCCAATGAAGTAGTTGAAAAGGTTGGCAATCTCAGCTATAAAGCCCACAAACCAGGGAGAAGGAAGCCCTACCAGGTGGACCACACCAACCTGATTAAGCCATGGCAAGATAGGGAGCATGTGGAAGCTCCATGTTTGGTGGCTAAGTCTGAAGCCAACGTGGAAGAGGTTTAGGTGGCAGAGTCATTGTTACATGCCCAAAAGCAACAGTGCCAAGAGTTGCTACATCAGAACAGAGACCTGTTCTCAGAACTAGCATGTTGTACTCGGATCATAGAGCATGAGGTTCCTACAGAGCCTCATGTCTGGGTAAACTTGAAGCCATATCAGATTCGCAAAGCCCACCGAGAGGTGATCTTGAAAGAGGTGAAGCAGATGTTGAGCCTGTGAGTAATTGAAGAGTCCAAGAGTGGCTGGTCTAGTCCCATTGTCTTAGTGCCAAAACCAGATAGACAATGGTGGTTTTGCAATGGCTATTGGAAGCTGAATGAGGTCTCTAAGTTCAATATGTACCCAATGGCCCGTGTCGATGAATTGAGTGAAAGGCTAGGGCCGGGCCGGTACATTACTACCCTAAACCTCACAAAAGGGTATTGGCAAATTCCCATGTCTCGACACCAAAGAGAAGACTGCCTTCTCAACGCCAGATGGATGCTTCAGTACACAAAGATACTGTTTGGGTTACAAGGAGAACCAGCCACCTTCCAGAGAGCCATGTACCTGGTCCTAACTCCCCACAAGTGGTACACAGTGGCCAACCTGGATGACAATGTGATCTTCAGCCAGGATTGGGGAAGCCATCTGAGCAAGGTCCAGGCGATACTTGATGCTCTACGGAAGGTGGGGTTTTCCATAAATCAGAAGAAATGTGCCATGGTAATGGAGGAAGCTAAATACTTGGGCTATGTTGTAGGCAGAGGCATAATAAAGCCCCAAATAAATAAAGTGGGTGCAATCCAGATTTGGTCACAGGCAGGTCAGAGCGTTCCTGGGCATCGTGAGCTATTACCGCCGGTTTATCTCTAACTTTGCCATGATTGTCTCCCCTTTGAAGGATCTCCTTAAAGGGACAAAGTTGACTATGGCTAAGTGGTCTCTAGAAGCTGAGATGGCCTCCCAAAAACTGAAGCTAGCTCTGTATAAACAGCTAGTGTTGGTGATACCGGATTTCTCTAAGGAGTTTGTGGTGCAGACAAACATGTTAGATGTCAGACTGTGCGCTGTCCTATCACAAGAAGTGAATGGGAACGAGCACCCGATAAAGTATTTAAGTTGGAATCTGACATCCTGTGAGAAGAATTACTCCATAGTGGAGAAGGAATGTTTGGCCATCAAGGGGCGTTGGACACTCTAAGGTACTACCTCCTTAGGCAGGAAATTTAGGCTAGTATCATACCATGTCCCACTGAGGTGAATGAGGGAGAAGAAGGGGACAATGTCTGAGTGACAAGGTGGTTTCTAGCACTTCTGAATTTTAGCTTCTATGTAGAGCATAGACTTGGGAATCTGCATAGCAATGCTGACGCACTGTCGAGGATCCACTGTTTGGTAGTGGAAGGCCCACTGACTTTGGGCAGGGGTATGTACGATGGCCGCTGGACAGGTCCTTGAGGGAGATATGCATCATCGAGGTTGGTAGCTTCGGTGATTTAAGCCCACGAAAGCAGGCTCCAGCATTTATAGTGATGAGAGAGTTAATAGGGCGTATCAGGGCTGGATTTTATGAGCAGTCAGAGATGGGTGGCACTGACTGCTCACATATCTCAAACTTGGGGGCATGGATGATAAAATGGAGATCAAGTGTCAAATTCAGTGTCTGTGACTGGAGGTGTTGAGATCTCCAGTGTGTTTGTGAAAGGATATGGACCTGAGAGCCTGAGAGGGCAGACCCGCAGTACTATATGGTCTATGTTTTTTTCACTCTGTGCCGGAAAAGACTGTCTTTTTGTTTGCTTACACTGAGTTGTAACAAACCTGCCTATATGTTTTAATGAAACTGCTTCCTGTGCCTACCTCAACCACAGCTGAGTGAGTGAAACCCCTACACCATCTATCTATCTATAAACACACACACATATATATATATATATATATATATATATACACACACTCACTGGCCACTTTATTAGGTACACCTGTCCAACTTCTTGTTAACACTTAATTTCTAATCAGCCAATCACATGGCGGCAACTCAGTGCATTTAGGCATGTAGACATGGTCAAGACAATCTCCTGCAGTTCAAACCGAGCATCAGTATGGGGAAGAAAGGTGATTTGAGTGCCTTTGAACGTGGCATGGTTGTTGGTGCCAGAAGGGCTGGTCTGAGTATTTCAGAAACTGCTGATCTACTGGGATTTTCACGCACAACCATCTCTAGGGTTTACAGAGAATGGTCCGAAAAAGAAAAAAAATCCAGTGAGCGGCAGTTCTGTGGGCGGAAATGCCTTGTTGATGCCAGAGGTCAGAGGAGAATGGGCAGACTGGTTCGAGCTGATAGAAAGGCAACAGTGACTCAAATCGCCACCCGTTACAACCAAGGTAGGCCTAAGAGCATCTCTGAACGCACAGTGCGTCGAACTTTGAGGCAGATGCCCATACAGCAGCAGAAGACCACACCGGGTACCACTCCTTTCAGCTAAGAACAGGAAACTGAGGCTACAATTTGTACAAGCTCATCGAAATTGGACAGTAGAAGATTGGAAAAACATTGCTTGGTCTGATGAGTCTCGATTTCTGCTGCGACATTCGGATGGTAGGGTCAGAATTTGGCGTAAACAACATGAAAGCATGGATCCATCCTGCCTTGTATGGAGCATCTTTGGGATGTGCAGCCGACAAATCTGCGGCAACTGTGTGATGCCATCATGTCAATATGGACCAAAATCTCTGAGGAATGCTTCCAGCACCTTGTTGAATCTATGCCACGAAGAATTGAGGCAGTTCTGAAGGCAAAAGGGGTCCAACCCGTTACTAGCATGGTGTACCTAATAAAGTGGCCGGTGAGTGTGTATATATATATATATATATATATATATATATATATATATATATATATATACACTCACTGGCCACTTTATTAGGTACACCTGTCCAACTTCTTGTTAACACTTAATTTCTAATCAGCCAATCACATGGCGGCAACTCAGTGCATTTAGGCATGTAGACATGGTCAAGACAATCTCCTGCAGTTCAAACCGAGCATCAGTATGGGGAAGAAAGGTGATTTGAGTGCCTTTGAACGTGGCATGGTTGTTGGTGCCAGAAGGGCTGGTCTGAGTATTTCAGAAACTGCTGATCTACTGGGATTTTCACGCACAACCATCTCTAGGGTTTACAGAGAATGGTCCGAAAAAGAAAAAAAATCCAGTGAGCGGCAGTTCTGTGGGCGGAAATGCCTTGTTGATGCCAGAGGTCAGAGGAGAATGGGCAGACTGGTTCGAGCTGATAGAAAGGCAACAGTGACTCAAATCGCCACCCGTTACAACCAAGGTAGGCCTAAGAGCATCTCTGAACGCACAGTGCGTCGAACTTTGAGGCAGATGGGCTACAGCAGCAGAAGACCACACCTGGTGCCACTCCTTTCAGCTAAGAACAGGAAACTGAGGCTACAATTTGTACAAGCTCATCGAAATTGGACAGTAGAAGATTGGAAAAACGTTGCTTGGTCTGATGAGTCTCGATTTCTGCTGCGACATTCGGATGGTAGGGTCAGAATTTGGCGTAACCAACATGAAAGCATGGATCCATCCTGCCTTGTATGGAGCATCTTTGGGATGTGCAGCCGACAAATCTGCGGCAACTGTGTGATGCCATCATGTCAATATGGACCAAAATCTCTGAGGAATGCTTCCAGCACCTTGTTGAATCTATGCCACGAAGAATTGAGGCAGTTCTGAAGGCAAAAGGGGGTCCAACCCGTTACTAGCATGGTGTACCTAATAAAGTGGCCGGTGAGTGTATATATATATATATAAATACGGGCCCTTTGGGACACCGGGCGATGTTGAGTCGCATTCTAACTTCACAAGCTGCCTCTGATAGGCCAAAGGCAATTTATCTTCTTTATATGAAACAGCAAGAGGGGATTGGTGGAGCACAGAAAATATTTTTTTTTTCTTCAGTGGATGCAGCAGGATATTGGACATAGAGTCCCAGCCAGAATGGAGGAGATAGGGACCCAGGATGGAGCAACATAGGGGACATGGTTGAGGCAACATGGGGTCCAAGATGGGGCAACCTGGGGCCCCAGTATGGTGGACATTATTAAATAAAGGGACCCTGGTTAGGGGACATTATTAAATTAAGGGGACAGAATGAGCAATATTATTAATAGAGGGATATGTGGTTTTGTCATGGTTGGCAGTATTTGTTCCTTGTATGTGCACATGGTATTACTTGGTGGTAATATGTGGTCTGGTCATAGTGTAGTGGTATTTGTCCTTTGTATGTGGTATTATTTGGTCACTAGTTGGTGATAATATGTGGTCTGGTCATGGCGTGGTAACATTAGTCCCTTGTATGTGGTAGTATTCGGTCATCATGTCGTGGTAATATGTGGACTGGTCATGGTGTGGCTGTATTTGTCCCTTTCATATGGTATTATTCTGTCATTATGTGGTGGTAATATGTCATCTGGTCATGGTGTGATATTATTGATCAGTATTTGTAAGGCAAAACCAGGACTAGGTAGAAAATGCTGAAATAATGCACGTTTCTATTATACTTTTCCTCTGATTGTCCCACTCCTGATCTTGGCTTACAAATACTGATGTAAAATACTGACCAAATGCTGAACATCTGAACGTTGCCAAAAGATAAGTGATAAGTTATTGATAGGTGGGAGTCTGACTTCTGGAACTTGGCTGATCTACAGAATGTGCAACTTTTATCCACATTAGAATGGAGCAGCATGTACGACTCGTCCACTGATCCATGCATTCCCTAAGTGACTGTTGGCGCTGCACTTGGCTTTTTCTGGAAGCCCCAAAGAGGATGAATGGAGGTGTGGTCAGACATCTGACCTGGCGCACCATTTTAAAATGGGGATAAAAGTGCCCTCTCAGTTCCCCATTACTCCGATCAGTGCTGTTTCTAATGGTCGGGTTGCACCGATCAATATTATCATTAACACTGTAGATCGGTGATAACTTTTTTCACCGAAAAATGCAAACTACCCTAATTATACATCCCAGTTAAGGTGTGAGCACATTAGATGTGAAGGAGCCACCTTTATTTTACAGTTGATGCTCCAGTGGCTCCACTATAACAGGGATAACGGCTTACAGGTATCTGCATATAGCTGTAAGATAGGCACCTAGAGTCAATTCCTCCTGTGGGCCCCAGATATCCCAGTCCAGCCCTAGTTGTATATGCAGTGCCCGCTAGGGCTGTGGGGTACTCGGTACCGGATCTGTTATGATCCTTAGTGGTTGAGGATCACGAATTACTCCAGCTAAGTAACAAACATAGGACAAGCTCTAGGGAGGTGGCAAACTGGACTGACCGCAAATCTGAACCTATCCAAACACACTAGAAGTAGCCGGTGAACATGCCTAAAAATCCTAGACGTCTCGAGCCAGCCTGAGGAACTAACTACCCCTAGAGAGAAAGAAAGACCTCTATTGCCTCCAGAGAAATAATCCCCAAAGATATAGAAGCCCCCAACAAATAATAACGGTGAGGTAAGAGGAAGGCACATACACAGGGGTGAAAACAGATTCAGCAAATGAGGCCCACTAATACTAGATAGCAGAAAATAGTAAAGGGGTCTGTGCGGTCAGTAAAAACCCTTACAAAATATCCACACTGAGATTTCAAGAACCCCCGCACCAACTAATGGTGTGGGGGGAGAAACTCAGTCCCCTAGAGCAACCAGCAAGCGAGGAAATCACATCTTAGCAAGCTGGACAAGAAACATGATGAATGCTGATAATCAAAAAATGAACGGACAAAAACTTAGCTTGTCTTGGAGAGGCTGGGAGCAAGGTAATCACAAGGAATCTGAAGAGCACTGAATACATTGATAGCAGGCAAGGAACTGAGTATGCAGGTGAGCTAAATAGGAAACCAAACAGGATAACGAACCAGCTGATGCAGCCAACCTGCAGAAAGACAACACTACACAGTACCGCTTGTGACCACTAGAGGGAGCCTAAAAATAGAGTTCACAACACGGATCGGTCGGTTCTTAAAGGAGTGGTCACGGCAGCAGTGACCTGGTCCGTGCTCCTGGGCGCACAATGAAATAGGGATGGATGATGGAAACAAAGTTGGTAGGGGTTAAGAGGAATGTTTGTGTTGCTACCTGTGGTACTTGGGATGGCCGATGCTGCTTAAAGGGACCGCTGAGGCTTACGGTGATGCAGCAGAGTTGGAATAGCTCTCCACAGGTAGAGCTTAGTCACCAGTGTGGTTAGAGCATTAAAGTTTGTGAAGATAAATGTAGTGCAGGGTGAGTGGCGCAATAAAGAGAGAGGACACAGCAAGGTGCAGTCTTCCCGTTTTACTCACAGTTTGAATATGGTATTAAGCCGAGTGCTGTGTCCTCCAGGTGAGTGGTCCAGCAAACGGTCGCTTGGGGCACTTGTGCAGAACCCCCTTTGTATGTGCCTTTCCTGGCCTACTCTCTGAGCTGGCTCTCACCTCTCCCGCCCTTCGCTTCACACCCAGTGTTCCGAGCCGGTAGTCGCAGGTCCTATCGGGCGACATCTTCACTGTCCCCTTGACCCTCTTAGTCTACCTTATCAGCTAAATAGATGTGCTTGTGGCTGTCACACTTGCAGACATGACAGCCTCCGGGTTTCTAGCTGGTACTTGTAGTTCCTCACTAGATCAGGGGCCAGCTCCCCTACTGCGACCTGGTCCCTCCACCTGGCGATGGTCAGTGTGGATGCGGGCCCCATGGGTGGTTTCCACATTTCCTGTGCTCCTAGGACCCCATCATTCCCTCTGGGAGCTTCTTTCCTTTCTCTCTCTCTTCAGACTACCAGGAGCTACAGACCCACACTTCTGTTCTGCTTCACTTCTCCTCAGACTCCTCTGACTTCCTCACTCTCTCCTCCCCTTGTTCACTTTCTCCACCCACACCCTCTACCTAATCCCTCCCTGGCCTGGGGAGGTCTAGTGATGGGTGCAAGTTTTAGGGTTCTGTGCAGTGTTCCCTCCTTACCAGAGAGTTGGGGCACCACACCTCTAGCTGAGGTGCAGTACCTCTGTGGCGACTGGACCCTCAGGGGCGCCACATATATATATACAGGATACATACATTTAGTGTATAGAGGTGCATGCAAAGAAGAAGAATATCACTTAAAGATATAAGCAGAGAAAATTCTTGTATTCTCAGGAGAGCCAACAGTGGCTCAAGTGCAAGAAGTTATGAGTTTGAATCCCAGGACGGATTACCCCTTCCCCATATGTCCTATGTTCAAGGAGGAATTAAAGATTCACAGCATCTAAAAGATATAACCTTGCTGCAGAGCTGAAGTCTGAACATAGCTCTGACCTCCTGGGACTGTATGACATCTTCCCCAAATCAAGACAGTCCCGTTGGATCTGTAAAACTACTTATTAAATAAAGGATTAAGTTATGAGCTCTACATTGTAAAAAGGAAATAAGAGAGCTAGAAGGGTTTGAAGGTGGACAGTCAAATTTTCTAATAGATGAGAGGTCTACAAAATTCAGGAAGAAAAAATACGCCTCAGTGATGAGCATATTTACATTTATATGTATGCTCTAGGACTGGTGGGTAACTTATTTGTAACAAGTACTGCACAAGGGAGTAGTGGAGAGCTTTCACAGGTGGTTTTAAGGCATTTTAGACATCAAAATGGGAAAATGTTCTTTATAGCTAAAGTAGCCAAACTATAAAATACCTGTCCACAAGAGGCAGTACTGATGGACACTGTGCCTGTATTTATTTACATTATCATTACAGTATCATTGTCCCCAATATGGTTCAGAATCTACAGTATATTTGTCACGATTCTCTTGTCGGGTATCGCGGGACCAGGGTCTCCTTCCCTGTCCCTAATGCTAGGGGCACCCTAGTTTGTACTGTTCCCTCGATTACTTCTGATGGTGAAGACATACCTTGCCTTAGCTCCTGAGTCCGCCCTCAGTCTGTACCGCTCCCCCACCCAGGGAAGAATGGAGTACTAGTGTACCGTAATACACCAACCAGACTAACAAGGCAATACGAACAGGGATAAAGGAAAATACCAATCATACAATATACTCACACAAACAACAGAGGTATACGGAGTGAAGGATGGGTTAAAACCAAAGTAGGAGGAGGGGAATTAGCACACACCCAAAACCTAGCAACAGTCTCACATAAATCGACCAAACACCTTCTCAAACAATAATCTCCAGCCACCATCTATTAACCATGCAACATGAGCTAGCTCTGGCAGTGAGTGCTTGGCAAGGCCCAGATTATATAGGAGAAAGGAAATGGCTAACAGTGAACAGCTGAGAGCCTTAATGCAGGAACATTTCAAGGGCTTTCAAATGAGCAGACTAAACCCTGCACTGCTAAAAGAAACCTGTACCATTTAATATGAAGATGAAGTGCTTTTAATCAGTGCAGGAGAAATCATACACTGTGGTCTTCTGGCTCCTCTCTGTCGTGGTAAACTCGTGACAATATTCTTTATCATTAGCTCTTTTGAGTATGAGAGGAATCCAGAGTATTCCAAGGATAAAAAGGAGAAAACATAGAAACTCATTACAGATGTTGTCCTTGGTGGGATTGATCCCAGGACCCCAAGGATAGAGTGGTAAGAACTGAGCCGCAGTGCGGCCTGTATTCAATAATGGGCTGGATGTAAATCTAATGATAATCAAAACTGAGGGTTATAAATCATTCAGCAATGGGCAAAGTATAATTGATCTGAACCTGATAAACTTTTGTCTTTATTTCCAAACTAACTAGCTATGTAAAAGTGTATGTGGATTACGTAATAGGCAAAAAGACCTCCAAACTTCAGCTCAGCTCTAGGTTTCTGCAACACATAACTGAATATATCTAAAAGAATAGATGTCTGCCTCTTGAAAACTCAAGTCAACTATTCATACGCATAGGCAGTTGCCATAGTAATCACTATGTAATAATGGCAGCCAGAGTTAAACTAAAGAATGCCTCCTTTGGTTGGAACAGCAAGTGTCCTTGACTCCAGGCTCTTTGTCTGCAGGGCTTATGTTCACACCAACGTGCAAAGTGGTGTGAGTGTCCTCATAAACACTGCAGTGAAACGCATGACAGAACTTATTATATCTTGTTGCAAATGGTCATAGGAAAAATTCCACAGCTTCATAGATAATTTCTCCTAACATGTATTACATACATTTTTCTGTATCTTGGTAAAAATCTTTCAAAAGTATCCAGCACTTTACAAAAAGTATAATAACAAAAATATGATTTAATGATTTAATCCTATTAAAAATAAGTTAAACTATAGCAGGAGGCAGCTTACATATTTCACACCGTGTGATCAAGTTTGTAATCATATTATAGTCATTTTTCTTGTTATCAGTCCTCTTGATGAGTACTGGATGGATACCTTAACTTTTGTCAAGTCTCCGTTATCACTGTCGACACAGAATTTGTCTGAGTCGTCTTACCAATCTGATAATTTGCTATGATATTTATTATTATTACACTTAAAACTTTCAAGCCTGTGATCAATAATTTAATATCAGTGGATCAGAGATTTGAATGATTTAAGTGTAATGTTAAATATCATAGTTTTATCTATTTTCTTTCCACTTTTATCATTACTAGTCACCCAATAATGAAATTGATGATATTGTCCTCTCAGCAGTTTAGCTGTTTCAATGATATTAATCTGATAACTTGGAGAATAATAGTGAGTAGAGATGAGAAAATCGATTCAATGTGAATAGAATTAGAGTTACATTTTTTGGGCTCCAAAAGTCCTGGCGAAATAAAACAATTTGTAATTAGTGATAAGCGAATATACTCATTACTCGAGATTTCCTGAGCACGCTCAGGTGTCCTCCGGGGATTTTTTATTGCTCGGAGATTTAGTTTTTCTTACCGCAGCCGAATGATTTACATCTGTTAGCCAGCATAAATACATGTGGGGGTTGCTTGGTTGCTAGGGAATCCCCAGATGTACTTATGCTGGCTATCAGATGTAAATCATTCAGCTGAGGTGAAGAAAACTAAATCTCCGAGCATTAAAAAATCCCCGAAGGACCCCCGAGCGTGCTCGGTTAATCTCGAGTAACGAGTATATTCGCTCATCACTATTTGTAATTTTGTGCAAATTGACAAAAAACTTGGGATGATTTTTTACTACTTGCAGCAAATTACATCATCCACGGAAGGCTGACATGATCTCAGGCATGATGACCAGGACTTCCCGATAATGTCTTGCTGTGACCACATCACATGGTGTAATCCAGCCAATCAAGAGGGACTATAATAGCCTGTATAATAGCCTATAGACGAGAGACCTAGGAACCCCTGCAAATGTTTCGGCCCCAAAGCCTTCTCCCAGGGGATCTATCAAAATGTAAAAATAATTAACCCGATCAAACAACATTGCAAACATGAACAATTTAAAACGCCAAAATTGCATTTTTTGGGGGTTGCCGCATACTGCAAAAACAGCTGTCCGTATTTGGAATTTTTTTCCTTTTTTCCTGCTTTCCAAGTACAACTCGTCTCAGAAAAAACTAGTTATGAAAAATGTAAAAATGGAAATTGACCATGTCGGAAGGGGTTAAAACAATGTCACGTCTGACTAAGAAAAATTCAGAAAAATGTTGCATGAAGCACATGAGTGCCATATACTGTATGTCATTACATTTAAAACAGAAATAGTGTTGATAAATCTCCCACCGCTCTTCCCATGCATGCTGATGACGTATCTTATGCTATAACAAAATGTTTTATGGATATTATTTGTTGTAAATATGTTACCTCTACATAGAAAATATGAAATGTTGTATGCAGCCACCAGCACTGATTGGACAAGGTCACGCTGCATAGACACATCCTATTCACAATGGGTATGAGAATATGTACGGTCATTTTTGTATTTAATCCCTTAACCCCCTCCAAGTCTGTTTTCACCTTCCTGACCAGGCCACATTTTACAATTCTGACCACTGTCACTTTATGTGGTAATAACTCTGGAACGCTTCAACGGATCCCACTGATTCTGAGATTGTTTTTTGTGACACTTTGTACTTCATGATAGTGGTAACATTTGTTCAATATGACTACAATTTATTTCTGAAAAAAAAACAGAGATTTGGCAAAATGTTTGCAATTTTTCAAACTTTTAATTTTTATGCCCTTAAACCAGAGAGTTATGTCACACAAAATAGTTAATAAATAACATTTCCCACATGTCTACTTTACATTAGCATAAGTTTTGAAACATAGTTTTTATTGTTAGGAAGTTAGAAGGGCTAAAAGTTGACCAGCGATTCCTTTTTTTTTTTCTTTCATAAAATATATATATATATTTTAATTATTTTGCGATTTAAAAAAAATATTTTAACTTTTTTTTTTAACTTAGGCTACTGTCACACTAGCGTCATTTGGAATACGTCACAATGCGTCATTTAGGAGAAAAAACGCATCCTGCAAAGTTGACTGCAGGATGCGTTTTTTACCCATAGACTTACATTAGCGACACATTGTGACGTATGGCCACACGTTACATGTAACTTTTTTTGCACGTCGTGTCCGCCATTTCCGACCGCGCATGTGCGGCTGGAACTCTGCCCCCTCCTCCCCGGACATTACAATGGGGCAGCAGATGTGTTGAAAAACTGCATCGGCGGACTAGTGTGAAAGTAGCCTTAGTCCCTCTATTGGACTTTCACTTTTTGCAGTCTGATCACTGTTATAAACCGTTGCAATGCATGAGCATTTCAATGGTTTATGACTGTCGGTGCCGCCTTGCTAGACCATTTACTGCGCATGATCTAGCAAGCTTGCTAGCCCTGGTGACCCAGATATTGTCATGACGACATCAGATCACCCTGGCAATGATCGACCCCTTGCGATGACGGGGGGCAGCAATTGAAGGGGAGAGGAGGCCCCCTCCCTCTCTCTGCCTTCTAAATGCTGCTATTGATATCAGTCGCAACATTTAGGGGTTTAAACAGCTGGGGGCCGTTCCTGGCATTGCGAGCCACTTGTAAGCTGTGATGTTTCCTGAACATCTGGCGGCGATCGACCGCGCACAGAGTGCCAGGATGCATCCATACACCCAGGGCCGGACTGGCCATCTGGCAATTCTGGCAAATGCCAGAAGGGCCAGTCTGGTTGTGGGCAACCTTGTGTGCTACATTGTTAACAGAATCGGTGTTATCAAGACACCCATACTATTAAGAGTTGTGACGGAGCACCACGGGTATCATTAGAAATATTGGTGTTGTAGTAAATCTCGTTTTCCTCCAAACAGGATAATATTAGTAATATTACCCATTTGGTGCTTGGGGATGGGGACAGCATGGGCCTGTGTGATTTCAAATGACAGGGCTGAATTTCAGCCCCAGTCCGTACCTGCGATACGCCCAAGGTCGGGAAGCCCTTCAAACCTGGACGTATGGCTACGCCTAAGGTCGTGAAGGGGTTAATACGTTAATACTTTTACAAGAGCTATCACTAAATATCATCTGAAAGCAGAGTTACATAAAAAGCTTCTTGAGAATTTTTTTTAATGGGGAAAAAATATACGGTAGCATTACAGTGTAATAAATAATAATGTTGCATCTGAAAATATCATTAGCTCGAGTATAAAGATTTGCATAGATATAACATGTGCAGATGAGGACAATTTCTTTTGGAGAATTTAAAGAATATAATTGAGCAGTAATGAATCAGGAAAGATTTGCATGCTGCTATAAATAGTAATGGCAATTAATTGATATTTGGGAGATAAAAGCCTCCAAAGAGCGGTGTCTGTGATCTGTATTATGTCAGTGCGATGATTCATTACCAATCTGTCCTGAACACTGACAAGCTGGCGATTCACAAATCTCTACCACTGACAGGACAGAAATAATGGTTTCTATCTATGGCCGGCACTGTGTCATTAGCTGGAGCAGATAATATTAACGAAGAGAAACCTATAATTAGTGAATACACACTTTAGTATTAGGCCTCAGTCACACGTCCGTGTCTCACATGTCCGTGTCCTACATGTCCGTGTCTCACATGTCCGTGTCCTACATGTCCGTGTACTATCTGTGTCTTTCATAGGTTTAGCACGTACACATTATAATCTATGGCCATGTTCCTATGTTGGTCTTTTTTGCAGATTGATGACCTGTAAAAAAAAAAATCCCATCTCCGATTTTGACCCCATTTGTGGATCCAACTTGCCCATTGGTCCATGTAAAAATACGATAGCGCTCACATATTGAATCATTTAAGTGCTGTGTTTTTTTACTCTTTGATGGGTAAAAGAACATTTAAAAAAAGGGTTTTTTACTTTTTAAGATTTGCTTATATAGCACCTCCATGTTCCACAGTGCTTTATAGACATTATGATCACTGTCCCCAGTGGGACTCACAATCTAAATTCTCTATCAGTATGTCTTTGACTTGGATGAGGAAATCCACCCAAAATATTGGGATAACATCCTTCCAGATGTTGTCCATGGTGGGATTTGAGCCCAGGAAAACAGTGCTGCAAAGCAACCATGCTAACCACTGAGCCACCATGCTGCCTTACTACTCCTGCCATACTAAAAAAACAGTTGCCGCACCGATGGTAAAAACGAACACTCAGACCAGACATGAAGGAAAATTGGATCCAGCACACTTATGAGAGTTTTTTTTCTCAAGAACACAAAAAAATGGCCATCTGAATAAGGCCTTCCATCCAAGTTGTCTGATGATGCTGTGCACTTAAGCTGGAGTTACCCTAAACGACTTACCAACTATCACGACCAGCGATACGACCTGGCCGTGATCGTTGGTAAGTCGTTGTGTGGTCGCTGGGGAGCTGTCACACAGACAGCTCTCTCCAGCGACCAACGATCAGGGGAACGACTTCGGCATCGTTGAAACTGTCTTCAACGCTGCCGAAGTCTCCCTGCAGCACCCGGGTAACCAGGGTAAACATCGGGTTACTAAGCGCAGGGCCGCACTTAGTAACCCGATATTTACCCTGGTTACCATTGTAAAAGTAAAAAAAACAAAACACTACATACTCACATTCTGATGTCTGTCACGTCCCCCGCCGGCGTCCACAGGGTTAAAACTGCTTTCGGCAAGAGCGCTGCTAATATGCATGCGCTGCTGCCGAGAGCTTCCCTGCACTGAATGTGTCAGCGCCGGCAGTAACAGCGGTGATGTCACCGCTGTGCTCTGCTTTACGGCCGGCGCTGACACAGTCAGTGCAGGGAAGCTCTCGGCCAGAGCGCGTGCATATTAGCAGCGCTCCTGCCGAAAGCAGTTTTAACCCTGTGGACGCCTGGGATGTGACAGACATCAGAATGTGAGTATGTACTGTTTTTTTTTTTTACTTTTACAATGGTAACCAGGGTAAATATCGGGTTACTAAGCGCGGCCCTGCGCTTAGTAACCCGATATTTACCCTGGTTACAAGTGAACATATCGCTGGATCGGAGTCACACACGCCGATCCAGCGATGACAGCGGGTGATCAGCGACCAAAAAATGGTCCTGATCATTCCCATCGACCAACGATCCCCCAGCAGAGGCCTGATCGTTGGTCGCTGTCACACATAACGAGACCGTTAGCGGGATCCTTGCTACGTCACCAAAAGCATGACGTTGCAACGATATCGTTAACTATATCATTATGTGTGACTCAGCCTTTAGACGCTGTTTAATCAAGGAAAGATCTTTGAACAAATTCTTAAACAGCATGTATTTAAGAGCTGGGATAAGAATACAGCAATTAACCAGTCTCAGCATGGGTTTGTAGCAAACAAGTCATGCCAGACTAACCTAATTTCCTTCTATGATGAAATCACTGACTGGATAGATCAGGGAAATACGGTAGATATAGTATGTCTCAACTTCAGCAAAGCATTTGATAAAATATCTAATACTATCCTTATTGAAAAAAAGACCAAGCATGGGATTAACAATGCTACAGTTAGGTGTATTCATAACTGACTCAGTGATTGTACTTAAAGAGTGGTAATAAATGGTTGCATATCCAAATGGAAGGGTGTTTCAAGGCTTGGTTCTGGCCCCAGTGTTGTTCAACAATTTGATAAATGATTTAAATAAGGGAACTGAAGGTAGACTAATCAAATCTGCAGACAATGCAAAGTTAGGAAGGCTAGCTAACACTAGAGAATACAGAGAAAGGATTCAGAAAGATCTAGATAAGCTTGAGCAATGGATAGCGACTAATAGAATTGTATTTAACAGGGAGAAATGCAAGATTCTACATCTGGGCAAGAAGAATGCAAATTACATCTACAGAATGTGAAGAATAGAACTAAGCAACAGCACATGTGAAAAAGGCTTGGGTATACTAATAGATCACAGACTGCACATGAACCAACAGTGGGATGCAGCAGCAAAAAAGCAAACACAGTTCTAGGATGTATTGAGAGAAGCAAAGAGTATAGATCTTGTGAAATAATTGTCTCCTTCTACTCCTCCTTGGTCAGGCCTCATCAGGAATACTGCACCCAGTTCTGGGCACATTTAAAAAAGGACACTGAAAAACTGCAGCAAGATCAGAGAAGAGCTACCAGGATGGTGAGTGGACTGCAAAGTACGTCCTACAAGGAACGACTTAAGGATCTGAGAATGTTTAGCTTGCAAAAACTAATGCAAAGAGGAGACTTAATACTGTCTACAAATATCTGAAGGGCTGTCACAGGATAGAGGGACCATCCTTATTTTCATTTGCACATGGAAACATGAGAAGCAATGGAATGAAACTGAAAGGGAGAAGATACAGATTAGAAATTAGAAAAAAAAAAATTGATAGTGAGGGTGATCAATGAGTGGGAACAGGTTGTCATGAGGGGTGGTGAGTTCTCCTTCAATGGAAATCTTCAAACAGAGCTGGACAGACATCTGTCTGAGATGGTTTAGTGTATCCTGCATTGAGCAGGGGGTTGGACACGATGACCCTGGAAGTCCCTTCCAACTCTAACATTCTATCATTCTAAGATTGGCATGTTCCACCAAGAGAAATATGCTCCATTGAAGGACATTTCGGCCTTAAAGGGAACCTGTCACCTGAGTTTGGCGGGACCAGTTTTGGGTCATATGGGCGGGGTTTTCGGGTGTTTGATTCACCCTTGCCTTACCCGCTGGCTGCATGCTGGCCGTAATATTGGATTGAAGTTCATTCTCTGTCCTCCGGAGTACACACCTGCGCAAGGCAATATTGACTCATTTAACCCCTTACGGACATATGACATACTGGTACTACATATACCTGCACCCTGACTTTAATGCCATCATCTGCCTCTAACAGCTGTGGGTGAAGGGAAGTTAACCTGTTACATGCCGCTTCTAATCTGTGACAGCGATATCTAATGAGCCTTGGTAGAGAGGTGTGTCATTCAATGCGCCCATCAGCGTATCCGTGCGGCACCGATGGGTTGCCAAGACATCTGGGAGTCTGCCACCATTTCATGATGGTTCTCCTGTGAAAGCCAGTCTGTAACTGGAGACTGTGGTTTTATTTATGCACAGCAATGCTGTAGCATTGTTGTGAACACAGCACTACAAGGGATCAGGTACTCGCCGCCCTAAGGGCACTAATGAATAGAGTAAAAAATGAAAAAAAAAGAATTTAAAAATATAAAAGTCTATTCATAATAGTACAATCTAAATTATTCTGATCCGTAAACAGTGTAATGAGAAAAAAAAATGAAACGCCAGAATTATGGTTTATTGGCCACCACAAAACTGACCACCAAAATGCTATCAATAAAAACATCAGCTCAGGGCACAAATTGATGAAAAATTTTAAATTTGGAAAATAGCAACACACGAGAAATGTTTTCTTTTTTAAATTTTCAATTTTTTTTGTCACCACTGAAATAAATAAAAAAACTACCGTATGCATGTTTGGTATCTGCGTAATCGTACTGACCTGGAGAATCATATTGCCAGATTAGTTTTACTTTATAGTGAACATGGTAAATAAAAAAAATCCTAAAAAACAATGGCAGAATTGCTCTTTTTTTGCAATTTTGTTGCACTTGTCATTTTTTTCCTGCTTTCCAGTACATCATATGATAAAATAACTGGTGTCCAAAAATACAACTCAACGTGGAAAAAGAAAGAAGCTCACATATGGCTATATTGATGGAATATTAAAAAAATCTTATAGCTCTAGAAGGGGAAGAAAAACGAAAGCACAAAAATGGAAAATTGCTCTGTCACCAAGGGGTTAATTATATAGGTATCCATCATGTTGTCTGGCATCATTCTGCGTTATTTTAGGCAATCAGCCATGGAGGCTCCAAAAGTGGCTATGAGCACAGCCTCACTCAGTCCCTCTTAGTTGATAGATTTTAGCTATTACCTTTGGACTGATGCCTCTTCAGACAACCTCACCGATGGACGGGAAACCTAGGAGAAGTGGAAGGAAACCTTTATTCTTTACATAACACTTCTGGGTAAATACGTTTTTCAGGTTCCATAGTTACTTCATTAAACATAGACATTATTAATATGATGAATCGTCAGGCACAAGTTGGCACATTTTATGCATATTACTCTGTAAGGGCACCCATGGGCATGGTGAGTCAGCCAGCTTTACATATAGTAGTAGGGCACACCCCATCTGCAACTAAGTATATTTTCCCAAGGGCAAACAAACAATACAATTCTGTAGGAATTCTGAAATCTCACAACATCATAAAAGCATCACCTCTTATAGAACATAGAAATACGTGTAATATAGGTCAGATGGTTAAGTTGGTTCAACTCATCTTTTGCTGCAGAGGTGATTTTCCGAAGTTTGTTCTCGTGTGCCAAGTTCTCTCACACAGAAAAGGAAATTGTCTGCTAAAATGTATGAAGGCAGGGAGATCAGCATAGGGGAGGTCAGAATAAGCAGCTGGCTTTATTTCGTGGTCACATTGTACAGTAGCTGTTACTTTCTGGTGCTTGCACTTTTTGAACCCACTAGGAGGCATTATAGCTGCATGGGGACTTTTTCTATGGTATATAGGGCACTGTTATAGAGGCATTGAATAACACTATTGTTTGGATTGTGGCATTGTCTTGCATCAGTTGTATAGTTCTACCAAAGGGGTTGTCCGATCTAAAGCTGCAAGTCTGCAGTGTAGACTGCATATGTGACTGCAGACTTGTGAATCCTCACATAACGCTCATCACATTATTCTCGAGTACTGCGTGAGCGGGCGGTTATGTCACCTCAAGTATGTGATTTGCATACTCCCGGCCACATTCCGACTAGACTGTTTATGGCCTGGCTCAATACACTTACATTGAGCAAGGCCACGCCCATCTTGTCTGAATGTGTCCAGGAGTATGCAAATCACATACTTGTGGTCACATGACCGCCCACTGCCAACAACGGAGAATCCTCATAGTGCACAGTGCGCAAATGTGAGGATTCACAAGTCTGCAGTTACGCAGAGTGACTGCAGACTCATAGATTTAGACAGGTAGTGTGGTGATCGTTAGACAGGACAACCCCTTTAAATACATTTTTTTCAAACGAAATGTTGACCTTCCTTTTTATCATTGAATGACTGATCTGAAGCGACCGCATGGTGTGTAACGTCACTGCATTCAGCCCTTTGGTTGTCCCATTCAGCGGACTGCACCAGAAAGGCAAAAGGGCTGTAATTGACCCGTGGGATACACTTTGCATAGGTCTCGTAGAATGGATAAATTATTTTGTCAAGTGCAGATGATATCAGTTTGATTGTTGGGAATCTCTCAAGTAGCTAGAATGAAGACACTGTCGCTGTTAGGATGTGCAACATTTACAATTGCTTAGGGCATCCGGCAGCAGACACTGAAAGATCAGCAAGTCATGGTACACCCTAGCCATATTCTGTCACTCTTCACATCTCAAAACACCAAATAAAAAACACATTGCTTATTTCTTTTATTATAGATTCCGTTTTGTGCACCAATTATTACATTTTCCATATTATTTTTTTTACAGCAGGAACACATAAGAAACAAAATTACTTTTCACCATAGAATTGGTAAGTTCAGCATCATTAAGGAGTGAAGAAGGAAATTTTGTTATTCCATGCATGGTGTAGAAATTCCACATACAAGATATACTTTATGTCCAGCTCTAAAAGGCAAATAACTCGCACTGACCTGCAAAGACGGGCCAATGAAAATTCCTGAACGACACAGAACCTCTTCATTTTTTCCACCAACATTCCTGCTTTCTATTTTTATTTTCATTCATCTTTCCAATAACTTCAATTAATTGTAAAGTTACACTTAAATTGAGAATGCACATCTTTTTTAATTTAATCTAATACATTTTTGCATTTATTTTCCAGCAATTTTGATGGTCGATGATATTTTATGAACATGGCCACATGTTGATTTTCTTATACAGAATTTTTTATTCTATGTTTTTTTATGACTGATTTTTTATTAAAGGGGTATTCCAGCCTAACTTATCAACTGGATAAGTTAGAAAGGTGTGGGTCCAAATTTTGGGCTGATCTCCAGAATGGGGGACTTGAGCCTTTCTCCTCCCCTTTCAGCAAGACCTCAGTCAAGAAGAACTGAACTGTGTTTTAAGGGATTGCGTTTTTACGTCTATGACAGTAAAGACACCCAAAACAAGTCCAGCAGTGCATGGCACACACCTATCTTCACCAATGTTATAGACTCAAATGGATCGACAGGGCGCATGCATGACCTCCAGCCCTATACAACTTCTCTTGGCCATGATTTCATGGCCAGTAGAGAACCAGATGAAAAAAAGGGTGGCAAGTCACCAGTTTTGGCAAACCAAGGTCCTACACTTATCTAATCACCAAGTGGATAGGTGCTAAGCTGACTTGTTTAGGCTGAGATTTTTTGTTCCTCAATATCTGCCATCAAGGAAAGCTCAAGATTTTTTCCTTGGGATTAGATGGTCGGTCAACTGTAACCTCCCAAATTAGTAGATTTGGCAGACATTAATATAAAGTGCATAACCAACTTAAAAATGAACATCGCACATCTTCACCCTCACCCACACAACCACTTAATTTTTCAGCAAAACTGTATCAGCTATGTTTTACTTACAAAAGATAACAATTATGCAAAACCTAAGTAACAATATCTTTACACACGGTGAATAGAATAAAAGTGAATCATCAGTTCCCATAAAAATATTAGCATTGGTTGAACAGATTTATTTTTATATTTTCCCCTATAAAATCCCTATCCCCAGCAGTCCTCATACACAGGAGAGTTCTCCTAGAGGGCAATGTTTATTGGAATTGAATCTAAAGAACCTATTACCAATGGTATACAGTAGTTGGTATATAAATGGTCTGTTCATTGTTTTTCTTGCTAGTTATTTGATGTTTTGAATAAAAATGGACAGATTTAGGAGGCAAACTAGCTATAAAATTAGATAAATGAAATATCAATGAGAGAAGTGGAGAGTTGGGTTATCACCTTATTTGAACCAAGTCTTGGCTGTGAGAATTGCAGCTATTGAGGTTTTTCCATTGTTCAAACAAATAGCCCTTTGTACTTTTATGGTCCATTACTTGAGCCCGACTGGAGGAAACACAATTTGAAATGCATGTCCTGGATCCCAGCCAGGAGTAGGGTGGGGTATGCTGCTGTGCCTATGGGAAGGGGATTATCTTACCTTATGTTTGAGTATACCTAATATGTAAGGTTACACATGGAGGAAAGACAATTATGGCAGCTAAATAGGAAAGGGTTCTTTACAGTAAGAGCAATCAGACTGGAATGCCGACCACAAGAGCTAGTAATGGCAGTTACTATAACAACATTTATAAAAGGTCTGGATGCTTTTTTAACAAAACATGACATTGTGAGTTATAAATAATCTAGCAATATAAAATATATAACTGTTAAGATAGGTTGAACTTGATGGTCCTGGTTGTTTTTTGAACCTATGTAATTATGTGAATTGTACATTAGGAAAATGCTTGAAATGTAATTCTCAATAATATTATTTTACAAGAAATTTCCCCTTATTTTTTCTGTGTAAAGTGCTAGCTATAAATGCAATCTCTGGATGTAAAAAGTGCAAAACACTCCAGAAACACTTGCACGTTTAATCTGTATTTCTTATGGTGCCTAAGGGAAGCCATAATGATAGGCGCCTGCTTGGTAACAAGTGCAGTTATTTGCCTCTATAATGAAGTGAATTACTAATGATGAAAGGGTTAATACTTGGGTCCTGCATCAGTAATAGCCCCTGCAGTTACCATGACAATTGTTATGAGGCCATAAACAAGTGTGATAAAGAAGATTCCATAATAGAAGGCCGCGCTGCCACGATCAGCGCCATTACTGATGCGCCTGAGGACGCTGAGCTTGACCACCCCACGTAATGTGCCGACCTTGGTGAAATTTAGAGGTTCTAGCAGAGAAAGGGTTTGTCTGCTTTAGACACCCCCAGGGCATGGGAAGGTAACCGAGGGGGGTCCCCAGCACAGGATCCCCTTCTGTTACCCTCTACAAAGAGCTGCTCTCCTTTGGGAGTTCATTGAAGCACCTTTGACTTTAATGGGTGATAAATTGGGATGGGAGAAGGGGGAGGGGGTATTTCTCCTATTAGTGGTTATCCATTAAGAACAATCCCTGTAACCAAAAGTCTAAACTTATGAGAGGTGGACCTGGATCTGTAAGGAAGAAATAGTTCATCCATTTGGGCAATCAGATCAACCAAATTGGGTCTAACAACCAATGTGGTGACCGATATCGCAGCCAGATCTCTCCCACATCCGGTTTATCACATTTGAAGTCTATATTTGTTATGTCGTTCTCTGTAAATCTGGTAAAATGTACAAATGTTAAGACTTGTTACATCTGTTATATATCGGCACTAACTCTCTAAGCCCAAGGGAAGGGCAATCCTCCAGCCATGGTTTCCTAGAGGTTTCCACCACAGGGGTTTTTTCCTCTCCTGAGTGCAGAAGGGTGAGTCTTCGTGAGTCGGGGGTTGTGCCATTTTTGGTGTCATGCGAATATAAATAAAATTGAGAACGTTTGACACCTAATTACAATGCTTCGTGTATTTATTTTGTGTGCATCTGTGTGATTCATTTTGTTTGGGAGTCAGGGTCCATCACATGTCACTGTGTCATAGGGGCTGACATCTGCCGGCCATAGTTTTGCCCCAGGTGTTGCTCCTGCTCTGCTGAATATCATGGAGCAGGGAAGACAAGCAAGTGTGCACTCATCATTGGAATAAGGACTTATATTACAGCAGGATTACAGTCAGCTTCCTCCCCTCATTCGCAGGAGTGAGTATTTTGGCCAGTATTTCACATCAGTATTTGTCAGCTAAAAAACAGACAGGAGCAAACACTGAGAAAAATAATAACTGAATGACTTTCACCTCTTCTGTGTTTTGGATCCACTCCTGGAGTCTGTTAGCAAATACTGAAGCAAAATATCGCCATGTAAAAGTGCTGTAAATCCTTACTGACTTCATCATTACATCAATGACAATGCTGCAGTCAGTAGCTTAGCTCAGTGACTCTGCTTGAGTTGACATCATAAGCTGCTGAGCTCACTAATTGTCTGCAGCACTGTCGACGTGAAGTCAGCGCTCCAGACAATAACAGATACCATGGCTGGCACCAGAGATTCAGCCCTGGAGCAGGGGAGAGTGTGTAAAGTACAGGGGAACAGAGATTTCACTTTTTGAATACCGTTCATAAAAACCGATGCATTTCGAACCAGGACTAAGAACGTTGTAACGTTTGAAACGCGCTGGTACTTATAGAAAGTGTTCACTTCAACCTTTTGCAAAGTATATATATTTTTTCACCTTTTTAATAGATTAAATTAAAAAATTATATTCTGGAAGCTGAATCCTTTACCATTCTTGGACTTGTTTCCTTTTTTTAATACTACAAAAATTGAGGTGTGTTGAATTTTTGAAACCTTGTGAATTATATGTGTTTTATTTGCGGGATTTCCCCATACACTTTAATGAGATGCCAAATATTCGCATATAAAAAATTCATATGGTTTTTTTACATTTCAGCAGCAAAAAATGGATGTAATCCACATGCACACTTATCAATAAAGCATTATCAAAGCTCACAGCAAACAGGAAGTTTATAAAACAAAGCAATTTTAATTAAAAAATGATATTCAAAAAGAAGCAAGAGCGAAACTGAAAAAAGATGCAATAAAAACATGTAAAAAAAACACTCAAAAGACAACGAAGAAACACAAATAACCTAATCTGGCAAGTTGAAGAATGAAATTCTGCAGGAAATCTACAGCGTCAAAATCTCACCAAATACTCATTGTAGAAACATAGCTCTAGAGGGTAATTTCACGGATTGTGGGACGAGAGATGAGAGACAAGTCTGCTGCCAATGGGAGAGAATTTATGGTCTAAATTATGAGATTGTCCAGCTAAGAAAAAAGTGCACAAAAACCCACAAAACAAAACATTTTAATATGGTATCTTGAAGAATACTAAGGAATATAGGGGTGTCCTTTTTCAGTGATCCTCGTGGTCAGTGTGGTTACAGAGAACATGTCTTGCTTTTGCCTCTGGACAGCTGTTACACTCTGCAGTAACAACCCACGGATATGAATAAGCCCTGTATTGTGAGCGGCAGCCAGGGCCATAGTCACGGCCCACATAGGTGTTTGCTTTAGCATGCCCTGACCACCCGCATCACATATATACAGTCCCTCTGTCTCACTTGCCTGGTTCTCAGAGGCCTCCCTCAGGCATAGGGACACTTCACATAAAGAGACAGTGTCCAATTCCAACTTAAAACGTAGAACTTTGCTTGTTTTTAATCGCAGCACATCCACATCAGTTACAGCATCAACACAGAGTTCTGCACAGTTCACATCCTTTGCTTTCCCTGTGCTCTTCCCTATGTCCTTTAGGTTGTACCCGGTTGTCTCGTCTCAACCGGTACTGCAGCGTCCTTCCTGTTCAGCTTCGCAACGTTCAGGAGTTCCCTTGTCCGTTTTGCACCTGACATAAGGGCATCTGTCCAAGTAGAAAGCTGCGATATTTTGGAGTGAGCTGCGTTTCTGTTCTGCGGTGACTTCTGCTATCACCTCTGCTCTCACTTCTGCTGTCCTGCTGCTCTCACTTCTGCTGTCCTGGACGACTGGGCTTTACACTTAATGTTACGTGGCCCACTGCTTATCTTGGGGCCCCCAGGCCCCGCTGACCTGCCTGGGCTCCCTAGGCTGACTGACCCAAAACCAGGAAACCCTCCTGTCTTACCCACAGTTGGCCCCTCCTAAGTTAACTGTTACTGTTTCTGAGTTCCTATCTCTAATCTCAGTGTGCTATAATGCCCCCCTCTAGTGGCTAACCCAGACTCAGAGTTGCTTAAAATGTAGAGAAACTGGCCAATACCCCATCACCATTTTTTTTTTCGACAAAAATTTATAAAATTTAAGGGAAGCGACAGTTTAATAAAGAGACACAAGTCTCCTTTAGGAGCCTCTAAAAGCCAGCAATGGTCTTTGTCCGGCATCGGACAATGTGAAGTGCTAACAAATATATATGCCCTATCTAACAATTTATGAACAGACATATATGCTGACAAGGGACAACTGAATGCTAGACTGGACGTGGTTGCTGACTGTTGTGTCTGTGCAACTGCAGGTTGTGGGCAAGAGACATCAGCGCCTCCTTCCTGGACAGCAAATTGGGAAGGGTGTAACACAGGGGAATTGAATTGCTCCGTGCATTTAAATCAGGTACATAAAACACCCATCCGGAATTACTTAATTGATGCAAGAAATGCAATTTGTAAAACAGTAACAGACCTACATAGTGTCCTGATAGCACCGAAAAATGCTATGTTGACAGCATGAAATCTCGTTTATTCAGGAAACTTTATTGAAAGATTTTTTACTCTTAATACAATATATTGCAATCATCATATTGTATATCACTGTGTACTTACAATTGCTCATTTTGCTTTTCTACCCAGCTAATTCTTCTCTTTTCCATTAGCTCTAGATCACGTGATGTAGAATTGTAGTTCTAATGATGACTTATGGAGGGAAGAGAAGCTTCCTGTTTCTACATAGAGCTTAGAAGGATTCAGCTAGTCTGTTTTTACCCACATGATGTCATAGACCTAATAATTAACTGGGAAGAAGGGAAAAATAAAGGGCAGAAGGGAAAATTAGCAATTGTAAGTACACAGTGCCGTATAATATGATGATTGCAATATACTCAGGGTATTTGCACACGTTGCGGATTTTGCTGCGGAACCGCAGCGGCGGTTTTGACGCTGCGGATTCGCAGCTGTTTTCCATGAGTTTACAAAGTACCATGTAAACCTATGGAAAACAAAATCCGCAGTGCACATGCTGCGGAAAAAAATGCGCAGAAACGCTGCGTTGTTTATTCCGCAGCATGTTCATTCTTTATGCAGATTCCGCAGCGGTTTACACCTGCTCCATAATAGGAATCCGCACAAAAACCGCATAAAATCCGCGGTAAATCCGCAGTAAATCCGCAGGTAAAACACAGTGCTTTTTACTTGCGGATTTCTCAAAATCCAACTACGTGTGCACATACCCTAAGAGGAGTGCGTTTTAAAATTTAGTTTCCTTCAGTTGACACATTTTGTGCTGCCGTCAGATATTATAGCTTTTCTTCTAGAGTTTATTTAGGTGTCTGGTTTATGTAGGAAACTGGGCTCATAAGAAGCGTTTCTCTTCAAGAACTGCAATGAGAAATCATATCTATCCCCTGATATGGATACATTTTGTTCAATGATTTTTAAACGATTTTTGTCATTTTTTTGGTCACGATGTACATTTTTGCCATGAGTGGGATTTTGTTTGAAAGGATTGAAAAAGATCAACATTTTCCAACTTCTACCTATTTGACAGTGAAAAGTGGACAGCATTATGTTGCCACACGGATAGCGTCAATTTATCTATAAAAAAGCTGGACATGTGAGCATGCCCACAGACTATAATGAGTACTTGTTTATAATGGATAGAACACCATGAGAATATTGGATGAGTGAAAATGATCTAATATTTCTTTATCTTATACTCATCATCGATTACAGGCTGTTAATAGCCAACAGCTGCATTCACAATTTTACAGAATAAATAGCAGTAATCTGCCAGCAGTAATTTCTGACTCAGTGCCTTGAGGTTTAGATTATTGATACTTAGAATAGGCCAGTATTATCAGATCAGTGGGACTCTTCACACCCCATAAAGGTCAGCACAAGTGCTGTTAGAACGAGTCACAGCATTAAACCATAGTAAGAACCATAGTATTAAATGTTTTTAAATTCTTGGGGGTGTTATATACAGTCACGAGAAAACAAAGACTACCCTCTTTAAATGCTTTAATTTTAAATATTGTGACATAATTGAAAAAAATACTGGTCCTTAAAGGGTCTTAAAATCAGGTAAAAGCAACTTTAGATGAACAACAAATGAAAATTACACTGTAGTTATATTTATTTAACAAAAACTAGGCTATAACGAGAAGCAGTGACTGGAAAATTAAAGTGTAACTGTCATTTTATAAAAGTATATGGTCGTAACAGTTAGGGCTGTTTCAGATGTCTGTGATTATTATTATTATTATTATAATCGGTCCGATGTTCGCAAAGCACGGGCTGGCAGTATATCTCCTGACCCGAGCATGACAGCTTCATAGAAATATATAGATAGTCTGCAAACTACCATAGTGATTCAATGTTTAAAAAATCCCAGGTCCTTAATGGGACCAGAATTTTTTTTTATTATGTCCTGATATTATTAAAACCATAGAATTTAAAGAAGGTGTACTTAATTGTTGTCATGACTGTACACTGCAACATTGTAGTGTAGTATTACAGCACAGTATACTGTAGAACAAGCGATTAAGCAATCATATATAGAAGTCTCCTATGGGAATTAAAAAATAAAGTGAAGAAGTAAAGAAAAGTTTTTAACAATATAAACAACAAGAAAGGCAAAGATATTGATAATATTTTTACTATTTAAAAATAAAGAAATTGAAAAATAAATACAAATATTTGGTATCTCTGCAAACTCAAAAATCCAGTCTATCAATACATAAAATAAATTTGTTCGATAAACGTCATAAAGAAAAAAAAAATCAAAATGTCATAAAAAATGCAATAAAAGAGATGAAAACAATGTACTGTATGCACAAACTGGTACCAATAAAAATCGCAGCTCAGCATGCAAAATAAAAGCCCTCACATGGCTTCATCAACAGAAAAATTAAAAAAATTTTTTTTTTTATAACTTTGTTTTCTTGAAAATAGTAACACAGATATATATATATATATATATATATATATATATATATATATATATATTTCTACAAATTTTAAATTTTTTTCACCACTTATTTAAAAATCAAGCATCTACAGGTTTGATATCGCCGTAGTCATGCTCACCTGAAAAGTCATGTTGCCAGACAATTTTTTATTGAGCACCATAAAAACTAAACCCAAACAACAATAGTGGAATTGACTTTTTACACCATTTCATTGAACTTGGAAATTTGTTTGTTGTTTTCCAGTAGATTGTATGGTAAAATGGATGTGTCATTTAAACTTGTCCTACAAAAAAAAGCCCTCACATGGCAATGTAAACAGAAAAATAAAAAAGGTATGACTCTTAGAAAAAGGGAAAGAAAAAAACAAAAACACAAAAACAAAAATTGGCAGCTGCTAAAAATTCTTAGAAACATGGAACAAATGGAACGTAGATATGCATATTTATTGGCTTTCTGAAGTTAAAAAACACCACACAATGACTCACTTGGAGTATCCTGTGGTTTTAAAAATGTAACATTTTCTAAAATGGCTTGTAACTTGCATTTTATTTTCGTCTAAAAAAAAATCAGATTTGTAAAGGTTTTCCTAGAAATCCTGTTTATTGAGGATCCTTCATGGTAATATTTTTTTCTACTTTCTAAGAAACTTAATTATGAATGATGTAATTTTCACGTGCGTTTTTACCCAAGATCCACTGCAAGAACTATATTGCATTATTAATGCTATGCTTCTGTCTCTGTTACATAATAATCCCACTGAAATTGTCATTTATTAGATAACATTTGACTACAAAATCAGATTTGTATATGAAGCCGCCTGACTATAACGCAGCCCGTGTGCCGTTTGTAGACCGCAATGTTCTTTTCTGCGACCCGCGGGCAGATTCCAATAGTGCTCGGGTCAGCAACCACATTTTGCCGGCCCCTTAATTGCCCCAGTTATAAGCAGGTTGCGGGATGCAGTGGCGGACAGGAGTTACTCTTCGCAGGGAGATATGTACACAAGGAGCAAGGTTATGCCTAATACAGAGAACTAATAGGGGGGAAGGTTTTTTAACGAACAGGGGAGAATAATACAAATAATACTCTTAACACTTTGGGCATCAGCCACGGGGGTGCTCCTGCCTGTGGCTGAGGACATTTAGATTACTTGACAAAAAGGGATCTGTAACAGTTCTGTCAAAAAATGGGGGAAACTTTCCTGGAGTTAACGGTGTTCTCCTGTGGTCCTGATGATGGCAGTGTCCTCTGGTGGTCCTGGCGGTGGCGATGTCCTCTGGTGAACCTGGCGATGGCGGTTATAGTCTATGGTATTATCACGGGCACTGGCCCCAATGGATGAAGGGAGGAATAGTCTCTTCCCTCAGCGGTGAGAGTTTCTACACTTCCAGACCCTGTGACACTGTCCCGACACACTCTATAATGGCCAGCTCGGTCCACCATGCCGTACCGATGAGTGCCTATATTCCGTACACCAAACTTACCTCTCATGGTCAGTACTCCTGGCCGGGGTGGTTTTGTCAGTGTCATTGGCTGAGTCAGCAGTCTCTTAAAGGTCCGTGAAGTAAGCGGGGACAGCGGTGTTAGTGAGGACAGCGTTATCTGTGGCGTCTCAGCGGGACCCCGTCGGTTGGCTCCTGTCAGTGCGTCTTCTCATCTTCGGCTCCAGTCAGCGCCGCCCCGTCGCCTCACAGCTGATCTCCTATGACAGGACTCTCACGTGCACGCCATTCCTGCCTGAACTGTTTGAATTTCTGCACGCGCATTAACTGTCTGCTTAGCTATGCCCCCTTCTCTCAAGCACAGGGACACCCCAAGCTCTCCCCCCTGTATCCTAGGTGACAGACCCGATGGTTCCGGACCCATTACGGATGAGGCAAACCTGGTTAGTTTCTGCCCCTTACATAGTTACAACCAGCGCATGCAGCGTTTTGTACAGAAAGCTGCCGCGTATGCAATAAAAGATTATATCTTGCCGCCGGTCCCTACTGTGATGTATATGTACTGCTCCAAGTTCTTTTAAAAATTCATCATCAAAGAGTCGCCTGTACTCCAGACCGACACAAACCTGGAAAATCAGTTGTAAGTAGTATCATCATGACCACACAGCCACACCAAAGAAAAGCAGCTTAAGCCATCACATTAGCCGTGAGTTAATAAACTATTTGACCAAATATAGCAGCGTGAATTTCAAGTTCATAACTTTGTCCCCGAATGATGGAATAAATATCCAAATGGTCCATGGCAGAAAAAAGGTTCCCCACCTCTGCTTTAATGTCTTTGGCAAACAATTTTTACAACTACAGAGATAGGCTGCTTTGGGACAATTTGTCATCCTGTAATCTGTTGAGTCTTCTGGCTAAGGCTTCTTTCACACTTCCGTCGGTACGGGGCCGTCGCTAAGCGTCAGCGCAACGTACCGACGGACGTTGTGCAAATTCTGCACAACGTGGGCAGTGGACGCAGTGTTTCAACGCGTCCGCTGCCCACTGTAAAGTCCCAGGGAGGAGGGGGCGGAGTTCCGGCCACGCATGCGCGGTAGGAAATGCAGGACACAACGTACGAAAAAACGTTCCCTTGAACGTTTTTTCGATACGACGGCCCGCCAAATACCGATGCATCCAGTGCACGACGTATGGAACGTGTGTCCATACGTCGCGATGTGTCGGTAATACAAGTCTATGTGCAAAAAACGCATCCTGCGGGCAACTTTGCAGCATGCGTTTTTTTCCACAGAATGACGCATTGCGACGGCCCCTAAACGATGGAAGTGTGAAAGAAGCCTAATTCGCAGGGCAGTTGAAATATAAACAGTCTTATTAACATTACTTTAATAGTGACAGAGCCAAATTTTAAAAATCTGACTAGACACTTTATGTGATAAGAACTCTGGAATGCTTTGACAAATTCCAGTGATTTTGAAATTGTTTTTTCGTGACACATTATACTTTATGATAATGGTAAACTTAGGTTGATATGTTTTGTATTTATTTATAAAAAATATCAGAAATTTGACAAAAATGTAAAAAAATTTGCAATTTTCAAACTTTGAATGATTATCGCTTTAATTCAGATAGTCATACCATAGCAAATCATTAATAAATAACATTCCCCACATGTCTGCTTTACATTAGCGCCATTTGTAAAATGTTATTTTATTTTGAAAGCATTTTAGGAGGTGTAGCAGTAATTTTTCATTTTTTCATGGAAATTTACAAAATTATTATTTTAGGGACCTATCCATGTTTGAGGTGACATTAGGGGTCCTATATATTGGAAAACCCCCAAAAGTGATACCATTTTAAAAACAGCACCCCTCGACATATTAAAATTTGCCGTCACGTCGTTTATTAACCCTTCAGGTGATTTTCAGGAATTAATGCAAAGTGACATGCCAGAATTAAAAAGTGTATTTTTACCACCTAGATGTCACTAACTTCTGAACAGTCCGCTATATACCGGCAGACTCTAAGGTCGCTATTTGGCCGTGAATTGCCATGGCAAACATCAGGACCACACAATCGTGATCTCAGTGTGCCGATGGGAATAAAGAGGGAGTCCCCACACTCTTTTAAACAATTATATGATATGGTCACTATTGACAGCAGCATCTAAGGGGTTAAACAGATATGGACGATCGTGGCTGATGCAGCAAGTTGTCAGCTATAGTGTACAGTCTACAGCTGCTGGATTGTTACCTGTATGGGAATGCTAGTCTCTTATATCTTAGGTCAGTTAAAAGACGGATTGATGGTCATTAGGGGGTTAAAAGACAAGTCCAGAAATACCTTTACATGGCCAGTACATTACAACATTACTGAAAAATCTGCTTTTAGCTTTCGGTGTATGGAAGCTTTTCCTAATAATCCTCTGCCACTCCAGTTCTATTCTCCGCCCAGCTTACTCCTGGTTTACAGCTCTATTGCATGATGCTAAATATGGAGCTGTTTGTCAAGCAGGAGAGGGTGTCCATGGACGGTGAATAAGCCGGAGTGAAAGAGACTTGGGAAGAGGTCCATGCACCGAAAGCACTTCAGACTTACTTGCATATAAATCCAAATGATGATTTTTCAGTAACAGAGGAATGGATAAAGTTATTGTTGGATTTGTCTTTGAAAGAGTTACATGCACATATAAATAATTTGAAGTGTGAAATGCTGCTGTCATATTACCTTTAACCCCTTCCCGACCCATGACGCCACGTAGGCGTCATGAAAACCCGTGCCAATCCGACCCATGACGCCTATGTGGCGTCATGGAATGATCGCGTCCCTGCAGATCGGGTGAAGGGGTTAACTCCTATTTTACCCGATCTGCAGGGAGAGGGGGAGTGGTACTTCAGCCCAGGGGGGGTGGCTTCACCCCCCCGTGGCTACGATCGCTCTGATTGGCTGTTGAAAGTGAAACTGCCAATCAGAGCGATTTGTAATATTTCACCTAAAAAAATGGTGAAATATTACAATCCAGCCATGGCCGATGCTGCAATATCATCGGCCATGGCTGGAAATACTGAAGTACCCCCCCCCCACGCCCACCGATCGCCCCCCCCGTCCTCTGTTATGGGGTCCGGTCCCCTCCGTCCGCCTGCCGGCTCCCCCGTCCTCCTGTCCGCTCCCTCCTTGCCCAGACCCACCCCCCCCTGTGCTCCGTTCCCCCCCCCCGTGCTCCGATCCACCCCCCCACCACCCCTTCATACTTACCGATCCTCCCGGTGTCCGTCCGTCTCCTCGCTGGGCGCCGCCATGTTGGAAAATGGCGGGCGCATGCTCAGTGCGCCCGCCGAATCTGCCAGTCGGCAGATTCCTTACAGGTACATTTTGATCGCTGTGGTAGGTTCTATCACAGCGATCAAAATAAAAAAATAATAAATAACCCCCCCCCCCTTTATCACCCCCATAGGGACAATAATAAAATAAAGAATTTTTTTTTTTTTTTTTTTTTCCTCTAGGGTTAGGATTAGAACTAGGGTTAGAACTAGGGGTAGGGTTAGGGGTAGGGTTAGGGTTACGGGTAGGGTAATTAGGGGTAGGGTTATGGCATGTGCACACAGAGCGGATCGGCCGTGGATCCGCAGCGGATCGGCCGCGGATCCGCAGCGGATCGGCAGCGGATCGGACGCGGATCGGACGCGGATCCGCAGCGGATCGGCCGCGGATCCGCAGCGGATTGGCAGCGGATCCGCAGCGGATTGGCAGCGGATCCGCAGCGGATGGGCCGCGGATCGGCAGCGGATCCGCAGCGGATTGGCAGCGGATCCGCAGCGGATGGGCCGCGGATCCGCAGCGGATCGGCAGCGGATTGGCAGCGGATCGGCCGCGGATCCGCAGCGGATCGGCAGCGGATAGGCAGCGGATCGGCAGCGGATCCGCAGCGGATTGGCAGCGGATCCGCAGCGGATGGGCCGCGGATCGGCAGCGGATCCGCAGCGGATTGGCAGCGGATCCGCAGCGGATTGGCAGCGGATCCGCAGCGGATTGGCAGCGGATCCGCAGCGGATTGGCCGCGGATCCGCAGCGGATTGGCCGCGGATCCGCAGCGGATTGGCCGCGGATCCGCAGCGGATTGGCCGCTGCGAATTCGAAGCAGTTTTCCATCAGGTTTACAGTACCATGTACACCTAAGGAAAACCAAATCCGCTGTGCCCATGGTGCGGAAAATTCCGTGCAGAAACGCTGCGTTGTATTTTCCGCAGCATGTCAATTCTTTGTGCGGATTCCGCAACGTTTTACACCTGTTCCTCAATAGGAATCCGCAGGTGAAATCCGCACAAAAAAACACTGGAAATCTGCTGTAAATCCGCAGGTAAAACGCAGTGCCTTTTACCTGCAGATTTTTCAAAAATCGTGCGGAAAAATCTCACACGAATTCGCAACGTGGGCACATAGCCTTAGGGTTAGGGTTGGAATTAGAGTTAGGGTTGGAATTAGGGCTAGGGTTTGAAATAGGGTTAAGATTAGGCTTGTGGTTAGGGTTACGGATAGGGTTAGGGGTGTGTTGGGGTTACAGTTGTGGTTAGGGTTGGGATTAGGGCTACGGTTGGGATTAGGGTTAGGATTAGGGTTGGAATTAGGGTTACGGGTGTGTTGCGGTTAGGGTTGTGGTTAGGGGTGTGTTGGGGTTAGGTTTGTGATTAGGGTTATGGCTACAGTTGGGATTAGGATTAGGGGTGTGTTGGGGTTAGTGTTGAAGTTAGAATTGAGGGGTTTCCACTGTTTAGGCACATCAGGGGTCTCCAAACGCAACATGGCGCCACCATTGATTCCAGCCAATCTTGCATTCAAAAAGTCAAATGGTGCTCCCTCCCTTCCAAGCCCCGACGTGCGCCCAAACAGTGGTTTACCCCCACATTTGGGGTACCAGCGTACTCAGGACAAACTGGGCAACAACTGTTGGGGTCCAATTTCTCCTGTTACCCTTGCAAAAATAAAAAATTACTTGCTAAAACATAATTTTTGAGGAAAGAACAATTATTTTTTATTTTCACGGCTCTGCGTTATAAACTTCTGTGAAGCACTTGGGGGTTGAAAGTGCTCACCACACATCTAGATAAGTTCCTTCGGGGGTCTAGTTTCCAAAATGGGGTCACTTGTGGGGTGTTTCTACTGTTTAGGCACATCAGGGGCTCTGCAAATGCAATGTGACGCCCGCAGACCATTCCATCAAAGTCTGCATTTCAAATGTCACTACTTCCCTTCCGAGCCCTGACGTGCGCCCAAACAGTGGTTTACCCCCACATATGGGGTATCAGCATACTCACAACAAACTGGGCAACAAATATTGGGGTCCAAACTCTCCTGTTACCCTTGTGAAAATAAAAAATTGCTTGCTAAAACATCTTTTTTGAGGAAAGAAAAATGATTTTTTATTTTCACGGCTCTGCGTTGTAAACTTCTGTGAAGCACTTGGGGGTTGAACGTGCTCACCACACATCTAGATAAGTTCCTTTGGGGGTCTAGTTTCCAAAATGGGGTCACTTGTGGGGTGTTTCTACTGTTTAGGCACATCAGGGGCTCTGCAAATGCAATGTGACGCCCGCAGACCATTCCATCAAAGTCTGCATTTCAAATGTCACTACTTCCCTTCCGAGCCCTGACGTGCGCCCAAACAGTGGTTTACCCCCACATATGGGGTATCAGCATACTCACAACAAACTGGGCAACAAATATTGGGGTCCAAATTCTCCTGTTACCCTTGTGAAAATAAAAAATTGCTTGCTAAAACATCTTTTTTGAGGAAAGAAAAATGATTTTTTATTTTCACGGCTCTGCGTTGTAAACTTCTGTGAAGCACTTGGGGGTTGAACGTGCTCACCACACATCTAGATAAGTTCCTTGGGGCGTCTAGTTTCCAAAATGGGGTCACTTGTGGGGGGTTTCTACTGTTTAGGCATATCAGGGGCTCTGCAAACGTAACATGATGCCCGCAGACCATTCCATCAAAGTCTGCATTCCAAAACGTCACTACTTCCCTTCCGAGCCCCGGCATGTGCCCAAACAGTGGTTTACCCCCACATATGGGGTATCAGCGTACTCAGGAGAAACTGGACAACAACTTTTGGGGTCCAATTTCTCCTGTTAGTCTTGCAAAAATAAAAAATTCTGGGCTAAAAAAATATTTTTGAGGAAAGGAAACACATTTATTATTTTCACGGCTCTGCGTTATAAACTTCTGTGAAGCATTTGGGGGTTCAAAGTGCTCACCACACATCTAGATAAGTTCCCTTGGGGGTCTAGTTTCCAAAATGGAGTCACTTGTGGGGAGTTCCTACTGTTTAGGCACATCAGGGGCTCTGCAAACGCAACCTGATGCCCGCAGAGCATTCCATCAAAGTCTGCATTTCAAAACGTCACTACTTCCCTTCCGAACCCCGACGTGTGCCAAAACAGTGGTTTACCCCCACATATGGGGTATCAGCGTACTCAGGAGAAACTGGTCAACAACTTTTGGGGTCCAATTTCTCCTGTTACTCTTGCAAAAATAAAAAAATTCTGGGCTAAAAAATATTTTTGAGGAAAGGAAACACATTTTTTATTTTCACGGCTCTGCGTTATAAACTTCTGTGAAGCACTTGGGGGTTCAAAGTGCTCACCACACATCTAGATTAGTTCCTTGGGAGGTCTAGTTTCCAAAATGGGGTCAATTGTGCGGGAGCTCCAATGTTTAGGCACACAGGGGCTCTCCAAACGCGACATGGTGTCCGCTAATGATTGGAGCTAATTTTCCATTCAAAAAGCCAAATGGCGTGCCTTCCCTTCCGAGCCCTGCCGTGCGCCCAAACAGTGGTTTACCCCCACATATGGGGTATCACCGTACTCAGGACAAACTGGACAACAAAATTTGGGGTCCAATTTCTCCTATTACCCTTGGGAAAATAAAAAATTCTGGGCTAAAAATCATTTTTGAGGAAAGAAAAATTATTTTTTTATTTTCACGGCTCTGCGTTATAAACTTCTGTGAAGCACCTGGGGGTTCTAAGTGCTCACTATGCATCTAGATAAGTTCCTTGGGGGGTCTAGTTTCCAAAATGGGGTCACTTGTAGGGGAGCTCCAATGTTTAGGCACACAGGGGCTCTCCAAACGCGACATGGTGTCCGCTAACGATTGGAGCTAATTTTCCATTCAAAAAGTCAAATGGCACGCCTCCCCTTCCGAGCCTTGCCATGCACCCAAACAGTGGTTTACCCCCACATATGAGGTATCGGCATACTCAGGAGAAATTGCCCAACAAATTTTAGGATCCATTTTATCCTGTTGCCCATGTGAAAATGAAAGAATTGAGGCTAAAAGAAATTTTGTGTGAAAAAAAAGTACTTTTTCATTTTTGCGGATCAATTTGTGAAGCACCTGGGGGTTTAAAGTGCTCACTATGCCTCTAGATGAGTTCCTTGGGGGGTCTAGTTTCCAAAATGGGGTCACTTGTGGAGGAGCTCCAATGTTTAGGCACACAGGGGCTTTCCAAACGCGACATGGTGTCCGCTAACGATGGAGATAATTTTTCATTCAAAAAGTCAAATGGCGCTCCTTCCCTTCCGAGCCTTACCATGTGCCCAAACAGTGGTTTACCCCCACATGTGAGGTATTTGTGTACTCAGGAGAAATTGCCCAACAAAATTTAGGATCCATTTTATCCTGTTGCCCATGTGAAAATGAAAAAATTGAGGCTAAAATAATTTTTTTGTGAAAAAAAAGTACTTTTTAATTTTTACGGATCAATTTGTGAAGCACCTGGGGGTTTAAAGTGCTCACTATGCTTCTAGATAAGTTCCTTGGGGGGTCTAGTTTCCAAAATGGGGTCACTTGTGGGGGAGCTCCAATGTTTAGGCACACGGGGGCTCTCCAAACATGACATGGTGTCCGCTAAAGATTGGAGCCAATTTTTCATTCAAAAAGTCAAATGGCGCTCCTTCCCTTCCAAGCCCTGCCGTGCGCCCAAACAGTGGTTTACCCCCACATATGAGGTATCAGCGTACTCAGGACAAATTGGACAACAACGTTCGTGGTCCAGTTTCTCCTTTTACCGCTGGGAAAATAAAAAAATTGTTGCTAAAAGATCATTTTTGTGACTAAAAAGTTAAATGTTCATTTTTTACTTCCATGTTGCTTCTGCTGCTGTGAAACACCTGAAGGGTTAATAAACTTCTTGAATGTGGTTTTGAGCACCTTGAGGGGTGCAGTTTTTAGAATGGTGTCACTTTTGGGTATTTTCAGCCATATAGAACCCTCAAAATGACTTCAAATGTGAGGTGGTCCCTAAAAAAAATGGTTTTGTAAATTTTGTTGTAAAAATGAGAAATCACTGGTCAAATTTTAACCCTTATAACTTCCTAGCAAAAAAAAAAATTGTTTCCAAAATTGTGCTGATGTAAAGTAGACATGTGGGAAACGTTATTTATTAACTATTTTGTGTCACATAACTCTCTGGTTTAACAGAATAAAAATTCAAAATGTGAAAATTGCGAAATTTTTTGCCAAATTTCCGTTTTTTTCACAAATAAACTCAGAAATTATCGACCTAAATTTACCACTAACATGAAGCCCAATATGTCACGAAAAAACAATCTCAGAATCGCTAGGATCCGTTGAAGCGTTCCTGAGTTATTACCTCATAAAGGGACACTGGTCAGAATTTCAAAAAACGGCAAGGTCATTAAGGCCAAAATAGGCTGGGTCATGAAGGGGTTAAAACACATGGCGTTAGGGTGCATTTAAAATGCCCGACTGCAGCCCTTAAAGGACCATGTAAGATGGTTGGCATTCATTTAATAGCTGACTTGCGTTAATACGAACATTAAGTTCTCATAAAACATAGTTCTCAGTAGCACGTGTCCTGTTTACACAATGTGTTGCCAAGAAAGTTGATTTTTTACCCCTTAACGACCACCAATACGCCTTTTAACAGCAGCAATTAAGGGTACTTAAACCACAGCGCCGCTTTTTAACGGCACTAAGGTTTAAGTGTATAGCGCCCCCAGAGTCAGAATTTCTCCAGGGTCTCAGCTATTGGGGGTAGCTGAGACCCCAGAGAACATGATTGAGGTCGGTTTTTACCGACCCCGGTGTTGCGATCGTCGTTATTAATGGTATAACTGCGACCACAGAAAAAAAAAGTCAGATTTTCCATTTAATTTCTCTCTCCTCTGATATGATCGCACACCAGGGGAGAGATAGGGTCCCTCGATCACTCCCCGGTACTTCTGGTGTCCAGGTATTCCCCCATGAAGTCCCCAGGGCCGCCGGCATCTTCCAGGAGAAAATGGTGGGTGAATGCGCAGTGCGCCCGCCGAGATCGGCTGGCCGGCACCCGGCAACAATAGGAAATTTTTCCTATTGGTTCATTTTGATCACTGTGATAGACCCTATCACAGTGATCGAAATAAAAAATAGTAAATAAAAACCCCTTTTATCACCCCCTTAGTTAAGGAAAATAATAAAATAAAAAAATATATATTTATTTCCGTTAGGTTTAGAGTTGGGCTAAAGTGAGTTGGAGTAAAGTGAGGGCTAGGGCTAGGGTTAGGGTTGAGATTACGATTATGGTTGGGATTAGTGTTAGGGATGTTTGGAGTAGGTTTGTGGTTAGGGTTATGGTTAGGGTTGGGATTATGTTTAAGGGTGTGTTGGGGTTAGGGTTATCGATAGGGTTGGGTTTAGGGTTAGGCGTGTGTTGGGGTTAGGGTTGTGGTTAGGGTTATGGTTAGGGTTGGGATTAGGGTTAGAGGTGTGTTGGGGTTAGGGTTGTGGTTAGGGTTAGGATTAAAGTTAGGGCTGTGTTGAGGTTAGGGATGGAGTTAGAATTGGGGGGTTTCCACTGTTTAAGTACATCAGGGGGTCTCCAAACACGACATGGCAACACCATTGATTCCAGCCAATTTTGCGTTCAAAAAGTCAAAAGGTTATTCCTCCCTTCTGAGTCCTGTCATGCACCCAAACAGTGTTTTACCCCCACTTATGGGGTATCAGCATACACAGGACAAATTGCACAACAACTTTGGGAGTCTAATTTCCCCTGTTACCCTTGGAAAAATAACAATTTGGGGGCAAAAAGATCATTTTTGTGGAAAAATATGATTTTTTATTTTCACAGCTCTACGTTATAAACTTCTTTGAAGCACTTGGGGGTTCAAAGTGCTCACCTTACATCTATATAAGTTCCTTGGGGGGTTTCCACTGTTTAGGCACATCAAGGGCTCTCCAAACGCGACATGGCATCCTATCTCAATTCCAGCCAATTCTGCGTTGAAAAAGTCAAACGGCGCTCCTTCCCTTCCGAGCTTTGGCATGCACCCAATCAGTGGTTTATCCCCAGATATTGGGTATTGGTGTATTTAGGAGAAATTGCACAACCACTTTAGTGGTTAATTTTCTCTTTTTACACTTGTGAAAATAAAAAGAATTGGTTCTGAACTAAAATGTTTGTGGAAAAAACATTGCTTCAGTTCCTGTGAAGCACTTAAAGGGTTAATAAACTTCTTGAATGTGGTTTTGAGCACATTGAGGGGTGCAGTTTTTAGAATGGTGTCACTTTTGGGTATTTTCTGTCATGTACACCCCTCAAATTGACTTCAAATGTGATGTGGTCCTTAAAAAAAATGGTTTTGTAAATTTTGTTGTAAAAATGAGAAATCGCTGGTCAACTTTTAATCTTAATAACTTCCTAACAAAAAAAATGTTGATTCCAAAATTGTGCTGATGTAAAGTAGACATGTGGGAAATGTTATTTATTAGGGCTCATTTCCACATGCGAGACATACGTCCGTGTCTCGCAGGTTAAAACCCTCTTCTGGCGCCAGCACTTGGGAGCGGAGCGTGTAGCTCCTTGTGTTACTGTGTGGCCGCACGCTCCGCTCTGGAGTGCCAGCGCCAGAAGAGGGTTTTAACCTGCGAGACACGGACATATGTCTCGCATGTGGAAATGAGCCCTTAAGTAGTTTGTGTGACATATCTCTCTGATTTAAAGGCATATAAATTCAAAGTTTGAAAATTGCAAAATTTTAAAAATTTTCGTCATATTTCCGTTTCTTTCATAAATAAACGCAAGTCATATTGAAGAAATTTTATGGCTAATGAAGTACAATATGTCGCAAAAAAAACAATCTCAGAATCAGTGGGATCTGTTGAAGCGTTCCAGAGTTATAATCACATAAAGTGACAGTGATAAGAATTGTAAAAATTGGCTTGGTCATTAAGCAGCAAATTGGCTCTGTCACTAAGGGGTTGAAGAGCTCATGAGCATATAAATAGTTTGGGGTGAAATCCTGCTGACAGATCCCCTTTAAAAGAAACAATAATATAAAGAATGATCATGCTGGTGTTGCTAATGTACAAAGATGACTTCAAAGGAATGTTTCACTTCTTTTATATTGAGATCCTTTCCTATTGATAGGGCATCAATATCAGATCAGGAACAGGATTAGATCTGCAGCAACCACTACTGTACAGCTCCACAACCGCAGATGGCCAGATGTTAGCAGTTGTGGAGCTGTACACTGTTGGTGCCAAGAGTCGGACCCAGACCAATCTGATATTGATGATCTATCTTGAGAATAAGTCATTAATATAAAAGTAGTTGAACAACACTGGCTTATTAGTGTCTTACAATGCCACAGCAGTTAATATATAGAAAGTACTCTACACAAAGTACAAATAATGGTGCAGATTTAGGCTATGTGCACATGTTGCGGATTTTGATGTGGATATGCAGCATTTTTGGATGCACAGAATTGCTTCAAATCCGCAGTGTAGTGCACAAGCAATGTTAGTCAATAGGAAATTGAGAATAGTTGTGCACATGCTACGAAAAAAACACGCAGATTTCCAGCGTTTTATTTTCCGCAGCATGTCAATTCTTTTTGCAGATCTGCAGCGTTTCTGCACCCATTGACTTTCAGTTTTGTGGATTTGCTGCGGAGTTGCCTGCGAGAAACACTGCAGATTGGGAGGAGGAAGAGTGTGTGGTTGGAGTGTGGGCGGAGACTGTGTGTGTGGGCGGAGACTGTGTGTGTGCGGAGATGTGCGTGTCTGTGTGCGGGTGTTTGTGTGTGTCTGCGGGTGTCTGTGGGTATCTGCAGGGCTGTGTGTGCGGGGCTGTATGTGTGTGTGTGTGGGGCTGTGTGTAGGCAGGCATCGTCCGATGGGACTACTAGTCTCATCTGGCTATGCCTGCTACAGTGACAGCTAGCCGGATGATGGGACAGTAGTAGTCCCTAGTCCCATCATCCGGCTACTGTGTTGAAGTGTAAAAAACCCCCACATACACACATATAGACATACAGTACATACAAGATACAGTACATACTCACCAATCCCCTAGTCCCCGAAGCCCTCGATCACCTGTAAAAAAAATAAAACCAACAGTATACTCCCTGATCTGATGCAATCCATTTAATAACGAGTGTCCCACGATGATCTCTCGTGGAGAGCTGTCTCATCAGCAGATGCAACCGCTCACCAGGGGCTCCGGTGATACAGTGACAGGAGGTAATCCTCCACACTGTATGCCTCCACCGCTGTGAGTGCAGAGTTCATACTGTCACTTGCGGCACCGCTGCGTGGAAAAATTCTCCCGCAGCAGTCCCGTAAAGTGAGAGCCCATTGAGCCTTCAGTGATAACACTGCAGGAGCCATTGTCTCCTGTGTGTCACTGGAGGCCTATAGAGCAGTCACATCTCCTGGTGTGACAGCTCTATAGGGGAGATCATCATGGGACACTCGAGGGCATCACATGGATTGGCAGAACAATAAAGATGGCAAAACTGTGTTGTGTTTTATTTATTAAAATACTTTATTCTGGCTGTGTCTTAATTTAACCCTTTCACAACTATAGGATTAGTACTGGATAGGTATCTTATTGACGCCTCTCCATTACTAAGCCGGCTTGATGTCACCTTACAATTCAAATGTGGCATCAACCACCAACTACTACCCCATATGCCACCGCTACAGGGCAGTGTGAAGAGAGAGGCTAAGTGCCGGAATTGGCGCATCTTCAGATGTCTCATTTCTGGGGCGTCTATGAGCTGGTGTTTGTAGCCGGGGGGGGGGGGGCAATATCCATGACCCCTTCCTAGGCTATTAATATCAGTCCACAGCTGTCTGCATAGCCTTTTCTATCATGTATCATGTATACTCTTTATACCTGGCACTTTCACATGTTTACTGCTTGAGAAAGGTTCCTGTTGGGAATGAAACGTCGCTTTCTGGGCTTTTTAAATAGCTCCTTTTCACTACAAAATGGTGTGCAGCCTCCAATTATTCTGGATTTTTATCTATCTATCTATCTACAGTATCTATCGTGCCTTGCAAAAGTATTCGGCCCCCTGGAACTTTTCAACCTTTTCCCACATATCATGCTTCAAACATAAAGATACCAAATGTAAATTGTTGGTGAAGAATCAACAAGTGGAACACAATTGTGAAGTTGAACTAAATTTATTGGTTATTTAAAATTGAAGACCAAGGAACAAAACAGGCAGGTCCGTGATACTGTTGTGGAGAAGTTTAAAGCTGGATTTGGATACAAAATCATTTCCAAAACTTTAAACATCCCAAGGAGCACTATGCAAGCGATCATATTGATATGGAAGGAGTATCATACCACTGCAAATCTACCAAGATGCAGCCGTCCCTCTAAACCTTCATCTCAAAAAAGGAGAAGACTGATCAGAGATGCAGCCAAGAAGCCCATGATCACTCTGGATGAACTGCAGAAATCTACAGCTGAGGTGGGACAGTCTGTCCATAGGACAACAATCAGTCGTGCACTGCACAAATCTGGCCTTTATAGAAGAGTGGCAAGAAGAAAGCCATTTCTCAAAGATATCCATAAAAAGTGTTGTTTAAAGTTTGCAACAAGCCACCTGGGAGACACACCAAACATGTGAAAGAAGGTGCTCTGGTCAGATGAAACCAAAATCGAACACACCATCCCCACTGTCAAACATGGTGGTGGCAGCTTCATCGTTTGGGCCTGCTTTTCTTCAGCAGGGACAGGGAAGATGGTTAAAATTGGTGGGAAGATGGATGGAGCCAAATACAGGACCATTCTTGAAGAAAACCTGTTGGAGTCGGCAAAAGACCTGAGACTGGGACGGAGATTTGTCTTCCAACAAGACTATGATCCCAAATATAAAGCAAAATCTACAATGAAATGGTTCACAAATAAACGTATCCAGGTGTTAGAATGGCCAAGTCAAAGTCCAGACCTCAATCCAATCGAGAATATGTGGAAAGAGCTGAAAACTGCTGTTCACAAACGATCTCCATCAAACCTCACTGAGTTCGAGCTGTTTGCCAAGGAAGAATGAGTAAGAATTTCAGTCTCTCGATGTACAAAACTGATAGAGACATACCCCAAGGGACTTGCAGCTGTAATCGCAGCAAAAGGTGGCGCAACAAAGTATTAAGTTAAAGGGGCCGAATAATATTGCACACCCCACTTTTCAGTTTTTGAATTTCCACAAAATTTTAAAATAACCAATAAATTTCGTTCAACTTCACAATTGTGTTCCACTTGTTGTTGATTCTTCACCAAAAATTTACATTTGGTATCTTTATATTTGAAGCATGATATGTGGGAAAAGGTTGAAAAGTTCCAGGGAGCCGAATACTTTCACAAGGCACTGTATCTGTGTGTGTAAACATTATTGTTCAATTTAGTATGTAAATGAAGAGGTTGGACAAGAAATGACATCACAATTCTTTTCTTTTGGTTAAATAATAGATCTTCATTTAGCTTGCAAAAACGCATATACAGGTCCTTCTCAAAAAATTAGCATATAGTGTTAAATTTCATTATTTACCATAATGTAATGATTACAATTAAACTTTCATATATTATAGATTCATTATCCACCAACTGAAATTTGTCAGGTCTTTTATTGTTTTAATACTGATGATTTTGGCATACAACTCCTGAAAACCCAAAAAACCTGTCTCAATAAATTAGCATATCAAGAAAAGGTTCTCTAAACGACCTATTACCCTAATCTTCTGAATCAACTAATTAACTCTAAACACATGCAAAAGATACCTGAGGCTTTTAAAAACTCCCTGCCTGGTTCCTTACTCAAAACCCCCATCATGGGTAAGACTAGCGACCTGACAGATGTCAAGAAGGCCATCATTGACACCCTCAAGCAAGAGGGTAAGACCCAGAAAGAAATTTCTCAACAAATAGGCTGTTCCCAGAGTGCTGTATCAAGGCACCTCAATGGTAAGTCTGTTGGAAGGAAACAATGTGGCAGAAAACGCTGTACAACGAGAAGAGGTGACCGGACCCTGAGGAAGATTGTGGACTGAGTCTGGTGTGGAAACTGTCATGATCTCTGCAGGCAGAGATCATAGCAAGCCTATAGAGGGACAAGCTCTCGGAAGATGGAACTATACTGACCATGAACTAAGCCTGCCGCGCAACTAGAAATAGCCAGGTAGCATTTCCTATTTATCGCTAGATGCCCAGCTCTGGCCTAAGACCTAAATAGCTAGCAGAGGGAAATATAAGACCTGGCTCACCTCTAGAGAAATATTCCAAAGAAGACAGTAGCCCCCCACATATAATGACGGTGAGTTCAGATGAAACAACAAACGCAGCAGGAAAATAGTCTTAGCAAATTTGAGGTCCGCTTACTAGATAGCAGAAGACAGATAGTATACTTTCATGGTCAGCAGAAAAACACTAACAAAACACCATCCAGAGATTACCTTAAACTCTGGCATTAACTCATAACGCCAGAGTAGCAATCCCTGATCAACGAGAGCTTTCCAGACACAGTAACAAAACTTCAGCTGTGAACTGGAACAAATAGGCAAAACAAAACATGGACAAAAGTCCAACTTATCTAGTAGTTGTCTAGAAGCAGGAACAAGCACTGAGAGGCATCAGATAACATTGTTGACCGGCAAGAAACCACCAGAGAAATGAGCTTAAATAGCGACACCCACTACTGATGGAAACAGGTGAAACAGGAAAGAGGATGACAAGTCCAATTCCACAAGCGGCCACCGGGGGAGCCCAGAATCCAAATTCACAACAGTACCCCCCCCTCAAGGAGGGGGCACCGAACCCTCACCAGATCCACCAGGGCGACCAGGATGAGCCCTATGGAAGGCACGAACAAGATCAGAAGCATGAACATCAGATGCATTGACCCAAGAATTATCCTCCTGGCCGTAACCCTTCCAGTTGACCAGATACTGGAGTTTCCGTCTGGAAACACGAGAGTCCAAAATTTTCTCCACAACGTACTCCAACTCACCCTCAACCAACACCGGAGCAGGAGGCTCAACTGAAGGTACAACAGGTACCTCATACCTGCGCAATAACGACCGATGAAAAACGTTATGAATGGAAAAGGACGCAGGGAGGTCCAAACGGAAAGAAACAGGATTAAGAATCTCCAATATTCTATAAGGGCCGATGAACCGAGGTTTAAACTTAGGAGAAGAGACCCTCATAGGGACAAAACGAGAAGACAACCACACTAAATCTCCAACACAAAGCCGAGAACCAACACGACGATGACGGTTGGCAAAACGCTGAGTCTTCTCCTGGGACAACTTCAAATTGTCCATAACCTGCCCCCAGATGTGATGCAATCTCTCCACCACCGCATCCACTCCAGGACAATCCGAGGATTCCACCTGACCGGAGGAAAATCGAGGGTGAAACCCCGAATTACAGAAAAACGGGGACACCAAGGTGGAAGAACTGGCCCGATTATTGAGGGCGAACTCTGCCAATGGCAAAAAAGCAACCCAATCATCCTGGTCAGCAGAGACAAAACACCTCAGATATGTCTCAAGGGTCTGATTAGTCCGCTCGGTCTGGCCATTAGTCTGAGGGTGAAAAGCAGATGAAAAAGACAAATCTATGCCCATCCTAGCACAGAATGCCCGCCAAAATCTAGACACAAATTGGGTACCTCTGTCAGAAACAATATTCTCAGGAATACCGTGCAATCGGACAACATTCTGAAAAAACAGAGGAACCAACTCAGAAGAAGAAGGCAACTTGGGCAGAGGAACCAAATGGACCATTTTAGAGAAACGGTCACAGACCACCCAGATGACAGACATCTTCTGGGAAACAGGCAGATCTGAAATAAAATCCATCGAGATGTGTGTCCAAGGCCTCTTAGGAATAGGCAAGGGCAACAGCAGTCCGCTAGCCCGAGAACTACAAGACTTGGCCCGAGCACAAACGTCACATGACTGCACAAAGACTCGCACATCTCGTGACAGGGAAGGCCACCAGAAGGATCTTGCCACCAAATCCCTGGTACCAAAAATTCCGGGATGACCTGCCAATGCAGAAGAATGTACCTCAGAGATGACTCTGCTGGTCCAATCATCCGGAACAAACAGTCTATCAGGCGGACAACGATCCGGTCTATCCGCCTGAAACTCCTGCAAGGACCGCCGCAGATCAGGAGAAACGGCCGACAAAATTACTCCCTCCCTAAGGATACCTGTGGGTTCAGAATTACCAGGAGAGTCCGGGTCAAAACTCCTAGAAAGGGCATCTGCCTTAACATTCTTAGAACCCGGTAGGTATGACACCACAAAATTAAAGCGAGAAAAAAATAAAGACCAGCGCGCCTGTCTAGGATTCAGGCGTCTGGCAGTCTCAAGATAAATCAAATTTTTGTGGTCAGTCAATACCACCACCTGATGCCTAGCCCCCTCGAGCCAATGGCGCCACTCCTCAAACGCCCACTTCATGGCCAAAAGCTCCCGATTCCCAACATCATAATTCCGCTCTGCGGGCGAAAATTTGCGAGAAAAGAAGGCACAAGGCCTAATGACGGAGCAGTCGGAACCTTTCTGCGACAACACTGCCCCAGCTCCGATCTCCGAAGCGTCAACCTCAACCTGAAAAGGCAGATTCACATCAGGCTGACGCAACACAGGGGCAGAGGCAAAACGGCGCTTAAGCTCCTGAAAGGCCTCTACAGCATGAGGGGACCAATTAGCAACATCAGCGCCTTGTCTGGTCAAATCAGTCAGTGGTTTAACGACATCCGAAAAACCAGCAATAAATCGGCGGTAAAAGTTGGCAAAGCCCAAAAATCTCTGAAGACCCTTAAGAGAGGAGGGCTGAGTCCAGTCACAAATAGCTTGCACCTTGACGGGATCCATCTCAATGGAAGAGGGAGAAAAAATATACCCCAAAAAGGAAATTTTCTGGACCCCAAAAACGCACTTAGACCCCTTCACACATAAAGAATTAGACCGCAGAACCTGAAAAACTCTCCTGACCTGCTGGACATGAGAGTCCCAGTCATCAGAAAAAATCAGAATATCATCCAGATATATTATCATAAATTTATCCAGAAAATCGCGGAAAATATCATGCATAAAAGACTGGAAAACTGAAGGGGCATTAGAAAGACCAAAAGGCATGACCAAATACTCAAAGTGGCCCTCGGGCGTATTAAATGCGGTCTTCCACTCATCCCCCTGCCTGATCCGCACCAAATTATACGCCCCACGAAGATCAATTTTAGAGAACCACTTAGCACCCTCTATACGAGCAAACAAATCAGTAAGCAATGGCAATGGGTATTGATACTTAACAGTGATCTTATTCAGAAGCCGATAATCAATACATGGTCTCAAAGAGCCGTCTTTTTTTGAGACAAAGAAAAACCCAGCTCCCAAGGGAGAAGAAGATGGACGAATATGTCCCTTTTCCAAAGACTCCTTTATATATTCCCGCATAGCAGCATGTTCCGGCACAGACAAATTAAACAAACGACCCTTTGGATATTTACAACCCGGTATCAAATCTATGGCACAATCGCACTCACGGTGCGGAGGTAACGACCCAAGCTTGGGTTCGTCAAAGACGTCTTGATAATCAGAGAGGAACTCAGGGACTTCAGAGGGAATGGACGACGAAATAGAAACCAAAGGTACGTCCCCATGAATACCCTTACATCCCCAGCTCAACACAGACATTGCTCTCCAGTCCAAGACTGGGTTGTGAGACTGCAACCATGGCAATCCCAGTACCAAATCGTCATGTAAATTATACAGCACCAGGAAACGAATAATCTCCTGGTGATCCGGATTGATACGCATGGTTACTTGTGTCCAGTATTGTGGTTTATTATTAGCCAATGGGGTGGAGTCAATCCCCTTCAGAGGAATAAGAGTCTCCAAAGGCTCTAAATCAAAACCACAACGATTGGCAAAGGACCAATCCATAAGACTCAGAGCGGCGCCAGAGTCAACATAGGCGTCCGTGGCAATGGATGACAAAGAGCAAATCAGGGTTACAGACAAAATAAACTTAGACTGAATGGTGCCAATGGAAACAGACTTATCAAGCTTCTTTGTACGCCTAGAGCATGCTGATATAACATGAGTAGAATCCCCACAATAGAAACACAATCCATTCTTCCGTCTAAAATTCTGTCGCTCACTCCTGGACAGAATTCTATCACACTGCATACTTTCTGGCGTCTTTTCCATAGACACCGCCAGATGGTGCACCGGTTTGCGCTCCCGCAGACGCCTATCAATCTGAATAGCCATTGTCATGGACTCATTCAGACCTGCAGGCAAAGGGAACCCCACCATAACATCCTTAACGGCATCAGAGAGACCTTCTCTGAAAGTTGCCGCCAAGGCGCACTCATTCCACTGAGTAAGCACAGACCATTTACGGAATTTTTGGCAGAAAACTTCAGCTTCGTCTTGCCCCTGAGATAGTGCCATCAAAGTTTTTTCTGCCTGAAGTTCCAAATGAGGTTCCTCATAAAGCAAGCCCAAGGCCAGAAAAAACGCATCCACATCGCGTAACGCAGGATCCCCTGCTGGCAATGAGAAGGCCCAATCTTGAGGGTCACCCCTGAGCAAGGAAATCACAATCCTAACCTGCTGAGCAGGGTCTCCAGCTGAACGAGACTTCAGGGACAAATAAAGCTTACAATTATTTCGGAAATTCTGGAAGCTAGCTCTATTCCCTGTGAAGAACTCCGGCAAAGGAATTCTCGGCTCAGATACCGGAGCATGTACCACAAAATCTTGTAAATTTTGTACTTTCGTGATGAGATTATTCAAACCCGCAGTTACACTCTGGAGATCCATTATTGTCAGGTGCACACAGAGCATACAGAGATTAGGAGGAGAGAGAGAAAAAAGACTGCAGCAAGGCAGACTGGAGGGAAAAAAAAAAAAAATTCCAGCAGACTTCTTATAACTCTCCTTTCTCAACCTGGGTCTTTAACACTTTATTGGGCCGGTCAAAACTGTCATGATCTCTGCAGGCAGAGATCATAGCAAGCCTATAGAGGGACAAGCTCTCGGAAGATGGAACTATACTGACCATGAACTAAGCCTGCCGCGCAACTAGAAATAGCCAGGTAGCATTTCCTATTTATCGCTAGATGCCCAGCTCTGGCCTAAGACCTAAATAGCTAGCAGAGGGAAATATAAGACCTGGCTCACCTCTAGAGAAATATTCCAAAGAAGACAGTAGCCCCCCACATATAATGACGGTGAGTTCAGATGAAACAACAAACGCAGCAGGAAAATAGTCTTAGCAAATTTGAGGTCCGCTTACTAGATAGCAGAAGACAGATAGTATACTTTCATGGTCAGCAGAAAAACACTAACAAAACACCATCCAGAGATTACCTTAAACTCTGGCATTAACTCATAACGCCAGAGTAGCAATCCCTGATCAACGAGAGCTTTCCAGACACAGTAACAAAACTTCAGCTGTGAACTGGAACAAATAGGCAAAACAAAACATGGACAAAAGTCCAACTTATCTAGTAGTTGTCTAGAAGCAGGAACAAGCACTGAGAGGCATCAGATAACATTGTTGACCGGCAAGAAACCACCAGAGAAATGAGCTTAAATAGCGACACCCACTACTGATGGAAACAGGTGAAACAGGAAAGAGGATGACAAGTCCAATTCCACAAGCGGCCACCGGGGGAGCCCAGAATCCAAATTCACAACAGGAAACATCCAGAGCCACCGTGCACAGGCGTGTGCAGGAAATGGGCTACAGGTGCCGCATTCCCCAGGTAAAGCCACTTTTGAACCATAAACAGCGGCAGAAGCGCCTGACCTGGGCTACAGAGAAGCAGCACTGGACTGTTGCTAAGTGGTCCCAAGTACTTTTTTCTGATGAAAGCAAATTTTGCATGTCATTCGGAAACCAAGGTGCCAGAGTCTGGAGGAAGACTGGGGAGAAGGAAATGCCAAAATGCCTGAAGTCCAGTGTCAAGTACCCACAGTCAGTGATGGTGTGGGGTGCCATGTCAGCTGCTGGTGTTGGTCCACTGTGTTTCATCAAGGGCAGGGTCAATGCAACTAGCTATCAGGAGATTTTGGAGCACTTCATGCTTCCATCGGCTGAAATGCTTTATGGAGATGAAGATTTCATTTTCCAGCACGACCTGGCACCTGCTCACAGTGCCAAAACCACTGGTAAATGGTTTACTGACCATGGTATTACTGTGCTCAATTGGCCTGCCAACTCTCCTGACCTGAACCCCATAGAGAATCTGTGGGATATTGTGAAGAGAAAGTTGAGAGACGCAAGACCCAACACTCTGGATGAGCTTAAGGCCGCTATTGAAGCATCCTGGGCCTCCATAACATCTCAGCAGTGTCACAGGCTGATTGCCTCCATGCCACGCCGCATTGAAGCAGTCATTTCTGCCAAAGGATTCCCGACCAAGTATTGAGTGCATAACTGAACATTATTATTTGATGGTTTTTTTGTTTGTTATTAAAAAACACTTTTATTTGATTGGACGGGTGAAATATGCTAATTTATTGAGACAGGTTTTTTGGGTTTTCAGGACTTGTATGCCAAAATCATCAGTATTAAAACAATAAAAGACCTGACAAATTTCAGTTGGTGGATAATGAATCTATAATATATGAAAGTTTAATTGTAATCATTACATTATGGTAAATAATGAAATTTAACACTATATGCTAATTTTTTGAGAAGGACCTGTAAATTCGCATGAAAATCTGCATCAAAAATGTGCAGATTTTTACCTGCGTTTTCTGCCAAGAGATGCAGAATCTGTGCAGAAAATTCCACAGGCAAATCTGCAACGTGTACATATACCCTTAGGGTATGGTCCGGTGATGCAATTGTGCTGCATTTATTGCCATACTTTTTTCCAACATTGTTTTAAAATGCATCTTTTGCCATAATTTCAGAAAATTTGTGAAATTGCATAGCATAATTATTACCAGCGCAACAAGACTTTATGGTGCAAATTGACACATTTAGTTTTATGCCTATTTATGACAAACAATTTTTGTTGCTCACTCAAAAAAGGGTAATGTTTTGCATGTAAAGCATGATTTAACTGGAAAGGCAGTGTGGCTTAAAATATGACAACTTGTGCCAAAAGTTAGGAACAAAAAAGTTAGCTAACGAAAAGGTGGTGCCAAAGTATATAAGGATGCACCAGGATGCATCCAGCATGAGTTACTACACTATATTTGGTTAATTGTAAGAACATCGAGTCTTAGTTCACAAGATGGATATATTGGACAAGACTGGTAAACCTGTTCACAACATATTTATAATGCATAGATCCTGTGAAGAACATTGTGGTTTGGTCCTGATGAAGAGGTTTGAAAACCTTGAAACCCGTTGACATGCTTCACTTTCGTGTGTGATCGTACCTTTGAACCTTGGGCAGCGGGGACTCTGGACCACCGTAATCCTCATTTATTACATAGATGCTGTGAAGAACAGTCATTATAGACTGCAGCACATGAAAGTAGTAAAGAGAAACTTTCACCTTTACTCTTGTCTATTTTAGTACATTTTAGTAATACCCATGAAACAAGATTTCTGGAGCATCTTTCGTTTCAGGTCCATGTATTGGTATTCCTTGGTTATTGTTCCCCGAAAAATATGAATCAACTGACAACTGGATATTACCATTCACATTGCAAAGGAGTAAGTCCCTAGGTAGACACACAACAACACACCCAACTGATAACACCCAGTTGTCATTTTCCGCTTGCATCTCTAGAAGGAATTGGTACAGTCATTTCAAAAGAGGGAACAGCGAGTGATGACAATGTACATGAAGCATTGAGGACTAAGTCAGCGCCATATAAACAAGCATAAGAATTTACAGCTAGTGATGAAAGAACCCACCGATGATCGGGATCAGTGGGTTCGCCCAAGTTTTTTTTTTTAAAGTTTGAGCTCGGGGCTGGAGATGACGCGTAATTGCGTCCCAACCCCGAGCTTGGACTTTACAGATACTGTATGGGATGGGGCAGGGGGGCTGTAAAATAAAGTATAAAATTAACAATAAGCATTATAAATATACTTACCGGTCCAGCGACGCATCCTCTCATCTTGCTGTCTCCTGGCCGCATCTACTTCCGGGGCCGAACCCTGACGTCACCGCATGAACACTGCCAGAAAAAGCCAAAGACTGCTGAGTGCAGTGAATACCGCCGGAAGTTAATGAGAGGCCCCGGAAGCAGATTCGGCCGGGGAGACAGCGGGACGGGAGGATGAGTCCCTGGACACGTAAGTATAATTATAATGTTTATTATTAATTTTATGCTTTTACAAGCCCGGGACCCGAAATGGTCATGAACTGTAACACGGGTTTCCCTTGGAAACCCATGTTCCGGACCTTGTGACCGAACGTGTTCGGTACGTGTCCAGAACTTTACAGTTCGGGTTCACCCATCCCTATTTACAGCATGTAAAATAAACAGTGCGATGTGAATCAAACTAAGGACTCAGTCTGAGTCACAAGGGCCCTGATTGATCAAGCAGTTTTTCCCTGTTTTCTGGCATAAAACTGCATAGAAAGCTGCAAAATGTTAGTGCAACTTGTATTTGTGAGGAAAATTAGACACTGTTGGCATTCTTACACCAGTTCCGGCCAGGTTTGCAATTTATTGAGAAATGGATGGAGCTTAACAGAGAGGGGGCATGGCCGAGAGTGGTCAAAAAATTCATTTTAATTTACACCAAGTAAGTGTTGTAAATGATGATGGAAATTTGCTCGATTTATTAAGAAGCACATGTATTTTAACCCCTTAATGACCAAGCCAAATTTTACAATTCTGACCAGTGTCACTTTATGATGTTATAACTCTGAAACGCTTCAATTGAACCCACTGATTCTGAGATTTTTTTTGTGATATATTGTACTTCATGATAGTGGTAAATTTTCTTAATATAACTTGTGTTTATATGTGAAAAAAATGGAAATTTGGCAAAAAAATTGAAAAATGTAGCAATTTTCAAACTTTGAATTCTTATGCCCTTATATCCGAGAGATATGTCACACAAAATAGTTAATAGATAAGATTTCCCACATGTCTACTTTACATTAGCACAATTTTTTAAACCAATATTTTTTGTTAGGACGTTATAAGGGTTAAACATTGACCAGCGATTTCTAATTTTTCCAACAAAATTTACAAAACCATTTTTTTAGGGACCACATCACATTTGAAGTGACTTTGAGGGTTCTATATGATAGAAAATACCGAAAAGTTACACCATTCTAAAAACTGTACCCGTCAAGGTACTTAAAGCCACATTCAATAAGTTTATTAACCCTTAAGGTGCTTCACAGGAATGTTTGGAATGTGGAAAAAAAATAACATTTAACTTTTTTCACAAAAAAAATCATTTAGACCATTTTTTATTACAAGAGTACCAAGAACAAATAGACCACAAAATTTGTTCTGCAGTTTCTCCTGAGCATGCCGATACCCCATATGTGGGGGAAAACTCGGAAGGAAAAGGATTGCCATTTGACTGTTTGAATGCAAAATTTGCTGGAACAATTAACGGACGCCATGTTACGTTTGTAGAACCCCTGATATGCCTAAACAGTGGAAACCCCCCACAAGTGACCCTATTTTGGAAACCACACCCCTATGGACTTAATCCAGGGGTATAGTGAGCATTTTGAACCTACAGGTACGACACAGAATTTTATAACATTAGGTCATCATTAGTGTTGAGCGCAAGTGCTCGCTACTCCAGCTTACATCGGGTGCTCCGGTATGCACCGAATATCATGGGTGCTCAAGTGACATGCCTAAGTCCCTGCCCCGCATGTTTCACGACTGTTAGATACCCCAAAAAAAGTGCCGGGATCCGCAATACTCCGTGCATAGCTGTTGGTATTTTTTTTTCTACTTTTGAAACAAAAAAAAACAATTCTAACCCCAACTCTGACACACCCCTAACCCTAACACAGCTCTTCCCCCAACCCTAACCCTAAACCCAACTGCAAAGAACGGGAAAAAACAAAAAAAAACTATTTTATAATTTTTAAGGGGGTGACAAAGGGGGATTTGATTTAATATTTTTTTTATTTTAATCACTGTGAAAGGATCTATCACAATGATCAACAGGAACCAATAGGAAAAATGTCCTATTGTTGCCGGGTAACGGCAGGCAGATCTTATTGGGCGCACTTCATCCTGAGAGTCTCGGGGGCATCATTTCTCTCTCCTCTGACATGTATATAATGTCAGAAGAGAGAGAAATCATTGAAAGAAAAGTCACGTGATCCAGTCCTGATCATGTTCTCTGGGGTCTCAGCGACCCCGGTAGCTGAGACTCCAGAGATGGAGGGAATAATTATCCTTACCAGCCACTATTTTAATGCGTATCAGTGGTTGCATATTGGGTTAAACAGGAACCGTCATTTCAATTTTTATTTCATAAATCAATAGTACACATCTTTGCAATCTCCTATCTCAATAATGGGATCTGTCTTCACTAAATACAGATTTTAACTGTAAATTGAGAATTTGGAAAATAAATTATTAGTACTGCTGGAGAAAGAAGTAGATTTCTCTCATAAGATATACAATATTACAAATAGTGTGTTATCGGAGCATGCTCATGTGCTATCAGAGTATCTTCAGCATGCTCAAATACTATGTTCGAGTCACCGTGGCGGCATGTTCGACAGCCGCAACATATGCAGGGATTGACTCTTTGTTAGACAATCCCTGCATGTGTTGCTGCTGTCGAACATGCAGCTTCGCGACTCGAACATAAAGTATCTTCAGCATGCTCTGATAACACCTTATCCGAGCTCGTTCCTTAATAACTAATTACAAAGTTTCTTTTTTTTATGTGTACTATTTATTTATGAAATAAGATTAAAAATATGATGATTGTGTAATGAATTTGGCTCATTTTATTCCAATGCAGTCTTCATCAACGCAGATATACAAAATACGGTTTTGATGAATTGGGGCCAAGATTTTTGTCCCAATGATTTTAGTGAGATCTGTCAGGAAGAATTAAACATGTTGTGTGGTATGTGAGATACTGTAGGGGTGCAGTGATGCCAGTGCAAAAACTATACAAATAAATTGCAATACTGAAAAAAAAAATTAATTGTCAGGAATTGACTGGAAAACTTGTATAATATTCTGAGGTCTGAGTGTATTGAATTCGTTTTGAGATCTTTAATGCAAACACAGCCTTATTAATGTCCAAGTGACCTCAATCTATCTGGCCAGTAGAAAACAGAAGGTAATTGAAGGCAACCAGCCTCGGTATTTGGGTGTACAGGTCTACTACTGGATTACTACAACAAGGAAGTGCACATAAAAAAAAAACGAAAATATTTTCTACAATGTGCACACTGTATGAGGTAGACAGATGTATTTCAGTTTCTGTATTAAGGAAAATTCTCTTTTGCCATAGAAAAGGAATAAACATATTGTGACAAAGTCACTGGTAAAGTGCTGGAGGGAAGATATGTTTCACTACGCTTCCTCCAGCACACTAAGTGCGGTGAGAGGTTAAGCTAATTTGTATAATGGGTTGAGTTTTATGTGGACATCCATAGAGTGGATGGGAGGATGTCCACCTTATCTCCACGGTGTGGTCTGGGGCTTCCAAAGGCAGCAGTGTTCAGTGTCCGGTGAGGAACACACCAGGGAAGTTTTTGTGCCTGTATTAAAGGATCTGAACCATAGACATTGCTAACCCTGAGTGGGCTGATCTCTGCTAGGAGAAGACTGTGCTTTGTTTTGCTGCTTTTGCGCAAAAGGCCTTTTTACAATTTTTTTACAGCTTGGATTATGCTGCATTTAATAAACCAAGGACGTTTTTAAAGAGACAATGTTCAGTTTCTACCTCTGTGTCCAGCCGAGTGAGCCGATCTACCAAAGGTGTTAGAATTGGGGGCAGCGTTCTCAGCTAACATGTGTGATGGCTACAAGAGGTATTGCGCATCCTGGGTGAAGGAGGTCACAAGCCAGTGTATGACGTCAGTCAAAATGGAGGACTTGCTCAAAACATCTGGTACAAGCGCAACAGCAACAGCACCAACAGCAATTACAGCAGCAACAGACGGCACAACAAGAGACAAGTAAGTTGCTTATACAGCAGATGCAACAGCAGCACCAGCAGCAGACTTGCTCGCAGAGGTCAGCATCCCCTTCCCCAAGTACAGGTGACGACACATACATCCAGAAGAAGGTAAGACGAACGATGCAAAAAATAACTTCAGGTGATGATGTAGAAGCATTTTTGACTGTGTTAGAGCGGGTAGAAGAGCGTGAGAAGCTACCGCCAGAGCAGTGGGCGCTGCCCCCTTATCTAACTGGAAAGCTCCAGAAGGCTTATTATGATTTGGTGATACAGGATGCACAGGAGTATGCCAAATTAAAAACTGAAATTTTGGCACGCATGGGAGTGACTATATCAGTCAGCGCATAAAGCGTTCACCACTGGGATATTATGGGGACAAACTGCCTAGATCCCAAATGTTTGATTTACTGCATCTTGTCTAAAAATTGTTGCAGCCGGAATCTTCCACTCCAGCCCAGATAGTCGATCGAGTTGTCATGCAGATTCGTTAACTTCCTTCCTAGGCCAGTGCAGACCTGGGTTGCCGAGGGAGATCCCAGAATACGGACAAACTGGTGGGCCTAGTGGAATAATATCAGATGGTCGAGAGGTCCCTATGAAAGTCAGGGGGTGGTGCATCTGGTTAAAGATAAGACTCAAGAGCGGGTCCTTCAGAGGTTCTACTGGCCTGGGTGTCACCAAGATATTGTTAATTTCTGGCAATCCTGCCCTACCTGTCAGCTAACTGCTCCTGTGTCCCATGTTCACAGTCCCCTGGTGCCGTTGCTCATAATCGAAGTCCGATTTGACCGGATTGCCATGGACCTGGTCAGACCCCTAGTTAACTCCGCCAGTGGTCATCAATACATCCTGGTGGTAATGGACTATGCTACACAATACCCAGAGATGGTACCACTAAGAAGCTCCTCCACCAGGAGTATAGCATGAGAGCTAGTTCATATTTTCTCCCGGACGGTCCTGCAGAAGTAGATCCTGACAGACTAAGGGACACCATTCATGTCCATGGTAATGAGGGAGTTGTGTACGGTCCTCCAGATTACCCAACTTAGGACGTCGGAGTACCATCTTTAGACAGATGGCCTGATGGAGAGGTTCAACAAGACCTTGAAATCTATGTTCAAGAAGGTCGTGGAGAAGAATGGCCAAGATTGGGATTGCCTGCTGCCTTACCTACTGTTCTCCATTAGAGAAGTCCCACAGGCCTCTATGGGGTTCTCACCATTTGAGCTGTTATACGGACAGCACCCTCATGGTCTTCTGGACATTGCAAAGGAGACCTGGGAAGCAAAGGTAATACCCCACCGAAGCGATACAGAATATGTGGACCAGATGCAGAACAGGATCACGAGTGTGATGTCGATTGTGAGGAAGAGCCTCATTCAAGCACAAGAGGCCCAGGCAAGGGTCTATAATCATTTGTCAAGAATGAGTCAGTTTAACCCTGGAGACTGGGTGTTGGTATTGATCCTCACGGTTGAAAGTAAGTTCCTGGCCAAGTGGCAAGGGCCATACAAAGTGGTCGAAAAGTTGAGTGACGTCAACCAGTGAGGTCCATCAACCAGGGAGAAAAAAACTGTACCACGGGTACCACATTAACCTGCTCGAGGACATCACAGTGGCAGAGACACTGTCACTGGTCAAAAAATAACAGTGTAGTGAGCTGCTTCAGTGGAATCAAAACCTGTTTATGGAGTTACCAGGATGTACGCAGGTTGTAGAGCACAAAATCCTGACTGAACCGAATGTGACGGTGAATCAAAAGCCATATCAGATTCCCGAAGCCCCCCACGAGTTGATCTCCAAGGAGAGGAAGAGAATGTTAAGCCTGGGCATCAGAGGAGTCAAAGAGCGGCTGTTCCAGCCCTATTGTCCTTGTGCCAAAGCCAGATGGAGAGTGGTGCCTTCTGTAATGATTACAGGAAGCTCAATGAGGTGTCCAAGTTTGATGCATATCCAATGCCCTGGGTCGATGAGCTTATTGAGAGGCTAGGGTCAGCCAGATATAGCAACACCCTAATAATAACAGATTTTTTTATTCCTCACACGCTGCAAAAAAAGGAGAGCAATATTAAACCCCTCAGTGCTAGTTTTGTTACAAAGGCTATGGGGATATGGACTTTTTTTATGAGTTTTTGGCTCAGTAACTGAGCAGAAACTTTCCATATCCTCCCCCACATATGAAAATTATTACAAATTTTGAGTTGCTGTTCAGTTTTGGCTTTGTAATCTCAGCAAAAAGTATGTATGCACATAGTCTAAACCAAAATCTTTAAGCCAAGGCTTATATGTCACAAAAAGCATGCTTCATACATCATGAGATGGACAGGGTATTGTGGTAAATCGGCTTAATCGGCTGGACACAGAGGTAGAAATGGAACACTGTCTCTTTAAGAACGCCCTTGGTTTATTAAAGGGAACCTGTCACCCCCAAAATCGAAGGTGAGCTAAGCCCACTGGCATCAGGGGCTTATCTACAGCATTCTGTAATGCTGTAGATAAGCACCCGATGTATCCTGAAAGATGAGAAAAAGAGGTTAGATTATACTCACCCAAGAGCAGTCTCGCTGCGGTCCGGTCCTATGGGCGTTGCGGTCCGGGGCCTCTCCTCTTCTTATGATGACGTCCTCTTCTTGTCTTCACGGCGCGGCTCCAGTGCAGGCGTACTTTGTCTGCCATGTTGAGGGCAGAGCAAAGTACTGCAGCGCGCCGGGAAAGGTCAGAGAGGCCTGACACCTGCGCACTGCAGTACTTTGCTCTGCCCTCAACAGGGAAGACAAAGTACGCCTGCGCTGGAGCCGCAACGTGAAGACAAGAAGAGGACGTCATCCTATGAAGATGGGAGGCCCCGGACCGCGATGCCCATCGGATCAGACCGCCCGCCCAGGTGAGTCCTCTTTTTCTTTCTAACCTCTTTTTCTTATCTTTCAGGATACATCAGGGGCTTATCTACAGCATTACAGAATGCTGTAGATAAGCCCCTGACGGCAGTGGCCGCAGCTTATATATGAAAAAGTAGGTGACAGATTCCCTTTACGTGTAGCAGAAACCAAGCTGGAAAATAATAAACACAGTCATTCTTCTAGGGGGGATCAGCCCACTCAGGGTTAGCAATCTCCATTGGTTCAGGTCCTTTAATACAGGCACAAAAAATTCCCTGGAGTTTTCCTCTCCAGACACTAAACACAGTCTGCATGCCTTACAGTGTCAGAGTGGGGTGACAAGGGCCCACCAGTAACACTGACTTTGGGGGGGCCCACTTTTCACCTGCATGCAAATATTATACTGCCTTAGTTCACAAATTTACCTGTATCTCTATATAATACTAGATGGTGGCCCGATTCTAACACATCGGGTATTCTAGAATATGTATGTAGTTTATTTATAAAGTTTTCAGAATAATGCAATTTATACACAGGATTCAGCCAGCCGGGCGCGACCAATTAGCGAAGCGTGGTTCAAATTCCGTGCCAATTCGCGGCCGGACTGCGCCTGTCGCTGATTGGTCACGCCCGGCCGCGAACAATCAGTCAAGCCAGGGCCAGCTCCAGGTTTTTGAGGGCCCCGGGTGAAAGAGTCTCAGTGGGCCCCCCTCTTTAACACATACCACGATTCATGATGCACAGATACAGCAGAGAAATATAGCACAGCCAAGTAGCATACAGCCCACGTAGTATATAACACAGCCCACGTAGTATATAACACAGCCCACGTAGTATATAACACAGCCCACGTAGTATATAACACAGCCCATGTAGTATATAGCACAGCCCATGAAATATATTGCCCAGCCACGTAGTATATAGCACAACCCCCGTAGTATATAGCACAGACATGTAGTATATTGCCCAGCCACGTAATATATTGCACAGCCACATAATATATTGCACAGCCACGTAATATATTGCACAGCCACGTAGTATATAGCACAGCCACGTAGTATATAGCACAGCCACATAGTATATAGCACAGAGACATAGTATATAACACAGCCCATGCAGTATATAACACAGGCCACGTAGTATAGAGCACCGTGATGTAGTATATTGCCCAGCCACGTAATATATTGCACAGCCACGTAGTATATAGCACAGCCACGTAGTATATAGCAGAGACATAGTATATAACACAGCCCATGCAGTATATAACACAGCCCATGCAGTATATAACACAGCCCACGTAGTATATTGCCCAGCCACGTACTATATTGCACAGCCACGTAATATATTGCACAGCCACATAGTATATAGCACAGCCACGTAGTATATAGCAGAGACATAGTATATAACACAGCCCATGCAGTACATAACACTGGCCACGTAGTATAGAGCACAGCGATGTAGTATATTGCCCAGCCATGTAATATATACCACAGCCACGTAGTATATAGCACAGAGACGTAGTATATAACACAGCCCACGCAGTATATAACACAGCCCATGCAGTATATTACACAGCCCACGAAGTATCTAACACAGCCCACATAGTATATAGCAATGTGGGACCATATTCCTGTTAAAAAAAAAAGAATTAAAATAAAAAAGTTATATACTCACCTTCCGTCGGCCCCCGGATCCAGCTCCGGTCCCAAGAATGCATTGTGGTCTCGCGAGATGATGACGTAGCATGCATGGACCGGAGCATCGTGAGGAGCGGGAAAGGCGACGGAAGGTGAGAATATAATGATTTTTTATTTTGTTTATTATTTTTAACATGAAATCTTTTTACTATTGATGCTGCATAGGCAGCATCAATAGTAAAAAGTTGGTCACAGAGGGTTAATAGCAGCGTTAACGGACTGCGTTACACCGCAGCATAACGCGGTGTAACGCAGCCATTAACCCTGTGTGAGCACTGACAGGAGGGGGCACTGACGGAGACTAGGAAGGGGCAAATTCGAGGCCGGACTGTGCCCGTCGCTGATTGGTCACGGACGCGGGATTTCTGTGACAGACAGACAAATAGACGGAAGTGCCCCTTAGACGATTATATATATAGATTAAACTGGGTAGCGTGGTTAATGAATGATGGGATGCTGCTTTTTTTCTGTACAGAGTGAATCAAGTGAATTATGCCAAGTACTGACCACAGTGGGGTTGGGGGCCCAAATTTACACAGGGGCCCACCGGGGGATTCCCCTGTTACCCTGTGGGCCAGTCCGAGCCTGATGCCATATAAGGCTCATACATGGAAGGCTAGGTGCACATTACGTTTGTTCACGTAGCTTACATGGCGTATACTGTAATATTGCTATAAAAATCAATCACCAGACAGAGGCCAAAAGTGTGTTCTTTCGGCCTCCATCTGGTTGGTAGACCATTGTTTCACTGTATACCAAAGTGCAGCAGACTTCATCCTCCTATACAGAGGACCACTGCAGGGAAACATATACGATGGGGTATACATTTTTTTACAATGGGTCTCTATGGTGAGCGGATGCCTCAGCATCCATCCTGACTGTAGCCACCATTGGAGGTATACTGCCTGAGAGTAAGCAACCAACAATGGCCAAAAGTGTAATGTGTACCCTGTGTTTCTAGCTCAAGCTTCCTGGCAGAGTAAGATAGGGGCCTAGGCGCAATGCTGGATTTTGGAATATTGGGTACATTTAAAATATTTATTTTGGTTTGTAAAGATCAGCTGGAGAGCCAGCATAGAATTTTATATCCCAATGTTTTTCACTTTCTTGTCTTTTGTATCATGGAGAGTGCTGACTTTAATTTTCTCCCAATCCCACCAACTGATAGTAATCTACACCTATTTCTAGTTCTGTCATCTTTTCCTACCTCACACAGAGAATGTGATAAGGTTAAGGTGAGATGATAATTGGATTTGTTCCTTATACCCCTGTTTGCAGTAACGTAATATAAGACAGATAATGTAATAAATAATTGTGTCCATCTAGACTGTGACTGCAGATATTGACCAATGGCAAGTAATTTTTCCCCCTAGCAGTCTAGTATTGAACCTCTTAACACACAAGCACACGTTTTGTATTTTAAGAAAATACTGATGTAATTATAGTTTGCGCATTTTTATTACATATTTTATATTTTTTATGTAAACATTTTATTAACCTAGCCCTATTCTAACCCTAGCCCTGTCCTAACCCTAGCCCTGTCCTAACACGATACTAACCCTATCCTACATATTTTATATTTTTTTATGTAAAAATGTTATTAACCTAGCCTTATCCTAACACTAGCCCTATCCTAACCCTATCCCTATCCTAACCCTAGCCTTAAACTAACCCTAGCCCTATCCTAACCTTAGCCTAACCTAGCCCTATTCTAGCCCTAGCCTTATCCTAACCCTAGCACTAAATTAACCATATCCCTATCCTAACCCTAACCGTCAGTAGGATTGAAAAAAGAGTGAACAACTTAAACTGCATTCTAATGTTGATCTCCCAGCACGTCTGTGTCTCTCCTCTCACAAAATTACAAGTGGTAAGAGACGCAGAGAGCTGAGAGAGTACACTGCATCACAGTGCAGTGCACATAATACATTAATGTCATTAGCTGCTCAGTCTCTGTCATCTTGATCTCTACCTATGCAGGATGTAGCAGTCTGGATGAGTGTACTGCGTTCTTCACAGGCAATGACCGAATTGACAAAGCTCACTTCATTATACAGAGAGCATTGTCATAGTTTTGGAATATTGATACTTCTAATATAAAAAGTTTAAAATACACAAATTCTGTCCCTATAAAGCATTTACATGGGACAATATTTTGACAATTTATAGTGATTTTTTTTTTTATAGATGTTGTAACTTATTGTAATAAAACGACTCCTATAACTGAAAGATCCAACACTGTCAGTTTCTGTGCATTCGTCCACACTGTGAATGGTTGCAGGAGCTGCCTGCTCTTTACATGTACTAGTCTGGTCTGTAAACTGAACCAGACCAAAGCTTGCTGCCATTATTAACATGTGAACATGAGGTCTAGCACATTGTCAGGACTCTGAACATTTTTTATTACCTTTTGTGCATTACTGCCCTTTTCCAAGATGGCGTCTTTGGTCTCATGTGCACTGTGTCTTCCTGCTATAAAACTCCACCCCAGCCTTCAGTCTGTGCTAGAGTATTCTGCTTTGCATCCAGCTCCTGACCTCTGGTTACTCCCTGGCTATATACCTGCTCCTGTGAACCTGTGTGGAGATCCTGCTACTCAGCTCTGAGTTTCTGCTGCATACATCGGTTTCCAGTAATTCTCCATCTGGCTGCTTGTGTTTGTTTCCATCTGCATTTGCTGGACATGTAAGCTGTTGCTGCTCTGCTTAAACCTGAGACTTTTACCCAGGCCTCCCTGGTTGTGCTAAGATATTATTTGAACTGCCTTATAAACATATCTATCTGTGTTTGGACTACCAAGGACTTATTTGTGTCAAGTATCCTTAAGAATATTTGTGCTTCATAGACTTTCTGCGTGATTGCATTTTCCTCTGAAGTTTCCTATAGACTGCTAAGCTGCGTTTAATATTTACACCAAGTGTTGTGGACTTGAGTTTCTCTCTGCACCTGTTTGAATCACCGTGTGATAATATAGACTTTACCACTTATAAAACTGTGTCCTGTAGTTGTCTTGTTCCACGCAAAGAGTCTCCTGAGTTCATCCCCTATAATTATTACACACATAGACTACAATTAGTCCACTCATGGCTAGCACACTGGTCAAAAGATTCGAGTGAATGTACCTTTTGGCCACCGTGAGGCAGAGAGTGAAATCATATACAAGGGTGGTTATGTGTCCACAGGATGTGCATAAAAATATACTAAACCCACTGGAAAGTGTTGTAATTACAGCCACAGCCATAGTTAAAGTGTAAAATAAATGAGTGTGGATTTGGTCAAACTATTCTATCAAGTCAGATTTAGGAAAATCTTACCTGACCTGGGCTTTTATTTTTGGAGAGATCTGTAGGATGGTAGTGGGACAGATCTCTTCCTCCACTCCAGGTCTTTGGAGTGACCCATGTCGATGATTCCCATTTAAACTTTCAGTTAAGGTATGAGTGTGTCAGTATTGGACTTTGCAAGCAAGAGAGCAGGATCTATGTGCAGGCCCATCTGGGTGAAACTAAACATTGACCACAGACTTGAGCAAAGCCATTACTGCACCCACAGATTTTATGGTGGTGTGGTCGTCCATGGCAAAGGACGGACACAGACGTTCCGGCTGCAAACCGGAGGATAAAGTTTTAAGTTGGAATATGAAACACGTTTAAGTTGAACTTTCTTGCGTCACTGCCTCATTGCTGCATGGACATGAAGGTCGCTGCCTTACACATGGTGGAGAATGTGGGCAGTGTGAACTAAGGAATAGCCTCAAAAAAAGCTGCATGTCCGTGATTAAGCCTACAAAATTACAAATCAGGCCCATGGACAATATGGCAACAGCAGGAGCAGCAGACCTCCACAACCTGATTCTGCAACGGATTGCGGCCCTGCAAGAGAAGCCCCGACCACCGACCCTGGTTCATCCTGATGCCTGCTGCAAAGTCAGGTCAGCACTAAGAAAGATGAATCTGGAGGATGACATGGAAGCTTTTCTCACTGGATTTGAATGTACAGCGGAGCAAGAGAGTTTGACGATTTCTCAGTGGACTGAAGTGGTGGTGCCGTTAATGATAGGAGACACTTAGAAGGCTTACTTTGACCTCAGCCGGGAGGATGCCCAGAACTATGGGAAACTAAAAGGTGAGATCCCTACCCAACTGGGGGTTAATACATATGTAAGGGCACAATGAGTGTACCAGTAGTCCTTAGTGAAGATCGAACCCGCTAGGTCTCAGGCTTATGACTTATTGCAGTTAGTAAAAAAAATGGCTCCAGCCTCAGCCCCTGAGCCCAGTCCAGAAGATAGAGGGGGTAGTAGACCGGTTAGTGTAAACTCTGCCAGTTGCCATACAGTGCTGTGTGGGTCAAGGGGACTAGTACAACCTAGATCAAGTGGTTAGCCTGATCAAGCTTTTTGTGGCCACCCAAGATTTCGTACGGGCTCTGCCCCACTGCGAGTATCATAAGGGCCCCTGCAAGCACAGGAGTCAGTAAAAGGGACCTAACCCTATGCTGGGGTCAGTCAGAACCAAGCCCATATTGAGAGGCTACCCCAAAAGGTGCCAAGATCCAGGACGTGTGGCTGCCAACTGCCCACTGACTGCTGAACCCATGGACTACGCATTTATTCTCCAAGTGTCGATGTGTGCCCGGACCGTCTCCACCACTGACGCTGTTGGTCCAGCTGGTAGACCACATCTGTGCCAGGTGCGCATCAATGGACATGGGGCGGAGGCTCTTTTGAACTCAGGGAAACTAGTGATACTCATCCATGGGTCACTAATCTCCGGGTTAGAACCTACTAGGGTAAAGTCGGGGTCATATGTATACACAGAGAACTCCAGGAGTATCCGACAGCAGAGGTTATTTTTTTCACTCCATGCAGGGAGGTTAAACATGTGATGGAAGTACTGAAGACCCTTCCTTACGGCACTGTATTGGGATAAAACTTGCCCCTGTTCTGGTCCCTGTGGGAGCGTAAAATTAACTCTCCTAGGGTAAAGGTCTGTCCGGGCGTGGAACCCGAAGATCTTCAGTTGGGAATACCTACCGTAGGGGTCACTTTCATTGGGAAAGAGTGTAGACCCAATAGGTTTTGCCTAGAGGTGTTGGCAGGAGGAGTCGAGGAGACCACATCCTGAAACTGGAAGTATTCCGGGAAATGTTTGGGACAGCTCAGTTCCAGGATCCCACACTGACCCGAGCATGGGAAAAGGTGATAGAGGTAAATGGGGTGGCTCAGCAACCTGAGTAGATGTGTTTTTTCTGTGTATGGTGATCAACCAGGAATTGCTATATTAGGTTGACAAAATCCGGGATGAAGTAGTGGAACAACTGGTAGTGCCCCAATTGTACCATCGGGCGGTGCTCGAGATGGCCCACAAACACATGCTGGGTGGTCACCTAGAGGTTAAAAAGATGCAAGAGCGGATAATGCAGTGTTTTTTTGGCCTGGGATTTATGCTGAGGTCTTGTGAATCTTGCCAAGTGTGTCAATTGACCACACCCACGGCACGTTTCCGTAGTCCATTGGTATTTCTGCATATTATTGAGGTACCTTTTGAACGGATTGCTATGGATCTGGGAGAGCCCATTGTAAAGTCAGCCTGTGGTCATCAACACATTAGTAGTAGTAGACTATGCTACTCGTTACCCAGAGACAATTCTGCTTCGTCATCCGTGTGTCATCAGTCTGAAACGTACCGATGCCTGGGAAACAGAAGCCCAGATTGCACTTTTCCCAGGCGCTGAATTCTACTGTCACCATTGTCGCCTGGTCTCCCTGCAATCAGCGAGACCAAGCAACGCTAATGAGACTTGTAGTCAGCACACGCTGTGTAAGGCTACTTTCACACTAGTCCGTCGGTATGGGCCGTCGCAAACCGTCGGCCCGACGGACAGTGTGCTAATTAATCACAACGTGGGCAGTGGATGCAGTCTTACGACGCATCCGCTGCCCAGTGTGATGAGCGGGGAGGAGGGGGCGGAGTTTATGAATAATATGTTGGATATATGTTAGGCCAAATTTAAATGGCCACAAAAGCCATATAAGGTCAATATGGTTTGTGAGAGTATAAGTATTTGGCTTTTGGCTATATAAAAAACCTTTCAAAAGCCAATTTATGTTTGTTGGAACAATCATTAATACACCATACATAATTATTAGATTCAAAACCATCTCTTAAATAAGTAAATTCAACACACACAGTAACTTAACATAAGAAATTTGTAATAAATATATACTACTTTTCAAATTATAACATATAGACAGCATTATCTTGCCAGGGAGTAGCACCCTGAGGTGAAAGAAAACAAGCTGTAAAAATATCACGGACTTTGAGTCCTGAAAGTGGACGACGCTGAGGGATGACATGTGGTGTAGGCTTACCCACATTGGCCAAGACACCTTCAGCACCATCAGCTGAGGAGCACTCATGTAGTCTGGTGAAGTTATGTACACAAGCTTTTAGAACTTCGTTTACGTTGGCTTCACTCAGCTGAATTGCAGACTGGAGGACCCGCCATTTGGCACAAAGAATGCCAAACCCGCACTCCACCAGTCTCCGTGCCCGTGATAAACGTAAGTTAAATATCTGCTGCCGGTGGTCCAAGTTTCGACAGGGATATAGCCTTATGACATGCCTTGTTAACTGGAAGGCTTCATCTGCCACAAGGACATATGGCATAGCTTCTACATTGGAGCCTAGAAGCTGACGTGGTGGTGGTAGGTCCAACTGGTTATCGCGCAGCCGCCGACCCATAATGGAAGAATTGAAGACTCTAGAGTCTCCAGTTCTCCCATAGGCCCCAATATCTACAATTATAAACCTATAATGACTGTCAACCACAGCTAACAGCACTACAGAAAAATACTGTTTATAATTATAGAATTGGGACCCTGAGTTTGGCGTCTTACGCACACGGATGTGTTTCCCATCAATGGCTCCAATGTAATTTGGGAAATCACAATGCTCCTGAAAGCCACACGCAATCTTCATCCAGTCTTCCATCTCGGGCACAGGCATGACCAGTTCATGTAGTCTGGACCAAATTTCAACACACGTAGCCCGCACTATGCCGGAGATAGTTGACCTCCCAATTAAAAATTCAATATGTAGGCCAGCATAAGAAAGGCCAGTTGTCAGGAAGCTGAAAGCAGACAAAAATCACAATTAACAAGGTTTTAATGCTTTTAAAAAATCATATACAACACAAGTACTGAATTTAACATTAATTACATATTCTAACTAAGATTTTTGTTTATTTTTAACATATAATATTTATCAATTTACTTCAGCTGCTAAGCAAAACTAAAAAACACATTTATATTAGAAAAACATCATCAACAAAGAGTATGTGAGGATGGGGAAGTAAGAAGAAACTCCTCTGCGGGTATACATTTCCGCATCCTGGTGTTCGGAAATATTATTCCAGGTCGCACTGTCTCCAACAAAATATCAAAGGTCGCAATACTCATGTTACAGCACTGGTAAAATTTGTCAGGATGTGTCCGCAGAGATGCATATAGCCGGTGAAAATGGCCTTTAGTGAGGCGTTGCCTCAAAAGCGGAGGGACCCACATTCTTCTTCTCCTCCTCACATCCACTATCACTGGGTATGGCTGGCCAAAGCGACATGACAACACCCAGTTATATAACCTCCTCCTGTTGCCTCCAGCTCAAAAATATCTCCAGAATCCGTCCTATCCTCAACCTTCAATCTACTAAAATGCTTGTGCATGCCCTCATCATCTCCCGCCTTGACTACTGCAACATCCTTTTCTGCGGCCTTCCTGCTAACACCCTTGCACCTCTCCAGTCCATCCTTAACTCTGCTGCCCGACTAATCCATCTCTCTCCTCGCTACTCCTCCGCTTTCCCCCTCTGCAAATCTCTTCACTGGCTCCCATTCCCTCAGCGTATCCAGTTCAAATTACTAATACTGACCTACAAGGCCATCCATAACCTGTCTCCTCCATATATCTCTGAACTAATCTCCCGATACCTTCCCTCACGTAATCTCCGGTCCTCCCAAGACCTCCTTCTCTCCTCCACACTTACTCGCTCCTCATCCAATCACCTCCAAGACTTCTCCCGAATATCCCCCATCCTCTGGAATTCTCTGCCCCAACACGTCCGGTTATCCACCACATTCGGATCCTTCAGACGGAGCCTGAAAACCCATCTCTTCAGGAAAGCCTACAGCCTGCAGTGACCCCGCTGCCTCCTCACCACTACCAAAACTACTGCCTCACCAACACTGGAGCTCCTGCAACCCCCAACCTACTGTCTCCTTCCCCATAATCCTGTAGACTGTAAGCCCGCAAGGGCAGGGTCCTCGCCCCTCTGTATCAGTCTGTCATTGTAAGTTTGTCTACTGTAAGTGATATCTGTAACTTGTATGTAACCCCTTCTCATGTACAGCACCATGGAATCAATGGTGCTATATAAATAAATAATAATAATAATAATAATATAACACCCGCTCAGTTGGGGTGAAATGAAGTAGGTCTGACATGTTGCCAAAGAACCACCAACACACCAACAGAAGCACAGCAACAAAATGGCAGATTGGAGGGTGCCACCTGTGGTAAAGGCAATATATAGGGTTGCTGATGATGATTCAAATTAATTTCAGCCCTCAAAACCGTTAAATGTCCATTTTGGAAGGTTGTGAGAAAAAACGCAGTACGGATGCCATATGGATTACATACGGAGGATGACATGCGCAAAATACACGGCCACACCTTGCCAACAGATTACATACGGAACACTGATCAGGGAACTTTTCTGCGTATCTCGGCCGTAAAAACAAACAGACCGTAGTTTTATATGCTAGGTGTGACGCCGGCCTTACTGCTATTATACCTGAGCTGTGTAGTGTTGGCTACTGGTTTCATATATGAGCTGTGTAGTGTCAGGTACTGGTATAAGCACCACACACAGCTCTGGCCATACTCAGCACTTTACACATCTCTGTACAGTACTCCGCTCTATAAACGGCTCTGTATAGTGGCAGAGACAACTCGGCACCGGACTCCGCTGTATACACGGCTCTGTACAGAGGCACAGATGGCTCTACACCATACTCCACTGTATACACGGATCTGTACAGAGGCACAGCCGGCTCTGCACCGTACTCCGCTCTATAAACGACTCTGTATAGTGGCAGAGACAGCTCTGCACCATACTCTGCTCTATACACAGCTCTGTAGAGGCACAGACGGCTCTACACCGTACTCCACTGTATACACGGCTCTGTAGAGGCACAGACAGCTCTGCACCGTACCCCGCTGTATACACGGCTCTGTACAGAGGCACAGACGACTCTACACTGTACTCTGCTCTATAGAGGCACAGACGGCTCTGTACCATACTCCGCTGTATACACGGCTCTGCACCGTACTCCGCTGTATACACGGCTCTGTAGAGGCACAGCCGGCTCTGCACCGTACTCCTCTGTATACACGGCTCTTTACAGAGGCACAGCCGGCTCTGCACCGTACTCCTCTGTATACACGGCTCTTTACAGAGGCACAGCCGGCTCTGCACCGTACTCCTCTGTATACACGGCTCTGCACCGTACTCCTCTGTATACACGGCTCTGTAGAGGCACAGCCGGCTCTGCACCGTACTCCTCTGTATACACGGCTCTGTAGAGGCACAGCCGGCTCTGCACCGTACTCCTCTGTATACACGGCTCTTTACAGAGGCACAGCCGGCTCTGCACCGTACTCCTCTGTATACACGGCTCTGTAGAGGCACAGCCGGCTCTGTACCATACTCCGCTGTATACACGGCTCTGCACCGTACTCCTCTGTATACACGGCTCTGCACAGAGGCACAGCCGGCTCTGCACCGTACTCCGTTGTATACACGGCTCTGCACCGTACTCCGCTGTATACACGGCTCTTTACAGAGGCACAGCCGGCTCTGCACCGTACTCCTCTGTATACACGGCTCTGTAGAGGCACAGCCGGCTCTGCACCGTACTCCGCTGTATACACGGCTCTGTACAGAGGCACAGACGGCTCTGTACCATACTCCGCTGTATACACGGCTCTGCACCGTACTCCTCTGTATACACGGCTCTGCACAGAGGCACAGCCGGCTCTGCACCGTACTCCGTTGTATACACGGCTCTGCACCGTACTCCGCTGTATACACGGCTCTTTACAGAGGCACAGCCGGCTCTGCACCGTACTCCTCTGTATACACGGCTCTGTAGAGGCACAGCCGGCTCTGTACCGTACTCCGCTGTATACACGGCTCTGCACCGTACTCGGCAGCTCACAGTAGCCGCCGGCGCTGCGCGGACAGTTGAGGGCAGCCTGAGCCCCGGGTGAGCGCTGCTTCATAATGAGCTGAGGGCAGCGAGCGGCGGATTGGCCCAGGCAGCCATGAGGAACACCCCGGCCGGGGACTACTAGTGCGCACAGAGCCCGCCCCCGGCCGCACTGCCCCCTGCACCCCTTATACGCCGCCTGCAGCCACGATCCCCCCACAAGTAGCATCTGCCGCCCGGCGCTGTACCGCTGCTGCACCCCCACACAGCAGCCCACCTGCAGCCCCTGCCTCACTCCCAGCACACAGCCCAGTCCCGTGTCCTCCCTCCAAACTTGTGGTGTGTGTCCGGCAGCAATGAGCGGCCGGCGGTGCACACTGACATCTGTCGCCCTGACCTTCCTGTGGGGCATCCGCCTGGCCATGGGGCAGGATTACCAGTTTGGCTTGGACTACTTACTGGACGAGACCCCGGAGGAGACGGAGTACAAGGACCCGTGCAAGGCTGGTAGGTGCCCGACTCCTTCTTTCCATTCATCACTAATTGCCATTGGAGCTGATCTGCATGAAGTTGTCACTAATGGAACAATTCTAATTCTCACATTTATATCAAGGATCTTAAAATCAATAAATAAATATCATGACTAATTGTATTGATGGAACCAAGATTTCCAATATGTCCCCAAAAAATGCAGCGTTCTCCCTAATTTTACGAACCCCACTAGTTGTATCAGCTGTAGATGTGAGTACGTCCTCGGTCGCATGGTGTGAATGTCGCTGCGTCCGTCACCTGCACAACATGCGCCATTCACATGCAGATCGATGGGCGCAGCGGTCGCATCGTTATCAGTGGTCGCCCCGGATGTCGCACATCATGAGGATCTGCCATCAGTTCAGGGATGATAGTGGCACCTGGACCAATCTGGTCACTTTTTGTAGAAATTCGGTGTCGAAGTTTGGATTGAGTAAAATCAACGAATTATCCAGACGCTCAATATTTGGGGCAAAATATGTTACTATTTATTTTGCTTCCTTCGGTTCAAAGTTATATCCTAATCTGTCCTCGTATGTCTGTCACATTTTATTAACCCTTCCTTCGTTCTAGATTTCAGTGAAACTTGAGTGGTGAGTAATAATGGGCCATTCTTCTCCCCTGCCAGGGGTCACCACCCACCTAGGGCCCTGTGAATGGAACATTTGGCTGATGATTCAGTGTAGGTGCAGATGACCGTGTAGTCTCTTGTTTGATCTGAGTGTCATCAAATTCTCTTGGATGAGGAGAAGATGGAGAAAAAAAAGTTCTCCATCTTCTTCATTCTGTCAGCTTGTGGAAATCGGGCTGCACTCTGATGTCATCCAAGTGCAATCTGATGGTTTCCACAGACTCATTGACTTGCATGGGAGTGCGATTCAAATATCAGATCCAATTCGGTCCAAGGGAAAAGTCTGACAAGTGCACGGCCCCAGAGTGCGATCCGATGTTTTGTGAGACCGCACTCGGACTGCCCATGTGCATAAATTGTCAGCCCTGTGTTACCTTACAACTAGGCAAATTTACTAAGCAGGAGCTCTGGAAAGCAAAAAATATAGGGGCTCATTCTGATATTAATTTTTTTCATGTACGAGAAAAACGGTCCTATTTTATTAACCAATTTGGTGCAAGTTTCAGAGAAAAAAAACAAAACGTTTCTCCACTATGTCCTATCTAGCGATCCATGAAAAAGAGACAGCACTCCGATGACATACAAGTGCTGTGCGATTTTTTATTTATTTTTTTCATGTCTCCATATACTTGCATTGTGGAATTTGCTCTGACACTTGGATCAATGTCAGACATGTCTCCGCAATGATGCGCAGATCCCTCAGTCCGCAAAAGAAAATTGGAATTGTCCCATTGTGAAATATCCCATAGACCGTCATATGTAAGAGCGCTATCCATGAAAAACCGGATAGAGCTTATATAACGGATGTCTGAATGAGCCGGTAGTGGGAGAGAATATTTCTGTCAGTTTCTCATTGACTACATGGAGAAGCTTGGGGAAACCTCGCATCATTTATCTATTTTTTTTGCATATGAGAAGAGTTTGGGCAAACACTTGGAAAATGAGATGTAATGCAAATAAAAATAGAGTAATGCACCTAGGACGGAGTAATCCTATAGCTGCATATACATTAAATGGGACCACAAGTGGGCTGAGCAGCAGTGCTCAATGTCAGGCAGCAGCCGCAAAAGCAAACAAGATTTTAGGGTGTATAAAAAGAGAGATAAAATCCCGCAATCCCAACGTATTGTTACCTCTTTCTAAATCACTGGTGAGGCCACATCTAGGATATGGGATCCAGTTTTAGGCTCCACATTTTAAAAGGATATTCAAAAATTACAGTCAGTACAAAGGTGGCAACTAGATTATTACAAGAGATGGAGGTCTCTCATAGGATGAAAGGTTGGAAAAGTTGGGCTTGTTTAGCTTAGAAAAAAGGCGCCTCAGAGGAGGTCTCATTTATATGTAGAAATATTCGTGTGGTCAGTACAGAGGACTCGCGTATGACTTATTCCTTCCTAGGAGCAAACTAAGGACCAGGGGGCACTCATTACGGGTGGAAGACAGACGATCCCTTCAGATAAATCGGAAAGGGTTCTCTACAGTTAGAGCAGTCAGACGGTGGAATGCCGACCACAAGAGGAAGTAATGGCGGACACTAACAGCTTTTATACAAGGGCTGGGTTATAGTTAATATAGTGACATAATGTATAATTGGTGGAAACAGTGTGATCTAGGTCTTTTTTTCAACCTGTGTAACTATGCAAGTTCTGCTGACAATCTGATCCAGCGCAGTAATGAAAAACAGTCCGTTGTTCTTTGGTTGTTTATTTTTAAGTACGACAAGAGCAATGGCCGTCTGCATGAGGGAGAAGGGTATGTGCGCATAACCTCTTAATTATGATGGAGGTGCCAAGGTTTTGTTACGCGGATTCGCTTCAGGAACAAGCCGGCGGTCTATTTCCTGAAGCGCTTCAATGGCTGTTTTGCCCTTGCCTTTTGTGGCTGTGTCTTTTTCCTTGTACTTCCACCTACCAAAAGTTGCGGCTTCTAAAACAATGAATGAACATATTACTCCTGTTAACCGCTTTATGGTTTCCAAACCATGAAAATGTTAAAAGATGTAAGAAAAGACCCGAACATGTGCACAGCAATGTAGTTTTTACATTGCTGCACAATATGTTCCTTTTTTGTGGTGCATTTTCAGGTGGATTCTGGACAGAATCTGTCTGAAAAAGACATTGTGTAACATACCCTAAAAGTGTTATAAAAAATTAAACCTTCCAATCAGCTCAAATTCCGAAAGCCATGAACTGTGCATGTTCTTTGCTTTTCAGTCCTTCCCCACTGCTTTCGGGGTTTTACTCTTCTGTGAAATGATGCCGCTTCCATAATGGTGATACATGACGTGGCCAACCATCACTCATCAATATGGCATCACAATAACATGTGGTAATTACTCCGACAAGTAGTGATGGAAGCCAGATCGTGGTGCCAGTAGAATGGCATTGGGGCAATCTGTTCTCTGAAGGAGCTACTGCTGACCAGGTGATCGCCACAGGTATGGCAGTGGAAATGTGATTTTACATGAAGACCAGTGAAATGAACAGTGACCGACCACTAGTGATGATGTAACATGCTGGGATAAGGTGTTATCTGAGCATGCTCATGTGCTAACAGAATGTCTTCGGCGTGCTCAAATGATATGTCCGAGTCTCCGCACCTGCATGTGTTGTGGCTGATCGACAGCCGCAACACATGCAGGGATTGCTTGATTGTTAGGGAATCCCCACATGTGTTGTGGGTGTCGAAAAGCAGCGAGACATGCAGGTGCGGGGACTCGGACATATCATTCGAGCACGCCAAAGACAGTCGGTTAGCACTTGAGCGTGCTCTGATAACACCTTATCCCAGCACGTTCGCTCATCACTAATGGTCATGTGTTCTACAGTGGGAAAGACTTCGGCCATGTTCACATGTTCAGTGTTTGGTCAGTATTTTACATCAGTATTTGTAAGCCAAAACCAGGAGTGGGTGATAAATACAGAAGTGGTGACGGATTTCTGTTAGGCTTTTCCTCTAATTGTTCCACTCCTGGTTTTGGCTGCAAATACTGATGTAAAATACTGACCAAATACTGCTAGTGTGACCGTAGCCTTCCTTCGCGCTGTATTGATTTTGGAGGCCTCCTTGTAAAGTCTATATGTCTTTATAGTGCACGGTTAGGTGTTGTTGTGTTAAGTTGGCCATTCAACCTTCTTGAAACTGAAGGTTCCCATACACATAAGAGAAAGGCCCGTTTTGGCTGCACTGATGTGTGTTGGGGCTTCCCTATACTCCAAGAGATGATGTCTGGGGAGAGCAGGATGGGACATGTTGAATTTTCGTGCCCAATCCTTTTGTTCTCGGGGTAGATTAGCTGCCACTGGAGGCGCCTGACAGCAGCTCTCTATTAGGCCAGTCTCACATGTCCAGATAATTCCGGTACCGGAAAAATCGGTACCGGAGTTATCCGTGTGTCCGTGTGCTCACGTGGCACATCAGTGTGGCACACGTGCGGCAGCCGTGTGCCGCCCGTGTGCCGACTGGGTACCACACGGACCGTGCACGAGACAGCGCTAGAGATGGGAGGTGGAGCCGCATATTCATCACTGTAATGAACGGCACCACGTGACCGCTCATACAGGAAGAAGCTGCGGCGCTGAGAGGAAGCATCGAGGGAGCCGGGTAAGGATTTCCAGCGGGCGGGCGCACAGGGGGTGGGAGGCGGGTGGTGACTGGGATCTTTATTTTAAACACACAAAAAATAAAAAAACAATGATTTTTCATTCCTTCTCTCCAGCGAACACTGCTGGGGTGAAGGAATGAATTCCGGCTTCAGCACCACACGCTGGGGGGGACATTGCTTACTGTAGCGCTGTCTCCTGCATGGCACACGGACGGCACACGGACAGCATCCGTGTGCGGTACGTGTTTTACACGGACCCATTGACTTTAATGGGTCCGTGTGATCCATGCGTTCCCACGAACACTGACATGTCTCCGTGTTTTTCAAACGGAAACACGGTCCGTGAAAACACGCTGACATGTGCAGAGACACATTGATTTTAATGTGTCTACTTGAGTCAGTGTCTCCGGTACGTGAGAAAACTGTCACCACACGTACCGGAGCCACTGACGTGTGAAACCGGCCTTAAAAACACAACGCTGAAGCAATAATAGCACACTCTAGATTAGCATTGGGCCGGTGCTTACGGAACGTTTAGGGCCAATTCATTCCTTTGATAAAGCTGAATTCTAATATTGGCAATTGTCCAATCTAATTTCCATCTTCTATTTTAGTCATTTAAAAAAAAAAAGTGCAAAAAATACTCAGTGGTGAATTTTTCACTGACTTTTCTGCACTGTGTGTTACCAATCTCTAGTCACATTAATAAGATCCTCAAAAATGTATCTTGATATTAGAGTCTGTTAGGCTTCTTTTACACATATCGTTGTTTTGCTGTCTGTTTCTATGGGGCCGCAAAAACGGGCCGCAATAATTTCACGGTGTGCCCTGCGCCATATGGCCGTGAGGGCTGTATTTACAGCCGTGAAAAAAAATCGAGCGTGCTCGATCTTTTTCCCGGCTTATGGACACGGCCCGCATTGAAAATCAATGGGGCCGCAAAAACAACGGAAGTTTGTTTTGGTGGTTCACCGTGACTTCCGGTTTTGCGGAATGCCTTTGGTTTTCCAATACTATTTCCATAGTATTGGAAACCCGAAAAACACCGATCCGCAAGTTTTTTACGGTCCGCTATTGCAGCAGACCGTGAAAATTGCGTCGATACAGTCCGTAAAAAGGCCTGCAATATTGGGCAGCAAAAAACCCGGTATGTGTAAAAGTAGCCTTAGGCTGGATTTACACATCCGTGTGTCACGGTCCAAGTACGGCACTGAGCGGCTGCAGGTCATGAAGGTGTTTATTTTGGGTCGGAAGACCCTCGGCTCGTCCGTTCTTCACAGACTGTGCGGATGTGGATGTTTAGAAGGACGTACTAAAACGTGGCAGTCATGTCTGCAAATTATCAGTTGAGCACACGGCCAGTACACAGACTGAAAATACAGCCTTTAGGACTAGTTCGGACTACAGCACACTGACCAGCGTTATTGAATAGAGCTGTTAAGATATCACTTTTTGTTCACATGGGCAGAATGCACATATGGATCATAATTGCATCTGATTTCTATGGATACATTGCAATTAGTAGCATAGGAAACTATTTGGTCTTGTGAATTTTACTGCTGACTTATAAAAAGGGATGCCGCATGGATGACACACAAATGTAAAAAACAGACACATGAATAACATGGATAACGTGCAGATGCAATATGGAAGGAAATGTTATATTTTTTTTCTGGATGAAAATAGGAGGATTCTTCATATGCTGATCTTAGGCTGCAACTGTTCCAGAATCTTTTCCATAAATGTTTGGAGAGATTATTCGGGACTATTTAATTCTTTTTCTTATGGGGCTAAGAACTTACAGGTAGGTAGTTGTGAACTATCTGATTGTTGTGCCTGGCACCGATATCTGCCAGCTCAGTGCGGTCACAGACCGTTCCTGGCAGCAATTCTGCGGCTTCCGGTGATGTCATGTCGACCGAACAGCTGCTTCTCTTCCGCTCTGCTGTGTTAACGATATGTCTCTACTGATGTCATGCTGATTGACAGCCGGCTTCCCACTGCATAACTGCGGGGAACCAGCTGTCAATCAGCACGATGTCAGCAGTCACGCCCATCAACAGAGCAGCCCAGCAGATCTGCGCTGTTGATGTGGAGCAGCTAAATTTCCTAGTGAAGGTGTCGACCTGGGATAACTAAACTTATATATTATATAGATTACGTGAGGTCCATATTGAGGGATCGCTGAGTTGTCAAGCTCCTTTATTTTGATCATTGTTACTGCATAGACTTTTTTATGTATATGTTTGCTAGGTTTGAACTTGTCAGGCAGAGTATTATGAAATACTTATGTGTTTAACTGTTACAGATCTTTTTCCTTCTGGAGAAGTGGACTGAATATAACATCTGACTGGTACTATATTTAGTACCTTTAGTTTTGGGACCTTTATTATTATTATTATTATTATTATTATTAATAATAATAATAATAATAATAATAATAATAATAATAATATTATTATTATTATTTAGTACCTGTAGAGACACAGAAGGTCAGTTGATGCTCTGGTCCGCTAGCCGAAACCACATGGACCAGGGATTATCTATTCTAGACGAACACCCGCTCTCCTTTAACCTTGGATGTTATACTACTCAGACAACACAGGGTGAGGGTAAAACAGTGTGGCAATACTTTATTGAACCACAAAACAGGGAAAGAACACATAACACAGTCCAAGCAAAATACCAAAGATGGTACAAATTACAGTCTCACCCTTTTGCTGACTCACTGAGATAAGAGCAGCTGTTACTTTAGAGCTTCCAGGGCCGACTACCCCACCTGTGGCAGGCACACAGAGAGGAGGTAACGACAAGCTTAGGAAGATGACAATCCATTGAGGTTCAAGGCCAGTTGACCTTAGGGTCACAACCTGGCTTCTCCAAACGTCTCCATGGAGCCAGTTCCCATTCCTGGCTTTCCCAAACATATGCATGGCGCTCAGGTGACTGAGGGGTCCAAATCCTGACTACCCCAAATGTATCCATAGTTCAGTGATGGTCAGTGAAGCAGATCTGTATTCATTTCATCCAAGGCAATGGAACCCAAGCTCTCATCCTCCATAATGTCAAATCTGTGTCCCTCTTATTAATAATAATAATAATAATAATCTTTATTTATATAGCGCCAACATATTCCGCAGCGCTTTACAGTTTAACAGTTTCAAACACAACAGTCATAGGTAACAATGTTAACAATACAGCAATAAAGCAAAATAAGACGACCCTGCTCGTGAGAGCTTACAATCTACAATGAGGTGGGGAGATACAAAGTACAGGTGTATATTTACAATGATGGTCCAGCCATCTTCAGGGGGTGGGGGGTAGATGAGATAGTGAATGGAGCCATGATTTCTGGGCTGATGTCTTGTAAAGAGTCTCTGGTTCTTTGGATCTCTGGTTCTCTGGATGTCTCTAGGTATATAAAGGTATATATCCTCTTTCCTTCAAGCCAGCATTCACAGTTAAAGGGGAAGAATGGTGACAAGATCAATTTGCATTGTTTGATTATGTAATCTACTTGCATAGTTTTCCCTCCTCTGTTTTATAAGTCAAAAAACTGGCTGGCCTGGACAATGTGTAGTCAACATATCAACAAACATCATTGTTCAATGACCCTGTATCACTGTCTTTCAAAGTTGGCAGACCACAAGTTGTAGGACCTGATATAAGATGCAAAACATTAACCATTCATCTATTTAGAAATATCAATTTAACCTAGAACAAGAGTCAACATTTCAGACTCTTGACCAACAAGAAAGAAACACATAAATTCAAAAGTCAACTTATATGTTGAACAGTCTATTCCTCCTGGCTTGCTGAAAATAAACATCAGGTTAATTAACAAACTGCTGTGACGTCACATTACCTTCTTTTAGTACCTTTATTATTGGTAGCTTTATTTAATCTAGCTCTCTGTCCATTTGGAGGAGCATTCTTTATGGTCATCTTTATGATGACGTTTTGATTGACACACTTGCTCTACATGTCCAATTATCTGTTAGTAATAGAGTTCACATTCGCGCATTCAGGGTTACTGTCGTTGAGTGGGGCCACCTTACCGTTAACATTAGTGTGCCAACCTCCGCAGGAAGGTAGGACAGGGTATATTAGGGTTTTCTTAGCCCATTACAAGCCCTACCTATTTGCATCATTTGACTATCCCTTGACATTGTACCTGTATGATACCCTCTTAATGACTACTAATGATTGACATACCTCACATCTAAACCCAAGTCTTCTTTATCACTTTCATTGCGCTTTATTCACTTTATATTTGAACCATTAGAGTGCTTATTAGGGCATTCAATGATTCCTACGTTGAGCAGGGGCGCCATACTATTAAACGTTAGAGTGCCAACCTGCGCAGTTACGCATAGTGACTGCTAGGGAATACAAAGGTATTATTAATTGTTTATATACCCTATCGAATATATTGACAGATTTTTGTATTTACCCTGATGCTGTATTTCTATTATACATTGGTATTTGTCTGTTAATGTTTGTTGTGAGTCATGCTTTTAACATATTATTAAAAGTTCATTTTTAGGGGTCTACTTTTGTCTTCCGGTTTTCAATATTGTTAACAACTACCTGCCTGCTAGTTCTTAGCCCCATAAGAAAAAAGAAAATAATCCTGGATAATCCCTTTAATTGTGTGATCACTCTATTAGAAATAGCCATATTTTGAATTGTATAGAGAACTTAGTTGTAGCATTATTTAGAATATAACATCTATACTGAGCTTGTATGCTAGGTAAATAAACCAATATACACTAAGCCTTATGTCTACACAAGTTTATAATAGACGGTAAACATCGTTCAGCTCTAATTGACAGGTAAATAGCTGTAATCCGTGAATAATTAACCACCTCGCCCTTTCTAGATGTGTCTGCATTGTACTTCTCAAGCACAGTTCATAAGCAAGTGCAAAGCTTGGCCATACATGTTAGACTAAGTTCACACATATCCGATGCTGCATGCTGAGCACTGCATGGGGGTTTCATTGGAAACCCTGAGAAAGCCAAGACTGATCCATTCACTATTATGAGGTCAACTATTATGAGTCACTTTGGACTCTCTTTGTCTGACATCCATTCTGGTAGTGTTCTTCTACTGATGTGCACGAAAGCATGGTAGACTAAGCTTTTGTGCACATCTGAGAAAGTTGGACTACCCTGACAGACACCAGACGTAGGAAAATAGAAAAAAAAATGAAAAAAATTGGAGTCTGGCTCAACAGGACTGGATTTCCTTTTCTTTTTCTTTTTCAAAAAAAATATATAGTGCATACAAAAGAAAAATGTACATGGTCGATATGACCAAGTCTACGTGTTTCGACTGCACTAGGCAGTCGACTGCCTAGTGCAGTCGAAACGTGTCGACTTGGTCATGTCGACCATGTACATTTTTCTTTTGTATGCACTATATTTTCTTTTGAAAAATAAAAATAAAATTAAATCCAGTCCTGTTGAGCCGGACTCCAATTTTTTTCTATTTTCCTTGTTGTGAGGCCAGGGCGAGGCCAGAGTCTGAGCCCCAGGTGGATGAGCATAGAGCTACTGGGTGAGCTGGAATCAAGTTTCTATAATAGACACCAGATATAGTCCGAAAGTAGAGTGACTCATAATAGTCAGCCTCATAATAGAGAATGAGTCTGAGTCTTCACATTGGAATTCTATATTCCTTTTCCTCTATACACAAGTATATTCAGTCAAGCATTCCTGTTTTCCAGGACGTCCCCCTGACAGCACAATGGAGGACGTCCTCCTCCTCCTTGCAGGGACAGGTAACACAACACGAGAGGTTAAAAGGTCCCACTCCTCCCCCTTTCCCTCAGTGTTTTTCCTGTCCCTGCATGGAGGGACACACGAGAGGAACAGCGCTATACAGCGTGAAGACTCACCAGACCGGAGGGCTCGGGGGATCGTGCGGCTAGGCCAATATCCTTCCCCCGCCGTATTAAGCCCCAGGCAAGAAACTCCCCGGTGGGGAGTCCCTCTGCCCAGAGACCAGTCGAGCGGACGAGCTCCTGGGTTGAACCGCTTCCTCCCGGGGGGAGGCTCTCGGTTCAGGCGCCAGGAGAAGAGGCGCCGCATGAGAATTATCCGGCGCCAGCAGCAGGCGTGACGGGCGTTCCACAGCGTGGAACGCGGCAATAGGAATCATATACCGGACAGTGCTTCCGGTATCAGCACAGGTAAGGTGACGTCACATCCGGGGCGCGCCTGACGCCCTCTCCTCCTGGCATCTCAGCGTGCGTTCCACTTGGTGGAACGCGGAAGTGAGCGTCCTTAAGGGCGCCGAGCACAGAGCGCCGCAGCGTTTCATTCAGCGTTCCTTCTGGAGTAAGGAGCGCCAGATTTGAAGTGTGGAGGAGCGTTTGAGCTACAGGACATGAGTTGTGGTCTGTGCTAGCCAGACGGTCGGAAAGAATGCCGGAGACTAAGGGTGAGTGCGGCAGATGCTGCTATATCCCGCATTTGGTTGCTTATATTTAAAAAAGCTTATTTTATATACGGGGCATTTCTCAACAGAGAATGCGGAGGACAGAAATGAGGAGACTGGGGTAAGTGCGCAGTGCGCATATTACTTACATAAGACCGCATGCAGTCTGAGCCATTCTTATTCTTATTATAGGATAAAGAGGCCACTCAAACTCCCCTTTCTCAGGCAAAAAAGTCGGGCAAAGCGGGAGCAAAATCTAGGAGATGCTCCATGTGCAACATGAAGCTTTCAGAAGCATACAAGAAAGCTCTCTGCAGTTCTTGTATCACTAAGGTTGTCAGGGATGAACAACCAGCAATGTTGTCGGAGATGAGGAGTCTAATCCGAGAAGAAATCCAAAACTCACTGGCCTCTATGTCCCAACGGAATAGGAGCAGTCCAAGTCCGGCTCGTAAGAGACCAAGAAGGGATCCAGAACAGGAAGACCAGGAGGTTTCTTCAGAAGCAGAGTCGGAATACGGAGAGTTTGACCAGGAAGAAGGAGAATTGCCATTGGAACAGGAACAAGGCAGAAGGTATTACTTTCCGGTAGAAGATACAGAAGAGTTGGTTCAAGCGGTCAGGAATACCATGCAGATAAAGGAAGATCCACGTCCAAGATCTAGACAGGATCAGATGTTCGGAGGTCTCACACATCAAGAACAAACAGTGTTCCCGGTGAGCGACCATATTCGCCGTATGATATCTCAGGAATGGAGAGATGCGGAACGAAGGTTGGTGATGTCTAGAGAATTTAAGAACCGTCTTCCATTTAATCCAGACGAGATCAAGACATGGGAAGAAATTCCTAAGGTAGATGTTCCCATAGCCAAAGTGGCAAAGAAGACTTCCATACCTTTCGAAGATTCATCTAGCCTCAAGGATGCCATGTACCGTAAGGCGGATATTCTGTTACGCCGAACCTGGGAGACTTCTGCAGCTCTGATAAAGACTAATATCGCAGCCACGTCGGTGGCAAGATCCATGTTCCTGTGGGTGGAACAATTGGAAGAACATTTAATTAATAAGACTCCAAGGGCTGATATAATTTCTTCCCTGCCTATCATAAAGTCAGTCACTGGAGTCAGATCTCAGTCAACAGTTATGTCCTCAAAATAATCTCAGACGGTTACAGAATAGAACTGGTCTCCCATGTACCGCAGAGGGTTATAGCACCAACAGTGGTAGCTACAAATTCCCCTATGTTCTCAGACCTGCAAGATCTGTACAAGTCCCAGGTCATAGTTCAAGTTCCTTTTCCAGAATTAAACACAGGTCATTATTCCTCCCTATTCTCGATTCCAAAGGCGTCGGGAGAATCCCGTACAATAATAAATTTGAAACCTCTGAACGTATACGTCAGGTACAAAAAATTCAGAATGGAGTCAATCAGGTCAACCATTCATCTGATAAACAAGGATTCGATGATGTGCACTCTCGACCTGAAGAGTGCGTATTATCAGGTTCCGATTCACCCCTCTTCTCAGGAGCTTCTGAGATTCTCGGTGAGTTTTCCGGACCAAACCTGCCACTTCCAATTTCAATGCCTCCCATTCGGTCTAGCATCTGCTCCAAGAATCTTCACAAAATTAGTAGCAGAAGTAGTGGCGTTCCTAAGAAACCAAGGAATAACAATAATTCCGTACTTGGACGATTTTCTCATCATAGCACAGTCCGAGATCATTCTGCGGCAACACACAGATCAGGTCATAGCAGTATTGGAACAACTAGGATGGGTCGTAAACCGAAGAAAGTCCCATCTAAGACCAGAGACTCGAAAAAATTTTTTGGGAGTACTTTTGGATTCTACAACCAGACAATCCTTCTTGCCAAGGGACAAACGAAGCCCATTAATAAAGATGGTGCTACAGTTTCAAAGAAAGCCAGTTACGATAAGAATGGCCATGGAAATCTTGGGGAAGATGACAGCGTGCATCCCTTGTGTCAGATGGGCTCAAGCGCACTCAAGACCCTTACAAGAACAAGTACTCTCGGTATGGGATCGTTCCCGGTCATCATTAGACAAGAAGATGCTTCTATCAATGAAGGTAAGAAGTTCACTGCGATGGTGGACCCGGGACGACAATCTAAGAAGTGGAGTTCCTTGGATATCTTCCCCTTGTGTGGTAATCACCACAGACGCAAGTCAGTGGGGATGGGGAGCACACTTAGGAGGAAAATTCTTTCAGGGCAAGTGGCCCAAAGAAATCAGTCAGATGTCGTCGAATTACAGAGAACTATACGCAGTTTGGGAAGCTCTCAGAAGAAACTATTCATGCCTAAAAGGCAAGCACGTAAAAATCCTGTCAGACAACGTGACAGCAGTATCCTTTTTAAGACATCAAGGAGGTTCCAGACACAGGGCGCTTCAAATTCTAGCGCAAACAATATTCACATGGGCAGAAAACGTGGTCCTGTCGATAACAGCGGTTCATCTAGAAGGTTCCCAAAACATTCTAGCCGACTATTTAAGCAGAAAGAAGGTTTGTCCGACCGAATGGGAACTAAATCAAGAGATGTTCCAGATACTATGCCACCGTTGGGGAACGCCCAGGATAGATTTATTCGCCACAAGGAAAAATTCAAAGGTGTCCAGGTTTTACTCTCTCAACCCTTCAGACATACCAGAAGCAGTCGATGCCTTAAGCCAAACATGGAACGAACCTCTTTCTTACGCATTTCGCCCAATAGCACTTATTCCAATAGTGCTGAGGAAGATTCAAGAGGACCGGGCAACGGTGCTCACGAATGTACCATTCTGGCCAAAGAGAAGTTGGTTCCCGTTATTGGGGGCCATGTCAGTGGAAGACCCTATCAAACTCCCGTTATGGAGGGATATCATTCACCAAGGACCAGTATTGCACCAGGATCCGGAGAGGCTACACCTGTCAGCGTGGATCCTGAAAGGGACATCTTGAAATCCAGAGGTCTTTCGGATGAAGTAATCACAACCATACAGGCTAGTAGGAAGCCTGTGACCACAGCCATCTACCACAAAATCTGGAGGAAATTTTGTTTGGAAAGTGGCAGGTCGGCCGTGATACCGGGGGCTTTGGATGTTCCTAGAGTCTTAAATTTTTTACAGACTGGGTTTAACTTGGGGCTCAGGCCGAGTACAATTAAAGTCCAGATCTCGGCCCTTAGTACCTTTTTAGATTATCCATTGGCCTCCCACCCCTGGATAATTAGATTTGTGAGGGCTATCCAAAGATTACGGCCTACGTTAAGACAACTAGCTCCTACATGGGACTTAAATCTGGTCCTCAGGGCGCTGTGTAAAGATCCTTATACTCTTGAGGAAGACATGCCCATTTCAATACGTACCTGGAAGACTGCCTTTTTAGTTGCAATTACAACTGCTAAACGCATAGGGGAAATTCAAGCCCTATCTATTAAGGATCCATATCTTCAGGTTCGAGAAGACCATATTATTCTAAAACTAGATCCAGCATTTATCCCTAAAATAGCCTCCGTTAAAAACCGGGACCAGGAGATAATTTTACCGTCCTTTTGTGAGAACCCGGCTAATGAAAAAGAACAAGCTTTACACTCCCTTGATGTTAGGCAGGCGGTATTAAGCTATCTAGAGGCCACTAGCTCCTGGAGAAAGGACCCTAATCTTTTTATTCTGTTTGGGGGTAAGAATAGGGGTAAAAAAGCGTCCAAGCCTTCAATAGCCAGATGGATCACAACTATAATTTCGAAAGCCTACTCATCAGAGGGGATAGCTTGCCCAACAGGGATAAAAGCGCACTCTACTAGAGCGGTCTCAGCATCATGGGCTGAGCGAGCAGGAGCGTCTCTAGATCAGATTTGCAAGGCCGCAACTTGGGCCAGAGTAAACACATTTTGTAAGCATTATAAATTAGATGTTATGGCAGCCCAGCAGACATCATATGGGAGAAAGGTTCTCCAGGCAGTTGTCCCACCCTAAGGGAGTTTTCTTTGGTATTCTCCATTGTGCTGTCAGGGGGACGTCCTGGAAAATGGGTATTATACCTACCGATAATTCGGTTTCCAGGAGTCCATCCTGACAGCACTGTTATTTCCCCCCCCTATGCATGCCAGTTCATATGCTGTAATATGTTTGGTTAATAAAGTTTTCAAAGTATATCTATCCATAGTGTGGTACTTGTCAAAACACTGAGGGAAAGGGGGAGGAGTGGGACCTTTTAACCTCTCGTGTTTTGTTTCCTGTCCCTGCAAGGAGGAGGAGGACGTCCTCCATTGTGCTGTCAGGATGGACTCCTGGAAACCGAATTATCGGTAGGTATAATACCCATTTTCTCTTTGAATTGGGGGGTGAGAGGGAGTGCAGAAGTGATCATTTAATGTAACTGTTGTGTTTGATGCAGGGGTGTAACTACAACAGGTGCAGGGGTTGCAATCGCACCCGGGCCCTAAAAGTCCCTTTGGTCTATAGAAAAAGACTATTGCTATTAAAGATTCAAAATATTTGGGGGCCCATGAGTTTCAAGTTGCGACACTGGTTTGATGATTTTGACCCCAAAAAAGTGTTGCAGAAGTCACTCCGTAGCTATATTCAGTTTTTTTTTCAGAACATTTTGGAGTGTAAACTTCCCAAAATCCTACTCAAAAAGTGCTTCAAAAACTCTTGTAAAATTCTTCCAATTCATTTCTATAGTAAATCCGCCTTGCTGTTCATATGCTGAATTTTTGGAGCCTTTATTTTTCCTAAAGAGGTTTTGAAACACTCCAGAGGGAAATCGGAAAGTGCATGTCACTTCTTTGCAGTGCATCGTAACGGAAACCTTTCCAAACCAGGCACTGTCTAATCAGAAGGCTGGAAAAAACTTTTCAGGGAAAAAAAAAATCTTCTAAAATTCATCAGAATAGCTTCAGGAAACATTTCAAAAAGAAAAACTCCTCCTAAACCTCCCCCCAAAAGGAAAAAAATATTCCTGAAACTGTTTCTGCTTGAAAACTCTTGGTTTTTAAACTCCTGAAATGTCCAAAATGAATCTCGCCATCCGGCTATGATCCCACAGAATTTTACGATGAAGATGGTTCTTAATGACATTGACTGTATGATTAAGAACTATTTTGAGCACAAAGGAGTCCTGCAAATGATGATGTGGTGGCTTCCACAGAGCCCTCATCTCAACATTGTGACTGCCTGAGACTACTTGAAAAAATAGAAGGATTTGCACTAGCGACATCCACAGAAGATTTGCGGTTAGTTCTCCGAGATATCCCTACTGAATTCCTTAAAAATCTGTGTAGAAGAATTGATGAAAGCAAAGGGCGGGCAGACCAAATAGGGATTTGATTTAAGTTCTTTGTTTATTCACTTTGCATTTTGTTATTGGATGAAAATAAACTACTAACACTAGCATCATTTCTTCCCACACTTACCTAAAACTTCTGCACAGTTTTGGGGTAGAAACTATCTTTTGATCGATGATTATGGCTTACAGCCGATGAAAACCCAAAAGTCATTATCTCAGTAAATTAGAATAATTAACAAAAAAACCTGCAAAAGCTTCCTAAGCGTTTAAAAAGGTCCCTTAGTCTGTTTCAGTAGGCTCCACAATCATGAAGAAGACTGCTGACTTGACAGATGTCCAGAAGGCAGTCATTGAGTCACTCCACAAGGAGGGTAAGCCAGAAAAGGTCATTGCTAAAGAAGCTGGCTGTTCAGAGGTGCTGTATCAAAGCATATTAATGGAAAGTTGAGTGGAAGGAAAATGTGTGGTAGAAAAGGTGCTCAAGCAACCGGGATAACTGCAGCCTTGAAAGGATTGTTAAGAAAAGACCATTCAAAAATTTGGGGGAGATTCACAAGGAGTGGACTGCTGCTGGAGTCATTGCTTCAAGAGCCACCACACACAGACGTATCCAGGACACGGGCTACAAGTGTTGCATTCCTTGTGTCAAGCCCCTCGTGACCAATAGACAACTCCGGAAGCATCTTACCTGAGCCAAGGAGAAAAAGAACTGGACTGTTGCTCAGTGATCTAAGGTGTTGTTTTCAGATGAAAGTAAATTTTGCATTTCATTTGAAAATCAAGATCCCAGAGTCTGGAGGAAGAGTGGAGAGGCCACAATCTAAGCTGCTTGAGGTCTAGTGTGAAGTTTCCACAATCAGTAATGGTTTGGGGAGGCATGTCATCTGCTTGTGTAGGTCCACTGTGTTTTATCAAGACCAAAGTCAGCGCAAACGTCTTCCAGAAATTTTAGAGCACTTCATGCTTCCCTCTGCCGACAAGTTTTTTGGAGATGGAAAATCCATTCTTCAGCAGGACTTGGCACCTTTCCACACTGCCAAAAGTACCAATACCTGGTATAAAATGAACAGTATCACTGTGCTTGATGATTGGCCAGCAAACTCGCCTGACCTTAACCCCATAAAGAATCTATGGGATATTGTCAAGAGGAAGATGAAAGACACCAGACCCAACAATGCAGAGGAGCTGAAGGCTGCTATCAAAACAACCTGGGCTTCCATAACACCTCAGCAGTGCCACAGGCTGATCGCCTCCATGCCATGCCGCATTAATGCAGTAATTGATGCAAAAGGAGCCCCAACCAAGTATTGAGTGTGTTTACTGAACATACATTTCAGTAGGCCAACATTTCGGACTTTAAAATAATTTTTCAAGCTGGTGTTATAAAGTATTCTAATTTACTGAGATAATGACTTGGGTTTTCATTGGCTGTTAGCCATAATCATCAACATTGAGTTGCAGGATACTCCGGTCACATGGGAGCGCACAGGACACAGATGAAAGGATTAAAAGTTTCTTTGTTTATTGAAACTTTTAATCCTTTCATCTGTGTCCTGTGCGCTCCCATGTGGCCGGACTATCCTGCAACTCACTGTTTATTCCTCTCCTGAGGCACCCGGCAGGAGCTGCATCGGACCTTTCTCAATCAACATCTCCCCTGACCGCCAGCTTGGCGTTCCGTTAGCCTGTCTTCTCTGTATCTATAATCATTAACATTAACAGAAATAAACACTTGACATAGATTACTCTTTGTAATGACTCTAATATATGAGTTTCACTTTTGTATTGAATAACTGAAATAAATTAACTTTTTAGTATTCTAATTTAGTGAGAAGTACAGGGTGGGCTGTTTATATATACACCTGAATAAAATGGGAATGGTTGGTGATATCAACTTCCTGTTTGTGGCACATTAGTATATGGGAGGGGGAAAACTTTTCAAGATGGGTGGTGACCATAGTGGCCATTTTGAAGTTGGCCATTTTGGATCCAACTTTATTTTTTCCAATGGGAAGAGGGTCATGTGACACATCAGACTTATTGAGAATTTCACAAGAAAAACAATGATGTGCTTGGTTTTAACTTAAGTGTATTCTTTCATGAGTTATTTACAAGTTTATGACGACTTATAAAATGTGTTCAAAGTGCTGCCCATTGTGTTGGATTGTCAATGCAACCTCTTCTCCCACTCTTGACACACTGATAGCAACACCGCAGAGGAAATGCTAGCACAGGCTTCCAGTATCCGTTGTTTCAGATGCTGCACATCTCGTATCCTCACCGCATAGACAATTGCCTTCAGATGAACTCAAAGATAAAAGTCTAAGGGGGTCAGATCGTGAGACATTGGTGGCCATTCAACTGGCCCACGACAACCATCATGATGATGTGTTGCCCTCTTTATGCACTGAAGATGGCAGGTTCCCTGAGTCTTTCCAGCAAGATGGTGCACCACCACATTATGGATGTCGGGTCCGAGCATTCCTACATAAACACTTTCCTGGAAAGTGGAATGGTCATCATGGGCCAGTTGATTGGCCACCAAGGTCTCCCGATCTTATCCCCTTAGACTTTTATCTTTGGGGTCATCTTAAGGCAATTGTCTATGCTGTGAAGATACGAGATGTGCAGCATCTGAAGCAATGGATACTGGAAGCCTGTGCTAGCATTTCTTCTGCGGTGTTGCTATCAGGCTATGTGCACACATAGCGGTTTTTACTGCGGAACCGCAGCGTTTCTGCAGCTGCGGGTCCGCAGCAGTTTCCATTGCGTTTACAGTTACATGTAAACCCTATGGAAACCGCAATCCGCTGTGCACATGCTGCAGGAAAAAACGCGCAGAAACGCAGCGGTTTACATTCCGCAGCATGTCACTTTTGTGCAGAATCGCTGCGATTCTGCACACATAGGAATGCATTGATCCGCTTACTTCCCGCATGGGGCTGTGCCCACGATGCAGGAAGTAAGCGGATAATGTGCAGATGGTACCCGGGGTGGAGGAGAGGAGACTCTCCTCCAGGCCCTGGGAACCATATTAGTGTAAAAAAAAAGAATCAAAATAAAAAATAATGATATACTCACCTCTCAGCGCTGCACGTGGCCGTCCGGTTGCAGGGTTGCTGTGCGAGCAGGGCCTGAGATGACGTCGCGGTCACATGGCCGTGACGTCACGAAGGTCCTTCTCGCACAGCATCTTTGGAACCGGACCGCCGCGTGCAGCGCTGAGGAGATCGGGACGTCAGAGGGTGAGTATATAACCATTTTTTATTATTTTTAACATTACTATTGATGCTGCATATTGCTGCATATGCAGCATCAATAGTATAGGAGTAAACCCGCAGCGGAAACCGCAAAACAAACCGCGATAAATCTGCAGGGATAACCGCAGCGGTTTTGCCCTGCAGATTTATCAAATCTGCTGCGGGAGAACCCGCAGAGGACCCTGCAAAGTGTCCACATAGCCTACGTGTGTCAAGAGCAGGAGAAGCCATTCATGTCCAATTTTAATGAACACACTGAATGGAGAAGATGCAGTTGGATCAGAGTGTGATTAGCATAATCAGACAATTTTCTCGGATGAGAGAAAAATGGTTGTATGACAATAGCCTTTAACCTCTTTACTCACCTTCATGACCGGGCAAAAGTTTACAATTCTGACCACTGTCACTCTATGAGGTAATAACTCTGGAACAGTTCAACGGACCCCCATTCTGAGGTTGTTGTCTTGTGACATATTATACTTCATGATAGTGGTAAAAAATTCTTCAATATGGCTTGCGTTTATTTGTGAAAATAATGGAAATTTGACGAACATTTGGGAATTTTTAAAGTTTGAATTTTTCTGCCCTTAAATCAGAGAGTTATGTCAAGCACAATAGTTAATAAGTAACATTTCCCACATGTCTACTTTACATCAGCACAATTTTCAAAACTTTGTTTTTTATTGTCAGGAAGTTATAAGGGTTAGAAATTGGCTAGTGATTTCTCATTTTTCTAACAAAATTTACAGAATAATTTTTTTAAGGGACCACCTCACATTTGAACTGACTTTGAGGGGTCTATATGACAAAAAATACCAAAAAGTGACACCATTCTAAAAACTGAACCCTCCAGGTGTTTAAAACCACATTCAATAAGTTTATTAACCCTCCAAGTGCTTCACAAGAATTAATGGAATGTGGTAGGAAAAAATGTATTAACTTTTTTTCACAAAAATGTTCTTTTAGCCCCCAATTTTTTATTTTCACAAGAGTAACAGGAAAAATTGGACCCCAAAAGTTGTTCTCCAATTTCTACTGAGTACGCTGATACCCCATATGTGAGAGAAAAAACACTGTTTGGTCGCACGGCAGGGCTGGGAAGGGAAGGAGCTTTTTCAACGCAAAATTGGCTGAAATTGAGAGCGGACACTGTGTCACGTTCGTAGAGCCCCTGATGTACCAAAACAGTGCAAACCCCCCACAAGTGATGCCATTTTGGAAACTAGCTTATCTATATGTGTGGTGAGCACTTTAGACTTCTAGGTGCTTGACAGATGTTAATGACGTGTAGATATGAAATTAAAAAATCACATTTTTCTTCTCAAAAATGGTCTTTTAGCCCCCAATTTTTTTCACAAGGGTAACAGGAGAAGTTGGACCCAAAAAGTTGTTGTCCAATTTCTCCTGAGTACGCTGATACCCCATATTTGGGGGAAAACCACTGTTTGGGCGCAGGGCTCGAAAGGGAAGGCGTGAGGTTTTGGAATGCAGACTTGATGGAGTGGTCTGCGTGCATCATGTCGCATTTGGAGAGCCCCTGATGTGTCTAAACAGTGGATATTCCCCCCACTAGTGATCCTATATTGGAATTGATCTAGTGTTTTCATGTTATGTGAAGTTTGTGGTGGCATAGTGAGTAGTGTAAGAGTGCATCAGGTTGGCATATGAGTTGCGTGGTTTAAGTCAGGTTGGCATATGTCAGCTGTGTAAATCAGAAATAAATGTATTAGTCCATGGATGAGTGGTACACTCTGAAGCAGTCTTTCTTACACAGACCAGGTTTGTCAAGGCAGATGTCACACTGAAGTGGTATCCTTACGTATCCCCCTTCTGTAACACACATTGCACCTTTTTTGCGTCCCTCCTCTCTTTGCAGTTTCAGGGACCTCCCTGGGGAAATGTTGGCCTGGTTCAACACAGGCACTTTCACTTGCAGAAGTACTGGGACCCGCTCTTTCCTGACTACCAAATATTAGGGCATTGATCGTTACTTCCTGGAACTGAAGGAAGGTTTTGGTCTGGCCAGCACATCGTGATAGCACAAAGGCATTGTACATTGCCATCTGTACAATGTGCACGGCCAGCTTCTTGTACCACACCTTGGCTTTTCTCATGGCACTGTACGGCTGGAGGACTTGTTCAGAGAGATCAAATCCCCCCATGTTCTTGTTGTACCCCAGTACACAGTGAAGTTTGCAGACCTGTGTAGAGATACATTGTACAGTGCTGGGGGTGCTGCCATCACCGTGTATGGTGGTCATGAAAAGGACATTCCTCTTGTCCTTGTACTTGACCACCAGCAAATTCTCGCTACATTTGGCTCTGCTCTTGCCCTTTCTGAGCATCTTCCCATTAGAATCTTCCCAATTAGCATCAATTAGCATTAGCTTCTCTTATTTTTGTGGGCTGTACCGCAGGCTGCGGTAGCTCACGCAGAGAGGGACTTGAACAGTGGGACGCTGGTATAAAAGTTATCTACATAGAGGTGATAACCTTTATCCAGCAGTGGGTGCACCAAATCCCGCACAATATTCCCATTCACCTTCCGGTCATGGGGGCATTCAGGGTGTTGAATCCGGGTGTCCTTCCCTTCAAAAACCCTAAACTTGTGGGTGTACCCTGAGGTACACTCACACAGTTTGTATAGCTTAACTCCATACCTGGCCCTCTTACTTGGCAAGTATTGTCGGAATTTGAGCCTCCCCTTGAAATGTATTAGGAACTCATCCACACAGATGTCCCTTTGGAGGTTGCACACCTCAGCAAACTTGTTGCTGTAGTGCTCAATTACCCCGAAAGTTGAGGTCATCTCTGGTAAGACATTGTGCATTATCACAGTAATGCAAGAATTTGCAGATGGCCTTAAAGCGTGTCTGGGGCATAGCCATGCGGAACACTGGAGTGTTATACTAATGTCAACACTCCAATATTGCCAAATTTCTGGCTTCTTCAGGAGCCCCATGTGAAGAACCAAGCCCCACAACTTAATCATTTCTATGGCGGCTACAAGAGTTCCTGCTGACAAATCATGAAGTCTGATTTTGGGATAAAAACTGCTGGGCGTACAATTTTTTTTTTTGCGATACCATGAGATTTAGAAAATCTTCAGAGAAAAAGACTTTTAAAAAGTTAATTTCTGTGAGGCCGGTGCTGTCAAATTGGATTCATGATTGTTCCACAAAATCAGGAATCTGTGGCTCATAATTTTCGGGAGGTGAGGTCCATATGGGGTCAGTAACGGTGGGCGCTGTTCAGTTTCTGCCCAGGGGCGTCTGCATGGTGGTTCAGTATCATTGGAGGAAGAGGAGTCGGAGTCTGAAAAATAAAGGAAGTAAAGGAAGGTGGGATCCTCTTCCTCACTGTCTGTGTCAGAAGCAAGGAAAGCGTAGTATGTCTCCTCTGCTGAATATCAGATTTAGAAGGAGTGGGACGACATTTTTTTAACGTATCTTTTATTTATGTGTGTGTGTGTACCAAATTTTATTTTTTTGTAAATTCTTTATTTATTGAAAAGCACTGATAACATTACAGCCAGATTATAATTGCAATAATGAACAATGACTGTTACAGTGTGGTAGTGATCAAGCAAAACATGGGGGAAGTAAGGGGAAAAGAAAGAGGAGGGAATAGAAGGAAAAGGAATATGTAAATCTAGGTAGGTAGGGTGTGTACCAAATTTTATTCAGGGGTGTTTGTGAGAGCTTGGTGTAAACTTTCTTTTCTGTTTTTTTTCTCTTCTAAATAAAAAGAAAATCTAGAAAGAAAAATATAATTATGTGATAAAAAAAACAAAACAAAAAACTTACTAAACAGACAGCAGTAAAAAAGAAATTGTTTAGCGCCCATAAATGACACTAAACCCAATTGCGGTCCCTAATCTAAATTATTTTTTGATTCTTTAAAAAAAAACTCCCAAGAACCAAAGATTGATCACTGATGTGCGTCACTGATCAGCGCTCAATGGCTGCAGGATGCGCGAATGAAATATTTTTTTCCGTGCGGACACAAACTCAATTCAATACAAAATACTGTAGCAGACAATGATTACTGAGGTATATTTTTACTGTCCCTAATCTAATCCTATCAACTAATCAATTTTTTTTTTCACTTTACTGAAACTAACTCAATTCAGTAAAAAATACTGTAGTAGACAACGATTACTACAATATATTTTTACTGTTACTAACTAATCTAATCCTATCAACTAAGCTAAATGATTTTTTACTTGATTCAAAAATGTGATAAAAACACAATGAAAAAATCAAGTAACCTTACTTTAGTTAATAGGTGCAGAAATGCTGCAACATCAAAAACTCATGAGAATGTAACCTTTAGGCCGGTTTCACACGTCAGTGGCTCCGGTACGTGAGGTGACAGTTTCCTCATGTACCGGAGACACTGACACACGTAGACACATTAAAATCAATGCATCTGTGCAGATGTCATTGATTTTTTGCGGACTGTGTCTCCGTGTGCCAAACACGGAGACATGTCAGTGTTCGTGGGAGCGCACGTATTACACGGACCCATTAAAGTCAATGGGTCCGTGTAAAACACGTACCGCACACGGACATTCTCCGTGTGCCGTGCAGGAGACAGCGCTCCAGTAAGCGCTGTCCCCCCCACATGGTGCTGAAGCCGCGATTCATATCTTCTGTGCAGCAGCGTTTGCTGTAAAGAAGATATGAATAATCCATTTTTTTAGTGGTATTTCGTGTTTAAAATAAAGCTCCATGTCCCCACCCCCTGTGCGCCCCCCCCCCCCCCCCCCCCCGCTGTTCTGAAAATACTCACCCGGCTCCCTCGTTGGCTGTCGCTGCTTCCTGTCCTGGCCGCACCTTCTACTGTATGCGGTCACGTGGGGCCGCCGATTACAGTCATGAATATGTTAATTACTGTAAATGAGCGGCCCCACGTGACCGCATACAGCAGAAGCTGCGGCCAGGACAGGACACTGCGAGGGAGGCGGGTGAGTATTTTCAGAACAGCGGGGGGGCGCACAGGGGGTGGGGACATGGAGCTTTATTTTAAACACGAAATACCACTAAAAAAATGGATTATTCATATCTTCTTTACAGCAAACGCTGCTGCACAGAAGATATGAATCGCGGCTTCAGCACGATGCAGGGGACAGCGCTAAACTTTAGCGCTGTCTCCTGCACGGTGCGTGTGGTACCCAGTGGGCACACGGGAGGCACACGTGTGCCACAGAAACGCAGGGGCACACGGATAATTCCGGTACCGTTTTTTTCCGGTACCGGAATTATCTGGACGTGTGGGACAGGCCTTATGGGGACAATGTACCCCCCCCCCCCAAAAAAAAAAAAGGCAATGTTCGACATTGGCGTTAAATAAAAAAAAAAACTACAGCAGTAAAAATGCTGCACATACGTGTGTTGGAACATGTCCTCAGGGTCTAGAAATGTTGAGTGACATCAAGATTGGTCGTTCCATAAACGAGAAACAAAAACCCAAACTTCATTTAAAAATAGTGAAAATCTTCAAACTGGTGACAAAAAAGGGCAAGTAACCTATGATATTTAGTGCTATTTTTGTATTTAATTTTAAATGTAATTATGCAAATCTAAATGTAGTTATACAATAAGTTATGGAAATCTAGAGAATTTGTGGGAATGCTGGAAGAACTCTGGATAGATGTTCCGCGCCTTGGTGAGGATACAGGACAAGTGGCTGCACCATTCTCCGCTCACATGCAACCATTCAGCTCTTTACGAGTCATTGGAGGACACCCATTATATATAGCTTGTCCTGGTGAATTTCCAGCTGTTATAAAGGGGACGGTGAATTTCCTGCATTTAGACTTCATTGAAGCCTCTGGCAAAGTACTCCCCATGGAGATAACATGGCTTTAAAACCTTGCATCATTGAGATCTGTGAAATGTAGAGGATAATTTGTAAAGGAAATCCTTGAGATAAGACTTGTTAATTTCTAATGCTCAATGACCGTTCAATAATTTCTTTGTTTGCAATCCTGTTGGATCATAGCAAGTTCCTAATTAAATTCTTTTTAAAGTGTCAACTATAGGTGGGTCATAAGAAGGGGTTCACTGACTTATTCATTGATGAAATGCATTATTTCATGCATGATCTACAGTATATGCCCTATAAGGGATTTTCCACATCTCTTTTATTTCAAAATTAAAGGCTTGAGAGCACTGAAATGTAGTTGGTGAATACAGGATCCTTACTTTTTCACTCTTTTGGATGTGCTGCCTCCTTTTTGAGGGATTTTTTTCTCTCTCATTTGAGATATGGCATGAATTTGCTATGAATTGAGCAAATAGCACCTTCTCACCTGCCGAGTCCGTGCCTCTTCTCCATCCTGCGAGTAGGATACCCTGTCAGTTTCCTTTCCCTCTCTTCTAGCATTGGGACGAGGGAGCGGCAGATATCGACAGGTAAGTTGCTGGTTATTATTTTGATGCAATTGTCTTTAAAGAAAAAAAAGATGTATAAATCCAGGGTAATGACCCACATGACAGTTTTTTGGGGGCATGTTCACACGTAGAGTACATGCTACAGATTTTCTCCTGTGCGTGTGGAAAATCCTCTGCGTGTTTCAGTATCAACAAGGTGGATTTTTTCGCATTGTGTACATTTTTACGCCGGAAGTTGACTTGCTGTGTAGATTTCAAATCCACATGTCAATTCTTTGTGTGGATTTTTACAGGAGATTTTACCCTTTGCAAGGCAAATCTGCCAAAAAAATCATGTTTTACATCGTAATCCTCAACTGATATTTTTATGTTATTATTATTTTACTCACTTATATAGCTCCATTTATTCCACAGAGCTTTACAGACCTTATCGGCACTGTCCCTTTGGGGCTCACAATCTAGATTCCCTATCAGTATGTCTATGGAATGTGGGAGGAAACTGGAGAATCTGGAGGAAACCCACACAGACACGGGAAGAACATACCGTACAAACTCCTTGCTGATGTTGTCCTTGTGGGATTTGAACCCAGGACCCCAGCGCTGCAAAGCTAACCACTGAGCCACCATGCTGTTGACATATAATGACCATTTCCACTGGTTTCAAAAAGTCCTGAATGGTAATGGGCGATTTATGACTTCACAATTAGGCGATTTGCCTCTGAAGGTGTGTGATCCAGTCCTTGGACAGCAATTGTGAGCCAACTTTTCTAGATCCCTAAATGGCTAATGTCTTATGCTTATAAAGAGAATATGAATGCCCTATGCTAGGATTTGGCACAATTGGGTAGCTGCCGTGATGTATTAGGCTACGTTCACATTTGCGGCCAGCGCCGCAGCGTCGGGCGCCGCAGCGGCGCCGCATGCGTCATGCGCCCCTATATTTAACATGGGGGCGCATGGACATGCGGCGCACTTGCGTTTTGCGCCGCATGCGTCGCTGCGGCGCCCGCGTCCAGGCGCAGAGGACGCAGCAAGTTGCATTTTTGCTGCGTCCAAATTCAATGAAAAAAACGACGCATGCGGCGCAAAACGCAGCGTTGTGCATGCGTTTTGCTGCGTTTTTGTTTGCGTTGTGCGCTGCGGCGCCGACGCTGCGGCGCACAACGCAAATGTGAACGTAGCCTTAGCTGCATCTCCCACAAAATTGTTCAGTTGATCTTGAGTGTTAGATCGAGGTGGTCTGGTTGCAAAGAGACACTCGTCTGCCTCCTGACACTGCTCCTATAGGGCTCAAAAACCAATGGGCCAGATTTACTCTGTTATAGTTAAGCTGTACATATTTTGACCAAACGTTCTTAAAATACACCAAATTTATCGCAATGGCACGTTTTTTTCACACCGTGGCTAAATTTTTCCACAATTTGGCACGAGTAGCCTTTTTTCAAGTGCCCATCAAAAATGTGTTTTGTATGCATTATTAGGTCTAAAATTAGATGTGCCAAGTTGTACCAAAATACAGAAAAGTTGAAGCTCATTGAGAATCTACCCCAATAAGCTCAGTCCTAGAAATACGACAAAATAAGTCAATCTGTACTCCCCTTCCCAAAGTGCTGCTGACTCCCTGAACTCTTTAGCACTGTCATCAGAGGAATATTTCATTTCCAATTTCGTCCCATTTTCCACAAAAGTCTAACTTTACAGAGAGTCATTAGTGATGTCATGTACATGGGGGGACTGGATCAAAATTGGCACTGGAGGTGGAGTGCATGGACTAACAAGGGTAATGAGGTGAGCTGGATGGAACTGCAAGAGCAGAATGGAGATGGACATGGACTAGTGGATTCATTATCATTGGGGAAGAAGGGTAAATTAAGGGAGGGTAAAATTCTCAAAACCCTTTTAGAAAAATTGTAAATGACGTTGTAAAACACCTTTTAATACCCCTATGTTTTTAATATAATTGTTTCTGTAGGGAGGAGAGCCAAACTTGCGGTCTCTCTTGCGTGTCTGGGCCGGAACTGTCGGGGCTGTCACCAGTGTTTCAGGGGGAAGAGATTTCAGACCAGAGCAGTTCAGGACACCTGACTAATGGGGGTGGGTCCGACATAAATAGCAGTCTGAGCGGGAAGATGGGACACTTGGTGAAGAATGAGCTTGTGAGTAGTTAGACGGTTGACTCCCTCTCGATGGACCCACCCCAGCTAGTTGTCCCTGTATCCCCGGCTAGCGATACTGCCGACACATACTACCCCCAGCCCAGAGAGAAATCTGCACCTGGTAGTGATCAGGATAGAGTGCAGTCCCATCCTTGCAGTGCCTGCTGAGGACTGGCCTGTGGCTGTGTCCGCTGGACTGTGTGCTTCAATTGCGGCCTTGTCTACTGAACTTTTCGCTTCCACTGTGCCACCAACCATCATCTCTACCCCACTGTGTGCCCGGATCAGGAGATCATGTGCCGAAGGACCCGTAGGATTCGTCATCGCCAGGAAACAGTGCATCGCCCTTCTGCGGGACCGGATTGGAGACATCTCGCGCCGCCTGTGGTGTCGCCGAAGGATCTTCCAGCCACCTTCCTCCAGCGCACAGAGACTGATAAGTTAACCTGTTACTTTATTCTGCATTTGACTTTCCCCCATCCTCAAGTTCACATCCTTTACCCCCCCCGCTTGTACCATTACTGTTTATATATACAGTATATATATATATATATGTATAAAGAACCTGTTAACACTTGCTCTGCCTCCTGTGTGTCACTGCAACCTACGCACCTGCTAGCATTCTACATTTATATAGTATCAGAATATTCCACAGTTCTGTACCATGGATGCCATCATAGGCGTTTGAACCCTCATGTGGCAAAGCCAATTTATGACCAATATTTTCAGAAATTGTCTTTTAAGTGCCCCCTTCAAAAATAAGTAATGCAAGTAATAGGATTTGAAAGCTTAAATTCCATTGAAAAAAAAATGGAATTTCCATTTAATAATAAGTCGAGGGCATCTTTTCTAGTGCAATAATTCGAGATTACCTTGCACATTGTGATCAAATTCTGTAGAGGTGTGCCCTATTGATGTTAACTTCCTAATTGTCCATTTATTTACAGAAAGAGTAACAGAGAAACATAAGTTTTTAGACTGTTGTGTCCAGCCGATGTTAAAGTACAGTTCTATATCCGCAAATTGATGTTCGGCCTTATGTGTGCTCACAGGAGTGCATGTACTGGGGCAGCATGGTGGCTCAGTGGTTACACTGTAGCTTTGCAGAGCTGAGGTCCTGGGTTCAGATCCCACGGTTTCCTCTGGGTTCTCCGGTTTCTGCCCACATTCCAAAGACATACTAATAAGAAAACTAGATTGTGAGCCCCAATGGGGACAGTGATGTGAAGCACTGTGGAATTAATGGCGCTACATAAGTGAGTAAAATAAATAAATACTCCACATCCTTATGGCTTCTTGGATTTTTTTTTACGAGCAGTTTTTCCTTTTGGAGAATGAACACCAATATGCACCCCTAAGAGCCTATACGGCAGATTGTGGAGCGACAGGCTTAGGACATCCTAAGCTTGGAAAACAAAAATAAATATCTTTTGAATTTTTTTGTGATGAATGGCATGTTTGTTGTAGTGAAATATTAAAGTGAGTTGGGCTTAGAATGCGGTTAGGGCTCATTTACTATAGCCACATGCAAGCTGGTTGGCCTGTCTGAATAGACCATAAAACGACCACCAGACTTCTATGCACACAGAACGTTGGTTATGATCATTCTGTGCACATAGAATATCATTGTTCTCGGCAGCACATGACCTGTTTAAATGAGGTAATGTGCTGTCGAGAGCGATTATTTTTAAGCAAGTTGAAGAATCATTTCACCTGAGGAGAAAGCATTTCGTGGGATTGTTGGCCTGTCTAAAGAGGCCCTTACGCTGCCTTTACGTGAGTAGAATAGAAACTTTAAGGGCACTTTGGAGCAGGAAGGGGACGGTATGTCAGAATATCAAATCTTTTGTCCTTGAACTGTCACTAATGATGGTATTTTATCACCTGTCCAGCTGTGAAAGGACTTGAGAAGGACAGACTGTTCTGTCCTGTTTACAGACTGCTTCTCGAATGCTTGCTACCTTTATGACCACAATGCAGGAATGATGAATTCACCATGACATCACGTGCCTAGGTTGAAAGGAGCTACAAAGAGCATTCATTGATGGTGATGGAGGTTGTTAATCAATTATACTTTAATGGTGCCTTTATGAACGTTAGAGCTTTCCTCTTGCTAGCTTTATCTTCTGCAAATTGCCAATGCCAAGTAATTCTATAGGAACATAAACTGCAATATTGGCAAATAACAGAGTGTATGGAATTTTAGTAAATCGTAAGTTCCCCTTTTAGCAACAATTTGCATATAGCATATAGCATTAATTGGAATCAAAAGTTTAGTAAACTAGTAAAATGCATTGCTTATCTTAAATTGGTGATAATTTATAGCCTACAGTTTAGATCAGTGTTTCTCAACTCCGGTCCTCAAGACCCACCAACAGGTCAAGTTTTCAGGATCTCTTAGTATTTCACAGGTGACAATTTCATCACCTGCTTCAGCATTAACTCCATCACCTATGGAAATCCTGAAAACTTGGCCTATTGGTGGGTCTTGAGGACTGGAGCTGAGAAACACTGGTTTAGATTAATCAGTTTTATTAAAGAATGTCAACTTCTAAAGAAATATACCTTTCAAAAAACAACAATACAGGTAAGGCCATTTTCACATCACATTTTTGCCACGTGTCAGTGGCTCCGCAGGGGTTTCCGTCTATTTAGGCCATTGACTAGTCATTTCTACTGTAGGTTTCCAATAATTCACAGTGGCAAGCGGACGTTAAGAAAGATGAACGTTTGGGCTTAGTTTGACCTTGTCTATTTTTGTGGAACACAATTGTGTAGTAGGTTACACAATTGTGTCAAGCGAACTAGAGAGACACTGATGGACAGGAGATCAGACTGCGTACCCCTGTTCATCATTTGTACTCAGTTTGCCTCAGTGCTGTTAATGGACACGTAAGGGCACATATGTGAATCCCATATTTGGGTATAAAATTGAAACGGCTATCCGAGTGCTCAGCAATGACCTCTTTTTAATGTTACCGTAACCTCAAAAGACAAATCGTTTGGGACAAATTTTTATCTTTTGTAATAGTTTCTATGTAAGTACAACAATTGGATTTCATTAAAAATGTTCAACCCTTTACCTTCTATAGTCTGTGGTGCACTGTACGTAGCAGAATGAGTTTCCTGTCAATCTGTTTGGTGAGCTTGTTGTGAGTTTGTGCCTCTTATCTATCTTCTTCTGAACTCCAAGCTGACTTATATCAACAAGCCAGAGTCTGATGGGGTGGAGGTAGATGCCTAAGATAGTGGGCATTACAAGGAACTAAAAAGTTTTTGGAAAGTATCAAAGTAATTATGGCCATGTATGCAAATATAACATTTTCGGGAGGGCATGATGTTGGCCTGTCAAATATTATTTAGTACACCAATGTGGTTTCATTGTTTCCACACTATATGTGTAGATATATTTCTGGAAGGTTGACAACCACACACATAAATATTTTCATTTGTCCAGGATTACAATATAATGCCTTCAAGGTCCATGTACGTGTAAGGATGTGGACTGTCTTGCTCTGTTCCTGTCCCTAAAAAACAACAATCTCGTAATATGAATAGTGTAATGCATTTCTATGCATCTAGTGTGTAATATGGTATGGTGTAGTATAAGTATTCTTAATATGGTAATGTAAAGTATAATATGCATAATGTGTAATGTTTGGAGCTAGCCCACAGTCGGAGGGCGTGTGAGATTAGAAAAGGGACTCACTTCCTGGTAGTTGTCAGATAGGGAAGTACCATAACAAAATTCAAGTGCGGTGAGCTGCTAGGGCCAACATGTACCAATCGTTCAAGGCAGTGGGAGGCTGTACTGATATCCCATGCAGACATCAGGAGCAGGGCTGTGGAGTCAGTCATGGAGTCGGTGTCCATTTTGGTGGAGTCTATATATATCGCATCGACTCAAACTAATAAAAAATAAATGAATTGGGTACAGTAGTACAATGCAGGATGAAGTGTCTTATAATATTTGTTCTGTTCCTGATCTATAGATTTATACTTTTAGTGGCGATGAATCTGTGCTGCACTTTATGTACATGCTCAGTAGTGACCAGTGCTGTGAAGTCGGAGTCGGGGGTTTGGCTTACCAACTCTACAGCCCTGGTCAGGATCCCAAGGCCCGTCATGGGGGCTAAAGGGCTTAATGTGTCTTCTGGCGAACCGGGCAAGATAAACGCGGAACCATGTCAAGGGATGATGGCCGATCCCAGGTGCATTGCGGAACGTGACAGGAAATCCCTGGGGATGACTGAATCAGTGGGCTTAGGGATAGTCTAGGAGGAATGAATGGTAGGGCTGAAGATGTGTTGTTTTCAATAAGATTATTCTGATATTCTATGGAGACCGGTGACGTGGATCAGAGTGAAGACAGAAACACGGTATATCAAGACTTAATAGAGTATATTGTAAGAAAACAGGCTTCAGTTAGCAGGTGAAAAGCAAACAGAGGCTCTAAGAATAAAGCAGCAGGCAAATGCAGACTTAGTAATATAAGGGTGTTTTCAGTACAGACTGATGATGAGAGTTCGAGCCCGGAAATGCAGGATCCAGAAGTCCGGAGCCTGGACTGGGCTCTTAGCTGAGAGCAGGCCGCAGCGGAGGTGGGTGCAGAGCAGATCCGGAGAAGTATAGTCTTTCAGATGGGAGGCAGACCGGTAGCAAACGGGATATCCCGATGAAAAGAAGAGACAGGCAAGATACAAGTCCTTCTAGCTTGGCAGCAGGTGAAGTACGAGATACATATGCAAGGTATAGTGTGCAGAGACCCTTCATATATGCAGGAAACAAGGAATATCAGACAGGAAACAAGATGGTCCCCGTGAAGCCACTAACTCCATCTTAGATAATGTCAAAATCAGGCAAAACAGGTACACAATTCAGATCCTTACAGTTGTGCTAAGGAAGTAAGGAATACAAGGTGGTGTGCCCTATCTGACATGTCACAATCTGAAGAACTTGGACTGACCAGTAAACTTCTATTTGTTGTAATGAACTTGGTGTCCCCTGAGTTGTGTGCGGCAGCTCCTGAAGATGGAGGCCTGGAAACAGCAGAAGCTTGCAGCTTATAATTGAGTGTGATGCACACTGCGACTGGGACACTATTTTTCTGTAAAGTGCCAGAGCGTAACGGACAGCAGCTCAGTCATGACTAGTGCTCTTGGTAACTTTACATACAGACCCCAATTTCCGTACCAATCAGGTATCTCCTTATCCAACTCAACAGCCCTATTGACATATACTGTATGAGGCTGTTGATTTTGGGTCTAGAAACTTGCTGCTGGTTTAGAAAGTGTAGCCTGGAAATATAGATGTGTGAAACCAGAAGTTTCTGTACCATGTGCATGTTGGCTTATAAATAGAATTTTGGAGCCTGCCACACCTAGAAGAACCCAAAAACTTACAGAAGACAATGATCATATTTTCTCTAGGCAGATTCATGTCTAGGTCTTTCTTCAAGGACTGAGTATAAGGGAGATGGGGGAGTGTTCATTTTACCATTATTATTATTATTATTAAAGATAATAATAATAATAATGATGATGATTAAGAATAATATTTTATACATATCTCATTTAGTGTTTAAGGGGTTCTCCTTTTCAACATACTTTTGCCCATAGGCTTGCTGACGTATGAAAAAACAAACTGAGCTTTATTTACCCTTTCAGGGTCCAGTGCTACTGCTCCCATTGATTCTGATTGGCTGCAGCGATGATCTCACGTCATTAGCAGAAGCCCATCAATGAGTTCAGTGGTTCATGTTATCTGCAGGGGCTGAGCTCAGTGATTGGCGGCAGTGCTGTCGACGTGATTTCACTGTTGCAGCCGATCAATAGAGATTGGGGCAGCATTAGGGAGGGTAAGCAAAGCTCAGTTTGGGGCATTAATCCGACAAATTGTGTTTTGTATAATGCATGTTCTGCATACATGGACTTAGTTTCAAATTTAATGAAGTCAAACTAAGGGCTGTCCCACACGTCCAGATAATTCCGGTACCGGAATAAATCGGTACCGGAGTTATCCGTGTCCGTGTGCCTGGGAACTCACGGAGGCCATACGTGCGGCACACGTGTGCCGCCCGTATGGCGAGTGGGTACCACACGGAGCGTGTGGTACCCACTCTGCATGGTGCTGAAGCTGCTGAAGCTGCGATTCATATCCTCTCTGCAGTAGCGTTTGCTGCAGAGAAAATATGAAGAATAGTGTTAAAAATAAAGATTTAGGTGTCCGCCGCCCCCCCACCCCCTGTGCGCCCCCCCGCTGGTCAGAAAATACTTACCCGGGTCCCCCGTCGGCTGTCGCTCCTTCCTGGTCTGGCCGCGGCTTCTCCTGCATGCGGTCACGTGGGGCCGATCATTTACAGTCATGAATATGTGGCTCCACCTCCCATAGGGGCGGAGCCGACTATTCATGATTGTAAATGATCGGCCCCACGTGACCGCATACAGTAAGCCGCGGCCAGACCAGGAAGGAGCGAGGGAGCGGGTAAGTATTTTCTGACCAGCGGGGGGGCGCGCGGGGGGGCGCACAGGGGGTGGGGGGGCGGCGGACACATGGATCTTTATTTTTAACACTATTCTTCATATTTTCTCTATAGCAAACGCTGCTACAGGGAAGATATGAATACCGGCTTCAGCACCATGTGGGGGGGACAGCGCTTACTGTAGCGCTGTCTCCTGCACGCACACGGACCCCAGACGGAGAATGTCCGTGTGAGGTCCGTGTTTTACGCGGACCCATTGACTCTATTGGGTCCGTGTAATACGTGCGCTCCCACGAACACTGACATGTCTCCGTGTTTGGCACACGGAGACACGGTCCGCAAAAAATCAATGACATCTGAACAGATGCATTGATTTTTATGGGTCTACGTGTGTCAGTGTCTCCGGTACGTGAGGAAACTGTCACCTCACGTACCGGAGCCACTGACGTGTGAAACCGGCCTTAGCTAAAGCAATGTCCGTATATATGGCTTCATGATGAGTTTGGCCCTGCCAGAGATCTTGTGGCCAAAGATTGCTGGATGCTGTGCTACAACCTGCAAGGATTCCCGACCACAACAGGCAAGTCACAAATAGAATCAGTAGGAATTTATTGCAGCCCGCGGTACCTTTTATGGGTCACGATATGATTCCATTCACTTGCACTAGGCTGTGATGTAGCAGCGGCATTTATCGGGCTTAGGCCACGCAACTTATATCACAGCAAATGTTGCTGAGTATCACGAGCGTAACACAAATTCTTCCACTGTCCATTTTTCATTTCATGTTTGTGGGTGCAAACAGATGGCAACCTGTGCATGGAGTTCCTGAATGTTCTCCTTTATTTGCATGGGTTTTCAACAGCTCTAAAATATAACAGTGGGTTATGACTTTGGCTGTAGCTTGTTTCTTCTTACTTTTTCAAAGATTTCATGAATGTGACGGTCCAAGTATCGGCCACAATACTGTATAGAATTTCTTTTATAATGGATAAAGGGAATTTGTCACCGTTTTTTTGTCACCTAATGTGAGAGCAGCATATTGAAGAGGCAGAGAGCCAGATTCCAGGGATGTGTCTCTTAGGCTACGTTCACATTTGCATTGTTGGGCGCAGCGTCGGCGACGCGACGCAACCAACAACTCATGTACACAACCCGCAGCGTTTTGCGACGCATGCGTTGTCATAAGATCCTACAGATCGGGAATTTCAGCGCAGGGAAAACGCTACAAGTAGCGTCCCCTGCGCCCTGTCTTGTGCGTCTATATGACGCATTCGTCGTAAAACACAGTACAACGCATACCGGCGCATGTCCATGTGCCCCCCATGTTAAAGATAGGGGCGCATGACGCATGCGTCGATATGCATCGACGACGCTGCACCCTACAACGCAAATGTGAACATAGCCTAACTAGGCTGCTTACTGTACTTTTGAATAAATCATGATTTTATTACCAGGAGATTATCATTAGCGGGCTAGTAAATTTGCTGCTAGGTAGTTAAACTCCTGCCCCCACCACTGATTGGCAGCCTTCTGTGTACACTCTGCATGGGCAGCAAGCTGCCAATCATTGATGTAGGTGGGATTACACAAAGATCGACATTTAGATACCTGCTAGATCTGCTGCAGAGAAAACCGTGATTGTACCAAATTATAGCAAGCAGCCAACTAGGTGACGTATCACTGCAATCGGGATTAAAAGGAATCGCAGTAGTGTTTTATTACCCTGAGAGCAACATGTAGATGCTGTAGTTTTTGATTAAAACGATTTATCTCCTGAAGAATTACCAGTTCTATGAATGCTGAGCTCTGCATAACCCTCCCCCCAACATACACACACCACTGATTGGCAGATTTCTGCCTATGCACAGTGTCCACAGAATTCTGCCAATCCGTGGTGGGGTGGGGTTATACAGAGCTCATAAGTATGGAGGACTAACTGGCAGCAGGTCTACTATTCCTTAAGGCTATGTGCACACGTTGCGGATTAGGCTTAGGAACTTTTGGTGCGGATTCTGCATCTCTTGGCAGAAAACCCAGGTGCGGATTTGACGCGTTTTTGTGCGGATTTGCTGCGGATTTTTTTGCGGATTTACTGCGTTTTTTACCCCTGCGGATTTCTATAATGGAATGGGTACAAAAACGCTGCAGATCCGCAAAAAAGAAGTGACATGCTGCTTCTTTTAATCCACAGCGTTTCCGCACGGAATTTTCCGCACCATTAGCACAGCATTTTTTTTTACCATTGATTTACATTATACTGTAAATCACTTGCGGATCTGCAGCATTTCTGCATAGCAAAAAACTCGGTGGATCCCCAGGAAATCTGCAACGTGTGCACATACCCTTAGTGATAATCTTCTGCAGATAAAACTGATTTTATTAAAACTGCAGCAAGCAGCTGCATAAGTGACACATTTGCTGGAATCGGGGTCTCTTTTCCTACATTATGCTGCTTTCAGATTTTGTGGCAAAAACCTGGTGACAGTTTCCTTTTAAAGAATCCTTAGGCCTGCAGTATTCTTCAGTTACTGGTAAAGATTCTTTTCTGTTCACAGCTCCTCACCTGTGTTCAGTTGAACTCTCACCCGTCCCACTTCTAATATTTACCAGTTCTTTTCCCATTTACTTTTCACCAATTATTAATAGAAAATTACTGTTTGAACCAGAATATGATGGCAAGATTTGATTTTTTTTATGACATATTTGACTAGTTTTATAGAAAATGTTTATTGTAGTGAAGTATTATTTTAAGCTTGGCATTGTACAGTATGCAATGACTGCACATGCTATTAGTTAAACTCAATGCTGAAAAAGAGCATTTTGAAGTCTCTAGAGCCTCATTCATAAGTCCGAGAACATGTACCCGTTTGAATCTATGGAGCTATTCACATGTAGTTTTTGTCATGGATCGTGTCTGTGTAATTGGTGTATCACAGCTGAAAGGTGCCAATATAAGTCTATAGGTCCATGAAAAACTCCTTAAGCACACGGATGACATCCATATACAATCCATGTGCTGTCCGTATTTAACATTAAAAAAAGATTTTTGTAGATTAACAAACGAATTTCCTTAAAAATATAATATTTTAAAGGAGATTTTCGTGGCAGTCACAAATGAGTTTTTTTTTAGTAGAAACTATCAGAAAATACACCTTCTTTAGGCCGGTTTCACACGTCAGTGGCTCCGGTACGTGTAGTGACAGTTTCCTCACGTACCGGAGACACTGACACACGTAGACCCATAAAAATCAATGCATCTGTGCAGATGTCATTGATTTTTTGCGGACCGTGTCTCCGTGTGCCAAACATGGAGACATGTCAGTGTTCGTGGGAGCGCACGTTTTACACGGACCCAATAGAGTCAATGGGTCCGCGTAAAACACGGACCTCACACGGACATTCTCCGTCTGGGGTCCGTGTGGCGTGCCGGAGACAGCGCTACAGTAAGCGCTGTCCCCCCCACATGGTGCTGAAGCCGGTATTCATATCTTCCCTGTAGCAGCGTTTGCTATAGAGAAAATATGAAGAATAGTGTTAAAAATAAAGATCCATGTGTCCGCCGCCCCCCCACCCCCTGTGCGCCCCCCCCGCTGGTCAGAAAATACTTACCCGCTCCCTCGCTCCTTCCTGGTCTGGCCGCGCCTCCTACTGTATGCGGTCACGTGGGGCCGATCATTTACAATCATGAATAGTCGGCTCCGCCCCTATGGGGGGTGGAGCCACATATTCATGACTGTAAATGATCGGCCCCACGTGACCGCATGCAGGAGAAGCCGCGGCCAGACCAGGAAGGAGCGACAGCCGACGGGGGACCCGGGTAAGTATTTTCTGACCAGCGGGGGGGCGCACAGGGGGTGGGGGGGCGGCGGACACCTAAATCTTTATTTTTAACACTATTCTTCATATTTTCTCTGCAGCAAACGCTACTGCAGAGAGGATATGAATCGCAGCTTCAGCACCATGCAGAGTGGGTACCACACGCTCCGTGTGGTACCCACTCGCCATACGGGCGGCACACGTGTGCCGCACGTATGGCCTCCGTGAGTTCCCAGGCACACGGACACGGATAACTCCGGTACCGATTTATTCCGGTACCGGAATTATCTGGACGTGTGGGACAGCCCTTAGGGAGATTTTGGAGGATTTTTTCATTTCCCTAGACAGTTTTGAAGCGTTTTGGATTTTTTTTTTTTTGCTGAAGCATTTTTTGTAGACTGTTTGATTTAGTAGTGTATAGTTGAAGCTGAGATTTCCATCAGAAGTTGCTACAGTTAAGTGACATGAACAGTCTTTATTTATTTTTGCCACTATGCGTTTTTCAAAACTTGAAGTGGGAAGAAAAAAAAGCACTAAAAACTATGAAAATATGAACCTCAAAGTGGTTTTACAGTAGAAATAAATAGTAAGACTTTTCAGAGGTGAATGGATGGGCCATTAGCTTTGGTATTAAAAAAAAAAAAACCTTTGGAGGGAACAATTTCTAATTGTATGGTTAATAAAAAATGTATTTATATAGCGCAAACATATTCCACAGCGCTGTAGAAATCCGGAAATTGTATTTTCCTAAGATCATTAGTTCTCAAAAACATTTTTTGAAAATATAACTTATAAAAAAAGCCACATGCAAAAGTTTATGTACCCACGATGAGTTTTAGGTGAGTTTTTTTCTTTGCATGTTTTTGCTATGCTAAAAACACGTCTTACAGTTTCAGCAAAGTGGGTGGGATTTATAGAAATTAACAATAAGCGTTACACGGTGGGGGACTGGGTAACAGCCATTTTGCGTTCACTTCACTATATATCCCATTTTAGAATGGCCAACAAGTTCTCAATAGGGTTTAGATGAGGAAGGGGTCCATGTCATTATTCTTTCAACTTTCTTTCATTACTGGCTAGCCAACAGTAGAGACGTTGATACAAGCGATTGAGCATTGTACTGCATAAAAATCATGGTGTTCTTGAAAGATGCAGACTTTTTCCTGTTCCACTGCTTGAACAAAGTGTCTTCTAAAAAACTAGCTGTAGGTTTGGAAGTCAATTTTGAGTCCAGAACATGGTACCAACTTGCTTTTGGCAGACTTTTATGTAGGTTTTGGCAAAACATAGCCAGGCTTGGACATTTTTCTTTGTAAGAAAAAGCTTCCGTCTTGCCACCCTACCCAACAGGGTAGGGTGGCAGGGTATCTAGGTTTTCTGGCAAGAATTAAGTTTAGCGCTCCCCTCCCCCCCCCCCCCCGAATCACATATGCTGCCCAGTGTTATACTTTGGGGCAGCTTACATCCTGCGATTATTTTCTCATGCTGATTCGGCATGAAAGAACAATAACAGCATTCTGCAATTGGCATCGAAACAAGGCTCACTCACACCCATACAAGTCCATGCATGCGTGTGAAACATTGGACTGTGCTCGGATGTCATCCCAGTGCAGTCCAATTTATGCCAAGTCAAGCAGTTGATCTAGAAGGGTTAATGTTTTTCTTCTGTTCTACATTTTTTTTTTGTTACCCAGCCTTATAGTCTCATAGTCAAGGATTTTATACTTATCTCATATGCAATGTTTTTAAGACTGTGTAAAAACATGTTATGGGTACATGATAAATAAAGTCATCATGACCTGGGAAACGGGGTGGTCTACGTAAGTTACATTGTTTGTAAATGGTATAAGAAGTAATATTCTTGGTGTAAATAAGCAGAATTGATATGCTCACAACAAGTTTGCATTCTGTTCTTCGAGCACCTAATCTTTTAATTCGGCCTCACTGGTAATCCGGTGCATCTGACTTTGGGTCAGAACAAAAACAGCTACAACTGTTTTGGCGCCCAACGTGGGGCCATGGTAACCAGCCTATTCGGATGCTGTATGTGGTAGTTTCCTGAGAGATTGAAAATTCAAATTCCAGTTGAAGCAAGGTAAGAAGCTTTTATTCTTACCCCTTGTTTTTGTGCTTACAATCTCTTCGATCTCTCCATATTCCTGAGTGAAGGCTGTAAACACTGTTCAAGATCCGACATCACCAGTGAGGTTTGTGATTTTATATCTGTATAAGAGTTGAATAATAATAATTAGAGTAATAAGATAATAAGTGTTATTTGTATTATCTGTCTACTAAATGGTTGCGTAGTGCAGAGCTGGGGCTGTCTCTAATTTTATTGCTGTGGTCATCTCATATTGGCAGTACATTGTCTAATGCTGTGTTTATGTTTATATAAGTGGCTTTGGGCATTCCCGGAGTGTCAGTGAGCACAACAGTCCTCATAAGTTTGTACTTATCCCTAATTTCAGTAGGCAAGTTGTGAGTACTTGTTGTATTCTTTTATATATGTTTATGAGAACCTCTGAATGACATGAGTGGTGAGTAACTGAGTATACGGGACAAATAAAGCAGTCCATGATTGATGAAAGGCTCCATTAGGTGCGGCCCACTGTGTGTGACAGAGGACATTCAACTCGCTTTGAGCAGAATCAGGCAGAGTGATTGAGATAAGGGACTCTACGTAAATTACTTTTTCCGTCTCCTCCACACTTGTGCTGTGTTTCTCATGCAAAAGAATCTGAGCCCAGTAGCATGACTCTGCTCATGCTCACAGCAGAGCTGGAGCCTAGAGTCATCAGCATATCACATCCGATGCTCTTGCATTGCATGCCATAAAGTAGTCTGTTTCCAGCCTTAGTCACATGTCAACGAGCTGCTCTCCCTAATTCTCTCAATGTTCAGTGAAAAACTGAAAGAAGCAGGAAGAGAAGCTCGTTGTCACATGATCATAAGTATGAAAATCGCATATGAGTGAAGTTGCTATGTGATGACTGTGTGAACCTGCAAGCAGAGCTGAATACTGATAGCGAGTATATTACATGCTGATAGGATTGGCAACAGAACTTCATTTTATAATTAAAGGGCTTGTCCAGGTTTGAGCTAAAAGTCTGCAGTCACTCTAGGTGACTGCAAGCTTCTGAATTCTTACAGCGCATGCACTGCATACTTTTAGGATTCTCCCTTGCTGGTGGCAAGAGTGGATGGTCACGTGAGCACAATTTTCTGATTTTTATACCTCTGGCTACATTACCACTAAATGTGTCCTACCTTGCACAATTCATTTTCGTTGAGTGAGGCCGTGCATATCTAGTTGGCTTGTGACCGCATGTATGTAAATCACCGGCATCAGAGAATCTTGACAGCGTCCAGTGTGCAATGTGAGAATGACTGCAGACTCATCACAAACTTTGACAACTCCCTTTAATGCTCCTAATATAAATAAAAATATGAGAATTGGTCAGTATCACAAAGAAACATTTATATCCAGGTACCCGGTAGATTACGCTGTCTCTGATTGGAGTCGTTCTCTTTTTTCATATTCATCTTGTCCAGATTCCATGATGACATTTTTCATCCACAGTTCATCTCTGCAGACTTCCACTTTCTTCAGTCTCCTAAAGCACATCCCCCACATGATATGATGCCCTTAAAAATAGCAGTGCCATTATAATGCTCCTGAATAAAAATATCTGCCCTATGCTGGGCCCCTGAATAAATAACTGCACCTCACTTTATTCCCTGCACAAAATATGATCCACACATTGTACCTCTTATGGTACATGCTCTCCAAACTGCACACTCCATTCCATTCTTTTCACAATATCCTCTCACACTGTGTCCCCCCTATAGGGCCCAATCTCTATACTGTGCCCCTCATCACACTCCCTCTCCTTGGCATACTGTCTTCTCCAGGATATGCCCTTACACTGTCTCCCCCATGCTACCTCCCCACACTACTCAGTCTCTATTCTGTGCCTACTCACACTTTTTCTCCCCATACTGTCTCCTCACACATTTTCTCCTCAATCCTCATACTGTCTTCTCTCACATTGCCCCTGCTAACAATACTGTCTCCTCATATATTTTCCCTCTTGCTCTTTATACTGCCTCCTCACACATCGCCCCAACTCTCTATACTGTGTCTGCACACATTCCATCACCATCATTCCCCATACATTTTTATCCTCGCTATTTATACTGTTCGCACTTATCCCCCCACTCACCTTACTTTCTCTGCACCCACACCCCATTTGCTCCCCATACTCGCACTTATCCTCCCCATTCTGTGTGCGCACCATTCCCCCACTTGTCACATTGTGTCTGTACCCATCCCCCTCATACATTCCCCCCTCGCTAATCATATTGTGTTCGCACCCACCCCCCCATTCATCATAATGTGTCTGCACAATCCTCCACTCACCATACTGTGTATGCACACATCCCCTCATACTGTTTCTTCATGACCCTCCCATCTACCCCTTTGCTACTCATACAGTGTCTTCAAATTTCTCCTGCTGTGTCTGCATCTGTCTCATCCTTGCTCCCCAAACTTGTGTCCTCAAATCTTCCCAACCTTCCCCATACTAAATCTCCCCACACACACTGAATCTCCCACACACACTAAGGGTAAGTTAACACAGGGTGTTTTTTCTGCGTTTTTTTCTGCAGCAAAACCTGATCATCTTGGCAGGAATGAAGCTGCGTCAAAAACGCAGGTTTAGGTGCATTTTTGGTGTGTTTTTTGTTGCATATTTGGTGCGTTTTTGGCATTTTTTTTGGTGTATTTTTTTTCTCTTTTCCATGCTAATGTCCTTGAATTTTCAGCAGCAAAAACGCAGCAAATAATAATACCTGCATTTTTGCTGCGTTTTTGCAACACCCATTTCGAGTCAAGTCAAATGCAGCAAAAACGCTGAAAGAAGTGACATGCCGTATGTGGAAAAAACGCAGCAAAGCACAAAATACTGATCACACAAAAACCCAATGTGTGTGCATGAGATTTCTGAAATCTCATAGGCTTTGCTGGTACTATAAAAAGCAGCTCAAAATTAGAATAAAAAAATGCAGCAAAAACTCCCTGTGTGAACTTACCCTAAATCTCCCACACACTAAATAAATATCCCTTCTCACTAAATACTCCACCCTTTAATTTCCCTCGTCACACTGAGCCTTCAATGTCTTCAACTCTACTGGAGCACTTACAATCAATGTGCGCCTCTGCAGCGCCGTCGAATGACGTCAACAGCATGATCACATGACCTGGTCACACTGCTGACGTCCTTTGACCTGGTGATCAAAACCCTGCACAAAAATGCTGCAGTTTGCAATACCAAGAAAAAACATTGGGTCCTCAGAATGGAGGAACCCAAAAAGTGCAATACAACTCCAAAATAGTGTCAAAATTTACTTGAAAAAGATTAAAGTAAAAAGTTCCTCAAAGACATAGGGCACAGTGGTGTCTCTAAATCCCTGTAATTTACTTAAAGAATTCCAAGCCCCATAAATGTTTAGAATTTATAGGCCAAAGTTAACAAGATGTAATACTTTAGTAGACAGAATAGGGTAAGAGACTATTACTGTAAGGGACTGAGTACAATTGAGGCTGGACTTTTAAATATGATATATATCAAAATTAAATAATAGTATGTAATCACCTGTTTGGACCTATATGTAGGAAAATGTGAAAACAGGGCTGATCCAGTCACAACAAAATATAATAAGTAACAAATATTGTACACACGCCCCCTGAGGAAGAAGGGTGAAACGCGCGTTGGGGCCCAGCACCTGCGGTGACTCAATTTGTATCTATATATATATAAATAGCAATGACCTAAAACTTAACTTTTATTATCTCCAAAATAGAAACAAACAAAAAAGTGCCAAACTAAAACCACCTACACTTTGGTTATAGGTTCCTATACAGGACCATACCATAAACATTGCTATCAGCCTCTTTTATACCTTTCCCCTTTGTGTCTTGTAGTGTCATGCTTGTTTTTTTTCACTTAGGTGGTTTTAGTTTGGCTCTTTTTTGTTTGTTTCTATTTTGGAGATAATAAAAGTTAAGTTTTAGGTCCATTGCTATTTATACATATTTTTTCTGTGGATTATATCCTGCTCTAGATATCAATTTGTATCTACTATTGTAATCTAATAGGCAGCTTACAGCATTAATGGGTGCATAGATCCTCATTCCTAGATGGTATAGGTATATTTAACTGGCACTTTTTTTTTTCAATTTACCTCCCTATCGGTTATGGTACTTATTGTATACTCTTGTGATTGGATCAGCCCTGATTTCATATTTTTTCTATATATAGGTCCAAACAGGTGTGATTACATACTTGTTGTTTGACCTATTAATTCTAAACATTGATGAATCTTGGAATGCTTTGAGTATATTATGGTGATTTAGTGACACCACTGTGCACTACCTCTTTGAGAAACTTTTGCAATCTATGATTTAGGGAATTTGTATTTTACATTTTTTTCAAATAAATGTTGATATTTCATCTTGGAGTTGTATTGCCATTTTTGGGTCCCTCTGTTCTGAGGTCCTAATGGTTTTCGTTCTATGATAAGGTGTATTATAATGTACATGGATCACGATAAGGATATTGCCTTAATAATAAAATAATAATAATCTTTATTTTTATATAGCGCTAACATATTCTGCAGCGCTTTACAGGTTTTTAGGCCTTGAGTTTCCAATACCCGCAAAATGCATGAGATTTCTGCAATGCACACACTGATTTTTTTCTTGCTGATTTGAAGCAGTTTTAAATCTGCAGCATATCCGTTCTTTCAGCATTTTCGTAGAGTTTTTCACCAATTCAAATAAAAGGGAAAACAACGTATCAAAAACATATAAAAAAAAACTGTGTGTATTTTGCAGTGTTTTTCCTGCTTATAGACGCATTTTTGGTGCAGAAACGTCAGCTGCAAACACTTAACGTATGCACGTAGCGTTTAGAAGGAATCTGACAGTAGGATCAACCTTCCTAAGACGTCTATATGGGCATGTAGGTCATAGGAAGCAAAATAAAATGATAACTTTATATCTGTGATCTGATGTCTTATGCCAGAGAAAGCCACATTTTTCTTGTATGTAAATGACCTCTTCCAGGCTATGGGGAGGATGTTGCCTGTAAGATAACTCTGCCCCCAGAGCTTATTTTAAAAAGAAGTTGGAGTTACCAGTGCAAGACAAGTAACTAACACAGAACAGGAGAACTGAACTTTGTCTTCTTGCAAACTCATTTTAACCCTGGCTGCCTGTGAGCTGAAAGTCGAATCTGAGAGGTGACTGCGGATTTGTCTGGCTGGAATCACACTATTGTATGAAAAATTGCTCCAATGTTGATCCAGAAAAGTAGGACGAGTGTCATGCTAATACAATGTGATTTTTCTCACCTAGCATCCGTATGCAATGCGTTTTTAACATAGAATTACAGTATTTAAAAGATTATAATTTAAAGCTAGTTTACAAAGCTAATAAAGAAATCTTATATACAGAGATAGATGAAAGATAAACTGACTACATAGAGGTCTTATAGATATATAATGTCACAGCCCCTAGGTAAAATAAATTTGCATAGTTTAATGCTTTTCATGTTGCACTAAAAGGTTTTTCTCCTTATTTAATCTATTAAATAAATATTTTAAGAAAAATGATATAGGGTCTCCCCTATTTTGATAACCAGTCAAGATAAAGCAGACAGTTGTTGGCTGGTAGTCTCAGATTGGGAAGGTCCATGGAAATTGGGTCTTTCCCAACCTAAAAATACAAGCCCACAGCCACCTCAGAATGGGTGCATCACATTAAATTCTGTTGCTTTGCTCTGCTCTTCCTGATTGCAAAATCACAGCTGTCATCAAACCCTGGTGTTAGTAATGGAGAGGTGTCTATCAGACACCCCCATTGCGAACTCAGTAGTCAAAAATAAAATCACAAACACAGTAAAACTTTATTTAATTAAAAATTGCCCAACACTAGCCCTTTTTCACCAATTTATTGAAAAAAATTAAAACATCCCATTCAGGTCTGACGTAATCTACCGAATCAGATGTAGTCTGAATGGATCTCTGAAAAACATAAAAAAACAGAAATAAAAACAAGAGACTGTCTCTCGCCTCGTACACCAATTTATAACCAAACATTTTTCTATGAAGCTCCGGTGTAGTCCATGTACCCCTAATCTGGCTCCTGCGACTGTGAATAGCAGTTAAGTGACTGCTATTCACAGGTGCTGAGTACTGACAACAACACTCATCAGAGATGCCGGGTCTCGCTGACTGCAGCTGAGCTTAGCCCCAATTAACTATTAAACCACTTAGAATGGAGAGGCCTGTAATTTTATTGTCAATGCACTTGTTCAACTGTGAGAGACAGAATCTTGAAAAAATACAGAAAATTAGATTGTATACCTTTTACATAATTAATTTGCATTTTATTGCATGAAATAAGTATTTGATACAACAGAAAAACATAACTTAATGTTTGGTATAGAAACCTTTCTTTGCAATTACAGAGGTCAGAGGTTTCCTGTAGTTCTTGACCAGGTTTGCACACACTGCAAGGGTTTTGGCCCTTTCCTCCATACAGGTGTTCTCAAGATCTTTCAGGTTTCAGGATTGTCACTGGGCATCTCCCACCAAAGATTTTGGAGACTGCTTAAACCACTCCAGGACCTTGTAATTCTTCTTAAGGAGCCGATCCTTAGTTGCCATGACTGTGTGTTTTGGATCATTGTTATGCTGGCAAACCCAGACACGACCCATCTTTAATGCTCTTACTGAGGGAAAGATGTTGTTGGTCAAAATCTCACTATACATGACCCTATTCATCCTCCCTTCAAAATGGTGAAGTTGTTCTCTCCCCTTTGGAGGAAAAGCACCCCCAAAGTAGGATTTTTCACTCACCATGCTTTATGGTTGGAACGGTGTTCTTGGGGTTGTACTCGTATTTCTTCTTCCTCGAAATACGGCTAGTGGAGTTGATGCCAAAAAGTTCTTATTTTGGCCTCATCTGACCACATGACCTTCTCCCATGGCTCCTCTGGATCATCCAGATGGTCATTAGCCAACTTCAAATGGGTATGAACATGTCATGGCGTGAGCAGGTGGACCTTGCCTGCCCTGCAGGATTTTAATCCATGACAGTGTAGTGTGTTACTAATGGTAATGTTTGAGACTGTGGTCCCAGCTCTCTTCAGGTCATTGACCAGGTCCTCCCATGTAGTTCTGACAGTGTGTGTAGGTTACTCCGCACAATCCTGCCGACAGGTTCCCTTTAACAGGGGTGTTTAGACTTTTTTTTAATATTCGTTGTATATATAGATAATACATGTTCGCAGTCTTCATTGTAGGTAATGGTCATGGCACACCATACTCTCCCATAGACGTAAATAGACTTTTGGTTCCTATGTTTTATGTCGATGCCCTAAAGCACATTTCTGAATGCTGTTAAAACTGCACAGGCTAAATGGCAGCCCTCAATATTATGTACAGAAAATATAATTAAAACATAAATGTGATTTTAATTAGTAATACATGTGACCTATTCCAATTTCAATTTATTATTGTTGATGAGTGAAGAAGATAATTGTAAAAAATAAGCAATTTCCTAAAACATACATACTAGAACACAAGCGAGTGGGACAATTGTTTTAGACTTTTTGTGTCATGTTTTGGCATCAACAAAGTTGCAAATTTTGTCAGTGTTCTTGTAGAGAAATTTGCAAGTTTTTGCTATTTTACGCTGCTCTCCCTAATTTTAAAAGTAGGAGGACAAGTTGTTGTGGTAAGACAGGCAAATAATGTGTACCTATCACTGCTTTTTTAATGTTATTTTGATTTTGTTTTGATGTGCATGAAAAATCCCCAGTAGGGAGTTGGCATGAAAAGTAGCAACATCTTTTTACTTCAAAGTCAAAATGGTTAACAAAAATGCACCAAATTTCTGTAACATTGTGACACTATGATAAATCTGTTGCAAATAAAAGCAACACATCCTTCATCAAGATTAACTTCAAAACTTCCCTGATGATGAATTTCCCTTTTTATGTTTTTGGCTCCAATAACAATAGTATTGTGTGCTAATATTTAGCCGTTATAGGGTCACAAATCCTTTGGAGCCTTTATAACCTTTTGGTCAGAATTTGCTCAATCACACATCATGGCTATAAAGCTTCAATAGAGGAAGATCGCCACTTTCAATGTAGTACAAAGGCTTAAGATTACAATATTTTCAATTTACTTAGCCTTTCCTTAACCATTGTATCTTCAACCACATTCATCCAATATTAGAGCAGAGATTTCCAATGTTGGGCATTACGTATTCCAATGTCTACAAGATCCTATTTTAGTGGCAAGTAGTGAATCAAAGGGTGTTAATTAGTTTTCTAGTGGAGGTCCTGAACTGGAAAGGCCTGCATGTTCTATCTCTGTGTGGGAACAGTTTCCCCAATGGATACCATGTAAAGTTGAGTCCCTTTTACTATATAGGACACTGATGAACTTCCTAGTCTAATCATAGAAAATGTTTCTACAGTTCGGTCAAAAGTTTTGAGTCTGACACAAATGTTGGTTTTCATAAAGTCTGCTGCAGTGTTCTTAGACTAAGTGTTAGTGAGCCCATTCCCCTGGATGAAAATAAACCCCACTTAGGAATGGTTTCAGGTAGCAATAGAAAAAAGCAGGGTGCACTCACCAATCTTCAAAGTAGCAAATATTTTATTGAGTCTTCACAATTAAAAACTTCATAGCCGGGGGAAAGAAAAAGGAGCTCGTGCGAGCAGGGGAGACGACGGCCGTTTCGCGCGGTCCTTGCGCTTCAACGGGTCTGTATATCGTATATATACAGACCCGTTGTATATACGATATACAGACCCGTTGAAGCGCAAGGACCGCACGAAACGGCCGTCGTCTCCCCTGCTCGCACGAGCTCCTTTTTCTTTCCCCCGGCTATGAAGTTTTTAATTGTGAAGACTCAATAAAATATTTGCTACTTTGAAGATTGGTGAGTGCACCCTGCTTTTTTCTATTGCTACCTGAGACACATATGACATTTCAAGGTTTTGCACCCGACATCTTTTCTGTCATGGCTGTTGCTGACATGATATAGCTTTTCAGTACCGGTTTTCCTGAAGATTATGGATTTAATTGAGGTAGTGCCGTCCATAAGCTATTTTCTCTCCTTCATAGGAATGGTTTCAGTTGGCTTTATTGTTGTCATGGCACAAAACTCATGGTTGCGTTCACTTTACTTCTCCGGACAATCATTCTTTCAGATGTCCCAAACAGTCTGAAGACGTCGTTACCATAGAAAGCAACGTTGCAGGACTTATACGTATTTAACTGTAGAGGATTGAGGTAAAGTTATATTCTCTGAAGCTGTCTTCAGACTGTTTAGGACATCTAGAACAATTAACGTCTAGAGAAGAAAAGGTGAGCACTACCATCAATCCATCCTGTGTCATGCCAACAGTAAAGCATACTAAGACCATTCATGTGTGAGGTGGCATGTCATCCAAGGGAGTTGGCTCACTCACCACAATTTTGTCTAGGAGCACTGCCTTGAATAAAGAATGGTATCTAAAAATCCTCCAAAAGCAACTTTTACAAATAATCTAGGACCAATTTGATGATGAACAATGCTTTTTCCAGCATGTTGGAGCACCTAAAAATACTAAAGCAGCAAACTTTGTAGAAGCCAAAGTTTGTCAAAACTTTAGCCCACTACTATAAAACTTGCAGCAGCTGTGCGTGTTATATATATGGTCTTGATTTATCTGAAGTTTTGTCTAAATCTTAGTTTTGCTCTTTTTTACCTTATTTTCTTTTTGGGTTGAACATCACAACAAATTACTGAGCTCCTTTCTATTAGTTTGTGTTTTTAAAGCATGTTGCCTTGGAAGGAAACGTCTTGGATTTCTTAAAGCATTACCTGTTTAGAATGTGTAGTTAAACCTGTTGTGATTTTGCTTTTTTCTCCCTCTAGTGGTCATTAGTGATTTGACTCTGGAGCGTCTGTCTTTTCCTATATCCTCACCTGGGCCGTTAGTTCAGGGGCGTTGCTATATAAGCTCCCTGGACCTTCAGTTCTATGCCTGGCATCGTTGAAATCAGAGCTAATCTGTTGTGCTCTTGTCCTCTGACCCTGGTTCCTGTTTTTCAAGCTAAGTCTGCTTCTTTGCTTTTTGCTTTTGTTTTGTTTGGTATTTTTGTCCAGCTTGTTCCTATCTGTATCCTGACCTTTGCTGGAAGCTCTGGGGGGCTGGTGTTCTCCCCCCGGACCGTTAGACGGTTCGGGGGTTCTTGAATCTCCAGCGTGGATTTTTGTAGGGTTTTTGTTGACCAGATAAGTTATCTTGCTATATTCTGCTATTAGTAAGCTGGCCTCTCTTTGCTGAACCTGGTTCATTTCTGTGTTTGTCATTTCCTCTTACCTCACCGTTATTATTTGTGGGGGGCTTGTATCTTGCTTTGGGGTCCCTTTCTCTGGAGGCAAGAGAGGTCTTTGTTTTCTTCTCCTAGGGGTAGTTAGATTCTCCGGCTGGCGCGAGTCATCTAGCGATCACCGTAGGCATGATCCCCGGCTACTTCTAGTGTTGGCGTTAGGAGTAGCTATTTGGTCAACCCAGTTACCACAGCCCTATGAGCTGGATTTTTGTATCTTGCAGACTTACACGTTCCTCTGAGACCCTGTCCACTGGGGTCATAACATAAACCATAACAGCAGACTTTGGTTATATCAACCAGGTGCTATTGGTGCTTTGGTTGGTGGTTTGAGTTGCTGGTTGTGCTTAGCAGAAATAGCTCGGTTCACGGCAGCTCACTGGATTGGTGTTCTCACATTAGGTGGCAAGTTGACCAAAGCGAGCCATTATTATCATGAAAGGAATCCTCCAGATCTTCGATGTAAGGATTCATTAATAATTAAAGAATTCTGGATATCAACTATAGACAAATATGGAAATTGTATTTTATGCTCGAATTATAATACATTATTGGGTAGTTACAAATGATTTACTTGTTTTACTATGTACTCTTTAGAAATGTTGCAATATGCCAATCAATTTCCATTAATAATGATAAAATATTTCAATAAATAAATATTATGTATATTAGCAGTTACCACAGCCCTATGAGCTGGATTTTTGTATCTTGCAGACTTACACGTTCCTCTGAGACCCTGTCCACTGGGGTCATAACAGTATGCCAGGCCTGTATTAAATGTTTAATGCATTGCAGAAGTGGGATTATAAGAAAGAAAATTTTGATTTTTTTTTTTTCCCTCTCTCATTTTTTTTTTTTCTTTTCCCCTTTACCTCAGAGTGGCTTAAGCTTGCTGCAGACATGAATGTCCAGACCTTGATTACAAGTGTGGACCAGCTTGCCGCTCGTGTGCAGGGTATACAAGATTATGTTACCAGAAATCCTAGGTCTGAACCCAAGATTCCGATTCCTGAACTGTTTTCAGGAGACCGATTTAAGTTTAGGAATTTCAGGAATAATTGTAAATTATTTTTGTCCCTGAAACCTTGTTCGTCTGGAGACTCTGCTCAACAAGTAAAAATTGTTATTTCATTCTTACGGGGTGACCCTCAGGATTGGGCTTTTTCGTTGGCGCCAGGAGATCCGGCATTGGCTGATATTGATGCGTTTTTTCTGGCGCTCGGTTTACTTTATGAGGAAACCCAATCTTGAGATTCAGGCAGAGAAAGCCTTGCTGGCTATGTCTCAGGGCCAGGACGAGGCTGAGGTGTATTGCCAAAAATTTCGGAAATGGTCCGTGCTGACACATTGGAACGAGTGTGCACTGGCCGCTAATTTTAGAAATGGCCTTTCTGAGGCCATTAAGAATGTTATGGTGGGTTTTCCCATTCCCACAGGTCTGAATGATACCATGTCCCTGGCTATTCAAATTGACCGGCGGTTGCGGGAGCGCAAAACCGCAAATTCCCTCATGTTGTTGTCTGAACAGACACCTGATGTGATGCAATGTGATAGAAAAACCGCAAATTCCCTCATGGTGTTGTCTGAACGGACACCTGATTTGATGCAATGTGATAGAATCCTGACTAGAAATGAGAGGAAAATTCATAGACGCCGGAATGGCTTGTGCTACTACTGTGGTGATTCTACACATGTTATCTCAGCATGCTCTAAACGTATATCTAAGGTTGTTAGTCCTGTCACCGTTGGTAATTTGCATCCTAAGTTTATTCTGTCTGTAACTTTGATTTGCTCACTGTCATCTTATCCTGTCATGGCGTTTGTAGATTCGGGTGCTGCCCTGAGTCTTATGGATCTCTCATTTGCTAAGCGCTGTGGTTTTATTCTTGAACCATTAGAAAATCCTATCCCTCTTAGGGGTATTGATGCTACGCCATTGGCAGAAAATAAGCCGCAGTATTGGACACAGGTTACCATGTGCATGACTCCTGAACACCGCGAGGTGATACGTTTTCTCGTTCTACATAAAATGCATGATTTGGTTGTTTTGGGGCTGCCATGGTTACAGACCCATAATCCAGTCCTTGACTGGAAGGCTATGTCAGTGTCTAGTTGGGGCTGTCGTGGTATTCATGAGGATTCCCTGCCTGTGTCTATTGCTTCTTCTACGCCTTCGGAAGTTCCGGAGTACTTGTCTGATTATCAGGATGTCTTTAGCGAGTCCAGGTCCAGTGCATTGCCTCCTCATAGGGAATGTGACTGTGCAATAGATTTGATTCCAGGCAGTAAATTTCCTAAGGGAAGACTGTTTAATTTGTCGATAACTGAACATACCGCTATGCGTTCATATATCAAGGAGTCTCTGGAGAAAGGACACATCCGTCCGTCTTCTTCCCCTCTTGGTGCGGGATTCTTTTTTGTGGCTAAAAAGGACGGATCTTTGAGGCCTTGTATTGACTATCGGCTTTTAAATAAGATCACTGTCAAATTTCAGTATCCTTTGCCGCTGTTGTCTGACTTGTTTGCCCGGATTAAAGGTGCCAAGTGGTTTACCAAGATAGACCTTCGTGGTGCGTACAACCTTGTGCGCATTAAGCAAGGGGATGAATGGAAAACCGCATTCAATACGCCCGAAGGTCATTTTGAGTACTTGGTGATGCCTTTTGGGCTCTCTAACGCCCCTTCAGTTTTTCAGTCCTTTATGCATGACATTTTCCGGAACTATCTGGATAAATTTCTGATCGTTTATCTGGATGATATTCTGTTTTTTTCTGATAATTGGGACTCGCATGTGGAGCAGGTCAGGATGGTCTTTAAAATTTTGCGTGAAAATTCTTTGTTTGTCAAGGGCTCAAAGTGTCTTTTTGGTGTACAGAAGGTTCCCTTTTTGGGGTTCATTTTTTCCCCTTCTGCTGTGGAGATGGACCCAGTCAAGGTCCGAGCTATTCTTGATTGGACTCAGCCCTCGTCAGTTAAGAGTCTTCAGAAGTTCTTGGGTTTCGCTAACTTCTACCGTCGTTTTATCGCTAACTTTTCTAGCATTGTGAAACCTTTGACGGATATGACCAAGAAGGGCTCCGATGTGGTTAATTGGGCTCCTGCTGCCGTGGAGGCTTTCCGGGAGTTGAAACGTCGGTTTACTTCGGCGCCTGTTTTGTGCCAGCCTGATGTCTCGCTTCCCTTTCAAGTTGAGGTGGATGCTTCAGAGATTGGAGCAGGGGCCGTTTTGTCGCAGAGAGGCCCTGGTTGCTCTGTTATGAGACCTTGCGCCTTTTTCTCTAGGAAGTTTTCGCCTGCGGAGCGAAATTATGATGTGGGCAATCGGGAGTTGTTGGCCATGAAATGGGCATTTGAGGAGTGGCGTCATTGGCTCGAGGGTGCTAAGCATCGTGTGGTGGTCTTGACTGATCACAAAAATCTGATGTATCTCGAGTCTGCTAAACGCCTGAATCCTAGACAGGCCCGCTGGTCATTGTTTTTCTCCCGATTTGACTTTGTTGTCTCGTATTTACCAGGTTCAAAGAATGTGAAGGCCGATGCTCTTTCCAGGAGCTTTGTGCCTGATGCTCCTGAAGTCGCTGAACCTGTTGGTATTCTTAAGGATGGTATTATCTTGTCAGCTATTTCTCCTGATCTGCGACGTGTGTTGCAGAGATTTCAGGCTGATAGGCCTGATTCTTGTCCACCTGACAGACTGTTTGTGCCTGATAAGTGGACCAGCAGAGTCATTTCCGAGGTTCATTCCTCGGTGTTGGCAGGTCACCCAGGAATTTTTGGCACCAGAGATCTGGTGGCCAGATCCTTTTGGTGGCCTTCCTTGTCTAGGGATGTGTGGTCATTTGTACAGTCCTGTGGGACTTGTGCTCGAGCTAAGCCTTGCTGTTCTCGTGCCAGCGGGTTGCTCTTGCCCTTGCCTGTCCCTAAAAGACCTTGGACACATATCTCCATGGATTTCATTTCTGATCTTCCGGTGTCTCAGGGCATGTCTGTTATCTGGGTGATATGTGATCGCTTCTCCAAGATGGTCCATTTGGTTCCTTTGCCTAAACTGCCTTCCTCTTCCGATCTGGTTCCTGTGTTTTTCCAGAACGTGGTTCGTTTGCACGGCATCCCTGAGAATATTGTGTCAGACAGAGGATCCCAGTTCGTTTCCAGATTCTGGCGATCCTTTTGTAGTAGGATGGGCATTGACTTGTCGTTTTCGTCTGCTTTCCATCCTCAGACTAATGGACAGACGGAGCGAACTAATCAGACTTTGGAGGCTTATTTGAGGTGTTTTGTCTCTGCTGATCAGGACGATTGGGTGACCTTCTTGCCGTTAGCTGAGTTTGCCCTTAATAATCGGGCTAGTTCCGCCACCTTGGTTTCGCCGTTTTTCTGCAACTCTGGTTTCCACCCTCGTTTTTCTTCGGGTCATGTGGAACCTTCTGACTGCCCTGGGGTGGATTCTGTGGTGGATAGGTTGCAGCGGATCTGGAATCTTGTGGTGGACAACTTGAAGTTGTCACAGGAGAGGGCTCAGCGCTTTGCCAACCGCCGCCGCGGTGTGGGTCCCCGACTACGTGTTGGGGATTTGGTGTGGCTTTCTTCCCGCTTTGTTCCTATGAAGGTTTCCTCTCCCAAATTTAAACCTCGTTTTATTGGTCCTTACAAGATATTGGAAATTCTTAATCCTGTATCCTTTCGCCTGGATCTACCTGTGTCGTTTGCTATCCACAACGTGTTTCATAGGTCCTTGTTGCGGCGGTACGTTGTGCCTGTGGTTCCTTCTGCTGAGCCTCCTGCTCCGGTGTTGGTTGAGGGCGAGTTGGAGTACGTGGTGGAGAAGATCTTGGATTCTCGTCTCTCCAGGCGGAGGCTTCAGTACCTGGTCAAGTGGAAGGGCTATGGTCAGGAAGATAATTCCTGGGTGGTCGCCTCTGATGTTCATGCGGCCGATTTAGTTCGTGCCTTTCACGCCGCTCATCCTGATCGCCCTGGTGGTCGTGGTGAGGGTTCGGTGACCCCTCACTAAGGGGGGGGTACTGTTGTGATTTTGCTTTTTTCTCCCTCTAGTGGTCATTAGTGATTTGACTCTGGAGCGTCTGTCTTTTCCTATATCCTCACCTGGGCCGTTAGTTCAGGGGCGTTGCTACATAAGCTCCCTGGACCTTCAGTTCTATGCCTGGCATCGTTGAAATCAGAGCTAATCTGTTGTGCTCTTGTCCTCTGACCCTGGTTCCTGTTTTTCAAGCTAAGTCTGCTTCTTTGCTTTTTGCTTTTGTTTTGTTTGGTATTTTTGTCCAGCTTGTTCCTATCTGTATCCTGACCTTTGCTGGAAGCTCTGGGGGGCTGGTGTTCTCCCCCCGGACCGTTAGACGGTTCGGGGGTTCTTGAATCTCCAGCGTGGATTTTTGTAGGGTTTTTGTTGACCAGATAAGTTATCTTGCTATATTCTGCTATTAGTAAGCTGGCCTCTCTTTGCTGAACCTGGTTAATTTCTGTGTTTGTCATTTCCTCTTACCTCACCGTTATTATTTGTGGGGGGCTTGTATCTTGCTTTGGGGTCCCTTTCTCTGGAGGCAAGAGAGGTCTTTGTTTTCTTCTCCTAGGGGTAGTTAGATTCTCCGGCTGGCGCGAGTCATCTAGCGATCACCGTAGGCATGATCCCCGGCTACTTCTAGTGTTGGCGTTAGGAGTAGCTATTTGGTCAACCCAGTTACCACAGCCCTATGAGCTGGATTTTTGTATCTTGCAGACTTACACGTTCCTCTGAGACCCTGTCCACTGGGGTCATAACATAAACCATAACAGCAGACTTTGGTTATATCAACCAGGTGCTATTGGTGCTTTGGTTGGTGGTTTGAGTTGCTGGTTGTGCTTAGCAGAAATAGCTCGGTTCACGGCAGCTCACTGGATTGGTGTTCTCACATTAGGTGGCAAGTTGACCAAAGCGAGCCATTATTATCATGAAAGGAATCCTCCAGATCTTCGATGTAAGGATTCATTAATAATTAAAGAATTCTGGATATCAACTATAGACAAATATGGAAATTGTATTTTATGCTCGAATTATAATACATTATTGGGTAGTTACAAATGATTTACTTGTTTTACTATGTACTCTTTAGAAATGTTGCAATATGCCAATCAATTTCCATTAATAATGATAAAATATTTCAATAAATAAATATTATGTATATTATTAACACCTTTCTTGGTAGCCTTTTCTGTATGTTTTTCTAATTTCCTATATATTGAATTTACACTTTGTTTTATGCTTTTGCTGTTTTTGAACTAATGGATGTTTAACCCCTTAACGACCGCCGATACGCCTTTTAACGGCGGCCGCTAAGGGTACTTAATCCACAGCGCCGTTAATTAACGGCGCTGTGGAAAAAGTGTATAGCGCCCCCCAGAGTCGGATTTTCTCTGGGGTCTCGGTTGCCGAGGGTAGCCGAGACCCCACAGAACATGATTCGGGGGGGTTTTACCGACCCCCGAGTTGCGATCGCCGGTAATTAACCGTTTACCGGCGGTCGCAACAAAAAAAAAAACAAACGCGATTTGCCGTTTAATTTCTCTGTCCTCCGATGTGATCGCACATCGGAGGACAGAGAAATGTGGTCCCCGATGGCCCCCAATAGCCCCCCAATACTCACCTACCTCCCCCGGTGCTCCTCGTGTCTCCCCATGGGCGCCGCCATCTTTTTTCCTGGAAAAAATGTCGGGCGCACGCGCAGTGCGCCCGTCGCCCGGCACCCGGAAGATCTTTGGGGTCTCGGCTGCCGGGGGTAGCCGAGACCCCAAAGAACATGATCGGGGTCGGTTTGCACCGACCCCTGCTTTGCGATCGCCGGTAATTAACAGTTTACCGGCGACCGCAAAAAAAAAAAAAAAGCGATCAGTTATTTCTCTGTCCTCTGATGTGATCGCACATCAGAGGACAGAGAAATAGGGGGATTCGGGGACCCTATCATACTCACCCGGGGTCCCTGGGTCCTCTTCTGTCTTCTCCTGCCAGCCGGCTTTTTCATCATGGCGGGCGCATGCGCAGTGCGCCCGCCATCTGCTGCCATCTGCCGGCCGGCAGGAGAAGACAAGTTGGGGCTAAAATTAGGGTTAGGGTTAGGGTTAGGGTTAGAGTTAGGGTTAGGGTTAGGGTTAGAGTTAGGGTTAGAGTTAGGGTTAGGGTTAGAGTTAGGGTTAGGGTTAGAGTTAGGGTTAGGGTTAGAGTTAGGGTTAGGGTTGGGGCTAAATTTAGGGTTAAAGTTAGGGCTAGGGTTAGGCTACTTTCACACTAGCGTTTTTTGGCTTCCGTCGCAATGCGTCGTTGGAGAAAAAACGCATCCTGCAAAAGTGCTTGCAGGATGCGTTTTTTCTCCATTGGCTTGCATTAGCGACGCATTGCGACAGATTGCCACATGTCGCATCCGTCGTGCGACGGATGCGTCGTGCTTTGGCGGACCGTCGACACAAAAAAAACTACATGTAACTTTTTTGTGCGACGTGTCCGCCATTTCCGACCACGCATGCGTGGCCGGAACTCCGCCCCTGCCTCCCCGCACCTCACAATGGGGCAGCGGATGCGTTGAAAAAACAGCATCCGCTGCACCCGTTGTGCGGCGCTTACAACGCTAGCGTCGGTACGTCGGCCCGACACACTGCGATGGGCCGAGTACGACGCTAGTGTGAAAGTAGCCTTAGGCTTCTTTCACACTTGCGTCGGTACGGGGCGGTCGCAATGCGTCGGCCCGATGTACCGACGCACGTTGTGAAAATTGTGCACAACGTGGGCAGCGGATGCAGTTTTTCAACGCATCCGCTGCCCAGTCTATGTCCTGGGGAGGAGGGGGCAGAGTTACGGCCACGCATGCGCGGAAATGGCGGACGCGACGTACAAAAAAAAGGTTACATTGAACTTTTTTTGTGACGACGGGGGCTAAGGTTAGGGTTGGGGCTAAAGTTAGGGTTGGGGCTAAAGTTAGGGTTAGAGTTGGGATTAGGATTAGGGTTTGGATTAGGGTTGGGATTAGTGTTACGTTTGGGATTAGGGTTGGGATTAGGGTTAGGGTTGGGATTAGGGTTAGGGGTGTGTTGGATTTAGGGTTTTGATTAGGGTTATGGTTAGGGTTGAGATTAGGGCTGTTTTGGGGTTAGGGTTGTGATTATCGTTAGGGTTGTGATTAGGATTATGGATCGGGTTGAGATTAGGGTTAGGGGTGTGTTGGGGTTAGGGTTGGAGTTAGAATTGGGGGGTTTCCACTGTTTAGGTACATCAGGGGGTCTCCAAACACGACAGCCAATTTTGCGCTAAAAAAGTCAAATGGTACTCCCTCCCTTCTGAGCTCTGCCGTGCGCCCAAACAGTGGTTTACCCCCACATATGGGGTACCAGCATACTCAGGACAAATTGGACAACAACTTTTGGGGTCCAATTTCTCTTGTTACCCTTGTGAAAATAAAAATTTGATGGCTAAAAAAATCTTTTTTGTGGGAAAAAAAATATTTTTTATTTTCACTACTCTGCATTATAAACTTCTGTGAAGCACTTGGGCATTCAAAGTTCTCACCACACATCTAGATAAGTTCCTTAAGGGGTCTATTTTCCAAAATGGGGTCACTTGTTGGGGGTTTCTACTGTTTAGGTACATTAGGGGTCTGCAAACGCAACATAACGCCCGCAGACAATTCTATCAAAGTCTGCATTCCAAAATGGCGCTCCTTCCCTTCCGAGCTCTGCCGTGTGCCCAAACAGTGGTTTACCCCCACATATGGGGTACCAGCATACTCAGGACAAATTGGACAACAACTTTTGGGGTCCAATTTCTCTTGTTACCCTTGTGAAAATAAAAATTTGGGGGCTAAAAAAATCTTTTTTGTGGGAAAAAAAATATTTTTTATTTTCACTACTCTGCATTATAAACTTCTGTGAAGCACTTGGGCATTCAAAGTTCTCACCACATATCTAGATAAGTTCCTTGAGGGGTCTATTTTCCAAAATGGGGTCACTTGTTGGGGGTTTCTACTGTTTAGGTACATTAGGGGTCTGCAAACGCAACATAACGCCCGCAGACAATTCTATCAAAGTCTGCATTCCAAAATGGCGCTCCTTCCCTTCCGAGCTCTGCCGTGCGCCCAAACAGTGGTTTACCCCCACATATGGGGTACCAGCATACTCAGGACAAATTGGACAACATCTTTTGGGGTCCAATTTCTCTTGTTACCCTTGTGAAAATAAAAACTTGGGGGCTAAAAAATCTTTATTGTTAAAAAATATATATTTTTTATTTTCACGACTCTGCATTATAAACTTCTGTGATGCACTTGGGCATTCAAAGTTCTCACTACACATCTAGATAAGTTCCATGGGGGGTCTAGTTTCCAAAATGGGGTCACTTTTGGGGGGTTTCTACTGTTTAGGCACATCAGGGGCTCTCCAAACGCGACATGGCGTCCGATCTCAATTCCAGTCAATTTTGCATTGAAAAGTCAAATGGCGCTCCTTTGCTTCCGAGCTCAGCCATGCGCCCAAACAGTGGTTTACCCCCACATATGGGGTGTCGGCGTACTCAAGACAAATTGTACAACAGCTTCTGGGGTCCATTTTCTCCTGTTACCCTTGGTAAAATAAAAATTTGGAGGCAAAAAGATCATTTTTGTAGAAAAAATGTGATTTTTTTATTTTCACGGCTCTACGTTATAAACTTCTGTGAAGCACCTGGGGGTTTAAAGTGCTCACCACACATCTAGATAAGTTCCTTAAGGGGTCTATTTTCCAAAATGGGGTCACTTGTTGGGGGTTTCTACTGTTTAGGTACATTAGGGGTCTGCAAACGCAACATAACGCCCGCAGACAATTCTATCAAAGTCTGCATTCCAAAATGGCGCTCCTTCCCTTCCGAGCTCTGCCGTGTGCCCAAACAGTGGTTTACCCCCACATATGGGGTACCAGCATACTCAGGACAAATTGGACAACAACTTTTGGGGTCCAATTTCTCTTGTTACCCTTGTGAAAATAAAAATTTGGGGGCTAAAAAAATCTTTTTTGTGGGAAAAAAAATATTTTTTATTTTCACTACTCTGCATTATAAACTTCTGTGAAGCACTTGGGCATTCAAAGTTCTCACCACATATCTAGATAAGTTCCTTGGGGGGTCTATTTTCCAAAATGGGGTCACTTGTTGGGGGTTTCTACTGTTTAGGTACATTAGGGGTCTGCAAACGCAACATAACGCCCGCAGATAATTCTATCAAAGTCTGCATTCCAAAATGGCGCTCCTTCCCTTCCGAGCTCTGCCGTGCGCCCAAACAGTGGTTTACCCCCACATATGGGGTACCAGCATACTCAGGACAAATTGGACAACAACTTTTGGGGTCCAATTTCTCTTGTTACCCTTGTGAAAATAAAAATTTGGGGGCTAAAAAAATCTTTTTTGTGGGAAAAAAAATATTTTTTATTTTCACTACTCTGCATTATAAACTTCTGTGATGCACTTGGGCATTCAAAGTTCTCACTACACATCTAGATAAGTTCCATGGGGGGTCTAGTTTCCAAAATGGGGTCACTTTTGGGGGGTTTCTACTGTTTAGGCACATCAGGGGCTCTCCAAACGCGACATGGCATCCGATCTCAATTCCAGTCAATTTTGCATTGAAAAGTCAAATGGCGCTCCTTTGCTTCCGAGCTCAGCCATGCGCCCAAACAGTGGTTTACCCCCACATATGGGGTGTCGGCGTACTCAAGACAAATTGTACAACAGCTTCTGGGGTCCATTTTCTCCTGTTACCCTTGGTAAAATAAAAATTTGGAGGCAAAAAGATCATTTTTGTAGAAAAAATGCGATTTTTTTATTTTCACGGCTCTACGTTATAAACTTCTGTGAAGCACCTGGGAGTTTAAAGTGCTCACCACACATCTAGATAAGTTCCTTAAGGGGTCTAGTTTCCAAAATGGTATCACTTGTGGGGGGTTTCCACTGTTTAGGCACATCAGGGACTCTCCAAACGCGACATGGCATCCGATCTCAATTCCAGCCAATTCTGCATTGAAAAAGTCAAACGGTGCTCCTTCACTTCCAAGCTCTGCGGTGCGCCCAAACAGTGGTTTACCTCCACATATGGGGTATCGACGTACTCAGGAGAAATTGCACAACAACTTTTGTGGTCTAATTTCTCCTGTTACCCTTGTGAAAATAAGAATTTGTGGGCGAAAAAAACATTTTTGTGAAAACAAATGCGATTTTTTATTTTCACGGCTCTACGTTATAAACTTCTGTGAAGCACTTGGGGGTTCAAAGTGCTCACCACACATCTAGATAAGTTCCTTGGGGGGTCTAGTTTCCAAAATGGTGTCACTTGTGGGGGGTTTCCACTGTTTAGGCACATTAGGGGCTCTCCAAACGCGACATGGCGTCCGATCTCAATTCCAGCCAATTCTGCATTGAAACAGTCAAACGGTGCTCCTTCACTTCCAAGCTCTGCGGTGCGCCCAAACAGTGGTTTACCTCCACATATGGGGTATCGGCGTACTCAGGAAAAATTGCACAACAAAATTTGTGGTTAAATTTCTGTTTTTACACTTGTGAAAATTAAAAAAAATGGTTCTGAAGTAAAATGTTTGCAAAAAAAGTTAAATGTTCATTTTTTTCTTCCACATTGTTTTAGTTCCTGTGAAGTACGTAAAGGGTTAATAAACTTCTTGAATGTGGTTTTGAGCAGCTTGAGGGGTGCAGTTTTTAGAATGGTGTCACACTTGGTTATTTTCTATCATATAGACCCCTCAAAATCACTTCAAAGGAGATGTGGTCCCTAAAAAAAACATGGTGTTGTAAAAATGAGAAATTGCTGGTCAACTTTTAACCCTTATAACTCCCTAACAAAAAAAAAAATTGTTTCCAAAATTGTGCTGATGTGAAGTAGACATGTGAGAAATGTTATTTATTAACTATTTTTTGTGACATATCTCTCTGATTTAAGGGCATAAAAATACAAAGTTTGAAAATTGCAAAATTTTAAAAATTTTCGCCATATTTCCATTTTTTTCATAAATAATCGCAAGTAATATCGAAGAAATGTTACCACTAACTTGAAGTACAACATGTCACGAAAAAACAATCTCAGAATCAGCGGGATCCGATAAAGCGTTCCAGAGTTATAACCTCATAAATTGACACTGGTCAGAATTGTAAAAATTGGCTCGGTCATTAAGTACCAAATTGGCTCTGTCACTAAGGGGTTAACTTGATTTCCAAATCATTGTTACAACATGTTTTACCGGTCTGTAAAATGGAGAATTTTTACTGTTAATCTCCACAGCAGGAGGAGTAGTTGCTGACTGCTACTCTAGGCGATATTTGCTTGTGCTAGGTGCTTAAAATTCTATCCAGTGTAGGACTCGGATTACAATATATAGATTTAGTTTATACCCCTTTTGTACAGAATCAGCAGCTGTGAACAATCTAGTAGCAGCTGCTAACATTCTACTGGCTCCGCTAAAAAGCCTGGAGACCAGGAAACCCTGATTTTCAACCGTGCTGAGTACATTCCAGGGGTTTGAGTATTTAACTCTAGACTACACTGTGGAAAAAATAGTATACCTTTCCTGGAAAAGAGGGTAAATTTTTTATATATACATATATATATATATATATATATATATATATATATATATATATATATATATATATATATATATATATATATATATATATACACACACACACGTGGTCAAAATTGTTGGTACCTCTTATTTGATGATCGAAAAACCCACAATGGTCACAGAAATAATTTGATCTGACAAAAGTAATAATAAATAAAAAATCTATGAAAAGGAACAAATGAAAGTCAGACATTGCTTTTCAACCATGCTTCCACAGAATTAAAAAAAACAAAAACTCATGAAATAGGCATGGACAGAAATGGTACCCCTGAAAATAATGTGACAAAAGGGACATGTTAAATCAAGGTGTGCGCACTAACTAGCATCATAGGTGTCTACAATCTTGGAATCAGTGAGTGGGTCTGTATATTGGGCTACAGATACTCACCGTGCTGTTTGGTGACATGGTGTGTATCACACTCAACATGGACCAGAGGATGCGAAGGAAAGAGCTGTCTCAGGAGATTAGAAAGAAAATTATAGACAAACATGTTAAAGGTAAAAGTTATAAGACCATCTCCAAGCAGCTTGATGTTCCTGTGACTACAGTTGCACATATTATTCAGAAATTTAAGAGCCATGGAACTGTAGCCAACCTCCCTGGACGTGGCCGCAGGAGGAAAATTGATGACAAATCAAAGAGACGGATAATACGAAAGGCAAAGGCAAAAATCCCAGAAAAACTTCTAAACAGATTAAAGGTGAACTTCAAGTTCAAGGAACATCAGTATCCGATCAGATTGCACCATCCGTCGTTGTATGAGCCAAAGTGGACTTCATGGGGGACGACCAAGGAGGACACCAATGACCGCTGTAGTCAATAAGCAGCTGATGATCTTCTGTAGCTTTTACACTTTTGTCCCAGCAAAATGAGAATTGTTCAGTTGCAATTTTTGTCCAAGCAGAAGAACACTGCTTACTACGTTCGGACAAAAATGTAAGGGGTGCAGATAACAAGCATCCGTTGATTGACTGCAGAGTTCACAGGACATTGTTGATGTCAGGAGACCTGCGGGGTACACATGGCTGAGTATGGAGTAATGTAAGCATAGGGTTTTTTTTACTTGACACAGCTCCATTTGAAGATTGATAAGGGGTTGTTCAATAGTGTACAACTTCTTTAATGTCTTTCCCTCTGTACATGAACTTGTTGCACCGTTCTAGGTCTAATTTTTGAGAACACACTAGAACTAGTATGGAAGCAAAGAAAAAATATTACAGACTAAACCAGGGCCAGACAAAGACAAAAAAGCAACCTTGGCTCCCAAATCTCAGCAGCCCACATACTAGAACCCTGAAACAGTGAGAGAACAAGTCACGTCACCCTCTGGGAACAGCAGCCCTGACATCGCTGGATCGGCACTGCCGCAGGAAGGGAGTGTGCACTGTTTTTATTCTAATTGGGGTCCTGAATTGATTAAACTGGTGTTCTCCACTAGTAGAGAGCCCCCTTCAATATAGACTGTAGCATATAACAAGATTCAATGGGTTTACTTGAGGTAATTTTCTGCAGCCACTCTTTGTGACTGCAGATTGCATAATGCACAAGGTCAGCAATGTCAGGATTCCTTAACTGTCAGATCAAGTGAGCGGTCACATACTGACTAGATTCTCATCCGCTTTTCTCAGTGTTCTGTCTCAGTCTTCTATTGAGAGAAACAAATGAGAATCTAGTCAGGAAGTGTCGCAGTCAAGTGATCGCTCCATTCACATGCCAATTTCTAGAGCCAGGAAAGCTCATTTTTTATTTCTTGTGAATACGGCACAGATCACTTAGAGGCAGATACCCCTCGGATAATTTGCTCAGAGAAAGGTATTACTGCTTTGTGTGCAAGCCGTATATTAAGTTCCCGAAGACTGATTAGCTTGTTTTTTTCTAACCCAAAAGATCACTTAAAACATAATAAAACTATAAAACGTCGAATGTGAGATCTTATTAGAAAATCTGTGGTTAAAAGCAAGAACTTCATCAGTTGAGGAGGTCTTTGTATCCTCAAGACCTTTTCCCACACCCTCAGTTCTGCACCCCAACGTCCACAATCCCTGATAGACTGCACTCGTAGCCCTGGGGCCTTGCTCCACCTGTGGGGAGCAGAACTATCTCAGCTGAGACACCATCAGCCCCAACGGTCCCCTTCAGCAGCGTCGGCTACCTATTGCCGAACACTACGGGTGGCATCATGTGAAATCCTCTACAAACATTTTCTCATCACTTTTATTGCGCGCCCAGGGCCACGGACCGGGTCACTGCTGCCCTGACCACCCCTTTAAGAATCGTCCAACCCGGTTCCGAGTACCTCACAGTCCTAGCGGGCGTTGCACTCAGCTATTAGGGAATGTGAGAACAGGTTGCATTTTGTAGTATACAGGATGAAAAACATTTTTCCACCACCAGGAGCAAAACAGTAACAATGCAGTGACATGATAAGAATCTGCATATCTAATCATATGCTAAATAGTTACAAGTCACATATATGTGTGAAGTAGCCAAGACAATTGTCTATAAAATGATTGTATTCTCACATTTGAACCAGTAGTGGATGGTGAGATATGGAGCCTGAAAGTCAAAAATCCTTTGTTACCCTTTTGCTCCTCAGTGTATAGGGGTCCAGTGGGCGGTCCGTTGAGGGATTGACACCTATCTCTGCATGCACAGTAATACTGGAAAAACTGTCAATTGCTGACTAAGACCATCCACTGGACTCCTCTACATCATAACTCCAGGGATTTTAATTAATAAAATGTAAGTTTTGCTGAAATGTTTCCACAATAATTTACATCAATCTGATCAGCTCCTCCTGCTCTATAATATCCTAATAACAGAACATCCGAAAACATGGCAAATACACCCTGCAGATCAGATCCCACTTTTAGCATCACAGCTGAAATATTTGCTGAGTGTACAATTTTTGATTTAGTAAAAAAAATACACAAACTAATGACTGTACACCTATTTTTTACACAACAAAAAAATCATGTCTGAGCAAGTGTGGCATTCATGATTTTTATCAGTCCTGCTGCTGTCAGTTTTACTATTGTTTTATCCTGGTTTTAAACGTGTTTTTTATAGAATTTTATAGAAACCTTTATCAATTATGTGAATTGTCCAATTAATATCCTGTTAAAACATATCTATTTACTAAGCCTAATTTTATTTTCTTTTGGTTTATGTTCACTTTTCTACAAGAATTAACTTTTCTTTTTATATCTAGATTTTTATTTACATAAAACTTTTATTGTAGCCAAGAGCTGCATTCAAAATTCTGCTACTAGCCATTGAAAACTTGTAGAAACATGTCCAAAAACATTATAAAAGTTTGCCATCTTGTCCTCCGCACCTTTCCTTGTCATGCACATCCACTTTGGCCTCTTCACTCCAGGCTGTGGCTTCCTGTACACAGCTAGGCCTCTGACATCTCCGTTTGCCGTTCCATCACTCAGGCAATGCGTGTTGTGACATCATGACGTTCGCTGCAATGGCACAGTGTACAGTGACACCAAAGGCTGAAGAGGACGTGTGCGGAGGGGAGAAAGAGGTACAGATAATCATACAGTGTGATGCGGGGGCTGCGGGACAGGTAATCAGTGGGGTAAGTATTACATTATTGGTATGCTTTTTTATTTTTATTGTTTTTTTAAACAATTTGTCTAGCCTTCTACGGCCGCAGCTGGTCACCACTTGGTTGAATTTTTGCCAATCGAACTGTAAAAAAATATAGTTGTGCGGGATAGTAATTTTTGATAAATTTGACAAGAATTCCATTCCACTAAAATAAATTTGCTAATCTTTAGCAATAGGCTGACCCCTGGACGTTCGGGTTCGGAGAGTTCAGCCGAACAGTTGAAAAAAGTTCGAGTTTGAGTACCAGAACAGTACCCAAACCCGTACCCCATTCACTTGAATGAGGGGCCCGAACATCCAATGCTTTCCATGCTGTCATGTGCATGACAGGGCGGCAAACACCGCTTCTGATTGGCAGTAAAATCATTACCTCTAGTCAGACAACCACGGTTCCCACTCTGTCAATGACATTGTGAGCGCGCAGCTGTGATCGGAGGTATAAAATTTACCTCCGGTCACTGCTGTCGACTGATGGGACTACTGCTCCCATCATCTGACACCTGCTGCCACTAATAGCAGCGAGAGCAGGCGGCGACTGATGGGAGTATTCATCATCCGGCGCCTGCGCTCTAAATAAATAATTAAAAAAAATTCCTGGTGAAGGTATTATTTGGTGTCTGTGCCCAAACAGTAGGTGTTCGGTACGGACGCTAAACTTTACTGTTCGGGTTCGCCCATCACTACTCATAACAACTTGGTCCCCAAAAAAGATGCTTTCTGCAGATGCTCCTTACCATGTTAGAATATAGTTGCACTGGAGGAGGCCTTAGGTGGGATTTATCTAAAGATGTAAAAAACCTTTTGTATTTGACTTTCTATTGAAGAGATTGTCACACCATGCTAACATCTATCCAGATGCCCATTTGGGCCTCCTTCACCTCCCAGTATATGCCAGTACACGTCTTATGAAATACATGGACCTCCTTTTTTCCAACATTTAAAGCTTATTTTTTACTCCAATGGCCACTACAAGGGCTTTTGATGGCTTTAGCAACTGCCTGAAATGAAAGATGCCAGCTTCTTTTTACAAAGGGTTCATGAGAAGTGTAGCGATTATTTTATATTTGGCAATGATGAACAGTATTGGTGGCTTTGGTCCATCTGAATGTTAATAATTATCAGCTCATCCTCCTAATCATCTGTTTTAGCTGGAGAAAGAGCTTGGTGTAGAGAATTATTTCATCTTACGGCCATGGATTTACTATTACACAAACCTGGCCTCTTTTGATTCTGTTTCTATAACACCCATGTGTATGTGATTTTTCTCTTTTATTTGGTGCACAAATGACCAGCTTTGCAAAGCTCTGCCTGGCTAAAACCACTGAGCTTTCCTTGACAAACTGCGTGATATGGATTTGCATAGGACTTTGGAAAGGGCTGGCCCTCAGGGTGAATGAGCTTGGCAATGAACTCAATGGATTAGAGTGGAGACAGGAAAATAAAAGAATCCAGCAGGATGGTCGCTAAAGTAATCAAAACAAAGTAATCAAAACAAAGCAGCGTATAGAAGAAAATTAGTAAAACTAGAACATGTTCACCACTGCAAACAGACCTCGAGTAGATATTGATGGCTGTTCTAAATAATCAGTCGCCCTTCTCCACTGTTTTTTGGTTAGGTAATGTATTCGCTCCAGATATATCTAATATTATTTTTTTTTTTTAATTAAAATGTTTGAACTTTTCGCTTTGAAAAAAGAGGGGAAAAAGAGGTACAGAGAATCATACAGTGTGATGCGGGGGCTGCAGGACAGGTAATCAGTGGGGTAAGTATTACATTATTGGTTTTTTTTATTTTTATTATTTTTTTAAACAATTTGTCTAGCCTCCTATGGCCGCAGCTGGTCACCACTTGGTTGAATTTTTGCCAATCGAACTGTAAAAAAAAATAGTTGTGCGGGATAGTAATTTTTGATAAATTTGACAAGAATTCCATTCCACTAAAATAAATTTGCTAATCTTTAGAGATAGGCTGACCCCTGGACGTTCGGGTTCAGAGAGTTCAGCCGAACAGTTGAAAAAAGTTCGGGTTTGAGTACCAGTACCCAAACCCGTACCCCATTCACTTGAATGAGGGGCCCGAACATCCAATGCTTTCCATGCTGTCATGTGCATGATAGGGTGGCAAACACCGCTTCTGATTGGCAGGAAAATCATTACCGCTAGTCAGACAACCACGGTTCCCACTCTGTCAATGACATTGTGAGCGCGTAGCTGTGATCGGAGGTATAAAGTTTACCTCCGGTCACTGCTGTCGGCTGATGGGACTACTGCTCCCTTCATCTGACACCTGCTGCCACTAATAGCAGCGAGAGCAGGCGGCGACTACAAAACAAAGCAGCGTATAGAAGAAAATTAGTAAAACTAGAACATGTTCAACACTGCAAACAGACCTCGAGTAGATATTGATGGCTGTTCTAAATAATCAGTCGCCCTTCTCCACTGTTTTTTGGTTAGGTAATGTATTCGCTCCAGATATATCTAATATTATTATTTTTTTTTTATTAAAATGTTTGAACTTTTCGCTTTGAAAATTATATTGGAGAGATTTATAAAAACTAATAAAAGTTGCCCATAAAAAATGAAAGCTGCAATTTGATTGCTGTAATATAATCAGTCACTATGGACATGGTAAATATGTAATAAGCAGGTACTAGGATGCAGTAACACAAATGCTGCAGAGCAGGAATCAACTGCCGTATATACTCGAGTATAAGCCGACCCGAGTATAAGCCGACCCCCCTAATTTTGCCACAAAAAACTGGGAAAACTTAATGACTCGAGTATAAGCCTAGGGTGGAAAATGCAGCAGCTACCGGTAAATTTCAAAAGTAAAAATAGATACCAATAAAAGTAAAATTAATTGAGACATCATTAGGTTAAGTGTTTTTGAATATCCATATTGAATCAGGAGCCCCATACAATGCTCCATAAAGTTTGATGGGCCCCATTAGATGCTCCATATTAAAATATGCCCCATATAATCCTGCATAAAGGGTAATAAGGGCCCCATAAGATGCTCCATAGAGATATTTGCCCTATATAGTGCTGCACAAACGTTATGGCCCCATAAGATGCTCCATACAGACACTTGCCCCATATAATGCTGCACAAACGTTATGGCCCCATAAGGTCATCCATACAGTCACTTGCCCCATATAGTGCTGCACAAGCGTTATGGCCCCATAAGATGCTCCGTACAGTCACTTGCCCCATATAATGCTGCACAATCGTTATGGCCCCATACAGATGCTCCGTAAAGTCACTGCCCCTTATAGTGCTGCACAATCGTTATGGCCCCATACAGATGCTCCGTACAGTCACTGCCCCTTATAGTGCTGCACAATCGTTATGGCCCCATAAGATGCTCCATACAGACACTGCCCCTTATAATGCTGCACAATCGTTATGGCCCCATACAGATGATCCATACAGTCACTGCCCCATATGCTTTTGCTGCGATAAAAAAAAAAAATCACATACTCGCCTCTCTTCGATCAGGACCCCCGGCACTTTCAATATTTACCTGCTCCTCGTGCGGCTCCGTCTTCAGCACTGACGTTCAGCAGAGGGCGCGCACTGACTACGTCACCGCGCCCTCTGACCTGAGCATCACAGCCAGAGGACGCCGATGATGGAGCCGCACCAGAACGAGGAGCGGTAAATATCACACAGCGCTGCGCAGCGCTGTATACTCACCTACTGCTGGCGCTGTGCAGTCCCTGCTTCCAGCGCTGCATCTTCTTCCTGTATTGAGCGGTCACAGTTACCGCTCATTACCGAAATTAATATGCGGCTCCACCTCTATGGGAGGTGGAGCCGCATATTCATTACTGTAATGAGCGGGACCATGTGACCGCTCAGTACAGGAAGAATATGCAGCGCTGGAAGAAGCAGGGACCGCGCCAGAAGTAGGTGAGAATAATTAGATAGCCCCCACCCCCCCTCCCCTGCCGACCCCCGGGTATGACTCGAGTATAAGCCGAGAGGGGGACTTTCAGCCCAAAAAAAATGGGCTGAAAATCTCGGCTTATACTCGAGTATATACGGTATATTTATTTAATGGTGGGAGTACTCCTCGCAGGGAGGTAGCAGGGTAAACAAAGATTACAAAGGTAAAACTAAATACTGTATTTTTCGGACTATAAGACGCACCAGACCATAAGCGCACCTAGGTTTTAGAGGAGGAAATTAGGAAAAAAAACAGAAGCAAAAAATGTGGTAAATTCTGTACTTAAGATCACCTATCCAGGAAAATATGGTCCCCTCATCCCTATCCTGGTATGCATGGCCCTCATCGCCATCCTGGTATGCATGGCCCCACCCTTATTCTGGTATGCATGGCCCCCCATCCTTATTCTGGTATGTGTGACGCCCCAGGGTCCTGGTTGTCATAGTGGTATTGCTTTCCTCACGGGTAGAGTGATGTCACGCTTGGAAGCGATGGAGCATTCCTTTTAACAGGTAATTAGCACATACAACACCAATCTGACTTCAGGCCAGAAGGGGGAGCTCTTCACCCGACTTCAGGGGATCTGCTCTCTCTTTGGTCGAGAGGAGGAGTTAGTTGCTAGGTTGTTGCTAGGCAGTTAGGAAGAGTTTGTCAGTTGGTGCCTGACAGGAGACTGGAGCAGTCTGAGGCAGAAGAACGGGTGACGTTCCGTACAGGCTGAGGTGCTGTAGCTCCTAGATAGTGAGATACAGAAGGAAGAACAGCTTGTAACAAACGTGCCGGAGAGCGAAAAACAGGAGAGTGACAACAGGGGAGAATAGCGGCGACTGGACTACCTTCCTGATTGAGCGCAGATACCGGTAAACGGAGGACCGAGGTTGTGTCATACTCTATGAGGCACAGCAGAAACCAGGGACACAGTGACACTTAGAGCCCGGGTCATGATAGAGATCCTGTAAAAAGGCTCTACTCACCTGTCATATGGGTTTGTGTCTCACTTCAACAAAGGACAGAGAGAACTGAGAGGACCTTGCTACAAAGCCATAGGCAGTAAGGGACTATAACAACACAGCGCTAGAAGAAAGGTTTTCATCTCCACCTGGTAAAGCTGGACTCTAAACTCTCTTCCAAGCTGGCCGGACCCTGCCTGTACCTGTGATCTGGTGCCCTGGACTGTGGCTGCCTGCTACCATCAGTAAACCAGGGAAAACGACTGCACAACTGTGTCCTCCGTTCTTTACTGCACCACTCACCATCCTCCATCTATTCACCAGGAGCCCTGGGGACCTACTTCACCTGAGGGGTTATACCATCCGGCTGCCATAACATCACCCCAGAGGACCCCTTTAAGCAGCATCGGTCACCCCTGACCGAATACCACAGGTGGCGTCATGAACATTCCTTTATTTCAAAAACCCCTTTAAAGACTATCCCTTTAACATGGGCACCAATGGCCATGGACCGGGTCGTTGCCGCCATAATCCCTTTAAGTACTGGACCCAGTACCGAGTATCCCCATTGACCCTGGTGGGCGACTCATGTGCATGGCCCCATCCTTATTCTGGTATGATTGATTGGCCCCATCACGTTCTTGGTTTGATTGATTGTCCCCATCCTGTTCCTGGTATTATTGATTGTCCCCATCCCGTTCCTGGTATTATTGATTGTCCCCATCCTGTTCCTGGTATGATTGATTGTCCCCATCCTGTTCCTGGTATGATTGATTGTCCTCATCCTGTTCCTGGTATGATTGATTGTCCCCATCCTGTTCCTGGTATGATTGATTGTCCCCATCCTGTTCCTGGTATGATTGATTGTCCCCATCCTGTTCCTGGTATGATTGATTGGCCCCATCCTGTTCCTGGTATGATTGATTGTCCCCATCCTGTTCCTGGTATGATTGATTGGCCCCATCCTGTTCCTGGTATGATTGATTGTCCCCATCCCATTCCTGGTATGATTGATTGGCCTCATCCCGTTCATGGTATACATGGCCCCATCAGAAAAGATTAAAAAAAACAAACCATTACACTTACCTTCCTCCGCTCCCTCGCAGTCGCAATGTCCTGCTGCGGTGCCAGCAGCTGATTAATGCTTGTAAGTAGCGCATGGCAGGGACATCATGCACTGCTCAAAAGCAGAGCACAGCTGCCGAAATACTCACCGGGACCCTTCATCGCAGAGAGCGGCGAGTATCCATTCCTCTTCAGGAGTTTCGGTGAGTCCCTCACTATGCGGCCCTTTCTCTTCATGCTGTGGCCTGTCGATCCCCTCACAGTGGTTGTGGTCTGCCCCTCATTGGCGTTCTGCCGGGAACGACTCCCCAGTTGCCGCGCCATGCATTTTACCTCACACTCACTGGCCACGCCCCCTTCACCCTGGTTACTGGCTCGCCCTGGCTGCAATCTCGTTCCCCCCAGAAACAGGAGATTCGGCTCCATCAGTTCCGGACTCGACGCTTCAGCAGCCGCAGCAGCCCGATCCTCCCTTCTACAAATGTTTCCAGTACTTTTAATACTGAAAATCCATCTCTTTATTAGGTTTGGTTGACCGGTTTGTTTCAAGTGTTATCTGCTATATTATCGCACATTGCTTTATCTTTATTTAAAGCTGCCTTACATTGTTCTTAATTTTAAAGGGAATGGCCCACATTGACCATTAGTCACCTTGGCTTTGTGCCCTTGTACAGACTGCACCTACTGTGGTACTGTGTGATCTCTAAATAGTAAAACAAACTTCTAGAAAAATATTAATGGCTTGTGCAAGTGCCCTAGAAAACTGTACCCACATTTTGCCTCCTAGGAAGTAATAATGCCCTCTGTATGCCCTCTGTATGCCCTTTGACAGTCACAATAACCTGAGTTCCTCTATAACAATAAGTTCCCATTTAACATTCAATAATGTCCCAAGTCTCCCCCCTGTACAGCTCCCCTCTACACAGTATGATTCTCTTCTATATACAGTATAATGCCCCCATACAGTATACTGACTCCTTAGTAGTCACAAAACTGATGGCCCCACACTATACAAAGGCCCCACATTAGCTACCACTCTGTATCATGTCACCCTCGCAGTAGTCCCCACACTGTATGATGGCCCCCTTGGTAGCCTACATATAGTATAATGCACCCCATAGTGCTCCATACAGTTTAATGCACTCCTCATAGTTCTCCATATAGTATAATGCACTCACTATAGTCCTCCATATACAGTTGTGTAAAAATATTTGCTCCCTTCCTGATTTCCTATTCTTTTGCATGTTTGTCACACTTAAATGTTTCAGATCACCCAACAAATTTAAATGTAATAACTGGCAATGGGTCTAACAAAGATAACTGGTAATGAGTCTTTTACAATGCTCTGGAGGAATTTAGGCCCACTCATCTGTGCAGAACCCATATTGGAGGGTTCCGAGCATGAACTGCCTTTTTAACATCTTGCCATAGCATCTCAATATAATCAAGGTCAGGACTTTGACTAGGTCACTCCAAAGTCTTCATTTTGTTTTTCTTAAGCCATTCAGAGGTGGACTTTCTGGTCTGTTTTGGATCATTGTATGACCCAAGTGCGGTTCAGCTTCAGATCACGAACAGATGGCCGGATATTCTCCTTCAGGATTTTCTGGTAGACAGCAGACTTCATGGTTCCATTTACCACAGAAAGTCTTCCAGGTCCTGAAGCAGCAAAACAGCCCCAGAACATCACACTAACACCACCATATTTTACTGTTGTATGATGTTCTTTTTCTGAAATGCTGTGTTACTTCTACATTAGATGTAATGGGACATCCACCTTCCAAAAAGTTCAACTTGTCTCATCAGTCCATAGAGTATTCTCCCAAAAGTTTTGGAATCATCAAGATGCTTTCTGTCAAAACTGAGATGAGCCTTTATGTTCTTATTTGTCTTGAAACTCTGCCACGCAGGCCATTTTTGCCCAATCTCTTTCTTAGGCCTCTTTCACACGTCCATGTCTCCAGTACATGTGGTGACAAGTTTCACATGTACTGGAGACACTTACACACATAGACACATTCAAGTGAATGGGTCTGTGCACATGTCAGTGTGTTTCCATGGACTGTGTGTCTGTGGACAAAGTATGGTGACATGTTCGGTTTTTAACAGCAGCACTGGCCACAAAACGTCTCGCACTCGTGCACACGGATGACATACAGGGATGTCATCCGTGTGACATGTACTGGTGCCTGAGAACCAAAAGAAGACAGCTGAGGGTTGTAGCCACTAGCTGTGAGTTTTGCCTGGCTAGTTATCAAAAATACAGGGGAACCCATGCCAGCTTTTTTATTTATTTATAGCGCAGTCGGCTGGTGATGAATACTCCAATCAGCCGCCGCCTGGACTCACTGTAATTAGCAAAAGGCAGCAGGTATAGGTTGATGGGAGAAATAGTCCAATCAGCTTCCGCCTGCTCTCACTGTTATCACTTGAATATAGCTCTCATCTCATCATAGATTGCCTACAGGGCAGGGGAGAATGAGGAGAGCCGTCTGCAGCACCCGGCGCCGAGGAACAGCGCTAACTGTACCGCTGCTTCTCAGTCGCCACATGTACCGCAAATATTACACACGGACACTGACATCTCTGGCAACATTTTTTCCGTTGCTCGAAAAAAACGAATGTGTGAAACCGGCCTTATGGTGGAGTCATGAACATTAACCTTAACAGAGGCAAGTGAGGCCTGCAGTTCTTTGGATGTTCATGTGGGGTCTTTTTTGGGATCATCAAGATGTTTTCTGGCAAAACTGAGACAAGTCTTTATGTTCTTATTGATCAGCAGTGGTTTTCATCTTGGAACTCTGCCATGCAGGCCATTTTTGCCTAGTCTCTTTCTTATGGTGGAGTCATGAACACTGATCTTAATTAAGGCAAGTGAGGCCTGGAGTTCTTTGGATGTTCTTGTGGGGTCTTTTGTGACCTTTTGGATGAGTCATCACTGCGCTATTAGGGTCATTTTGGCCGGCCACGCCTGGGAAGGTTCACCACTGTTCCATGTTTTCGCTATTTTTGGATAATTGCTCTCACTGTGGTTAGCTGGAGTCCCAAAGCTTTAGAAATGGCTTTATAACCTTTTGCCAGAGTGTTAGACCTCATTTACTTTGTTTCTCATTTGTTCCAGAATTTCTTTGGTTCGCGGCATGATGTCAAGCTTTTGAGGAACATTTGGTCTACTTGACTTTGTCAGGCAGGACCTATTTAAGTGATTTCTTGACAGAGAACAGGTGTGGAAGTAAATAGACCTGGGTGTGGATACTGAATTTGAACTCTGCTTCCAAAAAATGTAATAAACCACAGTTAATTTATGTTTTAAAGGGAACCTGTCACCCCCAAAATCGAGGGTGAGGTAAGCCCACTGGCATCAGGGGCTTGTCTACAGCATTCTGTAATGCTGTAGATAAGCCCCCGATGTATCCTAAAAGATGAGAAAAAGAGGTTATATTATACTCACCCAGGGGTGTTCCCGCTGCTGGTCCGGTCCGACGCCTCCTACCTTCTTCAGATGACCTCTTCTGGTCTTCACGCTGCGGCTCCGGCGCAGGCGTACTTTGTCTGCCCTGTTGAGGGCAGAGCAAAGTACTGTAGTGCGCAGGCGCTGGGCCTCTCTGACCTTTCCCGGCGCCTGCACACTGCAGTACTTTGCTCTGCCCTCAGCAGGGCAGACAAAGTACGCCTGCGCCGGAGCTGCAGCGTGAAGACCAGAAGAGGACGTCATCGTAAGAAGATGGGAGGCCCCGAACCATGACGCCCATCGGATCGGACGGCCCACCCAGGTGAGTATAATCTAACCTTATTTTCCTCATCTTTTAGGATACATCGGGGGCTTATCTACAGCATTACAGAATGCTGTAGATAAGCCCCTGATGCCGGTGGGCTTAGCTCACCGTTGATTTTGGGGGTGACAGATTCCCTTTAAAGAGGAAGGGGAGCAATTACTTTTTCAGATAGTGCCCTGTATTATTAAGAAATCCAAATCTAAATACCTTCATTTCAAAATTGCATTTTGTGTCTACTTGTGTTGTCTTTGTCTAATATTTAAATTTGTTTGATGATCTGAAATATTTAAGAGTGACAAACATGCAAAAGAATAGTAAATCAGGAAGGGGGCAATCACTTTTTCACAAAACTGTAGTATAATGCACTCCCCAAAGCCCTCCATATGTTATAATGCAGCCCCCGAAGTCCTCAATATAGTATAATGCACCCCAGTGTCCACTGAATACAGTTTTTACCTGTGCATTGAGTGAATGATCAATCCAGAAGGAAGAAAAATTCATATTTCATTGATGAGATATATTACACAGTATCCTATCTTCTCCTGAATTTATTAACAAAAATGTTAAAACAACTATTATTATTATTATTAACAAAACAACTTGTTGTTTGTTTTTTTAGTTTCCTTTCGTGAGTGAACCCCCACATTTCTTTAAAGTTTTTCTTCTCAACCTATTCAGTTAGTCAGTAAACCTACTGTACAAAACTTTTTGCTTTTATTTTTGGCTGCTAAAGTGTTACCCTCTTTTTCCTTTTTATAATAGACAAAAGTAGTAGTAAAGGCAGGATGACCTCATAGTACTCATGATAAACTGAGCGTTGCTGCTGTCAAACTCCTTACCGGCTATTCATACCCTATGAAAAAAACTTTTTCCTTTCTCCATTGTTAGATTGCAGGCACAGTAAACCATTGCCCCAATGAATCCCACTCTTGGTATGGAAAAGAGGTGTGTTTAAAAAAAATGTTGCTGAAATTACCTGGTATATAATTTATCTCTGGTTTAATACATACAATATATGTTACAAATTGCAAAAACCTTGCCTCTCTGTAGTTTTCAAGAATGTGTTTATAAAATAAAACTACAATATTTTCCTTACTTTTCTGTTCTTTTCTTAAGGCCCCGTCTCACATAGCGAGATCGCTAGCGAGATCGCTGCTGAGTCACAAGTTTTGTGACGCAACAGCGACCTCCATAGCGATCTCGCTATGTGTGACACGTACCAGCGATCAGGCCCCTGCTGCGAGATCGCTGGTCGTGTCGGAATGGCCTGGACCTTTTTTTGGTCGTTGAGGCCCCGCTGACATCGCTGAATCGGTGTGTGTGACACCGATCCAGCGATGTCTTCACTGGTAACCAGGGTAAACATCGGGTTACTAAGCGCAGGGCCGCGCTTAGTAACCCGATGTTTACCCTGGTTACCAGCGTAAATGTAAAAAAAAACAAACAGTACATACTCGCCTTCTGATGTCCGTCAGGTCCCTTGGCGTCTGCTTCCTGCTCTCACTGACTGCCGGCCGTACAGTGAGAAGTGAGAGCACAGCAGTGACGTCACCGCTGCGCTCTGCTCTCGCTGTACGGCGGCTCAGTCAGAGCAGGAAGCAGACGGCAAGGGACCTGGACACCGAAAGGCGAGTATGTAGTGTTTGTTTTTTTTGGTAACCAGGGTAAACATCGGGTTACTAAGCGCGGCCCTGCGCTTAGTAACCCGATGTTTACCCTGGTTACCCGGGTGCTGCAGGGGGACTTCGGCATCGTTGAAGACAGTTTCAACGATGCCGAAGTCGTTCCCCTGATCGTTGGTCGCTGGGGAGAGCGGTCTGTGTGACAGCTCCCCAGCGACCACACAGCGACTTACCAACGATCACGGCCAGGTCGTATCGCTGGTCGTGATCGTTGGTAAATCGCTTAGTGAGACGGGGCCTTTACTCTTTCATTTCCCCGCCTGCCAGATCCTGACTCTAGTTTTTCTCATATATTATATTTGGATTAGTTAGTGTCACCTATTCTACACCCTATATACTGTAATTGACCCTTTGACCTTGCTGTGCAGTGCTGACCATGCTGAATCTCACAGAAAGGCTTTTATTCCCCCCACACTGATCTCTGTGCTTTAGCTCCTTTTAGTTCATGTTTTTGATTGCCATTTCATATAACATATTTTAGTTATTTGTTTGTTTAGCTTGAGTTAAAGTGTAACTTTGCAGTTTTGTAACTTATTAGGGCCCCGATGCAATGTATTTTTTTCAACACAATAACCTGATTCAGATACATCCGTTGCGTTCCCCCCATATGAATGTCTTTTCTGGTACACTGGTGTTACCATGACTGCTAAGTATTAGTCTGTATGCCTCTATACAGAACTGAACCAAATTTTATCAGTGGGATTACTGCCCTAATACGTCATATGGAAAGATACTGTATATCTGCACAGGGCAAAGTGTGCAAGACCATGACAATAATATATTATACACGGCGGATGGCTGGCAGAGAGATTTATCAAAATGTAAAAGATTTTTTTGTTCCCTTTAAGGGACACTAAACCTAAAAATGAATGAGTTCTAATACAGAAAACGCTGGTTTACTGATGTACAAAACTTGGTCTGCTGTATCTTGCAATGACCAGTCTTGTACAAATCTGCCGAAGGCCTTCACATCTTTGTTCCTTTAACCCCTTAAGCCCCAAGGGTGGTTTGCACGTTAATGACAGGGCCAATTTTTACAATTCTGACCACTGTCCTTTTATGAGGTTATAACTCTGGAACACTTCAACGTATCCTAGTGATTCTGACAATGTTTTCTCGTGACATATTGGGCTTCATGATAGTGGTAAAATTTATTTGATATTACCTGCTTTTATTTGTGAAAAAAATGGAAATTTGGCGAAGATTTTGAAAATTTCGCAATTTTCCATCTTTGAATTTTTATGCCCTTAAATCACAGAGATATGTCACACAAAATACTTAATAAGTAACATTTCTCACATGTCTACTTTACATCAGCACAATTTTGGAACCCAAATTTTTTTTGTTGGGGAGTTATAAGGAGCGCCATTTGACTTTTCAATGCAAAATTGACTGGAATTGAGATGGGACGCTACGTTTGGAGAGCCACTGATTTGCCTAAAAATTGAAACCCCCCACAAGTGACACCATTTTGGAAAGTAGACCCCCTACGGAACTTATCTAGATGTGTTGTGAGAGCTTTGAACCCCCAAGTGTTTCACTACAGTTTATGACGCAGAGCCGTGAAAATAAAATTTATTTTGTTTTCCACAAAAATTATTTTTTAGCCCCCAGTTTTGTATTTTCCCAAGGGTAACAGGAGAAATTGGACTCCAAAAATTGTTGTGCAATTTGTCCTAAGTACACTGATACCCCATATGTGGGGGGTAACCACCGTTTGGGCACATGGCAGAGCTCGGAAGGGCAGGAGTGCCATTTGGAATGCAGACTTAGATGGAATGGTCTGCAGGCGTCACATTGCGTTTGCAGAGCCCCTAATGTACCTAAACAGTAGAAACCCGCCACAAATGACCCCATATTGGAAACTAGACCCCCCCAAGGAACTTATCTAGATGTGTTGTGAGAACTTTGAACCCCCAAGTGTTTCACTACAGTTAATAACGCAGAGCTGTGAAAATAAAAAATCATTTTTTTCCTACAAAAATGTTTTTTTTAGCCCCCTAAATTTTTATTTTCCCAATGTTAACAAGAGAAATTGGACCCCAGAAGTTGTCCAATTTGGCCTAAGTACGCTGATACCCCATATGTGGGGGGGTGGGAACCACCGTTTGGGCGCATGGCAGAGTTCGGAAGGGAAGGAGCGCCATTTGGAATGCAGACTTAGATGGATTGGTCTGCAGGCGTCACGTTGCATTTGCAGAGCTCCTGATGTACCTAAACATTGAAACCCACCACAAGTGACACCATTTTGGAAATTAGACCCCCTAAGGAACTTATCTAGATGTGTTGTGAGAGCTTTGAACTCCCAAGTGTTTCAATACAGTTTATGATGCAGAGCCGTGAAAATAAAAAATTTTTTTCCACAAAAATTATTTTTTAGCCCCCAGTTTTGTATTTTCCCAAGGGTAACAGGAGAGATTGGACCACAAAAAGTGTTGTGCAATTTGTCCTGAGTACGCTGATACCCCATATGTGGGGGGTAACCACCGTTTGGGCACATGGCAGAGCTCGGAAGGGAAGGAGTGCCATTTGGAATGCAGACTTAGATGGAATGGTCTGCAGGCGTCACATTGCATTTGCAGAGCCCCTAATGTACCTAAACAGTAGAACCCCCCCACAAATGACCCCATATTGGAAACTAGACCCCCAAGGAACTAATCTAGATGTGTTGTGAGAACTTTGAACCCCCAAGTGTTTCACTACAGTTAATAACGCAGAGCCGTGAAAAAATAAAAAATCATTTTTTCCTACAAAAATTTTTTTTAGCCCCCCCTAAATTTTTATTTTCCCAATGGTAACAAGAGAAATTGTACCCCAGAAGTTGTTGTCCAATTTGTCCTGAGTACGCTGATACCCCATATGTGGGGGGAACCACCGTTTGGGCGCATGGCAGAGTTCGGAAGGGAAGGATCGCCATTTGGAATGCAGACAGATGGATTGGTCTGCAGGCGTCACGTTGCATTTGCAGAGCCCCTGATGTACCAAACAGTAGAAACCCCCCACAAGTGACCCTATATTGGAAACTAGACCCCATAAGGAACTTATCTAGATGTGTTGTGAGAACTTTAAACCCCCAAGTATTTCACTACAGTTTATAACGCAGAGCCGTGAAAATTAAAAATCATTTTTTTCCTGCAAAAATGTTTTTTTAGCCCCCCAAATTTTTATTTTCCCAAGGGTAACAAGAGAAATTGGTCCCCAGTCGTTGTTGTCTAATTTGTCCTGAGTACGCTGATACTCCATATGTTGGGATAAACCCCTGTTTGGGCACACGGGAAAGCTCGGAAGGGAAGGAGCACTGTTTTACTTTTTCAACGCAGAATTGGCTGGAATTGAGATCGGACGCCATGTCGCGTTTGGAGAGCCCTGATGTGCCTAAACAGTGGAAACCCCCAATTCTAACTGAAACCCTAACCCAAACACACCCCTAACCCCAACCACACCTCTAACCCCAACTCCAACACACCCCTAACCCTAATCCCAACCATAACCCTAACCACACCCCTGACACACCCATAATCCCAACAGTAAATGTAATCCATACCCTAACCCTAGCCCCAACCCTAACCCTAACCCTAGCCCTAACCCTAACCCTAATGGGAAAATGGAAATATATACTTTTTTAAATTTTTTTATTTTTCCCTAACTAAGGGGGGGATGAAGGGGGGTTTGATTTACTATTTATAGCGAGTTTTTTAGCGGATTTTTATGACTGGCAGCCGTCACACACTAAAAGACGCTTTTTATTGCAAAAAATATTTTTTTGCGTCACCACATTTTGAGAGCTATAATTTTTCCATATTTTGGTCCACAGAGTCATGTGAGGTCTTGTGTTTTGCGGGACGAGTTGAAGTTTTTATTGGTAACATTTCGGGCACGTGACATTTTTTGATCGCTTTTTATTCCGATTTTTGTGAGGCAGTATGACCAAAAACCAACTATTCATGAATTTCTTTTTTTGGGGGGGTGTTTATACCATTCCGCGTTTGGTAAAATGGATAAAGTTGTTTTATTTTTCAGGTCAGTACGATTACAGCGATACCTCATTTATATCATTCTTTTATGTTTTGGCGCTTTTATATAAACTATTTTATAGAAAAAATTATTATTTTTGCATCGCTTTATTCTGAGGACTATAACTTTTTTATTTTTTGATCGCGTGCTATTCCACTTTTTGTTCGGCGGTATGATAATAAAGCGTTGTTTTTTTGCCTCGTTTTTTTTTTTACGGTGATCACTGAAGGGGTTAACTAGTGGGACAGTTTTATAGGTCGGGTCACTACGGATACGGTGATACTAATTATGTGTACTTTTATTGTTTTTTTTTTTAGATGAAATGTATTTATGGGAATAATATATTTTATTTTTTTTCTTTATTTAGGAGTTTTTTTTTTTTTTTTACACACCTAAATTTTTTTTTTTTTACTTTATAACATTGCCCCGGGGTGTGTGTGTGTGTGTGTGTGTATCATGTTATAAGGCCAGATCGCTGATCTGAAACTTTGCAGAGCACTGTGTCAGATCAGCGATCTGACATGCAGGGCTCCTGGCTTACCAGCGCCTGCTCTGAGCAGGCGCTTGGTAAGCCACATCCCTGCAGGACCCGTGAGCGCGGCCCATCGCTATGATGTAGTATCCCGTCCCTGGGAATTAAGTCCCAGGTCACCTTGACGGGATAGTATGTCAAATGGGATTAAGGGGTTAAAGGGGTTGTTCCTTTTCAGTTAAAGGGGTATTCCCATCTCCAAGATCCTATCCCTATACGTAATAGCTATAATAATATGAGCAAATCCCTCCAATTAGAAATGTAGTATAGTTCTTCCGATAAGCTATGTTGCTGCAGTACTTTCAAATATACCTTTATAAGTGATATTTGAAAGGAAACCTTTCAAAAACCTTCTAGAAGATGTTCCCCTATGCTGTTTCTAAAGTAAATCAGTATTCAGTTCCACAGATACTGAATACAGCTTTGGAACGGTGGGGCAGAGCCTAAATAGTGTGCGTGCTAGGACAACGACATAGCTGCAGTGGTTGGGTTTCCCTATAAAGGCTCTTTCAGATGAGTGTATTTTCTCTTAGTGTGTTTGCAATGGATGACACAAGGATCAATTGTAGCTAATGCGCTAGAGCACAATAAAAAAAACATGCACAATTCTGGTCCATTTTACAGACCAAAATAGTGTATACAAATAGAAGGCAATTCCTGCAAGCATCCACATTACAAATGAGCATATGAAGCCAATCAGATCTGCAGCTTATGGAATTGACAGACCCGTTCTTTGATACGGTTGCCTAAGGCCTATTTCCCATGTCCCACATACACAGTTCGTACACCAACCTCGATGTCCTGACCATCCGTGCATCTCCTTACTCAAACTCATCAACCTCATAAATGCTTGGGAAACTGTTGGGTTTTAGTCAGGAAGCCCCAGGCCTGTCTGAGCATAGAGGTCCGTGCTCAGGCTAACGATGTTGACATGTGAAATCGACCGTATCTAAAAATGGACCAGTCAAATTGGCAAAATGTGGACATGATTGGCACCGTGTACTCATTCATATTGCAAGTAGATGCTTTCTATTGGATACACTATTCAGAGTTTGTCACATGGGCCACAATAGTGCACACTGCAGTATTTTTTTTCATGCAGACCATTGGCCCGTGTGGTGAAAAGCTGGCATGTGATCTAGCCCTGACTACAATTAGTCCATGTGTGGTCCATCATGCAGACGGACCAAAAGTGAGCTTAAGTAAACTGGCCCTTATAGTTGCGGAGTGTGCTACAAATCATGGGGGCGATTCATCATGATCGGCGATTTTCTCGCATCTCTTGTGAGGGGATGTTTTGAGGCAGACACTCCTGATTCGTTAAGAGGCTCGCATGGCTTAATCCGATAAGGTGCTTAGCGGCGTGCACTACCATGTGCTCCTTGCCACAAATCTTCTAGTCCCTGCTTAAGTAAGATTTATGGCGTAGTGAACGCCACCTCTTGTCATGAATTTGATGAGTCCTTGTCCCGCTTCAGTTCTGCCCACTTTGTCAAAACAGGGGCAAAAATAGCATGAACGCCGAAAAGTCACATTTTTTGTACAAACTTATGCTTGCTCCAAAAAGCAACTTTTCAAAGTTTATTTCTTCAGAAATCTGGCAAAAAGTCTTTGACGCATTGTCCCCCATAATTGCCGGAATAACAACAAATTGACCAGACTTTGAGGCCATCTTTTTGCCATCAAGCTAGAACCGCCTGATTTGACTATTAGCATGTTTTTGTCCTGGAATTCCTTAGTTTCTTCCCAATGAATAAATGGGACCCATGCTGCTCAGAGAGTTCAGTTCGGCATAACCTTAATTCACCATTGTGAATGACAGTGGATAATTTTATGTCTTAATTATATACAGTATGATAGTTTTATGTACTCACCATTTAATTACTATATTTTCATAGCCAGAAGTTTTAAAACTGACACAAAGTTTGTTTTTCACAATGTTTGATGCTTCACTTTTCATAGTGGCAATTTGCACTGACTTTAGATTGCTAAGAGTGATCAGATGAATTGCAAAGAATTGTAAAGTCATTCTTTGCCGTGCAAATTAACTTAATCACAAAATATGTTTCCATTAAATTGCATACTTGCCACAAAATAACACAGTTACATAGAAGTGCTTCTCACAAAATTAGAATATCATCAAAAAGTTAGTTTATTTCAATACAAAAAGTGAAACTCATATATTATATAGAGTCATTACAAACAGAGTGACCTATTTCATGTGTTTATTTCTGTTAATGTTGGTGTTTATGGCTTACAGCCAACGAAAACCCAAAAGTCATTATCTCAGTAAATTATAATACTTTATAACACCAGCATGAAAAATGATTTTAAAATCCGAAATGTTGGCCTACTGAAATGTATGTTCAGTAAATGCACTCAATACTTGGTTGGGGCTCCTTTTGCCTCAGTTACTGCATCAATGCGGCATGGCATAGAGGCAATCAGCCTGTGCCACTGCTGAGGTGTTATGGAAGCCCAAGTTGTTTTCATAGCAGCCTTCAGCTCGTCTGCATTGTTGGGTCTGGTGTCTCTCATCTTCCTCTTGACAATACCCCATAGATGGGGTTACGGTCAGGCGAGTTTGCTGGCCAATCAAGCATAGTGATACTGTTGTTTTTAAACCAGGTATTGGTACTTTTGGCAGTGTGGATAGGTGGCAAGTCCTGCTGGAGAATAAAATTTCTAATTCCAAAAAACTTGTCGGCAGAAGGAAGCATGAAGTTCTCCAAAATTTCCTGGTAGACGTTTGCGCTGACTTTGGTCTTGATAAAACACAATGGACCTACAACAGCAGATGACATGGCTCCCGAAACATCACTGATTGTGGAAACTTCACACTAGATCTCAAGCAGCTTGGATTGTGTCTCTCCACTCTTTCTCCGGACTCTGGGACCTTGATTTCCAAATGAAATGCAAAATTTACTTTTATCTGAAAACAACACCTTGGACAACACCTTGGACCACTGAGCAACAGTCCAGTTCTTTTTCTCCTTGGCCCAGGTAAGACTCTTCTTGCTTCTTGCGTTGTCTATTGATCATGAGGGGCTTGACACAAGGAATGCAACACTTGCAGCCCATGTCCTGGATATGTCTGTGTGTGATAGCTCTTGAAGCAATGACTCCAGCAGCAGTCCACTCCTTGTGAATCTCCACCAAATTTTTGAATGGCCTTTTCTTAACAATCCTTTCAAGGCTGCGGTTATCCCGGTTGCTTGTGCACCTTTTCCACCACACTTTTTCCTTCCAGTCAACTTTTCATTAATATGCTTGGATACAGCACTCTGTGAACAGCCAGCTTCTTTAGCAATGACCTTTTGTGGCTTACCCTCCTTGTGGAGTGCGTCGCTGACTGCCTTATGCACATCTGTCAAGTCAGCAGTCTTCCCCGTAATTGTGGAGCCTACTGAAACATAATAAATGACCTTTTTAAATGCTTAAGAAGCCTTTGCAGGTGTTTTTGTTAATTATTCTAATTTACTGATATAATAACTTTTGGGTTTTCATTGACTGTAAGCCATAATCCTCAACATTAACAGAAATTAACATTTGAAATAGATCACTCTGTTTGTAATGACTCTATATAATATATGATTTTCACTTTTTGTATTGAAGACCTGAAATTAACGTTTTTATGATATTCTAATTTAGTGAGAAGCACTTGTAATTTCAGTGATCTTCTCGTTAACTCAAAAGTAAGTGTTAAAGAATTCCCAAAATCTCAATCTAGTCTTTAATATTGTACACATATTTCTATTAATTTGTGCCAAAATAACCCTTTTTTAATCTGCCCCAGTTGAACTTATCACCCACCTAAGGGTATGTCTCCACGTTCAGGATTGCATCAGGATTTGGTCAGGATTTTCCATCAGTATTTGTAAGCCAATACCAGGAGTGGGTGATAAATGCAGAAGTGGTGCATATGCTTCTATTATACTTTTCCTCTGATTGTTCCACTCCTGGTTTTGGCTTACAAATACTGATGGAAAATCCTGACCAAATCCTGATGCAATCCTGAACGTGGAGACATACCCTAAGGATGGCATTTCAGGCCCCATTTACCCTCCAGTTGCTGTTGAAACTGTTTTTTAGCAGTTCTACCTCATGATTGATTATGTCTAGTGCAGCCTCTCTGTTGGCTTTCTATCAGCATAGTTCTGCTCTGTTCTGGGTCATGTCTAGAATGGAACTTTTATTGTGAGGGTTAATGTCTCAGAAAGGTGCAGATAGCTCATTCCAGGAAGCAGCAATGTATGTATTTTAGTAACGAATGATGTGCAGGATGAACTGTTCTATATAAAAGTGCTTGAGAGGAGAGAAATACTGCAAGAGGGGTCTCTGAGATTAGTTGAGTTGTGTTGTTACCTGCTGCTGAGAGATGATATGAAATTTCAAAGGCTGTTTTATTGATGCTTATAGCAAAGGAATATATTCTGTTGTCTGCATCAATAGAGCAGCATTTATTGTTAAAAAACAAATCTGTCAGCCGCAGGCAACAGACGGTATATAACACTGTACTGTCTTTGCAGAGTGCAAGTGGGTTGAGCTCTGCTATAACCAGCTTATGATATGAAACTACACAATAGATATCCTGATAGCGATGACAGAAGATAAAGCTGATCAGGCAAGATACTGTACAGAAGCAGAGCCAGCACATAAGTATATTAGTTCTATACTTACCGTAGATTATTTTGATGATAACTCAGAGAGGTGAGGCTAGTCAGGAGCACACGGGAGGGAAAGAAGGGTCTGAAGCACCGAGGAGAAGCAGGGTGCTGCTGGGGAGTGTAGTTTTTGCAGATAATAATTGGACCAGCCATTCTGCTATAAGAAGCTGGTTGAGCCAAAGTGAAGATAGAGATGAGAAAATGAAACAAAAGTACAAAGAACGTTTTTGGAGCTTAGTCTGTATATATACAGTACAGACCAAAAGTTTGGACATACCTTCTCATTTAAAGATTTTTCTGTATTTTCAAGACTATGAAAATTGTGAATTCACACTGAAGGCATCAAAACTATGAATTAACACATGTGGAATCTTTTACTTAACAAAAAGTGTGAAACAGCTGAAAGTATATCTTATATTCTAGGTTCTTCAAAGTAGCCACCTTTTGCTTTGATGACTGCTTTGCACACTCTTGGCATTCTTTTGATGAGCTTCAAGAGGTAGTCACCGGAAATGGTTTTCACTTCACAGGTGTTACCTGTCAGGTTTAATAAGTGGGATTTCTTGCCTTATAAATGGGGTTGGGACCATCAGTTGTGTTGAGCAGAAGTCTGGTGGATACACAGCTGATAGTCCTACTGAATAGACTGTTAGAATTTGTATTATGGCAAGAAAAAAACAGCTAAGTAAAGAAAAACGAGTGGCCATCATTACTTTAAGAAATGAAGGTCAGTCAGTCCGAAAAATTGGGAAAACTTTGAAAGTGTCCCCAAGTGCAGTGGCGAAAACCATCGAGCGCTACAAAGAAACTGGCTCACATGAGGACCAGGGAAGGAAGACTAAGAGCCACCTCTGCTTCTGAGGATAAGTTTATTCGAGTCACCAGCCTAAGAAATCGCAGGTTAACAGCAGCTCAGATTAGAGACCAGGTCAATGCCACACAGAGTTCTAGCAGCAGACACATCTCTACAACAACTGTTAAGAGGAGACTTTGTGCAGCAGACCTTCATGGTAAAATAGCTGCTAGGAAACCACTGCTAAGGACAGGCAATAAGCAGAAGAGACTTGTTTGGGCTAAAGAACACAAGGAATGGACATTAGACCAGTGGAAATCTGTGCTTTGTTCTGATGAGTCCAAATTTGAGATCTTTCATTCCAACCACCGTGTCTTTGTGCAACACAGAAAAGGTGAACGGATAGACTCTACATGCCTGGTTCCCACCGTGAAGCATGGAGGAGGAGGTGTGATGGTGTGGGGGTGCTTTGCTGGTGACACTGTTGGAGATTTATTCAAAACTGAAGGCATATTGAACCAGCATGGCTACCACAGCATCTTGCAGCGGCATCCTATTCCATCCGATTTGCGTTTAGTTGGACCATCATTTATTTTTCAACAGGACAATGACCCCAAACACACCTCCAGGCTGTGTAAGGACTATTTGACCAAGAAGGAGAGTGATGGGGTGCTACGCCAGATGACCTGGCCTCCACAGTCACCACACCTGAACCCAATCGAGATGGTTTGGGGTGAGCTGGACCGCAGAGTGAAGGCAAAAGGGCCAACAAGTGCTAAGCATCTCTGGGAACTCCTTCAAGATTGTTGGAAGACCATTTCCAGTGACTACCTCTTGAAGCTCATCAAGAGAATGCCAAGAGTATGCAAAGCAGTCATCAAAGCAAAAGGTGGCTACTTTGAAGAACCTAGAATATAAGATATATTTTTAGTTGTTTCACACTTTTTTGTTAACCCCTTAAGCCCCGAGGGTGGTTTGCACGTTATTGCCCGGGCCAATTTTTAAGATTCTGACCACTGTCCCTTTATGAGGTTATAACTCTGGAACGATTCAACGGATCTTGGCGATTCTGACATTGTTTTCTCGTGACATATTGTACTTCATGATAGTGGTAAAATTTATTCGATATAACTTGCGTTTATTTGTGAAAAAAATTGAAAATTGGCGAAAATTTAGAAAATTTCGCAATTTTCCAAATTTGAATTTGTATGACCTTAAATCTCAGAGATATGTCACGCAAAATACTTGATAAGTAATATTTCCCACATGTCTACTTTACATCAGCACAATTTTGGAACAAAATTTATTTTTTGTTAGGGAGTTATAAGGGTTAAAATTTGATCAGCAATTTCTCATTTTTACAACACCATTTTTTTTAGGGACCACATCTCATTTGAAGTCATTTTGAGGGGTCTATATGATAGAAAATACCCAAGTGTGACACCATTCTAAAAACTGCACGCCTCAAGGTGCTCAAAACCACATTCAAGAAGATTATTAACCCTCTAGGTATTTCACAGGAATTTTTGGAATGTTTAAATAAAAATGAACATTTAACTTTTTTTCACACAAAATTTATTTCAGCTCCAATTTGCCTTATTTTACCAAGGGTAACAGGAGAAAATGGACCCCAAAAGTTGTTGTACAATTTGTCCTCAGTACGCTGATACCCCATATGTGGGTGTAAACCATTGTTTGGGCGCATGGCATAGCTCTGAAGGGAAGGAGCGCCATTTGACTTTTCAATGCAAAATTGACTGGAATTGAGATGGGACGCCATGTTGCGTTTGGAGAGCCCCTGATGTGCCTAAACATTGATACCCCCACAAGTGACACCATTTTGGAAAGTAGACCCCTTAAGGAACTTATCTAGATGTGTGGTGAGCACTTTGACTCAACAAGTGCTTCACAGAAGTTTAGAATGCAGAGCCATAAAAATAAAAAATCATATTTTTTCACAAAAATGATCTTTTCGCCCCCAATTTTTTATTTTCCCAAGGGTAAGAGAAGAAATTGGACCCCAAATGTTGTTGTGCAATTTGTCCTGAGTACACTGATACCCCATATGTGGGGGTAAACGACTGTTTGGGCGCATGGCAGAGCTCGGAAGGGAAGGAGCGCCGATTGACTTTTCAATGTAAAATTGACTGGAATTGAGATGGGAAACCATGTCGCGTTTGGAGAGCCCCTGATGTGCCTAAACATTAAACCCCCCCACAAGTGACACCATTTTAGAAAGTAGACCACCTAAGGAACTTATCTAGATGTGTTGTGAGAGCTTTGAACCCCAAAGTGTTTCACTACAGTTTATAATGCAGAGCCGTGAAAATAATTTTTTTTTTCCACAAAAATGATTTTTTAGCCCCCAGTTTTGTATTTTCACAAGGGTAACAGGAGAAATTGGACCCCAAAAGTTGTCCAATTTGTCCTGAGTACGCTGATACCCAGTATGTGGGGTGGAACCACTGTTTGGGCGCATGGCAGAGCTCGGAAGGGAAGGAGCACCATTTGGAATGCAGACTTAGATGGATTGGTCTGCAGGCGTCACGTTGCATTTGCAGAGCCCCTGATGTACCCAAACAGTAGAAACCCCCCACAATTTACCCCATATTGGAAACTAGACCTCCCAAGGAACTTATCTAGATGTGTTGTGAGAACTTTGAACCCCCAAGTGTTTCACTACAGTTTACAACGCAGAGCCGTGAAAATGAAAAATCCTTTTTTTTCCCACAACAATGATTTTTAGCCCCCCAAATTTTTATTTTCCCAAGGATAACAAGAGAACTTGGACCCCAGAAGTTGTTGTCCAATTTGTCCCGAGTACGCTGATACCCCATATGTTGGGGTAAACCCCTGTTTGGGTTCACGGGAGAGCTCGGAAGGGAAGGAGCACTGTTTTACTTTTTCAATGCAGAATTGGCTGGAATTGAGATCGGACGCCATGTCGCGTTTAGAGAGCCCCTGATGTGCCTGAACATTGGAAACTCCCCAATTCTACCTGAAACCCTAATCCAAACACACCCCTAACCCTAATCCCAATGGTAACCCTAACCACACCCCTAACCCTGACACACCCCTAACTCTAATCCCAACTCTAATCCCAACCGTAAATGTAATCCAAACCCTAACCCTAACTTTAGCCCCAACCCTAACCCTAACTTTAGCTCCAACCCTAGCCCTAACCCTAACCCTAGCCCTAACCCTAGCCCTAATGGGAAAATGGAAATAAATACATTTTTTTAATTTTTAAATTTTTCGCTAACTAAGCGGGTGATGAAGGGGGGTTTGATTTACTTTTATAGCGGGTTTTTTAGCGGATTTTTATGATTGGCAGCCGTCACACACTGAAAGACGCTTTTTATTGCAAAAAATATTTTTTGCGTTACCACATTTTGAGAGCTATAATTTTTCCATATTTTGGTCCACAGAGTCATGTGAGGTCTTGTTTTTTGCGGGACGAGTTGACATTTTTATTTGTAACATTTTCAGGCACGTGACATTTTTTGATTGCTTTTTATTCTGATTTTTGTGAGGCAGAATGACCAAAAACCAGCTATTCATGAATTTCTTTTGGGGGAGGCGTTTATACCGTTCCGCGTTTGGTAAAATGGATAAAGCTGTTTTATTCTTCGGGTCAGTACGATTACAGCGATACCTGATTTATATCATTTTTTTATGTTTTGGTGTTTTTATACGATAAAAACTATTTTATAGAAAAAATAATTATTTTTGCATCGCTTTATTCTGAGGACTATAACTTTTTTTCTTTTTTCTTTGATGATGCTGTATGGCGGCTCTTTTTTTGCGGGACAAGATGATGATTTCAGCGGAACCATGGTTATGTATATCCGTCTTTTTGATCGCGTGTTATTCCACTTGTAATTTGGCGGTATGATAATAAAGCGTTGTTTTTTGCCTCGTTTTTTTTTTTTTTTTTTTTTTTTACGGTGTTCACTGAAGGGGTTAACCAGTGGGACAGTTTTATAGGTCGGGTCGCTACGGACGCGGCGATACTAAATATGTGTAATTTTATTGTTTTTTTTATTATTATTTAGATAAAGAAATGTATTTATAGGAACAATATATATTTTTTTTTTTTGCCTTTTGTTTGGAATTTTTTTTTTTTTTACACATGTGAATTTTTTTTTTTTACACTATAACATTGCCCCGGGGGTGGTGGCATGATGTTATAGTGTAAGATCGCCGATCTGACACTTTGCTGTGCACTGTGTCAGATCGGGGATCTGACGTGCACAGCTCCTGGAGGCTTCCCGGCGCCTGCTCTGAGCAGGCGCAGTGAAGCCACCTCCCTGCAGGACCCGGATGCCGGGCCATATTGGATCCGGGCCTGCTGCAGGGAGGAGGAGGTAAGAGACCTCAGGGAGGTAAGAGCCCCCTCCCTGCGCGATGCTTCCCTATACCTCCAGAACACTGCGATCATGTTTGATCGCAGTGTGCCGGGGGGTTAATGTGCCGGGGGCGGTCCGTGACCGCTCCTGGCACATAGTGCCGGATGTCAGCTGCGATAGCTGACACCCGGCCGCGATCGGCCATGCTCCCCCCTTGAGCGTGGCCGATCGCATATGACGTACTATCCCGTCACTGGGATTTAAGTCCCTGGTCACCTTGACGAGATAGTACGTCATATGGGATTAAGGGGTTAAGCATATAATTCCACATGTGTTAATTCATAGTTTTGATGCCTTCAGTGTGAATTTACAATTTTCATATTCATGAAAATACAGAAAAATCTTTACATGATAAGGTGTATATATATACAGTATATACAGTGGGGCAAAAAAGTATTTAGTCAGTCAGCAATAGTGCAAGTTCCACCACTTAAAAAGATGAGAGGCGTCTGTAATTTACATCATAGGTAGACCTCAACTATGGGAGACAAACTGAGACAAAAAAATCCAGAAAATCACATTGTCTGTTTTTTTATCATTTTATTTGCATATTATGGTGGAAAATAAGTATTTGTTCAGAAACAAACAATCAAGATTTCTGGCTCTCACAGACCTGTAACTTCTTCTTTAAGAGTCTCCTCTTTCCTCCACTCATTACCTGTAGTAATGGCACCTGTTTAAACTTGTTATCAGTATAAAAAGACACCTGTGCACACCCTCAAACAGTCTGACTCCAAACTCCACTATGGTGAAGACCAAAGAGCTGTCAAAGGACACCAGAAACAAAATTGTAGCCCTGCACCAGGCTGGGAAGACTGAATCTGCAATAGCCAACCAGCTTGGAGTGAAGAAATCAACAGTGGGAGCAATAATTGGAAAATGGAAGACATTCAAGACCACTGATAATCTCCCTCGATCTGGGGCTCCATGCAAAATCCCACCCCGTGGGGTCAGAATGATCACAAGAACGGTGAGCAAAAATCCCAGAACCACGCGGGGGGACCTAGTGAATGAACTGCAGAGAGCTGGGACCAATGTAACAAGGCCTACCATAAGTAACACACTACGCCACCATGGACTCAGATCCTGCAGTGCCAGACGTGTCCCACTGCTTAAGCCAGTACATGTCCGGGCCCGTCTGAAGTTTGCTAGAGAGCATTTGGATGATCCAGAGGAGTTTTGGGAGAATGTCCTATGGTCTGATGAAACCAAACTGGAACTGTTTGGTAGAAACACAACTTGTCGTGTTTGGAGGAAAAAGAATACTGAGTTGCATCCATCAAACACCATACCTACTGTAAAGCATGGTGGTGGAAACATCATGCTTTGGGGCTGTTTCTCTGCAAAGGGGCCAGGATGACTGATCCGGGTACATGAAAGAATGAATGGGGCCATGTATCGTGAGATTTTGAGTGCAAACCTCCTTCCATCAGCAAGGGCATTGAAGATGAAACGTGGCTGGGTCTTTCAACATGACAATGATCCAAAGCACACCACCAGGGCAACGAAGGAGTGGCTTCGTAAGAAGCATTTCAAGGTCCTGGAGTGGCCTAGCCAGTCTCCAGATCTCAACCCCATAGAAAACCTTTGGAGGGAGTTGAAAGTCCGTGTTGCCAAGCGAAAAGCCAAAAACATCACTGCTCTAGAGGAGATCTGCATGGAGGAATGGGCCAACATACCAACAACAGTGTGTGGCAAGCTTGTGAAGACTTACAGAAAACGTTTGACCTCTGTCATTGCCAACAAAGGACATATTACAAAGTATTGAGATGAAATTTTGTTTCTGACCAAATACTTATTTTCCACCATAATATGCAAATAAAATGATAAAAAAACAGACAATGTGATTTTCTGGATTTTTTTGTTTCAGTTTGTCTCCCATAGTTGAGGTCTACCTATGATGTAAATTACAGACGCCTCTCATCTTTTTAAGTGGTGGAACTTGCACTATTGCTGACTGACTAAATACTTTTTTGCCCCACTGTATATATTTATTTAGCATATGATTAGCTATGCATATTCTTGTCATGTCACTGCATTGTTACTGTTTTGCTCATAAAGATCTAAATTTTGATTTTGATTATTTTGTAAATCCACTTTTGGCTTTCAACATTGTCTGAATCCTTCTGGGCGTGCTCTCTATCAGATTCAAGCATGTCTCAACCGATATCTGATTCTAGGTCTCTTCTACATGTTCCCAAGTTTGGTGCATACTGGTTGTCTCACTTGGGTATGTATACAGTTTTTTCTTCAACTCCTACCCATGAAGTTGAGATCTGGGGACTGTGGGTGACAATCAGGCATCTCCACTTCATTGTCACTGAACCATTTATTTGTCAATCTCAACGTATGCTTCGGGTCGTTGTCCTGCTGGAACACTGTCATCCCTTTCACAGCTATAGTACATCTTGTAGGATATTCAGTCACCATTGTGACCACCATTGATCTTGGTCAAGTATCCAACACCTTTGAAATAACCTTAAATCAGGATTCCGCCATTGAACTTAACAGTTTCTTCAGTTTCTCGATACGTTAGCCCCTTTTTCCTTTTGTTTCTTTGATACCCATTTGCACCTATCAGAGCCTAGTCTATTGACTTTCATCTCATCACTCCAAATCACCCATTTCTAATCTCCTACTGCACATTTTTTGTTCTTTTTTGAAACTCGAGCCAACGCTACTTATGACGATATTAAAGTTGAGGCTTCACGTTTTTTAGGGCCATTATTCCAGACTTTTGTAATGTGCATCGCACTGTGCTTGCATGCACGTCTGCGATCTCACTCTTACGAAGCATACGAGCCACCTCCTATGCCGTATTTGTAGCTCCAGAATTGATAGACCTTGGGATGAGCCGACTTGTTGGATGGATGAACTTCATTTCGTATTCTTCCAACTGTCACTGACATGATGCAGTTTGCCAATTTTCTTGACTGAGAGACGGCTGTCGATGAGCTGGATGATTTTGTTCAGCTTTTCTTGAATAAACTTATTCATGGCTGCTCCTCAATTGAAACCAGTGATGCTTTGCTTGGGAATCAACCTAATAACACACTGATCTATTAGGGAATGTGAGAATAGGTTGTATTTTGTAGTATGCAAGACGAACATTTTTTTTTCCTCCACCAGGAGCAAACCATTAACAATGCAGTAACATGACAAGACTCTGCATAACTAATCATATGCTAAATATTTGCAAGTCACATTTATGTATGAGATACCCAAGATGATTGTCTATAAAATGATGGTAGTCTACCGTTTGAAGCAGTAGTGGATGGTGAGATAGAGAGCCAGAAAGTCAATAGTTCAAAACATTGTTACCTTTTTCTAGTCAGTGATTATTCAATTTTTTATGTCATCTAATCTTACATACAGCCTTTTAATTACTGTGCTATACAATACTGACTATATATACTCTACCCATATCTGATGCGTTTGCCATGAACTTTCTTTTGTGTAACGTTCCCAACGTTTTTAATGTAGTTTTTAAAATGTGCCTATGCTATTAAAATTATATTATTTATAGTTGTTGCATTATTTTGTATTTTTGTATAGGCTTATATAACTGTCATGAGGACATTAAGACAAGAAGTCCGTAGTTCCCTTAAAATTATGTATAGCTATAAGGGATCATCTCTGCTCTTCTACAGATAAAATTAGCTGGTCAGATATATTTGGCTCTGGCAACTAATACATATTACTTGGTTGCCCACGCCATTTTATTTCCGAAAAATAATCTTTATTAATTAAATACATGTACAGTAAGCTGCACACACTGTACTAATTGTATTTGTCACAGTCCTCTGTATATCCATGTATTTTATTTGTATTTACTGCATGTAATCCATTTCTTCTATCCTGTTGGCTACTGCAGTGATTTTACAATACATGGCAGATGAATTGCCGGCTTTTCAAAGGACACCGGTGCGTAAAAAATGGACAGCACTCTCATGGTCCAAGTGCTGTTCGATTTTTTTTTTTTTTTTTTCTCGCACCCATAAGCTTGCATTGGTGAGTCTCGGTAACAATTATTATTATTATTATTTATTGTTATAGCGCCATTTATTCCATGGCGTTGCAGCATGCTGCGATTTTACACGCACGCTGAATACAGCTGAGAAAATAAACGGTGATGTCAGCTGCCCCATAGATTGACTGGTCTGAGTGCTATGCGATATTTGCTTGCATAGCACTCGCCCGTATTCTACGGCAGTGTGGCGCCGGTCTTACAGAAATAATGCCAGTGCTAGATTCCTGCCATCCAGTAGGCTCAAATGCACTTCCAACTTTGGTGAACTCAACTAGAAATCCTGTCCAAGTAAGATGGGAATGTTGGTTAACTAGACCACACCATTTTTATCTCAAAGAATATTTGCCTATACCTACATTGGTGGCCTAATTGGCAACAACTAGCCAAGTAATACACTGAAAGATAACAAATCCTTTAGTCATTATTATAGTTGCTAGCCCAAAAAGTTGGGGGGCACACTCAGATGAGTGATGCAGTAGATCAAGGTTTATTGCCATGATGCCTCTTGACTAGAGATGAGCGAGCACTAAAATGCTCGGATGTTAGTTACTCGAACCAAGCAATTCCTAATGCTCGGATGCTCGTTTCTCACTGCTGAGAACAATGGTGTCACGCTTTTACTCAACTTTAAAGACTGACAATAAAACATTCAAAATCAAAGAGAATTTGGAGTTTGCATGAAAAAAAATGTTAAGAAAATTTTTTTTTTACGGTATAATGACTCTTGTATAAGGCAAAATTTAAAAAGGATTAAAAAAATATATATATTTAAACCAAAATTGATTTTGTTTGTTAAAAATTTGACATTTCAGTGTAATATATGAAGGAAGCAAGAAGTGCCAAAATTGAGAACTCAAAGGGAATCGGATACACCCTGTATAAGAAATAAACACTGGCCTATTGCCTCAGCATACTTATCTAAAAATCCCTGTTTTGCCCATACAAAATTTTAATCAAAACCAGAACCCTCGTATCATCTGTTCACACACCCTACGTGTACTTAATAGCCCTCTGTGTCCGTACATATACTGGTTGATGATCGGTTCATGCAGCATTACGTGAACACCCTATTTATTATATTGATTGCTGGACCATACAATAAAATCAATTGCTACCATCCACCTTTTGTGTCTCCCCTAATTCCTCATAGATTGTAAGCTTGCAAGCAGGGCCCTCATTCCTCTTGGTATCTGTTGATTTATGTGATTATTGTTATTCTGTAATGTCTTATTGTCTGTACAAGTCCCCTCAAAATGTAAAGTGCTGTGGGGTATGTTGGCGCAATAGAAATAAAATGATTATTATTATTATTATTATTATTATTATTATAAAGGAGGGCCTCATACACATTTTGTTCAAATTATCATGTAGTGGTATTCCTATACTCATAAAGGCTTTGCACTAAGCGCAAAGCCTGCCAAAAATTGCAAGCAGGGTCATCCATACAACTTTCAAGGCATCAAAATTCATTAAAATACTGTGAACAAAGTGTAGTTGTAGTACTGAATCGGATTTCTGGGTCCAAAGGTGGGCAATCTTCTGGTATAGACTCAGGTATTGCACTCAAAGTCCAAACAATATTTGCAGTTATTTCTGAGTATGGGGGCTTTTTAAGTCATTGACACACTGCTAAATAATAGGACGTTAATCACCTTTAACATTTATATCAGAACATGGAAAACCTTTTTGTCCAAATCAGAGTCCACTTTTTTTTCCTCCTCTGCATAACTTGGTTAAAAAACTCAAATTTCTTCAGTTAGGAAATTATCAAAATCTTAGTGTTTGCACTACTAAAGACCAGATTTCTACACTTAGTGCTCTGTTTACTGTAAAAATTGCTGATCATTCCTGGATTGTTAGAATGCGTAGGTCAGTTAGAGTGCTACTGGTCCCCCCTCCCCCCCAAAAAAAAAACTTCCCTGAAAATTAAGCATATTTCTCAAATCCATGTCATTCAGATGCTTTGAGTTGAGCCTCTTGGTCAAGCATCCTTAAGTCTTGACAATTAAAACCATTTTTCTAGTAGCTATCTAGCTATAAGCTCTACTAGGAGGGTTGGGGAACTCAAAACCTTGTTGGTAAATTCTTCATATACTAGGTTTCTGGATTATGGGGTTACTCTTAAGCCTGATCCAGTTTTTTTCCTAACATTGTTTCTAATTACCACAGATCTCAGGAAATCATGCTACCCTCTTTTTGTAATTTCCTCAGGTCTATTAGAAAAAGAGGTTTTCATTGCTTAAAGGGAACCTGTCACCCCCAAAATTGAAGGTGAGCCAAGCCCACCAGCATCAGGGGCTTATCTACAGCATTCTGGAACGCTGTAGATAAGCCCCCGATGTATGCTGAAAGATGAGAAAAAGAGGTTAGATTATACTCACCCAGGGGCGGTCCCGCTGCGGTCCGGTCCGATGGGCGTCGCGGTCCGGTCCAGCGCCGCCAATCTTCTTACGATGACGTCCTCTTCTTGTCTTCATGCTGCGGCTCTGGCGCAGGCGTACCTTCTCTACCCTGTTAGTATAATCTAACCTCTTTTTCTTATCTCTCAGGATACATGGGGGGGGGGGCTTATCTACAGCAGGGGTAGATAAGCCCCTGATGCTGGTGGTGCTTAGCTCATCGTCTATTTTGGTGGTGACAGGTTCCCTTTAATGTCAGGACATGCCTCCTTTAATATTTACAATATACTAAGCCTCTTAGAAAAATCAGATCCTTATTTATTGAGTTTCGAAGGGGGTTTCAAAGGTTGCCTGGCTAGTAAAAGGACTATTGATTGTTAGATTAAACATGCTATTCTCCTAGTTTATGATTCTATGGGTCAACAGATTCTGAAGGACTTTAGTGACCATTTTACAATTGCTCTATATAAACAGAATTTAGATTTCATTCGTTATCACTAACCAGTATCTCAAATTTTTTTTCTGCAAACACTGACATGGTAGTAAAAGTTATTCACTATTATGCCTACTTGTGATGAGCTAACGTGCTCAGATAATTTTTTATCCAAGCACGCTCTGGTGTCATTCGAGCATCTGGGCGTGCTCGTATATTATGTTTGAGTTCCTGCTGTTAGACAGCCTCAACACATGTGGGCATTCCATAACAAACAGGTAATCCCCACATGTGTTCAGGCTGTCTAACAGCCACTAATCAGGCAGCAACAGGGACTCAAACATAATATATGAGCAATCCCAGATGCTTAGATAACACCTGAGCATTCTCGGATAAGACGGTATCCGAGCACGTTCGCTCATCATCACTAATGCCTACATGTTTCCTGTTCTGGGCAGGCAGTCCTCTCTCCTACTGGTGTCACGAGCTAAATCAAATTACCCTTAAGTAATTATCAATTTCCAGCATGGTGGAGCATCATGTCACAAGGAAAAAGTAATAATGAAGAGGCTCAATGAACAAAACATTGAAATTTTGGGTCAATTGCCAGGAAACGCCCCAGATCTCAATCCCATTGAGAATCTCTGGCCGGTCCTCAAAAAGCAGGTGGACAAACAAAAACACAGAAAGGCCACGTTCACACTATGAGTATTTGGTCAGTATTTTACATCAGTATCTATAAGTCAAAATCAGGAATGGAACAAAGCAGGAGGAAAAGTATAATAGAAACACGTCACCACGTCTGCATTTTTGATCCCCTCCTACTTTTGGCTTACAAATACTGATGTAAAATACTGAACGTGTGACCGTGGCCAAATTATGATAAACTGCAAACACTGATTCGACCAGAATGAGTTGTCGTCGGTGAAGATTTGTCCCAGAACCTGTCTCCATCATACCAGGGTGAATTGCAGAAGTCTTTTTTTTTTTTTAAATAACGGTCAACACTGTAAATATTTAGCCTTAACATAAACTTTATGAATGTGTCAATAAAAGTTTAATATGCAAATTGTCTGTTCAGAGAGGAAGAGCACAAGAACTCTGTACTGCCACCTGATGGAAGCAGCAATCCTACAAGTCACTAACGACCCTTTAACGAGCAATATGACTTAAGATAAAAGCCATAAGTCATTCCAGGTCTTGCATGCAAGGGGAAACGTTACCCCTTAGACTTCAATAAAAGTTTAAAACCTTATGAAACACTTATAGTTGTACTTCAGTAACCATAGAAACATCCGACTACAAGGTCTAAAAACACTGAAGTGACAAACTGTGAAAACCAACTCTGAAAATGTGTTTGAAATGAGACGAGGATAAACTCTGCAGTATGTTATGCTGCCTTTTCATATAAAATAAGCTCTGGAGGCGGATTCTCAGAAAATCAGTGTCCCATAGATCTTAACAGTTCATTTGCATATAAGAGAAACCTAGTATCTCGGGAATAAGAAATTGAATCTCCGATACCAAGGTACCATTTTATTCAACTTTCTCTGACCATATAGATGGCTTAAGAGAGTTGATCCTACTGGAAGACTCCCTTTAACCCCTTTCTGACATCAGATGTACTATCCCGTCAAGGTGACCTGGGCCCGTATGACCATCGATGGGATTGTACTTCGTATGCAATCAGCCGCACTCACGGCCACTAGTTAACCCCTTCAATGAACACCGTAAAAAACAAAACAAAAAACCCCCAATGCTTTGTCATCATACCGCCGAACAAAAAGTGCAATAAAACATGATCAAAAAGATGGATATAAATAAACATGGTACAGCTGAAAACGTCATCTTGTCCTGCAAAAAACGAGCAGCCACACAGCCTCATCATCAAAAAATAAAAAAGTTATAGCCCCCAGAATAAAGTGATTGCAAACATAATTATTTTTTATATAAAATAGTTTTTATTGTATAAAAGCGCCAAAACATAAAACACATAAAAAATGATATAAATGAGGTATCGCAGTAATTGTAGTGACCTGAAGAATAAAACTGTTTTTTCAATTTTACCAAACTCGGAACAGTATAAACACCCCTCAAAAGAAATTCATGAATTTCTGGTTTTTGTTCATTCTACCTAACAAAAATCAGAATAAAAAGCGATCAAAAAATGTCATGTGCCCGAAAATGGTACCAATAGAAACGTCAACTCATCCTGCAAAAAACAAGACCTCACATGACTCTGGACCAAAATATGGAAACATTATAGCTCTCAAAATTTGGTGACGCAAAAACTATTTTTTGCAATAAAAAGCGTCTTTTAGTGTGTGACAGCTGCCAAACATAAAAACCCGCTATAAAAACAGCTATAAATAGTAAATCAAACCCCTCTTTATCACCGCCTTAGTTAGGGAAAAATAATAAAATAAATTTTATTTATTTCCATTTTCCCATTAGGGTTAGGGTTGGGGCTAAAGTTAGGGTTAGGGTTGGGGCTAGAGTTGGGGGTTAGGGTTTTAATTACGTTTACGGTTGGGTTAGGGATGTGTCAGGGTTAGGGGTGTGGTTAGGGTTATGGTTAGGGTTAGGATTAGGGTTAGGGGTGTGATGGGGTTGGGATTAGGGTTAGGGGATTATGTTTGGGTCAGGGGTGTGGTTAAGGTTATGGTTAGTGTTGGGATTGGGGTTAGGGGTGTGTTGGGGTTAGGGGTATGTTGGGGTTAGGGGTGTGGTTAAGGTTGCGATTATGGGTGTGTTGGGGTTAGTGTTGGAGTTAGAATTGGGGGGTTTCCACTGTTTAGGCACGTCATCACGTCCGATTTCAATTCCATCCAATTCTGAGTTGAAAAAGTAAAACGGTGCTTCTTCCCGTCCGAGCTCCGAGCACAAATAGTGGTTTACCCAAACATATGGGGCATCAGCCTACTCCAGACAAATTGGACAACAACTTTTGCAGTTTAATTTCTCCTGTTGCTCTTGGGAAATTAAAAATTTGGGGGCTAAAAAATCATTTTTGTGGGAAAAAAAAAGATTTTATATTTTCACGGCTCTGCGTTATAAAATTTAGTGCAACACTTGGGGGTTCAAAGTTCTCACAACACATCTAGATAAGTTCCTTGGGGGGTCTAGTTTCCAATATGGAGTCACTTGTGTGGGGTTTCTACTGTTTAGGTACATCAGGGGCTCTGCAAACGCAACGTGACGCCCACAGACCATTCCATCAAAGTCTACATTCCAAAACTCCACTTCTTCCTTTCCGAGCCCCGACTTGAGCCCAAACAGTAGTTTTCTCTAACATATAGAGTATCAGCGTACTCAGGACAAATTGGACAACAGCTTTTGGTGACAAATTTCTCCTGTTACCCTTGGGAAAATACAAAAATGGGGGCTAAAAAATCATTTTTGTGGGAAAAAAAGAGATTTTTTAATTTTCACGGCTCTGCGTTATAAACTTTAGTGAAACAATTGGGGGTTCAAAGTGCGCACCACACATCTAGATAAGTTCCTTATGGGGTCTACTTTCCAAAATGGGGTCATTTCTGGGGGTTTCTACTGTTTAGGGGCTCTCCAAACGCTACATGGCGTCCTATCTCAATTCCAGCCAATTTTGCATTGAAAAGTCAAATGGCTCTCCTTCCCTTCCGAGCTCTGCCATGCACCCAAACAGTGGTTTACCCGAACATATGGAATATCGGTGTACTCAGGACAAATTGTACAACAACTTTTGGGGTCCAATTTCTCCTTTTACCTTTGGTAAAATAAAACAAATTGGATCTGAAGAAATTTAACTTCAAATGTGATGTGGTCCCTAAATAAAAATGAGAAATCGCTGGTCAACTTTTAACCCTTATAACTCCCTAACAAAAAAAAATTTTTTGCTCCAAAATTGTGCTGATGTAAAGTAGACATGTGGTAAATGTTACTTATTAAGTACCGGTATTTTGTGTAACATATCTCTGTGCAAAATTGCGAATTTTCAAAATTTTCACAAAATTTCCATCTTTTTCACAAATAAACGCAAGTCATATCAAAGAATTTGTACCACTATCATGACGTACAATATGTCATGAGAAAACAGTGTCAGAATCACCGGGGTCCATTGAAGCGTTCCAGAGTTATAACCTCATAAAGGGACAGTGGTCAGAATTGTAAAAATTGGCCCAGTCATTGACGTGCAAACCACCCTTGGGGGTAAAGGGGTTAAAGGAAAAAGTGTACCTGTCAACAGAATGGAAAAGGCTACCTTAGTGTGTTCAGTATTAATACACAAAGCTATATGTTCATCAGTGCTGAACATTTATTATCCATACATAAGGATTATATATTACAACTCTAAATAGTTATTCTTCAGATCCTCTTCTTGTTCTAGATTTGTTTGATATCACATACAACATTAACCAAAAAATCTGATTGTGAGCCCTGTGAACTATTGACAGCACACAGTGCATAAATCTCCATCCACTTGCCCTGACAGTACAGTAATATGGAAATCTACTCCCTGTGAAGGGTTAGTTCTGCTTCTAAAGTCACTAAATTGAATTCAATTCCACAATGTTTCATTTGCCAGCGATTTTTCCATTCACATCCTTGCCACTAATTTATTTTGGCCTTGATATCCATCTACTGAGTGTATGTACTTTAAGTTACTGGCAGAATTTCATTTCTAACAGTTAAGGTTGTAAATAGAAATGGATCTATAAATGTATGTGTGTGAAAAATCACACCTAAAAATGAAAAATTTGCCCTTGGTATGCCTGTGAGTATACTGGCATTATACTGAATGTGCACAGATTCTGTAACATGGCAATATCCTTACGTCCCAGTTATAAATCGGTTCATAGGTTGCCTGGGAAGCTTACAGGACACATCTAGTTTGTCACATATACACAGTGCAGGGTGAATGAATAAGTGATGGAAAATGGAAACCATATTTCAGATGTTAAGAGAACAATAAATACAAAATGTCTATTTTAAAAGGGGTTTTCTGGACTCAACACGATGAATAGTAACATTGCTAGAAGGTAGAAACAAAAACAATAACATGATCCAAATTTCCAAATGTAAGCATGATGATCGCTAGTAAATTAATGTAAAAAAATACAAAATGATTGGCAAATTTAAATGGGATCAGTATCAATAAACTTTGAATAAATGAATAGTATAGGTCGATGTAATAAACATTTGTAATTTATCTTACCGGAGAACTCTGCTTCCTCCCCACTTATAATGGACTCTCTCACTACCTCCTGAATTTATCACCCACCTTGAAAAAAATGCTTTGTAAAAGCAAGGAGGACAGCCGCCACAGTGAGGTATCAGGTTACACCTTTTATTATACTCTATGGAGAAGAGAGGAGCAAAGAAGAGCAGAGTTGAGAAAATGAACAGAGTTAGACACAGAAAGATCGCGCTAGTCTTGTATCTCACATCAGAGCTTGATTCGAATCCAGACAGCTCAATATTGCAGCATAATGCCATCCATGCTGCTGCTTCCCTCTGCTAAAAAAGAAATGAGGTGTGGGGAACTCTCTGTGTGCTGTGCTGTGTATAGGAGACTTTATAGCAGCTAGTCTTCTCCCACCAGCTCTGAGTCAACTGCAATAGAAATAGAGCAGGCAGAGGGGAAAACTGGTGAAAACGCAAGTCATAAAATGGCCAAAAATAGTGTTATTCTGAAAAGATAAAGTATGGTTACCCTTTTAATATTCACAAATGTACAATGCTGTCCAACGCTTTTAAGCAGGTGTGGGAAAAATGCTACACAGTAAAACCATTTTTAAAAATATTAGTTTATTCCTGTCAATTAGTAAAATGCAAGGTACAGTAAGTGAAAAGAGAAATCTAAAATCAATATTTGGTGTGACTGCCCTTTGCCTTAAAACCGTATCAAAGCATCAATTATTCTAAGTACACTTGCACATAGAGTTTGAAGGAACTTGATCTTCTGTGGATGTCATTTGTGCAAATCCTTCTGTCTCTTCATATAATCCAAGGCAGACCTGATGATGTTGAGATCAGGGCTGTGTGGGGGCCAGATCATCTCTTCCACTACTCCTTGTTCTTTATGCTGCAGGTTATTCTTAATTACTATGTATATTTAAAGATCATTGTCCTGCTATAGAATAAATTTGGAGCCAATCACATGCCACTCTTGTTGCATAGTTTGGTCGCAGAAGAAACTTGTGAGAGTAGAATATATGGGGTAATTCAACTTTTATCTACACAGAACATGAGGTACATGCATCAGCTTCTTAATACAGCATAATAGGAAGTCTGAAGCGACCTTTTACCAGAGAGAAAGTGAAACCAAAGTACAAAAAGTATATGCATTACATTCAGCTAAGCATATAACAGTAACAACATCGCCATCTACTGTCAGAAAAGTGTAAATTCCTCCTGCACACAAATAAGTCTGTATCTGTTGCATATCTGCCAACATCTCTGATGTTGCAAATAGACAAAAGTAATAAAGATAAACTGCTAGTGAGATCAGTGCATGTTCAGTCCTCATTCAGATGTCTGTGAATCATGTATGTGTTCGATCCAATATTCTATCTAATATGATTTTCATGGATAGAACACAAGCCCTTTATAGTCTATGGTGCTTTTCACATGTCCATGTTTTTGAGGATCTTGTGTTTGCAAAAAATGCACAAGATGTCACTGTGTTCAATTGGAGGCTACAATCAAAATTTCTCTAATAGTACTATGATCAATATTTAATAGATAGGAGAAGCTTTGCAATTTATTTATTTTCTATGTGAAAATCACTGTAAAAACTGCATTCCGACTAGACACTCGCGGCCTCACTCAAGTCACTTGCATTCGCAGGCTTTTGTGAAAAACCTGGATAACCCCTTTAAATTAAAAAAAATTCCAGAAAAAGGTTGTCATTAAGGCCTCAAAAAATAAAGGGAACACTTAAACAACAGAATTTAACTCCACATAAATCAAACTTCTGTGAAATCACACTGTCCACTTAGGAAGCAACACTTTTTGACAATCAATTTCTCATGCTGTTGTGCCAATGGAATAGACAACAGATGGAAATTATTAGCAATTATCAAGACACACTCAATAAAGGAGTGGCTCTTCAGGTGGGGAGCACAGACCACATCTCAGTACCAATGCTTTCTGGCTGATGTTTTGGTCACTTTTGAATGTTGGTTGTGCTTTCACACTCGTGGTAGCATGACACAGACTCTACAACCCACACAAGTGGCTCAGGTAGTGCAGCTCATCCAGGATGGCACATCAAATGCGAGCTTTGGCAAGAAGGTTTGCTGTGTCTGTCAGCGTAGTGTCCAGAGGCTGGAGGCGCTACCAGGAGACAGGCCAGTACACTAGGAGACGTGGAGGGGGCCGTAGGAGGGCAACAACCCAGCAGCAGAACCGCTACCTCAGCCTTTGTTCAAGGAGGAACAGGAGGAGCACTGCCAGAGCCCTGTAAAATGACCTCCAGCAGGCCACAAATGTGCATGTGTCTGCACAAATGGTTAGAAACCGACTCCATGAGGATGGTCTGAGTGCCAGACATCCACAGTTGGGGGTTGTGCTCACAGCCCAACACCATGCAGGATGCTTGGCATTTGTCACAGAACACCAGGATTGGCAAATACGCCACTGGCGCTGTGTGCTCTTCACAGATGAAAGCAGGTTCACACTGAGCACATGTGACAGACGTGAGAGTCTGGAGACGCCGTGGAGAGCGATCTGCTGCCTGCAACATCCATCAGCATGACCGGTTTGGCAGTGGGTCAGTAATGGTGTGGGGTGGCATTTCTTTGGAGCGCCGCACAGCCCTCCATGTGCTCGCCAGAGGTAGCCTGACTGCCATCGGGTACCGAGATGAGATTCTCAGACCCCTTGTGAGACCATATGCTGGTGCGGTTGGCCCTGGGTTCCTCCTAATGCAGGACAATGCCAGACCTCATGTGGCTGAAGTGTGTCAGCAGTTCCTGCAAGATGAAGGCATTGAAGCTATGGACTGGGCCGCCCATTCCCCAGACCTGAATCCGATTGAACACATCTGGGACATCATGTCTCGCACCATCCACCAACATCACGTTGCACCACAGACTGTCCAGGAGTTGGCGGATGCTTTAGTCCAGGTCTGGGAGGAGCATGCCCAGGCATTGTAGGGAGGTCATACAGGCACGTGGAGGCCACACACACTACTGAGCATCATTTCCTTGTCTCGAGGCATTTTCACTGAAGTTGGATCAGCCCGAAACGTCATTTTCCACTTTGAGTTTGAGTATCATTCCAACTGCAGACCTCCGTGGGATATCAGTTGTGATTTACATTGATCATTTTTAGGTTTTATTGTTCTCAACACATTCCACTATGTAATGAAGAAAGATTTAGAACTGGAATATTTCATTCAGTGATATCTAGGATGTGGGATTTTAGTGTTCCCTTTATTTTTTTGAGCGGTGTATATAGTCCTAAAGCCTCTCCCACAAATTTTATTATGAGACCAGCTACAAAATCAGTAATCATTACTTTGTCCTCGTATGAATCTTTCTTCTCTTATGTAAAGCATTAAATCAATTTCTTTGTGCTCATTTACTAACATACTGGAAAATAAACTCTTCATTGGAATTTTCCTATTTCCATTAGCTGAGAAAGGGATTTGTTGGGTCCATGGCTGTTTAAAATGCAAATTCCAGCTGCAATTCATTTTGATACAGATAATTTGTAATAATCCATTGTGATCTAATGTATGCGGAAATGGACTCAACATGGGTATACAGGAATGCATTCTATCATTCACCAAATTTTGGAACAATATGGAAGTAACACATTACTGGATTTTTCCCAGCTGACGGTTTTATGAATGACTTGGTCGTCAACATTGCAGTGTGCCAAAAAAGTAGGCAAAAATGGAAGATAAAAATAAGATCCATTTGACAGCTGTAATAAGGACAAGTATAATTCTCCATTAATCATTCTCTTCCGTCATATTTCATATTCCAGGATGCTCTTACATTGTTGGATAGAAAGTGTTGTAATGTTTTCTGTCAAAGAATAGTTTCCTAGTGTAAGAAGGATGCAAGGAATGTGTTATTTGAGATAAAATTAGATGATATTGCACATCTGTCACTGTAATGGCGAAAACAAAAACCCGATCTTGCCAGAGGATATTTGTTTCACGACCTAATTTGGCCCGTAGCAACCACAGATGTAATCTTGGAAATATGGAATGGTATATTTGTTACAAAGTCCTGTCGAGGATAGCGGCCCCAATGAGAGCTGCAATTATCCTCTAATCTCTAAGCGCTAATGGCCGTAAGATTGGCCATGATAAATTCCCATTGAAACGTGGAGCGCGTGCCAATAAGAAATCATTCCAGATATAAAGCAGCTGCGTCTTATATAAGCTGCAATGGAGGAACAAACAGGAAACCGTCATGCCGGGCAATGGAGAACATTCCGGAAATTTCTACTCGTTATTACTGGGAATATAAAACGATAAGTAAACTTTCACATTAATGATGCTACTCCTATCTCATTAGAAAAAGATTTTTTTTTTGGGTTCCAAGCTATAACAGATTAAATTAATAAAGGACAGGACCCTTATTCAGGGTTGGGATGAGTATGAGTGGTAGGCAAATTAAGCCTAGGGCCCTATTGTCCGCTGTCTTTAAATTTCTGACCAATCAGAGCTTTGCAGCATAAATAAGAATTAAGGATTAATGGAAAAACAAAGGAAAATGGCATTAAAACTTGGCCATCCTATCTTGCGCTAAGACTCCGTTCACACACAACCATGTATCGCTGCTGGTTTTCTACCATTTCCCTGCATAATCACTTAATCTTACAGAGAAAGGGGGTTTCACCTGGAAAATTGCGGGGCCACTATTTTAGGGCACACGGCAAACAACAGTTTACCTGTTTGGTTAAGTGATTAGGCAGTAATGTTATGGAAAGACCCCAACAGTACATGGCTTTTGCAGTTTTTAACCAAAGCACGGCCGCTGTGTGTGAATGCTGCTTAAAGGTGCAGGGGTTTGTTTATTAAAACTCAGTCAGTCCTGAGCTTGATTTTCTTCTGGGCTTGCTAATGGCTTAAAACAGGGGTCCCCAACCTGTAGCTCGGGAGCCACATGTGGCTCGCAATCCCGTCATGTGTGGCTCGCGGCTGCTTGCCAACTTGGTGCATTAGCACCAGGTGTAAATAACTATTAAGAGCAGATCTCTAAATGGTGACTTTTGTGTGTAGCCCTGTACAGAAGAGCAGATCTGAATGGGGATGAGATAGGAAACCGTGGAGCTTGGCATACTGCCTTGGTGTGATTTTAGTGGAAAAGCTTTGGTTGTCATTATACTGGTAATGGAGGCTCTCACTGTCACTTCTGTGAGTGGGGAAGGAGCTGGTGGCGGCTCGCGACCCTCTCTGAGCTCAATGTGGCTCACGACCCTCTTTCATGGCTGGATGTGGCTCTGAAGCTTAGAAAGGTTAGGGACCTCTGGCTCAAAAAGTAAAAAAAAGGTAGAAAAGTGAAAAATAATTCAAGGTTAATGCTTTGACAAGTTCTAGTGATCAGCTTAAAGGGGTTGTCCAGAGTTCTGCTAAATGTCTGCAGTCACTCAGTGACTGTAGACTTCTGAATCCTTACAGTGTGCACACCACATGCTGTCTGGATTCTCCTGCGATTTGCACACTTCCCTACTAAACGTGTACGACCTGGCTCAATAAAAAAGAATTGAGTGAGGCCAAGTACCTCTACTCAGAATGTGGCCAAAAGGGTTCAAATTGTATATTTGAGTTCACTCTTTTTGTACTAAGATTGCAAATTATCCAAGGACATTAGCATGGACAAAGAAAACGCACCAAATGCACCTAAACCTGCGTTTTTGACGCAGCTTCTTTCCTGCCAAGATGATCAGGTATTGCTGCAGAAAAAAAAGCAGCAAAAACGCCCTGTGTGAACTTACCCTTATTCCAGAGAAATCCATGCTTTTCCTATATGTCAATAAGCTTTTCAAGACTGTGGGTCGGACACTGATCTGCATGAAAATCTGCCTGCAGAGATTACTTTATATAGAAGAGAGTGTTAATAGTGTGATGCCGCTCTCTACGCTCCTGATCTCACTGCAGAGCTGTGTGTGATTATACCTGACACATCTGCAGGTTCCCCTCAGCTTCAGCTTCCATCTCACAGGCAGACCTGGCTGCATAGAGTCTTTAGTAAATATATTTGTCAGCAGGGCTGTGGGGTTCTATAAGCCAAACCTCCGAGTCCTCAATTTCCCTGTCTCTGACTCTGACTTCACAGCACTGCGTCACTACTGAGCATGTACATAAAGTGCAGCACAGATTCATCTCAATTAAAAGCAGAGAGCCTTAGATCAGGAACAGAACAGACATTTATAGCACATTTCATAACTTTCCCAAATTATTATGAAAACATTTACAGCACATCCTGCACTGTACTACTGCACCCAGTTTATTATATATTTTAGGGGTCGGTCCATTTTATACTGACGCCACGACTCGGACTCTACCAAAATGGACGCCGACTCCCACTCCACGACTCCAACCCTGTTTGTAAGGAAACAAAGTTCAGTTCTACTGTTCTGTGTTAGTTACGTTACACACTAGAAAAGCCTCCTTTCCTTTATTATGATCTCTGTAGGCAGATTCTCATGCAGATCAGTGTTCGCCCCATAGTCCTGATTATATATTTTAGTGTGGTAAGCAGGGTGTGGAGTGTGATGTTGTGAGGCAGTGACTGGTGTCATATGCGATGGTTGCTATGTGTCCCCCAGGATGCGCACAAAGGCCTATTGAGGCCGTGAGAGTGCATTGCAGTCACAGGCATAGCTGTGATTGCAATGCAAAATAAAAGTTTTGGTCTTGGGCAAGCTGTTTGTCCAAGGCAGATTAAGGAAAACCTGCTCTGGGCTTTTATTTTTGAAACAGAGTACAGGATTGTAGTGGGGCCGTCCATTTACTTCCCGGCTGGGTTTTCCATTTGGCCTACGGTCACAGGTTCCTTGTAAAAACCCCTGCAGCAGATTGTTGGGTGTGTCAGTTTGGTCTTGCAAGCATGCAGAGTAGAAGGCTCTTCAGAGCTCCACCTGTGTGAGGCAACACAGGGCCAAGCAGAGCTAAAAGGCCTGGCACCCCTCAGCGTTCACGGCCGTGCAGTTGTCCACTGCAACCGGTCTTAGATGTGGACTGTTTTGTTTCCCGGCTACGATCCGGAGGATATCGTGTGCTGTGTATTTCTGTGAGTTGGACATTAAAACACTTTTTGCTTTGGACTTTGCTGGGTTGCTGCCTCATCACTGCACAGTGTGGATACAGTGTCCATTTTGGTGGAGTCTGAGTTGAAGTCGGTATAAAATGGACCGACTCTGACTATAAAAATGTATAATAAATTGTGTTCAGTATGTAATCAAATCAGCTGTCGTGTGCCTGAAAAGATGCAGGCTCAGCGCTGGAGCCTGCATCAAAGGGAGGGAGGCGACCTATGATGTACCTATACATCATAAGTTGTAAGGGGTTAAAACTCAATTAACATATCTTCCTCATTATTAAGTCTAGAATAACATTAGCGTATAGCATTCGATGCGAGAATATCAGATGCGATATGCTAATGACCCTCGGCTCTTGCTCTGCTGCGAGCGGGAGCAGAGTGTCAGTGCTCTGTGCTCCTAAGGGTGTGTGCAGACGATCAGTAAATGCTGTGGGTTGGATGCTGTGTACTTGTGCAGAGTCCAACCCACAGCATACAGCTGTTACAGCATAGTGGATGGGATTTCAAGAAATCTCATGCCCACTATGCGTCCACAGACAACCACGGGCATCAGTTCTGAATTGGCTCGTAACCTATAGAGAATTATATCAGTACACATGTGCAGTTTTAGCGCCCTGTGATAAATAGCAGTGGGTCAGGGGAAATCTTTAATGAACGCCCCTCGCAGCTGTGTAGTTCCGGTCTGCAACTGAGCAAACATCAGATCTGCGGGGCGCACCTGGTGTCACACCCCCAGGGATCTGGCATAGATTACCTATCATACATACAGGCCATCAAAATAAGTCCTCAACAACCCCTTTAACAGTCATAACTTGCATACTGATGAACTCGAATCTTCCTGAATCACTGTGCCTGAAATTTCATGTTACCATTTTCTTACAGGTATTTAGGTGCTATGCATTTCGCATCTTTCTCTCGCATCTGAGCCATCAAGTAGTAATTAAGTAATGTTTCAATGAAACTTTTTACCACTTGTTTACAAGTCTGTTACAATTCAATGCCATTTGTTACATGTTGGATAACTGCTGCCTGTGTAATTCAGCATGAAGGATTCCTCAATCACTGTTATCCATATGCAGCAAGCCGGATATAATGTTGTACTGTTGAAAATTGAACATTTTGCATGGAGATTACAGTGGATGGCAGCGTGACAGCTTTGTGTTTTCCATGAAATCGGTATGAATGTGAAAAATACCACTCTAATTTTAAACGTACGACATTTCTGGACTTGTTTGTGTTTTTTTTTTCTCCTCTTCTTCCAAGCTGGCAAGAAAACTCGTACATCATGATATCTCATTTTAGGTTACTCCAGCAATTAATAGACTGTTATTAGAATGAGCGCTATTGACATTTATATCTTCATGACATTTATATGCATTCTAAATTTAAAGAGGTATTCCATTTCGCAAAATATATCACTTGTCCACTAGACAACCAATGATTACCAGAGCAGTGGGCTTATGTTTCCTGTTCTCCACTGGCCTCAAGGTGGTGGCCAAGAGTTGTATCAAGCAGCCGATTGCGCATTTGCCCTGGGGGAAGGGTAAGTGATTCATTTTTTTTTTTAATTTTTTTATTTTATTCAAGGGTCTAATTTTAGTTACTGATTTAGGTTGAAAGAAACATCATAACCCATTGTAAGGATGGGTTCAGACATTCATATCTCATGGCCCATATATGGGCTACAATGCACAGGTTGACCGTAGGTCTCTCAACCCAGGGTATGTTTCCATGGGTAGAAATCGGCAGCACTTTGGATGCAGCACATGTCCGCTCCGTCCAAAGCGCTGCCGGCTTTTGAACGTCGGTGACTCCGCATGTGTTCATTGAACCGTGCAGAATCATTGTGTCCTATACTTTGGACAGTGATATTTATCTCGCGGAGACAGAGCCAAAATCACCAGGGTATGTGAACTTATGATCAGGGTCATTTGGATGTTTTGGGTTGTCATTAGAGAAAACACAGTAGTTTGACAATAAATGGCTTCGCCAACCACTAACCATAAGTGGAGAAAAAGTTTTGCTGTTATCATTCATATTCTCTAAAAAAAAAGGCCAAGAAAGCAAAAATCCTGCCCAGGTATGTAAATTTTTGAGCACAGCTGTATATAGCGATGTCCTGGTATATAAAGATGTACAATATGCCTGTAAGGAAGAATACCACAAAGTCATTAAAAAAGTCTCCTACACTTAGCGTTTTAACCTGTGGCTCTTTGCTAGAGCTATCCTGCCTTACAGATGCTTCTCACAAAATTAGAATATCATCAAAAAGTTAATTAGATTCAGTTTTTCAAAACAAAAAGTGAAACTCATTATATAGAGTCATTACAGAGTGATCTATTTCAAGTGTTTACTTCAGTAAATTAGGATACTTTATAACACCAGCTTGAAAAATGATTTTAAAATCCGAAATATTGGCCTACTGAAATGTATGGTCAGTAAATACACTCAAAACTTGGCTGGGGCTCCTTTTGCATCAGTGACTGCATCAATGCGGCATGGCATGGAGGCGATCAGCCTGTGGCACTGCTGAGGTGTTATGGAAGCCCAGGTTGCTTTGATAGCAGCCTTCAGCTCCTCTGCATTGTTGGGTCTGGTGTCTCTCATCTTCTCTTGACAATACCCCATAGATTCTCTATGGGGTTAAGGTCAGGCGAGTTTGCTGGCCAATCAAGCACAGTGATACTGTTGTTTTTAAACCTGGTATTGGCACTTGTGGCAGTGTGGACAGGTGCCAAGTCCTGCTGGAGAATGGAATTTCCATCTCCAAAAAGTTTGTTGGCAGATGGAAACATGAAGTGCTCTAAAATTTCCTGGTAGATGGCTGCACTGACTTTGATCTTGATAAAACAAGTTGACCTCCAACAGCAGATGACATGGCTCCCAAAACATCACTGATTATGGAAACTTCACACTAGACCTCAAGCAGCTTGGATTGTGGCCTTTCCACTCTTCCTCCAGACTATGGGACTTTGATTTTCAAATGAAATGCAAAATTTACTTTCATCTTAAAACAACATCTTGGATCACTGAGCAACAGTCCAGTTCTTTTTCTACGTGGCCCAGGTAAGACGCTTCTGGCGTTGTCTATTGGTCATGAGTGGCTTGAAGCAATGACTCCAGCAGCAGTCCACTCCTTGTGAGTCTCCCTCAAATTTTTGAATGGCTTTTTCTTAACTGTCCTTTCTCGGCTGCGGTTATCCCGGTTGCTTATGCACCTTTTTCTACCACACTTTTTCTTTCCAACCAACTTTCCATTAATATGCTTGGATACAGCACTCTGTAAACAGCCAGCTTCTTTAGCAATGACCTTTTGTGACTTACCCTCCTTGTGGAGTGTGTCAATGACTGCCTTCTGGACATCTGTCAAGTCAGCAGTCTTCCCCATGATTGCAGAGCCTACTGAAACAAACTAAGGGACCTTTTTAAACACTTAGGAAGCCTTTGCAGATTTTTTTGTTACTTATTCTAATTTACTGAGGTAATGACTTTTGGGTTTTCATTGGCTGTAAGCCATGATCATCAACATTAACAGAAATAAACACTTGAAATAGATCACTCTGTTTGTTATGACTCCATATAATATTTGAGTTTCACTTTTTGTTTAGAAAAACTGAAATAAATTAACTTTTTGATGATATTCTAATTTTCTGAGAAACACCTGTACATGCTAGAGGTTGAATCACGAGACAGAACATATTTAAAAAATAAATGCATTTAAAAAAGATAAAATACAAATATATATAAATAATGTATGTATCAAGTGAGCATAGAGAGATGCAGTGTGCCCTTTCCCAAATTTCCTACATCAGAGAAGAATCTACAGTGGGAGAAAGGGAAGTGATCCAAATGGTATTGTGGTCTGTGACAGGAAGAAAATGGCAGCATGTGCTAGTCATCATCCATTTTTCAGATGAGACTCGCCTATACATTTCAGTGATGCAAAAAAAAAGAGTGCAGTATTCACACCATCAGTATTGCATCCGTATTTAACAGTATAATTTCAAAAATATCATAGAAAAATTAATTGTGAATAATTTTTTCTTTATTTTTATAATATTGTAAAAGAATGGATGACATCTGGATGTAAAAAAAATGATATCAGAATTAGCTAAATACATGACAAAGATACACACAGAACACTATATGGGGCTAAAGTTCAGGTCGGGTACCAGAACCCGAATTTCCATGGGTCTACTCATCACTAGTCATTTTGCTACTGTCATAAGTTTATGTAGAGTTAAATGCCATCTGACAAGTATACCATATAATCCTTATACATTATAGCTGTTTCTGTAGATCAGGATAAAATCTTTTTAGCATGTGGATCTCTGTGGACCCCCTGGTAAATTCTGTTTAATAATTACTAAGGTCAATGTGAGCGTCATGACAGTGTTGCAAGGTACTTTATTGAGATGCCTAATACAGTTTACTTTGGCAGTAGGGACATAAGTAGTGGCGAAGATTCCGTTATTCCATTTATTTCCATGGTTTTGAATGAATGAGTTGAATTAAGTTTTATGTGAAAGTTTTTCCAGATACTATTTGGGTGAACTCCAGCTGTAGTATCAGCTGAAATAACACTGCTCCAGTACATTTCATTCCAAATAAAATTGAGTATTTGGAGAAATTAGTGTTTGTACCAATGTAAACAAATGCGTAATTATAGGGTGAGAATGTTAACAAAATAGGTCAGTTTGAAAATCTGCATAAAATAATCAAACTATAATTTCTTATGATTCTAGAAAGCTTATTATAACTATTTGCAGATTTATTTACAACCTCCCTGCCAAAAAGGCCACTGCAATGTATACAAGCAAAGTTTCAAGGCGCTCTACAAGCGCAAAAATGAATAATTTGTTAATATTCACCTTATTGTAACAACTTTTTTTTTCCATAATTTTATGTATTTTTATTTTGCTTTTGTGGTCCCGATTTCCATAGTGACTAATGCATTAAGTCATCATGTAGTTCTGTTGGGTTTGGTTGGCTCTGTATGCTTTTCTGCATTCTGGGAGAATTCTTCTGTACTATTTCTAGTGTAAAGACAACGTCTCAGAATGCAAGTTGCCCTAATTAACTGTATGTGGTCAATAAGCGAGCAGTGAATGCTAGGCTGATAGAACTAGGTAGGCTAAGGAATTATGAATACAGCTGTAGGAGACTTTGCTATAGCACAAAAGCAGGTATCTGCTAAAGTAGCCAAAATACATTGTCAGTGTATGTAGAAATATATTATACATATAGGCCAAATTCAGCAAAGCGATTATGGCCGAATTATGGCATAATTCTCTTTGAGAGTCATACATTTTTTTGTGCAACAGTGTTGCGCAAACATTTTGTGGCTTTTGGTCTTTTCAGTTTTTCATTTAGCTCCATAAAAATGGTTGGAGTTGGGGCGGGATGGGGGTGCGACAGGGACGTGATGCAATAGCTCATCTAATTCATGACGAGCTCTGGTGTTCCTCACTCCAGACATCTTTCTCCAGTCCCTGACTGAAGTAGGATTGGTTGCGAGGTGAACGGCGGTGTATACCACTTGTCACACACTCCTGATTCGTTAAGAAGCACCACACTCTTAATAAACCAGGAGCATCTGACTCCAGCACACCCCTCTTTAATGCAGGCATTCTTCATGCCCTGGTTGATTAGGGGGTGGGATGAAGTGCACGGCGTGGTCTTCAGTGTTCACCTTGCTAGAAATCTGAGACTGGAGTAAAGGCCCCGTCTCACATAACGAGATCGCTAGCGAGATCGCTGCTGAGTCACAAGTTTTGTGACGCAACAGTGACCTCAGTAGCGATCTCACTATGTTTGACACGTACCAGCGACCCGGCCCCTGCTGCGAGATCGCTGGTCGTGTCGGAATGGCCTGGACCTTTTTTTGGTCGTTGAGGTCCCGCTGACATCGCTGAATCGGTGTGTGTGACATGGATTCAGCGATGTCTTCACTGGTAACCAGGGTAAACATCGGGTTACTAAGCGCAGGGCCGCGCTTAGTAACCCGATGTTTACCCTGGTTACCATCGTAAATGTAAAAAAAAGAAAACAGTACATACTCACATTCCGGTGTCCGTCAGGTCCCTTGCCGTCCGCTTCCCGCACTGACTGACTGCCGGCAGTAAAGTGAAACCACAGCACAGCGGTGACGTCACCGCTCTGCTGTTAGGGCCGGCGCTCAGTCAGTGCAGGAAGCGGACGCCGGGGGACGCGAAGGTGAGTATGTAGTGTTTGTTACTTTACATTTTACACTGGTAACCAGGGTAAACATCAGGTTACTAAGTGCGGCCCTGCGCTTAGCAACCCGATGTTTACCCTGGTTACCCGGGGACCTCAGCATCGTTGGTCGCTGGAGAGCGGTCTGTGTGACAGCTCCCCAGCGACCACACAGCGATTAAACAGCGACGCTGCAGCGATCAGCATCGTTGTCTGTATCGCTGCAGCGTCGCTGTGTGTGACGGGGCCTTTAGATTTGTGGTGTAATAAACTCCACAGCTCATCATGAATTTGATGAGTAGGGATCACCACACACCATCCCACCTCATCTTTGCCCACTTCAGAGCTGGGGGGAAAAAAAAGACAACAAAAGATGAAACATTTTTGCACAACCTCATTGCATGACTTTTCAAAGTTTTTTTTTACTCCAGACTTAAAACTTTGATGTATTGGGGCCATAAAATTCCAAAAGGAATTCAGAAGCACAGCATCTTCAGAAATGTTAAAAGATGGGTATACCTGCAATGGAGGCCAAAAGGAGTCCGAAGTTGCATAATTTGGACTCCGTTTTCCCCATTGTACTCAATGGCTCTATGGGGATTCAGATGGTGGGATAAGAAAATAATTTGCAGGTAAAAATCAATCTTGCTTTTGAAAGATGCTAAAGTGATTTGTTTAATATTGTGAATTATAAAGTCCTCTCTCACCCACAAAGCTTTTCACAGTGCTGCACCCCCTATATCTACTCCCTCATTTGTCATCCTACCCGTGCCCTCTGTTCTGCAACTGATCTAAGACTAGCATCTTTCATAATCCGAACCTTGCACCTCCTCCTCCAAGGTTTGCCACATGTTGCGTCATTTTTCTGGAATGCACTACCCCCCCATTTTAAACATGCCTTAAAAACACATATTTTCAGACAGGCCTATCACCTCGTTTTACTAATATACCGTAAGTCTTCCCTGTTCCCACTTTCTAAATGTTCCTCAGGATCTGGTCCCTCTTATTCATTTGTGTCCACATTCTCCATGCACCCGATAGCACTTGGTACTTGCATTCACTGGCTGGTGACCGGATCATGAAGCTTATTTGAAAGCCCCTTTTTATTATAATGATGGCTGTTCCATACATGACAAGCACTTTCTACTTATTGTGTCACCTGATCCTCACTCCTCCTGTAACTGTTGAACTATGTGTTTGTAATTTTGTAACTTTGTAATGTCTTTATTGTCAGTACATGTCCCCGCTTAATTGTGAAGTGCTGTTGAATATGTTAGTGCTATAGAAATAAAATTATTATTATTATGGTCCAATAATTTGGCCATACTTCTGTCTCTACTCATTTCCTTGTAGGCAAACAACCATGATAATACAAACCTTCATAGTAGTCTACACTGTAATTACGTACAGTCATGATCGAAAGTGTTGGCACCTTTGAAATTGTCCCACAAAAGTATTTCTCCTAGAAAATTATTGCAGTTAGACATCTTTTATTATAAACATATTTATTTCAATTGAGTGCATTGGAACAACACAAAAAAAGAAAAACTGAGGAAAAAAAGGCAAACTGGACATAATTTCACACAAAACCCCCAAAATGGGCTGGACAAAATTGTTGAATTGTTGCCACCTTTCAAAATTGTGGGTAAAAATTTTTGTTTCAAGCATATGATGCTCTTTCAATCTCACCTGTTGCAAGTAACAATTGTTGACAATGTGAAAATCACTCTTGAAACCAGATGAAAAGGGGAGTAGTTGACTCAATCTTTACATTGTGTGTCTGTGTGTGCCACACTAACCATGGAGAACAGAGAGAGGACAAGAGAACTCTCTGAAGACGTGATAGCCAAAATTGTTGAAAAATATCAACATTCTGAAAGTTGCAAGCCCTTCTCCAGAGATCTTGATGTTCCTTTGTCCACAGTTTGCAACATAATCAAGAAGTTTACAACCCATGGCACTTTGGGTAATCTCCCTTGGCGTGGATGGCAGATAAAAATTGATGAAATATTGCAACGCAGGATAGTCCGGATGGTGGATAAGCAGCCCCTTTTAAGGTCCAAAAAAATTTGAGTTGTCCTGCAGTCTCAGGGTGCATTATTGTCAGCACGAGCTATCCACTGACATTTGAATGAAATAGAATGCTATGGAAAAAGACCCAGGAGGGCCACTGTTATGATCCGGTGACCTTGGAGCCGCATGAGACTTTCTCAGGAGTAGGTGGAACCTGTACTGACCGCAAACCCTAAACTGTCACCGCAACTAGAAGTAGCCGTGGGGTGTACCTAACACATCCTAGACACCTCGACACAGCCGGAGGACTAAATACCCCTATAGATGGAAATGGGAATTCTATCTTGCCTCAGAGCAGAACCCCAAAGGATAGGCAGCCCCCCACAAATATTGACTGTGAGTATTAGAGGAAAGACACACGCAGGCAGAAATCAGGATTTAGCAAAAGAGGCCACGCTAGCTAAACAGGAAAGGATAGGACAGAATACTAAGCGGTCAGTATTAAAACCCTAAAAATATCCACAGCAGATAATACAAAAATTCCACCATCTAACTAAAGACATGGAATGTATATCTGCCTCTCCTGAGAATCCAACTTGACTGAAATATCCAAACACAGTCTAAGCTGGACAAGAAAAAACATTGAATAGTACTGAATTGTAAAGCACACAGCATGTGTGCTGTAGAAACAAAACCAGACACTTATCTTTGCTGATTTGGCAGCAGGGCAGGAGGAACCAGACAGAGATGCAAAACCTCCAAGAACAATGGACAACTGGCAAGGGCTAATTAATCCTGCACACCTAAATATCCCAGTCAAAACTGCAATCAGCAGGGACACCTGCCCAGGATTGCAACCCAGGGACAACTGCATTACTACCAACAACCACCGGAGGGAACCCAAGAGCAGAATTCACAACAGTACCCCCCCCCCTTGAAGAGGGGTCACCGAACCCTCACCAGAGCCCCCAGGCCGATCAGGACGAGCCAGATGAAAGGCACGGACCAAATCAGCAGCATGGACATCAGAGGCAAAAACCCAAGAATTATCCTCCTGGCCATAACCCTTCCATTTAACAAGGTACTGAAGCCTCCGCCTCGAAAAGCGAGAATCCAAAATCTTCTCAACCACATACTCCAACTCCCCATCAACCAACACAGGGGCCTGAGGATCAAAAGAGGGAACAACGGGCACCACATATTTCCGCAATAAAGATCTATGGAAGACATTATGGATAGCAAAAGAAGCCGGAAGGGCCAATCGAAAAGACACTGGATTAATAATCTCAGAAATCCTATAAGGCCCAATAAAGCGAGGTTTAAACTTAGGGAAAGAAACCTTCATAGGAACATGACGGGAAGACAACCAGACCAGATCCCCAACCCGAAGCCGGGAACCAACACACCGACGACGGTTAGCAAAACGTTGAGCCTCCTCCTGAGACAATACCAAATTGTCCACCACATGAGCCCAAATCTGCTGCAACCTGTCAACCACAGAATCCACACCAGGACAGTCAGAAGGCTCAACCTAACCCCAAAGAAAAACAAGGATGAAAACCAAAATTACAAAAGAAGGGCGAAACCAAGGTAGCCGAACTAGCCCGATTATTAAGGGCAAACACGGCCAATGGCAAGAAAGCCACCCAATCATCCTGATCAGCAGACACAAAGCATCTCAGATAAGTTTCTAAAGTCTGATTAGTTCGCTCAGTCTGGCCATTTGTCTGAGGATGAAATGCGGAAGAAAAAGACAAATCAATGCCCAGCTTAGCACAAAAGGCCCGCCAAAACCGAGAAACAAACTGGGACCCTCTGTCGGACACAATATTCTCCGGAATACCATGCAAACGAACCACATGCTGAAAAAACAACGGGACCAAATCAGAAGAGGAAGGCAATTTAGGCAAAGGCACCAAATGGACCATCTTAGAGAACCGGTCACAAACAACCCAGATGACAGACATCTTCTGGGAAACCGGAAGATCAGAAATAAAATCCATAGAAATATGCGTCCAGGGCCTCTCAGGGACCGGCAAAGGCAAATGAAACCCACTAGCACGGGAACAACAAGGCTTGGCCCGCGCAAAAGTCCCACAGGACTACACAAAAGAACGCACATCACGTGACAAAGAAGGCCACCAAAAGGACCTACCAACCAAATCTCTGGTACCAAAAATACCAGGATGGCCAGCCAACACAGAACAATGAACCTCAGAAATCACTCTACTAGTCCATCTGTCAGGAACAAACAGTTTCCCCACTGGACAGCGGTCAGGTTTGTCAGCTTGAAATTCCTGAAGAACCCGTCGTAAATCAGGGGAAATGGCAGAAAGGACCACCCTTTCTTTCAGAATGCCGACCGGTTCAAGGACCTCAGGAGAATCAGGCAAAAAACTCCTAGAGAGGGCATCAGCCTTAATATTCTTAGAACCCGGAAGATACGAGACCACGAAATCAAAACGGGAAAAAAACAAGGACCATCGAGCCTGTCTAGGATTCAGCCGCCTGGCAGACTCGAGGTAAATCAGATTTTTATGATCGGTCAAGACCACAATACGGTGCTTAGCTCCCTCGAGCCAATGTCGCCACTCCTCAAACGCCCACTTCATAGCCAACAACTCCCGATTGCCGACATCATAATTGCGTTCAGCGGGTGAAAACTTACGGGAAAAGAAGGCACACGGTTTCATCAAGGAACCAACAGGATCCCTCTGAGACAAAACAGCCCCTGCCCCAATCTCAGAAGGGTCAACCTCAACCTGAAACGGAAGAGAAACATCTGGTTGACGCAACACCGGGGCAGAAGTAAATCGGCGTTTAAGCTCCTGAAAGGCAGAGTCAGCCGCAGAGGACCAATTCGTCACATCAGCGCCTTTCTTCGTCAAATCGGTCAAGGGTTTAACCACACTGGAGAAGTTAGCAATGAAACGGCGATAAAAATTAGCAAAGCCCAAAAATTTCTGAAGGCTCTTCACGGATGTGGTTTGAATCCAATCATGAATGGCCTGAACCTTAACCGGATCCATCTCTATAGACGAGGGAGAAAACATAAAGCCCAAAAAAGAAATTTTCTGCACTCCAAAGAGACACTTAGACCCCTTCACAAACAAAGCATTATCACGAAGGATCTGAAATACCATCCTGACCTGTTTCACATGAGACTCCCAATCATCGGAAAAAATTAAAATGTCATCCAAATATACAATCATGAATTTATCAAGATAAGTCCGGAAGATATCGTGCATGAAGGACTGAAAAACAGATGGAGCATTAGAGAGCCCGAATGGCTTCACAAGGTATTCAAAATGGCCTTCGGGCGTATTAAACGCAGTTTTCCATTCATCACCCTGCTTAATACGAACAAGATTATATGCCCCCCGAAGGTCAATCTTAGTAAACCAACTAGCCCCCTTAATCCTAGAAAACAAATCGGAAAGCAGAGGTGAAGGGTATTGAAACTTGACCGTGATCTTATTCAAGAGGCGATAATCAATACAGGGTCTCAAGGAACCATCCTTAGCAACAAAAAAAAATCCTGCTCCCAACGGTGAAGAAGATGGCCGAATATGTCCTTTCTCCAAAGACTCCTTAACATAACTCCGCATGGCGGTATGTTCAGGCACAGACAGGTTGAAAAGTCGGCCCTTAGGAAACTTACAGCCTGGAATCAAGTCAATCGCACAATCACAGTCCCTATGCGGTGGAAGGGAACTAGACTTGGGCTCATCGAATACATCCTGAAAATCAGACAAAAACTCTGGAATTTCAGAAGTGGAAGAAGAGGAGATTGACATCAAAGGAACATCATTATGAACCCCCTGACATCCCCAACTAGTCACAGACATAGACTTCCAATCCAACACAGGATTATGTGCCTGCAACCACGGAAAACCCAGCACGATAGCATCATGTAAATTATGCAACACCAGAAATCGACAATCTTCCTGATGGGCTGGCGCCATGCACATGGTCACCTGTGTCCAGAACTGGGGCTTATTTTTAGCCAAAGGTGTAGCATCAATGCCCCTTAAAGGAATAGGGTTCTGCAAAGACTGCAAAGGAAAACCACAATGCCTGGCAAACTCAAAGTCCATTAAGTTCAAGGCGGCACCTGAATCCACAAACGCCATGACAGAAAATGATGATAATGAGCAGATCAAGGACACAGATAATAAAAATTTAGGTTGTACAGTACTGATGGTAAATGAACTAGCGATCCTCTTTGTACGCCTAGGGCAGACTGAAATGACATGAGAAGCATCGCCACAATAAAAACACAACCTATTCTGACGTCTGAATCCCTGTTGTTCCGTTCTAGACAGAATCCTATCCCACTGCATTGACTCAGGCATCTGCTCTGAGGACAACGCCACAGCGCGCACAGTTCTGCGCTCCCGCAAACGCCGATCAATCTGAATGGCCAGAGACATAGAATCACTCAGACCGAAAGGCGTGGGAAACCCCACCATAACATCTTTAACGGATTCAGAAAGACCCTTTCTGAAAATTGCCGCCAAAGCATCATCATTCCATTTAGTCAACACAGACCATTTTCTAAATTTCTGACAATACAATTCTGCCGCTTCTTGACCCTGAGACAGGACCAACAAGATCTTCTCCGCTTGATCCACAGAATTTGGTTCATCATATAATTATCCTAAAGCCTGAAAAAAGGCGTCTACATTAAGCAAGGCCGGATTCCCAGATTCCAGTGAAAATGCCCAATCCTGAGGATCACCACGCAGCAGGGAGATGACAATTTTAACCTGCTGAATGGAATCACCAGAGGATCGAGGTCTCAGAGCAAAAAACAGTTTACAGTTGTTTTTAAAACTCAAAAATTTGGACCTGTCCCCAAAAAACAAATCAGGAGTAGGAATCTTAGGCTCTAAAACTGGAGTCTGGACAATATAATCAGAAATCCCTGAACATCCATGCTAGCACAAGACTCCTCAGCCACCCAGAGAAAAAGAGGGAAGAAAAGACAAAGCAGGCTACAGAAACAAAAATGTCTCTTTCTTCCCTTCTTCTGAGATGCATTTAACTCATTGTGGGCCAGTTGTACTGTTATGATCCGGTGACCTTGGAGCCGCATGAGACTTTCTCAGGAGTAGGTGGAACCTGTACTGACTGCAAGCCCTAATCTGTCACCGCAACTAGAAGTAGCCGTGGGGTGTACCTAACACATCCTAGACACCTCGACACAGCCGGAGGACTAAATACCCCTATAGATGGAAATGGGAATTCTATCTTGTCTCAGAGCAGAACCCCAAAGGATAGGCAGCCCCCCACAAATATTGACTGTGAGTATTAGAGGAAAGACACACGCAGGCAGAAATCAGGATTTAGCAAAAGAGGCCACACTAGCTAAACAGGAAAGGATAGGACAGAATGCTAAGCGTTCAGTATTAAAACCCTAAAAATATCCACAGCAGATAATACAAAAATTCCACCATCTAACTAAAGACATGGAATGTATATCTGCCTCTCCTGAGAATCCAACTTGACTGAAATATCCAAACACAGTCTAAGCTGGACAAGAAAAAACATTGAATAGTACTGAATTGTAAAGCACACAGCATGTGTGCTGTAGAAACAAAACCAGACACTTATCTTTGCTGATTTGGCAGCAGGGCAGGAGGAACCAGACAGAGATGCAAAACCTCCAAGAACAATGGACAACTGGCAAGGGCTAATGAATCCTGCACACCTAAATATCCCAGTCACAGCTGCAATCAGCAGGGACACCTGCCCCGCATTGCAACCCAGGGACAACTGCATTACTACCAACAACCACTGGAGGGAACCCAAGAGCAGAATTCACAACAGGCCACACTGCTGACACAGACATAAAAAAGCAAGACTGAAGTTTGCCAAATTATATGTGAGTAAGCCAAAGTCCTTCTGGGAAAGCGTTGTATGAACAGATGAGACCAAGATACAGCTTTTTGCTACGGCTTATCATTCTACTGTGTACTGAAAACAGAATGAGGCATGCAAAGAAAAGAACAAAGTACCTACAGTCAAATATGGTGGAGTTTTAAATATGTTTTGAGGTTATTTTGCTGCCTTTGGCACTGAGTGCTTTGCGTGCAAGGCATCATGAAATCTGAAGTCTGGTGGCTACCAATGTTAAAATGTAGTGCCTAGTGTCAGAAAGTTCGGTTTGTGTCCTAGGTCATGGGTCTTCCAGCAGGACAATGAACCAAACGGACTTCAAGAAGCACCCAAAAATAGATGGAAACAAATTGCTGGAGAGTCCTGAAGTGGCCAGCAATGAGTCTGGATCTATATCCCATTGAACACCTGTGGAGAGATCTTAAAATTGCTTTTGGGAGATGGCGCCCTTCAAATATGAGAGACCTGGAGCAGTTTGCAAAAGAGTGGTCCAAAATTCCTGTTCAGAGGTGTAAGAAGATTGATGGTTATAGGAAGCGATTGATATCAGTTACTTTATTGCTAAGAGTGTGTAACTAAATATTAAGTTGAGGGTGCCAACAATTTTGTACGGACCATTTTGGGGGTTTTGTGTGAAATTATGTCCAAATTTACCTTTTTTTCTATTTAGTGTTGTTCCAATACACACAAAGGAAATAAACGTGTACAACAAAACATGTGTAATTGCAATTATTTTCTAGGAGAATAACTTCTTTTTCTGGAACAGTTTCAAGGATGCCAACACTTTTGTCCATGACTGTATGTATGAACCCTTCCTACTGTATGTATTTGTACCACAAGGTACTGTTTGTGCATAGCATACATGTACCACTGATATACACAACCGTCACAGCCAATAATGGAGCTCAGTATGTGTATTGATTGAAAATGTGTTTTTTTTTCTTCTATATTAAAGGTGTGGTCCAAAACCAATATTGATGTTCTAAAAATCTCTCGTTTTACCTCATTATTTATTTTAATAGCAAAGTCGTTTTTTTAGTTTGGATTAATTAAACAATTGCTACCTTCCTTCACAAAAAACAATAAGCACCTGCTTCCATTTTGAGAAAACTAGGTTTGAGAATCCGTAATGCATGCTGGGACACTCAAACGGGACGTTATCAGTGGCCAGAGGCTGTGGTCAGTGCCACAGCCTTTTTCCACACCCTAAAACACATAGTCATCAGTGATGTCCATTACAGGGGCTTGGCTAGTCCCTCCTCTAGTGAGAAAGCCTTGGTTGTCGTATTCTCATTATGAGCTCCCTTCTTATTATGCAGTATTATTCTTAGTGCAAAGTGACAATGCTCTTCCTCGCCAGCTTTAATTAGTAATGACAAGCCGGCAACAGAGTGCACTGTCAGTGCGCATTACAAGGAAAGAGCTTAGCAAGCAGAGACCAGCCCCGCCCTTGAAAGTAACAGCATATTGTGATCACTTGTTGCCTATGTAGTCATGACAAGTTAATTTGGTTACCCATAGATGCTACCTTTTCCTCAAATTTTCTCAAAATTTTTTTTCAAGAGGTCCCTCAGCTTCACTAGAATACTAGAGTTAATCTGTGACATGTGAAAGGTGAAGATCCCTTTTTCTGAAACAACTCAATCATTCCAACATTTGGTAGCACTTTGCCTTTATTTGTGTGCACATAAATGTTTATTGATGTCAATTATTTTAATAATGAGACCATTCTGTGGGTGTATTTAAATGCGCACATATTTAATTAAATACAGTTGTGTGAAAAAGTGTTTGCCCCCTTCCGATTTCCTATTCTTTTGCATGTTTGTCACGCTTAAATGTTTCAGACCACCAAACAAATTTAAATATTAGACAAACATAACATAAGTAAACACAAAATGCAGTTTTTAAATGAAGGTTTTTATTATTAAAGGAAAAAGAAACCCAAACCTACAGGGCTCTGTGTGAAAAAGTGATTACACCCACTACCCCACTTAAAACATAAATTAACTGTGGTTTATCACATCTTTGGGAAGCTGACTTCAAATTCCGTAGCCACACCCACACCTATTCTTAGCCAAGAAATCACTTAAATCGGAAAGGACTGGCAAAGTGAAGTAGATCAAAAGATCCTCAAAAGTTAAACTTCAGGCCGCGATCCAAAGAAATTCTGGAACAAATGATAAACAAAATTGAGATCTATCAGTCTGGGAAAGGTTGTAAAGCCATTTCTCATGGACTTGGGACTGCAGCGAACCTCAGTGAGAGCCATTATCAACAAATAGCGAAAACATTTAGCAGTGGTGAACTTCCCAGGAGTGACCGGCTACCAAATTTATCCCAAGAGTGGAGCGATGACTTATCTAAGAGGTCACAAAAGACCCCACAACAACATCCAAAAAACTGTAGACCTCACTTGCCTCAGCTAAGGTCAGTGTTCATGACTCTACCATTAAAAAGAGCCTGGGCAAAAATGTCCCAAATGGCAGAGTTCCAAGATGAAAACCACTACTGAGCAATAAGAACATATAGGCTTGGCTCAGTTTTTCCATAAATCAACTTGATGATCCCCTAGACTTTGGGGAGAATACTCTGGAATAGCAAGACAAAAGTTGAGATTTTTGAAAGGTGCATGTCCCATTACATCTGGCATAGAAGTAACACAGCATTTCATAAAAGGAACATCATACCAGTAGTAAAATATGGTGGTGGTAGTATGATGGTCTGGGGCTGTTTTTCTGCTTCAGGAGCTGCATGACTTGCTGTGGTAAATGGAATCATGAATTCTGCTGTCTACCAAAAAATCCTGAAGGAGAATGTCCGGTCATCTGTGACCTCAAGCTGAAGCACACGGGTTATGCAGCAGGACAATGATCCAAAACACACCAGCAAGTCCCCCTCTGAATGGCTTAAGAAAAACAAAATGAAGACTTTTTGGAGTGGGCTAGTCAAAGTCCTGACCTTAATCCGATTGAGATGCTGTGGCATGACTTTTAAAAAGGCAGTTTATGCTACGAAATCCTCCAATGTGGCTGCATTATAACAATTCTGCAAAGCTAAATAGTCCACAATTCCTCCATTGAGTTGTAAAAGACTTATTGCCAGTTATCGCAAACTCTTGATTGTAGTCATTATTGCTAAGGGAGGCCCAACCAGCTATTAGGTTTAGGGGGCAATCACTTTTTCACACAGGGCCCTTTGGGGTTGGATTTCTTTTCTTCTTAATAATAAAGACCTTCATGGAAAAACGACATTTTGTGTTTACTTGTGTTATCTTTGTCTAATATTTACATTTGTTTGGTGATCTGAAACATTTAAGGATGACAAACATGCAAAAGAATAGAAAATCGGGAAGGGGGCAAACACTTTTTCTCACAACTGTATGTCTTTGTGTTGAATGTGCCTATTTTACATATATGTCATGTCTAAGCTATGCATAGAGCTACTCAGCATGTGTTTTATTGGCATATTTTAGCTTTATTGCAGTCATTGTGTGTTCTCCAACATGTAACTAAGATAATTATCATTATTTTGTCTTGGTCTCCACAGCTGCTTTCTGGGGTGATATTGCCTTGGATGAAGAAGACTTGAAATGGTTTCAAGTAAACAAATCTATTAATTCAGGAGAACCAAGAAATAACTATACGGGAGTTACTGCAGGTTAGTGATAATAAAAATCTGTTTATTTTCAGTTCATCAATTTTAATGGTTTCACATAATAATATTCATCTGTTTAGTGCAACACAAGGGCTTATAATGTGCAGTATTTTTTTAACGTGAACCTGTCAGGTCAAAAATTGATTTTAAATGAAGCACATGTCTTTGTAGGAGAGCTTGCCTTAAAGGGAAGGTGCCATCAAAAAAATTTTTTTTACAGCAATTGTAAAAATGTAAAGAATTAATGTTTACATTTTCTTAAAAAATATTATCATTTGTTTATAATTTAGTAAAATATGAAAAATAATTTGAAAAGTTTTGGAATTTCCACTTTTAAACACTAGGGGGAGCAGCTGCTGAAATTTCAGAAAAACCTAGTGTACAACTAGCTCACATTACTGCACTGCAGTAATTATGGGCGGAGTCTGCTGACGTGTGTGATGTCTCCTCTCCTCCCCTTCTGGGTGTCTGCTAAGGGATGAGAGGATGATATTCAGGAACCCAGTGAGCAGCCATTTTGTTGGTGACTGCAGAGTAAGGCTGCCGTCACACTAGCAGTATTTGGTCAGTATTTTACCTCAGTATCTGTAAGCCAAAACCAGGAGTGGAACACTTAGAGAAGTATAATAGAAACATATGCACCACTTCTGCATTTATCACCCACTCCTGGTTTTGGCTTACAAATACTGAGGTAAAATACTGACCAAATACTGCTAGTGTGACGGCAGCCTTAGGCTACTTTCACACTAGCGTTGTTTGCAATACGTCGCAATGCGTCGTTTAGGAGAAAAAACGCATCCTGCAAAGTTGTCTGCAGGATGCGTTTTTTCCCCATAGACTAACATTACCGACGCATTGCGATGTATTGCCACACGTCGCAACCGTCGTGCGACCGCCGCCACAAAAAAACGTTACATGTAACTTTTTTTGTTTGTCAAGTCCCACCATTTTCGACCGCGCATGCACGGCCGAAACTCCGCCCCCTCCTGCCCGGACCTTGCAATGGGGCAGCGGAAGCGTTGTAAGACTGCTTCTGCTGCCCACGTCAGACATTTCTTTCACATCATGCGTCGGTACGTCGGGCTCCTCAGATCCTGTCTTGGCGATGTGTGAAAGTGAGACGACAGGCGCAGTCTGGGGTGACGCTGGGGGGAAATGTAGCCATATAGTAACGATAAAAATGAGACCCCTCTCTAAAGCTGCCTCACCAGCCCTGACTGCACCTAACTGGAGGTCATGCTGCCCCCTCTATTACCCCAGACCCGCGTGCAGGTGCTCAGCCAGAACCACCATAGAATGGGTCCGCTTTCTGAAGATAATACTGCCATAGTGTTCTCACATAATACCACCATATAGATCACACATAATACCGCCATATAGATCACACACAATACTATCAAATAGATCACACAATACTGTCATACAGTTCACATAATACCACCATATAGATCACACATACCGCCAGTGTTCTCGCATACCGCCATATAGATCACACAATACCGCCACATACTTCTCACAATGCCGCCATATAGATCTCACATAATACCGCCATATAGATCACACACAATACCACCATATAATTCTCACAATTCTGATCAAGCATAATACCACCATACAGATCACATAATACCGTCATATAGATCTCACATAATGCCATAATACAGCATGACCCCTGCAGCTCCTGTTATCGCACCCATAGAGTTGTGTGTGCAATGGGGAAAGACATGCAGGGGGGAAAGGAATGCATAGGAGAGGATTAGATACACTGTTCACCAGACAGTATCACACAGGATAGGATTAGATACACGGCTCAGCATAGTATCACACAGGATAGGATAAGATACACGGCTCAGCAGAGAGTATCACACAGGAGCAGATTAGATACACGGCTCAGCAGTCAGTATTCCACAGGAGGATTAGATACGCAGGTCAGCACAGTATAGGATTAGATACACAGGTCAGCATACAGTATTACACAGTATAGGATTAGATACACAGCTCAGCACAGTATCACACAGGAGAGGATTAGATACACAGCTCAGCAGTCAGTATCACACAGGACAGGATTAGATACACGGCTCAGCAAACAGTATCATACAGGATAGGATTAGATACACGGCTCAACATAGTATCACACAGGATAGGATTAGATGCATGGCTCAGCACACAGTATCACACAGTATAGGATTAGATGCACGGCTCAACATAGTATCACACAGGAGAGGATTAGATACACGGCGCAGCAGACAGTATCATACAGGATAGGATTAGATACACGGCTCAGTATCACACAGGAGAGGATTAGATGCATGGCTCAGCATAGTATCACACAGTATAGGATTAGATGCATGGCTCAGCATAGTATCACACAGTATAGGATTAGATGCATGGCTCAGCATAGTATCACACAGTATAGGATTAGATGCACGGCTCAGCATAGTATCACACAGTATAGGATTAGATACACAGGTCAGCATACAGTATTACACAGTATAGGATTAGATACACGGCTCAGTTAGTATCACACAGGAGAGGATTAGATGCATGGCTCAGCATAGTATCACACAGTATAGGATTAGATGCATGGCTCAGCATAGTATCACACAGTATAGGATTAGATGCATGGCTCAGCATATTATAACACAGTATAGGATTAGATGCATGGCTCAGCATAGTATCACACAGTATAGGATTAGATGCATGGCTCAGCATAGTATCACACAGTATAGGATTAGATGCATGGCTCAGCATAGTATCACACAGTATAGGATTAGATGCATGGCTCAGCATAGTATCACACAGTATAGGATTAGATACACGGCTCAGCATAGTATCACACAGTATAGGATTAGATACACAGGTCAGCATACAGTATTACACAGTATAGGATTAGATACACAGCTCAGCACAGTATCACACAGGAGAGGATTAGATACACAGCTCAGCAGTCAGTATCACACAGGACAGGATTAGATACACGGCTCAGCAAACAGTATCATACAGGATAGGATTAGATACACGGCTCAACATAGTATCACACAGGATAGGATTAGATGCATGGCTCAGCACACAGTATCACACAGTATAGGATTAGATGCACGGCTCAACATAGTATCACACAGGAGAGGATTAGATACACGGCGCAGCAGACAGTATCATACAGGATAGGATTAGATACACGGCTCAGTTAGTATCACACAGGAGAGGATTAGATGCATGGCTCAGCATAGTATCACACAGTATAGGATTAGATGCATGGCTCAGCATAGTATCACACAGTATAGGATTAGATGCATGGCTCAGCATAGTATCACACAGTATAGGATTAGATGCATGGCTCAGCATAGTATCACACAGTATAGGATTAGATGCATGGCTCAGCATAGTATCACACAGTATAGGATTAGATACACGGCTCAGCATAGTATCACACAGTATAGGATTAGATGCATGGCTCAGCACACAGTATCACACAGGATAGGATTAGATACACGGCGCAGCAGACAGTATCACACAGGATAGGATTAGATACACGGCTCAGCATAGTATCACACAGTATAGGATTAGATGCATGGCTCAGCACACAGTATCACACAGGATAGGATTAGGTACACAGCTCAGCAAAGTATCACACAGTATAGGATTAGATGCATGGCTCAGCATAGTATCACACAGTATAGGATTAGATGCATGGCTCAGCACACAGTAGAGGATTAGGTACACAGCTCAGTTAGTATCACACAGGAGATGATTAGATGCATGGCTAAGCAGACAGTATCACACAGGAGAGGAGTAGATACACAGCTCAGTAACATACATGGGAGGAGATAACTGCTCAGAGTCAGCACCACAAAGGAGAGGATTAGATTCCCTCTCCCCCTCCCCACTGATACTCACGGCTGCCTGCTGAGTGCTTCTCCCTCCCGTCCATGGTCTCCTCCTCCTCCTATGACTGCAGGGCTCCTGCGATTATCCTGGGAAGCTGGCCTAGAGCTCACAGCTGCAGTGTGAGCTCCAGGAAGATGGCGCTGGTCTCCTGCCTCTGCCGTGCTGTGGACGGCTCAGGGGGCGTGGCCAGACCAGAGCAGGGAGCAGCTTATAATGGTAGGTATAGAGTCGGCTCCCGACCGCAGTCCCCTATGCCCTGGGCTGCCGTAAATGCAGAGTGTAAGTGACGTGCAGCTTCACTTACACTCCTGCAAAGCAAAATGGCGGCGCCCAGTGGCTTAAAAAAAAATTAATAATAAAAAAAATTTTAAAGTTAAAAAAAGGAAGTTTGTATGAAAAATAATTGTTTATATAAACAATTATTTTTAATACAAAAAATAAAATGCGGCACCTTTCCTTTAAGAGCTGTACCTTTAGTTTAACAATCTGTGGGAACGTTTTGGAGAAAACCTTCTTTAGGTTCACATACAAATGAGGTGCAGTATTGTGGGCAGGTGTAATGCTGTCTCATCAATCATTACAATGTGGACGGAGGGCAGAACTGTCGGAGGGTGTGTGTTCTTGAATGCATAACCCTGCCCATGGTGCTCTGATCATAGAAATTTGCAGCTGAACCAAAATGTTTTTCTCTAAAACTAGCCAACAGACAGATTTTTTTAACTAAAGGTATGGCTCTTATGAAGGTCCGAGCGAGTAAAGGTCCATTTATACTGTACAGCTAGATCATGGTAATCGAGTGATCCTAGGCGTGACTGTTTCATGATATGTAAATTACCTATTCAGCGAGGAAGAGGACTTGAACTCTATAGCGCCACCTGTTGGAAGCAGCGATCCTACAAGTCACTATTGACCCTTTAACGAGTTTTGCAATATGACGTAGGATAAAAGCTAACAGGTTGTCGATCACAAAACGAAAGCCGATAAGCTATTTTGCTGATCGGTGGTCATTTAATAGAAAATTTACAAAGTCAAACCATGCTTCAGATGAAACTGAATGTTCTGAAGTAGATTGTTGGTGCACATAGGCGGCCATTGTATGTGCAGACCATAAGATCATTGCACCCGACGAACAAGCAGTGCATGTCTAAAGTGCGGTATGACTGTGTAAGCAGATTATTAAAGGGAACCTATCACCCCGTTTTTTAAAGATTAGATAAAAATAGTGTGAAATAGGGGCAGAGCTGGGCTTTACATTAGTGCCTCTTTGGTGCCTTTACACCCCCGTTAGGCTGCCGAAATACCTTAGTGAAGTGTCCGTTTTGTCCTGTCACTCAAGCTGGTCAGGTCGGATGGGCGTGGTCACAGCGCTGTTTGTCCCCCAGGATCCTGCTCATCATTACGTTGGTGGCGTAGTGGTGTGCGCATGTCCAGCAGATGAATCCACTGCCCAGGAGATGAATAACGGCGCGGTCTTCGCTATTCAGCCGTTTACCGGTGGGCGCAGCCATCTTTCCTGTGGCCGCGCCTGCGCAGATGGAGCGCTCTGCTGCCCGGGGCTTCAGGAAAATGGCCGCCGCAATCTCCATCTGCGCACGTGCGGAATCCCGCGGCCATTTTCCTGAAGCCCCGGGCAGCAGAGCGCTCCATCTGCGCAGGCGCGGCCACAGGAAAGATGGCCGCGCCCACCGGTAAACGGCTGAATAGCGAAGACCGCGCCGTTATTCATCTCCTGGGCAGTGGATTCATCTGCTGGACATGCGCACACCACTACGCCACCAACGTAATGATGAGCAGGATCCTGGGGGACAAACAGCGCTGTGACCACGCCCATAGGACCAGACCAGCGTGAGTGACAGGACAAAACGGACACTTCACTAAGGTATTTCGGCAGCCTAACGGGGGTGTAAAGGCACCAAAGAGGCACTAATGTAAAGCCCAGCTCTGCCCCTATTTCACACTATTTTTATCTAATCTTTAAAAAATGGGGTGATAGGTTCCCTTTAAACAACCACAAATCAGCAAATAAGTCACTGGATGGCCTGCATTTAGTGCCATTTATTGTCAGGTTGAAACGCACATTTACATGCTCATCTAACTCAAGCACACCTATAGAGAATAAATAAAGACCACATGAATGTGCGGCCACCACTTTATTCTGATTAGACATTTCTGAGCTCCATACTTGGGAACGGTCTGGGTAACAGCATTCAGCCCCCATGAACCCATAAGGTATAGTGATGAGAGAATATACTCGTTGCTCAGGTTTTCCCCAAGCACGCTGGGTGGTCTCCAAGTATTTGTTAGTGCTCGGAGATTTAGTTTTCGTCACTGCAGCTGCATGATTTACAGCTGATAGCTTGAATACATGTGGGGATTCCCTAGCAACCAGGCAACCCCACATGTACTCAGGCTGGCTAGCAGCTGTAAATCATGCAGCGCGTCAACAAAAACTAAATCTCCGAGCACTAAGAAATACTCGGAGACCCCCCGAGCGTGCTCGGGAAAACCTGAGCAACGAGTATACTCAGTCATCACTAATAAAGTATCATCTATCCCGTGATTATGTTTCAACTGTAAGGCCATGTGCACACGTTCAGTATTTTTTGCGTTTTTTTCGCGTTTTTTCGCTATAAAAACGTGATAAAAACGCGAAAAAAACGCTAACATATGCCTCCTATTATTTACAGTGTATTCCGCATTTTTTGTGCAAATGTTGCATTTTTTTCCGCGAAAAAATCGCATCGCGGAAAAAAAAGCAACATGTTCATTAAAAATGCGGAATTGCGGGGATTCCGCACACCTAGGAATGCATTGATCTGCTTATTTCCCGCACGGGGCTGTGCACACCATGCGGGAAGTAAGCAGATTATATGCGGTTGGTACCCAGAGTGGAGGAGAGGAGACTCTCCTCCACGGACTGGGCACCATATAATTGGTCAAAAAAAAAGAATTAAAATAAAAAATAGTCATATACTCACCTTCGATGGCCCCCGGAGTGTTCCCGCCTCTCACCGCTGCATGCTGCCGCTTCGGTTCCTATAGATCGTGTGGTTCAGGACCTGCGATGACGTCGCTGTCTTGTGATTGGTCGCGAGACCGGTCATGTGACCGCTCACGTGACCGCGACGTCATCGAAGGTCCTGAACCACACCATCTATAAGAACGGACGCCGCTGAGGATATCGGCTGTCTGCAGAGGGTGAGTATAACCATTTTTTTATTTTTTTTATTATTTTTAAACATTCTATCTTTTACTATAAATGCTGCATAAGCAGCATCTATAGTAAAAAGTTGGTCACACTTGTCAAACACTATGTTTGACAAGTGTGACCAACCTGTCAGTCAGTTTTCCAAGCGATGCTACAGATCGCTTGAAAAACTTTAGCATTCTGCAAGCTAATTACACTTGCAAAATGCTAAAAAAAAGCGAAAAAAACGGGGAAAAAACGCAAAAAAAAAATATGCGGATTTCTTGCAGAAAATTTCCGGTTTTCTTCAGGAAATTTCTGCAAGAAATCCTGATGTGTGCACATACCCTAAAGGGTTTTCTGGACTCACCAACTATTGACCCATTGTAAAGCCCGTGAGAAGTGAAGAAACTTCACAATTTACTTACTGTTAAAATTTGGATCTTTGAGCTGTCATTTGACCTTCAGCACTTTAGCTCCTATCTACGGTCTGTACAAAGTACAGAGAGATCCTGTCTGCTGTGAATGAAAAGGAGCCTGTTAAGGTACCTTCACACGAAGCGACGCTGCAGCGATAGCGACAACGATGCCGATCGCTGCAGCGTCGCTGTTTGATCGCTGGAGAGCTGTCACACAGACCGCTCTCCAGCGACCAACGATGCCGAGGTCCCCGGGTAACCAGGGTAAACATCGGGTTGCTAAGCGCAGGGCCGCGCTTAGTAACCCGATGTTTACCCTGGTTACCAGCTTAAAAGTAAAAAAAACAAACAGTACATGCTCACCTGCGCGTCCCCCAGCGTCTGCTTCCTGACACTGACTGAGCTCCGGCCCTAACAGCACAGCGGTGACGTCACCGCTGTGCTTTCACTTTCACTTTAGGGCCGGCGTTCAGTAATGTCAGGAAGCAGACGGCAGGGGACGCGCAGGTGAGCATGTACTGTTTGTTTTTTTTACTTTTACGCTGTTAACCAGGGTAAACATCGGGTTACTAAGCGCGGCCCTGCGCTTGGTAACCCGATGTTTACCCTGGTTACCAGTGTAAAACATCGCTGGTATCGTTGCTTTTGCTTTCAAACACAACGATACACGGCGATCGGACGACCAAATAAAGTTCTGGACTTTATTCAGCGACCAGCGACATCACAGCAGGATCCTGATCGCTGCTGCATGTCAAACGAAACGATATCGCTAGCCAGGACGCTGCAACGTCACGGATCGCTAGCGATGTCGTTTCGTGTGAAGGTACCTTTAGTCAAACACAGCATACAAAAGGCAGGACTCAGACAAGTGTGCTCTGAACAATGATATCACGGAGTTGTTTGTAGTTATCCTAGGCTAGTAGTGATGTCTACAGGGAGGATGAGCCTACAGTTAGTGCACAGGCTGCACAGAGAAGAATATGAACTGGTGACTTTGGCCAGAGGGGATGGTGCTGGGCATGTCAAGGTGCTAGTTTAATTACAATAAATAAATACATTAGATGACTCATATCTGTCATACCGTACCCTGAGCCTGTATAGTGCCAGTGTCAGCACGTAACAATACTGTCTGCGACATTATGGATAGCTGGAGATTTTCAGAATGCCACATGTGAAGTGAAATGGGAGAAATGTCGACAGTGTTACCAACATTTTTATTATTTTTGACCGTTTCTCAAAAATCACAAACGGCCAACTTTTTTGTACCAATACATAAGAAAACCATAATAAATCTTTAACATTTTAAATGATACAAGTCTGCAGCCCATAATTCTGATGTGAACACATTAGTTGCATTCACTGTGAAATGTAAGATGATGATGCTTAAAAAAACTTAATAGATGCATACATTTTTTTTACAGATAGGGGAAAAATGTCCCCTATTTTTACGGACTGTTGACAAATTTTTTGGACAAATCCTGAATGTTAGGAGGGAGAAACTGGGCAGCAAATTATCCATCATGAAACTGTATAGAGGTCTCAGGATGGTGCTTTGTTTGTAGAGTCGGTGAGCACAGAGGGTGCGACTGTGTTAGCTGTGGGACACATAGAGCTCTGGAATGGAAGACTGAGCACATTGCCACTTGGGACATGTACTGTGGAGGCCCATATTGCTGGCAGGGAGTTCAGTATGTAAAAAAGTTTTGACCACCAGGATGGATGTGGGTGATTATAGGGGAGCTAAAAAGGAAAATAAAGGTAATGGGGTATTTTGGGTTCTCACTACAGGAACAAACAGATTGTTTTTTTGTTGTTGTTTCCAGAAAATCCCTTAAATGTCAGTTATCCTTTATATACTGTTAGCCTAAGTTTATGACTTGACCAAGCACCTGTCATAATACTTTGGTACCATTCTTGACTAGTTACGGTATTTCTTTAACATTTTATTGGGTTAAATTATGATGATGCAGTCGTGACATGTTGCATTGGATGATACATTAATCGAAAACCAACAAGAAGCAAAATCCTATACGCTACTGTAACTAACTAAATAAGTAGAAAAGCAACAGTGCATTTAAATAACATAGGGTTCTTAGTAATACTGTATTTGAGCATAAAAGCATAAAAAGCCATCCCACCATCGGCAAGGCGACCCTGCTCGTAATTGTCCTACACTGTTTGTCTAATATTAAAAACCTTACCATGTGTCAGAGTTGACCTCAGTGTATGAATAAGGGCAGACAAAGGACCGGGTCCCGAACTGTGGACATCAGTCTTGGGAAGCTACCATATTTAAATTCAATATCCAGCTCAAGGAAGGGAGGCCACACCATGGCTTGCACAAAATGCAAAAATACAAAGAAGAAACACAAAGAAAGGTGTAAGTTGGCATTAGTGATGAGCGAATATACTCGTTACTCGAGATTTCTCGAGCACGCTCGGGGTCCTCTGAGTATTTTTTAGTGCTCGGAGATTTAGTTTTCTTCGCCGCAGGGCGGTGCCTGGTTGCTAAGGAATCCCCACATGTAATCAAGCTGGCTAACAGCTGTAAATCATTCAACTGCGGCGCTGAAAACTAAATCTCCGAGTACTTACAAATACTCGGAGGACACCCGAGCGTGCTCGGGAAATCTCGAGTACCGAGTATATTCGCTCATCACTAGTTGGTATACATGCAGCACATAAACACATGTTCAAATTTGCCATTAAACAGACAAAACCTACAAGAAACAAAATAATCATATGTCGTGCTGCAACTAAATAAGTAAAAAAGCCAAAGTGCATTCAAGTAACATCGGGAATATAGAGATCTACTCCAGGAATAGCATTGATTTTATTGGAGAATGTCTTCGTGATATGATGACGTCCATTAAGCGATGCACAAAGCATTTCACTTTTTACATACTAAAAGATACTATGTAACTTTTTATTTATATGCAATGACTTCTTGTTATCTATGGGAGCCCAAGGCCACTCGGTTATTGTGGTAATCCAACCCGTGATTCGCTGAATTTCACAGCTGTACTGAAAATACATATACAGATCCTTCTGGTGCTTGGTTGGCATCAATCTTGCTTCAGCTCTTAACTATTTACTCCGACGAGAAGTGTCCATGAGTCTGACAGTCCTAGAATCCAGCCACCTGATTGTGATCTATCCATTCTGTCTCTGGTAGAGAGACAAGCAATTAGGGCATATTTTCCATGTAAAATACTGGTGGCTATATAGTCTGCAATGCAGGAGTAGGAAAAAGACAAGAGTTTTGTGAAATATTGGTGCTATAGCTGGTAGAGCCAGTCCCATATGGCCTGTTCTGATGGGCAGTGCTATAGATGGGCTATTCTTTTCCAATAACTTTTGGACACCAGTGTAGCAGTAACTTTTCTGTGAGCTCTGTGCCTTACATAGTACTTTACACTGGTTATCGACTAATGGCCCCAATTTGTGACTAATATTTGCACTAACAATGGCATTTTACATGGAGAGACCTAACCCCATCCCTTTTTAAAGAATCAATCCCATCTCTATGTAGAAACAAGAAGTATTTTTTTCTCTGCATGAGTCATCATTAGAACTACAATTCTACCTCACTGTAAACGTCCCTGGCAGTGCACGATGCTAGTGTGAAAGTAGCCTAAGGCGTTGAAGAGGAGGTGGAGCTAGGCTGCCAGGCTCATGGCAAAGATGTAGAATTGTAGTTATAATGATTATGCATATATAAAGTTTAGAAAGATTCAACTAATCAGTTTTTAATCATGTGATGTCATAGACCTAATAGAAATGAGAAGAATTAGCTGGGTAGAAAGGCAAAATGTGTAATTGTAAGTACACAGTTCTATATAATATGATGATTGCAATATATTAAGAGGATAAAAACTTTGATGGGAGGAGGAGTGCTTTTTAACTATCCTATAGCTGCAATCCAAATAGCTAAGATTTGCATATCAAATGAAATGTCTGCTTTTATCAATGTTCAAAAGAATGGAAAAGGCTGCCTACGTAATGAATACCGTAGCTGCGGTTTCAATTTGTTGTTCTGTGGGCGTTAGAGGAATGTGTTTGCATGGAGCTAATCCAGCAATAGTAGGCATTCTGTCAGCCAGGAATGTGACCAGCTGCCAATATTAGCAAACATGCACTTACAAAATGCAAAGATTTTAGGATGTTTTTATGCCAATTAATAATTTTTCGCAAGTTTTTTAAATAAAAAATTGGAAGCTTGGTTTACATATACAGGTTCAGGGTGGGTGATGTGTTTACATGAAAAAGGATTGTCTCATTCATTATCAGATATTCCCCTGTAGAATAGAAATAATCGTTCTGAAATGGTTTTTTTAATTATTTTAAAAAATGTTCACAGCCATAGAGGAGATATACTATTTATTCCTTTATTTTATTTTATTTTCACCTGTAGATACAGTTTAAAGCATATAAACAACTTCTTTTATTTTTTTATTCAAACTGATTTTATTTATTTGAGCAATGAGAGGGGAGAGCACGGATGGAGATTGATTTGACAGCTAGCTTGCTTTTGAGATTGAGAATGAATGAACAAAGCAGCTTCCAGTGAACTATAATACGTGCAGGCTGCCAAAGAACAATAGGTAAATATTCACAATCAAGACCAATTGTATATTTTATATGTAAAAAAGGGCTTTAATCTTTCACATAATTACATAATGCATGCAATGCAATAAAAAAATTCAAAGGTGGAATTGGTCTTTAATTGTCAAAAATTGTCAATAGACTAATACAGCCAGATGGAGTGCGGCTATTCTTCTAGAGGCCAGGGGGGACAGGAAATGTATAGTACTATTGGTTCACAAGTATTTCTAGTTGGTTTAATAGCAAAGTCTTGGTGCAGTTGTAGAGTTGCTATGATTGATTATGATTGACGATGCTTAGTAATTACAGATGATAATCTCCCAATGCATCATGTAAACGCATCCAAAAGACCCCCATTCATCATGTAGTAAGATCCTGACGTTTGCATTTAACGGAAGGCTCTGATGGATGCTATTGCGTGGTATTAGTCATCCATGGGGCTCGGTTGTAAAAGAAGATTATGCACTCATCAACACTGAAATTACAACAGTAAGAAGGAACATTCATGGAATTATGAGACTCCCAGGACGGATAGACATGTTGATGATATTCAATTCATGGGAAAAAATAGAAACTACATTTTCGAAACATCTCGATTTATTCAGTATCGAGTATGTGCGACATATGCAGATATTCCCGCACTTGTACATCTTGGCTGCTATCAATGAGGTTATTGATGATTGTCTAAAAAATGTTCTGCCACACTGAATGCACTTGGGCAAATCTCAAGATCCGCTGCTGGCAGCTACCTTTACAATTGCTAAGCAATGTAATTATCGGCGAACGGTTATTCACTGAGTCACAAAAAAGAGATTTACAATTCATTTCTCTCTCCTCTGATATGAGCTAATTTTGAACGCAAGTGCTTGCTACTCGAGTTTGCATCAGGTGCTCGAGTATGCACGGAGTATCGCAGATCCCCACATATTTTTTTTATATCCAGGCACACAGGGCAAACTGGAGTAGCGAGCACTTGCGCTCAACACTAGTGATGACACATTCAATATGATGACCTAATGTTATCAAATTCTGTGTCCTACCTGTGGGTTTGAAATGCTCACTATATTCCCTGTGGAAGGTCGGCTAACTTAGCTGCTCCTTGAGGTAGACAAAGGCACACGTGTGGTTAAAGTCTCTGGGTGGTTTATTGCATCATAAACCAAAAACCCAAACTAGTAACAGAAAAACAGCCTCTCTCGCCCAAATGAAAATAAAACGTTCATATACAGTCCTGCCCAGTTCCTCTGGGACAACACATATGGCAGGAGCTAGCAGTGAGGAGGCTTCCTTTCCTCCACACACACAGACAGAGAAAAAACTAGCTGGACATTTAACTGTCTCCACAACCTGGAGGTGGAGATATGGTGGGTAGGCGTCCCGCCCATCTCTGACCTACCCACCATGAAAGCCATGCCCATATACCGACTGGATTGCTCTCACCACATATCATGCTGGAGAAAACACTTACGGCTTTCACATCACGCAGGAAAGCAACCTTTGCGACACATATCTCCCCTCATGTATGGCACCAGTGACTCTGTCACACCCTGAATAAAATCAGGGTGTAGTTTCCAAAATGGAGACACTTGTGGGGGGTTTCCACTGTTTAGGCACATCAGGGGGTCTCCAATCGTGACATGACGTTCGCCTTTGAATCCAGCCAATATTGCATTCAAATGGTGCGCCTTCCCTTCCAAGGTTTATGTTGATAGTAGAAATAGTTAAAGATTTTTTCTATAAAAAAAAAAAATATATATATATATATACATGTGCTTAAAAGAACTATGTTTTATCACTCACTAATATACTTCAATTATGCTAGAGGCTCCCATAATCAAGAATCCTCTACCATCCCTAGTTCATCGGCTCTACTTCCAGTCTTGTACTTAACATGCAAAAGTGTTTCCTAAGTGTGCAGGAGATCTGTTCTTTGTGGAAAGAGGGCTTTTAGCAGCTTTTTTTCAGTAGCCAATACAGCCCCCTTCTCAGTGACAGCAAAGAAGGGATTTGGCTTTTTCAGAGGAGCAGGCCCCTTCACATATAGCATTAGTTTTGTATCACAGGGAAGGAGCTACACTGCATTCCAAATTGTTATGCAAATTGGAGTTAAGTGTCATAAAGATGTAATTTTTTTTTTTTTCAAAATGTACAATAATAAATTATATTGTGGTATATTTGTTTTTCAAATAAACTCATGGATGGTATTGTGTCTCAGAGCTTATTGGATCACTGAAATAAATATCAAACTCCTGTGATAATTAGTTTGACAGGTGAGCCCAATTAAAAGTACTTAAGGGGAACCTGTCAGCAGGATTGTGCACAGTAAAGGTACCTTCACACGAAACGACTTTGTAACGATATCGCTAGCGATCCGTGACGTTGCAGCGTCCTGGCTAGCGATATTGTTTAGTTTGACACGCAGCAGCGATCAGGATCCTGCTGTGATGTCGCTGGTCGCTGATTAAAGTTCAGAACTTTATTTGGTCGTCCGATCGCCGTGTATCGTTGTGTTTGACAGCAAAAGCAACGATACCAGCGATATTTTACACTGGTAACCAGGGTAAACATCGGGTTACTAAGCGCAGGGCCGCGCTTAGTAACCCGATGTTTACCCTGGTTACCAGTGTAAAATGTAAAAAAACCAAACAGTACATACTTACATTCGCATCCCCCGCCGTCTGCTTCCAACACTGACTGAGCGCCGCAAAGTGAAAGTGAAAGCACAGCACAGCGGTGACGTCACCGCTGTGCCCTGCTACTGCCGGCGCTCAGTCAGTCAGTGCAGGAAGCGGACGCCGGGGGACGCGCAGGTGAGTATGTACTGTTTGGTTTTTTTACCCTGCGCTTAGCAACCCGATGTTTACCCTGGTTACCCGGGGACCTCGGCATCGTTGGTCGCTGGAGAGCGGTCTGTGTGACAGCTCTCCAGCGATCAAACAGCGACGCTGCAGCGATCGGCATCGTTGTCGCTATCGCTGCAGCGTCGTTTCATGTGAAGGTACCTTAACTTACACACAGTCATCTACTGCGCAGGCACGGGCGGTGCTATCTTGGAGGAAGACATTTTTTTCTTCTCCAAGATGGCGCCTGCACAATAGTAGCTATCTGATCTCTATACACACACCGATAGCTGCTACTGCGCAGGCGTGGCGGGCGCCATTTTCAAATTGATTTTTTCTTTTTTACTTGTGCAATAACATCAAGAACAGTAACACTAAACATGCGATTGTGCTGCAGTGCAGGTGCCATGGCAAGTACCTGCCTGCAGAAGGTTTTTTTCAATTTTAATATGTATATATAATATTCATTATCTAAACTAGGGGGCAGATCAGTGAGGGATCACTGACCTGTCAGCATGCATTATGAATAAATAATCAGAGCACCACATGAAGACCCCCCACACAGGCCAACCCTGAGCACGAGCATATCATTAACTAAAAACTGAAAATAAAGATTAAACAACCACAAGATGGATTTCATCAACCCAGGTGTTAGGGGTCGAGTTCCCGCCTCTGCACAGGGGGAATCTCGAACCACCTCCACTGCGGTCTCCCATTCTTCTCCAGCCGCAGTGGCGCCTGCTCAGCGGAGACATCGGTCTCAGCGTCTGCCTCAGCCTGATACTGTGCAGATAGTTACTGCTGCCTTTCCAGGCTCAGCCATTGTAGCCAGTATGGGTCAGCGGCGAGCAGACATCTCTGGGACTAAGTCCTGCTTTTCCCCTTCTGAGCATGCCCGGGGTAAGACCTCTCATTGGAGGTCGAGGGTCACATGCTCAGGTACTGTGGCAGCTCCCATTGGTCCTCTAGGAAGGTCCTGAAGTTACTGCATCTATAAAAGGTTTGCATGGCCGCACGGCCATGCCCTAGTATCAGCTTATGTTATGAGCTTTAGCTACTCAGTGGTCTTGTCTGCTTGTGGTCAGGGTTCGGCTTAAATAAGCCACTAGAATACCGGCACCTCTGGTGAGGAGTTTGTATGGTAAATTCAGGGCTGGCGTAAAGCCATTAGAATTCCGGCTCCACCGGAGAGGAGGTGTTTGTGTGCTTGCTACTCCCTGACCACTGATTGCTTTTGCTCTGTTAGGCAGCTGTGTTCCCCTGTGACGCTAACAGGGCACAGCGTTTTTCCTTCTGTTCAACTCTGTGAAGTAACAGAGTTCGCTTCTACCGCCATATTGTGTCACCATTTGCTAGCAGCAGGTTGGTCTCCTGCATGGTGGACCCCGGGCTGCAAACGCACCAATAATAATATCTAAATATACTCGGTGCGTTCCGCCAGCCCTAACACTGGGTATCATTGTAATCAGTATAACGGCACCTACCTGACACTGTATGTAGGTGCACAATCCTGCTGACAGGTTCCTTGTTCCACATTATTAAGCAGGCCACAGGTTTAAAGCAATATGAGAAAGAATAAGGATCTCTCTGCTGCCACAAAGCGCCAAATAGTATAATGCCATGGCCAAGGTATTATTATTAATTATTATTATAGCGCCATTTATTCCGTGGCGTTTTACATGTGAAAATGGGTATACATAACAAAAAACAAAGACAATAATCTTGAACAAAATGAGTCACCTATTGGTACAGGAGGAGAGAGGAACCTGCCCATGAAGGCTCACAATCTGCAAGGGATGGGTGAGGATTAGTGATGAGCGAGTGTACTCGTTGCTCAGGTGATCTCCGAGTATTTGTTAGTGTTCGGAGATTAAGTTTTCCTCGCCTCAGCTGAATGATTTACAGCTATTAGCCAGGCTGAGTGCATGTGGGGGTTGCCTGGTTGCTAGGGAATCCTCACATGTAATCAATCTGTATAGTAGCTGTAAATGATTCAGCTGAGGTGATGAAAACTTAATCTCCGAACATTAACAAATACTCGGAGATCACCCGAGCGTTCTCGGGAAAACCCGAGCAACGAGCACACTCGCTCATCACTAGTGAGGATACAATAGGTGAGGTCGTGCAGCGATTTGGTGGACAAGGGTTACCGCAGGTTGTAGGCTTGTTTGAAGAGGTAGGTCTTCAGGTTCCTTTTGAAGCTTTCCACGGTAGGCGAGATTCTGATATTTTGGGGTAGAGAGATCCAGAGTAGGGGGAATACAGAAACATTAGATATTTCACAAAAACGTAAGATTGATCATCGAATGTGAAGAGATTTATAGCTGATATAAACCACAGACTGGTTTGTGCAGATAAAGGCATTATGAGGAAGTCTTCTGCCAGACCAATTAATCGGATTAAGAGAGCAGCTGCTAAAATTCCATTACAAAGCAGCAAACAAGTATTTGAAGCTGCTGGATCCTCTGGAGTCCCACAAACCTCAAGGTATAGGCTCCTCCAGAGTCCAGAGGCTTGCAATTGTGAATAAACCTACTATTTGGCCACCCTTAAACATTGCTCACAAGCAGAAACTGTTTAATCTTGGGCCATTACATACAGGAAGACTAATTTTAAATCCATATTGTTTACTGTTGAGTAGTGTGCAACCCTGGATGGTCCAGATGGAAGTAGTGGATGGTTGGAGGGCTATCATGTTCCAACAAGGCTGTGATATCTGCAATGAATTGACGGAGTCGTGTTTTGGGCTGATATCATGGGTCCTTTTAGGGTCCCTGAAGGTGTGAAAATTACCTCAGTAAAGTACTGTATATACTGCAGTATAAGCAGAGATTTTCAGCACATTTTTTGTGCTGAAAACGTCCCGCACTGCTTATACTCGAGTGACCGTCTAGAGCAGTGTTTCCCAAACTCCAGTCCTCACGGACCCCAATAGGTCATGTTTTCAGGATTTCCTTAACATTGCACAGGTGATGGAAGTATCAGGAGTTCTCTCACTTGTGCAACACTATGGAAATCCTGAAAACATGAGCTGTTGGGGTCCGTGAGGACTGGAGTTTGGGAAATACTGGTCTAGAGGATGGAGGGGGAGCGGCAGAGCAGCGGTTCACAGAGGCAGGAGCCGGCTTGTATGCATGGCCCCCCAAAAAAGAGAAAAACTAATGATGCGGCCACCATCCTCTCCTGACCTCTAGCCTGTTGAGAACATTTTGGAGTATCACAAAAAACATTTATGAGGGTAGGAAGCAGTTCATATTCAAACAGCAGCTCTGGGAGGCTATTCTGACATGCTGCAAATAAATTCAAGCACAAACTATCCAAAGACTCAAAAGTTAAATGGAGGCTAGAATTATGAAGGTGATATCAAAGAAGGGGTCCTATGTTAACATGTAAAATGCCTGTTAAGATATTTTTGATTGGAAAAGCTGTTGATTTCAGTAAATGTGACCTCTTAATGCTGCAAATTCAACAAATGATCATTTTCAGTTCTTTGCAACCTATAAAATGGTTGAAAAAGCTGTTGTGCGTAATAATTTTGAACAGTGGATTTTGAGTTTTCTCTGACGCCCATGACGGCACCATGGAGAGAGGGGATCCGCCCACCAAGGACAGGAAACCTACAGTGTGCAGCGTGGAAAAAAAAAAAAAAAAAGCCGCATGCTGCCTCTCCCAGAATCTTCTCCAGAGAACGCCGGAGCTGAGCCCGGGGCTGAAACCCTCCTGGGGGGGTCCCTCAGCCACAGAGACCAATGAGCGGACGAGGCTCCTGGGAGGAGCCGCTTCCTCCCAAAGCGGAGGCACTCTGCGCCAATGCCGGCAAGCCACCGCTACTTCTGTTGCCAGGCCAGACTGATCTAGGTGGCGGGGGTTCCCTGCCTCGGCTGGCGTGGTATCCTGAGGCGCCACTGCTGGGGCAGCGGGCCTTTAGGGTGTGTGGAGGCGGCAAAGAGGAACGAGACATGCAACAGGCTGATTTCCTGGATCTCATGGGGCAGGAGAGAAAATCGTTGACAGCAATGCAGCATTTCTGATGGGACGCCGCTTCCCTTCATGATGGGCTCTCGGCGAAACCAGCTCCCCCTGTTTTTTTAGCAGGTATGGAGCCAGCACAGGTAAGTGCATGGTGGAATGTTCTGTTGATAGTCTCATGCCTTTGTGCCAAAGCTGTGCTAGAGCCTCATGTGCGAGGTATGGTTTCACATATACACAGCTAGGCCTTGGACCTCTAGGCTATAATAAGGCCATATGTCCAGGCTACATCTCATGATTTGACTTAAGTTAGTTGCATGCCTTGTCTGCACAGAGCCTTATGATTGGACTTCAGAGTGACTTTTTGGAAGCATGTTTTTCATTTTTTTTTTGGTTTGATAAACAGGGGTCTCACTTTTCTTTGCAACTTAACTACTCTATGCCTTGGGAGGCCACATGGTGTTAATGGAGCACTTTGTCTCCATGAAGACTGCCCTTCAGCTGCGGCTCATTAGTTAGCTCCTTCGGGTGGGGTCAGTCTGACAAATGAGATGTACTATTCAGAGTGGAGGCTTATCCGTATCTCTGAGAAATTGCTCTTTTGCTTGTAACTGTGGGCCTGTTTGGCATCTTCAAGCATGACTGTAGCTCTATGCATTATATTGTGTGCGGCTGGACATCATATGGCATTATAATAATTCTATGCATTATATTGAGTGCAACATGTTGCATCATGGTGCCTCTATGCATCGTATTGAGTGCCTCTGTGTGTCATATTGCATCATGGTGCCTCTATGCATCATACTGAGTGCCCCTGTGTGTCATATTGCATCATGATGCCTCTATGCATTATATTGCGTTTTTATCATATTGCATCATAGTGCTTCTATGCATGATATTCCGTGTCTCTGTGTATCATGTTGCATCATAGTGCTTCCATGCATTATATTACATGCCTCTATGTATCATATTGCATCATGGTGCCTCTGTGCATTATATTGCGTGCCTCTGTGCATCATATTGCATCATGGTGCCTCTATGCATCATACTGAGTGCCTCTGTGCATCATATTGCATCATAGTGCCTCTATGCATTATATTGCGTGTCTCTGTATCATATTGCATCATAGTGCTTTTATGCATTATATTGCATACCTCTATGTATCATATTGCATCATGGTGCCTCTATGCATTGTCATATTGCATCATAGTGCCTCTATGCATTATATTGCATGCCGCTGTACATCATATTGCATCATAATATTTCTATGCATTATATTGAGTGTAACATGTTGCATCATAGTACCTCTAGGCATCGTATTGAGTGCCTCTGCGCATTGTATTGCATCATAGTGCATCTATGCATCATACTGAGTGCCTCTGTGCTTCATATTGCATCATTGTGCCTCTATGCATCATATTGAGAGCCTCTGTGAATCATGTTCCATCATAGTGCCTTTATGCATCATATTGAGTGCCTCTGTGCTTCATATTGCATCAGTGCCTCTATGCATCATATTGAGTGCCGCAGTGCATCATGTTGCATTATAGTGCCTTTATGAATCATATTGAGTACCTCTGCTTCATATTGCATCATTGTGCTTCTAAGCATATTGAGTGCCTCTGTGCATCATGTTGCATCTTAGTGCCTCTATGCATCATATTCAGTGCCTCTGTGTATCATATTGCATCATAGTGCCTCTGTGCATCATGTTGTATTATAGTGTTTCATATTGCATCATGGTGCCTCTGTGCATCATATGGTGTCATAGTGCATCTGTACATCATATTGCATCATAGTGTTTCACAGTGCCTCTATGCATCATGTTGTATCGTATTGCATCATGTTGCATTATAGTGCTTCATATTGCCTTTATGCATTGTATTGCATCGTATTGCATTGTGGTGCTTCATTGTGCTTTTTTGCTTCATATTGCATCAGGGCTTCATAGCTCCTCTATGCATGAAAATGTGTGCTTTCGGGCATCTTATTGCATCATATTGCTTCAGTGCCCCTGTGCCTCAGGGGGTATCATTAGTGTCAGTGCCTCTGTGCTTCATAGTACTTCAGGCTTGGTGCCTTTTTTGCCTCTTGGTTAGACCTTCTGACTTATGCCTTGTTGCGCGGCTGCACGTCGTATCGTTGGCCTACCACTTCACATTTTTGTCATGGGCCCCAACTCTGGCTTATAGAGTCCTAGTGGTTTTGTACCCATTTCCAACTTCTGTTGATTCATTCTTTACAACAGGGCTTAGCCAAACAAACAGCTATGCTTGAATTGGCTTAGTAAATTAGCAGTTCTTCCGTATGGAACGGTTTTATCAACCTATAAAAGGACATACTACTATCCTGGGAGCAGAAAATACCAAGAGGTGGAAGGAAAGAATCCTTCCCAATTCCACATGCGACAATCAGGCTAGTTTCCTTGATTAACATCCAGTGGACAGATTCTCGTCCCATAAGTCTATTGTATTATGGTTACCAGGGATGGCATGTCTGCCTTTGGTACCTTGTGGCGAATCAGCACCTCTCTGGTGGGAAGAAACCTGCTTTTCTCTAGCCATAGAGTATGGCTACTCCCTCCATGGCTGTCTGGGTGGATAAATAACACTGACAAGCTTGCCTTGTAGGATATGTATATGTGTGTAATATCAGTAAAATAGGAGTGATGATCCACGTTTCCCTTTCAGCGCTTCTAATGAGAAGGCCAACTCTGGTAATGTCAGGAAATATTACCTGCTGGATTGTGTATTCCTTAGTTGCAATAATATCCAACCCTTGATTGGGGTTTAGACACCTAAGGATTCGGAATAGACGTGATCTCCTGGATAAGTAATGTGTGTACATCCTAATGCTCTGCCATTATCCATGTACTAACTGTTATTGGTTTCATCTTCCCGCAGTCCAGGACCGGAGGCTAGTGCGCATGCGTGGGGTGAGCACGCGCACCTATGACGCAAGCAGACGCCGCGGTGCATGACTGGGTAATCCAGTCTGAACAGGCACATGTCGCTTCTCCAAGTCCCCTCCTCGTGGAAATATAGTGCAGGTGGTCAGGGGCCGGTACTCTGAGCCCTAATATGTGGCAATGGTCAAAAGGCTGGTCACCCAGACTTCACTTGTGCAACTCCTCAGAATATTAACCATAATATTGATTGTGAATGTTTCCAAGACTGGAGAAGACCATATAGGAACCACCAAACTGCTGGGGGGGGGGGAAACCTGCAGGAACATCTTTTCAGATTCCAAGTTAGAAGAGGGAGTTTCCAATAACAGCTGTCTTAGAGTTTCTGACCAAGGGGTTGGAACAGGGGCTAGCCACAAATACTTTAAAAGTTCAAGTCTTGGCTTTAAGGGCCCTGTACAATTACGACCCGGCTGGGAATCGGGGGATATCCAGGTTCATCAAAGCGTTGGCCAGGTCTAGACCCATCCCCTCTCGGTTTACTCCTCCTTGGGATTTAAACTTGGATCTTATATCCCTATCCAAACCTCCTTTTGAACCCCTGTCAGAGGCTTCTCTGGGAATCTGTCCCTTAAAACATCACTTTATGAATTGGTGGGTTTCCAATTTCATCAGGGCAGCAGGTAGATCGAGACCACTTCCAGTAAAAGTTACCCCTCAAAGGGATTTATAATTGGTCCTTAAAGCCCTAACTAAACCTCCCTTCGAGCCCTTAGGAGATATCCCATTGAAATTCCTATCCCTCAAAACATCCCTGCTCGTCGCCCTCACGTCTGCACGTAGAGTTAGCGACATACAGGCTCTATCTGCTAACCCTCCTTACACACAGTTCTTGGAGGATAGGGTTGTTCTCAAAATAGACCCAGCATACCTCCCGAAGGTAGCGTCCCGGTTTCATAGAACTCAAGAGGTATCTCTTCCCTCCTTCTGTCCCAACCCTAAAAACAAGGAGGAAGAATCCTTACACACACTAGATGTCCGGAGATGCCTCATGCATTACATAGAAGCCACCAGAGAGAGTAGGGAGGATGCCTCTCTCTTTGTGTGTTTCAGGGTCCCCGGAAGGGGTAAAAAGCCTCCAAAGCCTTTGGCGAGAAGGATCGCGGATGCCATCAGCCTATAATATTCATCAAGTGGAATTTCCGTCCCGGGAGATGTCAAGGCTCACTCAACGAGAGCAGTAGCAACTTCTTGGGCGGAGAGGGCCAGAGCTTCAATTGACCAGATATGTAGAGCTGCTACCTGGTCCTCACCATCTACATTCTATAGGCACTATAGATGGGACCTTATCTCCTCTTCAGACCTTACCTTCGGTAAAAGGGTTCTGGAAGCGGTGGTCCCTCCCTAAATGTACAATCTATGCAAATCTCTCCGTGGTGCCATCATGGGCGTCAGAGAAAATTATAGTTCTTACCGATAACGGTATTTCTCTGAGCCCATGACGGCACCCGTACATTCCCTCCCTTCACTTATGGGTGTGCACACTAACATAGTGCCATATGCTATTTATATGATTAAGTCACACAGTATCTCAATTAAGTTAAGTAATGTTAAAACTAATACGCTTTCCATAGTCTCCCATCGTTCTCTAGTAAACAACTGATGCGGGAGAGTGGTACCGCCTATTTATCTGTAGGTTTCCTGTCCTTGGGGGGTGGATCCCCTCTCTCCGTGGTGCTGTCATGGGCTCAGAGAAATACCGTTATCGGTAAGAACTATATTTTTTTAGTTTAGTAAATCGTGTTAATATTGTGAGGTTTGTCCAATAAAATGCGATTTATTTTATAATTGTTGATGATTTGAACATTAAACTCACTCATTTCCATCGACAATTTAGGAAAATCAGAGGAAAAAAAACATTTGTATAATAATTTGGAACGTGGTGTATACATTGTAAAGCACAGAAATGAACCAGGGACTGGAAGGGATACCTGATAATGAGACACTTGACATAATTTAATTATATTGCTAAGTAATGTAACTTTTTGAAGAAAACTTATGTAAAATATGTATTTACGAATCTTGGCCTATTTGTGGAATCAAAACCCAAAATATACTGGTAGGGAACCCAGGAAGCTTGCTTTGGTATTAGTAAGGTAATAATACCTTTTTTATTAGTATTATTATTTTATTACTGTTTTACTATTATAGTTTCATTATTCTATTATGTTATTATTTTTAAGTGACCAGGTAATCCCTTTAAAGAACAAAATGATTGTATTAAGCCGTTGCAAATGATAGTCTCTTCCTATTAATATCCTGTTAGTATTTTCAGCCTTTATTAAGAGAACACCATTTCAATTCAGTTCAGTTGCCATCAACTGTTAATAATATTACGATCATTACCGTATATCTTTGTACATTTAGATTAGAAACTGATACAGTATATGGTGAAGTGATTTCTTTTTTTTCCCAAGATCCAAACTTTGAAACGTTTTATATCTTTACTTTTAATTGTTCCTGACACAGCGTTAACTGCATCACCATACGATGAATGCCTTTTTTGTTCCCAAGTAGTCATTCAATATTCTTAAGTAGCAGTTGGCTATAAGCAGGCAGGGCTCATATTGGGGTAGGAATGATGTCCTAATTAGAGTTTTCCTCGTTTCTTTTCAGCATGGTATAGTTCTTATTTGAGCTGTTTTTGACCTTGAGATTAAACACATCATTGGTATTTTTTGGGGCTATTATGAGCCTTCAATGTGCTTCTTTCTACGTAACTTGTTTGTGAAGTGCTAAAGTGTGACATGGCCTTCGAACTGTCAAGTTTCTGCACTTTGGCCTTTGTGGAAAGTGTACAAAATCTTCCTGTTTAGAGTTTTGTGTTCTGAAGAGTTTTTCTTCTTCTTTTATACCCCCTCTAGATCTTAATGTTTTCTGATCCTAAGGATTTTGTTTGTTTCCCTACTGGGGGTCTTTGCACCTTTGTATCCTTTTATGTTGGAAATGAAGGAAAGCAATTGTGGTTTAGCCAGAAAAAGAGATAGAGATTTGGATTCTGAGCACATCTCACTATTGTTGGTAAAAAAAAAACAACCCTTCATCAAATCTGTCAGGAAAAGTTTTATAAAAAAGGAGAATTGGAAAATTTTGACCCGCCTTGTCAAAGAAGGTTTTTTATTCAATTCTACTTTTGTTCAATTTATCATGTAATTGAAGATATATCAAATATAAGCAGTCAGCAGTACTGGAAGGCATATTGAATATATATAGTTCGAATGGCGAGCAATATCCTCAGAAGTTCCTCAGAATATAAAGGCGACAGGTGAACCATAAATATCATATTAAAGGGTATGTGTTATCAGGAAATTACAGATTGTTTAAATATTTTTGTGTGTGTTTTAAATGTATTTTACATGTCTGATAATGTTTACCTGTTAATTTTCCATATAGCTATCTAAATTTGTAAAAAATAGTCTTGCAATTTTTACACTGGCTACTAAGGCTAGTACTAGACTACTACATTCTGTATTGTAGAGATCAACCTTCAGCAGTCATTATCATTACAGACAGGATTACAATGACCAATATATATCTGTAAGCAGAAGACCACACAGGACCCCGCAACCTCAAACAGTTGTTCAACACTTTTAACTCCCTCCTCCACCCACCACTGCCCCCTCCAACTTCCCTAATCTCTGCCTAGGACTTTGCCACGCACTTAAAAAATAAGATAGACCAAACAAGGCAAGTCTTTGTTCTCCTGACCACCACAACCCCTTTGTATGCCAGACCAATGCCCTAACCCCATAACTTCTCTCTCCAAAGTCACTGAAGGACAGCTTGCACATCTTATCTCCAAATCACACCTCACCACTTGTGCACTTGACCCCATCCCACCTCCTCCCCAACCTCACCACTACAATAATCCCATCCCTATCCCATCTTTTCAATCTATCACTAACTTCTGGTACCTTCCCTTCTGCTTTCAAACATGCCACAATCACACCTATCCTCAAAAAGCCTTCCCTTGACCCAAGCGCTATGTCCAGCTATCATCCCATTTCTTTGCTCCCATTTGTTTTCAAACTCCTTGAGAAGCACGTCCACGCTGAACTTTCCTCTCACCTTGCATCTAACTCGCTCTTCGATAACCTATAATCTGGCTTCCGTCCCCACCATTCCACTGAGACTGCCCTGACCAAATTTACGAACAACTTACTTACAGCTAAAGCTAACAAACAATTCTCTATACTCCTTCTAGACCTGTCCTCTGCCTTCTACACAGTTGACCACTGCCTCCTTCTACAGATCCTCTCTTCCTTTGGTGTCAAAGACCTTGCCCTATCCTGGATCTCCTCATACCTTACCAACTGCACATTTAGCATTTCCTACTCCCATACTACCTCTTCATCTAGCCCCCTCTCTGTTGGTTTCCCTCAAGGCTCTGTCCTAGGACCCCTTCTCTTCTCAATCTATACCCTTGGCCTGGGGCAACTCATAAAGTCCTATGGCTTCCAGTACCATCTATATGCTGATGACACTCAGATCTACTTCCCTGGCCAAATTGTCACCTCTCTGCTCTCCAGAATTCCAGAGTGTCTATCAGCCATATCCTCCTTCTCCTCTCGCTTCCTCAAACTCAATGTGGACAAATCTGAACTGATTATCTTTCCTCAGTCTTGCACACCTTCCCTACCTGATCCATCTATCCCAATAAATGAATTCACACTTTCCCCTGTCCCGGTAATCTGCTGCCTCGGAGGAACCCTTGACTCTGCCCTGTCCTTCAAACCGCACATCCAAGCTCTCGCCATTACCTGTCGCCTTCAGCTCAAAAACATTTCCAGAATCCGTCTTTTCCTCAACCCTCACTCTACCAAAATGCTTGTGCATGCTCTAATCATCTCCCGCCTCAACTATTGCAACATCCTCCTTTGTGACCTACCTTCTAACACTCTTGCACCCCTCCAGTCCATCTTTAACTCTGCTGCCCAACTAATCTTTCTCCTCGCTACACTCCTGTTTCCCCTCTTTGCAGATCCCTTCACTGGTTCCTACTTTCCCAGCATATCCAGTTTAAACTACTAACACTGACCTACAAAGCCATCCATAACCTTTCTTCTCCGTATATTTCCAAACTAATCTCTCAATATTTTCCTTCATGTAATCTCTGGTCCTCCCAAGACCTCCTTCTCTCCTCCACGCTTATTCTCTCCTAACCCAATTGCCTCCAAGACTTCCTGCCCCAACACGTCCTGTTATCCACCATATTTGGATCCTTCAAACGGAACCTGAAAGCCCATCTCTTCAAAAAAGCTGACAACCTGTAATGACCACACGGCCACCTCAATACCATCGGAGCTACTGCAGTCCCCGACCTACTGTCTCCTTCCCCATAATCCTGTAGAATGTAAGCCCGCAAGGGCAGGGTCCTCTTCCCTCTATATCAGTCTGCCATTGTTAGTTTTGTTTACTGTAAGTGATATTTGTATTTTGATGTAACCCCGTCTAATGTACAGCACCATGGAATAAATGGTGCTATATAAATAAATAATAATAATAATTCCCAGTAGGTGATAATTACTTCTCAACTCTCCTTAAAGGGAACCTGTCACCAGATTTAGCCGATATAAGATGCGGCCATCACCTTTCATTGCTCATCTACAGCGTTCTGTAATGCTGTATATAAGCCCCCGATACGACCTGCAAGAGAAGAAAAATAAGTATATAATACTCACCTGTGTCCGGACCAATGGGTGTCACAGGTCCTGGTCTGTCGCCTCCTATCTTCTTGTGATGCCGCCCTCCTGTTGCTTCATTGCTCCCCGGCATTGCGCTCCTTTGCAGGCGTGCTTATCGGCCATGTTGAGGGCAGAGCAAACTACTGCAGTGCGCAGGTGCCGGGAAAGGTCAGAGAAAGGCCCTGCGCATTGCAGTACTTTGCTCTGTGAGCAAAGCCTTTGCAGGAGCGCAGTGCTGGGGAACATTGAAGCAAGCAGGAGGGCGGACCAGGACCTGTGACACCCATATATATATATATATATATATATATATATATATATATATATATACTTATATGGGTGTGAGTGAGCCGAGACTTGATGGGTCTTGATGCTGATTCGGCCTGAGAAAATGGGAGCTGCCTCAGAGTAACACTGGGCTGAGTGCTATGCGATGTTTTATCGCATAGCACTCAGCCGTATTGTATGATAGTGTGACTCCAGCCTAAGGCTATGTGCACACGTTGCGAATTTTGCTGCGGATCCGCAGTGGATTGACCTCTGCGGATTCGCAGCAGTTTTCCATGCGTTTACAGTACCATTTAAACCTATGGAAAACAAAAACCGCAGTGCACATGCTGCGGAAAAAAACACGCTGAAACGTAGCGTTTTTTATTCTGCAGCATGTCAATTCTTTGTGCGGATTACGCAGCGGTTTACACCTGCTCCTTAATAGGAATCCGCAGGTGTAAAACCGCAGGTGGAATCCGCAAAAAATCCGCCGTAAATCCGCAGTAAATCCACAGGTAAAACGCAGTGCTTTTTACCTGCGGATTTCTAAAAACAGGTGCGTAAAAATCCGAAGAGGTTCCATTTACGTGTGCACAAACCCTGAGTGCGCCAAATTGCATATGTGCTGAGGAGGGGGGTGCGGCGCCAAACTGAATTCTTACCTTGAAGCCGGAAAACCTAGCTACACCTCTGGAAACATCAGACTGCAATCAGAACACAGTGCACTGACTCTCAGATTAAGCTTTGACACTGTTTGATCCCAGAGTTTTTGCCTAATTTGCCCCGATTCTCTTGCATGAGCGAATCAACATCTATGTGACCAGTCTAAGTTAAGTCTTCAGGCTATTGGCTAGGGTGAAAACTGCAATATTTTTTAATTGTGTTCAAATTTTTATTTTTTTAAATGAACATATAGACCTTGATGTGGGAAACAAATTAAAAAATATATGTTTTGCATAAAGCTTTCATTGAAAGTGAAGCTATTATTGCAGTCTAGTATATTTTTTTATCGTATGGCTTATTGCAGCCATGTATTTTTCACTCTGAAACATCGCTGCATTTCAGAGAAAACATACTTTGAAAAGTTGAACGAGAACCAGGTTCCTCAGATGTCTAGTCCAAGAGACCGTCCTCCAGGGGATTTTTCCCCACTCCCCTAGACTGACTTGGAAAACAAGAAAATGGGATGGTATGCTGAACTGCTAGGTTCACATTGCGTTAATGTGTGCACGCTAACGGACAGCGTTGCACGGCGAAAATGTCGCAATTAATGCCGTGCAACGGGTCCGTTAGCGCACCCATTGACAGCAATGTAAATTTCGCCTGTAGCACATCGCTAGCGCGTGCCTTTTTCGGCTCGCGCTAGCGATGTGCCGTTCTTTTGTGACGCGCCGCGGACGCTGCTTGCAGCGTCCGCGGCGCGCCCAAGGTCCGTTCCCCGCTCTCGCAGATCGGGGATCTGCTAGAGCGGGGACGTTAACGCGACCCCTAAACGCGGCCCTGAAAAAAACATTGCGTTAGCGCAATCCGCTAGCGCTAGCGCTAAACGGATTGCCCTAACGCAATGTGAACCTAGCTGTTCACACGTTCACACGTTGCGTGTTTTGCTCCATTTTTTTAATGCAAAATTTAGGCTGCATTTAAGCTGCGTTCTAGAAACAGATTTTGCTTGTTTTTTGCTGCATTTTTATTGCTGCATTTTTGCTGAGTCTTGTGCATGTTGATAATGTTTAGTGGCCCAAAAAAACATGATTTAACTTCCTTAGGTTTTTGTACCAAAACGCAGTAAAACCTGATAACTGCCTTTTTTGTTGTGTTTTTGCACTTACTCATTGTTTCCTATGGGTGAAAAAAAGCTGTAAAAATGCCGAAAGAAGTGACATGCTAAAGTCTTGCAAATCAGTCGGGAAAAAACTCTGTGTGCATGAGATTTCTCAACTTTGCTGGCACTGTAAAACGCAGCTTAAAATTAGCATAAAAAAGTAGCAAAAAACACTGCAAAAATCCAACCTGTGAACGTAGCCTTGGGTTGAAAGCCTACAGTAAGTTTTTGGTGAGTTTTTGATGCAGCATATTTTCGCTGTGTCAAAAATTCAGTATCTCACAGTTCCAGAAAAGTGGATGGGTTTTATAGAAATCTCATGCCTACTGTCCTTTTTTCACATAGTGTAATCTGACCTGTGGTGCATGTTTCAAATCCACAACATGTCAAGTTCTTGTGAGTACACGCTGAGTTTCATGTGCAGAATTTTTCCTCATAGAATTGCATTAGGTGTGGAAAATCTGCAATTAAAAAAAAATGTAATCTACATCCGCACATGACTGTACCAATAAGTTGCAGTGTCAAAAACACCATAAAAACAATTGTGAAAAAAATACCGTATATACTCAAGTATAAACCGACCCGAGTATAAGCCGACCCCCCTAATTTTGCAACAAAAAACTGGGAAAACTTTTTGACTCGAGTATAAGCCTAGGGTGGAAAATGCAGCAGCTATCGGTAAATGTCAAAAATAAAAATAGATACCAATAAAAGTAAAATTAATTGAGACATCAGTACGTTAAGTGTTTTTGAATATCCATATTGAATCAGGAGCCCCATATAATGCTCCATACTGTTCATTATGGCCCCATAAGATGCTCCATGTTAAAATATGCCCCATATAATCCTGCATAAAGGTTAATAATGGCCCCATATAATTCATTATGGCCCCATAAGATGCTCCATATACAAATATGCCCCATATAATGCTCCATGCAGTTTTTTATGGCCCCATAAATGCCCCATATAATGCTCCATGCAGTTCTTTATGGCCCCATAGATGCCCCATGCAGTTCTTTATGGCCCCATATGTTAGGAGTTGAGTTCCCGCCCCTGCACAGGGGGAATCTCGAACCATCTCCGCTGCGGTCTCCCATTCTTCTCCAGCTGCAGTGGAGTCTTCTCAGCGGAGACGTTGGTCCCAGCATCTTGCTCAGTCTCACTCTGTGCATAGGGTTACTGCTGCTTTTCCAGCTTCTGCCATTGAAGCCAGTGCTGGGCAGCGGTGAGCAGATGCTTTTGGGACTAAGTCCTGCTTTTCCCCTTCTGAGCATGCCCAGGGCAAGATCTCCCGTTGGAGATCGAGGGTCACATGCTCAGATACTGCAGCAGATCCCATTGGTCCTCCCGGAAGGTCCTGAAGGTGCTCAACTTCTGTGGCAGCCTCCCATTGGTCCTTCTGGGAAGGTCCTGTACATGCTGCAGCTATATAATGTTCGCATGACTGCACGGCCATGCGCTAGTGTAAACGTGTGTGTGTTGATGAGTGAAAGTCGTTCATTAATTACCCCTCCCTTGTGTATGACTGCTCACGTTAGGTGGATGATTGCTATCTAGCGCCCGACTTAGCCATCAGCACGTAACACACAAATCAGCGTCTAATTGCTGTGACCGCCAGTGCAGCGCCGTGCTCTTTCACAGCGCTTTCCTGACCCAAGCCTGGGTGGTTAGTGGCGTCCGCCAGTGCGGCACCGCACGCACTCTCGTGCATCTTTATTATTATTTCTTTCACTCTGACACCCCAGTTGCGGTGTCGAGCACAAGAGGTTTATATGAACTCAAATCCTGTGTCTTGGGATTGAGTTCTGAGACTCCTTGCTTGCGCTCTTGGTGCGGTACCGCGGCCCTGTGACGCAACAGGGTTCACTTCCTTCACACAGGGTGAAGTTAACCCGTGTGTGTATTCACATTGTACCGCCATATAGTCCGTCATTACTTGGCAGCAGGTTCCATCTCTGCACGGTGGACCCCGGGCTGCGAACGCACCTTACTCTATCTTTCTTATTATTTGGTGCGTTCCGCTAGCCCTAACACCATAGACGCTCCATATAGCATTGTGCCACATGAAATGCTGCTGCTGCTGCACTAAAAAAATATGACATACTCACCTCTAGTCACTGCCTGCTGCTCCTCAGCGTCCCATCTCTCCGCACTTCAGGCTGAGGGCGGCGTGCACACTAATACGTCATCGCGCCCTCTGGCCTGAACAGTCACTGCAGAGGACGTGGAAGACGGGGCGGCGGTGGAACGAGAGAAGGTAAATATGACATACTCACCTGCTTCCGGCACTCCTGGTGTGGTCCCTGCATGTCCCACATCTCCGGGAGCGGCAGCTTCTTCCTGTAGTGAGCGGTCACGTGGCACCGCTCATTACAGTAATGAATATGCGGCTCCACCCCTATAGGAGTGGAGTCCATATTCATAACTTTAATGAGCGGTACCAGTGACCGCTGAACAGGGGAAGTTGCTGCTGCTCCCGGAGATGTGGGACATGCGGGGACCGCGTCAGGAGCACTGGGAGCAGGTGAGCATTTGACAGGCATCGCTCCCCCTCACCCGCCGACCCCCCTGCCTTCCATGACTCGAGTATAAGCCGAGAGGGGCACTTTCAGCCCATTTTTTTGGGCTGAAAATCTCGGCTTATACTCGAGTATATACGGTACTCAAAAGTACATTGAACCTAATTTACCTAATAGATGTAGAAATGCTGCAGAAAATCTGCAACACCAAAAACTCACCTGATACCAATGTCGGACTGGGGTGACAAGGACCCACCAGTAACATTGACTTTGGGGGGGCCCACTTTTCACCTGCATGCAAATATTATACTACCTTCGTTCACAAATTTACCTATATCTCTATATAAACTGGGTAGCGTGGTTAATGAATGATGAGATGCTGCTTTTTTCTGTACAGAGTGAATCAAGTGAATTATGCCAAGTACTGCCCATACAGTGGGTTTGGGGGCCCAGATCTACACAGGGGCCTACCGGGGGATTCCCCTGTTACCCTGTGGGCCAGTCTGAGCCTGCCTGATACCTTAGGTTACATTCCCACAATGAGATTTTGGGGCGTTTTTGATGCTGCGTATTTTTGCTGCATCAAAAACGCAGTGTCTCACAGTTCCAGCAAAGTAAATGGGATTTATAGAAATCTCCTGCCCACTGTGCTTCTGTGTGTAAACTGACCTGCGATGCATGTTTCATAGCTGCAACATGTCAATTTCTCCTGCGGGTACGCTAAGTTTTCATGTGTGGATTTTCCCCATAGTCTTGCATTAGATAGAGAAATTCGGCAGGTAAAAAAGTGCATGTATTTTTAGTGCATCAAAAACGCATGTAAATCCACACCTAAGTGTATCAATAAAGATTTGTCAAAGCAAAAAAACAGTAAGTATCAAAAACAAAGCAACTTTATTTAAAGCATAACACACCAACAAGACATAAAGACCGTAGTGTCAAAAACACAATAAAAAATGCATCTTAATTAAAATGCCCACAAAAACACAATGAATTACATTTATATTAATATGTTCACAACAAATCTCTTACGTTTACTTATAGTGTTGGAATAGTGCACTTGCGTTTTCACTATTTCATGTATGTTTTATTATAATTCTGTCACTTCTTTTCAACATTATATGATGTACATTTTTATTCATGTTTTTTTCACTTTTATTCGATTTTGTTTTGGTATATGGATCCTATGGATCAACTTCATGTTATGGAGCGGTTTCGGTTATATGATGAGTTTTTGTCTTTGTATAATCTCTCATTTTTGGTATGGTGCCTGATTTTTGAAAAGCCTCTTACTTTAAAGTCATGTCAGTGGGACGCCCTATGGCTAACAGCCAGTTATATGGGATCTTATGGGAACCTGGCTCCCTCAAATAAGATGGCGACCAGGACGTGTGCTCGCCGTAGTGCGCATGCCCGCAACTCATGTATTACCATGGCATCACACAGGGCGTCTCTTAGCAAAGGATTGTGGGATAATGACGTCATCGGGGTTTTCCCCGTCCCACGGTGCTTTGCTGACGCCGGACGTGATGACTAAGCGGGCCGTGAGTATCACGCGCATGCGCCGCTTTCTAATTAGGCGGTGAGGGAGGATATAAAAATCGGGCATTTGGACAATTATATCAAGCAGCCCCCCGAGGAAGCCAAGGGCGAAACGCGCGTTGGGGCGCGTGTGTGTGCACGTGATTGAAAGCATGGGTAAGACTACATGATGGGAACACTGTTCTTTTGGGGGACATCGTGCAGCTCTCTTGCTGATTGAGCTGGATTGGCTGCCATTGCTACTGCTTATATGCATTAGACAAGGGATTGGTAGGCAACCATTTTGGCATTGTATGCACTAGCACCTTAGCACTTTTTTAGCGGTTGCTACCTACTCTGTACTCCCCATATTTATATCCATGCTGATGTCATAGTGCCGCACTCTTTAGTGGGTGCATCTCTGCCCCTCATTCAAATTAACTCTGGTTGTGTACATTATATGTATATTATTGAATGTTATGTTATCTATTTGGCACTAATTTTATTGTTATGTAACAAAATAAAATATATGTTTTTTATATCTACTTCTGTGATTTTATGCTTCAATGCTGTGTTTGGAAACACCAAAAACTCACCTGATACCAATGTCGGACTGGGGTGACTAGGACCCATCAGTAACATTGACTTTGGGGGGGGGGCCATTTTTCACCTGCATGCAAATAATATACTACCTTCGTTCACAAATTTACCTATATCTCTATATAAACTGGGTAGTGTGGTTAATGAATGATGAGATGCTGCTTTTTTCTGTACAGCGTGAATCAAGTGCATTATGCCAAGTACTGCCCATACAGTGGGTTTGGGGGCCCAGATCTACACAGGGGCCTACCGGGGGATTCCCCTGTTACCCTGTGGGCCAGTCTGAGCCTGCCTGATACCTTAGGTTACATTCCCACAATGAGATTTTGGGGCGTTTTTGATGCTGCGTATTTTTGCTGCATCAAAAACGCAGTGTCTTACAGTTCCAGCAAAGTAGATGGGATTTATAGAAATCTCCTGCCCACTGTGCTTCTGTGTGTAAACTGACCTGCGATGCATGTTTCATAGCTGCAACATGTCAATTTCTCCTGTGGGTACGCTAAGTTTTCATGTGTGGATTTTCCCCATAGTCTTGCATTAGATAGAGAAATTCGGCAGGTAAAAAAGTGCATGTATTTTTAGTGCATCAAAAACGCATGTAAATCCACACCTAAGTGTATCAATAAAGATTTGTCAAAGCAAAAAAACAGTAAGTATCAAAAACAAAGCAACTTTATTTAAAGCATAACACACCAACAAGACATAAAGACCGTAGTGTCAAAAACACAATAAAAAATGCATCTTAATTAAAATGCCCACAAAAACACAATGAACGAACGCAAGTAACCTAATTTAAATAATGGATGCAGAAATTTTTGAATGTCAAAAATTCCCCAAATGCTCATCAAGGGAACGTAACCATAGGCAATGCCAAGGGTGCACCGAGCGCCTGTGCTTGATCTGAACAATCATTTAAAAAAATATATATTGTTTTTTTCTGATGATAGAGTTTTTTCAAAAATGTGTTTATTTTGTCCATCTCTAAAGCAACGATCAATATATTTTTCCCCGTATAATTAATCTTTACTGTTTTTGATTGTTTCTTGAAACTAGGAGATTTACAAATGATTCAGCTAATTTATAGTAATGACATTACTTGTTTAGATAAAGCAAATTAAAAGCTGATGAAAAGTTTAATTACTTTAACCATTCTGACAACAGTATCTTTTAATCATGACCACTGGGGCTTAACATGGCCTCATAGAATTTAATTGGGTTGGTTTAATAGAGCGCACAGTAAAGCCTCTATAAATCCATGTCATCACCCCTTTACAAGTTTGGATAACCAGTCTTTATTTTAAGTTAATACAGTGCAGTTAAGGTTACATTGCTGCTTGTACAATAGCTAAGGATTTTATGCTGCACCAAAAATAGATCTAAATATTTTTAATTTTTTTATTATTTTTATTGCACTATGGAAGAAAAAAAAATGTCCCTACTGGCAGACACTCTTTACAGACACTTTTTATACATGTATAATTTTTAGTTTATACAGAATATTGTATTGTGCTGAAAACAAATTCTAGATGTAACCCCTATAACCATATTCATTGTTTAGCAGTAATAACAGTAGATCACTGCGGGTAAGAAAAGGCCAACCCATGGCAATAAGGTGATGACCTGGCTGGCTTCTATTTGCCTTTGGGTCTCCTTCAAAGGAGTTTGTTTCTTTCTTTAATATTAATTTAATCAAATGTGTAGGGGACACGATTTAGTGGCATTTACCAATAAGTACAGCAATTTTCAAAACAACAGATGGAGGAGTGTGTGACTAGACCTGTCCTCCAGTTAAAAGAAATACTACACGTAAAAAAAAAATTTTTAAGTGGAGGAGGCCATAGACATGTCTGGTCACATTACCCTCTTTGAACTGCCATTCTTGATTGGGACATGTATAAAGTAGACTACCTCTTAAAAAGCTCTGGGCTACACAACACACACACACACACACACACGCACACACACACACACACACTGCTTGTAAATGGACTTCCAATATTTCCAGTAGTCCAAAGAAGCCAGTGTACTTAAGCTGTTTTCTTTTAATAAAAATAGTAGTGAATTGAGGGCGAGCGAGAGTGGGTGTAATTCCAGCCCAGGCACAACCTAAACTATTCAATTCTGTGACCCTGCCCCGATGACTAGACCGGAGCAGCAGGGATCTAACATAATTTTCTGAGGCCTATTAGCTCTACCAGCAACAAGGACATATTTTAAAAGATGATTCACATACATGGTAATGTCCCATCATTAGTTAAACGGGAATATCTGCTATGACAGATCAGTGAAAATACCACTTTTTCATGCAAGGTGGGTAGTTAGACTTCGAAGAGGTAAATGACAGATGAAAGACAGTAAAAAAGCTGGAAAAAGACTACATTGCGTTTGTTGTCTGTTACCGTGGAGATACATAAGTCTACATAGGACCTATATATCCAAAATATACAGTACAAGTCACGGAAAGCATGTGGATGGTGCCCCTGCCGGTAGCACTTTACGCAAATATCGTCCTTTTAAAAATAGAAGTGTAAGTTCCCATATGATGTCACAGCAACTTTTGTACATGGCATGCACCAAATAATCCTTAGGTGGACACGTTGAAGCATTCTGACTCACAAAACGGACGTTGTCCACAATGCTGCCCATATCTTCCGGCATCCATGTTTTTTATCAAGTTTTGAATATTTAGAATAAAAGTGTGTTTATGTGATAGTTAGTGACACTCTTTTCAATCTCTTGAACTGTGCTTTGTTCTACAGTAGGCTTAGATGGGGCAGCACATAGTTCTACGGTAGCCTTACATGGGGCAACACATAGTTCTACATTAGCCTTAGATGGAGCAACATATAGTTCTTCGGTAGCCTTAGATGGGACAGCACAGTTGTATGGTAGCCTTAGATGGGGCAGCACATAGTACTACGGTAGCCTTACATGGGGCAACATATAGTTCTACATTAGCCTTAGATGGGGCTTCACATAGTTCTACAGTAGCCTTAGATGGGGCAACACATAGTTCTAGAGTAGCCTTGGATGGGGCAGCACATAGTTCTATAGTAGCCTTAGATGGGGCTGAGCACATAGTTCTACGGCAGCCTTAGCTAAGGCAGCACATAGTACTATGGTAGCCTTAGATGGGGCAGAACATCGTTCTACAGTAGCCTTAGATGGGGCAACACATAGTTCTACATTAGCCTTAGATGGGGCACACATAGTTATACTGTAGCCTTAGATGGGGCAGCACATAGTTGTATGGTAGCCTTAGATGGGGCAACACACAGTTCTACGGTAGCCTTAGATGGGGCAACACATAGTTCTACGGTAGCCTTAAATGGGGCAATGCATAGTTCTATGGTAGCCTTAGATGGGGCAATGCATAGTTCTACATTAGCCTTAGATGGGGCACACATAGTTCTACATTAGCCTTAGATGGGACCGCACATAGTTGTACGGTAGCCTTAGATGGGGCACACATAGTTATTCTGTAGCCTTAGATGGGGCAGCACATAGTTCTATAGTAGCCTTAGATGGGGCAGCCCATAGTTGTATGGTAGCCTTAGATGGGGCACACATAGTTATACTGTAGCCTTAGATGGGGCAGCACATAGTTATTGTGTAGCCTTAGATGGGGCACACATAGTTCTATGGTAGCCTTAGATGGGGCAATGCATAGTTCTACATTAGCCTTAGATGGGGCACACATAGTTCTGCATTAGCCTTAGATGGGGCAGCACATAGTTCTAAGGTAGCCTTAGATGGGGCACACATAGTTCTACATTAGCCTTAGATGGGGCAACACATACTTCTACATTAGCCTTAGATGGGGCACACATAGTTCGACATTAGCCTTAGATGGGGCCGCACATAGTTATTCTGTAGCCTTAGATGGGGCAGCACATAGTTCTATGGTAGCCTTAGATGGGGCAGCACATAGTTCTATGGTAGCCTTAGATGGGGCAGCACATAGTTCTATGGTAGCCTTAGATGGGGCAGCACATAGTTCTATGGTAGCCTTAGATGGGGCAGCACATAGTTGTACGGTAGCCTTAGATGGGGCACACATAGTTATTCTGTAGCCTTAGATGGGGCAGCACATAGTTGTATGGCAGCCTTAGATGGGGCGCACACAGTTATTCTGTAGTCTTAAATGGGGCAGCACATAGTTATACTGTAGCCTTAGATGGGGCAGCACATAGTTATTGTGTAGCCTTAGATGGGGCAGCACATAGATCTATGGTAGCCTTAGTTGGGGCAGCACATAGTTGTACGGTAGCCTTAGATGGGGCTGCACATAGTTGTACGGTAGCCTTAAATGGGGAACACAGTTATTCTGTAGCCTAAGATGGGGCAGCACATAGATCTATGGTAGCCTTAGATGGGGCAACACATAGTTCTACATTAGCCTTAGATGGAGCACACATAGTTGTACGGTAGCCTTAGATGGGGCAACACATAGTTCTACAGTAGCCTTAGATGGGGCACACATACAGTAGTTCTACATTAGCCTTAGATGGGGCAGCACATAGTTATTCTGTAGCCTTAGACTGGGCAGCACATAGTTCTATGGTAGCCTTAGATGGGGCCGCACATAGTTGTATGGTAGCCTTAGATGGGGCAGCACATAGTTGTACGGTAGCCTTAGATGGGGCACACATAGTTATTCTGTAGCCTTAGATGGGGCAGCACATAGTTATACTGTAGCCTTAGATGGGGCAGCACATAGTTATTGTGTAGCCTTAGATGGGGCAGCACATAGTTATACTGTAGCCTAAGATGGGGCAGCACATAGATCTATGGTAGCCTTAGATGGGGCAACACATAGTTCTACATTAGCCTTAGATGGGGCACACATAGTTGTATGGTAGCCTTAGATGGGGCAACACATAGTTCTACAGTAGCCTTAGATGGGGCACACATACAGTAGTTCTACATTAGCCTTAGATGGGGCAGCACATAGTTATTCTGTAGCCTTAGACTGGGCTGCACATAGTTCTATGGTAGCCTTAGATGGGGCAGCACATAGTTGTACGGTAGCCTTAGATGGGGCACACAGTTATTCTGTAGCCTTAGATGGGGCAGCACATAGTTATACTGTAGCCTTAGATGGGGCAGCACATAGATCTATGGTAGCCTTAGTTGGGGCAGCACATAGTTGTACGGTTGCCTTAGATGGGGCAGCACATAGTTATACTGTAGCCTTTGATGGGGCAGCACATAATTGTACGGTAGCCTTAAATGGGGCACACAGTTATTCTGTAGCCTTAGATGGGGCAGCACATAGTTATACTGTAGCCTTAGATGGGGCAGCACATAGATCTATGGTAGCCTTAGTTGGGGCAGCACATAGTTGTACGGTTGCCTTAGATGGGGCAGCACATAGTTCTACGGTAGCATTAGATGGGGCAGCACATAGTTGTACAGTAGCCTTAGATGGGGCAGCACATAGTTATAAGGTAGCATTAGATGGGGCACTTATTCCAGATGCAAAAAAAACCCCAGAAAACACCATACAGACAGTATTCCAGTAGTTGTTTTATAGAATGATTATACAAGCATGGGCCAATACTTCTGTATGAGTGTGCACGTTATTGTTGAACTGTGAGCAAACATAAACTATATTGTCATGTGGTGGGTTTGTCACAGCTTTTTGGTGCGTAGTCCACAGAGAAGTCTAGTAACAGTGGCTGTCCTTTACAAAGCCACATTCAACATTGTCTACAGTTCTGAGCTGCAAATCTGAATAAAAGATTCACATCTGTCCTCAATATCTGAGAATATTCTTAGCTGCTATTTTTATTTCAGTTTGTAGTTTACATATGAAACATTTGAAAGCAAGATTTGGCAAATATATATGCACATCACACAAAATATTAAATAAGAATTGTTCTGCTGTAGTCTAATGTCTTGGCTTGTCTGCCTCGTCTCTTGGTGTTGGGTCCTGATTAAAAGACATTGATGTTTGTATCATTCAGAAACTTTGTCCAGTAAAATTACTGCACTGCCAACCATAACTGAGAAAAAAAGCTCGTGCTCACTGCTTATGTTAATCAAGGTTTGTTTCATCAGTATTTGAGTAAAGGGAATTAAAAAAAAATATGCTGAAAAGTACTAACAGAAATATTGTAAAGTTGTAGTGTTAATTAACCCCCCCCCAAACATTTAATCATTGCATGGTATCTGTCCCTAGCTGTTTGCCAGCCAGAGAGTTTATTCTGGTCCCTGGGAAAGAATGTAACTGCAGGCCTGAAAAGATCTTTTCTGCTTGTTAAGACAATAGCACAAAGGTCAGGCTTGCAATGTGCACTACGGGGTAATTTGCAATTCAATCTCTCAGTTCATTTTATGTCACAATTTGATACATGCAAAACATTTTTAATTGACTGTGTAATTTATCTTACAACAAGTTCAACCTATTTGATTTATAAGAAGAAAAACTACGGTATATACGTAGATGTATCTGCACACAGAGGGAATCGATGTGTTTTGGAGTGAACTGTCCTGATCTTCTCTCATTTGCATTTGTGCGCACAGTAACTGCATGTGCAATTCTCACATATCCCTAAATGCAACTATATATGACAACCAAAATTGGTTCTAAGAATTCAATGATGTACATCTTTCAGTCCATGTCAGGCTCATGGCTTTTAGCATACGTGCCATGCAGTAGAACTGACCATATCTACTATATAATTGTCTAAGGGGTACTTCCGTCTTTCTGTCTGTCTGTCTGTCTGTCACGGATATTCATTGGTCGCGGCCTCTGTCTGTCATGGAATCCAAGTCGCTGATTGGTCTCGCCAGCTGCCTGTCATGGCTGCCGGGACCAATCAGCGACAGCCACAGTCCAATTAGTCCCTCCCTACTCCCCTGCAGTCAGTGCCCAGTGCCCGCTCCATATTCACCGCAGTCACCGCTCACACAGGGTTAATGCCAGCAGTAACGGACCGTGTTATGCTGCGGGTAACTCACTCTGTTACCGCCGCTATTAACCTTGTGTGACCAAGTTTTTACTATTGATGCTGCCTATGCAGTGTCAATAGTAAAAACATCTAATGTTAAAAATAATTAAAAAAAATAAAAAATCATTACATACTCACCTACGCCGCCTTTCCCGCTCCTCGCAACACTCCGGTGACCGCTCCATGCAAGCGGCAGGTTCCGGTGGCAAGGATCTTCCATGACGAGAAGGACCTTCCATGACGTCACGGTCATGTGACCGCGACGTCATCACAGGTCCTGTGTGCCTGTGCAAGAAGGACCTGCCATGATGTCACGGTCATGTGACCGTGATGTCATCACACCCTGGGACCGGAAGCTGCCGCCTGCACCGCACACAGGCGACAGAACTACAAGGGTACCCTCGGAAGGTGAGTATATGTTTATTTTATTTTTTTTAACCTATGACATACGTGGCTGGGCAATATACTACGTAGCTGGGCAATATACTACGTGACTGGCCAATATATTACGTGGCTCTGTGCTGTATACTACGTCGCTGTGCAATATACTACTTCACTGGGCAATATACTACGTGGCTCTGTGCTGTATACTACGTCGCTGTGCAATATACTACGTGGCTCTGTGCTGTATACTACGTCGCTGTGCAGTACACTACGTGACTCTGTGCTGTATACTACGTCGCTGTGCAATATACTACGTGGCTCTGTGCTGTATACTACGTCGCTGTGCAGTACACTACGTGACTCTGTGCTGTATACTACGTCGCTGTGCAATATACTACGTGGCTCTGTGCTGTATACTACGTCGCTGTGCAATATACTACGTGGCTCTGTGCTGTATACTATGTCACTGGCCAATATACTATGTAACTGGGCAACATACTACGTGGCTGGGCAATATACTACGTCACTGGGCAATATACTACGTGGTTGGGCAATATACTACATGGGCTGTGCTATATACTACGTGGGCTGTGCAATATACTACGTGGACATGCATATTCTAGAATACCCGATGTGTTAGAATCGGGCCACCATCTAGTACTCCATGAAAAGCATTCAAACCAGTCAATTTTGACATGAACAGGCAGCTCCAGAACCACCGTCAGTACATGAGAGTAGTGCCAGAACCATCGTCAGTGCATAAATGCAGTGACAGAACAATCATCTGTACAGGAATAAATCATGAATAAATCACCAAGCTTAATACAGCATTCAATAACAATGTCAGGTCAGCCCCATATACAATTGTATCACATGAACCTATGATTCCCAGTATGTTCTTAACAATTATAAGGAGATAGTGGGAGTTGTTACCAGCCATCATCAGACTGCGAACCACACAGGAACCACAGCACTGATGAGATGCAAGCTCTATTACAAATAAACATTTACATGCAGGTAACTTATAGATGACATCTTCTCTGATTGAAATATCATTGCCAGCCCTTTTGTCTGCCATTATGGGATGTCATGCCCAGAAGTCATCTCTCCCGACTTCCGCAGCACTTACTGACATGGTGCCCTTAAAAATAAAAGAATCATGATAATGCCCAATAACAATATAGAATCATAGAATGTTAGACTTGGCATTGACCTCCAAGGTCTTCATGTCACACCCCCTGCTCAATGCAAGATTCACTAAACCATCTCAGACAGATGTCTGTCCAGCCTCTGTTTGAAGACTTCCATTGAAGGAGAACTCACCACCTCCCGTGGCAGCCTGTTCCACTCATTGATCGCTCTCACTGTCAAAAAGGTTTTTCTAATGTCTAATCTGTATCTTCTCCCTTTCAGTTTCATTCCATTGCTTCTCATATTTCCATGTGCAAATGAGAATAGTGATGATCCCTCTACACTGTGACAGCCCTTCAGATATTTGCAGACAGATCTTCTCTTTTTGCAAGCTAATGATTTACAGATCTTTTAACCGTTCTTCGTAGGGCATATTTTGAAGTCTCATAGGATGAAGAAAAAGAAAAAAAGCACGGAATGCACTCACTAACCTTCTATAAATAGCAGCTTTATTTAAATCTTCATGAATAAAACTTCATAACCGGGGGAAGAGAAATGGGGCTCAAGTGAGCAGGAGGAGACGACGACCGTTTCGCGCAGTGCTGGCGCTTCAAGGAGCCCCATTTCTCTTCCCCCGGTTATGAAGTTTTATTCATGAAGATTTAAATAAAGCTGCTATTTATAGAAGATTGGTGAGTGCATTCCGTGCTTTTTTTCTTTTTCTTCATCCTATGGAACAACACTTTCAGTGGAGTTGCACCCGTATCTTCTTTGTTATGGCTGTTTCGGACTAAGCACATACCGGCTTCATAAGTAACAAGCTTTTGGACAGTGCCGTTCATTTTTTTCTTTTTTTCTTCTATATTTTGAAGTCTACTCGCAATCCCAGTAGCTCTTCTCTGAACTTGCTCCAGTTTTTTCAATTCATTTTTTTAAAATGTGGTGCCCAGAACTAGACATAGTATTCCAGATGAGATCTGACTAAGGATGACCAATATCTACCATGCTGTGCCCCAGAAAAAATACATTCTTGTGCTTCCTGCACAAACCCACCACAACACTTTTCCTCTCCAAAATATTGCCCCATGTTGTCCCTCTCCAAAATATTCCCCCTCATTGTCCCTCTCCAAAATAGCCCCTCACACTGCCCCTCCCAAAATATACCCTACACTCCCACTCTCCAAAATATTCCCCCTAAATAGACTTCTCCATAATATCCCCCCTCTCACACTAACCCTCTCCAAAATATCACCCACACTGCCCCTCTTCCTAATGTATATCCCCAATTACCTCTAGTTTTACCGTGCCACCTTCCACAATTATCCCCAATAATGTGCCCTCCCAGTAATACCCGCTCATCCAAAATGCTAGAACATTTTAAAGGGGTTGTCCAGTCTAAAATAACAAGTCTGCAGTGAATCTATGTGACTGCAAACTTGTGAATCCTCACAACGTGTGCACTGCCATTCCTTGCCCTGGTACTGGAGAATCCTCACAGTGTGAGGTTTGAGGATTCACAAGTCTGCAGTCACATAGAGTGTATGTCGGGGCAGGGGCTGACAGGCACTCCTCTGCCCCAGTCTGTGCTCAAGTCAGTGTGCAAATGTATTCACATCTGAAATATTAGTGTAATATGTATTTTATTTACTAAAATCCTAATTCATCTTCTGGATGGTAGTCCACGGGGTGGTCCTAATGTTGTACAATAATTACTAAATGTGGATAACCACCCAACCAGTACAAACAGTAATGTCATGGAGCTGGTAAACCTTGACAGCTAAAGTTCTCAAAACAGTCTTAGGTTGGGCTCACACCACCATAATAAAACTCGGGTCAGTCTCTTTTGCAAATTGAGGACTATGAAGAATTGCTGCTGCGCACAGGCACACTGGTTATTATTGGATTGCTGTCCATTGAGCGTAAGCACAGCACACTGAATGAAGGTTCAACCTCCTGATCTCCGCCTTATGACTCATTCAGACGTCCCTTTTTCTTGGATGTGAAAAAAGTTGCCCTCTTCCATCAGTGTGCTGGATCACATTTTCATCAGTGTTTGGTTTTGTGCCACAAAAACTGATGGCGGTTTTCTTTAGTTTGTATACTTATAGCTATTACTGAATTATTACTAATGAAGCATTATTTTCTCTTCCAGATGACCCACTTGGCAATTTTACTTCAAGTTTGAATGCTACAACGTCAAATCTAACATCCCAAACAATTATAAAGGGTAATGTGGTACCCTGCCCAGACCTTTGGGTATCTTTTTATTTATTTTTTTATAAACTGTTTAATTTTCTGCTTCATTTTCTTTAGAGGTATAACTTTAGGTATCTCGTAATATCTTTATTTGTGCTAATAATGTTACAGTTACTGCACTGATGCAGTGTAGAGAGCCGGCTGTCAGTCAGTGCTGGTGCATGGTTACAGCCGCAGCTCACTATGGATTGAGTGGTGACTGAACCCACACCGGTCGCACCTCTGATAGCCTGAGCCTGCCAGGAGGAAAAAAGCTAATTTTCTCCAGGCAGCCCTTCTTCCAGTGCGGCGGTCGCAGGGCTTCAGAATGCTATTGACATGCAGATTAACCCAATACCTGCAGGTTAATAGCATTTTTTTATATGACAGGTTCCTTTGAAGCTCATTTATGATATGATAAACAACATAAAGAAAAATATCAAAAAGCCAAAGCCAAAAAACATAAGAAAAATGGTATCAGAAAATAGTGACAGAAAGCAATTTTTTTTATAATGTTCAAATTTTGTTTAAATAAATATATGCATACTTTTTTCATTGTTTTGATAATTCTTAAACATTGTAAAAAAAATTCTGGTTTCTGTCACTATTTTCTGGGGGGTTTTTAGCTCAATTTTTTACCCATTGCAGCATGAGGCCTCATTCCACGTGTCATGACAGATGAGAATCTGCTGAAGAAATTTAAAAAACACAAGTTCAAATCACCCCCATTTGCACCATTGAAAAAAAAAATACACATATTTGGTATCGCTGCGTTTGTAAAGATCCAATCTATGAAAATATAAGTTAAATTAATCTGATCGGTAAACAGTTTAATGAGAAGAAAAATTGAAACGCCAGAATTACATTTCATTGGCTACCACAATATTGCCATAAAATGCAATAAGAGGCAATAACATCACATCTTCCCCAAAATGGTATCAGTAAAAACCGCTCAGGGTGCAAAAAATAGGCCCTTACACAGCCCCATATCTGGAAAAATGAAAATGTTACAGATCTAGAAAATTTTCTTTCTCTCTTTTTTTTTTTTTTACAATTTTCACATTTTTTCACCACTTAATTAATAAAAAAAGCTATACATGCTTGGTATATGTGTGATCATATTAACCTGGGGGATTATATTGCCACCGGGAGAATTTCACTGCGGTGAATTTGATCTTTGGTGAACTCGCTCCTGCATCATGAGAGTTTCTCATGGGGCTAGCGGGGATCTCACCGAGGTCACCACCGTTCAGCCCAGCTGGGAAGGCAGCCTCAGTGACCAGCAGTAACCTTGATGATGTAACCGCTGGTCAATGATGCTGCCTCGTAGCACCTCATTCACCAGTGGTAATCAGCCTGGATGGTCACATCTTGTCACCATCCAAATTGAAAACTGATTATTCCCTTGACATGGATTACGGCATGGGAGAGAACGATGGACAGGTGAGGGATATAGTTGTTTTTTATTTTTGTTTTATTACATGAGACGAGGGATTCAGTGGAATTAGGCATTAGGTGAGTTTAACTGTGTTTGTTATTTTTAAATAAAAAAGTGTTTTGTTTTATTTCAAATAAAAGACTTTATTCTGGCTGTGTCTCTCTATTTACCATATAACTATAGGATTAGTAATGGATAGGTATCTTATAGATGCCTCTCCATTAGTAATCCGTGGGCTTGATGTCACCTGACAATACAAAGGTGATATCAACCCCCACAAATATGAACCCCACTTGCCACCACTACAGGGCAGGTGGGAAGAGCTGGGCAAAGCACCAGAATTGGCGCATGTAATAGAAGTGCCTTTTCTGGGCGGCTGTGGGCTTCTATTTTTAGGCTGGAAGGGGCCAATATCCATGGTTGTTAAAAATAAATGAAAAATACGGAGTGGGGACCCCTCTATTCTTGATAACCAGCCTTGCTGAAGCTGACAGCTGAGGGTTGCAACCCCCAGCAGTGTGTTTTGCCTGGCTGGTTATTAAAAATACAGGGGAACACACGCTGTTATTTTTCAAATTATTTATTTACAGCGCAGGAGCCGGCTGATGAATACTCCTATCAGCCGCTCCTGCTCTCACTGTTATTAGCAGCAGCAGCAGGTATAGGCTGATGGGAGCAGTAGTCCCATCTCTACCAATTAGCCCTTTTTCCTCTGTTTTACTTTTGTGTTGTTCCAATACACACAAAGGAAATAAACGTGTAAATGCAATAATTTTCTGGAACAATTTGAAGAATGCCAGCACTTTTGGCCATGACTGTATGTGAAAATATACTTTGGAATAAGCCTGTAGGTCAAGGACCACAGAAACCTTGCATGTATTATTGTCCCTGTTTCCTCAGGGATAGTGTGGCTGCTGAAGATTTGGCCTTAAATAATGGATATGGACACGGAAATAATTTACAAAAAGTGCATTCACTGTAATAGATCTGTGATCTACTGTATCTCCAAAAAAGATGAATCGCACACTTACCAAACAATCTGATATGTGAAAAAACCCTTAGGGATAGAGATGGGGGATGGGAGGACCTTATCCAGTTAGGGCTTTATTAGTATAGAAAGGCAATGTTTTCTAACTTTCCACGTCTATAGACTTGTTATGGAAAGCTCTATGTCACCTATAAGGTCATAACTGATTGAGGGCCCATAGCTTGCCCCAGCCCGTGCCCCTCATTGAGACGAAGCCTCATCATTGACGCTCTTTTCTGGAGCTGGGCTATTGTAAGTGCAGAAAAGGTACAGAAAATCCACAATATTTATAACTCACCAAAAGCTCATCGTGGAAACATAGCCTAGGGGGTTAAGGAGCTTCACTCTCGCTGATCTGAAGCATAACCTTGTTGGTCATTTAAGTGACCATTTGTGGCCTTACTTCACGATATTCAATGCTTATAGGTGTGTTTTTTATTATTAATATGTAGATAGCATTTAGTGAAATTCTTAAACTTTGTTCCTAATTTCTCCACAAGGTAGCTTGGATGCTGTGACTGCAAATGAATCCAAAATTGAAAGTTCTGACCCACATGGTGAACGAGTAAAGAGAGCTGCAACTTCAAGGACAGAAAGAATCTGGCCTGGTGGAATCATCCCTTATATTATACAAGGCAATTTTACTGGTTTGTGGAATTTTCACCTTGAAAATTATATCCAGTTAGCCCTGTCCTGATAATAGTCGTATTTCATATTTATTTCCGTATGTCCATAAATTGGAAGAGTAGAATTGTAAACCAGGAGTAGACTTAGGCTGCGTGTCCACAATCAGGAATAGTAGCGGTTTGGACGCAGCGTATTTTCCCTGCCTCCAAAATGCTGTGTTCTACATTACAAGCACAGTGGATGGGATTTATAGGCATCCCATGCCTACTGTGCTTCTTTTTAAAGCCCGCTGGGTGGGTTTTCGAGCCGCATGTCAATTTCTGTAGCAGAGACACTTAATCTCCTGTGCATATTCTCCCCATTAGACTGTCATTAGATGCAATTATTAATCCGCATAGTTCCAAAACACAAGTGCGTAATGTTGAACTCAGCGTTTTGGACTCAGCGAAAATACCTTGCATTCAAAACGCTACTATTCCAGATCGTGGGGACGTAGCCTTAAAGGGAGTTTGTCAGCAGGTTTTTGCTGTATAATCTGAGGTGATCATAAAATAGGTCAAGTGAGCCTGATTCCAGGGATGTATCACTTATTAGGCTGCTTGATGTAGTTTTGATAGAATCCTTGTTTGTCTCACGTAGATTTAGCAGGGCTAAGTCTTCTGGGCTCTGTATAACCTCACCCACACCAGTGATTGGCAGCTTTTTGTGTACACAGTGAATTGTCACCGAGCTGCCAATTGGTGATGGGGGACGAGGTTACACAAATTAGCCTGGCTGTTTGGTATCTGAGATATAGTCCAGCAGTGATAATCTCCTGCTGATAAATGTCTGATTGTATTGAAACTACAACATGCAGCCTAATAAGTGACACATCCCTGAATCAGGCTGCTATGCCCTATATTATGGTGGTCTCAGATTAAATATAAACAACCTGCTAACAGGTTCCCTTTAACACAAATCAATATTGAATATATATTATTTTTTAGTGCTACATTTACATTTCACTTGTTTAATGGTTTTGTGTTACAGGCCATCAGAGAGCAATATTTAAGCAAGCTATGAGGCACTGGGAAAGATATACCTGTGTTACATTTATAGAAAGAACAGATGAGGAAAGTTATATTGTCTTCACTTACAGAACATGTGGGTAAGTATAAGGGCTGAAAGACACAGAAGGTTGTAAAACGGTCTCATTTCCACCTCCTGCGTTATAGATTTTTTTTTTCATCTATGGAACAAGGGCTGGAAGAATATCTTCATTTTTAGTGTTCTCCTAACACCTAATAAAGCATGCAGCTTTATGACAACTATACAATATTTTTGATAGCTCCATTAGAAAAATTTTTTTGTACATATGATAATAAGAAACTTTGTAAGATCTCTAATGTTACAGAGAATTTGGTTCTTTCTCCACCTGGATTGTTCTATTCTCAATACATGGGTAAAAAGTGGAAAATCTGTGTTCTGTGAAGACAGATGTTCACATTACTGAGATATGAAATGTCAGTTGGCGTTCATAAGATTTTATAGAGCGGAGGAAGGCGCTAGAGTCCAACACACATTCTGCTGCAAGTTCTCCTGAAACAAGAGTTACAACTCTCCATAGAATATTATGAGCACCAACTGCCATGTATCTCAGTAAGGCTACTTTCACACTAGCGTCGTACGACGCACGACGAATTGCGTCGTTGCGACGTTCCGACGCAAGGAGTGAAAGCGCCACACAAAGGGGGCAGCGGATGCTGTTTTTCAAGGCATCCGCTGCCCCATTGTGATGTGCGGGGAGGCGGGGGCGGACGGTCTCGACGCACCAAAAAACGTTACATGCAACGTTTTTTGGTGGCGACAGACCGACCCAACACGACGCAACCGTCGCACGACGGTTGCGACGTGTGGCAATGCGTCGCACTGCGTCGCTAATGCAAGTCTATGGAGTAAAAACGCATCCTGCAAGCACTTTTGCAGGATGCGTTTTTTGTACAAAACGACGCATAGCGACGTGCAGTGCACGACGCTAGTGTGAAAGTAGCCTAACGGGAAAATCTGTGTTCACTGAAGATAGATTTTACCCATAAATTTAGAATTTCGAGAATGAATGATCAGTTAAGGATTAAAAAGAACCACAATTCCCAGAATCAAGATATAGTACAAAGTTTCTTATTTTCACCTGAAGTATTGATTTATGAAAAATGTTACTCTTTAGACATTGCTTATGAATAGTGGCACAACTGATATAAAAAAAAACAAAAAAAACTACCTACTAAAAATGGGCTGGACAAAAATGTTGGTACCGCTAAAAAAGATTGAAGATTGTTTAACATGTCCCTATGGCCAAATTTATGGTGTGTCCTGTATCTAACAAATTAAGGTGTGTCCATCTGCCTATTTACAGGGTGAAAAGTAGTCACTGTGCTGTTTAACATCATAGTTTGTACAACATTGAACATGGACCTAAATTCACAAACATGTTTAAGGTAAAAGCTGTAAGAGCATCTCCAAACAGCTTGATGTTTGTTACTACGGTTGTACACATTATTCAGAAGTTTAAAGTCTATGGGACTGTAGCTAACCTCAAAAGCCAAACTGATGATACATTGTAAAGATGGACTATATAAATGTATCAAAGAACCCAGAACAACTTCCAAGAGGATTAAAGGTGAACTCCAAGGTCAAGGTACATCAGTGAGCGATCGGAAACAACTGTTAAAAGCAAATGCTAAAAAATGAGAATGGAATTTGCCAAAATGCTTATTGACAACTCACAAAACCTCTGGGAGAATGTCCTTTGGACAAATGAGGCAAAACTGTGGCTTTTTGGCATGTTACATCAGCTTTATGTTCACAGATGCAAAACTGAAGCATATCAAAAAAAGAAAATTATACAGACTGTGAAACATGGAGGAGTCTCAGTTATCTTTTGGAGCTAGTTTGCTGCATCTGGAACAGGGTGTCTTGAATCTGTGCAGGATTCAATGAAATCTCAAGACTATCAAGAGATTCTAGAGTGAAATGTGCTGCCCAGTGTCAGAAAGCTTGGTCTGAGCTGTAGGTCATCGGTTCTCCAATAGGATAATCACATAAAACACAGTTAAAAACACCCAAGAATGGCTAAGAGCAAAGCAATGGACTATTCTGAAGTGGCTTCTATGAGTCCTGATCTAAATCCTATTTAACATCTGCAGAAGGAGCTGAACCCTGCAGTCTGAAGAAGGCACCTTCACACCTGAGACAGCTGGAGCAGTTTGCTCACGAGGAGTGGGCCAAAATACCTGGGGGCAGGTGCAGAAGTCTCATTGAAATTGCATCAAACTTTGGTGCAACAATATATTAAGGGACTAATCATTTTGTGCTGGCCATTTTCATTAGTTTTTTTTTCTGTTGAACCGTAATTCAAAAGCAATGTCAGATTCTTATTAGTTGATACTCTGTAAATGTAAATTGAACTTACTTTTGTGAATTTCAAATGATTCCAATGATTTCCATGACCATTGTGGGGTTTTCTTACTTTAACTGAAGGATGCCAACAATTTTGTTCATGTGTGTATTTTGCAGTGAAATGCCATGTAAAGTGCATAACATTTTTGTTTCTCAATATTCCAATAATTAGTTATCTCAATTAATTTCAGTGAACAGAATTTGAGGAATTTTTTTTTACAATAAAAATATGTATTGTTTATTATCATAAATCTAACTTATAAGGTGGTCCTGTTTCTGTCTCATAATAGAAACTTTTTTTGTAGTCAAAATACTTTATGCAGAATATATTTTTTTAATGGAGGGATTGAACCGAATTATGTCATATTATTGTCATATTATTAGTATTATTATTTATTGTTATAGCGCCATTTATTCCATGGCGCTTTACATGTGAGGAGGGGTATACATAATAAAAACAAGTACAATAAACTTAAACAATACAAGTCATAACTGATACAGGAGGAGAGAGGACCCTGCCCGCGAAGGCTCACAATCTACAAGGGATGGGTGAGAATACAGTAGGTGAGGGCAGAGCTGATCGTGCAGCGGTTTGGTCGATCGGTGGTTACTGCAGGTTGTAGGCTTGTCGGAAGAGGTAGGTCTTCAGGTTCTTTTTGAAGGTTTCGATGGTAGATGAGAGTCTGATATGTTGTGGTAGAGAGTTCCAGAGTAGGGGAGATGCGCGAGAGAAATCTTGTATATGATTGTGGGAAGGGGAGATAAGAGGGGAGTAGAGAAGGAGATCTTGTGAGGATCGGAGGTTGCGTGCAGGAAAGTACTGGGAGACGAGGTCACAGATGTATGGAGGAGACAGGTTGTGGATGGCTTTGTATGCCATGGTTAGGCTTTTGTACTGGAGTCTCTGGGTAATGGGGAGCCAGTGAAGGGATTGACAGAGGGGAGAGGCCGGGGAGTAGCGGGGGGACAGGTGGATTAGTCGGGCAGCAGAGTTTAGAATAGATTGGAGGGGTGCGAGAGTGTTAGAGGGGAGGCCACAGAGCATGATTCATGAATTTGCCTACCATCATAGGTTCATGTACAGTTTTCTAGGAAAAGAGTTCATAGAACTGAATTGATTTGTTAAAACATGCACTCATTCTGGCTTTAGGAGTCTTGTAGCAGGTAATATTAGTGATTGACAGCCTTCCCTGTATATCAGGTTTCCTGCCCACTAACTCCATAAGGCCCGAATAAATATGTCTGCTGTATCTTATGCCACAAAACTTGAAGGAAGTCTTTCACCAAAACTCAATTGAAACTACTTCTAAAGTCATATAAGGGACCCGTATAAAAATCATCTCTACAGTATAGTTTTCACTTACTTCATATTTCAGAATTTTTTTTTTAATTCCTATGCAAATGAGGGAGCGCTGGTGCACCAAGAGCTTCAGTGCACTAATCTGCCATCTCAATTACCCCCTTATATTGATTGACACACAGTAGTCACTTAAATTGAAACTATTAGTGTGCACACGAACACTGCAGGAGCCCATGAGTTGGCCCACACACTGATAGTGCAGGTATGATCCCATCTCTCTCTGTGTGCAGTGGCCACCCGCTACACTTCCTTGTATCTTTGTCCCGAGTGGCCGTTGCATAATCTCTTGGCTCAGGCATTGTCAATGCACACGGGTAGTGCTGACAGTTCAATCCAGGCAGCTGTCGCACTGGGCAAGCCAGTGCTGTCTGTCAATCAATATACAGGGAGGTTGGCGGTGGCATAATTGAGAGGGCGGAGGAGTTCACCGAGCCCTTGGCCACATCAAGGGTGCATCATTGCTCCCTCATTTGCATAAGAAATCAAATGCTTTTTCTGAAAAAATAAGCAAAAGAACACTACACTACATGGTTTTTATAGCAGCTAAGTCCCTTATAAGACTAAGTAGTTTAAATCGAGTTTGGGGCGTGATAGACTAGTCCCTATTAATACGAGTCTTTTCAGCACTTCCAGCTCATTCTGCCATGCTCCCTTCATCCCTATTCATTAACCCAATGTTTCCCAAATGCCAGTCCTCAGGGTCTTTAACAGATCATGCTTTCAGGATTTTCTTAGTATTGCACAAGTGATGGAATTATTAACAAGGCATCAGAAATTCCCACAGGTTATCTCACCTGTGAAATGCTAAGGAAATCCTTAAAACATAATCTGATCGGGCCCGTGAGGACTGGAGTTTGCGAAACGCTGCATTAGCCATACACTTTTGGTGCTGTCCTGCTGGCACAGCTGTTCTTTATTTGTCATCGCCTGCATTCATAAGGCTTGACAAACTCATAATTCCTTCTCCAGAAAATTATGAATAACAATATTGTTGTCACTAATCAATCTTGTTGCTGGGAATTATCGACATGTTCAATCAGCAAAGAAAGAAAAACAAAAATAAATGCACAATTAGTTAATTAGTCATTGCTGACTTCCTTGTAACAACATTGGACTATTTTATTGGTTGTATTTTGGTTACAAGTTTGTGCAGCTACTGGTTTTCTGTGATATCTTGTCAGTTATACAGGACAAGACATACATAATTTTCTACATTTTGTGCTTTAGTTTCATTGTATAATTGTTTTTAAAATCTTTTAAGCTGCTGTTCATATGTAGGTCGACGAGGAGGAGGTCCTCAGGCTATATCAATAGGAAAGAACTGTGATAAGTTTGGCATTGTGGTCCATGAACTGGGACATGTGATTGGATTTTGGCATGAACATACTCGTCCCGACAGAGATGAACATGTGACGATTGTAAGGGAAAATATACAGCAAGGTGAGAACATAAGAATATTCTGAGAATCCTCGCTGCAGAAAATATAGGTTTAGGTTTGAAGTGGAAGCATCATGGAGCATCAAAATCTCAGCTGCCAAGTGGTGGGTACACAAGGTTAAAAACTTAGCACCAAGGCCTGGATGCTACATTTGCCTGTTCTCCTTTACAAAATCATCACTAGAATTGTTCTTTTAAAGCTTTGTGAATGTAGTTTTTATGGCTGTGGCAGCCCCATACAAGCCTGGTAGTGCTGAGCATTGGATGCAGAGGTGTAAAGTACACCAAGACAGGACCTGGTATAAATAAAAGGAAAGTTTTGCCTATATCAATTTTTCAAAATAAAAAGCAATGCGAAAAACATGAAAAATGTAGGTATATTTTTTTCTGTTAATGCTTATAAGGCAGCCATTTTCTTGAATAGCTGTAAATTGCATTTAGAGATATTCTACAAGAGCCACTTGCTCCGTGGACCATAATAGTCTCGAGATGTTCACTGTTATTGGAACTTTTTCTAGGCATGTTATGTACTCTGTGCAGAGGTCATTGTGGGGAAGGGGAACATAATGAACTAATGGGAATGCTGGATCTTGTGTTATCGATATTCGGTCATGGCCAAAAGTGTTGGCACCCTTGAAATTGTTCCAGAAAAGGAAGTATTTCTCCCTGAAAATTATTGCAATTACACGTGTTTTGTTGTACACATGTTTATTTCCTTTGTATGTATTGGAACAACACAAAAAAAAAACTGAGAAAAAAGACAAATTGGAGAAATTTTCACACAAAACCCCCAAAATGGGCGGTACAAAACTGTTGGCACTCCCAACTTAATATTTGGCTGCACACCCTTTGGAATAAATGACTGCAATCAATCGCTTCCTATAACCATCAATAAGCGTCTTACACCTCTTAACTGGAATTTTGGACCACTTTTCTTTTGCAAACTGCTCCAGGTCTTTCATACATGATGGGTGTTTAATGGGATTTAGATCCAGACTCGTTGCTGGTCACTTCAGAACTCTCCAGCACTTTGTTTCCATCCATTTCTGTGTGCTTCTTGAAGTGTGTTTGGGGTCATTGTTCTGCTGGAACACCCATGACCTAGGACACAAACTCAGCTTTTTGACACTGGGCACTACATAGCGACTCCAAAATCCTTTGGCAATCTTCATATTTCATGATGTGTTGTACACAGTTAAGGCACCCAGTGCCAGAGGCAGCAAAACAACTCCTAAACATATTTGACCCTCCACCATATTTGACTGTAGACTCTTTGTCCTTTTCATTTCGTTTTCGGTAAATAGTAAAATGATGTGCTTTACCAAAAAGCTTTATCTTGGTCTCACGCTTTCCCAGAAGGGTTTTGGCTTCCTCATGTACATGTTGGCAAACTGCAACCTAGCTTTTTTATGTCTGTGTCAGCAGTGAGGTCCTTATGGGTCTCCTGCAATAGCATTTCATTTCATTCAAATGTTCATGGATAGTTTGTGCTGACACTGATGCACCCTGAGCCTGCAGGGCAGCTTAACCTCTTTATGACCTATGACATATAGGTATGTTACAGGTTGCCTTCCCCTTTTTTGCCCCGTGGCTGGCACTCATTTCAGATGAGCATTCTAGCTAGGCATAGCATGGATGATCGCAGCTTCAAGTCTCCTAAGGAGACTACTGAATCAAGTAAAAAGTTAAAAAAAAAGTTTTTTAAATTATTAAAAGCAATTTTTAAAATAGAAAAAAGTTAAATCACCCCCATTTTGCCCCATTCAAAATAAAACAATTGAAAATAAAAAAAATAAAAAAAACACATATTTGATATCGCCGCATTCAGAAATGCCCGATCTATCAAAATCTAAAAAGAATCCGATCGGTAAACTGTGTAACAAGAAAAAAAATCAAAATTCACGAATTATGTTTTTTTGTTTCCGTAACATTGCAATAAAATGCAATAATTGGTGATCAAAACATCATATCTATCCCAAAATAGTATCAATAAAAACATCAGCTTGGTGCACAAAAAAATAAGCCCTTACCCGGCCCCAGATCCTGAAAAATTAAGACACCACAGGTCTCTGAAAATGGCACATTTTTTTTGTCATTTTACAGACTTTAGATTTTTTTTACCAGTTATACAACCTAGTAATGACCTGGAGAATCATAGTGGCAGATCAGATTTAGCATTTAGTGAACATGGTTAAAAAATAATAATTTGGAATTGCACCTTTTTTTGCAATTTCATCACACTTGGAAGTTTTTTCTTTTTTTTCCAGTACACTATATAGTAACATCAATGTTGTCATTCAAAAGTAAAACTCGTCCCGCAAGAAACAAGCCCTAACACTGCCATTTTGACAGAAAAATGAAAAAGTTATGGCTCTAGGAAGCAGGGAAGCAAAAACGAAAATGGAAAAAAACAAGGTGATAAAGGGGTTACATTTCTTTGGAACTTGATTGGGGCTGCTTATCCACCTTCTGGACTATCCTGCATTGGAACCGTTCATCAAGTTTTCTCTTCCATCCACATCCAGGGAGATTAGCTACAGTGCCATGAGTTGTAAATTCTTGATTATGTTGCACACCGTGCACAAAGGAACCTGGAGATGGACTTGTAACCTTGAGATTGTTTATATTTTTCAACAATTTTGGTTCTCAAGTCCTCAGACAGTTCTCTTCTTTTTCTGTTCTCCATGCTTTGTGTGGCACAAACATACAATTCAAAGATTGAGTCAACGTCTCCACTTTTTATCTGTTTTTTCAGGTGTGATTTTCATATTACCCATTCCTGTTTCTTGCCACAGTTGAGTTTGAGGGAGCATCACGTGTTTAAAACAAAGTTGTTTACCCACAATTTTGGAAGGTGCCAACAATTTTTGTCAGGCCCATTTTTGGGGTTTTGTGTGAAGTTATGTCCAATTTGTCTGTTTTTCTCATTTTTTTGTGTTATTCAAATATGCCCAAAGGAAATAAACGTGTATAACAAAACGTGTAATTGCAATACTTTTCTGGGAGAAATACATAATTTTCTGGAACAATTTCAAGGGTGCCAGCACTTTCGGCCATGACTGTATGTATATGTCTGGGTATCTGTGGAAGATTAACACAAATATATTCTTCAAAAATATATGTTTAACATAAAAACTTAATTTAAAGAATAGCCCTTCTTACGATCTCTCATTCTTTTACTCAGTCTGATGAATGAAGCTGCTATGGCAGATGAAAGGTGTATGACAACTATAAAGTTTAGTGGAGGACGATTTTTGGTCACGAGCATTTGTGCATAGATCTTTAGGTTTTGAGTGGAAGTTAGCTATGTGCGCACAAAGTCATTTAGCGCTCCAAATGACATCTGGGTGTTTTCCATGTGTCCTTTAAAGGTTTATTATTGACCTGTATGGTAAGGTACAGAGCATTTTCTGAGCAGAAAATGGTATTTTAATAGACATGTAACTACTTTTAACCACTTGGTCTTTTTAGAAACCTGATGTGGTTAAAAGATATTCAAAAGCCTGAACTTATGCACATCAAGTTGTTTTGACATAGAAATGGATATGTTTATTCTTTTGAGTGTTTTCTGATTTTTCAGCCTGAAATCAGCCTGAAAGAGACATCTTGTGAACATACCCTAAGGTTATGTGCAATCAATGTCTTTAAGACGCCAGTTGACCCTCTGAGGTTTTCCTAGGCTAATCCACTTCAGTCAAAAGCTGGCAGTCTTTTTTTCTCAAAGGGCTGTTTTCTGGCAGGTTTACCATCATTTTTGGGCTACCATCGTTTCTGCCATTGTTTTTGCCTCTAGCGTCTTTTTTTCTATTGTTTAAACTCTTAACTACAGAGCGGCTTCGAAGCGGAAGCTGCCCAAACAATCAACATGCTACTTCTTTGAACCACTCTGCTGTTTCTGATCACTGCAGCGGTTAAAAGAAGTTAAAAACGACTGAACATGTGCACAGTAATGTCGTGACATTGCTGTGCATTATGTCCAGTCCTTGCAGAGCCTTTAAAGGTGGATTCAAGGTGGAATCTACCTGAAAAAGACATTGCGTGCACATATCCTCAGCATGTCCATACATGTACTTTCATGTACTAAAATCTTCACAATGTACCTTGACTTTTTGATCTTAAAAATATTACTGTGTCTCAGGAAAATCTTCTGTATCTATTAGAAGCTAAGACAGTGGTCTCCAACCTGTTGCTCTCCAAATGTTGCAAAGTGTAAAAACTCCCCCATGTCCTCCATAGGCAGGTTGGAGACCACGTTTAGTTGTGGTGATACTTGCTCCTCAACTCACGGAAACCTCAGAAAGACCGAAGGAAAAGTGATGTTTCTCAGTGAAGAAGTTTTATTCTAGAAAGCATTTGAGGTCCACTCTTAACCCTTAATTTATTTATTTTTTTAAGGTCAGGAATACAACTTTCTGAAAATGGAGCCAGGAGAAGTAAATTCTTTAGGAGAGACATATGACTTTGACAGTATCATGCATTATGCCCGGAACACATTCTCAAGGTTGGAATCTAAGGTTATGTCTCTTAAGTTCTTCATAGAATTTGTTATTTTACTATTTGCCCTATTAAGTGCTTTGGTTCTTTATTTTGACGTGTTGTTTGTGGTATACTCAAATATCTCTGGGTTATGTACTGTTTTTTTTGTTTTTAAGACTTTTGTAATATATTACTTTATAATTTGCATCGAGTCCTTTCCCATAGATAATGTGACAACCAGATTTGACTGCAGTCAGTATCACTCTTTGGCTACGGTCACATGAGTGACGATTCTATCTTCCAAGAGAATCGGATTGATTATGGTAATGGAACCCTGCTAAAACTCTGATCCGAGTTGATCAGAGTGGCAATTTACGGTGATCTGATTCTCTTGGATGAAAGAAGCGTATCACAGTTGGGGTGAAAATTTCAATGGAGAAATTAAGTTCTCAGTCTTCTCCCTTGTCAGTGTCCACGTAAATCGGATTGCACTCAGATAACAACCGAGTGCAGTCAAATGTAGCAACGAACCTGGTGGAGGCCAAAGAGTGGAAAATTGGAAATGGCTGTAGTCCTACCTGTATCCTTAGGTTTTGGGTAGGGCTAGGCTTCAATTCATGCCATGATGGGTAATATAAATTTCACAATATACTCTAACTTTGTTATAGATTTCAGAAAAATATATTTTGGATCAATCAGACCCAGGTTTTGATATTTGTCCATAGGAGAGGCTTGTACATCTCTAAGCATTCTCTGCTCATGGACCAATGCATAAGCGCCATTAAAAAATACAAGACATATCTTCCCTTAGAAAATATAGGAATCCTTTTAAATGTCAGGACTAAGGTCAAGTCTTACCCAATTTAATGGAGTACAACACAACTGGTCCAACTCTCCCCTTTTTGCCTTGATTTAGAGGATATGCTTCCGAGGCTTTGGAAACACAGCTGTGTCATTTTCGGTGAGTGTAAACTAACTTGGGCTTGTCTCATACTGGAGTCAATTGTTAAATGGCCGCAAATATAGAAGCGGAAACTGTAAACTGATCCCAAGGGGCAGCTGTGGTCAGGCTGAACGTAATTCCGAAAATGAATGCAAGAGCACAAATCTCCCTGGTTATAAGCCATATTCTTCGCGTCTATCAATTGCAACCAACCAACTTAAGTTGACATAAGGCTGCTATCTGGTAACTGTTTTTATGAAGAATTCCACCCAAAGCTGCATAATAAATTCTTAATCTCGGATGTTCATATGACCTTTAAAAGAGGTTGGTTCATTACTGTTTTTGGCATTGAGTTATTCGGTTTCACGCAAGTAAACATAAGCCGTCTTGGTACCCATGCTAAATGTGATATGTAACCACCTGGTAGTGTATTTAAGAAATATTTACAAGCTGTATGGTGTAAGAAAAAGTAACATAACACATAATTCATCCTACTCTTTTTCCGGGAGTAATGGCCTGTTAACTACAGACATACAATGGCCGCTTGTTAGATATAAACTACAAGCACAGTTGCTTCCTTACAGTCATTTCCGTCTGGTTTATTTCATACTAGTGCTGGGCCATAAGCTTTTCTGTACATTCAAGCATTGTGCCAGTCTTTTCCATTATACCCCAGAAATTATTTATATTTGTATTCCAGAGGCTTTTATGTATTAATATTGCAATGAAAGGACCATGATAAATGGTAAACTTTCCCTACTCTGAGACGCTCCCTCTTCCTTGCTAGGAAATTAAAGTTGTTCATACCTATTAAATGTACGTAAGCCAATGGTGATTTGGCCCGGAACCAGCTAAATATGTATGGGGGTGTCCTGACTCTTCTCTAATGGGAGATTTTGGGAAAAAGGATTGGGCATATTTGACTCTACTGTCAGCACAAGTAGTGGCATGACTGTTATGACTGCATAGTTGACACCTTTTTATTGTAAAGATTCCCTTTAATAGGCCTCATCTTTGGTTCTCATACAAGATGAGCTGCTGCTAGGGGTGTCTGATAATGTCTTATTTCTGATGATGCCATAAAAACCCGTAAAGTGCAAATAGGGTCTTATATAGCTGTTTTAGCAGCCACCGGGATTCAGCGTGACAAGATGCCAGGAAAAGTGGGTAAGATCTGCACTGCTGGATTATCAGTCAAGGATCCAAGGATTCATAAAAATTGTTTATTGTCAACGCGTTTCAAAGTCATCAGACTCCTTCTTCAGGACAACCACAAGACCATGTGGTTGCTTGAAGGAGGAGTGTGATGAATTTGAAACGCACTGACAATAAACCACTTTTCTTAATCTTGAATCCTTGACTGATAATCCAGAAGCACAGATCATATCCAATTTTCCTGGTATCTCGTTAATGTCTTATTCCTCACTTCTTATTGAAAACACTTGATAATTGAATATGAGGAATAGCAGTCATTTATATGGACGACTGACCGACAACTTAGGCTGCTTTCACAGTAGCGTCGGTACGGGGCCGTCGCGCTGCGTCGGCCCAGCGTACCGACGCATACTGTGACAAAAATGCCCGACGTGGGCAGCGGAAGCAGTCTTAAGACGCTTCCGCTGCCCCATTGCAAGGTACGGGGAGGAGGGGGCGGAGTTTCGACCGCGCATGCGCGGTCGAAAATGGCGGTCTCGACGCACAAAAAAGTTACACGTAACTTTTTTTGTGGCGGTGGTGCGCAAAAACACGACGTGTGGCACTGCGTCGCAATGCGTCGGGCATGTTAGTCTATGGGGAAAAAACGCATCCTGCAGACAACTTTGCAGGATGCGTTTTTTCTCCTAAACGACGCATTGCGACGTGCTGCCAAAAACGCTATGGTGAAAGTAGCCTAACTAGATAAAAGGTGCATGGCCAAATTAAAGCGCAACCATTATTTCAATTTATATTTCATAAATCAATACTAAATGTGAAACTGAGAAACTTTGTAAAACATCTTATCAGAGAAATCTGTTTTATTTTTAATTAACATTTTAACATTGGAAGTAATAAAATACAGTTTTTTACTTCTATTTTAATCTACTTCTTTCCTTTCCTTGATAGAAATTTATCAGCGGTAAATTTAGAGACTAATATGTAAATTTTGAAGTATAAAACCCCGGCTACATGGGTCAGCTTTAAGGGAACCTGTCACCCCCCCAGGCGTTTGAAACTAAAAGAGCCACCTTGTGCAGCAGTAATGCTGCATTCTGACAAGGTGGCTCTTTTAGTTCTGGGTGCTGTAACTGCAGAAATAATCCGTTTTGTAATTTGTCCCAAATACCTTTTCTTCAGTCCTGGAGGCAGGCCTTTCCCCCCCTGCTGCAGACGCCACACAGCCGTCACTCAAGTCTTCTTGGCGCCGGGCGCCGCCTCCTCGCCGCTGTTTTGAAGTCAGCCGGCGCCTGCGCTCTTTTCTCCTGCCTTGGGCAGGTGCAGTGAGCGCTGCCCGTCCTCTGTCCTCATATGTAGTCCAGCTGACTGCGCCTGTGCGGCCGCCCTGCCTGTAAATCCCAGCCCCGCAGTGTCTTCTGACTTATTCTCACTGAGGAGCTGGGATTCACAGGCAGGGCGGCCGCACAGGCACAGTCAGCTAGACTGCATATGAGGACAGAGGACGGGCAGCGCTCACTGCGCCTGCCCAAGGCAGGAGAAAAGAGCGCAGGCGCCGGCTCATTTCAAAACAGCGGTGAGGAGGTGGCGCCAAGAAGACTTCAGGGATGGCTGTGTGGCGTCTGCAGCAGGGGGGGGGAAAGGCCTGCCTACAGGACTGAAGAAAAGGTATTTGGGACAAATTACAAAACGGATTATTTCTCTAGTTACAGCACCCAGAACTAAAAGAGCCACCTTGTCAGAATGCAGCATTACTGCTGCACAAGGTGGCTCTTTTAGTTTCAAACGCCTGGGGGAGGGGGTGACAGGTTGCCTTTAAATTAAGAGAAAACGTGTGATAATCCTCCTGGACTGATCAGTCATTCTCAATCCATGGGTAAAATGTATCCAGTGAATATAGAATCTTTCTATTACTGAGATGATAGTCGGTGCTGACAAAGTTGTCTGAACTTTAACTGTCGTTTCTGGAGAACTTGCAGTAGAATCTGTGTCTCTCTTTAGCTCCTCCTCACCCTTTCCATAGAATGTTAGAAGCACTAACTGTCATCTCCTATCTTAGTAACCGATTTTACCCATTGATCAAGAGTGAAAAGTCCATCCAGGAGGAGAAAGAAGCAGATTTCTCTGATAAGACATATTGCAAAGTTATTTCTCTTCATGTGCACTATTGATTTATGAAATGAAAATGAAAATGATGGTTACTCTTTAGATAACAACTGCAATGGAGCTATTTCCACTGCTTATCTCAGTATTTAGCCACTATTATTTAAAGGGGTTTCTAGACAATTTTTTTTACATAACCAAAGTGTCAACTATTTAAAACTTTTTTTCTCTTCGACACTCGCTCCAATCTCAGCTCTTCATCACTGCCTCCTGCGTTTCTTGATGACCTGCAGCAGTCACTACAGTACCCTTGAATGCTGCAACCAATCACTTGCTCCATTAGTCTTGTGCCAACTACATTAACATCTCCACTGAGCCCAGTGATTGGCTGCAGCAGTCAGAATTCTTTGAGACAATTATTGTTTGAGCTTTTTTTTTGGCCCCAAGACTTCAGATTGGAGCATTTGTACAACATTTCTTCAAAGACTTTCTGGATTCTGGTTATAATGAAATACTTGTCTTTCCCTTCACAGAACATATTTGAGCTAATATTATAATTTGATTACGGCTGAGTTTTAAGACATGAATTTACTGTCCTTTACCACTAAAACCTTAGTCAACAAATCAAATATTGTAAGTTTAGTATTGAAACCATTCCAAAAACACCATGTCGGTGCCTTTGTAGTGCTAAAGAGTATAACAATGGAGGAACGATGTGAAATTTGGAGAAACCGCTTCTAACATTTGCTTGGAGCATCCATGATATTCCTAGTCCAGTTTAGAAGGGACTCGTTCTACATACGAGTACTGAGAACAAAGCCAGTTTCCTGATAATGGAAATAATTTTTATATTTAGCTGTTGTAGACTTAGCTGAAAATTAATTGGCATTAGGGAACTTTTTTTTTGCTCATCAGAGCGTGTAAGACCTAATCTTTGTTCAAATAGAGTGTAATGTGGTCTTGTATATATTGGACTAACGTCACATGAATTGCAGATTCGCATTCGCGAATACGTTAGGGACATTGAGGCTGCTCGCGATGTGGAAGATGTAAACATTTTGAAAACAATCCCTAAGCATTTTCGCCTGAAACACAAATGCAACCCAGCTGGTTTCCAGGCTTGGGGGATTGATAGGATCCGTGCTGGCATAAGGGGGGGTGACACAAAGCGGGTGCTTGCCCAAAGAGAATGCAGGTGGATCGCGGGACTTAATACCGTGACGCCTGCAGGTCTTAATGAGCAGTTGAGCTTCAGCTCATATTTATGAACCTGAATTCACGTTTTTTTGTGTTGTGTTTTTGTACATTGTGTCTTTTTTGCTTCAATTAATTTTTTTATTTTTTGTACTCTTTATTCTTGTTAGTTCTTTTAGTGATCAAGTATTCGTATCATCGTGATGTGTGAAGTGATAGAGATCGATCTGGGCTAGTCATGTAAAACCTGTATCTCCAACATCTCAGCTATGGGCATTAATTATTGGAAATCTACTATGCACAATTTTATAACTATATGTCATTATGTTTGTGATATTGGTGTTTTTCACTATATTTAATATGTATATATTCTATACAGTTTGTATTAGTATAATGGGCAATATTTGGACATTTAACATTTTCACTTGCACTTGAGTATACGTGTACAACTGCTTATATGATGTAGTGATTTTTGATATTTATATTTAGTGCACTGACGTTACCTTCATTGTATATGCACCTTCTTCTCTTTTGTTTTATATTTTATGAACAGTTGGTATACGTACCCTGTTCCATCTTCCTAGTAGTCCAATATGCGCATGTCTGCGGACTACGTGATCCGGGACATCTCTGATGGTGCTGGGTGGTGACGTGTGCTTGTCAGCAATGACGGGCCCAACTGACACTCATCGTTAGTACGCCCTGCCGGAAGTGATGTAACACCTGGCGCGTATTTCCGGATACATGCGCCGGCATCACGGACATCTGGAGATATGGGTATTTATATGTGGCCTCATACATGACACACTACCGCACCTTGAGAAACAAAGGCGAAACGCGCGTCGGTGTCGACATGGCACGTGTCCAGACTTTGATATACTATGGGTAAGCAATGCTGATGGGGGGATGCTATAGGCTCCATTGATCATGCGCGCATTTACAATCATCTCTGGAATATTTTGGCTTTTAATACTCATTCCCTCACACATAATCATGCACCAAGCACTTTATGGGTTACATAGTATATCATTGGTTGTCTGGACATTGGTATCCATCAATACCTGATTCCAGTCTGTAATGTTTTAATTGTTTTGATTAATAAAAGTTACACGTTTCTATACAACTGGACCTATTACTCCTATTTTTCTTGTGTTGATATAAATTAGATAGAGCGCTCGCTAGACAGCAGTGTTGGGAGGCTCAGGTTCAGATGCGACGTAATACAGACATATGCTCGGAGTTGCCGACGCGGTTTGTGGCGTTTCAGCGTGACATAGTCACTGGTGCATGGGTAAGGGTACGGAGGAACCGGTACCAGGGGCCTGAATGCAGGTATTTAGGTGACAGGATGAGCTGCGGGGTTAGTGAACCCAAAATAAACAAGGTCGAGACCAGTCAAAACCAACCCAAACCTATGGTAAAACATGGATGTGAGCATGTCGTCAGCAAGATGGGGTGGTGGTGATCCCTTAAGGAAGTATGGAGGAGAAACGCAAAGGGGAGGGATGCATGTGCCAATCGATGGTTCCGGTCCCTACTTTGGTTTCTTAGTGTTGTGTCGGGCGGGGATGTCATAGGGGCATGCAGATGCCCTGTCTCGCGCCCATGTGTGGGTGACAAATGCTCAACCCCACAGGTTTGAACAGGGGAGGGGTATATGTGAGGAAGTGACCCCTGTTACAGCTAGGGGGTGCTGTTTGTTCTCCCCAGGATACACACAGAGGCGTAGTGAGGTCATGAGGGGGCATTGTGTCATGAATCCCCAATGGCTAGGGATAGCACAGGATAAGCAAAGATAATAAATATCGGACGAGCTCTAGGGTGATGGAACCTGGGCTGACCGCTGCCCTACGCCTGACAAACGCAACTAGAGATAGCCAGGGAGCGTGCCTACGTTGGTTCTAGACGCCACGCACCAGCCTAAGAGCTAACTAGTACTGCAGAGAAAACAAAGACCTCACTTGCCTCCAGAGGAATTAACCCCAAAGATATAGTTGCCCCCCACATGTATTGACGGTGAAATGAGAGGAAGGCACACACATAGAGATGATGTATATAGCTTTAGCAAATAGAGGCCCGCTGAAAACTAGAAAGCAGAATGACACAAAAGGGGACTGAGCGGTCAGCAAAAAACCCTAATCAAAAAAACCATCCTGAGATTACAAGAACCCATGTGCCAACTCATGGCACATGGGGAGAACCTCAGTCCACTAGAGCAACCAGCTAACAAAGAGACATTCTAAGCAAGCTGGACAAAAAACCAAACAACTGAAAATCAGCACTTAGCTTATCCTGAAAGATCTGGGAGCAGGTAGGCAGGAACCAAACAGAGCACATCTGAACACATTGATAGCCGGCAAGGGAAATGACAGAAAGGCCAGGTAAAATAGGAAACACCCAGCCTCTGATGGACAGATGGAAACCAAAGGCCGCAACCCACCAAAGTCACCCAGTACCAGCAGTAACCACCAGAGGGAGCCCGCAAACAGAATCCACAACAGTACCCCCCCTTGAGGAGGGGTCACCGAACCCTCACGAGAACCCCCAGGGCGATCAGGGTGAGCTCTATGGAAGGCGCGGACCAAATCAGTCGCATGAACATCGGAGGCGACCACCCAGGAATTGTCCTCCTGACCATAACCCTTCCACTTAACCAAATACTGGAGTTTGCGTCTGGAAACACGAGAATCCAAGATCTTTTCAACAACATACTCCAATTCTCCCTCCACCAGCACCGGAGCAGGAGGCTCGACCGAGGGAACAACAGGCACCTCATACCTCCGCAACAACGACCGATGGAACACATTATGAATAGCGAACGATGCTGGGAGATCCAAACGGAAGGATACAGGGTTAAGAATCTCCGAGATCCTATAAGGACCGATGAACCGAGGCTTGAACTTAGGAGAAGAGACCTTCATAGGGACAAAACGAGAAGACAACCACACCAAGTCCCCAACAAGAAGTCGGGGACCCACGCGGCGACGGTGATTAGCAAACTGCTGAGTCTTCTCCTGAGATAACTTCAAATTGTCCACCACCTGATTCCAAATGTGATGTAGCCTGTCCACCACCACGTCCACTCCAGGACAATCCGAAGACTCCACCTGACCAGAGGAAAAACGAGGATGAAACCCCGAATTACAAAAAAAAGGAGAGACCAACGTGGCCGAACTAGCCCGATTATTAAGAGCAAATTCGGCCAGTGGCAAAAAAGCAACCCAGTCATCCTGATCAGCAGAAACAAAACACCTCAAATAAGTTTCCAAGGTCTGATTAGTTCGCTCCGTCTGGCCATTCGTCTGAGGATGGAATGCAGACGAGAAAGACAAATCAATGTCCATCTTGGCACAAAACGTCCGCCAAAATCTAGACACAAACTGGGATCCCCTGTCAGAAACGATATTCTCCGGAATCCCATGCAAACGAACCACGTTCTGAAAAAACAAAGGAACCAACTCAGAGGAGGAGGGCAACTTAGGCAAGGGCACCAAATGAACCATCTTAGAAAAGCGGTCACACACAACCCAGATAACGGACATTTTCTGTGAAACCGGGAGATCAGAAATAAAATCCATGGAAATGTGCGTCCAAGGCCTCTTCGGGATGGGCAAGGATAACAACAACCCACTAGCCCGTGAACAGCAAGGCTTAGCTCGAGCACACACTTCACAAGACTGCACAAAAGTACGCACATCCCTAGACAAGGAAGGCCACCAAAAAGACCTGGCCACCAAGTCTCTTGTACCAAATATTCCAGGATGACCAGCCAACACAGAAGAATGGACCTCGGAGATGACTCTACTGGTCCAATCATCCGGAACAAACAGTCTTTCTGGTGGACATCGATCCGGTTTGTCCACCTGAAACTCCTGCAATGCGCGTCGCAAGTCTGGGGATACGGCGGACAATATTACCCCATCCCTAAGGATACCAGCAGGCCCAGTGTCTCCAGGAGAGTCAGGCACAAAACTCCTGGAAAGAGCATCTGCCTTCACATTCTTTGAACCTGGCAGGTATGAAACCACGAAATTGAAACAAGAAAAAAATAACGACCAACGAGCCTGTCAAGGATTCAAACGCCTGGCAGACTCAAGGTAAATGAGATTCTTGTGATCAGTCAAGACCACCACGCGATGTTTAGCACCCTCAAGCCAATGACGCCACTCCTCAAATGCCCACTTCATGGCCAAAAGCTCCCGATTACCCACATCATAATTGCGCTCGGCGGGCGAGAATTTTCTAGAGAAGAAAGCACATGGCTTCATCACCGAGCCATTAGAACTTCTCTGTGACAAAACCGCCCCCGCTCCAATCTCGGAAGCATCAACCTCCACCTGGAAAGGAAGTGAAACATCTGGTTGACACAACACAGGAGCAGAAGAAAACCGGCGCTTAAGTTCCCGAAAAGCCTCCACGGCCGCAGGAGACCAATCAGCAACATCAGCACCCTTTTTAGTCAAATCAGTCAAAGGTTTAACAATACTGGAAAAATTAGCAATGAACCGACGATAAAAATTAGCAAACCCCAAGAACTTCTGAAGGCTCTTAACAGATGTAGGTTGTGTCCAGTCACAAATAGCCTGAACCTTAACGGGATCCATCTCAATAGTAGAAGGAGAAAAAATGTACCCCAAAAAAGAAATCTTCTGGACTCCGAAGAGACACTTTGAGCCCTTCACAAACAGAGAATTGGCCCGCAAAACCTGAAACACCTTCCTGACCTGTAGAACATGAGACTCCCAGTCATCAGAAAACACCAAAATATCATCCAAATACACAATCATAAACTTATCCAGATATTCACGGAAAATATTGTGCATAAAGGACTGAAAGACTGACGGAGCATTGGAGAGTCCAAAAGGCATTACCAAATACTCAAAATGGCCCTCAGGCGTATTAAATGCGGTTTTCCACTCATCACCCTGTTTTATCCGCACCAGATTATACGCACCACGAAGATCTATTTTAGTGAACCACCTAGCCCCCTTAATGCGAGCAAACAAATCAGTAAATAATGGCAATGGATACTGGTATTTGACTGTAATCTTATTCAGAAGGCGATAATCTATACAAGGCCTCAGGGAACCATCTTTTTTTGCCACGAAAAAAAAACCTGCTCCCAGAGGGGACGAAGATGGACGAATATGTCCCTTTTCCAAGGACTCCTTAATATAATTCCGCATAGCAGTATGCTCTGGCAGTGACAGATTAAATAAACGACCCTTAGGGAACTTACTGCCAGGAATCAATTCTATAGCACAGTCACACTCTCTATGGGGAGGGAGCGAATTGAGCTTAGGCTCCTCAAAAACATCCCTATAATCCGACAAAAACGCAGGGATCTCCGAAGGAGTAGATGAAGCGATAGAAATCGGAGGTGCATCATCATGAACCCCCTGGCATCCCCAGCTTAGCACAGACATTGTTTTCCAGTCCAGGACAGGATTATGAGTTTGTAACCATGGCAGACCAAGCACTAGTACATCATGTAAATTATACAGTACAAGGAAGCGAATCACCTCCTGATGAACGGGAGTCATGCGCATGGTCACTTGTGTCCAATACTGCGGTTTATTCATAGCCAATGGTGTAGAATCAATTCCTTTCAGAGGAATAGGAACTTCCAGAGGCTCTAGACTAAAACCGCAGCGTTTAGCAAATGACCAATCCATAAGACTCAGGGCAGAGCCTGAATCCACATAGGCATCGACGGAAATGGAAGACAGTGAAAAAATCAGAGTCACAGACAAAATGAACTTAGACTGCAGAGTATCAATGGCAAAAGATTTATCAACCCTTTTTGTGCGTTTAGAGCATGCTGATATAACATGAGCTGAATCACCACAATAAAAACACAAACCATTTTTCCGCCTATAATTTTGCCGTTCACTTCTGGACTGAATTCTATCACATTGCATAGTCTCAGGTGCCTGTTCAGAAGACACCGCCAACTGGTGCACGGGTTTGCGCTCCCGTAAACGCCGATCAATCTGAATGGCCATAGCCATAGACTCATTCAGACCTGTAGGCGCAGGGAACCCCACCATAATATCCTTAATGGCCTCAGAAAGACCATTTCTGAAGTTTGCAGCCAGGGCGCACTCATTCCACTGAGTAAGCACCGACCATTTCCGAAATTTCTGACAATATATTTCCGCTTCATCATGCCCCTGAGAGAGGGCTAATAAAGCCTTTTCAGCCTGAATCTCTAGGTTAGGTTCCTCATAGAGCAATCCCAATGCCAGAAAAAACGCATCCACACTGAGCAATGCAGGATCCCCTGGTGCCAATGCAAATGCCCAATTCTGAGGGTCGCCCCGTAGGAACGATATAACAATCTTGACCTGTTGAGCAGGGTCTCCAGAGGAGCGAGATTTCAAAGAGAGAAACAATTTACAATTGTTCCTGAAATTCAGGAAGGTAGATCTATCTCCAGAAAAAAACTCTGGAATAGGAATTCTAGGTTCAGACATGGGAGTGTGAACAACGAAATCCTGTATGTTTTGAACCTTTGCCGCGAGATTACTCAGGCTGGAAGCCAAACTCTGGACATCCATGATAAACAGCTAAGATCAGAGCCATTCAATGGTTAAGAGGAGGTAAGAAGCAGCTAGACAGCAATTAAGGGCTAGGCAGCAAAACTCTGAAGGAAAAAAAAAAAAAAAAATTCCCTTGAACACTTCTTTTTCTCCTGCTTCAGCCCAAACAATTAACACTTTGTGGGCCGGCTATACTGTCATGAATCCCCAATGACTAGGGATAGCACAGGATAAGCAAAGATAATAAATATCGGACGAGCTCTAGGGTGATGGAACCTGGGCTGACCGCTGCCCTACGCCTGACAAACGCAACTAGAGATAGCCAGGGAGCGTGCCTACGTTGGTTCTAGACGCCACGCACCAGCCTAAGAGCTAACTAGTACTGCAGAGAAAACAAAGACCTCACTTGCCTCCAGAGGAATTAACCCCAAAGATATAGTTGCCCCCCACATGTATTGACGGTGAAATGAGAGGAAGGCACACACATAGAGATGATGTATATAGCTTTAGCAAATAGAGGCCCGCTGAAAACTAGAAAGCAGAATGACACAAAAGGGGACTGAGCGGTCAGCAAAAAACCCTAATCAAAAAAACCATCCTGAGATTACAAGAACCCATGTGCCAACTCATGGCACATGGGGAGAACCTCAGTCCACTAGAGCAACCAGCTAACAAAGAGACATTCTAAGCAAGCTGGACAAAAAACCAAACAACTGAAAATCAGCACTTAGCTTATCCTGAAAGATCTGGGAGCAGGTAGGCAGGAACCAAACAGAGCACATCTGAACACATTGATAGCCGGCAAGGGAAATGACAGAAAGGCCAGGTAAAATAGGAAACACCCAGCCTCTGATGGACAGATGGAAACCAAAGGCCGCAACCCACCAAAGTCACCCAGTACCAGCAGTAACCACCAGAGGGAGCCCGCAAACAGAATCCACAACAGCATTGTAGTCGCAGGTGTAGCTGTGATTACAATTGCTAAAAGCCCTGTAGTATAGAGAGTTGAGGCTGAGGAGTCTCAGATGTGTCATGGCCAGAGTGGGGCCTGACAACCCACAACGTACACAGTGATGCTGCTGTCCATGATGACTGGTCACGGATGTGGACAGGTCTTGTGCCCGGAGGTGAATCGAAGGTAGACTGTTCTGTGCCCGAAGGAAGAACTGGCATGTGTCACAGCTGCAGACAGGAGGATGTCAAGGTCTGTGTACGGCTGTGACTAGAGACTGTGATACAGCAGTGCAGGACACCCATGGAACTAGTTAATGAGGACTAGCATGTGTAGTGACTGCAATCTAAAGGATGCTGTTATGAACTGGTGTGAATTGAACACTGAAGTTATATGCATTTGTGTGGATTGGAACCTTCTCTGCTTGAAGATAACACATTAGAAAAACTTTTATGTTTGAACTTTGTGGGGGTCAGTGCCTCATCACTGGCTACTGGTGCACTACACAGTGTTATGCAGCCATTCTAAGGGAACATGCGGATGACCGTAGATTCTCTCATCCCAGAGAATCTGGTCGATTGTGCAAATCGCACTCGGATCAGAGATTGATCAGAGTGTGATACCATTCTCTTGGATGAGAAGATAAAGAACAGAATAGAAGATCAGGAACAGAATTTGATGAAAACGTTGTAAAAGAAGATAGGTTAAAAAGTCTTAAAATTTTCTCCATCTTCTCCATTCTGTCAGTGCGTGGAAATCAAACTGCACTCAGGTGTCATCTAAGTGCGGTCTGATGTTTTCCATGGACTCATTGACTTGCATGACTGAGTGCGAGATGAATATCAGATCAAACCTGGGCATGTAGCACATCACAGCACTGTCGACGGAATAGTTGCCGCTGCCAGGTATTGCACATCCGCTTCACATTGATTTGAATAGTTGGCCAATGTGCAGTACCCACCATACAATTGACAGAGCTGTTCCGTCCTCTGACAACATCGGGAACACCCGATCACCACCAACGATCACAGATATCCTAAAGATAAATCCTGGACAACCCCTTTAACTCATTCTGAAGCCATCAATATATAATCTATAAAAGGTAAATGGTCGAAAAAAAATTTATGAAATCTACAACAAAAATGTATTTTTGGCCAAAAATATGTGCATTGAAGTAAGAGAATAAAAACTGTCCTCAAATGTGTCCAACCGTAAATGCAATGTTACTTCATTAATCAACTTGTTCTAGTCATCAAAGAAATATGAAAATATGCCTAATTGGCGCTTCCAAACGGAGTCAACACATCAAACAGCAACAGGGAAGCTAGGTGCCATAAAAATATACAAATTTTATTGATAGTATGATTAAACTAGAAGAGTGTATGTTAAAATCCAATTAAAGGGGACAACAGTGCAATGAGAGCAACCATCCAAAAGATTATAATATCACAATACAGTAACATAACCACAATGGAAAATATGTTGAAAATTTTACTAATTTGAAAAGGAGGGCATTTTGTGTTAAATCTTTCAATGAGCAAAAACCTGCTTCGGTAAGAATCATGCAATGCCTCAGATCAAAAATGAATAAGTAATTCAATTCATGTCCAATAGGAAAGTGCAAGTGTGCATGTATCCAAGTGGATAAAGAGAATAATTCTGGAGTAATTCATAACAGTGTAAGATATATGAATAAAAGAATCATTGGTAGTTCATGAGTACTATACCTTTAAGATGGTGCTGACACCCCAATGCGCGTTTCGCGTAAGTTTTTTCGAGGGGTTGGCCTGACGAGCAGATATTTACTACCCCCGTGATCTGATATTAACAACTTATTCTAAGGGCAAGTAATCGATATTGCCGTCCTGAACAACCCTTCTAACATTTTTTTTCTTCCAATCACCTGCAAGCCTAAACAAGTGATTCAGTAGCGCTCATTCATTAAACCTAGTTGCTCTTGGGAATCATATATATTCATCTGATTTTTCTTTTAGGTGCTGTGAAAAATGAAAACGTCTGCCTGATTGTTTGCTATAGGCATCAGCTTTACACTTTACCATTTTTTTTGTATCTTGATCTTCACCAGTATTTATCGTTAATCTAAAAAGATTTTTTTCAGCCCCACTTTATACTATAAAATGTATTTTATGCCAGGAAAGACCTTTTTGTGTTGAAATAGAGCTCAGAGATGTCCGTAAAGTTTCAGTGTTCTGAAAAAATAAAAAAGATCAAGAGAGAAAACTGTTTTATTGTGGACATTTTATTAAGAACATATTCTGCAACATATTTTTTTCTGTCAATAGGGGTTTATACTATGACACAATACGTCCTCGACAGCCTCTCAGCCATATTCAGACTATTGGGCAACGCATGCGGCTCAGTCGGGGTGATATAGCACAAGCGAAGAAACTGTACAAATGTCCAGGTAATGATCAATAATTTATTTTTCTCTTTTTGTATTTTTGTTTTATAAGCTTTTATGCTCTTTGGTCTATCCATCCAAGAGAAATGGACGGATTATCATCTCCATTCTCAACACAGACACATCCTAGTTGCTTCTATTTTCTTTCTTTTTTTCACTCAAGCAGGTAGAATGCCTGAACATTTTTTTTCCATTGACTCTTAGCAATACATTACTTAAAAAGAGAGGGAACTCTGAATTACAAAGTCTGTCTTCTGTGTTTCAACCGTTTTACAGGAATGCCCATACAATGTACTGGATAAGTCTGATCCCCAGAAATAGATGAGAATAGGAATAGCTCAGAGTTTCAAGGAAATGTTTTTAAGGCCACATTCACACGTTCAGTATTTGGTCAGGATTTTACTTCAGTATTTATAAGCCAAAACCAGGAGTGGCTGATAAATACAGAAGTGGTGAGTTAGTGACCTGTTTCTATTAGGCCGTGTTCATACTTTCAGTATTTTACATGAGTATTTGTTTGCCATAATCAGGACTGGAGAGGAAAAGTATAATAGAAACATGTCGCCACTTCTGCATTTCTCGCCCACTCCTGCTGTAATCTTACCAAATACTGATCAAATACTGAATGTGTGAATGTGACCTTATACTTTTCCTCTGATTGTAGCAGAGATGTACTCTAGACTCATGACTGGAGTACATTTTCTGACTCTTCAGCAATTTCAGAGTTGTGCCTCTTTATTAAATTTTTCTCATTGCAGCGGACTTTTAATCAAGATTAATGAATAAACTCCACTTTATATTAAGACTCCTTAGTCCACCTAAAAAAAGGATTACTGGAGCCTAAAAGGTTTCTAGCGTACTTGCATGTGTATGCCACAGCACATCATTGTTTATTTCTCTTCTTTTTTTTAATTTTCAAGCATGTGGAGAAACTTTAATGGAGTCAAGTGGCAATTTCTCCGCTCCTGGTTATCCAAGTGGTTATCCATCTTACACACATTGTGTATGGAGAATATCTGTAACACCTGGAGAAAAGGTACAGAAAAGTATAATGAAGTATGTTACCTGTGTTCTATTTGAAGTATATACAGTGGCATGTAAAAGTTTGGGCACCCCTGGTCAAAATTACTGTTATTGTTAACGGTTGAGCAAGTTAAAGAATTAATGATCTCTAAAAGGCCTAAAGTTAAAGATGACACATTTCTTTTGTTTTTTAGGCAAAAAATACATGCATATTTTCATCTTTTACATTTTAAAAATTACAAAACGAAAAGTAGGCTTATGCAACAGCTTGGCCACCCTCCATGGGTAGTACCATTTTGCAAGTATCACAGCTTCTAAACACTTTTTGTAGCCACAAATGAGTCTTTTCTTGTTTGAGAGATTTTCATCCATTCTTTCTTGGAAAATTCTTCCCTTTCTGTGAGATTCCTGGGTCGTCTTGTATTCACTGCTATTTTGAGGTTTAGCCACAAATTTTTTATGATGTTCAGATCACGGGACTGTGAGGGCCATTGTAAAGCCTTCAGCTTGCGCCTTTTGAGGTAGTCTGTTGTGGATTTTCACGTGTGTTTAGGATCATTATCCATTTGTAGAAGTCGTCCTCTTTTCAACTTCAGCTTTTTTACAGATGGTGTTATGTTTGCATCAAGAATTTGTTGAAATTTCATTGAATCCATTCTTCGCTCTACCCGTGAAATGTTCCCTGTGCCATTGGACGCAACACAACCGCAAAGCATGTGCCCTTTTTCCTCCACACATACCTGTGATCATTGTTGCCAAAGAGTTCTATTTTAACCTCATTGGTCCACATGACTTTTTTCCAAAATGCATCAGGCTTGTTTAGATGTTCTTTTCTATACTTGTGACGCTGAATTTTATGGTGCGGATGCAGGAGAGGTTTTCTTCTGATGACTCTTTCATGAGGGCCATATTTATGCAGATGTGTCTGAACAGTAGAACAATGTACCACAACTACAGAGTCTGCTAAATCTTTCTGAAGGTCTTTTGCAGTCAAGCAGGGGTTTTGATTTGCCTCTAGAAATCCTCTCAGCAACTCTCACTGAAATTTTGCTTGGTCTTCTAGACCTTATCTTGACATCCACTGTTCCTGTTAACTGACATTTCTTAATTACATTTCGATCTGAAGAAAGGACAACTTGAAAACACTTTGCTATCTTCCAATAGCCTTCTCCTGCTTTGTGGGCTTCCACTATTTTCATTTTCAGAGTGCTAAGCAGCTGCCTAGAAGAACCTAGGGCTGCTGTTTTTTGGTACAAGGTTAGAGCACAAGGTTAGAGGAGGCTGGGCTTTTAAAATGCTGGAAAATTTGCATCACCTGGTCTTTCCTAACGATGATTGTGAACAAGCCAAAGCAGGCTAATTAAGGTCTGAAACCTCAGTCAAAGTTATCTAAGCACACAAATCTCCAAGGGTGTCCAAGCTTTTGCATCAACCCATTTTCCTTTTTGTAATATGTAAATAATATGTAATATTTTGTAATATGTAAAAAATGACAATTTCAATCAGCGGTGCTTTGTATCAATTGCACACCAAGAATCTAAGGTGAGAGGAGGACTTGGGGTTCTCATCACCAAAGGCGTTTCGAGCGCTACCTGCGTTCAAACCAAGTCTAAGAGCACAGGTAGAGCTCAAAAGGCATCTAGGGATGAGACCCCCAAGTCTTCGCCCTCACACCTTAGATTCTTGGTGTGCAATTGTTCTTCTTCTTGTCAAATATTTTTAACTTTTTGCAATAAAGGAATTCGTTTTATATATGCCAGGATTGGAAGCTGAATCTTTCCTTCTTCTCCTGAATATAGTTTGCCATACTGCCTTCTCCTTTAAGGAGACTGAAAAACAATAATAACTAGAGTAAACACTCATATTTTTGCAAGAAATTGCTATCAGATGTATTCTGTTCTATATGAGGATAACATAAAGTAGGGGCAGAAGCCCTGATTTTAATGCTGGGTCACTTACTGAGTTTCTTTCTTTAATAAAACCTTCCTATCTGCTGCAGCTCTGCTAGTCCTCTCATTGATGAATTTCTGCCATATTGTCCTCAATATCCATGAGCTTTGGCTATTCTTGTTCTCGACCATTGATTTCCAGCTTTCTGACTATGCACAGTGCAGGCAAGCTGTTGCTCAATGGTGCAAGTAGGGTTAGGAAGTTCATCATTGAGAGGACTAGCAGATAAATCAGTGATATTGTCGAAACAACAGCTAAAAGCACAGTAAGTGACATATAGTTGAGATTAGCAATTCTGTCCCTGTTTCATGCTGCTCTCAGACTGGAAGTCATAAACCTGGTGTCTGAGTCCTTAAAAATTGTAAACTTTCTTTTTTTAAAATATTTTTTAATGCTATTCATTATTTATATGTGGTTTTAGATAGTCCTAAATTTCACAGAGATGGACCTCTTCAAAAGTCGTCTATGCTGGTATGATTATATTGAAGTACGAGATGGATATTGGAGAAAGGCGCCATTGTTAGGTAAGTTACCCTTATGGACATATACCTAAGATAATATGCCATATACAATGTAATGCTTTATGTGCCATGAAAGCACTATGGGGCCTATTCATTAAGACTGGTGTTGCTGGCCCTAATTAAGGGGCTCATTAGAGTACAGTGAGTCTAACCATTCTGGAGCATGTGCTAAGTGGCATGTGCCACCACAAGAAATGTTCTCGAGTTAGGGACTGGAGTAGACTTCTGGAGTAAGTTACCATTGGTTTAACGTTTGATTAATTTGATGGGTGGACGTAGGCATGTCCTTTCTACACCCATGGCCGAGACTGGCATGCAAACGCCAATTGTCACTATATTTATGCGCAACCTTCAAGTTTCACAAAAAAATTGTCCCTTAAGGTTTTTTTTATGCCAGAATTCTGGAAGGCCCTATTTGTTTTTAAGGCTGACATGTTTTAATAGCTCACAGCTTACTACTGAGGTAAGCCGTTCAACATTTATATCCCAACTATAAAACTAGTTATAGTAGAATTAGTCGACTATAAAAGCTCATTTTACTTTGGATTTTTTCACCTTTTACGTACGTTCTCATGGGAACAACAGAAAACAAAACACATGAAAATAGTATTTTTTACTGTTGTGGGTTTTTTGTGCCGAAAAGGTGTGGATTTGCCACTTTGCATTGCAGAGGTTGAATTTCTAAATGACATATGCAGCATAGACTGTCATACTGTGGATTTCATACATACATCGGATATTCGCCCCCTGGGAACAATCTTAAAGAATCAAATCTTGTCCAGCTATGCGGGAAAGGTAATTTTGGATTTATGGGTTCTTTTTGAAAGCTCTTGTTATTATGGGGTCATTCATTGCTGATTCTTTTACTTTTGTAAATCGGTCAATCGAAATTGTGATACAGGGTTTGTACAGCGTAGTCGTACATTTATAAAATATACTCCTGCTGCCCCCTATAGGACGTCAACAGCTTATTTTTTAGAAATTGTGTGGCTATGACATAGCAGACATCTCCTTAAACTTGATCACAGGATTGGTTTTGCTGCTTAAAACTATTTAAAATATAAATTAATCTATGACAATATAGTAGAATTGTTTTCTATTAAGTGCACTATGTGGAGCTTTTTGCAGGTTGTGAGCAGCAACAAATGTTGATTAGCAGTATTAAATATTAATAGTGGGAAAAAAAAGCTGTTACAGAAGTGTTCCGTGGCAAAGAAGTGTTATTCCTAAAAGTGTTTACCATTATGCCTTTCACATTGATTTCTCTAGATTTTCAAGATTTCCTTGCAGTCATTTAATTGGAGCTGTAATTGTTTTCTTTCAGTGGACACACAAGTGTACTAGCAAAAAATACAAGTCCAGATATCAGAGCTGTGTCCTGTGACTAACCGAGCAAGTGTGTGTAAAAGCTAGTAGACAAAGCCCAAATGTGGGTGATTAAAGAAAAAAGCTTTTTATTCTACCAGCTGCAAGGCGTTTGTATGTTCTCCCCGTGTTTGCGTGGGTTTCCTCCAGGTACCCCGGTTTCCTCCCACATTTCCAAAGACATACTGATAGGGAATCTACATTGTGAGCCCCATCGGGGTCAGTGCCAATAATGTCTGTAAAGCGCTGCAGAATTAATGGCGCTATATAAATGAGTAAAAATAAATAAAAATAAATAAATATTACCAGCACATAGGGACCAAATAATACCACATACAAGGAGAAATACTGCCACAACGTGACCCGCCCTCCCCCGGGGTGCGTGTGTCCCTATTGTGACAACAGGTATGTGATTGGAGACGCTGCCACTGTGCATTACGGTTGTGTGCATTAACATCTGTTATTTTGTGATGTCTCCTAGGGTTCTCACATGCTCTCTCCTTGCCATTTGTATAGTGGTAAGATCTGTCACTTTTTAGCCATGTGTTCTGCCATTCATCTTATGTAAATTATTAATAAATACGTTTTGCAATATATTTTTGCATTTCTTGGACTTTATTACACTGGATAGTGTTTGTGGTGGTTTTTAATACTGATTATGACTACAAACCACAATACTAACAACACTGTTAATGCCACCAGTGACATTATACACAGTACCTCTGTATATAGTGTCAGTGTACAGGTAATACAGTGATCACAGGTGACATTATACACAGGAGCTCTGTATATAGTGTCAGTGTACAGGTAATACAGTGATCACCAGTGACATGATACACAGGAGATCTGTATATAGTGTCAGTGTACAGGTAATACAGTGATCACCAGTGACATGATACACAGGAGATCTGTATATAGTGTCAGTGTACAGGTAATACAGTGATCACCAGTGAAAGAGCTGTCTAAGAACACCAGGGACAAAATTGTAGACCGGCACAAGGCTGGGATGGGCTATAGGACAATAGGCAAGCAACTTGGGGAGAAGACAACAACTGTTGGTATAATTATTGGAAAATAGAAGAAACACACCATGACTGTCAATTTTCCTCCCTCTGGGAATCCATTCAAGATCTCGCCTCGTGGGGTAAGGACGATTCTGAGAAAAGTCAAGAATCAGCCCAGAACTACATGGGAGAAGCTTGTCAATGACCTGAAGAGAGCTGGGCCACAGTCTCAAACATTACCATTAGTAACACACGACGCTGTCATAAAATCCTGCGGGGCACGCAAACTCCCTCTGCTCATGCCAGCACATGTCGAGGCCCATTTGAAGTTCACCAATGACCATCTGGATGATCCAGAGGAGGAATGGGAGAAGGTCATGTGGTCAGATGAGACCAAAATAGAACTTTTTGATATCAGCTCTACTGACCGTGTTTGGAGGAAGTAGATGGATGAGTATAACCCCGAGAACACCATCCCAACCGTGAAGCATGGTGGGGAAAACATCATTCTTTGGGGGTGCTTTTCTGCAAAGGGTACAGGACAACTGCACCGTATTTAATGGAGGATGGATGGGGGTCATGTAGCACGAGATTTTGGCCAACAACCTCCTTGCCTCATTAAGAGCATTGAAAATGGGTCATGGCTGGGCCTTCCATCATGGCAGTGCCTGGAAACACACAGCCAGAGCAACTAAAGAGTGGCTCCATCAGAACCATTTCAAGGTCCTGGAGTGGCCTAGCCAGTCTCCAGACCTGAACCCAATAGTAAATCTTTGGCGGGAGCTGAAAGTCCATGTTTCCCAGTGACAACCTCTAAACCTTGAAGATCTGGAGAAGATCTGTATGGAGGAGTGGGCCAAAATCCCTGCTGCAGTGTGTGCAAACTTGGTCATGAACTACAGGAAATGTCTGACTTCTGTAATTGCAAACAAAGGTTTCTGTACTAAATATAAAGTTCTGTTTTCCTATTGTATCAAATACTTATTTCATGCAATGAAATGCAAATTAATTATGTAAAATTCATACAATTTAATTTTCTGGATTGTTTTCAGATTCTGTCTCTCACAGTTGAAGTGTACAAAAATGGTGTTAGGGTTGGCTGATTTCACTAAATAAAAATAAATAATAAAGTGCAATCGCGACCCGGGGTCCATCGTGCAGAGATGTATAACTGTTGCTAGTGTGAACAATGGCAGAACGAAGCAGTGAGCGTTAATCTTAATCAGACTGCGTTAACTCCACACAGTATGAACAGAACGCAAAGTACCCAGCTCAGTTACTTCATTCAGAGGTACTGCACGCAATATGCTGAGTACTATACCCTGTTAAACGTCACAGGGATGGAAGCACGTGGGTTGCACTCGCTCTGCAACTAAACTGTGCCAATCGCACACAAGAATGACGCTGATGCAGAGCCAAAGGAAAAAACTAATGTGACGCTAGGTGCAAAGCCCTGACGCTTTCCCTGAGAGGTGTAGCCTGAGGGTTGGACTTGCTATGTAACTCAGCTGTGCTAACCACACACATGAAGGCTACAGATGCTAAGCCAAGGGGAGGTTACCCAGTCCTAACCCTGCGTGCCAATGTAAGAACTCTCAGTGTATAGAGCGACACATGCAAACAGAGTGGTAGAGTATCCACTCACAAACACCACACATAAGTGATGCTAGCGCACCCGCGTGCGCCGCTGGGAGCCTTTTAAACACCAACCCCTTAGGCTCCACCCAAAACACTCACGCCTAGTGGGCCAATTCGGAGCTGCCACATCACCAGAGCAGCTAACCTCCGACCACCAATGAGAAGACGCCACATCACTGACATGCTAAGTAAGGCGATCTCTGGACTTAGACTCCGGAGCGCAGTGCTGCACCAGAATATCACTGGTTCCCATAGACTTGGCTGGAGAGCCAGCAGTAACCAAGTGAATATCACAAGCCTGAGCAAGACGTCGGTCTGTGCAGAGCAACACCCTCCTCGATGCCTAACAGCGACATTTTTATTTTACCCTCAGCAAAGCTGTATGAGGACTTATTTGTGAGACAAACTGAAGTTTTCATTAGTCCTGGGAGAACATACCTCTTTTTGATCAAGTTTTACTTTTTGGAGGCAGGATAAATATAAAACCGAAATATGGCATTATTTTATTTTTCGTATATCCATGCAGAGAAAACAATGTCATTATTTTATAGTGGATGTCATCATGATTGCTGTGATATCAGTTTTCTATGGTTTTATTTCTCCCCCCTGTTAGTTCAGCGTTTTATGCCTGAATGTCGGTATTCTATTTGAGGAAGTTTTTAGATTTATATAGTTTTTGTACCCTGTTACTAAGTTGACAATCCTGGTGCTACTAGTGGACATTATAATCTAGCTGTCCAACAATAGAGAAGTCTCATGTGAGACTCTGGCCACTAGTTAGCAAACATGGCTTAAAAAATGAATCCAAGAAGAAATCTACGTATTTTTCATAACTCTTCATTATTGTCTACTTTTGTAAATATTTCAGAATTTTGAAGCCTAAATATATACAGACTAGATGGTAGCCCGATTCTAACGCATCAGGTATTCCAGAATATGTATGTAGTTTATTTATGAAGATTTTAGAATAATACATTGAATACACAGGATTCGGCGAGCTACAAACAATTAGCGAAGCGTGGTTCAAATCCAGCGCCAATTCGCGACCGGACTGCGCCTGTCGCTGATTGTTCGCGGCCGGCCATGTAGTATATAACAGCCCATGTAGTAAATAGCACAGCCACGTAGTATATTGCACAGCCACGTAGTATATTGCACAGCCATGTAGTATATAGCACAGCCACGTAGTATATAGCACAGCCCACGGAGTATATAGCACAGCCCACGGAGTATATAGCACAGCCACGTAGTATATAACATAGCCCACGGAGTATATAGCACAGCCACGTAGTACATAGCACAGCCCACGCAGTATATAACACTGGCCACGCAGTATATAACACTGCCCATGTAGTATATAGCACAGCCCCCACAGTATATCACACAGCCCACGTAGTATATAACACTGCCCATGTAGTATATAGCACAGCCCCTGCAGTATATCACACAGTCCACATAGTATATAACACTGCCCATGTAGTATATAGCACAGCCCCCGCAGTATATCACACAGGCCATGCAGTATATCACACAGGCCACACAGTATATCACACTGCCCCTGTAGTATATAGCACAGCCCACGCAGTATATCACACAGCCCACATAGTATATAACACTGCCCATGTAGTGTATAGCACAGCCCACGCAGTATATAGCACAGCCCACGCAGTATATAGCACAGCCCACACAGTATATCACACAGCCCACGCAGTATTTAGCAGTGTGGGCACCATATCCCTGTTAAAAAAATAATTAAAATAAAAAATAGTGATATACTCACCCACCAGGATCCACCGAAGCTCTGACGATGCGCGCGCGGCTGCCGCCATCTTCCGTTCCCAGGATGCATTGCGAAATTACCCAGAAGACTTAGCGGTCTCGTCTGTTACCGCTGCCATTAAACCTGTGTGAGCGTTGTCTGGAGGGGAGTATGGACCGGGCGCCGAGCACTGACTGCGGGGAGTAAGGAGCGGCCATTTTGCCGCCGGACTGTGCCCGTCGCTGATTGGTCGTGGCCGTTTTGCCGCGACCAATCAGCGACTTGGATTTCCATAACAGACAGAGGCCGCGACCAATGAATATCCGTGACAGACAGACAGACAGACAGACGGAAGTGACCCTTAGACAATTATATAGTAGATTTGTATATTATATTTACAATTTTCCATACATTTCATAACTAACCAATATTTAGCTGAATATTTGCGTTCCAAGTGTTCATTATTTATAATATGTATGTATATTTTTTTCATTAGGTAGATTATGTGGGGATCGTATACCAGAGCCAATAGAGTCATCTGATAGCAGATTATGGATTGAATTTCGAAGTAGCAGTAATATCCTGGGTAAAGGATTCCACGCAGTTTATGAAGGTTTGTAACTGTCTCAAGTGTGTCAATGTAATATAGAAAAAGAACTTGTACTTAAAAGGATTTTCCGGGAATAGAAAAAAATAAAGGAAAATAGCTATATATAAAATTCCTAAATACCCTTTAATTAGCAAATCACAATAGCTGTGTCTAGTGAGTTAATCGTTATAGAATTAAAATAGTCGCTGTCTTGCTACAATAACAGAGACCTGTCCTAAAGTATTGATAGGACATGGGTCTGAAAGCATATACAGTAGGAAATTCCACTTCAAGTGTAGGAAGAAGTTTTCCTAGAATATTTTGAATTACCGTATTTTCTGGTGTATAAGACGACTGGGCGTATAAGACGACCCCCAACTTTTCCATATAAAATATGGAGTTTGGGATATACTCGCCAAATAAGACGGGGGTCATCTTATACGCCCAGTCTTCTTATACGGCGTGTGCGGTGCGGATGGTTCCCAGGATCTGGAGGAGAGGAGACTCTCTTTCGGGCCCTGGGATCCATATTCATGTAAAAAAAAGAATAAAAATAATAAATATGGGATATACTTACCCACCAACGGCCCCCGGCTCTCAGCGGTGCAAGCGGCGGCCTCCGTTCCTAAGGATGCATTGAGCGAAGGACCTTCGATGACGTCACGGAGGGTAAGTATATCCCATATTTTTTATTTTTATTCTTTTTTTTACATGAATATGGATCCCAGGGCCTGAAGGAGAGTCTCCTCTTCTCCAGATCCTGGGAACCATACAGGACCGCTCCCTGCACATGCCGTACCTGCCGTATAAGATGACCCCCGACTTTTGAGATGATTTTCATGGGTTAAAAAGTCATCTTATAAGCCGGAAAATACGGTAATACTGGAAATATCAGTGGTGCTGACATAAGCAGAGTCTGCTCACACTGTTGTCCACCCTATATAGCTGATCTAATACTGGAGCTATCAGGGATACTGAGATAAGAAGAGGCTGCTCACACTGCTGTCCACCCTGTATAGCTGATCTAATACTGGAGATATCAGGGGTGCCGAGGTAAGAAGAGGCTGCTCACACTGCTGCCCACCCTGTATAGCTGATCTAATACTGGAGATATCAGGGGTACTGAGATAAGAAGAGGCTGCTCACACTGCTGTCCTCCCTGTATAGCTGATCTAATACTGGAGATATCAGGGGTACTGAGATAAGAAGAGGCTGCTCACACTGCTGTCCACCCTGTATAGCTGATCTAATACTGGAGATATCAGGGGTGCTGAGATAAGAAGAGGCTGCTCACACTGCTGTCCACCATGTATAGCTGATCTAATACTGGAGATATCAGGGGTACTGAGATAAGAAGAGGCTGCTCACACTGCTGTCCTCCCTGTATAGCTGATCTAATACTGGAGATATCAGGGGTACTGAGATAAGAAGAGGCTGCTCACACTGCAGTCCACCATGTATAGCTGATCTAATACTGGAGATATCAGGGGTACTGAGATAAGAAGAGGCTGCTCACACTGCTGTCCTCCCTGTATAGCTGATCTAATACTGGAGATATCAGGGGTACTGAGATAAGAAGAGGCTGCTCACACTGCAGTCCACCATGTATAGCTGATCTAATACTGGAGATATCAGGGGTACTGAGGTAAGAAGAGGCTGCTCACACTGCTGTCCTCCCTGTATAGCTGATCTAATACTGGAGATATCAGGGGTACTGAGATAAGAAGAGTCTGCTCACACTGCAGTCCACCATGTATAGCTGATCTAATACTGGAGATATCAGGGGTACAGAGATAAGAAGAGGCTGCTCACACTGCTGTCCACCCTGTATAGCTGATCTAATACTAAAGATATCAGGGGTGCTGAGGTAAGAAGAGGCTGTTCATGCTGCTGCCCTCCTTGTCTATTCTGATCTAATACTGGACATACAGCTCTGGCAAAAATTAAGAGACCACCACATCAAAACCCTATCATGGGCAGCCCATTCTCTAGACCTGAACCCCATTGGAAATCTCTGGAATGTAATCAAGAGGATGATGGATAGTCACAAGCCATCAAACAAAGAAGAACTGCTTACATTTTTGCACTAGAAGCAGTGTGAAAGACTGGTGGAAAGCATGCCAAGACGCATGAAAGCGGTGATTAAAAATCATGGTTATTCCACAAAATATTGATTTCTGAACTCTTCCTGAGTTAAAACATTAGCATTGTTGGTTCTAAATGATTATGAATTTGTTTTCTTTGCATTATTTGAGGTCTGAAAGCACTGGGTTTTTTTTTATTTTTGACCATTTCTCCTTTTCAGAAAAAAAATACAAAATGTACTTCTTGGAAATTTGGAGACATGTTGTCAGAAGTTTATAGACTATAAGAACAATTTACATTTTACTCAAAAATATACCTATAAAGAGAAAAATCAGACAAACTGAACATTTTGTAGTGGTCTCTTAATTTTTGCCAGAGCTGTATCAGCGGTGCTGAGGTAAGAAGAGACCACTCACACTTCTGTCCACCACGTCAGTCTGGTCTAATACTGTTGATACCAGGGGTGATGAGGTAAAAAGGGGCTGCTCACACTGCTGCCCGCCATATCTACCTGGTCTAATACTGAGATACCAGGGGTGCTGAGGTAAGAACAGCCTGCTCACACTGCTGCCCATCATGTCTATCTGATCTAATACTGGAGAAATCAGAAGTGTTGAGGTAAGAAGTGACTGCTCACACTACTGTGTCCCATATCTATCTGAATAACTATACACTGTGTATCTCCAGATCACTACAGCAGAGCTTCTGGCTCCAAGGGCAATCAGCGGGTGGTTACAGGGAGAATATAACTTAATTTTTTCTCTGCAGCTGTGCTTCCAGTTAAAAAGGCATGCATATCAAAAAAGGTATTTATCTTCAGATTGCCACTAATGGCTGTAGGTTTATAAGGCTCTCCGGATTATAAGACCCCAAATTTTGAGGAGAAAAATAGGAAAAATATATTTTTTTTTAATAAAATGGTTGTGCCTCTTATAATCCATGCATCTTATTGCTTACCGGGGGTGGTGGCTGCGATGAAGCAGAGTCCCAGGGTCGCTGCTGGAGGAGGCAGGAGTGGGGTGATGCTGCAGGCCACAGGCTGGGAAGAGGGGGTGTTCCAATGTTCGGCGCGCAGCTGCGGGTGTGTCCGGCGCTGCTGTGGAGATGTCCTGATGACATTTAGTGAGATCTCATCTCCTGAGATCTTGGTGCCGAGATCTTCATCTGTGCATGCGCTGCCCCCGGTGGCCATTTTCCCGGAGTCCACCGCATAGGAGACCATGGAACTGCGGGGGCTCTGGCCTTTCACAAAAGGTTGGCAGAGCCCCCCGCAGCACCTGAGGCCCCTGCAGCAGCGCCGGACACCCGCAGCACCACCGAATACCCCCTCATCCCAGCCTGTGGCAACGGTATCAGTAAGGTATATCCGCATTATATGAGGCACCCTCATTTTCCCCCCAAATTTGGGGGGAAAAAAGTGTGTCTCATAATCCGAAAAATACGGTACTTTTTTTTTTTGCTGACAGTTTCCCTGATCTTCTGAACCTGTTCTGTATAGTAAGTGTGCACATCCAGTGTATTTGTACAGCAGATCTCGCCAAGGGATTAGAGGTGTTGTCTGGGGCAATTGTGATAAGGTAGGTATATATTTTGCTTCTTATTTACCTAGATCTATAATAATACTAATCTTGTTCAGGTCATCAAACAGGATCAGATGTACAACCTTGATGGCTTCTCTTCAAAGAAAATATTACATTGCTTTAAGATCTAAAAATATTGTAACTTCATTTATATCTTCTAGCTAAATGTGGAGGCAATATAAAAAAAGATATTGGTCAGATTCAGTCTCCTAATTACCCAGATGATTATCGACCGGACAGACAATGTGAATGGATAATTACAGTCTCAGAAGGATTTGTGGTTGGTCTTTCTTTCCAAACTTTTGAGGTAACGCTCTTCTTGGGTGCATGATATGTTTTTATTTATTATTTTTAAATTCCACTCCTACATTTCCCACTCTAATGAAGTCACATTTAAAGAAAACCTGCCTCTTTTATCCGGCAGCTATGACCACGGGCAGCATGATTCGCAGCTCGTTATGTTTTCCCCTGAAACACTCCAGTGTTTGCAGAACTGCCTGTGGATCATAGGGAGAGACTGGACTTGTTTCATGCCGCACTGGTCAGTCTCTCCCTGCAACTCCCTAATTACATGTACTTGGGGAGAGACCTGTCAATCAACTAGAGCAGTGTTGGAAGAATCCTGGAAACCTGTCAGGAGTGTTTACCCCTATAATATATTAGGAGCCCTTATCAGCCTCCTACTAATGTTTTTAGGATTCCCTTTATTATAAAGAAGTGATGCTGCTCTTAATATAAAACTGAAGTTTAACCCTGGTACGTGCCTTTCATGGACTAGTCCTCGACCGCCGCCATCTCAGCGATGTGCTGCTATCACAGGGATGAGGAGATGATGACCATTTTCTGCAGTAGTTTTCTGCTTTAATTTTCTTAAAAAAGTTTTCTATGACAATCCATTAACTGGCTGTACGTTTAGAACTATAGTATTTTATAAAGTCCATTCAAGAAAACGATTTGTAATTCTTGGACGCGGTGAGCCCGCCTCATGTCTTTTTATACAAATATTGTTATTAGGAGTCATCATCATGATTTGGCTTCTCTATATATTTGTTGAGTTCTTCAGACCCCAACTGCTCATGAACATATTTCCATATAAATACGTGAAGATGCAATGATAACAAGTGATTTGATTTGGTTTTGTATAAAAAAAAAAAGATTTAAATCCATTTATTACCGGTTTGGACAGCAGACTCAAACAGTGAAAGTGCCTGTAACATATAATTATGTTAATCACTGTTATGTCTATCCCATAGTTTGAAGTGCATGACAACTGCTTGTATGACCACCTGCAAATACGTGATGGTCCATCAGAAGATAGTCCACTTGTTGGGCAGTTCTGTGGCTACGAGAAGCCTGATGATATTAAATCTACCTCGAATATTCTTTGGATAAAGTTTTTTTCTGATTCCTCAGTTAATAAAGCTGGATTTTCTGCAAACTTCTTTAAAGGTAACTACCATTTTGAATCCTGATAATAGACATTCTGCATAGACCCAATGCCTGAGGCTTACTGGGGCTTTTTAAGTAAGAGTCTTCTGCTGAGATTGGGATAAATCCTCTTGCTTCCACTGCCAACTTTTTAATGGTCAGAAGGAGAGATTGTTTTTAATAGAAGATCCACTTTTTCATGCATATCTATACTGTTAATGCTTTGATTGACAAAGAAAAGACAAAGCACAGATTTGTATACCATTGGGCTGGAAATATATCTCACTAGTGTGATGTTGCTCCACATTAAGTCATAATGATATGGATGGTGGTGTACTCCTGTATATTCATTGTACGACTGAAGAAGAAGATGGGCGTAATCTGAAACCTCCAAAAGCAGGATATATTAAAATGTAAATGCTTTATTGAATTATTTATTTTATGATTTATTGATAAGGAGGGGGATTACCCGCCCCTACCCTGAAGCACATTTTGCCTCTTGCTTTCCCTTTGTAAAAGGAAGAGGCAAAACGCACGTTGGGGTACGGGCCGTGATCCTCCTCATTTACTATGGGTAACTGATTTACTACATTAAAATGTGTTCTCCATACATATGTTTCCATGGTTTAATACTTGCCATGCATGGCAGCATTGGGTATCTGACTTTGTATGGTTTTGTCTATATAAATGCTCTATGCCTGAATTAATATGTTCATAAGTATTACACTGTCTGGTTTCCCTCTAAACATGCAATCCAATCTTCTTTCTTACGTCACCGCTGTGCTCTGCTTTACGGCCGGCCCTGACACAGTCAGTGCAGGAAGTTCTCGGCAGCAGCGCGTAACCCTGTGGACGCCGGGGGACGTGACAGACATCAGAAGGTGAGTATGTAGTGTTTTTTTTTTTAACTTTTACAATGGTAACCAGGGTAAATATCGGGTTACTAAGCGCGGCCCTGCGCTTAGTAACCCGATATTTACTCTGGTTACAAGTGAACAAATCGCTGGATCGGCGTCACACACGGCGATCCAGCGATGACAGCGGGTGATCTGACGACGAAAGAAAGTTTCAAACGATCTGCTACGACGTACGATTCTCAGCGGGGTCCCTGATCGCAGTAGCGTGTCAGACACAGCGAGATCGTAAGTATATCGCTGGAACGTCATGGATCGTGCCGTCGTAGCGACCAAAGTGCCACTGTGAGATGGTACCCTAAATCCATCTAATCACTTATACCGCACGATAAACCATGTAAACAATAAAACTAATTCTTTACCTGCTGTTGATTTGTTTATTCTGCCTCCAAAAAATTGAAGCAATTCCTGTTAAATTAACATTTAACTTTTTTCACAAAAAATTTACTTTAAACCCAAATTATTTTTACTTTTAAAAGCGTAACAGGAGAAAATGTTTGAAGAGCCCCTGATGTGCCTAAACAGTGGAATTCCTCCATTTTGGAAACTTGAACCCTCAAGAAACTTATCTAGATGAGTGGTGAGCTCTTTGAATCCACAGGTCTTGCACAGAATTTTGCAACGTAACATGAAAATAAATATTTTTCTCACAAAAATGTTTTAGCCCAAGATTTTTTCATTTTCACAAGTATAACAGGATAAAATTGATCCCAAAATTTGTACACCGGTACCCCATATGTGGGGGAAAACTAATTTGAGGCACAGTGCAAATCTCAGATGGGAAGAAACGCCATATTGGAGTTCAGATTAGGCTGGACTGGTTTGAGGGTGCCATGTCACATTTGCAGAGCCCCTGAGGTGCCAGAACAGCGGAACCTACCATATGTGACCCCATTTTACAAGCTACACCTCTTAACCAATTCATCTAGGGGTGCAGTGATCATATGGACACCACAGGTGGGTCACAGAATTTTATACAATTGGACAGTGAAGAAAAATTACATTTTTACCACCAAAATGTTATTTTAGCCCCAAATGTTACAATTTCAGACTGGGAAATTGGCAAGAAATGGCACCAAAATGTGTCCCACAATTTCTGCTGAATGTAGTAATTCCTCATATGTAGCTGTACAGTACTGCTTAGCCACACAGTGAGACTCGGGAAGGACGGAGCACTATTTACCTCCTAGAATAGTTTGTGGACTCCATATACAGAACCCCTATAGGTGTAGTGACAATTTTGACTACATGTAGGGTGTTTTACAGAAACAAGCAGTAGTAAATGTTGCAGAGTGAAAGATGTAAAGTGCCGTTGTAGTGACTACTATGTTATGCCCAGCCTGTGCTTCTGGAGACATGCACCTGTAAATTAGGCGGGCTCTCATCACTACAGAAATGCCAAACATGTTGGTGCTATATGTGGTTTAGGTATACTGTGGAACTCAGATAGGAGGGGGCATTTGGATTTGTGAGCCCAGAATTTGCTGAATTTCTTTTGAGGGGCGAGGAGCCATTTTGCTTTTCCAGAGCCTCTGTACTACCAATAACAATGAAGCCTCCTATATTTCCGTTAAACTGATCTGAGTGGCGATTTGTTTTTTTTTTGTGGATTCATTTGAAGCTTATGTTAAGAACATTTTACATAATATTTGGTATCTATCTAATTTATCCGGCGCTCTACGCTGAGCACGTACATGGGTGTTTATTTCTAAATCTCTGAGTGACGTGACAGATTAAACCTCCGATGGATCCATTCACTATAATGAGGCAGAAGATTTACTCAGGACTCTGTCTGGCCTCTGTTCAGCGGTGTCCTTCTTTCATAAGTGCACAAAACTGTGGCCGAGGTCACTTTTATGCACGTCACAATATTTCCATCTGCCTCATTATAGGAAATCTTCCATTGGGGGTTCCGTCTGAATCACATATTTCAGAAATTTACATGGAAACCCCAGGGTAAGAGCTCAGAATGAAAATATCAACAGCAGTTGAAGAATTGTTTTCTTTGCCTTTCCTTGTGCAGTATAAGTGATTAGGCGACTTTATTCTTCGGGTCGGTGCGATTACAGCGATACCAGATTTATATCGGGTTTTTATGTTTGCCTGCTGTCACACACTTTTTATAGCAAAAACAATTTTTTTCATCCCCATATTTAGACAGCTATAATTTTTTCATATTTCAGCCAACAGAGTCATCTGAGGGCTTCTTTTTTGAGAGACAAGTTGACGTTTTTATGGATACCATTTTCGGACACATGACATTTTTTAACGCTTTCTATTACGATTTTTGGGAGGCAGAATGAACAAATCCAGCAATTCAGGATTTTTCTTTATGTTGTTCCACGTGTGTCAAAATTGATAATGCAGCTTTATTCCTCAATTCGGTACTATTACAGTGATATCACATTTATATCTTTTTTTGTGTGTGTTTTGGAGCTTTTACACAATAAAAACTATTTTATAGAAAAAAATTATTATTTTTTTATTCTGAGAGCTATACCTTTTTTATTTTCCCGCTGACATAGCCGTATGGTGGCTTGTTTTTTGTGGGACAAGATGATGTTTTCAGCAATACCATTTTTATTTACATTTGTCTTTTTGATCGCGTTTTATTCCACTTTTTGATCTGCGGTATGATGATAAAGCATAGTTTTTTTGTGTAGTTTATTTTTTTTACGATGTTCACTGAAAGGGTTAAGAAGTGGGATAGTTTATAGTTTGGATCGTTCTGGATGATTCCAAATATGTGTACCGTCCTTTTTTTATTTTTGTTTTTACAGAAATTAATGTATTTATTGGATTAATATTTTTCTTTCTTTAATTCTTTATTTTGTGATTTTAAAAGAAAATATTTTTACAATTTCTAATAATTTTTTTTTAAACTTTTTTTTACATTGTCCCAGTATGGGACATCAACTTTCCCTGCCCTGATCGCTGATCTAACACTCTGCAATGCTTTAGCATACCAGAGCATTAGATCTGTGCATATCAGGCAGGGAGGCAGGGAAGAGGGGTGTCTGCTTGTGCTCTGAGCAGGAGATTACAGGCTAGCGTCCTTGGGTGACCCATCTGCCATCTTTTAGCTCGGGGTCAACATGGATACCATCAGCACAACGCAATTGCGTTGTGCCGATGGGAGCAGAAAGGGATGTCGCTGTCATTATTGTCATCAGAGGGTTCAAGCACTGATCGTGGGCATTGCTGCAGGGTGTCAGCTTTCATATAGAGAGTGAGTAGATGTGATTACATGCGATCGTGAAGAAGTATAAGTATGGCGGTTTGTGGGAACGCAGCTCCCATAGTTCCGTACATATACGGCACATGTGCTAACGGGTTAAGGGCCTAAAAATGCTAATTGCAAAACTGCGAAATTTACGCAAAATTCGAATATTTTCACAAATAAACGCAAAAAAATATTGACCTAAATTTCTCAGAATCAGTGGGATCCGTTGAAGTGTTCCAGAGTTATTAACTCTTAAAATGACACTGTCAGAATTGTAACATTTGGCCTGGTCATGAAGGTGAAAAAAGGCTGGGAGGTGCAGGCAGATAAGTTTGTTTCACTATCCCTCAAATCTGAGGCTACTGTGTTGGACCCTGTTGGTCCCTTAGGTTTCCTGCAGTCTTTCTTCTCCGGAGTGGCATTGTTGTTCACGGACTTCTGCAGCTGTTGATTGCTGACTAGTATGGGGTATTTAGCTTGAAAGTCCTTTGCACGTTGCTCGTTATTTGCACAATGCATGAAGTGTTTTTTTTTTTAAAGCCAGCAGGTTCCAGGGCCCACCGGAGAATTCTACGGTCCTCTGGTGGGCCAGTCCAACCCTGCACATACCTCTGACAGGTGAAAACTGTGTCCATGGACAGGGTCAAGAAATCAGACTATCTATGCACTAAAAAGCATAGCGAGCTTTATCTTCAAACTCTTTAGGGGGGTTATATATTATTGTATTAGTCGCACCAGGAGGGTCTTGTATATAGTTGAGAGGTGATCAGAAGTGGATATTATTAAAAAGAAGAGCAGGCTGTTGAGGTCTAATCTAAATGGAGACATTCAGGCTCTGAGAATTGTGGTGGTTCCGCGGTGATACATAGCTTTAATGAATTTGTGTGAAAGCACAATAAGTCTCAGTAAGAATTCTACCCAAAAAGATAATTTGACCTTGCAGTTGTAGCAATGGTGCCGAGAAATAAAATGAATTTCCTGTGTTATCCACTAGATGGAAGTGTTGATTAAGATTTTGCAATCAGCTCAATTTTCATAAAATACCATTCAAAATAATTCATCATTTATACATAGGGTTAATATCATGTCTCCGAACAGTGCCGTGATGGAAGGTAGACAAAAGCTCAGGGAGCATGCTCACCACAAAAGATGTGTGTGTGGGTGTGTGTGTGTGTAAGGGGATTTCGGGGAGGGGGTACCTTTTTTTTATTAAAAGTTAAAAAAAATATTTTTTATTTATTTATTTTTTTAAAGCAATGTCTATGTGTACCTGTCTCCTCATCAACTGATAACTGCTTCTATTAGTGTGAGTGAGTGTATAAGCCCAAATCAGTCCAGGAGGCTTAGAGAGCAGCGAGGATGACATAAGTCATGACTCCTAGCTCTGATCCTCTCTTAAGCCCCCCATACACATTAGGCTAATGTTGACATGTTCAAGCAAGGCTAACTAATGATAGGGGGAGATCTCAGAGCTAAGCCCCCCGAGTGATGTGAAATGTGGCACATTTATCATAGAGAACACAGGTGTTAGGGCTGGCGGAATGCACTGAGTAAATATAGAGATGTTATTTAGTGCGTTCGCAGCCCGGGGTCCACCGTGCAGGAAAAGAACCTGCTGCTGGCAAACGGCGGCACTATATGGCGGTAGAAGCGATCTCTGTTGCTTCACAGAGTCGCTATAAAGAAAGGGCTGTGTCCTGTTAAACTCCACAGGAATACACAGTAACTGGTGAGCAGATAGCAGCTTGTGGTCACGCAGTCAAGGAGGCAAACATACAATCTCCTCACCGGAGGAGCCGGTATTCTAGGGGCTTATTTCAGCCGGGGCCCTGAAACCATACACATAATCTCCTCACCGGAGGTGCCGGTATTCTAAGTGGCTTATTTCAGCCGGGTCCCTGAATCCACACAACCGTGACCACATTGGCGCAAAACTCATAACATGCATTGATACTAGCGCATGGCCGTGCGACCATGCGAACCTTATATAGCTGCAGAAAGTACAAGACCTTCCTAGAAGGACCAATGAGAGGCTGAGCACCTTCAGGACCTTCCTGGAGAACCAATGGGCTTTGCTGCAGTATCCAAGCATGTGACCCTCGATCTCTAATGAGAGATCTTACCCTGGGCATGCTCAGAAGGAGAAAAGCAGGACTTAGTCCCAGAAGCGTCTGCTCGCCGCTGCCCAGCACTGACTTCAATGGCAGAAGCTGGAAAAGCAGCAGTAACCCTTTGCACAGAGTCAGACTGAGCAAGGCGCTGGGACCGACGTCTCCGCTGAGCAGGCTCCACTGCGGCAGGAGAAGAATAGGAGACCGCAGCGGAGATGGCCCAAGATTCCCCCTGTGCAGAGGCGGGAACTCGACCCCTAACAACAAGAGCCCTCATCCAAATGAGCGCTGCTGTGAATGGGAGAGTTGGCTGAGAGCAGGGGTGTAACTACAACAGGTGCAGGGGTTGCAATCGCACCCGAGCCATGGAGCCTAGGGGGCCCTAAAAGTCCCTTTGGCCTATAGAAAAAGACTATTGCTATTAAAGATTTAAAATATTTGGGGGCCCCGTTGGAGCTTTCGCCCATGAGTTTCAAGTTACGCCACTGGCTGAGAGGGCACTGATTTCGGCACTGATCACCGTGACCCAGAAAATAAAAAGGTCACATATATACAATGCTCAAAATAAAACCTTTAGTTTGATTTCAGATTCAACATTTGCTATTGGCTTTCATACTAGAAAATACTCCAACCAATGTGGGCTATTGATCGCAAACAAGATTTGTTATTTTGCACACATAAAAAAAAACTTAGTTTCTCAACAAATTCTTTCAAGACCAGATTGGAAAAATGAGAACACCCCAATGAAAGTCATAGTCAAAGCTGAAGTTTAGACTACAAAATTCTAATTAACAAGAATTCAACCACAGGTAAGTCTGATTATTCATTAAACAGGTATCCAGCTGACAGTTGAATCTAAAAGGATGTTACTTAACAAAGAAAACCCCTTCTCATTTCATTCTCTCAGCAATGGCACCACATGGAAGAGAAATGTAACGAGACCCGAGGGGAAAAAAAAATATAGAACTGCAATAATCTCACAGAGATGTCCAGGCTGTTCACCGATGTTAACAACTAAACAGTAATGCCTTCTGATGAGAAGAGCGGAAGAAAAATTGACATGCAAGTTCACTGGAATTAGCTAAAGAAGTAGAAAGCCAAAGCAGTGTTAGTGTTTCCCATGACACAATGCACCTTACATTGCAGAGGAATACCATGCATGGGTGTTGTCCACCAAGGAAGCCTCTCCTAAAGCCCATTCACAAAAAAAGCCCACCTACAATTTTTCTGTGCCCTGGCTGAATGTGCTGCTACTCTATACTCTGAAGTGACGAGATTAAGATAAATATTTTTAGTACTGATGGCTTCAAAACTGTATAGTGTCACAAAGGTCAGAAGAACAAAGAAAAATTAATGGTCTCTGCAGTGGAACACGATGGTGGCAGTGTCCTGTCTGGAGCTGCATCAGTGCAGCTGGTGTCTGGGATCGATATTTCATTGAGGGTATCATGAATTTGCAGATGTAATGCTCTATATTGAGAATATGCTACCATCACTCCGTGCCCTTGATTGATGTGCAGTTTTCCAATATGACAAAGATGTAAAACACACATCTAAGGCCACTGTTGCATTTCTGAAGATTTCTGCTGATCTGAACCCAACCAAAGACCTATGGGGAATCCTGAGGAGACAAGTGGAGCATCGCTCTCCATCCAGCATCCAGGCTCTATAAGGGATTGTTGTTGAAGAACAAGAAAAGATAGATGTTGGAGTATGTCGGTCGCCAACATTGTTCATTTCATACCTAGGAGACTTGATGCTGTCTTTAAAAATCATGGCGGTATTACAAAATACTAGCTATGGTAGTTTTTGATATGGGGTGTATTCATTTTTGCATCAACTAATTTGAGTAAAACCGAAGATGTTGTAATAAAACTTATTGTCATGCTGCTGCAATGCAGCATAGCGCAACCTCCACCAGAGGGAGCTTGAGAGGGAAGTGAGACTGCCTACACAGAGAAACACCACAGAGCAGCAGCACAGGCGCCACCAGGTGGCAAGAGAGTGGTCAGACAAGCCGAGTCAAAAAACAGAAGCAGAAGTACCAAAAGTAGCAGCAATACACATGGATAGGAACAAGCCAGTGGTTTCACCAACGGTCAGAAGCGGATAAGACAAAGACAGAAGGCAGAAGTGAGTCCGAATACGAGCCAATTCAAAAACCAGAGAATCAAACCAACAAACAGGGAAACGCAGGAAAAAGGGCAGATAGAGGGAGTAAACAGACACGGGGCAAGTCAGGCATCACAGCAGGACAAATCAAGGGCTACCAGAGTCAGGTACACACACTGCAGGCAGAACTGTAGCTGACACCGCCAGCAGGATGCATCAAAGCTAAATAGCAACCTGAACCCAGAATAAGGCAGAGCAAAGTTAACCCTTGACATGATCTGCCCGGGAAAAAGGGCAAACAGGATAAAACCCTGGAATTGATCATGACACTTATATTATTAACCTTACTTTCATGTTATGAGATAAAAAATGTTATATGAAACTCAGTCATGTCAAAATTTAATGTTCAGTGAGCTATTGATTAAAATCTTACGTTTCAAAAGGGGTGTACTCATTTATGCTGGGCACTGTATATACATTTGTTTCCAGAATAACAAATCCCCAACACTGCGCTACTCATTGAAAATATGAACCACACCATTAACATATAATAAATAAATTGATAAGCCAGTGCTTTCCCCCCTTTCCAAGAATTAGCCACTTTTTCACAACCCAATAAAAATATTAATTAGCCATTCTGCTCTTCCAACAATTCATTCATAAGTCGCCTTCCTTTGTCTTCAAACTCCAGCCAATGTTCTCAGATTCCCCCAACCCCCAAATTATTACAATTACATGTCCTTTTCCCCAGTTCATTACACTTTTACATTCTCTCTTGAAGCACATCTGTAAGTACCCCCAAGCTGTCAAGGTGGCGGGGGTACTTACAGTTGCCGCTCATAGTATCCTACATTTTTTGGTTAGCCAGTGGCACAGATATGACCTTGGTAATATCATTGCCCTCTGCACTAGGAACAGATATCAGGTGATCTGACATTCCCTGTGAGAATTAAGCCCTTACAACCCACTGTAAAAACATTACCAGGAACTGTCACTGATGCTGTACGGTTCAGCACCACGGGCAGCGTCCAACCCAAGCCCCAGGAGGCAAGAATGTGCAGTGGAATGGTAGTCCTAGAGCTTCTAGATATGGGAAGGAAGTAAGAAAAATGAGGAGAATGAAAGATCTTCCAGAAGTTGTCAAACACCAGAACACAACTCCATACATCCTGTATATCAGCAGTCATTTATAGAAAATGTTGCCTAATTAGCATTCGTTTTGAAAGCTGTATTCACATCTGATAGAAGATTAAAAGTGTATTTTCTGCTGCAAAAAATGTGAATGTAGCATCACTGTTGCAGGATATCCTGGGGCTATGGGCTCTTTCCCTATCACTAAAGCTAGAGCGCCCTAGCTTTCCCTGCTCCCCGGATTACTTCTGATGGTGAAGACTCCGGGGCCATGTGCCTTGCTGAGCTCCTAATTCAGCCCTTATGTGTCCCCACCCCCACCCAGGGAAGTGGGGAGTTGTAGTATATAAGAATACACAAACCAGACTAACAAAGGAAGATGTACAGGGATAAATAAAAATACAAATCATGCAAATATGCACTCACAAACAACAGAGTGGAACACTGGGAAATAAAGGTAGGAAAAAACAAATAGGAGAGGATGAGAATATGCACAAAGACAAAACAACAAGCGATAGTCTTCTGAACAACACTTCAAACTCCTCCTCGAACAACCAACACCTCCAACTCCACAACCAGACAGTATGAGACTAAGGCCGGCGTCACACTAGCGTATGGCATTCGATGCGAGAGCATCGGATGCGATATCCTAATGACCCTTGAGCTGCGAACAGGAGCCAAGTGTCATGCGTCTGTGCTCCGTGCCTCTCGCACAGAGAAGATCAGAGCACAGCTGCGGAGGAAGTGGAGAAATTAATTTCTCCATCTCCTCCATTGCCTTGGTCAGCATATAATGCAAATCACTCGGATGATATCCAAATGATGTGTGTTGTCTCACTCGCACCCATAGGCTTATATGGGTGCGAGTGAGCTGAGACTCGGCCAAGTGTTGGTGACAATCGCAGCATGCTTAGATTTCACTCGCACACTGAAAACGGCTGAGAAAAAATACAGTGAAGCGAGCTGCCCTATAGATGAATACTGGTCCGAGTGCTATGCGATTTTGTATCGCACAGCACTCGTCAGTATTTAACGGTAGTGTGACTCTGGCCTAATACTGGCAATCTCTGATTGCCAGAGGGGAGTATATATAGAAGAGGTGAGTGGCCAACACTGAACAGCTGAGACCATCAAAGCAGGAAGCTCAGGAGCTCTTAACTGAACAGATTTACCCGTGCACTGCTAGTAGAAACCTGCATTGTTTAATATTATGGTGAAGTACTTCTAATCAGTGTAGGAGTACGTGAAATCAGACACCGTAGTCTTCTGGCCTCTCTCTGTCATGATAAACTCATGACATTGAAGGGTCTCTGATTTCTGCAGTGAATGTGCCATCAGTTTGTGATGTGTGAAATCTGTGTGCCTCCTGCTAAAACTGCTCCACCTGGAATGGAGCTCATTTTCAGTTGCATTTCTGCAGCTAAGTTGTTGTGTATAAATACCCTTAAAGGGGCATTAATTAAAGGCCTGCCTACTTACAGTATTTCAGGACCCCAACTGAAATAAAAACAGTGGATACTCTTCACTGTATACTGAATATTTTACATCAATGTCTATTCCTGGAGAGTGGTGTGATATGTTATATCACGAGACAGTTGCAGCCAATAGAGTAGCTTGGATCCCCCCCCCCCCCCCCCCTTCCTTCACCATTGGCATTTTTCGTATTTTTGCTATTTTGCAACCTGGAATTTCACTTTTTTTGAAGGTTTGCATCAGTTCGTGTAAAGAACATGTCTCCAACTATTGGTTTTCGCTTTATTGTGAAGCAAACACCAAATAGAACAAAAAACTGAAAACTTCAGTGTGCATAATTATTCACCCCCCCAAGTCAGAACTTTGTAGAGCCTCCTTTTGGGGCAATTACAACTGTAAGTCACTTTGGATAAGTCTCTATGAGCTTTCCACATCTTGCCACTGGGATTTTTGCACATACCTCAAAACAAAACTGATCCAGCTCCTTCAAGTTAGATGGTTTCCTCTGTTGAACAGCAATCTTCAAGTCTGACCACAAATTCTCAATTGGATTAAGGTCTGGGCTTTGACTAGGCCACTCCAAATATTTACACATTTCTCTTTAAACCACTGGAGTGTTGCTTTAGCAGTATGCTATGGTTTATTGTCTTGTTGGATGGCGAACCTCCATCCCAGTCTCAAATCAATGACAGACTGAAACAGGTTTTGCGCAAGGATATCACTGTATTTGCGCAATCCATCCTCCCCTTGACTTGGACAATTTCCCTGTCCCTGCTGCCAAAAAACATTGTCACATAATGCTGCCACCACCATTTTTCACTGTGGGGATGGTGTTCTTGGGGTGATGAGCTGTGTTGGTTTGTGCCAGACATAGCGTTTACCTTGGTGGTCAAAAACTTCAATTTTGGTCTCATCTGACCACACCAGATTGCCTTCTCCATACATATGGGGAGTTACCCACATGTCTTTTAGCAAACTCAAAATGAGCGTTACAATGTTTGTGTATAAGTAAATGCTTTTTTCTGCCCACTCTTCCAAAAATTCCACCTCTATGGAGTGTATGGCTTATTGTGGTCGTAAAAAGTTTAATACAGTATCTTATGACACCGCAATACAACCAAATACAATATCTATGCAACGTTCTACATATACTGATCTTGTCATCTAGCAGTTAAACGTCAGTTAATGCCATTAAGTCTCAACTTCTTGGGAGTCACTCTCACTGTCATGGGCATCACTGTCCCTGTTGTAGTTTCTATAAACACTTATGATCATTACACTGCCATAGCAGGGGTCACCAGTACTTCCCGCCGCTATGCCGCAAATCCTTCATGTCATGATCCGTTCTAGGTTTTTGTCCTGTCTGCTGTTTTTCTGGGCGGATCATGTCAATGGTTAACTTTACTCTGCCTCATTCTGGGCTCATGTTTGCTATTTAGCTCCCAGTCATCCTGCTGGTGGTGTCAGCTATAGTTCTGCCTTCGGCATGTGAACCTGACTCTGGTAACTCTTGATTTGCCCTACTGTCATCCCTGACTTGTCCCGTGTCTGTTTACTCCCTCTGTCTGCCCTTTTCCCATCGTTTCTCTGCTTGTCTGCTTGATTCTCTAGTTCCTGACTTGGCTCGTATTCGGACTCGCTTCTGCTTTCTGACTTTGTGTTATCAGCTTCTGGACCTCCTGGCTTGTTTTCTGACCAGTTTCTCGCCACTTAGTGCCGCCTGTGCTGCTGCTCTGTGGTGCTTCTCTGTGTACATAGTCTCCCTTCCCTCTCAAGCTCCCTCTGGTGAGGTTGCGTTATGCTGCACTGCAGTAGCATGACACTTCATATGTGAGTCACTGGGTATGCAGTGTGCTTGTGGATTGTGTCTCGAGCCAGATTCGGATCTAGTAACTGTCTTCTACTGGCACTGCTTACAGATCTTCTACTGGTGCAAGGTACAAATTTTCTACTAGTGCTGCTTGTGAATCTTCTACTTGGTCTACATACGGGTCTTCTACTGACACTGCTTATGGATCTTCTACTGGCGTGGGGTACAAATCTTTCTCACATCTCAGGCCTTCTCCAGCATCTCATTGCTCTCGGACCCTTCTGTGGCAATGGTGGCTGTAAGCCCACTCCGCAGTCACATGATCTGCCTTGTCCAGGCTCTAGCACCAACTACTCCCTTTTTGACCCGGGTAAGCCTTTTTATAATTAGTAAATGTGACATAGGTTTCACCTGACTTAGTGTCGTCTTCAAACTCTTCCTGTTAGAAAATAGGTTCCCACTATTAGGTTCCTACTACTGTAACTATTTACTTTTGCTTTTAGCCAGCAGATGGCGGTATTTACTTGCAGTTACTCAGCTAGGCATCAGCTATACTTATCTTTTCTCTTATCCACTTCCTTATATATGCACATGCCAATTTTTAGTTATTTGATACGATAAATTTATATCTAGATTTTTCTCACTTCACTTCACCAACTTACACTATTTAATGCGGATGCATCACACACAAGTCAGATTACAAAAATATTTAAACACGGGTTGTAAAAAGTAAAAGGGGTGAAAAACTAAAGTTTGGGTTAAAAGCCAAAAGGGTGAATACTTTTGTAACCCACTGTAGAAGGTTGCTATATGGCTGCAGCTCATTAATATTCCATCAGGGTGGACATCTACTCTGATGAAATGGTAAGGGCTTCACCTAAACAATAACCACTAATTGGCTGCAGTTGGCACATGAGATAATTTCACGTCACTTCCAGGAACAGTGACACCGACATTCCTGGAATGGTGCTGCTATGGGAGGTGAGTATCCACTGTTTTTAATTGTTTAATTTAATTGTTGTTCTGAAATAATTGACCTGGGGTTGTCCTGTTGTTGACGTCCCATTTAATATGGCTTACAACCTGCAGTAACCACCAATCGACCAAACCACTGCACGACCAGCTCTGCCCTCACCTATTGTATCCTCACCCATCCCTTGTAGATTGTGAGCCCTTGTGGGCAGAGTCCTCTCTCCTCCTGTACCAGTCGTGACTTATATCGTTTAAGAATACTGTACTTGTTTTTATTATGTATACCCCTCCTCACATGTAAAGCACCATGGCGCTATAATAATAATAATAATAATAATATGGCTATGTCTTTGTAGTATGGACAATGTTACTTTTTTTTCATGCTATAAGCCTGTGTTGTCCTTGTGTTTTTCAAGAGATTGATGAGTGTGCCCGACCCGATAATGGAGGATGTGCCCAGCGATGTGTTAATACATTGGGAAGTTACAAATGTGTCTGTGACCCGGGTTATGAACTGACTCCAGATAAGAAAAGCTGTGAAGGTAAGCATATTTCCAATGGTCCTGAAGAAACTTAAGGAGCACCTGTCACTTGCCATAAATATGTATACATTTTATCTGGTGTAAATGTATCTGTTCTCCTATATATGACATTGTTTTGTTCCTGCGGCTCGCCCTTCCTGAGATTTAGCCTGCTCTTCACTGGACATAAAGCTGGTCTTTTTAGCCATATGGGTGAAGTCCTCATTTCTTCTCTATGGCAGCCTTCTTGCGGACCAAGCCCAGGTGACTTAAAAGGCTAGATATACGTACAGAGAAGAGAGGGCTATATCTCAGGAATCAAGATACAGGAATAAAAGGAACCCAGCACCAGATTCAGGAGAACACTCAGTAAATAAAAAATACATACTTATCGCAGGTGGCAGGTCACCATAAAGGGACTCTGTCACACTTTTGAACGTTTTTAGCTAATATGGGCATGCAGGTTGTATACAGGTGAAATTGGTCATACCTGGATGTCGCCTTGTTTAGTAAAAATCATCTTTTATACCTTCAATCTTCAAGGCTATGAGTAGTAGGCTGCCAAGAAGATAAGACTGCCTCCAGTCTTCATTATACAAGCTTTCTTCTCCCCTTCTCTTCAGACGTCCCTTTGACGTCATGTGCGCTGCTGGAAATCCCGCACTTGCGCATTCTGCTTGCGTGGCTCTCTGCACTGTGGGGAATTCACCTTCATTGTGTGCCGGAGATCGCTAGGACTGGAAGTTACAATGACTCTCCAACAGAAGAGGGGAACAGTGCAGAGGAGCGACGGCAGGCAGAATGGGCATGCGTGGGATTCCTGGCAGCGCACATGACGTCATAGGGATGTCTGATGAGAAGGGGAGGAGAAAGCTTGTATAATGAAGACAGGAAGCGCTATTATCTTCCAGGCAGCCTACAACTCATAGCCTGGAAAATCGAAGGTGTAAAAGATGATTTTTACCTAACAAGACCACATCCAGGAGGCATACAGGTACGACTAATTTCACCTGTATACAACCTGTATGCCCATATTCAGAACTCAAAAAGCTCAAAAGGGTGACAGGTTCCCTTTAAAGAGATTGTTTAATCTTTCTCGTATGCACATAACCAAGAAATGTTACTTTTTATAAATTGCCCATTTCCTATAATCCATTTCATTGTCCAAAGATTTATACTTTTTTTTTCTTTCTTAGTTGCATGTGGAGGTGTTATCACAAAGCTGGATGGTACAATAACTAGTCCTGGTTGGCCTAATGAATATCCTACTAATAAAAACTGTGTGTGGCAAGTGGTGGCTCCAGCACAGTACAGAATATCTCTGCAGTTTGAATTTTTTGAACTTGAAGGAAATGATGTAAGTTCAGCCAAGACAAGATGTAACTACTGTCAGTCAGTGTTCCCTATAAAGTGCATGGCCGCTTGGTCCCGTAGCTTCTGAAATCCCCTCCTCACAGCAGTGATGGCAGTGCAATGAAGAAAATACGTCCTTTTCTAAGTGTGTCAGTATGTAAAACTGCTTTGGACCCCAAAGCCATTACTGTAGGTGCTGCTGCAGCAGAGGAGAGATGTTTCACCAACTCTGCCTTTCTATAATTCCATTGCATGCTAGGGATCAAGTAAAAGGAGTTAGCATACAAGTTTATTACACTTACTGGATTGCAGGCAGAGCAGTAGTTTTTAAGTTTTATTTTTTTTTGTCTTTGCATTTATATACCTAATAAAGATTGTTCATAGTTAGTTTATGTTGGTGTGTGCAAAGTATTTCATGATGTTTCTAATTAGCTTTGGGTGATTTAATATGTGAGTGACGTCCATGCTGCTGTATATGGTATATGAGTATGAGCAGTATGTGTCTAATATGTGGGTGACGTGAATACTGCTGTATATGAGTATGTGCAGTATGTGGGTGACGTTCATGCTGCTGTGTATGAGTATGTGCTAATATGTGAGTGACGTCCATGCCTCTATATACAGATATGTGCTTTGTCTAGTTTGTGAGTGACGTGCAAGCTAAAGACACTTCAGGTAGTTCATGTTCCTAGTGGGAATAAATACATGTAAATAAAGAAAACACAATTTTTCCCTAATAAAAATGAGTCAATATGTTGAAAATGAAAATATAAGCAAAATGTTCAATACTCATAATGGAATGACCCATAATGAACCAATGTAATCATGTTGTTTGTTATGGTGTACAGTGGACACCATAAAAAAAACCCAGTGGCATAGTGTTATGATACAACGTATTCCAGGAGTTAGTATGTTCTCCCTGTGTTTGTGAGGGTTTCCTCCAGGTTCTCTGTTTTTCTCCCACACTCCAAAGACATACTGATAGGGAATATAGATTGTGAGCCCTAATGGGGACAGTGATAATATGTGTAAAGTGCTTTGGAAGTAATGAAACTGTATATAAGTAAGTAAAAAAAACAAAACAAATAAAATTAAATTTACTCTGCACGATTATTGTGAACGAGCTTTCTTAGAACCACTACAGATTGTGCAATTTTATAAAGTCTGATCATCCATTGATCAAGCAGAATGCTCATCTGTCAGGTGGAAATGATCTACACAAAGTATCATTGTTCTCAGCAGCACATACACAGCACCTGTGCTGCCCAGAATAATGGCACTAATCGATCTATTGCAGCCCGTTCAGTGCACATCTGAAGACTATTAAATGACCGACAGCCATGTTGCTGATCATTGGCCGTTTAGTGCTGTGCTAATGGACCATTACATGTAGCACTGACTACTGCACATAGCACCAGCAGGTAACATGTCAGACCCTCGCGTTGGTCATTCTTCTGTGATAATTACTGCTTTGCTTTTACAGGTCTGTAAATATGATTATGTTGAAGTTCGCAGTATACTCAAGACAGATACGAAACTCCATGGGAGATATTGTGGATCCGAGAAACCAGAAGTCGTAACGTCGCAGGGAAATACCATCCGGCTGGAATTTAAATCTGACAACACTGTGTCGAAAAGAGGATTTAAAGTGAACTTCTTCTCTGGTAATAAGACTGTTTTCTTCTATGTCATGTACTTCATCGCTGACTGTGGTTTAGAAACACATTCCCACTGGGAAGCTTGTAAAATTGATAATATAAGCTCCAACTGCTTCCCATTACAGATAAGGACGAGTGCTCGAAGGAGAACGGAGGCTGTCAGCATGAATGCGTCAATACTTTAGGCAGCTATGTGTGCCAGTGCAAAAATGGCTACACGCTCCATGAAAATGGACATGACTGTAAAGAAGGTGAGACTGGCCAACTTACTTATACAGTTATCAATTTTATCATTAGATTGCATTTAAAAAGTCTCATAATTGGAATTTATTGACACGACGCGCTTCAGATTTCAGCAGTTGTCTACGCAGCATGCAGTGTTGACCCTGGAAGTTGGTAGAGTCGGTGTTTTCCACTTTTTTTAACCCTTTAGTGACAGTGCCAAATTTTTGAAATCTGACCAGTGTCAATTTATGTGGTAATAACTCTGGAATACTTCAACAAATCCCAGTGATTTTGAGATTGTTTTTTCGTGACATATAATACTTTATGATAATGGTAGATTTAGGTTGATATGTTTTGTGCTTATTTATAAAAAATTAACAGAAATTGGAGAAAAATGTTAAAAAATTAGCAATTTTCAAACTTTAAATGATTATCCCTTTAACCCAGATAGTCATACCACAGCAAAACATTAATAAATAGCATTTCCCACATGTCAGCTTTACATCAGCACGATTTGTAAAATGTTATTTTATTTTGTTAGCATTTTAGGAGGTTTAAAAATGTAGCAGCAATTTTTCATTTTTTCAAGGAAATTTACAATTTTTTTCTAGGGACCTATCCATGTTTAAAGTGCCTTTAGTGGACCTATATTTTGGGAAACCCCCCAAAGTTATGCCATTTTAAAAACCGCACCCCCTGACATATTTAAATCTGCTGTCAGGTAGTTTATTAACCCTTCAGGTGCTTTTCAGGAATTAATGCAAAGTGGCATGACAGAAATGAAAAAGTGTATTTTTACCACTTAAATGCCGCTAACTTCTGAACAGGTTACAACAGCCGTCAGACTCTAAGGCCGCTATTTGGTCGTGAATTGCCATGGCAAACATCAGGACCACAAAATCAAGATCTGAGAGCACCAATTAGGATAAAGATGAAGCCCCCACACTCTGTTAACCATTTATAATGATGTAGTCACTATTGACAGCAGCATCTAAGGGGTTAAACAGATTTGGACAGTGCAAACACTGATTGTGGCCAATGCAGCAAGTTGTCAGCTATAGTGTACAGCCCACAGCTGCTGGATTGTTACCTGTATGGGGAGGCTATTCTCTTATATCTCAGGTCAGATAAAAGACGTATTGGCTGTCATTAAGGGGTTAAATAGAGGTCCCCAAATGATAAAAATTGTGTAACATAACAAAATCAAACAGTTCTCTCTCCCCAGGTACAGTGCCCATGTATCACCTGTAAGATCTGCTGAGCTCAATGATTAGCTGCAGTTGTGACGTGAACCGTCGATGTGACAATGGAGCTGCAGCCAAGACAATGACCTGGTGTTGGACCCAGGGAGGGTGATTGCAATCATTTAGGGACCAAGTGTAGAAAACCCCTTTAATCATCCGCATTGTTGTTTTCAATTACTTTTGGCATATATGAAGCATAATGGAGTCTTACTAGAAAACATTATGGGGAGAATAGATTTATAGATCTCCAATGGAAGAATATACAGCCTGTGTAATAAAACTTAATTATTACAAACTATTAAAGGGCCACTGTCACCCCCTCCAGCCGTTATAAACTAAAAGAGCCACCTTGTGCAGCAGTAATGCTGCATTCTAACAAGGTGGCTCTTTTAGTTTTTGGTTCAAGTATTGCCAAAATAAAGCGTTTTGAAACTTATCCAAAATACCTGTCTTTAGCCAGGGAGGCGGGTCCTCACTCCCCAGCTTCAACCGCTACTCTGCCGTCACTCCAGTCTTCAGGGGCTTTCGGCACCACCCCCTCCGCGCTTTTTTCTCTTCAAAACCGGCGCCTGCGCTGTGTGTAAGCTCTGGCCGTCTGACGTCCCAGCCAGGCTTGCAGACTGCGCCTGTGCGGGCATTGCGGCCACCCACCTTGGGAATCCCAGCCCCGCAGTGTATTATGCATTATGCACAGTGCGGGGCTAGGATTCCTGGGCATGCGCACTGCGTGTGTCAGCCTGTCACCCAGGTCCCCCGCCTTACAGCGTCTGTATACTGTATTCAGCTGATCGTGCCTCCTCATACAGTATACAGTACAGTACAGTATACAGACGCTGTAAGGCGGGGGACCTGGGTGACAGGCTGACACACGCAGTGCGCATGCCCAGGAATCCTAGCCCCGCACTGTGCATAATGCATAACACACTGCGGGGCTGGGATTCCCAAGGTGGGTGGCCGCAATGCCCGCACAGGCGCAGTCTGCAAGCCTTTAACCAAAAAACCAAGGAGAAAATTCTAACCCAATATTCTTTTATGTTCCAAGTAGAAACACAAGCATATAACCAAAAAAACTACCTGAAAATATTACTGATGACACAAGATTTATAAAACCAAATATTTTATTATATAATATAAAGACACCAAACAAAACAAAACACAGAAATCCGGAGGAGGCACAAAATGTAACTTACATAGGTAATTAGTGCAAAGGCAGTTTACTACAGTATTCAATATATTATAATAATAATTAAGCCCTTGCCTCTAATTCATATGTCCATGCAGACATGAGCCACAGTAAGAACCAACCAGCAAAAGAGTCAATGCCAATAATGCATACAAACTTCGTGGATGTATTATCCACCTCTATAGGTAATCCAAATATAAAGTGCACAGTGCATAATGCTTATGGCAATTACTGCCAATGTAAAATGATATAAGGTACAATCCCTGTGCAATACCTATATAACAATCTCCATAGAATACAATTAGTTTTAAGGTGCAAAGTGCATATAATGGACCTTACCGGTGCTCATGTTGGCGTGCCTGTGCCTCAACCTCGCACTCCAACGCGCGATTCGCACGTCGCTTCTTCAGGGAGTGATACATAGGGGGTACACTTCCTGCCTTTTATATGCTGGCTCACATATCTTGAGCCAATCATGGCACTAAAGGCGGCGCATCTCATGCCGCCGCAGCGCCAGCGTCCCCGGCACATGACCCGCGGCCACGTCACAGAAAGGCGCCAGGCGCCGTCTATGACGTCACAAGCGGATCACGCGACAAGGCCCGCCCCGGTCACAGAGGATGCGCACAAGTGCCATAACCGCCATATTGGAACTGGGCAAATGCGAGGACAGAGGTATGCAGTCTGCAAGCCTGGCTGGGACGTCACACAGCCAGAGCTTACACACAGCGCAGGCGCCGGTTTTGAAGAGAAAAAAGCGCGGACGGGGTGGCTCCGAAAGCCCCTGAAGATTTGAGTGACGGCAGAGTAGCGGTTGAAGCTGGGGAGTGAGGACCCGCCTCCCTGGCTAAAGACAGGTATTTTGGCTAAGTTTCAAAGCGCTTTATTTTGGGAATACTTGAACCAAAAACTAAAAGAGCCACCTTGTTAGAATGCAGCATTACTGCTGCACAAGGTGGCTCTTTTAGTTTATAACGGCTGGAGGGGGTGACACTGGCCCTTTAAAACCTATTGTAAGAGAAAGACCCCCAACACATTTCGCACTGTCCTTAGTCATGGCCAGTTAAACAGTGAGGTGATGCTGAGTCCGTGCACCAGCCACATGCAGGGAAACCAAGCTACTTTGGTGAGCCAGTGTACAGTTAGAATACCGACAGGTTTGGCTGACAGTCTGTGTAGCGATAATAACAAGAAAACGAGCACTCACCATCTGTGCAAAATCTTCCTTTATTGCGGCTTCATGTTAAAAAAGCAGGATATTACAGGGAGAACTGTGGTTCCTAGTGACGACGATCGTTTCGCTCCTCTGAGCTTCTACGGGTCTTACAGCAGCGTCCAATAATGTGGTGTTTGGGGGAAGTTCCATTGTTTTGACAGGAGGAATAATACTTCTGCTTCTCTCGTAATTTTGCATCATAGGGCATTTGGAGAAGGGTTGTCGTCATGGACCAGCTCGTTTTAATGTGTTTTTTTTTATTTTTCAAAATGATATTACATTTTTATTTTTACACTTTGTAACTCTTCAACAATTTACATCTAGCTGGCTGTGAAAACAAATTTGTAAGTGCAGAAGGAACAGTTTCAAGCCCCAACTACCCTGATAAGTACCCAAGTCGGAAAGAATGCACCTGGGAGATCTCTACTACGGATGGTCACAGAGTTAAACTTGTAAGTACAAGTCCTGAGCAGCATTTATTGACATAGTTTTATTTATTTTTTATATTTCCAAAATTTGTTTAAAGTTGACCTTTCTGAAGCCGATGTTTGCCGCTATTGGGTCTATGAGAAGAGATCACAAAGAGTATGGCTGAATGTTCTGCTCTTTAGACTACAGATCTTTGAAATAAGTGAAGTATATTGCAATCTTTGATCATATGATATTATTGCAAGGAGCCCATTTTAAGTAGTCATTCAGTAGTGGATAACGCTTTTTTAATCAACTCAGGACCTTGTATAAAAATTAAAACTGTGTATACTGACCTCCCACTTTGGTGCTCTTCCATTGATGTTCCCAGCAGGTTGCTTGCTGTGTAAGTGCAGGTTGCTTCCTTTATTATTTGGTCAGACCTGATGTCTAATCTGACGCAATATTGATGTACTGCATCTGCAGCCTGCACGTGACACACCAATATCACGTCATTCCCCAGGAACAGTTGCGCCGGTGTTGGATCGGTACCATTTCGGTAGGTTGAGTATCTACTGTTTTTGTTTTAATTGAGGCCTTAAATTAATTAAACTGAAAACCCCTTTAGCTTGTATGGATTTTATTAAATTTCTCTTTTAGCCCATTGTTACATAGTGAAAACCTAAATAAGCCAAAAACCAGAAGGTGTAAACTTAATAATTTTTTGTTTTCTTCTGGCTTTAATTTGCCTTTTGTTAAGCAGTGTCCGTCTAGAAGTAGTTGAGCTGAGTATTGGGCACCAAATTGTATTTTTTATATTGTTTTAACCTGTTTAAATTCTGTAGGTATATGCAATAGGCACTTTATATTTGTCTTTTTAGAAGAATGAGTGACATAATAGACTGCAGAAATAAGCGGCAATATGTGTGGGACCGCACGATACTGTATTCGTGCCTTCAATTTGCCTTCTGAATGGTGTGCTTTCTGACCCATCTTATAATATATATACGGTTCAGGGTGATGGACGCGAGCAAGCAACTTATAATGCATGCTGTCCTAGGATCTCGGTATCCCTGCCCTCTACTTATCCACGTCTGTACGTTAGTGTTCAAATAGCCTCTGCACAAAGAAAAATGTCTACAGTGTCACCTTCAATGGAGCAATACGTCAATATAGGCACTTTAAGGAGCCTTGTCATATGACTTAGGATACAAAACCAAACCCGTACCTCTGATTGTATACAGTGGGTATGGAAAGTATTCACACCCCTTTAAATTTTTCACTCTTTGTTTCATTGCAGCCATTTGGTAAATTCAAAAAAGTTCATTTTTTTCTTATTAATGTACATTCTGCAACCCATTTTGACTGATAACACCCCCAGAAATGTAGACATTTTTGCAAATTTATTAAAAAAGAAAAACTGAAATATCACATGATCATAAGTATTGAGACGCTTTGCTCAGTATTGAGTAGATGCCCCCTTTTGAGCTAGTACAGCCATGAGTCTTCTTGGGAATGATACAAGTTTTTCACACCTGGATTTGGGGATCCTCTGCCATTCTTCCTTGCAGATCCTCTCCAGTTCCGTCAGGTTGGATGGGGAACATTGGTGGACAGCCATTTTCAGGTCTCTCCTGAGATGCTCAATTGGGTTTAGGTCAGGGCTCTGGCTGGGCCAGTCAAGAATGGTCACAGAGTTGTTCTGAAGCCACTCCTTTGTTATTTTAGCTGTGTGCTTAGGGTCATTGTCTTGTTGGAAGGTGAACCTTCAGCCAAGTCTGAGGTCCAGAGCACTCTGGAAGAGGTTTTCATCCAGGATATCTCTGTAATTGGCCGCATTCATGTTTCCTTCAATGGCAACCAGTGCTCCTGTCCCTGCAGCTGAAAAACACCCCCCTAGCTTGATGCTGCCACCACCATGGTTCATTGTTAGGATTGTATTGGGCAGGTGATGTGCAGTGTATGGTTTTCTCCACAAATACCGCTTACAATTATCACCAAAAAGGTCTATTTTCGGCTCCTCAGACCAGAGAATCTTATTTCTCAAAGTCTGGGAGTCCTTCATGTGTTTTTTAGCAAACTCCTATGCGGGCTTTCATATGTCTTGCACTGAGGAGAGGCTTCCGTCGGGCTACTCTGCCATAAAGGACCAACTGGTGGAGGGCTGCAGTGATAGTTAACTTTAGGGAACTTTCTCCCATCTCCCTACTGCATCTCTGGAGCTCAGCCACAGTGATCATGGGGTTCTTTTTTACCTCTCTCACCAAGGCTCTTCTCCCACGATTGCTCAGTTTGGCTGGACGGACAGGTCTAGGAAGACTTCTGGTGGTCCCAAACTTCTTTCATTTAGGGATTATGGAGGCCACTGTGCTCTTAGCAACCGTGAGTACTGCAGAAATTTTGTTGTAACCTTGGCCAGATCTGTGCCTTGCCACAATTCTGTCTCTGAGCTCCTTGGTCAATTCCTTTGACCTCATGATTCTCATTTGGTCTGACATGCACCGTGAGCTGTGAAGTCTTATATAGACAGGTATGTGCCTTTCCAAATCAAGTCTTATCAGTTCAATTAAACACATCTGAGCTCCAATGAAGGAGTAGAACCATCTCAAGGAGGATCACAAGGAAATGAACAGCAAGCATGTGACTTAAATATGAGTGTCTGAGCAAAAGGTCTGAATACTTATGACCATGTGATATTTCAGTCTTTATTTTTTTTTAGTAAATTTGCAGAAGTTTCTAAATTTCAGTTTTTTTCCAGTCAAGATGGGGTGCAGAGTGTACATTAATGAGAAAAAATTAACTTTTTTGAATTTACCAAATGGCTGCAATGCTACAAAGAGTGAAAAATTTAAAGGGGTGTGAATACTTTCCGTACCCACTGTACATCTGTTTCAGGATTCTTGCTCCTCATCAGTGAAAGGTAGGATACTGGTTGGCTGAGTGAGAGGCCAACAGTGGAGGTTATAAGTAGCAAAGTTTCTTCTTTAGATGACCACATGCATATAGTGACTTATATGCAAATAGCCTTTTCACAGACAAAGAGAAAAGTGTGCCCCCCTATTGGGAGTACTAAACTTTAAAGCGCCTTGCCATATGACCCCAAAAGGAGATTCTGGTTTGTCTTTATATCCAAAGTTATTTGACAAGGCTTTTTAAAGGGTTGATATTTGCTTTCAGGATTGCTGCATCCAGGAGGCGTCACTAGAGACCATGTTCCCTTCCTCTGTGAAGAGGCTATTTGCATATTTTATTTCCCAGGGAGCAGTGCATGCCCTTTTCTTCCTGTACCAGCTTGGCGGTCTCCTTAAGGAGAAATGTTGCCGCACTGTTCATAGAGAGAGATTGGTATATCAAGAAAGGATTGGCTAGAGAGTCTTTCAGGGAAAAATGAAATAAAAATTGATTACTCTGCTCTTGACAAGACAAGGGACCAACAGACTGTTCTTGTTCTTGTAAATCCCACAGTATGAACCTTCATTCTTAATACCCTGGGTGTTACATATCTATTTCTCTGTATAATAAGGACTGACATGACTTTAGTTCCAATTGTCACGTAGTTTTACTTCCAAATAATTTTTACATTTCTAGGTGTTTAATGACTTTGAAATTGAATTGCACCAGGAGTGTGCCTATGATCACCTTGAGCTGTATGATGGGCCAAACAGCAAGTCCCCAATTCTAGGCCGCTTTTGTGGCGGCAGTAAACCTGAACCTATTATTGCATCCACAAATCATATGTTTCTGCGCTTTTATTCTGATGCTTCAGTGCAGAGGAAAGGGTTTCAAGCCAAGTACAGCACAGGTATGTGGTTACATATAATGGATGTGTGTTATATTGAACTGTAAAGAATGGCGTAACCATTGGGTCACAGGCATCAGGGCTGTAGTACGGTATACAAGCACCAGTTTTACCATTGTAATGTGACACATAAAATGATGGAACAATCCATCTACCGGTATCTATAGAAAAGGAATTCTAATCTGCAAACATTGCCTTTCTGGGAGATTATTCCTGTAATATGGTACTATAAGAAAGCACCATATGGCTTCATGAGTGCCTAGAGCTACGTAGTGCAAAGCCGCAGGACTTGTGTCACTGTCTAGTCTTTGCTGTATACGTTTCCCTTACATTAAAAGTAGAGATTGTCCAAAAATAACATTTAATACAAGTAGGAATTGTTCATAGCAGACAAACCCTTTAAATGAATAGTTGGAGACTGGGTAGTTCTAAGGGTTTGATTACACAGATCACCCGGCGGCACGATATGATCGCAGATTGGTGGTCATTTTATTGTTTACACAGGCCAAAGTACTGGATTACTCAGGGCACATAGTCCTCTTTACACTGTCGATGCACCGCAGAGAACAATTCTCATTTATGCTGCATAAAAGATCATGTCACCTGATGCACAAGCATTTTACTTATTCATTAGGTGATCGGTAGCTTATTTACACTGCAAAATAATCATGAAATAAGCAGTTTTAGCACTTGTTTACTATTATTTATTTTTATTTTGCTGAGTAAATGTCCTTTAAAGGATCCTAAATGAGTGGTGTTACAGTAGATTGCAGATGATCTTCTCACCTATGTTTTTTTTTTTAGTTCATGGTGCATCTAACATACAAATAGGCAATTTGGCTGAATATATATGTTTGTAAAGCTGTACATATCTTAGGAAAGTAAAGATTAAGTTAAATAAAAGACAAAAAATGTATTTGTTGTGATGTGTTGTCTAGTCCATTATGAACCTTTTTTAAAAAAATGGTTCTCCACTACTAGGACAACCTCTTCTTGATCAAAATATTTGTTCCCTGTATAATAATAAAACCTATACTCACCTCCCATGCTGGCGCCGTTCCCGTGGTGTCGGCACTCACTCTCCCGAGGCTCCGGTGCTGCTTTTGTGGCACGTGATGCCAGGCACCCAATCAGCGCTGGCGTCACTGTCTCCGCCTTTGGACAAATTGAGCATGAAGAGGAAGTCTGGGCTGCAGCTAATCTATGACTTCCTCTTCATGCCTAATTCGACAGGAGGCGGAGACAGTGTCGCCAGCGCTGATTGGGTGCCGGGCATCACGTGTCACAACAGCAGCACAGGAGCCTCGGGAGAGTGAGTGCCGACACCACGGGAACGGCGCCAGCATGGGAGGTGAGTATAAGCCTTATTATTTTATGGGGGCCAAGTGAGGGGTATGACAAGAAGTTGTCCAAGTAGTGGGCAACTTCTTTAAGTCAGGTTAGTAAGGAACCACATGGAAGGTAGATATTTTGATTGTTGAAAAAAACATTCCCCATTCTATACAAATCAATATCATTGTATAAGTTGTAATAATGTTAAATCATTTTTCCATATTTTGTTCTGTTCTTTAGAATGCGGAGGACGATTGAAAGCCGAAGTTCAGACAAAAGACCTCTATTCACATGCCCAGTATGGCGATAATAATTACCCAGTGCAAGCCAATTGTGACTGGGTCATTGTAGCAGAAGATGGCTATGGAGTAGAATTGATATTTGAGACATTTGAAATGGAAGATGAATCAGACTGTGGTTATGACTACATGGAGATATACGATGGCTATGACAGTACTGCTCCACGACTAGCTAGATACTGTGGCTCTGGGGTACGTTTTCCTCTTTTTTTCTTAAAACTATTTAAAGCATTCTGATTAGTCCCATCTTTGATTAGCGTATATGAAAGTGCACAGAACATAACTCAAACTGCAGACCGTGCAACCTTATGTTGTAAGATAAACACACAGGGGGTGATATTTTGGATCTTTTTATGTGATTTTTCTTTACTTTTCTTAGAAACATTAGGAAACAAATAAAGTAGACTATTCACATTGGCCCTGTTTCATCAAAGCAATTACTCCAAAATTGTGGTGTAAATTAATTTGAAACATTTAATAATTTTTGCTTAAAGGGAACCTGTCACCCCCAAAATCGTATATGAGGTAAGCCCACCGGCATCAGGGGCTTATCTACAGCATTCTGTAATGCTGTAGATAAGCCCCCGATGTATCCTGAAAGATGAGAAAAAGAGGTTAGATTATACTCACCTGGGGGGGGGCGGTCCGATCCGATGGGCGTCGCGGTCCAGTCAGGGGCCTCCCATTTTCTTACGATGGCGTCCTCTTCTTGTCTTCACGCTGCGGCTCCGGCACAGGCATACTGATTTGCCCTGTTGAGGGCAGAGCAAAGTACTGCAGTGCGCAGGTCCCGGGCCTCTCTGACCTTTCCCGGCGCCTGCGCACTGCAGTACTTTACAAGAAGAGGACGTCATCCTATGAAGATAGGAGACGCTGGACCGGACCGCGACGCCCATCGGATCGGACCGCAGCAGGACCGCCCCTGGGTGAGTATAATCTAACCTCTTTCTCATCTTTCAGGATACATCGGGGGCTTATCTACAGCATTATAGAATGCTGTAGATAAGCCCCTGATGGTGGTGGGCTTAGCATATCTTTGATTTTGGGGGTGACAGGTTCCCTTTAAAGCGCAGATGCACAAAAAAAATTTCAACTTTTGGCGTTTTCAGGCCAGATTTCACCTTTTGGAGAGGCGTTTCGATGCACACACCACAAATTCATGACTGGCGTGCCATACACCAGAAATCTTACTCCAGTCGCTGACTAGAGTAAGATTTGTCACGAGGCACAAGCAATCTTTCATATGCACATGATTCATTAGGAAGCGTGAAACTGGTAATGAATCAGGCGCTTCTGACTCCAGCATGCCTCCGTACACGACACCGGTCTTGATGCATTGAGGCCATTATGCTTGGGCCATTTAAATTTCTAAAATAATGCCCAGTGCTCGAATTTTGCAAGAAGAGTAATTTGCACCATGTATTCTCCCGCTTACAGATTTGACCCACTGTGCTTTAGCTACACTTGTATTGAGCAAGGCATCGCCCTCTAGTTGGTCATGCCCACTGGATGGCCACGTTAATATACGGGGTTCGGCCTTGCTCTGTACAAATGTATGGAGCGATGCCATGTTCACTGAACGGGCTATGCAGTATGTATAACTCATACATACCCTTTGGTCCCAGCTTAGAAACCAGCGAATCCCTATAGGGCACAGTACTGCGCTGGGGAAATTCATATGTCTGCAGTGACACAGAGACTGCAGACTTATCGATCTTGACCAGGCAACACATTTAACAATACATTAGAATGCAAATCAAGAAAATGGAACATGAAACATATGCTGAGAGAGAATACATCATCCAGCAGTTATACCCTCAGAAATACATACACCTGTATGACGTGAAGTAAGACACTAGAAAATTTAAATATTAAAATATCTTTATTATATAAACTCACTCACAAAAATCCATAGGGGCATATAGCCCAAATACAGAATAGGGGCTTGTGCGTTGTGAGGCAGTGACCCCTGTTACAGCTAGTGGGCGCTGTATGTGCTCTCCAGAATGTGCATGGGAGCATAGTGAGGCCATGAGGGCGTACTGCAGACACAGGTGTGGCAGTAATTAGAATAGTGAAGCAGTGACTGATTAAAAGCCCTGGAGTAGAGGTGGAGGTGTGTCAGTGTTGAGCTTGGAAGCAGACAGAGCAGTTGTCTGCAGAGCTTTCTCTGTGTGGAGCAACACAGAGGCAGAAGGAACCAAAGAGACTGGCACCCTGCGTCTTGGGCTCTCTTGTGTTTACCCGGCTGCAATCCGCCGGAGGATAAAGAGTGCAGTGCACTGAGTGAGTACAGAGACTTGATACCGGCGTGTGGCCACCCAGGGAAACTGGACAGATGGAAGTTCGGCCTGTTTATTGACTGCATCATATAGCCATGTATTATTAATGGACTGTATGAAGAAGCTGTATAATGTATAGACTGTGTGAAGTAACACAATAAAGAAACGTTTTGTTTGAACTTGCTAGGGTCACTGCCGTTTCACTGTGTATGGTCCTACCGCTGCATCACAGTGTTTACTCTCTGCAAGGTGTACTCCCTCCCACATGGGTAAGGATTAGAATCTTTATTAGACACTAGATGGTGGCCCGATTCTAACACATCGGGTATTCTAGAATATGCATGTCCACGTAGTATATTGCACAGCCCACGTAGTATATTGCCCAGCCACGTAGTATATTGCCCAGCCACGTAGTATATTGCCCAGTCACGTAGTATATTGCCCAGTCACGTAGTATATTGCCCAGCCACGTAGTATATTGCCTAGTGACGTAGTATATTGCCCAGCCACGTAGTATATTGCCCAGCCACGTAGTGTATTGCCCAGTGACGTATATTGCCCAGCCACGTAGTATATTGCCCAGTGACGTAGTATATTGCCCAGTCACGTAGTATATTGCCCAGTGACGTAGTATATTGCCCAGTCACGTAGTATATTGCCCAGTGACGTAGTATATTGCCCAGTCACGTAGTATATTGCCCAGTGACGTAGTATATTGCCCAGTGACGTAGTATATTGCCCAGTGACGTAGTATATTGCCCAGCCACGTAGTATATTGCCCAGCCACGTAGTATATTGCCCAGCCACGTAGTATATTGCCCAGCCACGTAGTATATTGCCGAGTGACGTAGTATATTGACCAGTGACGTAGTATATTGCCCAGCCACGTAGTATATTGCCCAGTGACATAGTATATTGTCCAGCCACGTAGTATATTGCCCAGTGACGTAGTATATTGCCCAGTGACGTAGTATATTGCCCAGCCACGTAGTATATTGCCCAGCCACGTACCGGGCTGGGGTCTCACACAGACCGGCACCTGTCAGCAGCAGCAGTCAGGCCGTACAGCGCCGGCAGCACTGGGCACCATGCTCACCGTGGGGACTGAGGCGCCTCACCTTGGCCGCTCTGCTCCTCCTCCTCCCACGTTACCTTCCCCCTTCCCAGGCTCACAGGCTCGGCTCCCGTGGGGATTCGCGTCACCTTCCCGCCGCCCTCTTGTTTTTCCTTGTCTCACTCTCGCGAGATGGTGACGTAGCGGTCTCGCGAGACCGCAACGTCATCATCTCGCGAGATCGCAATACATGGAGCGGTCACCGGGGCGTCATGAGGAGCGGGAAAGGCGCTGGAAGGTGAGTATATGATGATTTTTTTTTTTTTATTATTTTTAAGATTAGATCTTTATACTATTGATGCCGCATAGGCTGCATCAATAGAAAAAAGTTGGTCACACAGGGTTAATAGCAGCGTTAAGGGAGTGCGTTACACCGCGGCATAACACGCTCCGTTACCGCTGCCATTAACCCTGTGTGAGCGCTGACTGGAGGGGAGTATGGAGCGGGCGCCGACTGCGGGGAGTAAGGAGCGGCCATGTTGCCGCCGGACTGTGCCCGTCGCTGATTGGTCGTGGCTGTTTTGCCGCGACCAATCAGCGACTTGGATTCCATGACAGACAGAGGCCGCGACCAATGAATATCCGTGACAGAATGACAGAAAGAAGGACAGACAGACGGAAGTGACCCTGAGGCCCTGAGTGACGGCTGGGAGGCGTTTGTGTCAGGGGGGAAAAGAAATGCCCCCCTGACAAACTGCAGGTATGAGGGGCAAATTCTAAAAACGATTATTTCAGCGTTGGCAGGGACCCGAAGTAAAAGAGCCACCTTGACAGAATGCAGCATTAGTGCTGCACAAGGTGGTTCTTTTAGCTAAAAACGCCTGGGGGGGGGGGGGGACAGGTTCCCTTTAAGCTTAGTGTTAACTTTCTAGGTCTATTTTGAAGTTGACGGCTGTATGAAGATTGCGCTAGCTTACTCTATGGAAGTCCATGGGCATGCTAAACTTTATAACTAGGGCGATGTCGGCATAAAAAGCACCTGATCACAAAGCCTTTATGCCAGTATCGGTAGGATCCACCAGCAACTAATATATGTGGAACAGCAGATGTTGGTAGAAAAATGACTGGGCATGTTTGATTTCAACATGCCTGGTCCTTTGTAATCTTAGTGCATGCTATATAAAGGACACTTAAATGTAGTAAACCAATGTTTTAAAAACTAATCTTTTGTTAAAACTGTTTAGCTGCTGTATGTGTGTCAAGACTAGGCATAAGCTGCTGGTAAAGGGGTATAATAAAATGTTAATTATCTTGTATGTTGTGTAGTGTCTACTTTTGCATGAACGTTTTTCTTTTACATTTTTTTTAGCCCCCTGAAGAAATATATTCAGCCGGGGACTCTATTATGATTCGCTTCCACACAGACGATACCATCAATAAAAAAGGATTCCATGCTCGATACACCAGTACCAAATTTCAGGATGCACTTCATATGAGGAAATGACTGTACATTACTTGGACGCCAGGCATTTAAAACATTAATGTTATGGAACTCTGGGAGATTACGCTAAATGCTGTGCATGTCTCTGAGATCAATGGCTGAATGCAGTCTGTAAGATATATGTACGATTAAGAATCCAAATTTTATTAGCATGCTGTTGTACTGTACCAAGGACCAAATATCTGCATATAATAGGCCAGCTTGGTTTGCTTTCTTAAACTGAAATGGTTAATAAAGGGCCTTCTCATGGTATGCTCAACCCAAAAGCCTATTCTGCACCTCAACTGAAACCCCAGCTGGCTGAATGGGAGGTTTATGATGCCCCTATATTCGCACCAGAACTTTTTGTCCAAAATGTCTGACTGGCTGACTAAGTAGCATGGCAAGTCAAGAAGTCAAAGCGTCTACTGGTGAAAATATAACTGCGCCTAAAATTTAAAGGGCCTTTCTGGGTTCTGTAAGTTACATGTATGGAAATGTGTTTTGTACATGCAAATATATTGTTTGACATATTGGAAATGACAGTCTAATGAACACTTTGTAATTTGTTTTTACTTCCCATGAAACTGTTACAGAAATATGAGTGTATGGGTATAAACACATGTATATATCAGAAATGTTTAGTGGATGTAAAAAGTATACACACCCCTTTTAAAATACCCGGATTTTGTCATGTAAAACACATCACATCAAGAAGAATTATTTGAGACATTTTCCACCTTTTATGTCACCCATAATCTGTATAATTCATTTGAAAAAAAACAAAAAACTTTTTCCAGGTGGGAAAAAGAAAACTAATACTTTGTTGAGTACCCTTTTGAATTTGACAGCATTCAGTCTTTTTGGGTAGGAGTCTATCAGCATGTCATGTCTAGAATTGGCATCTTGGTCTATTCTTCCTTGCAGCAGTGCTCATCACCATCAGCTTGTGATGGTATCTCCTGTGCACAGCACCATCTTCAGGTCACCCACAGATTTTCGATTGGATTTAGGTCTAGGCTCTGGCTTGGCCATTCCAAAACTTTGAACTTCTTCTGGCGAAGCCATTCTTTTAATTTGGAGGTATGCTTAGAGTTGTTGTTTTGCTGACTGGTGAAATTGCCCTTCATCAACCTGAATATTTTGTTGATTGACCACCTTGAAGAAAACCCTAGTACCACTTACTGAAACAGCTCTAAAGCATTTGCCTCCACCATGCTTCACTGTATGTATGGTGTTCCTTAGCTGATGGCTTTTTTCCAAACATGTATTTTGGAATTATGATCATAAAGTTCAATCTTGGCCTCATTGGGCCATAACACATTTCATGCTTTTGGCAGACTCGATGAAGGCTTTGGCAAAAAATAGCCAGAATTAGATGTTTTTCTTTGTAAGAAATGTTTTTCATCTTGCCACCATACCTCAGAGGCCAGACATATGAAGAATACAAGAGATTGTTGTCATTTGCAGTGCACAACCTATACTTGCCAGAAATTCCTGAAGCCCCAACAGTGCTGCTTAAAGGACCTCCTGGACCAATTTTCTTCTTGACTTTTCATTACATTTTGAGGAATATCCAAATCTAGGTAATGTCACCGTTGCGGCAAATTTAAGCCACTTCCTGATGACCATCTTCACAGTATCCTACGGTATATCTAAAGTCTTTTTTACCCTTCTCCTGACTGATAACTTTCAACAATGAGTTCCCTTTGCTGTGTTGCAAGCTGTTAATGGGCCATGATGTTTGCTTTAAATGCAGCTAAGTAAATGAACAGGAAGATAAACTGAGCTTCCTCTTTTGTACATAAGTAGATGATAGCAACCATATCCCCAATTACAAGAGGGTGTTCACATTTTAGTTTTACTTTTACTTCCCTCTCAAAATTGTTTTAGGTTTCTTCTCAATTGTATTGTACAGGTTATGGGTGACATTATTAAAGGTGGAAAAAGTTCTGAAATGATTCCTCTTGGCATGATTTTTCTTACATGACAAAAATGTGACATATTTACAGAGGCATGTAGACTTTTATATCCACTGTATACATTGGCATGTAAACGTTTTGGCACCCCTGGGCAAAATGACTGTTATTGTGAAGAGTTAAGCAAGTTAAAGATGAAATGATCTCTAAAAGACCTAAAGTTAACGATGACACATTTCCTTTGTATTTTAGGCAAAAAATATACAGTACAGACCAAAGGTTTGCACACACCTTCTCATTTAAAGATTTTTCTGTATTTTTATGACTATAAAAATTGTACATTCACACTGAAGGCATCAAAACTATGAATTAACACATGTGGAATTATATACTTAACAAAAAAGTGTAAAACAACTGAAAATATGTCTTATATTCTAGGTTCTTCAAAGTAGCCACCTTTTGCTTTGATGACTGCTTTGCACACTCTTGGCATTCTCTTGATGAGCTTCAAGAGGTAGTCACCGAAAATGGTCTTCCAACAATCTTGAAGGAGTTCCCAGAGATGCTTAGCACTTGTTGGCCCTTTTGCCTTCACTCTGCGGTCCAGCTCACCCCAAACCATCTCTATTGGGTTCAGGTCTGGTGACTGTGGAGGCCAGGTCATCTGGCGTAGCACCCCATCACTCTCCTTCTTGGTCAAATAGCCCTTACACAGCCTGGAGGTGTTTGGGGTCATTGTCCTGTTGAAAAATAAATGATGGTCCAACTAAACGCAAACCGTATGGAATAGCATGCCGCTGCAAGATGCTGTGGTAGCAATGCTGGTTCAGTATGCCTTCAATTTTGAATAAATCCCCAACAGTGTCACCAGCAAAGCACCCCCACTCCATCACACCTCCTCCTCCATGCTTCACGGCGGGAACCAGGCATATAGACCATCCGTTCATCTTTTCTGCGTCGCACAAAGACACGGTGGTTGGAACCAAAGCTCTCAAATTTGGACTCATCAGACCAAAGCACAGATTTCCACTGGTCGAATGTCCATTTCTTGTGTTCTTGTGCCCAAACAAGTCTCCTCTGCTTGTTGCCTGTGCTTAGCAGTGGTTTCCTAGCAGCTATTTTACCATGAAGGCCTGCTGCACAAAGTCTCCTCTTAACAGTTGTTGTAGAGATGTGTCTGCTGCTAGAACTCTGTGTGGCATTGACCTGGTCTCTAATCTGAGCTGCTGTTAACCTGCAATTTCTGAGGCTGGTGACTCGGATAAACTTATCCTCAGAAGCAGAGGTGACTCTTGGTCTTCCTTTCCTGGGGCGGTCCTCATGTGAGCCTGTTTCTTTGTAGTGCTTGATGGTTTTTGCCACTGCACTTGGGGACACTTTCAAAGTTTTCCCAATTTTTCAGACTGACTGACCTTCATTTCTTAAAGTAATGATGGCCACTCGTTTTTCTTTACTTAGCTGCTTTTTTCTTGCCATAATACAAATTCTAACAGTCTATTCAGTAGGACTATCAGCTGTGTATCCACCAGACTTCTGCACAACACAACTGATGGTCCCAACCCCATTTTTAAGGCAAGAAATCCCAATTATTAAACCTGACAGGGCACACCTGTGAAGTGAAAGCCATTCCCGGTGACTGCCTCATTAAGAGAATGCCAAGAGTGTGCAAAGCAGTCATCAAAGCAAAAGGTGGCTACTTTGAAGAACCTAGAATATAAGACATATTTTCAGTTGTTTCACACTTTTTTGTTAAGTATATAATTCCACATGTGTTAATTCTTCGTTTTGATACCTTCAGTGTGAATGTACAATTTTCATAGTCATGAAAATACAGAAAAAATTTTAAATGAGAAGGTGTGTCCAAACGTTTGGTCTGTACTGTATATATAGTCATTTTTTTACATTTTAAAAATTACAAAAAAGTAAATGGGCAGATGCAGAAGTTTGAGCACTCTGCATGATTAGTATCTAGTAGCACCTCTTATTCAAAGTATCACAGCCTGTAAATGCTTTTTGTAGCCAGGCCAAGAGTCTTTCAGTTCTTGTTTGAGGGATTTCATCCTTTGTTCCTTGGAAAATTTTTCCAGTTCTATGAGATTCCTGGGTCGTCTTGCATGCACTGCAATTTTGAGGTCTAGCCACAGATTTTCAATGACAATCAGATGAGGGGACTGTGACGTCCATTGTAAAACCTTCAGCTTGTGCTTTTTGATCATTATGCATTTGGAGAAGCCATCCATTCAACTTCAGCTTTTTTACCAATGGTGTTATGTTTACATCAAGGTGATATTTCACTGAATCCAGTCTTCTTTCTTCCCGTGAAATGTTCCCTGAAACAGTAATTTTGACCAGGGCCGGCCAAACTTTTACATGCATGCCATTGCGTGTGTATCTGTGTATGTACAGTGGGGCAAAAAAGTATTTAGTCATTCAGCAATAGTGCAAGTTCCACCACTTAAAAAGATGAGAGGCGTCTGTAATTTACATCATAGGTAGACCTCAACTATGGGAGACAAACTGAGAAAAAAAATCCAGAAAATCACATTGTCTGTTTTTTTTATCATTTTATTTGCATATTCTGGTGGAAAATAAGTATTTGGTCAGAAACAAACAATCAAGATTTCTGGCTCTCACAGACCTGTAACTTCTTCTTTAAGAGTCTCCTCTTTCCTCCACTCATTACCTGTAGTAATGGCACCTGTTTAAACTTGTTAGCAGTATAAAAAGACACCTGTGCACACCCTCAAACAGTCTGACTCCAAACTCCACTATGGTGAAGACCAAAGAGCTGTCAAAGGACACCAGAAACAAAATTGTAGCCGTGCACCAGGCTGGGAAGACTGAATCTGCAATAGCCAACCAGCTTGGAGTGAAGAAATCAACAGTGGGAGCAATAATTAGAAAATGGAAGACATTCAAGACCACTGATAATCTCCCTCGATCTGGGGCTCCACGCAAAATCCCACCCCGTGGGGTCAGAATGATCACAAGAACGGTGAGCAAAAATCCCAGAACCACGCGGGGGGACCTAGTGAATGAACTGCAGAGAGCTGGGACCAATGTAACAAGGCCTACCATAAGTAACACACTACGCCACCATGGACTCAGATCCTGCAGTGCCAAACGTGTCCAACTGCTTAAGCCAGTACATGTCCGGGCCCGTCTGAAGTTTGCTAGAGAGCATTTGGATGATCCAGAGGAGTTTTGGGAGAATGTCCTATGGTCTGATGAAACCAAACTGGAACTGTTTGGTAGAAACACAACTTGTCGTGTTTGGAGGAAAAAGAATACTGAGTTGCATCCATCAAACACCATACCTACTGTAAAGCATGGTGGTGGAAACATCATGCTTTGGGGCTGTTTCTCTGCAAAGGGGCCAGGACGACTGATCCGGGTACATGAAAGAATGAATGGGGCCATGTATCGTGAGATTTTGAGTGCAAACCTCCTTCCATCAGCAAGGGCATTGAAGATGAAACGTGGCTGGGTCTTCCAACATGACAATGATCCAAAGCACACCGCCAGGGCAACGAATGAGTGGCTTCGTAAGAAGCATTTCAAGGTCCTGGAGTGGCCTAGCCAGTCTCCAGATCTCAACCCTATAGAAAACCTTTGGAGGGAGTTGAAAGTCCGTGTTGCCAAGCGAAAAGCCAAAAACATCACTGCTCTAGAGGAGATCTGCATAGAGGAATGGGCCAACATACCAACAACAGTGTGTGGCAACCTTGTGAAGACTTACAGAAAACGTTTGACCTCTGTCATTGCCAACAAAGGATATATTACAAAGTATTGAGATGAAATTTTGTTTCTGACCAAGTACTTATTTTCCACCAGAATATGCAAATAAAATGATAAAAAAACAGACAATGTGATTTTCTGGATTTTTTTTTCTCAGTTTGTCTCCCATAGTTGAGGTCTACCTATGATGTAAATTACAGACGCCTCTCATCTTTTTAAGTGGTGGAACTTGCACTATTGCTGACTGACTAAATACTTTTTTGCCCCACTGTATATGTACAGTTGTGCTCAAAATTTTACATACCCCGGCAGAATTTTTGCGTGCTTGGCCTTTCTTGAGAGAATATGAATGATAACACCAAAACTTTTTCTCTACTCATGGTTAGTGGTTGAGTGAAGCCATTTATTGTCATACTACTGTGTTTTCTCTTTTTAAATCATAATGACAACCCAAAACATCCAAATGACCCTGATCAAAAGTTCACATACCCTGGTAATTTAGGCCTGATAACATGCACAGAAGTTGACACAAATGGATTTGAATGGCTACTAAAGGTAACATCCTCACCTGTGACCTGTTTGCTTGTAATCAGTGTGTGTGCATAAAAGCTGAGTGAGTTTCTGGGATCCAGACAGACTCTTGCATCTTTCTTCCAGCCACTGACGTTTCTGTATTGTGAGTCATGGGGAAAGCAAAAGAATTGTCAACGGATCTACAGGAAAAGGTAGGTGAACTATATATAACAGGAAAGGATACAAAAAGATATCCAAGGAACTGATAATGCCAGTCAGCAGCGTTCAAACTGTGATTAACAAATGGAAAATACGGGGCTCTGTAAAAACAAAACCACGGTCAGGTAGACCAACAAAAAATTCTTCCACAACTGCTAGGAAAATTGTTCAGGATGAAAAAAAAAATTCCAAATAACAGTAATAAATATCAGTTGAAATACTGGACTCTCTGAAAACTAGCGGCGTGGCTGTTTCAAGATGCACAATAAGGAGGCACTTGAAAAAACATGGGCTGCATGGTCGAGTCACCAGAAGAAAGCCATTACTGCGCAAATGCCACAAAGTATCTCGCCTACAATACGCAAAACAGCACAGATACAAGCCTCAAAACTTCTGGAACAAGGTAATTTGAATTTGAACTTTTTGGCCACAACCATAAACATTACATTTGGAGAGAGGTCAACAAGGGCTATGATGAATGGAACACCATTCCTACTGTAAAACACGAAGGTGGATCGCTGGTGTTTTGGGAATGTGTGAGCTACAAAGGCACAGGAAACTTGGTCAAAGTTGAAGGAAAGATGAATGCAGAACGTTATCAGCAAATACTGGAGGCAAATTTGCAATCATCAGCCCAAAAGCTGCGCATGGGATGTACTTGGATGTTCCAACATGACAACGATCCAACACACAAGGCCAAGTTGACCTGTCATTGGCTACAGCAGAACAAAGTGAAGGTTCTGGAGTGGCCCTCTCAGTCTTCTGACCTCAATAGCATTGAGTCACTCTGTGGAGATCTCAAGTGCGCAGTTTATGCTGGACAGCCCAGGAATTTACAGGAACTGGAGGCTTTTTGCCGAGAAGAGTGGGCAGCTTTACCATCTGAGAAAATAAAGAACCTCATCCACAGCTACCACAAAAGACTCGAAGGTGTCATTTATGTTAGAGGGGGCAATACACGATATTAAGAAATGGGGTATGTAAACTGTTGATCCGGGTCATTTGGATGTTTTGGGTTGTCATCATGATTTAAAAAGAGAAAACACAGTAGTTTAACAATAAATGGCTGCACCCAACCACAAACCATGAGTGGAGACGAAGTTTTGGCGTTGTCATTCATATTCTCTGAAAAAAGGCCAAGAAAGCAAAAATTCTGCCGGGGTATGTAAACTTTGGAGCACAACTGTATGTGTGTGTATGTGTGTGTGTATGTGTATATATATATATATATATATATATATATATATATATATATATATATATATATATATATATATATATATACATATACATATATATATACAGTGCACACGTGGACGTGCACTTTTTTCCTCAATTCTTCTTAGGGTATGTGTCCACGTTCAGGATTGCATCAGGATTTGGTCAGTATTTTTCATCAGTATTTGTAAGCCAAAACCAGGAGTGGAACAATTAGAGGAAAAGTATAATAGAAACATATGCTCCACTTTTGCATTTATCACCCACTCCTGGTTTTGGCTTACAAATACTGATGAAAAATCCTGACCAAATCCTGATGCAATCCTGAACGTGGACACATACCCTTAGGGTGTATATATGCACACACGCATTCTTTTTGTCTTGTGTTTTACATTGCTGCTCCCTCTGGGGTTGCCATAGAACTATTGGACTATGGGAGAATTAGACTTACTGAGGCTTTCCTTCAGTTACTTTTGCAGTAACGTTTACCACTGTGGATATCATTGTGAAGCAAATGCCGGGAAGTCGCACATTTCAACTTTTGAACTGTAAAGGGTAAAATTTTAGCTGACATGTGCGACATCAATTCACACACTACGTGGATCTCAAACCCACAGGTCTTCACAATCCATATTGTAGATATTTTTTTGCAGTGTATGAGAATTTTTTAAATCTCATATATTACGCTGTCACTGTAAAACACAGCAGATTTTCAACAAGTGAATATGCATCAGAGACTCCTCTTCATTTTCGTTACGTGGGAACATAGCCTAATTGTTGTATGGCCCAACAGCATGTCCATGCACGGTAGAGTTAAGGTGGCAAAGATGTAGTTTTGGGTTTATTGGATTTTAATATGTCTTATACTTTCTTCTCAGGGAGGATAAGCCTGCGCCAATCATTATCTAAAATGTACAACCTGCATTAGTCTTCTTCCGTGGCAACTAAAGAGCAATCAGTATGACAAACAATGTTTAAAGTCGCAGTACATTTCTGCAGATGTGCAGCAGACATCTTAGATGACTCGCATGTTGAGTAGGAATTATCTGCAGATTTTCTGTGTTGAAGCTACTGCAAGAGCAAAACTGGTTATATTTCTTGTTGAGTTTTTTTTTTTCTAAATTAAGGTTTTTTTGAGGCATGTGATTTGGCTATATTATTGCATTACATACAAAATGTTATCTCATTGATTGAAATCCAGACCTTGTGAACATAGCCTTAGTACATCAGCTGGAGAGAAAAACAATATAAAGTGTATATTTGACTGTTATTTTTAATTTATCTACAGTATGAGAGCATTATATCTCCTGGAACATCCAAAAAAAATGCTATTTATCTGGAGATATGGGGTCAATATGCAGGTAAATAGCCTTTAAATCTTGTCTGGCTGGCTTCCTGGAGCAGCGGCTACAGGAGAAAAGGAAGTTCTATCCTCCCTGCAGCCACTCATTTCCAATTATTGAGGAGGTGCAAGGAGCCGTTACAGTCACTGTATTCTATACAGTGATCGTGCTGTAATCACTCTCTCGCGCATTGATAGCCTGCTCTACACATACGCTGCATACTTACACTGCTGAGCAGGCTGTCAAAATTCCAAGGAGTGATTACTGCATGGTCACTGTATAGTATATAGTGACTGTAACTGCTCTCTGCTCCGTCCTGATGACTGGAAGTGAGTGGCTATGGGGAAAACAAAACTTAATTTTCTCCCTGCAGTCGCTGCTCCAATAAACCAGCCAACATGATTTAAACACTGCAGATTACCACTATATATATTGCTTTTGATGGTGGCAGATTCCCTTTATTGGGTTTGTCTGATACTAGTTCAGATTGTTCTAATAGGACCATAGCAGTGCTAAAATAGTGCCTCCTCACCACTACCGAAGCTACCGCCTCACCAACATCGGAGCTCCTGCAACCCTCAACCTATTGTCTGCATCCCCACCATCCTGTAGAATGTAAGCCCGCAAGGGCAGGGTCCTCACCCCTCTGTATCAGTCTGTAATTGTTAGTTTGTTTACTGTAAGCGATATCTGTTATTTGTATGTAACCCCTTCTCATGTACAGCACCATGGAATCAATGGTGCTATATAATTAAATAAATAATAATAATAAATAATATAAAAAAAAAAACATAATCTGGCTCACCAGACCCCAATCAGTCCTCCAAACTGCTGCTGACCTATCCTGCAGTTTTTCTGACTTCACCTACCAGACAAAGTGTCAGCTGACTGCTGCAGCCAATCAACGGCTGCAGTTTAGTGAAGCTAGGGTGTAGTTGGTGAGTATGTATTTGTTTCAGCACCACCAAGTGTCTATTGCTACAATGTGTATTAGTATTGGACAACCCCTTAAAGTTCAAATCTGAAGTATAAACAGTGCATCTATACTTCAGTGCCCATGGATTAGCTGCATACATTGGACCTCTGTGTGTACACAGAAATTAACCACAGTTTGCTGATTTCATACATCCGTGTTTTGTGGCCTGTACTTAAACCATAATGCATGAATGGGCCACAGGTCCCCTTACCTGAACCCTGTAACCTTATTCGAGGGGGTACCCAAAAAAGGAGAATTACTTATTTAAAATATTTTATTCAAGATAACATCTTGAAACATTAATTCCCTTCAAAATACTGTCCATTACATGATATACACTTGTCCCAACAGTTTTTCCACCGTTGGAAATATTTTTATATTTTAATGAACTAATGCTGGTTATTGCCTCCAGCTATTTTTTGTTAACCTCCTCTACGTCCTGAAAATGCTTTCCCTTTAGGTTTTTCTCCATTCTTTGGAATAAGAAGTTGTCACAGGAGGCTAGGTCAGGCGAGAACCTGACTAACAGCAGCCACCCAGTGGTGGACAGCTTCATCACGCAGACCAAAAAAAAAGCACGACAAGTTAAATCAAATTTGAAGTCCATGACGGTTTTCTTTTTTGACATCAAAGGAGTCGTTCATGTTGAATTTGCTCTTCAGGGCACCACAGTGAACCAACATTACTATCAGCAAGTGCTGAAGCGATTGTGTGAGGCAGCAAGAAAAAAATGGTATGAATTGTGGAGATCGGGGAACTTGCTGCTTCATCATGGCAATGCTTCTGCCCACACAGCATTGAAAATCAGTTTTTGGTGAAAAAAGGAATGACAACAGTTTCCCATCCCTGTTACTTGCCTGACCTAGCCCCCTGCGACTTATTCCTAAGAATGAAGAAAAACCTAAAGGGAAAGCGTTTTCAGGAGGTAGAAGATGTTATCTTGAATAGAAATGTTTAAAAATAAGTAATTCTCGTTTTTTTGGGGTACCCCGTCATGTTTGCTTATGAGACTGCCGAGATTGGGTCAGGTAACCAGTGGCCAGTCCATGCGTCATGCTCCATATACGGACCATGAAATATGGCCGTCTGAGCTCTTCTAAAAGGGACTCAGTAAACATAAAATGACTGTTTAATCGAAGTCCCGCCACTTGGTGCTTGACGGCGGGGCCAAGTATTTAAGTGCACCTTTTCCACCTGCTCGTTTTACCTCAGTCTCTACCTCCCTTTCTTTGATTGACAGCTCTAGTTTCATAGCATCAGTGAAGGGTGGAGATATATGGAAAACAAGGTGGGAAGGTGTATATAAATGATTGGCCCCGCCATGATGTACCGAGATCCTGTACTTGGTTTGACCAGTCATTCGGCGCTGACAGGGTCCCTTCAACACTAGTAAGATAAACATTTTCTCTCACAAAATTTCACTCACTAGGTTGTGGGGGCACTAGTGACATTTTTAAGAAGTGACACGATGACATATTTGAGTTAAGGCCTCACTGAAAACCAAATTTATTCAATATCAGGGATGTAATAAAACGTTTAAAAATGAATTAATGAGGGAAAACCAGGTGACTGGTCCCCACTGTAAGTAAAAACATATGGGAAATCACTATCACTGGAGGAATCATATTCAGATCTCTAGCTTGAAGTCTCTGCTTTCACAATATTATCATTATTCTTTCAACAGCACCAGGTACATGACCACACATTACCATTTATTAAAATGGGATTTTTTTTTCTAAAAACATTACAGCCTATGTATTTAAATGGCTCGATTTGTAGCACCACAAGTACCTAACTGGCAAGTATGTAAATATAGATATGTGTATGTCGCCCTCTACTGGTGAGGTATCAGTAGTACATTGAATTTCCTCACAAAAAAATGGAAAAAGTACTGTATAGCTGACCTTTTTTGTTTTTAGTTTTTTTTGTAATTTACTTGCTGTTATAGTATTGTTTTGTACTTAAATTATGTAGCTGTTGTCTCCTGCAAAATGTAAATATGATATTGTAAATGATCTGATCATAGCCAGTGCAATACCTAAGACTAATAAGCTTCTTATCCCCTTTCCTACATTTGTTTCGCTTGTGTTTTTTGGTTTTTACTACTTAATGTAAGATGGGGAAGCAGGGAATCTTTTGGTTAACAAAATCTATTTTAGACTGAAAATTATCACTGGGAAATACAAACTTGTATTTTTATGGTATTAAATCTTTTCTATGTTGCTAGACCTGGTTTCCACTTTATTTGTCCCAAAGGGATTTTATTACTATGTAACTGTCATTTCTTGCCATGTCGTTAACCGATTGATAATAAATTGAACTCCGTGCCAGAAGGATTTAATGACCATTAAAGTTGATATCTCCATTTAAGAAAAGTGCATATAGAAAAATTATTTTATATGGTGTTATTATTATAATTGATTTGTCTGGAAACTGGAATCACTACTAGTATAGTGCAGGTATGGGAAATATGAGAATGATACATATAGTTATACAGTATAGCTGAAAAAAAAGACAAATGGCCATAAAGTGCAAGTTAATTATTTGTTTGAATATCACATTCCTTTCTGTGGGCGACAAAACTTTTGTCTTGCCAAAATCTGACCATTCTGTGTCCATTAACTGATCAATATTTCTGCATTGATGCCAATTTATTTTCTTAACCTAAACCACATTTCGGAGGGTTTCAGCTTTCAAAAGAATAATTTATACAACCAATGGATGAATTTAACATCAGGTTATAAGCTTTCATTTACATAACATGGATAAGCGACATAGCTTCTGTCAGGGAGTGTATTAGGCTATGTGCACACGTTGCGGATTTTGCTGCTTATCCGCAGCGGATTTGACACTGTGGATCTGCAGCTGTTTTCCATGCGTTGTACGTGTACATGTAAACATATGGAAAACAAAATCCGTAGTCCACATGCTGCGGGAAAAAACGTGCAGAAACGCAGCGGAATTTTTTTGCAGCATGTCAATTCTTTGTGCGGATTTCGCAGCGGATTACACCTGCTCCTCAATAGGAATCTGCAGGTGTAAAACCGCAGGTGGAATCCGCACAAAAACCGCACAAAAAAACGCTGCAAATCCGCGTTTAATCCGCAGTGCGGTTTACCTGCGGATTTTGCAAAAACAGTGCGGAAAAATCTGCACACCAATCCGCAACGTGTGCACATAGCCTTAAAGATTAGGCATAATTCTTCAAAATGCATTACTTCCTATTGATCAAGAAGAAGGTAAAAACCTCCATAAGGCATCAGCCAATGCAAACTATTCCAGTTTAGATTATATTGTACTAATGTAAAGCGGTAATATACTGCCCATGCCTATTTCAATACATAGTAGTATCCTCTGACTTTAGAAGCCTTAGCACCTAGGACAGGGGTGGGGAACCTCAGGCCCCAGGGCCATTTATGGTCCTCGATGACCTTTCATTATGCCCCCGAGCAGATTCTCAGGGACCACATTCTTTGGCAGGGAGGTGTATTTTGATACAACCAGCTCATTAATTTCTTCTTGCTCTGTTAGCACACACACAGTGTTCACTACTGAACACTGACGGGCATGCAATGAAAGATTACATCCTGAAACCAGTGCCAGAGTCAGGATGTACTTTGTGGGTGGAGTTTGTACGGCCCCGAAGGATGGTATAAATATACAAATGGCCCTTGGCATAAAAAAATATTCCTCACCCCTGACCTAGGGAGATAAAAACTTTTTCCACCACCATAACCATGTGTGAGGTGTTTCGTTATTGCATTTTCATTTTTTTCTCCCCTTCTTCCCAGAGCCTACCTTTTTTGTTTTTCAGTCAATATGGCCCTGTGATGGCTTGTGTTTTGTGGGACAAGTTGTACTTTTGAAAGACACCATTGGCTTTAATATATAGTGTAACGGAAAACAGGAAAAAAATTCCAAGTGCGGTGAAATTGAAAAAATGTCACCGTGCAATTCCACAGGTTTTTTTTTTTTGCCATGCTCACTAAATGCTAAAACTAACCTGCTATTATGAGTCTCCGGGTTATTACGAGTTCATAGACACCAAACATGTTTAGGTTCTTTTTTATGTAAGTGGTGAAAAAAATCCAAAGTTTGGAAAAAATAAAAAAAAAATGGTGCCATATTCTGAGACCTGAGGCGTCTCCATTTTTCATGATCTGGGGCTACGTGAGGGCTTATTTTTTGCGTGCCGAGTTGAAGTTTTTATTGATACCATATTGGTGTAGATACAATCTTTTGATCTCCCGTTATTGCATTTTATTGCAATGTAGCAGAGATTTTAAAAAAAAGTACCGTAATTCTGAAGTTTTGAGTTTTTTAATCGTTGCGCCTTTTAGCGATTGGGTTAACTATTTTTTTATATTGATAGATCTGGCGATTTATGGATACCAAATTGGTGTAGATATTGATAGATCTGGCGATTTAATGATACCATATTGGTGTAGATACAATCTTTTGATCTCCCGTTATTGCATTTTATTGCAATGTAGCAGAGATTAAAAAAAAATCTAATTCTGAAGTTTTGAGTTTTTTTCTCGTTGTTCCATTTAGCGATTGGGTTAATTATTTTTTTATATTGATAGATCTGGCGATGTGTTTATTTGATTTTTTTTTATTGTTTTATTTTGAATGGGGCTAAAGGGGGAGGTGATTTGAACCTTTATTTTTTGTAATATTTTTAAAAAACATTTTTTTGTTGCTTTTTGCATGAATCATTAGTCTCCGTGGGAGACTAGAAGCTGCACTACTTCGATTGCATGTGCTACACACAGGCGATGATCAGATCGCGGCGGCCATTTTCCTGAAGCAGAATTCGCATCTCGGCTTCAGGAAAATGGCTGCCCGATCTCCATCTGCGCACGCGCGGCATCCCGCGGCCATTTTCCTGAAGCCGCGGCCAGCAGAGCGCCGCTTCTGCGCACGCGCGGCCAAAGGAAGATGGCCGCCCCCACCGATCACCAATGAAATAGCACACATCGCGCTCTTTTCACTCCCCTGTGCAGTGGATTCGGGACCTTGGGCCTACGCCACCAACGGAAAACTAAGCAAGATCTGAGGGAAGACACCACGCCCTTTTGACCAGACCAGCCTGATTGACAGGCGAAAACGGCTACTTTGGTAACGTATTTTGGCAGCATAGGTGGGGAACCGGGGTCTACAAAATACACTGTTGTAATGCACAGCTCAGGCCCTATTTAACAGTATTTTTATCTCATACGGAAAAAACGGGGTGACAGGTGCCCTTTAACAGCCGAAGGTGGATAGCAATTCCACACGTGGCTATTGCGGGCACATGTCAGCTGTACAGTTGTGGCCAAAAGTATTGACACCCCTGCAATTCTGTCAGATAATACTCCGTTTCTTCCTGAAAATGATTGCAAACACAAATTCTTTGGTATTATTATCTTCATTAAATTTGTCTTAAATGAAAAAAACACAAAAAGAATTGTCCTAAAGCCAAATTGGATATAATTCCACACCAAACATAAAAAAGGGGGTGAATAAAAGTATTGGCACTGTTCGAAAAATCATGTGAAACTTCTCTAATTTGTGTAATTAACAGCACCTGTAACTTACCTGTGGCACCTAACAGGTGTTGGCAATAACTAAATCACACTTGCAGCCAGTTGACATGGATTAAAGTTGACTCAACCTCTGTTCTGTGTCCTTGTGTGTACCACATTGAGCATGGAGAAAAGAAAGAAGACCAAAGAACTGTCTGAAGACTTGAGAAACCAAATTGTGAGGAAGCATGAGCAATCTCAAGGCTACAAGTCCATCTCCAAAGACCTGAATGTTCCTGTGTCTACCGTGCGCAGTGTCATCAAGAAGTTTAAAGCCCATGGCACTGTGGCTAACCTCCCTAGATGTGGACGGAAAAGAAAAATTGACAAGAGATTTCAACGCAAGATTGTGCGGATGTTGGATAAAGAACCTCGACTAACATCCAAACAAGTTCAAGCTGCCCTGCAGTCCGAGGGTACAACAGTGTCAACCCATACTATTCGTCGGCGTCAGAATGAAAAGAGACTGTATGGTAGGAGACCCAGGAAGACCCCACTTCTTACCCCGAGACATAAAAAAGCCAGGCTGGAGTTTGCCAAAACTTACCTGAAAAAGCCTAAAACGTTTTGGAAGAATGTTCTCTGGTCAGATGAGACAAAAGTAGAGCTTTTTGGGCAAAGGCATCAACATAGAGTTTACATGAGAAAAAAATAGGCATTCAAAGAAAAGCACACGGTCCCTACAGTCAAACATGGCGGAGGTTCCCTGATGTTTTGGGGTTGCTTTGCTGCCTCTGGCACTGGACTGCTTGACCGTGTGCATGGCATTATGAAGTCTGAAGACTACCAACAAATTTTGCAGCATAATGTAGGGCCCAGTGTGAGAAAGCTGGGTCTCCCTCAGAGGTCATGGGTCTTCCAGCAGGACAATGACCCAAAACACACTTCAAAAAGCACTAGAAAATGGTTTGAGAAAAAGCACTGGAGACTTCTAAGGTGGCCAGGAATGAGTCCAGACCTGAATCCCATAGAACACCTGTGGAGAGGTCTAAAAATGGCAGTTTGGAGAAGGCACCCTTCAAATATCAGGGACCTGGAGCAGTTTGCCAAAGAAGAATGGTCTAAAATTCCAGCAGAGCATTGTAAGAAACTCATTGATGGTTACCGGAAGCGGTTGGTCGCAGTTATTTTGGCTAAAGGTTGTGCAACCAAGTATTAGGCTGAGGGTGCCAATACTTTTGTCTGGCCCATTTTTGGAGTTTTGTGTGAAGTGATCAATTTTTTGCTTCATTCTCTTTTGTGTTTTTTCATTTAAGACAAATTAAATGAAGATAATAATACCAAAGAATTTGTGATTGCAATCATTTTCAGGAAGAAACTGAGCATTATCTGACAGAATTGCAGGGGTGTCAAAACTTTTGGCCACAACTGTATATATCAGCGCTGAAGCGCGCACCAAACAGGTGGAGTCCGACATCTGCTTACTGTTACACCTAATGTCGGAGAGGGGTTCAAAACAAATGAAGAAAATGTAAAATTGCAAATAGTTTTTGCTTCTTTGCCTCCCAAAAATTGTAACATAAAGTGATCAAAAAGTCACATTAACCATAAAATGATACAAATGAAAACTATAATGTTACGCAAAAGCAAACCCTCCGATGACGGAAAATTGTAAAACGTATGTCTCACTGAATATGGGAACTCAAAAATAAATTTTTTCAAAAGGTATTTACTCTACAAAAATAATAAAACATAAATAAAATTATAGAAATCGTACTGACTTAAAGAATAAAGTTAACACTAATATTTGTGTGCAGTAAGGCAAATAACGTACACGGTAATTTAAAACAATAAAAAATTCCACAATTGCTGTTTTGTTTATATTCCTTCCCATAAAAAGTTTTTTTTCAAAAAGTGTGTTTATAAGTACTCCAAAATTATGCCCCTTACAATACTTTTCGAAAGAAAAACAAACAACTCCTCATATGTCTATATCTTTAAAAAGTTATGGCTTCTGTAACGCGGCAATAAAAAAGTGAAAAATAAAACTGTTATCAAGGCCAATATTCGCTTTGACGCTAAGGGGTTAAATTTCAGGGATTTCAATCTGCACAGTTAGCAAACTTAAGTGGTTGTGAATCAATTTTACATATTAATAAAAAAGTGACAACATGTTCACTGATGATGGAACATAAAGACAACCCACTAAAAGGGAATGGTTTTGCAGGTGGTGGCCACGCACAATTACTCTCTCCTGTTCCTTCCTGACTTTTCCCCTAGTTTGTCTAGCAGATAACAGGACATGGGCTATTGCAAATGGAATGTCAGTCAGGGTCATGGAAGGACATAAACACAGCAGCTGAACCAGCATATACTTGCGATGAGGAACAGTAGGAATTCTACAAAATGTCCTCCAGTGGGCTCCTGGTGTGCATGTTTCTGATCAAAATGTCACCAGCACACTCTATGAGGATGGCTTCAGGGCCCAACATCCTGTAGTGGGACCTACGATTTCAGCCCAGTACTATGCAGCCCAATTGGCATTCTCCAGAGAAGATTTGAATTGGCAACTCCACCACTGGTACCCCGTTCTCTATACAGATGAGAGCAGAGTCACACTAAGCACATGTGACAGAAGTGAAGGCGTTTGGACACACTGTAGTCAATATTATGGTGCCTGCAACATTATACAGCATAACAAAACATATATCCATGTGATAGCCTGTGGTACCCTGACTGCTGATAGTTACTGGGATATAATCCTCAGAGCCATTGTTTGACTTATTTTGGCAAAGTTGGCATTACCTGGCCTCATGCGGCAGATTAAGCACTCCGTTCCTGGATAACGAAGGTATTAATACCATTTACTGGCCCTCATGTTCCCCAGTCCTAAATCTAAATCAGACCCTCTTTTTTGACATTATTTATCATTGCATCCAACTCTGTCAGGATGGACTGTCTAGCAGCTCACTGATCCCCTGACCTTGATCTGAGACTCCGCAGTATGCCATCTACCGTCTCATCAGGAGTGCATACAGGCACATGGGTGCTATGCGCATACCGTGTTGTGAAAAAGTGTTTGCCCCCTTCCTGATTTCCTATTCTTTTCCATGTTTGTCACACTTAAATGTTTCAGATCACCAAACAAATTTAAATATTAGGCAAAGATCACACGCATAAAACAAAATACTGTTTTTAAATGAAAGTCTTTATTATTAAGGGAAAAAAATTCAAACCTACAGGGCCCTGTGTTAAAAGTGATTGCCCCCTAAACCTAATAACTGGTTGGGCCACCCTTAGCAGCAACAACTGCAATCAATATTTGCAATAACTAGCAATCAGTCTTTTACAATGTCTGGTGGAATCTGGGCCCACTCATTGAAGAATTGTTTCAGTCACATTGGAGGGTTTTAGAACATGAACTGGCTTTTAACCCCTTACTGCCATCGAACGTACTATTCCGCCAATGGCAGTATCCCCTGCTTTAATGTGGGCTCCAGCGGTGAGCACATTTCAAAGCCGGTACATGTCAGCTGTTTTGAACAGCTGAAGTGCCAGCAATAGCCAAGGGCGGAATTATGATCCGCCCGTGGCTATTTACTAGTTAAATGCCGCTGTCAAACTCTGACAGCGGCATTTAACAAGTGCTTCCGCCCATTGGGCCGGAAATGAGCACACTGGTGACCTGAGTCACGTGATCGTGGGTCACCTGCGTGTCAGCATGACAACCAGAGGTCTCCTTGAGACCTCTATGGTTGTTGATGCTGGATTGCTGTGAGCGCCACCCTGTGGTCGGCGCTCATAACAAGTCTACAATTCAGCTACATAGAGGCGAGCTGAGCATCGCCTCTATGTAGCAGAGCCGATCAAGTTGTGGTAGCTTCTAGCCTCCCATGGAGGCTATTGAAGCATGCCAAAAGTAAAAAAATATATTTTTAAAAATGTGAAGAAATTATAAAAGTTCAAATCACCCCTCTTGCACTCCATTCAAAATAAAACAATAAATATAAAATCAAACATAGACATATTTGTTATTGCCGAGTTCAGAATCAAACGATCTATCAATATAAAAAAGGATTAACCTGATCGCTATACGACGTAGCGAGAAAAAAAATCTAAATGCCAGAATTATGTTTTGTTGGTCGCCGCAACATGGCAATAACGGGCGATCAAAAGATCAAATCTACACAAAAATGGTGTCTGTAATAACATCAGCTCGGCACGCAAAAAATAAGCCCTCACCAACCCGAGATCACGAAAAATGGAGACGCTATGGATATCAGAAAATTGGCCTTTTTTTTTTTTTTTTAGCAAAATTTGGAATTTTTTTTCACCATTTAAATAAAAAAAAACCTAGACATGTTTGGTGTCTATGAACTCATAATGATCTGGAGACTCATCATGGCAGGTTAGTTTTAGCATTTAGTGAATCTAGCAAACAAGCAAAACAAAAAACAAACTTTTTTTGCAATTTCACCGCACTTAGAATTTTTTTTCCCGTTTTCTTTTACACGTCATGGTAAAACCAATGGTATCGTTCAAAAGTATAACTCGTCCCGCAAAAAATAAGCCCTCATATGACCATATTGACAGAAAAATAAAAAGGTTATGGCTCTGGAAAGAAGGGGAGTTAAAAACGAAAACACAGGGCTTTTAAGGTCATTCCACAGCATCTCAATCAGCCACTCCAAAGTCTTCATTTTGTTTTTCTTAACCCATTATCTACCAATGTCCTTTTTTTGGGACGCCTAATCTTTAGCTTCTAGCAACCAAGATTTTATAATTTTTATAATTAGGTCCAATTGTTTGTGTTGTGTTTGTATAATGAATGTTTTCAAAATAGGAAATCATGTTATTGTCATTTTTAATTGAATATTGGGACACCCTTTTCTGACAAATCCGTACTTGTAAAAATTTTAATTTAGCACGTAATGGGTTAAGCCATTCAGAGGTGGATTTGCTGGTGTTTTGGATCATTGTGCTGCTAAATAACCCAAGTGCGCTTCAGCTTGAGACACGTGGAGGGACATTTTCCTTCAGGATTTTTTGGTAGAAAGCAGAATTCATGGTTCCATTTACCACAGCAAGTCTTCCAGACCCTGAAGCAGTAAAACAGCCTCAAGCCATCACACTACCACCACCTTATTTTACTGTTGATATGATGTTCCTTTTCTGAAATGTTGTGATACTTTTACGCTAGATGTAATGAAACATACACCTTCCAGAAAGTTCAACTTTTGTCTCATCAGTCTTGGGGATCATCAAGATGTTTTCTGGCAAAACTGAGATGAGCCTTTATGTTATTACTGCTCAGTAGTGGTTTTAGTGATATACAGGGCAGCTATACTGGGATACAAACACTGAGGAGACCTGAGTATTAGCAAGCATTTAAGACTAAACTAACATGTTGTTCAAGCACCTCCCATCTGGTGGAGGTGCCTTAAATAATAAGTACCTACCCGCTATTGGCCTGGGACACTTTAGGATGGCACCGTAGACTGTGCTTGCGTGCCCTAAGCACAGTACCTGGAGATCTGCACAGTGCTCAGACCCCAGGCAGTAGCAGCTGGAGACGGAAGAGGGAGTGTGGGGCTATGACAATGAGTGAGTTGGCATCTCTTCCAGGGGAGGGAAGCAGAGTGCAGAGACATCGGTGTTACAGTACCCCCTTTTATGCCCCCTCTTCTTCAGGCCCACAAGGAAGTTCTCCAGTAGGATAGGGGCATGGAGGTTCTACCTGGGCTCCCATGACCTCTCCTCAAGACCGAATCCCTTCCAATCTCAAGGTAGCCAGGATGTTCTCAACCTTGAAAACATCCTCAGAGCTGACTGGAGTAGGATACCTGGATCTTTGAAGGAACTAAGGATGACAGGCTTGAGGAGAGACACGTTAAGAGTTTGGGATCCATAAAGGGGCAGGGAGTTTGCGTTTGTAGGCTACATGATTAATTTGTTTTAGAAACTCAAATGGATTGTTGAAGTGATGTCCCAGTTCAAAGGAGGGTGCCTTGAGATGGACATATCTAGACGACAGCCAGACCTTTTCCCCATGGTGAAACAGAGGCAGATCCAGATGTCTCTTGTCTAAGTGTATTTTCTTCCGTACAGAAGACTTCAATAAGGTGGACTTTGTATCCTCCCAGACTTGAGAAGAACCATGGAGGAGGGATTCAGCTGCAGAAATATTGGAGGTAGTGGAAACTTTGAATGCAATATTGGGATGGTGACTGTGGACCGTAACAAATGAAAATTTGGCAGATGATTGAATCACATGGTTGTGTGAGAATTTGGCCCAAGGCATAGTTCAGCCCAGTCACTGTTGTGGGCATTGCAAAAGCCCCACAGGAAGTTAGCCAGGATCTGATTGACCCATTCTACCTGGCCTTTGGATTGAGGATGGTAGACCGAAGAGAAATCCAAAGTTACATTCAGCAGCTTGCAAGTGGCCCAGAAATGAGAGGTAAACTGGACACGTCTGTCTGCGACAATGGGCCGTGGACCATGTAGGCAAAAAATATGTAGAATAAACTCCTATACTAGCACTGGAGCAGATGGGAGACCAGACCGAGGAGTGAAATAAGCCATCTTGGAGCAGCGATCCACAACCACCCAGATAATGGTACTCCCAGCTGATACTAGAAGATCAGTGATTAAATCCATTGCAATATGCTGCTAGGGTGCAGATGGTACAGACAAGGAAAATAGCTGACCGGTTTTGGAGTTTTGTTCTGGGCACAAGAGGGACAAGCAGAGATGAAATCCGCAATATCCTTGTGCAGAGTTGGCCACTATTAATGTCGGGAAATGAGGAGAGCCATTTCCTTCCGTCCGTCATGGCCAGCCAATTTAGATGAGTGAACCCACAGGAGAACCTGCTTCCTATGTGGTTCAGCAATGTAAGTCTTTCCAGAAGAAAGTTGAGAAAGATCCAATGGAGCAACCATGATAATTTTGGAGGGCTCAATGATGTGTAGAAGCACCTCCACCTGGTTGGAAGACAGGGAAAGATCTAGAGACTGCGTCTACCTTGGCATTCTTATAAGCTGAATGGAAATGGAGAGTAAAATTGAAGTGGGCAAATAGCAGAAACCACCTGACTTGTCAGGAATTAAGCCACTGTGCGGACCCCAGATAGGCTACATTCTTGTGGTCAGTGTATATAACCACTGGATGTATCACTCCTTCAAGCAAGAATCGCCACTCCAGAGCCAGCTTTACCTCCAATAGTTCTCAATTACTTATCGAGTGGTTGATTTCTACAGTAGAGCGGAAAAGATTTTGGAAAAGAAACCGCAGGTTACCATGCAACCAGAAAATGACCTCTGGGTAACAACAGATCTGGTCCAGAAGAAAAAGAATAAGCATCCACCTCCAGAAAGAACTGTTTATTATTGACAGGTCGATGCAGTACAGGAGCAGAGGCAAGAAACAAAGGCGTTCTCTACTTTCTTTTGAATTCCATATCTTAATATTGGCCCCCTTCCAGGTCAGGGCAGAAGTAGGAGTGGTCCAGGAGGAGATGTGCGGAATAAACTGGTGGTAGTAATTTGCGAACCTGAGAAACCGCAGGATAGCCTTCAGGCCATTTTTATTTGGCCTCTTCAAGATGGTGGATACCTTCTCCAGGTCCATTTTCAGGCCAGTCTCTTAGATCATATACCCCAGATGACAGGTGTGATCGAAGATGCACTTTTCACACTTGGCATACAGATAGTTCTTCCTTAATCTCTGCAGAACCTGACAAACATCCCTCCTGTATGTAGGCAGATCTGGAGAAAACATCAAGTTGTCATCCAGGTACACTACTACACATGTGTAGAGAAGGCCCCAGAAAATGTCATTGGACATTACAGTGTCCAAACGGCAAAACATGATACTTGTAATGGTCATCACAAGTGTTAAATGTCGTCTTCCATTTGTATCGCTGGCGAATATGAATCGTGTTATATGCGCCCACAGGCCAAGATTCGTGAAGACTCTGGAACCCTTAAGATGATCAAATAGCTCAGAGATGAGAGGCAAGAGGGTATTTATTCTTGATCATCATTTGGTTGAGTCCCATATAATCAATAGAGGGGCGAAGTGAGCCATTCTATTTCTTCACAAAATAGAATCCAGCTCTGGCCGGCGAAGTTCACTTTTATATAAAGCTCCTGGCTAGATTCTTTTTAATGTACTCGGACATGGCTCAGGTCTAGTGATGAGCGATTGTGCTCGTTACTCGAAATATCCGAGCATGCTCGGGTATTCTCCGAGTATCTTGGGCGTGCTCATAGATTTTGTTTTTGTCGCCGCAACTGCATGATTTGCGGCTGGGGATTCCCTAACAAACCGGCAATCCCTACATGTGTTCAGGTTATCTAACAGCCGCATGCACCTGCAATGACACAAACATAATCTAGAGAGCAGGCCAAGATACTCGGAGAAAACTCAAGCATGTTCTGAATTCTCAAGTAATGAGCACACTCGCTCATCACTACTCAGGTCTCAGCCTGCGACAGGGGGTAGATTTGACCACGTTTTAGGAGATGTGCCTGAAAGAAGATCAACAGGGCAGTTATACAGCCTATGAGGTAGTAACTAGGGATGAGCGAACGTGCTCAGTGACACTCGGTTATCACTTGAGTATCACAGTACTTGGATGTGCTTGTTACTCAGAGAACAATGGGCGATGCTAGATGTAAAACTCGGGGTGGCGCCGCAGGTCTTGAGGTAATTATGCTGTTATAACCTTATACTATGTTCTCGCTCTGATTTGATGTGCTTGCTGGACGTTTCTTACCAGCCTAGTGTTATTACTTTGTGGATCACTAGCATATGTGCAACTATTACAGAGTTGGCTCCCTCTCTTTTGGTAATCTAGCATGTTTTTTTCCCTCTTGCCTGCGGCTTTGGTGCAGTTGTCACCTTTCAGAGTATCCCAAATAATACTGTTGTTATTTTAATTATGTATTTTCTTCAATAAAGATTTGTCTTGATATGATCCCTTTTGGTGCAATATATCTTTATAGGGTTTCATTAATGTAAAACTCATTGTACAGCTCTGTGACACTTCGTATTGGAGGGAGAGAGTGCTTGCCTAGGCCTGTGTGCACAGTATAATGAATCAGAGGCTTGTTGTAGTCTTAATACTGGTGCTGAAGCTGAGCCATCATACAAACAGCCCTTCTAAGGGCTAATCAGTTGCTTTTCTGTTTGTATCACATTCAATCTGCATTTAGCTTAGGGACATAGAGAGAGTCACAGGAGCAAGGAGAGTGACTGATTCCAATCTGTGGACAGGAATTATGCCTGTGCAGTCCATTAGCAAATATATACAGTGGATACGGAAAGTATTCAGACCCCTTTAAATTTGTCACTCTTTGTTTCATTGCAGCCATGTGGTAAATTCATAAAAGTTCATTTTGTTTCACATTAATGGCTGAGCTCCACAGATGCAATAGGGAGATGGGAGATAGTTCCACATGGTCAACTATCACTGCAGCCCTCCACCAGTCAGGCCTTTATGGCAGAGTGGCCCAATAGAAGCCTCTCCTTAGTGTAAGACATATGAAAGCCCACATAGAGTTTGCTAAAAAAAAAAACACATGAAGGACTCCCAGACTATGAGACATAAGATTCTCTGCTCTGATGAGACAAATATAGACCTTTTTGGTGATAATTCTAAGCGGTATGTATGGAGAAAACCAGGCACTGCTCATCACCTCCCCAATACAATCCCAACAGTGAAACATGGTGGTGTCAGTATCATGCTATGGGGGTGTTTTTCAGCTGCTGGGACAGGACGACTGGTTGGCATTGAAGGATGAATGCGGCCAAGTACAGAGATATCCTGGATGAAAACCTCTTCGAGAGTGCTGTGAACCTCAGACTTGGCCGTAGGTTCACATTCCAACAAGACAATGACCCTAAGCACTCAGCTAAAATAACAAAGGAGTGGCTTCAGAATAACTCTGTGACCATTGTTGACTGGCCCAGCCAGAGCCCTGACCTAAACTCAATTGAGCATCTCTGGAGAGACCTGAAAATGGCTGTCCATCAACATTCACCATCCAACCTGACGGAACTGGAGAGAAGCAGCAAGGAAGAATGGCAGAGAATACCCAAATCCAGGTGTGAAAAACTTGTATCACTATTCAAAAGAATACATGACTACTACCTCAAAAAGGTGCTCTACTCAATACTGAGAAAAGGGTCTGAATTAGTGATGAGTGAGTGTGTTCGTTACTCGAGATTTCTGAGCATGCTCAGGTGTTCTCCAAGTATTTTGGGTGTGCTCATAGAATATGTTTGTGTCGCCGCAGCTGCATGATTTGCAGCTGCTAGACAACCTGACCACATGCAGGGATTGCCTATTTGTTAAGGAATCCCATTCCCCACATGTATTCAGGCTGTCTAGCAGCTGCAAATCATGCAGCTGCGGCGACACAGACATAATCTACGAGCACACCCAAGATACTTGGAGAACACCCGAGCATGTTCGGAAATCTAGAGTAACGAGCACACTCGCTCATCACTAGTCTGAAGACTTTGCAAAAATTAATTACATTTCTGTTTATTTTTCAGTCAAGATGGGGTGCAGAGTGTACATTAATGAGAAAAAAATAACTTTTTTGAATTTACCAAATGGCTGCAATGAAACAAAGAGTGAAAAAAACATTTTCCTGGGCTACATTTCTTAGCCATACACTATTCCGTAGTGTGGAGTACATTTCTGTGAACTCTAAGGCTGCCTTCACACTAGCAGTATTTGGTCAGTATTTTACATCAGTATTTGTAAGCCAAAACCAGGAGTGGGTGATAAATGCAGAAGTGGTGCATAGGTTTCTATTATACTTTTCCTCTAATTGTTCCACTTCAGGTTTTGGCTTACAAATACTGATGTAAAATACTGACCAAATACTGCTAGTGTGACGGCAGCCTAAAACTGAGAAAAAGCTTTTAATAATGTTTGCTTCCATTTCTCAGCCATAATGTGTTACATGGTCTGTTAACATTTCTGTTATCTCTAAAACTGAAAAAAGCATTGAAACATTTTTTATGGATTGAATTTGATTGTCATCCATACACTTTTGCATTCATTCTGTTACATTACTTTGGAGAAAACGCCGAAAAACTGCTTTGATTGATGCAGGTGACCAATTTTTTTGTGTTATTAAAAATAAACTTGGTTTCAAAAAGCATAGCAATTGCAAAATACGTAAGGCACGCGTTAAGGGATGCCAGAGTGGAAGTGCTGAAGATGGTGAACTCAGATGCCTGTTACTGGAGCACAAGAAACATGTTCATCCACAACTTATAGGTTCCTGCCCACTTTGTAGGTAGGCACAGTACACCACTTCTGAAGCCAGGGCAGTGCGAACAGATGGTCCATTGGATAGCCAAAAGTCTGGATCACTTAACCCTCACCCTGATCATCTTCCTCCCACCATATTGAGTGATCCACAGTAGGACACTCTGAGGCGCTCTTTACAACATAATTTCTTGATTGTGGCCTCTCAACCTTCATGCTCCAAGAGGAACAGGGAGGACATGCTATTTAGTGATGCACAAAACTTAGAGCAGCCATGGCCACAAGAACATGATTGTGAGGAACTGCTAATTTTGGATGAGGAAACAGATAATGATGAGACATAGTTGCCGCTAAGTCTTGTTGTTAAGTCACAAAGTCAGGAGTACCAGGGTGTGGTGGTGGAAGATTAGGTGGTGGTTATGAAATCACCGACCCAACCTGGGAAGCTGGCTTACAAAGCGAGGCTAGCAGCGCTGAGAGGGAGAGATCAGCAGCACCGAAACAGACAGTAAGAGGCAGTGGGTTGACCAGAGTGACAAGGCGGGAAACTGTTCCGCAGAGCACTGAGGCTCATGCATTCCTCCATCAAAGTGTTAGGTGTTGCATGATCAGGAACATGTCATCTAAGCACCCAACTCTGTAGGCCTGGGTCCACGATAGGTGCCGTCAGGTGACACCACTGCCTCTTTCCCCTGTGCTAATTGCTTCCCAATCCTCTGTCCAAAAGTGGCGTAGATGCCTCCTGCCCTGTACCTATCCTTACACAGGCTGCTTGCAATGGAAATTTTGCCATTTTGGCTGGTAGACACTGAGGATTTGCGCCGACTCATGGCAGTAGCCGTCTCTTGGTACTTGGTCCCCAGCCACCACTTTTTCTCCCGGTGTGGCATCCCCACCTTGTACCAGCACGTGTCCAGGAACATCACTCGTGCCCTTACCAATGCACTTGATGGCATTGGCCACTTAATAACCGACATGTGGACAAGAGCTTGTCGACATTTTCCTGATGGCACACTGGGTAAACACTGTGGCGGGAGCATCCGAGTCACACCTTGGAACGGTGCATGTACTCCCGACGCCGAGGAATGCTGGCCCTACTTCTATCAGGGTATCCTACATCTCCTACATCAGTTCCTGCTTCTCCTCCTGCTCCTTTTTCATCCTCCATTCCCGATGTTCTATTGCAGAGCACGTCGTTGACATTACCTGGAAGCTTTGAAGCTGCCTCTGAGAATCAGCAACAGGCTCTGCTGAAGCTAATTTGTGTAAGTGGTGGTGGTGGGGGAGGGCGGGGTGATGTGTTTGATGATGGGAGGGGGTGTGGAGAGGTTAGAGGGTTTTTTTACCTTAACTTTGTGTATTGATTCCAGCAGCCAATCAGGGCGCAGAACCATCCACAGCATCATGACACAAGGTCTTTTGTGATTGCCTGCCAAAGTCACATGTCCCTGGTCATATAAAAAGCTAACATCTTTATTTGCTGGTGCCATTTTGTCAGCATCACAGTACAGAGATGCCGGTCCTGATAGTGCTGTAAGTGAACTTGTCAGTTAGCTAGATAGGATCCTGTCCTGTGTGAAATCGATCTTCCAGTATCTACCTAGAATGTGCTAAAACTGTGTGGCAGTCTTCAGAGGCAACGTTTGCTAATCCAAATCATTTGTGATAAAACTGTGATTCAGTGACAAATCAGAAGGTCAGATTTCCGCAAAAAAATCATTAGGCCTAATATTGGGGTGCAGCCACGAGGCCCATTTAGCATGGGTGCTGTGAGGCACCATGCCATCTGCCCTGCGGGTGCATTGCTGCCGCTGTGGCGGTGGTCAGTGCACGACTCCACTCCATTAGGGCGATAGGGACCCACTAAGAGGTTTGCCGTGCCGTGTCAGTAGGCTTCATACAGGCTGATCAGAATGTTAAACTAAGAACCTCATGTTCAGTTATGTATATTTTTGCCTAGCAGCATTAGATCAATGTATGATTTTTGGAGGTTTTGTCCATTCTCTTTTTCAGCATATAGCTAATCCAAATAGTTTGTGATAAAACTGTATTTTAGTGACAAATCAAAAGGCCAGATTTCCACTTAAAAATTGTTAGGTCTAATATTGGGGTGCAGCCACGAGGCCCAATTAGCTAATCCAAATTGTTTGCGATAAAATAAAATTCCCACCCTACAGTTCATATGAGTTTATGCCAGCAGGGGGCACAGCACCGCAAGTCTACGATGCTACATTCCCCTGCATTCCATTAATTTCACAGTTTTTACAACCAGGAGCAACAGCTGCATTAGCAGTGCTCCTGGTTGTAAAATTATTTAACCCCTTCAGATGGATTTACAGCGTGGGACATGACTGCACGCTGGAAATGTATGGGATATTGTTGCTTTTTTCTTTTACTGAATGAGGGTCTTCATGTTGATTAAGCATACAATAATGATTTTACAACCCCATGTGTATTTATTTCATTAAAATACTTTATTCATAATGTGTGTGTTTTATTAACCCTTTACTACTATTGGAGTAATAATGGATAGGTGTCTTATTGACATCTCTCCATTATTAACCAGGCTTAATGTCACCTTACATTAGCAAGGTGACATTAACCCTTTATTACCCCATATCCCACCGCTACTCGGGAGTGGGAAGAGAGAGGCTAAGTGCCAGAATAGGCGCATCTTACAGATGTGCTTTTTCTGGGGTTGCTGGGGGCAGATGTTTTTAGCCGGGGGGGGGGGGGCCAATAGTCCCTCTCTAGGCTATTAACCCCTTCACCCCCGGAGCTTTTTCCGTTTTTTCGTTTTCGTTTTTCGCTCCCCTCCTTCCCAGAGCCATAACTTTTTTATTTTTCCGTCAATTTGGCCATGTGAGGGCTTATTTTTTGCGGGATGAGTTGTACTTTTGAACAACATCATTGGTTTTAGCATGTCGTGTACTAGAAAACGGGAAAAAAATTCCAAGTGCAGTGAAATTGCAAAAAAAGTGCAATCCCACACTTGTTTTTTGCTTGCCTATTTTGCTAGGTTCACTAAATGCTAAAACTGACCTGCCATTATGATTCTCCAGGTCACTACGAGTTCATAGACACCTAACATGACTAGGTTATTTTTCACCTAAGTGGTGAAAAAAAATTCCAAACTTTGCAAAAAACAAAACAAAACAAAATTGCGCCATTTTCCGATACTCATAGCGTCTCCATTTTTCGTGATCTGGGGTCAGGTGAGGGCTTATTTTTTGCGTGCCGAGCTGGCGTTTTTAATGATAGCATTTTGGTGTAGATACGTTCTTTTGATCGCCCGTTATTGCATTTTAATGCAATGTCGTGGCGACCAAAAAAACGTAAATCTGGCGTTTCGAATTTTTTTCTCATTACGCCATTTAGCGATCAGGTTAATGCTTTTTTTTATTGATAGATCGGGCGATTCTGAACGCGGCAATACCAAATATGTGTAGGTTGGGGTTTTTTTTAATTGATTTATTTTGATTGGGGAGAAAGGGGGGTGATTTAAACTTTTATATTTTTTTTATTTTTTTCACATTTTTTAAAACTTTTTTTTTTTACTTTTGCCATGCTTCTATAGCCTCCATGGGAGGCTAGAAGCAGGCACAGCCCGATCGGCTCTGCTACATAACAGCGATCATCAGATCGCTGTTATGTAGCTAAAATGCAGGTGTGCTGTGAGCGCCGACCACAGGGTGGCGCTCACAGCCACCGGCAATCAGTAACCATAGAGGTCTCAAGGACCTCTATGGTTACAATGGAGGAGCATCGCCGACCCCCGATCATGTGACGGGGGTCGGCGATGCGCTCATATCCGGCCGCACGGCCGGATGCGGTAGTTAAATGCCGCTGTCTGCGTTTGACAGCGGCATTTAACTAGTTAATAGCGGCGGGTGATCGCGATTTCACCCGCCGCTATTGCGCGCACATGTCAGCTGTAAAAAACAGCTGACATGTCGCGACTTTGATGTGCGCTCACCGCCGGAGCGCACATCAAAGCGGGGGTCCCGACATGTGACGTACTATTCCGTCACATGTCGGGAAGGGGTTAATATCTGCCCTCAGTCACTGGCTTTCCCACTCTGGCGGAGAAAATTGCGCGGGAGCCCATGCCAGTTTTTTCCATGATTTAACCCTTTATTTTAACAGAGCCCCCAAATTTTGCACACACACTCTACTAACATTATTAGTGTGGAATATGTAAAAAAATAATGGATATGAAATGGTTTACTGTATGTAAACCATGTCTCATATCCTGTCGGGTTTGATAAGGAGATAGCAAAAGCTGGCAATTGAATTACCAGCTTTTCTGCTGTTTAGCTCTGTATTAAATAAAATATACAGTTAGGTCCATATATATTTGGACAGAGACAACATTTTTCTCATTTTGGTTATAGACATTACCACAATTTAATTTTAAACAAAACAATTCAGATGCAGTTGAAGTTCAGACTTTTAGCTTTCATTTGAGGGTATCCATATTAAAATTGGATGAAGAGTTTAGGAGTTTCAGCTCCTTAACCTGTGCCACCCTGTTTTTTAAAGGGACCAAAAGTAATTGGACAATTGACTCCAAGGCTATTTCATGGACAGGTGTGGGCAATCCCTTCATTATGTCATTCTCAACTAAGCAGATAAAAGGCCTGGAGTTGATTTGAGGTGTGGTGCTTGCATTTGGAAGGTTTTCCTATGAAGTAAACATGCGGTCAAAAGTGCTCTCCATGAAGGTGAAACAAGCCATTCTTAAGCTGTGAAAACAGAGAAAAAACCCATCCGAGAAATTGCTACAATATTAGGAGTGGCAAAATGTACAGTTTGGTACATCCTGAGAAGGAAAGAAAGCACTGGTGATCTCATCAATGCAAAAAGACCTGGGCGCCCACGGAAGACAACAGTGGTGGACGATAGAAGAATAATCTCCATGGTGAAGAGAAACCCCTTCACAACAGCCAACCAAGTGACCAACACTCTCCCGGAGGTCGGCGTATCAATATCAAAATCTATCATAAAGAGAAGACTGCATGAAAGTAAATACAGAAGGTTCACTGCACGGTGCAAGCCACTCATAAGTGTCAAGAATAAAAAGGCTAGACTGGACTTTGCTAAAAAACATCTAAAAAAGCCAGCACAGTTCTGGAAGAACATTATTTGGACAGATGAAACCAAGATCAACCTCTACCAGAATGATGGAAAGAGAAAAGTATGGCGAAGGCGTGGTACAGCTCATGATCCAAAGCATACCACATCATCTGTAAAACATGGCTGAGGTAGTGTGATGGCTTGGGCATGCATGGCTGCCAGTGGCACTGGGTCACTAGTGTTTATTGATGATGTGACACAGGACAGAAGCAGCCGAATTAATTCTGAGGTATTCAGAGCCATACTGTGTGCTCAGATCCAGCCAAATGCAGCAAAACTGATTGGTCGTCGTTTCATACTACAGATGGACAATGACCCAAAACATGAAGCCAAAGCAACCCAGGAGTCTATTAAAGCAAAAAAGTGGAATATTCTTGAATGGCCAAGTCAGTCACCTGATCTCAACCCAATTGAGCATGCATTTCACTTGTTAAAGACTAAACTTCAGACAGAAAGGCCCACAAACAAACAGCAACTGAAAACCACCGCAGTGAAGGCCTGGCAGAGCATCAAAAAGGAGGAAACACAGCGTCTGGTGATGTCCATGAGTTCAAGACTTCAGGCAGTCATTGCCAACAAAGGGTTTTCAACCAAGTACTAGAAATGAACATTTTATTTAAAATTATTGAATCTGTCCAATTACTTTTGGTCCCTTTAAAAACAGGGTGGCACATGTTAAGGAGCTGAAACTCCTAAACCCTTCATCCAATTTTAATATGGATACCCTCAAATGAAAGCTGAAAGTCTGATCTTCAACTGCATCTGAATTGTTTTGTTTAAAATTCATTGTGGTAATGTCTATAACCAAAATGAGAAAAATGTTGTCTCTGTCCAAATATATATGGACCTAACTGTATATATATGTCTCAATGACATATATACAGTATATATACTGTATGTATCTACTATATAATTGTCTAAGGGTCACTTCCGTCTGTCTGTCCCGGAAATCCCGCTGTTATGACCCCAATGGCGAGGGTCTCAGAGGAACGTGGAAATCTGCAGAATACAAAAATCCAGCTCATAGGGCAGTGGTAACTGGGTTGACCATATATCTACTCCTAACGCCAACACTAGAAGTAGCCGGGGATCATTCCTACGTTGATTCTAGATGACACGCGCCAGCCGGAGAATCTAGCTACCCCTAGTAGAGGAAAACAAAAGACCTTTCTTGCCTCCAGAGAAGGGGACCCCAAAGCTGGATAGAAGCCCCCCACAAATAATGACGGTGAGGTAAGAGGAAATGACAAACACAGAAATGAACCAGGTTTAGCACAGAGAGGCCCGCTTACTGATAGCAGAATAAAGAAAGGTAACTTATATGGTCAACAAAAACCCTATTAAAATCCACACTGGAAATTCAAGAACCCCCGAACCGTCTAACGGTCCGGGGGGAGAACACCAGCCCCCCTAGAGCTTCCAGCAAAGGTCAGGATATAGATTTGGAACAAGCTGGACAAAAATACAAAACCAAAACAAATAGCAAAAAGCAAAAGGCAGACTTAGCTGATATAACTGGAACCAGGATCAGTAGACAAGAGCACAGCAGACTAGCTCTGATAACTACGTTGCCAGGCATTGAACTGAAGGTCCAGGGAGCTTATATAGCAACACCCCTAAGTAACGACCCAGGTGCGGATAAAAGGAATGACAGAAAAACCAGAGTCAAAAAACTAGTAACCACTAGAGGGAGCAAAAAGCAAATTCACAACAGTACCCCCCCCTTAGTGAGGGGTCACCGAACCCTCACCACGACCACCAGGGCGATCAGGATGAGCGGCATGAAAGGCACGAACTAAATCGGCCGCATGAACATCAGAGGCGACCACCCAGGAATTATCCTCCTGACCATAGCCCTTCCACTTGACCAGGTACTGAAGCCTCCGCCTGGAGAGGCGAGAATCCAAGATCTTCTCCACCACGTACTCCAACTCGCCCTCAACCAACACCGGAGCAGGAGGCTCAGCAGAAGGAACTACAGGCACAATGTACCGCCGCAACAAGGACCTATGAAATACATTGTGAATAGCAAACGACACAGGAAGATCCAGACGAAAAGATACAGGATTAAGGATTTCCAATATCTTGTAAGGCCCAATAAAACGAGGTTTAAATTTGGGAGAGGAGACCTTCATAGGAACAAAGCGGGAAGAAAGCCATACCAAATCCCCAACGCGTAGTCGGGGACCCACACCGCGGCGGCGGTTGGCAAAGCGCTGAGCCTTCTCCTGTGACAACTTCAAGTTGTCCACCACATGATTCCAGATCTGCTGCAACCTATCCACCACAGAATCCACCCCAGGACAGTCAGAAGGCTCCACATGACCCGAAGAAAAGCGAGGATGGAAACCAGAGTTGCAGAAAAAAGGCGAAACCAAGGTGGCGGAACTAGCCCGATTATTAAGGGCAAACTCAGCCAACGGCAAGAATGTCACCCAATCGTCCTGATCAGCAGAGACAAAACACCTCAAATAAGCCTCCAAAGTCTGATTGGTTCGCTCCGTCTGTCCATTAGTCTGAGGATGGAAAGCAGACGAAAACGACAAATCAATGCCCATCCTACTACAAAAGGATCGCCAGAACCTGGAAACGAACTGGGATCCTCTGTCTGACACAATATTCTCAGGGATGCCGTGCAAACGAACCACGTTCTGGAAAAACACAGGAACCAGATCGGAAGAGGAAGGCAGCTTAGGCAAAGGAACCAAATGGACCATCTTGGAGAAGCGATCACATATCACCCAGATAACAGACATGCCCTGCACACAAGTAGCCAGCTGGTCCACACTTGTAATCAAGGTCTGGACATTCATGTCTGCAGCAAGCATAGCCACTCTGAGGTAAAGGGGAAGAAGAAAAAAAAAAAAAAAACTCAGAATCTTCTTTCTTATAATCCCTCTTCTGCAATGCATTAAACATTTAATACTGGCCTGGCAAACTGTTATGACCCCAATGGCGAGGGTCTCAGAGGAACGTGGAAATCTGCAGAATACAAAAATCCAGCTCATAGGGCAGTGGTAACTGGGTTGACCATATATCTACTCCTAACGCCAACACTAGAAGTAGCCGGGGATCATTCCTACGTTGATTCTAGATGACACGCGCCAGCCGGAGAATCTAGCTACCCCTAGTAGAGGAAAACAAAAGACCTTTCTTGCCTCCAGAGAAGGGGACCCCAAAGCTGGATAGAAGCCCCCCACAAATAATGACGGTGAGGTAAGAGGAAATGACAAACACAGAAATGAACCAGGTTTAGCACAGAGAGGCCCGCTTACTGATAGCAGAATAAAGAAAGGTAACTTATATGGTCAACAAAAACCCTATTAAAATCCACACTGGAAATTCAAGAACCCCCGAACCGTCTAACGGTCCGGGGGGAGAACACCAGCCCCCCTAGAGCTTCCAGCAAAGGTCAGGATATAGATTTGGAACAAGCTGGACAAAAATACAAAACCAAAACAAATAGCAAAAAGCAAAAGGCAGACTTAGCTGATATAACTGGAACCAGGATCAGTAGACAAGAGCACAGCAGACTAGCTCTGATAACTACGTTGCCAGGCATTGAACTGAAGGTCCAGGGAGCTTATATAGCAACACCCCTAAGTAACGACCCAGGTGCGGATAAAAGGAATGACAGAAAAACCAGAGTCAAAAAACTAGTAACCACTAGAGGGAGCAAAAAGCAAATTCACAACACCCGCATCGCTGATTGGTCGCGCCAGCTGCCTGTCATGGCTGCCGCGACCAATCAGCGACGGCCACAGTCCGATTAGTCCCTCCCTACTCCCCTGCAGTCAGTGCCCGGCGCCCGCTCCATACTCCCCGCAGTCACCGCTCACACAGGGTTAATGCCAGCAGTAACGGACCGCGTTATGCCGCGGGTAACTCACTCCGTTACCGCCGCTATTAACCCTGTGTGACCAAGTTTTTACTATTGATGCTGCCTATGCAGCCTCAATAGTAAAAACATCTAATGTTAAAAATAATTAAAAAAATAAAAAATCATTACATACTCACCTTCCGCTGCCTTTCCCACTCCTCGCGACACTCCGGTGACCGGTCCATGCAAGCGGCCGGTTCCATTGGCAAGGATGGTCTGCGAGAAGGACCTGCCATGACGTCACGGTCATGTGACCGCGACGTCATCACACCCTGGGACCGGAAGCTGCCGCCTCCACCGAACACAGGCGACAGAACTACAAGGGGCCCCTCGGAAGGTGAGTATATGTTTATTTTTTTTTTACCTGTGACATACATGGCTGGGCAATATACTACGTGACTGGGCAATATACTACGTGGGCTGTGCTGTATACTACGTGGCTGGGCAATATACTACGTGGCTCTGTGCTGTATACTACGTCGCTGTGCAATATACTACATGGCTCTGCTATATACTACGTCACTGTGCAATATACTATTTGGCTGGGCAATATACTACGTAACTGGGCAATATACTATGTAGCTGGGCAATATACTACGTGACTGGGCAATATACTACGTGGGCTGTGCTGTATACTACGTCGCTGTGCAATATACTACGTGGCTCTGTGCTGTATACTATGTCACTGTGCAATATACTACGTGGCTGGGCAATATACTACGTAACTGGGCAATATACTACGTAACTGGGCAATATACTATGTAACTGGGCAATATACTATGTCACTGGGCAATATACTACGTCACTGTGCAATATACTACGTGGCTGGGCAATATACTACGTAACTGGGCAATATACTACGTAACTGGGCAATATTCTACGTGGGCTGTGCAATATACTAGGTGGCTGGGCAATATACTACGTGGGCTGTGCAATATACTATGTGGACATGCATATTCTAGAATACCCGATGCATTAGAATCGGGCCACCATCTAGTATATATATATATACACCTATACTATGTGCAGACATTTATTTGATCTATTCTATTCTAACCTGTCAGAGTGATTTTACTGTACATCGCACTGAATTACCGGCTTTTCTATAGAACACCACTGCGTATTTCTCGCAAATCACACTGATGGTCCGTGTGTAATCCGTATTTTTCTCTCCCCCATAGACTTTCATTGGCAGATTTTTTGCGCAATACGCTGACAAACGCAGCATGCTGCGATTTTCTACACACGTAAAATACAGCTGAGAAATATACGGCAAATAGGAGCTGCCCCATAGAGAATCATTGGTCCGTGTGCAATGCGTAGTTTTTGCGCCTCTCATACGTCCGTAAAACTCTCTAGTGTGACACCGGCCTAAGACTGTAAGAGCAAAATGTGGAAAATTTTAATGGGGGTCTGAATACCTTTTCAGTGCACTGTAGAATATTATTAGGAACAATAGTGAATATACCAGGTAATTTTCTCATTATGGGTGGAGTAACCATGTAAGAGGAAGAAAAGTGTTTCACATAAAACTTTCAGCCAGCCAAAGAGCAATCTGAATCTAACTTTGCCCACACTTTCCTCACATGCAGCTTGCAGAGAACTGAACTCTCTTGAATAAGTCTGATTTTATTTTCTAAAGCGATAAAGAAAATTCAAGGCAAATAGGCAGAGCGACTCTCAAGGAAATCACTTTTTAACTCTATACGGGAGCAAACTTATTTCTTTCACTGATAAGAAAAGACTGTAAGAAAACTCGGAGCTACCGGAATGTAATGTTACATATATCTTCCTCATTGTCCAGACTTCTTCAGATATGGTACGTTTTGTATAATATCTGTGTAATGCTGCCGTGTTACCAGCTGTTCCTATACATGACATGGGGTAGTTGCTGGATCATCTGTTTGGAGTCTATAATTTGCTTTACATGGTTTTGGGAATATAACTAAAAATCAACAGAATTGAAGGCAAATGATTATTTACGATTCTCTTTTGTATTTTATAGAGTTTTTGAATTTATTTTCATGTGGATTTCAGATAATTAATGTCTATTTGATTTACATTTAAGGCATGTCCTTATTAAAGTGTATTTAATTTACCTTTAAATACCCTTTAATAATAAGATTCCTAAAAACTAGTTTGTTATTGCTCGGAGATATAGTTTTCATCGCCTCAGTTGCATGATTTATGGCTTCCAGATACGCTGAATACATGTGGGAATTTCCTAACAAGCAGGCATTCCTCACGTGTATTCACCGTATCTGGAATCCGAAAATCATGCAACTGAGGCGATGAAAACTACCGTATATCTCCGAGCAATAACAAATACTCGGAGGTCACCCGAGCCACGAGTACATTCGCTCATCACTACTAAAAACGAATCCTTTGCTATCCTCCTAATCAACAAGAGTCAATCATTTTAAGGAAAATATAATACATTTCTTTTCACTTTAATACAATGTTTGTGTATAATTGTTAAACTTTAAGGGGTTTAAGGGATTGTCCAGGCCATGTCTAATACTAGGGAGGGAGTGTGACATGCTGAATCTTAGCATTGTTTACTCATTATACTCATAGTTAGGGTATGTGCACACGTTGCGGAAAGGTGTGCGGATTTTTCCGCTCTGATTTTGGTAAATCCGCAGGAAATACGCACTGCAGATTTACTGCGGAATTACCGCGGTTTTTGTGCGGATTCCACCTACGGTTTTACACCTGCAGATTCCTATTGAGGAGCAGGTGTAAACCGCTGTGGAATCCGCACAAACAATTGACATGCTGCGGAATAAACAAAGCTACGTTTCCGCGTGTTTTTTCCCACAGCATGTGCACTGCGGATTTTGTTTTCCATAGGTCTACATGGTACTGTAAACTCATGGAAAACTGCTGCGAATCAATCCGCTGCAGATCCGCAGCAAAATTTGCTACGTGTGCACATACCCTAAGGATTCAACTACATTCCACCACACACCTGGCGGTCATCAATTCACGGTTCCAAGTGATTTGCATACAAACAATCAAGTGCGACCAGTTTCATTTGTGGTTCTGTGGTACAATACACAACCACCCAATCTTTATGACAATGCACTCCAGTCCACCTAGAGACATACTAGGGTATCTTGTCTGTAAGCATGTGTAGATGAAGAAATTGTAGCAATGGTTTATTTTTGGGCTTCGAGAAAAAAACAAACTTGGAACAGCTTTAGTCACTATGTTGATAATTGACACCCACAAGAAGAAAAAATAAATATAAAAAATGACACTGCAGCAGCCAATGTTGAATACTTTTTGTATTCATGTCCATAAGGGTAGGTTCACATGAGCATATAAAAAAATCAGTCAAAATTTCTTCCAGAAAACTCCGATGATTTTTTTCTCGCTTGCATCCATGTGCAATCCGTTTTTTTAGCAGCAGTTTTTAATCATTTACAGTTTCCTATGTTACAGAACTGCAGTGTATCCGTAAAAATCCAATGCTGTACTGTGGCTCCATGTGGCAATCTATTTTTTTTGCGCACTCATAGACTTAAATGGACACGTTTCATCCGATTTATGGAAGAAACTAGTGCATGCTGTGATTTTTTTTTTCACACACAGATTCGGTCCGTGAAAACAATCTCTCATATGCACTGCCCCAATGAATAATATTGGTCCAAGTATGGTTTATTTATTCCACAGACAGCACTCGGATTGAAAATACGGTCATGGGAATGAGCCCTGACAGTCTTACAGGTCAAAATAATAGTGTGTCAGCCATAGATGTCTCAATAAGAGTGTGTGAGCCACAGATATTCCCGAACCGTTTGTCACTGATGTCTCCTGAATAGTGTGTCAGCCACATCTGTCCTCATAACTGTCAGATTCAGGTACCTCAGCAATAGGTTTCCAACTGTGCCATTAACTGATGCCTAAGGCTATGTTCCCACGATGAGCTTTTGTTGAGTTTTTCACGCTACAGTATTTTGGTACTATTTCTGCACCTATGATTTAAATTATATTACTTGTGGTTTTTCATTGAATTTTTTACATGTATTTTTATCATATTTCTTTGTCTCTTTTTGGGATGTCATGTTTTATTTAAAGCTATTTGGTTTTTGATACTTCCTGGTATTTGGCTTTGACAAAACTTTATTGATATACAGTTGTGGCAAAAAGTATTGACACCCCTGCAATTCTGTCAGATAATACTCAGTTTCTTCGTGAAAATTATTGCAATCACAAATTCTTTGGTATTATTATCTTCATTTAATTTGTCTTAAATGAAAAAACACAAAAGAGAATGAAGCAAAAAGCAAAACATTGATCATTTCACACAAAACTCCAAAAATGGGCCAGACAAAAGTATTGGCACCCTCAGCCTAATACTTGGTTGCACAACCTTTAGCCAAAATAACTGCGACCAACCGCTTCCGGTAACCATCAATGAGTTTCTTACAATGCTCTGCTGGAATTTTAGACCATTCTTCTTTGGCAAACTGCTCCAGGTCCCTGATATTTGAAGGGTGCCTTCTCCAAACTGCCATTTTTAGATCTCTCCACAGGTGTTCTATGGGATTCAGGTCTGGACTCATTGCTGGCCACCTTAGAAGTCTCCAGTGCTTTCTCTCCAACCATTTTCTAGTGCTTTTTGAAGTGTGTTTTGGGTCATTGTCCTGCTGGAAGACCCATGACCTCTGAGGGAGACCCAGCTTTCTCACACTGGGCCCTACAGTATGCTGCAAAATTTGTTGGTAGTCTTCAGATTTCAAAATGCCATGCACATGGTCAAGCAGTCCAGTGCCAGAGGCAGCAAAGCAACCCCAAAACATCAGGGGAACCTCTGCCATGTTTGACTGTAGGGACCGTGTTCTTTTCTTTGAATGCCTCTTTTTTTCTCCTGTAAACTCTATGTTGATGCCTTTGCCCAAAAAGCTCTACTTTTGTCTCATCTGACCAGAGAACATTCTTCCAAAACGTTTTAGGCTTTTTCAGGTAAGTTTTGGCAAACTCCAGCCTGGCTCTTTTATGTCTCGGGGTAAGAAGTTGGGTCTTCTTGGGTCTCCTACCATACAGTCCCTTTTCATTCAGACGCCAACGGATAGTACGGGTTGACACTGTTGTACCCTCGGACTGCAGGGCAGCTTGAACTTGTTTGGATGTTAGTCGAGGTTCTTTATCCAACATCCGCACAATCTTGCGTTGAAATCTCTTGTCAATTTTTCTTTTCCGTCCACATCTAGGAAGGTTAGCCACAGTGCCATGGGCTTTAAACTTCTTGATGACACTGCGCACGGTAGACAGAGGAACTTTCAGGTCTTTGGAGATGGACTTGTAGCCTTGAGATTGCTCATGCTTCCTCACAATTTGGTTTCTCAAGTCCTCAGACAGTTCTTTGGTCTTCTTTCTTTTCTCCATGCTCAATGTGGTACACACAAGGACACCGGACAGAGGTTGAGTCAACTTTAATCCATGTCAACTGGCTGCAAGTGTGCAAGTGCAAGGTGCCACAGGTAAGTTACAGATGCTGTTAATTACACAAATAAGAGAAGCATCACATGATTTTTCGAACAGTGCCAATACTTTTGTCCACCCCCTTTTTTATGTTTGGTGTGGAATTATATCCAATTTGGCTTTAGGACAATTCTTTTTGTGTTTTTTAATTTAAGGCAAATTAAATGAAGATAATACTACCAAAGAATTTGTGTTTGCAATCATTTTCAGGAAGAAACTGAGTATTATCTGACAGAATTGCAGGGGTGTCAATACTTTTGGCCACAACTGTACTTAGGTGCAGATTACATGCATGTTTGTTGCATTTGTGCAGAATAAATGCAGTAAAGCCCATGTGCTTTTTTACCTGTGGATTTTCCACATCTAAAGCCACTACATGGGGAAAATCAGCACTGAAAACTCAGTGTACCCACAAGAGAAATTGACATGATGCGGATTGGAAACACGCTCCGCAGGTCAGTTCATGCTGAATAAAATAAAAGTACAGTGAGTAGGAGATTTCTATAAATCTCATCCACTTTTCTAGAACTGTAATACTCTTCATTTTTGCCTCAACAATAATAGCATCAAAAGCTCATTGAGGGAACATGGCCTAAAATAACACTTTGCAGTAGATCCTACAGACCCCATTATATAATACCGCCTTAGATGCCCTATTATAGTAGCAGTTGATCCTGTATGTTCCCCAGCTGAACAATAAGACCATTAACATCATGCCTAAAACAGGATACTGATCCATGTGGGTCTACAGCTGTGTCCAAGTAAAGAATGGTTGTTCTGTTGCATTGCATGACGGAAACCATTGGCACTCATTGAGCTGCATTGACTTATTGGTTATTCCTGTCCTTAAAAGTTAACACCTATCTAAAGAATAGGTGATAATCTGTGGATAGATGGGTGTTTAACCACTGCTATGCTCTGTCAGAATGGAGTGGAGGCAATTTTGTATTGCTAATTCATGGTATATGTGAAGGCCAGAGAGAGTTGACTACAGTGCTCTGTTTTTTCCATCAGTCTCATAAAGAACAAATAGAGCCGTGACACATATGTGCGAACATCACTCAATTCCAATGGGTCATTTCAAAGCTCCATTCTAGAAATCAACAACATAACAAATTAGGATGAACACTTGGCTAGGTGTTAAGTTGAGATGATGAAAATAACCATTTAATGCCACAATTTCAGACCAAGAAGAATCTGGTGTTGTTTTTAAAAGCATATATATATTTGCCAGTTAGAATGCTACAAGATACATATAAAACTCGACTTAAGATTGCTGAGACTTTTTTTTTAAAGATTTTCTACAATACATAAAGAAACATTTCCAATGTAATATGGGAAGCACAGAGGCTCAATGGTTAGCACGGCACATGCCAGTCTTAATGAATGCCTCGCTGGATTACAATGTGCAGAATTCATTAAGAGGCGCACACCACTTAATGAATTCAACGTATCTTCTCAGTGATGTTCTCCATGCACCTCCCCAGAGCTACTATTCCAGTCAGACTGGAGTAACATTTCTGGTGTAAGAAACGCTTCCTCTTTTGCTGAATTTGACACTTCAACCCAACCTGGCTTCATCCCAGCGTAGCTGCTATCAATGGGCATGAAAACACCAAAAGTCGCAACATTTTAGCGCAGTTCTATGTTGGGCAAAAATTGTGTGACTTTTTGAAGCATTTTACATCAGTTTTTTGGGCATAATATCTTTGATGAATTGTGGCCAATGCTTTCAAAATTAGCATACAATACCATGTGCTCATTTGCCATTATGAGAGAAGATGGACCAATTAATTGATTCTGGTGGTTAAAGCCAGTATGAAATGTCAAACTTCCAGCATATTCATGTAATTCATTCTAGTACTATAGAACAAATTATCCAGGTGTAATAAACTAGATGACAGCATGTTAATCTTATCTACACTAAGAGAAGAATAGGGCTTTATTTAAAGAGTTGGGCTTTCTAACCTAGGAATAATTGTTTGCTTTGCAGAAGCTGTGATAACATTTCAGAAGGTCAGTGCTGGTATCAGTGCAGGAACAATAAAATTGCCATTTAATAATATATTATAGGAAGAATTGTCGGTATATTTTTCAGTCATTGACTTTGTAAAGCAGAACAAGCATTAATAGTATCTTAGCAATCAATAGGAGAACTGTGTGACAATTAAATCATTAATCCCTTTCTGACGTTGGGCGGAATCGTGATCCACCCGCTGCTGTTAACTAGTTAAATGCTGCTGTCAATCTCTGACAGTGGCATTTAACTGGTACTTATTGGAAGCGCGTCCTTTATCTTGCCCATCCGTGACCCCATCACATGATCGCGGGTCATCGATGAGTCGGCATGACAACCAGAGATCTCCAGCAGATCTCTATGATTGTCATTGCCAGATTGCTATGAGCGCCGCCTGGTGGTCGGTGCTCATAGCAAGTGAGCATCTGCTCATCGCCTGTGTGCAACAGAGGCAATCAAAGTAGTGCAGCTTCTAGTCTCCCATGGAGACTATTGAAGCATGAAAAAGTAAAAAATAATGTTTTAAAAAAATGTAATTTTTTTTTATAAAAGTTCAAACCACCCCCCATTTGCCCCATTCAAAATAAAGCAATAAAAAAATCAAATATACACATATTCAGAATTGCCTGATCTATTGCTATAAAAAAGAATTAACCCGATCGCTCAATGGCATAAGAGGAAGAAGTAAAAAGGCCAGAATTACGTTTTTTTGGCCAGCGCAACATTGCATTGAAATGGAATAAGAGGCGATCAAAAGATCGTATCTGCACCAAAATGGTATAATTAAAAACGTCAGCTCGGCACGCGAAAAATAAACTCTCTCCCAACCCCAGATCATGGAAAATGGAGACAATACGAGTATTAGAAAATGGCGCAATTTTTTTTTAACAAACTTTGAATTTTTTTTCACCGCTTAAATAAAAAGAACCTAGACATGTTTGATGTCTGTGAACTCGAAATGACCTAGAGAATCATAGTGACAGGTCAATTTTAACATTATTGTAGATAGTAAAAAACAAAGCAAAAAAAAAAAAACCCCTATGGAATTGCACTTTTTTTTGTAATTTCACCACACTTGAAATTTTGTTCCCGTTTTCCAGTACACGATATGTTAAAACCAATGGTGTTGTTCAAAAGTACAACTTGTCCTGCAAAAAAACAAGCCCTCACATGGCCATATTAATGGAAAAATAAAAAAAGTTATGGCTTTGGGAAGAAGGGGCGCAAAAAACGAAAATGCAAAAACGGAAATACCCCTGGTTGTTAAGGGCTTAAAGGGGTTTTCCAGTCTAAGCATACATTTCTGCAGTGCCTCTGAGTGTGGAGTTCCGCATTTTGACAGTGTGCAGTAAGCTAACCTCAGGATTTCACTCTGCAGCCTAATTGGTCATCAGTCATCACATGACCACTAATATATGGTTTACATAATTGCAGTCATGTGCCGAATAGTGATGAATATGCGGACATCAGTTTCTGGCAGTGTTCCTCAGAAATCTTATCCCATTCTCATGGACAACTGCCTCCAGTTCACTAATATTTTTTATTTTATTTTTCCATTCGGCAACCACCTTCTTTAAATCAAACAAAATATTATCTATAAGGTTTAAAGCAACTATGGCCATTCCAGAATATTCTAGAACCTCTTCTGAAGTAAAGCTTTGGTGGCCTTTGAGGTGTGCTTGGTATCATCATCATTTTATAAGTTCAAATGATGCAGAAGCTTTAGTTCCAAAATGAAGTCATTAAAAACTACTACGCGCGTTTCGGCATCAGCCTTCGTCTTCAGCCTGACGAAGGCTGACGCCGAAACGCGCGTCGGGGAGTGGCACATCCAGGAGACGGCAGCACAACAGGTAATACCTGCTCCAGGCAATCTATTCATTTAAAGATATTATGTTCTATATTTATGACTTATCATCTGTGATATTGGTCAGAATGCCTAGATCTATTTAGCAGGTACCCAGCGTATATTTGGCCGCACACTTGCACCTTATAGTGATACTCTGGCCGCTCTTACTAGCACGTATTGCACTTCATGCTGGTATATTAATATATACACACACACATTCTATTGCACTTGCAGTTACTATTAAATATATATTAATATATACACACACGTTCTATTCCACTTGCAGTTACTATGTGCACTTCAGCTTACAAAGCACTTTAGACACCATTATATGTATTTTATATTTATTTATTTTATATTTATTTATTTTTTCTTTTGTACATTTAGTATGTTAGTGTGTGTTTATACAATTTTCAGTTCTGCGTTGGGTTATATATATTTATTTATTCATTTGTATTACATCATCACCCTATTATAGCAGGACTGTGTATTGCTTTGTCTCCTTGGTATTGTGCCCTCTTTTTGGTTTCTTTCCCCCTACCATTTGGTGTATTCTTTTATAAATAAAATTATTTGAATTATTGTTTGGGCATCAGTTCGGTTTTTGTGTTCTCTTTTTTCATATAATTCTTCCGATTTGTCCATCACCATGTCCATTACGGGATACATATATATATAAATATATTACATCTTTATTAATTATCCTACTAAGTGAATTCAGTACTTATGTATTCTTTGCCTTGAGGTTTTATCTTCAGGCCCTGCTATGGCATAATGTCATGCAAGGTCTAGTCCCATGGCTTCACATCATCGCAGTAAACTCCAGAAGCGCCCAGAATGCTGGGCCAAGAATGCTGGCAGCAGAAGTTAAGACTGTCCCGGGCCAGCTGCCATTGTCGACCGGACTGGACACCGGAACAGAGCAACCTGAGTCTTTTTGCTAAATTCTTGGTTGAAACTTATCATGGCATATACACTAAATGTAACATTTAAAAAAAAAATTGGTCTAAGCTTTGTTTTTTTATATGAAAATAATATAGATGAGTAACGAGAAACTGATGCCTAGGGTTACTATTTGATCAGAAAGATCTATTAGTGCATTTTCGTGTGTGTGATTGAGGCTCTAATATTTGTGCCCTTATTGCCGTATTATTCATTTTGGTAGTTCCTTTCATAATAGCCACTTGGATACTGGCACAGCTTAGAGCAATACGTATTTGTCATTGTGTGTTTATTGATTCCCACAGTGTTATCAGCAATTAAAATGCCAACACAATTAATGATTTTGTTGGCTCCTGCTCAGAAAAGTTTAGATTACAATAGATTACAATTGCCCAGTTTTTACAGGATTAACCTTTACATTATCAGGCATAGACATCCGTACTGGTAGAAGAATCATTATTTCTTCTTTGACAACATTGAACCATTTAATTTACAGTAGCGCCACTTGCTGATTTTTTGTCATCTTCTCCTACATAAACTAAGTAGACAGAGGTGGAAAGAAACATCAGAGGGATGTCTGTGCAAGTAGAGCATATGATGTAAAATAGGCCAGTGCCTTCACAACAATCCACCAGTGATTATGAGCAATGAAATGTATTGACTTAGTCACTTAGGGGGAACCTGGCATGATCAGAAATGGTATTTACCTTCAGATACAGGGTTAAAGGAGTGGTACGAAGGTCAAAGTGATTTTCATCCTAAATCCCTATCTATTTAATGCCATAATCTAAACTATTTCCTGATATACTTACATTAAAAATTCCTTATCCTTCCCTAACTACACTAACTGCTTTTCTTCCCCCCCCCTACTTCCTTTTTGATGACACTTTGTTTGAAAATCCCAGTGTATGCTGGGATACTCAAAGGGAGAGTAATCAAGGGGCGGAGGCTCTGTTCAATAACGCAACCTCTACTCCCTCCATGACATTAAGTGTCATCAGTGGGTATACTAGGCTAGTCCCTGCATGAACAGCGCGTTCTGTTGATGAATCAGATCAGCAGTAACGAGCTGGCAACAGAGCCATGTCAGAATACTCGGCGTGCAGAGCTCAGCTCCAGCCCCACAAATGACATCACTGATGCTGGGTATTCTGACACCGCTCTGTTGCTGGCTCGTTACTACTGATCTGAGCCGAGAACAGAGCACGCTGTCATTGTGCACATTACACAGCGCACAAAGACTAGCCCAGCCCTTGAAATGAGCATCACTAATGACTCTTCATTTTAGGGAGGGTGCAGAGGCTGGCCTAAGTTTTACATAGATCATTATTTCTAGACGTTCAAGATAACTGTGCATAAATTCTCTAGGAAGGAAGGGGGTTCCAGCATCTGCCTTTTATAATAGGGTTAAAATATGACTGTAATAATAAATTTAAAATAGAAGAATTATGGTGAGGGATTAAAAATATTTTAAAATATTGGTGCTGGATGGATTCTAACTGCTGACTACTAGACATGTGAACATAGACTTATGTAGGCAGTAGATACTCTGCCACAAAAGGTAACAGTACCAAAAGAGAGAGAAATGATTTGGCATTAAGTGACCTGACTATACCCGGAGTTTCCACTACGGCCTGTATAGTTGCTTGAAGTCTTTCTTTACAAACAACAAAGCCTGGACAGATACTTCATTGTGTACAGAGCTAATACCCCGCTGCCTGCATGAATGAACAGTAAGTGCATTCTGTTAGTGTTTTCGTTAAAATAACAAGTATGGGTGTGTACTTTTTTTTCGTGCCAAGAATACTGTTATCTTACTGAAGACTAAACTTTGTAACTTCCTTGTGGAATAGGTTTCAGTAGTTTGAAGAATTGGGCTTTACATTATAAGGTTTCCAAATATGATTATTACTTTATTAGCAAATGCCATTTTTATTGATAGACTTGTAAAATTAAGTACTTAAAGTCCTTATTTACAATATAATATACTAAAATGGATTGTCCTGTACTGAGCTATTGATGACCTAGCTGATAGAATAGCCATTAATGTGTTATAGGTGGGGTCACACACCGGACATCCTCACTGATCAGCTAATACACTGCTGTTCTGTGCATTGTTAACTGGTTGCTACCGCATACAGATCAACTGCAGTGTTCAGCAGGGACCACTAAACAGTATATGCAGCAGCGGTATTTCTGCTCCATACATTGCTTACATTCTGAAACAGATATCTGCTAGTCAATTGGGGTGCCGGGTGTTGGACCCCCACTGGTCACATATTAATGATCTATCCCATCCAGGAGAATTTCTATGCTAAGATGCACATACTCATGCTTTTCAGAAGTAACTCAGGAATATTTTTTTCTAATTCTGCCTCCACTTACAGTTGTCAATTGTACAACAACTACAGGTGATTCTCACAAAATTAGAATATCATCAAAAAGTTCTTCAACACAAAAAGTGAAACTCATATATTACATAGAGTCATTATAAACAGAGTGATCTATTTCAAGTGTTTATTTCTGTTAATGTTGATGATTATGGCTTACAGCCAATGAAAACCCAAAAGTCATTTTCTCAGTAAATTAGAATCATTAACAAAAAACACCTGCAAAGGCTTCCGAAGTGTTTAAAAAGGTCCCTTAGTCTGTTTCAGCAGGCTCCACAATCATGGGGAAGACTGCTAACTTGACAGATGTCCAGAAGGCAGTCATTGACACACTCCACATGGAGAGTAAGCCACAAAAGGTCATTGATAAGAATCTGGCTGTTCACAGAGTGCTGTATCCAAGTATATTAACCCCTTTACCCACAAGGGTGGTTTTCACGTTAATGGCCGGGCCAATTTTTACAATTCTGACAACTGTCCCTTTATGAGGTTGTAACTCTGGAACGCTTCTATGGATCCTGATGATTCCAACAACTTTTCTCGGGACATATTGTAATTCATGATAGTGGTAAAATTTCTTTGATATTACCTGCATTTATTTGTGAAAAAAACGGAAATTTGGCGAAAATTTAGCAATTTTACAACTTTGAATTTTTATGCCCTTAAATTACAGAGATATATCACACAAAATACTTAATAAGTAACATTTCCCACATGTCTACTTTACTTCAGCACAATTTTGGAACCAATTTTTTTTTTTGGTTAGGGAGTTATAAGGGTTAAAAGTTGACCTGCAATTTCTCATTTTTACAACACCATTTTTTTTAGGGACTACATCACATTTGAAGTCACTTTGAGGGGTCTATATGATAGAAAATGCCCAAGTGTGACACCATTCTAAAAACTGCACCCTCAAGGTGTTCAAAACCACATTCAAGAAGTTTATTAACCCTTCAGGTGTTTCACAGGAATTTTTGGAATGTTTGACAAAAAATGAACATTTAACTTTTCTTCACAAAAAATTTACTTCAGCTCCAATTTGTTTTATTTTACCAAGGGTAACAGGAGAAAATGGACCTCAAAAGTTGTTCTGCAATTTGTCCTGAGTATGCTGATACCCCATATATGGGGGTAAACCACTGTTTGGGTGCATGGCAGAGCTCGGAAGGGAAGGAGCGCCATTTCACTTTTCAATGCAAAATTGACTGGAATTGAGATAGGACGCCATGTCGCATTTGGAGAGCCCCTGATGTGCCTAAACATTGAAACCCCCCACAAGTGACACCATTTTTGAAAGTAGACCCCCTAAGGAACTTATCTAGTTGTGGGGTGAGCACTTTGACCCACCAAGTGCTTCACAGAATTTTATAATGTAGAGCCATAAAATAAAAAATCATATTTTTTCACAAAAATGATCTTTTCGTCCCCAATTTTTTATTTTCCCAAGGGTAACAGAAGAAATTGGACCCCAAAAGTTGTTGTGCAATTTGTCCTCAGTATGCTGATACCCCATATGTGGGGGTAAACCACTATTTGGGTGCATGGCAGAGCTTGGAAGGGAAGGAGCACCGTTTGACTTTTCAATGCAAAATTGGCTGGAATTGAGATCGGACGCCATGTCGCGTTTGGAGAGCCCCTGATGTGCCTAAACAGTGGAAACCCCCCAATTCTAACTTAAACCCTAACCCAAACACACCCCTAACCCTAATCCCAACCCTAACCATAACCCTAACCACACCCCTAACCCGAACACGCCCCTAACCCTAATCCCAACCATACCCCTAACCCCAACACACTCCTAACCCTAATCCCAACCCTAACCACACCCCTAACTCCAACACACCCCTAACCCTAATCCCAACCATAACCCTAACCACACCCCTAACCCTGACACACCCCTAACCCTAATCCCAACCGTAAATGTAATCGAAACCCTATCCCTAACTTTAGCCCCATCCCTAACTTTAGCCCTATCCCTAACTCTAGCCCCAACCCTAACCCTAACTTTAGCCCCAACCCTAACCCTAACTTTAGCCCCAACCCTAACCCCAACCCTAACTTTAGCCCCAACCCTAACCCTAACTTTAACCCCAACCCTAACCCTAACCCTAATGGGAAAATGGAAATAAATACATTTTTTTATTTTATTATTTTTCCCTAACTAAGGGGGTGATGAAGGGGGGTTTGATTTACTATTTATAGTGTTTTTTTAGTGGATTTTTATGATTGGCAGCTGTCACACACTAAAAGACGCCTTTTATTGCAAAAAATTGTTTTTGTGTCTCCACATTTTGAGAGCTATAATTTTTCCATATTTTGGTCCACAGAGTCATGTGAGGTTTTGTTTTTTGCAGGACGAGTTGATGTTTTTATTGGTATCATTTTCAGGCACATGACATTTTTTGATCCCTTTTTATTCTGATTCTTGTGAGGCAGCATGACCAAAAAACAGCAATTCATGAATTTCTTTGGGGGGGGGGGGTCGTTTATACTGTTCCATGTTTGGTAAAATTGATGAAGCAGTTTTATTTTTCGGGTCAGAATGATTACAGCGATACCTCTTTTATATAATTTTTTTATGTTTTGGCACTTTTATACGATAAAAACTATTTTATATAAAAGATAATTATTTTTGCATTGCTTTATTCTGAAAACTATAACTTTTTTATTTTTTCGCTGATGATACTGTATGGTGGCTCGTTTTTTGCGGGACAAGATGATGTTTTCAGCGGTACCATGTTTATTTATATCCGTCTTTTTGATCGCGTGTTATTCCACTTTTTGTTTGGCGGTATGATAATAAAGCGTCGTTTTTTGCCTGTTTTTTTTTTTACGGTGTTCACTGAAGGGGTTAACTAGTGGGACAGTTTTATAGGTCAGGTCGTTACGTACTTTTATTGTTTTTTTTTAATTTAGATAAAGAAATGTATTTACTGGAACAATATTTTTTTTTCTTTACTTAGGATTTTTTTTCTATTTTTTTTACCCATGTAAATATTTTTTTTTTTACTTGTTTACTTTGTCCCAGGGGGGAACATGACTATATAGTGTCAGATCACTGATCTGACACTGCAGTGCACTGTGTCAGATCAGCGATCTGACAGATACTGCAGGAGGCTTGCTGGCGCCTGCTCTGAGCAGGCGCTTGCAAGCCACCTCCCTGCCGGACCCAGAAGGAGCCCCGTGGCCATTTTGGATCCGGAGCCTGCAGGGAGGAGGACGGAGGAGACCCTCGGAGCAACGCGATCAGATCAGGGAAGAATGCAGGGAGCCCATAACACCTCAGAAGTGCCACAGGCTGATCGCCTCCATGCCACGCTGTATTGATGCAGTAATTGATGCAAAAGGAGCCCCGACCAAGTATTGAGTGCATTTACTGAATATACATTTCAGTAGGCCAACATTTCAGATTTAAAAAAATTTTTAAGCTGGTGTTATAAAATATTCTAATTTACTGAGATAATGACTTTTGTGTTTTCATTGACTGTAAGCCATAATCATCAACATTACCAGAAATAAACACTTGAAATAGATCACTGTTTGTAATGACTCTATATAATATATGAGTTTCACTTTTTGTATTGAAGTACTGAAATAAATTAACTTTTTGATGATATTCTAATTTTGTGAGAAGCATCTGTATAAATTAGTTATTGGGTCTTTACATTCCAGAAAAGCCTACTATATAAGAGTACACAGATGCTCATGGTGCTCAATTTCAGTTTTATAGCTTCTGTTTGTATAATCTACATCTAGAAAAATAAAGATTTGCGGTTTGGACATGTTTGGAAGATTACATTATCATCAGTAAATACTAGAGAAGAGCGCATCTTTGGAAATTCTAATTTGCTGTCTCCGCCGATTTTTCCCCAAAAATTTGATTTGCAGAAAATAAATTTGCACGACTTTTAATTTTGGAAAGTTTGTTAACTGCTCGTAAAATACAGTACGTGTATGAGAGATAAGAGTGAGAGACCACCTCGCTGATCATATCAGCTTGCACTCTACAGGAGAGACAGAGAGAGGATTCCACTGATAATAAGAGCTTATACTTTACAGGTGAGAGTAAGAGCTTACACTGTATAGGAGAGAGAGGACCACGCTGACCATAAGAGATTACACTCTAAAGAAGAGAGAGGACCTTATACTTTACAGGAGAGAGAGAGAGAGAGCACGAGAGAGAGATGGAGAGAGACGAACCACTGACCATATTAGATTACACTCTAAAGAAGATAGAGAACCTTATACTTTACAGGTGAGAGAGAGATGGAGAGAGAGAACCCCGCTGAACATAAGAGCTTACACTCTACAGAGGAGAGAGGACCAAGCTGAACATAAGTGCTTGCACTTTATAGGTGAAAGAGAGATTGCAAAGTGGCCATACAAGTTTACAACCTGCAGAAGAGAGAGACTAACCCAGTGACAATATGGAGATGAAAACGACTCTGCTGTACAAACTGTGCCCCTCTTGGAACCGCTGATCTATGATGGCCCAGGTACTGGCCACCACGGTACAAAGTATGATAATCCATAAGATGTCATAGCTACAGGGTATAATAGGGAGGTCCACGTGGCAATGCAAAATGACGTTTGCCTTCTCTCTGATGCTTCAGCAGTGTGGGATAAGGTTCCAGGCAAGGTTTTTTTTGGTGAACCATGTATCGAATCTCAATTATGGCATACTATTGCTAGTCAAAGGTCTTGTCCAGTTAATAAAATATGCCTAAATAAGCTTTGATAAAGTAAATCATATAACTTATTATTATAAATCAATTATAACCGTTGCCCCCGTCTTTTGGTATCTGCTCTCGTTCCAGGATCGGTAGGTCCACTTCTGGTTCTGTGCACAACACAGAATAGTGTTTTTTGTTTTGGCATGTGACCACTGCTATATGTCAAAGGGGTGCCGTGTTGCACACTGCCAGGTGCATGGCATTAATCAGCAGCCATAGGAAATTCCACATTGATGGTACCTGCTCTAAAACTCTGGATCTTTTGAAGTTCCCCGATGAATCTCAATAACCAGTGGGGAGAAATGCATTGGGAAATGCTCCTTGATGGGACAAGTACCTATAACAAATGTATATATATATTGATAGAGCATGCATATTGCATGAAATTCCTCATACGTGTGACTGAGACTTGCTTCCCTCATATGCCATAAGGTTGTGTATCATCATTTGAGTAAGGGGGATGATACTGTATATTGTTTGGACTTAATCCATAGGGCTAGAGGGATTGCAATATAAAAGTTATATTATTGTTTGCCTTTATGCTATTGTTTTTTTGCACGTGTTAATTTGCACTTTATTAGCAGCAGGGTAAGAAGGCATAATAGGGCCAGTTGACGTTGAGCGGGGGTGCAATCTTGTACACATTAGGGTGCCAACCTCCACGGCAAGGTAGGGAGTTTTTAAGAATCTAGAAATAGTTACCTTATCTCCATATATATAATTAATAATATTGATTGTCTCGGATTTCCTACTATGGAACCGGGCAGTGTGCAACACTGCACTTATTTAAGAATTTGGAGTGTATAACCTGTATTGCAAATATTTGAATTATAAATAAATAAAATCATTATTTTATTTTTTTTTCCACATTTGTTTTTGATAAACGTGGACCCCTGGCCTTTTTATTATATTTTTTGTTTCTTCTTGTATGTGAAAGGGGCAGGCTGATTCATTAGCTAATCCAAACCTTTTCTCTGTCTGTGCATTGACTGTGACTTAGGCTAAGTTCACATTAGCGATCGGGGGCTCTGCTGAGGGCTGCCTACGTCCTCCGTTAAGCCCTTCGCAAATCCCCTGAACGCAAATCTGAACCCGGCCTTATACGAGCTGAGTTGTGACATGGTTTTCTGCGCAAATCACCGTTGATTCGAAGGGGTGGAAACGTAACTGTTCAGTCTAGTGATGCTATTAGGAAAGTTCTTGTCTCCCGTCAGATCCATTCAGCTTTCATAATACTGCCAACCACGTAGCAATATGAAAAAAGATTAGCTGAGACATCAGGAGGTAAAGTGGTACAGTATATAAAAAAGTGAGTACACCCCTCACATTTTTGTAAATATTTTATTCTATCTTTTCATGTGACAACACTGAAACTTTGATACAATGTAAAGTAGTCAGTGTACAGCTTGTATAACAGGGTAAATTTGATGCCCTCTAAATAACTCAATGCACAGCCATTAATGTCTGAACCGCTGGCAATCAAAGTGAGTACACCCCTAAGGCAAAATGACCAAATTGTGCACAATTTGCCATTTTTCCTCCCCTCCCCAGTCTTACAAGGTCTCAGGTGTGAATGGAGAGCAGGTGTGTGTTAATTTTGGTGTTATTGCTCTCACATATCATACTGGTGACTACTTGGTGTTCCTTGGAGCTCCTGATGGTGGAGACAGATGGAGCTGCAGGTAGCTGCCCTGGGCAGAACCTACTACTGCAGCTCCTGACCCAAGTGGTCATGTACTCTGACTCTGATTTAGGCCTTTGCAACACCCGCTAGGGCCATGGGGTACTCGGAATCGGGTCGCACAGCTCTTAAAGGGGTAGTCACAGCAGTGGTGACCCAGTCCGTAGCCCTGGGCATGCAATTAAAGGGATGGAGAATAGAAAATGAATGATGGTGGAAATTGGAATAAAGTTTGTATACGGAAAAGGGGAATTGATCGTGATGCCACCTATGGTGTTCGGCTATAAATGGCCGACGCTGCTTAAGAAGACCACTGGGGCCGATGGTGATGCAGCTGGGATGGTCCTGCTCCCCCACAGGTGGAGCGGGGCCCCAGGGCTACCAGAACAGTTTATGAGGGATGGTGGATGTTGCGGTGCAGGAATGAGGGTGCAGGAAATGAGTGGAGGACACAAGGCCTGTAGTTTCTTTACCTTTAATCTCAGGCTGAAGGTGCAGTCTGGGGCACAAGTCACAGCTGGTGATGGAGATCCGTGCAGCCTGGAAGCAATTCAGAGTCCCTCTAGCCAGGTAGGGTTGGAGGCCTTCCTACTGCGCTGTTCTCTGGGTGCTTGGTGCTTTAAGTTCTCCTCAAGTCCCTCTCTCAGTCTGTCCACTAAGTGAAACACAACCTGCATGGCAGGCAGCTTGAGCCTCTTCCAGGTGTCACTCCCTCGTGGTGACTCTGGGCTCTTGTATGCTGCTGTGCCTTCGGATGTCAGCTGGGGCCAGAATACCTGCACTCTCCTGTCCTCCAGATTTGATTGTGGGGCCTGAATTTCCCACACAAACATGGACTCCGGTGTCCAGTCTTCAGCTCTTAGTCCTGGGGTGAGCTCAGTCGCAGCTCCTATCCCTCAGATTCTCCCCACTTCTTGTCTCTTCCTCCTTCACTGTCTGCTCCCTCACACTGAACTGACTAACCCTGCCTCCAGGCCAGAATTTATAGGGAAGTACCCCTAAAACAGGTGTTAGAGCTCCCCCTTCTGGTCTGAAGTCAGGAAAGATGTTGTATGCTGAAATTACCTGGAAATGGGACTCCTCTTGCTTCCAGGCATGACATCACCCCTTGTGAGGGAGGCAATGCCACTGTGGCAACCGGACTCCTGGGGTGCACACTAGTCTAGGCTACTGGAACAGGGACTGGCCCCACTGGGATAATGTTCATGCACTGGGACCAGGCTTTGAGGTTCAGGCACTGGCCTGTCCTGGACCAGAGAACAAGGCTCAGGCACTGGCCACTCTGGGACCAGGGGACGATATTCAGACACTGTCCCCTCTGGGACCAGGGGACAAGGTTCAGGCGCTGGCCACTCCGGGACCAGGGGATGATATTCAGACCCTAGCAGCTCCAGGAATGGGGGATGAGGTTTAGGCCCTGGCCGCTCCGAGACCAGGGGATGAGGTTCAGGCTCTGGCCACTCCAGGCCCAGGGGATGAGGTTCAGGCACTGGACACTCTGGTACCAGAGGAGGAGGTTCAGGCGCTGAACACTCCGGAACCAGGAGATGAGGTTTAGGCACTGGCTGCTCCTGGACCAGGGGACTTCGGATACAGGGCGGGCCATACTGGGACCAGGGACCTACGAGTATAGGACTGGCCGCATCGGGACCAGGGATATAGATTCAGGACACTGGCCACACTGGGATCAAGGGACCTCACAAGACACTAGTAGTACAGTCTTTAATACGAGATACATCCCCGCTGTTAGCTCTCTTGCAGGTGCACTACATTACACTAAATGCCTCTCAGCAATAAACTGAGGGCATTTAATATATGCATGTGCTGCCCCTTTTAGAACAGGGGAGCGTGCGTACTAGGCATGCCGCTGGGACTGCAGCGCGCACACAAGAAGCAGGAAGGAACACACTGGGAGACTAAGCCGCAGGGCTGTGGCGGTGAGTAAGCCGATGTCCCTACATGGAGGAAGAAGGGGACATAATGCAGGGGTGCAGCAGCAGCGCTACACAAACCAGTCTATCGTTATGCGGTTTAGGGATTAAAATGATATAGGAATGAAGCATAGATTCAGGAACATGAGTTCCTCTGAGGAACGAATAAAAAAGGGGCGGCAGAGTGGGTAGTAGTTCATCTTTAAAGGTTTTGTAATATCGGTAGGGCAAACCACCCGCGCCCAGTGTTTTCCTATTTGGCAGACATTGTATTATATCTTTGATATCTTTGATATGTTCCTCTGTAATATGAACATTCAGAGCTGTAGTTACCTCTGTAGAAAGAGTGGGTAGGTGGCATGAGTCCAGAAAGGAACTAATGAGATTATCCCTTATGGGGAAGTTGGACGGGAATGGTTAGGGAAAACCCTTTAAGTTTTTAATAGACAGCCTGATGCTGATACACCATGCAAATAAGATAATATTGTTCAATTATTCATATTGCATTCAACTAAAATCACTAGTTCCTTCAAAATGACGTAAGTAGCTTTATCACTTCTATGCCAAAGATTTTATATATTGGTCTGTGATGTGAATAGACACCTTTGACAGCACTTTCTGTAGCACATTGCAATATAGAAAACTGCTCTAAATTCATATAATATTTGTAACACTTTTACAGGGCTGTTCTTATAGTTATTTGGTTTTCTTTGTAAAATACATAGAACTATACTTTTTTAATATTATGGGTCTTATTTATTAAGATTTGCATTTTCTATGTCAGTTTCGATGAAGACTCTGCTGGGGTAAGATGTGCCAAATTCATTAGAGATATGCATCTCTTAATGAACCTAGCTCATCTTTCATCTGCTGTGCGCAAGAGAATGAAATGTGTTCTATTCATGAACTGACATATTTCTAGAACAAGGCATAACTAAGACACTCCAAATGAGAATAAAGATTTTTTTTTAATAATTAGCAGATATAATACCATACAACAAATGGTCTAATGTTTCTGTCCACATCCAACTTTGTTCACATCCAATAATACTGTATATATTAAAGTGGTTGCCTACCACTTGGATAATCCCTTCTCAATTAGCATGTTTACCTCCAGCAAAATAACAACACTTATATTCACCTCCAGTGCCAGTGCCGTTCCAGCGGTGTTGGCACTGGCTCTCCCAGGGCTTACATCACATTGTTTTGTCACACAATACCAGTGTCAAATCAGTGCTGGCTTCAATCTCTTCACCTTTGCACGAAACAGACATCAAGAGCGATTGCCCGGCCACCCACAGCTCTGACTTCTTCTTGATATCTGATTTACCTAAAGGTGGGGAGAGTGAAGCCTGCACTGATTGAGTGCAGGGATCGTGTGACATAATAATGTCAAGCAATTCCCGGAAGAGCCTGTGCTGACACCACTGGGACGGTGCTGCACTGGTGGCATATGTTGTTTTTTTGTAAGGCTTGTGGATCGTGCACCCATTGAGCTACAGGCCGGGTTTAAGCAGCTACCTGGTTTTTAACTGGAGCCTTTCATGGTGAGGTCAGGCTAATGCAGCAGGTTGCTGCCAGGTACCACCCCAGGGCAGTGTCCTAAACAGTAGAAGCTGACCCCAAGAGTCAGAAACATTGGTTCGATTAGACAGGATAGGACGGCCACTGGTGTGGGTTCACACTGTGTGGCTCAGAATAGAGGACAGGACAGGCACTGGTACTGACTGTGCGGCTCTGGGTAGCAGACAGGATGGCCACTGGTGCTTGTACAGACTGTGTGGCTCTTGATAGCAGACATGATGGCCATTGGGGCTAGTACAGACAGGTCAGGTTTGAAAGCATGACACAGGTTAGAAAACACTGGATTAAGGTCAGACAAAGCAGAGAAAGGGACCTAACAACAGGCAGGCAAGTTACAAACTAGCACAATTGTTGCTCAGGCACCTCCCAACAGGTGGAGGTGCCTTAAGTAGTAAGTGTCTCCCAGCTATTGGCTGTGCACACTTTAAGAGTGTGATATCTCTTTAGGAGAGAGGGAGCGCATGTGCCCTAAGCGCACTGCCAGAGGATCTTCCAGCCATGTGCAGACCATGCGGAGCACAAACAGCGGAAGGAGACATGGCTGGTGCCCTGAGTAAGTCAGCATCTTTGCCTGGGGAGGGAGTAGAGGCACGCAAGGACACCAGCACTACATTTTTACTGTGGGGCAAAAATGCTGATTGAAATGTGGTTGTGCGAGTAGTGTGCAACCCCTTTAAATATAGAATAAACTATGATAAATTTGTCTGGCCACAATTGAACATGCCCTTTTCCTATATCCCTTTTTCAATAGATCAGAGGAACTGTTGTAAAAACTAAATTTAAAATTTTTGTGCCACTGCAAGTTCCGCAAAAACTTTTGTAACATCTAAAACTGTTTTACACCAAATTACTGGCACGAAAGTTTGTGTGCTGAATTAGCCTGAATATCTTAAATATATAAGTAAACAGGGAAATTTGAGTTGGGGTACACTTTTTGAGGCAACGATACTTTTCGTATCTATCGATCAGTAGAGATGTAGGTAAAGTTGTAATTGTTAGAAATGTACCAACTTGAGCTTGTCAAATAAATTTACAGAAGGTGTGCAAAATAGAAGTGTTAATAGTTTATTTTTTATCAATTTAACAATCAAATTATCAATTTTTTAAACTTGCACACAGTTTTTGCAGGAACTCGACAGGGCGATAGTTCCAGATCTGTGGATGTAGACTTGCCCAAATACTTCTGTTTCTTCAAGTAATCCCAGAAAGATTTGATGATGTTGAGATCAGAGCTCTGTGGGGCCAAATCATCACTTCCAGGACTCTTTGTTCTTCTTTATTCTGAAGATAGTTCTTAATCACATATAACAATAACAAATAGCTGTATGTTAGGGGTCATTGTCCTGATGCAGATTAAATTTGAAGACAATTAAATTCCTCAATGACGATATTGCATGATGAATAACTATTGCTGCAATTCTCAGGCTTGAGAAAGTGTTTATTAAAATGTACATTGATAATCTGCAGACCCTGGTATGTACTGCTACAGAAAGATTTGATCAGGTGAAGGTAGGTACAAAACGGTAATGATTGTCACCAATGGACCATTGGGATGTTGCTCTTTTCCAAAATGTAGCCTACTGTAACTTAGATAACATGTTTCAAGGTATCAAACCTCTTCCTCAGATTCAAACAGCCATTAGTTATGAGTAGTGATGAGCGAATTTGTTCGGAAAATGATCGCCAAACATAAATTCGGCACAAATATAGCACATTCTGATTCGTGATAGAAAACATGAGCAAAATTTTATAAAATTAGTAAAGATTGGTAACATTCGGTAATAAGTGCGGGAAAATATTTACGTTGCCACAAAAGTATTTTCAGCACTTTTGCAATGATAATGGTGGTTTATAATGAGCGTTTTGAATGTGTTTGATGAGGAAGGGGGTTTACAGAGCTCAAAGGCACGGCGTTCTTGTAAACTTTTTTTTACCTAACTTTATGTGTGCACATTGCAGCTAGCCAATCAGGGCGCAGGAAACATCCACAATGTCCTGACACAACAGCTTGTGTCATTGGCTGCTGCATTCACATGTCCCTCTCCATATAAAGAGTGGACATCTTGTTTAGTGCCATTTTGACACTGTAACAGCGTAGAGAGGCTGCTCCTGACGCTGGCACTGTTAGCAGCAAGATTTTAGCTAGTTAGCTAGGCTGTTGTATATCAGTCAGATAGTGTATCTAGATAGTTTCCAGTGTAGCTGTAAAATTTACCTTCCAGCAGTATTTTTTTTTTTGCCATTACTGAGGTCCACAGACAAACCCAGCAGGGCCCATGTCCTACAAGTGCACTGCTTCTATTGTGCTCCATGCACGAGTATAGTAAATTCTAAATAATATTTTTTCACTAACTAAATGTGAAACAGCCTGTATCCCACCTTGTCATTTACTGCTGTGGTGATTAGTGTTGAGCATTCCGATACCGCAAGTATCGGGCATCGGCCGATACTTGCGGTATCGGAATTCCAATACCGAGTTCCGATATTTTTGTGATATCGGAAATCGGAATCGGAAGTTCCCAGTGTATGGTTCCCAGGGTCTGGAGGAGAGGAGACTCTCCTTCAGGCCCTGGGATCCATATTCATGTAAAAAATAAAGAATTAAAATAAAAAATATGGACATACTCACCCGTCCGGCGGCCCCTGGACCTTACCGCTGTTAACCGGCAGCCTCCATTCCTAAGAATGAGGAGTTTAGGACCTGCGATGACGTCGCGGCTTGTGATTGGTCGCGTGAGCGGTCACATGAGCGGTCAGCTGCGACGTCATCTAAGGTCCTAAACTCCTCATTCTTAGGGACGGAGGCTGCCGGTTAACAGCGGTAAGGTCCAGGGGCCGCCGGATGGGTGAGTATATCCATATTTTTTATTTTAATTCTTTATTTTTTACATGAATATGGATCCCAGGGCCTGAAGGAGAGTTTCCTCTCCTTCAGACCCTGGGAACCATCCAGGATACCTTCCGATACTTGAGTCCCATTGACTTGTATTGGTATCGGGTATCGGCGATATCCGATATTTTTCGGGTATCAGCCGATACTATCCGATACCGATACTTTCAAGTATCGGAAGGTATCACTCAACACTAGTGGTGATATGAAACTGTCTGCAGACCTAACGCACATTAAAAAAATATATACATATAATTTTTCAGTTGCAAAAAGTTAGACAACCCGCCGTATTACACTTTGTCATTTTGTTAGGTTGAAATTAACCCCTTCCCGACCTTTGACACCACGTAGGCATCATGAAAGTCGGTGCCAATCCGACCTGTGAAGCCTATGTGGCGTCATGGAATGATCGCGTCCCTGCAGATCGGGTGAAAGGGTTAACTCCAATTTCACCAGATCTGCAGGGACAGGGGGAGTAGTACTTCAGCCCAGGGGGGGTAGTACTTCACCCCCCCGTGGCTATGATCGCTCTGATTGGCTGTTGAAAGTGAAACAGCCAATCAGAGCGATTTGTAATATTTCACCTATGAAAATGGTGAAATATTACAATCCAGCCATGGCCGATGCTGCAATATCATCGGCCATGGCTGGAAAACCTAATCTGCCCCCCCACCGCAAACCGATCGCCTCCCCAGTCCTCCTTTCTGCCCCGTTCTGTGGTCCGCTCCCCTTCGTCCTCCTGTCCGCTCCCCCGTCCTCCTGTCCGCTCCCCCCATGCTTCGATCACCCCCCCTAATATTTACCGAGCCTCGCAGTGTCCATCCGTCCATCTTCTTCATGGGCACCGCCATCTTCCAAAATGGCGGGCGCATGCGCAGTGCGCCCGCCGAATCTGCCGGCTGGCAGATTCATTCCAGGTACATTTTGATCACTGTGATAAAACCTATCACAGTGATCAAAATAAAAAAAAATAGTAAATGAACCCCCCATTTATCACCCCCATAGGTAGGGACAATAATAAAAATAAAGAAAATATATATATTTTTTTTCTTCCCCCACTAGGGTTAGGGTTAGGGTTAGTGTTAGGGCTAGGGTTAGGGTTAGGGCTAGGGTTAGGGTTAGGATTAGGGTTAGGATTAGGGTTAGAATTAGGGTTAGAACTAGAGTTAGTGTTAGATTAGACTATGTGCACACATGGTGCGGATTTGGCTGTGGATCCGCAGCGGATTGGCAGTTTTCCATCAGGTTTACAGTACCATGTAAACCTACTGAAAACCAAATCCGCTGTGCTCATGGTGCAGAAAATACCGCACAGAAACGCTGTGTTGTATTTTCCGCAGCATGTCAATTCTTTGTGTGGATTCCGTTTTACACCTGCTCCTCAATAGGAATCTGCAGGTGAAATCCGCACAAAAAACACTGGAAATCCGGGGTAAATGCGCAGGTAAAACGCAGTGCCTTTTACCTGCGGATTTTTCAAAAATGGTGTGGAAAAATCTCACACGAATCCGCAATGTGGGCACATAGTCTTAGGGTTAGGGTTGGAATTAGAGTTAAGGTTGGAATTAGGGCTAGGGTTGGAAATAGGGTTAAGATTAGGCTTGTGGTTAGGTTAGGGTTAGTGGTGTGTTGGGGTTAGGGTTGTGGTTAGGGTTGGGATTAGGGTTAGGGTTGGGATTAGGGTTAGGGATGTGTTGGGTTAGGGTTGTGGTTAGGGGTGTGTTGGGGTTAGGGTTATATCTAGAGTTGGGATTAGGGTTTGGGGTGTGTTGGGGTTCGTGTTGGAGTTAGAATTGAGGGGTTTCCACTGTTTAGGCACATCAGGGGTCTCCAAACGCAACATGGCGCCACCATTGATTCCAGCCAATCTTGCGTTCAAAAAGTCAAATGGTGCTCCCTCCCTTCCGAGCCCCGCCGTGCACCCAAACAGTGGTTTACCCCCACATATGGGGTACCAGAATACTCAGAACAAACTGGGCAACAATTATTGGGGTCCAATTTCTCCTGTTACCCTTGCGAAAATAAAAAATTGCTTGCTAAAACATAATTTTAGAGGAATGAAAAATTATTTTTAATTTTCACGGCTCTGCGTTATAAACTTCTGTGAAGCACTTGGGGGTTCAAAGTGCTCACCACACATCTAGATAAGTTCCTTGGGGGGTCTAGTTTCCAAAATGGGGTCACTTGTGGGGGGTTTCTACTCTTTAGGCACATCAGGGGCTCTGCAAATGCAACGTAACACCCGCAGACCATTCCATCACAATCTGCATTTCAAAATGTCACTGCTTCCCTTCCGAGCCCCGATGTGTGCCCAAACAGTGGTTTACCCCCACATGTGGGGTACCAGCGTACTCAGGACAAACTGGACAACAACTATTGGGGTCCAATTTCTCCTGTTACCCTTGTGAAAATAAAACATTGCTTGCTAAAACATCATTTTTGAGGAAAGAAAAATGATTTTTTATTTTCACGGCTCTGCGATGTAAACTTCTGTGAAGCTCTTGGGGGTTAAAAGTGCTCACCACATATCTAGATAAGTTCCTTGGGGGGTCTAGTTTCCAAAATGGGGTCACTTGTTGGGGGTTTCTACTGTTTCTAAGTGCAGCGCCCCAGAGTCCTGGTCGTTGCAGTACTGTGGCTCCGCCACTATGGGGAGCCATGGTGCGTCCGGTGGCACTGAAGGAGTTCATCTGACCAGGTATCACAGACACCAATACATTTCACAGCCGGGCCTCCGGGGGGAGCTAAGGGTTCTATTCATTAGGCCACTCCCCACCATAGTGGGTAAACTGGGGGTCAGGCAGGAAGTTAGAGGAGAAGGCTGACTGGATTGAACGAAGCAACACCTTGTGGCAGAGGGTGTTGTGGAGGAAGAGACAGTAGAGTCTCTGTCAGGGGTGGGATCCTGACAGAGGCTTGGCATTAGAAAGAACGTAACGGGACCGTGCCTGCTCAGCATAGCGGCGGTGCCCAAGAAAGGACTAGAAGCGAGATAGATTGTGCTGAGTGAGAAACGAGATCAAGCAAAAAGGAGAATACCAGTAGGGGTCATGCTGTAGGACCGGAGCAACATCCTACTGAGGCGCATTACCGGTGGCCGGAACGCCGAGGGAGTGGAATAGCATACAGCTTCAAGCCATACTCCAAACAGCGGCAGGGCAGTCAGTTTAAGGCGGGCTGTCTACCACTTATCACCTATGAAGTCTTGGGGGGCAATTGCGGGAGAGGAGCGTCTCTAGGGTCCCGGAAGAACTCCAGGCCTACCTGACAAACGGGTGCCGTTCCAACCTGAATAACAGGGAGGGATGGAATACGAGAAGAACAACAGTGAATCGATTTGTGAGGGAACTTAAGAAACAGACACAACAGTTGTGGGGTACTTTCCGTGAGCACAGCAGGGAAGGACTACAACACCTAGCGCTAAGAAGGAGGGCACTGATTTCCACCTGTGAGGAGAACTCTGGAGGTGCCATCGGATCAACCGGACTTGCGCAGCCTGGTGGACCGTATTCTGGACTGCGGACTGAGAGATCTCCAGTAAAGAGGTAAAGAGACTGCAACCTGGTGTCCTCGTTATTTACCGTGACTTGCACCCCACAACTGCACCGCTACACCACCGTTACTGCACCATCATCATCTCTTATTCTACCGGACGTCCCCCACTGACAGACAGGGCCACGGACCGGGTCTAGCCACCGTGACAACCCCAGGACTGAGACTCAGAGGCCCGGCTCCGGGAACCCCTCGGCCCTGCGGCGGTGTGGGGGCGCTCCAACTTGGCGTCACGAACAGGATCTACTTAAGCCTGAAGAATCAGGTCATGTGTGCCTTGGAACTGTGACTTATTGTGCTTGGACTGTACTTTATTGCAAAGACTGTGGATTGCCACTTGCCGCCAAGAGTTCGCGCCAAAATCCGCCGCCATTGCAGCGCAGGAGAAGAGAAGGGGCGTGGAGTAGGCGTAAACAAGCTGGAGAGCGCGAAAGACAATGGCCGCCCAGTCTAAACATTTCTTGGTCCTGAGGACGTGTCCGTCAACAGCCGAGGTCCGCCTCCTAATCCTGTTTGGAGGGTGGAGACCATGGAGACGAGGCCGCCCACGAAAGAGACCGCGGGAAGAGGACATTGGAGAAGAGGCCAAGATGGCGACACCAGGAGCACCGCGTGGGGCTGACCCGATCCGGCTTGAGGCTGCGCAACCCGACACAGCCCCAGAAACGCCAACGCTGCGGGGTCTGACCCTTGCGGAGCCACCGATGGGCCGACCCCCTTTGCCGTTGTCGGAAGAGTGTGCGGCTGCAGCCGAGGCCCGACAGCTAGCACGCCGACTGGAGGGTGAGGCCCGCGTGCTTACTCGGCTGGGTCAACCAACGGAGATCCGCTTGTCCCCAGTGTCCCCTGCTCCTTCCCACCTGGCCGCGGCTGAAGGTACGCTACAGATGCCGGGCCTGAAGATCATGCCGGACGCCGAACATCTACGGCGCCTGACGGCAGCGTGGCGGAACCGGCCCCGGCCTGCAGAGCAGATTGATCTGGTTAGCGCTCCGGAGATCCCGCCATCACACTGGGGTGTGGTAATCTCATTCAACCCCCGATATGGACGCGGGGTTATCCAGGAAATTGGGGAGCCACTGCAAATCCACGTGGAACGGGAAGAAGTGGAGCCCTGCAGCGGAAGATTTCCCCGCGACCTGGAGCCAGGTGATGCGGTGACGTACACCCGATGGAGGAGGGCAACGGGAGAAGCTGGCTGGATGGCGCGAGGCGTACAGCGGTGCACTGCCTTCCAGGCTGCGGCCGGAACACCGGAAGAGGGTGACTCCGTGGGGAAAGCAGCGGAGCCCGGCCCCGCGGAACCACGAGAAGCCCGACCTCGCCGTGCCCCGGAGGGACGTGTGCGCCTGCCAGTGAGAAGGGCTTCCCGGCGAGGGATCTTATCACTGCTGGGATCGGAACCGTGTCCTGGCTCACCAGTGCGATCCGTTGGCCTGGTAAGGCCAGATCGGAGGCCATCCGGTTCCCCAAAGAACGAGTAAGCATGATTGCTCTATTAATATGTATATAGTTTTAACTGGATGTTTCCTGTGTTCTGCTAGGCCCGTTCAGGGTAAACTCTTAAAGGGATCCCTTTGTTGACCCGGGATCCCTATTGTTTGTTTTTGTTACCAAAAGTTTTGCACAAGTTTTAAAAACTGAGAAATCATGAACAGTGCATGATCCAAACTTTCTTGTAAATAGTTTGCACCTTATTAAAGGCGCTTCCTACTGGTTTTATTTAAAGACTCTTTGCGAAGATACCGTTCTGGAACCTTTGCCGAATAAAGACTGGTAGGCTGAGAAGACGAGCTACCTCAGAAAGACTTGATCCTCTCTTAAAGGGGATGTATAACAGCGTACTTATGAGTGATACTGTTTTAGAACAGTAATGTGAAAGTAAAATGATAATGTTGACATGTAAGAGTTATGTGTATTGAAATGGTTAAACTGTAAAGAGAAATGTTGATGATGTTCCTTAGAAGAAAGTGTGTGAGCTAGAAGGAAGATGCAGTGGGCCCGTAGGGGTAGACAGAATGTCCTGCATAGTTGGAAGAAAGAAAGTAGTAATGAAGATTGATGATACAAGGAAATAGTTAATAATGTTGATAAGGTAATGGGGATAGAAGGTAGACCCTGAGTCCTCCATAGAAAGTTTAGAAGAGTTAATAATGTGTTACCGAGGACAGAGAGTGAACCCGTCGGGGTTAGTGAGTGAGTCCTAATAGGAGCCAAGTAGAGCCGGCTCCATGTTCTCTAATTGAAAGGAATGTTATGTCTATACCATGTATAGTAGAGAAAGGCAGTAGGCCCTGGCTGAACGGGGCGGTCCTGTAAAAGAAAGGAGAGGCAGTAGGTCTGGTGCCATAGGGACAGGTGGTCCTGCAGGTTCAAAGTAGGAGAATGAAAAGTTAACTTGCCCTGTAATGTGATTATGGGAAGGCTTTTAGTGAGCTAGGAGTGTATGTTCATTGAAGGCAATGTTAAATTATTGTTCATTAAATTGCACTTAGTAGAATACCCGGTTGGGTAATGAGAGTTAATTGTAGCCTGTTGCTATGATATTTAATTATGTTTGTAACGTTCAAGTGTCCTTACCTCCCATAAAGGGAAGCCTGTTCAAGTATACTTATTGTTATTGCACTCAACAAAATTGTATGTCTTTTTGCTAACTTGTATTGTTGTTTTCTTCCCAGTCCCGGAGTACTGTGTTTAACCAGGGGGGAGTGCAGCGCCCCAGAGTCCTGGTCGTTGCAGTACTGTGGCTCCGCCACTATGGGGAGCCATGGTGCGTCCGGTGGCACTGAAGGAGTTCATCTGACCAGGTATCACAGACACCAATACATTTCACAGCCGGGCCTCCGGGGGGAGCTAAGGGTTCTATTCATTAGGCCACTCCCCACCATAGTGGGTAAACTGGGGGTCAGGCAGGAAGTTAGAGGAGAAGGCTGACTGGATTGAACGAAGCAACACCTTGTAGCAGAGGGTGTTGTGGAGGAAGAGACAGTAGAGTCTCTGTCAGGGGTGGGATCCTGACAGAGGCTTGGCATTAGAAAGAACGTAACGGGACCGTGCCTGCTCAGCATAGTGGCGGTGCCCAAGAAAGGACTAGAAGCGAGATAGATTGTGCTGAGTGAGAAACGAGATCAAGCAAAAAGGAGAATACCAGTAGGGGTCATGCTGTAGGACCGGAGCAACATCCTACTGAGGCGCATTACCGGTGGCCGGAATGCCGAGGGAGTGGAGTAGCATACAGCTTCAAGCCATACTCCAAACAGCGGCAGGGCAGTCAGTTTAAGGCGGGCTGTCTACCACTTATCACCTATGAAGTCTTGGGGGGCAATTGCGGGAGAGGGGCGTCTCTAGGGTCCCGGAAGAACTCCAGGCCTACCTGACAAACAGGTGCCGTTCCAACCTGAATAACAGGGAGGGATGGAATACGAGAAGAACAACAGTGAATCGATTTGTGAGGGAACTTAAGAAACAGACACAACAGTTGTGGGGTACTTTCCGTGAGCACAGCAGGGAAGGACTACAACACCTAGCGCTAAGAAGGAGGGCACTGATTTCCACCTGTGAGGAGAACTCTGGAGGTGCCATCGGATCAACCTGACTTGCGCAGCCTGGTGGACCGTATTCTGGACTGCGGACTGAGAGATCTCCAGTAAAGAGGTAAAGAGACTGCAACCTGGTGTCCTCGTTATTTACCGTGACTTGCACCCCACAACTGCACCGCTACACCACCGTTACTGCACCATCATCATCTCTTATTCTACCGGACGTCCCCCACTGACAGACAGGGCCACGGACCGGGTCTAGCCACCGTGACAACCCCAGGACTGAGACTCAGAGGCCCGGCTCCGGGTACCCCTCGGCCCTGCGGCGGTGTGGGGGCGCTCCATAGGCACATCAGGGGCTCTGCAAACATAAAATGATGCCCGCAGACCATTCCATCAAAGTCTGCATTCCAAAACGTCACTACTTCCCTTCCGAGCCCCGGCATGTGCCCAAACAGTGGTTTACCCCCACATATGGGGTATCAGCGTACTCAGGAGAAACTGGACAACAACTCTTGTGGTCAAATTTCTCCTGTTACCCTTGGGAAAATTAAAAAATTCTGGGCTAAAAAAATATTTTTGAGGAAAGAAAACACATTTATTATTTTCACGGCTCTGCGTTATAAACTTCTGTGAAGCACTTGGGGGTTCAAAGTGCTCACCACACATCTAGATAAGTTCCCTTGGGGGTCTAGTTTCCAAAATGGGGTCACTTGTGGGGAGTTTCTACTGTTTAGGCACATCAGGGGCTCTGCAAACGCAACGTGATGCCCACAGAGCATTCCATCAAAGTCTGCATTTCAAAATGTCACTACTTCCCTTCCTAACCCCGACGTGTGCCCAAACAGTGGTTTACCCCCACAAATGGGGTATCAGCATACTCAGGAGAAACTGGAAAACAACTTTTGGGGTCCAATTTCTCCTGTTACCCTTGGTAAAATAAAAAATTGTGGGATAAAAAATCATTTTTGAGAAAAGAAAAGTTATTTTATATTTTCATGGCTCTGCGTTATAAACTTCTGTGAAGCACTTGGGGGTTCAAAGTGCTCACCACACATCTAGATTAGTTCCTTGGGAGGTCTAGTTTCCAAAATGGGGTCACTTGTGGGGGAGCTCCAATGTTTAGGCACACAGGGGCTCTCCAAACGCGACATGGTGTCCGCTAATGATTGGAGCTAATTTTCCATTCAAAAAGCCAAATGGCATGCCTTCCCTTCCGAGCCCTGTCGTGCGCCCAAACAGTGGTTTACCCCCACATATGGGGTGTCATCGTACTCAGGACAAACTGGACAACAACATTTAGGGTCCAATTTCTCCTGTTACCCTTGGGAAATTAAAAAATTCTGGGCTAAAAATCATTTTTGAGGAAAGAAAAAATATGTTTTATTTTCATGCTTCTGCGTTATAAACTTCTGTGAAGCACCTGGGGGTTTAAAGTGCTCACTATGCATCTAGATAAGTTCCTTGGGGGGTCTAGTTTCCAAAATGGGGTCACTTGTAGGGGAGCTCCAAAGTTTAGGCACACAGGGCTCTCCAAACGCGACATGGTGTCGGCTAACGATTGGAGCTAATTTTCCATTCAAAAAGTCAAATGGCGCGCCTTCCCTTCCGAGCCTTGCCGTGCACCCAAACAGTAGTCTACCTCCACATGTGAGGTATCGGTGTACTCAGGAGAAATTGCCCAACAAATTTTAGGATCCATTTTATCCTGCTGCCCATGTGAAAATGAAAAAATTGAGGCTAAAATAATTTTTTTGTGAAAAAAAAGTACTTTTCATTTTTACGGATCAATTTGTGAAGCACCTGGGAGTTTAAAGTGCTCACTATGCTTCTAGATAAGTTCCTTGGGGGTCTAGTTTCCAAAATGGGGTCACTTGTGGGGGAGCTCCAATGTTTAGGCACACGGGGGCTCTCCAAACGCGACATGGTGTCCGCTAAAGATTGGAGCCAATTTTTCATTCAAAAAGTCAAATGGCGCTCCTTCCCTTCCGAGACCTACCGTGCGCCCAAACAGTGGTTTACCCCCACATATGAGGTATCATCGTACTCAGGACAAATTGGACAACAATGTTCGTGGTCCAGTTTCTCCTTTTACCCTTGGGAAAACAAAAATTGTTGCTAAAAGATCATTTTTGTGACTAAAAAGTTAAATGTTCATTTTTTCATTCCATGTTGCTTCTGCTGCTGTGAAACACCTGAAGGGTTAATAAACTTCTTGAATGTGGTTTTGAGCACCTTGAGGGGTGCAGTTTTTAGAATGGTGTCACTTTTGGGTATTTTCAGCCATATAGAACCCTCAAACTGACTTCAAATGTGAGGTGGTCCCTAAAAAAAATGGTTTTGTAAATTTTGTTGTAAAAATGAGAAATCACTGGTCAAATTTTAACCCTTATAACTTCCTAGCAAAACAAAATTTTGTTTCCAAAATTGTGCTGATGTAAAGTAGACATGTGGGAAATGTTATTTATTAACTATTTTGTGTCACATAACTCTCTGGTTTAACAGAATAAAAATTCAAAATGTGAAAAATGCGAAATTTTCAAAATTTTCACCAAATTTCCGTTTTTTTCACAAATAAACTCAGAAATTATTGACCTAAATTTACCACTAACATGAAGCCCAATATGTCACGAAAAAACAATGTCAGAACCACTAGGATCCGTTGAAGCGTTCCTGAGTTATTACCTCATAAAGGGACACTGGTCAGAATTGCAAAAAACGGCCAGGTCATTAAGGTCAAAATAGGCTGGGTCATGAAGGGGTTAATCTGTCTGCAGATCTCAAGTGCATAACCTCAAAAATTTTTCTGTTGCTAAACGTCATACAGTAGGGGACCTGACTTTAAAATAGTTTGTAGCAGCGAGTATGTTATAGAGGCCTGATCCAGAGGCCACCAAAAAATGTTTCTGTTCCTAGTATCATACAGTAAGGGACCTGACTTTAAAATAGTTTGTAGCATCTAGTGTGTTATAGAGGCCTGATCCATAGTCCACCAAAAAATGATTGTGCTCTTCACATCATACAGTAGGGGACATCTGACTTTAAAATTGTTTGTAGCATATCTTCTTTGTCATACAGGCCTCATCCATACTCAAACAATTCTTTCTTCTGTGACTAACACGATACAACATGCCATATTTCCCTTTGGAATTTACTGCCGCTCAAATTCAGCTGTGGTTGATGCTGCTCAAACAGATGGTCATCAACAGATTAGGAAACTGAAAGACTCCATGGATAGAAGGCTTATGACTAGTGTTGAGCATTCCGATACTGCAAATATCGGGTGTCGGCCGATATTCGTTGTATCGGAATTCCGATACCGAGTTCCGATATTTCTGCGATATCGGAAATTGGAATCGGAAGTCCCCACAGTGCAAAAATCACTATAATGGAGTGTGGGCGGTGCGTGGGCGGAGACTTCGTGTCTCTGTGCGGGCGGGGTCTGTGCGAGTGTGCGTGCCTGCTGGGGGGTCTGTGCGGCCTCTCCGGGGTCTGTACGGCCTGCCGGGGGGTCTGTGCGGCCTCTCCGGGGTCTGTACAGCCTGCCGGGGGGTCTGTGTGGCCTCTCCGGGGTCTGTACGGCCTGCCGGGGGGTCTGTGCGGCCTCTCCAGGGTCTGCACGGCCTGCCGGGGGGTCTGTGCGGCCTCTCTGGGGTCTGTACGGCCTGCCGGGGGGTCTGTGCGGCCTCTCCGGGGTCTGTACGGCCTGCCGGGGGGTCTGTGCGGCCTCTCTGGGGTCTGTACGGCCTGCCGGGGGGTCTGTGCGGCCTCTCTGGGGTCTGTATGGCCTGCCGGGGGGGTCTGTGTGGACTGCCGGGGGTCTTTGTGTCTGTGCAGGCATCATCCGATGGGACTACAAGTCCCATCGGACGATGCCTGCTACACTGACAGTGATTGACACATTAGCCAATGATGGGACAGCAGTAGTCCCATCATCCGGCTAATGTGTTGAATGTAAAAAAAAAAAAATACTCCATACATGCTACATACATACATGCATGCTACATACATACATACATGCTACATACATGCTTCATACATGCTACATACATGCTACATACATGCTACATGCTACATGCATGCTACATGCATGCTACATACATGCTACATACATGCTACATACATACATACATGCTACATACATGCTACATACTACATACATACATTCTACATACATATATACATGCTACATACGTGCTACATACATACTATATACATACATACATGCTACATACATACATACTGCATACATGCTACATACTACATACATACATGCTACATACATACTACATGCTACATACATGCTACATACTACATACATACATGCTATATACATGCTACATACTACATACATACTACATACATACATGCTACATACATACTACATGCTACATACATGCTACATACTACATACATACTACATGCATGCTACATACATGCTACATACATACATACTACATACATGCTACATACATACTGCATACATCCATCCATACATACTACATACATGCTACATACATACATACATATTACATACATACATACATACATACATACTACATACATGCTACATACATACATACATACTACATACATGCTACATACATACTACATGCATACATACTGCATACATACATGCATACAATACATACATATAGACATACAGTACATTAAACATAGATTACATACTCACCATTACTTGTCACTTTGTTCCCCGAAGCCAGTGTCATCTGTAAAAAAATATGAAAAAAACAAACAACCAATATACTCCCTGTCCGCAGAAATCCACGAGAGTTCAAAGTGTCACTTTATGGCAATTGCTGCCTGGGAAAATTTGTCAGCCAGCAATGCCATAAAGTGAGACTAGGGACTTTTTTTTTACAGCGGCGGAGGAATACAGGGGCGGAAGGATACCTTCCTCTCGTCATTGTGTTCCTGGGGCCCCTGGAGAGCGGTTGCAACAGCTGTTGCTGCTGCTCTCCACGGGAGATCGTCGTGGGACACTCGTGGATTTCTGCGGACAGGGAGTATATTGGTTGTTTGTTTTTTTCACATTTTTTACAGATGACACTGGCTTCGGGGAACAAAGTGACAAGTAATGGTGAGTGTGTAATCTATGTTTAATGTACTGTATGTCTGTATGTATGTACTGTATGTATGTATGTATGCAGTATGTATGCATGTAGTATGTATGTAGCATGTATGTAGTATGTATGGATGTATGTAGTATGTATGTAGTATGTATGGATGCATATATGCAGTATGTATGTAGCATGTATGTATGTAGTATGTAGCATGTATGTATGTATGTAGCATGTATGTATGTATGTATGTAGCATGTATGTATGTAGCATGTACAGTATGTATGTAGCATGTATGTATGTAGAATGTATGTATGTATGTAGCATGTATGTATGTATGTATGTAGCATGTATGTATGTATGTAGCATGTATGTATGTATGTAGCATGTATGTATGTATGTATGTAGCATGTATGGAGTATTTTTTTTTTTCATTCAACACATTAGCCGGTTGATGGGACTACTACTGTCCCATCATTGGCTAATGTGTCAATCACTGTCAGTGTAGCAGGCATAGCCCGTTGGGACTTGTAGTCCCATTGGACGATGCCCGCACTGAGACCCCCGCATGATGCACTGAGACCCCCCCACGCCGCAGAGACCCCCCCACGCCGCAGAGACCCCCCAGCACACCGCAAAGACCCCCCCAGGCCGCAGAGACACACCCCCCTCGCCACACAGAGACCCCCCCGCATTGAGCCCCGGCACACCGCATAGAGCCGGGGCAGCCCGGATACAGCGCCGCTGCCGCATAGAATTAGATCCCTGGCAGGCCCGCACAGACCCCGCCCGCACACACAGACACTCACAGTGTCCGCCCACGCACCGCCCACACTCTTCCCCCCTCCAGAACAGCATATAGAAGGACAGAAAGGGCTGATTTACGTTCTGATATTTGTGTCCCATTCACTTGTATTGGTATCGGGTATCGGTATCGGCGATATCCGATATTTTTTGGATATCGGCCGATCCAATCCGATACCGATACTTTTGAATATCGGAAGGTATCGCTCAACACTACTTATGACTGTTACTAAAAAGAACATGAGGCTATAGTAGTTTTTATATATATTTTTTAAATGTCAGAAATTTATTTTGTCAGGTGAACAGGTGAAAACAGTACTGCAGTCCCAGTACTGCAGCACAGTCAGTTACCTCTAACACTTGGTTGCTCCCAACACTGGAATGGCATCCTCCAAATATACCACACACCACGCTTCAGTTCCAACGTTAACAAACTTTTTAATAAAGATGGGGTAGATGACGAAAATGAAGTAAAGGGGGTAACAATTCCCTAACTGTCCCTATGCATAAATGCTCTGCTTCAGCAGCTCCCATCCTGTTCCGGGGAGCAAACAATCCTTTACTGGGCACTCACAGAGTCCTACTGCCCGTTCCAGCTGCCCAGTAGTCCTTTGGCAGTACTTTCTCCCCTCCAGTAGTGATGTGTCGTTCGCAAATGAGCTGACACAAAGAGCCGGCTCCCTGCTGTGAACGATGGGAGCCGGCACGCCAGTGAGAGCCACTAAAATTCCTGAATGGCTCTCACTGGGCGTAAAATCCTGGACTTCAGGAGGCGTAACTCCGCCCACCTGAGCAAAACCCCGCCCACTCTTCAATTTAATTGGCTCTAAGAAGTGGGCGGAGGTTCTGCGGTAGGTGGGCGGAGTTTCGGACGCCCGAACAGATATTCAATAGGGATCCATTTAGGATCCAAAAAGAGCCGTTTTGTGAGCCAAAAGAGCCGGCTCTTTTTGGTGAGCGGAGCCATGAGAGCCGGATCACCAAAAAGAGCCGGACTGCCCATCACTACCCTCCAGGGGTATATTATGCTCACATCAGAGGAGCACATCCTGCCATGGCCAAGCCTGGCTGGGCTCTGCTCCTGATGCAGGTACTTCCTGCTTCATTGAGGCTGCAAGTCCAGCCCCCCAGTTAACTCTTACTATTGCTAACTCTAGCATGTGCCATACAATGTAGTCTTTACAATAACAGGCAGGCAAATAGAGCACATCACATTGGTAGAACATCAATATATTAATACTAGCTGGCAGCCCAATTCTAATGCATCGGGTATTCTAGAATATGTATGTAGTTTATTTATGAAGATTTTAGAATAATACATTGAATACACAGGATTTGGCCGGCCGCGACCAATTAGCGAAGCGTGGTTCAAATCCCGAGCCAATTCGCGGCCGGACTGTGCCTGTCGCTGATTGTTCGCAGCCGGCCATGTAGTATATAACAGCCCACGTAGTAAATAGCACAGCCACGTAGTATATTGCACAGCCACGTAGTATATAGCACCGCCACGTAGTATATAGCACAGCCACGTAGTATATAGCACAGCCCACGGAGTATACAGCACAGCCATGTAGTATATAGCACAGCCCACGGAGTGTATAACAGCCCACATAGCATATAACACAGCCACATAGTTTATAGCAGCCCATGTAGCATATAACACAGCTCACATAGTATATAACAGCCCACGCACACAGTATATAACACAGCCCACGTAGGGTATAACACAGCCCACGTAGTGTATAATACAGGCCACGTAGTGTATAACACAGGCCACGTAGTGTATAACACAGCCCACGTAGTGTATAACACAGCCCACGTAGTGTATAACACAGCCCACGTAGTGTATAACACAGCCCATGTAGTGTATAACACAGGCCACGTAGTGTATAACACAGGCCACGTAGTGTATAACACAGCCCACGCAGTATATTGCACAGCCCACGCAGTATATAGCACAGCCCATGTAGTATATTACACAGCCCACGCAGTATATAGCACAGCCCACGCAGTATATAGCACAGCCCATGCAGTATATAGCACAGCCCAAGCATTATATTACACAGCCCACGTAGTATATTGCACAGCCTACGTAGTATATAGCACAGCGCATGCAGTATATTGCACAGCCCACGCAGTATATTGCACAGCCCACGTAGTATATTGCACAGCCCACGTAGTACATTGCACAGCCCACGTACTATATTGCACAGCCACGTAGTACTCTCTGGTTTAGGGGAACTAGTGGGATCCGTTGAAGCGTTCCGGAGTTATCACCACATAAAATGACTCTAGTTAGAATTGTAAAATTTGGCCTGGTCATGAAGGTGAAAAGAGTCTTGGGGAAAAGGGTTAAAGATGCACTCCCAGCCACATTTTTATTCCATTAACCATTTTATACGTGTATATAATGTAGAGCCAGAGCATTAAAATACTCAAATACTTACACATTGCTTTCTTCCTAGTATTCTAGTCCATTCCATTCCCACATAGGTGCTCCTTTTTTTGGCAGATTGCACAGTGACCGCTGTGTGGACAGAGCTGTTTTCCTCAATGTAAACCTACAGAGCTTCAAATCAACGCTCCATAGACTTACACTGATAAAGCAATTTATGGTGCACATATAACCCACTGCTTGATCTGGTGAACCTGCTTTCAGGTGATGTGACCCAGGAAGGGGCCAGAGAAAGGGATGCAATGATCGTGGTCGCAGATGTCGCAACCGCGCCCGTGTGGGTTGTGATGGCAGATATATTGTTTTACCTCCTTCATTTTTTCTACACTCCTTGACAAAGCCACCTGGCGAAACATACTTTGGAGTCATGGAGTGCTCTGATTTGGTTCTATTCCCTATTGTATGGTATGTTTATACTATGATATCTGGTGCCTGTTTAATCTAATTTGTAAAATGTATATTTAATTACACAAGTGTATATATTTACCTAAATCTATGTATTTTGGGATATGTGCATTTCTTATACTCACTTCCTATTACGTTTCCCCGTGATATACCCTGTGCATGATCTGCATATTATATTTTAATAGTTCTATGTCTTATGCATTATTGAGCATCATTTAGATGTTGTGTTTATGGGTAGTATGATAGGATTCTATGTAGACAGGAGTACGGGAGTACGGAGGAGATAGAGGCAGAGCTCCTCCTCACTCTCCAATCTAGATCTTATCAGTAGCATCTTCTCTCTCCTATCTGAGCATAAACTTATGACAGACATAACCCTTATAAGTCATACCTGTACTATATAAATCTCTCATTCTCCGGTGCAAAAAAATTATGTTTAATCTCATTTACTAGTTAGGGTGCTCTTTAGAGTGGCTAAGCAGCTTTAGTGCACCCCCTAAATTTAGATATCCTCACCTCCCTCGCTGGTGATGAATATCGCTGGCTTGCCCACATGCCAGCACTGTCTCAAGAGAAAGATGATGCCAGTTCTCACCCACTGTCAATGTTCCTAGATTGGAGCATGTGCGCACACAAATCTTGCCTCTGTAATGAAGCCGCTCTACTACTACTGTGCAGCTGAGAGTTGTGCGTGTATGCTCTGACAACAAATTAGTCATGATTGTTCATTTGCGGCAGCAAGAGTGGGAGATCACATCATGTGACTACAAATATGCGATTTTTGAATACTTCCATCCACATTCAGACTAGCCGTGAGTGGTTTCGCTTAATACTAGTGAATTGACTGAGGCCACAGTCGTCTAGTTGGAATGTGGCTTGAAATATGCAAATCACATACTTGTGGTCATGTGACCACCCACTCTCACCAGCAATAATGGAGTCATAACAGTGTGCGCTGCACACTGGAATCACAAGTTTCAGTCACATAGATTGACTACAGACTTTCCTCACAAACCTGGATAACCCATTTAATACACATTTTTTGCTGAACACCACAGAAAATTGTGGCAGATAACTGGAGAAATGTCATTAATACATTAATATAAAAAACGGTATACTAACGCTATCTCCTTTGTTTCAGACTACTCCAATCAAAACATATGAGGTAAAGATTATTGTAATACTTAATTACCTCTTTCAGATTCATTTCTCTTTTATAATACAGTATAACGCTAAGATAATATTACATCAGTGCTCCTTTTATCCATCGGCTATTCCTGGTATTGTGGCTATGTCTTATTCGCTGTCATGGACCTGAGCTTCAATACCAGACACAGAAAATTAACTTTTTTTTTTAAATTTCATGCAATTAATTTCACCTCTTTAAGGCTACAGTCACACGTTCAGTATTTAGTCAGTATTTTACCTCAGTATTTGTAAGCCAAAACCAGGAATGGGTGATAAATACAGAAGTGGTGACTTGTTTCTATTCTACTTTTCTCCTGATAGTTCGACTCCTGATTTTGGCTACAAATACTGAGGTAAAAAAACTGACCAAATACTGAACGTGTGGACGAGGCCTAATATTTACTCTTCTTCAGTTGTTTAAGAGAGAGCATAGGGCTGAGGCTACACGGCGACACTTAGTGAACCATAACAAGCATGTCACAAAAAATCCACCCTGGTTTGGATTTTTTACAAACTGGGTCACTATACCCTAGTTGCTCTAATGCACCCATACACTTGCATTGTGGCTAAAGTCGCTGTGTAGTCTTATCCTTATTGTTCCTTCTATTCTCCTTCCTTTGTTGTGAAGCTGAAACTAAACTTTGTCATTTGTTTTGCTTTGCAGACAAGTGCATATTTTCTCAGCAAGATATCACATGAGGTAAATGTTATCATTCACTACTTTTTCCTGGGTGATATAAAGCTTGTGAGGGCGTGAAGATTTATAGAAGTCACATTTTTAACCCCTTACTGACCTCGGACGGGATAGTACGTCCGAGGTCAGCTCCCCTGCTTTGATGCAGGGCTCCGCGTTGAGCCCGCATCAAAGCCGGGACATGTCAGCTGTTTTGAACAGCTGACATGTGCCCGCAATAGCGGCGGGTGAAATCGCAGACAGCGGCATTTAACTAGCGCATCCGGCCGGGCGGCCGGAAATGAGCGCATCGCCGACCCCCATCACATGATCGGAGGTCGGCTATGCTTCTCCATTGTAACCATAGAGGTCCTTGAGAACTCTATGGTTACTGATCCCCGGCAGCTGTGAGCGCCACCCTGTGGTCGGCGCTCACAGCACACCTGATTTTCTGCTGCGTAGCAGCGAACAGCAGATCGCTGCTATGTAGCAGAGGCGATCGTGCTGTGCCTGCTTCTAGCCTCCCATGGAGGCTATTGAAGCATGGCAAAAGTAAAAAAAAAAGTTAAAAAAAATGTGAAAAAAATAAAAAAAATATAAAAGTTTAAATCACCCCCCTTTCGCGCCAATCAAAATAAATCAATAAAAAAAATCAAACCTACACATATTTGGTATCGCCACGTTCAGAATCGCCCGATCTATCAATAAAAAAAAGCATTAACCTGATCGCTAAATGGCGTAATGAGAAAAAAAATCGAAACGCCAGAATTACGTTTTTTTGGTCGCTGCAACACTGCATTAAAATGCAATAACGGGCGATCAAAAGAACGTATCTGCACTGAATTGGAATCATTAAAAACGCCAGCTCGGCATGCAAAAAATAAGCCCTCAACCGACCCCAGATCATGAAAAATGGAGACGCTACGAGTATCGGAAAATGGCGCAATTTTATTATTTTTTTTTTATTTATTTTTTTTAGCAAAGTTTGGAATTTTTTTTCACCACTTAGATAAAAAATAATCTAGTCATGTTAGGTGTCTATGAACTCGTAGTGACCTGGAGAATCATAATCGCAGGTCAGTTTTAGCATTTAGTAAACCTAGCAAAAAAGCCAAGCAAAAAACAAGCGTGGGATTGCACTTTTTTTGCAATTTCACCGCACTTGGAATTTTTTTCCCCATTTTCTAGTACACGACATGGTAAAACCAATGATGTTGTTCAAAAGTACAACTCGTCCCGCAAAAAATAAGCCCTCACATGGCCAAATTGACGGAAAAATAAAAAAGTTATGGCTCTGGGAAGAAGGGGAGTGAAAAACGATCACGGAAAAACGAAAAATCCCAAGGTCATGAAGGGGTTAAAATTATTTCATATGAAACTCAATTTCAAGTTTATGGCTTCAAGTTTATGACAAGTTGTAACTATACATTTATACTTCTTATAAATTTGGGTATGATTTTGCAAAGAAATTATTTCTTCTACATTAGCTAACCATTTTTTACACAAACTTTTTTACACATACTTTATAATTTATTTTGCTGAAATGAATGGTCACGCATAAAAGAAAATTGTTAAGTGGATTTAACTACCCTTGAGGATAATTTTCTTTTTTTTTTTTCTTTTTACTTAACTGCATGCAGTTGTGGCAAAAAAACACATTTTTTTGTATTTGGTTCCCATTAAAAATGTTGCAGTGCTTGTCTTCTATAGCAAATGTGTTGCACTGTCTTCTTCTGGCTGTAGAATGAGGTAACTGAGAATTCATCAATGAACCTGTTCTGTCCGTCTGACCAGAGTGTTTGTATCTATTTTTGTCTTTTTCTCAGCACATATCAGCTGATTTAAGATCACAGACCATGTATAAGTTCAACTTGCAAGGAAATAAAAATGCTGTAAAATGGTTTTGATTTAAATCCAATTGCAAAACTTATTTTTTAGCCGAAATACATGTTTTTAAGTAAAAAAAAAAATGTCTCCGAAGGTGGAGAACTTCTGTAAGGCCGTGATCACATTAGCGATGATTCTCTCATGCGAGAATCTGCTCAATTATGTGTGAGGCAGTGACCCCTGTTACAGCTAGGGGCGCTGTTTGTACTCCCCAGGATGCACACAGAGGGGTAGTGAGGCCATGAGGGGGCGTTGTGGTCGCAGGTGTGGCTGTGATTACAAGCACTGTAGTTTGAGGAGACTCAGGTGTATCAAGGCCAGAGTGATGCCTGACAACCCACAGCATACACAGTGGTGCTGTTGTCCATGATGACTGGTCACAGATGTGGACAGGTCTTGTGCCCGGAGTTGAACCGGTGGTAGACTGTCCTGTGCCCGAAGGAAGGACTGGCATGTGTCACAGCTGCAGACAGGAGGATATCAAGGTCTGTGTACGGCTGTGAGTAGAGACTGTGATACAGCGGTGCAGGACACCCATGCAACTAGTCACAGGAGGACTAGCATGTGTAGTGACTGCAATATGAAGGATGCTGTTATATGAACTGGTGCGAATTGAACACTGGAGTTATGTGCACTGAAGTTATATGCTTGGAACCTTTTCTGTGTGAAGATAACGCATTAAAGAGACTTTTATGTTTGAACTTTGTGGGCCACTGCCTCTTCACTGCTACCAGTGCCTTACATATGCTAATGACACTCGGCTCCAGCTCTGTCAGATTTTGATATGAGTGTCATCTTGTGTGATTTGATGAATCAGAGCACAGGTGCGGAGAAGACGGAGAACTTAATTTCTCCATCTTCTCCATTGTCTGAGCCCACAGACAATGGACTGCACTTGGATCATATGGGAGTGCAGTCCGATGTTTCACACGCACCCATAGACTCGTATTGATGCGCGTGATCCGATTCTTGGATGCACTCGTAGCATTCTGCAATTGTTTTTTGTAATGCAGAATCGGCAGGAGAAAAAAATCGCAGATCTGTACTTCCCCATAGTATAATATTGGTATGAGAAAGCTATCTATCAGATCGCAATCAGCCGTGTTATACGCTCATGTGAGTGAGTCCAAGGCTGAGTTCATATCAGTGCAAGAGGAATAATTTTTTTCTGGTAAAATGACAATGACCATGACTTGGCTGAGTGTGCATGTGTTTTGTTCGGCAGTGACTTTCTCTCCCATGGAAACAAAAGGATCGGACAATTGAGTCAGGAGGTCCCATACACATTAAATGGTCAACTCATCCTGCCAATATTGGTGGGTTTAGCTGACTTGTATCTAATGTTTATGGAGGCTTTAACTTGTCTACATAATCGTATAAATTTCACTGAAAAAGAATCATTCATCCAACCAACCAAAGACATAAAACACCCTAGTCTTCTTTAACATATGGTGGGCTCAGTACAAAAATGTCATAATTGCCCCTCCTTTCTAAACATTGCTATACGATCCAAGATTTCCCCTCCACAAAAGCACTTCAACTGGAGAAATGTGGCCTCTGTACCTTTAATAAATCTAAAGGGGTGCAGTCAGATGGCCTTCTAACACAACCATGAACGCATCACAATGCTTGGACTGGCCGGCGGCTCTCTGACCTGAGCGTGACAACATGTATTTCTGTGCAGCTGTCACACTCGGGTCAGGAAAGCTGCTGGCAAGTCCATACACTGCAATGCGATCGTCGTCCGTGTTATACGGCCTTATGACTGAGCCCTAATTTTGATAATTATTTAAATACTAGCTGAAGAGCCCAGTGTTGCCTGGGCATAGTAACTAACTGTGGTTAGTTATAACAAATTATAATGATTATATTGCACATAAAAACATTTCACATCATATATTCAACACTACAGATATTCACTTTCCCCCTCACATCTCTCATTTTCCCCCTGACATCTCTTATTTCCCCCCTCACACCTTTCATTTTCCCCCTCACTCCTCTTATTTTCCCTCCTCACATCTATCATTTTGACCTCACACCTGTCATTTTCCGATCACTCCACTATTTTCCCCTCACTCCTCTCATTTTCCAGTCACACCTCTCGTTTTCACCTCACATCTCTAATTTTCCCCTCACGCCTCTCTTTACCTCACATGTGCACAGCGGTGTAATCCATGAGGCTCCTCTCTTTCCCTTGATGTCAGGCATCACAGAAACAACTCCATTCTAGACACGATGGAGCTAGATGTGACCTGTGCCTATTGCACTGATACTCTGAAGGTGGCGGTCCTGATTGTAGCTCACAGCGGCCAGGACATCGCAGCCTTTGAGTTTTGCAGAGTGCCTTTCGAGGTGAATGTGGCTATGCTGGGTGGGCGGGGCTATGTGGAGTGGGCGGGGCTTGATACATACACACACAGATACATACACTTAGCTTTATATATAGATATCAACAATTCCACAAACTTCTCAAGTTTTGTAGTACCCCCAAAATAACTTTATATCTACAAAAATAACTTTTTTTACCTCTATTTCCATACCGTATTTAAAACCTTCTATTTTAAATACTCTTCTATACTTCTTTTTAGGCTGTTGTCACACTTGCATATAGCATCTGATGTGAGGGCATCGGATGAGATATGCTAATGACCCTCAGCTCCAGCTCTGCAGTGAGCGGGAGCCGAGTGTCAGTGCTCTGTGCTCCGATCCTCTCACATAACACGATCGGAGCACAGCTGTGGAGAAGACGAAGAAAGTCATTTCTCCATCTCCTCTGTGGCTGGCGTCGGCAGGAATCGCACAGCATTCAGGCGATATCCGAGTGTAGTTCCATGCTTCACTTGCACCCATAGACACTATCACACTATCACTTCACTAAATTATTTAAAAAAAAGGTTCCCATGCAGGTCCGACGTAGCCCACCAAATCAAATGTAGTCCACCAATGGAAACCTGTAAACAACAAGACACTATCCCTCATTCACCAATTTATTAAAAAAAGGTTCCCACACAGGTCCGCTGTAGTAACTTCAGTAACGTCACCGTTCTTTAAACGTTCCTGGTCACTGTCCCCTCTGGACTACATCGGATTCGGGGGATTACGTTGAACCTGTGTTGGAACTTTTTTTAATAAATTGATGAACGAAGTGTGGGGGAGTTTTTTTTATTTTCTTATTGGGCTAGTAATGTGGGTATTTGATAGATACCTCTCCATTACTAGCACCAGTGCTTGATGTCAGTTGTGTTTTTGGACAATTCACAACTGACATGAACCACAAGCCCTATTACCCTGATTGCCAATGTACCTGGGTAATCGGGAAAAGCCAAGGAAAGCACCAAAATTGGCAAATCTAATGTGATGTGCCACTTTTGTGGCGGCTGAGGGTTGGTATTTTTAGGCTGGAAGGGTCCAATAACCAGAGACCTTCCCAGCCTGATAATATCAGCTCTCAGCTGTCTGATTTACGGTAACTTTGCTGGTTACAAAAAATTGGGGGTGGACCCCACATAATTTTTGTAATTTTTTTCATGTATTTATTTGATCATGAGAAGCTGTCCAATAAGCTCCACATTGTGCAATTTTATAATATGTTGGGTTGTGCAATTATATGTCTGTCTGTATGTGTCACAACTCGGCATTGAGTGTCCTGGGACCAGAGGCTCCTTCCTTGTCCCTAGCGCTAGGGGTGCCCTAAAACCAAAGTAGGAGAAGAAGGGGAGTTAGCGCACACTCAAAACTTAACAACAGTCACAGATAAATCCCCCAAACGCCTTCCCAAATAATAACCGCCAACCAATAACCTCCAACAATGCAGCAAAAGCCACTCTGACAATGGGTGCTTGCGAGGGCCCAGATTACATAGGAGATGGAAGTGGTTTAATGCAGAGCTAAAAGAAACCTGCACCTTTTAATATGAAGGTGAAGTGCTTCTAATCAGTGCAGGAGCAGGAGAAATCAAAAGCTGCGATCTTATGGCTCCTCACTGTCGCTGTAAACTCATGACAGTATGTCTATGTGTGTCTATCTATACCTATATCTATAGCTATTATCTATCTATATCTAATGTCTTTCCCTATAGCATTAATTGCTGTCCAAAACTGCCTGCAAAAACTCATACACATTTTTTGTATTGTATGCCTTTTTTTTCTGCCAGGAGATAGAGAAATAGTGCAGAAATTTCTGCATCCAAATATTCAACGTATGCACATACCCTTAGAGTATTCATCATCATCTAATATAGAACAATGGGTCACATTTACTAATTCTCTAGTTCCGTGATATTTATTTAATTAAGAAATCACTCACAACCAAAACCACAAGGCCGCTCCTAATAGTTAAAAATAATAAATGTCCCAAATGTCAGAGCCCAGAGTTAATCAACATAAAGCAAAAAATGAATTGGACCGAGACTTGTTCAGTAGTCGATTGAGCACTGTGTGATAGGAGAAAAGTTTTATGGATTCAATATGAGCAGTTTTAAACAAAGAAATTAGGTTAAGAAAAGGGAAAAAAGAAATCTACCATAAAGGAAAACAGGGATCATCAGTGAGAAAAAAGAGTAAAAGCAAATGCGGGAGAAGAAAAAGGAAGAAGAGCAAAACTGACGAGATTTCAAGGGTGGCCTTGGAATATATGGAAAATGCAGGTAAGTTAAATAAGTTGTGTTTTTTTATATGCACTGTCATCTGTATTTATCTGTATAAAGAGCTGTAGATCATCTATATCTATATGGATTTATGGATGAATTAGAAGGAGACATTTTACATATTTAGATTCCCAGAGGAGCATGCAAGGCGACTAAGTCTCCTCATACCAGCATGCCAGACCTGGCTTGTCAATCTCTGCAAGGAGAAGCCTTACCCCTTAGAAGGATGGAAATTTTCTGTTCCGAAGCATCATCTACTATCCATAGAGGAGACTTGCTGTAAAGAGCAGCAACAGTAACCCTATATAATCCTAAGAGAACCCTGTATGTGATATAGGTTTGTCCATCCCCAACAATCCCATTAATGTCCTCGAAAAGATTTAGGAAATGGCTTGATGTTTTTGGAGAAAAAGTCTCATAATACAGGTTTTGAGTTAGAAAACCAGGGACTGGTGGCAAAATATCTTGGAAATCGGTAGGGTCTGAATACCTGGACTTTAATCTCTTTTTTTTTTTCTTAACTGTGTATGTTTTAGAATATGAAGAATTGTGGCATTCCCTTTTAATGTTAATCATCATTCAGTTCTCATTCTGCTGCTTAGCTGATGTTATATGTTCTATTAACATTATATTTTTATTGAGATTGAGTTGGATCACATTTTGTTCTGTGCGTTCACTTATACTTATTTGTGTGTATTTATTTTAATTTTACTTTCAGAAAACTACAAAAGCGTTATCAGAAGCTGTGAGTATTGCATTGCATTATTTTCTCAGAGGTGGCCAGCAACCAGTTGAAAAGGACTAAGCAACATATTTGAAAATGTAATATTTCTATAGAGAAAGAGAAAATCTAATTTCTAGTCACATAAAGTCCATCAAACTAAATCTATATACTGTATATAATTGTCTAAGGGGTACTTCCGTCTTTCTGTCCTCAACTTCCGTCACGGAAATCCCGCGTCGCTGATTGGTCTCGGCAGCTGCCTGTCATGGCTGCCAATCAGCGATGGGCACAGTCCGATTAGTCCTTCCCCTACTCCCCTGCAGTCAGTGCCCGGCGCCCGCTCCATAATCCCCTCCAGTCACCGCTCACACAGGGTTAATGACAGCGGTAACGAGCCACGGTGTAACGCACTCCATTACCGCTGCTATTAACCCTGTGTGTCCCCAACTATTTACTATTGATGCTGCCTATGCAACATCAATAGTAAAAATATGTCATGTTAAAAAACCTGCTATACTCACCATCCGCCGCCTTTCCCGCTCCTCGTGACACTCTGGTGACCGCTCCACGCAAGCGGCACGTCACGGTCATGTGACCGTGACGTCATCACGGGTCCTGCGCTCATACCAACCCTGGGACCGGAAGCTGCCGCGTGCACCGCACACAAGGCCAGGACTTCAAGGGGCCTTCGGAAGGTGAGTATATGTTTATTTTTTATTTTAAGTCTGTATACTACATGGCTCTGTGCTGTATACTCCGTCGCTGTGCAATACACTACGTGGCTGGGCAATATACTACGTGGCTGAGCAATATACTACGTGGCTGGGCAATATACTATGTGGTTAGGCAATATACTACGTGACTGGGTAATATACTACGTGACTGGGCAATATACTACGTGGCTGGGCAATATACTATGTCGCTGGGCAATATACTACGTGGCTGGGCAATATACTACGTGACTGGGCAATATATTACGTGGCTGGGCAATATACTATGTGACTAGGCAATATACTACGTGGCTGGGCAATATAATACCTGGCTGGGCAATATACTACCTGGCTGGGCAATATACTACGTGACTGGGCCATATACTATGTGGCTGGGCAATATACTATGTGACTGGGCAATATACTACGTCGCTGGGCAATATACTATGTGACTGGGCAATATACTACGTGGCTGGGCAATATACTACGTGGCTGGGCAATATACTACGTGACTGGGCAATGTACTACGTCGACATGCATATTTTAGAATACCTGATGCGTTAGAATCGGGCCACCATCTAGTAAGTATATAATTGTCTGACATTTATTATGTCTCTTTTTATTTTTGTGTCACTCTTTTAATTATTATTTTCTAGGTGACAAACACCATTAAAACTACAGTTCATGTAAGTACATATTTTCCGTACAACATATTTCCACAATTTTATCTCAGTATTCATATTATAGGCTCACAGTTTTAAGAGCCTAAATGTCGCACATACATGGGTGAATAAAATACCACAGTTCTTTCCACTATCTCACATCTGGAGTGCTGCCATTTTTGCTATGCTATACATGCATATACTCACAAACATATTCAGTACTATGCAAGTTTTAGCTCTGAAAGTGATAAGAACTTTGATCCCAGCATCGTTGAGTCTGTGTGGCATTAAATAAAGAGACAGAAGGATTTGGACAAGCCAACATCTACAGAAGATCTGTGGTTAGTTCTCAAGATGTTTGGGACAACCTCCCTGGCAAGTTCCTTTGAAAAATCTATACAAGAAAAAATGATGCTGTTAAATGGCATTAACAACAAATATTGATGTGATTTAGATTTCACTTTTGTTCATTCTGTAGCGCCCCCACTGCCGCAGGGCCGAGGGGTACCCGGTACCGGGCCCCTGAGTCTCTGTTCTGGGGTTGTCACGGTGGCTAGGCCCGGTCCGTGACCCTGCTGTGGGGCGTACAGTAAATAATAGATGTGGATGGTGGTGGTGGTGCGGTGCAATAAATAACGAGGACACCAGGTTGCAGTCTCTTTACCTCTTTACTGAAGATCTCTGAGTCCTCAGTCCAGATTCCGGATAACCAGGCTGCGCAAGTCCGGCCGGTCCAATGGCACCTCCAGAGTTCTCCTTGCAGGTGGAAATCTGTGCCTACCTGCTAGCGCTATGTGTTGTGGTCCTTCCCTGCTGTGCTTACGGAAAGTCCCCACAACTGTTGTGTCCGTTTCTTAAGTTCCCTCACAACTCGATTAGATGATGTTCTGCTAATCCTCCGTCCCTCCCTGATGTTACGGTTAGGACGGCACCCGTATGACGGGTAGGCTCGAAGCTCTTCCGGGACCCTAGAGTCGCCCCTCTCCACAAGTTGCCCCCCAAGACTGCATAGGTGATTTAGATGAGACAGCCCGCCTTTGACCGACTGTCCTGCCATTGGTTTGAAGGATTGCCTGAAGCTGAATATAGTAATACTTCCTCGGCGTTCCGGCCGCCGTTTGTGCGCCTCAGTAGGATGTTGCCTCGGTCTTACAGCACGACTCCTACTGGTATTCTCCTCCTTGCTTTGATCTCGTTTCTCACTCAGCACAATATATCTCGCTTCTATTCCTTTCTTAGGGCACCGCCGCTATGCTGAGCAGGCACGGTCCCGTGACATTCCTTCTTGTAGCCAGGCCTCTGTCAGGGTCCCAAACCTGACAGGGACCCTACCAAATCTTCCCCCACAACACCCTCTGCCACCAGGTGTTGTCTGGTCCAACCCAGTCAGCTTTCTGAACTAACTTCCTGCCTGAACCCCAGTTTACCCACAGTGGTGAGGAGTGGCCTAATAAATAGCACCCTTAGCTCCCCCTGGAGGCCCGACTGTGAAATGTATTGGTGTCTGTGATACCTGGTCAGATGAACTCCTTCAGTGCCATCAGACGTACCATAGCTCCCCTTAGCGGCGGAGCCACAGTACTGCAACGACCAGGACTCTGGGGTGCTGCACTCCCCCCCGGTTAAATCCAGTACTACGGGACTGGAAAGAAAACAACAATACAGGTTAGCAAAAGACATACAATTTTTGTGAGTGCAATAACAACAAGCTTACTTAAACAAGGCTTCCCTTTATGGGAGGTGAGGACTCTTGAACGTTACAAAACATGGTTAAATATTATAGCAACATGCTATAGATAACTTATCTTACCCAACCGGGTATTCCACTAAGTGCAAAATTTCAAACATTAATTCAACATTGCCTTTAAGGATGTACACTCTAAATCCACTAAAGACCTTCTTATAACACATTATAAGGCTTTAGCAACTGTGCTACATTCTCCTACTTTACATCTGCAGGACCGCCTGTCCTAACGGCTCCAGACCTACTGCCTCTCCTTTCTTTTACAGGACCGCCCCGTTCAGCCCGGGCATACTGTCCTTCCACCACTATACACAGTATAGAACATATCATTTTTCCTTCAGTTTAGGATCAATGGGCCATCTCTATATGGCTCCTAGGAGGACTCACCACTAACCCCTACGGGTTCACTTCCTGTCCTCATTTTCTTGCACGTTATTAAACATTTCCTATTAAGTAAAACATTAAACTTCCTTCACTACTTTTCTTACTAACATGTATGCAGGACACTATGTCTACCCCTACGGGTCTGCTGCATCTTTCTTCTAGCTTTCACTTATGCAGGACTTTATGTCTACCCCTACGGGTCTACTGCACCTTTCCAATAATTACTTTATTCCAGAGCATATTATCAACATTTCTTATAATTGTCTAGCTGACCACATATAACTCACTATATCAAAACATTATCACTTCTTCTTTCAAAACATTATTGCCAGCTAACTGTCTTAAGGCAATACTACTCGTAAGTGCGACATATGAACATCCCCTTTAAGAGGGGACCAAGTCTTTATGAGGTAGCGCAGCTTCTCTAGCTACCAGTCCGTACACAGTAAGGACTCCGGTGCGGTATCTTCGCAAAGAGTCCTTCTTTTATGTAAAACCAGTAATGAGCACCTTTAAGAAGGTGCAAACTATTTACAAGAAGTTTGTATCATGCACTGTTCATGATTCCAGCAGTTCTTTCAATGACGAATAAACAGGAAACAAAAGCAAAAAGCAAAAGAAGGGATCCCGGGTAAACAAAGGGATCCCTTTAAGAGTTTAACCCTAGTCGGGTTTAAAGCAGCAAAAAGCAGGGAAACAAACAGTTAACTATTTACATGTTCAGGTTTCCGAGGTTTAGTTGGACGGCTTCCAGGGCTGCACCTGGTACTTAACCCTTCTTGGCCTGGGAAAAGTGAGGTCCAGGGTTACACCCAGTGCTGGACACACGCCGTTAATCCGTCTTTCATGTACGGTTAAATCATGCGCAGCAATGGAGGTCTGCGCAGCTTGAGCATGGGCATTTGCTACAGCAGAGGTAGCAGCTGCTGCAAGATCAGTCACTGGAACGGAGTCAGCAGCTGTGGCACTAGCAGTCACGGGAGTGGTGTCATTCATCAGGGCAGGGTCGTTCTTCCTACCTGCTTCAGATGCGGTTCCTCCGGTGCCGATCTGCTCCGTCTCCGCTGGGGTCTGGAACATCAGTTGCAGGGCCTTGCGCTGCGGCGTTGTCACCTCCGTTTGCAGCACCTCGCTTTCCGGCATGGCCTTGCTTTCCAGCTTCGGAGCGCTGGAACCTCTTTCCTGCTCCGGACCAAGCGAGGCTGCCGACAGGCGTCTGGCGAGGCTCCTGATGATGGTCTTCTTCCACCCGGCCTCAGTGCTCAGCTGCGTCTGCAGGAGTTGGTGGATCAGCTCGTCTGCTCCGGTCTGCAGGAGGTCAGCATCAACTGTGGAGGTCTGGCTGCGGTGCCTCTCAGGGTAGCTGGGGGAGTCCTCGGCTCCGACCCCACGTTCCGGCTCCGAGCGGCTGGCCATGGCGTCCTCCATGTCGCTGACTTCTTCTTCCTGGTCCTTTTCCCGCTCTCTCCTTCGTGGGTGGTGTCGTTTTCTCGATCTCCGCCCTCCATTGAAGATCAGGAGGCGGATCTCTGCTGCTGACGGACACGTCCTCACGGTGCAGAAGTATTTAGACTGGGCGGCCATTGCCTTTCGCGCTCTTCAGCTTGTTCACGCCCACTTCCACGCCCTTCTTCTTCTCCTGCGCTCTCTTTAGCGCTGTAATGGCGGCGGCTTTGGCGGGAACTTCTGGCGGCAAGTGGCAATCCACAGTCTTTGCACTAAGTCACAGTCCAAGTACAATAAATCACAGTTCCAAGGCACACATGACCTGATTCTTCAGGCTTAAGTAGATCCTGTTCGTGACGCCAAGTTGTAGCGCCCCTACTGCCGCAGGGCCGAGGGGTACCCGGTACCGGGCCCCTGAGTCTCTGTTCTGGGGTTGTCACGGTGGCTAGGCCCGGTCCGTGACCCTGCTGAGGGGCGTACAGTGAATAATGGATGCGGTTGGTGGTGGTGGTGCGGTGCAATAAATAACGAGGACACCAGGTTGCAGTCTCTTTACCTCTTTACTAAAGATCTCTGAGTCCTCAGTCCGGATTCCAGATAACCAGGCTGCGCAAGTCCGGCCGGTCCAATGGCACCTCCAGAGTTCTCCTTGCAGGTGGAAATCTGTGCCTACCTGCTAGCGCTATGTGTTGTGGTCCTTCCCTGCTGTGCTTACGGAAAGTCCCCACAACTGTTGTGTCCGTTTCTTAAGTTCCCTCACAACTCGATTAGATGATGTTCTGCTAATCCTCCGTCCCTCCCTGATGTTACGGTTAGGACGGCACCCGTATGACGGGTAGGCTCGGAGCTCTTCCGGGACCCTAGAGTCGCCCCTCTCCACAAGTTGCCCCCCAAGACTGCATAGGTGATTTAGATGAGACAGCCTGCCTTTGACTGACTGTCCTGCCGTTGGTTTGAAGTATTGCCTGAAGCTGAATATAGTAATACTTCCTCGGCGTTCCGGCCGCCGGTTGTGCGCCTCAGTAGGATGTTGCCTCGGTCTTACAGCACGACTCCTACTGGTATTCTCCTCCTTGCTTTGATCTCATTTCTCACTCAGCACAATATATCTCGCTTCTATTCCTTTCTTAGGGCACCGCCGCTATGCTGAGCAGGCACGGTCCCGTGACGTTCCTTCTTGTAGCCAGGCCTCTGTCAGGGTCCCAAACCTGACAGGGACCCTACCGAATCTTCCCCCACAACACCCTCTGCCACCAGGTGTTGTCTGGTCCAACCCAGTCAGCTTTCTGAACTAACTTCCTGCCTGACCCCCAGTTTACCCACAGTGGTGAGGAGTGGCCTAATAAATACCACCCTTAGCTCCCCCTGGAGGCCCGACTGTGAAATGTATTGGTGTCTGTGATACCTGGTCAGATGAACTCCTTCAGTGCCATCAGACGTACCATAGCTCCCCTTAGCGGCGGAGCCACAGTACTGCAACGACCAGGACTCTGGGGCGCTGCACTTCCCTTTGATAATTTGAAAAATAAGCTATTAACACGTCTACTTTTGAAAACATTCTTCCCTTGCAACATGTTTTTCACCCCTGACTATTATTTTTCTACTGTACTATATTTTGCACAAACTCCATATTGCATATTTTTTTACTTTAATGTGGCTAAAAGTTTCTTCTAGCTGTTGCTTCGAAACAAGAGATGTTCATCAATAACTTTAACTCTCAGTAATGGAAAGAGGAAGATGGCCTAGTGATCTCCAGCACTGGGACAGAATTTCATGATTCATTTTTTTCTGTTTGTTAAAAGGGTTGGCCCACGAAAAAAAATATTTTTATCACCTATTCACAGAGAATTACAACATTATATTTTACTGGAATCACCACTAAATCAGCTCTAAACTATGAAGACAGTAGTATGCCACTTTGAATTGCCGCACTCAGAGAGCCACAACTTTCTTTTCTCTATGGAAGTATTTTTTTGAGTATTTTCTTTTTCAGTATTTTTCAATAATATCATTTTGAGTTTTTTTGAAGTTTAAATTCTAACAATTCAACATGCAACATAACCAGCTAACGTTCTTCAATTGGTCGTTACGGGGATGAGGACAATAAAAACAATTTTTGATTACAGAAAAATTGTATAATAACTTTTTTTTCATTTTTTGAATGGAGGATGGAAAAGGTGAAGAAAAAAATCAATTTTAGAACTTGCTTTGGAGTGTGTTTTTTTTTTTTACATTCCTTTTTATGGTGTTTTTCTTGGAGTGGTTTTTGTCTTTTTTTTTGTCTTTTTTCGTGTTTTACATATAGCTTATTTGTTTTTGACACTTCCTGGTAAAACTTTATTGATAAAGTAATGACATGCACTAATGCATATACATATTTTTCTTGTGGATTTCCCTCATTTCATTCAAGTTTATGGGGAAAATACACAAGACAAAAAATAACATATTTGCTACAAGAGAAATTGACGTGTTGTAGATATCAAAAACCTACTGAAGATCAGTTTTTGCTGCATAGTAATAAGTTTTCTGGAACTCTAATATTTAGCAGTGTCAAGAACGCACAAAATTCTTATTGTGGGAAGTTAATCTAATAGTAATTTTTAATATATACAGTATAACAAACTTTATTTTTTCTTTAGTCTTCATAGAGACTTTGCAATGTATTTCGCAGATATGTGGCATTCCTGTATTGAGGTGGTGCTCAAGAAGGGCTCTACTCTGTTATAGATAAATCAAAGTACTTGTCACTCCAGAAGAAAGTATGTGCAGATTTATTTGTAGGCAACCCAGAAAAGGCGCCTTTTCCACAACAATCCTTTTTCTGATGAAGGTCCAGGTTTTGAAAACGAAATGTCATTTATGTTTTCTGGATTGCCCATAATAAAATTCTGCACATACTGCTCCTGGTATGATTGGCCCCATCCTGCTCCTGGTATGATTGGCCCCATCCCATTCCTAGTATGATTGGTCCTATCCTTTTTATTTTATAATTGACCCCATCCCATTCCTGGTATCCATGGCCCCATCAGGAAAGATTAAAAAAACCAAAAACATTACACTCAACTACACGGCGCTCCCTAGCAGCGTCCTGCTCCGGTGCCAGCAGCTGCTTAATTCTTGTAAGTAGTGCATTGCAGAGACATCATGCGCTGCTCACAAGCAGAGCACAGCTGCCAGAATACAGTACTCACTGGGACCATTCCTCTTCAGTAGCGCGCACTGTCAGCAGGAGACTTCCTGCTGTGGCCAGCGGTCACATGTGCTGATACTTAAGAGAAATGAATATTCATAATATTCATTTCTCTTAAGTGTCGGCACATGTGACCACCGGCCCCAGCAGGAAGCCGCTGGCTGACAGTGCGCTCTACTGAAGAGGAATGGATACTCACCGCTCTTTTCCATGAAAGGTCCCGGTGAGTATTCTGGCAGCTGTGCTCTGCTTGTGAGCAGCCCATGACATCCCTGCCATGCGCTGCTTACAGGCATTAAGCAGCTGCTGACACCGGAATAGGACGCTGCGAGGGAGCACCATGTAGGTGAGTGTAATGTTTGTTTTTTTTAAATCTTTCCTGATGGGGCCATGGATACCAGGAATGGGATGGGGCCAATAAGAAAAGAAAAAGAATGGGACCAATAATACCAGGAACAGGACTGGGCCATTTATATCAGGATGACAAAAAAATGAATATGCATTTCCCTTCACGCCCATGGGCATGGAATGCAGTGCATATTCATTTCTGTTTAGCACTGGGCACAGGAGTTAGCCAGAGCCGCCATCTCCAGCCTTCTGTGACCCAATGCTCTGCTGAAACGGCTCCCCCACCTCCCCACCGCAGCCAGACCCCATACATCCGGACTATAAGATGCATCCCCCATTTTCCTCCACATTTTGGGAGGAAAAAAGTGCATCTTATAGTCTGAAAAATACGGTATTTAATCATTTGCATGATTTGGTGTAATCAGTAAGGTCAGTAATACTCAGTCTAAATGCACAATCACATGTTCACTATTTTTTCAGTATTTTACATCAGTATTTGTAAGCTAAAACCAGGTTAGGAACAATCAGAGGAAAAGTAAAATAGAAACACGTCACCACTTCTGTATTTATCACCCACTCTTGGTTTTGGCTTACAAATACTGATGTAAAATACTGACCAAATACTGAACGTGTGAATGTGGCCTAACAGTGATCCATTGCTAGGGCTATATGCTGTAACTTTCTAGATATCTACTAATAGACATAAAGAAAATACACATATATCCATGAAAGTCCTGGAAACCCAGTTATCATGGCAACCACAATCGTTTTGAGGCACATATTGGGTTACAGCATTCCTTTCCTTTGACTAATTTCCTAGATGTCTGCTGCTTATTATTATTTTTTTTTTTTTAGAAAATAGATAATCCCTTTAATTTATGTTTTATAAACCATCAATCAAATAAAATAAAAAAGTAACAGAAGCATGCAACACTTGTATGTTTCATAATATAATTATAATGTAGAAATACTTGACACTCCTATAGGTGTGTTCAAGAACTTATTTATTGAGTGAAGAATTTCCAGAAAAAGCCTGTTCTGTCTTAGCAGTGGACACTGCAGACTCTCACACAGTGTGCTGCCACACAGGTCTCCTCTATCCAGATGACTGATGAAGGTCAGGTATTGACCGAAACGTCTCATTTTTTTCTGTAATTTCTTCACTCAATAAATAAGTTCTTCAATACACCTATACGAGTGCTGAGTATCTCTACATCACAGCTGACGGATTTGGTTATCCTACTTACGCACCACCAGAATTCCAGAAGTGCCATGTTTTCCTAATTATTTAATGATATAATTATGCCAAAGTTCTATCATCTTAAGCAGTAATAAAACAAATGTGAATATTTTTTACATTACAGTTTCTGACAGAAGTTTGTTCTTCCTGTGCTATGTTCATTATAGAATGTATGCTTCGGATTTCTATGTAAGAAGCTGTGTCTTTTCTTTTCCTCAGATCACTACTACCACTCCAGCATCAAAAGATCAGGAAAACCTGGTATGTTTCTATTTTAAAAAGATTATTCACCCTTTGCTATTTGAAGACAATTGTGGTGACTTTAAAGCTCTATATTAGCTGTCACAACTCTGTTGTCGGGTGTATCGGGAACAGGGGCTCCTTCCCTGTCCTTAATGCTAGGGGCACCTTAGCTCGCCCTGTTCCCCAGATTACTTCTGATGGTGAAGACGCCAGGGCCATGTACCTTGCCTTAGCTCCTAAATCCACCCTCAGTCTGTACCCTTCCCCCACCCAGGGAAGAGGCGAGTAGTAGTATACCATAATGCACCAACCAGCCTAACCAGGTAATACAAACAGGGATAAAGGAAAATACCAATCATACAAATATACACACAAAAACAACAGAGGTAAACACCGATGAGAAGAGGATGGGGTTAAACCAAAGTAGGAGAAGAAAGGGAATTATCACACACTCAAAACCAAGCATCAGTCATAGATAAATCCACCAAATGTCTTCTCCGATAACCACAAATAACCTCCAGCCATGCAGCATAAGCTTCCTCTGTTAACGAATGCTAGCCATGAACACAAAAGTGCCCTGTATCATAAACACCTATGTAGAGCAAAAAAAGTCCTCCATACATCGATTGCAAAAACAAGTACGGTAAATAATAATAATAATCTAATAATATTTATTAGATCACACAGTTTTTAAAAAAATCATTAAAAAAGATTGGAGATGAATTATAGATAGAGGGTATATTACATCCAAAAATGTAGCTATCTTAAAAGATAAACATTTAGTTGCTCTGGAAAAATGCAAAATAAATAGCAATAATATTTAGATAAATAAAGTGCATAGTGCACCATATTATAACATGGTTATAATACGGTGCTTACATAGCTTCTCTGTCACCATTGCATTTATCCTGACTATATCTTATTGCTCTGCATTGTGGAGTCACTCTTGAAGCTGGACCACATGTCAGTGCTGTGATGCGTAACGTCACATAGTTTTACCATTTGATGTCAAAACATCACAGGTCTGAATTTAAACTGCATGTTCTCTTTGGGTGTGAGTGGCCAATGAATTTTAAAGACCTACAAACACCACAGATGAAGCCATTGGCGATACACTTGTAGGGTATGATTGGTATCTTTTTCTGCTATGCAATTATCTTTACTACTGTGTATATAGCTTTCTACTTTTAAAGCAGAGTGTTGATTAATCACCAGTGTATATGTATTGTGAGGTTGGATATACTCATGTATGTTATCAAATTGATTGCATTGTTCACTAATAGTGTTGAGCGATACCTTCCGATATGCAAAGGTATCGGTATCGGATTGGATCGGCCGATATCCAAAAAATATCGGATATCGCCGATACCGATACCCGATACCAATGCATATCAATGGGACACAAAATATCGGAATGGTTCCCAGGGTCTGAAGGAGAGGAAACTCTCCTTCAGGCCCTGGGATCCATATTCATGTATAAAATAAAGAATAAAAATAAAAAATATTGATATACTCACCCCTCCGACGGCCCCGGTTCTCACCGGTCCAAGCATCTGCCTCCGTTCCTAAGAATGCAGAGTGAAGGACCTTCGATAACGTTGCGGCTTGTGATTGGTCGCGTGACCGCTCATGTGACCACTCACGCGACCAATCACAAGCCGCGACGTCATCGAAGGTCCTTCACTCCCTGCATTCTTAGGAAAGGAGGCACCGCTAAGAGCCAGGGTCGCCGGAGGGGTGAGTATATCAATATTTTTTATTTTTATTATTTATTTTTTACATGAATATGGATCCCAGGGCCTGAAGGAGAGTCTCCTCTCCTCCAGACCCTGGGAACCATACGCACTGCACACTTCCGATTCCAATTTCCGATATCGCAAAAATATCGGAACTCGGTATCTGAATTCTGATACAGCAAATATCTGCCGATACTCGATATTTGCAGTATCGGAATGCTCAACACTATTCACTAAGTAAAGAGTTAATATATTTGGAGTATTTGCATAATCCCCTTGAGTTCACCCAACTTGCATTTTTTTGTGCATATTTATGTATCTGTCTTATTTTGTTTATTGTTTTGTAATTTATTAAAGATTTCATTTCATACGTAGTGTGTATGTGTGTCTCGCATAAGATAAGATATATATAAGATAACCTTATAAGGTTTATTTTTGGCTGTTTACAGTGCTGAGAAAACTACAGACACTGTCAGGTTAGTGCCATTATACTGATTAAAATGATTCCTTGGTTCATGAACTCCATCTTGTGGTTGTTGTTTAATCTGTATTTGCAGTTTTCAGTTAATGAGATTCTCACGATAGATGATACTGTGCAGGTGCCATCGCCGCCCTCAATTTGATGGAGCCAAATTTTTTTCTATAGCAAAATGGCACTGGTGGCGGCACCTATGCAGTAGCATCTATTGATAGATGCTACTCTGCATGCCTCGCTGCCGGCACCATCTTGATGCAGTATGTAAAATAGGGGACAGGGCACTGAAGGATCAGTGATCTGTCATAAGCCAATACAGATGAATATGTAAGGAGAGCACCACATAAAGCCCCACCCACAGGCCGCCCCGGAGCATGGGAATCTCATTAACTGAAAACTACAAATAAAGATTAAACAACAGCCACAAGACTAATTTCATCACCAAGGTATCATTTTAATCAGTATAACGGCGCCAACCTGACACTGTGTGTAGGTTACTGAGCACAATCCTGCTGACAGGTTCCCTTTAACAGGACTAACCACAGTACTGTTTACTCCATCTAAAATATTGCAGCTCTCCAAAAATAATCCAAAATGTCTGTGATTTTACCAGTGAATGAAAATATATTTGTTTCATACTTTTAGCATTTTAGATTCCAAGTGTTGTACCTTTTTCAAGTTTTACTTTTTTTTTGTAACCTTTAGGGATTAATAATTGGTCTTTCAGTAGGAATTCCATGTGGGGTAGCTCTGATAATTGCACTGGCCGTGGCATTTTTTTACTTCTACAAGAAGAAACTCAAAAAGACTCAGGTAAAATATTTTCAAGTTTTTATAGTCAAAATCTAGAAAGCAGCACTTTTCATTCTGGTCTAGTATTTTTTTTAACCCCTTCATGACCTTGCCGTTTTTTGCAATTCTGACCAGTGTCCCTTTATGAGGTAATAGCTCAGGAACGCTTCAACGGATCCTAGCGATTCTGAGATTGTTTTTTCGTGACATATTGGGCTTCATGATAGTGGTAAATTTAGGTCGATAATTTCTGAGTTTATTTGTGAAAAAAACGGAAATTTGGCAAAAATTTTGAAAATTTTGCAATTTTCACATTTTGAATTTTTGTTCTGTTAAACCAGAGAGTTATGTGACACAAAATAGTTAATAAATAACATTTCCCACATGTCTACTTTACATCAGCACAATTTTGGAAACAAATTTTTTTTTTGCTAGGAAGTTATAAGGGTTAAAATTTGACCAGTGATTTCTCATTTTTACAACAAAATTTACAAAACCATTTTTTTTAGGGATCACCTCACATTTGAAGTCAGTTTGAGGGTTCTATATGGCTGAAAATACCCAAAAGTGACACCATTCTAAAAACTGCACCCCTCAAGGTGCTCAAAACCACATTCAAGAAGTTTATTAACCCTTCAGGTGTTTCACAGCAGCAGAAGCAACATGGAAGTAAAAAATGAACATTTAACTTTTTAGTCACAAAAATGATATTTTAGCGAAAAATTTTTTATTTTCCCAAGGGTAAAAGGAGAAACTGGACCACGGACGTTGTTGTCCAATTTGTCCTGAGTACGCTGATACCTCATATGTGGGGGTAAACCACTGTTTGGGCGCACGGCAGGGCTCGGAAGGGAAGGAGCGCCATTTGACTTTTTCAATGAAAAATTGGCTCCAATCTTTAGCGGACACCATGTCGCGTTTGGAGAGCCCCCGTGTGCCTAAACATTGGAGCTCCCCCACAAGTGACCCCATTTTGGAAACTAGACCCCCCAAGGAACTTATCTAGAAGCATAGTGAGCACTTTAAACCCCCAGGTGCTTCACAAATTGATCCGTAAAAATGAAAAAGTACTTTTTTTTCACGAAAAAATTATTTTAGCCTCAATTTTTTCATTTTCACATGGGCAACAGGATAAAATGGATCCTAAATTTTGTTGGGCAATTTCTCCTGAGTACACCAATACCTCACATGTGGGGGTAAACCACTGTTTGGGCACATGGTAAGGCTCGGAAGGGAAGGAGCGCCATTTGACTTTTTGAATGAAAAATTATCTCCATCGTTAGCGGACACTATGTCGCGTTTGGAAAGCCCCTGTGTGCCTAAACATTGGAGCTCCTCCACAAGTGACCCCATTTTGGAAAGTAGACCCCCCAAGGAACTCATCTAGAGGCATAGTGAGCACTTTAAACCCCCAGGTGCTTCACAAATTGATCCGCAAAAATGAAAAAGTACTTTTTTTTCACACAAAATTTCTTTTAGCCTCAATTCTTTCATTTTCACATGGGCAACAGGATAAAATGGATCCTAAAATTTGTTGGGCAATTTCTCCTGAGTATGCCGATACCTCATATGTGGGGGTAAACCACTGTTTGGGTGCACGGCAAGGCTCGGAAGGGGAGGCGTGCCATTTGACTTTTTGAATGGAAAATTAGCTCCAATCGTTAGCGGACACCATGTCGCGTTTGGAGAGCCCCTGTGTGCCTAAACATTGGAGCTCCCCTACAAGTGACCCCATTTTGGAAACTAGACCCCCCAAGGAACTTATCTAGATGCATAGTAAACACTTATAACCCCCAGGTGCTTCACAGAAGTTTATAACGCAGAGCCGTGAAAATAAAAAAATAATTTTTCTTTCCTCAAAAATGATTTTTAGCCCAGAATTTTTTATTTTCCCAAGGGTAATAGGAGAAATTGGACCCCAAATGTTGTTGTCCAGTTTGTCCTGAGTACGATGATACCCCATATGTGGGGGTAAACCACTGTTTGGGCGCACGGCAGGGCTCGGAAGGGAAGGCACGCCATTTGGCTTTTTGAATGGAAAATTAGCTCCAATCATTAGCGGACACCATGTCGCGTTTGGAGAGCAAGTGTGTGCCTAAACATTGGAGCTCCCCTACAAGTGACCCCATTTTGGAAACTAGACCCCCCAAGGAACTTATCTAGATGCATAGTAAACACTTATAACCCCCAGGTGCTTCACAGAAGTTTATAACGCAGAGCCATGAAAATAAAAAATAATTTTTCTTTTCTCAAAAATGATTTTTTAGCCCACAATTTTTTATTTTCCCAAGGGTAATAGGAGAAATTGGACCCCAAAAGTTGTTTTCCATTTTCTCCTGAGTACGATGATACCCCATATGTGGGGGTAAACCACTGTTTTGGCACACGTCGGGGTTCGGAAGGGAAGTAGTGACGTTTTGAAATGCAGACTTTGATGGAATGCTCTGCGGGCGTCAGGTTGCGTTTGCAGAGCCCCTGATGTGCCTAAACAGTAGGAACTCCCCACAATTGACTCCATTTTGGAAACTAGACCCCCAAGGGAACTTATCTAGATGTGTAGTGAGCACTTTGAACCCCCAAGTGCTTCACAGAAGTTTATAACGCAGAGCCGTGAAAATAAAAAATGTGTTTCCTTTCCTCAAAAATATTTTTTTAGCCCAGAATTTTTTTATTTTTGCAAGAGTAACAGCAGAAATTGGACCCCAAAAGTTGTTGTCCAGTTTCTCCTGAGTACGCTGATACCCCATATGTGGGGGTAAACCACTGTTTTGGCACACGTCGGGGTTCGGAAGGGAAGTAGTGACGTTTTGAAATGCAGACTTTGATGGAATGCTCTGCGGGCATCAGGTTGCGTTTGCAGAGCCCCTGATGTGCCTAAACAGTAGGAACTCCCCACAAGTGACTCCATTTTGGAAACTAGACCCCCAAGGGAACTTATCTAGATGTGTGGTGAGTAGTGTTGAGCGATACCGTCCGATACTTGAAAGTATCGGTATCGGAAAGTATCGGCCGATACCGTCACAGTATCGGAATCCAATCCGATACCGATACCCGATACCAATACAAGTCAATGGGACTCATGTATCGGACGGTATCCCTGATGGTTCCCAGGGTCTGAAGGAGAGGAAACTCTCCTTCAGGCCCTGGGATCCATATAAATGTGTAGAAGAAAGAATTAAAATAAAAAATATCGCTATACTCACCTGTCCAACGCAGCCGGGACTTCAGCGAGGGAACCGGCAGCGTTGTTTGTTTAAAAATCGCGCTATTACTTGGTTACGTGAATTCCCGGCTTGTGATTGGTCAGGTCGGCCATGTTGCCGGGACGCGGACCAATCACAGCAAGCCGTGACGAAATTACGTCACGGCTTGCTGTGATTGGTCCGCGTCCCGGCAATATGGCCGCCCTGACCAATCACAAGCCGGGACGTCACGGGAGGCTGGACACGCGCTCATTTTAAAATGGGCGCGTGTCCAGCCTCCCGTGACGTCACGGCTTGTGATTGGTTGCGCCGCGATCAACCAATCACAAGCCGGGAGGCTGGACGCGCTCATTTTGAAATGGGCGCGTGTCCAGCCTCCCGTGACGTCACGGCTTGTGATTGGTTGCGCCGCGATCAACCAATCACAAGCCGGGAGGCTGGACGCGCTCATTTTGAAATGGGCGCGTGTCCAGCCTCCCGGCTTGTGATTGGTTGACCGCGACGCAACCAATCACAAGCCGTGACGTCACGGGAGGCTGGACACGCGCCCTTTTTAAAATGAGCGCGTTTCCAGCCTCCCGTGACGTCACGGCTTGTGATTGGTTAATGGCGGCCATGTTGCCGGGACGCGGACCAATCACAGCAAGCCGTGACGTATTTTCGTCACGGCTTGCTGTGATTGGTCCGCGGCCCGGCAACATGGCCGCCCTGACCAATCACAAGCCGGGACTTCGCGTAACCATGTAAAAGCGGGAATTTTAAACAAACAACGCTGCCGGTTCCTGCGCTGAGGTCCCGGCTGCGTCGGACAGGTGAGTATAGCGATATTTTTTATTTTAATTCTCTATTTTACACATTTTAACATTAATGTTGTTCCGATACCCGATACCCGATACCACAAGAGTATCGGAATCCCGGTATCGGAATTCCGATACAGCAAGTATCGGCCGATACCCGATACTTGCAGCATCGGAATGCTCAACACTAGTGGTGAGCACTTTGAACCCCCAAGTGCTTCACAGAAGTTTATAACGCAGAGCCGTGAAAATAATAAATGTGTTTCCTTTCCTCAAAAATATTTTTTTAGCCCAGAATTTTTTATTTTTGCAAGAGTAACAGGAGAAATTGGACCCCAAAAGTTGTTGTCCAGTTTCTCCTGAGTACGCTGATACCCCATATGTGGGGGTAAACCACTGTTTGGGTACATGCCGGGGCTCGGAAGGGAAGTAGTGACGTTTTGGAATGCAGACTTTGATGGAATGGTCTGCGGGCATCATGTTACGTTTGCAGAGCCCCTGATATGCCTAAACAGTAGAAACCCCCCACAAGTGACCCCATTTTGGAAACTAGACCCCCCAAGGAACTTATCTAGATGTGTGGTGAGCACGTTCAACCCCCAAGTGCTTCACAGAAGTTTACAACGCAGAGCCGTGAAAATAAAAAATCATTTTTCTTTCCTCAAAAAAGATGTTTTAGCAAGCAATTTTTTATTTTCACAAGGGTAACAGGAGAATTTGAACCCCAATATTTGTTGCCCCGTTTGTTGTGAGTATGCTGATACCCCATATGTGGGGGTAAACCACTGTTTGGGCACACGTCAGGGCTCGGAAGGGAAGTAGTGACATTTGAAATGCAGACTTTGATGGAATGGTCTGCGGGCGTCACATTGCATTTGCAGAGCCCCTGATGTGCCTAAACAGTAGAAACACCCCACAAGTGACCCCATTTTGGAAACTAGACCCCCGAAGGAACTTATCTAGATGTGTGGTGAGCACTTTCAACCCCCAAGTGCTTCACAGAAGTTTATAACGCAGAGCCGTGAAAATAAAAAATAATTGTTCTTTCCTCAAAAATTATGTTTTAGCAAGTAATTTTTTATTTTTGCAAGGGTAACAGGAGAAATTGGACCCCAACAGTTGTTGCCCAGTTTGTCCTGAGTACGCTGGTACCCCAAATGTGGGGGTAAACCACTGTTTGGGCGCACGTCGGGGCTTGGAAGGGCGGGAGCACCATTTGACTTTTTGAACGCAAGATTGGCTGGAATCAATGGTGGCGCCATGTTGCGTTTGTAGACCCCTGATGTGCCTAAAACAGTGGAAACCCCTCAATTCTAACTTCAACACTAACCCCAACACACCCCTAATCCTAATCCCAACTGTAGCCATAACCCTAATCACAACCCTAACCCCAACACACCCCTAACCACAACCCTAACCGCAACACAACCGTAACCCTAATTCCAACCCTAATCCTAACCCTAATCCCAACCGTAACCCTAATCCCAACCCTAACCACAACTGTAACCCCAACACACCCCTAACCCTATCCGTAACCCTAACCACAAGCCTATTCTTAACCCTATTTCCAACCCTAGCCCTAATTCCAACCCTAACCCTAAGGGTATGTGCCCACGTTGCGGATTCGTGTGAGATTTTTCTGCACGATTTTTGAAAAATCTGCAGGTAAAAGGCACTGCGTTTTGCCTGCGGATTTACAGCAGATTTCCAGTGTTTTTTTGTGCGGATTTCACCTGCGGATTCCTATTGAGGAACAGGTGTAAAACGCTGCGGAATCCGCACAAAGAATTGACATGCTGCGGAAAATACAATGCAGCGTTTCTGCACGGAATTTTCCGCACCATGGGCACAGCAGATTTGGTTTTCCTTAGGTGTACATGGTACTGTAAACCTGATGGAAAACTGCTTCGAATTCGCAGCGGCCAATCCGCTGCGGATCCGCGGCCAATCCGCTGCCAATCCGCTGCGGATCCGTGGCCAATCCGCTGCCAATCCGCTGCAGATCCACGGCCAATCCGCTGCGGATCCGCTGCGGATCCGCGGCCAATCCGCTGCAGATCCGCGGCCAATCCGCTGCGGATCCGCTGCCGATCCGCTGCGGATCCGCGGCCAATCCGCTGCAGATCCGCGGCCGATCCGCTGCGGATCCGCTGCCGATCTGCTGCGGATCCGCGGCCAATCCGCTGCCTATCCGCGGCCAATCCGCGGCCAATCCGCTGCGGATCCACTGCGGATCCGCGGCCGATCCGCTGCGGATCCGCGGCCGATCCGCTGCGGATCCGCGGCCGATCCGCTGCGGATCCGCGGCCGATCCGCTGCGGATCCGCGGCCGATCCGCTGCGGATCCGCTGCGATCCGCGGCCGATCCGCTGCGGATCCGCGGCCGATCCGCGGCCGATCCGCTGCGGATCCGCGGCCGATCCGCTCTGTGTGCACATGCCATAACCCTACCCCTAACCCTAACCCTACCCGTAACCCTAACCCTACCCCTAACCCTACCCCTAGTTCTAACCCTAACCCTAGTGGTAAAAGAAAAAAAAATATTTTCTTTATTTTATTATTGTCCCTACCTATGGGGGTGATAAAGGGGGGGGTTTATTTATTATTTTTTTATTTTGATCGCTGTGGTAGAACCTACCACAGCGATCAAAATGTACCTGTAACGAATCTGCCAGCCTGCAGATTCGGCGGGCGTACTGAGCATGCGCCCGCCATTTTCCAAGATGGCGGCGCCCAGCGAGGAGACGGCCGGACACCGGGAGGATCGGTAAGTATGAGGGGGTGGTGGGGGGGTGGATCGGAGCACAGGGGGGGGGATCGGAGGACGGGGGGAGCGGACAAGAGCATGGGGGAGCGGACAGGAGCACGGGGGAGCGAACAGGGGGACGGAGGGGGGTACCTGACAGAACGGACGACTGGGGAGGAGATCGGGGGCGGTGGGGGGGGCCAGTACATGATTTCCAGCCATGGCAGATGCTATTGCAGCATCGGCCATGGCTGGATTGCAATATTTCACCATTTTCATAGGTGAAATATTGCAAATTGCTCTGATTGGCTGTTGCACTTTCAACAGCCAATCAGAGCGATCGTAGCCACGTGGGGGCAAAGCCACCCCCCCTAGGCTGAAGTACAACTCCCCCTCTCCCTGCAGATCGGGTAAAATAGGAATTAACCCTTTCACCCGATCTGCAGGGATGCGATCATTCCATGACGCCGCATAGGCGTCATGGGTCGGGAAGGGGTTAAAGAATAAAAAGACTTTAGAGGGGATTTGTCCTCAGATTTACAGTGCTTGTCCGATAGATATAATACCCTTTACAAATATCTATCTTTAAGCCTTAACCACTTTTGTTATTTACTTTAAATTTCCTTACTATTTTCCCTGTCCTGCTATTCCCTGTATCTGTTTTACCCCCTGAAACAGGATGGTATCATGGGGCAGGATCACCGCCATCCCCTGATGTTGTCCTGTTTTAGTACCGGTAATGGAAAAGTGACTCCAGTTTCTAACATGCCATCACACTTCTTCTGTTCCCGCAGCCCACATCCTCACTCCCTGAAAATCAACGTCAGAATGGCTGTCTGATTTTTTAAATTCAAATAAGCATTTTATGATCTAGAGCTCATTTTAATACTAGGCATGGAAGCCAAACTTGAAGGGGTTTTAACAGGAAATCAACCGGCCTCATCAGGTCTAAAAGATCTATTTAATAGTAAATGCAGTTTGTGTTGTAAAAGATGATAATAGATCCCCCTTAACAATAATAAGAAAAATACAATAATGCTAATAACAATGCAGAACTCGTTGTATTCATGATTTGGGATTGTAGAGCACAGAAGATGGATGACTCCAGTATAGAGCTGCAAGGTTTTGGTGTACTGCAATATATGGGCTGTTGGGCATCATAAATATGTAGATATTCCCCACGAGAAGCATTGTTTCTGTTTAAACAGAGCAAAACCACAAATGACTTAAATTTGGTTCAATCGTAAATCTCCCTTGTAATTCATACGTCTGCACACTTGAATGAAGATTAAATGAAGTTAATCCTCGTGTGGACCCTCAGCAGTTCAAATTGCAAATCTGAGACAGAAGGCGAAAAATCAGCCTTGGATTACAACTACATTACAACAATTTCTTCCATACAAATTCATAAACATGGCATCCACTGGCCCCCATTCTGTTGAACTAAACAAGCCATAAAAGTTACTTTCGGTTCTGATGAGTCTCGGGATGTTTTTATGCAAGGTCCCAGCACACATCAGTGATGTCATGATGTCACGACTTTACCACTTTACCAGCTCTTTTGTACAACCGTCTCGGTGCTCATCAGAGCTGGAAGTCCCAGCCCAATATAAAGAGGCCCTGGGAATTGTAACGGTAGTGATAAAAAGATTCGATGTGGACCAGTGGGGTGATGGTGAAGAGTAGAGAGGCCGGATGGGTGAGTAGTAAGTGGATTTTTCTCATTCTTTGCGTCTCATATTTATTATGCTCTAGGGTCTGGGAAGACCCCAAAGCATAATAATGTATATTATATTCACCAAGAATAGCTTGTCTGCAAATTGAATTTCCTGAGAAAATCTGCATGAGCAAGCGAATTTGAGTCATCGGCTCATATTGTTTCCTTTTTTATTAGTTACAGATAGAAGCAAGAGAATGCAGTTGTCGTGGATCATTTTACGAAACAAGAATCACTATGTCTAGAGCTGCAAGTAATATTTATGACGACGTTGATATTCCACATAGAAGTGAAGCTGTGTACGATAATGTTCTTCCAACAAATAACTCTGTATATGAGACAACTTTACCGAAAAAATAGGTAGCACTGTGTTTAAATTTTGTCTATTTATGAATGTTTTAGCCAACTTTATCTTACCGGGAAACAGCCACGTCAATTGAAAAGCCACATGACCATTATGATAAGAAATGCGGACTTGTGAGTGAAATAGCTGTTTACCACCAAGTTAAATGGTTAAAGAGATTGTGGGGGGAAACAGTAAAAGACAGCAGTGGTACAAGGCTGTTGTGGCTAAAAGCCGCAAAATGAATTCACTACCTCTTATGCTTCCCTTTTATTTTGGCAAAAAGGGCAATTATTTCCTCTGTCTCAGTTGGAGCACCTATGAAAAGGCAAATTATGAGTTCACAAGAAGACTGGACATATTACCTTTGGAGCCTGTTCTGTCTGCCCCTCCCTGCTCACTCTGTTCATGGGTCCCTAAAAGACTAAATTTCTGTATTTCCTGGGAAAGGGAGCAAAACTGGAGCCAAGGTGAGAGAGTTGTGTAGATTTCAATACAGGTACAGCTCATAATATAGTCCTATACTACCCTAAACCACTGAGATGTAACTGTCAATCCACTCACTGCCCACCAGGCATGTTATCATTAACCCACTAGCTTCCCTACCAGGGATGTTATCATTAACCCACTAATAGGGATGAGAGGACCCATGGGAGTTTGAGTTCTGGTACCCAACCCAAACTTTATTCCAAAGTTCAGTTTGGGTACCTGAACTGTACCTGAACTTGAACCAGAACACCTTTCAAAAGAATAGGGACCCGGACTTTTGAGCTGCAAAATTATCTTCCTCTCTCTGCACTCTCTCTCTGCAATGGACTTCCACCAGAACTCCGAACATTGTAACGGACATCCGGGAGAAGTCTGTGTTTGGCGATTAGCAGCGACGGACACTAACTGTCATGTACAAACTCCGAACTTTTAAGTTTGAGTTCACTCATCTCTACCCACTAGCTGCCCTTCAAGGGATGATGTGATTAACCCACTAACTACCATACCAGGGATGTTATCATTAACTTGCTAAGTGCCCTACGAGGAATGTTATCATTAACCCATTAACTGACCTTGTCCAACAAGGATATTACCATGAAATCCTTCACTGGCTTAGGGTACCGTCTCACAAAACGATTTACCAACGATCACGACCAGCGATACGACCTGGCCGTGATCGTTGGTAAGTCGTTGTGTGGTCGCTGGGGAGCTGTCACACAGACAGCTCTCCAGCGACCTACGATGCCGAGGTCCCCGGGTAACCAGGGTAAACATCGGGTTACTAAGCGCAGGGCCGCGCTTAGTAACCCGATGTTTACCCTGGTTACCGTCGTAAATGTAAAAAAAACCAAACAGTACATACTCACATTCTGGTGTCCGTCAGGTCCCTTGCCGTCTGCTTCCCGCACTGACTGACTCCCGGCCGTAAAGTGAAAGCAGATCACAGCGGTGACGTCACCGCTGTGCTGTGCTTTCACTTTACGGCCGGGAGTCAGTCAGTGCGGGAAGCAGATGGCAAGGGACCTGACGGACACCGGAATGTGAGTATGTACTGTTTGCTTTTTTTTACATTTACGACGGTAACCAGGGTAAACATCGGGTTACTAAGCGCGGCCCTGCGCTTAGTAACCCGATGTTTACCCTGGTTACAAGCGAACGCATCGTTGGATCGGTGTCACACACACCGATCCAACGATGACAGCGGGAGATCCAGCGACGAAAGAAAGTTCCAAACGATCTGCTACGACGTACGATTCTCAGCAGGGTCCCTGATCGCTGCTGCGTGTCAGACACAGCGATATCGTATGGATATCGCTGGAACGTCACGGATCGTACCGTCGTAGCGACAAAAGTGCCACTGTGAGACGGTACCCTTAGGCTACTTTCACACTAGCGTCGTTTGCAATACATTGCTATGCATTGTGCAGGAGAAAAAACGCATCCTGCAAAGTTGCCCGCAGGATGCGTTTTTTCCCCATAGACTTACATTACCAATGCATTGCAACGTATTGCCACACGTCGCAACCGTCGTGCGACGGTTGCGTCGTGTTTTGGCGGACCGCCGGCACAAAAAAACGTTACATGTAACGAGTCAGCCATTTTCGACCGCGCATGCGCGGCCGAAACTCCCTCCTCCCCGGACCTTGCAATGGGGCAGCGGAAGCATCGTAAGACTGCTTCCGCTGCCCACGTCGGGCATTTCTTTCACAGCATGCATCGGTACATCGGCCCGCCGCACTGCAACGGGCCCGTACCGACGCTAGTGTGAAAGCAGCCTTAGACACCTTATAGATAGCATAATTTAACGTTTTACCACTCTAGTCCACCATGGATGCTACCATTAACCATTTACTGTCCTAAATCACCAAAGATGTTACTATGAACCCTTACACTTCTCTTAACCAAAATTGATGTCACCAATAATCCATCCACTGCTCTGAATCACTGCTTTTTAATCTAGAAAAAAATTGCATGTTTACATAGTCAAGAAGTTTTTCTTAACAAGCTGCTCCAAAGAACATCCCTTAGGATATGTCCACACAGTGGCGTAACTTGAAGTCCATGGGCCCCAATGCAAAAACTTTAATGGGGCCCCCAATTATTGAAAGTCTTTAATAGGATTGATGTTTTTATATAGGCCAAAGGGACTTTTGGGGCCCTCTAGTCTCCAGAGCCTAGGTGCGATTGCAACAACTGCACCTATTGTAGTTAAGGCCCTCTGTGCACATCACGCTTGGTCTACTCATTTCTGCCTCCATTGGGGCTTCCATCTAAAACCCTGAAAAATGGGATCTGGAGCGCACCCCCAGCAGGGCTACTGTACACTCCACTTTTGTGCCTACCTATAAATATGGACACTACTGGGAAGGTGCCATATGGTGCACAAAGTAACTTCATCTGCCCCATTACAGTGAATGGCTCCAAAGAGGTCTCCATCCAAATCTCATTTTTCTGAGCTTCAGTTGAAAACCTGAAGGAGCCACAAATGTGTGGCCGGATCGTGATGTGAGCCTGGCTTTACTCTGAAGAACTCTGGCGGTTGGTTTAAATCTGGTCTGCATAATTCTTTATTTTTCAGTAATATAAAACAATAACTGCTAAAAAATAAGTTATTAGCTTCTTATGCCCTGGACCATACAAAAGCTTTTATTTTTAGTTTGCCCCTATTTTCTGTATCATGTGCACATACAGCAACATACACAAATGTATCTTCACATATGATACACCTGATATAGATTATTTTAGTTATTGATTGCTTATTTATACATCAGAAGTTTTACCAAATACAACTTCCAGAACAAATTATGACTCCTAACCATTGTGCCCCATCTATCTTTATATTGTTTAGTACATAAATTTAATTGATAAATGCATTTTATCATATGTATACAAACAATTTAATGCAGAGAAATAAGTAATTGAAGTCCTGACTGATTTTGCACTATGATGCTTATATTTATAAAGGTTAATAAGTAAGTGGAAGATATGTTCTTAAAAAAAACAAAATGGCAAAATTCAAGATAAAACTTTGTGAAATATTCTGTTTTTTTGCAAAATAAATTTATGTATCATCTAAATTAAAGAAATGTTTCCTTGTTTTTTAATTTAGTACTTTAATTATATTATCAGCATTTAATGTGTCACCCAAGTTTCTTGATTACTGTATGATATAATCAGGGGCTGGCTGGCAAATTTTAGCCGGGGGGGCAAGCACACAGCAGTGGCCCATGAGTCGCGGCCCATCCTTAAAGGGGTTGTCGGATCTTAAGCTACATGTCTACAGTCACTATGTGTGAATCATCATATCGTGCACACGATTCTCTGGAGCCGGCGCCTTGTGACTGCAAGCATGCGAATATATATATATATATATATATATATATATATATATATATATATATATATATATATATATATATATATTTATTGACACACACACACAGTCCTACTGTATAGTGATAATCACACACACAACCCCACTGTATAATGACAGGCACAGCCCCACTGTATAATGACACGCACAGCCTCACTGTATAATGACACACACACGCACAACCCTACTGTATAATTAATGACACACACACACAGCCCCACTGTATAATGACACACACGCACAGCCCCACTGTATAATGACACGCACAGCCCCACTGTATAATGACATGCACAGCCTCACTGTATAATCTCACGCACACACACATTGTATAATCACACACACACAGGGCTGGACTGGGACAAAAAAAACAGCCCTGCCACACAAACCCCACCAGCCCACATACTATAACACTCCCCATCCCCGATCAGTGAATTTTGCTATACTTTGTCCTGCCCTTCAACACTCCTCTTAAAGGCATTATTTGAAGAGCCACATGTGAATGGCGCCGCAGTGCGCATGATCGACCACAGGTCCATTTACATGGTGCTCTTTACACCGCAGGCAGGCGCCGGGGACACCCTGGGGAAAGGGAGAGCCCAGAGGTTGGCAGAGGACTGAGGAGGACAGCGCCCAGTGACCACTCTACAGAGGAGTCACAGCAGAGGCGCCATCTCCCTCACAGGGGACCAGCGCTCCTCCTGCCGCCCAGCAGTCTCTGCTCCGGAGCCGGGCGCCACCTCCACTTCCTTCATTAGCGTCCCCGGTGCCTGCGCTGTAAGTTTGAAGGGCAGCGCAAACTGCGCATGCCCGAAAAAAAACTTACAGAGCAGGAGCCGGGGACCCTAAAGAAGGAAGAGGAGGCGGCACCCGACACGCAGAGTACTGGGTGATGGCTGGGAGGCATTTGTGTCAAGGGGGACAAGACATGCCAACCTGACAAACTACAGGTATGACAGGCAGATTCTAAAAAGGATTATTTCAGCGTTGGAAGGGACCCAAACTAAAAGAGCCACCTTCACAGAATGCAGCATTAGTGCTGCACAAGGTGGCTCTTTTAGTTAAAAACGTCTGCGGGGTGACAGGTTCCCTTTAATACAGGTGCTCATTAGGGTGGAATCACAGTAGCATATGGCATCGGATGTGATCTGCCAATGATACTTGGCTCTTGCTCTGCTGTGAGCGTGAGCCAAGTGTCCGTGCTCCAATGCTCTCGCAGCACAGGTGTGGAGGAGACTCCTCAATGGTCTGACTCGCTGTGTATCAGACTGCAACATCTGCTGAGAAAAAAAAACCGACTGCCCACTGACAGCAAGTGAGAAGAGAATCGTACCACTTTTGTGGAAGAAAATGGAACCGAATATTTTTTTGTACTCTTTATTAGTCCATGTGGCAACATTTCACTTCCATATCAGAGAAATGTGCAGTTATGGATCCGAAACGTTGCCACATGGGCCAATAAAGAGTACGCTACTTTTCTCACAATTAATCGGAGTGATAGGTAGACAGATACACACACATGCATAATAAGAATAGATACTGAGAATTACACCATTTATGCAGGACAGTAGAAGTATACACAGCTCCACAATATACCGTATATACTTGAGTATAAGTCGACCCAAGTATATGCCGAGGCACCTAATTTTGCCATAAAAAACTGGGAAAGCTTATTGAGTCGAGTATAAGCCAGGTATGCATTGTCCCCACATCCCCGTTTTTGTATGCATGACTCCCCTGTCCCTGTATGCATGGCTCCTTATCCCTGTCCTTGTATCCATAGCTCCTCATCCCTGTCCTTGTATGCATGGCTCCCCCATCCCTGTCCTTGTATGCATGGCTCCTTATCCCCGTCCTTGTATGCATAGCTCCTCATCCCCATCCTTGTCTTCATGGCTCCCCCATCCGTGTCCTTGTATGCATGGCTCCTTATCCCCGTCCTTGTATGCATAGCTCCTCATCCCCATCCTTGTCTGCATGGCTCCCTTGACCCTGTCTTTGTGTGCATGGCTCCTTATCCCCATCCTTGTATGCATGGCTCCTTATCCCCATCCTTGTATGCATGGCTTCTTATCCCTGTCCTTGCATGCATGGGCTTCTTATTCCCATTCTTGTATGCATGGCTCCTTATCCCCGTCCTTGTATGCATGGCTCCTTATCTCTGTCCTTGTATGCATAGCTCCTCATCCCCATCCTTGTCTGCATGGCTCCCTTGCCCCTGTCTTTGTGTGCATGGCTCCTTATCCCCATCCTTGTATGCATGGCTCCTTATCCCCATCCTTGTATGCATGGCTTCTTATCCCCGTCTTTGTTTGCATGGCTCCTTATCCCCGTCCTTGTATACATGGCTCCTTATCCCTGTCCTTGCATGCATGGGCTTCTTATTCCCATTCTTGTATGCATGGCTCCTTATCCCCGTCCTTGTATGCATGGCTCCTTATCCCCGTCCTTGTGTGCATGGCTCCTCATCCCCATCTTTGTCTGCTTGGCTCCCACATCCCTGTCCTTGTGTGCATGGGCTCATTATCCCCGTCCTTGTATGGATGGGCTCCTTATCCCGGTCCTTGTATGCATGGCTCTTATCCCCGTCCTTGTATGTATGGGCCTCTTATTCCCATTTTTGTATTCATGGCTCCTTATCCCTGTCCTTGTATGCATGGTCCTCTTATTCCCATTCTTGTAAGCATGGCTCCTTATCCCTGTCCTCTTATGCATGGGCCTTTTATTCCCATTTTTGTATGCATGGCTCCTTATCCCCGTCCTTGTATGCATGGCTCCTTCATTGTTCATGTATGCATGGTTCCGATAAAAAAACAAAAAAAACATACATCCTACTTACCTTCCCTGCATGCCCTCGCAGCATCTTGTTCTGGTGCCAGCAGCTCCTGTGGCTGGGTGATCACGTGTCCCCCACTCATTAAGGTAATGAATATTTACCCACACCTATGGGAGTGGTGAGGGGTGAATACTTATTACCTTAATGAGCGGAAGACACGTGATTGCTTGGCCTGAAGAGCTGCTGGCGCCGGAACGAGATGCAGCGAGGGTGCGCAGGGAAGGTGTGGAATGTGTGCTGGAAGCCGGCGTCTGTGGCTGTGAACGCTATAAAAGAAATGAATATTCACTGCCAGCGCAGTGAATATTCATTTCTCCTTAGCAGCGGCACAGGCTTTAGCAACAGCCGCTGGCTCCTGCCTCTGTGACCCACTGCTCCCCCTCCGTTTTTTTGGGACAACGACTCATGTATAAGCCAAGGGGGGTGTTTTCAGCACAAAAAAATATGCTGAAAAACTTGGCTTACACACGAGTTTATACGGTATGCTACAATCTATTATATACTATATATACTGGCCTAATTAAAATTAAAAAAAAAACAAAAAACATAATCAGGTTCCTCGTATCATGTTCTCATACACTTTATGCAGTCAATAGCCTCTGTGTCTGTACTGCTACATACTTAGGCAGTTAACTGGTTCATGCAGCTTTACATGAACACCCGAGCCAAACACTATGGCTGGTCCAAATAACTAAAGCAATTGTTACCATCCACCTCTCGTGTCTCCCCTTTTCCTCATAGTTTGTAAGCTTGCGAGCAGGACCCTCATTCCTCCTGGTATCTGTTTTGAACTGTTTTTTTTTTTTTTTTCCATATTTATTTTATTTTCAAAAAGTAACACATGACAACAAAAACATAAATTATTTCCATTACAAATTATAATTACATAATAAAAAAAAATAAAAAAAAAATTAACAGCTATGTTAAGACAAATAATATTTACTCACAGTCCAGGTTTGCCAAATCTTTGCTACCTTTTTTCTCCTAGTGCGAGACTGAGACAACATTAATTCATATTTACAATTCACATTCAGCTTTTCGGTCAGCTCTTCTAGGGTTGGAGGAAAGGTCTCCTTCCATTTTCTAGCCAACAGTATCCGAGCCGCTATCAATATATGTGATGTCAACCCTCTAATTTGTTTAGGAAATATTTCCAATCCAATATGTAAAATCGCCATTGAGGGAGTAATTTGTGCCATTACCCCCGTAATCTCCATAATCAGCTTCAGCACACCACCCCAGAAGGATAAAAGCTTCGGGCACAAGTACCAGATATGTCTCTGGTTTCCTACTAATCCACATCCTCGCCAACACAAATGGGAGGATTGCGGATTACATTTTGCAATTCTCTCTCGGCATAAATACCATCTCATTTGAGTTTTCTTTAATTGTTCCACGTGATTTATACAGGATGACACTCTCTTAACCTCCTTTATGCTATTTCCCCATAGTTCTAATTCTAATACCTCCCCTAACTCTAGTTCCCATTTTTTCATATAGGGCAGTTTAATCTCTTCCACTGGATTAACTAAAGCTCTATAAAACACCGATATTCCCTTTATAATTGGACCTAATGTTACTATAAGTTTACCCATCTTTCCCTCTCCCGTAGTACCAGAGTGTCTCGCTATTACAATTTTATTTAGAAAATTCCTAATTTGTAAATACTGATAAAAATATTTTCGTATTCCAGTATGTTTATTGGCCAATTGATCAAAAGGGATAACTCCATTAATTTCCATTATGTCTGCTAAGGTTTGTATACCTGCCCCTCGCCATTGTTGGAGGTTTAAATAAGGAATATGGGGCTCAATGGCATATATTGATAATGCTTCACATGGTATCCCTGACAACGAGGGCAGTAACATTCTCCATAACCTAATTGCCGCCTGCATTGTTGGCAATAAGGGGGAGGTGGGTCCAGTTTGAATTAACTCTGTCTCTAGCGCCAGACGCGTGGAACCCCGTCTAGAATAAAATTTTTCTATCTGCATCCATCTGTGGTTTCCAGTCATCTGCCACCATTCTTTTAAACCCACTAATATTGAGGCTCTATGATATGCCATTAGATCCGGAACTCCCATCCCCCCTGCTTCCATAGGTAGATATAGTAACGCCCTTGCTACGCGTGGTTTCTTATATGCCCATATGTATTTACTAACTAATAGTTGTAGATCATAAATATATTTTTTTGGTATATTTAGGGGGAGGGTTCTGAAATAATACAAGATCTTTGGTAAGGCTATCATTTTGAAAGCATTGATACGGGCTATCCACGAAGTGGTGATTTTATGCATATCTTCTAGTAAAATTTTAATTTGTGTATGTAGATTTGTAAAATTTACTTTTATTATCTGATCTGTAGTTGTCAACATTATCCCTAAGTACGGAATTCCATCTTTTAACCACTGAAATGAAAATAATTTCTTCATATCTTGTATGGACTCTATTGATATTGCCAACGGAAGAATTGATGATTTATTCAGATTTAATTTATAGAACGATATCTCACTGAATTCCTTCAGCTCCTCTAAGACTGTCGATAAGGACTGTTTGATGTTCACACAAGAGATAATAATATCATCCGCATAAAGACTTATTTTATGAGCTTCCTTTCCTACCATTACCCCTGAAATTAAAGGCGAAATCCTAATCCTTTCCGCCAGTGGTTCCATACATAGGACAAAGATTATTGGGGACAGGGGGCAGCCCTGTCGCGTCCCGTTTGTTATAGAAAAAGGTTCCAATAGAGCACCCGCCGTCCACACCCTCGCCGAAGGGGCCGCATATATAGCTAAAATAGCTGCGAGAATTGATCCTCCCAACCCAAATTTTTCCAGAACTGCCCGGACATAACCCCAGTGCACCCTGTCAAAGGCTTTCTCTGCGTCCAATGACAGGAATGCACTGGGGAGGCCAGACAGCTCCGCAATCCGCACTAGATCTAACATTCGGCGTATTCCATCTTTCGCCTCTCTACCCCTCACAAACCCTACCTGGTCTGGTGAGACCAGATCTGGAATGATCTGATTTAAACGTGAGGCTAACATTTTAGTAAAAATTTTTATATCGTTGTTCAAGAGAGCTATAGGTCTAAAATTTTCTGGGATTGTGGGTGTTTTGCCGGGTTTCGGTAAAGTAATAATGGTAGCCTCCAAATTAACTTTCTCGATTGACCCCTCATCCCTCCACCTCGAAAATATCCTCAACATAAAAGGAACCAACTCCTCCTGAAAAATTTGGTAATAATAATTAGGAAAACCATCCGGCCCAGGAGCGCTAGCCCTCTTAGATTGTTTTATGATCGAAATAATTTCTTCTTTTGTGAAGGGAGCATTCAAATAGCTTAATTGCTCATCTGAAATCTTAGGGAGATTCACGGATCCAAGATAATTTTTTATTCCCTGCATCGAGGGTTGTGGGATCCCCGGGTCACTTCCCAGATTATACAACTCTGTATAATATTTAACAAATTCTTCAGCTATTCCCATAGGATTTCTCACATAAGACCCATCTGACTTCAAAATATATTCAATCCTATTTTTTATCTCTCTTTTTTTTATTCTTCGAGCAAGGAGGGCCCCCCCTTTATCCCCAGCAGAATACCACTTCATTTTTAATTTACGCATGTTATGTGCATACGCGGACAGCATTGCGTCTCGTAATTTAAACCTGATTGAAAATATTTCAGCAGTGATTGAAGGAGTAACCGCCTTCTTGTTAATAGATTCTAAAGTTTGCAATCTGCCCAGAAGATCTCTTTTCTCCTTCTCCTTTCCTTGTTTCAGAATAGAAGCTTGTTGTAATAACACCCCCCTTATAACCGCTTTATGTGCCATCCACAATGTTTCATCATTGATCTCCCCATTGTCATTTTGGTCAAAATATTCCCTTACTGCAGAACCTACTATAGAAAATACCCTTTCATTCAGGAGCATTTCCTCATTCATGCGCCACCTGAATATGGGCGCTTGTTGGTGAGACAATGAGATCTTAAGATATATACGGTAGGAGCATGATCCGACCATGTTATCAGACCAATCCTTGCTTCCATACTCCTTAATAAAATGTTATCATCTACCAGGAAATAATCTATTCTGCTATATGTGTGGTGTCGGTGGGAGAAAAAAGTATAATCTCTTTCTGATGCTTGAACATATCTCCAATAATCATGATAGTGAAATTCGAGTGCTAATGATCTCAACTCCCCTCGACTCCGCACTCCCCCTCGAGAACTGTCCATCTCTCTACTCATAGGAAGATTAAAATCCCCACAAACTATTTTACCTCCTTTTCCAACTGCCTGTATTTTTTTAAATACCTTTCTAATGAATTTTCCTTGGCCCCTGTTCGGAGCATATATTGTCGCTAATGTATGAATTATCCCATTTAAAGTACAGGACACAATCAAAAATCTCCCTTCTGAATCTTCATATGTCTGTAACACTTCACATGCCACTGTATGTTTAATTATAATACAGACCCCACATTTTTTGGCCGTATTATTAGAAAAAAAAATATGTGGAAACTGGTCATGGCGAAATCTCCTATTATCTATTTCAAGCAGATGTGTCTCCTGTAAACAGATTATTTCTGCTTGTGATTTTAACACCTCTGACCAGACCATGCTCCTTTTACTAGGGGAATTCATGCCTTTAACATTTAATGACATTATTTTTATACTCATTACAACATATATATATATCTTCTGCTATAAAGTCCTCCTCCTCCTTACCCTTTGAACTACTCCTATTAAATACACTAATATCTGTGATATCCAACGCATAAAACAAACAGATATCTCCATCTCTTTCAGATCAAAACTGCAAAACTGCAAAAAAAAAAATAAAAATAAAATAATAATAATAATAAAAAAATATATATATTTTTTTTTAAACCAAAAAAAACCCCGACATACATTCAGAGCCCTATGGTTGATCACAAGTACCATAGGGGAGGCCCTGTACCTCGGGCAGCGGGCAGAGAAAAAAAAACATCTGCCTTGTTGGGGTCTGGAAAACAAAATTGTCTCCAGTTAATGTCTCGAGGACCGGCCACGAGGCTACATTCTCGCCACTTTAGACTTAGACTTAAACTTTATTCCAGTCATTTACTACTTTCTTCCCTTTTTCCACTCTGGCAGGGGTATATGCAATTTTCCACCCCGCTAATTTCTCCTCAGCTGATTTAGGTGAGACGCAGGCCACTATATTACCTTCATATATTATATGGAGTTTCACAGGATTAAACCCCCATTTATATCTAATGTTAGCGTCTCTCAAGGCTGCGCATACATGTGCGTACTCTCTGCGCTTTGCCAATGTTGCTGCAGATAAGTCTGAATACACCTGTAACCCTTGAAATTCCATAGGAAGTGTAAGGGGCTTTCTTGTTTGTTGTATGAATGCTTCCTTGGTAGGAAAACGCAACAATCTGGCCAAAGTGTCTCTAGGATATGTAGAATCCAGGTGTCTTGGTCTTGGAATCCTGTGAACCCTTTCAATAAGCAGTTCTGCAGGCGAGAAATCAGGTAGTACCACAGCCAAAAATCTTAACATAAAAGGGGCCAGCTGTTTATCTATTATGTCCTCCGGGATACCTCGCACTCTGATGTTCTGCCTTCTAGACCTGTCTTCTAAATCATTTAATTTGTCATGCACCTTAGACAACTCACTTTTTAGAGTCTCATTTTCGTCCACAAGGGCATTAATCGTTGTCGTATATTCCCCATTTTAGACTCTATATGAGCTGTTCTGTCTCCCAGGGAATCCACATCTTTCCTCATTTCACTTAGCATCTCATACAAATCTTCTTTTAGTGATGCCCGGACTGTAGCTACAAACTCATTCATATCCCCTTTTGTAAGTGGGGCTGAGCTGCTGCTGCTACAACTACTGCTCTCATTGTGCTGGGATGGTGCAATACTTCTCCCATTTCTCCCCCTCCTCCCTGCGGGGAGTGTGGTTCTCTGGGTGGAGTAGCTGGAATTACCTTTCCCCTTGCATGTACCGTCTGGCCTCCTGGATAGAAGTCCGGCAGTCTAGGAGGTGATGTTTGCTTACTGTTCCCGCGAGTCATCATGTAATTTGTAAATGATAAGCAGTTAACAAATTCCTTTGACAGGAACAGCCAGCATTCAGTACAGCTCCGTGAAAAGAGAAGCAGCTTGTAGTATCTCTATATCTCTATAGTATCTCTCAACACAGCTTCAGAAATGGGAAGCAACTATAACAAAAAGTCCTTGGCGGCTGAGAAACTCTATGAAGCCGGCATGAGCTGCTGACAGCCTCGTGGCTTGGAACCCTCACAGACTAGGCGTCGGTCACATTCAGCATCCGGTCACGCCCCCGTTTTATATATGCCGAGGCACCTAATTTTGCCATAAAAAACTGGGAAAGCTTATTGAGTCGAGTATAAGCCAGGTATGCATTGTCCCCACATCCCCATTTTTGTATGCATGACTCCCCTGTCCCTGTATGCATGGCTCCTTATCCCTGTCCTTGTATCCATAGCTCCTCATCCCTGTCCTTGTATGCATGGCTCCCCCATCCCTGTCCTTGTATGCATGGCTCCTTATCCCCGTCCTTGTATGCATAGCTCCTCATCCCCATCCTTGTCTTCATGGCTCCCCCATCCGTGTCCTTGTATGCATGGCTCCTTATCCCCGTCCTTGTATGCATAGCTCCTCATCCCCATCCTTGTCTGCATGGCTCCCTTGCCCCTGTCTTTGTGTGCATGGCTCCTTATCCCCATCCTTGTATGCATGGCTCCTTATCCCCATCCTTGTATGCATGGCTTCTTATCCCCATCTTTGTTTGCATGGCTCCTTATCTCCGTCCTTGTATACATGGCTCCTTATCCCTGTCCTTGCATGCATGGGCTTCTTATTCCCATTCTTGTATGCATGGCTCCTTATCCCCGTCCTTGTATGCATGGCTCCTTATCCCCGTCCTTGTGTGCATGGCTCCTCATCCCCATCTTTGTCTGCTTGGCTCCCACATCCCTGTCCTTGTGTGCATGGGCTCATTATCCCCATCCTTGTATGGATGGGCTCCTTATCCCGGTCCTTGTATGCATGGCTCCTTATCCCCGTCCTTGTATGTATGGGCCTCTTATTCCCATTTTTGTATTCATGGCTCCTTATCCCTGTCCTCTTATGCATGGGCCTTTTATTCCCATTTTTGTATGCATGGCTCCTTATCCTCGTCCTTGTATGCATGGGCCTCTTATTCCCATTTTTGTATGCTTGGCTCCTTATCACCCTCCTTGTATGCATAGGCCTCTTATTCCCATTCTTGTGTGCATGGCTCCTTCTCCCCATCCTTGTATGCATGGCTCCTTCATTGTTCATGTATGCATGGTTCCGATAAAAAAACAAAAAAAACATACATCCTACTTACCTTCCCTGCATGCCCTCGCAGCATCTTGTTCTGGTGCCAGCAGCTCCTGTGGCTGGGTGATCACGTGTCCCCCACTCATTAAGGTAATGAATATTTACCCACACCTATGGGAGTGGTGAGGGGTGAATACTTATTACCTTAATGAGCGGAAGACACGTGATTGCTTGGCCTGAAGAGCTGCTGGCGCTGGATGTGTGCTGGAAGCCGGCGTCTGTGGCTGTGAATGCTATAAGAGAAATGAATATTCACTGCCAGCGCCATCTAAAGATCTAATGTTACAAATAATAATAATTTTAAAAAAAAAGGTTATTCTCACCATCCGACGTCGCGTGCTGTCCTCGGCAGTGCAAGCGGCAGGTTCCGGTGCCAAGGATTCTATGCGAGAAGGACCTGCCGTGACGTCATCACAGGTCCTGCGCTCATACCAACCCTGGGACCGGAAGCTGCCGCGTGCACTGCACACAGGCGCCAGGACTTCAAGGGGCCTTTGGAAGGTGAGTATATGTTTATTTTTTATTTTAAGTCTTTTTTAACCACGCATATAGTGCTCACATTGCTATATACTATGTGGGCTGTGTTACATACTGCGTGGGCTCTGGTTTATACTACATCTCTGTGCTATATACTATGTAGCTGGGCAATATACAACGTGACTGTCCAATATACTATGTGGCTGTGCAATATACTACGTGCTCTGCGTTATATACTACGTAGCTGTGCAATATACTATGTGGCTGTGTCGGTTCTGTTATATACTACGTTGACTGCAATATACTACGTTGCTCTGTTATATACTACGTGGCTGTGCAGTATACTAGGTAGCTATGCAGTATACTACGTGCCTCTACAATATACTACGTGGCTATGTTATATACTACGTGGCTCTGCTATATACTACGTCGCTGACCAATATACTGCATAGCTGTGCAATACACTACGTAGCTTTGCAATACACTACGTGACTGTGTTATATACTACGTGGCTGTGCAATATACTATGTGACTGTGTTATATACTACGTGGCTGTGCAATATACTACGTGCCTGTGCAATATACTATGTGGCTCTACAATATACTACGTGGCCCTGCTATATACTATGTGGCTGACCAATATACTACGTGCCTGTGCAATACACTACGTGGCTATGTTATATACTACGTCGGTTGTGTTATATACTACGTCACTGTGCAATATAGTATGTAGCCTGTTCTATATACTACCTACATATTCTAGAATACCCTATACGTTAGAATCGGGCCACCATCTAGTATATATATATATATATATATATATATATATATATATACACACACTGCAGTGTCACCTATATAAGGTATATATGCACCAGTAGCAGTGTCACCTATATAAGATATAGACTGCTATACATACATTATAGTGGTATAGTGATTATATACAGCAGTATCACCTATATAATGTATATATAGCAGTCTATACACATTATATAGGTGCAACTGCTGTATATACATTAAAAAAAATAATCTTGGGACTCACCGAGGTCCCTGAGATTGGGGGGAGTTCGGAAGGATGAAGAGCTGAGGTGGGTCGGGTCCTGTCCAGCGTCGGCGGTGAAGAGGATCCCAGGCATTGGTGAGCAGTCTTCTCTGATCCTGGTGCAGGCTGGCCAGCCGTCAGACACAGTCAGGTGGAGGTGCCCTATGCGCGCCAGCCTTTTCAAATAACTCCATGTGCACGACTGGTCTCCTGCTTGCCCGCACTGGCACAGGCAGCAGACGAGCACGCGCAGGAACTAGGACTGCAGCCGTGCTCGCGCACTAGCGTGGGCCGCCGCTGCGCTTGTCAGCGCGGGCAACGCTAGCACACAGGACCTGGCTAAGTTTTAAAGGGCCGGCTGGAGGGATTCGGCGCGCTATGTATTAAAATTGCTGCCAGTCCTCCAGCGGCCCTGTGCAGCTGCTCAGGCACCGGCCCGGAGGGCATATGCATTCCTGCCACCCAGCCCAGTCTGCCCCTGGATATAATGATGGTAAGTGTTTATATGTACTCGATTTTTGGGGCTGAAAGAACAGAAACTGGGAAAGCACGACTTTGCCTATTACGGCCAAGATTATTTTAAAACTACATGTACAAAATTAAAATATAAACATACATTACCCTCCTTTCTTTTATTTGGCAGTGGATCCAGGGGCCAATTCTAGGTTTTCTATTGCTTGAAGCAAAAATTAAAATGGTGCCCTCACCACATTAAACAAAAAATGAATGAATTTTTCACCCTGTATTTTTGAATTGTATCATGCTACTGTTGCTTATCAAAAGACCCTTAAAATGCTTAAGTGCTTTGTTCCTTTACACAATAATACTCCCATTTGTCAGCATTGCCCCTTATACTTTTACTATAAAGTAACAGACATGGTAACCCTAAGGTTCGTCCGTATTGATGGTGTATCACAATTTATTTATTATTATGATGATTTGACTATCTACTTCTAATGTATGCTTTTTAAATTAAAAGGAATTATTTTATTTTAAAGATTTTTTTCACAGTAGAAATATTTTTCTTCTCCATCTTCTTTTGTTTTGATTTTTTTTTTTAATTTAGTTATTTCTGTTAAACGGAGTATACAGTATATGTTTTCATGGAAATTATATTCCCAAGGTTTTGGTTCTATCTACTCTTTCTAGCCATTTATACAACTCTATTTTTATGGTTGGTTTATAGTTAATGGCAGCATTTTATAAAGTTTATTATATCATTATATTTAATATACAGTACAGACCAAAAGTTTGGACACACTGAAGGCATCAAAACTATGAATTAACACATGTGGAATTATATACTTAACAAAAAAGTGTGAAACAACTGAAAATATGTCTTATATTCTAGGTTCTTCAAAGTAGCCACCTTTTGCTTTGATGACTGCTTTGCACACTCTTGGTATTCTCTTGATGAGCTTCAAGAGGTCGTCATCGGGAATGGTCTTCCAACAATCTTGGAGGAGTTCCCAGAGATGCTTAGCACTTGTTGGCCCTTTTGCCTTCACTCTGCGGTCCAGCTCACCCCAAACCATCTCTATTGGGTTCAGGTCTGGTGACTGTGGAGGCCAGGTCATCTGGCGTAGCACCCCATCACTCTCCTTCTTGGTCAAATGGCCCTTACACAGCCTGGAGGTGTGTTTGGGGTCATTGTCCTGTTGAAAAATAAATGATGGTCCAACTAAACGCAAACCAGATGGAATAGCATGCCGCTGCAAGATGCTGTGGTAGCAATGCTGGTTCAGTATGCCTTCAATTTTGAATAAATCCCCAACAGTGTCACCAGCAAAGCACCCCCACACCTTCACACCTCCTCCTCCATGCTTCACGGTGGGAACCAGGCATGTAGAGTCCATCCGTTCACCTTTTCTGCGTCACACAAAGACACAGTGGTTGGAACCAAAGATCTCAAATTTGGACTCATCAGACCAAAGCACAGATTTCCACTGGTCTAATGTCCATTTCTTGTGTTCTTTAGCCCAAACAAGTCTCTTCTGCTTGTTGCCTGTCCTTAGCAGTGGCTTGCTAGCAGCTATTTTACCATGAAGGCCTGCTGCACAAAGTCTCCTCTTAACAGTTGTTGTAGAGATGTGTCTGCTGCTAGACCTCTGTGTGGCATTGACCTGGTCTCTACTCTGAGCTGCTGTAAACCTGCAATTTCTGAGGCTGGTGACTCAGATAAACTTATCCTCAGAAGCAGAGGTGACTCTTGGTCTTCCTTTCCTGGGGCGGTGCTCATGTGAGCCAGTTTCTTTGTAGAACTTGATGGTTTTTGCAACTGCACTTGGGGACACTTTCAAAGTTTTCCCAATTTTTCGGACTGACTGACCTTCATTTCTTAAAGTAATGATGGCCACTCGGTTTTCTTTACTCAGAATTTGTATTATGGCAAGAAAAAAGCAGCTAGCAGTCTATTCAGTAGGACTATCAGCTGTGTATCCACCAGACCTGCTCAACACAACTGATGGTCCCAACCCCATTAATAAGGCAAGAAATCCCACTTATTAAACCTGACAGGCCACACCTGTGAAGTGAAAACCATTTCCGGTGACTACCTCTTGAAGCTCATCAAGAGAATGCCAAGAGTGTGCAAAGCAGTCATCAAAGCAAAAGGTGGCTACTTTGAAGAACCTAGAATATAAGGCATATTTTCAGTTGTTTCACACTTTTTTGTTAAGTATATAATTCCACATGTGTTAATTCATAGTTTTGATGCCTTCAGTGTGAATGTACAATTTTCATAATATAGTAAAAATCTTTAAATGAGAAGGTGTGTCCAAACTTTTGGTCTGTGCTGTAGTCCACTTGCAAATGTGTTTGTATATTTTTCTTATCATTATACCTAGTAAAGGCTTTATTGTCAAAGCTGAAATGTGCTGTAAATGACAATAAATTCGAGTGTGAAATTAAATATTGGAACGAAGATTTATCAAATTATCTTATGGAGCATTACCAGTGGTAAATTTTCTGTGCTATTGTTATGACTACACAGTGTATGGATAGTTCATACTTACAGTGCTCAGAAAAATAAAGGGAACACTAAAATACCACATCCTAGATATCACTGAATTAAATATTCCAGTTGCAAATTTTTATTCATTGCATAGTGGAATGTGTTCAGAACAATAAAACATAACAATTATCAATGTAAATCAAAATGAATATCCCATGAAGGTCTGGATATGGAATGATACTCAAAATCAAAGTGGAAAATCAAATTACAGGCTGATCCAACTTCAATGTAAATGCCTCATGACAAGGAAAAGATGCTCAGTATTGTGTGTGGCCTCTGTTGTGAACTCTATTTTTAGGCTCCCTCTAGTGGACACAAGCGGTACTGTGTAGTGTTGTCTTTCTGCAGGTTGGCTGCATCAGCTGGTTCGTTATCCTTGGTTGGTTTCCTATTTAACTCACCTGGATAAGTTTTTGTCCGTTCATTTTTTGATTATCAGCATTCATCATGTTTCTTATCCAGCTTGCTAAGATGTGATCTCCTCGCTTGCTGGTTGCTCTAGGGGACTGAGTTTCTCCCCCCACACCGTTAGTTGGTGCGGGGGTTCTTGAAATCTCAGTGTGGATATTTTGTAAGGGTTTTTTACTGACCGCACAGACCCCTTTACTATTTTCTGCTATCTAGTATTAGTGGGCCTCATTTGCTGAATCTGTTTCCACCCCTGTGTATGTGCCTTCCCCTTACCCTTACCCCTTACTCTGGCAGTGCTCCTCCTGTTCCTCCTTGCACAAAGGCAGAGGTAGTGGTCCTGCTGCTGGGTTGTTGCCATCCTACCGCCCCCTCCATGTCTCCTAGTGTACTGGCCTGTCTCCTGGTAGTGCCTCCAGCCTCTGGACACTACGCTGACAGATGCAGCAAACCTTCTTGCCACAGCTCGCATTGATGTGCCATCCTGGATGAGCTGCACTACCCAAGCCACTTGTGTGGGTTGTAAAGTCCATCTCATGCTACCACGAGTGTGAAAACACAACTAACATTCAAAAGTGACCACAACATCAGCCAGAAAGCATTGGTACTGAGATGTTGTCTGTGGTCCCCACCTGCAGAATCTCTCCTTTATTGAGTGTGTCTTAATAATTGCCAATAATTTCCATCTGTTGTCTATTCCATTTGCACAACAGCATGTGAAATTGATTATCAATTACACTGTGTCTAGAATTATTAGGCAAGTTGTATTTTAGAGGATTATTTTCATTATTGATCAACAACTATGTTCTCAATCAACCCAAAAGACTCATAAATATCAAAGTTTAATATTTTTGGAAGTTGGAGTGCGTTTTTTTTTAGATTTGGCTATCGTAGGAGGATATCTGTTTGCACAGGTAACTATTACTGTGCAGAATTATTAGACAACTTAATAAAAACCAAATATATTCCCATCTTATTTGTTTATTTTCACCAGGTAAACCAATATAACTGCACAAAATTTCTGACATGCAAAAACAAAACCCCAAAAAATTAGTGATTATTATAGCCACCTTTCTTTATGACACTCAACAGCCTTCCATCCATAGATTCTGTCAGTTGATTGATCTGTTTACGATCAACATTGCATGCAGCAGCCACCACAGCCTCCCAGACACTGTTCCGAGAGGTATACTGTTTTCCCTCCCTGTAGATCTCACATTTTATGAGGGACCACAGGTTCTCTATGGGGTTCAGATCAGGTGAACAAGGGGGCTATGTCATTATTTTTTCTTCTTTGAGACATTTACTGGCCAGCCATTCTGTGGAGTAGTTGGTGGCATGAGATGGAGCATTGTCCTGCATGAAAATCATGTTTTTCTTGAACGATACCGACTTCTTCCTGTACAACTGCTTGAAGAAGTTGTTTTCCAGAACGTGGCAGTAAGTCTGGGAGTTGACCTTCACTCCATCCTCAACCCGAAAAGGTCCCATAAGTTCATCTTTGATAATACCAGCCCATACCAGTACCCCACCTCCACCTTGCAGGCGTCTGAGTTGGAGTGGAGCTCTCTGCCCTTTACTGATCCAGCCTCTGGCCCATCCATCTGGCCCATCAAGAGTCACTCTCGTTTCATCAGTCCATGAAACCTTTGAAAAGTCAGTCTTAAGGTATTTTTTGGCCCAGTCTTGACGTTTTATCTTATGTTTCTTGTTCAAAGGTGGTCATTTTTAAGCCTTTCTTTACCTAGGCCATGTCCCTGAGTATCGCACACCTTGTGCTTTTTGTTACTCCAGTAACGTTGCAGCTCTGAAATATGGCAAAACTGGTGGCAAATGGCATCTTGGCAGCTTCACGCTTGATTTTCCTCAATTCATGGGCAGTTATTTTGCGCCTTTTTTGCCCAACACGCTTGTTGCGACCCTGTTGGCTATTTGCCATGAAACGTTTGATTGTTCGGTGATTATGCTTCAAAAGTTTGGCAATTTCAAGACTGCTGCATCCCTCTGCAAGACATCTCACAATTTTGGACTTTTCAGAGCCCGTCAAATCTTTCTTCTGACCCATTTTGCCAAAGGAAAGGAAGTTACCTAATAATTAAGCACACCTTATATAGGGTTTTGATGTCATTAGACAACATCCCTCCTCATTACAGAGATGCACATCACCTGATTTACTTAATTGGTAGTTGGCTCTGAAGCCTGAACAGCTTGGAGTAGTACATGTATAAAAAGTATCATGTGATCAAAATACAACTTGCCTAATAATTCTGCACACAGTGTAGTGTTGCTTCCTAAGTAGACAGTGATTTCACAGAAGTTTGATTTAGGCTGGTTTCACATTTGCGGTTGTGTCTGCAGCGTTTGTACCGCATATATCCGCATGCATTGTGTATTCCTATATTTAACATTAGGGACGCATGCGTTTTTGTTTGTTCACGTTTTGCCACATTTGACGACGCATGCGTCGTTTCATCATTTGCGGCTTGGCGCGGAAATGCAACATGTAGTAATTTTTAGAGTCGTCAATTTGCCGCCTGGAAACGCATGCGGTCGATTGCGCAAGACTTGTGACAAAAAAACGCATTGCTGTCTATATGAACGCATGCGTTTACAAGCACATGCGTTTGGTTGCGTTCATGAACGCATGCGTTCCACAAGAGAAAAACATGTCTAGACACTGATAAGCCACCTCCCACATACAAGGTGATAAAGGGAGGGTGTGGACAGTTGCAGGTCACTTCTCAGCAGACAGCCAAGCAGAGCAGACGGACCACAGCGGACAGCCAAGCAGAGCATACAGACCACAGCACCTTTGAGAAAACAAGCCTCTGAACAATGTATATATAGTATATCCTAGCCAATGCCTTTATTTTCTATTTTCTTTCTCTGCATGTCCTAATTTATGCCATTTCTTTCTTTCTACATGCATCAGAATGTCTTCTTCAGATTCTTCTCATGAGGAGTTTCTTCCTGGGCCGTCTGAAGTCGAGCATGTCAGTGAGGTGAGTACTTGCCTCGTCAGATTGGTAAGTATTGACTGTCACATCTACACGTGTGACAATTTGAATTTTTCTTTTTTTTAGAGCTCTTCTTCTACTGCGGCAGAGACAGGGCAGGAGCAGTGGAGTCAAGGTCCAGTGGAAAGACGGCTGCGGGTACGTATGCAAGGCTGACTGTTTACTGTATCCTCAGTGTAATATTCTGGAATCTTCCTTTCTTTCCATTAGTATTTTTTTACTTTTTTCTTCTGGAATTCTTTTGTATGTTGACTTTCCTATTCATGCCATTTCTCAGCATCTTTTTTCTTTCTTTTCCTTATGTTAATTGAGCAAACTTTAATGACTTTATTTAATTTTTAGGTTTCACAAAGGGAGGATGATCTTATTGAGAATGACCTCCTCATCTCCCTGGTCCAGGAGCGAGTCCCGTTGTGGGACACCTGGGATCCACTGCACTCAAACAACGTCACAATCCGGCGCTTATGGAATGAGGTGGCCAAAGAGATGTGGGATGGCTGGGACAACGCCCCGACACGGGTACGAAATGCATTTGGTAAGTATTGCACTGCAGTGTGAAGCAGCAGAGACCTTGGCCGTGCTCACTCGACTGTGTGTGATGAAAGAAACTCTCAGGAGCTTCTGTCATCACAGACAGTTGTGTGAGCACGGCCAAAAGTCCTTTTTCTGACCACAAATTTTTTTTTTTAACAGTGGCCAAAGTCAAAACACGTTGGCGTTCGATGAAGGACCGCTTCAACAAGGACCTGCGTCAAGAGAGCCGTGTTCCCAGTGGTTCAGGAGCAAGGATCAGAAGATACAAATACCATCGAGTTCTGGCATTTTTAAGACCGGTCCTTGCCGAGAGAACGTAAGTATTTATCATGTGCATTAGGTTGTATTGTATTGCCATAATCTGTATTTTTATATTCCACAGGATTTTGCGTCTGGTTAATTTTTGGTATTAATTTTCTTTTTCCTTTTTTCACAGCACATACAGCACTACTGTTGGCCCAGGTTCTGGAGCGGTCCTTCATCCGACAGCCACGGACCCGTCCCAGCCATCCAGCAGCGCAGCAGCAAGTGGGCCTTCCACACTAACTGGAGACCAGGGAGCTGGTCCATCAGGTCTTCCCCTTTCGCAGTCCTCTCCCACTGCCCCTTTTTTTGGGGGCTCCTCCTGGCAGCGGCAAAAGGCTTCGGACAGGTCACTCATGCCGGAGTTTTTGCACTTGAGCTCGGTTTTACACGAAGCAATCAAGGCTTTGGGTGACCAAATGGATGTTTCACATAGCCTCTTGCATGCACGTATCCAGGAGGTCAGCAAAAGCCTTGATCAAGTGAAAGCCGACCTCCAGAGGCCAGCACATCATTTTTTTTAACCAAATTGAGCAGGGCATGTCAGAACACCTTACTCCTGATCTCCAGCTGAGTGTCATGCAGGCCTGCAATGCTGCTTATGTGCAGGCTATGCAGCAGAGTCGGTATTTCCAGCAGACAGTGGTGGCATATCCACCTGTGCCTTCACTGTCACAATTGACCTCAATGCCGACCTCTGCTGCATCCCACTGCACGGACACCTCAATTCCTTCCACAGCTGGACACCACTACAGCACCACCACCATGCCGAGTGCAGTTGGACATCCCACCGCCACCACCATGACAACCACTGCTCCTGCTTGGACCTCCTCCACTGACACCACGATGCAGTAGGACCCTGGCATGGCATTCCGTACCGCCACTACCACGATGCAGCAGGACCCTGGCATGGCCTTCCGTACCGCCACTACCACGATGCAGCAGGACCCTGGCATGGCCTTCCATACCGCCACCACCACGATGCAGCAGGACCCTGGCATGGCCTTCCGTACCGCCACCACCACAATGCAGCAGGACCCTGGCATGGCCTTCCGCTCTACAAGCGCTATGGACTCTGGCATGGCTGCACGCTCTACAAGCACTATGGACTCTGGCATGGCTGCACGATCTACGAGCACTATGGACTCTGACACAGTGCAGCCGGACCCTGACAGGTCACCCACCACCACGCCACGCCATATGAGCCCACCAAGACCTCCCACAACCAGGCAAACAAAAAAAAACACAAAAAAAACAAAACAGAGGACTCTTAGCATTCCTCCCCCTTCACCTCCCAATGTGTCTGTAATGAAGGAACAGATGAATGACCTCGGGGAGACCAAAACATCCAACACTGCAGAGACACCATCACGTGTTTCTCAACGCAGTGATCCAGAACACTGCCCCCATCCCTTATGGGAAATATGCAAACGCATGTAAAGTAAGCTGCGGAGACACCAAAAGGGTCATGAGGGGCAAAACCCCCGAAACAGCTGTTTGTGGATGGATACCATGCTTGGCATAGGTGGTCTTCCTTTATTGGATATTCTCCTTTATTGGATGCTGCCCTTCCCGTGGTTGTTCCTTCCCGGAGAAAGGCCTGGCTATTCATTGCTTGCATTGAGAAACACGTGATGGTGTCTCCGCAGCTTACTTTACATGCGTTGGCATATTTCCCATAAGGGATGGGGGCAGTGTTCTGGATCACTGCATTGAGAAACACGTGATGGTGTCTCTGCAGTGTTGGATGTTTTGGTCTCCCCGAGGTCATTCATCTGTTCCTTCATAGCCTTTCACCAGGCACTGCTCCTAATAGCCAGTTTCCTACTCCACACTGATGAGGGGCAAAAACCCCGAAACAGCTGTTTGTGGATGGATACCATGCTTGGCATAGGTGGTCTTCCTTTATTGGATATTCTCCTTTATTGGATGCTGCCCTTCCCGTGGTTGTTCCTTCCCGGAGAAAGGCCTGGCTATTCATTGCTTGCGTTGAGAAACACGTGATGGTGTCTCCGCAGCTTACTTTACATGCGTTTGCATATTTCCCATAAGGGATGGGGGCAGTGTTCTGGATCACTGCGTTGAGAAACATGTGATGGTGTCTCCGCAGTGTTGGATGTTTTGGTCTCCCCGAGGTCATTCATCTGTTCCTTCATAGCCTTTCACCAGGCACTGCACCTAATAGCCAGTTTCCTACTCCACACTGATGAGGGGCAAAAACCCCAAAACAGCTGTTTGTGGATGGATACCATGCTTGGCATAGGTGGTCTTCCTTTATTGGATATTCTCCTTTATTGGATGCTGCCCTTCCCGTGGTTGTTCCTTCCCAGAGAAAGGCCTGGCTAATCATTGCTTGCGTTGAGAAACACGTGATGGTGTCTCCGCAGCTTACTTTACATAAATGTGTCTGTAATGTCAGGTTTGTCTCAGCCTTCCAGTGCGTCTCAAGCCTCTCATGTGTCAAGCCCCATCCCCGAACTTCCAGACCCTTCTAGTTTCATTGCCCCTACTCCTGCCACCTCTGCGTCGTCCACGGTTAGCCAGGCCTCAGTGCTTCACACCCCCCGTTTACATCACTCTACCCCAAGCCGGCGCAGTAAATACATTTTTTGGTTGTTAAAAAATAAAAAAATTTTGATTTGCCACAATTATGTTTGGTTTATTGTGTCTTCCGCCGCCGGCAACACACACCGTGCGCCAACTAAGAAACTTTGCCATACACTTACTTTTTGGGCCACATCATATCTCCAGTAGTTATAAAAAAAAAGACTGCATCTTTGTGTGTCTTTAGTATACAGATACGAGGTGGGCCCAAAAATATTAGATGTATTATCTCCATAATCTCTTCTTGCCTGTGACTAGTGTGGCAGTCTGAAGAGAAAATGGTGGAAATACAATGCAGACCTCTACTGAACAGGTCAGGTGTCAAAAAACTCATTAGTTAGGACACCTGACCTGGTGAGTAGAGAACTGCCTTGTATAACCACCATTTTCTCTTCTGTGTACATAATCTATTACACACAAATTGAAGGGACAATGGTGGTCACACACTACATATCTATGCTCACCTGCACAGGTGTCAGAAATAGTGAATTCATGAGGCTGTTATATGTGCATCATGAATTCATTATTTCTGACACCTGACTTGATGAGTATAGATCTCTTTAGTGTGACAGTCATTGTCTCTTCAGTCTGTGTCCAATTGATACAGCAGAACAGAATCAGGACTCAATGACGTCAACAAGCTTACCAATAAAGCAACATGGCTGCCATAACACTAGCAGTATGTGGCCAGTGCTTTATATCAGTATTTGTAAGCCAAAACAAGGAGTGGAACAATTAGGGGTAAATTATGATATTAACATAATAACTAGCACCTCTGCCTTTATCGCCCACTCCTGGTTTTGGATTACAAAAACTGATATTAAATACAGACCAAATACTGCCAGTTTTAGGACAGCCTTGGTTTGTAGAGGAAAAACATAGGATACACGGTCAACACAACCAAAACTAAAGTTTATTAATGAGAAATATTATTTTCATATCAGAAAATTACTGGTACAGATCTAATTACAACAGGACATTTACACAACATTGTCCTGCCATGACACACGTCCAATATCTGAATCAAAAAAGGCAGCAAATTGGTCCCGCATGTGACCAACTGCTGCAGTTGACCGCAGCGGGTGATGCTGGAAATCGGGCAGTGGGTGTGCAACTGGTTCATCCACTTCAATGTTGGGTTGCTCCTTAGCCATTATATAATTGTGCATAACCACACAGGCTTTGACCACCTCGTCGACTGTTTCCACTTTTAGATTTATGGCTGATGCAAGAATGCGCCATTTAGAGACCAGAATGCCAAAGGTACACTCTACTGTTCTTTGGGCCCTGGTCAGTCTGTAGTTAAAGATCCTTCTAGTGTGGTTCAAGTCCCGACTGGAATAGGGCTTCAGTAGGTTTTCACACATCTGAAAGGCCTCATCCCCAACCATAACAAATGGCATCGGTGGACCTTGAGTGTTGGGGAGAGGTTGTGGCGGGGGAAAATTGAAATTTTTGCCATACACACGGCGGCCCATATCCGAGTTCTTGAAAGTCTGGGAATCGTTGCCACGGCCAAAAGCTCCAATGTCTACGGCGATGAAGCGACAGTCCGCATTGGCTATTGCCATGAGCACAACAGAAAAATATTTTTTATAGTTGAAATACTCCGATCCTGTTCTGGCAGGTTTGATAATGCGGATGTGCTTTCCATCCACCGCTCTTAAACAGTTGGGGAAATCACACACACTCCAGAATTTTTCCGCAATTTCAAGCCACATGTCCAAGGTGGGTAGGGGTATAAACTCATACCGGAGTACATTCCACAAAGCCCGGCAGGTGTCCGCAACTATTCCGGACAGGGTGGATTGTCATGATCTCTGCAGGCAGAGATCATAGCAAGCCTATAGAGGGACAAGCTCTCGGAAGATGGAACTATACTGACCATGAACTAAGCCTGCCGCGCAACTAGAAATAGCCAGGTAGCATTTCCTATTTATCGCTAGATGCCCAGCTCTGGCCTAAGACCTAAATAGCTAGCAAAGGGAAATATAAGACCTGGCTCACCTCTAGAGAAATATTCCAAAGAAGACAGTAGCCCCCCACATATAATGACGGTGAGTTCAGATGAAACAACAAACGCAGCAGGAAAATAGTCTTAGCAAATTTGAGGTCCGCTTACTAGATAGCAGAAGACAGATAGTATACTTTCATGGTCAGCAGAAAAACACTAACAAAACACCATCCAGAGATTACCTTAAACTCTGGCATTAACTCATAACGCCAGAGTAGCAATCCCTGATCAACGAGAGCTTTCCAGACACAGTAACAAAACTTCAGCTGTGAACTGGAACAAATAGGCAAAACAAAACATGGACAAAAGTCCAACTTATCTAGTAGTTGTCTAGAAGCAGGAACAAGCACTGAGAGGCATCAGATAACATTGTTGACCGGCAAGAAACCACCAGAGAAATGAGCTTAAATAGCGACACCCACTACTGATGGAACCAGGTGAAACAGGAAGGAGGATGACAAGTCCAATTCCACAAGCGGCCACCGGGGGAGCCCAGAATCCAAATTCACAACAGTACCCCCCCCTCAAGGAGGGGGCACCGAACCCTCACCAGATCCACCAGGGCGACCAGGATGAGCCCTATGGAAGGCACGAACAAGATCAGAAGCATGAACATCAGATGCATTGACCCAAGAATTATCCTCCTGGCCGTAACCCTTCCAGTTGACCAGATACTGGAGTCTCCGTCTGGAAACACGAGAGTCCAAAATTTTCTCCACAACGTACTCCAACTCACCCTCAACCAACACCGGAGCAGGAGGCTCAACTGAAGGTACAACAGGTACCTCATACCTGCGCAATAACGACCGATGAAAAACGTTATGAATGGAAAAGGACGCAGGGAGGTCCAAACGGAAAGAAACAGGATTAAGAATCTCCAATATTCTATAAGGGCCGATGAACCGAGGTTTAAACTTAGGAGAAGAGACCCTCATAGGGACAAAACGAGAAGACAACCACACCAAATCTCCAACACAAAGCCGAGAACCAACACGACGATGACGGTTGGCAAAACGCTGAGTCTTCTCCTGGGACAACTTCAAATTGTCCATAACCTGCCCCCAGATGTGATGCAATCGCTCCACCACCGCATCCACTCCAGGACAATCCGAGGATTCCACCTGACCGGAGGAAAATCGAGGGTGAAACCCCGAATTACAGAAAAACGGGGACACCAAGGTGGAAGAGCTGGCCCGATTATTGAGGGCGAACTCTGCCAATGGCAAAAAAGCAACCCAATCATCCTGGTCAGCAGAGACAAAACACCTCAGATATGTCTCAAGGGTCTGATTAGTCCGCTCGGTCTGGCCATTAGTCTGAGGGTGAAAAGCAGATGAAAAAGACAAATCTATGCCCATCCTAGCACAGAATGCCCGCCAAAATCTAGACACAAATTGGGTACCTCTGTCAGAAACAATATTCTCAGGAATACCGTGCAATCGGACAACATTCTGAAAAAACAGAGGAACCAACTCAGAAGAAGAAGGCAACTTGGGCAGAGGAACCAAATGGACCATTTTAGAGAAACGGTCACAGACCACCCAGATGACAGACATCTTCTGGGAAACAGGCAGATCAGAAATAAAATCCATCGAGATGTGTGTCCAAGGCCTCTTAGGAATAGGCAAGGGCAACAGCAGTCCGCTAGCCCGAGAACTACAAGACTTGGCCCGAGCACAAACGTCACATGACTGCACAAAGACTCGCACATCTCGTGACAGGGAAGGCCACCAGAAGGATCTTGCCACCAAATCCCTGGTACCAAAAATTCCGGGATGACCTGCCAATGCAGAAGAATGTACCTCAGAGATGACTCTGCTGGTCCAATCATCCGGAACAAACAGTCTATCAGGCGGACAACGATCCGGTCTATCCGCCTGAAACTCTTGCAAGGACCGCCGCAGATCAGGAGAAACGGCCGACAAAATTACTCCCTCCCTAAGGATACCTGTGGGTTCAGAATTACCAGGAGAGTCCGGGTCAAAACTCCTAGAAAGGGCATCTGCCTTAACATTCTTAGAACCCGGTAGGTATGACACCACAAAATTAAAGCGAGAAAAAAATAAAGACCAGCGCGCCTGTCTAGGATTCAGGCGTCTGGCAGTCTCAAGATAAATCAAATTTTTGTGGTCAGTCAATACCACCACCTGATGCCTAGCCCCCTCGAGCCAATGGCGCCACTCCTCAAACGCCCACTTCATGGCCAAAAGCTCCCGATTCCCAACATCATAATTCCGCTCTGCGGGCGAAAATTTGCGAGAAAAGAAGGCACAAGGCCTAATGACGGAGCAGTCGGAACCTTTCTGCGACAACACTGCCCCAGCTCCGATCTCCGAAGCGTCAACCTCAACCTGAAAAGGCAGATTCACATCAGGCTGACGCAACACAGGGGCAGAGGCAAAACGGCGCTTAAGCTCCTGAAAGGCCTCTACAGCATGAGGGGACCAATTAGCAACATCAGCGCCTTGTCTGGTCAAATCAGTCAGTGGTTTAACGACATCCGAAAAACCAGCAATAAATCGGCGGTAAAAGTTGGCAAAGCCCAAAAATCTCTGAAGACCCTTAAGAGAGGAGGGCTGAGTCCAGTCACAAATAGCTTGCACCTTGACGGGATCCATCTCAATGGAAGAGGGAGAAAAAATATACCCCAAAAAGGAAATTTTCTGGACCCCAAAAACGCACTTAGACCCCTTCACACATAAAGAATTAGACCGCAGAACCTGAAAAACTCTCCTGACCTGCTGGACATGAGAGTCCCAGTCATCAGAAAAAATCAGAATATCATCCAGATATATTATCATAAATTTATCCAGAAAATCACGGAAAATATCATGCATAAAAGACTGGAAAACTGAAGGGGCATTAGAAAGACCAAAAGGCATGACCAAATACTCAAAGTGGCCCTCGGGCGTATTAAATGCGGTCTTCCACTCATCCCCCTGCCTGATCCGCACCAAATTATACGCCCCACGAAGATCAATTTTAGAGAACCACTTAGCACCCTCTATACGAGCAAACAAATCAGTAAGCAATGGCAATGGGTATTGATACTTAACAGTGATCTTATTCAGAAGCCGATAATCAATACATGGTCTCAAAGAGCCGTCTTTTTTTGAGACAAAGAAAAACCCAGCTCCCAAGGGAGAAGAAGATGGACGAATATGTCCCTTTTCCAAAGACTCCTTTATATATTCCCGCATAGCAGCATGTTCCGGCACAGACAGATTAAACAAACGACCCTTTGGATATTTACAACCCGGTATCAAATCTATGGCACAATCGCACTCACGGTGCGGAGGTAACGACCCAAGCTTGGGTTCGTCAAAGACGTCTTGATAATCAGAGAGGAACTCAGGGACTTCAGAGGGAATGGACGACGAAATAGAAACCAAAGGTAAGTCCCCATGAATACCCTTACATCCCCAGCTCAACACAGACATTGCTCTCCAGTCCAAGACTGGGTTGTGAGACTGCAACCATGGCAATCCCAGTACCAAATCGTCATGTAAATTATACAGCACCAGGAAACGAATAATCTCCTGGTGATCCGGATAGATACGCATGGTAACTTGTGTCCAGTATTGTGGTTTATTATTAGCCAATGGGGTGGAGTCAATCCCCTTCAGAGGAATAAGAGTCTCCAAAGGCTCTAAATCAAAACCACAACGATTGGCAAAGGACCAATCCATAAGACTCAGAGCGGCGCCAGAGTCAACATAGGCGTCCGTGGCAATGGATGACAAAGAGCAAATCAGGGTTACAGACAAAATAAACTTAGACTGAATGGTGCCAATGGAAACAGACTTATCAAGCTTCTTTGTACGCCTAGAGCATGCTGATATAACATGAGTAGAATCCCCACAATAGAAACACAATCCATTCTTCCGTCTAAAATTCTGTCGCTCGCTCCTGGACAGAATTCTATCACACTGCATACTTTCTGGCGTCTTTTCCATAGACACCGCCAGATGGTGCACCGGTTTGCGCTCCCGCAGACGCCTATCAATCTGAATAGCCATTGTCATGGACTCATTCAGACCTGCAGGCACAGGGAACCCCACCATAACATCCTTAACGGCATCAGAGAGACCTTCTCTGAAAGTTGCCGCCAAGGCGCACTCATTCCACTGAGTAAGCACAGACCATTTACGGAATTTTTGGCAGAAAACTTCAGCTTCGTCTTGCCCCTGAGATAGTGCCATCAAAGTTTTCTCTGCCTGAAGTTCCAAATGAGGTTCCTCATAAAGCAAGCCCAAGGCCAGAAAAAACGCATCCACATCGCGTAACGCAGGATCCCCTGCTGGCAATGAGAAGGCCCAATCTTGAGGGTCACCCCTGAGCAAGGAAATCACAATCCTAACCTGCTGAGCAGGGTCTCCAGCTGAACGAGACTTCAGGGACAAATAAAGCTTACAATTATTTCGGAAATTCTGGAAGCTAGCTCTATTCCCTGTGAAGAACTCCGGCAAAGGAATTCTCGGCTCAGATACCGGAGCATGTACCACAAAATCTTGTAAATTTTGTACTTTCGTGATGAGATTATTCAAACCCGCAGTTACACTCTGGAGATCCATTATTGTCAGGTGCACACAGAGCCATACAGAGATTAGGAGGAGAGAGAGAAAAAAGACTGCAGCAAGGCAGACTGGAGGAAAAAAAAAAAAAAAAAAAAAAAAATTCCAGCAGACTTCTTATAACTCTCCTTTCTCAACCTGGGTCTTTAACACTTTATTGGCCGGTCAAACTGTCATGATCTCTGCAGGCAGAGATCATAGCAAGCCTATAGAGGGACAAGCTCTCGGAAGATGGAACTATACTGACCATGAACTAAGCCTGCCGCGCAACTAGAAATAGCCAGGTAGCATTTCCTATTTATCGCTAGATGCCCAGCTCTGGCCTAAGACCTAAATAGCTAGCAAAGGGAAATATAAGACCTGGCTCACCTCTAGAGAAATATTCCAAAGAAGACAGTAGCCCCCCACATATAATGACGGTGAGTTCAGATGAAACAACAAACGCAGCAGGAAAATAGTCTTAGCAAATTTGAGGTCCGCTTACTAGATAGCAGAAGACAGATAGTATACTTTCATGGTCAGCAGAAAAACACTAACAAAACACCATCCAGAGATTACCTTAAACTCTGGCATTAACTCATAACGCCAGAGTAGCAATCCCTGATCAACGAGAGCTTTCCAGACACAGTAACAAAACTTCAGCTGTGAACTGGAACAAATAGGCAAAACAAAACATGGACAAAAGTCCAACTTATCTAGTAGTTGTCTAGAAGCAGGAACAAGCACTGAGAGGCATCAGATAACATTGTTGACCGGCAAGAAACCACCAGAGAAATGAGCTTAAATAGCGACACCCACTACTGATGGAACCAGGTGAAACAGGAAGGAGGATGACAAGTCCAATTCCACAAGCGGCCACCGGGGGAGCCCAGAATCCAAATTCACAACAGTGGATATTCCAAGCCGGTATTGGAAGTGGAGGGATGATAAACTCTCTGCGGTTGCCAGAAATCTGTAAGAAAAACAAACCCAAAAAACATTACAATCTATTCTATTTATGGTGTGGTTACGCTAAAGAAAGAAAGGAAAATACCCAAAACATACATGTCAGAAAACACAAAATTTGGACTGTCATTGGTTTAGATTTGGAACGTACCTTAATGTAACCAGCAGACGTTCCTCCGGTGGAATCACTCTACGGAGCTGGGTGTTCTGTCGCCGTATGGCTCCTTGGACACGAGCAAGCAAATCCCGGAACGAGTCTTGCAACATCCTTGTTTATTCCTGGAATTTCTCCGGGTTGACATTAAGCTTGGCATACAGCGTGTGATAGGCTCCACGGCTGTCACGTAGTTCGATAATGGGGTGTCTCCAAAAACGCCTACGTTGTCTCCTTCTCCATCTTTCGCGATTTCTGTCTTGCTCCCAAGCAAAAGCACAGGCAAGAAACAGCTTGATGCTTAAATCCAGGTTGAAATAAAAGCTCTCCATGCGAAGATCCATCATGACACAGGATACAGTAACAAACTGTTAAGATTTCAGTAGCCCTAGGGACTATATATAGAGATCCCATAATACACGCCCTCTGTAGTCCCATTGGCGGTCTGGTTATCTTGATTTTTCTCTTGTGAAATTTCTCATCATGCGCACCAAAAATGCAAACGCAGGAAAAAACACATATACACGAGTACAAACGCGGCTTTTTTTAACTGCATGCGTTACTGCATGCATCTAAAAAACGCCGCGTTTGTACGCGTTTATATGCGTTTTTTCCACCACTTGCGGATGCGTTTTAAACGCTGCGGATTTAAACGCAAATGTGAAACTAGCCTTACTTGGAGTTATATTCTGTTGTTTAAGTGTTCCCTTTATTTTTTAGAGCAGAGTACATAGCTTAAAAAGATTCTAAGTGAGAACTACCACCTTTACACCTGAAAACCTTTTCATATATCATATGTCTTATGCTTATTATATTATAGGCTATGAAAATTTGTGACTGGAGCTTAAGTGGTACATTGATAATTCATCTATGACAGCAGTTTCAAAAATGTGTAAATTTTTATTAAAAACAAAATATAACATGTAACGGATAACAGTGCTATTGTAGGCAAAGTCATGAGTCAGATCCAAAAATATAACTTTACTCATAATAAAGCACCTGATCTTTACAAAGTCTATAAACTAAATCCTCGCTTAGACGGTGTTTTTCTGCTCCTTGAAATTCCGATATCCTCATAATCATCTTGCTCTTTGTCGTAAAAAAAAAGTTTTCTGCTTTTTGGAATTCCAAAACGACTGGCGATTTCCTTGATCACACTATCCCAATGATAGTCAGAATCGGAATCACAATTAATAACTTTATCATAGACCTCTTCCTGCTCTTTATCATAGAGTTCCTCCATTTCTTCATCATCATTTGGCACAGGATCATGATTTAAAGCTCCAGCTGTTGCGCTAATAAGTAAAATAATAGGCATTTGGATTATTTTCAAATTGTATTATATTACTTTTAGTATTGTCTATTTTCTAGGCTATGTGCTATAATGAATCAGTATCATTAGAAGTGTAGTCCTACTCATGGCACTAAATCAGGTTGTTTTTGTATGCTAGAAATTAAGGAAGGATTGCTATGATGTCCAAAATTTGTATGAAAATAATGAGCTACCTATCAGTGTGTTTTCAGAGACAAAGGTTTAGAAGCTATTAATACACACAGGTAAAAGGTAAAATATAAGGAGGATACCAATTTGCTTAGAAGAGTGGTCTTACCTGCACTGAGTATTGGGTGTCATTATTTCATTGATGACATTAATTATTTTGACCAATGTAGGCCTCTTTGTAGGATTAGGATTCCAACATGTCTGTACACATATCAATAGTTTATGAACCGGGTCTTCAATTTGGCCTTGATTTTTTACAGATTGGCAATATGTTTCCTGGAAAATGGCATGATAGACACATTGGTTTACTATCTGGTATTATTCAACGTAAATGAAAGTGGTCGTCCAAGCAGAAAATATTAATGACGTATCCATATAATTGGTCATCGATATGAGATTGGTGGAAGTATGACATCCGGCACTCCCACCAATCAGCAGAAAGCTTTTGTGCAGTAGCCGGAACTGTTATGCTGTAACTGGCAGCCACAACTACGTATTAAATTGAGCTGTGTTCAATCTGTTTACGTCAGGCGGAGACCTGTGCTGTTTCCAGTTGTTTGTGGTGGTACTGGGTGTCGGGCCCCCACCAATCTCATATTAGTGATTATTGCAGAATTAGGTCATCAGTATTTCTGCCCAGACAACCCATTTGATGTCTTCCTTAAAACCTATATAGAAATCTATTTAATTCATCAGTGAAGCATCTTTTTTAGGCCTCATGAGGCATCACCGTGTGCAAAAGCCCACAGTTTCTGTAGCTCTTTCTTATGCGAACATAGAAACTTAATGTAGCAATATTCTCCTTTAGAAGGGGGAAGACATCAATGTATAATGTATCTCCCTATACATCCGGTAAAAGAGATGTTTAAGTCTTACTCCCAGTCGCACACATGAATGCTCTGAGCCTCCTTCCACTTTTTATGTGGGGTTTACATAAACGTCACCTTTTTTTACCCCAGGGTGGAATTTTCCCGGACTATATTTGAAAATTTGGCACAGTGTAGGAAAATTTGGTGCAGTTGGCAAGTGTGTACTGTATGTGTTCTTTTCCTATATATCCTGTGAATCCATGGGGTGGGCTGGCTATAGTGGAGCCAGAAGGGCAGAATGCATTAGCAGCAGGATTAGGGTATGTGCACACGTATCTGTGAGGGCTGCAGATTTTTCCGCAGCGGATTTGATAAATCCGCAGGGCAAAAGCACTGCTTTTTACCTGCGGATTTATTGCGGATTTACCGCGGTTTTTGTGCGGATTCCACTGCGCTTTTACACCTGCAGTTTTCTATTATGGAGCAGGTGTAAAACCTCTGCGGATTCTGCACAAAGAATTGGCATGCTGCGGAATGTAAACTGCTGCGTTTCCGTTTTTTTCCGCAGCATGTGCACTGCGGATTGCGCTTCCCATAGGTTTACATTGTACTGTAAACGCAATGGAAACTGCTGCGGAAACGCTGCGGATCTGCAGCAAAATCCGCAGCGTGTGCACATAGCCTTAGCTGTTCTTTTGTCTCATTAGGGAAGGACGCAGGAAAAAGGGGGTGGTAACTTTGAAGGAAGGGCAAATCACCTGCTATTAGGATTTTGGTATGTAGCTGGTATGTCAGGGGATGGCAATAAGTGCAGAGAATGCTGGAGTTGGAGCATTAGTGCAATGTGTGGTACTAAAAGCAGATTTAAGCTCCTTTCAGTGTATAAGCCAGTAGCAAGAGTTAAAGCACCACTCCAGTGTTTTTTTTGTTTTACTGCTGGAGTGGTGTAACTTATCTAAGTTCCTTTCCCCTAGTAATGTATGTGATATATATATATATATATATATATATATATATATATATATATATATATATATATATATATATATATATATATATATATACTGGAAAAAAAATGGGGATGTTCTTGTGATTTTTGCACAGACATATAGTCCGCAAAGAAATAGCAGCATAGACTTTAGTGGTTATCTTCATGAAAAAACACAGATAGAACATGTATGTGAAAAACAGATGTCTGAATGAGGCTTTAGGGATATCAACTAAAGACTAAAATGCTGAAACATTAAGCCATCTGAGGGTATGTGTCCACGTTCAGGATTGCATCAGGATTTGGTCAGGATTTTTCATCAGTATTTGTAAGCCAAAACCAGGAGTGGGTGATAAATGCAAAAGTGGAGCATATGTTTCTATTATACTTTTCCTCTAATTGTTCCACTCCTGGTTTTGGCTTACAAATACTGATGAAAAATCCTGACCAAATCCTGATGCAATCCTGAACGTGGAAACATACCCTTATACCAGCCTTTAGCAAGAAACTATAACACCATTGTGAAATGAATGTCTTTATTACCAAATGCATATTGCAGTATTGAAAAGGCTCGATGAGTTGATTTTGATAAATTATATTTAAATTGAGGCTTATTGCTTCCCAAAATACAGCAGCCAAATTGAAGACGTCAGAAGCTTTAGAATACATGCCCTTATTTCTCACTTCTGGCGCTGACCTATAATGAAAAACACATCACTGAGTTAACCATCATCATTTTAGATAGCTATAAATGGTATAGCAGTTAAATGTCATCTAAAACAACATTTTTGTTAGAAGCAATCAAAGGATTATTACAGGATTGCATGTTAAAGCTTCCTACTGGCATTAAAAAAAATGTTCAAGTAGTCCTTTGAAAAAAAAATTGTGTTCAGTCTTGTAATATAGTATAAAACAAAATTGAGTTTTTTCTTATTTCTTTTTTCTTACAACAAGGTGTTTTCATTGTGCACAAGTAAAAAAATATATATACAAAACTACATAAATTTGTCATTGCTCTAATCATATCAACCTAGCATAAAGCTATTTTATTATTCATAGCTAGAGATGAGCCACCTCCCTAGTGTTCGGGTTCGGTTCGGTTCGTCGAACAGGGAGATGTTCGCCGAACTGTTCGTCGAACTGTTCGACGAACACCGTCAAACCCCATTGAAACCAATGGCAGGCAAACACAAACACATACAAACACATGGAAAACACATAGAAAACACCTTAAAAGGTGTCCAAAAGCTGACAAACTGCTCAGAAGACACAACAAACACATGGAAAAGTCACAACTACATATAGTCATGCGAAAAGAAAAGAGGTGGAGGAGTAAAAGTAGGAGGAGACACAGATATAGGCATGTCATGCCCTTCTAAAGTTAAGAATGGCTGGAGTAAAAATCTAAACTCACTCTACCAACACCCAGACGTCTTGACAAAAAAAAAGAAAAAAAAGAAATATCTTTAGGTAGAATGGCGGCGGGTCCATTCAAAACATTTTACTTAGAAGACGTAGTGGTTCCCCCATTGGGAGTTGTGCCAAAAAATGAACCCACTACATTCAGACTAATCCACCATTTGTCATATCCAAGGGGCAGGTCAGTAAACAACATTGACGCGGAACCAAGTACAGTACTATGTACTGTTCCTCCTTTGACGAGGCAATCAGGTGGGTCAAGAAGTTGGGAAGGGGCACCCTAATGGCCAAAACAGACATTGAGGGGGCGTTCCGGTTACTACCTGTGCCTCCGAATAGTGTCCTCCCATTGGGCTGCTTCTGTGAAGGAGCATACTACATAGATCGCTGTTTGCCCATGGGGTACTCCATATCCTGCTCACTATTTGAGGCGTTTAGTTGCTTCCTCGAATGTGTCGTCATGGACGTTTGTAAGGCGGCACATATTATCCATTACCTCGACGACTTCTTATGCCTGGGCCCAAAAGATTCGCCACAGTGTGAAAACACGCGGTAGTCCACCTGTGAGAAGGAGAGAGTTGGAGGGAGAGTGGACACCCCAGAGCCGAGGGGTTAGATTGAGAAAGAAAGAAGGCGGTATAGCTTGCTTCATGGGTGGGGTACTCTGCTGAGTAGCAGAAATTGCTACTAGGCCCAAAAGGATTTTCTTGGCCAAATGCCATTAAAAAATAGTAGTTAGGTAAACAGGCGGTGTAGCTTGCTTCATAGGTGGAGTACTCTGCTGAGTAGCACAAAATGCTATTAGGTACAAAACGATTTCCTGGGCTAGATCAGTTAAAAATTAGTAATTAGATCAACAGGTGATATAGCTTGCTTCATGGGTGGGGTACACTGCTGAGTAGCACTAAATTCTACTAGGCCCAAAAGGATTTCCTGGGCTAGATGCCGTTACAAAATAGTAGGTAGGTAAACAGGCGGTGTAGCTTGCTTCATGGGTGGGGTACGCTACTGAGTTGCACCAAATTCTACTAGGCCCAAAAGGATTTCCTGGGCTAGATGCTGTTACAATATAGTAGTTAGGTAAACAGGCGGTGTAGCTTTCTTCATGGGTGGGGTACGCTGCTGAGTAGCACTAAATTCTACTAGGCCCAAAAGGATTTCCTGGGCTAGATGCCGTTACAAAATAGTAGTTAGGTGTTATGATTGAACTGGTGGTTAGGAGCACTAGAAATGACCAGATGAGCAAATTAGTAATACAGGACGAGCTCTGGGAAGTGGGAGCTTTGCTGACCGCAACCCCTAATCCTATCACAACAACTAGAAATAGCCGTGGAGCGTTCCTGACTCTGCCTAGACGCCTCTTCACAGCCTAAGAGCTAACTACCCCTAAAGATAGAAAATACAGCCTACCTTGCCTCAGAGAGATTCCCCAAAGAAATAGGCAGCCCCCCACACATATTGACTGTGAGTTAAGATGGAAATCACAAAAACAGGAATGATATGTTTCAGCAAAGGAGGCCAGACCTTACTACACAGACTGAGGATAGAAAAGGTATCTTTGCGGTCAGCATAAAAAACTAACAAAAAACCACGCAGAGTGTGCAAAAGAGACCACCGCACCGACTCACGGCGCGGTGATGCCACTCTGCATCCCAGAGCTTCCAGCTAACGAGACCAAATAATAATAGCAAGCTGGACAAAAACACAGTGGTAACAAATAAGCTAGCAGGGACTTAGCTTTTGCTGAAGTAGACAGGTCATCTGAAAGATCCAAGAGAACTGAACCAGTACTAGGACATTGACAGTTGGCATCAAGTAAAGATCTGAGTGGAGTTAAATAGAGCAGCCAGCCAAGGCCTAAATGAGGTCAGCTGGGGAAGGAACCTCAGAACCAGCAGCTCCACTCACAGCCACCAGAGGGAGTCCATGAACAGAACTCGCCGAAGTACCATTCATAACCACAGGAGGGAGTTCGAGAACAGAATTCACAACAGTTAGGTAAACAGGCGGTGTAACTTGCTTCATGGGTGAAGTACGCTGCTGAGTAGCACCAAATTCTACTAGGCCCCAAAGGATTTCCTGGGCCAGATGCTGTTAAAAATAGTACTTAGGTAAACAGGCGGTGGGTGGCTGGGCTACTCTGCTGACTAGCAGACACTGAAGCTTTGGAGCAGACCTCTGAATCCCAGGCCATAGTATGAGTAAACAACTCTGCAGACGACCCCACCCACCTGGAATTGACGATGGCAACGTCATGTAAAACTCAGCAAGGAGACTAAATCAAAGAGTCTCCATTTTTTCCAAAAATTCGGCCACAGACACCACTTAAGTGGCATCAATTTCGCCAGAGTTTTTTAAAATGATTGGTGAGGTGATTTTCAAAAATCATCAAGCTTTTAGTCTCCCCAAGATGACACAGGGGTAGAAAAGTCCTTGCAGATCCAGGATTTGTTCATCTTGATGAACGTTAGTCTGTCTACATTGTCACTGGACAGCCGCGTGCGCTTAGCTGTCAGCACACCACCAGCAGTGCTGAACACACGTTCAGAGAGAACGCTGGCTGCGGGGCACAACAAGATCTCCAAGGTATGAGTGGCGAGCTCAGGCCATTTTTCAAGATTGGAAGCCCAAAATGTGCAAGGGTCCAGTTCCACAGTCATGGCATCGATGTTAACTTGGAGATACTCTTGTACCATCCTCTCTAGGCATTGGCTGTGCGTCAGACTTCTTGTCTCCTGTGGCCTTGCAAAGGATGATCTAAAAAAGTCTTGAAACGATTGGAAAAAATTTCTGTTACCACCAGATACGATGTTACTGTTACGGTTTGAGTGATGACTCGACAGTCCCACGGTTGGCAAGTTAGAACTCAGAGATTCACTACGTGCACCACTGGTGTTTTGTGGAAAAGCAGATGTTAGATTCTGTAACAGTCTCTGCTGATACTCCTGCATGCGTGAATCCCTTTCTATGGCAGGAATTACTTCGCCAAATTTGCTTTTGTACCGGGGATCTAAGAGTGTGGCAACACAGTAGTCGGCATTACTTCGGATTCTGACAATCCGAGGGTCATGTTGCAGGTAGTGCAGCAAGAAGGCACTGATATGTCTTGCGCATCCAGGAGGACCAAGTCCTTGTTGTCTTGGTGGTGGCGAGGTGAGAATCATGCTTCCATCGTCTGCCCTCTCCCCCCAACCTCGCACAACAGAAATTTGATCAAGGTCTCCCTCATCTGATGAGTCTTCCATGCCCAGCGCCAGTTCATCCTCCACTTCTTCCTCGCCTCCTGCACCTTCCTCAACAGTTTGGCTGCTACCATGCACCCTCGGTAATCCCTTTCCCCCAGCCTCCAATGCCAGCCGCCTTGGTGCTGCCAACCTTCTTGACCTTGGAGATATGATCCCTTCCGCATACGACTCCTGTTCCTCCTCCTCCTCCTCTTCTTGTTCCACCACCTGACTCCGAACACTGTGTAAGGTGTTCTCCAGCATGTAAATCACCGGAATGATCATGCTGATAATGGCATCGTCAGCACTGAACATCTTCGTTGCTATTTCAAAACTGTGCAGAAGGGTGCATAGGTCCCTGATCTGAGACCACTCCTGCAGCATGATTTGCCCCACCTCTTGATCTCGTTGGCCCAGGCTATACGTCATGACGTATTGCACCAGGGCTCGTCGGTGATGCCACAGTCGCTGCAACATGTGCGGAGTTGAATTCCACCATGTCGGCACATCGCATTTCAGCTGGTGAACTGGCAGGCCCAATGACTTCTGTAGAGATGCAAGTCGTCGAGCTGCGGAATGCAAACGGCGGAAGTGAGCACACAGCGACCGTGCCCTCTGCAGAAGCCCATCTAGTCCGGGATAGTGGGATAAAAATTGCTGGACAACCAGGTTCAAAACGTGAGCCGTACAAGGCACGTGTGTGACATTGCCCCGGCGAAGGGCCGCAACCACGGCCTTCCCTGGCTGCAGGTTGAGTGGAGACAACCATTGATGGAACTCGGTCTCCAGAGCTGACCACGATTCCTCAGCTGTGTGACTCACATTTCCCAGACATTTCAATGTAAACACTGCCTGATGCCATTGAGCCCTGGTGACAGCATAGTGAGGAGGTGTGCAGGATTCCTTCTGCGCAGTTACAACGCGGGTGGCATTACCAGACAGGCTTTGGGTGCAGGTAGAGGACCAAGAGGAGGTTGAGGAGGCAGAAGCAGTGGAGGAACTTCTAGATACAGAGGACCGACGAGCAACTCGTGGGGACGGCAAGACTTGGACAGCAGCCCCTTCTCCTGATGTCGCCGTAGTTACTCAGTGCCCAGTCACCGACATGTAACGCCCCTGTCCATGTCTACTCGTTCAAGTGTCTATGGTGAAATGCACCCTGTCACACACAGAGTTTCTCAAGGAAGCGGTGACGTTGTGTGCGACATGCTGGTGTAGCGCAGGCACAGCTTTCTTTGAGAAGTACTGGCGACTGGGCATCTGGTACTAGGGCACTGCGACGGACATAAGGTCTCGAAAATCCTCTGTGTCCACCAGGTGGAAAGGCAGCATTTCTGTAGCCAACAGCTTGCAGATGGAGAAATTCAACCTCTTAGCTTTGTCATGGCTAGGAGGAAATGGTCTTTTACTTGTCCACATCTGAGGGACTGAGGGCTGGCTGCCGTGCTTAGATGGAGTTTAGTAGGGTGTCCCCGGCAAACTGCTGGTCTGTGAGGAAGGTGCAGGCGGAGATGTTATGTTGCCTTGATCAAAATGTGGTGTCGATGTCGGAGAGCGCTCAACACCAGCAGGTGTTTCTGCAGCGCCCCAGAGTCCTGGTCGTTGCAGTACTGTTGCTCCGCCACTAAGGGGAGTGATGGTATGTCCGATGGCACTTAAGGAGTTCACCTGACCAGGTATCACAGACACCAATACACTTCACAGTCTGGCCTCCAGGGGGAGCAAAGGGTACTATGTATTAGGCCACTCCTCACAATCTGGTAAAACTGGGGGTTGGATAGCAAGTTAGTCAGAAGCTGACTGGGTTGGAACCAGGCAACATCGTGTTGCGGGGAAAGGTTCAGGGGGTCCCTGTCAGGGGTGGGATCCTGACAGAGGCCTAGCGAACAAGACAGAGTGTTAAGGAACCGCGCCTGCACTACATTGCGGCGGTATCTCAAGAAAGGACAAGAAGTGAGGTTTATTGTGGAGAAGTGAGAAACGAGATCACAGGAAAAAGGAGATCATACCAGTAGGAGTCGTGCCGTAAGATTGAGGCAACATCCTACTGAGGCGCGTAGCCGGTTGCCGGAACACCGAGGAAGTATTGGGCTCCAAGCATTACTTCAAACCAATGGCAGGACAGTTAATTATAGGTTGGCTGTCTCACCTAAATCACCTAAGCAGACATAGGGGGCAATTGTGGGAGAGGGGCGACACTAGGGTCCCGGAAGAACTCCAGGCCTACCCGTCATACGGGTGCGTCCTAGCCATATCATCTGGGGGACGGAGAAGAACATCAGAACAGATACAAGTTGTGAGAAAGAACATCAGAAACAGACACAACAGTTGTGAGGACTATCCCGTGGTGCTCAGCAGGGAAGTACTACAACACACAGGCGCTAGAAGGTAGGCACTGATTTCCACCTGCAAAGGGAACTCTGGATGTGCCTTCGGACCGGCCGGTCTCAGCCAGCCCTGTTAGCAGTGCTCTGGATTGAGGATCCTGAAGCCTTCAGTAAAGAGGTAAAGAGACTGCAACCCTGCGTCCTAGTTATTCATCACGACCTGCACCACGCACGATCATCTCATCTTTCATTGGACGCCCCTTAGCAGGGTCACGGATCGGGTCTAGCCACCGTGACAACCCCAAGACCGAGAGAGAGGCCCGGTACCGAGTACCCCGTGGCCCTGCGTCTGGGGGCGCTCCAAACTTGGCATCACGAACAGGATCTACTTAAGCCTGAAGAATCAGGTCATTTGTGCCTTGGAACTGTGTCTGAATTGTGCTTGAACTGTGTGTATTGCCGCTTCCCGCCAAAACCGCCGCCATTATAGCGTCAAGGGGAGCGCAGGAGAAGAAGAAGGGCGTGGAAGTGGGCGTAGACGAGCTGAAGAGCGTGAAAGACAATGGCCGCCCAGTCTAAATATTTCTGTACCGTGAGGACGTGTCCATCAGCAGCCGAGATCCGCCTCCTAATCCTCAATGGAGGGTGGAGACAACAAAAAAGAAACCGACAACGAAGGAGAGAGCGGGAAAAAGATCAGGAAGTGACCCACGTGGGGGATGTGATGGCCGACCGCTCAGACTCAGAGTGTGGGGTTGAAGTGGAAAACTCCCCCAGCTACCCGGAGGAGCACAGAGGCCCAGTCTCCACGGCCGATGCGGATCTCCTGCAGCTCAAGATAGAAGACTTGATCGGACAGCTTCTCCAGCTGCGGGTGGAAGCCAAGGCCGCACCCCAGGAGACGCCAGCGGAGGAGTCCCTGACCTCGGCCCCTGCATCGCTGTTCGAGTTGCTGCCGACGTCTCCACCGATGTCACCGCCAGCGGAACCAGCAGCGAGGAAGGACGTTGCACCGGCCAGGAAGCCCGCCGACCCTGCCCCGTTAGAGGAGGACCTGCTGATAGGCCCAGTTGCAGCGCCACCTCCCCCTGGAACCTCTTGACTCCAGCACCTCCTCCCTTGGGACCAGGCCACAGGCATGGAGCACTTTCTAAAGGCCCCAATCTCGCCAGTCACCCTGCCGGGCGCGGTCTATGCCGAGCGCACGGTGTGCCGCTGGGTGAACCTCGGGTCCATCTTTATGGGGTTCCTCGGGGTGGCGACCCGGGAAGGAGAGATGGTGGAGGCCCTCAGCTGGGAAGAATATCAGGTCCAGCTAAATCAGCAGTGGGAGGAAAAGGAGAAAGAATCCCAGGCCGGGTGGAGGGCTTATCACCAGCGGGATCGGGAGGTAAAGGAACGGGCCCGTAAGGACCGCACCACTCACCAGGCCCCGCGCCGGCAGTGCATTGTCATCGCCTTTAAACTTCACGGGGGCTGGGGCTTTATCAAGGAGCCGGGCCTGTATGCCGAAGTGTTCATAAACAGATGGGATGTCGAGTCCCACCTCAGAGAGGGCCACCCGGATCGGGATCTCTACCCAGGGGATGAAGTCACCTACACCTGGCACTTTGGGGAAAAGGGGTGGTTTGCCCTGAATGTCCATAAGAGGCGAGGTCCCACGACGCCCCCGACCACGGTGCCGGTGAAGCCGCCCCCTGTGGTGAAGGCGCCCACTTGTGACCGGTCCACCATTACTACAAAGACCACGGTGGCTACCCCAACTTGCACCGTTGTAAAGACCACCACCTGCACTGTTGCTACCACTGTGGTAGCCGGAAGCTTGGCCGCAGTGATGACCAGTACCCAGGTCGTCTCAGGATCCAAGACTGTGGGTACCCAGACCCCTGCCTGGAGTTAGGGGGCTTCTGGCACAACACCTGGGAGCCGCAGGTACCCGGGCGGATGGCCCCGCCCACTGTTGCCTGCAGAGCTACCGCCGGAACCAGAGTAAGATACTAATGCTCTGCAATTGTAAATAGTTAACTGTTAGTTTTCCTGCTTTTCGCTGCTAATACCCGACCAGGGTTGTTCTTAAAGGGATCCCTTTGTTTACCCGGGATCCCTATTGCTTTTATTTTTGCTTTTATTTTCCTTTTTGCTCCTTGTTCACCCATGTTATAAAGACTGCCGAATCATGGACAGTGAATGGTTCACAAACTGCATTGTAAATAGTTCGCACCTTATTAAGGGTGCCCCCTACTGGTTTTACGAGAAAAAGGGACTCTTTTCGAAGAAACTGTTCCTGGAAACAGTACAGGAGTTCCTGCTGTAAATGGACTTGCGACTTGAGAAGTTGCGCTACCTCAAAGAGACTTGGTTCCCTCTTAAAGGGGATGTTCACTAGTTGCACTTAATGTATAATGTTGCCTTAAAAGAAAGTGAATAGTAATAATGTTTTACATAGCAAGTAATATGTAGCCAGTTAGATAGTTATAGAAAATGTTTTAATGATGTTATTAAAAGACTGAGGACAGGAAAAGAACTGAAAGCTGAATTTCAGGGAAAAGTGAACCTGTAGAGGTTAGTGAGTCCTCCTAGGAGTCATAGAGAGATGGCTCAGTGATCCTGTACTAAGAAAAGAGGCAGTAGGCCTGGGCAGATAGACAGGCGGTCCTGCATATGAACAATTAGAGAGTAAAAAGAAGAGTATTGCACTTAGAAGAGAAAAATAAAGAAAAGTTATTTTATATTTTAGAAGTTTTATAGTAAGCCTTTAGTGGGTTCAGCTTATACGGCCTTAAAGGAAAAGTTAAATTATTGTTCAGAATTTGCACTAGAATACCCGGCTGGGTAATAGAAGTTATTTATAGTATGTTATTTAAAGTATTTAACCATGTTTTGTTTGTAACGTTCAAGAGTCCTCTTGAACGTTCAAGAGTCCTCACCTCCCATAAAGGGAAGCACTGTTATTATTACTTATTACTTGTTCATTGCATTTCAAAATTTGTATGTCTTTTGCTGACATGTATTGTTGTTTTCTTCCCAGTCCGGGAGTACTGGATTTAACCGGGGGGGAGTGCAGCGCCCGAGAGTCCTGGTCGTTGCAGTACTGTTGCTCCGCCACTAAGTGGAGTGATGGTATGTCCGATGGCACTTAAGGAGTTCACCTGACCAGGTATCACAGACACCAATACACTTCACAGTCTGGCCTCCAGGGGGAGCAAAGGGTACTATGTATTAGGCCACTCCTCACAATCTGGTAAAACTGGGGGTTGGATAGGAAGTTAGTCAGAAGCTGACTGGGTTGGAACCAGGCAACATCCTGTGGCAGGGGGTGTTGCTGGGAAAGATTCAGGGGGGTCCCTGTCAGGGGTGGGATCCTGACAGAGGCCTAGCGAACAAGAGCGAGCGTTAAGGAACCGCGCGTACACTACATTGCGGGGGTATCTCAAGAAAGGACAAGAAGCGAGGTTTATTGTGGAGAAGTGAGAAACGAGATCACAGCAAAAGGAGATAATACCAGTAGGAGTCGTGCCGTAAGATCGAGGCAACATCCTACTGTGGCGCGTAGCCGGTGGCCGAAACGCCGAGGAAGTATTGGGCTCCAAGCATTACTTCAAACCAACGGCAGGACAGTTAATTATAGGTTGGCTGTCTCACCTAAATCACCTAAGCAGACATAGGGGGCAATTGTGGGAGAGGGGCGACACTAGGGTCCCGGAAGAACTCCAGGCCTACCCGTCATACGGGTGCGTCCTAGCCATATCATCTGGGGGACGGAGAAGAACATCAGAACAGATACAAGTTGTGAGAAAGAACATCAGAAACAGACACAACAGTTGTGAGGACTATCCCGTGGTGCTCAGCAGGGAAGTACTACAACACACAGGCGCTAGAAGGTAGGCACTGATTTCCACCTGCAAAGGGAACTCTGGATGTGCATTCGGACCGGCCGGTCTCAGCCAGCCCTGTTAGCAGTGCTCTGGATTGAGGATCCTGAAGCCTTCAGTAAAGAGGTAAAGAGACTGCAACCCTGTGTCCTCGTTATTCCTCGCGACCTGCACCACGCACCATCATCTCATCTTTCATTGGACGCCCCTTAGCAGGGTCACGGACCAGGTCTAGCCACCGTGACAACCCCAAGACCAAGACAGAGAGGCCCGGTACCGAGTACCCCGCGGCCCTGCATCTGGGGGCGCTCCATTTCCACTTGCAAATGTCCTGACGACCTGCCAATCACACTGGCTGTTGCGGGTAAAGAGGTGGAAGGTCTGCTTCCAAAACCATGTGCGACTGCTGTCCCCACAGTCACAGAGGATGAAGAGGACGCGGATGCACTTGATGGGGCAGACGGTGGTTGACCCAGCCCACTAGGCCGCATTGTAGCACTGTGAGCTTCCCACTGCAACTTATGCCTCTTATCCATGTGACGGTTCATGCATGAAGTACTCAAGCTAGTGATTTTTTGGCCTCTGCTGAGATTTTGTTGACAAATCTTACAGACAACATGAGTTGGGTCATCCTTTGAGATGTCAAAAAATGCCCAGGCTATGCAAGGCTTAGAGCCCGTGCGACCTGAAGAGCCACCAGGACTTCTGGTCTGAGGCACAATTGGGGTTGAGGATGCAGTTGTTGACGTGCTTCCAGTATTCCGTCTCTGTCCAGGAAGGCGCACCATTACCTCGTCGTCAGACTCGTCACTAGCATCCTCCTCCACCTCCTCTGCTGACCTCATGGACTGGCGGACTGGGGGTTGACAGTAAGTGGGGTCTACAACCTCGTCATCATCATCCTGTGTGTTCTCACACCCGTCGTCCTCAGAGCCAACCTCTTCCTTCCCCGACCGAAAAGTCAAATTTTCATTCCAATCAGGTATCTCAGTCTCATCGTCATCTTCCTCATTGTCTCCACCAACAGGAGTTACAGTTTGGGAACGAGGGTCTACATTATGCTCCGAACCTTCTTCATCTGGGCCTGGATCCGACTCACAAAGATTCTGGGCATCAGTACAGATCATTTCCTCGTCTGGATTCACAGAAGCTCTGGAGCAGACCTCTGATTCCCAGGCTATAGTATGCGTAAACAGCTCTACAGACTCAACCATGTGTGCTACCCCATGCTCAGACGGGCAGCTGGAGACTTGGGAGCTGTGCGATTGGGGTGACAACTCTGAGGACTGTAGTAGTTGTGATGTTGAAGTTGACATGGGGGAGAGCCCACTTGAATGAGCACTTGATATCCATTCAAGCACCTGCTGTTTTTGTGCCTCATCTGTAATTTTTGGCGATGTTTGTAGCGATGGTCGTAAGAAAGGGATCATATCAGATTGTCCACGAAAAGAAGTAGACATCTTACTTTGGCTGGAAGATGGTCTTTCTTCTGCAGATGTTACTGTTGCTTTACCACCTACCCCACGGACACAACCTTTTTTTCCCTTTCCAACACGCCTATTCCCCTTTCCACCAGCAGCAGGCCTTTTGCCACTCATTTTATTGCTTAATTGTCAACTCTGTATCTGAAGTTGTTGGCACAACAATCGATGGATGAAAACCGAGCAGAACTGAGTGGCCAAACTGTGGTACTAGGCCCAAAACTATCAACTGGATTAGATGCAGTGAAAATAGAGATACACAGGCGGTATAGTTTGTTTCACAGGCGAGCTACTCTGCTGACGTGCAGACACTGCTACTAAGCCCAAAACCTCAAAACGATTTACTGGGTTAGATGCCGTAAAAATTGAGATACACAGGCGGTGTAGCTAGCTTCACAGGCGGGCTACTCTGCTGACGTGCCGACAATGCTACTAGGCCCAAAACTACCAACTGGATTAGATGCAGTGAAAATAGAGATACACAGGCGGTATAGTTTGTTTCACAGGCGGGCTACTCTGCTGACGTGCAGACACTGCTACTAAGCCCAAAACGATTTACTGGGTTAGATGCCGTAAAAATTGAGATACACAGGCGGTGTAGCTAGCTTCACAGGCAGGCTACTCTGCTGACGTGCAGACACTGCTACTAAGCCCAAAACCCCAAAACGATTTACTGGGTAAGATGCAGTAAAAATTGAGATACACAGGCGGTGTAGCTAGCTTCACAGGCGGGCTACTCTGCTGACATGCAGACACTGCTACTAAGCCCAAAACCCCAAAACGATTTACTGGGTTAGATGCAGTAAAAATTGAGATACACAGGCGGTGTAGCTAGCTTCACAGGCGGGCTACTCTGCTGACGTACAGACACTGCTACTAAGCCCCAAACCCCAAAACGATTTACTGGGTTAGATGCCGTAAAAATTGAGATACACAGGCGGTGTAGCTAGCTTCACAGGCGGGCTACTCAGATGACTATCAGACAATGCTACTAGCCCAAAAGGATTGGCTGAGCTAGATTACACCAAATGCTGTGACTAACACTTGCACAGCACTGGCTCAGACCTGCCTGGCAAACAGTGCTATGAACTGCTGTAACCTACCCTGAATAGGGCTGATATTACAACTAGTCCCAACTCCCGACTCCCTAAACCTATCTCTCAGAAAATTCGCTGGCAAAAAAAGACTCTTTGACTGTATAGCGCCCACAGCAGCAGCGGTGCCGTCTAACACTAAGCTGCAGCAGTGAGGAAATGGTGACAACGGGGCAAATGGCTGGTTCTCATTGGGCAAGGAGTGACATGTGACATACACAGCCAATGACACATGCCCTTGCTTGTCTGCATCACATGCACATTGCTGTGTGTGTGCACACTGCTGATAGGCTGAGAGACTGCACTGCCCCTCTGTAAATGCGGGAAAGAACAAAAAAATGGAGATCGGCGTTATTTCAGCACAGATCTATCCCCCGCCCACTATACACTGAAACAGTCCATTAACAATGAGAAACAGTTTTAATGTGCAAATCAAGCTAGGCTTTTGGTGAATGAACGGTTATCGAACAGAAACTCGAACAGCCGAATTTTAAGCAAATTGTTCGGGTTCGTCGAACGACTTGAACACCACCCAAAACAGCTCGAATTTGAAATTGGCGAACAGTTCGACTTGAACACCGCTCATCTCTATTCATAGCACTGAATGCTGAAAAAAATAGCAGAACTGCTGTTTTATTATACCCATCCTCAAAAAATTGCAAGCCAAAATTGAACAACAGATTATATGTACCTGAATATGGTGTCATTAAAAAATGCAACTAATTTGGCAAAAAAAACCAAAGAATCTTAAGGTCGTGTAGTTAAAAAAATAAAGTTATTGCTCTTGGAATACTTCCATGAAAGACAAACAAACAATAGTTGTTTTGTCATAAATGATCAAAGTGGAGTTATGGAGTTAAGGAGTGCAGTGTCAGTGATCGGCAGTGATGTCAACGAGGTCACTGATGCTGCGCTCACAGCAGCTCATTCACCAGTGGTTCTCAGCCTGGACAGTTGCATCTTGGCACCGTCCAGGTTGAAAACTATTAATCCCCCAGACATGGATTACGGCATGGGATAGAACGACCGACAGGTGAGGGATATTGTTATTTTTTTTATTTTAGTTTTATTACAGGAGAATGATCGCTTTGGTGGAATTAGGCGTTGGGTGAGTATAACTGTGTTTATTTTTAAATAAAATGGAAAACTGTCTTTAGTCTTATTTCTAATAAAGGATTTTATTCTGGCTGAGTCTTTATTTACCATAAAACTATAGGATTAGTAAAGGATAGGTGTCTTATAGATGCCCTTCCCATTACTAAGCCGTGGGCTTGATGTCACCGGACAATACAAAGGTGACATCAATCCCACAAGTATGAACCCCACTTTCCACCGCTACAGGGCAAGTCTCTTTAGGCTACTATGCATAATTAACCTGGGAGCAACTTCCCCTTGTAAAGAACAAAAAAAACCCCAGCTCTAACGTAAAACCACTGGACATTACAGTATACATAGGCAGTGCAATTTCAGTATACAACAGCATAATGTTACATACACCAAAGGCGGACATATCATTAATGCAACCTGTGCTGCCACCTACAGTAAGGGAGCCCACTATCAGCCCTCCAAAGCATGTGGAATTGTGTATTATGATGAGCTTGGGCTTATTTACTATTCTTGTAAAGGGGCTCTCTTCTTTCTGTGTCCACCAATGATATACACATACTTAGCATATACTGTATGAACAGTTCCCTTTTCTGCTTATGAATAAATATGGGTAATGGCAGGCATCTGCGTTCGTCAACATTCACATGGCAAATATCCACATTATGAGACGAAATCCTCAGTGTCATAAAATTACCATTCTTTACTGCTTTAGCTCCTCTCATATACATGGACCTGAACAAAGATGCTCACGGCCCTGCATTAGTTCCAGTTTACATCTTCATCACCTTGCAGTTAGGTAGCAACAGGGGCAAAATCACATTTTCAATAATACATCACAGGGGTTTTCCTATGATACTGACAACCTATCCTTAACACTATCCTTAACATACAGGTGCTTCTCAAAAAATTAGAATATCATCGAAAATTTTATTTATTTCAGTTCTTCAATACAAAAAGTGAAACTCATATATTATATAGAGTCATTACAGAGTGATCTATTTCAAGAGTTTATTTCAAAGTCATTATCTCAATAAATTAGAATACTTTATAACACCAGCTTCAAGAAATGATTCTAAAATCCAAAATGTTGGCCTACTAAAATGCATGTTCAGTAAATGCACTCAATACTAGGTCGAGGCTCCTTTTACATCAATTACTGCATCAATGCGGTGTGGCATGGAGGCAATCAGCCTGTGGCACTCATAATGTGTTATGGAAGCCCAGGTTGCTTTGATAGCAGCCTTCAGTTCATCAAGCATTGTTGGGTCTGGTGTCTCTCATCTTCCTCTTGACAATACCTCATAGATTATCTATGGGGTTAAGGTCAGGTGAGTTTCCTGGTCAATCAAGAACAGTGATACTGTTGCTTTTAAACCAGGTATTGGTACTTTTGGCAGTGTGGACAGGTGCCAAGTTCTGCTGGAGAATGAAATTTCCATTTCCAAAAAGACGGTCAGCAGAGGGAAGCATGAAGTGCTCTAAAATTTCCTGGTAGACAGCTGTGATGACTTTAGTCTTGATAAAACACAGTGGACCTACACCAGCAGATGACATGGCTCCCCAAATAATCACTGATTGTGGGTACTTCACGCTAGACCTCAAGCAGCTTGGATTGCGTGCCTTTCCTCTCTTCCTCCAGACTCTGGGACCTTGATTTCCAAATGAAATGCAAAATTTACTATAATCTGAAACCTGTTGGCAGATATGAAACAGATACAGACTTACTTGTGTGCAGGAGGAGTTTACACTTTTCTGACAGTAGATGGTGATGTTGTAACTGTTATATGCTTAGTTGAATGTAATACATATACTTGTTGTACTTTGGTTTCACTTTCTCTCTGGTAAAAGGTCCTTCAGACTTCCTGTTATGCTGTATTAAGAAGCTGAAGCATGTACCTCATCTTCTGTGTAGATAAAAGTTGAATTACCCCATATAATCTACTCTCAAAAGTGTCTTCTGTGACCAAACTATGCAACAGGTTATGGGCCCAGCATAGAAGACAAAAAGGACTTGGTGAATGCAAATGAATACTTCAGAGCAATTATTTCCAAACAAGTAAGACCAATAAGTTGCAGAGCTGAGACTCACAGCAACTAAGCTGAACATTGAGAACTATCAGTTATGGAACTTCAAAGTGGAGATGTCATTGTCTAAAGATGATTTATTGGAGGTAATGATAATAATCGGACACGGGATAAGAAAAACAGACGAGCAAGAGCTACTATCAGCTTATTAGTGGAGGATGATCGCTTAATCCACATAAAGAATGAGAACACAGCAAAGGAAATGTGGGAAGCATTGAAAAAGCTACATGAAAAATCCAGCTTAAATCACAAACTATTCCTGCTAAGAAAACTTAAAAAGATGAGATTAAGTGCAAGGAAAGACATGCAGGAGCATATAAACTCCATGGTGGAGGTGGTAACACAGCTGAGATCAGTCGGTGAAGATATTAACCCCTCTGTGACCTTTGACGTACTATCCCGTCGAGGTGACCTGGGCCTATCTGACCCTCGACGGGATAGTACGTCATAGCAGATCGGCCGCGATCACGGGGGGAGCGCGGCCGATCGCGGCCGGGTGTCAGCTGCATATCGCAGCTGACATCCGGCACTATGTGCCAGGAGCGGTCACGGACCGCCCCCGGCACATTAACCCCCGGCACACCGCGATCAAACATGATCGCGGTGTACCGGCGGTATAGGGAAGCATCGCGCAGGGAGGGGGCTCCCTGCGGGCTTCCCTGAGACCCCCGGAGCAACGCGATGTGATCGCGTTGCTCTGAGGGTCTCCTACCTCCCTCCTCGCCGCAGGTCCCGGATCCAAGATGGCCGCGGCATCCGGGTCCTGCAGGGAGGGAGGTGGCTTACCGAGTGTCTGCTCAGAGCAGACGCTTGGTAAGCCTGCAGCCCTGCACAGCAGATCACAGATCTGGCAGAGTGCTGTGCACACTGCCAGATCAATGATCTGTGATGTCCCCCCCTGGGACAAAGTAAAAAAGTTTAAAAAAAATTCCCCACATGTGTGTAAAAAAAAAATAAAAAAAATATCCTAAATAAAGAAAAAAAAAAAAAAATTATTCCCATAAATACATTTCTTTAGCTAAATAAAATAAAAAAAACAATAAAAGTACACATATTTAGTATCGCCGCGTCCGTAACGACCCAACCTATAAAACTGCCCCACTAGTTAACCCCTTCAGTAAACACCGTAAGAAAAAAAAAAAAAAAACGAGGCAAAAAACAACGCTTTATTACCATACTGCCGAACAAAAAGTGGAATAACACGCGATCAAAAAGACTGATATAAATAACCATGGTACCGCTGAAAACGTCATCTTGTCCCGCAAAAAAAGAGCCGCCATACAGCATCATCAGCAAAAAAATAAAAAAGTTATAGTCCTGAGAATAAAGCGATACCAAAATAATTATTTTTTTCTATAAAATAGTTTTTATCGTATAAAAGCGCCAAAACATAAAAAAATGATATAAATGAGATATCGCTGTAATCGTACTGACCCGACGAATAAAACTGCTTTATCAATTTTACCAAACGCGGAACGGTATAAACGCCTCCCCCAAAATAAATTCATGAATAGCTGGTTTTTGATCACTCTGCCTCACAAAAATCGGAATAAAAAGCGATCAAAAAATGTCACGTGTCCGAAAATGTTACCAATAAAAACGTCAACGCGTCCCGCAAAAAAACAAGATCTCACATAACTCTGTGGACTCAAATATGGAAAAATTACAGCTCTCAAAATGTGGTAACGCAAAAAATATTTTTTGCAATGAAAAGCGTCTTTCAGTGTGTGACAGCTGCCAATCATAAAAATCTGCTAAATAACCCACTATAAAAGTAAATCAAACCCCCCTTCATCACCCCCTTAGTTAGGGAAAAATAAAAAATTAAAAAATGTATTTATTTCCATTTTCCCATTAGGGTTAGGGTTAGGGCTAGAGTTAGGACTAGAGTTAGGGTTAGGGCAAGGGTTAGGGCTAGGGTTAGGGTTAGGGCTAGGGTTGGGGCTAGGGTTAGGGCTAAAGTTGGGGCTTGGGTTAGGGCTAGAGTTAGGACTAGAGTTAGGGCTAGGGTTAGGGTTAGGGCAAGGGTTAGGACTAGGGTTAGGGCTAGGGTTGGGGCTAGGGTTAGGGATGTGTTTGGATTAGGGTTTCAGTTATAATTGGGGGGTTTCCACTGTTTAGGCACATCAGGGGCTCTCCAAACGGGACATGGCATCCGATCTGAATTCCAGCCAATTCTGCGTTGAAAAAGGAAAACAGTGCTCCTTCCCTTCAGAGCTCTCCCGTGTGCCCAAACAGGGGTTTACCCCAACATATGGGGTATCAGCGTACTCAGGACAAATTGGACATCATCTTTTGGGGTCCAATTTCTCCTGCTACCCTTGGGAAAATACAAAACTGGGGGCCAAAAAATAAGTTTTGTGGGAAAAAAAAGATTTTTTATTTTCACGGCTCTGCGTTGTAAACTGTAGTGAAACACTTGGGGGTTCAAAGTTCTCACAACACATCTAGATAAGTTCCTTGGGGGGTCTAGTTTCCGATATGGGGTCACTTGTGGGGGGTTTGTACTGTTTGGGTACATCAGGGGCTCTGCAAATGCAACATGACGCCTGCAGACCAATCCATTTAAGTCTGCATTCCAAATGGCGCTCCTTCCCTTCCGAGCTCTGTCATGCGCCCAAACAGTGGTTCCCCCCCACATATGGGGTATCAGCGTACTCAGGACAAATTGATCAACAACTTTTGGGGTCCAATTTATCCTGATACCTTTGTGAAAATACAAAACTGGGGGCTAAAAAATCATTTTTGTGAAAAAAAAAAAGAATTTTTATTTTCACGGCTCTGCGTTATAAACTGTAGTGAAACACTTGGGGGTTCAAAGTTCTCACAACACATCTAGATAAGTTCCTTGGGGGGTCTAGTTTCCAATATGGGGTCACTTGTGGGGGGTTTGTACTGTTTGGGTACATCAGGGGCTCTGCAAATGCAACGTGACGCCTGCAGACCAATCCATTTAAGTCTGCATTCCAAATGACGCTCCTTCCCTTCCGAGCTCTGTCATGCACCCAAACAGTGGTTCCCCCCCACATATGGGGTATCAACGTACTCAGGACAAATTGGACAACAACTTTTGGAGCCCAATTTATCCTGGTACCCTTGTGAAAATACAAAACTGGGGGCTAAAAAATCATTTTTGTGAAAAAAAAAGGAATTTTTATTTTCACGGCTCTGCGTTATAAACTGTAGTGAAACACTTGGGGGTTCAAAGTTCTCACAACACATCTAGATAAGTTTCTTGGGGGGTCTAGTTTCCAATATGGGGTCAATTGTGGGGGGTTTGTACTGTTTGGGTACATCAGGGGCTCTGCAAATGCAACGTGACGCCTGCAGACCAATCCATTTAAGTCTGCATTCCAAATGGCGCTCCTTCCCTTCCGAGCTCTGTCATGCGCCCAAACAGTGGTTCCCCCCACATATGGGGTATCAGCGTACTCAGGACAAATTGATCAACAAAGTTTGGGGTCCAATTTATCCTGATACCCTTGTGAAAATACAAAACTGGGGGCTAAAAATCATTTTTGTGAAAAAAAAAAAGGAATTTTTATTTTCACGGCTCTGCGTTATAAACTGTAGTGAAACACTTGGGGGTTCAAAGCTATCAAAACACATCTAGATAAGTTCCTTAGGGGGTCTACTTTCCAAAATGGTGTCACTTGTGGGGGTTTTTAATGTTTAGGCACATCAGGGGCTCTCCAAACGCAACATGGCATCCCATCTTAATTCCAGTCAATTTTGCATTGAAAAGTAAAATAGCGCTCCTTCCCTTCCGAGCTCTGCTATGCGCCCAAACAGTGGTTTACCCCCACATATGGGGTATCGTCGTACTCAGGACAAATTGCTCAACAACTTTTGTGGTCTAATTTCTTCTCTTACCCTTGGGGAAATAAAAAAATGGGGGCGAAAAGATCATTTTTGTGAAAAAATATGATTTTTATTTTTACGGCTCTGCATTATAAACTTCTGTGAAGCACTTGTTGGGTCAAAGTGCTCAACACACATCTAGATAAGTTCCTTAAGGGGTCTACTTTCCAAAATGGTGTCACTTGTGGGGGTTTTTAATGTTTAGGCACATCAGGGGCTCTCCAAACGCAACATGGCATCCCATCTTAATTCCAGTCAATTTTGCATTGAAAAGTAAAATAGCGCTCCTTCCCTTCCGAGCTCTGCTATGTGCCCAAACAGTGGTTTATCCCCACATATGGGGTATCGTCGTACTCAGGACAAATTGCACAACAACTTTTGTGGTCTAATTTCTTCTCTTACCCTTGGGGAAATAAAAAAATGGGGGCGAAAAGATCATTTTTGTGAAAAAATATGATTTTTATTTTTACGGCTCTGCATTATAAACTTCTGTGAAGCACTTGTTGGGTCAAAGTGCTCAACACACATCTAGATAAGATCCTTAGGGGGTCTACTTTCCAAAATGGTGTCACTTGTGGGGGGTTTCAATGTTTACGCACATCAGGGGCTCTCCAAATGCAACATGGCGTCCCATCTCAATTCCAGTCAATTTTGCATTGAAAAGTCAAATGGCGCTCCTTTCCTTCCGAGCTCTGCCCTGCGCCCAAACAATGGTTTACACCCACATATGGGGTATCAGCGTACTCAGGACGAATTGTACAACAAATTTTGGGTCTATTTTCTCCTGTTACCCTTGGTAAAATAAAACAAATTGGAGCTGAAACAAATTTTGAGTGAAAAAAAGTTAAATGTTTAATTTTATTTAAACATTCCAAAAATTCCTGTGAAACACCTGAAGGGTTAATAAACTTCTTGAAAGTGGTTTTGAGTACCTTGAGGGGTTCAGTTTTTAGAATGGTGTCACACTTGGGTATTTTCTATCATATAGACCCCTCAAAATGACTTCAAATGAGATGTGGTCCCTAAAAAAAAATGGTGTTGTAAAAATGAGAAATTGCTGGTCAACTTTTAACACTTATAACTCCGTCACCCAAAAAAATTTTGGTTCCAAAATTGTGCTGATGTAAAGTAGACATGTGGGAAATGTTACTTATTAAGTATTTTGCATGACATATGTCTGTGATTTAAGGGCATAAAAATTCAAAGTTGGAAAATTGCGAAATTTTCAAAATTTTCGCCAAATATTCGTTTTTTTCACAAATAAACGCAAGTTATATCGAAGAAATTTTACCACTATCATGAAGTACAATATGTCACGAGAAAACAATGTCAGAATCGCCAAGATCCGTTGAAGCGTTCCAGAGTTATAACCTCATAAAGGGACAGTGGTCAGAATTGTAAAAATTGGCCCGGTCATTAACGTGCAAACCACCCTTGGGGGTGAAGGGGTTAAGGAGAGCCATATAGCAGCAAAATTATTGTGCAGTTTACCAGATTCATACACTGCTCTGATAAATGCACTGGAGAAAAGACCTGAAGCAGACATTACACTAGAGTTTGTAAAGACCAGACTTATAGATGAATATCATAAAAGGAAAGAGCAAACAAACTATTCCACTGAAAGGGATAGTGAAAATGCTCTTAAAGCAACAGACAGGAAGCCCCATAATACAGACAAAAGAATGTTTCAGATGTAAGAAAAAGGGACATTTAAAGAAAGACTGTACTATATGCAAAGCAGAACAACAGAAATTACACCAAAAGGAGAACAAACAGAAAGCAAAAGCACAATTTCTAACCCACAAGCAGATCATTGGAATGGTACATTTAAAGTAACTGATAAAGAGTCATCGTTAGGCTGGTTTATTGACTCAAGAGCAACAAGTCACATGACTAGTGATAAATGCTTCTTTACTAGTGTTGAGCATTCCGATACTGCAAGTATCGGGTATCGGCCGATACTTGCTGTATCGGAATTCCGATACCGAGATCCGATATTTTTGTGATATCGGGTATCGGTATCGAAACAACATTAATGTAAAAATGTGTAAAAGAGAGAATTAAAATAAAAAATATTGCTATACTCACCTCTCCGACGCAGCCTGCACCTTACCGAGGGAAGCGGCAGCGTTCTTTGTTTAAAATTCGCGCTTTTCTTTCCTTTACGTGAGTCCCGGCTTGTGATTGGTTGCGTGCCGCCCATGTGACCGGGACGCAACCAATCACAGCAAGCCGTGACGTAATTTCAGGTCCTTCAGGATTTTAAAATTACGTTCCGGCGTTGTGATTGGTTGCGTCGCAGTCACATGGGCGACGCAACCAATCACAGCAAGCCGTGACGTAATTTCAGGTCCTTAAGGATTTTAAAATAACGTCCCGGCTTTGTGATTGGTTGCGTCGCAGTCACATGGGAGACGCAACCAATCACAAGCCGTGACGTCACGGGAGGCTGGACACGCGCGCATTTTAAAATGGGCGCGTGTCCAGCCTCCCGTGACGTCCCGGCTTGTGATTGGTTGCGCCGCGATCAACCAATCACAAGCCGGGAGGCTGGACACGCGCGCATTTTAAAATTTTAAAATGCGCGCGTGTCCAGCCTCCCGGCTTGTGATTGGTTGACCGCGGCGCAACCAATCACAAGCCGGGACGTCACGGGAGGCTGGACACGCGCCCATTTTAAAATTTTAAAATGCGCGCATGTCCAGCCTCCCGGCTTGTGATTGGTTGACCGCGGCGCACAAAATGAGTGAGGATGAACTAAACCAAACAAGGGGAAACTGCCAATGTTGTCAAAACATCAATTATTGCATAATAAGTTTGGTTGAATTTGCAGGATGTGTCTCACATTCCCATGTATCACCTCTCAGCTGATGTATTATACAAGCCTCCCGGCTTGTGATTGGTTGACCGCGGCGCAACCAATCACAAGCCGGGACGTCACGGGAGGCTGGACACGCGCCCATTTTAAAAAGCGCGCGTGTCCAGCCTCCCGTGACGTCACGGCTTGTGATTGGTTAATGGCGGCCATGTTGCTGGGACGCGGACCAATCACAGCAAGCCGTGACGTAATTTCGTCACGGCTTGCTGTGATTGGTCCGCGTCCCGGCAACATGGCGCCGTGACCAATCATAAGCCGGGACGTCACTGGAGGCTGGACACGCGCGCTTTTTAAAAAGCGCGCGTGTCCAGCCTCCCGTGACGTCACGGCTTGTGATTGGTTAATGGCGGCCATGTTGCCGGGACGCGGACCAATCACAGCAAGCCGTGACGTAATTTCGTCACGGCTTGCTGTGATTGGTCCGCGTCCCGGCAACATGGCCGCCCTGACCAATCACAAGCCGGGACTTCACGTAACCAAGTAAAAGCGCGAATTTTAAACAAACAACGCTGCCGGTTCCCTCGCTAAGGTCCAGGCTGCGTCGGACAGGTGAGTATAGCGATATTTTTTATTTTAATTCTTTCTTTTACACATTTATATGGATCCCAGGGCCTGAAGGAGAGTTTCCTCTCCTTCAGACCCTGGGAACCATCAGGAATACCGTCCGATACTTGAGTCCCATTGACTTGTATTGGTATCGGGTATCGGTATCGGATTGGATCCGATACTTTGCCAGTATCGGCCGATACTTTCCGATACCGATACTTTCAAGTATCGGACGGTATCGCTCAACACTATTCTTTACTGAACTTGATGAAAATAAGAAGGAATCAATTCATCTTGCAGATGGGAGTAAAATAACCGCGGAAGGTGTTGCACAAGGAATGCTAATCTGTCCTGATAGATTTAAGCATAATTCAAAATTACTAGTAAAGGATGTGTTATATGTTCCAGGACTAGAAGGATGATTGTTATCCGTAAAGCATCTGACAGCCAAAGGACTTACTGTAAAATTCAAAGATGATAAATGCACAATCCTAGCGGGAGATAAAGTAATAATTAATGTCAAAGCAGGTGAACAATTATATCATCTAGACACATTAAAGGAACAAATGAAGTTATGTACACATGATCACAAGAATTGTATTCTCATGTGGCATAGACATCTAGGACACAGACATCCTGAGAGTATAATGGTGTTACAAAAGAATTTGACAAAAGACCTATTGATATCAGATTGCTCAATTACTGTAAAATGTGAATGTTGTATAAAATCTAAAGCTACAAGAGTGTCTATACCTAAAGAGAGTGAGACAAAAAGCACAAGACCACTTGACTTGGTACACACTGATGTATGTGGACCCATAAAAGTGACCACATCAGGAGGTAATAGATATATGGTGACCTTCATAGAATAGTACTCAAGAAACACAGTCATGTACTTGATAAAGAACAAAAGTGAAGTTTTTGAAAAATTAGAAGACTATGTGACAAAGTCAAATAACAAGTTTCAGAGGAAGCCAATCATCATCAGAAGTGATAATGGAGGTAAAATTACAGGACACCAAATAGAAAACTACTTAAGACAGAATGGAATAGAGCATCAAAAGACTGTTCCATACACACCTGAACAGAATGGGGTATCAGACTGGAAAAACTGAACTCTGACTGAAATGATAAGATGTATGCTAACAGACTCCAAACTACCAGAGAAATACTGGGGTGAAGCAGCTATGACAGCTAATTATCTGCACAACAGACTTTTTTTCAAGAAAACTAAAAAAAAAAACATATGAGCTGTGGCAAGGTAAGAAACCAGGTGTGAATCATTTAAGAGTTTTTGGTTGCAAAGTTTTTGTGTTTATTCCAGAAGAAAAACGCTCCAAACTTCAAAACAGAGCAATTGAAGGAATATTTGTCTGATATAGTGACAATTGCAAAGGATACATAATCCTAAATCCCAAGACAGACAGAATCACAGTGAGTAACAGTGTAACATTCAGTGAAGATCTAAATGATGACATAATGACATCACTGGAAACGAAAAATGAGAGAAACGACAGGGATATAACTGCAGGAACATCTGATGAGAAAGAAGTGGAAATTGATGAAAATCAAAAAACTGAAAGTCAAGAGATACAGCTACATACAGACACAGAACCATGACGCTCAATAAGAGAAAACAAGGGAAGACCACCTCAACGTCTTTCATACAAGGCAAGTACAAATAAAATTTATGAACCTATATCTTTGGAGGACATATCTCAACTTTCAGAAGAAGAGGCCAACAAATGGATAAAAGCTGCAGAAATACAGTAGAAATAAAATCCATGCATGATTCAAAGACATGGACGCTAACAGAGCTGCCAAAAGAAAAAAAGGCTATAGGATGTAAATGGGTTTTTAACGTAAAATACCAAGCAGTTAGCACAGCTGATCGATACTGAGCAAGACTCATAGCTGAAGGCTATTCTCAGAAATATGGAAAAGACTATGATGAGACATTTGCTCCAGTTGTCAAACACACCACAATAGAACTTTGTTTGCAGTTGCAGCAACGAAACATATGCAGTTGAAACATCTGGATGTAAAGGCAGCATTTCTGAATGGAGACTTAACAGAAGACATTTACATGGAACAACTCCCAGGATTCAAGGAAAAAAGTAAATCAAACATGGTTTGTAAGCTACGGAAAAGTATATATGGTTTAAAACAAGCTGCTAAAGCATGGAATGATAAAATCACAGAAGTACTCATAAATGAACATTTTCAAAGAAGCAAAGCGGATCCTTGTCTATATACAAAGAGACTGACAGACAGATGGATCTATGTGCTGATATATGTGGACGATATTTTAGTTTGTTTTGAAAAAGAAAAGGATGAAGCGGAGATAGTGAAAACTTTGGATCAACCCTTTGAGATCAAAGATCTGGGAAATGTGAAACAGTACCTAGGAATACAGATAGAAAGAGAAGAAGACGGGAGTTTCCTTCTTAATCAAAATCACATGATTCAAGGTATAATTGAAACATTTGAATCGAAAGATGCAAAACCAGTAAAGTCTCCAATGGAAACCAACTATCTGAAGGAAATAAATAGTGAACAGATTATGTTACCAAATAATGAACAATACAGAAAGGCAATGCGAAAATTATTATATCTTGCGACTGTTACAAGGCCAGACACTGCAGCAGCAGTGGGAATTTTGAGCAGGAAGATGTGAAAGCCAAACAGAATGAATTGGAATGCAGTGAATAGCGTAATCCGTTATTTGAAAGGGACTAGCAGTGTTAAACTGAAACTACCTCAAAGTGAGAAATGCATTTTAACCGGATACGTTGATGCAGACTGGGCTGGAGATCCAATTAACAGGAAATCTACCAGTGGCTATCTTTTCTTGCTCTCAGGTGAACCAAATAGTTGGACTACAGTAGTAAGAAACAATCTATAGTAACACTGTCGTCGACAGAAGCAGAATATGTCACTGCAGCACATGCCAGTCAAGAAGTTCTATGGTTAAGACAACTGCTAACAGACATAGGACAACAACAATTAGGACCAACAATGATGTATGAGGACAATCAAGGATGTCTAGTTCTTGCTCAGATGGAAAGAGTTTATCCAAGAACTAAACACACGTGAAGTTTAACTTCTTGAGAGATCACCAGGAACAAGGAATCCTAAATTTAGAGTACTGCCCAACTGAAATATGACAGCAGATATTTTCACAAAGGCATTGAATGCTGAAAGACATCAGAGACTGATGAAGAAATTAGGCTCAACTTAATAAGTCCTTACTTTTGAGAAAGGGTGTTGGCAGATATGCAACAGATACAGATTTGTGTGCAGAAGGAGTTTACACATTTCTGACAGTAGATGGCAATGTTGTTACTGCTATATGCTTAGTTGAATGTAATGCATATACTTGTTGTACTTTGGTTTCACTTTCTCTATGGTAAAAGGTCCTTCAGACTTCCTGTTATGCTGTATTAAGAAGCTGATGCATGTACCTCATGTTCTGTGTAGATAAAAGTTGAATTACCCCATATAATCTACTCTCACAAGTTTCTTCTGCGACCAAACTATGCAACAAAAACAACACCTTTGACTACTGAACAACCATCCAGGTCTTTTTCTCCTTGGCCCAGGTAAGACGCTTCTGGCGTTGTCTATTGGTCATGAGAGGCTTAACGCAAAGAACGCGACACCTGTAGCCCATGTCCTGGATACGTCTGTCTGTGGTGGCTCTTAAAACAATGACTCCAGTAGTAGTCCACTCCTTGTGAATCTCCACCAAATTTTTAATGGCCTTTTCTTAACAATCCTTTCAAGGCTGCGGTTATTGTTATGATCCCAGTGGCAAGGATCGCAGGTCTGACAAGCTAAGTACTAACGGACAACTAGCTCTGGGGAAGTGGTAGCTAGATTGACCGCAACCTGATCCTATCCGCACCCAACTAAAAGTAGCCGTGGAACGTTACCTAAAAAATTCCTAGACGTCTCGTCACGGCCGGAGAAACTGACTATTCCTAGAGGGAAAGAAAGTCCTCGCTTGCCTCAGTGAAATGACCCCAAAGAAACAGAATAGCCCCCCACAAATATTAACGGTTAGTTAAGGGGAAAGCACAAACGCAGAGATGAAATTAGATTTAGCAAACGAGGCCCGCTAATACTAGATAGCAGAAAATAGGAAGGGGACTGTGCGGTCAATACAAAACCCTATTCAAAATATCCACGCAGAGATTGCTCGAGCCCCCACACCAACTGACGGTGCGGGGGAAGCAACTCTGTACCCCAGAGCTTACCAGCAAAAAGAAATCACATATTAGCAAGCTGGACTAGACTCATCATACACAGAAATCATATTGCAGGCAGATGAGCAAAAATATTCAAACAGAACTTAGCTTATCCTGAAGAGGCAGAAAACGAGATGATCAAGAGCAATCAGAATAGCACTGAATACATTGACAGCCGGCGACAAGTGGAAGTGAAGCAGAGCTAAATAGGAGCCTCCCTGGTGGATAACGAGGCAGCTGATCCAGCCAGACCCGCAGGATAATAAACCAAACCACCAGGGGGAGCCCAAAAACCAAAGTCACACAATACCATCTGTGACCACAAGAGGGAGCCTGAAAACGGAGTTCACAACAGTACCCCCCCTTGAGGAGGGGTCACCGAACCCTCAACAAAACCCCCAGGGCGATCAGGGTGAGCCACATGGAAGGCACGAACCAAATCGGCCGCATGAACATCAGAGGCGACAACCCAGGAATTATCCTCCTGACCATAGCCTTTCCACTTAACCAAATACTGAAGCCTCCGTCTAGAAATACGAGAATCCAAGATCTTCTCCACCACGTATTCCAATTCTCCCTCAACCAGCACAGGGGCAGGAGGCTCAACCGAAGGAACCACAGGCACCACATACCTCCGCAACAACGACCGATGGAACACATTATGAATAGCAAACGATGCCGGGAGGTCCAAACGAAAAGACACAGGGTTAAGGACTTCCAAAATCTTATAAGGACCGATAAACCGAGGCTTAAACTTAGGAGAGGAGACCTTCATAGGAACAAAGCGAGAAGACAACCACACCAAGTCCCCAACACAAAGTCGAGGGCCCACACAGCGACGGCGGTTGGCAAAGCGCTGAGCCTTGTCTTGTGACAGCTTCAAATTGTCCACCACATGATTCCAAATCTGATGCAACCTATCCAACACAACATCCACTCCAGGACAGTCAGAAGGCTCCACCTGACCCGAGGAAAAACGAGGATGAAACCCTGAATTACAAAAAAAAGGCGAAACCAAAGTAGCAGAACTAGCCCGATTATTAAGGGCAAACTCGGCCAATGGCAAAAAAGTCACCCAGTCGTCCTGATCAGCAGAAACAAAACATCTTAAATAGGTTTCCAAAGTCTGATTAGTGCGCTCGGTTTGGCCATTCGTCTGAGGATGGAAGGCCGACGAAAAAGACAAATTAATGCCCATCTTAGCACAAAAGGTCCGCCAAAATCTAGACACAAACTGGGATCCTCTGTCGGAAACAATATTTTCAGGGATCCCGTGCAAACGAACCACATTTTGAAAAAACAGAGGAACCAACTCGGAGGAGGAAGGCAACTTAGGCAAGGGCACCAAATGGACCATCTTAGAAAAATGATCACACACCACCCAAATGACAGACATTCTCTGAGAGACTGGGAGATCTGAAATAAAATCCATGGAAATGTGCGTCCAAGGCCTCTTCGGGACAGGCAAAGGTAACAACAAGCCACTGGCACGAGAACAGCAAGGCTTAGCCCGAGCACAAATTCCACAAGACTGCACAAAGGAACGCACATCCCGCGACAAGGAAGGCCACCAGAATGACCTAGCCACCAAATCTCTGGTACCAAAAATCCCAGGATGGCCTGCCAACACCGAAGAATGAACCTCGGAAATAACTCTGCTGGTCCATCTATCTGGGACAAACAGTCTCTCTGGTGGGCAACGGTCAGGTCTATCCGCCTGAAATTTCTGCAGCACACGTCACAAATCTGGGGAAATGGCAGACAAAATCACTCCCTCTTTGAGAATACCAGCTGGCTCTGAATCTCCCGGAGAGTCAGGCACGAAGCTCCTAGAAAGAGCATCAGCCTTCACATTCTTCGAACCAGGCAGGTACGAAACCACAAAATCGAAACGGGAGAAAAACAACGACCAACGAGCCTGTCTAGGATTCAGGCGCTTGACCGACTCGAGATAAATCAGATTTTTGTGATCAGTCAAGACCACCACACGATGCTTAGCTCCCTCGAGCCAATGTCGCCACTCCTCAAATGCCCACTTCATAGCCAACAACTCCCGATTACCAACATCATAATTCCGCTCGGCAGGCGAAAACTTTCTTGAAAAGAAAGCACATGGCTTCATCACAGAGCCATCAGAGCTTCTCTGCGACAAAACAGCCCCCGCTCCAATCTCAGAAGCATCAACCTCGACCTGGAAGGGAAGGGAGACGTCTGGCTGACATAAGACCGGAGCTGAAGAAAACCGGCGCTTCAGCTCCCGAAAGGCCTCCACAGCCGCAGGAGACCAATTAGTAACATCAGAGCCCTTCTTGGTCAAATCCGTCAATGGCTTAACAACACCAGAAAAATTAGCGATGAAGCGACGGTAAAAGTTAGCAAAACCCAAGAACTTCTGAAGACTCTTAACAGATGTAGGCTGAGTCCAGTCATGAATAGCCTGAACCTTGACCGGGTCCATCTCAATAGCAGAAGGAGAAAAAATGAAACCCAAAAAAGAAACCTTCTAGACTCCAAAAAGACATTTTGAGCCCTTCACAAATAACGCATTGGCACGCAGGACCCGAAACACCATCCTGACCTGCTCAACATGGGACTCCCAATCATCCGAAAAAACCAGAATATCATCCAGATACACAATCATAAATTTATCCAGATATTCCCGGAAGATGTCGTGCATAAAGGACTGAAAGACAGAAGGAGCGTTAGAAAGTCCAAAAGGCATCACCAAGTACTCAAAATGGCCTTCGGGCGTATTAAATGCAGTTTTCCATTCATCACCCTGCTTAATACGCACAAGGTTATACGCACCTTGAAGATCTATCTTGGTGAACCAACTAGCCCCCCTAATGCGAGCAAACAGATCAGATAACAATGGCAAAGGATACTGAAATTTGACCGTGATTTTGTTTAGAAGGCGATAATCAATACAAGGTCTCAGGGAACCATCTTTCTTAGCCACAAAAAAGAACCCCGCACCAAGAGGGGACAAGGAGGGGCGAATAAGTCCTTTCTCCAAAGACTCCTTTATATAACTCCGCATAGCAGCATGCTCCGGCACTGACAAATTGAAAAGTCGTCCCTTAGGAAATTTACTACCAGGAATCAAATTTATAGCACAATCACAATCCCTATGAGGAGGTAGAGAACTGAGCTTGGGCTCATCAAATACATCCTGGTAATCTGACAAAAACGCAGGGACCTCAGAAGGAGTGGATGAAGCAATTGACACCACAGGAGCGTCGCCATGAATTCTCTGACAACCCCAACTTGCCACAGACATTGCTTTCCAATCCAGGACTGGATTATGAGTCTGCAACCATGGCAGGCCCAACACGACAACATCATGCAAATTATGCAATACAAGAAAACGAATCACCTCCTGATGAGCAGGAGTCATGCACATGGTCACTTGTGTCCAGTACTGAGGTTTATTCGTAGCCAATGGTGTAGCATCAATTCCCCTTAGTGGGATAGGGAATTTTAAAGGCTCCAAAACAAAACCACAGCGCCTGGCAAATGACAAATCCATCAGACTCAGGGCAGCACCTGAATCCACAAAAGCCATAACCGGGTAAGATGACAGGGAACAAGTCAGGGTAACAGACAAAATAAACTTAGGCTGTAAAGTACCGATGGTGACAGATTTATCAATCCTTTTTGTGCGCTTAGAGCATGCTGAGATAACATGAGCTGAATCACCACAGTAAAAGCACAACCCATTTTGCCGTCTATAATTTTGCCGTTCACTTCTGGTCAGAATTCTATCACATTGCATAGACTCAGGTGTCTGTTCAGAAGACACCGCCAAATGGTGCGCAGGTTTGCGCTCCCGCAAACGCCGATCAATCTGAATGGCCAGAGTCATTGACTCATTCAGACCTGCAGGCGTAGGGAACCCCACCATGACATTCTTAATGGCTTCAGAAAGACCTTTTCTGAAATTTGCAGCCAGGGCACACTCATTCCATTGAGTAAGCACCGACCATTTACGAAATTTCTGGCAGTACACCTCTGCATCATCTTGCCCCTGAGAGAGGGCCAATAATGCTTTTTCAGCCTGGTTCTCAAGATTAGGTTCCTCATAGAGCAATCCAAGGGCCAGAAAAAACGCATTCACACTGAGCAATGCAGGATCCCCTGGAGCCAATGCGAAAGCCCAATCTTGAGGATCGCCACGCAAGAAATAAATAATAATCTTAACTTGCTGAACAGAATCCCCAGAGGAACGAGGTTTCAAAGAAAGAAACAATTTGCAATTGTTCTTAAAATTCAGGAACCTAGATCTATCTCCAGAAAACAACTCCGGAATAGGTATTCTAGGCTCTGACATAGGACTGTGCACAACAAAATCCTGAATACTTTGTACCCTTGCAGCAACATGATCTACACTGGAGGCTAAACTCTGGATATCCATATCAGCAGCTGAACTCAGAGCCACACCAAGATTAAGAGGAGGATAGAAGCCAGACACACAGCAGCTAGACACACGGCAGCAAAAAAAAAAAAAAAAAAATTCTCCAGGCTTCTTTTCTCCTGCTTCTGCCATGCAATTAACACTTAACTGGCCGGCTGTACTGTTATGATCCCAGTGGCAAGGATCGCAGGTCTGACAAGCTAAGTACTAACGGACAACTAGCTCTGGGGAAGTGGTAGCTAGATTGACCGCAACCTGATCCTATCCGCACCCAACTAAAAGTAGCCGTGGAACGTTACCTAAAAAATTCCTAGACGTCTCGTCACGGCCGGAGAAACTGACTATTCCTAGAGGGAAAGAAAGTCCTCGCTTGCCTCAGTGAAATGACCCCAAAGAAATAGAATAGCCCCCCACAAATATTAACGGTTAGTTAAGGGGAAAGCACAAACGCAGAGATGAAATTAGATTTAGCAAACAAGGCCCGCTAATACTAGATAGCAGAAAATAGGAAGGGGATTGTGCGGTCAATACAAAACCCTATTCAAAATATCCACGCAGAGATTGCTCGAGCCCCCGCACCAACTAACGGTGCGGGGGAAGCAACTCCGTACCCCAGAGCTTACCAGCAAAAAGAAATCACATATTAGCAAGCTGGACTAGACTCATCATACACAGAAATCATATTGCAGGCAGATGAGCAAAAATATTCAAACAGAACTTAGCTTATCCTGAAGAGGCAGAAAACGAGATGATCAAGAGCAATCAGAATAGCACTGAATACATTGACAGCCGGCGACAAGTGAAAGTGAAGCAGAGCTAAATAGGAGCCTCCCTGGTGGATAACGAGGCAGCTGATCCAGCCAGACCCGCAGGATAATAAACCAAACCACCAGGGGGAGCCCAAAAACCAAAGTCACACAATACCATCTGTGACCACAAGAGGGAGCCTGAAAACGGAGTTCACAACAGGTTATCCCGGTTGCTTGTGCACCTTTTTCTGCTACACCTTTTCCTTCCACTCAACTTTCCATTAATATGCTTGGATACAGCATTCTGTGAACAGCCAGCTCTTTAGCAATGACCTTTTGTGGCTTACCCTCCTTGTGGAGTGTGTCAATGACTGCCTTCTGGACCACTGTCAAGTCAGCAGTCTTCCCAATAATTGTGGAGTCTACTGAAACAGAATAAGGGACCTTTTTAAATGCTTAGGAAGCCTTTGCAGGTGTTTTTTTGTTAATTATTCTAATTTACTGAGATAATGACTTTTGGGTTTTCATTGGCTGTAAGCCATAATCATCAACATTAACAGAAATAAACACTTAAAATGGATCACTCTGTTTGTAATGACTCTATATAATATATGAGTTTCACTTTGTGCATTGAAGAACTGAAATAAATTAACTTTTTGATGATATTCTAATTTTGTGAGAAGCACCTGTATGTAGCTATTATCAGATCGGTGAGGTCCATCACCTGGAACACCCAGTGATCAGCTGTTACCTCTTGTGGCACCTACAGATAAACATTATAGACAGAGGAATATCTCGGCTCCCGGGTACTGCAGTTTAGCATTAATTCCCAAGGATAGGTCATCAATATCATAGTAACCTTATAGTAACCTGGCTTTGTGCAGCCTGTTTTGATCATGTAGACATGTGAAGACTGTGGTCACTGGTCAGCCATAGCACTCACATGGTGTTCCTGTTGGAAGGGTAAGTCATGATTCTCCCATTGAAGCTGGGTAATGGCACAAGAGAAATAGAAGAGGTTTGGTAGAATACAGCTATATTTTTTTACCACCATGCTGTGGCCATTTAAATAAAAATAGGAGTAACAATCCTTTTATGGCTCTCTATTAAGTCTTCGGTCATTTATAATATCTTGCACTCAAAATGTGTTTGTAGTATGACAAATAGACAGGTTATTAGTAGTATTAAAATTAACTATACCATTTTTTGGCATCTGATGGCATCAACTTTACAGCATATGGATATGTTGTTGCACCATCCAAACACACGGCTCTTCCCATGTGCCCGATTTTTAATGTTCCCTGGTGTGTTCAAGCAAAATAAAACAGCAATCGTAAAGTAAACTGACATATAATAATGTAGCCGGGGTTAATGTCACCATATTAGGTCTTATTATTCAACGTAGCCCTCCAAAATCTGCTGAAACTTTTACATTTGTCTGACATTGCTCATATTACCATGGGATTACAGAGATTTTTTTTACTTGTAGATGCTTGCTAACATTTTAAAGACTAAAATTGCCCAGTTTTGTGTCCACCTGGCAAATGCTTCCCCTAGACACTGCTATGTTTAAAAGGAAGGGTCACCTCTGTTACCACTTTTATTTAATTCATCCACTGAAATTAAATATAAAAATAAAGCAACCATGCAAATAGTTTTATTTTTTTGTGTCTGCTGCTCTTTGGAGACCAGTTTGTCTTCATTGTGTCTGACACAAGACTCAGTTCAATCCTTCAGTTATAAATTTGTCTTTTACTTCTTGCTAATATACATAACGAAATGTAGCAGACCAACAGATCTCAACATAAGAACAGAATCAAAGTATAAAAAAGTGTTTTTAATCTCATCATAAAGATACAAGGGTTTTCACAAGTACTGCAGGCACAAAACTATACATTTTAAGCAAGATTACTTGCAAAGTTTTTTTACTTTTTTTTAAAAACCCCTTTACGACCTATACGTATATGTATGTCATAGGTCGCCTCCCGTTCTTTGATGCGGGCTCCTGCCCTGAGCTCACACCTTTTCCGACACATAACAGCTGATCTGTCAGTTTACTGACATAGAGCTATGATGGCTTTTTAAGAAAAGTCAGACTGGTAATACACTGGGGTTAGGAGCTCATGTAATAATACATATTTAATTTTATGCATAGAAATTAGGGTCTTGCAGATTCTAATTTCTGAATTGTGAATGGAGTGGTATCCTATCTGAGCATCGAATAAAACAGAGCGACATATAGCTTTATCTAGATATTTAGTTTTAGATGATTGGCAGTAGACCGTTCACTTGTATTTTAGATAAAAGTAACACCGTGGTAGTGAATGGCATTCTCCCATGTATGGACAATAATCGTTTCAGGACTCAGTGTGAGGCCGGTGTCACACTTGCAACTGCAAAGTGAAAAACTTGCGCGAGTCTCTCGCCTCAATACCCGGCACTGCCGCTGGTGCTCAGGATCGGAGTGTGTGGCTGCATGTATTTCTATGCAGCTGAACTCTCCGTTCCCGAGTGCCGGGTATTGAGGCGAGAGACTCGCCCAAGTTTTTCGCATTGCAGTTGCCGGCCTGACCTCGAGAGTCTGCAATGGTGCTGGATCCCAGATAAAGCGGCGGTAGAGGAGTATATTAATACACTCACGCTACACACCATATACATACTTTTAATGAAAAATATATTCTTGGAAGGGCTCCTTTAGTTATTCTATTTCTTTAATAGGTTAATTGAAAATCAGTTTTATAAACTAGGCAACCCTTCAGTACTAAATTTTTACTTGAATGGAAATGAACTGGTCATTTTTTTTAAAGAGAATTTACAAAATTGTATTTATGGTATTTCCACGACTATATCTCATTGTTTAAAATACCACAAAGTACCTTTTCTGGGTTTATGTAGATGTGACTACATCTCAGGTCACAGTGCACAATGTTGTGCCGATGTAGCTCCTGTAAACCAAGAGTCATTTGTTTTAAAAAGGAAAAGAGCTGGTTTACACAAAAGTCTTGATTAGCCTCATTGAGAGGACAGACATGTCCATTGAAAGTATGTGTCACCTGCATAATGAGGATAAAGAATTATGATTAAAAAAATTGTCATCACACATCTCGGCAATATTTAATTAAGAACATCTTAAATGTGCTTTAAATGGAGACCTGTCTTGATTTGCATGGTAAAATATAGTTTTTTGTAATAAAAACTTAAAATGTCAGTGATTCCCCTTTGCTGTACATGTGACTATCACCTTTGACAATTAGCTCACTTTCTATACTAGATAACTGCTCACTTTCAGAGATGTTCTACTTTCATCTTTTGCAGCATGTAAGAAAGTTGAAAATGAGTCTGCCACCATCTTACAAAAATGAAAAGTGTTTGTGTGGGTAAAAAGGAAAGTTCCCATGGGCCGTAGCTGTAAAAAGTAACAAATTAACCTGCTGGCACCCAGATGAATCCAGTGCAGGCCCCTCCATGGTCTGCACTATATAGGAAGAGGAATTGTCAACATTCTTCCAACAGCAGGACCGCTCTGGTCTGTGATTGGCTGCAGTGGTCAGGTGACTTGAGCAGCACATCAGAAAAACATCCATTGATACGCTGTTCAAGTCAGCTGATAGGTGCAGCCAATCACAGGCAGCAGCAGTCTTGATGTTGGTGTAATGGTGAGGTCTATCTTTTCTGTACCTACCACAGGCCATGGAGAAGCCTGCAGAGGTGGCTGCCAAATAAGTGAATGTCACTTAATTTATTAAGCCACTGGATAACTTATTTTTGCCCAGAAAATTCCTTTAAGAACTGATGTCACCTGAACCCCTCTCTTGTTCTTTTGTTGTTTACTTTGGGTTACTGTTGACCCTGTAATCCAGTGGCATATCTAGGGGGGGGGGCAGCCGGGGCATGTGCCCCGGGCGCAGACGGCAAGGGGGCGCAGTCGGGCCGCCTAATTCGGCGGTCCGCAGTGTCTCCCCCTTCAGCTGCATTCTGCCGCCCCCGGTCTGGGAGTCAGCTGTTCTCTGTGCCGACTGTCAAGCTGACAGCCGGCACAGAGAAGCTGCAGAGTGCCAGCTCCCAATGTGTGCAGAGGGGGAGGGGAGCCCCTGCAGAGTGGCTGCGGCAGGCAGGGAGAAATCCCTGCACCTCCGCTGCCCAGCGATCTGTCTTCCTGCTTCCTCTTGCTTCCTCTGACACAGATGCGCCGCTGGATGACGTCATCATTCAGCGGCTGGCTGTGTCAGAGGAAGGTGATGGAGCTGCTGCGGCAGAGCGCGAGGAGAGGTGAGAGGTGTGTGTGAATGTGTGTGTATGTGAGTGTGTGTGAATGTGTGTGTGTGAATGTGTGTGTGTGTATTTGTGTGAGTGTGAGTGTGTGTGTGAGTGTGTGTATGTGTGTGTGTGTATGTGTGTGAGTGTGAGTGTGTATGTGAGTGTGTGTATGTGTGTGTGTGAATGTGTGTGAATATGTGTGTGTGTATGTGAGTGTGTGTGTATGTGTGTGTGTGTGAATGTGTGTATGTGTGTGTGTGGCTCAGTATTGGGTGTGTGTGTGTGTGTATCGCGCTGCAGGGGAGTGTGCAGAGAAGTGAATAGTGTGTGTGTGGGGGGAGGAGAGGGCAATGATGGGGCTGACGGGGAGAGAGCAATGATGGGGATGATGGAGGAGGAGAGGACAATGATGGGGCTGACGGGGGGCATATGTCCTTGGGGGGGCGCCAAAAATGAATTCTTGCCCCGGGTGCCAGAAACACTAGATACACCTCTGCTGTAATCTTGGACATACCATGAGGATCCCTCAATTTTCTTCACACTGTGCAAATGGCATTACATGGAATCTCTCACCAGGATCTTGGTACATAATCTGAGGGCAGCATAATGTAGAAACAGAGACCCTGATTACAGTGATGTGTAACTTACTGGACTGCTTAGTGTTCTTTTGATAAAATCACTTTTTTTTTTATCAGTGGGAGGTTATCAATTTATATAACCCCCCCCCCCACTGCTGATTGGCAGCTCTCTGCCTATGCACAGTGTGCACAGAAAGCTGACAATCAGCGTTCTGGTAAATCTGCAACAGTAATTTTAGCAAAGCTGCAGCAAGCAGTCCATGGCGAGCACATCTCTGGATGCATTATTCTGCCCTGAAATGGGGTAGAAAAAATCAGGTGATAGATCTGCTTTAAATTTGCTATGCTATGTGCTATATTATTTGATTTATGCTTGCTGAGAACCCCTATGGTGGTCATTTGCTGATGGAATAATGTATTTTGAGCCAGGTATGTAGCATTGTCATGCAATTGCCAATTAACTCCATTATGCATATTAATAGTGCTTACAATCTCTTATTAACCTCTTACAATAGTTTTTAACTGATATTTTATTGTGTCACTGAAATAACAATCACTCATAATAACATTATAAATTCTATTTAGAAATTCACTTACCAATTTTGTCTTATAGCAATCTGTTTCTATTTCATTCACTTGTAAAACATTTTCATGCACCAATTGCAAGATTTTTCTTTTTGTGGTGTGTCTCATACAAACTGTTACAATCTGTGTGAGATCGCCATCCTGCAAAATGAAATAATCATATAAATTTATATTGTATAGGGAACCTGTCATGTCCCAAAATGCTATTAACCTGTAGATATGGGGTTAATCTACAAGCTAATAGGCTTCATAAGCCGCGCGGCCACCGCACTAAAAGCCAAAGTCCTGGGAGGAAATTAACTTTATTCCTCATGGCTGCCTCTGGCTTTCAGTCATAGAGGCGCGGCTTCAATCTCCAGCAGCTGTAGGCAAGACCCAGCACATTGACTGACAGCCGGCTCTTGACAGATATGCTGCAGAGACAGTTGTCAGTCAATCTGCCTTGGCATGGTTACAGCCGCCGCTCTGTGTGTACTGATCGGTGACTGAAGCCACACTGGCAATGCGGCAGTGCTATGACTAAAAGTCAGTGGCTCCCAGGAGGACTGAAAGCTGCCGTTAGCCGGGCTTTTAGCCAGCTCTAGAACCCTATTAACCTGCAGAAGTCATATCTGTAGGTTAATAGAATTTGGGGTCATGACAGGTTCCCTTTAATTTCCGAACATAATGGATAGTCTTAAGGAGTTTAAAAATTAACATTATATAAATATGATTAGTTTATCATTAAAATCTCACAAAAGGACTTTAGTTTCCCTTACTAATAAGAGCTAGCACTTCTGTTATATTGATGATATGTCGCTTTTTAAGCAATGTTTTCTCAGACCTTACTTTCCCTTCTAAAAGAAATGTAATTTTTTTCCCCACTGGGCCTCATGGATAGTCATATATGTGTTGTTCCCCGATGGTGCTACTTCAGGGATTTGATAAGGCCTTCATAGATTTTGCTTTTAGGATGCTCTCCGATCTTGAATTCATCATGTCAGGCTCTAAATGTTACTCCTGTTGAGGGTAGGGGACAATATTTCATCCTATTGGTGTGGTTGCCTTGGATGTGTATATGCATTCATTGCATTTAACTCCATGGCATCACAGTCAGTTTTGGTCTTTAAGGCTACTTTCACACATCAGGTTTTCAGTGTCAGGCTAAATCCGGCAAATGTTGGAAAAACTGGATCTGGCTCAGATTGTGAAAAACTTATGCGATGGATTCGTTTTTTTGACGGATCCGGCTAGCCTATCTAGATTATTGGGAAAAAAAAAATGGAAGCATGCTCAGTTTAAAAAACTGGATCAGGCCGCCGGATCCACCTTTTTCCGTATCCGGCACATTCCGGCTCCCATAGGCTTGCATTCTAGCAAACAGCCAGAAGCGCTTCAGGCTTTTTCGCCGGAGACAAAAAACGTTGCAATGGGCGTTTTTTCAAGAAACTGGAAGCGGCAGATTTGCCGGATCCGGCGAAAACTGGACAAAACGCAATGTCATCCGGTACAATCCGGCGCTAATACAAGTCTATGGGAAAAAAACCTGATCCGGCGGCAACATTCGCCTGATCTGTTTTTTTTAAAATTAGCCGGATTTAGCCTGACACTGAAAACCTGATGTGTGAAAGTAGCCTAAGTCAAAGAATTTTTTCAGGATACCGATTGTGTTGAAGCATTTTGTTAATTTCTGTGCGGTCTGTCCATGTAGATTAAATGCGGTTTGTCATCGCGTTTTGAAGTTTCACACACAGTCTGTGGTTTAGCCTGAAGAAGTGTGAAACTTCGAAGTGCATTGTCAAATAAGCCGGATTTAATCTACATGGGTCTCTGACTCCATCCATACAAAAGCTTCCTCTATCCAGGAAGCACAGGAATTAACCCATTTTCTCCAGTATCGGTATTTTGGCATCTCTGTGAGTCTGCAGCAGCCTGTAATAAGTAGTTGTGGTTACACAACAATGCCAGGTGAGCAAGTCTCCTTCTCAATTGATACATTTTTTACCTGAATAAGGCCCTTATTAAGCTATTGTCTTCCCAGTTTTTCCCATTGTGCTATTGTTTTTCCAGTTCTTCCCTTTTGCAAAGCATTTTTTTTCACTTTTTTATTGTCTTATTTCTGGAGCCATAACTTTTATGTTTTTCGCGACATAGTTATATGAGGACTTCTTTTATTTTTTCAGGATGAATTGTACTTGTGAGTAACTTCATTTTGGGTTACATATAACTTGTTGACAAACATTTTATAACTCTTTGTAGGAAGGAATAAAAAAAAGACAATCCTGACATCGTTTTTTTATTCTTTTTAAATGTTACGCTATTCGTTGTGCTGCACAAATAAAGTTTTACCTTGATTCTGTAGCTCAGTATGATTATGGTGATGCTAAAATTGCATAAATTATCTGTGTTTTTACTTACTTTACTTATGTATAATTACCAAACTCTGAGAAAAAAAAAACTTTTGTGTCCAAATATTCTGAGAGCCATAAGTTTCACAAATTTGTAAAAGCAGAACTGTATCATAGTTGAAGTTTTACTTTAGCTTTTATTGGTGCCATGTTGTGATATATGCAACATTTTGTTTCACTCTTTAGAAGGCAAAATGAATTTAAAAAAAATCTATATTTGTTTATCTTTTTTTTCAAACACCATACTTAATTTAGTAATATTGTCATGTTACTTTTATTCTGGGGGTTGATAAAATCTTGACAATACTATTGTATTTTTATGTTTTGCTTCTATTGCTACTTCTAAGAAATTACATTTCTTTTTAATCTTTTTTTATTGGTCACCATATTCTGATGCCCATTGTATTACCTTCATATTTTTCCATAGATGGAGCTACGTGAGAGCTTGTTTTTTTTGCGGGACAAGCTGTAATTTTTAATAGTACCATTTATGGGTACACACAACTTTTCGATCACTTTTTGATTCTTTTTTTGTTTGGCATCAACAAAATGCATTGAATCTCTATTTGATTTTAAGTCTGATTTAAAAAAAAAAAAAAAACAACCCTAAAAAGCTAAAACTGTGATTTAGTTTTTTATTCTTACATTTTTGTTTTACACTGAAAACAATTTTTTACACTGCTTACCAGTTCCACACACGGACTTGAAAATGGGATCTTTCGATTGCATTGATAATTAACTGCGCTGTACTACTTATGTACTACAGAGCGTTATCTAGCCTGTCAATGTTTGACTGACTGTAAGGCCGGCGTCACACTCAGCGTATGTAAATACCGTCCGTTTTTTACGGCCGTAATACGCAGAAAAGTCCCCAAAATAGTGATCCGTATGTCATCCGTAGGCAGGGTGTGTCAGCGTATTTTGCACATGGCATTCTCCGTATGTAATCCGTATGGCATCCGTACTGCGATATTTTCTCGCAGGCTTGCAAAACCGACATCTAATGGATTTTTGGGCTCAAATGTTCATTAAAACATATATACAGTATCTATATATATATATGTCATTGAGACACATATAAATATATATACTGTATTTATATTTAATTCAGCGCGATATATGTGAAAAGCCGGTAATTCAATTGCCGGCTTTTCATTTCTCCTTCTCAAACCCGACAGGATATGAGACATGGTTTACATACAGTAAACCATCTCATATCCCTTTTTTTGCATATTCCACACTAGTAATGTTAGTAGTGTGTATGTGCAAAATTTGGGCGCTGTAGCTGCTAAAATAAAGGGTTAAATGGCGGAAAAAATTGGCGTGGGCTCCCACGCAATTTTCTCCGCCAGAGTGGTAAAGCCAGTGACTGAGGGCAAATATTAATAGCCTAGAGAGGGTCCATGGTTATTGGCCCCCCCTGGCTACAAACATCTGCCCCCAGCCACCCCAGAAAAGGCACATCTGGAAGATGCGGCTATTCTGGCACTTGGCCACTCTCTTCCCACTCCCGTGTAGCGGTGGGATATGGGGTAATGAAGGGTTAATGTCACCTTGCTACTGTAAGGTGACATTAAGCCAGATTAATAATGGAGAGGCGTCAATTATGACACCTACCCATTATTAATCCAATAGTACGAAATGGTTAATAAAACACACACACATTATTACAAAGTCCTTTAATGAAATAAAGACACAGGTTGTTGTAATATTTTATTATTCTCTTAATCCAGCTGAAGACCCTCGTTCTGTAACAAAGTAAAAATAACAAATCAACAATATCTCATATCTTCCGATGAGCAGTCACGTCCCACGAAGTAAATCCATCTGAAGGGGTTAAATCATTTTACAACCAGGAGCTGTGCTAAAGCAGTGCTCATGCCTGTAAAAACCCCGGGTACTGAATGGAAAGCTGGGTGATCTGTAGTTACCTTGAGTTGCGGTGAGGCGCCCCCTGCTGGATGTCCTCATATGAACTCAAGCGTGGGAACTTTTCCAAGGCTCCAGTTCATGAGGACATCCAGCAGAGGGCGCATCACCGCAACTCAAGGTAACTACAGATCACCCAGCTTTCCATTCAGTACCCGGGGTTTTACAGGCACGAGCGAGTGCATTAGCACAGCTCCTGGCTGTAAAATGATTTAACCCCTTCAGATGGATTTACATCGTGGGACATAACGACGGAAGGTATGGAATATTGTTGTTTGTTTTTTTAAGTTTGTTTCAGGACGATGGTCTTCTGGTGGATTAAGAGTCTAATAAAATATTACAACAACATGTGTCTTTATTTCATTAAAATACTTTGTAATAATGTGTGTGTGTTTTATTAACCATTTCGTACTATTGGATTAATAATAGATAGGTGTCATAATTGACGCCTCTCCATTATTAATCTGGCTTAATGTCACCTTACAATAGCTAGGTGACATTAACCTTTCATTACCCCATATCCCACCGCTACACGGGAGTGGGAAAAGAGTGGCCAAGTGCCAGAATAGGCGCATCTTCCAGATGTGCCTTTTCTGGGGTGGCTGGGGGCAGATGTTTGTAGCCAGGGGGGCCAATAACCATGGACCCTCTCTAGGCTATTAATATTTGCCCTCAGTCACTGGCTTTACCACTCTGGCGGAGAAAATTGCGTGGGAGCCCACGCCAATTTTTTCCGCCATTTAACCCTTTATTTTAGCAGCTACAGCGCCCAAATTTTGCACATACACTCTACTAACATTAGTAGTGTGGAATATGCAAAAAAAAAAGGGATATGAGATGGTTTACTGTATGTAAACCATGTCTCATATCCTGTCGGGTTTGGGAGGGAGAAATGAAAAGCCGGCAAGTGAATTACCAGCTTTTCACTAACACCGCTGCGTATTTCTCGCAAGTCATACTGCTGGTCCGTGTGTAATCCGTATTTTTCTCACCCCCATAGACTTTCATTGGCGATTTTTTTGCGCAATACCGTGACAAACGCAGCATGCTGCAATTTTCTACGGCCATACAAGACCGTATATTACGGATGCGAAATATACGGCAGATAGGAGCTGGGCCATAGAGATTAATTGGGCCGTGTGCAATGCGTATTTAACGGACGTAGTTTATGCGCTGATACGTCCGTAAAACTCGCCAGTGTGACGTCGGCCTTAGCCTATCAGGCCCTGCCTCTGGCAGGAAATGAAAGACTGAGGACATGACAGACATGGAGGCCATTGCAAGAACTCCAGTTGGAATAACAACCCATAGGCAATCCACGATTGTGTTGCTGGGGTGTCAATGGGCTGACAAAAAAGTGATCTCTCTCTGTCAAACTCCACGCATGCAGCTGTCACTATTGACACTATCACCTAGGGGTTGCAGATCTGTGTGCAGAGGTAGCTCTGTTCCAAGCACATGCAGCAGGAGCTTTGCTGTGTAAGTCTCTTATTGCAGAGGGAACTAGCACAATTCCTAAGCCCATGATATCCCTAAGATGTACCTGTATGCCAAATTGCAGGAAATCACTTGCTGGATGAATCTGGATGTTCAGTTATGTCCATTTGCCGAGTTTGCTCAAGAACATGTTGAGCCAGATTGCAGCTGATTGATTCAAGGGAATCGGCTGATTGATTCAAGGGAAAATTTTCAAATTGGGAGTGTGGGGGGGCATAACTTTGGAACATAACTTTGGAACAGGGAGGCACAGAAAAAAATGAAAAATTCTTCCAGAATCAGTGGAGCAGCACCATTTGGTGGAGGTACTTAATTTAAATAAAGAAGAAAATGTATTAAAAGGTCCTTTTTAATTGTTTTTATACTATCCTGTCTTTGTATTATAATTTTTGCATTATGTTCTAATAAAAAATTTGATATGCTTAAAGTGAACCTCTCGGCAGGATTGTGCAATGTTCAGTTAAATAAATTCTCATGCTCTGGGGCGGCCTGTGGGGGATGGGGCTTTATGTCGTGCTCTGTTCACATATTCATCTGTATGGGCTTATGACAGGTCATTGATCTCTCAGTGACCTGCCCCCTATTTTACATACTACATATCATATTGTTTAAAAAAAAAATTACATTCATCAAGCAGGCGGTGACGGCACTTGCACTGTAGCATGATTCGATGTGAAATAGGCATATAATCATTTGATTTTGTTATACATTTTTTTCCACCAACAAAATTATATCTTAATCAAAATGGCGAAAGCAGCGGTGCCTGCGCAGTAGCATAATTGAGAATGATATAGATGCTACTGCGTAGGAGTTATTTTGCAAAAGAAAAATTTTTTTTTTCTCTATCAAGATGGTGACGCCTGCGCAGTAGAATAATTCGGAATGCGATAGATGCTACTACTCAGGTGTATCCACTGGTGCCATTTTGATGGAGTCAATTTTTTTATCCGTAGCAAAATGGCGCCGGCGGCCATGCCTGCGAAATAACATCTATTGCATTCCGAATGATAGTACCATGCAGGTGTAGCTGCCGGCGCCATTTTGATTAGGATAATTTTTTTACCCAACAAAATTATAGGACAAAAAGGAAATGAAAAGAATGTAATCAGGGTACCACATGAAGACCCCCCTACAGGCCGCCCCAAAGCACAAGAATCTCATCAACTGAAAACCGCAAATACAGATTAAACAAGAACCACAAGATGGATTTCATCAAGCAAGGTATCATTTTAATCATTATAACAGTGTCATCCTGACAGTCTCTGTAGTTTACTGATCACAAGCCTGCTAATAGGTTCACTTTAAGTGTTCATTTTTTGTATGACTTTTTTGTCTTTGGTAACATACGATGCTTGTTACATCCATTTATGTACTGGAAACATGTAGAAATTTAATGCTTCTAAACATGTACTAATAAAAATGATATGTATTAAACCATCCTATGGGGACATTATTATTGCATATTTGTATATCTTACCAATTTTACACTGTCCTCTGAATCACTTTCTAATTGTTCTTCAATTTCTTCCAATCTGAAGTTTCCTGCAGAAAGTGTAAAAAATGATGTAAATGAAGCTGTCACTTATGTGGAAACCATTCATTTCAGTTATGACGCAGTTCTGATGCTGTGGAAACAACATGTAGTTGCCTGCATTAGGTTTTTGCATAAAAAAGCAAGGTTCTGGCTGCACGTTATTTAGCAGGGTCACTACCACAGTTGCCCCACTTTCATTAAATTAATATATTGTTAAATTCGGGTCATATATTCAAAAAATACTGTCAAAACTATGTTTGTTTATGCAAAAAGTACATTCAGGTTTGGACAGAATCAGAACTGTTTTGTACAACTTTGTATGTGATCCCTCTAATTATTGAGCTTAGCTGAATTAGCTTTACCCTCTTGAAAACATATAGTTACATAGTTACATAGTTATTGAGGTTGAAGGAAGACTTTAAGTCCATCTAGTTCAACCCATAGCCTAACCTAACATGCCCTAACATGTTGATCCAGAGGAAGGCAAAAAAACCCCATGTGGCAAAGAGTAACTCCACCATGGGGAACAAAATTCCTTCCCGACTCCACATACGGCAATCAGACTAGTTCCCTGGATCAACGCCTTATCAAGGAATCTAGTGTATATACCCTGTAACATTATACTTTTCCAGAAAGGTATCCAGTCCCCTCTTAAATTTAATTAATGAATCACTCATTACAACATCATACGGCAGAGAGTTCCATAGTCTCACTGCTCTTACAGTAAAGAATCCGCGTCTGTTATTATGCTTAAACCTTCTTTCCTCCAGACGTAGAGGATGCCCCCTTGTCCCTGTCTCAGGTCTATGATTAAAAAGATCATCAGAAAGGTCTTTGTACTGTCCCCTCATATATTTATACATTAACATAAGATCACCCCTTAGTCTTCGTTTTTCCAAACTAAATAGCCCCAAGTATAATAACCTATCTTGGTATTGCAGACCCCCCAGTCCTCTAATAACCTTGGTCGCTCTTCTCTGCACCCGCTCCAGTTCAGCTATGTCTTTCTTATACACCGGAGACCAGAACTGTGCACAGTATTCTAAGTGTGGTCGAACTAGTGATTTGTATAGAGGTAAAATTATGTTCTCCTCATGAGCATCTATGCCTCTTTTAATACATCCCATTATTTTATTTGCCTTTGTAGCAGCTGCCTGACACTGGCCACTGAATATGAGTCTGTCATCCACCCATACACCCAGGTCTTTTTCATTGATGGTTTTGCCCAGAGTTTTAGAATTAAGCACATAGTTATACATCTTATTACTTCTACCCAAGTGCATGACCTTACATTTATCCCCATTAAAGCTCATTTGCCATTTATCAGCCCAAGCTTCTAGTTTACATAAATCATCCTGTAATATAAAATTGTCCTCCCCTGTATTGATTACCCTACAGAGTTTAGTGTCATCTGCAAATATTGAAATTCTACTCTGAATGCCCCCTACAAGGTCATTAATAAATATGTTAAAAAGAAGAGGGCCCAATACTGACCCCTGTGGTACCCCACTGCTAACCGCGACCCAGTCCGAGTGTGCTCCATTAATAACCACCATTTGTCTCCTATCCCTGAGACAGCTCTCAACCCACTTACACATATTTTCCCCTATCCCCATTACTCTCATTTTATGTAACAACCTTTTGTGTGGCACCGTATCAAAAGCTTTGGAAAAGTCCATATACACTACGTCCACTGGGTTCCCTTGGTCCAGTCCGGAACTTACCTCTTCATAGAAGCTGATCAAATTAGTCTGACATGAGCGGTCCCTAGTAAACCCGTGCTGATACGGGGTCATAAGGTTATTCCTCTTCAGATACTCCAGTATAGTATCCCTTAGAATGCCCTCCAGGATTTTACCCACAGTAGAGGTTAAACTTACTGGCCTATAATTACCGAGTTCAGTTTTTGCCCCTTTTTTGAATATTGGCACCACATTTGCTATACGCCAGTCCTGTGGTACAGACCCTGTTATTATGGACTCTTTAAAGATTAAAAATAATGGTCTATCAATGACTGTACTTAGTTCCTGCAGTACTCGGGGGTGTATCCCATCCGGGCCCGGAGATTTGTCAATTTTAGTGATTTTTAGACGCCGCTGTACTTCCTGCTGGGTTAAGCAGGTGACATTTAATGGGGAATTTTTGTTATCACTAGTCATTTTGTCTGCCATGGGATTTTCTTTTGTAAATACTGATGAAAAAAAGTCATTTAGCATATTGGCTTTTTCCTCATCCTCATCCACCATTTCACCCAGACTATTTTTAAGGGGGCCAACACTGTCGTTTTTTAGTTTCTTACTATTTATATAGTTAAAGAATATTTTGGGATTATTTTTACTCTCTCTGGCAATGAGTCTCTCTGTCTCAATCTTTGCTGCCTTGATTTGCTTTTTACAGAATTTATTTAATTTTCTGTATTTATTTAATGCCTCCTCACTACCTACTTCCTTTAATTCTCTAAATGCTTTCTTTTTGTCCCTTATTGCGCCCCTTACAGCTCTATTTAGCCATATTGGTTTCCTCCTATTTCTAGTATGTTTATTCCCATACGGTATATACTGTGCACAGGTCCTATCCAGGATGCTAATAAACGTCTCCCATTTTCTTTGTGTACTTTTATGTCTCAGGATATCGTCCCAGTTAATTGCACCAAGATCCTCTCTCATCCGTTGGAAATTTGCCCTCCTGAAATTTAGTGTCCGTGTAACCCCCCTACTACCCATCTTATTAAAGGTTACATGAAAACTTATTATTTTGTGATCACTATTCCCCAAGTGACCCCCAACCCTTATATTTGATATGCGGTCTGGCCTGTTGGTTAATATTAGGTCTAGCAGTGCCCCCCTCCTTGTTGGGTCCTGAACCAGTTGTGAAAGGTAATTGTCTCTCATAGTTGTCAAAAACCGATTACCTTTGCTGGAACTGCAGGTTTCTGTTCCCCAATCTATTTCAGGGTAGTTGAAGTCCCCCATAATAATGACTTCTCCTTGAGTCGCAGCTTCATCTATTTGCTTTACGAGGATATTCTCCATTGCTTCCATTATTTTTGGAGATTTATAACAAACCCCTATCAGTAATTTATTATTTTTTCCCCCTCCCCTTATCTCCACCCACAGGGACTCTACATTTTCATTAAATTCACCTATATTATCACGCAGGATGGGTTTTAAGGAAGATTTTACATATAGACACACCCCTCCCCCTCGCTTATCTGTACGATCATTTCTGAACAGGCTATAGCCCTGCAAGTTAACAGCCCAGTCATGGCTCTCATCCAGCCACGTCTCAGATATCCCCACCATATCATAATTATGCTCCAACAACATTAGTTCTAATTCATCCATTTTGTTGGCGAGGCTTCTGGCATTAGTATACATGCACTTGATGTTACTCTCTGTACCTCTATTCTTTCTTAAATTATTAACTGTTCTTACCCCACCCCCCATGCCACCGCCACCCCCAACTTCCTTATTTGTGCCCAGGTCTCTATCTGCACTATCTTCCCCTCCTATAAATTGAATACCCTCCCCCCCAATCCCTAGTTTAAACACTCCTCCAACCTTCTAGCCATTTTCTCCCCCAGCACAGCTGCACCTTCCCCATTGAGGTGCAGCCCGTCCCTAGCGTAGAGCCTGTAGCCAACTGAGAAGTCGGCCCAGTTCTGCAGGAACCCAAACCCCTCCTTCCTACACCAATTCTTGAGCCACTTATTAACTTCCCTAATCTCCCGTTGCCTCTCTGGCGTGGCACGTGGTACCGGCAGTATTTCGGAAAATACCACGTTGGAGGTCCTTGCTTTCAGCTTGCAGCCTAATTCCCTGAAATCATCTTTAAGGACCTTCCACCTACCTCTAACTTTGTCATTTGTGCCAATGTGCACCTTGACCGCTGGGTCCTCACCAGCCCCTCCCAGTAATCTGTCCACCCGATCAGCGATGTGTCGGACTCGAGCGCCAGGTAGGCAGCACACCATCCGATGATCCCTGTCTTTGTGACAGATTGCCCTATCTGTTCCCCTAATAATTGAGTCCCCCACTACCAGCACCTGTCTGGCCTGCCCTGCTCTCCTATTTCCCTCCTTACTGGAGCAGTCACTCCTCCGGCTTTCAGAGGACATGCCTGGCTGCAGCAGTGCTACCCCTGTACTGGCACCCCCCTCATCTGCCAACTTAGCAAACTTATTGGGGTGTGCCAGATCAGGACTAGCCTCCCTGGCACTCTTCCCTCTACCCCGCCTTCTGTCTGTCACCCAGCTAACTGCCACACTGTCCTGCAGCTCCATCCTACCATCCCCCTCCTCATCTATCCCATTGAGCGTCTGCTCTGTGAGCAGAAGACTCCTCTCCATATTGTCAATGGATCTCAGTGTTGCCAGCTGCACATTTAGATCCAAAATCTGTGATTCCAAATGCACAACGTGCTCACATCTCGCACAGCAGTATGCACCCTCGACCGGCTGGTCAAGGACTGCATACATGTGGGAAGATGTGCACTGGATGGCATTAACAATTGTGGAGCACATTTCCTAATGGGGATTGCACCACACAGAAACGCTAATTAAAAATAAATACAAAGTATTAATTAAAAAAAAAAAAAACAGAAGCAATTCCTCCCTTGGAAACTCCCTGATTCCAAAGTCACTGAATCACAAGTCACACACTTACCGCCGTTCACACTTACGCTCAGGTCACACTCAGCTCGCTCACACTCGCTGTGCTGAAGATTTAGTTTTTTTTTTTTCTCTCTATCTCCCCTCAACAGCAATCCACCTTGCTGTTCAGATGCACTTCCAAAAAAAATATGTACACAAACAAAAACACAGCAATGACCAATCATTGGTAGAGCTAAACTGTTACAATAATCCACATTTGCACAAATCCAGATACTGACCTGACAGCATTCTAGCTGCTATTGCTGTTAAAGAGGACCTTTCACCACTTTACTCACGTTAATCTGACAACCTTTCTCCTGACCATTTTCCTTTCTCCTGACCAAGTAGGAGGAATGTTTAGTGGGCTTAATATGTTAATTTCCCCTCCATCCACTGGCGTGATAACAGAGATTCTTCTCTTGTGGCATTTACTTTTTCCCCTGTTTGATGCTGCCCAATTATAAAAAGACAGCTTCCTACAGGGGATAAAAAGCAAATGCTTCCAGTGAAGGTCAGAACAGGCTTTTTCTCTGTGATTGGTGAGACTTATTTGCTGTCACAACCAGAGGGAACATGCACCTGGCTGATTCTAAGTCTGATCACACAACGTTCTCCTCTCTCCTGGCACTTTTTGTCATTACAATGTGGAAAACTGTGCTTTAATGTCATTACATACAAAGATCTTGATCTATCCCATTCCCAGGTATTGAAGAATAATGCATTGTATATGACAAATGCTGCTCATAAGATCATCTTCACCACTTCTGCTGATATAGCTTTCTTCTCCCACTGCTCCTCTCCTAATATTAATACCGTGCCAGGAGACGAGGAGAGCTGCGCTGTTGTGTGATTACAGCTCCAGGAGAAGAGAGCTGCAGCGTGTGGCACTAATGAAGATGATCATGGGAGCAGAGTTTGTCATATACAACATCCTGGATCCATTCCAGGCATCAGGGAAATATTAGAGGACTTGTTTTTTTGTGATTTGCAAGTTAACTTTCTTCTTAATACTGTCTTGGGGTACAAATGATGTTTAGCTTTTCATTGTCTGTTATAAGCAGTCGTGGCAACCAAAAAAACTTCAATTCTGGAGGTATTTTTTTTAACTTGTTTACCATGTGGGTTAATTCCTTTTATATTTTGATAGATCACACTTTCAGAAATGCATGATACTACAAATGTGTATTTTTCAATTTTTTTTGCTTTTTATTTTTTTTTCCATTTTTTGTCCTTTTAGGGGACTTTAATTCGCAATTCTTTTATCGCTTGATCTGTATACCAAAATAACACCATATTGCAGTATATGGTTTAAATGACTGTTTCAGATGAATTCCAGCCTTTGCTTAGAGCACCAAGATGGTTACCATGGGGGCCTTCAGCAGGCCTTGACTGCCACCTCTGCACCTCTGATCACATCTGGCGTGAATGATTCTCAATACCATCTTTGTAAATGGTTGAACAGCAGCAAGCGGAGCAAGCTCCAGTCACTCAAAAAAAGACATGTCAACTGTGTAACACAGGTGACATCAACAGTGCGTGGAGTGGGCTCGGGTCCTGAGCTGCCTCAACATGTATGCACCCCAGTGCGGAAATAAAGGTACACCTATTTGCGTTAAGGAGTTAGAGATGGTGAGTTATAAAAAACTGTACAATTTTTGCTATTAAGTTATATAACACAGTGGCCTCAGTGACAGTCAACAGCTATAAAAGTTCTGACCCAGACAAACACTACAGGATTTGGCAGTATTGGTGTCACGATTGGACTGGCGAGTAAACTGCGACCAGGGGCACCATTCCAGGCCCTAGATCTAGGGGGCGCCCTAACTCGCCCTGTTCCCCGGAATACCTCAGATGGCAAGGATGCTGGGGCCTCCGCCCTTGCCCTGTCTCCTAACAGCAGCCCTGCGTCTGCCCCCTTCCCCACCCGGGGAAGAGAGGCGCTACCGTGTACCGCAGTACACCAACCAGACAGACAGGGAAACAAAGACAAGGGTAAAAGAAAATTCCACTAACACAAATATACTCTCACAAATAACAGAGGTATTCACCAGGGTGTGAAGGACAGGGGAATAAAATAAAGCAGGTAAGGATGAAGAGTTTCCAAGCTTACAAACCAAGCAACAATCGCACAATAAACTCCTCCAGACACCAACTCCTAACTACTCCAGGTCTATCTAGCAAATGCTATCTCAGACAAGGAACTAGCCAGAAGGCATAGCTTTTATAGGAGATGGGAGAGGCTAACTGAGCACAGCTGAATGCAGGAATTACCACATGGCCGATGAATCCCTGTGCTGCTGAAAGCAAACAAACACATTTAATATACTGGAGAAGTGCTTCTTCTCAGCGGTGGAGCAGGAACCATCAGACGCTGCGGTCTTCTGGTACTGCTCTGTCGCGGTAACTCCATGACAATTGGACTACGAACCAAGATCTAACTTATAGTTATAATACATACCAGTATCATCCAGATAGCCCTGTAAATTAATAAAAAAAATTGATAAAGTCATAATAATAATCATAAGCTTCACTCATTAGAAGGTAAAAAACAAATTGTAGCATGCAGTTGGTGGGGGATAAAATAATTAATGGTTGTATCTTGTCAAGAAATATCTGATATATAAATGACTGTAAACCACACTGTATTTCATCTTTTTCAGCCCTCATGACTGTACTTGTGATTACTTTTATTCTTTATAAAATAACAACACTGGCGGTTATTTTCTTAGATTTTTGCCTTTCCGGTGGAATTACTTGTACTGTGATACCATTCCCCTTGTAGCCTTATAGTGTCTTAGAGTACAGGGAAACAAATTATTGACAAGAGTAAAAGTAACGGTCCAGTAGACTTTGATAGCAGTGGCCGTGGGCATGTTGGACAGACCGTCCATTCAGATATTGGTTCTTGTTTTGGGATCAGAGTCCGATTGATGGATTCCCCAGTAAACAGACACTTACATTTATGTTACATGTTGGGTGTGGGTATTTGGGAGTGCGCAAGACTTGAAATCACTCCACACACAATGGGTGCCAGCTTTATATATCAGTTAAATAAATTGTTCTGCAGAATTCAATGTTTTTGCCAATAGTTGCTGATCATTTGCAGCAGATTGTCCTCAAATGTCCTTAGATTTGTAAGTTTTACAGCTTAATAAGATGTTTTATATTTTAAGGGTGCGCCAATATTAATACAGGCTCTTGATCGACCTTCTAGCTTGAACCTGACACATTATAGCTGTATTTGAAAGGGCAGGCTGGTTATATAGCCAGCCCCCTTCTTGTTTCGTGTGCAAGCTGTGACAGAAAAGATAGATCTAGATATTTAAAGGGGTTGTTGGGTCTAAAACTACAAGACTGTAGTCATTTTGTAGCTGCAGACTTGTGAATCCTCACATTGGGCCCTCTGCACACTGTGAGGATTGACCGATGATGGCAGCATGTGATCAATCCGACGAGACTGTATACACTTGCTTTGAGTAAGGTGGAACATAGCCTACTCAGCACCTGACCACATGTATGCAAAGCACATACGCGAGGTCATGCCCCCTCCTCTCCCAGCACTGGGAATCCTCACAGACCGCAGTGTGCGCATTGTGAGGATTTACAAGTCTGCATTAACAGAGTGAATGAAGACTCGTAGTTTTATATAGGACCATCCCTTTAAATAAATGTCTATCCACACCCTTCATACACATCACTGCTCACTTGGGAAACACTATCCATCTCCTACTGGGAGCGGAGCTTATAGCTACACATCCAGACAACTTTTCAACATGACGTACATTAGAACGTTGCTCATTTAGGCACATTTGAAAGCAATTTGCTTGAACTGGATAACCTCTTTAATGAAGCTATTTTTTCAACCTTGTTTCTTGCTTTTTAAACATCCTACTAGCAATCCTGACAACTGTTTTATCGTGAATCAGAGTTCAGCTCCATTTTAGCAGTTGTACTCTGAAGTGTTGCAGCATTTTAAATGAAACAAACCTTAAAGGAGGCTGTCCACTACTTTTTCCTTTGGATAGGTCATCAATGTCTGATATGGTGGGGTCCGCCGATCAGCTATTATCGGTGTCGGTCTCCGCCGGCAGGAAGTACTCACTTGCCGATCTGTTCCATCTACTTGTAGTGGATGGGGCCTAATACTGCAGATCCGCCTTCTATTCAAAGCAATAGGAGGCGGATGTGTAGTACCATGCGGCAGCCACTACAAGTAGACAGAACAGCTCGGCAAATGAGTACTTCCTGCTGGTGGCCCCAGCTGCCGACATGGATAATTGCTGATCGGTGGGCGTTCTGGGTGTCGGACACGATCAGACATTGATGACGTATTTTAAGGATAGGTCATCAATGTAAAAGTAGTGGACAACCTTTTTAAAAGTTAACAACTCTACGCAATCTGGTCAATTATAATTGTGAGATCTCTCCCAAAGGGGTGGAGAGAAGCTGCTGGGGATCTGCCCCTTAGGGTTTTATTAGCGCGAATACGGATATTTTATATCCATTTTTTAGGTGGATCTGCCTCTTGGTCTAGTCACCTTAGTCAGTTGAATTACTCAGCTACTAAAACTATATTTTCTCTGAAATGACACAGCGTTTCTAATTAAAACATGCACAAATGGAATAACGGACCCAATCTCTGATGCATGTAGCCATTGGTTTGAATAGCATGAACCAGCTGTCAGGTTCCCTTTAATTAGTTTTTTTAAAAATGAATACTGTACCATTTGAATGTCTTCTGGATTTATATAACTGCAAACAGTGGTCACTTTATAAATTGCTTGACCTCTGTCACCTAAAACACAAATATAAGAAAAACTTGTAATGATTATTAGTTCGGATAATTTTGAGTATAATCTATGAAAAACATATTTTAATATATAAATTTTACTATTTTTGCACAATTAAAAAGCATCGTTCAGAGAGACGATTTTTTTTTTGCATGGTCAAATACTGAAACCCATATATATAGTTTTCCTGACATTTACAGATTCATTAGGCTAATCATGCTTATTAATTAATATAAGGAGGGTTAGGCCTCTTTCACACATCCGTTTTTTAGAATCAGTCACAATCCATCGTTTTTAGAAAAAACGGATCCAGCAAATGTTGCTGCTGGATCCGTTTTTTTTCCCATAGACTTGTATTAGCGACGGATTGTGACGGATGGCCTTCCGTTTCATCTGTCGTAAAGTCATTTTCCGTCGGCCAGAGACAATGGAACTAGGAACTTTTTTGTGTATGTCGAAATGCCGGGCCGTGACGGATCCTGCACCGTCCGCCGTTGGCTATAATGGAAGCTTATGGGCGCAGGATCCGTCACTGTCCATCAGAAGACGGAATCCAGTGACGGATTCCGTTTTTTGAAACTGAGCATGTCCAGAAGAATTTCTATTCCTTTAATTTAACCCATTTTTCCATTCAGGGAGAAAAATTCTCTCTCTCTCTCTTTAAAGGGAACCTGTCACCCCCAAAATCAAAGGTGAGGTAAGTTCCCCTTCATCAGGGGCTTATCTACAGCATTCTGTAATGCTGTAGATAAGCCGCCGATGTTACCTGAAAGAGGAGAAAAATACTTTAGATTATACTCACCCAGGGGCGGTCCTGCTCCGATGGGCATCTCAGGTCCGCTCCAGCGCCTCCCATCTTCATTCCATGACATCCTCTTCTGGTCTTCACACCGCGGCTCCGGCGCAGGCGTACTTTGTCTGCCCTGTTGAGGGCAGAGCAAAGTACTGCAGTGCGCAGGCGCCGGAAAGGTCAGAGAGGCCCAGCACCTGCGCACTGCAGTACTTTGCAGGGGACCGCCCCTGGGTGAGTATAATATAACCTCTTTTTCTCCTCTTTCAGGTAACATCAGGGGCTTATCTACAGCATTACAGAATGCTGTAGATAAGCCCCTGATGACGGTGAGCTTACCTCACCATTGATTTTGGGGGTGACAGGTTCCCTTTAAATTCTGGGTGCAGCTACTTTGACAGATCCATCAAAAAAACGGATCCAGTGCATCAGTTTTTTACAATCAGCACAGGATCCGTGTTTTCAACACTTTGACGGATTGTGACTGATTGTAAAAAACGGATGTCTGAAAGAAGCCTTAAAGGAAAAACGGCAGTTTCACCATTGTTCTTTGAAGTACAGTATAAGGCCTTGCGCGCACTAGCATATAAAACGGATGGGTGCAATCCGATAACATGCATATATATATATTAGTTGTTATTTCTAACAATGAAAGTTTTCACCTATGTACCCAGCGTTTCATTTATTCTCTATGGGACTGCCAAAGGGTGTGTGCAAAATTCTCTGGAGGACACAGACAAAAGTGGAGTCCCCGTGCAAGATCAATATATGGGCCCTTTGCAGTCCAATAGTTCATCATTATACACAATTCCACTTGTTTTGGAGTTGCAAGTGGCCCCAGTTTGCAGTGTTGTATGTCCATCCCTGGCAAAACTTTCATGCACAGACAATACCTGATCTACCCTACACTAGGGACCCATCAGCCAATGATAAAACAACTCCTCTTTGAAGTAAACTTGTAACGGTCATCAAGAACCTGTGTTAGCATTACAAGTGATGACTTTTCATTACCATACTTCTTACCTTCCGTACTATGGTGCCTTCATAAATATGTATATCATTGTATTGTTTGGTTATAATGCTATTGTCATAAATATAATGTCAAAATAGGATAAATCTTTTGGACAATCTCTTGAGAGGGGATGTGTCACCTTTATATTGGGGATTGAAGCATTGTTTCATCATAACTTGTAAAGAGAATATGAGGTAGTACTGTTAACACTCCATCTGACCCCTGTTCAGCTACAACCTGCTGTGGACAGGTAATTGAAGTAGGTTATCCAATGGAGAGTAGACACAAAGTCTGTACAACAAACAGTGATATGAGAACAGGTACGGACTGGGGCTGAAATTCAGCCCTGGCATTTGAAATCACACAGGCCCATATTGTCCCCGTCCCCAAGCACCAGATGAGTTATCCTGGATGGAAGAAAACAAAATTTACTACAACACCAATTTTTCCAACGATACCAGTGGCCTGCTGGGGTAAGGGACAAAGTCAGCAACTTTGTGTTTCATCACAGCTCTTAACAGTATGGGTGTCTTGAGAACACCGATTCTATTAACAACAAAGCGGACAAGGCAGCCTACGACCAGACAGGCCCTTCTGGCATTTGCCAGAATTGCCAGATGGCCAGTCTGGCCCTGTATGAGAATCACCCCTCCCCCCCCCCACCTTCCCCGTGTAGATAACCCTTGCTGTTTTAGAAAGCAACATTTGGCCAATAATGGTAGACTTGTCGACACTGGATTCCAGTTATGAATATTGTTTTTTTTTGTGACAGTAGTAGGCCCTATAGGTATGGGAGACATATTTTCAGCATCGTGACGGAGTGGAAAACGTCACACATTTATTTACATCACTGTGATCAATGTGCACAAGCGCTGCCTGTGCCTAGGAAGGCGCCAGCATGAAATTTAAACTAGGTGGATTATAAAGACAACATGAGCAGCGGAGGGGCCGTGGCTGAACCAAAGACCTCACCCTACCCACAGTCTCGCCCCACAGTCCTGTCCCAAAACCTAAAGCTGTAAGAAAACTTCAAACCCTTATTACACAAAATCCACAAAATGAATTTCTTCACCACAGGTATCGTTTTAATCAGTATCACAGAGCCGCTACAGCCATTTGTGTACTTTACTAAGCAAAATGTTGCTGACAGGTTCCCTTTAAATAGAAAAGAGAATAACTAACTGCATTAATTGATTATACAAGCAGACAGTAATATTAATTATATATATTCCACCTACCCAAATTATTCTGGAATCCTTGCAGTTCCTGTAACACTGTTGCAGTCCGTGTGCGATTTGTAACACAAAAATCCAGATTGGTTTGTACAATATCCCACAAATCAGGAGGGATTGAGATTGGTGTGCTCGGAGTGTGTTGGGATGTAATCTGTGATTATAAAATTTCAGATTTATGTCAAATCCCTGTACATCACTATGACTCAACAACATAAAAATATTCTAGCATTAATGGACTGGATTAAATATGCTGAAAATATTAAAGATTTTTGGTAAAAAATTATCAGTACATATAAACAACATTTTATATAAAAAATATGTGCCTGAACTGCTTTGTGGGGTCAACTAAACATATTTCGCCATGGGCTCCAACACAATGAATATGTGAAATTTGCACCATTTTGCATCATAAATTAAAGAGAATGTCCACTACTTTAATATTGATGACGTATCCTTAGGAAAGGTCATGAATGTCTGATTGGTGAGGGTGCGATACTCTGCACCCCATCGATCAGCTATTCCCAGTGTCGGCGGTGGCCGGAGCTGCACAGCACTGCTCCATTGACGGAATAATGGCTGTGATCGGGTACTGCACATCCACCCCCTTTAATTTGAATTGGGGTTAGATGTGCAGTACCCGGCCATGGCCACTATACAGTTGACGGAGCTGCACTATACAGTTCTGGCAGTTGCCGACATCGGGAACAGCTGATCAGCAAGGGTGCCATTGATGACCTATCCTAAGGTAGCGGACAACAAAGCCCTTTAATTCTGTACTTTACGTCATACATATAAAAAGATAATAAACAGTTAGTATTTACTACATTGGTTTATTGCTGGTTACACAGTAACTAGTTAAATGCATCTTTCTCATCTCAGTTTAGATTTTTTTGAACTATCCTAATTGATGAATTCTTAAGTGAGCACAAAATTGTCATTACGCCACATGTCCCTGCAACATGATACATGTGGCCCTCACCTCACACGAGCTGCATGTCTGTACTAGAGAGGGATATTAAAGCTCAACTGCTAATGATGTTTCACTGCTCAAGAGTCAAGACGATCCCTAATCACTTCAGGTGCTGCGCAATGGTTGCAATCCTGACCACCTCAAAATGGGGGGGATTGATTGGGTACATGGTGGCACAAGGGGTGGTGAAATCAAGTGAACTTTGACGCAGCTTGAGTGCCGATGGATTGTCTACTTGGGGATTTTGACCCCATCTGGTTTTAATAAAAAAATTTGTTTTTCATCATTTCTATAATGAAGAATTAGTGCACTCTCTTTTTTATAGGTTATTGTTTCCTGGTTTTTAATTGTTTTTTTCAATTTTTATTTTCTAATTTAGCAGTTGATCATTTTGGGGAATGATTTGGACTGGATTGCCTGTTCCTCTGTCTCCAATTCACTGTATTTCCAGGATTTATGCTACTTGCCTACGGCCATGATTTGCTTTATTGAACTATGATTATTTGTGTTATATTTATATTCGCCTGTGGTATATGTATTCTTTATCATGAGTATCATATTGAGTATATTTATTGAGAGTCAATGGGCCTTGATATACTTGTCATATGTCATGTCATTCCTTCACACACACATATATATATAGTGGGCATGGAAAGTATTCAGACCCCTTTAAATGTTTCACTCTTTGGTTCATTGCAGCCATTTGGTAAATTCAAAAAAGTTCATTTTTCTTCTCATTAATGTACACTCTGCACCCCACATTGACTGAAAAAAAACAGAAATGTAGTAATTTTTGCAAATTTATTAAAAAAGAAAAACTGAAATATCACATGGTCATAAGTATTCAGTCCCTTTGCTCAGTATTGAGCTAGTAGAGCCAAAAGTCTTCTTGGGAATGATGCAACAAGTTTTTCACACTTGGATTTGGGGATCATCTGCCATTCTTCCTTGCAGATCCTCTCCAGTTCAATCAGGTTGGATGGTGAACGTTGGTGGACAGCCATTTTCAGGTCTTTCCAGAGATGCTCGATTGGGTTTAGGCCAGTCCAGAATGGTCACAGAGTTGTTCTAAAGCCACTCCTTTGTTATTTTAGCTGTGTGCTTAGGGTCATTGTCTTGTTGGAAGGTGAACCTTCGGCCAAGTCTGAGGTCCAGAGCACTCTGGAAGACGTTTTCATTCAGGATATCTCTGTACTTGGCAGCATTCATGTTTCCTTCAATGGCAACCAGTCATCCTGTCCCTGCAGCTGAAAAACACCCCCTTAGCATGATGCTGCCACCAGCATGTTTCACTGTTGGGATTGTATTGGGCAGGTGATGAGCAGTGCCTGGTTTTCTCCAAACACACCGATTAGAATTATCACCAAAAAGGTCTAACTTCGTCTCATCAGACCAGAGAATCTTATTTCTCATAGTCTGGGAGTCCTTCATGTGTTTTTTAGCAAACTGTATGAGGGCTTTCAAATGTCTTGTACTGAGGAGAGGCTTCAATTGGGCTACTCTGCCATAAAGGCCTGACTGGTGGAGGGCTGCAGTGATAGTTGACTTTGTGGAACTTTCTCCCATCTCCCTACTGCATCTCTGGAGCTCAGCCACAGTGATCTTGGGGTTCTTCTTTACCTCTCTCACCAAGGCTCTTCTCCCACGATTGCTCAGTTTGGCTGGATGGCCAGGTCTAGGAAGACTTCTGATGGTCCCAAACTTCTTCCATTTAAGGATTATGGAGGTCACTGTGCTCTTAGGAACCTTGAGTACTGAAGAAATCCTTTTGTTACCTTGGCCAGATCTGTGCCTTGCCACAATTCTGTCTCTGAGCTCCTTGGCCAGTTCCTTTGAGCTCATGATTCTCATTTGGTCTGACATGCACAGTGAGCTGTGAAGTCTTATATAGACTGGTGTGTGCCTTTCCAAATCAAGTCCTATCAGTTTAATTAAACACAGCTTGACTCCAATGAAGGAGTAGAACCATCTCAAGGAGGATCACAAGGAAATGGACAGCATGTGACTTAAATATGAGTGTCTGAGCAAAGGGTCTGAATACTTATGACCATGTGATATTTCAGGTTTTTTTTAATTACATTTGCAAAAATGTCTACATTTCTGTTTTTTTTTCAGTGAAGATGGGGTGCAGAGTGTACATTAATGTGAAAAAATGAACATTTTTTAATTTACCAAATGGCTGCAATGAAACAAAGAGTGAAAAGTTTAAAAGGGTCTGAATACTTTCCGTACCCACTGTATATTCCATATTGCCCTTTTGTTTCTCTTTCTGATCTTACCTCCTCTTTCCTGGTTGTCCTCCTCCCCTTTTTGTTTTTCACACATATAACCCATGCCCACATTTGTGCCCTTTTCAAACATGTCCACCACGCTGGTGTATTATGCACATTGTATTTCTTTAAACATCGCCACTGCTAGGCACGCATGAGCACGACTCCTCCTACCTGCCTCTGTCACCGAAGGCATCTGCATTGAGCGATGCGTGTCACTTAATGTCACAGGAACTATTTTCCTGACAGGCAATTTTTCCAAGATCTGCTGGAAGTGACGCACATGGCAGCGGAGACCCGTCCACATGAGTCCACTGAACTTGGCGCTCACCTTGGACACCAGATGAGACTGGTTGCTCATGTATTTACCTTACTCTACACATACAATACATTGGACCCCCGAGGAAGCCAGCGTGAAACAAGCGTTGGAGATCTTGGTGACGCGCACAGGCGTATCTGCACATCTGCATTTTATGGGTAAGAACCAAGTTTTACATGACTGCTCACTGATTGGTGCGCCTTTAATAGATTGGGTTTAGCATGCAGCGTCTCCGGGGTGCACATTTGGTTACCTTGCCACATGGGCATTTAACTACATTTTCCATCTCCTTGGTGGACTTTTGGTGCAACATGTAGTAGCACTGCTTACCCCATTTCTGGATACATTGCATCTGTTCATGTATATACTTTTTTTCATTATACTTAGTTTTTCTATTTTCTTTTCTACTTTTCCTTGTCCTTTTCTTCCCAGGCATGTTCATTACTATTCATTACATGTGATCATAGGTTATTTGTATTATGAACTGCCATTATATGACCTGTGCTGTACCCACAATTGTGTATTCACCAACCTGATTGTTCAACATTTTGTGACTCTTGCATTATTGGAACTTATTTTTACATATAGATTATTTCAATAAACTGTGTATATCTTGTGAATGATATGCAGGTTTCTTGACCACTTCTTTATTAAATCCAGGGTATAAATGCTCCTCTTTTTTATTGCTTAAAATTGTATTGGAAGTGTCTCACATTTAGGATCATGGTCCTTTCTTTTGTCCTAAATTCTAGCTACGGTAGTTTTGTAAAATTGTATGGTATGTAGTGAGAGAGCAATTACATCTTTATCACATATCAAGACAATGTATCGCCTAGTCATCTACTATGTGACATGTATATTTTAAAATGTACCTCTTTTATAAAATCAAAAACGTTGAGATGCACCAGCTCTTCAAATGGTTGTCTACCATATAAGAGGATTGAATAGAAGGTGGCAGCAAGCATCCATACTTCGCTATATTCGGAAAACGTTTTGTTGGATAGGCTTTCAGGTGCACTAAAATAAGCTGGAATATTCTCCTTACTGTCACCTTGAAGAGAGCAAAATGTTACATTTGCCATGTTACTGTTTTTTTCAAATGCATCAATTAATGATATATTTATTTTACCATTTACTATTAGGGTATGTGCACATGTAGAATGGTCCACTGCGGATTTTTCCGCAGTGGATTTGATAAATCTGCAGGGCAAAAACGCTGCGTTTTTGCTGCAGATTTATCACGGATTTTCTGCGTTTTTTGTGCGGATTCAACTGCGGTTTTACACCTGCGGTTTTCTATTGGAGCAGGTGTAAAACCGCTGCGGAATCCGTAGAAAGCATTGACATGCTGCGAAATGTAAACCACTGCGTTTCCGTGTGGTTTTTTTCCGCAGCATGGGCAGAGTGTTTTCTGTTTCCCATAGGTTTACATTGTAATGTAAACTCATGGGAAACTGCTGCGGACTCGCAGCTGCGGAAACGCTGCAGATCCGCAGCAAAATCCGCAGCGTGTGCACATACCCTTACGAGCTGGCTGTAGTTGTGACACATCATGAGTATATTTACTATTTATTTATTTGTTAGTTTATTTGACTTTAATAAAAACCTATGTTTTCACAGCTAAAACAACACTATTGTCTTTAGATATTGCAAATTTGTCCCCATTTTTCACGTTACACCCACAAACTGAAATGTATTTTACTGTGATTTTATGTGATATACCAACACAAAGTAGCAAAAATTTGTGAATTAAAAAGAAAATGATACATAGTTTTCTAAAAGTACAAATCTGAAAAATTTGCCCTGCATTTGTATTCAGCCCAGGTAGTATGATACCCCTAAATAAAAATCCTGTGTGACCAATTGTTTCTGTAAGTCACATAATTAGTAAATTGAGTCCTCCTGTGTGTAATTTATTCTCAGTATAACTACAGTTGTTCTGTGAAGGTCTTGGAGGTTTGTTTGAGAACATTAGGGCTCATACAGCATCATGTAAACCAAGGAACACACTAGACAGGTCAAGGATAAAGTTGTGGAGAAGAGTAATGCAGGATTAGGTTCTAAAAAATTATTTCCAAGCTGAGCCGTAGCGAGGGTTTTGCTTCAGTGAGGGGCGAAACTTCTGAGTAGGCCCCTAAACATGTAACCCTGATTACAACTATGGTGATGCACCCTAATAGTGGATGTAGGAGAACCTCAGCAGATGACTGCACAGTTACTAATAAAATCTCTATACAGAAATCAACACTGATATTATTGGCATATAGTGACCATATAGTGTTAGATACCAGTGCTGCAGAACATATAAGAGATTACAGCACAGTTACAGATAGTGACTTACAGCTGACGTACTTTCTGATGGAGTCATACACTTTTCTTGTCTTTTCCATCTGTCCCAGACTGACATGACAACTTCTCCAGCCAGGACTTGGCTCACATTTCAGGCACCATCCCCATCTATACCCAACCTGCACAAACTCCTTATCCCGCTAATACCCCCAATACTGAGCCGCTGCTGCTGCCATAAGTGTCCCTATTACTGTACCTTACGTGTGCCCTATAGATAGTAAAACAAACCTCTAGAATATATTAATGCCCTGTGCAAATACCGTAGAAAACAATGCCCACATTTTGCCCCCCAGAAATTAATAACGCCCTCTGTGTACCCCTTTGACGGTCACAATAACCAGAGTGCCATTTTAACAATACGTGCCCACTTAGCATTTAACAATGTTCCGAGTCTTCCCTCTACAGAGTATTATGCTCCCCTATGCACAGTATAATGTATGAACCCAGACAGTATACGGACCTCTTAGTAGCCCACAAACTGTTTGATGGCTCCAACACTGCATGAGGGCCCCCACACTCTACAAAGACCCCCATTAGCTCCCACGCTGTAAGATGGCACCTCACTGTAATCCCCATACTGTATGATGCCCCCTAAATAGCCTCCATATTGTGTAATTCACCCCATAGTCTTCCATATAGTTTACTGCACTCCTCATAGGCCTCTATTTAGCTCCATTTAGTATAATGCACTCCCCATATGCCTCTATATAATATAATGCACTCCCCATAGATCTTTATATAGTAAAATGCAGTCCCCAAAGGCCTCTATATAGTATAATGCACTCCCCATAAGCTTCTATATAGTATAATGCACTCCCCAAAGGCCTTTATATAGTATAATGCACTGCCTATAAGCCTCCATACAGTGTAATGCACTGCCACTCCCCATAGGCCTCTGTATAGTATAATGCACTACCCATAAGCCTCTATATAGTATAATGCACTCCCTATGTGCCTCCATACAGTAGAGTGCACTCCCCATTGAAAAAAATACAATACTCACCTCTCCTTGTTCCCCCGCTGCTCTGAGCACCTGCACTTCTCAGGACAGTGGACGCCATGTACTGATGTCATCATGCCCACTGTTACAGTCTGCACCATTGAACTCAGATGCAGAGGGGTATTGGTGGGAGAGGGAGTGTGACGCTTCCTCTCTTATCATTGCTTTCAACTGTATCGACATCCAACTTATACAGTTGAACTTGCAATGATGGGCGGGGGCCCACAGGGATCTACGCTACTGGCACCAAGTTCTGAATATCTCACAGGGCACTGTTCAATCTATCATCCAAAAATGGAAGGAGAATACTTTCTGCAAACTGCAAACCTATGAATACATGGCCATCCAACCTAAACTGAAATCCCAAGCAAGTAGTGCACCAATTGGAGAAACAGCCAAGAGGCCCATGGTCACTCTGGAGGAGATGCTGAGGTAGGAGAATTGTCCACAGGACAACTAAGTCACATACTCCACAAATCTGGCGTTTTTGGAAGAGTGGCAAGAAGAAAGCCATTTTTGAAAACCAGCCATAAGGAGTCCTGTTTGCATTTTGCAAAAAGTCATTTAAGGGACACAGCTAGTATGTGGAAGAAGGTGCCCTAGTCATATGAGACCAAAGTAGAACTTTTTGGGCTAAATGTAAAACACTATGTGTGCTGAAAACCTAACACTGCACATCACTCTGACAACACCATCCCCACTGTCAAACATGGTGGTGGCAGCATTATGTTGGTGGGATGCATTTCTTCAGCAGGGATAGGGAAGCTGGTCAGAGTTGATAGGAAGATGGATGGAGCTAAAAACAGGGCAATCATGGAGTAAAACCTGTTAAAGACTGCAAAGGACTGGGGTGTAGGGTCACCTTCCAGCAGGACAACCCCAAACATACTGCCAAAGCTACAGTGGAATTGTATATATCAAAACATATTCATGTGTATCAGTGTCCCAGTCCCAAGTCAAAACCTAAATCTGATTAAGAATCTGTGGCAAGACTTGAAAATTGCAGTTCACAGATGCTCGCCATCCAATCTCACTGAGCTAGAGCTAGTTTGCAAAGTAGAATGGCCAAAAATTTTTGTATATAGATGTGCAAATGTGGTAGATACATGCCCCAAAGGACTTACAGCAGTGATTGCTGCAAAAGGTAAAAGGTGGTTCTACAAAGTATTTACTCTGGGGGGCTGAATAGAAATGCACATCACAATCTTCAGAATTATATTTTTAAAAGAATTTAGAATACCCATATATCATTTCCTTTACACTTCGCAAATACTTGCTTCTTTCTATTGGTATATAACATAAAATCCCCCCCAAATACTTTTAAGGGGAACTTATCAGGTCCCCGATGCTATTATGTTATTAAACTACCTCTGTAACCAGTGCTGTATAACATAATTCAGTTAAATAAATGCTTTTAAAAAAAAGCATTTATAACCTCTGCTTTCCCTATGCTAATGAGGTCTTTGACTAGTCAATGGGGAGTTAGTTGTCCCAGACTAGTCAGCCCTCTTTCCATGTTATCACGCATGAGTGGCCATGACACTGCTCATGCAAATTATGATATCACGCCCACAGGAGGTGATAACATGGAAAAATGGCTGACTAATTTGGGAAACTAACGCCCCATCGACTAGCTAAAGCCCTCATTAGCATCAGAAAAGCGGAGATTATGAATTATTTTTAAAGCATTTATTTAACTGAATTATGTTGTACAGGGCTAGATAGGGAGAGAGTTTAATCATACACAACTGAATGCTTTAACATTGGAAGACATGAGGGACCTGACAGGTTCCCTTAAAGGTTGTGTATGTAGCGTGAGCAAATGTGGAAAAGTTCAAGGGGTATGAATACTTTTTCAAGGCACTGTAAATGTTCTTCAAAGTAGTTCTCCAGTATACTAAGATTAAAAGGATTTTTCCATTATCCAAAAATTTGTGAGGAATTGATTGCAATAGTTATAAAACAACAAACACAGATAGTTCCCATCTTTAGGCTAAGTTCTCATGAGCTCATAAAAAATAATTATTATCCAAAAAAAGTGCGATATTCATCTCAGTTGTCATCCATATGGCACCCATTTTTTGTACATTATTTCCTGGGTTAAAGAATTGAAATGTATCAATAAAAATCAGATGCTCTATGGTTGATCCGTATTGGAGCTCATTTTTATGTGTGCATCCATAGACTTGAATAGTGAGTCTCATCCACCATATGAAAATAGTGAATGCAGCCATGTTTTTTACAGATTCGGTCTGTGAAAAAAAAACTTGTCTAGTAGAGGGGAAGATGTTGAGTTCAGGAATATATTGTATAGTTTTTTATGATTTCATTCAGAATTTTCAGGTAATTTGATGTCAGTATTCAAAGAGAAAGCCTGTGAGTCCTGTTAACCCATCTAAATACCATAAGTTATACCTGCACATATCAATCCATACAGGAAAAGCTGTCCATCACTGTGAGGCTGGGTAAGCAAAACACACACATTTTCTATGGGTATTGGCAGCAAATAATCATTTTTTTTACATTAAATGATAGAAACATTTAGATGAACTTGGCTCCCGACTTAAAGGGGTTGTGACTCTTAACATGTTGATGACCTATCAATACAACAACTCAATGAGTGTGACATTGCTTGGGGTCCCACAACCAGCACCTGCTATTTGCTATTTTATCCGTATTATCTGGCAACAGCCGGTACACATTAAATGGAGCTACACTTTGATGCAGCCTCTAGAGCAAACAACAGCTGATCCATGGAAGCACCGGGTGTTGGACCCTCACCAATCTCATGTTGATGACCTATCATACGGATAGCTAATTATTATGCTAACACTGGACAGCCTCTATTAACCTATTTTGCTATCCCAATGGACAAAATAGAGGACAAAACATACACTAATTTTGATTTACAATTATAATACAGTTTAAAAGCAGCAAATTCTTTAAGACTTTACCATGAATGCAAAGGGAATCATTGCCTTCTATGTAATCCACACCAGCACAGATTGAATTTTCACATTCTCCATTGCTGGCATGCAGGAAATTAGCCAACTTAATTTTGAAAGATCCATCTTCTTTAAAGACAACGATAAAGCTGGCTGGAGTAATATCACAAAGTATAATCTTCTTACTGTGGCAATGATGGACTGCCTGAGTGATTTCAATGAGTATTTGAGTCATCTGAGACAAGGTAAGTTGGTTTTCCTTTTTATGCAAAAATGGCAAAAGGGGTTCACCATTTTCAACTGCAAAAAATGGCAGAAGACTGTTGCTTGACACATTTCTCCATGCTACAATATTCTCGTTGACTTGACATGCTTGAATAATTCTTGACATTTCATTGAAACTTTCACAGGCATCATCTGTAGTGTTAGTTTGTAGCATATGATTCAATGTCCTCTGTTTAAATACATACACAAGAGCTGGGCCTTCTGGAGTTCTTGCGTCATAGATTGAAGAATGTGAAGATTTGGACGGGACTTCTTCATTAAGCGTCAACTCTGGACAATGATGGCGCATATGTTCTCGTATGCACATCTCTACTACGGCTTCATTTACTTTGATATTACAGCTACCTAACTGGGAAGTGTCAAAAGAGCTGAAGTCTTTATCAAGCATCAGAGGAGTGACAAAATGGCTGACAACTTTAACAGGATGATAGACAAGTTTCCTCAAGACATGCTTAAGTACAATGCTCAGTCTATCTTTTTTTCTCCTCCTTCTTTGTAAGTTCCAGGTAATAATAATGTGGAAGAGATCCATACAGAAGTTCAATGTACCTACAATAGAAAAAGTTGAGAAATCAAAGTATACAATTGAAATGCTTTACAAGCAATCATTAAGATTATATTTCCATTCTTATGACTAATGCAGTAGCACATCTACAGCGGAGGCAGAGGGGGCTGCACTGTCAGAGGGGCCCACTGGGAGCTACACCATCATTAAAGGGAATCTGGAAGGTGATTGTTTTTAGTATGATACTAATGGTATCCTGAAATAAGGCTTAGGAAGCCCTTTCAGAGTATGTAACTTTTATTGCTGAAGATACTTGCTGTTTTGCTGTAACCACTGGAAAATTCACAGTCGCACACCAGCTGGTCAAGCGTATGTATCATATTTTTTGGACTATAAGATGTATTTTTTCCCCAAAAAATGTTGGGGTGCATCTTATAGTCAGAATGTAGCTTACAACCAGGTGGCGGTTGGTGGAGCAGCATCCCAGAAAGCAGAGTCCCTCCCTCATGAAGAAGAAGTGGGGTGATGCTGTGGGCTCAGTGGTGAGCAGAGTGGTGCGCATTGCTTTCTTGGCGACCATATTCCTGAAACTGGGCCACCAGAGCCTGCGCATGTGCAGTTTGCGAACATGGCCCAGCTGAGATCTCAATCCGTGCATGTGCCACCACCGGCGCTTATATTCCTGAAGCCTACCACTAGGAAAACAATGCACTTTGCTCTGTCTCATTGCTGACACCAGCATCGCAAAGCTGAGACACCACCTCCTACCAACCAGGATCCACAACATTGCCTCACGCCTGCATCTGTCGCTGGCTTCCTGCAGCAGGGACTATGCCTCTTCAGCTTGTGACCCCGGTCTGCCCACCCAGATAAGATACCTTAAATTCGAACTATAAGACGGACCACCATCTTATAAAAAAAATAGTTTTCTTCCTATTTTCCTCACCCAAATTTGGGCGTCTTGTGGTCCCGTGCATCTTATAGTCCGAAAAATATGATAAATCTCAAATTAATATGCACTGCTCCCCATGCCCATGATGTCACCAAACTCTACACCGGTGTCAGTGATTGTAAATGACAATGAAGATTTTTACTATCACTTTTTTCTAAAAATGTTTATATTTGTAATTTTTTTTACTATTTAATTTATTTGTTTTAGCCCACTTAAGGGACATGATCCTGCCATTGTCTGATTACTTGTACTCTGTACTGCAATATCATGGAATTGCAGTAGTTAGTAAAAATCACAGTCTCCTATAAAACCCAACCACAGGCTGGTTATCACGGAAGTATCAAGATGACAGAGAGGTGGCCTTCAGTTGGCATATCTCCTAAGAGGGCTGACAAGTGCAATGATAGGCACCCCCACACATAGTGTGCTTAAAATGCTGCCTTTAGTGATTGACAGTGATATTATAGGGGCAATCAGCCGTGGGCAGAGCTTAGCTCCACTTGCTGCTGCTAGAGTCAGATGATAGTTGTGTATAACAGCCGTGATCTGCCAGGTATGAAGCAGGCTCATATCCAATATATAACATAATAACAGGTCATGTTAGGAAGGGATCAAGGGGTATAATTTTTAAAATGGGGTGATTTTTTGGGGGGTTCTAATATATAGGCCCCTCAAAGGCACCTGAAAGCTGAATCAATGCTTAAAGAAGCACTCCCATCAAACTTTTTATCATATTGATATATTCAATTCCTCATATTATATAGCACTGTGTACTTGCAATTGCTCATTTTGCCTTTCTACACAGTTTATTCTTCTATTTTCTCTGCTCTATGTAGAAACAGGAAGTCTCTTTTCCCTGCAATAATAATTCCCCTCTTCAATTCCTGACCCAGCTGCTCCGCTCCACCCACCTGCTAGAGACTTTTGCATCGACTCATAACTTGTGCAGAAAAAATTGACCTCCTGTTCTACAAAGAGCTAAGAAGGATTCAGCTAGTCAGTTTTTAATCAGGTGATGTCATAGACCTAATGGAAAACAGAAGAATTAACTGGGTAGAAAGGTAAAATGGGCAATTGTAAGTACACAGTGCTATATAATATGATGACTGCAATATATTAAGAGGATAAACTTTGCTGGAAGTTCTTCTTCCAGAAATAGGCTTGTGAAGGTTTCTTGCAAATGTAAAATGTGAAAAATTTCTACTAAACTTATAAGCCGTCCCCAAATATAGTAAACAGATATACTGTACATATATCTGATCACTCAAAATTCCCATGATAGGTGTGCAGCTCAGAAGATAGCTCCTGGCTATGCCCACACAGCCCAGAGTATGGATTCAATACTAAGCATACATTTTGAAAAAATGTCTGCTTACTTTTCAAGCTGTACCCGAGTTTGTTTGTATGCTGAGGCCAAACAGTTTTAATCAGGTTTATTATTATTATTATTATTATTATTTATTGTTATAGCGCCATTTATTCCATGGCGCTTTACAAGTGAGGAGGGGTATACATAATAAAAACAAGTACAATAATCTTGAACAATACAAGTCATAACTGGTACAGTAGGAGAGAGGACCCTGCCCGCGAAGGCTCACAATCTACAAGGGATGGGTGAGGATACAGTAGGTGAGGGTAGAGCTGGTCATGCAGCGGTTTGGTCGATCGGTGGTTACTGCAGGTTGTAGGCTTGTCGGAAGAGGTGGGTCTTCAGATTCTTTTTGAAGGTTTCGATGGTGGGCGAGAGTCTGATGTGTTGTGGTAGAGGGTTCCAGAGTAGGGGTGATACGCGAGAGAAATCTTGTATACGATTGTGGGAAGAGGAGATAAGAGGGGAGTAGAGAAGGAGATCTTGTGAGGATCGGAGGTTGCGTGTAGGAAAGTACCGGGAGATGAGGTCACAGATGTAAGGAGGAGACAGGTTGTGGATGGCTTTGTACGTCATGGTTAGGGTTTTGTACTGGAGTCTCTGGGCAATGGGGAGCCAGTGAAGGGATTGACAGAGGGGAGAGGCCGGAGAATAGTGGGGGGACAGGTGGATTAGTCGGGCAGCAGAGTTTAGAATAGATTGGAGGGGTGTGAGAGTGTTTGAGGGGAGGCCACAGAGCAGGAGGTTGCAGTAGTCAAGGCGAGAGATGATGAGGGCATGGACTAGGGTTTTTGCAGATTCTTGGTTGAGGAATGAACGGATTCGTGCAATATTTTTGAGTTGAAGTCGGCAGGAAGTGGAAAGGGCTTGGATATGTGTTTATGACTTTACTGTTATGATTATCAGAACAGAAGTGCTGAGAACAAAAATGGCTTCTGTTCAAGTGATCATTGAATATTTCAATTTATTGATTATCACTAACTTGACGTATTGATATGTCTCCTTGATATGAACGTAGCTTGTTTAATTTGAAGGGTCAAGAATCAAGATTTATCTGTTTAAAGGTCCACCCCTTCTCAATCTGAATGTCTGCCCACATTAAAATAAAGTTAGAATATATAATGGTGTGCACTCAGTCGGAAAAGGCAAGGTGCAGGTGTAATGGACTATGAAAGTCCTAGACAGCATAAGAATTTAGGATATACCGCACACTCATAGATCCCCTGCTGGTGGTGTGCTAGACACGGGAGCGCCTCTGAGACACATCATCTATCAGGTCCCCAACCTGACTGGACACTGTCCAAATCTATCTGTAACCTCCGTTACTACTCACCAGCAACCCCCATATTCCATAGGGGATCTTTGCAAATCTACATAGAATACCATTTTTACAGCGATTTTATGAGTAAGACTCCGGAGAGTCGAACCGACAAAAGTTTGGTCGCTTACTGTACATACTACACCATTTCTGCTCCCTTAATGATGTTATGTGAATAAAAATCATATATTGCACATAATTATCTATAGAGTGTGTGGTGTATCCTAAATTCTTATACACGTTAAAATAAAAACACTTCTACTCATCTCCAATGCTAGCACGCTTTCCTGTGAGGTTGTTATGACACTTGAGCCCTGCGCCCATCAGCGCTGGCGTCACTGTCCCGCATTCGGATGTATAAATAATCGAGAGGTAGTGAGCGGCCAGCCGGACTTCCCAAAGGCGGGGACAGTGATGCCAACTCAAGTGTCATAACAACCTCACATGGGCCCTGGGAAAGTGTGTGCTGACACCACTGGAGGTGCCTATAAGTGTTTTTATTTTAACGGGTGAAAATATTCAAAGTGAGAAGGGGTTGTCCGAGTAGTGGAAAACCCCTTCAAGTAGAAAAAAATGAAATATGAGAATTTTCAAAAGAATATTGTTAGGTTTTGAAGTAAAAGAAACATCATAGTAATAGAACAATTACCTTCTGTATAGTTTTGCAGAGTATATTCTGTAAGGCTCTCAAGCACTTCAAGAAATACTCCCCAGTTCTTTCTTCCAATTGTATCACATATTTCAGAGAAAAAGTGCACATTCGATGATGTGTAAGTCTTCTGAAATAGCTTAAAAATAAATAAATAATAATAGTAAACAATACAAACGTTAACATTTTATTTTTTGTCTGCTTTCTGAATATTAGGATAAATATTAAAGTTGTTGCCCAACAAAGTACTAAGTAGAATGGACTGACAAATGAAAGGCCCAGGAGGATATACACATCATTGTCAATGTTTGAAGAATCAGATATCTCTTGACTTTTAATTGGACAATTAAGGACAGATATTGGAGGAGCGACCATTAGAGAAAAAATGGTACAAACAGAGGAATTTAAAAGATGTTTGGAACAAGGTAAGTATATGTTTAACACCTTGACAATAAACAAAAACCTGATAGTAACTGATGCAATCAAAGCTAGCTCCAGTCAAATCAATTTAACATTTCAAATGAAGCAGTCAAGCTATACTGTACATTGCAATAAAAGTCTCCAAAATGGCGGCAATCATGAAGGAGGTGGCTTATGAAGGTGTCTGCCATCTGAAATATCGTCTGAAGACCAGCTAGTGACTGGGCTTCATAAAAGATGCAATACTCTTGAACTGCAATGTATCAAGCAAACAAAAGTTCAAGTCCCGTAAGGGAATATATTAATATATTAAAATTAAGAAAAAACAAAACAATATTTTTAAAACATATGTCAAAAAAAACCCAAATATAAAAGTTTAAATCACCCCCTTTTTTCCTCAAACATAAATAAAAAAATGTAAATAATGCAAAAAAACATAACTGATAATGCCCGAACCAATAAAATAGGACAAAATATTTATTCCTTTCAATGAACGCTCAAACTTGTCATTTTTCATTTGTCACAATTCATCCAAAAATGTAATAAAATTCAATCCAAAAAGTCAAATGTAACCCGAAATAGTAAGAATAAAAAGTCATCTCAATTTTCAATGATTGAAAAATAAAGTTATGGGTTTAAGAAAAAAGATAACACAAACCAATTTTTCTTTGCAATTGTCACAATTTTTCTTTACTAGGTGAAGAAATTAAAAAGCCAAATAAACAAAAACTATGCAAGTTTAGTATCAGTGTAATAAAACCGACCTGGAAAATCATATTACCAGATCAATTTTATAGTGAACACTGTAAAAATAATTCCCCCAAAACACAATAGCAACATTGTTTTTTTCACCATTTTTCTCCATTTTTTAGTATATTATATGGTAAAATGAATGGTGTCCTTTTTAAACTATAACTTGTCCCGAAAAACAAGCCCTCGCATGGGTATGTCTACAGAAAAATAAAAAATGTGTGGCACTTAAAAGGAAGGGGGAGGGGACAACAAAAATTAAAAATTGTCCTGTCCTTAAAAGGTTAAGACACTTCCCATATGGGATGTTTTATAATAGTACAGAGGGATTTTTTTTTGCATAGAGTACACAAATTCATAAGCTATGAAGACTATCAGTGCATTTTGTAGTGCCATATCATAGCCCTTCAATGGTGCTAATGGCGGTTCGTCACAAAAATATTTATGCAGGATGTATGATAGTTGGGGGGTGCGATTGTGATTGCGTTGTGCCGATTGTCTCCACGATGACCCTGGGTCGAAAGATGGCCATGAGGTCACCCAGTGGGAGTGGCCTGTAGGCTCCTGCTCAAAGCAGATCAGCGATCAGGGCAGGGAAAGTTGGTGTCCCATACTCGGACAATTTAAAAGGAAAAAAGTTACTGAAAATTGTAAAAATATTTTTAAAAAATCAAATCCAATAAATACATTTATTTATGTATAAACAAAAATAAACAAAAAAAGTACACATATTTGGTATTGTCGCATCCAGAATGACAAGATCTATAAAACTGTCCTACTAGATAACCCCCTTCAGTGGGCACCGTAAAAAAAAAAAAAATGAGGCAGAAAACTATGCTTTATCATCATAGCGGAGAACAAAAAGGGGAATAAAACACGATCAAATAGACAAATGTAAATAAAAATGGTATGTCTGAAATCGTCATCTTGTCCCACTAAAAACAAGCTGTCATACAGTTCTGTTAGTGGAAAAATAAAAAAGTTATAGCTTTCAGTAAAAATCAATGAAAAATATATTTTTTTTCTGTAAGATAGTTTTTATTGAGTAAAAGCGGCAAAACATAAAAAAACTATATAAATAGGGTATTGCTGTAATCATACTGACCCAAAAAATAAAGCTGTCTTATCAATTTTACCACATGTGGAATGGCATTAAAAAAGCCAAAAATCAGAATAGAAAGCGATCAAAAAATGTTGTGTCCCCAAAAAATAGTACCAATAAAAATGGTAACTCGTCTCGCAAAAAAAAAGCTCTCACATAACCCTATCAGTCAAAATATGGAGAAATCATAGCTGTCTAAATATGTCGATGCAAAAACTTGTTTTTGCAATAAAAAGCGTCTTTTAGTGTGTGACAGCAGCCAAACATATTAAACGATATGAATCTGATATCATTGTAATTGCACCAGCCCGAAGAATAAAGTCATCTAATCACTTATACAGCACATGGAATGGTGTAAAAAATAAATAAAACCAATTTTGCACCTGCTGTTGATGTGTTCATTCTGCCTTCCAAAGATCTCAGTAAGGCTCGGCTCACTTTAATACTGTGCTCTACGTGTAAATCTATGAAATGCGTGATTCAGATGGAACCCCCAGTGGGTTCTGTCTGAGGCAGATGGAGGCATGGTGGACTCTGTCTGTCACATTTCTGTTGTCAAATTACCCGGGGTGCTCTAATTATCCCTGGTCTCCAGATTACTTCTGATGGTGAAGATGCTGGAGCCACTTACCTTGCTGAACTCCTGAATCAGCCCTATATTTGTCCCTCCCCACCCAAGGAAGTGGTGAGGAATAATATATGTGTATTCATAAGCAAGGAAGGACACAGATGAAACACCTCAGTTAAAGATAAACACTCCAAAAAATGCCTCTACCAACAACCAACTCCTCCTCTCCTCACCAAGCAGTACAAGACTGGCAATCCATAATGACAGAGGTGAGTATATATAGGAGAGGGGAGTGGTCAATACTGAACAGCTGGGATCATCCAAGCTGGGAACTGCTAACAGAAACCTGCACCATTTAAAATGAAGTAGAAGTGCTTCTGATCATTGCAGGAGTATGTGAAATCAGACACTGCTGTCTTCTGGCCCCTCTCTGTCACGATAAACCTGTGAAAATCTAGCCTATGATCCAGCAGTGTCTGCCTTTTTAGGCGTGCATAAAAACGCGGTCCGCCACAGTTTGTCAGGACTCTGAACATTTTTACCTTTTGTGCATTACTGCCCTTTTCCAAGATGGCGTCTTTGGTCTCATGTGCACTGTGTCTTCCTGCTATAAAACTCCACCCCAGCCTTCAGTCTGTGCTAGAGTACTCTGCCTTGCATCCAGCTCCTGATCTCTGATTACTCCCTGGCTATACACCTGCTCCTGTGAACCTGTGTGGTGATCCTGCTACTCTGCTCTGAGTTCCTGCTGCATACACAAGTTTCCAGTAATCCTCCTTCATCTGCTGCTCGTGTTTACTTCCACCTGCATTTGCTGGACATGTAAGCTGCTGCTGCTTTGCAATAAACTGAGACTATTAACCAGGCCTCCCTGGTTGAGCTAAGATATGATTTGAACTGCCTATAAGCATATCTATTTGTGTCTGGACTAAGACAAGGATTTATTCGTGTCAAGTATCCTCAAGAATAACTGTGCTTCATAGACTTTCTGCTTGATTGCATTTTCCTCTGAATTTTCCTATAGACTGCTAAGCTGCGTTTATTATTTGCACCAAGTGTTGTGGACTTGAGTTTCTCTCTGCACCTGTTTGAATCACCGTGTGATAATATAGACTTTACCACTTATAAAACTGTGTCCTGTAGTTGTCTTGTTCCACGCAAAGAGTCTCTGGAGTTATCCCCTATAATTATTACCCAGTTTTTTGCACTTCTGAAAAGGACAACGTTGAACAGAGGCCCGACGGAGTCCAGAGTAGCTCTGCTGTCTCAATATAGTGAGTGGCTCCCTCGGGGGTTCCATCTGAATCACGTCACTTGGAGATTTACCGTATTTTTCGGACTACAAGACGCACTTTCCCCCCCCCAAAAAAGGGGGGGAAATAGGGGGTGCATCTAATAGTCGTAATGCAGGCTTACCCGCAGTGGTGTCGTGGCGGCGGCAGAGGTGCGGCGGCAGAGGTGTGGCGGCAGAGGTGCGGCGGCAGAGGTGCGGGGATGAGGAGGCGCAGTGAGCGGGGTCCCTTTCACCTGTGATATGATGCAGCAGCCCGGTAAGCAGCAGAGCCGGGTGAATCATGTCGTTATCGGTGGTGGCGGCCATCTTCCTGAGGCCGCACATGCGCAGATGGAGTGCTCTGCTTCCCGGGGCTTCAGGAAAATGGCCACGGGATGCCGCGTGTGCGCAGATGGAGATCGCGGTGGCCATTTTCCTGAAGCCGAGTTCGCAGATTTAGATCTTGGCTTCAGGAAAATGGCCACCGCGATCTCCATCTGCGCACGCGTGGCCTCCTGCGGCCAATTTCCTGAAGCCCCGGGAAGCAGAGCACTCCATCTGCGCACGCGCGGCCTCAGGAAGATGGCCGCCACCACCGATAACAACATGATTCACCCGGCTCTGCTGCTTACCGGGCTGCTGCATCATCTCACCGGTGAAAGGGACCCCGCTCACTGCGCCTCCTCATCCCCGCACCTCTGCCGCCGCACCTTTGCCACCGCACCTCACCGGTGAAAGGGACCCCGCTCACGCCGGGCTGCTGCATCATCTCACTGGTGAAAGGGACACCGCTCACTGTGCCTCCTCATCCCCGCACCTCTGCCGGTAACCACTGCTGCAACCCTCCCATGGACACCAGGCCGTGGCGTCGCCCACCTAAGCAGGAAGGGACCCTGCTCAGGTGCACGCCGTACCGCATCACCCCACCTCTGCCAACACCATGCCTCCTGTGACCATGCTCTGCCACCGCCAGCCCTCAGGTAAGATACTGTAAATTCGGACAATAAGATGGGCCCCCATCTTATAAAAAAATATTTTTTTCTGCAATTTTCACCCCAAATTTGGGGTGCGTCTTATAGTCCAAAAAATACGGTAGATGGAAACCTGATAAGTGATCAGAGTAGAGCGCTAGATAAATGTGATCCCAAGCATTATGTAAAATGTTCCCAATAAAAGCTTCAAATTAATCCACAAAATAAGAAAGTCCCCACTCAGTAAATGGTAATATAGGGGCCTTCCACGTTACTGGAAGTGCAAAGGCTCTGGAAAAGCACTATGACTCCTTGCCCCTCTAAACAAATTCAGCAAATTCTGCACTTCCAAATCCAAATGCCCCCCCCCTTCTGAGCCCCACAGTGTGCCTAAACTTCATGTAGCGTCCACTTCTTTGGCATTTCTGTAGCAATGAGAGCCTGCCTAATTTACTTGTAGATGTCTCCAGAAGCATGTGCTGGGCACTATACCATACTGGGCACTACAAGATAATGGCGACTGACTACAACGTTCTGGACAGCACAACGACAGTTTGCAATTTTCACTTAGCAGCATCCTCTGTTGCTTGTTTCTGAAAAACACCCATGGAGTCAAAATCATCACTACACCTGAAGATAAATTCCCAAAGGAGTATAATTTCTAAAATGTTGTCACTTGAGGGTGGGATTCTGCTCTTCTAGCACTAAGGGGCTCTGTATATGGAGTCTGCAAAAGTTTCTAGGAAAATCTGTTCTCGAGTAAGCAAATATCACTCCGTCCCTCCTGAGTCTCGCCGTGTGGCTAAGCAGTACTGTAAATCCACATTTGAGGTGTTTCTACAATCAGCAGAAATTGTGGGACAAATTTTGGTGTTAGGGCTAGCGGAACGCACCGAGTAAATAGAGATGTTTTTATTGATATTGGTGCATTCGCAGCCCGGGGTCCACCATGCAGGAGTACCTGCTGCTAGCAAATGGCGGCACTATATGGCGGTATGGACTAACTCAGTTAATTCACCGAGTAGCCGTGAAAGCAAAGCACTGTGCCCTGTTAGACTTCACAGATGCACAGGCTAACTGCCCAAACAGAGAGCAGTCAGTGGTCACGCATGCACACAAAACTCCTCGCCGGAGGTGCCAGCATTCTAGGGTCTTATTTCAGCCAGGTCCCTGAATACATACAAACACAAACTCCTCGCCGGAAGTGCCAGCATTCTAGGGGCTTATTTCAGCCGGGTCCCTGAACACACTCTCACGTGACCACACTGGCGCAAAGCACATAACAAAGAACAATACTAGCGCATGGCCGTGCGGCCATGCCAGCCTTAAATAGTTGCAGCACGTACAGGACCATCCTAGAAGGACCAATGAGAGGCTGCCACAGAGCATGAACACCTACAGGACCTTCCTGAAGGACCAATGGCCTTAGCTGCAGTATCTGATCATGTGACCCTCGATCTCCACTGAGAGATCTTACTCTGGGCATGCTCAGAACGAGAAAAGCAGGACTTAGTCCCAGAAGCGTCTGCTCGCCGCTGCCCAGCACTGACTTCAATGGCCGAAGCAGGAAAGGCAGCAGTAACTCTTTGTACAGAGTCAGACTGAGCGAGATGCTGGGAACGACGTCTCCGCTGAGCAGGCTCCACTGCGGCAGGAGAAGAATGGGAAACCGCAGCGGAGATGGCCCGAGATTCCCCCTGTGCAGAGGCGGGAACTTGACCCCTAACATTACCCCCCCTCCTAGGACCCCCCCTCCTTGGTCCTCGCTACGTTCGAAGGCAGCAATGAGCTGCGGAGCCTGAATGTGCTCAGCAGGCTCTCAGGACCGTAACCCTTCCAGTCCACCAAATAAAAATTTTTGCCACGAACCACCTTGCACCCCAAAATAGCGTTCACCTCGTAATTGTCAGTAGACGAACCCGATGTCCCGGCAGATGACTCAGAAAACCTGGACATGAGGGACACATGAAAGGTGTCGGTGATACCTAGGCGTGCAGGAAGGGCTAGACGGTAGACTACAGGATTAACCTGTTCGAGGACCTTAAAGGGACCCAAGTAGCGAGGAGCAAACTTAGTGGACTCAACACGCAGCCTGATGTTACGAGCAGAGAGCCACACTAAGTCGCCAGGAGCAATGGTCGGGGCAGGGTGCCGATGTGCATCGGTGGAGGACCTCATTCTCTCCTTGGAGGCCCGGATGGCATCCTGAGTGCGGTCCCAAATGTCTCGTGCCTCCACTGCCCAGTCTGCCACCCTGGAGTCAGCAGAGGACACGGGCATAGGCACAGGAACCCGCGGATGCTGGCTGTAATTAAGGAGGAAAGGAGTCTGACCGGTGGAGTTGGCAACAGCGTTGTTAAGGGCAAACTCTGCCCACGGTAACAAGGATGCCCAGTCATCCTGCCTGGCAGAAACAAAATGTCATAAATAAGTGACCAGAGTCTGATTGGCTCTCTCAACCAACCCATTCGTCTCGGGATGATAAGCCGAGGGGAGATGTAACTCAATACTGAGTAGATGACAAAGCTCCCTCCAGAATTGAGATGCAAACTGGGGACCCCGGTCACTGACAATCTTGTCCGGCATACCGTGTAAGCGAAAGATATGCTTGATGAACAAGGCTGCCAGAGCCCGTGCAGAAGGTAGCCATGGAAGAGGCACCAAATGAACCATTTTGGAAAAATAGTCAGGGATCACCCAGATAATGGTGCAACTACGAGACTTGGGTAAGCCCACCACAAAGTCCATCCCGACCATCTCCCAGGGCCTGTCCGCCACCGGCAGAGGGTAAAGCAACCCAGCTGGCAGTTGCCGAGGGGACTTGTTCTTGGCGCAAGAGACACACGCCCGAACATAGTCTGCGACATCACAAGCCATATGCGGCCACCAGTATGTCCTCGCCAGTAACTCAGATGTCCTTTTGGAACCAAAATGTCCACCCACCCTGGACGAGTGTGCCCAAGAGAGAACCTCCGCTCGCAAACTGGATGGTACAAAAGTCTTGCCTGGAGGGACAGACTCTAGCGAAACCGGGGCCACAGTTCTCAGGCTCTCGGTGGGGACAATAAGCCAAGGCTCCTCTTCCTCCTCCACAGATGACACAACAGAGCGAGAGAGAGCGTCGGCACGAATGTTCTTCTCCCCAGAAAGAAAATGGAGGGTGAAATGAAACCAGGAGAAGAACAAGGACCATCTGGCCTGGCGAGAATTTAACCGCTGGGCTATCTGCAGGTACACCAAATTTTTATGATCTGTGAAGACTTGGAAGGGAAAACGAGCTCCTTCCAAGAGATGTCTCCACTCCGAGAACGCCAACTTCATGGCTAGCAACTCCCTGTCCCCGATGGAATAATTCCTCTCTGCTGGTGAGAAGGTCTTAGAAAAGAAGAAGCAAGGATGCTTCCGACCTTGAGCATCCTTTTGGAAGAGGACTGCTCCAGCACCAACAGATGAGGCATCCACCTCCATGATAAATGGCTTATCTACATCGGGGTGATGTAGGATGGGAGCGCTAGCGAAGTGTGACTTTATGGATTTAAAGGCCTTGGAGACCTCCTCAGACCACACTTTGGGATTTACCCCCTTCTTGGTGAGGGCAACCAAGGGAGCTACCAAAGTTGAGAAGTGCAGAATGAACTGGCGATAATAATTAATGAACCCCATAAAGCGCTGCACCACTTTAAGAGAATTGGGTTCCTGCCAGTCCATCACAGCCTGTAGTTTGGCAGGATCCATAGCCAATCCCTGGGCGGAGATGATATAGCCTAGGAAAGGTAAGGACGCCTGCTCGAACATACACTTCTCCAACTTGGCATAGAGGGAGTTTGCCCGTAGGAGGTCGAAGACTTTGCAAACATCTCTCCGGTGGGAGTCAATATCTGGAGAGTAGATGAGAATATCATCCAGATAGACTACGACCGAGGTGGTGAGCATATCCCGGAAGATGTCGTTCACAAAGTCTTGGAAAATAGCTGGGGCATTACAGAGCCCGAAGGGCATCACCAGATATTCATAGTGCCCATCCCTGGTGTTAAAAGCCGTCTTCCATTCGTCCCCCTCACGGATGCGAATCAGGTTGTAAGCACCCCACAGATCTAGTTTAGTAAACACCCTTGCTCCCCGAAGCCTATCGAAGAGCTCAGATATCAAGGGCAAAGGATACTTATTCTTAACGGTGATGGCGTTAAGACCCCTGTAGTCTATACATGTACGCAGTTCCCCATTCTTCTTCTGCATGAAGAAGAACCCAGCCCCAGCAGGTGACACTGACTTCCTGATGAACCCTCTTGCCAGATTCTCTTGAATGTACTGAGACATTGCCTCCATCTCCGGGAGAGATAATGGATAAACTCGACCCCGGGGAGGCTCAGCACCAGGCAAAAGATCAATAGGACAGTCATAGGGGCGATGGGGCGGAAGGGTCTCCGCCGCCTTTTTGGAGAACACGTCTGCATAAGACCAATATTGCTTGGGGAGAGAGGATAGATCTGCGGGTACCTCTGTAGTCGCAACCTGAACGCACTCCCTCTGACACCTACCCCCACAAGATTCACCCCATCCCAGAATTCTGCCTGAGGACCACTCGATATGAGGAGAGTGGTACTGTAGCCAAGGTATCCCCAACAGGACCTCATCAATTCCCTCAGGAATGACGAGCAGAGATATAATCTCCTGATGGGAGGGCAACATGGACAGAGTAAGAGGGATGGTCTGGTGTGTTATCTGTGAGGGCAGTGTCGACCCATTCACCACTCGTACCGTTACTGGTTGAGCTAGCATCACCAGGGGTATTGTGTGACGTTGGGCGAAAGCAGAAGACATAAAATTGCCCTCCGCCCCAGAATCTACGCAGAGCTCTACCGAGTGGGAGGATGAGGCAATAAAAATTGTCCCCTTAAAGGACAATTTGGAGGCAAACGTCGCCGTGTCTAGTGTACCTCAACCTACTACCACTAGACGCTGACGTTTCCTCGACCGCTGGGGACATCTGGTGGCAAGATGTCCTAACTGCTGGCAAACATGACAGACCTTGAGTGCACAAGCGGTCCGGGACTTAGATCCCGCTCGAGACACTTCCATGGCCTCATGTGACTCAGGAACCAGGACTGGAGATTCCAGAGGTTTGGTGAAGGTGGGAGCCAGCCGAAACCTCTGCCTACACTGGGCTCGCTCTAACCTCCGCTCGTTAAAACGGAGGTCAATTCGAGTAGAGACAGTTATTAACTCCTCCAGTGTGGCAGGAATCTCCCTAGTGGCCAAAGCGATAAATTCCTTGAGGGGTCTGTTAGGAGTCAAGTTTCCTCTGCTGCACAGGGGGAATCTCGATCCGTCTCTGCTGCGGTCTCCCATTCTCCTTCGGCCGCAGTGGGGCCTGTTCAGCGGAGACGTCGGTCCCAGCGTCTCACTGAGTCTGATTCAGTGCAAAGGGTTTTTGCTGCCTCTCCAGGCTCTGCTATTGTACCCTGCACTGATCTACGGGGAACAGGCTTTTCTGGGACTAAGTCCTGCTTTGCACACACTGAGCATGCCCAGGGTAAGATCTCTCAGTGGAGATCAAGGGTCACATGTTCAGGTACTGCAGCCAAGTCTATTGGTCTTTCTAGGAAGGTCCTGTAGGTACGCAGACTCAGTAGCAGTCTCTCATTGGTCCTCTTCTTTAAGGTCCTGTACGTGCTGCAGCTATTTAAGGCTCGCATGGCCGCACGGCCATGCGCTAGTATCTTCTAAAGTTACATGCTTTGCGCCACTGTGGTCATATGTGTGAATGTGTTCAGGGACCCGGCTGAAATAAGCCCCTAGAATGCTGGCACCTCCGGCGAGGAGAGTTGTGTGCATGCATGACCACTGACTGCTCTCTTCTGGGTAGTTAGCCTGTGTCTCTGTGAGAGTTAACAGGGCACAGAGCTTTGCTTTCTCGGCCGCTCTGTGAAGCTAACAGAGCTGGTTAATACCGCCATATAGTGCCGCCATTTACTTAGCGGCAGGATATTTCCTGCACGGTGGATCCCGGGTTGCGAACGCACCAATCACATCAATAAATATATTCGGTGCATTCTGCAAACCCTAACAGGGTCTAGTTTCCAAAATCGGGTAATTTGTTTTGGGTTTCCACTGTTTAGGCACATCAGGGGCTCTCTAAACACAACACCTGCATAACATTCCATCAAAACCTGCATTCCAAAACGTCACGTCTTCCTTTTTTAGCTCTGATGTGCACCTAAACAGTAGTTTTCCCCCACATATGAGGTATCTGCATACTCAGGAGAAATTGTACAACAGCTTTTGGTGTCCATTTTCTCCTGTTACCCTTGTGGGAAAAATGTGATTTTTTATTTTCACGGCTCAATGTTATAAACCTCTGTTAAAAACCTGGGGGTTCACGGTGTTCACCACTTATCTATATAAGTTCCTTGAGGGGTCTAGTTTCCATAATGGAGTCACTACTGAGAGATTTCCAGTGTTTATGCACATCACAGGCTCTCCAAATGCGATATGGCATCCGCTAATGATACCAGCAAATTTTGCATTCAAAAAGTCAAATGGCACTCATTCCCTTTCAAGCCCTGCCGTGCACCCAAACAGTTGTTTTCCCCTACATGTGGGGTATCAGCGAAGCCAGGACAAATTGCACAACAAAGTGTATGGTGCAATTTCTCTTGCTAGCCTTGTGAAAATGCAAAATTTGCAACTAAAAGAACATATTTGTGGGAAAAATGTGATTTTTTTATTTTCAAGGGTCAACATTATAAACTTTTGTCAAGCACCTGGGTGCTTAAAGTGCTCACCACACATCTAGATAAATTCCTTGAGGGGTATAGTTTCTAAAATTGGCTAAATTGTGGGGGTTTCCACTGGTTAGGCACATCAGGGGCTCCAAACAGTAGTTTTCCCCCACATACTGGGTATCGGCGTGCTCTGGATAAATTGCAAAACAAATGTTGGTGTCCATTTTCTCCTGTTACCCTTGTGAAAATAAAAAATATGGGTCTGAAGTAACATTTTTGTGAAAAAAGTTAAATGTTATTTTCTTTCTTCCACTTTGCTTCAGCTCCTGTGAAGCACCTGAAGGTTTAAAAAACTTCTTGAATGTGGTTTTGAGCACCTTGAGGGGTGCAGTTTTTAGAATGGTCCCACTTTTAGGTATTTTCTGTCATGTAGACCACTTTTTTTTGTTGTAAAAATGAGAAATCAATGGACAACTTTTATCCCATCTAAGTTCCTAACAAAAAACATTATGTTTCAAAAATTGTGCTGATGTAAAGTAGACATGTGGGAAATGTTATTTATTAACTAGTTTAACGACATAAATGTTAGTCATATTGTAGAAATGTTACCTCTATCATGAAGTACAATACTGTAACACTGCTGTAGCATGCATTTGTAAGGGGGTGACCCAGTTTGTCACCTGCCTCCCCTAGTCTGAACAAGTACATGGGTGTCACGTGCGGCACTCTGATGTTTTAGCAATACTAATATAATGTGAGGTTTTCTGCTGTTTATTAATGTGCACTGTAATGTGTTGTATTGTGCTTTACTTTAGGGATAGATTAGTATAAGTGAATTAGAATAGAGGGGACACAGTTGAAATAGAGCATAGGAAAGATAAGAGTGTTAGTTAGGCTAGTTTCACATTTGCGTTTAAAAACGCAGCGTTTTTAACGCAAACGCAGGTGGTGAAAAAACGCATGTAAACGCGTGCAAATGCTGCGTTTTTTAGACGCATGCGTTTTTGCATGCGGTAAAAAAAACGCGGCGTTTTGCCCCGATTACATGCGTTTTTTCATGCGTTTGCATTTTTGAAACGCATGCTGAGAAGTGTGTGACAGCTGCCAATCATCAAAATCATCTAGAAAACCCAATATAAATAGAAAAAGCTATATTTACTTCAGCACGATATATGTGAAAAGCCGGTAATTCAATTGCCGGCTTTTCATTTCTCCTGCCTAAAAACCCGACATGATATGAGACATGGTTTACATACAGTAAACCTTGTCATATCCCCCTTTTTTTTGCATATTCCCCACTACTAATGTAAGTAGTGTGTATGTGCAAAATTTCGGCGCTGTAGCTATTAATTTTAAGGGTTAAATTGCGGAAAAAATTGGCGTGGGCTCCCGCGCAATTTTCTCCGCCAGAGTGGTAAAGCCAGTGACTGAGGGCAGATATTAATAGCCTGGAGAGGGTCCATGGTTATTGGCCCCCCCTGGCTACAAACATCTGCCCCCAGCCACCCCAGAAAAGGCACATCTGGAAGATGCGCCTATTCTGGCACTTGGCCACTCTCTTCCCACTCCCGTGTAGCGGTGGGATATGGGGTAATGAAGGGTTAATGTCACCTTGCTATTGTAAGGTGACATTAAGCCAGATTAATAATGGAGAGGCGTCAATTATGACCCCTATCCATTATTAATCCAATTGTATGAAATGGTTAAAAAAAACACACACACAATATTGCAAAGTATTTTAATGAAATAAAAACACAGGTTGTTGTAATATTTTATTGCTCTCTCAATCCACCTGAAGACCATCGTTCTGTAACAAATTAAAAATAATAAACCAACAATATACATACCTTCCGTAGATCTGTAACGTCCCACGATGTAAATCCATCTGAAGGGGTTAAAATATTTTACAGGCAGGAGCTCTGCTATAATGCAGCTGTGCTCGTGCCTGTAAAACCCAGGGAATGAAGGTAATGTAGGTCAATGACCTATAGTTACCTTCAGTCGCGGTGATGCGCCCTCTGCTGGATGTCCTCATGAACTGCAGCCTGGGAACTTTTTCCCACGCTCGACGCGGCAAAAAAAACGCCTCTAGAAATTACTACATGTTGCATTTCCACAACAAAACGCAAGCATGGAAAAAACGCATGCGTTGTCAAACGTGGCAAAACGCATGCAAAAAAATGCATGCGTTTTTAATGTTAAGTATAGGAAAAAAAATGCATGCGTTTTTTTGCGGTAAGGCTGGTTTCACACTTGCGTTTTTGTCTGCATGCGTTTTTAAAAAAAAACGCATGTGTGAAAAACGCATGTAAACGCGGTAAAACGCATGCGTTTTTTAGACGCATGCGTTTTTATAGAAAAACACAAGAAAACACAAGAAAACACAAGAAAAAACAAGAAAACCCTAACCCTACCCCTAACCCTAACCCTAAACGTGACTGAAATACGTGGCACTGAAATACGTGCAACTGAAATACGTGGTACTTAAATACGTGGCACTCAAATACGTGGCACTTAAATACGTGGCACGTGGCACTTAAATACGTGGCACGTGGCATACGTGGCACTGAAATACGTGGCACGTGGCACTTAAATACGTGGCACGTGGCACTTAAATATGTGGCACGTGGCACTTTAATACGTGGCACGTGGCACTTAAATACGTGGCACGTGGCATACGTGGCACTGAAATATGTGGCACGTGGCACTTTAATACGTGGCACGTGGCACTTAAATATGTGGCACGTGGCACTTTAAGTGCCACGTGGCACATATTTAAGTGCCACGTGCCACGTATTAAAGTGCCACGTGCCACATATTTAAGTGCCACGTGCCACGTATTAAAGTGCCACGTGCCACGTATTTCAGTGCCACGTATGCCACGTGCCACGTATTTAAGTGCCACGTGCCACGTATTAAAGTGCCACGTGCCACATATTTAAGTGCCACGTGCCACGTATTTAAGTGCCACGTGGCACATATTTAAGTGCCATGTGCCACGTATTAAATACGTGGCACGTGGCACTGAAATACGTGATACGTGGCACTTAAATACGTGGCAATATGACTGTCAGAAAATGTTCATTAAACGGTTAGGGGTGAGGTTAAGGGTAGAGTTAGGGTTAGGGTTTAGATCCCTTTATCACCTTGATGGTGGTGGGTGGCTTTTCAGTGTGTTTTCTGGTTTTTTTCTATAAAAACGCATGCGTTTTTAGCGCAAACAAACGCATGTGCTTAAAAACGCATGCGTTTACATAGACAGCAATGCATTTTTTTGCCGCGAAAAAACGCATGCGTTTTTTCGCGGCAAAAAAACGCGCAAGAAAATACTGCAGGTAGCATTTTTGAAAATGAACGCATGCAGACAAAAAACGCATGCGTTTGAAAACGCATGTGCAAAAAAACGCATGCGTTTTCAATGTTAAATATAGGAGAAAAAAACGCATGCGTTTTTTGTGCAAAAAACGCTGCAGACAAAAACGCAAGTGTGAAACCAGCCTAAAACGCAGCGGTAAAAAACGCAAATGTGAAACCAGCTTCAGTTAGTTAGTTAGTTAGTTACAGGCTGCACAGGCGTAAGTAGATGGAGGGGCACAGAGCAGAGCAGCACACAGCAGGGGGATATAAGAGAAAGACTTGCTTCTTAGAGAGGGGTTCCTGGGCAGCTTGCCCGAAGGCAGGATGTATGTAGAATACAGGATTTATATAGCCGGGCCAATGGAGCGGCTATGGCTGGAGGGAGTCCCAGAATAGGGACCAGTGTGGACGGCCACCAGTGATCAGAGGACTCTCAAGGAGGATTCAGGGTTTATGACTGGGGCAGGTGGAGCTAAGAGAGCTATCCTAGCACCTCTTCCTAAGGAAGCCGGACCTTGGACATGAATAGAACTGGTGAGCCAGAGCACGTGTGGAACAAAGTAAGTGTGGGAGACGGAAGAATTTATCAGGAAGAATCAGGTCTGTCCGAAATACAGGGAGAGTGAGGAGATGCCACTCTGTGTGAACTGTGCTGCTGATTTGATGGATGCTTTGCTGTTTGTTAAAGTTCAACTGTTGGAAAAATACTTCTTCTCTGAAGTGATTTGCAGAGCCTACGTAATAGCAGCCGAAAGAAATGTGACAAGAGCTTGAGAGTGTGCTGTGGTGCATGTTACACATGCTGTATAAGGAACTGTATTTGACTTTTCATGAGCAAGGTTCCGGGGGGTTAACTGACTGTTGCTTAGTGGACTTGCCCATGGCTGCCACCCCCTGCCACCTTGTCACACACTGAAACAAATGTGAACATTGAATATAAGAATATTGAACTATATTGCTGCTTATAGAATATACCTATAGAATTGAGGTCGTTCACACAAATGAAAAAAATGTTTTGGTGCCTCAGTCATTAGGCTTGATTTTAGGTATATTCAGTCCGCTGAATCAGAATATATCATTTGTTTTGTAGCAGCTCTATGTTTTGAGGTAATGTACAGTTGCCCACACATGAATTTGGATTTTTTTCATCTATAGGGGTATTAATTATTGAAACAAAGATGGTCTTTAAGGTATGTGACAAATACTTGAAAATGTATTAAATGCAATACACATTTAACCCCTTAGTGACAGAGTCAAATTTTTAAAATCTTATCGGTGTCAATTTATGTGGTAATAACTCTGGAACGCTTCAGGAAATTCCAGTGATTTTGAGATTGTTTTTTCGTGACATATCATACTTTATGATAATGGTAAATTTAGGTTGATATGTTTTGTGTTTATTTATAAAAAGTATTATAAATTTGACAAAAATGTAAAAAATTTAGCAATTTTCAAACTTTGAATGATTATCCCTTTGATTCAGATAGTCATACCATAGCAAAACATTAATAAATAATAATTCCCACATGTCTGCTTTACATCAGCACCATTTGTAAAATGTTATTTAATTTTGTTAGCATTTTAGGAGGTTTAAAATTGTAGCAGCAATTTTTCATGGAGATTTGCAAAATTATTTTTTTAGGGACCTATCCAGACTTGAAGTGACTTTAGGGGTCCTATATATTGAAAAACCCCCAAAAGTGATGCCATTTTAAAAACAGCACCTCTCGACATATTAAAATGTGCCATCACGTACAGTACAGACCAAAAGTTTGGACACACCTTCTCATTTAAAGATTTTTCTGTATTTTCATGACTATGAAAATTGTAAATTCACACTGAAGGCAGAAACAACTGAAAATATGTCTTATATTCTAGGTTCTTCAAAGTAGCCACCTTTTGCTTTGATGACTGCTTTGCACACTCTTGGCATTCTCTTGATGAGCTTCAAGAGGTAGTCACCGGAAACGGTCTTTCAACAATCTTAAAGGAGTTCCCAGAGATGCTTAGCACTTGTTGGCCCTTCACTCTGCACTTCACTCTCACTTCAGTCTTCACTCTGCGGTCCAGCTCACCCCAAACTATGTCGATTGGGTTCAGGTCTGGTGACTGTGGAGACCAGGTCATCTGGCGTAGCACCCCATTACTCTCCTTCTTGGTTAAATAGCCGTTACACAGCCTGGAGGTGTGTTTGGGGTCATTGTTCTGTTGAAAAATAAATGATGGTCCAACTAAATGCAAACCGGATAGAATAGCATGCTGCTGCAAGATGCTGTGGTAGCCATGCTGGTTCAGTATGCCTTCAATTTTGAATAAATCCCCAACAGTGTCACCAGCAAAGCACCCCCACACCATCACACCTCCTCCTCCATGCTTTACAGTGGGAACCAGGCATGTAGAGTCCATCTGTTCACCTTTTCTGCGTCGCATAAAGACACGGTGGTTGGAACCAAAGCAAAGATCTCAAATTTGGACTTATCAGACCAAAGCACAGATTTCCACTGGTCTAATGTCCATTCCTTGTGTTCTTTAGCCAGGGCCCGACTGGCCATCTGGGAATTCTGGCAAATGCCAGAAGGGCCTGTCTGATCATGCGCTGCCTTTTCTGCTATGTTGTTAACTGAATTGGTGTTCTCAAGATCCCCATACTGTTAAGAGTTGTGAATGAGCACAAAGTTGCTGACTCCATCACTTACCCCAGTAGCCCAGTAGACATATTGGTATCATAGAAAATCTTCCCTTCCTCCATCCAGGGTAATATTAGTAATATATCCCATCTGGTGCTTGAGGACGTGGACAACATGGGCCTGTATGATTTTGGAGCGCCCCCGTAGGGCAGCGGGGTACTCGGTACTGGGTCATTCGGTTCTCGGTGGGGATGTCACGGTAGCTGACCTGGTCCGTGGCCCTAGGGGACGTCTGTTGTTAAATGGGGGAAAGGTCTTTAAAGGGATAATGTTCATGATGCCACCTGTGGTAATCGGTCAGGGTGACCGACGCTGCTTAGGGGTCCGCTGGGGTGATGTTATGGCAGCTAGATGGTATACCTTCCCACAGGTGAAGTGTATCCCCAGGGCTTCCCAGAGTGTAGATGGTGAATGGTGTGAGGCGCAGTGAAGAACGAGGACACAAGGTTGCAGTCTCTTTACCTTTACTGAAGGCTTCAGCATCTGCAATCCAGGGTACAGACCACAGGGTAGGCAGAGTCTGGCTGGTCTGGAGGCAAATCCAGAGTCCCCTTATCCAGGTGGAAATCAGTAGCCTTCCTCTAGCGCCTGGGTGTTGTAGTACCTCCCTGCTGAGCTTCTCGGTAAGGTCCTCACAACTATTGTAGACGTTATGTCTCTTTCTCTCTGTCCCCCTGATGGATAGGACAGGATAAACCCGTATGACTGATAGCCTGAGGCTTTTTACAGGGACTCTATCACGCCCCAGCCCCCACAAGTTGCCACCGTGCCTCCTGGGTATAAGGTCGGGCAACTAACGTGGAATTAACTGTCCTGCCAGTCTCTGAAGTAAAGCGTAGAGATCCTTACTCCCTCGGTGTTCTGGCTACCGGGATCCTGTGCCTCAGAAAGGAGGCAGCCTTTTGCAGGGCAGAACTCCTTCTGGTTTTCCTCTCCTTTTGCTATGACTTCATTTCTCACCCTCTACAATACAATTCTCTTCCAATGTCTCTTCCTTAGGATGCTGCCGCATGTGGGGCAGGCGCAGCTCCGTGGCCTTCCGTCTAGGCCTCTGACAGGATCCCACCCCTGTCAGGGACCCACTACCTGAGAGGAGCTCAGATAGCAGCTCACTGGGTGAAGCCCAGCTCGCTTCTGCCTCACGTCCTATCCAGACCACCAGTTTTACCTAATTGTGAGGAGTGCCCTAGTAGATAGGAGCGTAGCTCCCCCTGGCGGCCTGGAGTGTGAAGTGTGGTTTGTGATACCTGGTAAAGGGATCTCCTTTATTGCCTTCAGACGTAACATCACTCACCCTGGTGGAAGAACGACATTACTGCAACGACCAGAACTCTGGGGCGCTGCACTTTCAAATGCCAGGGCTGAATTTCAGCCCCAGTCCGTACCTGTCTTTAGCCCAAACAAGTCTTTTCTGCTTGTTGACTGTCCTTAGCAGTGGTTTCCTAGCAGCTATTTTACCATGAAGGCCTGCTGCACAAAGTCTCCTCTTAACAGTTGTTGTAGAGATGTGTCTGCTGCTAGAACTCTGTGTGGCATTGACCTGCTCTCTAATCTGAGCTGCTGTTAACCTGCGATTTCTGAGGCTGGTGACTCGGATAAACTTATCCTCAGAAGCAGAGGTGACTCTTGGTCTTCTTTTCCTGGGGTGGTCCTCGTGTGAGCCAGTTTCTTTGTAGCGCTTGATGGTTTTTGCCACTGCACTTGGGGACACTTTCAAAGTTTTCCCAATTTTTCGGACTGACTGACCTTCATTTCTTAAAGTAATGATGGCCACTTGTTTTTCTTTACTTAGCTGCTTTTTTCTTGCCATAATACAAATTCTAACAGTCTATTCAGTAGGACTATCAGCTGTGTATCCACCAGACTTCTGCACAACACACACAACATAATTTCAGTTGTTTCACACTTTTTTGTTAAGTATATAATTCGACATGTGTTAATTCATAGTTTTGATGCCTTCATTGTGAATGTACAATTTTCATAGTCATGAAAATACAGAAAAATCTTTAAATGAGAAGGTGTGTCCAAACTTTTGGTCTGTACTGTAGATTATTAACCCGTCATCGTCAGGTGATTTTCAGGAAATAATGCAAAGTGACATGACAGAATTAAAAAGTGCATTTTTACCACCTAAATGTTGCTGACTTTTGAACAGGTTACTATAGCCGGCAGACTCTAAGGTTGCTATTTGCTTGTGAATTGCCATGCAAACATCAGGACCACACAAACATGATCTCAGGGTGCCGATGGGGATAAAGAGGGAGAAGCCACACTCTTTTAAACATTTATATGATACAGTCATTATTGACAGCAGAATCTAAGGGGTTAAATAGATATGGACAGTGAAAACACTGATTGAGGCTGATGCAGCAAGTTGTCAGCTATAGTGTACAGCCGACAGCTGCTGGATTGTCACCTGTATGGGATGCTAGTCTCTTATATCTCAGATCAGTTAAAAGTTGTATTGGCTGTCATTAATATAGTCAAATACATAACTAGATGTTTGTGATTCTATACCGACTCTGTCGGCAGTGTGTTAAGGTGATAACATGGCCTCCTCACGAAGACAGTATTTAAATCATCCCAACTGCTACATTTGTGGTGAGTATACATTGAGGGAACAAAGAAAATCCATTTCTGATTTTGTGAAAAGGACATACCTAAGCTATTTCAAAATAAAATAAAAATAGGCGATCCAGATAAGAAATGGGCTCCACACATTGTCTGTAAGGCTGGGTTCACACTACGTTTACAGCAGCCCGTTCAACACATACGGTAATGGGCTGCTGTAAACGGAAGTGCCAGTATGGCAGCACGCTAGCACAGATAGAGCATCTTCTAGCTCTATCTGCGCTAGCAGTGACGGACCCGGAAAAACTGCAGCCCGCGTCTCAGGGTCCGTAACTCAATGACGGCACATCCCTAGCGATGCGTCCGACATAGGAATTAATGGCGGGCGTTAAAGACTACGTTACACCGCGTTTATGCCGCGGTGTAACGTAGTCCGTCTAACGGACGGGTTCAACGCAGTGTGAACCCAGCCTAAAACATGTTTTGAGTGGACAAATGGTATGAGCAAATGTCTGAAATTTGCATACCTATTCTGGAGAGGACAGAGGAACCACAGTGATAATTGTTAATTTTGTGTGGTTAACATAAAGTGCATAAGGCCACATTCACATATTGAGTATTTAGTGACTTTTTGACCTCCGTATTTGAAAACACGTCACTACTTCTGCATTTATCATCCACTCCTGGTTTTGTTCTAGAGATAGAAAATTATTTAGACGTGAGAGTCCTCAGCGGTTGATACCTTTAAATGGCTAACTGAAAATATGGTAACAAATTGCAAGCTTTCGAGACTACGCAGGTCCCTTCATCAGGCAAAGACTGAATTAGCTTTGTAATGTACCAGGTGATTCCTTGATATTCTGGTGGCTCTTGTAATCTCAGAAATCTAAGAAAGACAGAAGAATCTGTGAGTATAAACTCATGAGGACCTTTGGCACACTCAGTGCAGGAATGAATGTTTCGCATGGATTTATGTCTTTTTTCATCAATCACAACATAGAACCAGACCCATTCAGAGGACCATAAAACATTAAAACTTCCTATCCTTATCTCTGAACTGTTCCAATATCTATGTCTATCCCTCTCACATAATAATAATTCTGCATCACGTCACTTGTCTTATCTAGTGCCTTCTTTCTCTCTGTGCTGTGCTGTATATAAGTATGTGATTCTTCAGAATTTGTATTAGTCTATGCCTGATGAAGGGACCTGCGTAGTCTCGAAAGCTTGCAATTTGTTACCATCTTTTCAGTTAGTCATTAAAAGGTATCAACCACTGTGGACTCTCACATCTAAATAATTTTCCATCTCTAGAACAAAACCAGGAGTGGATGATAAATGCAGAAGTAGTGACGTGTTTTCAAATACGGAGGTCAAAAAGTCACTAAATACTCAATGTGTGAATGTGGCTTTATGCCCTAAAAAATTTTCTATCTACTGGCTAACGCGGTACCAAGATATATATCTTTCCTGGGTCTAGAGATACTGAGGTAAGAAACTCACCAAATATTCAACATGTGCATGTTCTCTTAACCCCTTAACGACCGCCGATACGCCTTTTAACGGCGGCCGCTAAGGGTACTTAAACCACAGCGCCGTTAATTAACGGCGCTGTGAAAAAGTGAATAGCGCCCCCCAGAGTCGGATTTTCTCTGGGGTCTCGGTTGCCGAGGGTAGCCGAGACCCCAGAGAACATGATTCGAGAGTTTTTTACCGACCCCCGAGTTGCGATCGCCAGTAATTAACCGTTTACCGGCGGTCGCAACAACAAACAAAAAAAACGCGATGTGCCGTTTAATTTCTCTGTCCTCTGATGTGATCGCACATCGGAGGACAGAGAAATAGGGTCCCCGATGGCCTCCGGTAGCCCCCCAATACTCACCTATCTCCCTCGGTGCTCCTCGTGGGTCCCCATGGGCGCCGCCATCTTTTTTCCGGGAAAAAATGGCGGGCGCACGCGCAGTACGCCCGCCGCCCGGCACCCGGAAGATCTTTGGGGTCTTGGCTGCCAGGGGTAGCCGAGACCCCAAAGAACATGATCGGGGTCGGTTTGCACCGACCCCTGTTTTGCGATCGCCGGTAAACTGTTAATTAAAAAAAAAAAAAGCGATCTGTAATTCTCTGTCCTCTGATGTGATCACACATCAGAGGACAGAGAAATAGGGGGATTCGGGGACCCTAACATACTCACTCGGTGTCCCTGGGTCCTCTTCTGTCTTCTCCTGCCAGCCGGCTTTTTCCTTATGGCGGGCGCATGCGCAGTGCGCCCGCCATCTGCTGCCATCTGCCGGCCGGCAGGAGAAGACAAGTTGGGGCTAAAATTAGGGTTAGGGTTAGGGTTAGGGTTAGAGTTAGGGTTAGGGTTAGGGTTGGGGTTAGGGTTAGAGTTAGGGTTAGGGTTAGGGTTAGGGCTAGAGTTAGGGTTAGGGTTAGGGCTAGGGTTGGGGCTAAATTTAGGGTTAGGGCTAGGGTTAGGGTTAGGCTACTATCACACTAGCGTTTTTTGGCTTCCGTCGCAATGCGTCGGAGAAAAAACGCATCCTGCAAAAGTGCTTGCAGGATGCGTTTTTTCTCCATTGGCTTGCATTAGCGACGCATTGCGACGGATTGCCACATGTCGCATCCGTCGTGCGAAGGATGCGTCGTGCTTTGGCGGACCGTCGGCACAAAAAAAGCTACATGTAACTTTTTTGTGCGACGTGTCCGCCATTTCCGACCGCGCATGCGCGGCCGGAACTCCGCCCCCGCCTCCCCTCACAATGGGGCAGCGGATGCGTTGAAAAAACAGCATCCGCTGCACCCGTTGTGCGGCGCTTACAACGCTAGTGTCGGTACGTTGGCCCGGCACACTGCGATGGGCCGAGTACGACGCTAGTGTGAAAGTAGCCTTAGGCTTCTATCACACTTGCGTCGGTACGGGGCGGTCGCAATGCGTCGGCCCGACGTACCGACGCACGTTGTGAAAATTGTGCACAACGTGGGCAGCGGATGCAGTTTTTCAATGCATCCGCTGCCCAGTCTATGTCCTGGGGAGGAGGGGGCAGAGTTACGGCCACGCATGCGCGGAAATGGCGGACGCGACGTACAAAAAAAAAGTTACATTGAACTTTTTTTGTGACGACGGGGCTAAAGTTATGGTTAGGGTTGGGGCTAAAGTTAGGGTTAGGGTTGGGGCTAAAGTTAGGGTTAGAGTTGGGATTAGGGTTTGGGTTGGGATTAGGGTTACGTTTGGGATTAGGGTTAGGGGTGTGTTGGATTTAGGGTTTTGATTAGGGTTATGGTTAGGGTTGAGATTAGGGCTGTTTTGGGGTTAGGGTTGTGATTATCGTTAGGGTTGTGATTAGGATTATGGATCGGGTTAAGATTAGGGTTAGGGGTGTGTTGGAGTTAGGGTTGGAGTTATAATTTGGGGGTTTCCACTGTTTAGGTACATCAGGGGGGTCTCCAAACACGACAGCCAATTTTGCGCTAAAAAAGTCAAATGGTGCTCCCTCCCTTCTGAGCTCTGCCGTGCGCCCAAACATTGGTTTACCCCCACATATGGGGTACCAGCATACTCAGGACAAATTGGACAACAACTTTTGGGTCCAATTTCTCTTGTTACCCTTGTGAAAATAAAAATTTGGGGGCTAAAAAAATCTTTTTTGTGGGAAAAAAAAATATTTTTTATTTTCACTACTATGCATTATAAACTTCTGTGAAGCACTTGGGCATTCAAAGTTCTCACCACATATCTAGATAAGTTCCTTGGGGGGTCTATTTTCCAAAATGGGGTCACTTGTTGGGAGTTTCTACTGTTTAGGTACATTAGGGGTCTGCAAACGCAACATAACGCCCGCAGACAATTCTATCAAAGTCTGCATTCCAAAATGGCGCTCCTTCCCTTCCGAGCTCTGCCGTGCGCCCAAGCAGTGGTTTACCCCCACATATGGGGTACCAGCATACTCAGGACAAATTGGACAACAACTTTTGGGTCCAATTTCTCTTGTTACCCTTGTGAAAATAAAAATTTGGGGGCTAAAAAAATCTTTTTTGTGGGAAAAAAAAATATTTTTTATTTTCACTACTATGCATTATAAACTTCTGTGAAGCACTTGGGCATTCAAAGTTCTCACCACATATCTAGATAAGTTCCTTGGGGGGTCTATTTTCCAAAATGGGGTCACTTGTTGGGAGTTTCTACTGTTTAGGTACATTAGGGGTCTGCAAACGCAACATAACCCCCGCAGACAATTCTATCAAAGTCTGCATTCCAAAATGGCGCTTCTTCCCTTCCGAGCTCTGCCGTGCGCCCAAGCAGTGGTTTACCTCCACATATGGGGTACCAGCATACTCAGGACAAATTGGACAACAACTTTTGGGGTCCAATTTCTCTTGTTACCCTTGTGAAAATAAAAATTTGGGGGCTAAAAAAATCTTTTTTGTGGGAAAAAAAAATATTTTTTATTTTCACTACTATGCATTATAAACTTCTGTGAAGCACTTGGGCATTCAAAGTTCTCACCACATATCTAGATAAGTTCCTTGGGGGGTCTATTTTCCAAAATGGGGTCACTTGTTGGGAGTTTCTACTGTTTAGGTACATTAGGGGTCTGCAAACGCAACATAACGCCCGCAGACAATTCTATCAAAGTCTGCATTCCAAAATGGCGCTCCTTCCCTTCCGAGCTCTGCCGTGCGCCCAAGCAGTGGTTTACCCCCACATATGGGGTACCAGCATACTCAGGACAAATTGGACAACAACTTTTGGGTCCAATTTCTCTTGTTACCCTTGTGAAAATAAAAACTTGGGGGCTAAAAAATCTTTATTGTTAAAAAAAATATATTTTTTATTTTCACGACTCTGCATTATAAACTTCTGTGATGCACTTGGGCATTCAAAGTTCTCACTACACATCTAGATAAGTTCCATGGGGGGGTCTAGTTTCCAAAATGGGGTCACTTTTGGGGGGTTTCTACTGTTTAGGCACATCAGGGGCTCTCCAAACGCGACATGGCGTCCGATCTCAATTCCAGTCAATTTTGCATTGAAAAGTCAAATGGCGCTCCTTTGCTTCCGAGCTCAGCCATGCACCCAAACAGTGGTTTACCCCCACATACGGGGTGTCGGCGTACTCAAGACAAATTGTACAACAACTTCTGGTGTCCATTTTCTCCTGTTACCCTTGGTAAAATAAAAATTTGGAGGCAAAAAGATCATTTTTGTAGAAAAAATGCGATTTTTTTATTTTCACGGCTCTACGTTATAAACTTCTGTGAAGCACCTGGGGGTTTAAAGTGCTCACCACACATCTAGATAAGTTCCTTAAGGGGTCTAGTTTCCAAAATGGTGTCATTTGTGGGGGGTCTCCACTGTTTAGGCACATCAGCGGCTCTCCAAACGTGACATGGCGTCCGATCTCAATTCCAGCCAATTCTACATTGAAAAAGTAAAACGACACTCCTTCTCTTCCAAGCTCTGCGGTGCGCCCAAACAGTGGTTTACCCCCACATATGGGGTATTGACGTACTCAGGAGAAATTGCACAACAACTTTTGTGGTCTAATTTCTCCTGTTACCCTTGTGAAAATAAGAATTTGTGGGCGAAAAAATCATTTTTGTGAAAACAAATGCGATTTTTTATTTTCACGGCTCTACGTTATAAACTTCTGTGAAGCACTTGGGGGTTCAAAGTGCTCACCACACATCTAGATAAGTTCCTTAAGGGGTCTAGTTTCCAAAATGGTATCACTTGTGGGGGGTTTCCACTGTTTAGGCACATCAGGGGCTCTCCAAACGCGACATGGCATCCGATCTCAATTCCAGCCAATTCTGCATTGAAAAAGTCAAACGGTGCTCCTTCACTTCCAAGCTCTGCGGTGCGCCCAAACAGTGGTTTACCTCCACATATGGGGTATCGGCGTACTCAGGAAAAATTGCACAACAAAATTTGTGGTTAAATTTCTGTTTTTACACTTGTGAAAATTAAAAAAAATGGTTCTGAAGTAAAATGTTTGCAAAAAAAAGTTAAATGTTCATTTTTTTCTTCCACATTGTTTCAGTTCCTGTGAAGTACGTAAAGGGTTAATAAACTTCTTGAATGTGGTTTTGAGCAGCTTGAGGGGTGCAGTTTTTAGAATGGTGTCACACTTGGTTATTTTCTATCATATAGACCCCTCAAAATGACTTCAAATGAGATGTGGTCCCTAAAAAAAAATGGTGTTGTAAAAATGAGAAATTGCTGGTCAACTTTTAACCCTTATAACTCCCTAACAAAAAAAAAAATTGTTTCCAAAATTGTGCTAATGTAAAGTAGACATGTGGGAAATGTTATTTATTAACTATTTTTTGTGACATATCTCTCTGATTTAAGGGCATAAAAATACAAAGTTTGAAAATTGCAAAATTTTAAAAATTTTCGCCATATTTCCATTTTTTTCATAAATAATCGCAAGTAATATCGAAGAAATGTTACCACTAACTTGAAGTACAATATGTCATGAAAAAACAATCTCAGAATCAGTGGGATCCGATAAAGCGTTCCAGAGTTATAACCTCTTAAAGTGACACTGGTCAGAATTGTAAAAATTGGCTCGGTCATTAAGTACCAAATTGGCTCTGTCACTAAGGGGTTAATGTATGTTATCAGAGTAAAAAAAAATATCCATTCCTGACACACCTAGTCTCCACAGCTTGCACTTGTTCACACTTCTTATTTTGAAAGAAGGTGCTGATCAGGAGTGGAATAATCAGAGTACAAGTATAATATACAGTATTTTAACACGTCACCACTTCTGTATTTATCACCCACTCCTGGTTTTGGTTTCCAAATACTGAGGTAAAATACTGACCAAATACAGAATGAATGTAAGTGGCCTTAGGCTACATTCCCAAGATGAGCTTTTGATGCGTTTTTGAAGCTGCGTTATTTTGTTGAGTCCTAAACGCAGCGTCTTACAGTTGAAGTGGATGGGATTTATAGAAATCTCATGGCCCACTCAGCGGAAACTTAGCTGCAGTACATATTTCACATCTGCAGCATGTAAATTCCTGTTGTGGGTGCGCTGAGTTTTCTGTGCAGATTTTCCCTATAGGTTTGCATTAGATGTGGAGAATTGGCAGATAAAAAATGCACATGCACAGTGTTTTCCGCCTGTTTTTCAGAATCCGCATATAAGCATCTAAATAAAGTTTTATACGTTAGGAAGTATCAAAAACAAAGTAGCCTTATTTAAAGCATGACACACAAATAAGAGACAGACACTGAAGAGTCAAAAACACAATAAAAATGCATGTTAAAATAGTCCAAAAAAGAAAAGAATGTGAAGCTGGACATTCTTTTCTTTTTTGGACTTTGTACGCCTGGACACAGTGGGTCCATGCTTCCGAGGTTTGGTTTATGCATCACGGGTGAGCTGGTTTATATTCCTTCTTTCTATGTTAAAATAGTACCACAAGAATGCAATGAAAAACTGCAAAGAACCTAGTTTAAATAATAAGTGCCGAAATTCTACAGCATCCACAAGTCATCAAATGCTAATGATGGGAATGTAGACCGAGGCCTCAATATTTACATGTCACTAGTTGGTCAGTATTTTGCATCGGTGTTTGTATGCCAAAACTAGAAGTGAAACTTATACAGAGACAACTATAATTGAAAGATTAGCATCTGCTCTGTGTTTTGGAGATACTCCTGGTTTTGGCATATAAATACTGATGAAATACTGTTCAAAATATTGATGTGTGAATAAAGTCGTAAAGGGGCTGTCCACTACTAGGACACCCCCTTTTTGATCTGAATGTTTGCCCCTTTGAAAATAAAAACTCTTTTACTCACCTCCTGTGTCGCGCCGTTCCAGCGGTGTCTACCGTCGCTTTCCTGGGGATCACGTGCAATTATGTCACGTGAGCACGGAGCCCAATCAGTGCTGGTGTCGCTGTCCCCGCCTTTGGACATATTAGTAATAAAGAGGATGTGAGCGTCCAGCCGCAGGTCTCACTTCCTCTTGATTGTGCAATTGTAAAGGATCTCTTGAGAATTTGCATTCACAAGTGTTCAGAGTGGCAGAACCTTCCTCAGACAGCCATTAATTATCTGATTGATAACAGCCAAGGTGCATCACTGGAGGAATTTCTTCACGTGGTGCTTTCTACTGAATACAGAATAAATCAATATTTTTTGAAAATGGTGTTTCCATTTTTTTTATCATTTGCATGTCAATAACATCTATCTATCCTGTGATTTTCATAATTTCACAACTTTTCCCTTTTAGTCCTGCTATTTCAATTATATATATTCTGATTCTTACGTACCTTTTCTGCAATGGCAGTTATGATGATATGCTTAATATCCCATGGTAGGTTTGTTAGATTCTTGATCAGTGCTTGTGGTTTCTTCTCGTTATTTAGCAATTTAACATCTATCATTGAGAGGCAATTTTCGAATTTCTTAACATAGACATTATTGACGTCCAGTCTATTTGGCCATGTCTTCATCTTAGCATGTAGAGAAAAAGTAAGCGAATGGTAGACTTGTTGACAGAGATGATCAAATGGTTTTTTGCTAATTTTACAATTGGGTAATGTCAGAATTTTCATGTACTTCTTTAAATTCCGGTCATCGCTTTTGTATATTCTAAAAAAAATTGCAACTAAAATCCAGAAATACAGCTTCATATAGACCACTGAATTATACTTTTCAATCAATAGTCTGGTTTGCTTTTCATAGTCTCGTAAATGTAAATGGTCATCACTGCAAAGGTTTACAATGTTTTTCTGAATTAAACTTGTCAGACGTTTGGCTGCAGAGTTCCTAATATTTTCATTGCTGTTGTAGCACAAACTGAAAAGCTCTTCAGGATTTATTAAATTATTTGCAAATTCAGTTGAAATCTCTTCACCTATTGAGAATCATAAAAGATCAACAGAAAAAATCAATAGGTGTTAGTAGTAATAGCGGTAAAATATTATTTTTTAATTTAGAAACAATATAGCACGACTGTCCAAAAGTGATAGTGGAAAACTAAAGGCTCATGAACGATAAGATACGAACAAATATATATATGTATTTTCCATGAATGCAAATATAACTCAAACATAAACAATTGCGAGAATTCTATTTAGACTAAATCCTATTACTAGTTAGGCACTTTATGGTGGCTTTATATGAGCACACTGTAGGGTACAGTATAGTGGTGAATAAGCAGTAAACTGCTCGGGTGCTAGGTACTCGATTCGAGCACTTTGGAATACTCGGGTGCTCTATTCGAGTATCAGGCATAATGTACTTCAATGAGGAGGTCGAGCACGTTTCCGGCAGACGTTTACTCGACGGCCGAGAAGTCAGAGGAGAGAGAGACCCAAGAAACACCCAAGCACCATTCGATACTCGCCACTGCTCGGTGCTGGATCGAGCACTGAAATGTATTGAGCAGTGGCGAGCACGCTCACCCATCGCTAGTACAGTACTGTACAGCATTACTTTGACTTGAAAAGTATTGTTTTGTTTTCTAAAGAATGGGGACAAAACAAAAATCCCACACTCGATTCCATCTATCCTAAAACCTGGTAGTCACTTACGTGATCTTGTTACTTCTAAACAGGCAGAAGAGTTTAGTGCTTAATAGTGATGAGCGAGTGTACTCGTTGCTCGGGTTTTCCCGAGCACGCTCAGGTTACCTCTGAGTATTTATGACTGCTCAGAGATTTAGTTTTCATCATGGCAGCTGAATGATTTACAGCTAGTTGCCACGCTGAGTACATGTGGGGATTGCCTGGTTGCTAGGGAATCCCCACATGTAATCAAGCAGGCTAGTGTAGGGAGATCCTCTTCCAGACAAAATATCACCACCGGTTAGGGAGGTGATATTGTGGCAGCCGGACCGCAGGGGTGCCATTGAAAGACCTGCAGGAATTACTGATTCTGTACTGCATGTGCTGTTCAGTTTATTCTGATAGACTTTCAGTCATACATGGACATTTATGTAATGGTAATATACCTAGTTCTATCATATATTGTATTTGTTATACTTTGCTGCCATCTACTGGCCATTGCTGTATCACACTGTAATATTCCTTAAGGAACTTTCCCACAATGCCTTTCTGTCTTTAGTTCCTCCTATCTTCTTCCTTCTTTTCCTGTTTTGTACTCTGTGCCATCTTAGATCTCACATGTGCTGCAGAGCTGGAGAAAGGATTCTCTTGTTACCTCTAACCTGGAGCTTCTACTATCTCTATCTGGTGATCCTGTAATACCTCTAACCTACAGTCCTCATCTTACCAAGGTACTGTAAATAAAACCTGTTGAATGTATCACTGCATCATCCTTCCGGATCACCACGCACAGCTGATAAGGACTAGGAGCACAGTTAGTGAGTAACGCTGTCCGCCATTGTTTATATAGCGATTTGTGATCACATCCCTCAGACACATCTCATCCACATATATCGGTGGCAGAATACTGCATGAACATGTATTCTTCATACTGTCAGTCTTGCTTGTGAACTAGGGTACCACGACAGAAGCCTTTTCTTTACAAAGGAAAATATCCAAGCCTGGCTACGTTTGACAAAGCCTACATGAAGTCTGCCAAAATCATATGGCAATTCATGTTATGGCTCGATGAGCGCAAGGATGAACTTTTTGTCCATAATTCCTAAAAGTATGTTTGGCACAAAACCAATACTGTGCATTACTAAAAGTGATACCTACAGTGCAGCATGATGGAGGCAGCATTACTCTTTGAGGCCGTTTGTTACCAGGTGGAACTGGTGCTTTAGACAAGGTAGAGGGTATTATGGACAGTTCCAAATATTAGTCAATTTTGCAACAAAGCCTTCAGGTCTCTACTAAAAAGATGAATATGAAGATGAATTTAATCTTCCAGTATGACAATGACTTCAAGCATGCCTCCATATCAACATTGTGCGGCAACCCAGGGTCCTGGTCGTCGCAATGGTATTGCTTTCCTTTTGGGGAGAGTGATGCTACGTTTGGAGGCAAAGAAGGATAACTGCATCCAGGTATCACAAACATGCAACACATTTCACACTCCAGGCCACCAGGGGGAGCTCTTGCTCCTATTTATTAGGTCACTCCCCACATTGGTAAAACTGGTCGCCTGTAGGGAAAGTTAGTCAGTTGCTGGCTGAGCTCCGCTCAGTCAGTTGGTCCCTGGCAGGGGTGGGATTCTGTCAGAGAATGAAGCAGAAGGACATGGAGCTGTGCATGCCCTCAGAGCTGCAGCTCCTAGGAAGAGACATCGAAGGCAGAACTGTATTGCAGCAAGCGTGAAAGAAGTCATAGCAAAGGAGAGGATACCAGAAGGGGACCAGCCCTACACAGGCTGCCTCCTTCTGAGGCACAGAATCCTGGCAGCCAGAACACCGAGGGAGTAACGACCTTTATGCTTTACTCCAGAGACCGGCAGGACAACTAAATTCACGTTACCTGTCCGCCCTATTCCCAGGAGGCACAGTGGCACCCCTTAAAGGCTGGGGCTTGATAGAGTCCCTATAAACCGCCTCAAGCCACCAGTCATACGGGTTTGTCCTATCCTATATGGGGGACAGAGAAAGACATCACATCTGTGAGGACCTTATGTGAAGCCTTAGGCAGTAAGGAACTATAACACTGCAGCACAAGGGAAGGCTACTGATTTCCACATGGACAAGGGGACTCTGGACTTGCCTTCAAACCGGCCGGACTCTGCCTGCCCTGTGATCTGTACCCTGGACTGTGGATGCTGAAGTCTTCAGTAAAGGTAAAGAGACTGCAACCTTGTGTCCTCGTTCTTCACTGCGCCACTCACCATCCACCATCTATACACTGGGAAGCCCTCGGGATACACTTCACCTGTGGGAAGGTATACCATCTAGCTGCCATAACATCACCCCAGCGGACCCCTTAAAGCAGCGTCGGTCACCCTGACCGAATACCACAGGTGGCGTCACGAACATTCCCCTTAAAGACCTTTCAATTTTACACGGACGTCCCAGGGCCACGGACCGGGTGAGCCACCGTGACATCCCCCTGTGAACCGCAGGACCCGGTACCGAGTACCCCACGGCCCCATGGGGGTGATCCAACTTCACTGTGTGATGTGAGGATTCTCTGGTGCTGGTGACCGAGATTATCTAGCACATGACCTCAAGTATGTGATTTGCATATATGCACATGTCAACTAGATGTACTAGGCCTTGCTCAATGCAAAGGATAAACATGTTTAGTCATAATGTGCAGACCAACTATGTAGATCACAAACTTGCAGTCACATGACCGCCGAATACCGGCGCTAGTACCGGAGAAACCTCACAGTGTGCAGTGCATGCGATATAAAGATTCACAAGTCTGCAGTCACTCCAGATTTGTAGTCTAAGGACGGACTACTCCGTTAAATTAATAAAACACAAGTTGTACTGAATCTTTTCTCACAAAACTATATACCAATCTATTCAGCTCTCCCTGCTCTTTAACATGCGACCTGCAGATTGGATGGCATTTTCATGCTGACAGGTTCCTTTTTTATGGGTGTGCACATTTAGGCAACCATATTTTTTTAGTTGCTTATTTTCCTTTTTTCAACTGAAAAAGTTCAGTTTATTTATCAATTTAATTGTACAGATTTTGGTTGACATTAAAAGATGGAAAAAGTTCTGTAATGATTCTTCTTGGTATGACTTTTGTCATGACAAAAACCTGGCATTTTAACAGGGATGAGTAGACTTTTTAGTTCCACTATCTGTGTGAAACCACCACTATGGAGATTGCAATTCCAACTGCTTATACACTGAAGGGTATTTTTATGTATTTTAAAAAATTTTTTTACCCACTTCTTGTTCGAAAATCTATTAAAAAATAAATGCATTTTCACATAAAGCCCTGTTATTGATATTAGTTAACATACAATTGATCATGTATTTTACGTCAAACTAGTTAAACTCAAGATTAATCTTTTATTTAAAAAACAAAAAACAAAACATTAAATAGTACCTTTTGATGCAGCTGATCTAGCTGATACTCTTGTTCGAAAGGAACATCTGTAAGTGTCTGATCTTCTGAAAGGAGCTGGAAAGCATGTATTAATGACAATTTCAAAGCTATTCAGAACAATGTAGTAACATGAAATATTATAAAATAATGGGATGAAAATACTTACTGTTTCTTGCCATGTCAGTTACAATAGATGATATGGACGATTCTAGAATGTAACGTAAAGATTTTATTTACTATTATGGATATAAAAAATACTAAAACGAATGTTTATGTAAAATACACATATGATTATTTCTGTAAATGCATTCACCACATTCAAAGCTAGTTATTTGAATGTGGTATATGCATTTACAGAACCTGCAGGTCAGCTTCCATCTCACTGGTAGACAATGTTGCAATTCAGCAGAGCTGTGAGAGCTGCAGCAAATGTGTTTGTAAAGAGGCAAAGTTAATTTTTCATGTTCTCTGTTAGTTACATGTCTCACACTGGTAACTCCCCTTTCATATAAAATAAGCTCTGGAGGCAGATTCTCATGTAGATCAGGGTCCAGTCCATACTCATGAACAGCTCATTTACATATAAGAAAAACGTAGATTTCTCTGAAATACGACATCGGATCACAGATACAGTGGAATGTAAAAGTTTGGGCATCCCTAGTCAAAAATACTGTTATTGTGAACAGTTAAGCAAGTTGAAGATAAAATGATCTCTAAAAGAGCTAAAGTTAAAGATGACACATTTCTTTGTATTTTAGGCAAAACATATACATATTTTCATCTTTTACATTTTTAAAATTACAAAGAGGAAGATTGGTTATGCAAAAGTTTGGGTACCCTGCATGATTAGTACCTAGTAGCACCTCCTTTTGCAAGTGTCACTGCTTTTTGTAGCCAGGGATTTTCATCCATTCTTCCTTGGAAAATCCTTCCAGTTCTGTGAGATTCCAGGGTCATTTTGCATGCACTGCTATTTTGAGGTCTAGCCACAGATTTTCAATGATGTTCTGATCTGGTTACTGTGAGGGCCATTGTAAAACCTTCAGCCTACACCTTTTGAAGTAGTCTATTGTAGATTTTTTGTTACGGATTGGATTGTGGAACCACTGTGTCATGATCCAAGGAGGGGAATGTATGGTGGTAGTAATAAGCAAACCCAAGAAACCACTTGATAGCCTTCAGGCTATCTGGACGGGGCCACTTCAAGACAGCAGATACCTTCTCGAGGTCCATTGTCAGACCAGTCTCGGAGATGATGTACCCCAGAAACAGAAGAGAGGTGTGCTTGAAGACACACTTTTCATACTTGGTGTAGAGATGATTTTTCCATAATCTCTGTAGAACTTGGTGAACATTCCTCCGGTCTATGGACAGCTCAGGAGAAAACAACAAGATGACATCCAAGTACACTACCACACACATTGGAATACTGCTGGGTCCAGAGCCCAAACAGCATAACATGATACTCGTATTAAAGGCTGTCTTCAATTCCTCTCACTGGCGAATACGAATTAGGTTATACACCCAATGCAGGTTGAGTTTTCTGAAGACTCTGGAACCCTTAAGATAATCACACAGCTCAGCAATGAGAGGCAGCGGATATTTAATCTTGACTGTAATTTGGTTGAGTCCCCTCGATACAGTGGTCGATACAGTGTTGAAGTAAGCCATTCTTTTTCTTCACATAGAAGAATCCAGCTCCGGCCGGCAAGGTTGACTTCCAGATAAAAAACTGGCTAGATTTTCTTTAATGTAATTGGAAATAGCTTGGGTCTCATCCTGCAACAGGGGGTAGATTCAACCACATGGAGGAGACGAAACTGGAAGAAGATCAATTGGGCAGTCATACGGCCTATGAGGTGGTAGCGTCTCAGCCTCCTTTTTGTCAAAGACATCAGCATATGTTCAATATGCAGTAAGCAAGCCAGGTAAATTAGATGGAGAAACCGGAGGTCGGACAGGATGAATGGGAGCAAGGCAACTCTCATAGCACTCTTGGCCCCAATGGATTACTTCTGATTTCCAGTCCAAAACCTGCTTATGTTTTTGCAGCCATGGTAGACATAGAAGCAGAGGGTGAGACAGACCTGACAGCACATAAAGAGGAATCTTCTCCGAGTGCAGCATTCCTACCCAAAGCTCCACAGGCTCAGTAACGAAAGTGATGGTTTTGGAAAGAGGTTTTCCATCCACCGATGAAACCACCAATGAATCCTGTAGACATTGGATTGGGATCATATTTCACTCCACAATGGTTTGTTGGATGAGATTACCTGCAGAACCAAAGTCCAGGTAGGCAGACTCAACAAAATGGATGTTGCGACAGGAAACAGATACTGACAGTGTCAGCAATAGAGAGGGGTGATTCTTGCCCATGGTGGCCTCTCCAACACACCTAGGCTCTGGAGTTTCCTGGTCTCTTGGGGCAGGAGGGGATTACATGCTTAGAATTGCCACAATAGAAACACCTTCCCTCGGCACGACGGGCTTCCTGATATGCTTGGCTATTGTCACCTGGTCAACTTGCATGAACTCTGGGGAGGATGCCGAGGCTGAGGCTTGCTATAAGACTGGCCTGTGAAAGGTAGGTGCCAGGTGTACAGGTCTTCTCTCATGGGTCACTTCTTTGGAACTCTACTGGAACCTGATGTCTATCCATGTTGCTAGAGACACCAGGTCATCCAGTGAGGTGGGTGTATCATGACCGGCCAGCTCATCTTTGATTCACCCAGAAAGGCTCTCCCAGTGGGTGGCAATGAGAGCCTCATTATTCCAGGTGAGGTCAGATGACAGGGTGAGAAAATGTACACCATACGGGCCCACTATCAGCTTCTCCTGGCGCAGTCATTATAAAGAAAATGATGCTAAGGAAGCTGGCCCATCGAAAACCTCACGGAAGGCTTCTTGAAAGGACTGGAGAATCGACACAAGACGATCCTTTTCTTCTATAGGCGGTTGAGCCATGTCAGAGCCTTGCAAGTAAAATCAGACATAATAAAGGCCACCTTGGCCTGATCTGAGACCAACTGATGAGCTAAGAGTTCAAATTGTAGTGTGCACTGGTTAACAAACCACCTACAAAGAGCAGGGTCACCTCCATAACGTGGAGGAGCAGTCAAACGGGGTCCAAGGCTAGGTACACAGCTGGCGGGCTGATGAGTCATGTCTGAAGTTGTTGCAGCCTGTGTAGGTGCAGATGAGGCCGGAGTTGCCAGCGTGTCTAGACAAGTGTTTATTGTCTGCAGGTAGGATAGGATCTTATCCTGGTAGTCTTTCTGGTGGCAAACCTCCTGATACAGGTCAGAGATGGAGGAAGCCTGAGAGCTAGTGGATTCCATGGCCTGAAGAAACTGTTATGGACTGGGTGGTGGTACCATTGTGCCATGATCCGAGGAGAGCCTGGAGGGTTGTGACTAGGTACCTCACCAAGTCTGACCTCGGATGCATGATGGCTGATGATACCACTATATGAGGAGAGACAAGGAAGGAGGGACCAAATGCTACACCAGGGCTGACCTTGGGTGGATGGCAGCTGACCCCCAAGGGACAGGAGGCAGGAACGCCCAAGAATGGTAGACTAAGCAAGTACTGGTTAGAACAGCTGTTATAGTGACTGGCACAACAGACAGACAGGCAGGCAGGTACTGGTGGGCATGACTGGTATCCAGGCTGGTGGGTACAGGCAGGTGTGGCTGATAAACAGGCAGGCAACTGCTAGCTGGCACGACTTATATACAGGACTAGTATACTGTATACGAGCACTGGGATCTAAGAACTAGCAAGTGTGTTAGAAACAGACAAATGACATTGATTGGGCACCTCCCATCAGATGGAGGTGCCTTAAATAAATGTCTCCAAGCTATTGGCTAGGGACACTTTAGGAAGATGTGCTGGCCCTTTAAGAGGGTGGGTCTATGAGCACACTCTAAACACAGTGCCCGGGGATCTGCAAGGATCTGGATGCAGAGAGGGGGGTGCGAGGTCACGGCGGTGATATATGTATTTGTGTATATTTGTCTAAGGGGTAATTCTGTCTGTTTGTCTGTAACTTCCCTCTGTCTGTCGCAGAAATCCCGAGTTGCTGATTGGTCGTGCCCAGCTGGCCGCGACCAATCAGCGACAGGCACAGTCCGGCCGTGAATTGGCCCCTCCCTACTCCCCTCCAGTCAGTGCCCCCTCCATACTCCCCTCCAGTCAACAGCCACATAGGGTTTTAGCAGTCCATTAAATTGCCTGCGTTACACGGCAGCATAACACGGTGTAACGCAGTCCGTTATCGCTGCCATTAACCCTGTGTGACCAACTTTTTACTATTGAAGCTGCCTATGCAGCATCAATAGTAAAAACATAATGTTAAAAATAATAATAAAAAAAATCATTATATTCTCACCTTCCGGCATCCACGGCAGCCTGTCCCGCTCCTCGCGATGCTCCGGTCCCAAAAACGCATTGCAGCAATGACCGGAGATGACATAGCGGTCTTACGTGTGCACAGCATCACTGGGAACGGAGCGTCGCGAGGAGCATCGCTAAAGGCCTGGGCTGGATCCAGGGGCCGACGGAAGGTGAGTATATAGCTATTTTTTATTTTAATTATTTTTTTAACAGGGATATGGTGCCAAAATTGCTATATACTACGTGAGCTGTGTTATATACTGCGTGGGCTGTGTTATATACTACTTCACTGTGCTATATACTACGTGGCCTGTGCTATATACTACGTGGCTGTGCAATATACTATGTGGCTGTGCAATATACTACGTGGCTGTGCAATATACTACGTGGCTGTGCAATATACTACATGGCTGTGCAATATACTGCATGGGTGGTGCTATATACTACGTGGGCTGTCTTATATACTGCATGGGCTGTGCTGTATACTACGTGGGCTGTGCTATATACTACGTGGCTGTGCTATATACTACATGGGCTGTGCTATATGCTACTTGGCAGTGCAATATACTATGTGGCTGTGCAATGTACTACGTGGCTGTGCAATATACTACATGGCTGTGGCTTATATACTTAACAAAAAAGTGTGAAACAACTGAAAATATGTCTTATATTCTAGGTTCTTCAAAGTAGCCACCTTTTGCTTTGATGACTGCTTTGCACACTCTTGGCATTGTCTTGATGAGCTTCAAGAGGTAGTCACCGGGAATGGTTTTCACTTCACAGGTGTGCTCTGTCAGGGTTAATAAGTGGGATTTCTTGCCTTATAAATGGGGTTGGGACCATCAGTTGTGTTGTGCAGAAGTCTGGTGGATACACAGCTGATAGTCCTACTGAATAGACTGTTAGAATATGTATTATGGCAAGAAAAAAGCAGCTAAGTAAAGAAAAACGAGTGGCCATCATTATTTTAAGAAGTGAAGGCCAGTCAGTCCGAAAAATTAGGAAAACTTTGAAAGTGTCCCCAAGTGCAATGATGCTCCCCGCCACCGTCAGAGAACTGTAACAAATGCCCATTGCTTTGCACAACTCTGGTCTGTTTAAATTGCTGCCATATACTTTATATGGAGCATCAGGGCATATGTCAACTATTATTAATTTAGTATCCACCCAGGAGTAACTGGCATACCTCATCCTAGTGATCATGGAGAACCCTGCAGTTAAACCCTCGCAAGTCTAACATTAATTTCTTGTCCAGTGGTATTGAAATACATTATTTAATCTGGAATATCCTTTTAATAAATTCTAATGAAAGTAGATATCTTACCACAAATTCTTATTGCCATGGCTTCACATAAATAAATGATCTATGATAGTTAAATGACATAAGAGGCTGTAAAGAATCCAGTTTTCCATAACCAGTACTTACGAGGATCACTGCACATTCTGGACATCTCAAACTTTCTTTTCCGGGAACTCAGTGGAATCTGTGAGCATTTTCTTGAAATTGAATTGATCAATTTTGATAGTAGGAAGGGATCATCAATTCTTAGTGAAAAGCTGTTCCTAGAAACCACTCGCGGGCCAATGGGCGTTGAATCAAAGCAAATAAACACAATTCTGTCTAGGTAACTAGGTCTAATAAGAAGGTCCCGAAGTGAAGAGAAACTATGGTCTTTATAGACTGGAATAATAGTAATTGGGATGATGGTTATCGGGTAACTGAATGCTGATATAACATCACCGTCAGTAATATCTCTAGATCCTAGTAGACAGTTAAACCCATGTTGCTCAAGAGGTTTCACAATTTTCTCAATCATCTCTTTATCAACTTGACTTTGCTTTAAATTTTGTGGGTTTTGTGGTGACACAACATAGGCATGATAGCAAAAAAGTTCATGAAACAATAGAACACCTAGGAGAAAAAAAAGGGGCAGCAAACAATTAGGATCTATTCTAAAGAATTTATAACATATATCTTATTTAAACTCAAAAATATCACGCAGTCTAAGACAGATTTATAAGTTCATATATAATTATAATATCAAGTTATCACAGCAAAGCTGTATAACTAATTCACTTGTGTTGCTAAATGGATCAATGCAATATTCATTTCTTTATAAAGGAGGCTTAAAGGGAAAATGCCTGGCTGGCAACATATTTCCCAGCCAAAATCTGCTGTAAGAGGTAAAAAAAGGTGTCTTGGTTGGTTGTTCTATGTGCCCCTTTAAGAATATAGAATACATTGACCCTGTGTTATAAAGTGGTTCCACACTTAAGGATGGAGGAAGTAACATTGGAGACACTTTACAGACTACTTTACTCACAATCACAAATACCACCCAATAAATAAAAAGTAATATGGTAGTACAGGCAGGAGCACGAGACAACAGGGCTCATATCTGTGTGACAACTGTAGGGTATATCCATTAATCATCATTCTACTGGATTCCTGTGATGACTCAATGTCATTTATGTTCTCATCTTTGGCCAGCCAAAAATCTGTGTGCTTTCTAGTATTGCCATGCCTTCGGTTCAAATGGATTTAATGAGTGAACCGTTTGTCCCTAAGAGGGGGTCAATGAGGAATTAAATTTTACAGGATTGAATAAACATTATTAGACATGCTGATTTAATTAAATAGAATCTGTCAGTGGGTTTTTGCTACCTCAAAATGAAGCAGCCAAAGAGACCCTGAATTCAACAATGTATCACTTAGTTTACTGGGTGCAGCAGTTGAAACACAATCAGATTTTTTTTTATTTCAGTTTTTTTTTAAAAAAACTATTGTGCTGTTTTACTTCTGCTTTCTAGTGCATTAGAAATCTTACAAGAGCCAACAGCTTGGTATAAACAGAAGAACACAAATGGCACTCACACCACTGGCCTCAGACTTGATGTGAACACAATGTCATGTATGGGACTGTGGTCACCTACTCAATCCCTCAAACTAGGGGTGCCCTAGGATATCCTTGTCTCACAGACTACCCCAGATTGGGTAGATGCCGGGGTCTTGTACCTTGCTATGCTATTATCTTACCCTTATCTGTTCCCTCCCTGACTCAGGGAGGTGTGAGGCTGAAGAGGATAGGCAAACACTAACCAGACAGGGATAAAAGAAAACTACAATCATACAAATACACTCAAAAAAACAACAGAGTGAGAAACAGGAGGGAAATAGGAAGAAAGAAACCAAATGGGAGAGGGTAAGGATTAACAAGCAAACCAACTCCATGTAGCAATCTCCAGAAAACCTCTTCAACTGCCAACTCCAAACACTGAACTCTCTCCTTCAACTCCAAACCAGCTAGTGGTAACTATCGCTGGCAAGGTCATAAGCAAGGAGTAGGGTTCTTATACCTGCTGTGAGTAACAAACTCAGCTGATACGACCCAAGACAGAGAACTCCAGTAGTCCAACTAATCAGTTTAACCCTAACTTTCTAATACATCAATGCATAGGAGGCAAGCTATGCATAATTGTGTAGTTGCGGAAGTCAGAACCGGCTGTGAGAGACAGTTGGAGTCACCATAGAGAAGGTACAGATGGTTTATTACCTTCTGTTCCTTTCCATTGCTACCTTCAAAGCATTAAAGAAGCACTATGTATGCATAAATGGCAAGTGATGATGGCGCTTCTTCCTCTATACATAACAGTCATCACTGTGCATAGTGAGGGAGCATTAGCTGCTGGGTCATAGGAGACTCCAACAGTTCTGCTATGCTCTGCTGGCTGCATTTCCATTGTAACTGAGGATAATATGCCAACTTTAGTTCTAGCTGAAATAAGATGAAAATAAAAATATTTCAATATTTAAATGGTCTCCCAAAGGTCTTTTATGATCTTATTAGGGACAAAATGTGTAAAATAAATGAAAATAAATAAATAATAGTTAAAAAATTAAAAATAATAATTCCACTGTCAATCCAAATTGCTGTTACTAGCCCTGTCTCTGGTAAATGGAAAAAATGTGTCCAATATATAAAATTATTTGTTAAAGAATTTTTAATATATTTTTTAAAATTTATTTTACTGCCCTAGTATGGTCATAAAAAATTGGGAAAATAGACACTTATTTTTCCACTGATACATTGGAAAACAAAAGAATATGAAAGTGAAGCTCCATATGCAGTTGTGCTCTAAAGTTTACATACCCAGGCAGAATTTTTGCTTTCTTGACCTTTTTTCAGAGAATATGAATGCTAATACCAAAACTTTTTCTCCACTCATGGTTAGTGGTTGGGTGAAGCCATTTATTGTCAAACTACTGTGTTTTCTCTTTTTAAATCATAATGACAACCCAAAACATCCAAATGACCCGGATCAAAAGTTCACATACCCTTGTGATTTTGGCCTGATAACATGCACAAAAGTTGACACAAATGGGTTTGAATGGCTACTAAAGGTAACATCCTCACCTGGGACCTGCTTGCTTGTACTCAGTATGTGTGCATAAAAGCTGAGTGAGTTACAGGGATCCAGACAGACTCGTGCTTCTTTCATCCAGCCACTGACGTTTCTGGATTGTGAGTCATGGGGAAAGCAAAAGAATTGTCAACGGATCTACTGGAAAAAGGTACCATATTTTTCGGATTATAAGATTCACTTTTTTCCTCTAAATTCGGGGGGAAAATGAGGATGCATCTTATAATGCGGATATACCTTACCGGTACCGTTGCTGCAGGCTGCAGGCAGGGATGAGGGGGTGTCCGGTGCTGCTTCGGGTGTCTAGCGCTGTGGGGATCTCCGGTGCTGCTGCTGGGGTCTCCGTTGCTGCTGCGGGGGTCTCCGGTGCTGGCGGGGCCCTGCCGACATTTTGGAAAGGCCAGAGCCCCCGCAGTTCCATGGTTTCCTATATGGTGGACTCCGGGAAAATGGCCACTGGGGGACAACACATGCGCAGATGGAGATCTCGGCATCAAGATCTCGGGAGATGAGCTCTCAGCGCTGAAATCTCATCTCCTGAGATCTTGGTACCAAGATCTCTATCTGTGCATGCGCCACCCCCGGCGGCCATTTTCCCAGAGTCCACCGCATAGGAAACCATGGAACTGCGGAGCTCTGGCCTTTCACAAAATGTTGGCAGGGCCCCGGCAGCAGCACCGGACACCCCTGGAGCAGCACCAGAGACCCCTTGCAGTTCTGGAAACCCCTGAAGCAGCACCGGACACCCAAAGAAGCACCAGACACCCGAAGCAGCACCAGATACCTGAAGCAGCACCGGACACCCGCAGCGGTGCGCCGCACATCAGCAGCATCACCCCACTCCTGTCTCCTCCAGCAGTGACCCTGGGACCCCGCTTCACCACAGCCACCACCCCAGTAAGCAATAAGATGCAATAATAAGCAACACCATTTTATTAAAAAAATGTTTTTCTGTTTTTCTCCTCAAAATTTTTGGTGCGTCTTATAATCCGGAGAGTGATAATCCAAAAAATACGGTAGTTGAACTGTATAAAACAGGAAAGGGATACAAAAAGATATCCAAGGAATTGATAATGCCAGTCAGCAGGGTTCAAACTGTAATTAGCAAATGGAAAATCAGGGGCTCTGTAAAAACAAAACCACGGTCAGGTATACCAACAAAAATGTCATCCACAACTGTCAGGAAAATTGTTTGTGATGCAAAGAAAAACCCACAAATAACATCAGCTGAAATACAGGACTCTCTGAAAACTAGCGGTGTGGCTGTTTCAAGATGCACAATAAGGAGGCACTTGAAGAAAAATGGACTGCATGGTCGACCACTCGTCAGAAGAAATTCATTACTGAGAAAATGCCACAAAATTAGTGTTGAGCGATACCGTCCGATACTTGAAAGTATCGGTATCGGAAAGTATCGGCCGATACCGGCAAAGTATCGGATCCAATCCGATACCGATACCCGATACCAATACAAGTCAATGGGACTCAAGTATCGGACGGTATTCCTGATGGTTCCCAGGGTCTGAAGGAGAGGAAACTCTCCTTCAGGCCCTGGGATCCATATTAATGTGTAAAAGAAAGAATTAAAATAAAAAATATTGCTATACTCACCTCTCCGACGCAGCCTGGACCTCACCGAGGGAACCGGCAGCGTTGTTTGCTTAAAATTCGCGCTTTTCCTTCCTTACGTGAAGTCCCGGCTTGTGATTGGTCGCGTGCCGCCCATGTGGCCGCGACGCGACCAATCACAGCAAGCCGTGACGTAATTTTAGGTCCTTCAGGATTTTAAAATTACGTTCTGGCTTGTGATTGGTCGCGTCGCGGTCACATGGGCGACGCGACCAATCACAAGCCGTGACGTCACGGGAGGCTGGACACGCGCGCATTTTAAAATGCGCGCGTGTCCTGCCTCCCGTGACGTCACAGCTTGTGATTGGTCGCGTCGCCCATGTGACCGCGACGCGACCAATCACAAGCCAGAACGTAATTTTAAAATCCTGAAGGACCTAAAATTACGTCACGGCTTGCTGTGATTGGTCGCGTCGCGGCCACATGGGCGGCACGCGACCAATCACAAGCCGGGACTTCACGTAAGGAAGGAAAAGCGCGAATTTTAAGCAAACAACGCTGCCGGTTCCCTCGCTGAGGTCCAGGCTGCGTCGGAGAGGTGAGTATAGCAATATTTTTTTATTTTAATTCTCTCTTTTACACATTTTTACATTAATGTTGTTTCGATACCGATACCCGATACCACAAAAGTATCGGATCTCGGTATCGGAATTCCGATACCCGCAAGTATCGGCCGATACCCGATACTTGCGGTATCGGAATGCTCAACACTACACAAAATATCTCACCTACAATATACAAAACAACACAGAGACAAACCTCAAAACTTCTGGAACAAGGTAATTTGGAGTGATGAGGCCAAAATTGAACTTTTTGGCCACGACCATAAACATTAGCATAATAATAATAATAATGTTATCAGCAAATACTGGAGGCAAATTTGCACTCATCAGGCTGGAAGCTGCACATGGTACGTACTTGGATGTTCCAACATGACAACAATCCAAAACACAAGGCCAAGTCAACTTGTCATTGGCTACAGCAGGAGTGGCCATCTCAGTCTTCTGACCTCAATATCATTGAGCCACTCTGGGGAGATCTCAAATGCGCAGTTCATGCTAGACAGCCCAGGAATTTAAAGAAACTGGAGGCTTTTTGCCAAGAAGAGTGGGCAGCTTTACCATCTGAGAAAATAAAGAACCTCATCCACAACTACCACAAAAGACTTCAAGATGTCATTGATGTTAGAGGGGGTAATACACAATATTAAGAAATGGGGTATGTGAACTTTTGATCAGGGTCACTTGGATATTTTGGGTTGTCACTATGATTTAGAAAGAAAACACAGTGGTTTGACAATAAATAGATTCACTTAACCAATAACCATGAGCAGAGAAAAAGTTTCATTCATATTTTCTGAAAAAAAGCCAAGAAAGCAAAATTTCTGCTGGGGTATGTAATCTTTCGAGCACAACATTATATATATATATATATATATATATATATATATATATATATATCTATATATATATACAGTGGGGCAAAAAAGTATTTAGTCAGTCAGCAATAGTGCAAGTTCCACCACTTAAAAAGATGAGAGGCGTCTGTAATTTACATCATAGGTAGACCTCAACTATGGGAGACAAACTGAGAAAAAAAAATCCAGAAAATCACATTGTCTGTTTTTTTATCATTTTATTTGCATATTATGGTGGAAAATAAGTATTTGGTCAGAAACAAACAATCAAGATTTCTGGCTCTCACAGACCTGTAACTTCTTCTTTAAGAGTCTCCTCTTTCCTCCACTCATTACCTGTACTAATGGCACCTGTTTAAACTTGTTATCAGTATAAAAAGACACCTGTGCACACCCTCAAACAGTCTGACTCCAAACTCCACTATGGTGAAGACCAAAAAGCTGTCACAGGACACCAGAAACAAAATTGTAGCCCTGCACCAGGCTGGGAAGACTGAATCTGCAATAGCCAACCAGCTTGGAGTGAAGAAATCAACAGTGGGAGCAATAATTAGAAAATGGAAGACATTCAAGACCACTGATAATCTCCCTCGATCTGGGGCTCCACGCAAAATCCCACCCCGTGGGGTCAGAATGATCACAAGAACGGTGAGCAAAAATCCCAGAACCATGCGGGGGGACCTAGTGAATGAACTGCAGAGAGCTGGGACCAATGTAACAAGGCCTACCATAAGTAACACACTACGCCACCATGGACTCAGATCCTGCAGTGCCAGACGTGTCCCACTGCTTAAGCCAGTACATGTCCGGGCCCGTCTGAAGTTTGCTAGAGAGCATTTGGATGATCCAGAGGAGTTTTGGGAGAATGTCCTATGGTCTGATGAAACCAAACTGGAACTGTTTGGTAGAAACACAACTTGTCGTGTTTGGAGGAAAAAGAATACTGAGTTGCATCCATCAAACACCATACCTACTGTAAAGCATGGTGGTGGAAACATCATGCTTTGGGGCTGTTTCTCTGCAAAGGGGCCAGGACGACTGATCCGGGTACATGAAAGAATGAATGGGGCCATGTATCATGAGATTTTGAGTGCAAACCTCCTTCCATCAGCAAGGGCATTGAAGATGAAACGTGGCTGGGTCTTTCAACATGACAATGATCCAAAGCACACCGCCAGGGCAACGAAGGAGTGGCTTCGTAAGAAGCATTTCAAGGTCCTGGAGTGGCCTAGCCAGTCTCCAGATCTCAACCCTATAGAAAACCTTTGGAGGGAGTTGAAAGTCCGTGTTGCCAAGCGAAAAGCCCAAAACATCACTGCTCTAGAGGAGATCTGCATGGAGGAATGGGCCAACATACCAACTACAGTGTGTGGCAACCTTGTGAAGACTTACAGAAAACGTTTGACCTCTGTCATTGCCAACAAAGGATGTATTACAAAGTATTGAGATGAAATTTTGTTTCTGACCAAATACTTATTTTCCACCATAATATGCAAATAAAATGATAAAAAAACAGACAATGTGATTTTCTGGATTTTTTTTTCTCAGTTTGTCTTCCATAGTTGAGGTCTACCTATGATGTAAATTACAGACGCCTCTCATCTTTTTAAGTGGTGGAACTTGCACTATTGTTGACTGACTAAATACTTTTTTGCCCCACTGTATATATATGTATGTATATGTAGAGACCGCAGGTAAAGAAGGATGCAGGGACAAATAGGAGCCAGAAAGCAAATAGCTTTTTTAACTTTCTTTTTAACTTCCAACCAAAAAGATAACAAACGTTTTCCACGCAGGGAACTTATATACAAGAACGCAATCTCGCAGTAAATCCCAATTATTATATGGCCGCCCTGAACTACACCCGTAGAACGCGGCAGCGCCTCACTAGTGACTCCCTACTAAGATAAAGTCAACAACGGTCACTTATCAGTGCTGGTTCAGCGATGTAGTCCTGACGGTGAGGCTCCGACAACGCCGTAGTCCTGATGGCGGAGGAAGGAGGTGTCTTCTGGCGACGGGCCCAGGTGTAGAGTCGAGTCCAGAATGTCTTTTGCGGTGCTGCGTTCCCTCCTGCAGGCGGACTTTGATCCGAGGTAACAGCCTCCCAGTCCAGAGAAGAGTCTTTTTGAGGAGGATTAGGAGAATAATCAGTATCAGTCACAGCTGAGACGAAACCATGCGAGTCTGTAGCACTCTCTGGCAAGGTGTTCTCAGGGAGCGCGGTAATACTGTCCCTGAGCTGGTCAGCACTACCCCTCTGCCTGGGGGGTCGCTGACGACGAATGCGTCTCTTTTTGGGGGCTCCAGTAATTGCCCGCAGTGTCTGTTGCACGTTTTCCCCCTGCTTCCTGCAAGTCTCACTGCGGCCTGCACACTCACAGCAACTGCGCTGCAGTTTCCTCTCCTCAGAGATTTCCCGCGCTTCTCTGCCCCTGCTTTCGCGCGTTTTGCTTTTTATCCTCTCCTCTCCCTGCGTCACTCTGCCTCCTGTCACATGAGCCCGGCTTCCCATGCACCCCTCAAATCCGTCCCCCGGAACCCCGACTCCCGGCAACAATGGTTCCACCCGTCTGCACAGCTCACCAGGTCCCTGTCCCCTACATTCCCCCACCCTGTATGCTCGCCAGTCCCTGGGCGAGGCCTTCGCACTGACAGGTCGCCCACCTGACGGATTGTTCCACACTTGGGTCTGTCTAGTGTGTAAGTCAGGACTGTAGCGAGTTGGGGGTCTACCGGCAGTAGAACGTTCAGAACGTCGTGGCTCGGGTCCTTGTGTAGGGGGTGTTGGGGGAATGTCGTCAGCGGAAGGGTGACTGGTCAGGGGTAGTGTAGTCGAGATAGGGGGAGTATTTTGACGCCGTTCTTCTTCTTCATCATCTTCTTCATCCCACCAATGGTTGTTGGGGGACTCAGTCGTAGGTGGCTCTTCCCTGATTGCGGATTCCGGGGTGTCCGAGTCAACAGAGCGACACAACCGGAGCATGTTGCGATGAAGAATGCGAGTACCTGTACTTCCGAGGGCCTCAGACTGCACTTCATATACAGGTCCATGCGGGTCTATACGGCGAAGCACCCGATAGGGTGTTTTTTCCCAACGATGGTCTAACTTGTTTTGCGGTCTTTGCTCTCGAACGAGTACTCGATCACCTGGCCGGAACTCTGGGGGTTTTGCTGTAGGGGTGCTCCGATGCTCCACTTCCCGAATTCGAGTGTGTACCAGTCGGTGTAAGGTCTGCAGCCGATGCCGATGATCACGCACCCACGAAGCCATCCCTGTTCGGGGGCCTTCTTCCTCCGAAGACAGTTCCAGATCTGTCATGCCTTTTCCTGGGCGCCCAAAGACCACTTCATACGGGGTGCGTCCTGTGACTTGATGAACTCTATTGTTGTAGACCCACACTAGGTCAGACACGTACTCCGGCCAGCGGGCCTTCTGATCTTGTTCTAGCGCACGCAGCATTTGAAGCAAAGTCCGGTTAAACCGCTCACAAGCCCCATTTCCCTGGGGATGATACGGTGTGGTGCGTGACTTATCAATGCCGTAGAGGCGATGCAGCTCTTCCATGACCTTGCCCAAGAAACAGGCGCCTTGATCCGAATGTATTCGCCTCGGACAGCCGTAAACTTGAATAAAGTTCTTACAGATAGCGCTCGCCGCCGACTCAGCTGTCTGATCACGGGTAGGGATGACTACCGCGAATTTTGAAAAATGATCTACCATAATGAGGCAGTGTTCGTAGCCTTGATGCGCTGCTCCAATGGTAATGTAGTCTATCATTAATACTTCAAAAGGGGCAGACGTCGTGATGCTCTGCACAGGCGCCCTTTCCTCCGGTGACTTGGTTAGCTCACATTGTCGACATTGTCTACAGGCAGTTTGTACTTCCGCAAGCAGCCGAGGATGATAGAACCGAGTTTGCAGCCACTTAAACGTCCTCTTCACTCCGAAATGTGCCCCGGACTCATGAGCTTCTTTAGCAACTGCGGCCACCACAGGCCCTGGTAAGACCATCTGCCAGGTCGGCTCAGAATCTGCCAGAGCCATGGTTAAGTGGCATAAGAGCCCGTCCTGAAGAGTTAGGCGCTCCCACTGCCGCAGAAGAAGGTTCAGATCTGACGGGAGAATTTGTCCAGGGGTTCTCACGGGCAATAGACCATTCGTTATCCACTGTCGCAATGGAGCTAGTTCCTGGTCTTCCTGTTGTAGCCGTATCCATTCGTCCCGACTCTGAACCAACAGTCCTGCAGCCGTTCCGTTCCCGGTCTGTTCCCGGCTCACAGCCGTCTGAGCAGCGCCCCTGATGGCGTAGGGGATTTCTTCTCCCTCCAGCTCCTCATCTCGGTTAGTTCTTGGGGGATTTTTCCGCAGACGAGATAATGCGTCAGCATGAACATTCTCCGCTCCTCGCTTGTAAAGGATACGGTATCTGTACTTGGCCATCCGGGCTACCCAGCGCTGTTCTAGGGCACCCAATTTCGCATTTTCCAGATGTGCCAATGGGTTGTTATCCGTGCGTATCAGCACCTCGGAACCGGCCAGGTACTCAGCGAACCGCTCCGTCATAGCCCACACCACGGCCAGCAGCTCCACCTTGAAAGAACTGTAATTGTCTGGGTTCAACTCAGAGTCATGAAGAGACCGACTCGCATAGGCGATCACTCTCTCCCGCCCATCCTGAACCTGAGACAACACAGCCCCCAATCCCTGAGAGCTGCCGTCGGTGTGTAGGATGAACGGTTGCGAAAAGTCCGCATAAGCCAACACCGGCGGCTCCATGAGAGCTGTCTTCAAGTCCCGGAACGCTGCTTCTTGTGGCTCCTGCCATTGTATCTTCTTTCCCCGTTCCTTGGGGGAGCTTCCTTTCAGCAGGACTTGTAGATTGTGAGAACGGCGAGCAAAATTCTTCACGAAGCGCCGGTAGTACCCAGCGAGGCCCAAGAACGCCCGTACATCTTTAGCGGTCTCCGGTGTGGGCCACTCCTGGATTGCAGCAATCTTCTCCTGCGATGGCCGGACTCCTTCGGCGGACACCACATGCCCCAGGTACTCGATCTGTTCCCGGAACAAGTGACACTTCTGGGGCTTCACCTTAAGCCCGTATTTCAGCAACCGGTCTAGTACCTGTTCCAGTCGGCACAGATGTTCCTCGAATGTTGGGGCGTAGATGATGATGTCATCCAGATAAATGAGAGTGGCCTCGAAATTCAAATCCCCCAGACACCGCTCCATTAATCGTTGGAAGGTGCCTGGAGCGTTGGCCAGCCCAAACGGCATTCGATTGAACTCAAATAGTCCCATGGGAAGGATGAACGCTGTCTTAGGACGATCTGCTTCTGTCATCGGGACCTGCCAGTATCCGCTGGCTAGGTCTAAGGTGGAAAAATATTTGGCCCGACCCAGCACGGAGAGAGACTCCTCGATACGGGGAAGTGGATAAGAGTCTCGGACGGTGCATGCATTTAGCTTACGATAGTCCACACAGAACCGGAGCGTGCCGTCCTTTTTCTGCACCAGCACGATCGGGGCAGCCCACGGGCTCTGGCTCTCGCGGATCACTCCCTTTTGTAGCATCTGGCCTAACAACGTCTTTACTTCCTGGTACATCTGCGGGGGAATCTGTCTGTACCGCTCCCTGATGGGCACTGTATCTCCGGTCGGAATTCCATGTTCGATGGCCGTGGTACAGCCAAAATCATCTTCATGTTGCGCAAACACTTCAGCATAGTGTCCAAGGAGCCGCTGCACTCGCGAGACTTGTGATGGATCCAGACCCGGTAATTCTGCTCGCATATGTTCCAGAATAGTTTGACCTTTTCGTAACGCTATCAGCTCAGGATCCTGTGTAGACCGGACACTGACCATCCAGGGATCAGGGGAATCCACCTTTAACTGTAAAGTATCTGGAGGAGGCATCACTTCTAACGGTCGTAACACTTTGGCCATCTCACTTCGGACCCATAGCACGACATCGTGTTCGTCCACATTCACACATCGCACTGGTACGGCCCCATTTTTAACAGTAGCCAGAGATTGGGCCACCAGCAGTCCTGTGGGCAAAGGGGACGTAAAGGTGGGCTCAACCTGCACTTGCACTCCTTCCAGAGGGATGCGAGCTCGGATGGGCAGGGATATAACAGTCTGTCCTGGGGGAAACGTCACTTCTGCTGTCGGGGAGGTGATTACTTTCCCTAGTATGTCTCCCTCCTGAAAGGTCTCTTGCACACGGACTTCCCTCACTAACTGTCTGAACACGGAGCCTTGAGGTGTACTGGTCCCCCACTGATTGAGTGTCTCTTGTGTGGTCTCCCCTAACAGCAAACTGCCAAAGTCCTTCAATACATTCATCCCCAAAGTCACGATATGTTGTGGGCTGGGATCCCCCCGTGTCAACACAACCCCCCGGCGGCCCAGGTCTTTCCCACATAAAGATATTTGCATCCAGGTGACCCCTTCCACTGGGATGGGCAGCTGATTGGCGGCCTGCAACCGGATTACGGGGCCCCATTGGGGTCTGACTGACACAGGGAAGTGTTTTCTAAAATAGGCCTCGGGCATAGTCGTGACTTGAGATCCGGTGTCCACCAGACAACGTACAGCCCGCCCTTCAAACTCTGCCCAAACCAGGGGGCAGCTGGCAACCAAATTTTCGGGACTTTCACCACCCATCCGCGGAGATTCTGACTCCGAGCGTCGTCCCCTTAGCTCGGAGTCCTCTAGTTTAACGCCCGCCGTGACGAGGCCCTCCCTCTCCGGGGGCACTCCCGTGCGAAATGTCCTGCCTCCCCGCAACCATAGCAAGCACCGGAGACCGGATAATATCCTGAACGAGCGCCACGAGCTGGACTCCCAGACCCTTGCCCCCGGGGTAGCTCCCTTGGGCTTCGCGCATTTTTTTTTACTTCGGCCAGTTCGTCTCGGATTTGTTTGAGCTCCTGCCGCATCTCCTGAACCCACGACGGCTCACCCCCTCCTGGTGCAGCGGTCTGGATAACCCGAGCCTCTCCTGTCAGGACCGTCACCCCCCTCTCTTGCTCCCGGGTGCGGGCCTCATTGCCTATGTCGGAGAAAGTCAGGCGCGGGTCGACCCGCACTCGTTCACGTAGAGCCTGTTTGGTCAACTCATCCCGCAGTCCCGTCACCAGTTGGTCGCGCAGGGTCACGTCGACATGTCCCATCCCCATACCATCTTTCCGCACGATTGCAATGTTTAGCTCTTGCAGAGCATTCATGTACTGAGTGACAGTCTCGCCCTCTTTTTGTCGCCGTCCAAACAACCGGGCCCGCAGCTCTCCCACGTCGGTGGGATCCCCGTGCGTCCCCTCTAACACATGTAACACCCCGGTAAAAGTATTCCGCTCTGTGGGGGGTCTCAACATCACTGAATCTCGGGCCTCTCCGTCTAATGCCATAATGGCTACCTCAGCTTCCAGGGCCGGGGTCATAGGATGCATTCTCAACAGCCCCCTCATCCTCTCAGTCCAGCTCCACAACAACATGTTGCTCCCATTAAACTTGGGCAAATTGTTTAACATGGCCCCCAATGAGAGAGAAGCTCTAGGCCCAGCCCCATCCTCCGTATCTTCTGGCTCCTTCTTTGGATCCTGCATCCTGCCGACTACGCCAAATGTAGAGACCGCAGGTAAAGAAGGATGCAGGGACAAATAGGAGCCAGAAAGCAAATAGCTTTTTTAACTTTCTTTTTAACTTCCAACCAAAAAGATAACAAACGTTTTCCACGCAGGGAACTTATATACAAGAACACAATCTCGCAGTAAATCCCAATTATTATATGGCCGCCCTGAACTACACCCGTAGAACGCGGCAGCGCCTCACTAGTGACTCCCTACTAAGATAAAGTCAACAACGGTCACTTATCAGTGCTGGTTCAGCGATGAAGTCCTGACGGTGAGGCTCCGACAACGCCGTAGTCCTGATGGCGGAGGAAGGAGGTGTCTTCTGGCGATGGGCCCAGGCGTAGAGTCGAGTCCAGAATGTCTTTTGCGGTGCTGCGTTCCCTCCTGCAGGCGGACTTTGATCCGAGGTAACAGCCTCCCAGTCCAGAGAAGAGTCTTTTTGAGGAGGATTAGGAGAATAATCAGTATCAGTCACAGCTGAGACGAAACCATGCGAGTCTGTAGCACTCTCTGGCAAGGTGTTCTCAGGGAGCGCGGTAATACTGTCCCTGAGCTGGTCAGCACTACCCCTCTGCCTGGGGGGTCGCTGACGACGAATGCGTCTCTTTTTGGGGGCTCCAGTAATTGCCCGCAGTGTCTGTTGCACGTTTTCCCCCTGCTTCCTGCAAGTCTCACTGCGGCCTGCACACTCACAGCAACTGCGCTGCAGTTTCCTCTCCTCAGAGATTTCCCGCGCTTCTCTGCCCCTGCTTTCACGCGTTTTGCTTTTTATCCTCTCCTCTCCCTGCGTCACTCTGCCTCCTGTCACATGAGCCCGGCTTCCCATGCACCCCTCAAATCCGTCCCCCGGAACCCCGACTCCCGGCAACAATGGTTCCACCCGTCTGCACAGCTCACCAGGTCCCTGTCCCCTACATATATATTAGGGATTATTCCTAACATTGAAAGTTTTACTTATATACCCTGCGTTCCATTTATTCTCTATGGTATGGGACTGCCAAATGGTATGCGCAAGACTCTGTGTATGTATGTAAACTTCTGATGTATGTAAACTTCTGAACACAATCGTATCTTGACAACAAGATGCAAAAATTATTTGAATATCTGAACGCGAAACAGTTTCATTGTTTTGTAAACCACACCAACACAAAAAATGGAAAATGTGCCTGGCTATGAAAGTTTCCAAGTTTTTCATTGCATATTTCCAAGACTCTATATGGCAAATGTGTACCGCTGTGGGCAAAAGCTTTGAAATTTTTATTTTTCACAAAGTTTGCTGCGTCAGTGTTTTTAGATCTTTTAGTTAGATGTTTCTATGGTTATAGAAGTACAATTATAAGCATTTCATAAGTTTTTAAACAAATACACAAAGTTTATGCAAAGACCAGGAGTGAATATGTAGCCTGTGCAGCTGGTGCTGCTGCACAAGAGCCCTGAGACGAGGTGGGAGGCTCTAGACATGGTCCCTGATCTGTGTATCTTATAATGTATGACCCTTAAAACTAGGCAATGTATTGCAGTGCAAGTTGTATGGGAGCTAAGCAGCGTTGGGCTGGAGCACCTTGGGCCCACCAGAGAAAATCATTCTTGGGGCCCACTATGTAGCAACATAGAAATAAATCCAAGACCACCAATTGTGCGATATAACACTCTAATATCAGGGCATAACGTAAGGTAGTATAAGTCTTAATGATATAGCAGGGTTGGCGCCCACATTTTGGTTCAAACTAAATGATAAATGTCCCCTGGTGTTTATAAACCACTAGGCCAATGTGTTATAGCACCAGTGTAGTGGAGGGGATTTTATGATATCTCATCTATACTCTGAGAAAATCCACGGCAGAAATTGACCAATGCAGATTTAACATATTCACCACCTATTTCACCCTTTGCAATACATCAAAATATCAGGTCAGTGGTAAATGTGCAACATTACATACACCATGTTCCAAATTATTATGCAAATGATATTTTTCCCGGATTTTCCTAAATGGTCGGTGCAAATGACAGTCAGTCTAATAAAAGTCATTACCCGATAGAGTATACATCAAATTTTATTGAAGAAACCTCCCAATGATAACAGTATAATCTCCAAAATGAATAAAAACTTAAAATGTACTGTTCCAAATTATTAGGCTCAGTAGAATTCTGAAACATTTGATATGTTTTAAAGAACTGAAAATGCTCATTTGTGGAATTTGCAGCATTAGGAGGTCACATTCACTGAACAAAAAAGCTATTTAACTCCAAAACATCCAAACAGGCCAAGTTACATGTTAACATAGGACCCTTCTTTGATATCACCTTCACAATTCTTGCATCCATTGAACTTATGAGTTTTTGGAGAGTTTCTGCTTGTATTTCTTTGCATGACATCAGAATAGCCTCCCAGAGCTGTGGTTTTGATGTGAACTGCCTCCCACCCTCATAGATCTTTTGCTTGATGATACTCCAAAGGTTCTCTATAGGGATGAGGTCAGGGGAAATGGTGGCCACACCATGAGTTTATCTCCTTTTATGCCCATAGCAGCCAATGACTCAGAGGTATTCTTTGCAGCATGAGATGGTGCATTGTCATGCATGAAGATGATTTTGTTCCTGAAGGCACGTTTCTGCTTTTTATACCATGGAAGAAAGTTGTCAGTCAGAAACTCTATACACTTTGCAGGTTATTTTCACATCTTCAGGAGTCTTAAAGGGCCCTACCAGCTGTTTCCCCATGATTCCGGCCCAAAACATGACTCCTCCACCTCCTTGCTGACGTCGCAGCCTTGTTGGGACATAGTGGTCTTCCACCAACCATCCACTACTCCATCCATCTGGACCGTCTAGAGTTGTTCGACACTCATCAGTAAACAAGACTGTTTGAAAATTAGTCTTCACGTATGTCTGGGCCCACTACAACCGTTTCTGCTTGTGAACACTGTTTAGGGGTGGGCGAATAGTAGGTTTATGCACCACAGCAAGCCTTTGAAGGATCCTACACCTTCAGGTTCGAGGGACTCCAGAAGCACCAGCAGCTTCAAATAACTGTTTGCTGCTTGGTAATGGTATTTTGGCAGCTGCTCTCTTAATCCAATGGATTTGTCTGGCAGAAACCTTCCTCAGTATGCCTTTATCTGCATGAACTCTGTCTGTGCTCTGTTTCAGTCACAAATCTCTTCACAGTATGATGATCACTCTTAAGTTTTTGTGAAATATCTAATGTTTTCATACCTTGTCCAAGACATTGCACTATTTAACGCTTTTCAGCAGCAGAGAGATCCTTTTTATTTCCCGTATTGCTTGAAAACTGTGGCCTGCTTAATAATGTGGAACATCATTTTTAATTAGTTTTCCTTTAATTAGAATCACCTGGAAAACTAATTATCACGTGTTTAAGATTGATTTCAGTGATCCATTGAGCCCTGAGACACCATACCATCCACGAGTTTATTTGAAAACAAAACAATTAAATATTTATGACACTTAAATCCAATTTGCATAATATTTTGGAACATGGTGTGGTAATAAATGCAGCAATATATGCACAACATCTGTACAATATCTGTGTGGATATTTCCGCTGTTAATTTGCTGTTTGATTTCTGCAGCAAATACATTATGTGAAGCCCCCTCTTCTAGTGGTGGGGGTCCTAGATCACTTATATATGACATTGGAGTAATAGTGAAAGAGCTTTCCCTCACATCTCCCCATACACTTTTTTATAGAAATCTCTCTGCCACCTATAAGGCCATAATGTTTTATGAAGAGGCTCATTTTGTTAGTAGTAGGGGAAGAAAATTTTTAGTCAGGGGTGATACAGGGGGAGGGGACACAGTCAGTCAGGGGTGATATAAAGAGAGATGATGCAGTCAGTCAGGGTCATGGGCCATGTCCTGTCTTCCTCCCTGGGCTTTCTGAGCGTGGTCCTTGTTCATGCTATTGCGATACATTTGGTAATATATCCTCTTTTCCTTTTCTAACTTCCTATTAGGGATTACTCCTTGGTATAAGCGCTGGAGGTGTTGCTTCACCGGTCACTAGGCTGGTGGTTTATGCTGGTTGCCTTGGATAAGGCACCTAATGAAGCAGTCTTTTTAGGAGTACATTAATTGAACCTAAGCATCTACAGTTCTCAATAGGATATGAATATGGTGCGCCCCATGAGCCATTAAGTTAGGGGTACGCTGTATATTTATGCATGAATATATGTATCATTATATACTGGGTCATGTGCAGATATGTGATGTTTTCACCCAGGGTGGGGACATCTGTATGGTTTTAATTATGTTTTAATGTTGTTGTGTACTAATAAAGTGAATATATTTGTATCATAATATTTGCTGTGGTGTGCATATTGTCCAGTACTGCTTTTTCTTCTTCAGTTTATACCTAATTTGTTACTGGTTGCACCCTGGTTTCTATATATATACATATGGCGGTGCGCCGGGCTTTTCCATATTTAAGAATAAAAGGGAGGTGACGTAGTCAGTCAGGGGTGATACAGAGGGAGGTGATGCAGTTAGTCAGGGGTGATACAGAGGGAGGTGAAGCAGTCAGTCAGGGGTTTATCACCCCTAGATAGAGGGAGGTGACACAGTCAGGGGTGATACAGGGGGAGTTGGCACAGTCAGCGTGATAAAGGGGGAGGTGGCGCAGTCAATGATACAGGGTGAGGTGGTGCAGTCAGTCAGGGGTGATACAGGGGGAGAGGGGCTCAGTCAGGGTGATACAGGGGGAGGGACCTCAGTCAGGGTGATACTGTGGGAGGAAGCGCAGTCAGGATGATACTGTGGGAGTGATCGCAGTCAGGGTCATACAGGGGGAGCTGGTGCAGTCAGGGTGATACAGGGGGAGCTGGCGCAGTCAGGGTGATACAGGGAGAGCAGGTGCAGTCAGAGTGATACAGGGCGAGGTGGCACAGTTGGTGATACAGGGGAGGTGGCGCAGCCAGGTGTGATGCAGGGGGAGGTGGTGCAGTCAGGGTGATACAGGGGGAGGTGGTGCAGTCGGTGATACAGGAGGAGGTGGTACAGCCAGGGGTGATATAGGGGGAGGTGGCACAGACAGGGTGATACAGGGAGAGGTGGTGCAGACTGCGACTCAGGATTTGTAAGTAACACAGCGCTCTTGTGTCCTGATGACTTTTTATGCCACCGCTCTGCCCAGTAAGACAACAGGAGAGTGGTCAGTATGCACAGTGCTGGCACACGTGACTTATGTTCACTGTGCAGACTGTGGCAAACACTGCCCGCTGCTAAAGTGAAATTAATATTCACCCTTCTCCACGCCAATGGGGGCATGGGGAGCAGTGAATATTCATTTTCCTTAAGCAGCGGGGACAGGGGCTTTTGCTTCTTGTTACCCGCTGCTGCTCCGCTAGCACTGGGACCCCATAGCAGCTTCTGACTGGCTGGGGCCCTTGGAGCAGTGGGGGCCCTAGGCAGCTGGTGGCCAGTATGCCAGCAGGTGTTAGTGCCTGGGCTCTCCGGTTCTCCGGTGGGTCAGTCCGACCCTGGAGCTAAGCTTTGCATTATTGGTGTGTGGGGCTTAGCTTAACTGTGAGAAGAAACTTTTGAACTTCTGAATTTGAGCCTCTTGTTGACAAGCATTGGAAATTGTAAGTATTCCTATCAGTGTGACTGACTTCTTTATGATGTAGTTTATGTTTTGATAATTGGGCACTGCTCTGTGTTTGTGCTTGTCTGATGTATATCTGTATTTAATGTGTGTCCTGCACTTTGATGATTTGTGCGCTGAGTTTGTGTAAGGTGTCTGATACGTGCACTATGCTTGTGTGATGTGTCTGATATGTGCACTGTCTGATATGGGCATGATATGTGCACTGTGCGTGTGCGCTGTGTCTGACATGTGCGCTGTGCTTGTATAGTGTGTCTGATATGTGCGCTCTGTCTGTGTGATGTGTTATGATCCGGTGACCCTGGAGCCTCATGAGACTATCTCTGGAGTAGGTGGAACCTGTACTGACCGCAATACTAATTCTGACACCGCAACTAGAAGTAGCCGTGGGATGCACCTAACCAGGCCTAGACACCTCAACACAGCCGGAGGACTAAATACCCCTAAAGATGGAAATGGGAAATCCTAATTTTGCCTCAGATCAGAGCCCCAAAGGATAGGCAGCCCCCACAAATATTGACTGTGAATTTAAGAGGAAATACGTACACAGGCAGAAAAGACAGAGTTTAGCAAAAGAGGCCCTTCTAGCTAGATAGAAAGGATAGGACAGAGTTCTAAGCGGTCAGTATTAAAACACTAGAAAAATCCACAGCAGAATACACTATACACTACATCTAACTAAAGACATAGGATGTATATCTGCATCTCCAGAGAAACCAGCATGACAGAAAAATCCAAACAAGTCAAGCTGGACAAAAACACAATAGATTGCACTGCACATAAAAGCACACTGCATGCGTGCTACAGAGAACCAAAACAGGGCACTTATCTTAGCTGAAATGACAGCAGGGCAAGTGGAGCCAGACAGAGATGCAATCCCTCCAAGATACAATGGACAACTGGCAGGGATTGATGGATCCTACAAACCTAAATACCTAATAGAGCTGCAATAAGCAGAAACACCTGTCCAGCTTATAATCCAGAGACCACTGCACTACCACTAACAACCACCGGAAGGAGCCCAAGAGCAGAATTCACAACAGTACCCCTCCCTTGAAGAGGGGTCATCGAACCCTCACCAGAGCCCCCAGGCCGATCAGGACGAGCCAGATGAAAGGCCCGAACCAAATCAGCAGCATGGACATCAGAGGCAAAAACCCAAGAATTATCCTCCTGGCCGTAACCCTTCCATTTGACAAGGTACTGAAGCTTCCATCTCGAAAAAGGAGAATCCAAAATCTTCTCAACCACATACTCCAACTCCCCACCAACCAACACAGGAGCCAGAGGATCAACAGAGGGAAGAACGGGCACCACATATTTCCGCAACAAAGATCTATGGAAAACATTATGGATAGCAAAAGATGCCGGAAGGGCCAAACGAAAAGACACCGGATTGATAATCTCAGAAATCCTATAAGGACCAATAAACCGAGGCTTAAACTTAGGGGAAGAAACCTTCATAGGAACATGACGGGAAGACAACCAGACCAAATCCCCGACCCGAAGCCGGGAACCAACACACCGACGACGATTAGCAAAACGTTGCGCCTCCTCCTGAGACAACACCAAATTGTCCACCACATGAGCCCAAATCTGCTGCAACCTGTCAACCACAGAATCCACACCAGGACAATCAGAAGGCTCAACCTGCCCCGAAGAAAAACGAGGATGAAAACCAAAATTACAAAAAAAAGGCGAAACCAAGGTGGCCGAACTAGCCCGATTATTAAGGGCAAACTCGGCCAATGGCAAGAAAGCCACCCAATCATCCTGATCAGCAGACACGAAGCATCTCAAATAAGTTTCCAAAGTCTGATTGGCTCGCTCAGTTTGGCCATTTGTCTGAGGATGAAATGCAGAAGAAAAAGACAAATCAATACCCAGCCTAGCACAAAAGGCTCGCCAAAACCTAGAAACAAACTGGGAACCTCTGTCGGACACAATATTCTCCGGAATACCATGCAAACGAACCACATGCTGAAAAAACAATGGAACCAAATCAGAAGAGGAAGGCAACTTAGGCAAAGGCACCAAATGAACCATCTTAGAAAACCGTTCACAAACCACCCAGATAACCGACATCCTCTGGGAAACAGGAAGGTCCGAAATAAAATCCATAGAAATATGCGTCCAAGGCCTCTCAGGGACCGGCAAAGGTAAAAGCAACCCACTAGCGTGGGAACAACAAGGCTTAGCCCGCGCACAAGTCCCACAGGACTGCACAAAAGAACGCACATCCCGCGACAAAGAGGGCCACCAAAAAGACCTACCAACCAAATCTCTGGTACCAAAAATACCATGATGACCAGCCAACACCGAACAATGAACCTCCGAAATCACCCTACTAGTCCATTTATCAGGAACGAACAGTTTCCCCACTGGACAGCGGTCAGGTTTGTCAGCCTGAAATTCCTGAAGATCTCGTCGCAGATCAGGGGAGATGGCAGAAAGGACCACCCCTTCCTTTAGAATGCCGACTGGTTCCAGGACCTCTGGAGAATCAGGCAAAAAGCTCCTAGAGAGGGCATCAGCCTTAATGTTCTTAGAACCCGGAAGATACGAGACCACGAAATCAAAATGGGAGAAAAACAAAGACCATCGAGCCTGTCTAGGATTCAGCCGCTTGGCAGACTCGAGGTAAATCAGATTTTTATGATCGGTCAAGACCACAATACGATGCTTGGCTCCCTCAAGCCAATGTCGCCATTCCTCGAACGCCCACTTCATAGCCAACAATTCCTGATTGCCGACATCATAATTACGTTCAGCAGGCGAAAACTTTCGGGAAAAGAAGGCACATGGTTTCATCAAGGAACCATCAGAATTCCTCTGAGATAAAACGGCCCCTGCCTCAATCTCAGAAGCGTCAACCTCAACCTGAAATGGAAGAGAAACATCTGGCTGACGCAACACCGGGGCAGAAGTAAATCGGCGTTTAAGCTCCTGAAAGGCAGAGACAGCCGCAGAGGACCAATTTGTAACATCGGCGCCCTTCTTCATCAAATCGGTCAGGGGTTTAACCACACTGGAGAAGTTAGCAATGAAACGGCGATACAAATTAGCAAAGCCCAAAAATTTCTGAAGGCTCTTCACGGATGTGGGCTGAATCCAATCATGAATGGCCTGAACCTTAACTGGATCCATCTCTATAGATGAGGGAGAAAAAATAAAGCCCCAAAAAGAAACCTTCTGCACTCCAAAAAGACACTTAGACCCCTTCACAAATAAAGCATTGTCACGAAGGATCTGAAAAACCATCCTGACCTGTTTCACATGAGTCTCCCAATCATCGGAAAAAATCAAAATGTCATCCAAATATACAATCATGAATTTATCAAGATAATTCCGGAAGATATCATGCATGAAGGACTGAAAAACAGATGGAGCATTAGAGAGCCCGAAGGGCATCACAAGGTATTCAAAATGGCCCTCGGGCATATTAAACGCAGTTTTCCATTCGTCACCCTGCTTAATACGAATGAGATTATATGCCCCTCGAAGGTCAATCTTAGTAAACCAACTAGCCCCCTTAATCCTAGCAAACAAATCGGAAAGCAACGGCAAAGGGTATTGAAATTTGACCGTGATCTTATTCAAGAGGCGATAATCAATACAAGGTCTCAAGGAGCCATCCTTCTTGGCAACAAAAAAAAAAACCGCTCCTAATGGTGAAGAAGATGGCCGAATATGCCCTTTCTCTAAAGACTCCTTAATATAACTCCGCATGGCGGTATGTTCAGGCACAGACAGGTTGAAAAGTCGGCCCTTAGGAAACTTACAACCTGGAATCAAGTCAATAGCACAATCACAGTCCCTATGCGGTGGAAGGGAACTGGACTTGGGCTAATTGAACACATCCTGAAAATCAGACAAGAACTCTGGAATTTCAGAAGGGGAGGAAGAGGAGATTGACATCAAAGGAACGTCACCATGGACTCCCTGACAACCCCAACTAGTTACAGACATAGATTTCCAATCCAACACCGGATTATGTACCTGCAACCATGGAAAACCCAGCACAATAGCATCATGCAAATTATGCAACACCAAAAAGCGACAATCCTCCCAATGGGCTGGCACCATGCACATGGTCACCTGTGTCCAAAACTGGGGTTTATTTTTAGCCAAAGGTGTAGCATCAATGCCCCTTAAAGGAATAGGGTTCTCCAAAGACTGCAAGGGGAAACCACAACGTCTAGCGAATTCAAAGTCCATTAAATTCAAAGCGGCGCCAGAATCTACAAACGCCATGACAGAAAATGATGACAATGAGCAGATCAATGTCACAGATAACAGAAATTTAGGTTGTACGGTACCAATGGTAACTGAACTAGCGATTCTCTTAGTACGCTTAGGGCAGACCGAAATGACATGAGAAGCATCGCCACAGTAAAAACACAACCCATTCTGACGTCTGAATCCCCGTCGTTCAGCTCCAGACAGAATCCTATCGCACTGCATAGGCTCAGGTATCTGCATCAGGCTCTGAGGACAATGCCACAGCGCGCACAGCTCTGCGCTCATGCAGGCGCTGATCAATCTGAATTGCCAGAGACATAGAATCGCTCAGACCAATAGGCGTGGGAAACCCCACCATAACATCTTTAACAGATTCAGAAAGACCCTTTCTGAAAATGGCCGCCAAAGCATCCTCATTCCATTTGGTCAGCACAGACCATTTTCTAAATTTCTGACAATACAATTCTGCCGCTTCTTGACCCTGAAACAGGGTCAACAAGGTCTTCTCAGCATGATCCACAGAATTTGGTTCATCATATAATAACCCTAGAGCCTGAAAGAAGGCTTCTACATTAAGCAAGGCAGGATTCCCAGATTCCAGGGAAAATGCCCAATCCTGAGGATCGCCACGCAGCAGGGAGATGACAATTTTAACCTGCTGAATGGGATCACCAGAAGAACGTGGTTTCAGAGCAAAAAACAGTTTACAGTTATTTTTAAAACTCAAAAATTTAGACCTGTCCCCAAAAAATAACTCAGGAGTAGGAATCCTAGGCTCTAAAACTGGAGTCTGAATAATATAATCGGAAATACCCTGTAACCTAGCAGCTAGTTGGTCTACACGAGAAGCTAATCCCTGAACATCCATGCCAGCACACAGCTCCTCAGTCACCCAGAGGAAAAGAGGGAAGGAAAGACAAAACAGACTACAGAAAAAAAAATGGCTCAGGACTTTTCTTCCCTTCTTCTGAGATGCATTTAACTCATTGTTGGCCAGTTGTACTGTTATGATCCGGTGACCCTGGAGCCGCATGAGACTATCTCTGGAGTAAGTGGTACCTGTACTGACCGCAATACTAATTCTGACACCGCAACTAGAAGTAGCCGTGGGATGTACCTAACCAGGCCTGGACACCTCGACACAGCCGGAGGACTAAATACCCCTAAAGATGGAAATGGGAAATCCTAATTTTGCCTCAGAGCAGAGCCCCAAAGGATAGGCAGCCCCAAACAAATATTGACTGTGAATTTAAGAGGAAATACGTACACAGGCAGAAAAGACAGAGTTTAGCAAAAGAGGCCCTTCTAGCTAGATAGAAAGGATAGGACAGAGTTCTAAGCGGTCAGTATTAAAACACTAGAAAAATCCACAGCAGAATACACTATACACTACATCTAACTAAAGACATAGGGTGTATATCTGCATCTTCAGAGAAACCAGCATGACAGAAAAATCCAAACAAGTCAAGCTGGACAAAAACACAATAGATTGCACTGCACATAAAAGCACACTGCATGCGTGCTACAGAGAACCAAAACAGGGCACTTATCTTAGCTGAAATGACAGCAGGGCAAGTGGAGCCAGACAGAGATGCAATCCCTCCAAGATACAATGGACAACTAGCAGGGATTGATGGATCCTTCAAACCAAAATACCTAATAGAGCTGCAATAAGCAGAAACACCTGTCCAGCTTATAATCCAGAGACCACTGCACTACCACTAACAACCACCGGAGGGAGCCCAAGAGCAGAATTCACAACAGATATGTGCACTGTGCGTGTGCGCTGTGTCTGATATGTGCGCTGTGCTTGTATAGTGTGTCTGATATGTGCGCTCTGTCTGTGTGATGTGTCTGATAAGCGCACTGTGCTTCTGTGATGTGTGATGCACTTGCATTACATGACTGATGTGTCTGTTGTGCTTGTGTTACGTGTACACTGTATGTTGTCTCCACCATTTTTACGTTGCAAAGATAACCTACAGGATTAGCAGCAAAAAAGGGTTCTGTCTGTCATGGATTGGTTTGGGGATTTGATCTGTTGATCGGTTTCTTCATGGTCAGTTCTTATGTCTGTTGAGCTATTCCTTTTTTCCTTCCCTGTCCAAATGCTGATTTTTACTATCGTCTTTATTCTCCCTTCCTGGTTTGCTGTTTTCCGTTTTCCAATTTTGGTTTTCCCTATCACGTTCTGGTGGGGCTTTATATATTATCCCTTCACTGCAGTTCCTTACTGGCTATACTTCAGGGTTGGTTTATGCTAAGGAGCTCCAGCTAGTGATGAGCGAGTATACTCGTTGCTCGGGTTTTCCTGAGCATGCTCAGGTGGTCTCCGAGTATTTGTTAGTGCTCGGAGATTTAGTTTTCATCGCTGCAGCTGAATGATTTACAGTTGTACTAGCCAGCCTGCGTACATGTGGAGGTTGCCTGGTTGCTAGGGAATACCCACATAAATTCAAGCTGGCTAACAGATGTAAATCATTCAGCTGCGGAGATGAAAACTAAATCTCCGAGCACTAACAAATACTCGGAGACCACCCGAGCGTGCTCGGGAAAACCTGAGCACCGAGCATATCCGCTCATCACTAGTTCCAGCCCGTTAGCAAAGAGATTTACTCTGCTAGACTTATATTGCTTGTATTCTTACTGTGTGCCTGTTTGTCTACCTTCCCAGCACCTTATTCTTTTACCACTGTTAGGTTTCTGGGAGGTTTCTAGTTTCATTTAATTGTTGATTCTCCTTAGAATTCCCTCTCTCCCCTTTTATGAATGAGCTTTAAGTTTCTCACCTGGGGTCTTCGTGTCCACCTTCACCTCTTCCTCTCACTTTGTTGGCAGTATTTTGCAGCCTCCCCTCAGGATTCTACAGGAGGCACGAGAAATTTCTCAATGGCCTTCTAGGGAGTCAGGTCCGAGATGGTGTTTTTAGTTGTGCAACTAGGGATTGACTAGTCTGTACAGGGACCAGTCACGTGTACGTGGGGCTTCTCTCTATAGTAAGCCTTCTTTATTCCCTTTTCCCAAGTTTGTGTGTGGTATAAGCATAACAGTGACAAAGCACTGCTCGATGCCTGCAATGAGAAATATTTTAGTGCTGCATAGGTTGGAGCAATGTAAGCCAGTTAAACGAGCTATATCATGCAGCAGAAAAACTGTAACTTGCAGTATTCTGAGATCCACCATTGGTCAGTGATAAGTCCTACATAGTCTTTAAGACGCGATGGAATTAATCAGTAAAGACAAAGCACTGACAGGGATTCAATATGTGATGGAGAATGAATAGCAACTCCCAAACGTTCCTCAGTACCCTGGGTCTGTTGAAGTCTTATGCTGCTTCCCATTTATTTTTCAAGGGTGACAGTGCAGAGTCCTACCCCCACTGCTTCATATTATTTTACTAGATGGTGGCCCGATTCTAACACATCGGGTATTCTAGAATATGTATGTAGTTTATTTATGAAGTTTTCAGCTGGCCGAGCGAGACCAATTAGCGAAGTGTGGTTCAAATTCCACGCCAATTCGCGGGCGGACTGCGCCTGTCGCTGATTGGTCATGCTCGGCCACGAACAATCAGTGAAGCCAGGGCCGGCTCCAGGTTTTTGAGGGCCCCGGGCGAAAGAGTCTCAGTGGTCCCCCCTCTTTAACACATACCACGATTCATGATGCACAGATACAGCAGAGAAATATACCACAGCCCACGTAGTATATAACACAGCCCATGTAGTATATAACACAGCCACGTACTATATTGCCCAGCCACATAGTATATAGCACAGCCCACGTAGTATATAGCACAGACACATAGTATATTGCCCAGCCACGAAGTATATTGCCCAGCCATGTAGTATATTGCACAGCCACGCAGTATATTGCTCAGCCACGTAGTGTATTGCCCAGCCACGTAGTATATTGCTCAGCCATGTAGTATATTGCTCAGCCACGTAGTATATTGCCCAGCCACATAGTATATTGCTCAGCCACGTAGTATATTGCTCAGCCATGTAGTATATTGCTCAGCCACGTAGTATATTGCTCAGCCACGTAGTATATTGCCCAGCCATGTAGTATATTGCCCAGCCATGTAGTATATAGCACAGACACGTAGTATATAGCACGGCCACGTAGTATATAGCACAGAGACATAGTATATAACACAGAGACATGGTATATAACACAGGCCACGTAGTATATAGCACAGGCCACGTAGTATAGAGCACAGCGATGTAGTATATTGCCCAGCCACATAATATATACCACAGCCACATAGTATATAGCACAGCCCACATAGTATATAGCACAGCCCACATAGTATATAGCACAGAGATGTAGTATATAACACAGCCCATGCAGTATATAGCACAACCCACGTAGTGTATAGCAATGTGGGCACGATATCCATGTTAAAAAAAGAAGTAAAATAAAAAATAGTTATATACTCACCCTCCGTCGGCACACCGGATCCAGCCAAAGCATTTACCGATGCTCCTCGCGACGCTCCGGTCCCAAGAGTGCATTGCGGTCTTGCGAGATGATGACGTAGCGGTCTCGCGAAACCGCTACATCATCTGCTCGCGAGACGGCAATGCATGGACCGGTCACCGGAGTGTCGCGTGGAGCGGGAAAGGCCTCGGCTAGATCCAGGGGGCCGACAGAGGGTGAGTATATAATGATTTTTTATTTTTTTTATTATTTTTAACATTAGATCTTTTTACTATTGATGCTGCATAGGCAGCATCAATAGTAAAAAGTTGGTTACACGGGGTTAATAGCAGCATTAACAGAGTGCATTACACCACGGCATAATGCAGTCCGATAACGCTGCCATTAACCCTGTGTGAGCGCTGACTGGAGGGGAGTATGGAGCGGGCAATGACTGCGGGGAGTAAGGAGCGGCCATTTTGTTGTCGGACTGTGCCCGTCGCTGAATGGTCGTGGCTGTTTTGCTGCGACCAATCAGCGACTTGGGATTTCCGTGACAGACAGACAGAAAGAAAGACAGACAGAAGGACAGACAGAAAGATGGAAGTGACCCTTAGACAATTATATAGTAGATAAATAATGGGTTGTCCGCCATTTGTGACAATTTTTTATACCTAAGTTCATTTACTCTAAAAGTCAGTTTTCCAATTGGATTTCATTAAAAATGTTGCACAATTTGGCTTTTACAGACAGGCTTTTGTTCCCCAGCACATTCAACTTTAATGTGGTCTGCAGCCATAAATCATCTGAGAGTAGTTTAGAAAAAGGCAGAAAAAAAGCAGTCATGCAGGGCCGGCTCCAGGTCTTTGAGGGCCCCGGGCGAAAGAGTCTCAGTGGGCCCCCCCTTTAACACATACCACGATTCATGATCGCATATAACACAGCCATGTAATATATAACACAGCCCACATAGTATATAGCACAGCAAAGTAGCATACAACACAGCCATGTAGTATATAGCACAGCCACGTAGCATATAGCACAGCCATGTAGAATATAGCACAGCCCACGTAGCATATAACACAGCCCACGTAGTATATAGAACATATAGAACAGCCATGTAGCACAGCCCACGTAACATATAACAGCCCACGTAGTATATAACACGGCCCACGTAGTATATAGCACAGCCATGTAGTATATAGAACAGCCATGTAGTATATAGAACAACCATGTAGTATATAACACAGCCCTTCTCCCCCAAGAATGGCCCCATTGTCCAGTACTCGCTGTCACTGTTATAGCTACAAAAAAAAAAACACTCCTCGCCTCTCACTGTTCCCGCACCGCGCTGCTCCCTCCCTGCTCTGGTCTCGGCGGCTGCCGCTGCACTGCCTGACACACAGTGAGTGTGCGATGACATCATCGCGCACCCGCAGTGGCAGTGTCAGAGGCAGAGTGGGGAATGATGGGAGAGGGAGCGTCAGGTGATGCTCTCTCCTCCATCATTTGCTTTGAACTTTACCGGCAGACACCGGTTAAGTTCAAAGGGGCGTTGGCGCTTGCGACAGGCGGGGCCCCCTGCCTCACAGGGGCCCCATAGCAGCTGCGTGATGTGCTGCTAGCTGAGGGCCCCAAGGGGAGCGGGGGCCCTAGGCACTGGCAGCTGCCTGCCCCTAACGCCGGCCCTGAATGGGCCCCCCTGTCTTGCCAGGGCCCCGGCACTTGCCCGGGTATGCCGGGTGCTGACGCTGGCCCTGCAGTCATGTACTCCTTGTCAGAGTATTAGAACAAACTCACTGACGGGAATGTACTTAACTTATTCATGTGTATAGCATGTCATAGTTGATCTACATAATCTACATCAAATATTAGGAACACCAAGGCAACAAAGATATTGACATCTCCGAATTTGGGCAGACATTGTTGCAACACAATGCTGTGCTCCTGTGCAGGATTGGGCACCTGTTCAGGATTGGCATCAGTAAGGTTGTGGTAGTGTTGTTTTTCATTGCTACCTCATCAGGTCAGAGAAAGTAATTGAATCAAGAATCAAACCCTGATTCTGCATTTGGTGTGGTCTGATCATCATGGTAGTCACAGAAAGCAACATACAAAGTAGAGAAAACAGACAATGTGTAGCTGCCATCAAGGCCCTGCATTCATAAATAGAGATGAGCGAACTTGTTCAGAAAACGTTTGGCAATCTCAAATTTGGCACGAACTTAGTGCATTTGGATTTGTGTTTGGATTCCCGAGCATTTTTCCTAAAAATCTGCAAAAGTCTCCCAAAATTCGGTAAATGATCAAGTTCACTAACAGTTCTTTCAGATGTCAGTGTTTCCATTAGCAGTTAGCAGCATGGGCAGCAAAATGTCCCACACAGATACCCACTTATGACACACAGATGACATCCATGTGTCATCAGTGCGACATGTACCGGTACCTGGGAATCAGCGGTACGGTTTGGGCTGTTCCCCAGCGCCAGGTGCTGAAGTTAAGACAGCTCACATCACTGTCCCCTGCTAGTGCTGCGCACAACACTAGCAAGGGACAATGTTGAGAGTTGTATTCAACTGTTAACAGCGAGAGCTGGCAGCAGCTGATGGTAGTATTCATCAGCCGCCGGCTGCGCTATGAATAAATAAATAAATGATATGAAGTTCCCCTGTATTTTTGATAACCAGCAAGGCAAAACTAATAGCTGCAGGCTGCAAACCTGTAAGCATCAGCAAGGCTTGTTATCCAGAATAGAGGGGTCCCCACGTAGTATTTATAAAGTATTTAAGTAAATAATTTATAAAAATGGCATTGGGCTCCCTCTCATTTTTGACAACCACCAAGCTAAAGCAGACAGCTGGGGGCTGGTAATCCCAGGCTGGTAAGGGGTCATGGATATTGCTCCCTCCCAGCCTAAAAATAGCAGCCCACAGCTGACCCAGAAGATGTGCCAAATCTGGCGCTTTGCCCAGCTCTTTCTATTTGCCCTGTGACGGTGGCAAGTAGGATTCGTATTTGTGGGGTTGATGTCACCTTTGTATTGTCTGATGACATCAAGCCCATGGGTTAGTAATGGAGAGGCATCTACAGTATAAGACACCTATGCATTTCTAACCCTTTAGTTATATTGTAAATAAACAGACAGCCACAATAAAGTCCTTTAATTGAAAGAATAACAGAGACTTCTTTAATGAATATAAATTAACCCATACTCACATCATCACCCAGTCCACAGAAGCCATGGTCTCCTGTAATAAAACAAAAAAAACACAAACTATGTCTCTCACCTGCTCGTCGTGCTACTGCTGCTCAGTATCTCGTGGTGAACTCCTATGACCTGACTGGTGGCACTGCAAGCGTGAAAAAGATCTCATGCCAACGGTGCCATCAGAAAGGTCCTGGGAGGGCACAGCCAATGAACTCAGTTCAACTTACTGATGTCAGGGCGAGCGACTTGGGAAAAGTAATGGCACTCACTCTGACATCAGTTTATGTTTATTTATTATTTTAATTCTGTTACAGGAGACATTGACTTCTGTGGACTGGGTGATGATGTGAGTATGCTTTAATTTAGATCCATTAAAGGAGTCTGTGTCATTCTTTCAAATAAAGGAGTTTATTCTGGCTGCGTGTTATATTTATACAGTATGACAACGGAGTTAGTAACAGAGAGGTGTCTTATATATGCCTCTCCATTACTAACCTCTGGGTTTGAGGTCACCTGACAATTCAGAGGTGACATCAGCCCTTCCAACTATATCCCACTTGTCACTGCACCAGTGCAAATGGAAAAAGCAAGGCTAAGTGCCAGATTTGGTGCATGTTATAGATGCGCAATTTCTGAGGCACCTGTGAGCTGATATTTTTAGTCTGGGAGGGGCCCCTTCCTAGGCTATTAATTTCACAGCTGTCTGCCTAGACTTTGCTGGTTATTAAATATAGGGGGACACCCATTTGTGACCAGCCAAGCTAAAGCAGAAAGCTGGGGATGTTGTTCACAGACTTGTTAAGGAGCTAGAGATATCAAACCCCCGAGCCTTAAAATAGAATCCGGCAGCCACCACAGAAAAGGCCCATCTATTAGATGTGCCAATTCTGGTGCTTTGCCTGGCTCTTCCCACTTGACCTGTGGTGGTGGCAAGTGAGGTTCATATTTGTGGGGTTGGTGTCACCTTTGTATTTTCCAGTGACATCAAGCCCATGGCTTAGTGATGGAGAGGCATCTGTAAGACATCTATCCGTTGGCTATCCTCTAGTTATATTTTAAGTAAACACACAGCCAGAATAAAGTCCTTTAATTGAAAGAATGGCACATTTAATGAATCTAAATTAAACCATACTCACATCATCACCCATTCCACTGAAGCCATGGTAAAGTGTAATAAAATAAAAATGAAAAACAACCATATCTCTCACCTGTTTGTCGTTCTGTCCCATGCCATAATCCGTGTCTGGGGATAAACAGTTTTCAACCTGGACTGTGCCAAGATACGACCGTCTAGGCTGAGAACCACTGAAAAATGAGCTGCTGTTAGTGCTGCCTCAGTGACTAGCGGTCATGTCATTGAGTTACCGCAAGCATTGAGGCTGCGTTCCTGGCCATGACCCTGAATTGCAGTGACCTCCTTGAGCCCAGCGCTGCACTTTGAGACTTTTTCTCACTGTGCTAGATGTCAGTGAGTTGAACTGAGTTAATTGGCTTTGAACTCTCAGGACCTTTCTGATAGCACCATGGCTTCTGTGGACTGGGCGATGTTGTGAGTATGAGTTAATTTAGATTCATTAAAGGTTCTTGTGTAATTCTTTCAATTAAAGGACTTTATTGTGGCTGTGTGCTTATTTACAATATAACTATAGGATTAGTAATAGAGAGGTGTCTTATAGTGCTCTGAAACAAGTCTTTCTAGGACCTCGGGTTACCCATGATGCTGCACTCCAACTCTTAGCATTAGCCCAGGGCTCTTCCACGGCCATCCAATTTGCCATCCAATTTCGGACTTTAGTTTCTGAATTGGAGTAGTCAGATAAGTTCCTGATTCCCATTTTTTTGGAGGGGCCTTGCTGACCGAGTAAACGATGCTTTGGCCACTAGGGAGATCCCAACTACACTGGAGGACTTAATATCTGTGTCCACTCGTATTGATCTTCGGCACACTGAACGAAGATTAGAGCGAGCCCAGTGTAGACAAGGTTTCAATTAGCTCCAAGCTTTACCAATCCTGTGGAATCTCTGACTCAATCAAGCAGTGTGGTGGAGCCCATGGAGGTCTCTTGGCCGGAATCTAAATCCCATCCATTATGTTCCCAACCGACCTGCTTTGTTTGTAGTCAGACTGGTCATTATGCCAATTAGTGCCCCAGGTGTCAGGGAAATGACCGCGTCTAGTTGCTTTCAGAGGAACCTCACTAGGCACAGCAGATGTGTCCTCCAAATTAACCTTCAAGGTGACCTTATCAAATGGGTCAACTTCTCACACTACCAAGGCTTGCATGGATTCCGGGGTTGAGGGCAATTTTCTGTCTTCCACCTTTGCCCAACGGCACGCAATTCCCTTAGTGATGCTCCCTAAGCCAGTCACAATCTGAGTGGTTAATGGGTCCGTTCTCCCTACCCAAATCACTCACCAAATGATACCTCTTACCCTAATGATGTCTCCAAAATTTCAGGAGATAATTTCCTTCTTAGTCATCTCTGGGGGCATGGATGACATAATTCTGGGTATACCTTGGTTGCGCTGCCATTCCCTTCGTATCGATTGGCCTACTGGGAGCATACAGGTTTGGAGTAGTTCATGTGAGGGACAATGCCTGAGGTTTCAAATTCAGATTGGATCATCTGAGGTCACTACGGACCTAACTTTCCTACCAAAGCACTACTGGCAATATGATGACGTGTTCTCCAAAAAGGCTGCGGAGACTCTTTCTCCTCATTGCCCCTATAATTGCCCCATAGACCTCATTCCAGGGGCAGAGCCTCCTCGAGGGTGTGTCTACCCTTTGTCGATCCTCGAGACTGAGGCTATGTCAGAATACATCATGGAGGGTGGTGGTATCAGGAAGTGGGTGTCTCCTGCGGGGGCTGGTTTCTTCTTTGTCCAAAAGAAGAATGGGAAATTATGCCCCTGTATTGAGTATAGGGGTTTGAACACCATCACTATAAAAAAATAATATTGTTTGCCCTTAATCTCTGAGCTCTTTGATAGACTGCAGGGTGCTAGGATATTTACCAAGTTAGAAGTGTGTGGGGCCTATAAACTAATTCATATACAAGAAGGGGACGAATAGAAAACCACCTTTAATACCCGGGAAGGTCATTATGAGTAATGCCATTCAGTCTTTCAGGATTTCGTGAATGACATCTTTCGGTAGTTGTTATCCACATCTGTGGTGGTATATCTGGATGACATTCTCATTTATTCTCCGGATATCGCCACTCACCGTTAAAATGTATGCAGGGTCTTTGAGCTCTTACGCGCTAATTGTCTTTGTGTTAAACTGGAGAAGTGCATGCTTGAGCAGGAGTCTCCACTATTCCTTGGCTATATTATTTCCGCCAAGGGTTTGGCTATGGACCCTTTCAAGTTGGAGTCGGTGTTGAACTGGCAAGAGCCTCATTCCCTTAAAGCGGTGCAGCGCTTTATGGGATTCATTAATTACTATTGCCAGTTTATTCCCCACTTTTCCACTCTAGCAGCTTCTTTGGTTGCCCTCATCAGGAATGTAGCTAATCCTAGGCATTGGTCTGAGGAGGTCTCCAAGGCCTTTACCTCCCTGAAGTCCCATTTTGCTAGGGCGCCAGTTCTGCATTGGCAGATGCTCAAGGTCAAAAACATCCTTACTTCTTCTTCTCCAAGACCTTCTCACCAGCGGAGAGGAATTATTCCATTGGGGACAGGGAATTGCTGGCAATGAAATTTGCCTTTTTGGAATGGAAGCATCTCCTGGAGGTTGCTCGCCATCCCTTCAAGGTTTTCACGGACCACAAAAACCTCCTCTATCTACAGACCGCCCAGCGGCTGAATTCTCATCAGGCCAGGTGGTCCTTATTCTTCTCCCAGTTCAATTTTACCATATATTTTTGGCTGGAGAGAAGAATTTACTTGTCGATGCTCTGTCTTGTTCAGTAGTCTCATCCGAAGAGGGGGAGAAGCCACATCTTATTGTCCCTTCGAGAGAGCCTTCTGACGTTGGCCCCGGTGTCGCTCGAACAGGTACCTCTGGGCAAGACCTGTGCTCCACCTAACAAAAAAAGTTGTTAAAACGGCACCCTTAAATGCCCAATTCTTTAAAGACCAAGAGGCGCAAGTTAAAACCAGGGAGTCCATCCCAGAGCGTGTTCCATATCCAGATAAATTAAAAAAAACAGCGCCTCAAAATGTAGTGAAGTTTAAAGCTTACATTTTATTATGCCTCATGTGGCGACATTTCGGTCCAGAGACCTTTTTCAAGCACAGTACACAGTGTTCTAACCACCATTATATACACAAAGTTACACCCACTAATTAACAAAACACCAATAGGATATGCACCTAATTGTGAACACAATCCCATCACATCAAAAAAACACATATACAGATAAAAACAATCCCACCGGAACATCTACTATATTATCGCCTGATCTAACATCAAACCGCTATCTCTGATCGTTCTTATGCACATAATTTAAAGCATAATAGCACAAAAAGAGTCCCGTTGGTAAAATGTAAACCAACATTTCCCCACCTATCACTGCAAAGCATTTCCAGTCATCATAGATACAGCCACTCCCATAGGCGTGTATCTACAATCCCCAGTCCAATCATAGTGAAGCACAATATGTCACATGACGGCGCTCTCCTGATACACAGAGCTGTGCATGTCATAGTTCTCCTGCGGCTTCTGCAGGGGTCGCAAGGTTCCATGCTGCGCCATCCATGCTTACTGCGCAGGTCAATGTCCGGCAATAGTAGTTCTCATTTATTTCTCTCTTAGGCCGGCGTCACACTCAGCGTAAGACAATACGGTCGTAATACGGAGAAATGTTCCCAAAATAGTGATCCGTATGTCATCCGTAGGCAGGGTGTGTCAGCGTATTTTGCGCATGGCATTCTCCGTATGTAATCCGTATGGCATCCGTACTGCGATATTTTCTCGCAGGCTTGCAAAACCGACATCTAATGGATTTATGTGCTCAAATGTTCGTTAAAACATATATACAGTATATATATATATATATATATATATATATATGTCATTGAGACACATATATATATTCTGTATTTATATTTAATTCAGCGCCATATATGTGAAAAGCCGGTAATTCAATTGCCGGCTTCTCATTTCTCCTTCACAAACCCGACAGGATATGAGACATGGTTTACATACAGTAAACCATCTCATATCCCCTTTTTTGTGCATATTCCACACTACTAATGTTAGTAGTGTGTATGTGCAAAATTTGGGTGCTGTAGCTGCTAAAATAAAGGGTTAAATGGCGGAAAAAATTGGCGTGGGCTCCCGCGCAATTTTCTCCGCCAGAGTGGTAAAGCCAGTGACTGAGGGCAGATATTAATAGCCAGGAGAGGGTCCATGGTTATTGCCCCCCCCGGCTACAAACATCTGCCCCCAGCCACCCCAGAAAAGGCACATCTGGAAGATGCGCCTATCCTGGCACTTGGCCACTCTCTTCCCACTCCCGTGTAGCGGTGGGATATGGGGTAATGAAGGGTTAATGTCACCTTGCTATTGTAAGGTGACATTAAGCCAGATTAATAATGGAGAGGCGTCAATTATGTCACCTATCCATTATTAATCCAATTGTATGAAAGGGTTAAAAAAACACACACACATGATTACAAAGTATTTTAATGAAATAAACACACAGGTTGTTTTAATATTTTATTGCTCTCTCAATCCACATGAAGACCCTCTCTCTGCAAAATAATAAACCAACAATATACATACCTTCTGTTGATCTGTCACGTCCCACGAAGTAAATCCATCTGAAGGGGTTAAATCATTTTACAGGCAGGAGCTGTGCTAAAGCACTCGCTCGTGCCTGTAAACCCCGGGTGCTGAAAGGAAAGCTGGGTGATCTGTACTTACATTGAGTCACGGTGAGGCGCCCTCTGCTGGATGTCCTCATGAACTGGAGCCTTGGAAAAGTTCCCACGCTCGAGTTCATATGAGTTCATCCAGCAGAGGGCGCCTCACCGCGACTCAAGGTAACTACAGATCACCCAGCTTTCCTTTCAGCACCCGGGGTTTACAGGCACGAGCGAGTGCTTTAGCACAGCTCCTGTCTGTAAAATGATTTAACCCCTTCAGATGGATTTACTTCGTGGGACGTGACAGATCAACAGAAGGTATGTATAGTGTTGGTTTATTATTTTGCAGAGCCAGGGTCTTCAGGTGGATTGAGAGAGCAATAAAATATTAAAACAACCTGTGTGTTTATTTCATTAAAATACTTTGTAATCATGTGTGTGTGTTTTTTTAACCCTTTCATACAATTGGATTAATAATGGATAGGTGACATAATTGACGCCTCTCCATTATTAATCTGGCTTAATGTCACCTTACAATAGCAAGGTGACATTAACCCTTCATTACCCCATATCCCACCGCTACACGGGAGTGGGAAGAGAGTGGCCAAGTGCCAGAATAGGCGCATCTTCCAGATGTGCCTTTTCTGGGGTGGCTGGGGGCAGATGTTTGTAGCCAGGGGGGGGGCAATAGCCATGGACCCTCTCCTGGCTATTAATATCTGCCCTCAGTCACTGGCTTTACCACTCTGGCGGAGAAAATTGCGCGGGAGCCCACGCCAATTTTTTCCGCCATTTAACCCTTTATTTTAGCAGCTACAGCACCCAAATTTTGCACATACACACTACTAACATTAGTAGTGTGGAATATGCAAAAAAAAAAGGGGATATGAGATGGTTTACTGTATGTAAACCATGTCTCATATCATGTCGGGTTTGTGAAGGAGAAATGAGAAGCCGGCAATTGAATTACCGGCTTTTCTCTCTAACACCGCTGCGTATTTCTCGCAAGTCACACTGCTGGTCCGTGTGGAATCCGTATTTTTCTCGCCCCCATAGACTTTCATTGGCGATTTTTTTGCGCAATACGGTGACAAACGCAGCATGCTGCGATTTTCTACGGCCGTACAAGACCGTATATTACGGATGCGTAATATACGGCAGATATGAGCTGGGCCATAGAGATTCATTGGGCCGTGTGTAATGCGAATTTTACGGACGTAGTTTATGCGCTCATACGTCCGTAAAACTCGCTAGTGTGACACCGGCCTTACTCCATCCTGAGTGTTGTCATGATTATGCAGATCCAGGTATCACATGACACTCCTGGAACCCTCTCTATTGTCGCATAGATTATATCAAACTCCAACCATTAACGTTACCGCTTCCATGTGCCATAATCCAAACACTATATTATGACTGCACAGGCAGAGACATCATTATGGGGGATAGCAGAAAAACGACCTAAGAGCATAGTCAATACCCAAGAAAATAGGGAAGATTTCTCAATGATTACCAGGGATTCCCAGCCAGTCTCCCATCCTGATACTAACCCAGCCTCAAGCTGCTTAGCATCTGCGATCTGACAAGAGAAAGCACACTCAGCTTAAAGTGGCCATTGAAATAGCTTGCATATTCCAACCACCTCCACTCCAGACATAATCTCAGAATTAGCACATATACGTGCCCTGTCAGGGAGAATGTCCATGCTGGGCAAATAACAATTACAAGCATAAAACTACAGAAATAAATATGCGGATACAGGGATATTAGGGAGACATGTATACAGACGTCACTATATCATAAAAAGATCCTCCCAAATAAAGGGATACTGTCCCAAATATGCATATAGACATCGCCCCATGTGAAGGTCACCATATGCCCCCCCACCAACACTGTCCCATCCCTATCGGCAAAATAATAGAGCTCCCACAAGGAACCAAATACATATATAAATAGGTTAAAAACAATATACCAATGAGGCACCACAATAGATATATCCAGAACCCACATATTTTTATAGCAAACAACCCTGATTGTATTCAATATTCATACCCTTTGGCTGAGGAGTATCTAGTTCAAAGATCCATCTCAATTCTTTTTTTTTTAGAATGGAGATCCGATCCCCACCCCGTCTCAAAGCAGGCACATCATCTATAACCCTATATCTCAATTGATTATCTGAGTGACCCATATCACGGAAATGTCTCGGCACAGGAAGTTCAGTCAGTCCAGTCCTGATTGTGCTCTTATGTTTGCTTATTCTTGCTTTCACCTCCATTGTGGTCTCTCCTACATAGAAGAGACCACATGGGCAACTCAGGACACAGATCACGTAACTACTAGTGCAAGTATACTGTTTTCGAATTTCATACTTCTTCCCTGTTTGGGGGTGACAGAAAGAGGCCCCTTTAATCATATTATTACAACATGCACACCCAAGACACGGGAAATTACCAAGGTTTGGGCGGCTCAAAGTGGTTTGTAAATCCTTGTTAGAGCTGCCTATATCGGACATAACCAAGTCATCCCTCAAAGTTCTTATTCCTTCTATAGGAGAAAAGTGGTGATAATTTAAATTCCTCAACATCAGCGTGACCCCTTCCAAGTAATGACCAATGTTTCCTTATAATATTCAAAATCCTTTTACTCATACCATAATAAGTAGTCACAAATGGAATCCTCTTCCTAGATACAGTAGCCACCTTTGGCATCAACAAATCTTCCCGTTTTTTCTCCAAGACCAACCTTTTAAATTTTACAAGATCAGCTTTGGGGATACCTCTTAACAGAAATTTTTGACACATCTCCTCCAGTCTATCATCAATTACGGTCTCAGATGAAACTATTCTTCTCACCCTCAAAAGTTGACTCCATGGTAGGGACTCCACCATCTTTCTCGGGTGTTCACTAGAAAAATGCAATAGATTATTTCTATCTGTGATTTTATCAAATAGATCTGTGTGCAGGGTCACCCCATCCTTATAAACACAGGTATCCAAAAATTGCATCCTTACTTGTGAACAGTCCATTGTAAACCAAAGCTCAGGAAAAATACTATTCAAATATTGATGAAACAACTCAAGTTCATCCCTGTCACCATCCCACACCAGGAAAATGTCATCAATGTAACGCCGCCAGCTCATTACATGGCACCAAAAGTGAGAACCGCACACATGCTCACCCTCCAAGACCACCATGTAGATGTTAGCATACATTGGGGCCACATTGGACCCCATGGCAGTCCCGCGGCACTGCAGGTAGTATCCATCCCCGAAGAGGAAATAATTCCTCCTCAGGATGAACTCCAACAGCACCAGGGCGAACCGTGCACAGTCCGGAGCCATGTCGGAGCCGGCGAGCATCACACCGACCGCAGACAACCCCCTGGCATGTTCAATAAAGGTGTATAGGGACGTCACATCAAAGGAAACCAACCATGTAGAATCATCAACCTGCACACCCTCCAAAGTTTTAATGAAATCACTTGTGTCCCTCACATATAATGGAGCACTCACTGCAAATTTTCTCAGTAAACGATCCAAGAAAATGGATACTTTATTACATAGAGAACCTCTGCCCGATGCAATCGGATGTCCGGGGGGTCTCTGTAAGTCCTTATGAATCTACGGGAGAGTGTATAGTATAGGAACCACAGGGTGTTCAACCTTAAGATATTTAGCCAATTTGGAATCAATCACACCACTATACAGGGCCTCATCAATCATTTCCTCCAATTCCAGTTTAAATCTCTGAGTGGGATTCACCAGTAATTTCTCATACACATTATTGTCCGATAATTGTGACCTTAGCTCCTCACTATATTGGGAGGTGAAAGCAAGAATAAGCAAACATAAGAGCACGATCAGGACTGGACTGACTGAACTTCCCATGCTGAGACATTTCCGTGATATGGGTCACTCAGATAATCAATTGAGATATAGGGTTATAGATGATGTGCCTGCTTTGAGACGGGGTGGGGATCGGATCTCCATTCTAAAAAAAAAAGAATTGAGATGGATCTTTGAACTAGATACTCCTCAGCCAAAGGGTATGAATATTAAATACAATCAGGGTTGTTTGCTGTAAAAATATGTGGGTTCTGGATATATCTATTGTGGTGCCTCATTGGTATATTGTTTTTAACCTATTTATATATGTATTTGGTTCCTTGTGGGAGCTCTCTTATTTTGCTGATAGGGATGGGACAGTGTTGGTGGGGGTGGCATATGGTGACCTTCACATGGGTCAATATGCATATTTGGGACAGTATCCCTTTATTTGGGAGGAACTTTTTTTTTCTGATATAGTGACTAGTGTTGAGCATTCCGATACCGCAAGTATCGGGTATCGGCCGATACTTGCGGGTATCGGAATTCCGATACCGAGATCCGATACTTTTGTGGTATCGGGTATCGGTATCGAAACAACAGTAATGTGTAAAAGAAAGAATTAAAATAAAAAATATTGCTATACTCACCTCTCCGACGCAGCCTGGACCTCACCGAGGGAACCGGCAGCGTTCTTTTCTTAAAATGCGCGCTTTTCCTTCCTTCCGTGACGTCACGGCTTCTGATTGGTCGCGTGCCGCCCATGTGGCCGCGACGCGACCAATCACAGCAAGCCGTGACGTAATTTTCAGATCCTTCTAGGCATTCAGTATTTTAAAATTACGTTCCGGCGTTGTGATTGGTCGCGTCGCGGTCACATGGGCGACGCGACCAATCACAAGCCGTGACGTCACGGGAGGCAGGAGACGCGCGCATTTTAAAATGCGCGCGTGTCCAGCCTCCCGTGACGTCACGGCTTGTGATTGGTCGCGTCGCCCATGTGACCGCGACGCGACCAATCACAACGCCGGAACGTAATTTTAAAATCCTGAAGGACCTGAAATTACGTCACGGCTTGCTGTGATTGGTCGCATCGCGGCCACATGGGCGGCGCGCGACCAATCACAAGCCGGGACTTCACGTAAGGAAGTTAAAGCGCGAATTTTAAGCAAACCACGCTGCCGGTTCCCTCGGTAAGGTGCAGGCTGCGTCGGAGAGGTGAGTATAGCAATATTTTTTATTTTAATTCTTAATTTTACACATTAATATGGTTCCCAGGGCCTGAAGGAGAGTTTCCTCTCCTTCAGACCCTGGGAACCATCAGGAATACCGTCCGATACATGAGTCCCATTGACTTGTATTGGTATCGGGTATCGGTATCGGATTAGATCCGATACTTTGCCGGTATCGGCCGATACTTTCCGATACCGATACTCTCAAGTATCGGACGGTATCGCTCAACACTAATAGTGACATCTGTATACATGTCTCCCTGATATCCCTGTATCCACATTTATATTTCTGTAGTCTTATGCTTGTAATTGTTATTTGCCCAGCATGGACATTCTCCCTGACAGGGCACGTATATGTGCTAATTCTGAGATTATGTCTGGAGTGGAGGTGGTTTAGAATATGCAAGCTATTTCAATGGCCAATTTAAGCTGAATGCGCTTTCCCTTGTCAGATTGCAGATGCTAAGCAGCTTGAGGCTGGGTTAGTATCAGGATGGGAGACTGGCTGGGAATCCCTGGTAATCATTGAGAAATGTTCCCTATTCTCTAGGGTATTGACTATGCTCTTAGCCCCCTAAAAAGCTTATGTAACCTGTATACGCCAGGGATTGTGTCCATGTTGGATATTGTATTGTAATATATATTTTGTGGGATCCCATGGGTAGCAATGTTAAGGATGAAGCGTACGTATATTTTTGCATCCTTTTTAATGGTCTGTTTTAGATTTGTATATCCTCCACAGATACCCTCCTGTCTGTATATTACGTCGTTTTTCTGCTATCCCCCATAATGATGTCTCTGCCTGTGCAGTCATAATATAGTGTTTGGATTATGGCACATGGAAGCGGTAACGCATAATCTATGCGACAATAGAGAGGGTTCCAGGAGTGTCATGTGATACCTGGATCTGAATAATCGTGACAACACTCAGGATGAAGTCAGAGAGAAATAAATGAGAACTACTATTGACCTGCGCAGTAAGGATGGATGCCGGACACTATGACCTGCGCAGTAAGGATGGATGGCGCAGCATGGAACCTTGCGACCCCTGCAGAAGCCGCAGGAGAACTATGACATGCACAGCTCTGTGTATCAGGAGAGCGCCGTCATGTGACATATTGTGCTTCACTATGATTGGACTGGGGATTGTAGATACACACCTATGGGAGTGGCTGTATCTATGACAACTGGAAATGCTTTGCAGTGATAGGTGGGGGATTGTTTGTTTACATTTGACCAACGGAACTCCTTTTGAGCTATTATACTTTAAATTATGTGCATAAGAATGATCAGAGATAGCGGTTTGATGTTAGATGAGGCGATAATATAGTAGATGTTCCGGTGGGATTGTTTTTATCTGTATATGTGTTTTTTTGATGTGATGGGATTGTGTTCACAATTATGTGCATATCCTATTGGTGTTTTGTTAATTAGTGGGTGTACCTTTGTGTATATAATGGTGGTTAGAACACTGTGTACTGTGCTTGAAAAATGTCTCTGGACCGAAACGTCGCCACAGGAGGCAGAATAAACTATAAGATTTAATCTTCACTATATTTTGAGGCGCTGTTTTTTTTATTTCTCTGTGCTCCACCTCATCTGCAGCCGGAGGTTCTCTCGTGATCACACACTTCCAAATTGGGTGGTAATTTCGGTGTCAAGAGGACCTCTGAGCTTCTGGAGAGGTCTTATTGGTGGCTACGGATGGCGCATGATGTTAGGGATTAAGTGCTGTCTCTCGTGTGCCAGAAATAGGCCCTCCAGACAGAGACCCACGGGCTTGCTCTGTCCCTTGCCTGTGGCAGATAGGCCTTGGGAGATGGTCTGGACTTTATTGTGGACCTGCCTAAGTTCCGTAATGATAAAGTTATTTGGGTTGTCACTGACTATTTTTCCAAAATGGTGCACTTGATTCCTCTTCCGCGTATACCATCCCCACGGGCTTTGGTGGTATTATTCATTAAACACATTTTCCGCCTCCATGGGATGCCTGACAAGATTGTCAGTGACTGGGATCCCCAGTTTGCATCTCGTTTCAGGAGGGAGCTTTGTCGCCTGCTTAGTATTGAGTTCAATTTGTCCTTGGCTTACCATCCTGAGACGGATGGGCTGGTGGAGAGGACCAATCAGACTCTGGTCACGTATTTATGGCATTTTCAGCTCTGTGGAATGCTCGCTCTGTCTGCAACAAGCTTTCCTACATCTACGATCTTTTTGTTACTACCAAACTTTCCTTCCTCGCCATCACCGAAACCTGGCTCACCCTTTCTGACACAGCCTCTCCTGCTGCACTTTCCTATGGTGGCTTCCACCTTTCTCACACACCCCGCCGCAGCAGCAAGCATGGTGGAGGAGTTGGTTTTCTCCTGTCAGATAACTGCTCCTTCACCCCAATCCCACTGCCACCCTCTGTTACCCTCCCTTCCTTTGAGGTGCACTCTGTGCGCATCTATGCCCCCACCAACCTCCAACTGGCTGTCATTTACCGCCCCCCAGGGCCATCCACCACCTTCTTTGACCACTTCACCACCTGGCTACTTCATTTCCTTTCTGCGGACATCCCCACTATCATCATGGGCGACTTCAACATCCCCATTGACACTTCCCTCTCAGCTGCCACTAAACTTCTATCTCTCACTTCCTCTTTCGGCCTCACTCAATGGTCTTCTGCAGCCACTCACAAAGATGGTCTCACATTGGACCTCATCTTCACCCGCCTCTGCTCCCTATCTATCCTCTCTAACTCACCTCTTCCTCTTTCTGACCACAATCTACTCACATTCTCTTCCCTATCCACTCCTTGTCTACAATCCCCACCCCACAAACTTGCACACCCTCGCAGAAATCTTAAACACCTTGATCTACATTCACTCTCTGAATCCCTCCTCCCTCTCACAGACATAAGTTCCCTACACAATGCGGATGACACTGCCACTCAATATAACACCACTATAGCTGCAGCTTTGGAATCTCTTGCCCCTCTCACACATACCAAAGCTCGCAAAATCAACAGACAGCCCTGGCACACCAGCCTGACCAAAGAACTGAGGCAAGCTTCCAGGGCTGCAGAGCGGAGATGGAAAAGATCCCACTCCAACAAGCACTTTATCGCATTCAAACAGTCCCTCACTACTTTCAAGACCACACTCACCACAGCTAAACAAACCTACTTCTCATCTCTCATATCCTCCCTGTTTCACAACCCTAAACAGTTATTCAACATCTTCAACTCTCTCCTCCATCCCCCAGCACCTCCTCCCTCCCCACTCATCTCAGCTGAAGACTTTGCCTCATTTTTCAAGCAGAAGATTGAGAACATCAGAGACAGTTTTAGTCGACAACCCCCAGAGCCCTTCCTCCCAACTACCCAGCCCTCCACCTCCAAAAACAACTTCTCCACTATTACAGAAGATCAACTCTCCACTCTACTCTCAAGATCGCATCTCACCACCTGTGCACTTGACCCGATCCCTTCCCACTTCATCCCAAACCTCGCCACAGTCTTCATCCCAACTCTAACCCATCTCTTCAACCTATCACTAACAACTGGTGTTTTCCCCTCAAGCTTTTAACATGCCTCAATCACACCTATCCTCAAAAAGCCCTCTCTTGACCCATCCTCTGTATCTAGCTATCGCCCTATATCACTTCTCCCCTATGCCTCAAAACTAATGGAACAACACGTCCATCTCGAACTGTCCTCCCATCTATCTTTCTGCTCCTTTTTCGACCACTTACAATCAGGCTTCCGGTCACACCACTCAACTGAAACTGCCCTATTAACCGCCAAGAGCAAGCAACACTACTCTATCCTCCTCCTCCTGGACCTGTCCTCTGCCTTTGACATAGTGGACCATTCCCTATTACTAAAGACCCTTTCATCCCTTGGCATCACAGACTTGGCCCTATCCTGGATCTCATCATACCTAACTGACCGAACATTCAGCGTCTCTTATTCACACACCACCTCCTCACCTCGCCCCCTATCTGTCGGAGTCCACAGATCTACATCTCTGGACCAGATATCACCACCCTACTAACCAGAATTGTTATGGACTGGTAATTTAGGAGCGACATGCGACTAGCTCTGAGCAGGTGGTAACTATACAGACCGCAGTTCCTGATCTTAACACAACACTAGCAGTAGCCGTGGGATGTTCCTGTCACTCCCTGGACACCTTGTCACAGCCGGAGAACTAGCTACCCCTAAAGGTAGAAACAGGAAAGCTATCTTGCCTCAGAGAAAATCCCCAAAGGATAGGACAGCCCCCCACAAATATTGACTGTGAGAGGAGAAGGAAATGACATACGTAGTATGAAACAAGATTTAGCAAAGGAGGCCACTTCTAGCTAAATAGATAGTAAGGAAAGAACACTGTGCGGTCAGTAATAAAAACTAGAAAAAGTCCACCGCAGAGATATGCAAAAAATCTCCACACCTGACTAAAGGTGTGGAGGGCAAAATCTGCAGCCCAGAGCTTCCAGCTTAGCTGAATAGATCCATACTGATAAGCTGGACAAATGAGCAAAACATAGAATGTGCTGAACAATAAAGTCCACAACAAGTGGACTGCAAAAGGACAAGCAAGGACTTATCTTTGCTGAACTGGACAGAGTGTCAGGGAAATCCAAAAGAGCAGTGGCTCCAAGCAGGAACAATTGACAACTGGCATTGATTGAGGGATAAGGCCAGACTAAAATAGCCGAGCCAGAAAGACGATCAGTGGAAGCAGCTGCTGATGCTAAATCCAAGAAGCAGCTATACCACTCAAAACCACAGGAGGGAGCCCAAGAGCAGAATTCACAAAAGTGCTACTTACAACCACCGGAGGGAGCCTAAGAGCAGAATTCACAACAGTACCCCCCCTTGAGGAGGGGTCACCGAACCCTCACCAGAGCCCCCAGGCCGATCAGGAGGAGCCAAGTGAAAAGCACGAACCAAATCGGCAGCATGGACATCGGAGGCAACCACCCAAGAATTATCCTCCTGGCCATAACACTTCCACTTAACAAGATACTGAAGCCTCCTCCACGAAAAACGAGAATCCAAAATTTTCTCAACCACATATTCCAACTCCCCCTCAACCAACACCGGGGCAGGAGGATGAACAGAGGGAACAACGGGTACCACATATCTCCGCAACAAAGATCTATGGAAAACATTGTGGATGGCAAAAAAGGCTGGAAGGGCCAAACGAAAAGACACTGGATTGATAATCTCAGAGATCTTATAAGGACCAATAAACTGAGGCTTGAACTTAGGGGAAGAAACCTTCATAGGAACATGACGAGAAGATAACCAGACTAAATCCCCCACACGAAGCCGAGGACCAACACACCGACGGCGGTTAGCAAAACGCTGAGCCTTTTCCTGAGACAACGTCAAATTGTCTACCACCTGAGTCCAAATCTGCTGTAACCTGTCCATCACAGAATCTACACCAGGACAATCAGAAGGCTCAACCTGCCCTGAAGAAAAACGAGGATGGAAACCAAAATTACAAAAAAAAGGCGAAACCAAAGTAGCCGAACTGGCCCGATTATTAAGGGCAAACTCAGCCAACGGCAAGAAAGCCACGCAATCATCCTGATCAGCAGATACAAAGCATCTCAAATAGGTTTCCAAGGTTTGATTAGTTCGCTCAGTTTGGCCATTTGTCTGAGGATGGAACGCCGAAGAAAAAGACAAATTAATGCCCATCCTAGCACAAAAGGCCCGCCAAAACCTGGAAACAAACTGGGAACCTCTGTCAGACACAATATTTTCCGGAATGCCATGCAAACGAACCACATGCTGAAAAAACAATGGAACCAAATCAGAGGAGGAAGGCAATTTAGGCAAAGGTACCAAATGGACCATTTTAGAGAACCGGTCACAAACCACCCAGATAACAGACATCCTCTGGGACACAGGAAGATCCGAAATAAAATCCATGGAAATATGCGTCCAGGGCCTCTCAGGGACAGGCAAAGGCAAAAGCAACCCACTAGCGCGGGAACAGCAAGGCTTAGCCCGGGCACAAGTCCCACAGGACTGCACAAAAGAACGCACATCCCGCGACAAGGAAGGCCACCAAAAGGACCTAGCCACCAAATCTCTGGTACCAAAAATCCCAGGATGACCAGCCAACACCGAACAATGGACCTCAGAAATTACCTTACTTGTCCATCTATCAGGAACAAACAGCTTCCCCACAGGACAGCGGTCAGGTTTATCAGCCTGAAATTCCTGAAGCACCCGCCGTAAATCAGGGGAGATGGCAGAAAGAATCACCCCTTCCCTAAGAATGCCAACCGGCTCAAGAACTCCAGGAGAATCAGGCAAAAAACTCCTAGAGAGGGCATCCGCTTTAACATTCTTAGATCCCGGAAGATATGAAACCACAAAATCGAAACGGGAGAAAAACAGGGACCATCGAGCCTGTCTAGGGTTCAGCCGCTTGGTCGACTCAAGGTAAATCAAATTCTTATGATCGGTCAAGACCACAACGCGGTGCTTGGCTCCCTCAAGCCAATGTCGCCACTCCTCAAATGCCCACTTCATAGCCAACAACTCCCGATTGCCGACATCATAATTGCGTTCCGCAGGCGAAAACTTTCGGGAAAAGAAGGCACATGGTTTCATCAAGGAACCATCAGAATTCCTCTGTGACAAAACGGCCCCTGCCCCAATCTCAGAAGCATCAACCTCAACCTGAAAAGGAAAAGACACATCCGGCTGACGCAAGACAGGGGCAGAAGTAAATCGGCGCTTAAGCTCCTGAAAGGCCTCAACAGCCTCAGAGGACCAATTTGTCACATCAGCGCCTTTCTTCGTCAAATCGGTCAGGGGCTTAACCACACTAGAGAAGTTGGCAATGAAATGGCGATAAAAATTAGCAAAGCCCAAAAATTTCTGAAGGCTCTTCACAGATGTGGGTTGAATCCAGTCATGAATGGCTTGGACCTTAACAGGATCCATTTCTATAGACGAAGGAGAAAAAATAAACCCCAAAAAAGAGACCTTCTGAACTCCAAATAGGCACTTAGACCCCTTCACAAATAGAGCATTATCACGAAGGATCTGGAATACCATCCTGACCTGCTTCACATGAGACTCCCAATCATTGGAAAAAATCAAAATATCATCCAAATACACAATCAAGAATTTATCAAGATAATTGCGGGAAATGTCATGCATGAAGGACTGAAATACAGAAGGAGCATTAGAAAGCCCGAAAGGCATCACCAGGTATTCAAAATGGCCTTCGGGCGTATTAAATGCAGTTTTCCATTCGTCACCCTGTTTAATACGAACAAGATTATATGCCCCTTGAAGGTCAATCTTGGTAAACCAACTAGCCCCCTTAATCTGAGCAAACAAATCAGAGAGCAAAGGTAAAGGGTATTGGAATTTGACCGTGATCTTATTAAGAAGGCGATAATCAATACAGGGTCTCAAGGAGCCATCCTTCTTGGCCACAAAAAAGAATCCCGCTCCCAATGGTGACGAAGACGGCCAAATATGCCCCTTCTCCAAGGACTCCTTAACATAGCTCCGCATAGCGGTATGTTCTGGCACAGACAGGTTGAAAAGTCGGCCCTTAGGGAACTTAGAGCCTGGAATCAAGTCAATTGCACAATCACAGTCCCTATGTTGAGGAAGGGAACTGGACTTGGGCTCATCGAATACATCCTGGAAATCTGACAAAAATTCAGGAACATCAGAAGAGGGGGAAGAGGAAATTGACATTAAAGGAACGTCACTATGTACCCCTTGACAACCCCAACTAGTCACAGACATCGATTTCCAATCCAACACTGGATTGTGTACTTGTAACCATGGAAAACCCAGTACAACAACATCATGTAAATTATGCAACACCAGAAAACGACAATCTTCCTGATGTGCTGGAGCCATGCACATAGTCAGCTGAGTGCAATACTGAGGTTTATTCTTGGCCAACGGTGTAGCATCAATACCCCTCAAAGGAATAGGGGTCTGCAAAGGCTGCAAAGAAAAACCACAGCGCCTGGCAAATTCTAAGTCCATTAAGTTCAGGGCAGCGCCTGAATCCACAAATGCCATGACAGAGAAAGATGACAATGAGCAAATCAGGGTCACAGACAGGAGAAACTTAGGCTGTACAGTACTAATGGTAACAGATCTAGCGACCCTCTTAATACGCTTAGGGCAATCAGAGATAGTATGAGCTGAATCACCACAGTAAAAACACAGCCCATTCTGACATCTGTATCCCCTCTATTCCGCTCTAGTCAGAATCCTATCACATTGCATAGGCTCAGGACTCTGTTCAGAGGATGCTGCCATATGGTGCACCACTTTGCGCTCGCGCAGGCGCCGATCGATCTGAATGGCTAGAGACATAGATTCGCTCAGACCAACAGGCGTGGGGAACCCCACCATAACATCTTTAAGGGCTTCAAAAAGACCATTTCTGAAAATTGCTGCCAGAGCGTCCTCATTCCATTTAGTGAGCACAGACCATTTTCTAAATTTCTGGCAGTATAATTCTGCCGCTTCCTGACCCTGGCACAGAGCCAACAAGGTTTTTTCCGCATGATCCACAGAGTTAGGTTCGTCATACAATAATCCGAGCGATTGAAAAAATGCATCTACATTAAGCAATGCCGGATCCCCTGACTCAAGGGAGAATGCCCAGTCCTGAGGGTCACCACGCAGCAGAGAAATAACTATTTTAACTTGCTGAGTGGGGTCACCAGAGGAACGGGGTTTCAGAGCAAAAAACAATTTGCAGTTATTTTTAAAGTTCAAAAACTTAGATCTATCCCCGTAAAACAAATCTGGAGTAGGAATTCTAGGCTCTAAGGCTGGAGTCTGAACAACATAATCTTGGATACTCTGAACTCTTGCAGCAAGCTGATCCACACGAGAAAACAAAACCTGAACATCCATGTCCGCGCCTAAATCCACCCAGAGATTAAGAGGAAGGAAAAAGACAAAACAGACTAAAGAAAAAAAAATGGCTCAGAACTCTTTTTCTTTTCCTTCTTTTGAGATTCATTCAACTCATTTTTGGCCAGTTGTACTGTTATGGACTGGTAATTTAGGAGCGACATGCGACTAGCTCTGAGCAGGTGGTAACTATACAGACCGCAGTTCCTGATCTTAACACAACACTAGCAGTAGCCGTGGGATGTTCCTGTCACTCCCTGGACACCTCGTCACAGCCGGAGAACTAGCTACCCCTAAAGGTAGAAACAGGAAAGCTATCTTGCCTCAGAGAAAATCCCCAAAGGATAGGACAGCCCCCCACAAATATTGACTGTGAGAGGAGAAGGAAATGACATACGTAGTATGAAACAAGATTTAGCAAAGGAGGCCACTTCTAGCTAAATAGATAGTAAGGAAAGAACACTGTGCGGTCAGTAATAAAAACTAGAAAAAGTCCACCGCAGAGATATGCAAAAAATCTCCACACCTGACTAAAGGTGTGGAGGGCAAAATCTGCAGCCCAGAGCTTCCAGCTTAGCTGAATAGATCCATACTGATAAGCTGGACAAATGAGCAAAACATAGAATGTGCTGAACAATAAAGTCCACAACAAGTGGACTGCAAAAGGACAAGCAAGGACTTATCTTTGCTGAACTGGACAGAGTGTCAGTGAAATCCAAAAGAGCAGTGGCTCCAAGCAGGAACAATTGACAACTGGCATTGATTGAGGGATAAGGCCAGACTAAAATAGCCGAGCCAGAAAGACGATCAGTGGAAGCAGCTGCTGATGCTAAATCCAAGAAGCAGCTATACCACTCAAAACCACAGGAGGGAGCCCAAGAGCAGAATTCACAAAAGCGCTACTTACAACCACCGGAGGGAGCCCAAGAGCGGAATTCACAACACAGAATCCCTCAATGTCTATCCGCTATTTCATCCTTCTTCTCCACTAGATTTCTAAAACTTAACATGAACAAAACAGAATTCATTGTCTTTCCCCCATCTCACGCGACCCCCCCAACGAACCTATCCATTACAGTAAACGGCTGCCCACTCTCCCCAGTCCCACAAGCTCGCTGTCTCGGGGTAATCCTTGACACTGATCTCTCCTTCAAACTGCTTATCCAAGCCCTTTACACTTCCTGCCACCTTCAACTCAAAAATATTTCACGGATCCGTACATTCCTAAACCAAGAATCTGCAAAAACCCTAGTGCATGCCCTCATCATCTCCCGCCTCGACTACTGTAACCTCCTGCTCTGTGGCCTCCCCTCGAACACTCTCGCACCCCTCCAATCTAAACTCAGCTGCCTGACTAATCCACCTGTCCCCCCGCTATTCCCCAGCCTCTCCCCTCTGTCAATCCATTCACTGGCCCCCCACTACCCAGAGACTCCAGTACAAAAGCCTAACCATGACATACAAAGCCATCCACAACCTGTCTCCTCCATACATCTGTGACTTCGTCTCCCGGTACTTTCCTGCACGCAACCTCCGATCCTCACAAGATCTCCTTCTCTACTCCCCTCTTATCTCCTCTTCCCACAATCGCATACAAGATTTCTCTCGCGCATCACCCCTACTCTGGAACTCTCTACCACAACATATCAGACTCTCACCTACCATCGAAACCTTCAAAAAGAACCTGAAGACCTACCTCTTCCGGCAAGCCTACAACCTGCTGTAATCACCGGTCGACCAAACCACTGCACGACCAGCGCTATCCTTACCTACTGTATCCTCACCCATGCCTTGTAGATTGTGAGCCCTCGCGGGCAGGGTCCTCTCTCCTCCTGTACCAGTTGTGACTTGTATTGTTCAAGATTATTGTACCTGTTTTTATTATGTAAAGCGCCATGGAATAAATAGCGCTATAATAATAAATAATAATAATAATTTTGCATCCGTCAGGCATGACAACTGGGTGTCCCTGCTGCCATGGGCAGAGTTTGCCTTAAATAAAGCCGTCTCTGAAGCCATGGGGCAGACTGCTTTTCTGCTAAACTACGGTCAGCATCCACATGTCCCTGTGCCCATCCCCGTCTCGTCTTCTGACCCTAGAGTGGTGGACTGGGCAGTGGAGGTACATGACATCTGGGACCACACGAAGGATGCAATTAAAGTTTCTAAGGAGAGGATGAGGGCTTCAACCGCTGCGAATCGTCATCCCGCTCCAGTCTTTGCCCCTGGTGATTTAGTGTGGCTGTCAGCTCGTAAAATCAGGCTGCTTGTGGAGTCCACTAAATTTGTTCCCCACTACCTAGGTCCTTTCAGTGTTCTTGAGCAGGTGAATCCTGTAGTCTATCGCCTCAGCCTTCCTCTACATTTGAACATCACCAACACTTTTCATGTGTCTCTGTTCATACCAGTGTTTATGACCTGGTTTTCTGGGACTCCTGCTGGGAGTTTGGATACGTCCTCGGATGATTTTGAAGTCAACGCTATAGTCGGATCCAAGGTGGTGCGCGGTAAAAAAAAATTTGGGTTGACTGAAAGGGTCATGGACAGGAGGATAGGACCTGGGAACTTATTGAGCACATTCGTGTCCCCCAGTTTATTGCAGCCTTTGAGTGTGGTGAACGTCATCGGGAGGGGGATGTTAGCAGGGGTCGTAATGTTAGGCATCAGGATTCTCCTGCTGTGCAGGGTAGATTCCAAGCATTATCTGCTCCTGCGGTCTCCCATTCAGGTTCAGCCGAGGCAGGTGCTGCTCAGCACAGATGTCAGTCCCAGCATCTTGCTCAGGCTCATGGTATACACTTGGCTACTGCTGGCTCTCCAGCCAAGTCTATGGTAACCAGTGGTAGTCTGGTGCAGTCTTGCACTCTGAATTCTAAGTCCAGAGATCACCTTACTGAGCATGTCCATGATGTGGCGTCTTCTCATTGGTGGTTGGACGTTGGCTGCTCTGGTGTGGCAGCTCCGGATTTTCCCGTGGGCGATGTCACGGCCGGCTGGGCATGAGTGTTTGGGGTGGAACCTAGGATTTAAAAGGCTCTCAGCGGTGCATGCGGGTGCGCTAGTATCACTTTTGTGTGGTGCTTGTGAGTGGATATGCTACCACTCTGTTTGCACGTGACGATCTATACACAGAGTTCTTACCTTGTCAGGTAGGGTTAGGACTGGGTAGCTACCCCTTGGTTTAGCATCTGTTTCCTTCAAGTGTGCGGTTAGCACAGCTGAGTCACAGAGCAAGTCCAACCCTCAGGCTACACCTCTCAGGGAAAGCTTCAGGGCTTTGCACCTAGCGTCACATTTGTACTTTCCTTTGGCTCAGCATCTGCTTCATTCGTGTGCGATTGGCACAGTTTAGTTTCAGAGCGAGCGCAACCCACATGCTATCATCCCTGTGACGTTTAACAGGGTATAGTACTCAGCATATTGAGTGCAGTACCTCTCAGTGAATTATCTGAGCTTGGGACTTTGCGTTCTGTTCATACTGTGTGGAGTTAACGCAGTCTGATTAAGGTTTATGCTCACTGCTTTGTTCCGCCATCGTTAACACTAGCAGCAGTTATACATCTCTGCACAGTGGACCCCGGATTGCGATTGCAACTTAATTTATATTTTATTTAGTGCAATCCGCCAGCCCTAACTCATACTGTGGTATTGTTGTACAGTAGTATATTGTATTGCACTGTTAATGTAGTAAGATTTACTTTAACAGTCTAGCAATATACATAATAATGTTCTTGGAGAAGTTAGTTCATCACTGTACTTTGGACTTTTTTATTATGAAATCTGAATATTATCTACCAGCAAAACTTGAAGGGGATTTCCAGAGATATAAGGAAGCTAAATTCCTACCATGAAATAATCCCTGGACACCTAATTTTTCACTGAATTCTTCAAGCTTGAGTTTACTATGCTGTGTTTGGTAAGATCAAGAAGAAACATGATGTTTGGTAATTAACCCAAAACCTGTAACACAAGAGTTTTTAAAGAGATAAACTTTATTAAAGTAAGTCCCGAAACATTAAAAATTATAGTAAATGTCATCAATATTTAAAATGGGTCCCACAATCAAAAGTCAATTTTAATTAATACGTCTTGGAATAAGAATAAGTTCCACAGTTCGATGTGCTAAAAAAATCTTCCTGTGCTGAGATAATCTTGAGGTAATGTGCCCCTTTTGTGTGCTGTGTAATGGCTGTGTCTGACCATACAGTGATATGGTCTGATCACACCACAGCTCTTGGAAAGGTAGGACGCGATAGAGTATACAGACATTACAGCACGGGATCACAGCTGATTCTTTGTGTGGCAAAAGATTTCACTGCCTGTTTTTAAGCAATGTTTTCTTCAAAGAAGGAAAGAATTGGCTGCGATCTGCTGAAATGTCTGTATACTGTTTTTCTTGCTCCCCTGCCCAGGAGCTGTGGTATGATCAGACCATGTTCCTGCACGGTCAGACACAGCCATTACACAGCAGGGGCACATTTATTAAATTATCTCAGAACAGGAATATTTTTTAACCACATCCAGTTGTCGAACTTATTATTTAAAGATCTATTGATTAAAATGTTGATTAACCCCTTAACGACATGCCCCATACTAGTACGGCGCATGTCGTGTCTCCCCCTTTGATATGGGCTTCGGCGCTGAGCCCATGTCAAAGTCGCGACATGTCAGCTATTTTGTACAGCTGACATGTGCGCGCAATAGTGGCAGGTGGAATCGCGGCCCACCTGCCGCTATTAACCAGTTAAATGCCGCTGTCAAACGCTGACAGCGGCATTTATCTACTGCTTCCAGACGCGCGCCTGGAAATGTGCGCATTGCCGACCCTGTCACATGATCGGGGGTCAGCAATGCGTCAGCATAGTAACCAGAGGTCTCCTTGAGACCTCCATGGTTACTGATGCCAGCTTGCTGTGAGCGCCACCCAGGGCCGGCTCCAGGTTTTTGAGGGCCCCGGGCGAAAGAGTCTCAGTGGGCCCCCCCTTTAACACATACCACAATTCATGATCGCATATAACACAGCCATATAGTATATAACACAGCCCACGTAGTATATAGCACAGCAATGTAGCATATACACAGCCATGTAATATATAGCACAGCCCACGTAGCATATAACAGCCCATATAGTATATAGCACAGCCACATATTATATAACACAGCCCACGTAGTATATAGAACATATAGAACAGCCTTGTAGCACAGCCTACGTAGTATATAACATGGCCCACGTAGTATATAGCACAGCCATGTAGTATATAGAACAGCCATGTAGTATATTACACAGCCATGTAGTATATAGCACAGACATGTAGTATACAGCACAGCCCCCCTCCCCAAGAATGGCCCCATAGTCCAGTACTCACTGTCACTGTTATAGTTACAAAAAAAACAAAAACAAACACTCCTCACCTCTCACTGTTCCCGCGCCGCGCTGCTCCCTCCCTGCTCTGGTCTCGGCGGCTGCCGCTGCACTGCCTGACACACAGCGAGTGGGCGATGACATCATCGCACACCCGCAGCAGCAGTGTCAGAGGCAGAGTGGGGAATGATGCCGGTAAAGTTCAAAGCGGCGGCGGGGGAGTTGGCGCTTGCGACAGGCGGGCCCCCCTGCCTCACAGGGGCCAAATAGCAGCTGCGTGATGTGCCGCTAGCTGAGGGCCCCTGGGGGAGTGGGGGCCCTAGGCACTGGCAGCTGCCTGCCCCTAACGCCGGCCCTGAATGGGCCCCCCTGTCTCGCCAGGGCCCCGGCATTTGCCCGGGTATGCCAGGTGCTGATGCCAGCCCTGGCGCCACCCTGTGGTCGGCGCTCTTAGCAAGCCTGCAATTCAGCTACATAGGAGCAATCTGATGATCACTGCTATGTAGCAGAGCTGATCAAGCTATGTCGGCTTCTAGCCTCCCATGGAGTCTATTGAAGCATGGCAAAAGTAAAAAAAAAGTTTAAAAAAATATGAAAAAAATTTTAAAAATTAGTTTAAATCACCCCCCTTTCGACACATCCAAAATAAAACAATAAAAAAATCAAACCTACACATATTTGGTATCGCCGCTTTCAGAATCGCCCGATCTATCAATAAAAGAAAGCATTAACCTGATCGCTAAACAGCGTAGCGAGAAAAACTTTGAAACGCCAGACTTACTTTTTTTTGGTCGCCGTGGCATTGCATTAAAATGCAATAACGGGCGATCAAAAGAACATATCTGCACAAAAGTGGTATCATTAAAAACGTCAGCACGCAAAAAATAAGCCCTCACCTGACCCGAGATCCCGAAAAATGGAGACGCTACAGATATCGAAAATGGCGCAATTTTTTTATTATTTTTTTTTTGCAAAGTTTGAATTTTTTTTCACCACTTAGATAAAAAAAATAGCCTAGACATGTTTGGTGTCTATGAACTCGTAATGACCTGGAGAATCATAATGGCAGGTCAGTTTTAGCATTTAGTGAACCTAGCAAAAAAGCCAAACAAAAAACAAGTGTGGGATTGCACTTTTCTTGCAATTTCACCACACTTGGAATTTTTTTTCCCGTTTTCTAGTACACGTCATGGTAAAACCAATGGTGTTGTTCAAAAGTACAACTCGTTCTGCAAAAAATTAGCACTCACATGGCCATATTGACGGAAAAATAAAAAAGTTATGGCTCTGGGAAGGAGGGGAGCGAAAAACAAAAATGCAAAAACGAAAAAGGGCCGCGTCTTGAAGGGGTTAAAATTAACTTTGCTTGTGTGAAAGCTTCTTTAATATTACAAACCAGGGAAAACAGTTTAAAGGTGTAATCTCAAGATTGAACGTTATCACATACTCATGGGGTAGGGGCAGGGCCGGACTGGCCATCGGGCACTTCTGGCAAATGCCAGAAGGGCCGGTGCCAGTAGTGGGCCGCTGCACTCTTAAACCCCCCCTCTCCCCCCGCAAGTGCCGCCGCCGCCGCATTCAACTATACCGGCGTCCATGACGCCAGTATAGTTCAATGCAATGATGGAGGGAGAGAGCGTCTACAGACGCTCCCTCTCCCATCATTCCCCGCTCTGCCTCTGACACTGCGGGTGCGCGATGACGTCATAGCATCACCACCGAGACAGGAGCCAGGAGCAGCGCGGGCAAAAGGAAAGGTGAGGAGAGTTTTGTTTTTTGTTTTTTTACTGGGCTGTGGGGCCATTATCGGGGGGGTGGGGGGAGAGATGAGATGTGGGCTGTGCTCTATATACCACTGTGTTGGCTGTGCTCTATATACCACTGTGCACAGTGGCCCCACAGCCCAGTAAAAAAAAAAAAAAAAAAACTCTCCTCACCTTTCCTTTTGCCCGTGCTGCTCCTGGCTCCTGTCTCGGTGGCTGCAGTCTGCCCGGGACACAGCAGGTGCGCGATGCTATGACGTCATCGCGCACCTGCAGTGTCAGAGGCAGAGCGGGGAATGATGGGAGAGGGAGCGTCTGTAGACGCTCAATCCCTCCATCATTGCATTGAACTATACTGGCGTCATGGACGCCGGTATAGTTGAATGTGGCGGCGGCGGCACTTGTGGGGGGAGAGGGGGGGTTTAAGAGTGCAGCGGCCCACTACTGGCACCGGCCCTTCTGGCATTTGCCAGAAGTGCCCGATGGCCAGTCCGGCCCTGACTGTGCGGGCTGTGCTGTATATACCACTATGTGGGCTGTGCTCTATATACCACTGTGTTGGCTGTGCTCTATATACCACTGTGCGGGCTGTGCTCTATATACCACTGTGCAGGCTGTGCTGTATATTCCACTGTGCGGGCTGTGCTCTATATACCACTGTGCGGGCTGTGCTGTATATACCACTGTGTGGGCTGTGCTCTATATACCACTGTGTTGGCTGTGCTCTATATACCACTGTGCGGGCTGTGCTCTATATACCACTGTGCGGGCTGTGCTGTATATTCCACTGTGCGGGCTGTGCTCTATATACCACTGTGCGGGCTTTGCTCTATATACCACTGTGTTGGCTGTGCTCTATATACCACTGTGCGGGCTGTGCTCTATATACCACTGTGCGGGCTGTGCTGTATATTCCACTGTGCGGGCTGTGCTGTATATACCACTGTGTGGGCTGTGCTCTATATACCACTGTGTTGGCTGTGCTCTATATACCACTGTGCGGGCTGTGCTGTATATTCCACTGTGCGGGCTGTGCTCTATATACCACTGTGCAGGCTGTGCTCTATATACCACTGTGTTGGCTGTGCTCTATATACCACTGTGCGGGCTGTGCTGTATATACCACTGTGCGGGCTGTGCTGTATATACCACTGTGTGGGCTGTGCTCTATATACCACTGTGTTGGCTGTGCTCTATATACCACTATGCGGGCTGTGCTGTATATTCCACTGTGCGGGCTGTGCTCTATATACCACTGTGCGGGCTGTGCTCTATATACCACTGTGTTAGCTGTGCTCTATATACCACTGTGCGGGCTGTGCTGTATATACCACTGTGTTGGCTGTGCTCTATATACCACTGTGCGGGCTGTGCTCTATATACCACTGTGCGGGCTGTGCTGTATATACCACTGTGTTGGCTGTGCTCTATATACCACTGTGCGGGCTGTGCTGTATATACCACTGTGTTGGGTGTGCTGTATATACCACTGTGAGGGCTGTGCTCTATATACCACTGTGTTGGCTGTGCTCTATATACCACTGTGCGGGCTGTGCTGTATATACCACTGTGTTGGCTGTGCTCTGTATACCACTGTGTTGGCTGTGCTCTATATACCACTGTGCGGGCTGTGCTGTATATTCCACTGTGCGGGCTGTGCTGGATATACCACTGTGCGGGCTGTGCTGGGTATACCACTGTGCGGGCTGTGCTGTATATACCACTGTGTGGGCTGTGCTGTATATACCACTATGTGGGCTGTGCTGGATATACCACTGTGCGGGCTGTGCTCTATATACCACTGTGCGGGCTGTGCTGTATATACCACTGTGTGGGCTGTGCTCTACATACCACTGTGTGGGCTGTGCTCTATATACCACTGTGAGGGCTGTGCTCTATATACCACTGTGAGGGCTGTGCTGTATATACCACTGTGAGGGCTGTGCTGTATATACCACTGTGTGGGCTGTGCTGTATATACCACTGTGGGGGCTGTGCTGTATATACTACTGTGTGGGCTGTGCTGTATACTACTACGCAGGCTGTGCTATATACTATGCAAGTTGTGCTATATACTATGCGGGCTTTGATATATACTATGGGGGGTATATTATATTCTATGGGGGAGGCCGTGTTATATACTATGTGGCTGTGTTATATACTATTGCTGGGGTATATTATATTCTATGGGGGAGGTTGTTTTATATACTATGGGGGTATATTATATTCTATGGGGGAGGCTGTCTTATATACTATGGGGGGCTGCATTATATTCTATGGGGGGCTACATTATATATTATGGAGAGGTGGGTTGTATTATATTCAATGGGGGGCTGTATTAGATTTTATGAGGGATGATTGCATCATACTCTTTGATGGGGCTGCATTATATTCTATGTGGAGGTGGGCTGTATTCTATTTGGGGCTACATTATATTCTATGGGGGCAGTATTATATTTATATTCTATGAGGGGTGATTGCATCATACTCTATGGGGGGGCTGCATTATATTCTATGGGGTGGCTGTATTATACTCTGGGTTGGCTGCATTATATTCTGTAGGGTGGTGGCTGCATTATACTATATGTGGGCTGCATTATACTGTATTGAGGACTATAGGGAATACGTTATACTATATGAAGAACTATGGGGTGCATTATACTATGGGAAGTGAATTGTACTACATGGATGACTATGGCGGTGCATTATACTATATGGAGCACTATGAGGAGTGTACTATGCTATATGGAGGACTATGAGGAGTGTTTTTTACTATATGGAGGTCTGAGCAGTGTATTTTAATATATGGAGTACTATAAGGGGTGTATTATACTATATGGAGGACTGTGGTGCACATTATAATATATGGAGGACTATGGGGTGTATTTTACTAAACAAGTAAAATGCTGTATATTCAGATTGTTTTTGCTGGAACAAAAATCCTTGTTCTCAGCAGCACATCGACGGTGTAGACTGTAGATGTGCTGCTGATAACATGATCCTCATCATTATTCCTCAGCTGGTGGAAAGAGGCCGGGAGACAAGTGTTGAACAACTTCAGTATTGTTGATCAAACTCATTTAGCGGCCTGAACTCAGCTCTTGTAAACCAAAATGCTTCTGTGTGATGTGCAATATGTTAGCATTTGGGGTCACATTTTAATCTTTGCCTAGAGCCCCACTTTGCCTAAAACCAGCCCTGCCTACAAGTCTACAAAGATATTATACAGTCACCATGTGACAAGTGGGCCTGTGTAACTTCAAATGCCAGGGCTGAATTTTAGTCCCAGTCCGGCCCTGGGTAGGGGATTACTTTTAGTTTGCTGGAGTTCCCACCTCTGTGGTCCCCAGCAATCCTGAGACCCGTAACGCCAAAGAACTCTCTGTTTGACTGATGCAGTGGTAAATGCCATTCCATTCACTCTTAAAGGGACTCTGTCACCTGAATTTGGAGGGAACAATTTTCAGCCATAGGGGCGGGGTTTTCGGGTGTTTGATTCACCCTTTCCTTACCCGCTGGCTGCATGCTGGCTGCAATATTGGACTGAAGTTCATTCTCTGTCCTCCATAGTACACGCCTGCGTAAGGCAAGATTGCCTTGTGCAGGCATGTACTACGGAGGACAGAGAAGGAACTTCAATCCAATATTGCAGCCAGCATGCAGCCAGCGGGTAAGGAAAGGGTGAATCAAACACCCGAAAACCCCGCCCCATATGGCTGAAAATTGTTCCCTCCAAATTCAGGTGACAGAGTCCCTTTAATGGGTGCGGCAGAGATTGTGTCTCAGTTGGTCTATGGCAATCCAATTAGAGCACTGCAAGATCTGCAGCAGAGAAAACTGTGCTTCTATCGCTACTGCTGCACCCAGTAAACTAAGTGATACCCTAGAATCAGGGTCTCTGTCCCTATATCATTATGCTGTCAGTAGTGTTGAACGATACCTTCCGATACTCAAAGGTATCGGATGGTATTGGCCGATATCCGAAAAATATTGGATATCGCCGATACCGATACCCGATACCAATGCAAGTCAATGGGACACAAGTATCGGAAGGTATCCTAGATGGTTCCCAGGGTCTGAAGGAGAGGAAAGTCTCCTTCAGGCCCTGGGATCCATATTCATGTAAAAAAATAAAGAATTAAATTAAAAAATATGGATATACTCACCCCTCCGGCGGCCCCTGGACCTTACCGATGTAACCGGCAGCCTCCGTTCCTAAGAATGAGGAGTTTAGGACCTTCGATGACGTCGCGGCTTGTGATTGGTCGCGTGACCGCTCATGTGACCGCTCACGCGACCAATCACAAGCCGCGACATCATTGCAGGTCCTAAACTCCTCATTCTTAGGAACGGAGGCTGCCGGTTACATCGGTAAGGTCCAGGGGCCGCCGGACGGGTGAGTATATCCATATTTTTTATTTTAATTCTTTATTTTTTACATGAATATGGATCCCAGGGCCTGAAGGAGAGTCTCCTCTCCTCCAGACCCTGGGAACCATACACTGGGAACTTCCGATTCCGATTTCCGATATCACAAAAATATCGGAACTCGGAATCGGAATTCCGATACAGCAAATATCGGCCGATACCCGATACTTGCGGTATCGGAATGCTCAACACTAGCTGTCAGATTACATAGCAAGAATCTGATGATAGACTCCCTTTAATTACTAATTGGAATATACAGACAGATCCTTACTTTTAGGGGTTGTCTGGGCTGATGATATCTATATTTTAGGATATGTTATCACTATAAGAATGTTGTAGAAAACTTGGCATTCAGGTAAATGCTGTAAGGAGATAATTTTATTTTGTGCAGGCAATCCAAAAATAAAGAAACTTTTCGGTCCTACAATGACCTTCATAAGTCGGACAGATTACAGTGTGCACAGGGTTACAGGCAGAAACTAACGCTCAGGATATGCATCACATTGGATGCATCTATATGTCATGGTCAGCTGGTACTTACCGACCTTTGACCTATGGATAAATCATGTTGATTTTGAACACAGAGGCTGACACCCAGCACTCAGTGCAGGAGGGGTACCTGCTCCCGGCACTTTAACCCCCTAAATACTGAGATTGTTATCGATCGCAGCATTTAGCAGGCAACTTTGCTGCACCATACACAGAACATGATGTTGCAAGTTTGTCTGTCAGTGCAGCGTTGACAGTTTGTAAACCATATCAAAGCTCCTGCATTGCGTCCGTTAATTATTCCAGCAAACTTTGCTTTCAAAAATTCAAATGGCACTCCTTCCCTTCCAAGCTCTGCTGTGTGCAACAAATTTTATGGTGCAATTTCTCCTGTTACCCTTATGAAAATGCAAAATTTGAGGCTAAATACATTTTTGTGGGAAAAATATATATTTTTTAATTTTAACGACTTAATGTTATAAATGTCTGTGAAGCACCAGGGGGTTCAAGGTGCTCACCACATATCTAGATAAGTTCCTTGAAGAGTCTAGTTTCCAAAATGGTGTCAATTGTGAGGCGTTTCCAATGTTTAGGTACATCAGGGGCTCGCCAAACGTGACATGGCATCTACTATTATTCCAGCAGATTTTGAATGCAAAAAAATCAAATGGCGCTCCTTGTCTTCCAAGCCCTGCACCCAAACATTAGTTTTCAGCCACATATGGAGTATCGGCATACTAAGAAGAAATTGCACAACTAATTGTATGGTGAAATTTCTCCTGCTACTCTTGTAAAAATAAAAAATTGGGGGCTAAAAAACATTTTTGTGTGAAAAATGTGATTTTTTTTTTAATTTAAAATTCCTGTGATGCACCTGAATGGTTTATAAATTTCTTGAATGTGGTTTAGAGCACCTTGAGTGGTACCGTTTTTAGAATGGGGTCACTTTTGAGTATTTTCTGTCATATAGACCACTCAAAGTCACTTCAAATGTAATGTGGTCCCTAAAAAAATAGTTTTGTAAATTTTGTTAAAAAAATGAGAAATCGCTTGTCAACTTTCAAACCTTCTAATTTCCTAACAAAATAAATTCTGAATTAAAATAATTGGTTTAAAAAGTTGTCCTGATATAAAGAAGACACGTGAGAAATGCTATTTATTAACTATTTTGCGTGACATACAGTGCCTTGCGAAAGTATTCAGCCCCCTGGAACTTTTCAACCTTTTCCAACATATCATGCTTCAAACATAAAGATACCAAATGTAAATTTTTGGTGAAGAATCAACAACAAGTGGAACACAATGGAGAAGTTGAACGAAATGTATTGGTTATTTAAAATTTTTGTGGAAATTAAAAAACTGAAAAGTGGGGCGTGCAATATTGGCACCCCGTCCACTACAGGCAACCCACCAGATGGAGATCAAACTTGGAGTCTCCATATTACAAAAAATTGTCACACACCACTAAAGTGGCATCAATTTCCACAGAGTATAAATTGTATAATTTTGCAGTATTTTGACAACTTCTGTTACTGGAAGGGCTACTCGACTCCCTTTCTTTTCCAGCCGCACAGCAGTTTTATTATTGTTTTTTTGTTATAGCACCATTTATTCCATGGTGCTTTACATGTGAAAAGGGTTTACCTAATGAAAACAAGTACAATAATCTTAAACAATAAAAGTCACTGACTGGTTCTGGAGGAGAGAGGTGTTACAGATATGCAACTCAGGACTAGGGTAGAAGGGGGAACAGCTGACCCTGTACTAGGACTAGGCTGAAACCCTTGGATGGAGTGACCTCTTTCTTGTGAATAGACCCACCGACATTTCCTAGGCTAAACTCAAACGAAGACCTTCAGGTAGGGAGGAAGGGTGTCCTTGAATTACCTAGGGACTGGGAACAAAAACAGGTAACCTCCTAGTAGGAAAATAGAGGAAGCTGCAGAAACGAATGAAAAGCTAAAAACAAAACTGGCAGAACTAGAGATCCCAGAACTGCACAATATCAAACACACAAATCTAACAAGGCACCAAGCCAGAACACTAGCGGATTAACACTGTTGTCCAGCAAGGACTGGGAGCCAGGTGTTGGGTAATAAAGGGTGATGCAATCACCTGACCTAGGACAAACCCATGAGAGGACCCTGCCCATGAGGGCTCACAGTCTACAAGGGCTGGGTGAGGATACAATAGGTGAGGGTAGAGCTGCTTGAGCAGCGGTATGGTGGAATGTTGGTTACTGTAGGATGTAGGCTTATCGGAAGAGGTGGTTATTCAGGTTCCTTTTGAAGGTTCCCATGGAAGGCGTGAGTATGATATGTTGGGATAGAGAGTTCCAGAGTAAAGGGAATGTATGGGAGAAATCTATTATGCGATTGTGGGAAGAGAAGATAACAGGGGAGTAGAGAAGGAGATCTTGTGAGGATTGGAGGTTGCGCCCAGGTAAGTATCGGGAGACTAGGTTACAGATTTATTGAGGACACAGGTTGTGAATGGCTTTGTATGCCATAGTTAGGGTTTTGAACAGGAGTCTCTGGATTAATGGGGAGCCAATGAAGGGATTCAAAGAGAGGAGAGGCAGTGTGATAGGTGGATTAGATGGGCAGCAAAGTTTAGAATAAATTGGAGGGGTGTGACACTATTAGAAGGGAGGGCACAAAGCAGGATCTTGCAGTATTCAAGGCAGGATATGATGAGTGCATGGACTATGGTCTTTGGAGATTCTTGACTAAGGAATGTACAGATCCGCAGTTGTAGTCGGCAGGAAATGGAAATGGCATGAATATTTATTTTGAAGGAGAGATCAGAGTCCAGGGTTACCCCGAGGCAGAGAGCTTGCGGGACGCTCTCATCTATGCCTTGTAGATGAGAGCCAGAAATAGCATGTGCTCCAGTGGATGGCAAGTGCTGCATAAATTTGCCTCTCCTCCTCTTCCTCCACCTTAACATCACACACAGTACAGTCCTCAGAGATGGCACCCCAATTACCCTTGTTTCTCCCCGCATCACAGCTCTTCAACCACTCAACTGACTATGGGTAAATCACAGATCTGTAGAGCTGTTCACACATTCTATTCTATGGGAATCAGAGGTCTGCTCCAAAAATTCACAGACTCAAGAGGTGGAAAGCATATGCACCGATGCCCAAAATTTTTTCAACTGGATCTAGGGCCGGACGAAGTAGGGTCCGAGCAGAATCCAGACTCTCGTCACCAGACTTCAATAAACCGGGGGTGGAGGTAAACCTGATGAGAGTCAGATACCTAAGTCGCATGCAGATTGTACTGTGCTATCAGGGTAGGAAGAAGAGGAGGGTGGCTAGCAGTGGTGGCAGGTCTGTAGTTCTCATGGGCAGCAAGGGTTGCCTAGCCTAGGCCTTTTTTGAGACTGAAAAGGATGACCCAACTCTCATTATCTGCCAACTTTGTAAAGAAAACTCAGTAGAGGCAAAAAATTGCAATAATTTGACTACTACATGCAAGAATTGGCACATGTGATCAACATGCGTTAGTCTGGAAATGTCACTGCGTAAAAATGCGGCCTAGTATGCCTTGCCAACCACCGACCACCGTATAAACCGCATCTGCTGCTTCTTTCTCTTCCATCACCATGGCATGTGTTCTCACACAAGTCTCCGGCCGCAGAACCTCCACTTGTCTACCCACTACAGTTGGGGTGAGTGACGGCCTGTCAGTTGTTAGGGAAGTGACATGCTGGCTGTTTTCGACAGATCTCAGACACCAAGCACATCACATCTCTCTCAATCCACCACAGCACATCTGCCTGCATCTCATTCAAAGTCCAGCAGTTTGTCACGTTCTCCCTACTCCACCCTCAGCACAGCAGTTAGCCCCCCCCCCGTTCCTCCTACACATAGCAAAGCTAACAGCTTGAAAGTCACCATCTCCAATTTGTTGGCCACAGAAATGCTGCTTTTCCATCTGGTGCATACATACCCTTTTTGCAAGCTGATGCACCAGTAGCAGTTGCCCAGTCGCCATTACTTATGTAAGAAAGCTGTGATTGCGCTATACCAGCATGTCGCAGACAACATAATCCATTCCTTGAAAAAATCAATGTATGCCAGGCTGCATTTCACCACTGACACCTGGACGACCAAGCATGACCAGGGGTGTTGACATTTTGCTGACTGGGCACTGGGTGACTGGTGGCTGTGGGGGAAGATAGGGAAAGGTCTTAGAATCCTCAAAACTTGCAGGATGGAGAGCTTAACTACTAGACAACAGGGTTTGGATAACTAAACTACTAAACACCTAGGGTTGGATACCTAAAACACTACACACCAAAAGATGGAGAACTAAACTACTAGACAACAGTGGTTGGAGAACTAAACTACTAAACATCTAGGGTTGGATAACTAAAACACCACACACCAGAAGATGGAGAACTAAATTATTTGACAACAGAGGTTGAAGAAGTAAACTACTAAACATCTAGGGTTGGATCTCTAAACCACTACACACCAGGGGATGGAGAACTAAACCAATACACAACAAGGGATGGGGAACTAAATAACTGGACACCAAGGTGTTAATAGACACCAAGTCATGAAATCCTCAAGGTTTGCAGGACAAACCTCTATATTTAACACTTCCTCCACTGCTTCTGCCTTCTCCACCTCCTCTAAGACCTACATGCTAGAGCATACTTTGAATAGTCTGCGGGAGAAGGTGGTGATCCCAGAATAAGAGGAAGAAGCAGAGGAGAATGCAAAAGGGATAACAATAACTCAGTTCTGGAATGTCGTCACACAAAAGGCAGCCTTGGGAGGGTGAATTACAGCGATCGAGGGGGGTTCATGGTACCAGACAAACTCTCAGGGTATATTTCCATGTGGCGTATTCCAAGCGCTTTGGATGCAGCGGACACCCGCCGGCTTTTGTAGGCGTGGTGATTCTGCATGTGTTCATTGAACCATGCGGAATCACCGCACCCTATACATAGAATGGTGCTATTTATCTTGCGGAGACTGAGCGTCTCCAGAAGATAAATAGACATGCTGAGGTCTATAAAGACACGCTGCATGTGCGTATGTGCAGGTTTGCCACCTTCGTCTTTGTACGCATAGTGGATAAGGGATTTAATGAAATCCCATACACTATGCTGTAACATCTGGATGCTGCTGATTGGACACTGCGGCTGTATGTATCATCCAATCTGCAGCAAATATGCCATGTGGAAACATACTTTTAGAGATAGTGCTGACTACTGGGTTGCCACTCTGCTATATTCACGATACAAAAGTACATTTTGCCAGATACGTACCCCCTGTAAAGGGACACGTGCATACTGGAGTATTAAAACATGCTTGTACGCAATCTTAAGAATGGTTTTGCCTTAGACAGCAGTCAGCACACAGCGTGCATTGAAGTTATCGACTTCCAATCCTGGGAACATAGAATCGTCAACGCAAGAACATTAGCAGCAGCAGTGTGTGGCATAAGCAATTTCTGGAAGTCGTTTCACACAATTTTTAGAACAGCACATACACCAGCAGAACAGAGTACAAGTCTGACACGTGAACGACTGGAGAGGATGGTGCAGGATTATCTCAAGCTCAATATCAATACCATCAGGGGGAATTTGAACCCTTTGGCATTTTGGTCTTCAAAAATGGAAGAGCGGCCTGAGCTCGCCTATCAAGCTTTGGAAATTTTGTCATACTCAGCAGCCAGTGTTCTCTCAGAACGTGTCTTCAGCACTGCTGGTGATGTCCTGAAGGATAAGCACATCCGGGTGTCCCCTGAAAGTGTAGACCACCTAACTTTCATCAAGATGAACAAGTCATGGATCTGCAAAGACATTTGCACCCTAGTCGCAGACTGGGCAGGCTAGGCGATGGTGTAGTTTTTAGCATGGTGCATTGATCTCGCATTATTGCAGTATGTGACACCTTTGTCATGGCTTCTGTGCTTGCTGTTGCTACTGTTGCTGATGTTGCTAACAATTATTGGAAATGTGGAAACTCAAAGTTGTGTCTCCATCTGGTGGCTTGCCTGTAGTGGAAGGGATATCAGGGCCCCATTATACTATTTCTACTCTGGAGAAATTAATGACACTTTAGTGGTATCTGCCCCTAATTTTTGGAAATGTTTGGACTCCAAGTTGGGTCTCCTTCATGTTTGTTGCCTGAGTTTGGAAGGGCTCTCAGAGCACCAGGCCAACACCTGTCACTCATCCACGTGTTACTGATCAATGTTTAAGCTAGAAATGCGGATCCAAGACCTGTCACAGACCCTGCCCCATGCATCTATGCTGCGCAATTATACGATTTGTACTCTGGGTCAGTTGGGTGGTTGGAGTGTTGTGACATTGGGAGAAACAAGGGTAATTCTGGTGCCACCTCTTAGGACTGTACTGTGTTTGATGTTAAGGTGGATGAAGGAGAAAAAGTTGTAGCAGTTATGGAGCGCTGAGATAAGGGATAATTATAGGGACAGCAATCTGGTTAACAAACCTTTAATAACCCTTCGATCTCCACAACGGGTTTTGATAGCATAACACTATCTTTATCAGTGTGTTACTGGACGGGCTACTTGACTCCCTCTCTTTGGCAGCTGCACAGCAGTATATGTTCAAAAAGGAGAAACATTGGAGTTTTTGGCAAAATTTCTATAACGACCTTTATTGAAACAGACCATCAAACATATATTAACAAACAAGATTTAAAAGATGTGATTAAAAAGGACACCAACACTGGCAGCACTCAGTACTAAATGTAATACTAAAGGGCTTCAATCAACCTGATATTTTAAGAAGAAAAAAGTGGACAAGCCAGCTCACCGGTTGTTGGAAGCACGGAACTCCGTCTTGAAAGGCAATGGATTCACAGCAGAAAAAAACACATGTTCCAGCTTCTTAGAAATAAAATTGCAGATTTATTGAAAAATTCTTAAAAAGTGCATATGCAGCGCCCCAGAGTCCTGGTCGTTGCAGTACTGTGGCTCCGCCACTAAGGGGAGCTATGGTACGTCTGATGGCACTGAAGGAGTTCATCTGATCAGGTATCACAGACACCAATACATTTCACCACCGGGCCTCCAGGGGGAGCTAAGGGTTCTATTCATTAGGCCACTCCTCACACACTGGTAAAACTGGGGGTCAGGCAGGAAGTTAGAGAGAAAGCTGACTGGGTTGGAACCAGGCAACACCTTGTGGTAGAGGGTGTTGCGGGAGAAGATTCGGTAGGGTCTCTGTCAGGAGTGGGATCCTGACAGAGACTAGGCAACTAGAGAGAACGCAACGGGACCGTGCCTGCTCAGTATAGCGGCGGTGCCCAAGAAGGGATTGGAAGCGAGATAGATTGTGCTGAGTGAGAAACGAGATCAAAGCAACGAGGAGAATACCAGTAGGGGTCGTGCTGAAAGATCGAGGCAACATTCTACTGAGGCGCACAACCGGCGGCCGGAACGCCGAGGGAGTATTACAATATTCAGCTTCAAGCAATACTCTAAACAGCGGCAGGACAGTCAGTCTAAGGCGGGCTGTCTCACCTAAATCACCTATGCAGTCTTGGGGGGCAACTTGTGGAGAGGGGCGACTCTAGGGTCCCGGAAGAGCTCCGAGCCTACCCGTCAAACGGGTGCCGTTCTAACCGTAACATCAGGGAGGAACGGAGAATTAGCAGAACATCATCTAATTGAGTTGTGAGGGAACTTAAGAAACGGACACAACAGTTGTGGGGACTTTCCGTAAGCACAGCAGGGAAGGACCGCAACACATAGCGCTAGAAGGAAGGCACAGATTTCCACCTGTGAAGAGAACTCTGGAGGTGCCATTGGACCGGCCGGACTTGCGCAGCCTGGCTATCTGGACTCCGGACGGCGGACCCAGAGATCTTCAGTAAAGAGGTAAAGAGACTGCAACCTGGTGTCCTCGTTATTTACTGCACCGCACTACTACAGCATCACCACCACCCATCCACATCTATTATTCACTGCGCGCCCCTTGGCAGGGCCACGGACCGGGGCCTAGCCACCGTGACAACCCCAGAGCAGAGACTCAGAGGCCCGGTACCGGGTGTGTTATGACCCCAATGGCAGAGGGTCTCAGAAATAATTACTAAGTCTGCAAACACAAAAAACCAGCTCATAGGGCAGTGGTAACTGAGCTGACCATATATCTAATCCTAGCACCACAAATAGCAGCAGCCGGGGAACGTGCCTACGTTGGTTCTAGACGTCTCGCGCCAGCCGGAGAACTAACTAACCCTAGAAGGGAAAAGAAAGACCTTTCTTGCCTCCAGAGAAAAGACCCCAAAAGTTGGATACAAGCCCCCAACAAATAATAACGGTGAGGTAAGAGGAAAAGACAAACGTAAGAATGAGCTAGGTATTTAGCAAGGAGAGGCCCACTAGCTAATATCAGAATATAGTAAGATGACTTATATGGTCAGCAAAAACCCTATCAAAATATCCACGCTGGATATTCAAGAACCCCCGAACCGTGTAACGGCCTGGGGGGAGAACACCAGCCCCCTAGAGCTTCCAGCAAAGTCAGGAAACATTTAGTACAAGCTGGACCAAAAATAAGAGCAAAGCAAATAACCAAAAAACAAAGAAGCAGGACTTAGCTTAATTTTGCACGAACCAGCAGACAGGAGCAAACAGAAAGGATCTGATTACAACGATGCCAGGCACTGGACTAAGGATCCAGGAAGTTTATATAGCAACACCACTGGACAAACGACCCAGGTGGGTGCCAAACTGAGGAAAGACAATCCCAGAGTCATATCACTAGTAACCACAAGAGGGAGCCAAAAAGTCTAATTCACAACAGTACCCCCCCCCTTAAGGAGGGGTCACCGAACCCTCACCAAGACCACCAGGGCGATCAGGATGAGCAGCGTGAAAGGCACGAACTAAATCGGCCGCATGCACATCAGAAGCAACCACCCAGGAATTATCCTCCTGACCATAGCCCTTCCACTTGACCAGATACTGAAGCCTCCGTCTGGAGACACGAGAATCCAAGATCTTCTCCACCACATACTCCAACTCGCCCTCAACCAACACCGGACGCCCTCAACCAACACCGGAGCAGGAGGCTCAACAGAAGGAACCACAGGTACAACGTACCGCCGCAACAAAGACCTATGGAACACGTTGTGAATGGCAAACGACACCGGAAGATCCAAGCGAAAGGACACAGGATTAAGGATTTCCAATATCTTGTAAGGACCGATGAAGCGAGGCTTAAATTTAGGAGAGGAGACCTTCATAGGAACAAATCGAGAAGACAGCCATACCAAATCCCCAACACGAAGTCGGGGACCCACACCGCGGCGGCGGTTGGCAAAACGCTGAGCCTTCTCCTGTGACAACTTTAAGTTGTCCACCTCATGATTCCAGATCTGCTGCAACCTATCCACCACAGAATCTACCCCAGGACAGTCAGAAGGCTCCACATGTCCCGAGGAAAAACGAGGATGGAAACCAGAGTTGCAGAAAAATGGCGAAACCAAAGTAGCGGAACTAGCCCGATTATTAAGGGCAAACTCAGCCAACGGCAAGAAGGTCACCCAATCATCCTGATCTGCTGAAACAAAACACCTCAAATAAGCCTCCAGAGTCTGATTAGTTCGCTCTGTTTGTCCATTAGTCTGAGGATGAAAGGCAGACGAAAACGACAAATCAATGCCCATCCTAGCACAAAAGGATCGCCAGAACCTGGAAACAAACTGGGATCCTCTGTCAGACACAATATTCTCAGGAATGCCGTGTAAACGAACCACATTCTGAAAGAACACAGGAACCAGATCGGAAGAGGAAGGCAGCTTAGGCAAAGGCACCAAATGGACCATTTTAGAAAAGCGATCACATACCACCCAGATGACAGACATAGGCACCGGGAGATGACAGACTGAGACACCGGGAGATCTGAAATGAAATCCATGGAAATGTGTGTCCAAGGCCTCTTCGGGACAGGCAAGGGCAAGAGCAACCCGCTGGCACGAGAACAGCAAGGCTTAGCTCGAGCACAAGTCCCACAGGACTGCACAAATGACCGCACATCCCGTGACAAGGAAGGCCACCAAAAGGACCTAGCCACCAGATCTCTGGTGCCAAAAATTCCCGGATGCCCTGCCAACACCGAGGAATGAACCTCGGAAATGACTCTGCTGGTCCACTTATCAGGAACAAACAGTCTGTCAGGTGGACAAGAGTCAGGTCTACCAGCCTGAAATCTCTGCAACACACGTCGCAAATCAGGAGAAATGGCCGACAAGATAACTCCCTCTTTAAGAATACCAACTGGTTCTGCGACTCCAGGAGAGTCAGGCACAAAGCTCCTTGAAAGAGCATCAGCCTTCACATTCTTTGAACCTGGTAAATACGAGACCACAAAGTCAAAACGGGAGAAAAACAATGACCAGCGGGCCTGTCTAGGATTCAGGCGTTTAGCAGACTCGAGATACATTAGATTTTTGTGATCAGTCAAGACCACCACACGATGCTTAGCACCCTCGAGCCAATGACGCCACTCCTCAAATGCCCACTTCATGGCCAGCAACTCCCGATTGCCAACATCATAATTCCGCTCAGCAGGCGAAAACTTCCTAGAGAAGAAAGCACATGGTCTCATTACCGAGCAACCAGGGCCTCTCTGCGACAAAACGGCCCCTGCCCCAATCTCAGAAGCATCCACTTCGACCTGAAAGGGAAGTGAGACATCAGGCTGGCACAAAACAGGCGCCGAAGTAAACCGGCGCTTCAACTCTTGGAACGCCTCCACGGCTGCAGGAGCCCAGTTAGCAACATCAGAACCTTTCTTGGTCATATCCGTCAAAGGTTTAACAACGCTAGAAAAATTAGCGATAAAACGACGGTAGAAGTTAGCAAAACCCAAGAACTTCTGAAGACTCTTAACTGACGTGGGTTGAGTCCAATCATGAATAGCTCGGACCTTGACTGGGTCCATCTCCACAGCAGAAGGGGAAAAAATAAACCCCAAAAAGGGAACCTTCTGTACTCCAAAGAGACACTTTGAGCCCTTAACAAACAAAGCATTCTCACGCAAAACCTGAAACACCATCCTGACCTGCTCCACATGTGAGTCCCAATCTTCAGAGAAAACCAGAATATCATCCAGATAAACAATCATAAATTTATCCAGATACTTCTGGAAAATATCATGCATAAAGGACTGAAACACTGAGGGAGCATTAGAGAGCCCAAAAGGCATCACCAAGTACTCAAAATGACCTTCGGGCGTATTAAATGCTGTCTTCCATTCATCTCCTTGCTTAATGCGCACAAGGTTGTACGCACCACGAAGATCTATCTTGGTGAACCACTTGGCACCTTTAATCCGGGCAAACAAGTCCGACAACAGAGGCAAAGGATACTGAAATTTAACAGTGATTTTATTCAGAAGCCGATAGTCAATACAAGGTCTCAAAGATCCGTCCTTCTTGGCCACAAAAAAGAATCCCGCACCAAGAGGAGAAGAGGATGGACGGATATGCCCCTTCTCCAGAGACTCCTTGATATACGAACGCATTGCGGCATGCTCAGGTACAGACAGATTAAATAGTCTTCCCTTAGGAAATTTACTACCTGGAATCAAATCTATGGCGCAGTCACAGTCCCTATGAGGAGGCAGAGCACTGGACCTGGACTCGCTGAATACATCCTGATAATCAGACAAATACTCAGGAACTTCCGAAGGAGTAGAGGAAGCAATAGACACCGGCGGGGAATCAGCATGAATTCCCTGACAGCCCCAACTTGACACAGACATTGCCTTCCAATCCAAGACTGGATTGTGGGTCTGTAACCATGGCAGACCCAAAACGACCAAATCATGCATTTTATGCAGAACAAGAAAACGAATCACCTCCCGATGTTCAGGAGTCATGCACATGGTTACCTGCGTCCAAAACTGCGGTTTATTTTCCGCCAATGGCGTAGCATCAATACCTCTAAGAGGAATAGGATTTACCAACGGTTCAAGAACAAAACCACAGCGCTTGGCAAATGACAGATCCATAAGACTCAGGGCAGCACCTGAATCCACAAACGCCATAACAGGGTAAGAAGACAATGAGCAAATTAAAGTCACAGACAAAATAAATTTAGGTTGCAAATTACCAATGGCGACAGGACTAACAACCCTTGTTAGGCATTTAGAGCATGCTGATATAACATGTGTAGAATCACCACAGTAAAAACACAACCCATTCTGACGTCTATGATTTTTCCGCTCATTTCTAGTCTGAATTCTATCACATTGCATTAAATCAGGTGTTTGTTCAGACAACACCACCAGAGGATTAGCGGTTTTGCGCTCCCGCAAACGCCGGTCAATTTGAATAGCCAGCGCCATGGAATCATTCAGACTTGTAGGAATGGGGAAACCCACCATCACATTCTTAATGGCTTCAGAAAGGCCATTTCTGAAATTTGCGGCCAGAGCACACTCATTCCACTGAGTAAGCACGGACCATTTCCGAAATTTTTGGCAATACACTTCAGCTTCATCCTGGCCCTGAGAAATAGCCAGCAAGGCTTTTTCTGCCTGAACTTCAAGATTGGGTTCCTCGTAAAGCAATCCGAGCGCCAGAAAAAACGCATCAATATTTGCCAATGCCGGATCTCCTGGCGCTAGCGAGAAAGCCCAATCCTGAGGGTCGCCCCGTAAAAAAGAGATAACAATTTTAACTTGCTGAGCTGAATCTCCAGATGAACGGGGTCTCAGAGATAGAAACAATTTACAATTATTCCTGAAATTCCTAAACTTAAATCGGTCTCCAGAAAACAGTTCAGGAATAGGTATTTTAGGTTCAGACATTGGACTACTGGTAACAAAATCTTGTATGCCCTGCACACGAGCAGCAAGCTGGTCTACACTTGTAATCAAGGTCTGGACATTCATGTCTGCAGCAAGCACAAGCCACTCAGAGGTAAAGGGGAGGAAGAGAGGAAAAAAAAACAAAAAAAAAAACTCAGAATTTCCTTTCTTATTATCCCACTTCTGCAATGCATTAAAAATTCAATGTTGGCCTGGCATACTGTTATGACCCCAATGGCAGAGGGTCTCAGAAATAATTACTAAGTCTGCAAACACAAAAAACCAGCTCATAGGGCAGTGGTAACTGAGCTGACCATATATCTAATCCTAGCACCACAAATAGCAGCAGCCGGGGAACGTGCCTACGTTGGTTCTAGACGTCTCGCGCCAGCCGGAGAACTAACTAACCCTAGAAGGGAAAAGAAAGACCTTTCTTGCCTCCAGAGAAAAGACCCCAAAAGTTGGATACAAGCCCCCAACAAATAATAACGGTGAGGTAAGAGGAAAAGACAAACGTAAGAATGAGCTAGGTATTTAGCAAAGAGAGGCCCCCTAGCTAATATCAGAATATAGTAAGATGACTTATATGGTCAGCAAAAACCCTATCAAAATATCCACGCTGGATATTCAAGAACCCCCGAACCGTCTAATGGCCCGGGGGGAGAACACCAGCCCCCTAGAGCTTCCAGCAAAGTCAGGAAACATTTAGTACAAGCTGGACCAAAAATAAGAGCAAAGCAAATAACCAAAAAACAAAGAAGCAGGACTTAGCTTAATTTTGCACGAACCAGCAGACAGGAGCAAACAGAAAGGATCTGATTACAATGATGCCAGGCACTGGACTAAGGATCCAGGAAGTTTATATAGCAACACCCCTGGACAAACGACCCAGGTGGGTGCCAAACTGAGGAAAGACAATCCCAGAGTCATATCACTAGTAACCACAAGAGGGAGCCAAAAAGTCTAATTCACAACACGGGTGCCCCTCGGCCCTGCGGCAGTGGGGGCGCTACAACTTGGCGTCACGAACAGGATCTACTTAAGCCTGAAGAATCAGGTCATGTGTGCCTTGGAACTGTGATTTATTGTGCTTGGACTGTACTTTATTGTAAAGACTGTGCTGCGTCATTTACCACCAAAACTCCCGCCAAGAGTCGCCGCCATTGCAGCGCCACGGGGAGCGCAGAGGGAGAAGAAGGGCGTGCCATGGGAGGAGATTACCAAAGCGGCGCCAGAAGTAGCGACCGCCCCCTCCGACTCCTGCTGCGAGAGGACGACCTACCCAGCAGCAGAGGAGAACCGCCCCCTGATTTGCAACGGCAGGAACGAGGTGAAGAAGGAGCCCGACCCTGGAGAAATGGCGGAGCCAGGTGCATGCACTGCCACCGACTATCAGACAGCGATGACGAACAGCAAGTGCCTGAACGAGGAAGGAGCAATCCCGGCTTGCCCTCATCCACCAGGGGCGGACCCACGTCCACTGCAGCGGAAGGATCTGAATTCCTTGAAACCGGCCGCGGAACTGAGCCTATCCATCCCGTCCTCGAAGCCAGCGGAGGAGGAACCATGGTGGGTCGCGTCCGGGGACCACAGTGGAGGAGCCGCGGTCCGGGCTGCAGCCGATTCCAGTGTCCTCGTCAACGGACCGGATCGACATCGGTGGAATCACATCGGGCGCAGGTATGGAAGACGCCCCTGCTCCCCTGCTCGATCCCGCTCCCGCGACCGGCCCTCACCCCAGTAAAAGCCGTCTCCTCTCGGCAGAGCTAGTGGTGTTACCCCCCGATGCAATGGGGAAGCTGGTACCACCGCTGCCGACTAGGATGGGGAAACCCGTAGACGTGGGCCCAGATGGGGTGACCCTCCAGTGGGATACCCCCCAGTTTGGGCCAGATGGAGTTCGGGAAGAAGGATTCACTCTTGCTGTACTTACTTGGGAACAATACAAACAATGCTTGATCCTACATTGGAAACGGCAAAAAGAGGCAGAGCTGACTGACCCACCAGGGGTGCAACAACCACCTCTTGCATGTGATGACAGGGACGTGGTGAGGCGAGGCACTGTGTTGGCTTTCCACCCGAAGAGAGGATGGGGCTCCATACAGGAACCGGGGCTACTAACTGACGTCTTCGTTGCCAGTTGCAACGTGAAGACTCCCTGCTGCGGCCGAAGTGGTGATCCATTGCAGAGGGGGGATCCGGTGACTTACACCCGTCATCGGAATGCATACGGGTGGTATGCCCGTGACGTGCGCCGCTGTGAGCTTGGGGGAACGTCATCTGCTACTTCAACCATGATGGAACCAGACGTGACAGATCTTACCAATATTGCCGCCGTACGTCTCATTGCAGCAACTGAGCTGGCGGCTAGAGTCCGCCTTCGGGTCGAGACATCGGGTGGTCTGACTGCACCAGGGAAATCCACCAGTGATACTGGTGCGGTATCAGCTGCTGACCTAGGATCAAAGTCTGCACAGTCGGAAGGTACCCACTTTCGGCTGATGTCTTGTGATTTACTATGAAGATAAACCTCGATACCATGAGTATGTATATAGTTACTGTTCTCCTGTTTCGCTGCTAAACCCGTTTAGGGTTAACTCTTAAAGGGATCCCTTCGTTGACCCGGGATCCCTATTGTTTTGTTTGTTTTTCTAAGTTTTTGCACATGTTTCCAGAACTGCCGCAATCATGAACAGTGCATGATACAAACTTTCTGTAAATAGTTTGCACCTTATTAAAGGTGCTCCCTACTGGTTTTACTTCAAAAAGGACTCTTTGTGAAGATACCACACTGGAACCTTTGTTGAGTACGGACTGGTAGCTTGAGAAGATATGCTACCTCATAGAGACTTGGTCCCCTCTTAAAGGGGATGTTCATGTGTTGCACTTAAAGAATGGTATTGCTTTGAGACTGAGAGATAGCAATAATGTCTTGATAAAAAGAACGTGATGATAATGTTTGCATGAGAAAGTTATATGTATCCAACTAGTTAATTGTAAAGAAATGCTGATAATGTTCCCTGAAAGAAAGTGAAAGCTAGAAGAAGGATGCAATGGGCCCGTAGGGGTAGACGTAGTGTCCAGCATACATGTCAGTAAGAAAATAATGAGAAGGTTTAATGTTATATAGAAAATGTTTGATAATGTTGATAGACAACGAGGACAGAAGGTGAACCCTGAGTCCTCCTAGGAGCCATATAGAGATGGCTCAGTGCTCTTAAACTGAAAGTAATGTTATGTTCTATACTATGTATAGTAGTTGAAAAGACAGAAGGCTCGGGCTGAAAGGAGCGGTCCTGTAAGAAAGGAGAGGCAGTAGGTCTGGTGCCGTTAGGACAGGCGGTCCTGCAGATTTAAAGAAGGAGAATGTAAAAGTTAAATTGCCTTATAATGTGATTATAAGAAGGTCTTTAGCGGATTCAGAGTGTACGTCCTTAAAGGCAATGTTAAATTATTGTTCAAGAATTTGTACTAAGTAGAATACCCGGTTGGGTAAGAGAAGTTATTTATAGCATGTTGCTATGATATTTAACTATGTTTGTAATGTTCAAGTGTCCTCACCTCCCATAAAGGGAAGCTCTGTTCAAATATACTTATTGTTATTGCACTCAACAAAATTGTATGTCTTTTTGCTAACTTGTATTGTTGTTTTCTTCCCAGTCCTGGAGTACTGGATTTAACCAGGGGGAAGTGCAGCGCCCCAGAGTCCTGGTCGTTGCAGTACTGTGGCTCCGCCACTAAGGGGAGCTATGGTACGTCTGATGGCACTGAAGGAGTTCATCTGATCAGGTATCACAGACACCAATACATTTCACCACCGGGCCTCCAGGGGGAGCTAAGGGTTCTATTCATTAGGCCACTCCTCACACACTGGTAAAACTGGGGGTCAGGCAGGAAGTTAGAGAGAAAGCTGACTGGGTTGGAACCAGGCAACACCTTGTGGCAGAGGGTGTTGCGGGAGAAGATTCGGTAGGGTCTCTGTCAGGAGTGGGATCCTGACAGAGACTAGGCAACTAGAGAGAACGCAACGGGACCGTGGCTGCTCAGTATAGCGGCGGTGCCCAAGAAGGGATTGGAAGCGAGATAGATTGTGCTGAGTGAGAAACGAGATCAAAGCAACGAGGAGAATACCAGTAGGGGTCGTGCTGAAAGATCGAGGCAACATTCTACTGAAGCGCACAACCGGCGGCCGGAACGCCGAGGGAGTATTACAATATTCAGCTTCAAGCAATACTCTAAACAGCGGCAGGACAGTCAGTCTAAGGCGGGCTGTCTCACCTAAATCACCTATGCAGTCTTGGGGGGCAACTTGTGGAGAGGGGCGACTCTAGGGTCCCGGAAGAGCTCCGAGCCTACCCGTCAAACGGGTGCCGTTCTAACCGTAACATCAGGGAGGAACGGAGAATTAGCAGAACATCATCTAATTGAGTTGTGAGGGAACTTAAGAAACGGACACAACAGTTGTGGGGACTTTCCGTAAGCACAGCAGGGAAGGACCGCAACACATAGCGCTAGAAGGAAGGCACAGATTTCCACCTGTGAAGAGAACTCTGGAGGTGCCATTGGACCGGCCGGACTTGCGCAGCCTGGCTATCTGGACTCCGGACTGCGGACCCAGAGATCTTCAGTAAAGAGGTAAAGAGACTGCAACCTGGTGTCCTCGTTATTTACTGCACCGCACTACTACAGCATCACCACCACCCATCCACATCTATTATTCACTGCGCGCCCCTCGGCAGGGCCACGGACCGGGGCCTAGCCACCGTGACAACCCCAGAGCAGAGACTCAGAGGCCCGGTACCGGGTGCCCCTCGGCCCTGCGGCAGTGGGGGCGCTACACATACTCCACGGATCTCACAATAGCCCCGGGAGGAAAGCGACGCGTTTCGACGGCAACCGCAGTCTTTATCCAAGCTGATCTATCCCAAAGCCCATGCGGACATATATAGTACTATGCACCAATAAACAGGAAGTAACACATCACATGATTAAAAGGTCCTGAAAGGCTATAGCAATTACATACAAATGAACACATGAGAAAAAAACAAACAAAAAAAAAAACCACAAATAAATTTCTTATAACACAATATAATATTGATTACTGGATTTTACACAGATTTCAATAATGAAACATTATCTCATTTCTACGATTCAAGCCGCCCGGAAAACGTCTGCCCAAAACAAAAATCCAATAAGCTTCCCGGGTTGATAACATTCTATGGATATCTCCACCCCGGTAAGGTTTTTTATTTTCTCCAGACCCAATACATGAAAAAATGAAGTATTCCGTGTGTGATGATCAATAAAGTGTTTAGCCGCAGATGAAATGTTGCGATTTGTATTTTTTGTAATGCCATATAGATGTTCTGTAATGCGATTTTTTAATTTTCGTCCAGTACACCCTATATAGGACTTGTCGCATGCGGTACAGTCAATTTTATAAACAACATTCCGAGTGTTGCAATTTATAAAATCTTGTATTTGGAATGAGTTAGTATGGTTATAATTTTGAAAAGACTTCATAGTAACCATGTGTTTGCATGTCGAACAATTAGTTGTGTTGCACTTGAAACAGGCTTTGCATTTTAGCCATGTAGATTGCGGTCTATCTGAGACAAAAACACTTGGTGATAAAATGCTCCCCAAAGTGGGTGCTTTTCTGGCAACGATATTACAGCCATTGTGTAAAATTTTAGCAAGGGTTGGGTCCTCAAATAAAATTGGTAGAGACTTATGAATTATTTTTTTAATTGCATTGAATTGTGGGCTATACTGCAGACGTACAAAAGGTTTTTCCGCATATTGTTTTTTGATACTCACTGGAACACTATTACCAGCAGGAAATTTTATTAGATCGTTATGATTTTTCTTTGACACAATACCAAGAGCGCGGTTCAACATCCAATTTGGATAGCCGCGTTGTTTAAGTCTGGTGCAAGATTTGACCAGATCCTGTTGCAGAGCAACCTCATCATTACAGTTGCGTTTTAGTCTGGTAAATTCTCGCCATCCTTAGCCAATTTAGTTATGGCTTTTTGGGAATTTCATTTTCTGTACAGTACATCTAATAAATGTGTTCCTTTCATTGCCTGGTAAGGGAGATATATTGATGATACGCTTATAATTTGGAAGGGGGATGTATCAGTCGTACAGGATTTTGTTGATTACATTAATCATAATGAATTTAATATCAGATTCACATATGTTCATGAAAATTTCTAAATTACTTTTTTAGATCTGGAACTCACGGGAGTAGACAAACATACAATTACCACCCGCACTTTCTCCAAACCGTTGGCAGGGAACACCATTCTTCATGCTCACAGCAGCCATCCAAAGCACACCGTTCAGTCAATTCCGGTAGGAGAATTTACCAGACTAAAACGCAACTGTAATGATGAGGTTGCTCTGCAACAGGATCTGGTCAAATCTTGCACCAGACTTAAACAACGCGGCTATCCAAATTGGATGTTGAACCGCGCTCTTGGTATTGTGTCAAAGAAAAATCATAACGATCTAATAAAATTTCCTGCTGGTAATAGTGTTCCAGTGAGTATCAAAAAACAATATGCGGAAAAACCTTTTGTATGTCTGCAGTATAGCCCACAATTCAATGCAATTAAAAAAATAATTCATAAGTCTCTACCAATTTTATTTGAGGACCCAACCCTTGCTAAAATTTTACACAATGGCTGTAATATCGTTGCCAGAAAAGCACCCACTTTGGGGAGCATTTTATCACCAAGTGTTTTTGTCTCAGATAGACCGCAATCTACATGGCTAAAATGAAAGGGCTGTTTCAAGTGCAACACAACTAATTGTTCGACATGCAAACACATGGTTACTATGAAGTCTTTTCAAAATTATAACCATACTAACTCATTCCAAATACAAGATTTTATAAATTGCAACACTCGGAATGTTGTTTATAAAATTGACTGTACCGCATGCGACAAGTCCTATATAGGGTGTACTGGACGAAAATTAAAAAATCGCATTACAGAACATCTATATGACATTACAAAAAATACAAATCGCAACATTTCATCTGCGGCTAAACACTTTATTGATCATCACACACGGAATACTTCATTTTTTCGTGTATTGGGTCTGGAGAAAATAAAAAATCCTTACCGGGGTGGAGATATCCATAGAATGTTATTAACCCGTGAAGCCTATTGGATTTTTGTTTTGGGCACACGTTTTCCGGGTGGCTTGAATCGTAGAAATGAGATAATGTTTCATTATTGAAATCTGTGTAAAATCCAGTAATCAATATTATATTGTGTTATAAGAAATTTATTTGTGGTTTTTTTTTTTTTTGTTTGTTTTTTTCTCATGTGTTCATTTGTATGTAATTGCTATAGCCTTTCAGGACCTTTTAATCATGTGATGTGTTACTTCCTGTTTATTGGTGCATAGTACTATATATGTCCGCATGGGCTTTGGGATAGATCAGCTTGGATAAAGACTGCGGTTGCAGTCGAAACGCGTCGCTTTCCTCCCGGGGCTATTGTGAGATCCGTGGAGTATGCACTTTTTAAGAATTTTTCAATAAATCTGCAACTTTATTTCTAAGAAGCTGGAACATGTGTTTTTTTCTGCTGTGAATCCATTGCCTTTCAAGACGGAGTTCCGTGCTTCCAACAACCGATGAGCTGGCTTGTCCACTTTTTTCTTCTTATATTGTCTTGATAGCCGTGCACCCGGTTTGGCATCACGCATAGTGCAACTCCACATTTGGACTCACTACCCCCCCTATTATCTAGGGAGGTACACGTCTATCCTGAAGCTTCAGCTTTTGTTCACATTTTTTGTGTGTTTGGTTTTTTGTTTTTTTTTCTTCTTTCTTCTTTTGCTGGACCATGGCAGAGGCCAATCGGAGCAGAATACAAAAGGCCGCTCTGGTTTTTTTCCGGTGGCTTTAACAACAAGGAAGAATCCTCAGAAATTGTGAATACTTTAACCCAACTACATAAGACTTTAACACAAGAAACCAAGACATGGTGGGATCTTACCACACTTCAAAATTATGTCTCCAAAGACATGATCCCTAGAGGATTAAGAATCAAAAAGAAATCTACCACTGACTTTGGTGAGATTTTTTCCAATGAGTGGGACTCCATTTTAAGCACCTGTTCATTGAATCTAATGTGATTAATCATTAAATATGAGGAACTAAAATTATCTGATATCCAGCAAGATATTGAAACTTTCAAAACTACTTTAAGTTCGAATAATATCGCATTGGAAGAAAATGCCATGTATAAAAAAACACAAGAGGATTTAATTAAATTGGAAGAGGACATCATGCAGAGGAAAAAACGTAAATTCCAGCGAGATCTGGATGACTATGCGAATAATAAGATTTATAACTGACATGAGTGGAATCGTTCCTCTTCCAAAACACCTGGCTCTATTTTGAGACATACAAATTACAAAAGAAAATACAATAAACGGTCTGTCAGTTTTAACTCTCATGACAGCGATTCTGGGGACTGTGGCTTTAATACGTCTGACATTTCCTCTAACGAATCTGCCAGCTGCAGTTTCAGGAGACAGAGCCACAGGTCAAAAAACGTAAAAGGCGTGGCGGCCAAAAGCACAGAAAGTGCTTCTGGCATACAAACACGCCGCAAGCAATACAAACAGAAGTAGAACCATGCAATGTATTAAATCTATCCTCTCGTAGTTTCTCAGGGGATCAACTAAAAGTGTTATCTTATGGGATGAATTTTGCCCCAGATTATGATTTCAATCTTTTTTCCACCATACTTGACATAAATAAATTTGTCAGAAATTTAACAATCAAAAAACATTTTTGGTCTGAGGAGTCTTTAACCAGCCAAGTCCTGGAGCCACAGAGCACTATAGTTAATGAGTTTCATACAATGGATTTTCACGAACAAATTGCTTTATTGTCTTTACATGAGTTACAGGATCAGAGCGCTATGTCTCAGAATTGCGCAAATGTACAGGATCAATTGAAACTCAGGAACCCCTTCTTTTATCCCATCCAATCCAGGGCAGACTGTATGAACAAATTTCAGGAGGTTCTGGAACGAGAATTAAAAAACCTCAAGTTCACAAAACCTGGTACAGGCGTCCCTCATAATATGACTAGACAGCAAAACGATATCATTCAGGAAATTCAAGAAATGAAAGACATTGTTATTAAAATGAGTGATAAAGGGGGGGTAGTAGTGGTGTTGGATTCTGTGCAATATGAAGAAGCAATTTTGAATTTATTGTCTGACGAATTGACTTATAAGAAGCTGAGACATGATCCCACTACTGACTTTAAAAAAAAGTTGGATAACATTATTAACGAGGGATTCTCTTTAGGAGTCATCTCAAAAAAACTAAGTGACTCTCTTATAGTTTCTCATCCAGTTACACCCATTTTATATGGGTTACCGAAGATCCATAAAAACAGCACCTCTCCACCCATGCGCCCAATTGTATCCAGTATTGGCTCTACTAACGAACTTATGGGACAATGGTTGGATTCTTTATTACAGCCTTTGGTTCTCAGAGTACCAGGCCACATTAAAGACACGAGAGACATTTTGAACATTTTGTCCCCCCAAAAATGGTCATCTAATTTTTCTTGGCTCAGTTGTGACGTGGTTTCCCTTTATACTTGCATACCCCACAACATAGCATTAAAAGCTCTACGATTTCATTTGGAGAAATACAGCAGTTATTCCCAAGGTTTAATTGAATATATTTTACAGGTTACATTTTTTTTGTTGACACATAATTTTTTTCCATTCAATCAGGATTTTTATTTACAGCACACGGGTGTGGCGATGGGTGCCAAGTTCTCGCCATCCTTAGCCAATTTAGTTATGGCTTTTTGGGAATTTCATTTTCTGTACAGTACATCTAATAAATTTGTTCCTTTCATTGCCTGGTACAGGAGATATATTGATGATACGCTTATAATTTGGAAGGGGGATGTATCAGTCGTACAGGATTTTGTTGATTACATTAATCATAATGAATTTAATATCAGATTCACATATGTTCATGAAAATTTCAAAATTACTTTTTTAGATCTGGAACTCACGGGAGTAGACAAACAAACAATTACCACCCGCACATTCTCCAAACCGTTGGCAGGGAACACCATTCTTCACGCACACAGCAGCCATCCAAAGCACACCGTTCAGTCAATTCCGGTAGGAGAATTTACCAGACTAAAACGCAACTGTAATGATGAGGTTGCTCTGCAACAGGATCTGGTCAAATCTTGCACCAGACTTAAACAACGCGGCTATCCAAATTGGATGTTGAACCGCGCTCTTGGTATTGTGTCAAAGAAAAATCATAACGATCTAATAAAATCTCCTGCTGGTAATAGTGTTCCAGTGAGTATCAAAAAACAATATGCGGAAAAACCTTTTGTATGTCTGCAGTATAGCCCACAATTCAATGCAATTAAAAAAATAATTCATTGGTCTCTACCAATTTTATTTGAGGACGCAACCCTTGCTAAAATTTTACACAATGGCTGTAATATCGTTGCCAGAAAAGCACCCACTTTGGGGAGCATTTTATCACCAAGTGTTTTTGTCTCAGATAGACCGCAATCTACATGGCTAAAATGCAAAGGCTGTTTCAAGTGCAACACAACTAATTGTTCGACATGCAAACACATGGTTACTATGAAGTCTTTTCAAAATTATAACCATGCTAACTCATTCCAAATACAAGATTTTATAAATTGCAACACTCGGAATGTTGTTTATAAAATTGACTGTACCGCATGCGACAAGTCCTATATAGGGTGTACTGGACGAAAATTAAAAACTCGCATTACAGAACATCTATATGACATTACAAAAAATACAAATCGCAACATTTCATCTGCGGCTAAACACTTTATTGATCATCACACATGGAATACTTCATTTTTTCGTGTATTGGGTCTGGAGAAAATAAAAAAACCTTACCGGGGTGGAGATATCCATAGAATGTTATTAACCCGGGAAGCTTATTGGATTTTTGTTTTGGGCACACGTTTTCCGGGTGGCTTGAATCGTAGAAATGAGATAATGTTTCATTATTGAAATCTGTGTAAAATCCAGTAATCAATATTATATTGTGTTATAAGAATTTATTTGTGGGTTTTTTTTTTGTTTGTTTTTTTTTCTCATGTGTTCATTTGTATGTAATTGCTATAGCCTTTCAGGACCTTTTAATCATGTGATGTGTTACTTCCTGTTTATTGGTGCATAGTACTATATATGTCTGCATGGGCTTTGGGATAGATCAGCTTGGATAAAGACTGCGGTTGCCGTCGAAACGCGTCGCTTTCCTCCCGGGGCTATTGTGAGATCTGTGGAGTATGCACTTTTTAAGAATTTTTCAATAAATCTACAATTTTATTTCTAAGAAGTTGGAACATGTGTTTTTTTCTGCTATGATATTTTAAGGACCCCATCACCTACAATGTCCATCCACCTGCTCCCAAAGGTTAATGGAGGGAGGACATTAATCAATATAGCCCAGTGGCTGTTGCAGAATCTTCTCTGGGATTCCTCTCCCATACTGCCCCCTTAATACTTATGGTCACAAAAATCAACCTATGTTAAGTTGAATAAAAGGGTCATCTTACCCAGACTGAGGCACACCGCGTCCAGAGGAATCCCCAGAGAAGATTCTACAACAGCCACTGGGCTATATTGATCAATGTCCTCCCTCCGTTAACCTTTGGGAGCAGATGGATGGACATTGTAGGTGATGGGGTCCTTAAAATATGTTGATTGAAGCCCTTTAGTATTACATTTAGTACTGAGTGCGGCCAGTGTTGGAGTCCTTTTTAATCACATCTTTTAAATCTTGTTTGTTAATATATGTTTGATGGTCTGTTTCAATAAAGGTTGTTATCGAAATTTTGCCAAAAACTCCAATGTTTCTCCTTTTTGAATATAATTATCATGGAGTGGTATGTAAGTAGTTAGGCATTAATTGCTTGGCATACTGAACAATATGAGTCTGGGTATTTTTGCATTGGCACAGCGGTACACATTGTAGATGAGGGCCAGAAAGAGCATGTGCTCCAGTGGATGGCTAGCACTGCATCAAGTGGCTGTGCGCATTCGCGGTGGGGCTAACAGTATCTGGCGTACTGCTAGGCGTCCTTTTGCCTCCTGCACTTGCCCAGGGACTTCTCCCCTCCCTGCGCATGTGCAGTGATGCTGGATGTCTTTGCAGTATCTGCTGGGACCTTTTGGGCGCTCTGTGCATGCGCCAATGATGCCACTACGATTGGCTCATTTCTACCATGTGACCTGTTGTCCGGGGCTTAAGAAGGTCCTATACACCCAACAGAGTACTTTCCTTTGAGAAAGCGGGGCGCTACGCCCATGAAATGGGCATCGGGCTGCTTCACCTGACCTGGGGTATCACTGTTTTCTGTCTTGGTAAGGACCTGTTAGAGATTGGCTTAATATTAATTTGCCTAATACAAAGATGTTGGTTCTGTGGAACAGTACCTTTTCCTGATACACTGCACAATAGCACTTTCTTTTTTGTTTTGCCATTATGTGGGGCATGTGCAATTTTGTAACAGACACTGATTTCAATGTTTCTGTGCCTCTTGTGGGACAAACTTTATCAGGCCTGGGGCACGCTTTGTCATAATGATGCGCGCTTTGTGTGATAGATATACATATAAGATTTTCGATTTAGTGTCTCTTAACCTGTAGTTGTGCATTGACATAACAATATTGAACCCACTTGATCTTGCCACCGTGCGATATGTGCGAGATTATAGATCTAAAAGACAGTGACCTCAATATCTCTATTTATCCCTGAATGTGTCTATTGTATTGTAAAAACTTTTTTATATACAGTATACACATATATTTTTTAAATAGATTAATAAAATTATACATTTGTATGCACCTATGTACCCTGTGTTCTCCTATTTTCTATCTTGAACACCAAGCCTATTTCCCCTTCCACTACAACCTTGCTTTTCCCAACTCATGTTGGATGTACCCTTCCTCTCTTTTAACCAGCTGTTTGACAACCCTAGGCCCAGATCTGTCAGTCACCTGTTACTAAATTAATAATCAGTATATATTGGCTGATACAGTGGGGCTAGACCACAGAATTAGCACAAAAGAAATGTTTAAATATGGACTGGTAGCTGGACCCACAATTAGCACAAAGAATTTAGATGCTAAAATGTGGCCTGGTGGTGGGACCACAGAATTAGCACTAAAAATGTGTTATTATGAAATGAGGTCTTGAGCCTTCACCTGAGTATTATCCCAAATTATTTTGATTATGAAATAAAGCCTGGTGCCTGCAATATATTATTAGCACAAAGGATTTATATTATGGAATTTGGCATAATGCCTGCACCAGAATATTATCCCAAACAATTTTGATTATGAAATGAGACCTGGTGCCTGCACCAGAGTATTAGCCTAAACGATTTTGATTAGGAAATGTGGACTCCTGACTGCACCAGACTATTATCCCAAATGATTTGGATTATGAAATGAGGCCTGGTGTCTGCACCAGAGTATTAACCCAAATGATTTTGATTAGGAAATGTGGACTCCTGACTGCACACCAATATTAGCCCAAACGATTTTGATTAGTAACTGTGACCTCCTGAGTCTTGACTGCAACACAGTGTTAGCTCAAATGATTTGGATTAGGAGATGGGGCCTGGTGCCTTCACCCCGATATTTGCCCAAACAATTCTTATTAGTAAATGTGACCTCCAGAGTCCTGACTGCAACACAGTGTTAGCCCAAACAATTTTGAGTAGGAAATGTGGACTACGGACTGCACAACAGTCTTACACTCTTAGCCCTAATGATTCTGATTAGCGAATGGAGCCTACTGAGTCCTGACTGCAGCATAGTATTAACCCAAGCAATTTTGAGTAGGAAGTGTGGACTACAACCTGCATGACTCTATTAGTTCTAACAATTTTTATTAGCAAATGTGGCCTCCTGGCTGAACCCCCAATATTAGGCCTAACGATTTTGTTAGCAAATGGGGCCTCCTGAGTCCTGTATGCAACACAGTATTAGCCCAAATGATTTTGAATAGGAAATGCGGACTATGGACTGCACAACACTATTTGCCCTGACTATTTTGAAAAGCAATTGGAACCTACTGGATGAACCCCAATATAAGGCCTAATGATTTTAATTAGCAAATGGGTCCTTCTGAGTCCTGACTGCAACACGGTATTAGGCCAAAAAATTTTGAGTAGGAAATGTGGACTATGGACTGCACAACACTATTAGCACAAACTGGTTAGGTGCTGGAAGGTTGATTTCACACGGGACAGGATCCTATCTAACTATATGACAAGTTAACTTGCAGCAGCAGCAGGAGCGACCTCTCTGCATGGTTACACTGAGAAAATGGTGTCAACAAATCAACATGTTCGCTGTTTATATGGAGAGTGACGTCGGCAACCAATAACAGAAGCCATTGTGTCATGATGTTGTGAATGGTTTCTGCACCCTGATTGGCTCCTGGAATGTACACACATTAAGTTATTAAAATAAATAAAAAATGACACCTCGTGGCTCCTCTAAACTCTCCACACCCCCTTCCCTCATAAAACACATCTACCTCACTCATCATATAGCATGCCTATCCTAGCCAGAGTTATAACAAAAGCATTAGTGGAAACGCGATCATTAACCGAACTGTGACCAAATTTTGCCGACTTTCAGGAAAAATGCTTAGGAAACCGAACACGAATCCGAATGTGCTATGCCGGGCTGCCACTAGAAATTTCGGGGCCCCATACTGGCAAAATTTTCGTGGCCCCCTTGAGACTCCGCCCAGGTTCCACCCCAGCCCGCCTCCACGCTCCACCCCTCAAACTGTCCACAGTCCCACCGCTCTCTCTTGGAAAAACTCCACTTCTCACCAATCACACATTGCGGGTACGTGTCCACCTTCAGGATGACCGGTGGTTGCGTCGGAGCGGCAAACCCGCTCGGCGCTAAGCCCCGCCCCCTACTGTGACGCGATGATGCCGGATGTGTTCATTGCACACATCCGGGATCATCGCACCCCACACATAGGGCCCTGTGTTATAGCTTGCGGCGGCGCAGCTGCCGCAAGGAACACGGACATGCTGTGATCTTAAAAGAAGCGCCGCATGTCTGGAGTCGCAGGGCCGCAGGGTGCGTGTTACCACGCATAGTGGAGACGGGATTTCATAAAATCCCCTTCACTATGCTGGAACATCTGGACGCTGCGTGTTTGACGCTGTGGCCCCACGCAGCGTCAAACACGCAGCGTTTACTTAACGTGGACACATACCCTAACAGTTCCCATCACCAGATCACACATATAGCCGGCAGCTTTTGTTTTGGCCAAAAGATTTTGTAAGCCGCCACCATTACACGGTAGACTCTTTTGGTGAGGCCCTACTCTGCTGTAACCTATTAAATATTTGTTAAAATATGCAATACAATTTAGGTATATTTTTATTTATTTTTCAATTTTTAAAATGACCAATAATATCACATAAAAAGAACAAATACCGCTACACCATGACCAGATGACATATTACCACCACAGTGATCGAATAATATCACATACAAGGGACAAATACCGCTACACCATGACCAGACCGCATATTACCACCACAGTGATCGAATAATATCACATACAAGGGACAAATACCGCAACACCATGACCAGACCACATATTACCACCACTGTCATGAATCCCAATGGCTAGGGATAGCACAGGACAAGCAAAGTACAAATATATTACGGACAAGCTCTAGGGTGATGGAACCTGGGCTGACCGCTGCCCTACGCCTGACAAACGCAACTAGAGATAGCCAGGGAGCGTGCCTATGTTGGTTCTAGACGCCACGCACCAGCCTAAGAGCTAACTAGCACTGCAGAGAAAATAAAGACCTCACTTGCCTCCAGCGGAATGAACCCCAAAAGATATAGTTGCCCCCCACATGTATTGCCGGTGAAATGAGAGGAAGGCACACACATAGAGATGATATATATAGTTTTAGCAAATTGAGGCCCGCTGTAAACTAGAAAGCAGAACGATACAAAAGGGGACTGAGCGGTCAGCAAAAAACCCTAATCAAAAAAACCATCCTGAGATTACAAGAACCCATGTGCCAACTCATGGCACATGGGGAGAACCTCAGTCCACTAGAGCTGCCAGCTAGCATAGAGACATAATAAGCAAGCTGGACAAAAAACCAAACAACTGAAAATCAGCACTTAGCTTATCCTGAAAGATCTGGGAGCAGGTAGGCAGGAACCAAACAGAGCACATCTGAATACATAGATAGCCGGCAAGGGAAATGACAGAAAGGCCAGGTAAAATAGGAAACACCCAGCCACTGATGGACAGGTGGAAACCAAAGGCCGCAACCCACCAAAGTCACCCAGTACCAGCAGTAACCACCAGAGGGAGCCCACAAACAGAATCCACAACAGTACCCCCCCCTTGAGGAGGGGTCACCGAACCCTCACGAGAACCCCCAGGGCGATCAGGGTGAGCTCTATGGAAGGCGCGGACCAAATCAGTCGCATGAACATCGGAGGCGACCACCCAGGAATTATCCTCCTGACCATAACCCTTCCACTTAACCAAATACTGGAGTTTGCATCTGGAAACACGAGAATCCAAGATCTTCTCAACAACATACTCCAATTCTCCCTCCACCAGCACCGGAGCAGGAGGCTCAACCGAAGGAACAACGGGCACCTCATACCTCCGCAACAACGACCGATGGAACACATTATGAATAGCAAACGATGCTGGGAGATCCAAACGAAAAGATACAGGGTTAAGAATCTCCGAGATCCTATAAGGACCGATGAACCGAGGCTTGAACTTAGGAGAAGAGACCTTCATAGGGACAAAACGAGAAGACAACCACACCAAATCCCCAACAAGAAGTCGGGGACCCACGCGGCGACGGCGATTAGCAAACTGCTGAGTCTTCTCCTGAGATAACTTCAAATTGTCCACCACCTGATTCCAAATCTGATGTAGCCTGTCCACCACCACGTCCACTCCAGGACAATCCGAAGGCTCCACCTGACCAGAGGAAAAACGAGGATGAAACCCCGAATTACAAAAAAAAGGAGAGACCAACGTGGCCGAACTAGCCCGATTATTAAGAGCAAATTCGGCCAGTGGCAAAAAAGCAACCCAGTCATCTTGATCAGCAGAAACAAAACACCTCAAATAAGTTTCCAAGGTCTGATTAGTTCGCTCCGTCTGGCCATTCGTCTGAGGATGGAATGCAGACGAGAAAGACAAATCAATGCCCATCTTGGCACAAAACGTCCGACAAAATCTAGACACAAACTGGGATCCCCTGTCAGAAACGATATTCTCCGGAATCCCATGCAAACGAACCACGTTCTGAAAAAATAAAGGGACCAACTCAGAGGAGGAAGGCAACTTAGGCAAGGGCACCAAATGAACCATCTTAGAAAAGCGGTCACACACAACCCAGATAACGGACATTTTCTGTGAAACCGGGAGATCAGAAATAAAATCCATGGAAATGTGCGTCCAAGGCCTCTTCGGGATGGGCAAGGATAACAACAACCCACTGGCCCGAGAACAGCAAGGCTTAGCTCGAGCACACACTTCACAAGACTGCACAAAGGTACGCACATCCCTAGACAAGGAAGGCCACCAAAAAGACCTGGCCACCAAGTCTCTAGTACCAAATATTCCAGGATGACCAGCCAACACAGAAGAATGGACCTCGGAGATGACTCTACTGGTCCAATCATCCGGAACAAACAGTCTTTCTGGTGGACAACGATCCGGTTTATCCACCTGAAACTCCTGCAATGCACGTCGCAAGTCTGGGGATACGGCGGACAATATTACCCCATCCCTAAGGATACCAGTAGGCCCAGAGTCTCCAGGAGAGTCAGGCACAAAACTCCTGGAAAGAGCATCTGCCTTCACATTCTTTGAACCTGGCAGGTATGAAACCACGAAATTGAAACGAGAAAAAAACAACGACCAACGAGCCTGTCTAGGATTCAAACGCCTGGCAGACTCAAGGTAAATGAGATTCTTGTGATCAGTCAAGACCACCACACGATGTTTAGCACCCTCAAGCCAATGACGCCACTCCTCAAATGCCCACTTCATGGCCAAAAGCTCCCGATTACCCACATCATAATTGCGCTCGGCGGGCGAGAATTTTCTAGAGAAGAATGCACATGGCTTCATCACCGAGCCATTAGAACTTCTCTGTGACAAAACCGACCCCGCTCCAATCTCGGAAGCATCAACCTCAACCTGAAAAGGAAGTGAAACATCTGGTTGACACAACACAGGAGCAGAAGAAAACCGGCGCTTAAGTTCCTGAAAGGCCTCCACGGCCGCAGGAGACCAATCAGCAACATCAGCACCCTTTTTAGTCAAATCAGTCAAAGGTTTAATAATACTGGAAAAATTAGCAATGAACCGACGATAAAAATTAGCAAACCCCAAGAACTTCTGAAGGCTCTTAACAGATGTAGGTTGTGTCCAGTCACAAATCGCCTGAACCTTGACGGGATCCATCTCAATAGTAGAAGGAGAAAAAATGTACCCCAAAAAAGAAATCTTCTGGACTCCGAAGAGACACTTTGAGCCCTTCACAAACAGAGAATTGGCCCGCAGAACCTGAAACACCTTCCTGACCTGTAGAACATGAGACTCCCAGTCATCAGAAAACACCAAAATATCATCCAAATACACAATCATAAACTTAGCCAGATATTCACGGAAAATATTGTGCATAAAGGACTGAAAGACTGACGGAGCATTGGAGAGTCCAAAAGGCATTACCAAATACTCAAAATGGCCCTCAGGCGTATTAAATGCGGTTTTCCACTCATCACCCTGTTTTATCCGCACCAGATTATACGCACCGCGAAGATCTATCTTAGTGAACCACCTAGCCCCCTTAATGCGAGCAAACAAATCAGTCAATAATGGCAATGGATACTGATACTTGACTGTAATCTTATTCAGAAGGCGATAATCTATACAAGGCCTCAGGGAACCATCTTTTTTTGCCACAAAAAAAAAACCTGCTCCCAGAGGGGACGAAGATGGACGAATATGTCCCTTTTCCAAGGACTCCTTAATATAATTCCGCATAGCAGTATGCTCTGGCAGTGACAGATTAAATAAACGACCCTTAGGGAACTTACTGCCAGGAATCAATTCTATAGCACAGTCACAATCTCTATGCGGAGGGAGCGAATTGAGCTTAGGCTCCTCAAAAACATCCCTATAGTCAGACAAAAACGCAGGGATCTCAGAAGGAGTAGATGAAGCGATAGAAATCGGAGGTGCATCATCATGAACCCCCTGACATCCCCAGCTTAACACAGACATTGTTTTCCAGTCCAGGACAGGATTATGAGTTTGTAACCATGGCAGACCAAGCACTAGTACATCATGTAAATTATAAAGTACAAGGAAGCGAATCACCTCCTGATGAACGGGAGTCATGCGCATGGTCACTTGTGTCCAATACTGCGGTTTATTCATAGCCAATGGTGTAGAGTCAATTCCCTTCAGAGGAATAGGAACTTCCAGAGGTTCCAGACTAAAACCGCAGCGTTTAGCAAATGACCAATCCATAAGACTCAGGGCAGCGCCCGAATCCACATAGGCATCGACGGAAATGGAAGACAGTGAAAAAAATCAGAGTCACAGACAAAATGAACTTAGGCTGCAGAGTACCAATGGCAAAAGATTTATCAACCCTTTTTGTGCGTTTAGAGCATGCTGATATAACATGAGCTGAATCACCACAATAGAAACACAATCCATTTTTCCGCCTATAATTTTGCCGTTCACTTCTGGACTGAATTCTATCACATTGCATAGTCTCAGGTGCCTGTTCAGAAGACACCGCCAACTGGTGCACGGGTTTGCGCTCCCGTAAACGCCAATCAATCTGAATGGCCATAGCCATCGACTCATTCAGACCTGTAGGCGTAGGGAACCCCACCATAATATCCTTAATGGCCTCAGAAAGACCATTTCTGAAGTTTGCAGCCAGGGCGCACTCATTCCACTGAGTAAGCACCGACCATTTCCGAAACTTCTGACAATATATCTCCGCTTCATCATGCCCCTGAGAGAGGGCTAATAAAGCCTTTTCAGCCTGAATCTCCAGGTTAGGTTCCTCATAGAGCAATCCCAATGCCAGAAAAAACGCATCCACACTGAGCAATGCAGGATCCCCTGGTGCCAATGCAAATGCCCAATTCTGAGGGTCGCCCCGCAGGAAAGATATTACAATCTTGACCTGTTGAGCAGGGTCTCCAGAGGAGCGAGATTTTAAAGAAAGAAACAATTTACAATTGTTCCTGAAATTCAGGAAGGTAGATCTATCTCCAGAAAAGAACTCTGGAATAGGAATTCTAGGTTCAGACATGGAAGTGTGAACAACAAAATCCTGTATGTTTTGAACTTTTGCCGCGAGATTACTCAGGCTGGAAGCCAAACTCTGGACATCCATGTTAAACAGCTAAGATCAGAGCCATTCAAGGGTTAAGAGGAGGTAAGAAGCAGCTAGACAGCAATTAAGGGCTAGGCAGCAAAACTCTGAAGGGAAAAAAAAAAAAATTTCCCTTAAACACTTCTCTTTCTCCTGCTTCAGCCCAAACAATTAACACTTTGTGGGCCGGCTATACTGTCATGAATCCCAATGGCTAGGGATAGCACAGGACAAGCAAAGTACAAATATATTACGGACAAGCTCTAGGGTGATGGAACCTGGGCTGACCGCTGCCCTACGCCTGACAAACGCAACTAGAGATAGCCAGGGAGCGTGCCTACGTTGGTTCTAGACGCCACGCACCAGCCTAAGAGCTAACTAGCACTGCAGAGAAAATAAAGACCTCACTTGCCTCCAGCGGAATGAACCCCAAAAGATATAGTTGCCCCCCACATGTATTGCCGGTGAAATGAGAGGAAGGCACACACATAGAGATGATATATATAGTTTTAGCAAATTGAGGCCCGCTGTAAACTAGAAAGCAGAACGATACAAAAGGGGACTGAGCGGTCAGCAAAAAACCCTAATCAAAAAAACCATCCTGAGATTACAAGAACCCATGTGCCAACTCATTGCACATGGGGAGAACCTCAGTCCACTAGAGCTGCCAGCTAGCATAGAGACATAATAAGCAAGCTGGACAAAAAACCAAACAACTGAAAATCAGCACTTAGCTTATCCTGAAAGATCTGGGAGCAGGTAGGCAGGAACCAAACAGAGCACATCTGAATACATAGATAGCCGGCAAGGGAAATGACAGAAAGGCCAGGTAAAATAGGAAACACCCAGCCACTGATGGACAGGTGGAAACCAAAGGCCGCAACCCACCAAAGTCACCCAGTACCAGCAGTAACCACCAGAGGGAGCCCACAAACAGAATCCACAACACACCACATAGTGACTGAATACTACAATTCTGATCAGTAATAAAAAAAAAAGCACCACACTATCACCATAAGTGCCATTATACACAGGAGATCTGTACTTAGTATGCAGTGTCTGTGTACAGATAATACAGTGATCACTAGTGAAATTATACACAGGAGCTCTGTATATAGTATACAGTGTATAGTGTCAGTGTATAGGTAACACTGACTTACCAGTGACGTCTCTAGGTGAAGTCCTTCATCTTTCATCCAGCACAGACCGCCATCATGTCTTCCAGCCAGGAATCGTTTCTGCAGGAAATAACACAGTTATCTCGAGCTCCGCTTGTAGAACACATTACTTAATTTTTCCCAACTTCTACATTACACCGCATAAAGAAAAAGAGGCGACATAGTGTCACTCTACACAGTAACAGGACCGCCCCCTCATTTAAAACAGTGTCCTCAAAAAATAAATACATCACTGCAGTAATAATATCCCTTAATTAGTCCCTATGGTAATAATATTCCCCATCCTGGCCCCCGTGTGTCTCATTCCTGGCGTCAGCCATATGTTCTCCCATCCTGCCCTCATGAGTATCCATCCTGCCCCATATGATCTCCCCATCCTGCCCCATCTGTCTCCATCGTATCCATCCTGCCCCATGATCCTGCACAATCTGTCTCCAATTCTGCCCCCAGTGTCTCCAATCATGCCTCCTGTGTCTCCAATCCTTCCCCATCTGTCTCCAGTCATGCCCCCATGTCTTTCATCATACCCCATATCTCCATTCTGCCCGTGTCCAGCATCATAGCCCGTGTCCAGCATCATTCATAGCCCCTGTGTCCAGCATCTCTGCCCCTTTGTCCAGCATCTCTGCCCCTTTGTCCAGCATACTGCCCCTTTGTCCAGCATCTCTGCCCCTTTGTCCAGCATACTGCCCCTTTGTCCAGCATCTCTGCCCCGTGTCCAGCATCTCTGCCCCTTTGTCCAGCATACTGCCCCTTTGTCCAGCATACTGCCCGTGTGCAGCATCTCTGCCCCTGTGTGCAGCATCTCTGCCCCTGTGTCCAGCATCTCTGCCCCTGTGTCCAGCATCTCTGCCCCTGTGTCCAGCATCTCTGCCCCTTTGTCCAGCATACTGCCCCGTGTCCAGCATACTGCCCCCTGTGTCCAGCATCTCTGCCCCGTGTCCAGCATCTCTGCCCCCTGTGTCCAGCATCTCTGCCCCTGTGTCCAGCATCTCTGCCCCGTGTCCAGCATCTCTGCCCCCTGTGTCCAGCATTCTGCCCCCTTGTCCAGCATACTGCCCCTGTGTCCAGCATCTCTGCCCCGTGTCCAGCATCTCTGCCCCCTGTGTCCAGCATCTCTGTCCCCTGTGTCCAGCATCTCTGCCCCCTGTGTCCAGCATCTCTGCCCCCTGTGTCCAGCATCTCTGCCCCGTGTCCAGCATCTCTGCCTCTGTGTCCAGCATCTCTGCCCCCTGTGTCCAGCATCTCTGCCCCTGTGTCCAGCATCTCTGCCCCGTGTCCAGCATCTCTGCCCCGTGTCCGGCATCTCTGCCCCCTGTGTCCGGCATCTCTGCCCCGTGTCCAGCATCTCTGCCTCTGTGTCCAGCATCTCTGCCCCCTGTGTCCAGCATCTCTGCCCCTGTGTCCAGCATCTCTGCCCCGTGTCCAGCATCTCTGCCCCATGTCCAGCATCTCTGCCCCCTGTGTCCAGCATCTCTGCCCCCTGTGTCCAGCATCTCTGCCCCTGTGTCCAGCATCTCTGCCCCGTGTCCAGCATCTCTGCCCCCTGTGTCCAGCATCTCTGCCCCGTGTCCAGCATCTCTGCCCCGTGTCCAGCATCTCTGCCTCTGTGTCCAGCATCTCTGCCCCCTGTGTCCAGCATCTCTGCCCCCTGTGTCCAGCATCTCTGCCCCGTGTCCAGCATCTCTGCCCCGTGTCCAGCATCTCTGCCCCCTGTGTCCAGCATCTCTGCCCCGTGACCAGCAACTCTGCCCCTGTGTCCAGCATCTCTGCCCCCTGTGTCCAGCATCTCTGCCCCCTGTGTCCAGCATCTCTGCCCCCTGTGTCCAGCATCTCTGCCCCCTGTGTCAAGCATCTCTGCCCCCTGTGTCCAGCATCTCTGCCCCCTGTGTCCAGCATCTCTGCCCCCTGTGTCCAGCATCTCTGCCCCCTGTGTCCAGCTTTCTGCCCCAGCGCGTCCAGCATCTCTGCCCCTGTGTCCAGCTTTCTGCCCCAGCGCGTCCAGCGTTCTGCCCCGGGCCCCAGCGTGTCCAGCGTTCTGCCCCGGTCCCCACCCCCCTGGGATCGCCGCTCTCAAAAAAAAACAAAACAAGCTCTTACCTTGCCATGCTCCTGCGGCGGGGAACCTCACTTCCTCCACGCAGGTGAAGGACGCACTCGCCGGCGGCTGACAATGACGTCAGACGCCGGCGAAGTGCGACTGCGCACTGCGGCCGCCAGCCTCCGACTGGAGGGGGGGCCCGCAGCGCCGGCAGGTGGGGGGCCCGCAGCGCCGGCAGGGGGGGGGGCCCGCAGCGCCGGTAGGGGGGGCCCGCAGCGCCGGCAGGGGGGGGCCCGGTGAGCAGATTAGACGGGGCCCGATGCGGGCCCCCTCTGCTCACCGGGCCCCATACGCCAGTCATGGCTGTCATGCCCTGATGGCGGCCCTGGTGCTATGGTTGTTCTGAATTTGAGATTGGCGAACGTTTTCCGGACAAGTTTGCTCATCTCCAGTCAGAATTGTAAAATTTGGTCTGTCATTAAGGTGAAAATAGGCTTGGGGCTGAAGGGGTTAACAGATCTGTTTTCCATAGACTTCAATGTTAAAATGGATATGGAACTCCTGCCATGGCCGTGGGGTACTCTTTACCCAGTCCAGGCCCTGGGTGCCCATTTTAAAGGGACGGTGTTTAAAGGGGTTTGTTGAATAATAAAAGTTTGTGACACCACCTGTGGACGCTGCTTAAAGGGGTCCGCCAGGGTGATGTTATGGCAGCTGGGATGATATGACTTCCCACAGGTGAAGCAGGGTCCCCAGAGCTCTCGGTGTAGTACATGAAGATGGTGGTAGGTAGTGTAGTAAGATAACAGAGGACACAGGATTGCAGTCTCTTAACCTCTTTACTTGGCTCAAGGTAGCCACAGTCCAGGGTTGTCATGAATCCCCAATGGCTAGGGATAGCACAGGATTAGCAAAGTATAATAAAAATCGGACGAGCTCTAGGGTGATGGAACCTGGGCTGACCGCTGCCCTACGCCTGACAAACGCAACTAGAGATAGCCAGGGAGCGTGCCTACGTTGGTTCTAGACGCCACGCACCAGCCTAAGAGCTAACTAGTACTGCAGAGGAAACAAAGACCTCACTTGCCTCCAGAGGAATTAACCCCAAAGATTTAGTTGCCCCCCACATGTATTGACGGTGAAATAAGAGGAAGGCACACACATAGAGATGATGTATATAGCTTTAGCAAATAGAGGCCCGCTGAAAACTAGAAAGCAGAATGACACAAAAGGGGACTGAGCGGTCAGCAAAAAACCCTAATCAAAAAAAAAACATCCTGAGATTACAAGAACCCATGTGCCAACTCATGGCACATGGGGAGAACCTCAGTCCACTAGAGCAACCAGCTAACAAAGAGACATTCTAAGCAAGCTGGACAAAAAACCAAACAACTGAAAATCAGCACTTAGCTTATCCTGAAAGATCTGGGAGCAGGTAGGCAGGAACCAAACAGAGCACATCTGAACACATTGATAGCCGGCAAGGGAAATGACAGAAAGGCCAGGTAAAATAGGAAACACCCAGCCTCTGATGGACAGATGGAAACCAAAGGCCGCAACCCACCAAAGTCACCCAGTACCAGCAGTAACCACCAGAGGGAGCCCGCAAACAGAATCCACAACAGTACCCCCCCCTTGAGGAGGGGTCACCGAACCCTCACGAGAACCCCCAGGGCGATCAGGGTGAGCTCTATGGAAGGCGCGAACCAAATCAGTCGCATGAACATCGGAGGCGACCACCCAGGAATTGTCCTCCTGACCATAACCCTTCCACTTAACCAAATACTGGAGTTTGCGTCTGGAAACACGCGAATCCAAGATCTTTTCAACAACATACTCCAATTCTCCCTCCACCAGCACCGGAGCAGGAGGCTCGACCGAAGGAACAACAGGCACCTCATACCTCCGCAACAATGACCGATGGAACACATTATGAATAGCGAACGATGCTGGGAGATCCAAACGGAAAGATACAGGGTTAAGAATCTCCGAGATCCTATAAGGACCGATGAACCGAAGCTTGAACTTAGGAGAAGAGACCTTCATAGGGACAAAACGAGAAGACAACCACACCAAGTCCCCAACAAAAAGTCGGGGGCCCACGCGGCGACGGCGATTAGCAAACTGCTGAGTCTTCTCCTGAGATAACTTCAAATTGTCCACCACCTGATTCCAAATGTGATGTAGCCTGTCCACCACCACGTCCACTCCAGGACAATCCGAAGACTCCACCTGACCAGAGGAAAAACGAGGATGAAACCCCGAATTACAAAAAAAAGGAGAGACCAACGTGGCCGAACTAGCCCGATTATTAAGAGCAAATTCGGCCAGTGGCAAAAAAGCAACCCAGTCATCCTGATCAGCAGAAACAAAACACCTCAAATAAGTTTCCAAGGTCTGATTAGTTCGCTCCGTCTGGCCATTCGTCTGAGGATGGAATGCAGATGAGAAAGACAAATCAATGCCCATCTTGGCACAAAACGTCCGCCAAAATCTAGACACAAACTGGGATCCCCTGTCAGAAACGATATTCTCCGGAATCCCATGCAAACGAACCACGTTCTGAAAAAACAAAGGAACCAACTCAGAGGAGGAGGGCAACTTAGGCAAGGGCACCAAATGAACCATCTTAGAAAAGCGGTCACACACAACCCAGATAACGGACATTTTCTGTGAAACCGGGAGATCAGAAATAAAATCCATGGAAATGTGCGTCCAAGGCCTCTTCGGGATGGGCAAGGATAACAACAACCCACTAGCCCGTGAACAGCAAGGCTTAGCTCGAGCACACACTTCACAAGACTGCACAAAGGTACACACATCCCTAGACAAGGAAGGCCACCAAAAAGACCTGGCCACCAAGTCTCTTGTACCAAATATTCCAGGATGACCAGCCAACACAGAAGAATGGACCTCGGAGATGACTCTACTGGTCCAATCATCCGGAACAAACAGTCTTTCTGGTGGACATCGATCCGGTTTATCCACCTGAAACTCCTGCAATGCGCGTCGCAAGTCTGGGGATACGGCGGACAATATTACCCCATCCCTAAGGATACCAGCAGGCCCAGTGTCTCCAGGAGAGTCAGGCACAAAACTCCTGGAAAGAGCATCTGCCTTCACATTCTTTGAACCTGGCAGGTATGAAACCACGAAATTGAAACGAGAAAAAAATAACGACCAACGAGCCTGTCTAGGATTCAAACACCTGGCAGACTCAAGGTAAATGAGATTCTTGTGATCAGTCAAGACCACCATGCGATGTTTAGCACCCTCAAGCCAATGACGCCACTCCTCAAATGCCCACTTCATGGCCAAAAGCTCCCGATTACCCACATCATAATTGCGCTCGGCGGGCGAGAATTTTCTAGAGAAGAAAGCACATGGCTTCATCACCGAGCCATTAGAACTTCTCTGTGACAAAACCGCCCCCGCTCCAATCTCGGAAGCATCAACCTCCACCTGGAAAGGAAGTGAAACATCTGGTTGACACAACACAGGAGCAGAAGAAAACCGGCGCTTAAGTTCCCGAAAGGCCTCCACGGCCGTAGGAGACCAATCAGCAACATCAGCACCCTTTTTAGTCAAATCAGTCAAAGGTTTAACAATACTGGAAAAATTAGCAATGAACCGACGATAAAAATTAGCAAACCCCAAGAACTTCTGAAGGCTCTTAACAGATGTAGGTTGTGTCCAGTCACAAATAGCCTGAACCTTAACGGGATCCATCTCAATAGTAGAAGGAGAAAAAATGTACCCCAAAAAAGAAATCTTCTGGACTCCGAAGAGACACTTTGAGCCCTTCACAAACAGAGAATTGGCCCGCAAAACCTGAAACACCTTCCTGACCTGTAGAACATGAGACTCCCAGTCATCAGAAAACACCAAAATATCATCCAAATACACAATCATAAACTTATCCAGATATTCACGGAAAATATTGTGCATAAAGGACTGAAAGACTGACGGAGCATTGGAGAGTCCAAAAGGCATTACCAAATACTCAAAATGGCCCTCAGGCGTATTAAATGCGGTTTTCCACTCATCACCCTGTTTTATCCGCACCAGATTATACGCACCACGAAGATCTATTTTAGTGAACCACCTAGCCCCCTTAATGCGAGCAAACAAATCAGTAAATAACGGCAATGGATACTGGTATTTGACTGTAATCTTATTCAGAAGGCGATAATCTATACAAGGCCTCAGGGAACCATCTTTTTTTGCCACGAAAAAAAAACCTGCTCCCAGAGGGGACGAAGATGGACGAATATGTCCCTTTTCCAAGGACTCCTTAATATAATTCCGCATAGCAGTATGCTCTGGCAGTGACAGATTAAATAAACGACCCTTAGGGAACTTACTGCCAGGAATCAATTCTATAGCACAGTCACACTCTCTATGGGGAGGGAGCGAATTGAGCTTAGGCTCCTCAAAAACATCCCTATAATCCGACAAAAACGCAGGGATCTCCGAAGGAGTAGATGAAGCGATAGAAATCGGAGGTGCATCATCATGAACCCCCTGACATCCCCAGCTTAGCACAGACATTGTTTTCCAGTCCAGGACAGGATTATGAGTTTGTAACCATGGCAGACCAAGCACTAGTACATCATGTAAATTATACAGTACAAGGAAGCGAATCACCTCCTGATGAACGGGAGTCATGCGCATGGTCACTTGTGTCCAATACTGCGGTTTATTCATAGCCAATGGTGTAGAATCAATTCCTTTCAGAGGAATAGGAACTTCCAGAGGCTCTAGACTAAAACCGCAGCGTTTAGCAAATGACCAATCCATAAGACTCAGGGCAGCGCCTGAATCCACATAGGCATCGACGGAAATGGAAGACAGTGAAAAAATCAGAGTCACAGACAAAATGAACTTAGACTGCAGAGTATCAATGGCAAAAGATTTATCAACCCTTTTTGTGCGTTTAGAGCATGCTGATATAACATGAGCTGAATCACCACAATAAAAACACAAACCATTTTTCCGCCTATAATTTTGCCGTTCACTTCTGGACTGAATTCTATCACATTGCATAGTCTCAGGTGCCTGTTCAGAAGACACCGCCAACTGGTGCACGGGTTTGCGCTCCCGTAAACGCCGATCAATCTGAATGGCCATAGCCATAGACTCATTCAGACCTGTAGGCGCAGGGAACCCCACCATAATATCCTTAATGGCCTCAGAAAGACCATTTCTGAAGTTTGCAGCCAGGGCGCACTCATTCCACTGAGTAAGCACCGACCATTTCCGAAATTTCTGACAATATATTTCCGCTTCATCATGCCCCTGAGAGAGGGCTAATAAAGCCTTTTCAGCCTGAATCTCTAGGTTAGGTTCCTCATAGAGCAATCCCAATGCCAGAAAAAACGCATCCACACTGAGCAATGCAGGATCCCCTGGTGCCAATGCAAATGCCCAATTCTGAGGGTCGCCCCGTAGGAACGATATAACAATCTTGACCTGTTGAGCAGGGTCTCCAGAGGAGCGAGATTTCAAAGAGAGAAACAATTTACAATTGTTCCTGAAATTCAGGAAGGTAGATCTATCTCCAGAAAAACACTCTGGAATAGGAATTCTAGGTTCAGACATGGGAGTGTGAACAACGAAATCCTGTATGTTTTGAACCTTTGCCGCGAGATTACTCAGGCTGGAAGCCAAACTCTGGACATCCATGATAAACAGCTAAGATCAGAGCCATTCAAGGGTTAAGAGGAGGTAAGAAGCAGCTAGACAGCAATTAAGGGCTAGGCAGCAAAACTCTGAAGGAAAAAAAAAAAAAATTTCCCTTGAACACTTCTATTTCTCCTGCTTCAGCCCAAACAATTAACACCTTGTGGGCCGGCTATACTGTCATGAATCCCCAATGGCTAGGGATAGCACAGGATTAGCAAAGTATAATAAAAATCGGACGAGCTCTAGGGTGATGGAACCTGGGCTGACCGCTGCCCTACGCCTGACAAACGCAACTAGAGATAGCCAGGGAGCGTGCCTACGTTGGTTCTAGACGCCACGCACCAGCCTAAGAGCTAACTAGTACTGCAGAGGAAACAAAGACCTCACTTGCCTCCAGAGGAATTAACCCAAAGATTTAGTTGCCCCCCACATGTATTGACGGTGAAATAAGAGGAAGGCACACACATAGAGATGATGTATATAGCTTTAGCAAATAGAGGCCCGCTGAAAACTAGAAAGCAGAATGACACAAAAGGGGACTGAGCGGTCAGCAAAAAACCCTAATCAAAAAAAAAACATCCTGAGATTACAAGAACCCATGTGCCAACTCATGGCACATGGGGAGAACCTCAGTCCACTAGAGCAACCAGCTAACAAAGAGACATTCTAAGCAAGCTGGACAAAAAACCAAACAACTGAAAATCAGCACTTAGCTTATCCTGAAAGATCTGGGAGCAGGTAGGCAGGAACCAAACAGAGCACATCTGAACACATTGATAGCCGGCAAGGGAAATGACAGAAAGGCCAGGTAAAATAGGAAACACCCAGCCTCTGATGGACAGATGGAAACCAAAGGCCGCAACCCACCAAAGTCACCCAGTACCAGCAGTAACCACCAGAGGGAGCCCGCAAACAGAATCCACAACAAGGGTACCGGATCACGGATGCTAGTGTGGTCTGGCCGGCTTGGAAGCGAATTGGGAATCTCTCTAACCAGGTGGGGTTGGAAGCCTTCCTTCTAGCGCTGTAGTGTTGTAATCCCTTGCTGCCTTAGGCCTCACACAAGGTCCTCACGTTTTCTCTCTGTCCCCCTTTAGGTAGGACACTACCCGCATGACAGGTAGCTCGAGCCTTTTTACAGGATCTTTATCATGACCCAGGCTCTATTTACTACTGTGTTCTTGGGTGTTAATGGTGACAGGTAACTTGCAATCAGCTGTCCGCCGTTTTCTGCCATGGGGCATGAAGTTACCCCCCCCCAACCTCGGTCTTCTAGCTACCGGTATCTGCGCTCAGCACGGAGGAAACCCAATCGCAGCTTCTCTCTCCAGCTCTTTACTCTCCTTTGCTTCTTTTCCCCTCAGTCTCCTACAGACTGCTCTGCTTTCTTTTTCCTTCCCAGGAGCTGCAGAATCACTCATCTCCACAGCCTCAGCTTCCCTCCCTCCCTCTTCGCTCTTCTCTCACCAACTGTCTAACTCCAACTGCCTAGAAACTGCCTAGCAACTGACTCCTCCTCCCAACCAGAGAGTGCAGCTCCCCTAAAGTCGGGTGTAGAGCTCTCCCTTCTGGCCTGGAGTCAGAACAGTGTTATATGTGATGAATACCTGTCAAAGGGATCCTTCCTCGCTTCCAAACGTGACATCACTCTCCCCCTGAGGAAAGCAATGCCATTGCAACAACCGGTTACTTGGGGTGTTACACTTCCAGTTGAAGTGAGTTTTTCTCAAGCGGACCTGAAAATTGTGTCTATACAACCTTTTTTGTTAACAGATTGCTGATACAGTACATCTATTCTAATGGATGATTACTGGACATGTGAACTTAGCCTTTGTTATCCATTACCAATTACAGAGCCCCCATGTTAAAAAAAAATATACGTTTAGCAAATATGTTCTTTCACGACAGATGAATCTGACTCTAATGGCCCCAATATTATAAAATGTATGTACCGTACTGAAAGAATACTTTTCATCTGTTTAGAGAGAGATTTCACTGACTTGGTATCACACAAATTGTATATCTTATCATAATTTAGGAAACTTTCAGGATGGACACATCTTTTTTTTAGAGTATATTAGAAATCTACTCACCGATCGCCCTTTGCTTGCAATCTGGACAAACGTTTGAATCCATGTTATTCATTTTTAATTCTGTTTAGAAGGAATTGAAAGACATGACTGTTGTACATCATAATCATCTATAAAATGCTGTAAAATATCATTCTGTATTTTTCTGCTACTTTTGAATTCATACCGATGTAGCTAATGGTAAGTTGTCAGACAACACATTATATGACAATGCAGCAAAATATATTGATGCAGCAAAATATCTCAGTGCAACAAACCTTATCTTGACATTTTACACTGCACAAATCATTCTATATGTTTTTTTGTCTCCTGATATCATAACACAGTGTCATGTTGATGTTTGATACATCTACGATATTATACATCTCGTATAAGCCAGAAACAGTAAAAACAAATATCCAAGGTATGCAAAATTTGAGAGGTCCTGGTATATAATTTCCTTATTATTTTTAAGGTTGAATCCCTCCACATTGCACATACAGAACAAACAGAACGCACTACATGTGGAGCCTACGACTTGTCGTGATTTGACATTTTGTGTTCAAAATGTCAAATGGTGCTCCTTCCATTCCGAGCCCTGCTGTGAGCCCAAACAGTAGCATTCCCCCACATATGGGGTATTGGCGTACTCAGTAAAAAAAAATGTACAACAATTTTTGGGGGCCATTTTCTCCTGTTATCTTTGTGAAAATAAAAAATTGAACTTAAACTAAATTTTTGGGGGTAAAATGCGATTTTTTTATTTTTATTTTCAAAGCTCTACCTTACAAACTTCTGTGCATCTGTGTAGCACCTGGGGGTTCAAGGTGCTCATTTCACATCTAGATAAGTTCCCTAAGGGCTCTAATTTCCAAAATGGGGTCACTTGTTGTGGGTTTCCACTGTTTAGGCACATCAGGGGCTCTCCAAACATGACTCGGAGTCCAATTCCAATTCCAGCCATTTTTGTGTTCAAAAACTCATATGGTTCTACCTCCCTTCTGAGACCTGCTGTGCGCCCAAACAGTGGATTTCCCCCAAATATAGGGTATTATCATACTCGTAATAAATTGCACAACAAATTTTAGCATTCATTTTATCCTGCTACCCTTGTGAAAATAACAAATTTGGAGCCAAAGTACAATTTTTGTTAACATTTTTTCATTCCACATTGCTTTAGTTCCTGTAAAGCACCTGAAGGATTAATAAATGTCTTGAATGTGGGTTTGAGAACTTTGAGGGGTGCAGTTTTTAGAATGGTGTCACTTCTGGGTATTTTCTGTCATATAGTCCCCTCAAAGTCACTCCAAATGTGATATGGTCCCTAAAAAAATGTTTTTGTAAATTTTGCTGGAAAAATGAGAAGTTGCTGAACAACTTTTAACCCTTATAACGTCCTAACAAAAAAAATGTTTAAAAAATGATGCAGATGTAAAGTAGACATGTGGAAAATGTTATTTATTAACTATTTTGTGTAGCATAACTTTCTGATTTGAGAACTTAAGAATTAAAAGTTTGAAAATTGCGACATTTTCAAAATTTTTGGCCAAATTTCTGATATTTTCACAAGTAACCATCATATCGAACAAATGTTATCACTATTATGAAGTACAATATGTTACAAAAAAATTCTCAGAATCAGTGGAATCCGTTGAAGAGTTCCAGAGTTACAACCACATACAGTTAGGGTATGTTTCCACGGTCAGGAAACGCTGCTTGTTTGACGCTGCGCAGAGCTGCAGCGTCAAACAAGCAGCGTCCAGATGTTCCAGCATAGTGGAGGGGATTTTATGAAATCCCGTCTCCACTATGCGTGGAAACCCGCACGCGGCGACCCTGCGACTACGGACATGCTGCGCGTCTTTTCAGATCGCAGCATGTCCGTACACCTTGCGCGGACGCAGCGTCCCGGCAAGGCATATCACAGGGCGCTATGGGAGAGAGCGATCATCCCGGATGTGAAGAGTTAACACATCCGGCATGATCGTGTCCTAGAAAGGGGGCGGGGCTTAGTGCCGAGCGGCTTCGCCGCTGCGGCGATACCGCCGGCCATCCTGACAATGGAAACATACCCTCACAGTGGTCAGAATTGTAAAATTTGGCTTGGTCATCAAGGGGTTAATGTATTTGAATTGTTGGATTGAAATTGATTTTCAGTAGCCAAAATAAAGAAATTACAGTCAACATTAGAGGATCATTATTAAGTTTATATATCAGGATCTAAAATATAGGCTTGTTAATAGTATACACATGCACCTAATTTCATATAAACCTGTATATCATGAATTATTTATAATAAATGATACTTACTATCATAGAGCTCCAGCACTGTGCGTGGTCTGTGTTCCAACCTCTTTCTTATATTACTAACAACCGGCTTAGAAGGGTTATTTATGCTTTTTTACTTCCTTATTACATGTTAAACATCATTCTTAAGTAACCAAGACAATGTTATTCATATCTACCTTTTTGTTTATGTCCTTCAAGGAAACAAATCTTGAAAATGTATCACAGAATATACAGACACACCTACTGTACATTTGCAACCAGATGAAGAAGTAATGTCTTATACAAAAGGCCTTTCTATGTTCTATCAAAATTGATCCAATTTTGAAAAATCTACCTTAACTCTGCCCAAAGTCGACTTTAAAATTGTTACAGAGCAACAGTGCCTTGAAAAAGTATTCACACCCCGTGAACATTTCCACTTTTTTTTGCTACACCCACAAACTTAATTGTATTTTATTTATGTGATATACCAACACAAAGTTGCAAGTATTTGTGAAGTGTTAAAAAAATGATACATGGTTTTCTAAATATTTTAAAAATCTAAATCTGAAAATTGTATTCAGCCCCTTTGAGTCAATACTTTGGAGGACTACCTTTCGCTGACATTATTGCTACAAGTCTTTTGGGATATGTCTCTGCCAGCTTTGCACACCTAGAGGCTGAAGTATTTGCCCATTCGTCTTTGCAAACTATCTTTAAGTCAGTGAGATTGGATGGAGGCATCTGTGAGCAGCAATTTTCAAGTCTTGCCACAGAAACTCAATGGGATTTTGGCCGGTTCAAGCTCAGTGACTTCACCGCAGATCTCTGTGAAAAATTCTAACAGTCATCTGCTGTGAATTCATTGAGCTGAACTGCGGTGACATCATCACTAATTTTTTCCCACGGTGCTGAGGTCACCTCAGTTCAGCCCAGCTGGGAATGCAGCCTCACTTACCAGCGGTAACCACGATCATGACACCACTTATCAATGATGCAGCTCATTCACCAGTGGTTCTCAGCCTGGACAGTCGCATCTTGTCACCGTCCAGGTTGAAAACTATTCATCCCTCAAACATGGATTATGGCGTGGGACAGAATGGCAGACAGGTGAGGGATATTGTTGTGTTTTTTTATTTTTTATTACAGGAGATGAGGGATTCAGTGGAATTAGGTGAGTACAGCTGTGTTTAATATTTTTAAATAAAAATAGAAAAGTGTGTTTTGTTTTATTTCTAATAAAGGACTTTATACTTGCTGTGTTTATTTGTCTTTATTTACTATATAACTATAGGATTAGTACTGGATAGGTGCCTATTTGGCGGATGCACTCTTTACCTACAGGAGTAAGCTTCCTTTCCTCTCTGTGGTGGCAATTCCAGACCTCTCTTAGCAATGTGGTCTCATCTCCCTCTCCTTCTCCTTGACTGTCCATAATGTGAAAGTGGGATTGAGGAGCCCAAGCATTTAGCTTTTGCAAAAAGGTGGCATGACAGAGTCAGTTTCACTCCTTTTGCATTCTTCTTAATTACCTAACATCCTTCTGCTTTGAGATAAGTAATATAAGTAGCTGCACACAGGGCTGCCACTAGAAATTTCGGGGCCCCATACTGGCAAAATTTTCGGGGCCCCCTTGAGACTCCGCCCAGGCTCCACCCCAGCCCGCCTTCACGCTCCACCCCTCAAACTGTCCACAGTCCCACCGCTCTCTCTTGGAAAAACTCCACTTCTCACCAATCACACATTGAGGGTACGTGTCCACCTTCAGGATGGCTGGCGGTTGCGTCGGAGCGGCAAACCCGCTCGGCGCTAAGCCCCGCCCCCTACTGTGACGCGATGATGCCGGATGTGTTCATTGCACACATCCGGGATCATCGCACCCCACACATAGGGCCCTGTGTTATAGCTTGCGGCGGCGCAGCTGCCGCAAGGAACACGGACATGCTGTGATCTTAAAAGAAGCGCCGCATGTCCGGAGTCGCAGGGCCGCAGGGTGCGTGTTACCACGCATAGTGGAGACGGGATTTCATAAAATCCCCTTCACTATGCTGGAACATCTGGACGCTGCGTGTTTGACGCTGTGGCCCCACGCAGCGTCAAACACGCAGCGTTTACTTAACGTGGACACATACCCTAACAGTTCCCATCACCAGATCACACATATAGCCGGCAGCTTTTGTTTTGGCCAAAAGATTTTGTAAGCCGCCACCATTACACGGTAGACTCTTTTGGTGAGGCCCTACTCTGCTGTAACCTATTAAATATTTGTTAAAATATGCAATACAATTTAGGTATATTTTTATTTATTTTTCAATTTTTAAAATGACCAATAATATCACATAAAAAGAACAAATACCGCTACACCATGACCAGATGACATATTACCACCACAGTGATCGAATAATATCACATACAAGGGACAAATACCGCTACACCATGACCAGACCGCATATTACCACCACAGTGATCGAATAATATCACATACAAGGGACAAATACCGCAACACCATGACCAGACCACATATTACCACCACATAGTGACTGAATACTACAATTCTGATCAGTAATAAAAAAAAAGCACCACACTATCACCATAAGTGCCATTATACACAGGAGATCTGTACTTAGTATGCAGTGTCTGTGTACATGTAGGGACCGCAGGTAAAGAAGGATGCAGGGACAAATAGGAGCCAGAAAGCAAATAGCGTTTTTTAACTTTCTTTTTAACTTCCAACCAAAAAGATGACAAACATTTTTCCACGCAGGGAACTTATATACAAGAACACAATCTCGCAGTAAATCCTAATTACTATATGACCGCCCTGAACTATACCCGTAGAACGCGGCAGCGCCTCACTAGTGACTCCCTACTAAGATAAAGTCAACAACGGTCACTTATCAGTGCTGGTTCAGCGATGTAGTCCTGACGGTGAGGCTCCGACAACGCCGTAGTCCTGATGGCGGAGGAAGGAGGTGTCTTCTGGCGACGGGCCCAGGCGTAGAGTCGAGTCCAGAATGTCTTTTGCGGTGCTGCGTTCCCTCCTGCAGGCGGACGTTGATCCGAGGTAACAGCCTCCCAGTCCAGAGAAGAGTCTTTTTGAGGAGGATTAGGAGAATAATCAGTATCAGTCACAGCTGAGACGAAACCATGCGAGTCCGTAGCACTCTCTGGCAAGGTGCTCTCAGGGAGCGCGGTAATACTGTCCCTGAGCTGGTCAGCACTACCCCTCTGCCTGGGGGGTCGCTGACGACGAATGCGCCTCTTTTTGGGGGCTCTGGTAGTTGCCCGCAGTGTCTGTTGCACGTTTTCCCCCTGCTTCCAGCAAGTCTCACTGCGGCCTGCACACTCACAACAACTGCGCTGCAGTTTCCTCTCCTCAGAGATTTCCCGCGCTTCTCTGCCCCTGCTTTCGCGCGTTTTGCTTTTTATCCTCTCCTCTCCCTGCGTCACTCTTCCTCCTGTCACATGAGCCTGGCTTCCCATGCACCCCTCAAATCCGTCCCCCGGAACCCCGACTCCTGGCAACAATGGTTCCACCCGTCTGCACAGCTCACCAGGTCCCTGTCCTCTACATTCCCCCACCCTGTATGCTCGCCAGTCCCTGGGCGAGGCCTTCGCACTGACAGGTCGCCCACCTGACGGATTGTTCCACACTTGGGTCTGTCTGGTGTGTAAGTCAGGACTGTAGCGAGTTGGGGGTCTACCGGCAGTAGAACGTTCAGAACGTCGTGGCTCGGGTCCTTGTATAGGGGGTGTTGGGGAAATGTCATCAGCGGAAGAGTGACTGGTCAGGGGTAGTGTAGTAGTCGAGATAGGGGGAGTATTTTGACGCCGTTCTTCTTCTTCATCATCTTCTTCATCCCACCAATGGTTGTTGGGGGATTCAGTCGTAGGTGGCTCTTCCCTGATTGCGGATTCCGGGGTGTCCGAGTCAACAGAGCGACACAACCGGAGCATGTTGCGATGAAGAATGCGAGTACCTGTACTTCCGAGGGCCTCAGACTGCACTTCATATACAGGTCCATGCGGGTCTATACGGCGAAGCACCTGATAGGGTGTTTTTTCCCAACGATGGTCTAACTTGTTTTGCGGTCTTTGCTCTCGAACGAGTACTCGATCACCTGGCCGGAACTCTGGGGGTTTTGCTGTAGGGGTGCTCCGATGCTCCACTTCCCGAATTCGAGTGTGTACCAGTCGGTGTAAGGTCTGCAGCCGATGCCGATGATCACGCACCCACAAAGCCATCCCTGTTCGGGGGCCTTCTTCCTCCGAAGACAGTTCCAGATCTGTCATGCCTTTTCCTGGGCGCCCAAAGACCACTTCATACGGGGTGCGTCCTGTGACTTGATGAACTCTATTGTTGTAGACCCACACTAGGTCCGACACATACTCCGGCCAGCGGGCCTTCTGATCTTGTTCTAGCGCACGCAGCATTTGAAGCAAAGTCCGGTTAAACCGCTCACAAGCCCCATTTCCCTGGGGATGATACGGTGTGGTGCGTGACTTATCAATGCCGTAGAGGCGATGCAGCTCTTCCATGACTTTGCCCAAGAAACAGGCGCCTTGATCCGAATGTATTCGCCTCGGACAGCCGTAAACTTGAATAAAGTTCTTACAGATAGCGCTCGCCGCCGACTCAGCTGTCTGATCACGGGTAGGGGTGACTACCGCGAATTTTGAAAAATGATCTACCATAACGAGGCAGTGTTCGTAGCCTTGATGCGCTGCTCCAATGGTAATGTAGTCTATCATTAATACTTCAAAAGGGGCAGACGTCGTGATGCTCTGCACAGGCGCCCTTTCCTCCGGTGACTTGGTTAGCTCACATTGTCGACATTGTCTACAGGCAGTTTGTACTTCCGCAAGCAGCCGAGGATGATAGAACCGAGTTTGCAGCCACTTAAACGTCCTCTTCACTCCGAAGTGTGCCCCGGACTCATGAGCTTTTTTAGCAACTGCGGCCACCACGGGCCCTGGTAAGACCATCTGCCAGGTCGGCTCGGAATCTGCCTGAGCCATGGTTAAGTGGCATAAGAGCCCGTCCTGAAGAGTTAGGCGCTCCCACTGCCGCAGAAGAAGGTTCAGGTCTGACGGGAGAGTTTGTCCAGGGCTTCTCACGGGCAATAGACCATTCGTTATCCACTGTCGCAATGGAGCTAGTTCCTGGTCTTCCTGTTGCAGCCGTATCCATTCGTCCCGACTCTGAACCAACAGTCCTGTAGCCGTTCCGTTCCCGGTCTGTTCCCGGCTCACAGCCGTCCGAGTAGCGCCCCCGATGGCGTAGGGGATTTCTTCTCCCTCCAGCTCCTCATCTCAGTTAGTCCTTGGAGGATTCTTCCACAGACGAGATAATGCGTCAGCATGAACATTCTCCGCTCCTCGCTTGTAAAGGATACGGTATCTGTACTTGGCCATCCGGGCTACCCAGCGCTGTTCTAGGGCACCCAATTTTGCATTTTCCAGATGTGCCAATGGGTTGTTATCCGTGCGTATCAGCACCTCGGAACCGGCCAGGTACTCAGCGAACCGCTCCGTCATAGCCCACACCACGGCCAGCAGCTCCACCTTGAAAGAACTGTAATTGTCTGGGTTCAACTCAGAGTCATGAAGAGACCGACTCGCATAGGCGATCACTCTCTCCCGCCCATCCTGAACCTGAGACAACACAGCCCCCAATCCCTGAGAGCTGCCGTCGGTGTGTAGGATGAACGGTTGCGAAAAGTCCGCATAAGCCAACACCGGCGGCTCCATGAGAGCTGTCTTCAAGTCCCGGAACGCTGCTTCTTGTGACTCCTGCCATTGTATCTTCTTTCCCCGTTCCTTGGGGGAGCTTCCTTTCAGCAGGACTTGTAGATTGTGAGAACGGCGAGCAAAATTCTTCACGAAGCGCCGGTAGTACCCAGCGAGGCCCAAGAACGCCCGTACATCCTTAGCGGTCTCCGGTGTGGGCCACTCCTGGATTGCAGCAATCTTCTCCTGCGATGGCCGGACTCCTTCGGCGGACACCACATGCCCCAGGTACTCGATCTGTTCCCGGAACAAGTGACACTTCTGGGGCTTCACCTTAAGCCCGTATTTCAGCAACCGGTCTAGTACCTGTTCCAATCGGCACAGATGTTCCTCGAATGTTGGGGCGTAGATGATGATGTCATCCAGATAAATGAGAGTGGCCTCGAAGTTCAAATCCCCCAGACACCGCTCCATTAATCGTTGGAAGGTGCCTGGAGCGTTGGCCAGCCCAAACGGCATTCGATTGAACTCAAATAGTCCCATGGGAAGGATGAACGCTGTCTTAGGACGATCTGCTTCTGTCATCGGGACCTGCCAGTATCCGCTGGCTAGGTCTAAGGTGGAAAAATATTTGGCCCGACCCAGCACGGAGAGAGACTCCTCGATACGGGGAAGTGGATAAGAGTCTCGGACGGTGCATGCATTTAGCTTACGATAGTCCACACAGAACCGGAGCGTGCCGTCCTTTTTCCGCACCAGCACGATCGGGGCAGCCCACGGGCTCTGACTCTCGCGGATCACTCCCTTTTGTAGCATCTGGCCTAACAACGTCTTTACTTCCTGGTACATCTGCGGGGGAATCTGTCTGTACCGCTCCCTGATGGGCACTGTATCTCCGGTCGGAATTCCATGTTCGATGGCCGTGGTACAGCCAAAATCATCTTCATGTTGCGCAAACACTTCAGCATAGTGTCCAAGGAGCCGCTGCACTCGCGAGACTTGTGATGGATCCAGACCCGGTAATTCTGCTCGCATATGTTCCAGAATAGTTTGACCTTTTCGGAACGCTATCAGCTCAGGATCCTGTGTAGACCGGACACTGACCATCCAGGGATCAGGGGAATCCACCTTTAACTGTAAAGTATCTGGAGGAGGCATCACTTCTAACGGTCGTAACACTTTGGCCATCTCACTTCGGACCCGTAGCACGACATCGTGTTCGTCCACATTCACACATCGCACTGGTACGGCCCCATTTTTAACAGTAGCCAGAGATCGGGCCACCAGCAGTCCTGTTGGCAAAGGGGACGTAAAGATGGGCTCAACCTGCACTTGCACTCCTTCCAGAGGGATGTGAGCTCGGATGGGCAGGGATATAACAGTCTGTCCTGGGGGAAACGTCACTTCTGCTGTCGGGGAGGTGATTACTTTCCCTAGTATGTCTCCCTCCTGAAAGGTCTCTTGCACACGGACTTCCCTCACTAACTGTCTGAACACGGAGCCTTGAGGTGTACTGGTCCCCCACTGATTGAGTGTCTCTTGTGTGGTCTCCCCTAACAGCAAACTGCCAAAGTCCTTCAATACATTCATCCCCAAAGTCACGATATGTTGTGGGCTGGGATCCCCCCGCGTCAACACAACCCCCCGGCGGCCCAGGTCTTTCCCACATAAAGATATTTGCATCCAGGTGACCCCTTCCACTGGGATGGGCAGCTGATTGGCGGCCTGCAACCGGATTACGGGGCGGGGTCTGACTGACACAGGGAAGTGTTTTCTAAAATAGGCCTCGGGCATCGTCGTGACTTGAGATCCGGTGTCCACCAGACAACGTACAGCCCGCTCTTCAAACTCTGCCCAAACCAGGGGGCAGCTGGCAACCAAATTTTCGGGACTTTCACCACCCATCCGCGGGGATTCTGACTCCGAGCGTCGTCCCCTTAGCTCGGAGTCCTCTAGTTTAACGGCCGCCGTGACGAGGCCCTCCCTCTCCGGGGGCACTCCCGTGCGAAATGTCCTGCCTCCCCGCAACCATAGCAAGCACCGGGGACCGGATAATATCCTGAACGAGCGCCACGAGCTGGACTCCCAGACCCTTGCCCCCGGGGTAGCTCCCTTGGGCTTCGCGCATTTTTTTTTAACTTCGGCCAGTTCCTCTTGGATTTGTTTGAGCTCCTGCCGCATCTCCTGAACCCACGACGGCTCACCCCCTCCTGGTGCAGCGGTCTGGATAACCCGAGCCTCTCCTGTCAGGACCGTCACCCCCCTCTCTTGCTCCCGGGTGCGGGCCTCATTGCCTATGTCGGAGAAAGTCAGGCGCGGGTCGACCCGCACTCGTTCACGTAGAGCCTGTTTGGTCAACTCATCCCGCAGTCCCGTCACCAGTTGGTCGCGCAGGGTCACGTCAACATGTCCCATCCCCATACCATCTTTCCGCACGATTGCAATGTTTAGCTCTTGCAGAGCATTCATGTACTGAGTGACAGTCTCGCCCTCTTTTTGTCGCCGTCCAAACAACCGGGCCCGCAGCTCTCCCACGTCGGTGGGATCCCCGTGCGTCCCCTGTAACACATGTAACACCCCGGTAAAAGTATTCCGCTCTGTGGGGGGTCTCAACATCACTGAATCCCGAGCCTCTCCGTCTAAGGCCATAATGGCCACCTCTGCTTCCAGGGCTGGGGTCATAGGATGCATTCTCAACAGCCCCCTCATCCTTTCAGTCCAGCTCCACAACAACATGTTGCTCCCATTAAACTTGGGCAAATTGTTTAACATGGCCCCCAATGAGAGAGAAGCTCTAGGCCCAGCCCCATCCTCCGTATCTTCTGGCTCCTTCTTTGGATCCTGCATCCTGCCGACTACGCCAAATGTAGGGACCGCAGGTAAAGAAGGATGCAGGGACAAATAGGAGCCAGAAAGCAAATAGCGTTTTTTAACTTTCTTTTTAACTTCCAACCAAAAAGATGACAAACGTTTTTCCACGCAGGGAACTTATATACAAGAACACAATCTCGCAGTAAATCCTAATTACTATATGACCGCCCTGAACTATACCCGTAGAACGCGGCAGCGCCTCACTAGTGACTCCCTACTAAGATAAAGTCAACAACGGTCACTTATCAGTGCTGGTTCAGCGATGTAGTCCTGACGGTGAGGCTCCGACAACGCCGTAGTCCTGATGGCGGAGAAAGGAGGTGTCTTCTGGCGACGGGCCCAGGCGTAGAGTCGAGTCCAGAATGTCTTTTGCGGTGCTGCGTTCCCTCCTGCAGGCGGACGTTGATCCGAGGTAACAGCCTCCCAGTCCAGAGAAGAGTCTTTTTGAGGAGGATTAGGAGAATAATCAGTATCAGTCACAGCTGAGACGAAACCATGCGAGTCCGTAGCACTCTCTGGCAAGGTGCTCTCAGGGAGCGCGGTAATACTGTCCCTGAGCTGGTCAGCACTACCCCTCTGCCTGGGGGGTCGCTGACGACGAATGCGCCTCTTTTTGGGGGCTCTGGTAGTTGCCCGCAGTGTCTGTTGCACGTTTTCCCCCTGCTTCCAGCAAGTCTCACTGCGGCCTGCACACTCACAACAACTGCGCTGCAGTTTCCTCTCCTCAGAGATTTCCCGCGCTTCTCTGCCCCTGCTTTCGCGCGTTTTGCTTTTTATCCTCTCCTCTCCCTGCATCACTCTTCCTCCTGTCACATGAGCCTGGCTTCCCATGCACCCCTCAAATCCGTCCCCCGGAACCCCGACTCCCGGCAACAATGGTTCCACCCGTCTGCACAGCTCACCAGGTCCCTGTCCCCTACATACAGATAATACAGTGATCACTAGTGAAATTATACACAGGAGCTCTGTATATAGTATACAGTGTATAGTGTCAGTGTATAGGTAACACTGACTTACCAGTGACGTCTCTAGGTGAAGTCCTTCATCTTTCATCCAGCACAGACCGCCATCATGTCTTCCAGCCAGGAATCGTTTCTGCAGGAAATAACACAGTTATCTCGAGCTCCGCTTGTAGAACACATTACTTAATTTTTCCCAACTTCTACATTACACCGCATAAAGAAAAAGAGGCGACATAGTGTCACTCTACACAGTAACAGGACCGCCCCCTCATTTAAAACAGTGTCCTCAAAAAATAAATACATCACTGCAGTAATAATATCCCTTAATTAGTCCCTATGGTAATAATATTCCCCATCCTGGCCCCCGTGTGTCTCATTCCTGGCGTCAGCCATATGTTCTCCCATCCTGCCCTCATGAGTATCCATCCTGCCCCATATGATCTCCCCATCCTGCCCCATCTGTCTCCATCGTATCCATCCTGCCCCATGATCCTGCACAATCTGTCTCCAATTCTGCCCCCAGTGTCTCCAATCATGCCTCCTGTGTCTCCAATCCTTCCCCATCTGTCTCCAGTCATGCCCCCATGTCTTTCATCATACCCCATATCTCCATTCTGCCCGTGTCCAGCATCATAGCCCGTGTCCAGCATCATTCATAGCCCCTGTGTCCAGCATCTCTGCCCCTTTGTCCAGCATCTCTGCCCCTTTGTCCAGCATACTGCCCCTTTGTCCAGCATCTCTGCCCCTTTGTCCAGCATACTGCCCCTTTGTCCAGCATCTCTGCCCCGTGTCCAGCATCTCTGCCCCTTTGTCCAGCATACTGCCCCTTTGTCCAGCATACTGCCCGTGTGCAGCATCTCTGCCCCTGTGTGCAGCATCTCTGCCCCTGTGTCCAGCATCTCTGCCCCTGTGTCCAGCATCTCTGCCCCTGTGTCCAGCATCTCTGCCCCTTTGTCCAGCATACTGCCCCGTGTCCAGCATACTGCCCCGTGTCCAGCATTCTGCCCCCTGTGTCCAGCATTCTGCCCCCTGTGTCCAGCATACTGCCCCTTTGTCCAGCATTCTGCCCCGTGTCCAGCATCTCTGCCCGTGTCCAGCATTCTGCCCCGTGTCCAGCATCTCTGCCCCTTTGTCCAGCATACTGCCCGTGTCCAGCATTCTGCCCCGTGTCCAGCATCTCTGCCCCCTGTGTCCAGCATTCTGCCCCGTGTCCAGCATCTCTGCCCCTTTGTCCAGCATTCTGCCCCCTGTGTCCAGCATTCTGCCCCCTTGTCCAGCATACTGCCCCCTGTGCCAAGCATCTCTGCCCCGTGTCCAGCATCTCTGCCCCCTGTGTCCAGCATCTCTGCCCCTGTGTCCAGCATCTCTGCCCCGTGTCCAGCATCTCTGCCCCGTGTCCGGCATCTCTGCCCCCTGTGTCCAGCATCTCTGCCCCGTGTCCAGCGATCCAACATCTCTGCCTCTGTGTCCAGCATCTCTGCCCCCTGTGTTCAGCATCTCTGCCCCTGTGTCCAGCATCTCTGCCCCGTGTCCAGCATCTCTGCCCCGTGTCCAGCATCTCTGCCCCCTGTGTCCAGCATCTCTGCCCCCTGTGTCCAGCATCTCTGCCCCTGTGTCCAGCATCTCTGCCCCGTGTCCAGCATCTCTGCCCCGTGTCCAGCATCTCTGCCCCCTGTGTCCAGCATCTCTGCCCCGTGTCCAGCATCTCTGCCCCGTGTCCAGCATCTCTGCCCCCTGTGTCCAGCATCTCTGCCCCCTGTGTCCAGCATCTCTGCCCCCTGTGTCCAGCATCTCTGCCCCGTGTCCAGCATCTCTGCCCCGTGTCCAGCATCTCTGCCCCCTGTGTCCAGCATCTCTGCCCCTGTGTCCAGCATCTCTGCCCCTTTGTCCAGCATTCTGCCCCCTGTGTCCAGCATTCTGCCCCCTTGTCCAGCATACTGCCCCCTGTGTCCAGCATCTCTGCCCCGTGTCCAGCATCTCTGCCCCCTGTGTCCAGCATCTCTGCCCCCTGTGTCCAGCATCTCTGCCCCTGTGTCCAGCATCTCTGCCCCGTGTCCAGCATCTCTGCCCCGTGTCCAGCATCTCTGCCCCCTGTGTCCAGCATCTCTGCCCCGTGTCCAGCATCTCTGCCCCGTGTCCAGCATCTCTGCCTCTGTGTCCAGCATCTCTGCCCCCTGTGTCCAGCATCTCTGCCCCCTGTGTCCAGCATCTCTGCCCCGTGTCCAGCATCTCTGCCCCGTGTCCAGCATCTCTGCCCCCTGTGTCCAGCATCTCTGCCCCGTGTCCAGCATCTCTGCCCCTGTGTCCAGCATCTCTGCCCCCTGTGTCCAGCATCTCTGCCCCCTGTGTCCAGCATCTCTGCCCCCTGTGTGCAGCATCTCTGCCCCCTGTGTCCAGCATCTCTGCCCCCTGTGTCCAGCATCTCTGCCCCCTGTCTCCAGCATCTCTTCCCCCTGTGTCCAGCATCTCTGCTCCCTGTGTCCAGCATCTCTGCCCCCTGTGTCCAGCATCTCTGCCCCCTGTGTCCAGCTTTCTGCCCCAGCGTGTCCAGCATCTCTGCCCCTGTGTCCAGCTTTCTGCCCCAGCGCGTCCAGCGTTCTGCCCCGTGCCCCAGCGTGTCCAGCGTTCTGCCCCGGTCCCCACCCCCCTGGGATCGCCGCTCTCAAAAAAAAACAAAACAAGCTCTTACCTTGCCATGCTCCTGCGGCGGGGAACCTCACTTCCTCCACGCAGGTGAAGGACGCACTCGCCGGCGGCTGACAATGACGTCAGACGCCGGCGAAGTGCGACTGCGCACTGCGGCCGCCAGCCTCCGACTGGAGGGGGGGGCCCGCAGCGCCGGCAGGTGGGGGGCCCGCAGCGCCGGCAGGGGGGGGGCCCGCAGCGCCGGCAGGGGGGGGCCTGCAGCGCCGGCAGGGGGGGGCCCGGTGAGCAGATTAGACAGGGCCCGATGCGGGCCCCCTCTGCTCACCGGGCCCCATACGCCAGTCATGGCTGTCATGCCCTGATGGCGGCCCTGGCTGCACATAGGAATCCTGCAAAATGATTAGGACACTGAGTGCTAATATTTAAAGCTGTACAGGTCCTTCTCAAAAAATTAGCATATAGTGTTAAATTTCATTATTTACCATAATGTAATGATTACAATTAAACTTTCATATATTATAGATTCATTATCCACCAACTGAAATTTGTCAGGTCTTTTATTGTTTTAATACTGATGATTTTGACCTACAACTCCTGATAACCCAAAAAACCTGTCTCAATAAATTAGCATATCAAGAAAAGGTTCTCTAAACGACCTATTACCCTAATCTTCTGAATCAACTAATTAACTCTAAACACATGCAAAAGATACCTGAGGCTTTTAAAAACTCCCTGCCTGGTTCATTACTCAAAACCCCCATCATGGGTAAGACTAGCGACCTGACAGATGTCAAGAAGGCCATCATTGACACCCTCAAGCAAGAGGGTAAGACCCAGAAAGAAATTTCTCAACAAATAGGCTGTTCCCAGAGTGCTGTATCAAGGCACCTCAATGGTAAGTCTGTTGGAAGGAAACAATGTGGCAGAAAACGCTGTACAACGAGAAGAGGTGACCGGACCCTGAGGAAGATTGTGGAGAAGGACCGATTCCAGACCTTGGGGAACCTGAGGAAGCAGTGGACTGAGTCTGGTGTGGAAACATCCAGAGCCACCGTGCACAGGCGTGTGCAGGAAATGGGCTACAGGTGCCGCATTCCCCAGGTAAAGCCACTTTTGAACCATAAACAGCGGCAGAAGCGCCTGACCTGGTACTTTTTTCTGATGAAAGCAAATTTTGCATGTCATTCGGAAATCAAGGTGCCAGAGTCTGGAGGAAGACTGGGGAGAAGGAAATGCCAAAATGCCTGAAGTCCAGTGTCAAGTACCCACAATCAGTGATGGTGTGGGGTGCCATGTCAGCTGCTGGTGTTGGTCCACTGTGTTTCATCAAGGGAAGGGTCAATGCAGCTAGCTATCAGGAGATTTTGGAGCACTTCATGCTTCCATCGGCTGAAATGCTTTATGGAGATGAAGATTTCATTTTTCAGCACGACCTGGCACCTGCTCACAGTGCCAAAACCACTGGTAAATGGTTTACTGACCATGGTATTACTGTGCTCAATTGGCCTGCCAACTCTCCTGACCTGAACCCCATAGAGAATCTGTGGGATATTGTGAAGAGAAAGTTGAGAGACGCAAGACCCAACACTCTGGATGAGCTTAAGGCCGCTATTGAAGCATCCTGGGCCTCCATAACATCTCAGCAGTGTCACAGGCTGATTGCCTCCATGCCACGCCGCATTGAAGCAGTCATTTCTGCCAAAGGATTCCCGACCAAGTATTGAGTGCATAACTGAACATTATTATTTGATGGTTTTTTTGTTTGTTATTAAAAAACACTTTTATTTGATTGGACGGGTGAAATATGCTAATTTATTGAGACAGGTTTTTTGGGTTATCAGGAGTTGTAGGCCAAAATCATCAGTATTAAAACAATAAAAGACCTGACAAATTTCAGTTGGTGGATAATGAATCTATAATATATGAAAGTTTAATTGTAATCATTACATTATGGTAAATAATGAAATTTAACACTATATGCTAATTTTTTGAGAAGGACCTGTATAGCTTGTAAAACAAGGCTATAAACTTAAACTTTAGCTTTTATCCCTTTTCAAAAAAATGTGTCTTAGAGAATTTTTTTTCTATGAATTTCCTGGTGCTTTACAGGTGAGACACTTCTTGTAAGTGTACCTTCATAACAAGAACAAGAAATTTACGTTGAACTAGGGAAATCCTGGAAGTATGAGTGTAATATGAGCTATTTGTATATTTAGTAATCTAGGTGGGAATTTTACTCAAAGATTACAAGATCTTAGTCTTATTATTTTGTATGCTTGAATGTGGTCCATACACTAAAGGAAGGTTCCCTTTATTGTTTTACTTACTACAGATCAGTTGTATATTCTTCTGTATTATAAAGCTCCTATAACTAGTGATGAGCGAATATACTCGTTACTTGAGATTTCCCGAGCACGCTCGGGGGTCCTCCGAGTATTTGTAAGTGCTCGGAGATTTAGTTTTAATCACCGCAGCTGAATGATTTACATCTGTTAGCCAGCATAACTACATGTGGGGGTTGCCTGGTTGCTAGGGAATCCACACATGTAATTAAGCTGGCTAACAGATGTAAATCATTCAGCTGCTACAAGGAAAACTAAATCTCCGAGCACTTACAAATAATTGGAGGACACCCGAGCGCGCTCGGGAAATCTCGAGTAACGAGTATATTCACTCATCACTACCTATAACTCCTTCATTAAAAAAATATGCTCAATAAGTTTAAAAAGTCCCTAGACCACTAATTACTTTTTTTCGTTCAAAACATGTTCAATTACTTCCAGCGGCTAATAAAGGGCACTGAAATATTCTGTAGGCTGGGGTCACATGGCTGTTGATTCTCTCATGTTTGGTCCGAGTGTCACCTTATTGTGATATGGTTCCCTCACACAACATCCAAGTGCATTCCAATGAGGCTGATGTTTCATATACCCATATACTTGTGCTGGTGTATGTGATCCGATTACACTTGTGCAGATATGAGAGTCAGTGGGTGCTCATGTCCGCTGGCCTGGTTGTCTTATTAAAGACAGCACAGACTAGGGCTCATCCCACTGAACACCTGTGCTCATTTTCTGTGGGAAGAATACCACTCAGACAAACCAGGGTGAGGGTAAAACAGTGCGGCATTCATTTATTGAACCACCTACGGAAAATAACATATAGAACAGTCCCAGCAAGTACATAAGATGTCGCAAATTACAGAATCTTGCCCTTTAACTGGCTCGCCGGGATTAGGGAAGCTGAGGCTTTGTGGCTTCCAGTACCGACTGCATCCACCATTGGCACCATGCTTTTGGCGGGCACCCACGGGGAGGAAATAACAGCAAACTTAGGGATCTGGCAGTGCAGTGAGGTACGAGCCGTATCTAGGGGGGCAGCCAGGCCCCCTAATGTGGCAGTCTGCAGTGTCTCCCCCGGCAGCTACATTCTGCTGCTCCCTGGACTGGGAGTCAGCTGTTCTCTGTGCCGACTGTCAAGCTGACAGCCGGGACAGAGAAGCTGCAGCGCGCCGGCTCCCAGAGATCAATTGTACTCGCATCTTACAGAAGCGAGTACAATTCAGGCTCTGACTGCCGGGTCAGAGCGACGTGAGCAATGTAATCACATCATGTGATCACGCCGCTGACCTCACTCACCCGCACTGCAGAGGCGAACACTGGTGGTAAGTGCTCTAGTGGAGTTGAAGACCCCGAAGATTAAGTGCACGGGGGGGAGAATTTGAGTGGGGATTGGTGGATTTATTATGTGTGGGGAGAATTTGAGTGGGGATGGGAGGATTTATTATGTGTGGGGAGAATTGGAGTGGGGATGGGGGTGTTCAATGTGTGTGGTAAGAATTGGAGTAGGGATGGGGGGATTTATTGTATGGGGGAGAATTGGACTGGGGATGGGGGTAGTTGATGTGTGTGGGGAGAATTGGAGTGAGGATGGGGGGATTTATTGTGTGGGGAGAATTGGAGTGGGGATGAGGGTGTTCAATGTGTGTGGTAAAAATTGGAGTAGGGATGGGGGGATTTATTGTGTGGGGGAGAATTGGAGTGGGGATGGGGGTAGTTGATGTGTGTGGGGAGAATTGGAGTGAGGATGGGGGGATTTATTGCGTGTGGGGAGAATTTGGGGATGGGGGATTTATTGTGTATGGGGAGAATTGGAGTATAGATGGGGGTGTTTAACGTGTGTGGGGAGAATTTGAGTGGGGATGGGGGGATTTCTTATGTGTGGGGAGAATTGGAGTGGGGATAGGGGTGTTTAATGTGTGTGGATAGCATTGGAGTGTGGATGGAGGGATTTATTGTGTGTGGGGAGAATTGGAGTGGGGATGAGGGGGATTTATTATGTGTGGGAAGAATTGGAGTGGGGATGGGAGTGTTTAATGTGTATGGGGAGAATTGGAGTGGGGATGGGGGGATTTATTGTGTGTGGGGAGAATTGGAGTGGTGATGGGGTGATTTATTGTGTGGGGAGAATTGGAGTGGGGATGGGGGGATTTATTATGTGTGGGGAGAATTGGAGTGGGGATGGGAGTATTTAATGTGCGTGGGGAGAATTGGAGTGGGGATGGGGGGATTTATTGTGTGCGGGGAGAATTGGAGTGGGGATGGGGGATTTAATGTGTGGAGAGATTTGGAGTGGAAATGGGATTATTGTGTGTGGGGAGATTTGTAGTGGGGATGGGAGATTTAATGTGTTGGGGAGATTTGAGGACACAAAATGAAGAGCAAAGGGGGAGATGGGGGCATGTATCAGGAAACAGTTCAGGGGAATGGGGGCATGTATGAGAAAACAGTATGGGGGAATGAGGGCATGTATGAGGAAAAAGTATGGGGGATGTGTGCAGACAGTATGGGGAGCGAACAGGGGAATGTATGCAGACAAAGTATGAGTAGCGATGTGAAAAATGTATGTGGACAGAGTACGGGGAGTGAGGGTGATGGGATGTGTGCAAACACAGTATGGGGAGTCAGGAGAGCAGGCAGTATAGAAGTGAGGGGGTAACTATATCAGGAGACAGTATGGTGAACAGGGAGGATGTGAGAGGAGACAGTATGAGGAGGGAGAAGAATAGTATGAGGAGACAGTATGGGGGGAGAAAAGTGAGTGGGCACAGAATAGAAACTGAGTAGTGGGGGCATACCATGGAGGGACAGTATAAAGGCACAGCCAGGAGGGGACAGTATACCAAGGAGGGGAAGTGTGATGAGAGAATACAGTATAAATACTAGGCCCTATAGGGGGGACACAGTATGAGAGGACACTGTGAAGAGGGGGCCGGTATGGAAAGGGGAGGTCAGAGTAAAGAGCATGTACCATAAGAGGGACAATGTGGGGATCATATTTTGTGCAGACAATATAGTGAGGGGCAATTTTTTATTCAGGAGCATTATAATGACACTTTTATCTTTAAGGGCATCATGTGGAGATTTTCTGCAAAAGAGTGGAGAAGATGGAAGTCTGCAGAGATGAGCTGTGGATGAGAAAACTCATCATTGTCCAGTGGGGTCTGGACAAGATGAAGAAAAGAAGAAGAACGACTCCAGAGACAACTTCATCTATAAGGTACCTGGATGTAAATGTTATTTGTGATACTAACTAATTCTCATATTTTATTAATGTTAGGAGCATTAAAGGGGTTGTCCAGGTTTGTAGTGAGTCTGCAGTAGTGTTGAGCGATACCGTCCGATACTTGAAAGTATCGGTATCGGAAAGTACTGGCCGATACCGGCAAAGTATCGGATCTAATCCGATACCGATACCCGATACCAATACAAGTCAATGGGACTCAAGTATCGGACGGTATCCCTGATGGTTCCCAGGGTCTGAAGGAGAGGAAACTCTCCTTCAGGCCCTGGGATCCATATTACTGTGTAAAATAAAGAATTAAAATAAAAAATATTGCTATACTCACCTCTCCGACGCAGCCTGCACCTTACCGAGGGAACCGGCAGCCTTCTTTGCTTAAAATGCGCGCGTTTACTGCCTTCCGTGACGTCACGGCTTCTGATTGGTCACGTGCCGCCCATGTGACGGCGACGCGACCAATCACAACAAGCCGTGACGTAATTTCAGGTCCTGAATGCCTAATTCTAGGCATTCAGGATTTGAAAATTACGTCACGGCTTGTGATTGGTCGCGTGCCGCCCATGTGACCGCGACGCGACCAATCACAACAAGCCGTGACGTAATTTCAGGTCCTGAATGCCTATTTCTAGGCATTCAGGATTTGAAAATTACGTCACGGCTTGTGATTGGTCGCGTCGCGGTCACATGGGCGGCACGCGACCAATCAGAAGCCGTGACGTAATTTTCAAATCCTGAATGCCTAGAATTAGGCATTCAGGACCTGAAATTACGTCACGGCTTGTTGTGATTGGTCGCGTCGCGGTCACATGGGCGGCACGCGACCAATCACAAGCCGTGACGTAATTTTCAAATCCTGAATGCCTAGAATTAGGCATTCAGGACCTGAAATTACGTCACGGCTTGTTGTGATTGGTCGCGTCGCCGTCACATGGGCGGCACGCGACCAATCAGAATCCGTGACGTCACGGAAGGCAGTAAACACGCGCATTTTAAGCAAAGAAGGCTGCCGGTTCCCTCGGTAAGGTGCAGGCTGCGTCGGAGAGGTGAGTATAGCAATATTTTTTATTTTAATTCTTTATTTTACACATTGATATTAATCCCGATACCGATTCCCGATATCACAAAAGTATCGGATCTCGGTATCGGAATTCCGATACCCGCAAGTATCGGCCAATACCCGATACTTGCGGTATCGGAATGCTCAACACTAGTCTGCAGTCATTCTTTGTGACTTCTGAATTCTCACAGTACGCACTGTACGCTGTCAGGATTCTCTCTTGCTGGCGATTTACATACATGTGGTCACGTGCTGACTAGACGTGTGTGGCCTCAGTCAATGAAAATGAACTGAGCGAGGCCAGGCACATCTAGTCAAAATGTGGTCAGAAGTATACAAATTGCATGCTTGTGCTGACATGACTGTCCACCGGCAAAGGAGAATCCTAAAAGTGTGTAGTGCATTAGCTGTGAGAATTCAGAAGCCTGCAATGTCAGGATTCAGCTCTGCAGGTTCCACTAGTTATCACATGGACACTTCACTCATATGCGACTTTCATACTTATGGTCCTGTGACAACGAGCTTCTCTTCCTTCTTCTCTCAGTTTTTCAGTGAACATTGAGAGCATTAGGGAGAGGAGCTCGTGGGTACATGACTAAGTGTGAAAATCACATATGTCCTTAGGGGGGGCACCAAACTGAATTCTTGCCCTGGGTGCCAGAAAACCTCTGGACCTGATTGTTCTAACCTGGCTTCTCTGAATGTCTCCATGGGGCCAGATGACCAGAGGGTCTGAACCTGGCTTCTGCAAACCTCTCCATGGGGCCAGGTGACTCAAAGGTCCCAACGTGGCTTCTCTGAACATCTCAATAGGGCCAGGTGACTGGAAGGTCCTAACCTGGCTTCTACGAATGTCTCCATGGGACTAGATGACTGGAGGGTCCCAACATGGTTTCTCCAAACATCTCCATGGGTTCAGTGATGGTCAATCGAGCAGTTCTGTATTCCTTCAGCTAGGGCCATGGACCCTTAAGCTAGCAGATCCTTATGACCTGTATTGCTCTTGATGGATCCGTGATGCATTAGCTGTTGTTCTGTAGAGCTTCTCTGCAGAAGGATAGAGATACCTTTTTTATAACCACTGGTGTCCTCCAGGCTAGACATGAGTGCATATCATTGGATCCCTTGTTATTTGGCTGACTAATAGAGCTTACCAAATAGCTGCAGTGGGAACCTGGATACCTGGATTGCTCCCAATAATCAGGTGTCCAGCTACATATGTCGTGGCCGTATGACAGCCACAACACATGCATGGAGAGCTTTGAACCCCCAGGTGCTTCACAGGAGTTTATAACGTTGAGCCGTGAAAATAATAAAATCACATTTTCCTCACAAAAAAAATGTATTTTAGCCCCAAATTTTATATTTTCATAAAAATAACAGGAGAAATTGCACCATACCATTTGTAGTTCTACTTCTCCTGGGTACGCTGATGCCCTTATGAAGGAGAAAACTACTGTTTGGGTGCACGGCAGGGCTCGGAAAGGAAGCAGCGTCAATTGACCTTTTTTAATGTAAAATTTCCTTGGAAACTTGACCCCTCAAGGAATAAAAAAGTTTATAACGTTGAGCCGTGAAAATAATAAAACCACATTTTCCCCATAAAAATGTTAGTCTGGCTGGAAATTTTGTATTTTCATAAGGGAACAGGAGAAATTGCACCATACAATTTATTGTGCAATTTCTCCTGAATACGCCAATATCCCATATGTGTGGGAATACTACTTTTGAGGCACAGTGCAAAGCTCAGAAGGGAAGAGGCGCCATATTGTCCAGATTTTGCTGGAGTGGTTTGAGGGTGCCATGTCACATTGGCAGAGCCCCTGAGGTGCCAGAACGATAGAAACCCCCTATATGTGAACTAATTTTACAAACTATACTCCCCAATGAATTCATCTAGGGGTGCAGTGATCATATTGACACCACACGTGCCTCACAGAATTTTATGCCATTGAGCGGTGAAGAAAGAATCAATTAGATTTTTTACCACAAAAATGTTGTTTTAGCACAAAGTTTTTAATTTTTCTAAGGGCTAATATGATTTTTTTTTACAACAAACTGAGGTTCATTTTTCCTGAGTGCGCCAATACCCTACATATAATTGGGAAATGTTTTTCAAGCACAGTGCAAAGCTCAGAAGGAAAGGAGCACCAGATTTTACTGTTATGGTTTACAGGTGCCATGACCCACTGGGAGAGCCCATGAGGTACCAGAACAGCAGAACCCCCATGAGTGACCCTATTTTACAAACTACACCTTTCAATGAATTCATGTAGGGGTGCAGTGATCATATTGACACCATGGGTGTGTCACAGGTTTTTATACCATTGGGCAGTGAAGAAAAAATAACTACATTTGTACAACCAAAATTTTGTTTTATTTACAGATTTTACATTTTCACACAAGAAGTGGGTAAAAATAGCACCACAATTTGTCCCACAATATCTACTGAATGTGGCAATATCCCATATGTAGTTATACAGTACTACTTAGTACTAACTAAGCGCTATTTGCCTCCTGGAGTGCAAATGTTTTTAGAACAGTTTGCAGACGCCATATACATAGCCCGTAATTGCAAGATGAGCAGAATGCACTCTCAAGTGACCTCATTTGGGAAATTATACCCATTGGGTAATTTATCTACAGGTGTAGTGACGATTTTGACTCCATGGGTATTTTCCAGAAGCAAGCAGCAATGAATGTTGCCAAGTGAAAATTGCAAACTGCTGTTGTAGTGACCAGTGCATTGCAGTCACCAGTACGTTATGCCCAGCCAGTGCTTCTGGAGGCATCCACCCATAAGTTAGGCAGGATCTCATCGCTTCAGAAATGCCAAACGTGTTCGCTATATGTGGTTTACGTACACTGTGGGCTCAGAAGAGAGGGGCCATTCGGATTTGGGAGTAGATAATTTGCTGAATTTCTTTTGGCAGGTGAGGAGCCAGTTTGCTTTTCCAGAGACTTTATGCTATCAATAATGTGGAAGCCCCCTATATTTCTGTTAACTAATGACGGACCTGAGTGAGGGCCTGCTTATTTTGTGGATTGAGTTGAAGCTTTTATTGGGAAAATTTTATGTAACGTTTGGGATCACATTTATCTGGCACTCTACGCTGACCATTTACTTTGGGGTTTCCATCTATATTTCTGAGTGACATGATTCAGATGAAACCCCCGAGGGATTCATTCACTATAAAGAGGCAGAAGAATTATTCTGGACTCCGTTTGGCCTCTTTTCAGTGGTGTCCTTTTCAAAAGTACACAAAACTGTGGCCGATGGCACTTTTATGCAATCCTAAAAAGATGGAAATCGCCGGACCACAGTGCCTCCATCTGCTTTATTATAGGGAATCTTCTACCAGAGGATCCATCTGAATCACGTATTTTAGAGATTTATACCGAAACCCCGGTGCAAGCGCTAAGTGCAGAGTGCAGGATAAGTGTATGCCGAGCCTTACTGCGATCTTTGGGAGGCAGAATGAAAAAATCAACAGCAGGTGAAGATTGGTTTTATTTATTTTTTACGCTTTTGCTCGTGCAGAATAAGTGACTATGTGACTTTATTCTCTGCGTCGGTGCATTTACAGCGATACCAGATTTATATCGGGTTTTTATGTTTGGCTGCGGTCACACACTAAAAGACGCTTTTTATTGCAAAAAATAGTTTTTGCATCACCATATTTTGAGAGCTAGAATTTTTCCATATTTTGGCCCACAGAGTCATGTGAGGGCTTATTTTTTGCGGGACGGGTTGACATTTTTATTGGTACCATTTTCTGGCACATGACATTTTTTTATCGCTTTCTATTCCGATTTTTAGGAGGCAGAATTATCAAAAGACAGCAATTCAGGAATTTTTTGGAGGTTATGCTGTTCCATGTAAGGTAAAATCGATAAGGTAGCTTTATTCTTCTGGTCAGTACGATGACAGTGATACCACATTTACATCACTTTTCTATGTTTTGGTGCTTTAACCCCTTCACCCCTGGAGCTTTTTCCGTTTTTCCGTTTTCGTTTTTCGCTCCCCTCCTTCCCAGAGCCATAACTTTTTTATTTTTCTGTCAATTTGGCCATGTGAGGGCTTATTTTTTGCGGGACGAGTTGTACTTTTGAACGACATCATTGGTTTTACCATGTCGTGTACTAGAAAACGGGAAAAAAATTCCAAGTGCAGTGAAATTGCAAAAAAAGTGCAATCCCACACTTGTTTTTTGCTTGCCTATTTTGCTAGGTTCACTAAATGCTAAAACTGACCTGCCATTATGATTCTCCAGGTCAGTACGAGTTCATAGACACCTAACATGACTAGGTTCTTTTTTACCTAAGTGGTGAAAAAAAATTCCAAACTTTGCAAAAAAATAAATAAATAAAATTGCGCCATTTTCCGATACCCGTAGCGTCTCCATTTTTCGTGATCTGGGGTCGGGTGAGGGCTTATTTTTTGCGCGCCGAGCTGGCATTTTTAATGATAGCATTTTGGTGCAGATACGTTCTTTTGATCGCCCGTTATTGCATTTTAATGCAATGTCGTGGCGACCAAAAAAACGTAAATCTGGCGTTTCGATTTTTTTTTTCATTACGCCGTTTAGCGATCAGGTTAATGCTTTTTTTTTATTGATAGATCGGGCGATTCTGAACGCGGCGATACCAAATATGTGTAGGTTGGGTTTTTTTTTTATTGATTTATTTTGATTGGGGCGAAAGGGGGGTGATTTAAACTTTTATATTTTTTTTATTTTTTTCACATTTTTTTTTACTTTTTTTTTTAACTTTTACCATGCTTCTATAGCCTCCATGGGAGGCTAGAAGCAGGCACAGCCCGATCGGCTCTGCTACATAACAGCGATCATCAGATCGCTGTTATGTAGCTAAAATGCAGGTGTGCTGTGAGCGCCGACCACAGGGGGGCGCTCACAGCCACCGGCGATCAGTAACCATAGAGGTCTCCAGGACCTCTATGGTTACAATGTACAAGCATCGCCGACCTCCGATCATGTGACGGGGGTCGGCGATGCGCTCATATCCGGCCGCACGGCCGGATGCGGTAGTTAAATGCCGCTGTCTGAGTTTGACAGCGGCATTTAACTAGTTAATAGCGGCGGGTGATCGCGATTTCACCCGCCGCTATTGCGCGCACATGTCAGCTGTAAAAAACAGCTGACATGTCGCGACTTTGATGTGCGCTCACCGCCGGAGCGCACATCAATGCGGGGGTCCCGACATGTGACGTACTATTCCGTCACATGTCGGGAAGGGGTTAACACAATAAAAACTATCTTATAGAAAAAATATTATTTTTGCATCTGAGAGCTATAACTTTTTAATTTTTCTGCTGATGGAGCTGTATGGTGGCTTTTTTTGCAAGGCAAGATGACATACCATGTTTATTTATATCCATCTTTTTTATCGCGTTTTATTCCACTTTTTGTTTGGTAGTATTATGATAAAGCATCGTTTTTTTCCTTGTTTTTTTCTTCTTTTTGTCGTGCTCACCAAAGATGTTAACTAGTGGGACAGTTTTTTAGGTCGGGTCATTTCAGATGTGGTAAAATACTAAATATGTGTACTTTTATTGTTTACTTTTTTCATACAAATATTTATTTATGGATACAATATCTTTTGATTTTTTTTATTATTATTTTTGTTTTGTTTTTTAAACATTTTTACAATTATTTAAACATTTTTTTTTTTTTACTTTTTTTTAAACTTTTTTACTTTGTCCAACTATGGGACTATCATTTTTGCAGGCTGATCACTTTCACAGCATGGGGATGCAGCAATATCCTTATGCTGCACAAACTGTCTGCTCTGTACTGACAGAGAAAGTTGCTGATTATACACTGCGTACGATCAAGTAAGTTTCCTGTCTCTGGTGATCCACGTGTCATCATGATGACATAAGGTCACTATGGCAATGATCGGGACCCCACGTTACGCCGTGGGGTCTTTGATCCAAGGGCAAAAAAGGCTGTGATCACTCTGCGGGCTCCCAGAATGCTGCAATCGTGTTCGGTGGCAGCATTTAAGGGGTTAAAGTGCCAGGTGTCAGCTATCAGAATCAGCTGACACCCGTGTGCGCTGGCATCGCTATGACATAATAGTCCATCCCTGGTCAAAATGGCCCTGAGCACAGGGACATATTATTATGACAAATGTCACAAAGGGGTTAATAATTTTGCAAATATAAAGATGCAGAATTTTTTTTATACCAATTTTATGCCGCAAAGTCTCACGGTGCAGAGGTGAGTTCACCGCAGTTCAAATTCACCGCAGTGAAATTCTCCTGGTGAACTTGCATCTGCACAGTGAGACTTTTTCTCACTGTGCTAGCGGTGATATCACCAAGGTCACTACAGTTCATTTGCCGGCATGGAACGCAGCTTCAGTAACCTGCAGTATCCTCGATGACATAACCGCTAGTCACTGCCTCAGCCTGGACGGTCGCATCTTGGCACAGTCCTGGTTGAAAACTGTTTATCCCCTAGACATGGATTACGGCATGGAACAGAATGACAGACAGATGAGGAATATAGTGGGGTTTTTTACTTTTGTTTTATTACAGGAGATCAAGGGCTTCGGTGGAATTAGGTGTTAGGTGAGTATAAATGTGTTTGTTATTTTTAAATAAAAAGTAAAAGTGTGTTTTGTTTTATTTCAAATAAAAGACTTTATTCTGGCTGTGTCTTTATTTACCATCTAACTATAGGATTAGTAATGGATGGGTGTCTTATAGATATATGGAAACATAATTTTTTTTTTTTGTTAAGACATTATATATTTATTTTTCAAACAAAATTGACAAAACCATTTTTTTAGTGACCACCTCACATTTGAAGTAACTTTGGGGGTCAATATGAGAGAAAATACCCAAAAGTAACAACATTCTAAAAACTACACCCCTCAAGATGCGGAAACCACATTCAAGAAATTTATTAACCCTAACCCTAACTGCAAAGAATGGAAAAAAAATATTTTTTTTACTTTATTATATTTACCTAACTAAGGGGGTGACAAAGGGGGGGTTGATTTACTATTTTTTTTATAGATCACAGTGATCAAAATGAACCAATAGGCAAAATCTCCTATTGTTGTTGGGGACCAAATGTCAGATGTCGGAGGACGCACTGCGCATGCGCCTGACATTTTCTTCCAGGAAGAAGACGCGGAGGGCCAGGGCACGGAGCAGGAAGGTTCTGGGATGGTGAGGTACTTTTTTTTTTCGCGATCGCCGTTATTCGATGAATAATGGTGATCTCAAGACCGGTGACAGTAAAAACCGACCCGAATCATGTCCTCCGGGGTAGCTGAGGCCCTGGAGATTTTCTGATGCTGGGGGACGCTGAACCCTTATTTCTCAGCGGCGCTGAGGCATAAGTACCCTTAACTGCCGTCGTTAAAAGGCATATCGGCAGTCGTTAAGGGGTTAAATAATGTTCTGTTAAACTTTGGTAATAAGGAAACATTTTCTTCTTTGGACAATCATTCTTAGACTGAGTCACACTGCTGTATAACACGGCCAAGTGCTATGCGATAAAACGATAAAACATCACATAGCACTTGGCCCAGTGTTATTCTATGGAGCAGATCAGATCTGTGATTATTTTCTCATGCTGCCAAGCAGAATAGCAAAATCTTGAAAAATAAGGGACGACATTGTAAATATTCAGTGTTTACATAAATGGAATAAAAGTCAGTCAGCATGAGGCAGGAGAATCATGTAACTGCTTTGTAAGAACTCAACTACTGTATCACTGTACTCCGGGTTCCTTAGGTAAGGAAGAATTGATATCTTCAGTAGCAATCTCTGCATGAAAGGATATACAGTGGAAAAGATAGGGTAGATCTGGGTGTGGACCGTGGATGAAGAAAGCTTCCTGAAGAGCTTTAATTGGTGATGATGTGTTTTAGTTTACAAGAAACCAAGAAGTGTATGCTCCTATATCTGCTGGTGAATAAGCATTATTACAAAAATGTAACTTTCTGGAGTGCTATTTTTGAATGTTGCTTGCATATTTAATGCTGAGACAGCTAAACAAATAAGAAATGGACCATTAACTGGTGGCTATCATTTTTATGTATTGAAAGGGACTGATGAGTCTTCTCCTCCCTGGCTCAACTGCAGCTTTGTTCTTGATGTACTAAGAAAGGCAAGTTAAGGTACCGTCACACTCAGCGACGCTGCAGCGATATAGACAACGAGCCGATCGCTGCAGCGTCGCTGTTTAGGTCGCTGGGGAGCTGTCACATAGACAGCTCTCTCCAGCGACCAACGATCAGGGGAACGACTTCGGCATCGTTGAAACTGTCTTCAACGATGCTGAAGTCCCCCTGCAGCACCCGGGTAACCAGGGAAAACATCGGGTTACTAAGTGCAGGGCCGCACTTAGTAACCCGAAATTTACCCTGGTTACCATTGTAAAAGTAAAACAAAAACACTACATACTCACCTTCTGATGTCTGTCACGTCCCCCCGGCGTCCACAGGTTTACGCGCTGCTGCTCAGAGCTTCCTGCACTAAATGTGTCAATGCCGGCAGTAAAGTAGAGCACAGCGGTGATGTCACCGCTGTGCTCTGCTTTACGGCCGGCCGGAGCTGACACATTCAGTGCAGGAAGCTCTTGGCAGCAGTGCGTAACCCTGTGGACGCCGGGGGACGTGACAGACATCAGAAGGTGAGTATGTACTTTTTTTTTTTTACTTTTACAATGATAACCAGGGTAAATATCGGGTTACTAAGCGCGGCCCTGCACTTAGTAACCCGAGATTTACCCTGGTTACCTTTGTAAAACATTGCAGGCATCGTAGCTTTTGCTGTCAAACACGAAGATACACGCCGACCTGACGGCGAAATAAGGTGCTGGCCTTCTAGCTCCGACCAGCGATATCACAGCAGGATCCAGATCGCTGCTGCGTGTCAAACACAACGAGATCGCTATCCAGGACGCTGCAACATCACGGATCGCTGTCGTTCTCGTTGTAAAGTCGCTCAGTGTGAAGGTACCTTAAGGCTTGGATTCACCAGGCCTCACTTGTCTATTTTCTCACTGATAAGCTAATGACTCATCATTGAACCCTTACCTTGTGAACCACAGCATCAAGGAATGACAATTTAATAAATGTATATTTGATGCCAAAAAATAAACCACTTTCTTTTATTATTTTTATTATTATTATTAGTATTTATTTATATAGCACCATTGATTCCATGGTGCTGTACATGTGAAGGGGTTACATACAAATTACAGATATCACTTACAGTAAGCAAACTAACAATTACAGACTGATACATAGGGACGAGGACCCTTACATTCTACAGGATGGTAGCAGTATGTTTAGGGTCATTGTCCAACTGGAAAGTGAACCTCAATATTCAGTCTCAATTTCCTGGAAAACTAAACAAATTTTACTCAATAATTGCTCTGTTATGCTCAAGAATTGCCTTGCATCTACTGCCATCGATCATTCCTTCTGTCCAGTCCAGTTTTCAAGCCCATGTCATTTAAAAACATTATACAATATGATACTACCACCAGCATGCTGCACTGTGGGAATGGTGTACAAATGGTATTGGAACATGTTAGGTTTGAGCCACATGTAGGGGCCGATTAATCAAGACTGACACAGCACATGCTTGCGTTACGCTAGCCTTGCCAGAGTATAAGGCGTCAAATTCATTATGCTCCTCTTTTTACTGCTCTGTGCAATGCAGCAGAAATGTTACTTCAGTCAGGGACTGGAGCAACATTTTTGGCGTACACAGTATACACATTTGATGAATTTAACAGGAGTTCGCAATCTTAAACGTCTATGAATATGTCTTTGGAGAATGGTAGGAAACTGGAAAACAAAGAGGTAAACACCATAAACATGTTGAGAACATATAAACTCTTTACAGATGATATCATTGGTGGGATTTAAAAAAGGATTTCAGGGCTGCAAAGTCAGCGTGCTGCTCTATGTTAAATTTAAGAAAAGACTATTTTTTGTCTGCGAATAGAGATACTGATTTGGCTTTTATCCTAAGTCATTTTGCACGATTCGTTAAAGGGTTTATTGTGGCTTGTAGGATCGCTACTTCCAACAGGTGGCGCTATAGAGTTTAAGTCCTCTTTTTCCTCAGAAGAGGCAATTTGAATATTTTTTGTCTGTACACTCGTCCATAATGCCCCTCACTATGGTATGTACAGCTTGTAGTGAACTTTTGAAAGATATGTCCATCTTAGTTGTGGACTTTTAGAGCTTCGTCTGTGTTACCATTGGTGTCATTATTGAATTACTGATCCCCTCTATCTGTAGACTGGGAAATTAGGGCGTCCTTCTTGCATCCAACTTGTATAGATATTTTTTGGAAATTTATTTTGCAACATATCTTTATCTCTATTCTTCTCAGCTCTGCTCTGATCTTTTGAAAAGCTCTTTATTGCTCATATTTCTGGATAGCATGGCACTGCTTAAGGAACGTGCCACTGACTGCGGTGCCCCCTCTCCCTCTGTCCACTCAAGGTATTGCTGGGTTCCCTCCCCCTCCCCCCTCTTTATAATGGGTATGGTGGTCTGGCCAAATTAAAATTTGGATAATGAAAGCCTGTTGGGCTAAATATATACATTTTACCTTGTATATATTAGCTGCAGTAGCTTGGCTCCTCCTCTTCCCCTTTTGGGTCCCAGATGTGCTCATCTAGCCCTCCCTCCCCTTTTATTATTGAGTGTATTTTAATACTTGTTTTGTTTTAGAAATAAAGTCACAGCGGTTATTTTCAACGAAGGAAGTACCGGAATGTTGCGACTAAGTAGGCTGACTTGCCTGTAGATGTTGCAGGGCATTTGGCTACTGGTCTTTTTGTTAAGTTTCAAGTGCTTCCTTTTTATGGTTATATGTTTCTACAAAAAAAAAATTAAAGCTGTGACCAACCTTCACCCATCAATTACTTGTGTTTGTCTAGTTATTGTGAGAGGGGATATTTTCGAGAGGGAGGGAGAGAGTGATCATTGGGAGGGGGGTTCTGCTGGGGTCGCCGCAGTCTTACTTAGTGATGTTGCAGACTCAGTGACCCTTTAAGAACAGGTGTATTTATTCAAGTGACACTTAACTGCTTACAGGGAACTTATTGCACTCATCTTGTTTCTCCTATTAGGCCAGCGTCACACTAGGCGTATGAAAATACGGTCCGTTTTTTACGGCCGTAATACGCAGAAATGTTCTCAAAATAGTGATCCATATGTCATCCGTAGGCAGAGTGTGTCAGCGTATTTTGCGCATGTAAACCTCCGTATGGCATCCGTACGGCGAGATTTTCTCGCCGGCTTGCAAAACGGACATACAATGGATCCATGGGCTGAAATATTCATGAAAACATATATATAGTCTATATACAGTTAGGTCCATATATATTTGGACAAAGACAACATTTTTCTAATTTTGGTTATAGACATTACCACAATGAATTTTAAACAAAACAATTCAGATGCAGCTGAAGTTCAGACTTTCAGCTTTCATTTGAGGGTATCCACATTAAAATTGGATGAAGGGTTTAGGAGTTTCAGCTCCTTAACATGTGCCACCCTGTTTTTATAGGGACCAAAAGTAATTGGACAGATTCAATAATTTTAAATAAAATGTTCATTTTTAGTACTTGGTTGAAACCCCTTTGTTGGCAATGACTGCCTGAAGTCTTGAACTCATGGACATCACCAGATGCTGTGTTTCCTCCTTTTTGATGCTCTGCCAGGGCTTCACTGCGGTGGTTTTCAGTTGCTGTTTGTTTGTGGGCCTTTCTGTCTGAAGTTTAGTCTATAACAAGTGAAATGCATGCTCAATTGGGTTGAGATCAGATGACTGACTTGGCCATTCAAGAATATTCCACTTCTTTGCTTTAATAAACTCCTGGGTTGCTTTGGCTTTATGTTTTGGGTCATTGTCCATCTGTAGTATGAAACGACGACCAATCAGTTTTGCTGCATTTGGCTGGATCTGAGCACACAGTATGGCTCTGAATACCTCAGAATTCATTCTGCTGCTTCTGTCCTGTGTCACATCATCAATAAACACTAGTGACCCAGTGCTACTGGCAGCCATGCATGCCCAAGCCATCACAGTGCTTCCGCCGTGTTTTACAGATGATGTGGTATGCTTTGGATCATGAGCTGTACCACGCTTCGCCATACTTTTCTCTTTCCATCATTCTGGTAGAGGTTGATCTTGGTTTCATCTGTCCAAAGAATGTTCTTCCAGACCTGTGCTGGCTTTTTTAGATGTTTTTTAGCAAAGTCCAGTCTAGCCTTTTGATTCTTGATGCTTATGAGTGGCTTGCACCTTGCAGTGAACCCTCTGTATTTACTTTCATGCAGTCTTCTCTTTATGGTAGATTTGGATATTGATACGCCGACCTCCTGGAGAGTGTTGGTCACTTGGTTGGCTGTTGTGAAGGGGTGTCTCTTCACCATGGAGATTATTCTGCGATCATCCACCACTGTTGTCTTCCGTGGGTGCCCAGGTCTTTTTGCATTGATGAGTTCACCAGTGCTTTCTTTCTCAGGATGTACCAAACTGTAAATTTTGCCACTCCTAATATTGTAGCAATTTCTCGGAGGTGTTTTTTCTGTTTTCGCAGCTTAAGGATGGCTTGTTTCACCTGCATGGAGAGCTCCTTTGACCGCATGTTTACTTCACAGCAAAACCTTCCAAATGCAAGCACCACACCTGAACTCCAGGCCTTTTATCTGCTTAATTGAGAATGACATAACGAAGGGATTACCCACACCGGTCCATGAAATAGCCTTGGAGTCAATTGTCCAATTACTTTTGGTCCCTTTAAAAACAGGGTGGCACATGTTAAGGAGCTGAAACTTCTAAGCCCTTCATCCAATTTTAATGTGGATACCCTCAAATGAAAGCTGAAAGTCTGAACTTCAACTGCATCTGAATTGTTTTGTTTAAAATTCATTGTGGTAATGTCTATAACCAAAATTAGAAAAATGTTGTCTCTGTCCAAATATATATGGACCTAACTGTATATGTATATACATATATGTCAGTGAGACACATATACAGTGGGGCAAAAAAGTATTTAGTCAGTCAGCAATAGTGCAAGTTCCACCACTTAAAAAGATGAGAGGCGTCTGTAATTTACATCATAGGTAGACCTCAACTATGGGAGACAAACTGAGAAAAAAAAATACAGAAAATCACATTGTCTGTTTTTTTATCATTTTATTTGCATATTCTGGTGGAAAATAAGTATTTGGTCAGAAACAAAATTTCATCTCAATACTTTGTAATATATCCTTTGTTGGCAATGACAGAGGTCAAACGTTTTCTGTAAGTCTTCACAAGGTTGCCACACACTGTTGTTGGTATGTTGGCCCATTCCTCCATGCAGATCTCCTCTAGAGCAGTGATGTTTTTGGCTTTTCGCTTGGCAACACGGACTTTCAACTCCCTCCAAAGGTTTTCTATAGGGTTGAGATCTGGAGACTGGCTAGGCCACTCCAGGACCTTGAAATGCTTCTTACAAAGCCACTCCTTCGTTGCCCTGGCGGTGTGCTTTGGATCATTGTCATGTTGAAAGACCCAGCCACGTTTCATCTTCAATGCCCTTGCTGATGGAAGGAGGTTTGCACTCAAAATCTCACGATACATGGCCCCATTCATTCTTTCATGTACCTGGATCAGTCGTCCTTGCCCCTTTGCAGAGAAACAGCCCCAAAGCATGATGTTTCCACCACCATGCTTTACAGTAGGCATGGTGTTTGATGGATGCAACTCAGTATTCTTTTTCCTCCAAACATGACAAGTTGTGTTTCTACCAAACAGTTCCAGTTTGGTTTCATCAGACCATAGGACATTCTCCCAAAACTCCTCTGGATCATCCAAATGCTCTCTAGCAAACTTCAGATGGGCCCGGACATGTACTGGCTTAAGCAGTGGGACACATCTGGCACTGCAGGATCTGAGTCCATGGTGGCGTAGTGTGTTACTTATGGTAGGCCTTGTTACATTGGTCCCAGCTCTCTGCAGTTCATTCACTAGGTCCCCCCGCGTGGTTCTGGGATTTTTGCTCACCGTTCTTGTGATCATTCTGACCCCAAGGGGTGGGATTTTGTGTGGAGCCCAAGATCGAGGGAGATTATCAGTGGTCTTGAATGTCTTCCATTTTCTAATTATTGCTCCCACTGTTGATTTCTTCAAGCTGGTTGGCTATTGCAGATTCAGTCTTCCCAGCCTGGTGCAGGGCTACAATTTTGTTTCTGGTGTCTGTTGTGATCCGCTTTTTGGGCTCCGCTGGTGGTGGCTGGTGGTACTGGAGACTTGTGTGTGCTTTTCTGCCTCGGCTCACCTGCTTCCATCAGTTTTGGGAGTTCCCTATTTAGCCTTGCTCTCCAGTCACTTCCTTGCCGGTCATCATTGTAACCTGAGTCATTCAGTTGCATGTTCCTGCTACTAGTCTGCTGATCAGCTAAGTGGACTCTTGTCCTTATTGTTTTGTATTTCTTGTCCAGTTTACAGTTTTGTCATTTCCTGTTACTGGAAGCTCTTGTGGACTGAAATTGCCACTCCTGTGTCATGAGTTGACACAGGAGTCTTAAAGTAATTTCAGGATGGGTTTTTGAAAGGGTTTTTCAGCTGACCGTGAAGTCCTCTTTTGTATCCTTCCTCTATCTAGTAAGTGGACCTCGCTTTGCTAAATCTACCTTCATACTGTGTATGTCTTTTCCTCTGAACTCACCGTTAATATATGTGGGGGCTACTATCATCTTTGGGGAATTTCTCTAGAGGTAAGCCAGGTCTGTTCCTTCCTCTTCCAGGCGTAGTTAGTTCTCCGGCTGGCGCGTGGCATTTAGGCAGCCGTAGGAATGCTCCCTGGCTACTGTTAGTTGTGTGGTAGATTTAGGTCACGGTTAGCTTGAGTTTCCATCACCCGAGAGCTAGTCTGTTATTTTTGTGTTTCTGATGTTCCCATGCCATTGGGGAATCATGACAGGTGTCCTTTGACAGCTCTTTGGTCTTCACCATAGTGGAGTTTGGAGTCAGACTGTTTGAGGGTGTGCACAGGTGTCTTTTTATACTGATAACAAGTTTAAACAGGTGCCATTACTACAGGTAATGAGTGGAGGAAAGAGGAGACTCAGGAGACTCTTAAAGAAGAAGTTACAGGTCTGTGAGAGCCAGAAATCTTGATTGTTTGTTTCTGACCAAATACTTATTTTCCACCAGAATATGCAAATAAAATGATAAAAAAACAGACAATGTGATTTTCTTTTTTTTTTTTTCTCAGTTTGTCTCCCATAGTTGAGGTCTACCTATGATGTAAATTACAGACGCCTCTCATCTTTTTAAGTGGTGGAACTTGCACTATTGCTGACTGACTAAATACTTTTTTGCCCCACTGTATATACTGTATATATTTATATTTAATGCAGCGCTAGATAGCAGAAAAGCCGGTAATTCAATTGAGACATGGTTTACATACAGTAAATCATTTCATATCCCCTTTTTTTTGCATATTCCTCACTACTAATCTTAGTAGTGTGTGTGTGTGCAAAATTTTGGGGCTCTAGCTGTTTAAATAAAGGGTTAAATCGCGGAAAAAACTGGCATGGGCTCCCGTGCAGTTTTCTCCGTCAGAGTGGGAAAGTCAGTGACTGAGGGCAGATATTAATAGCCTAGAGAGGATCCATGGTTGTTGCCCCCCCCCCCCCCCGGCTACAAACATCTGCCCCCAGCCACCCCAGAAAAGGCACATCTGGAAGATGCGCCTATTCTGGCATTCAGCCTCTCTCTTCCCATTCCTGTGTAGCGGTGGGATATGGGGTAATGAAGGGTTAATGTCACCTTGCTATTGTAAGGTGACATTAAGCCAGGTTAATAATGGAGAGGTGTCAATAAGACACCTATCCATTATTAATCCAATAGTAGTAAATGGTTAATAAAACACACACATTTTATGAAAAAAATATTTTAATGAACTAAAGACACATGGTGTTGCAATAGTTTATTATACTCTCAATCCAATTGAAGACCCTTGTCACCTGAAACAAAGTTAAAAAAAAAACAACAATATTCCATACCTTCCATCGTTCAGTCTTGTCCCACGCTGTAAATCCATCTGAAGGGGTTAAATAATTTTACAGCCAGGAGCTCTGCTAATGCAGCTGTGCTCCTGCCTGTAAAATCTGGGGAATGAGTGGAAGCAGGGGAACGTAGCTACCTAGACTTGCGGTGCTGCACCCCCTGCTGGCATAACCTCATATGAACTCGAGTGTGGGAACTTTTCTGAAAATTTTCCCACGCTCGAGTTCATGAGGTTATGCAAGCAGGGGGCGCATCACCGCGAGTCTAGGTAACTACTTTCCCCTGCACTCCATTCATTCTCCAACGTTTACAGGCAGGAGCACAGCTGCATTAGCAGAGCGCCTTCTTGTAAATTAATTTAACCCCTTCAGATGGATTTACATCGTGGGACTTGACTGTAATGACAGAAGGTATGGGATATTGTTGTTTTTTTATTTTAACTTTGTTTCAGTTGACAAGTGTCTTCAGTTGAGTTGAGAGCATAATAAAATATTACAACACCATGTGTCTTTATTTCATTAAAATACTTTTCCCTAATGTGTGTGTGTTTTATTAACCATATACTACTATTGGATTAATAATGAATAGGTGTCTTAATTGACACCTCTCCATTATTAACCTGGCTTAACCCTTTCATGACATGCGCCGTACATGTACAGCGCATGTTGTGTCTCCCCCTTCGATGTGGGCTCCGGCGGTGAGCCCACATCAAAGTCGCGACATGTCAGCTGTTTTGTACAGCTGACATGTGCACGCAATAGCGGCGGGTGAAATCGCTATTCACCCGCCGCTATTAACCTGTTAAATGCCGCTGTCAAATGCAGACAGCGTCATTTAACCGGCGCTTCCGGCCGGAATTGACGTCATCGCCGACCCCTGTCACATGATCGTGGGTCGGCGATGCATCAGGATGGTAACCATAGAGGTCCTTGAGACCTCTATGGTTACTAATGCCGGCCTGCTGTGAGCGCCACCCTGTGGTCGGCGCTCACAGCACACCTGAAATTCAGCTACATAGCAGCGATCTCATGATCGCTGTTATGTAGCTGAGCCAATCGAGTGGTGCCAGCTTCTAGCCTCCCATGGAGGCTATTGAAGCATGGCACAAGTAAAAAAAAATGTTTTTAAAAATATGAAAAAAATATAAAAAATATAAAAGTTTAAATCACCCCCCCTTTCGCCCCATCCTAAATATAACAATTAAAAAAAAACACTATTTGGTATCGCCGCGTTCAGAATCGCCGATCTATCAATAAAAAAAAACATTAACCTGATCGCTAAACAGCGTAGCAAAAAAAAATTCAAAATGCCAGAATTATGTTTTTTTGGTCGCCGCGACATTGCATTAAAATGCAATAACGGGCGATCAAAAGAACGTATCTGCACAAAAGTGATATTATTAAAAACGTCAGCTCGGCACGCAAAAAATAAGCCCTCACCCGACCCCAGATCACGAAAAATGGAGACGCTTCGGGTATCGGAAAATGGCACTTTTTTTTTTTTTTTTTTTTTTTTTTTTTTTTTTAAAGCAAAGTTTTGAATTTTTTTTCACCACTTGGATAAAAAATAACCTAGACATGTTAGGTGTCTATGAACTCGTAATGACCTAGAGAATCACAATGAAAGGTTAGTTTTAGCATTTAGTGAACCTAACAAAGAAGCCAAACAAAAAACAAGTGTGGAATTGCACTTTTTTTGCAATTTCACCGCACTTGGAATTTTTTTCCCGTTTTCTAGTAAAAGACATGGTAAAACCAATGTTGTCGTTCAAAAGTACAACTCGTCCCACAGAAAATTTAAGCCCTCACATGACCATATTGACGGAAAAATAAGAAAGTTATGGCTCTGGGAAGGAGGGAAGTGAAAAACGAAAACGCAAAAACGAAAAAGGGCCGCAACTTGAAGGGGTTAATGTCACCTTACAATAGCAAGGTGACATTAACCCTTTATTACCCCATATCCCACCACTACAGGGGAGTAGGAAGAGAGAGGCCAAGTGCCAGAATAGGCGCATCTTCCAGATGTGCCTTTTCTGGGGTGGCTGGGGGCAGATGTTTTTAGCCAGAGGGGGTCAATAACCATGGACCCTCTCTAGGCTATTAATATCTGTCCTCAGTCACTGGATTTCTGGATTTCCCACTCTGGCGGGAGCCCACGCCAATTTTTTCCTTGATTTAACCCTTTATTTAAACAGCTAGAGCCCCCAAATTTAACACACATACACTTCTAGCATTAGTAAAGAGGAATATGTAAAAAAAGAAGGGATATGAGATGGTTTACTGTATGTAATCCATGTCTCATATCCTGTCGGGTTTGTGAAGGAGATAGTGCAGCGCCCCAGAGTCCTGGTCGTTGCAGTAACGTCATTCTTCCACCAGGGGGAGTGATATTATGTTTGAAGGCAATAAAGGAAATCTCTTCACCAGGTAAATACAATGCATGCAACATGTTCACACTCCAGACCAGAAGGGGGAGCTCTAAGCCTGTTTACGGTGAACTCCCCTAAATAACATCCTGATCTGGAGGGAAAAGGAGTTCAGAGTGCAGTTCCTGTCAGAAAGACAGAGGAAGAGGAGCTCTGTGGCATGAAGTGCTACAGCTCCTGGGAAGAGAACATATTGCAGAGAGTGTGCAGGGAAGCAGAGCACAGGAGAGGAATATCAGAGGGAGATCAGCCAGGAGCAAGCTGCTTCTATCTGTGGCACAGGAATTCCGGTAGCCAGCATACCGAGGGTGTAAGGATCTCTAGGCTTTACTTCAGAGACTGGCAGGACAGTTAATTCTACGTTGGCTGCCCGACCTTATACCCAGGATGCACGGTGGCAACTTGTGGGGGCCGGGGCGTGATAGAGTCCCTGTAAAAATCCTCAGGCCATCAGTCATACGGGTTTGTCCTATCCTATCCATCAGGGGGACAGAGAGAAAGAGACTTAACATCTACAATAGTTGTGAGGACCTTACCAAGAAGCTCAGCAGGGAGGTACTGCAACACCCAGGCGCTAGAGGAAGGCTACTAATTTCCACCTGGATAAGGGGACTCTGGATGTGCCATCAGACCAGCCGGACTCTGCCTGCCCTGTGGTCCATACCCTGGACTGTGGACACTGAAGCCTTCAGTAAAGGTAAAGAGACTGCAACCTTGTGTCCTCATTCTTCACTGTGCTTTACATCATCCACCATCTACACTCTGGGAAGCCCTGGGGATACACTTCACCTGTGGGAAGGTATACCATCTAGCTGCCATAACATCCCCCCAGCGGACCCCTAAGCAGCGTCGGTCACCCTGACCGAATACCACAGGTGGCGTCACGAACATTATCCCTTTAAAGACCTTCCCCCAATTATTCAACGGATGTCCCTAGGGCCACCGACTGGGTCAGCCACCGTGACATCCCCACTGAGAACCAAAGGACCCTGTACCGAGTACACCGCTGCCCTACTGGGGGCGCCCCAATAGCAAAAGCCGGCAATTGAATTACCGGCTTTTCTGCTATCTAGCTCTGTATTAAGTATATATATATATATATATATATATATATATATATATATATATATATATGTGTGTGTGTCTCAATGACATATATATACCTATACTATGTGTAGACATTTATTCTATCTATTCTATTCTAACATGTCAGTGTGATTTTACTGTACACCGTGCTGAATTGCCGGTTTTTCTCTAGAACACCGCTGCGTATTTCTCGCAAGTCACACGCATGGTCTGTGTGTAATCTGTATTTTTCTTGCCCCCATAGACTTTCATTGGCGGATTTTTGCACAAAACACTGACAAGCGCAGCATGCTGCGATTTTCTACGGCTGTACAAGACCATAAAATACAGCAGATAGGAGCTGCCCCATAGAAAATCATTGGTCCGTGTGCAATGCGTATTTTCTGCGCCTCTCATACGTCCTTAAAACTAGCTAGTGTGACGCCAGCCTTAGTTGGTATAATTAGACCTTATTTAGAGATTTTGTGGAAAAGAAGATCTTTTCCGTTCTTACCAATTAATTAATTAATTAATTTAGTTTTAAGAAGGCATTTTTTGCTCATTCCGTTGTAACTATTTGGACTTTTTTCTCAGGTCTGTTCCGTAAAATCAAATTCAAAATACATTTTTATTCCAGGGTGTAAAGTGGCACGGTGGGCAGCACATTTGCTTTGTTGTCCTGGAGGACAACATGTGCAAGGAATTTGTATGTTCTCCCCATGTTTGTGTGAGTTTCCTCTGGGTTCTTCGGTGTCCTCCCTCACTCCACAGGCATAATGATAGGGGATATACAGTAGATTGTGCCTGGGGACAGTGATGATGACTGCAAAGCGCTGCGGAATTAATGGCACTATATAAGCGAGTAAAATAAATAAACAAAACATAACATATGCAAGGCACTGCATCTTCACGTTCCTTAAACTTTCATGTATAATCTACTATATTTGGATCATATAAGGAGACTGTGCCAACACAACCAAATTATGTAGTATATAAAATACAAAAGTTTATTGATTAACAGAAAAATTCATACATAAAAGATTATATATATATATATATATATATATATATATATATATATATATACTGTATATAGACCAGCTGAAACCAATTCAGCGGTGCCCAGAGCAAGTGTAATGCTTGGGAGACATAGATGCAAGAGTAATATATATATATAAGAACAGTACATGGGACAATAGTATAAAAATAAAACTGGAGCTTCAGTATGTTGGTTTTGAAACGGATATAATACAAAATGTATTGATACCAACAGCAAGTTTGTAAGATAAAATATAATTACCAGTCCGTAACCCCTTTCCGACATCAGGCGTAATAATACACCGATGTCGGACACCCTCTCTTTGATGTGGGCTCCAGTGGTGAGCCCACATCTTTTCCGGCACATGTCAGCTGTTTTGGATAGACAGTGTGATGTTAGAGCTACCTAGAGGTCTCCACTCCCCACTTCTATAGTGTTTGGGCCCCCCTCTTCCTCTCGTGTTGGAATTAGTCTTCCCACACTGTGCGTGACAGGCAGCGGAGGAGTAGGTCACAGGAGGCAGCAGCAGGTATGGAGGCTAACACACGTGTCCAGTCCACTATTAAATGAAAACAGGGGTGGATTAAGGGTAGCCAGGGCACCGGGCTGTTCAGACTCTGTGGGCCCCCCGGTCATGTGATGGGGTCATGCGCAGTGGCGTAGGAAGGGGGGTGCGGGGGGGGCGGGCCGCCCCGGGCGGCACAATGCGGGGGGGCGGCACAATGTGGGGGTGAGTCAGTGGCGTACTTAGGGGGGAGCAGCCGGCAGGGGGGCGCAGTCGGGCCGCCTAAAGCGGCGGTCCGCAGTGTCTCCCCCGGCGGCTGCATTCTGTCACCCCCCGCGCTGGGAGTCAGCTGTTCTCTGTGCCGACTGTCAAGCTGACAGCCGGCACAGAGAAGCTGCGGCGCGCCGGCTCCCAGTGTTCAATTGTACTCGTATCTGTGATGCGAGTACAATTGAAGCTCTGACTGCCGGGTCAGAGCGATGCCAGCAGCGTGATCAGGTCATGTGATCACGCTGCTGACGTCACTCACCTGCGCGGCAGAGCAGGAGATGCAGAGCGGTGGTAAGTGCTCCAATGGAGCTGAAGACACCGAAAGTGCAGGGGGGGATTTACTGTGAGTGGGGATGGGGGAAAATATTGTGGGGGGGATTTACTGTGAGTGGGGATGGGGGCATATATTGTGGGGGGGATTTACTGTGAGTGGGGATGGGGGGCATATATTGTGGGGGGGATTTACTGTGAGTGGGGATGGGGGCATATATTGTGGGGGGGATTTACTGTGAGTGGGGATGGGGGCATTTATTGTGGGGGGGATTTACTGTGAGTGGGGATGGGGGCATTTATTGTGGGGGGGATTTACTGTGAGTGGGGATGGGGGCATTTATTGTGGGGGGGATTTACTGTGAGTGGGGATGGGGGAAAATATTGTGGGGGGGATTTAATGTGAGTGGGGATGGGGGCATATATTGTGGGGGGGATTTACTGTGAGTGGGGATGGGGGCATTTATTGTGGGGGGATTTACTGTGAGTGGGGATGGGGGCATTTATTGTGGGGGGGATTTACTGTGAGTGGGGATGGGGGCATTTATTGTGGGGGGGATTTACTGTGAGTGGGCATGGGGGAAAATATTGTGGGGGGGATTTAATGTGAGTGGGGATGGGGGCATTTATTATGGGGGGGATTTACTGTGAGTGGGGATGGGGGCATTTATTGTGGGGTGATTTACTGTGAGTGGGGATGGGGGAAAATATTGTGGGGGGGATTTACTGTGAGTGGGGATGGGGGCATATATTGTGGGGGGGATTTACTGTGAGTGGGGATGGGGGCATTTATTGTGGGGGGGATTTACTGTGAGTGGGGATGGGGGCATTTATTGTGGGGGGGATTTACTGTGAGTGGGGATGGGGGCATTTATTGTGGGGGGGATTTACTGTGAGTGGGCATGGGGGAAAATATTGTGGGGGGGATTTAATGTGAGTGGGGATGGGGGCATTTATTGTGGGGGGGATTTACTGTGAGTGGAGCTGAAGACACCGAAGGTGCAGGGGGGGGATTTACTGTGAGTGGGCATGGGGGAAAATATTGTGGGGGGGATTTAATGTGAGTGGGGATGGGGGGCATATATTCTGGGGGGGATTTACTGTGAGTGGGGATGGGGGGGGATTCCATGTGAGTGGGGATAGTGGGATATATTATTGGATTGGGGATATTTAATATGAGTGGAGATGGGGGGATTTATTGTGGGGGGAGATTTAATGTGAGTGGAGATGGGGTATTTATTGTGTGTGGGGGGAGATTTGTCATGGGGATGGGGGGATTTAATGTGTGGGGGAGATCTGAGGACACAAAATGAAGAGCAAAGGGGGAGATGGGGGGGCATATATGAGGAAACAGTATGGGGGATGGGTGCAGACAGCTTGGGGTCAAACAGGGGAATGTATGCGGACACAGTATGAGTAGCGATGTGAAAAACGTATGTGGACAGAGTACGGGGAGTGAGGGTGTTGGGATGTGTGCATGCGTAGCATGGGGGACAGTGTAAGGGGATATGATACAAAGGAGGGGGAGTGTGATGAGAGGGTACAGTATAAATACTGGGCCCTATAGGGGGGACACAGTGTGAGAGGTCAGTGTGAAGAGGGGTCCGGTATAGAAAGGGGAGGTCAGTGTGAAGAGCAAGTACCATAAGACAGACAGTGTGGGGGTCATATTTTATGCAGACAATATAGTGCGGGGAAATTTTTTATTCAGGAGCATTATAATGACACTTGTATCTTTAAGGGCGTCATGTGGAGACTTTCTGCAAAAGAATGGAGAAGATGGAAGTCTGCAGAGACGGCTGTGGATGAGAAAACTCATCATGGGATCTGGACAAGATGAAGAAAAGAAGAACGGCTCCAGAGACAACGTCATCTATAAGGTACCTGGATGTAAATGTTCTTTGTGATACTGACTAACTCTCATGTTTTTATTTATGTTAGGAGCATTAAAGGGGATGTCCAGGTTTGTAATGAGTCTGCAGTCATTCTTTGTGACTGCAGACTTCTGAGTTCTCACAGTGCACCCTGCACACTGTCAGGATTCTCTGGTGCTGGCGATTTACATACATGCGGTCACGTGCTGACTAGACATGTGTGGCCTCACTCTATGAAAATGAACTGAGCGAGGCCAGGCACGTCTAGTCGGAATGTGGTCGGAAGTATACAAATCGCATGCTTGTGCTGACATGACTGTCCACCGGCCAGGGAGAATCCTAAAAGTGTGCAGTGCATTAGTTGTGAGAATTCAGAAGCTGCGATGTCAGGATTCTCCTCTGCAGGTTCCAGTCGTCGACTCATGGACACGTCACTCATATGCGATTTTCATACTCATGGTCCTGTAACAACGAGCTTCTCTTCTGCTTCTCTCAGTTTTTCACTGAACATTGGGAGCTTAAGGGAGAGGAGCTCGTCGGTACATGACTAAGTGTGAAAATCGCATACGTTCTAGGGGGGGGGGGGGGCGCCAAACTCGGGAACAGCCCCGGGCGGCAAAAGCTCTAGCTACGCCCCTGGTCATGCGACAGGGTCATCATATACCTGAACCAGATTACTCCAGAAAAATAGTTGCTGAGTGAAACTCCGCTTGTCACCTATCACATATTAACAGTTCCCATCACCAGATCACACATATAACCGGCAGCTTTTGTTTTGGCCAAAACATTTTTCAAGCCACCACCATAACACGGTAGACACATTTGGCTGGGAAAAAGAAGAGAATGTCCAGCTTCACCGAATCCGTAAAAAAGAGTTTTATGTCATGATTAAGGGAGCTTAGTCTCCAGAAACGCGTTGAGATTCTTACCCATATGGTTCATGCTGAAGTCTGTATCCTCTATGTTTAAAGTTTGTGAATAAAGAAAACTCTTTTTTACGGATTCGGTGAAGCTGGACATTCTCTTCTTTTTTGGACTTTATACGCCTGGACACAGCGGGTCCGTGCTCCCGAGGATTGGTTTATGCATCATGGGTGAGCTGGCTTATATTTTTTACATTTGGCTGGGCCCTACTCTATTGTAACCTATTAAATATTTGTTAAAATATGCAAAACAATTGTTTTTTTTCTTTTTTTTTCAATTTTTAAAATGATCAATAATATCACATACAAGGAACAAATACAACACCATGACCAGACCACATATTATCACCACATAGTGACTGAATACTACAATACTGATCAGTAATAAAAAAACCCACAATACTATCACCATAAGTGCCGTTATACACAGGAGATCTGTACTTAGTATGCAGTGTCTGTGCAGAGGTAATACAGTGATTACCAGTGACATTACACACAGGACCTCAGTATATAGTATACAGTGTATAGTGTCAGTGTGTGAGGGTGATCTCTTAAAGTGAGATCAATATGATTGCTTGTACCTGACCAAATATAAGCTGAGTGCTAGCTTAGAGGCCCAGAATGCATCAGATTCACAGAGACGATACACACACAGCCTCTCTCAGTGATGGCTCACTCATAACAACTTTATTCTGAACAAAGGAACATACTAAATACAGGAAATGGGGGAGGTCGCACAACTTCAGAATAGTTAGTGTCACTCTGATTGGTTCATTCCAAGCTTCATTTTCAACTTCACTTCCATATATGGTATTCAGTTTCTTTGTCCAATATTCAGTAACGTCTTCACATCCCAGAAGTTCCTTCCAGTGTGCTGCTGATCAGGAAATAGACTCCATTTTGCTACACAATATCTGAACTGACTTATATAAGGTTTAATAATTGATTTCATTAGACATTTTCTCCTTCACAGTCCCCCCTAAATCAATTATTAATCTGATGTGACAATATAATATGACCCAATAGGTGGTCGGTCAATGAATTCACAACACACAGAAAAAGGGATGGAAAATGGGGAAAGGAAGGCCTTACCGATAGGGAAATGGGGAATGGTCACCACCTGAATTTAACCTGAACCTGTCCCTGCACTGCCCTAATGCCCTAAGTGGGTCCTTTCCCCCACCGCCGCCAGGAACCTCGTCCCTCACTGATACCTTACTCTAACCTGACTAGTGCACTGGCCAGCAAGGGACGCTAGCCTCACCACTGCAAATAATACACACAAGGGACAGTGACAAACACAAAAAGACAAGGAGAAAACACAGTACATGGATTGTGACATCTGAGCTGTCCATTAGACGACATTGTTAAGCTTTTACCCCCCTTGATACAGTCTTTATTCATGTGGAAATCAGATATATATATTTATCCCTGTTTAATAAATCGAATTGGTCTTCAGGGGTTTTATAGTAGAATCATGGCCATCACCATCTTCTTGGAAAACCAGCGTAGGGGTTGGCTGTCCCGCTCTTGGTAACCATCTGTTTAACACAAGGAAATATACAACAAGAAACCACAGACATGAAAATAAGGATTACCATAATAATTGTACCAATCTGTGTCAACGATTTCTGCCATCCCGCCATTCATTCAAACCAAGTATCCTAAAGATCAGCAGTTCCTGATTTATTCTTAAGTTCCTCAGATAGGGATTCAAGGTTTTTTTATAGCTAAGGTAACCTTTTCATTCAGACCTGTGTTGTCGGGGATAAAGTTACAAAAAGTTTCTCCAATCATTTTACATACCCCTCCTTTCTCTGCTAGTAACATATCCAAAGCCATCCGGTTTTGGAAAGCCATAGTGGATGTAGCTTCCAACTGTTCAGCTATCCCCTTAGTATAATTTATGAATCTTTGTTGGTTATAATATATGTAGTTAATTCAATCTACGTTTTTATAGACAGTTACAATAGGGATTATAGACTCAAATCCTGTTTAAACCTGGTTCCTTGCTTTAAACTCATCAGGGACCCCCCTTGGTACCCCTATAACATCAGTATACACATGAGGGTCAAAGCTTACTTTGGGGGCAATTCCCCTTTTCATACGTTGGGGCTGTTTCTGATTAGTCAAAAGCGAACCTTCAGGGATAAGATGAAAAGGCATGATGGCCTTCCGCGTAAGTAAGGACTTCCCTTTATTACTCTTTTGTTTGAAGGCAGGGGTCGGTTTATATTCCCACTTTTTATCACTTGTATCCCATCCTACAGATGTCCAAGAACCACAGTTTTTATTTCTTCTTTCCCAATTACCACAAATAAAGAATACAAACTGTTGTCTTTCGCAAGAGTCGTGACACTCCTGGCTCCCCACTCCCACTTCCCTGTATTATGTCACAGGCATCAAACCCATATGTAGCCACCACTGTACTCGAGGAATTGTACCAGAAAGTAATAATTCCCTTTTCTTTAGTTACAGCTACCTGTTACCCATTTCCTATACCTAACAACATTAGGTAGATGATGACAAGGATATGTATTACTCGGGTGGTTGGTCCACTTTTTCTGCAATGTGAAGCGTGGATCCATGTTGATCTCCCTTCGAGTTTCACTGAGGTAGGCGTTGTCAGGAGAACTTGGTACGGACCCTCGTATCTGGTCTCAGGAAGTGATTTTCAAGTGAACCTTTTAACCAGGACGAAGTCCCCAGGTTGCAAACTGTGGGTAGACTCGTCTTGGTCAGGATCAATTCGCCATAATCCATCTTGACCTTTCAGTGCCTTCTTGCTGATCCATTGGTCTATTTCCTCAGGCTCCATTTGGTCCTGATGCATCTTTAGTTTGGTCACGGGAGGTAGCTGTGGTTCTTCATTTTTCCGCATAGCTTTGTTTTTACTTCTTGTAACCACATACACCCCTACTTCCTCTTTCCCTGGTTCCCACAGGGCTGCCTGTTTTGCCATCTAATCTGCAAAGTAGTTTCCTTTTGCTTCTGCAGAGCCCAACTTGCCATGAGCCTTGGTCTTAACGACTGCTACTGTCTTCGGGAGCGTCAGAGCCTCCATTAGCTGGCGAATTGCTTCGGCATTCTTCACAGGGGTCCCAACTGAGGTTTGGAACCCTCTAGTGGCCCACAGTCGTCCAGAATCATGGGCAATTCCAAAAACATATCTGGAGTCTGTGTAGATGTTAACCACCTTCCCCTCTGCAATCCTGCAGGTTTCAGTTGCAGCTTTGAGTTCGGCTTCCTGTGCTGACATTGAAGGTAGCAAGGATCCAGCTGAAATAAGTTCTTCTTGGGTCACTACAGCCCATCCGGTGTGAAATCGTCCAATATCATCAGCATATCTAGATCCATCTGTATACACCACAAGGTCGGCTCCTGGTAGCGGTGTTTCCGATACCCTAGGTAATTGTTGAGTCTCTGATAGCATGTGCTCCAGACAGTCATGATTGAAGGGACCTAGTTCATCTGGTAAAAGGTCATTTGGAGGGTTGGTGGTTTCTGGCCATGGGTGGTCGAGGTCCACTGAATCCCCCCTGGAAAGAGGAAGTAGGGTGGATGGATTCAGCTGATGCACGTCTGCACTTTCATTAGGATCTGGAATGGATGACAATACACGTTTATTCACCACATTAAGTCTTTTTCTGCAAGGCCTGGACATAGGCTGTAGTACTTATAGGAAGTACAGACCAGTCTTTGGGGCACTACCAAGCAGGACTTCAGAAGGAGATAAGCCTGTCTTTCTACTTGGATTGCGTCTGACTGAAGAGAGTGCAAGAGACAAGCACTCTACCAAATTCTTTAATTATTTCATGTGTCTGTCATAGCCTTCTGAATTTTTAAGTTTAAATGTCATTTTAGCATTAATTAGCACATTTTACTGGATGGGCTTCCGGCCAGCCAGAGAAGAGATCTACACATACTAGGACTTATTCACACACTCCTACCTTGGGTAGCTGTATGTACCAATCTGCAGTCTCTGAAACGGGTAGAGAGGCCTGAGTGTCGCTTTCTTAGGGATTTTTTTTTTTTTTTTTTTTTTAACAGTTTTACCTAGGTTGTGCTGTGCACAGATGAGGCATGACTGTACGAGTTTCGCCGCTACGTAACTGAAACCAGGAGCGATCCAGAAGGCATTTACCATGGTACACATGTGACATTTTGAGGTGTGAGTGGGGCCATCTGTTGCTTGCGCCATAATTAGGAACAGGGACCTTGGTATATACATTTCATCCTTATGCTCCCATACTCGTTCTGAGTTCAGCTCAACTCCCATTCTCCCCCGTGTTCCTTCTTTGTTTGGGCAGCTGGAGGGATTTCAGGACATCTAGGCTCAGTGTGGCTGGAATACGCTGACTCCTCGCCACCGTCCACTGCTCCCTAGGCCACCTTGCTGCTACTTTAGCAGCCTCGTCCGCCCTTCTGTTGCCCTCTACCTCCACGGAGTCACTGTTTGTGTGTGCTTTCACCTTAGTTATGCCAACCTGGACTGGTAACATCAATGCCTCCATTAATTGTTCCACCAGCTCTGCATTGTTAATGGGCTTACCGGCTGATGTAAGAAACGCTCTGCTTCTCCAGATAGGGCCATAATTATGGGATATATCCCATGCATAATTCGAATCTCTGTAAATATTAGCGACTTTACCTGCAGCGGCTCTACACGCCTCAGTGAGTGCCTTCAACTCTGCCTCCTGCACCGACATGTGAGGAGGGAGTGTGTTGTGAATTAGACTTCTTGGCTCCCTCTGGTGGTTATTAGGTTTTTTGGGTTATTTGCTTGCTCTCATTTTTGTCCAGCTTGTACTAAATGTGATTCCTGACCTTGCTGGAAGCTCTAGGGGGCTGGTGTTCTCCCCCCGGGCCGTTAGACGGTTCGGGGGTTCTTGAATATCCAGCGTGGATATTTTGATAGGGTTTTTGCTGACCATATAAGTTATCTTACTATATTCTGCTATTAGCTAGTGGGCCTCTCTTTGCTAAATACCTAGCTCATCCTTACGTTTGTCTTTTCCTCTTACCTCACCGTTATTATTTGTTGGGGGCTTGTATCCAACTTTTGGGGTCTTTTCTCTGGAGGCAAGAAAGGTCTTTCTTTTCCCTTCTAGGGTTAGTTAGTTCTCCGGCTGGCGCGAGACGTCTAGAATCAACGTAGGCACGTTCCCCGGCTGCTGTTATTTGTGGTGCTAGGATTAGATATATGGTCAGATCAGTTACCACTGCCCTATGAGCTGGTTTTTGTGTTTGCAGACTTAGAAACTATTTCTGAGACCCTCTGCCATTGGGGTCATAACAGTATGCCAGGCCAACATTGAATGTTTATTGCATTGCAGAAGTGGGATAATAAGAAAGGAAATTCTGAGGTTTTTTTTTTTTTTTTTCCTCTGTTCCTCCCCTTTACCTTTGAGTGGCTTGTGCTTGCTACAGACATGAATGTCCAGACCTTGATTACAAGTGTAGACCAGCTTGCTGCTCGTGTGCAGGGCATACAAGATTTTGTTACCAGTAGTCCAATGTCTGAACCTAAAATACCTATTCCTGAACTGTTTTCTGGAGACCGATTTAGGTTTAGGAATTTCAGGAACAATTGTAAATTGTTTCTTTCTCTGAGACCCCGTTCATCTGGAGATCCAGCTCAGCAAGTGAAAATTGTTATCTCTTTTTTACGGGGCGACCCTCAGGATTGGGCTTTTTCGCTAGCGCCAGGAGATCCGGCATTGGCAAATATTGATGCGTTTTTTCTGGCGCTCGGATTGCTTTACGAGGAACCCAATCTTGAAGTTCAGGCAGAAAAAGCCTTGCTGGCTATTTCTCAGGGCCAGGATGAAGCTGAAGTGTATTGCCAAAAATTTCGGAAATGGTCCGTGCTTACTCAGTGGAATGAGTGTGCTCTGGCCGCAAATTTCAGAAATGGCCTTTCTGAAGCCATTAAGAATGTGATGGTGGGTTTCCCCATTCCTACAAGTCTGAATGATTCTATGGCGCTGGCTATTCAAATTGACCGGCGTTTGCGGGAGCGCAAAACCGCTAATCCTCTGGTGGTGTTGTCTGAACAAACATCTGATTTAATGCAATGTGATAGAATTCAGACTAGAAATGAGCGGAAAAATCATAGACGTCAGAATGGGTTATGTTTTTACTGTGGTGATTCTACACATGTTATATCAGCATGCTCTAAACGCCTAACAAGGGTTGTCAGTCCTGTCGCCATTGGTAATTTGCAACCTAAATTTATTTTGTCTGTGACTTTAATTTGCTCATTGTCTTCTTACCCTGTTATGGCGTTTGTGGATTCAGGTGCTGCCCTGAGTCTTATGGATCTGTCATTTGCCAAGCGCTGTGGTTTTATTCTTGAACCGTTGGTAAATCCTATTCCTCTTAGAGGTATTGATGCTACGCCATTGGCGGAAAATAAACCGCAGTTTTGGACGCAGGTAACCATGTGCATGACTCCTGAACATCGGGAGGTGATTCGTTTTCTTGTTCTGCATAAAATGCATGATTTGGTCGTTTTGGGTCTGCCATGGTTACAGACCCACAATCCAGTCTTGGATTGGAAGGCAATGTCTGTGTCAAGTTGGGGCTGTCAGGGAATTCATGCTAATTCCCCGCCGGTGTCTATTGCTTCCTCTACTCCTTCGGAAGTTCCTGAGTATTTGTCTGATTATCAGGATGTATTCAGCGAGTCCAGATCCAGTGCTCTGCCTCCTCATAGGGACTGTGACTGCGCCATAGATTTGATTCCAGGTAGTAAATTTCCTAAGGGAAGATTATTTAATCTGTCTGTACCTGAGCATGCCGCAATGCGTTCGTATATCAAGGAGTCTCTGGAGAAGGGGCATATCCGTCCATCCTCTTCCCCTCTTGGTGCGGGATTCTTTTTTGTGGCCAAGAAGGACGGATCTTTGAGACCTTGTATTGACTATCGGCTTCTGAATAAAATCACTGTTAAATTTCAGTATCCTTTGCCTCTGTTGTCGGACTTGTTTGCCCGGATTAAAGGTGCCAAGTGGTTCACCAAGATAGATCTTCGTGTTGCGTACAACCTTGTGCGCATTAAGCAAGGAGATGAATGGAAGACTGCATTTAATACGCCCGAAGGTCATTTTGAGTACTTGGTGATGCCTTTTGGGCTCTCTAATGCGCCCTCAGTGTTTCAGTCCTTTATGCATGATATTTTCCGGAAGTATCTGGATAAATTTATGATTGTTTATCTGGATGATATTCTGGTTTTCTCTGAAGATTGGGACTCACATGTGGAGCAGGTCAGGATGGTGTTTCAGGTTTTGAGTGAGAATGCTTTGTTTGTTAAGGGCTCAAAGTGTCTCTTTGGAGTACAGAAGGTTCCCTTTTTGGGGTTTATTTTTTCCCCTTCTGCTGTGGAGATGGACCCAGTCAAGGTCCGAGCTATTCATGATTGGACTCAACCCACGTCAGTTAAGAGTCTTCAGAAGTTCTTGGGTTTTGCTAACTTCTACCGTCGTTTTATCGCTAATTTTTCTAGCGTTGTTAAACCTTTGACGGATATGACCAAGAAAGGTTCTGATGTTGCTAACTGGGCTCCTGCAGCCGTGGAGGCGTTCCAAGAGTTGAAGCGCCGGTTTACTTCGGCGCCTGTTTTGTGCCAGCCTGATGTCTCACTTCCCTTTCAGGTCGAAGTGGATGCTTCTGAGATTGGGGCAGGGGCCGTTTTGTCACAGAGAGGCCCTGGTTGCTCGGTAATGAGACCATGTGCTTTCTTCTCCAGGAAGTTTTCGCCTGCTGAGCGGAATTATGATGTCGGCAATTGGGAGTTGCTGGCCATGAAGTGGGCATTTGAGGAGTGGCGTCATTGGCTCGAGGGTGCTAAGCATCGTGTGGTGGTCTTGACTGATCACAAAAATCTGATGTATCTCGAGTCTGCTAAACGCCTGAATCCTAGACAGGCCCGCTGGTCATTGTTTTTCTCCCGTTTTGACTTTGTGGTCTCGTATTTACCAGGTTCAAAGAATGTGAAGGCTGATGCTCTTTCAAGGAGCTTTGTGCCTGACTCTCCTGGAGTCGCAGAACCAGTTGGTATTCTTAAAGAGGGAGTTATCTTGTCAGCCATTTCTCCTGATTTGAGACGCGTGTTGCAGAGATTTCAGGCTGGTAGACCTGACTCTTGTCCACCTGACAGACTGTTTGTTCCTGATAGGTGGACCAGCAGAGTCATTTCCGAGGTTCATTCCTCGGTGTTGGTAGGTCATCCGGGAATTTTTGGCACCAGAGATCTGGTGGCTAGGTCCTTTTGGTGGCCTTCCTTGTCACGGGATGTGCGGTCATTTGTGCAGTCCTGTGGGACTTGTGCTCGAGCTAATCCTTGCTGTTCTCGTGCCAGCGGGTTGCTCTTGCCCTTGCCTGTCCCGAAGAGGCCTTGGACACACATTTCCATGGATTTCATTTCTGATCTCCCGGTGTCTCAGGGCATGTCTGTCATCTGGGTGGTATGTGATCGCTTTTCCAAAATGGTCCATTTGGTGCCTTTGGCTAAGCTGCCCTCCTCTTCCGATCTGGTTCCTGTGTTCTTTCAGAATGTGGTTCGTTTACACGGCATTCCTGAGAATATTGTGTCTGACAGAGGATCCCAGTTTGTTTCCAAGTTCTGGCGATCCTTTTGTGCTAGGATGGGCATTGAGTTGTCGTTTTCGTCTGCCTTTCATCCTCAGACTAATGGACAAACGGAGCGAACTAATCTGACTCTGGAGGCTTATTTGAGATGTTTTGTTTCGGCAGATCAGGATGATTGGGTGACCTTCTTGCCGTTGGCTGAGTTTGCCCTTAATAACCGGGCTAGTTCCGCTACTTTGGTTTCGCCATTTTTCTGCAACTCTGGTTTCCATCCTCGTTTTTCCTCAGGACATGTGGAGCCTTCTGACTGTCCTGGGGTAGATTCTGTGGTGGATAGGTTGCAGCAGATCTGGAATCATGTGGTGGACAACTTAAAGTTGTCACAGGAGAAGGCTCAGCGTTTTGCCAACCGCCGCCGCGGTGTGGGTCCCCGACTTCGTGTTGGGGATTTGGTATGGCTGTCTTCTCGATTTGTTCCTATGAAGGTCTCCTCTCCTAAATTTAAGCCTCGCTTCATCGGTCCTTACAAGATATTGGAAATCCTTAATCCTGTGTCCTTTCGCTTGGATCTTCCGGTGTCGTTTGCCATTCACAACGTGTTCCATAGGTCCTTGTTGCGGCGGTACGTTGTACCTGTGGTTCCTTCTGTTGAGCCTCCTGCTCCGGTGTTGGTTGGGGGCGAGTTGGAGTACGTGGTGGAGAAGATCTTGGATTCTCGTCTCTCCAGATGGAGGCTTCAGTATCTTGTCAAGTGGAAGGGCTATGGTCAGGACGATAATTCCTGGGTGGTTGCCTCTGATGTGCATGCGGCCGATTTAGTTCGTGCCTTTCACGCTGCTCATCCTGATCGCCCTGGTGGTCTTGGTGAGGGTTCGGTGACCCCTCCTTAAGGGGGGGGTACTGTTGTGAATTAGACTTCTTGGCTCCCTCTGGTGGTTATTAGTGATATGACTCTGGGATTTTCTTTCCTCAGTTTGCACCCACCTGGGTCGTTAGTCCAGGGGTGTTGTTATATAAACCTCCTGGATCCTTAGTCCAGTGCCTGGCATCGTTGTAATCAGATCCTTTTTGTTTGCTCCTATCTGCTGGTCCTGGTTCGTGCAAAATTAATCTAAGTCCTGCTTCTTTGTTTTTTGGGTTATTTGCTTGCTCTCATTTTTGTCCAGCTTGTACTAAATGTGATTCCTGACCTTGCTGGAAGCTCTAGGGGGCTGGTGTTCTCCCCCCGGGCCGTTAGACGGTTCGGGGGCTCTTGAATATCCAGCGTGGATATTTTAACTCCCTGCCATTCTAACTACTGTAATCTGCCTTTCTCGGGGAATACACATATTTTCATCAAATCACCTCATATTCTATATATACACTTCTTCCCCCCTCTGGCAAACACTATCATACAGCAGTCTTATCTGCCATCATCAAATTCCCTCCTCTTTTACGGAACTGCAAAAAGTCTCAATTTTCTGCTGGCTTTAGACAAAGAAAAAGACGGAGTTGTTATCGAGTCACCAGAAGTCCCAGCCCAAATCTATGAACCGCACAGAGAAAGAGTCGTATTTGCTGTATTAACGCAGTGTCTCCCCTCGGCCTGTGCCGAGTTACCTGGTACCACACAGAATTTGCACACACCCCAGCACCAACACAAATCTCGAAGTATCTCACGTGTGGTCAGAGACAGGACGGCTAATTCTGGAAGAGGGACAACACTCTCAGACACACATAACCAGACGGACAGACAAACACAAAAACTGACCGCCCTCTGTAACTGGGATTTCTATCTCAGACCTTGTGCACAATGCTAGGGTTCAAAGAGGTTTCTACCGTTTTTTGCACTACGTGGTTCGACCACCCGTGATTCTATCACGCCATGCTCCGCACCCGAGACTTCTAGGAGCAACTTTGCGCTCACCGTATCATAGACAACCTCCTATCCCCCTGCCTGCTACACACAGGCAGCAGACTCAATACCCCAGAACACAGTGCTGGTATGACACAAGACATGCAGCAGGCTACTAGCAGTCAATCATGGTTTGTGTTCCTCACAGCCAGTAGCCGTGGGTTCTTTTAAGGCCACCAGGTGTACGTATCCCACACCCACCGTGTTAGGGCGGCACAGACACTCTGCAAACACGAGTACAGAACACACAGAATGGTTCGAGAAACACAGGCAAGTACTACAGATTCATAAAGGAATCAGCAGACTTACCGTGTTTTTATGGAGGTGATCAGTCTCCTAGTCGAGAACCACTCTGGACGCTTTTCCTCGATTCATTCCGGGTGTCAATGTCTGGGGAGTGTAGATCCTCAATAGGCCACACGTTGGGAGCCAAAATGTGAGGGTGATCTCTTAAAGTGAGATCAATATGATTGCTTGTACCTGACCAAATATAAGCTGAGTGCTAGCTTAGAGGCCCAGAATGCATCAGATTCACAGAGACGATACACACAGCCTCTCTCAGTGATGGCTCACTCATAACAACTTTATTCTGAACAAAGGAACATACTAAATACAGGAAATGGGGGAGGTCGCACAACTTCACAATAATTAGTGTCACTCTGATTGGTTCATTCCAAGCTTAATTTTCAACTTCACTTCCATATATGGTATTCAGTTTCTTTGTCCAATATTCAGTAACGTCTTCACATCCCAGAAGTTCCTTCCAGTGTGCTGCTGATCAGGAAATAGACTCCATTTTGCTACACAATATCTGAACTGACTTATATAAGGTTTAATAATTGATTTCATTAGACATTTTCTCCTTCACAAGTGTATAGGTAACACTGACTCACCAGTGATGTCTCTAGGTGAAGTCCTTCATCTTTCTTCCAGCGCATACCACCATCACTTCATCCAGCCAGGACTTGTCTCTGCAGGAAATAACACAGTTATCTCGAGCTCCGCTTGCAGAACACATTACTTAATTTTTCCCAACTTCTACATTACACCACATGAAGAAAAAAAGGCGACATAGTGTCACTCTCCACAGTAACAGGTCCGCCCCCCCATTTAAAACAGCATACTCAAAAAATAAAATAAATACATCACTGCAGTAATAAAATCTCTTAATTAGCCCCTATGGTAATAATAATATCCCCCATCCTGGCCCCATGTATCTCATTCCTGGCTCCAGCCATATGTTCTCGCATCCTGCTCTCATGAGTATCTATTCTACCCCATATGATCCCATCCTGCCCCATCTGTCTCCATCGTATCCATCCTGCCCCATGATCCTGCACGATCTGTCTCCAATCCTGCCCCATGTCTTTCATTCTGCCCCGTGTCTCCAATCATGCCCCGTATCTACATTCTGTCCATGTCTCCAATCCTGCCCCCAGTGTGTCCAGCATCTCTGCCCCAGTGTATCCAGCATCTCTGCCCCCAGTGTCCAGCATCTCTGCCCCCAGTGTGTCCAGCATCTCTGCCCCCAGTGTGTCCAGCATCTCTGCCCCCAGTGTGTCCAGCATCTCTGCCCCCAGTGTGTCCAGCATCTCTGCCCTCAGTGTGTCCAGCATCTCTGCCCCCAGTGTGTCCAGCATCTCTGCCCCCAGTGTGTCCAGCATCTCTGCCCCAATGTGTCCAGCATCTCTGCCCCAATGTGTCCAGCATCTCTGCCCCAATGTGTCCAGCATCTCTGCCCCAATGTGTCCAGCATCTCTGCCCCAATGTGTCCAGCATGTCTGCCCCCAGTGTGTCCAGCATCTCTGCCCCAATGTGTCCAGTATCTCTGCCCCCAATGTCCAGCCTCTCTGCCCCCAGTGTCCAGCATCTCTGCCCCCAGTGTCCAGCATTCTGGCCCGGGTCCCCCGGATTGCCGCCCTCAATTAAAAAAAAAAAAGAGTTCTTCTCACCTGACCGCGCTCCTTCAGCGAAGCTCCCTCCTCGCAGCTGACGCGCGCATTCTCCGGCGACTGACAATGACATCAGACGCCGCAACGTGCACGCTGCAGCTGACGTCAGCTGCCAGCCTCCGATTGGCTGGTGGCTGTTAACTATTGACATGCGGGCGCGGGCCCGCATGTCAATAGCGTTAAACTGCCGCAGCGCCGGAAGGGTCCCGGTGAGCAGATGAGATGGGGGCCCGATGCGGGCCCCCTCTGCCCACCGGGCCAATACGCCAGTCAGGGCAGTAATGCCCTGATGGCGGCGGTCAATCTGAGCAGTAGCCCAGGGCCCCCCACACCACTGGGCCCTGGGCTACCGCCCAGATTGACCTCATTATAATCCGCCCCTGATTATAAGGTTATGTTCCAAGCCCTATATTTTCAAATGTGCTATATCCTAGTTCTGATGTTTTCCTTAATGTTGTGTAGGTCCCTCTCTTGCTACCAAAACAGCTTATGCTGTATGGAGTGAATAAAAAAAAGACAGTAGGAAAGCACCTCGAATAATATGTCTACACAGGGCGAGGAGATGGTCAGCTAGATAGATGGGTGCTCAGTTTTGTATAAATGGAAAGCAGCTTGCATTGTCTTCTATGGGTATTTTGATGACTGCAGACAGGAATCTTCTATTCTTTTAGGCTGAGCCATCACACAGGTCCCAGATGATTATGGGGCAGTAAATAATGGAGAATTATGAAGATATGCCTCTAGATGGCACTGCTATTCTTTGAAAAAAAAATGATATGATGCTTCTCCACATATACTGTAAAGTTATGTCCAGAAATATTTGGACAGTAACATAAGTTTTGACATTTTATCTGTTTACCAAAACATATTCAAGATATAGCTATATAATCAATATGGGCTTAATGTGCAGATTCTCAATTTTAATTTGAGGGTATTCACATCAGAGTAACGGTAAGGAATTACATCTCTTTAACATGTAGCTGCCTCTTTCTAAAAGGTACTAAGTTAATTGAACAAATATCTCAAAAGCGCTTATTAATGAGGCCAAATTTTTAAAATCTCACAAGTGTCATTTTATATGGTAATAACTCAGGAATGCTTCAACATATCCTAGTGATTTTGAGTTCATTTTTTCATGACAAATTATATTTTATGATAATGTAAAATTTAGATCGATATGTTTTGCATTTATTTTTAAAGAAATATAACAAAAATTTTAAAAAGGTAATAATTTTCAAACGTTCAATGATCTTTCCTTTAAGGCCAGTGTCACACTTGTGAGTGCAATGTGAGAAACTCACGCAAGTCCTCATCAATTCCTGGCACTGCTGCCGGCAGTTCAGACCGGAGCGTTCAGCTACATAGAAATACATGCAGCCGAACACTCCGGTCCCGAGTGCTGGCGGCAGTGCCAGGAATTGATGCAACAGACTCGCGCAAGTTTCTCACATTGCACTCACAGGTATAACCCCAGCCTAATCCTGATAGTCATAAAACACAGAAACATTAAAAAATAACATTTCCCTAATGCTTTAGTCGGCAGAACCTAGGGCCATTACTTGGCCGTGAAATGCCATTGCAACCTTCAGGACCTCAGGGTGCTGATGGAGTTAAAGAGGAAGCACCTGCACTCTGTTATCCATCTTGATGCAGAAGTCATTACTGACGGCAGCATCTGAGGGGATATTTAGCCATGGTGGTGCCAACACTGATCGCAGCTGATGCAGCAAGTTGTCAGCTGTTGTCTACAACTGACAACTTCAGGATTTTCACCCATCGGGGAAGTCATGCTCATATATCTCTGGTCAGTAAAAAAACGTAATGATGACCACTAAGGTGTTAATGGGCTGTATGATCTATTCCCTCATTAATCCCCCCAAAAAGAGTGCACTGTATGCTTGGCAGCTTAACCCCTTAACGACCGCCGATACGCCTTTTAACGGCGGCCGCTAAGGGTACTTAAACCACAGCGCCGTTAATTAACGGCGCTGTGGAAAAAGTGAATAGCGCCCCCCAGAGTTGGATTTTCTCTGGGGTCTCGGTTACCGGGGGTAGCCGAGACCCCAGAGAACATGATTCGGGGGTTTTTTACCGACCCCCGAGTTGCGATCGCCGGTAATTAACCGTTTACCGGCGGTCGCAAAAAAAACCCCAAAAACGCGATGTCCCATTTAATTTCTCTGTCCTCCGATGTGATCGCACATCAGAGGACAGAGAAATGGGGTCCCCGATCGCCCCCGATGGCCCCCCGATACTCACCTGTCTCCCCCGGTGCTCCTCGTGGCTCCCGATGGGTGCCGCCACCTTCTTCCAGCAAAAAAAATGGCACCTGGGAGATCTTTGGGGTCTCGGCTGCTGGGGGTAGCCGAGACCCCAAAGAACATGATCGGGGTCGGTTTTTACCGACCCCTGTTTTGCGATCGCTGGTAATTAACTGTTTACCGGCAACCGCAAAAAAACCCCAAAAACAACGATGTGTAATTCTCTGTCCACTGATGTGATCGCACATCAGAGGACAGAGAAATAGGGGGATTCGGGGACCCTATCATACTTACCGGTGTCCCTGGGTCCTCCTGCGTCCTCTCCTGCCGGCTGGCTTCTTCCTATGGAAAGAAAATGGCGGGCGCATGCGCAGTGCGCCCGCTCTCTGCTGCCATCTGCCGGCCGGCAGGAGAGAGGAGTTGGGGCTAAAATTAGGGTTAGGGTTAGGGCTAGGGTTAGGGTTAGGGCTAGAGCTAGGGTTGGGGCTAAATTTAGGGTTAGGGTTGGGGCTAAATTTAGGGTTAGGGCTGGGGCTAAATTTAGGGTTAGGGCTAGGGTTAGAGTTGGGGCTAAAGTTAGGGTTAGGGTTGGGGCTAAAGTTAGGACTAGGGTTGCGGCTAAAGTTAGGGTTAGAGTTGGGATTAGGGTTTGGATTAGGGTTGGCATTAGGGTTACGTTTGGGATTAGGGTTAGGTTTGGAATTAGGGTTAAGGTTAGGGATGGGATTAGGGGTGTATTGGGATTAGGGTTAGGTTTGAGGTTAGGGTTGAGATTAGGATTAGGGGTGTGTTGGATTTAGGGTTCTGATTAGGGTTATGGTTGTTTTGGGGTTAGGGTTGCGATTATCCTTAGGGTTTGATTAGGATTATGGATCGGGTTGGCATTAGGGTTAGGCCTCTTTCACACTTCAGTCTTTTGGCGTCAGTCTGAAACCGCCATTTTCGTCAAATAGCAGATCCGCCATTTTTTTTGGCAGATCCGCTATTTTCCCATAGACATGCATTAGCGACGGATTGTGGCAGATGGTTGTCTGTTCCATCCGCCATGCGACGGATCCGTCGAGATTTGGCGGACGTCATCTAGACATTGACGGCCATTGTAAAGTTTTTTGTCTGCGCCGAAATGGCGGTTCGCGACGGATCCGTCGCGTTCGTCATTCCATAGAATGGCTGCCTATGGGCGAAGGATCCGTCGTTACCGTCATTTCGGCGGATCCGTCACCCCAATCCGCTTTTTCAATTGCGCATGCTCCAAAAAGTAGATACTTTTCCCAGACAACCCCCAAGTAACGGATCCGTCAAAAAAAACGGATCCGTTCGAACCGTTTTCTCAACAATTGTGACGGATCCGTCGATCCGTCACTATGTCGGAGCTGACTGACGCCAAACAGCTGAAGTGTGAAAGAAGCCTTAGGGGTGTGTTGGGGTTAGGGTTGGAGTTAGATTTGGGGGGTTTCCACTGTTTAGGTACATCAGGGGGTCTCTAAACACCACAGCCAATTTTGCGCTCAAAAAGTCAAATGGTGCTCCCTCCCTTCCGAGCTCTGCCGTGCACCCAAACAGTGGTTTACCCCCACATATGGGGCATCAGTGTACTCGGGATAAATTGGACAACAACTTTTGGGGTCCAATTTCTCCTGTTACCCTTGTGAAAATAAAAACTTGGGGGCTAAAAAATCTTTTTTGTGGAAAAAAAAATATTTTTATTTTCACGACTCTGCATTACAAACGTCTGTGAAGCACTTGGGCATTCAAAGTTCTCACCACACATCTAGATAAGTTCCTTGGGGGGTCTAGTTTCCAAAATGGGGTCATTTGTGGGGGGTTTCTACTGTTTAGGTACATCGGGGACTCTGCAAACGCAACATAATGCCCGCAGACTATTCTATCAAAGTCTGCATTCCAAAATGGCGTTCCTTCCCTTCCGAGCTCTGTCATGCGCTCAAACAGTGGTCCCCCACACATGGGGTATCAGTATACTCAGGACAAATTGGACAACAACTTTTGAGGTCCAATTTCTCTTGTTACCCTTGTCAAAATAAAAATTTGGGGGCTTAAAAATCTTTTTTGTGGAAAACATTTTTTATTTTTATTTTCACGACTCTGCATTATAAACTTCTGTGAAGCACTTGGGCATTCAAAGTTCTCACCACACATTTAGTTAAGTTCCTTGGGGGGTCTAGTTTCCAAAATGGGGTCACTTGTGGGGGGTTTCTACTGTTTAGGTACATCGGGGACTCTGCAAACGCAACATAACGCCCGCAGACCATTCTATCAAAGTCTGCATTCCAAAACGGTGCTCCTTCCCTTCCGAGCTCTGCCATGCGCCCAAAAAGTGGTTTACCCCAACATATGGGGTATCAGCCTACTCAGCATAAATTGCACAATAAATTTTGGGGTCCAATTGAGAAAATAAAAAATTGCAGGCTAAAAAATCATTTTTGAGGAAAAAAAAAGGATTTTTTATTTTCACGGCTCTATTTTATAAATTTCTGTGAAGCACTTGGGGGTTTAAAGTGCTCACTACACATCTAGATAAGTTCCTTAAGTGGTCTAGTTTCCAAAATGGGGTCACTTGTGGGGGGTTTCTACTGTTTAAGCACATCAGGGGCTCTCCAAACGCGACATGGTGTCCGATCTCAATTCCAGCCAATTCTACATTGAAAAAGTAAAACGGCACTCCTTCTCTTCCAAGCTCTGCGGTGCGCCCAAACAGTGGTTTACTCCCACATATGGGGTATCGACGTACTCAGGAGAAACTGCACAACAATGTTTGTGGTCTAATTTCTCCTGTTACCCTTGTGAAAATAAGAATTTGTGGGCGAAAAGATCATTTTTGTGTAAACAAATGCGATTTTTTATTTTCACGGCTCTACTTTATAAACTTCTGTGAAGCGCTTGGGGGCTCAAAGTGCTCACCACACATCTAGATAAGTTCCTTAAGGGGTCTAGTTTCCAACATTGTGTCACTTGTGGGGGGTTTCCACTGTTTAGGCACATCAGGGGCTCTCTAAACGTGACATGGCATCCGATCTCAATTCCAGCCAATTCTGCATTGAAAAAGTCAAATGGCGCTCCTTCTCTTCCAAGCTCTGCGGTGCGCCCAAACAGTGGTTTACCCCCACATATGGGGTATCGGCATATTCAGGAGAAATTGCACAACAACATTTAGGCTATGTTCACACTTTGCGGTTTTTGCTGCGGATCCGCAGCAGATTTGGCGCTGCGGATCCGCATCAGTTTTCCATGCAGGGTACAGTACAATGTTACCCTATGGAAAACAAAAACCGCTGTGCCCACTTTGCGTTTTTCCGCAGGAAAATTTGCGCGGATTTTCTGCGGAAAAAAAGAAGTGCCATGTCAATTCTTTGTGCGGATTCCGCAGCGGTTTTCCACCTGCACCAATAGAAAAGTGCAGTTGGAAAACTGCAGTGGAATCCGCAGTAGAAACCGCACAAAAAACCGCAGTGAAAATCACCACGGTTTTGCACTGCGGTTTTTGCAAATCCGCTGCGGAAAAATCCGCAGTGGAATCTGCAAAGTGTGAACAAGCCCTTATGGTTAAATTTCTGTTTTTACACTTGTGAAAATAAAAAAAAATGGTTCTGAAGTAAAATGTTTGCAAAAAAAAGTTAAATGTTCATTTTTGCCTTCCACATTGTTTCAGTTCCTGTGAAGCACGTAAAGGGTTAATAAACTTCTTGAATGTGGTTTTGAGCACCTTGAGGGGTGCAGTTTTTAGAATGGTGTCACACTTGGTTATTTTCTTATCATATAGACCCCTCAAAATGACTTCAAATGTGATGTGGTCCCTAAAAAAAAATGGTGTTGTAAAAATGAGAAATTGCTGGTCAACTTTTAACCCTTATAACTCCCTAACTAAAAAAAATTTTGTTTCCAAAATTGTGCTGATGTAAAGTAGACATGTGGGAAATTAACTACTTTTTGTGACACATCTTTCTGATTTAAGGGCATAAAAATACAAAGTTTGAAAATTGCAAAATTTTAAATTTTTTTGCCATATTTCCATTTTTTTCATAAATAATCGCAAGTAATATCGAAGAAATGTTACCACTAACATGAAGTACAATATGTCATGAAAAAACAGTCTCAGAATGAGCAGGATCCGTTGAAGCGTTCCAGAGTTATAACCTCATAAAGTGACAGTGGTCAGAATTGTAAAAATTGGCCTGGTCATTAAGTACCAAATTGGCTCTGTCAGTAAGGGGTTAAAAAGGCTACTGAATCCTATCCATGATTAACCCTTTTCCAACATCAGGTGTAATAGTACGTCGGACTCCCTCCCTTTGATGTGGGCTTAGGCACAGAGCCCACATCTTCCCTGCACGTCAGCCGCAGGTGGAATCGTGATCCACCCGCGGCCGTTAACTAGTTAAATGCCTTTGTCAATCTCTGACAGCAGCATTTAACTTGCATTTCTGGCAAAGGCACCGTAAATCCCACCCATAGGTGACCCCGTCACGTGATCGTCGGTCACCGATGGGTTAGCATGATAACCAGAGGTCTCCAGCAGACTTCTATGGTTGTCACTGCTGGATTGCTCATAGCAAGTGAGCTTTTCTGCTACATACAGGCGATCTGATCATCACTTGTATGTATCAGAGCCGATCAGATTATGGCAGCTTCTAGTCTCCCATGGAGACTATTGAAGCATGCCAAAAGTAAAAAAAAAGTTTTCCAAAATATTAAAAAATAAAAAAATATAAAAGTTCAAATCACCCCTCTTTCGCCCCATTCAAAATATAACAATAAAAAAAAAAGAAACATACACATATTTGGTATCGCCGCGTTCGCCCGATCTATCAATATAAAAAAAGCATTAACCTGATCGTTAAATGACGTAACAAGAAAAAAAGTCAAAACGCCAGAATTATGTTTTTTTGCTCGCAGCAACATTGCGTTAAAATGCAATAACGGGAGATCAAAAGATCATATCTACACCAAAATGGTATTATTAAAACCGTCAGCTCGGCATGGAAAAAATAATCCCTCACCCAACCCAAGATCACAAAAAAATGAACATGCTATGGGTATCAGGAAACTCGTAATAACCTGGAGAATCATAATTGCAGGTAAGTTTTAGTATTTAGAAAGCTTGGCAAAAAATAAAAAAAACAACTGTGGTATTGCACTTTTTTGCAGTACACGGTATGGTAAAACCAATGGTGTCATTCAAAAGTACAACTTGTCCCACAAAAAACAAGCCCTCACATAGCCATGATAATAAAAAATAAAGTAAAAAGGGGGGTAGAATAGCGGCGCTGTTGCGTTGTGGAGCGTGGACAGCAGCAGGTAGAACCCTATATCACTAGTAGGGAATGGAGGACTAAAAAACAAAAAATATATGCACCTGCGCTATGTCCTATGTTACATTGAATAACCACTACTAATATAAATACCTGTTTGTTAAGTAAGGTGCCCAAGTAGTTTTATATTGACGTAAGTCAGATCAAGGATAATGTGGGAGCAAGTTCTATCAAAAAGAAAGAGGCATATTTATTATATCTGTGTTCGAATATTGCCCTTAGATATGTATATGTATATACGCATGTATGACAGCACTACACAGTAAAGAAAAGGAATCTGATTTGTGCGTCTAAAAAATGTCTCATACGTGAGAAAGGAATGTGCTCTAATGTGAATCTGAGAAAAGGATCTTTATATCTCAGTAAATACGTAGATATATATGCCGAAATGGTGACAGATTAACAATAGTGGCAGAGCAATAAGGGTGCTTTGTACCTGTGGTATAAGATTGTAATAGTCAAACAAAGTCCATGGATCCTAAACGGTGATCGCAAGGTAGAAGTTTATGAGACAGGATCTGTTGCGCTTGTATTCAGTAGCTGTAGATCATCTGCGCGCACCGTCCCGGCCGGTGACGGGCGTTCGCGTGGTCGAGGATCTTTGCAGATTGTTCAGAAGGACCTTCGCTCTATTCGGGTCACGTGATCAGCGGTCACATGGTGCCCCTGCTCAGAGGTACGGGTTGTAGTGGGAGCCAATAACCTAACCGTTTCGGAATTACTTTGGATTCCTTCATCCAAAATAAAAAAGTTATGGCTCAGGAAGAAGGGGAGCAAAAAATGAAAATGGAAAATCAAAAATACCTCTGGTCGTTAAAGGGTTAAGGAAAACCCCTTCAGAACATTCACTCAAGTAGAGAACACTTTCCAGGAAATAATTGTTTCAGTATCCAAATCTACCAATTAGAGAGAGAGAGAAAGAAAGAGAGAGCTTGAGCTCTAGTACCACTTCTTGGAAATAGCAATGCTAAAAGACATTATCAACCTTTTAAAGGGTTTTGCCACATGACTTGGAATAAGAAACCAAAGCAGACACTCAATTTGCAGACACATGTTTCCGTGTGTTTAACCCTCTCAGTGCAAAGCAGGATATCTGATTGGGCTGCATTAGAGGCCTCTGACAGGAGATCTTAAAGGGCACCTGTCACCCCGTTTTTTCAGTATGAGATAAAAATACTGTTAAATAGGGCCTGAGCTGTGCATTACAACAGTGTATTTTGTGGACCCCGATTCCCCACCTATGCTGCCAAAATACGTTACCAAAGTAGCCGTTTTCGCCTGTCAATCAGGCTGGTCTGGTCAAAAGGGCGTGGTGTTTACCCAAACAAAATTCCATTTTGTTATGGAGGTTATTATTTTCTGTGAAGATAAGAAGAGCAGCAATATTGGTTGTGTCTCGAATCACCTTCTCAGAAAGTATTGTCACTTTGTCAATATGCCAAATATGAATACAAAAAATTATCAAATCGAATTTGAGTCAGATTTTGCGATTCAAACAATTTACAATTCGTTTCTCTCAAATCTCTAAAAATATACTATTTTACATAGTGCCGGAGACTATATCTACCTAAGTCATATTGCAAAACTCGTTAAAGGGTTGATTGTGACTTGTAGGATCGCTGCTTCCAACAGGTGGCGCTATAGAGTTCAAGTCCTCTTTTTCTCTGAAGAGGCAATTTGCATATTAAATTTCCCAGAGGAGCATTGCATGGCGAATAAGCCTCCTTACCTTGACAAGCCAGAGCTGGTAGGTCACTCTTAGGCCATGTGCACACGTAGGTTCGGGTCCCTGCGGGTTCTCCCGCAGCGGATTTGATAAATCTGCAGGGCAAAACCGCTGCGGTTATCCCTGCAGATTTATCACGTTTTGTTTTGCGGTTTCCGCTGCGGGATTACTCCTGTACTATTGATGCTGCATATGCAGCAATATGCAGCATCAATAGTAATGTTAAAAATAATAAAACATGGTTATATACTCACCCTCTGACGTCTCGATCTCCTCGGCGCTGCACGCGGCGCTCCGGTTCCAAAGATGCTGTGCGAGAAGGACCTTCGTGACGTCACGGTCATGTGAATCGCTGAGATCCTGCACAAAGAAGTGACATGCTGCGGGTTGTAAACCGCTGCATTTTTGCGCGGTTTTCCCCGCAGCATGTGCACAGCGGTTTGCGGTTTCCCATTGGTTTACATGTTACTGTAAACGCAATGGAAACTGCTGCAGACCCGCAGCTGCAGAAACGCTGCAGTTCCGCAGTAAAAACCGCTATGTGTGCACATAGCCTTACAAGGAGAAGCCTTATCCCTTAGGCTATGTGCACACATAGCGGTTTTTACCGCGGAACCGCAGCGTTTCTGCAGCTGCGGGGCCGCAGCAGTTTCCATTGCGTTTACAGTAACATGTAAACCAATGGGAAACCGCAAACCGCTGTGCACATGCTGCGGGAAAAACCGCGCAAAAACGCAGCGGTTTACAACCCGCAGCATGTCACTTCTTTATGCAGAATCGCTGCGATTCTGCACACATAGAAATGCATTGATCCGCTTACTTCCCGCATGTGGCTGTGCCCACGATGCGGGAAGTAAGCGGATAATGTGCAGATGGTACCCGGGGTGGAGGAGAGGAGACTCACAGGGATTGTGATTGTGCTATAGACTTGATTCCGGGCAGCAAGTTTCCCAAGGGTCGTTTGTTTAATCTGTCTGTGCCTGAACATGCTGCTATGCGAGAGTATATTAAGGAGTCCTTGGAAAAGGGACATATCCATCCATCCTCATCCCCTTTAGGAGCAGGTTTTTTTTTCGTGGGTAAAAAAGATGGCTCCCTGAGGCCCTGTATTGATTATCGCCTGTTAAATAAGATTACAGTCAAATACCAGTATCCTTTGCCACTATTGACTGATTTATTTGCTCGTATTAAAGGGGCAAAGTGGTTCTCTAAGATTGATCTTCGGGGTGCGTATAATTTGGTGCGGATTAAGCAGGGAGATGAGTGGAAAACTGCATTTAATACGCCCGAGGGCCATTTTGAGTATTTGGTAATGCCTTTTGGTCTTTCTAATGCTCCTTCAGTCTTTCAGTCCTTTATGCACGATATTTTCCGTAAATACCTGGATAAATTTATGATTGTGTATTTGGATGATATTTTGATTTTTTCGGATGACTGGGAGTCGCATGTTCAACAGGTTAGGAAGGTTTTTCAGGTTTTGCGGGCCAATTCTTTGTTTGTAAAGGGTTCAAAGTGTATTTTTGGGGTTCAGAAGATCTCCTTTTTGGGGTATATTTTTTCCCCTTCTTCTGTTGAGATGGATCCTGTCAAGGTTCGGGCTATTTGTGATTGGACGCAGCCTACTTCCCTGAAGAGTCTTCAGAAGTTCTTGGGCTTTGCTAATTTCTATCGTCGATTTATAACTGGGTTTTCAAGTGTTGCTAAACCTCTGACTGATTTGACTAAGAAGGGTGCTGATGTTGCCAATTGGTCCTCTGCGGCTGTGGAGGCCTTTCGGGAGCTTAAGCGCCGCTTTTCTTCCGCCCCTGTGTTGCGCCAGCCTGATGTTTCGCTCCCTTTTCAGGTCGAGGTTGATGCTTCCGAGATTGGAGCGGGGGCGGTTTTGTCGCAGAGAAGTCCCGATTGCTCAGTGATGAGACCATGTGCATTCTTCTCTCGAAAGTTTTCGCCCGCCGAGCGAAATTATGATGTCGGTAATCGGGAGCTCTTGGCTATGAAGTGGGCATTTGAGGAGTGGCGTCATTGGCTTGAGGGTGCTAGACATCAGATGGTGGTCTTGACTGATCACAAGAATCTGATTTACCTTGAGTCTGCCAGGCGTCTGAATCCTAGACAGGCGCGCTGGTCGTTGTTTTTCTCCCGGTTTAATTTTGTGGTTTCATACTTGCCGGGTTCAAAAAATGTGAAGGCAGATGCCCTTTCTAGGAGTTTTGAGCCTGACTCCTCTGGTGATTCTGAGCCTACGGGTATCCTTAAGGATGGGGTGATTTTGTCTGCTGTCTCCCCAGACTTGCGACGTGCTTTGCAGGAGTTTCAGACTGATAGGCCTGATCGTTGTCCGCCTGGGAGACTGTTTGTTCCAGATGAATGGACCAGTAGAGTCATCTCGGAGGTTCATTCTTCTGTGTTGGCAGGTCACCCTGGAATTTTTGGTACCAGAGATTTGGTGGCCAGGTCCTTCTGGTGGCCTTCCCTGTCTCGGGATGTGCGTGCCTTTGTACAGTCTTGTGATGTTTGTGCTCGGGCCAAGCCTTGCTGTTCTCGGGCTAGTGGATTGTTGTTGTCCTTGCCTATTCCGAAGAGGCCGTGGACGCACATCTCATGGACTTTATCTCGGACCTCCCGGTTTCTCAGAAAATGTCTGTCATTTGGGTGGTGTGTGACCGTTTTTCTAAGATGGTTCATTTGGTACCCTTGCCCAAATTGCCTTCTTCATCTGAGTTGGTTCCTTTATTTTTTCAGAATGTGGTTCGTTTACATGGTATCCCGGAAAACATCGTTTCTGACAGGGGGTCTCAATTTGTGTCTAGGTTCTGGCGAGCGTTCTGTGCCAGGATGGGCATTGATTTGTCTTTTTCGTCTGCATTCCATCCTCAGACTAATGGCCAGACGGAGCGAACTAATCAGACCTTGGAGACTTATTTGAGGTGTTTTGTGTCTGCTGATCAGGATGATTGGGTCGCCTTTTTGCCGTTGGCAGAGTTTGCCCTCAATAATCGGGCCAGTTCTGCCACTCTGGTTTCTCCTTTCTTTTGCAATTCAGGGTTTCACCCTCGTTTTTCATCTGGCCAGGTGGAATCTTCGGATTGCCCTGGAGTGGACACGGTGGTGGATAGACTGCACCGGATTTGGAGTCATGTGGTGGACAATTTGAAGTTGTCTCAGGAGAAGACTCAGCAGTTTGCTAATCGTCATCGTCGTGTGGGTCATCATCTCCGCGTTGGGGACTTGGTGTGGTTATCTTCTCGTTTTGTCCCTATGAAGGTCTCTTCTCCTAAGTTTAAACCTCGGTTCATAGGTCCTTATAAGATTTTGGAGATTCTTAATCCTGTATCTTTTCGTTTGGACCTACCAGCATCTTTCACCATTCATAATGTCTTCCATCGGTCGTTGTTGCGGAGGTACGAGGTACCGGTTGTTCCTTCTGTTGAGCCTCCTGCTCCTGTGCTGGTGGAGGGTGAATTGGAGTATGTTGTGGAGAAGATTTTGGACTCTCGCATTTCCAGACGGAGACTTCAATATTTGGTTAAATGGAAGGGATACGGTCAGGAGGATAATTCTTGGGTGACTGCCTCCGATGTTCATGCCTCTGATTTGGTTCGCGCCTTTCATAGGGCGCATCCAGATCGCCATGGTGGTTCTCATGAGGGTTCGGTGCCCCCTCCTTAAGGGGGGGTACTGTTGTGAATTCTGTTTTTGGGCTCCCTCTGGTGGTTACTGGTGGTACTGGCTGACTTTTGTCTTGCACCTGTTCCCATCAGGAATCTGGGAGTTTCCTATTTAGTCTGGCTTCTCAGTCATTCTAGTGCCGGCAATCAATGTTACCAGAGCACCTCTGTTGCTTGCTACCTGCTCCAAGTCTGCAATTCAGCTAAGTTGGATCTTTGGCATTTTTTGTGTTTGTTTGTCCAGCATGAATTTATATTTCTCTTGCTGCTGGAAGCTCTAGTGATCTGAAATTACTACTCCGGTGTCATGAGTTGATAACGGAGTTAAAGTAATTTCAGGATGGCTGTTTAGGGTTTTGAGGTGACCGCGAAGTCCTCTTTTGTATTTTCTGCTATCTAGTCAGAGGGCCTCTCTTTGCTGAATCTATATTCATACTGCGTACGTGTTTTCCTCTTACCTAACCGTTATTATATGTGGGGGGCTACTATCACTTTTGGGGTTTCCCTGGAGGCAAGCCAGGTCTGTGTATTCCTCTACTAGGAGTAACTAGATCTCCGGCTGGTGCGAGGTGTCTAGGGATAATCGTAGGCACACCCCCTGGCTACTATTAGTTGCGTGTTAGGTTCAGCGTCGCGGTCATCTGAGATTCCATCATTCCTAGAGCTAGTCCGTTTTTGCCTGAGTCCCTGCCATTGGGAACCATGACAAACAACTACTTAATGAGAGCCTGAAGGTTGAAGTTCAGCTTTTTCAGTGGAGGACAGCGTGATTGAGTGGCGCCGCAGACAGACAAAGGTAGTATGTGTTAACTTAAAAAGTTGGCTCTATGCATTTTTAAATTAGTTACAGGGGTACACAGGCAGCATTGGTGTGGTCAGTGGAGGACAATTTGAAGGACGGACCGCAGACAGACTTCCTAGGCCTAAAAGAATAAAATAGGCTCTATGCAGCTTCCATTAGGTGGCAGGGTGTTGTGAATTCTGCTCTTGGGCTCCCTCCGGTGGTTATAAGTGGTAGCGCTGCTGTCTCTGGATCGCAGCAATCATAACAGGTGTGTCCACTTATTGCAATTCTGACTGGGCTATTTAGTCTTGCTTGACCCTTTAGTTAGTGCCAGTTGTCCATTGTTCCTGGAGGATTCACATCCCTGCCTGGCCTCTCCTGCTTTGCTGTTCATTTCAACAAAGATAAGTTCTGGCCTTGATTTTTTGCAGTCCACATGCTGTGGGCCTTATTGTTCAGTTCTTTTCCATGTTTTTGTCTTGTCCAGCTTGGTCTGTATAAGGATTTGTTTAGCCAAGCTGGTATCTCTGGAGATGCAGACATACCCTCCATATCTTTAGTTATATGTGGAGATTTTGTATTTTCTGTGGTGGATATTTTCTAGTGTTTTAATACTGACCGCATAGTACTCTGTCCTATCCTTTCTATTTAGCTAGAAGTGGCCTCCTTTGCTAAATTCTGATTTCAGTCTGTGTATGTTTTTTCCCTCTCCTCTCACAGTCAATATTTGTGGGGGGCTGTCTATCCTTTGGGGATTTTCTCTGAGGCAAGATAGTTTTCCCTTTTCTATCTCTAGGGGTAATTAGTCCTCCGGCTGTGTCGAGATGTCTAGGGAGTGATAGGTACATTCCACGGCTACTTCTAGTTGCGGTGTTAAGTTCAGGGTCTGCGGTCAGTACAGGTACCACCTTCTCCAGAGTACGTCTTATGCTACTCCTAGGCCACCAGATCATAACAGCAGGGGTACACAGGCAGCATTGGTGTGGTCAGCGGAGGACAATTGGAAGGAGGGACCGCAGACAGACTTCCTAGGCCCAAAATAGTAAAATAGGCTCTATGCAGCTTAAATTTGGCTACAGGGGTACACAGGCAGCATTGGTGTGGTCAACGTAGGACAATTGGAAGGAGGGACCGCAGACAGACTTCCTAGGCCTAAAAGAATAAAATAGGCTCTATGCAGCTTCCATTAGGTGGCAGGGGTACTCAGGCAGCATTGGTGTGGTCAGCGGAGGACAATTGGAAGGAGGGACCGCAGAAAGACTTCCTAGGTCTAAAATAATAAAATAGGCTCTATGCAGCTTCCATTAGGTGGCAGGGGTACACAGGCAGCATGGGTGTGGTCAGTGGAGGACAATTGGAAGGAGGGACCGCAGACAGACTTCCTAGGCCCAAAATAGTAAAATAGGCTCTATGCAGCTTAAATTTGGCTACAGGGGTACACAGGCAGCATTGGTGTGGTCAACGTAGGACAATTGGAAGGAGGGACCGCAGACAGACTTCCTAGGCCTAAAAGAATAAAATAGGCTCTATGCAGCTTCCATTAGGTGGCAAGGGTACACAGGCAGCATTGGTGTGGTCAGCGGAGGACAATTGGAAGGAGGGACCACAGGTAGACTTCCTAGGCCTAAAATAATAAAATAGGCTCTATGCAGCTTCCATTAGGTGGCAGGGGTACACAGGCAGCATTGGTGTGGTCAGCGGAGGACAATTGGAAGGAGTGTCTGACACAGTAAGTACTCCGAGTCCCAAAACCTAAATTGATGTTAATGTATCCCAAACAAAAACAAACCCCCCCCCAAAAAAAAGGGTGGCATACTTACTTTACTGGTGTAAATGTAGGACAGGGCCCCTGACTATTTTAACTAGCATCATACATGTCAACAAATTGTTATTGTCTGTGCCAGGCATGGAAGGATTTCAGCGCATAGACTAAACAGTGGTGGAGCAGCGACAGATAATTTTGCAAGTGGTAGAGCACTGTTTGACCTTTGGGGGGGACACTCTCTCCTGGCCGGCGGTACAAGCCCAGGGCCCCTCATGTTACAACGGTGTGTCTGACGTTGGGTGCGCGCCACCACCGCCAGAGACACTTCATTGTACTATGAGGGACCCAGTGCCAGTGCCGTCGACCAAAAGTGGGCACACCCACCTCTTCAGACAAACGGCACGCTGACGGGTGCTTGCGACAAGTGGAGAAACCACGGCCCCATGGGGGGAGTTAGGCCATTTAGGGAGGTGTAAACATGTCGTATGCTGGACAAACAGCAGCTGCAAATTAAGAGATTGGAACAGTCAGTAACACCAGTCCCAAAGCAAGACCTTTTTACAGGAAAGCTAGGTGTCAGCCGGGAAAGGTGGGGCAAAATAATTTGAAATCCATGAGTGGTTCATTTTAATGAAGGTTAGATCATCAACATTTTGGGTAGCCAGACGAGTCCTTTTTTCGGTCAGTATTGAACCAGCAGCACTGAATACTCTTTCTGATAGCACACTAGCTGCTGGGCAAGCAAGCTCCTGCAATGCATATTCAGCCAATTCAGGCCAGGTGTCTATTTTGGATGCCCAGTAATCAAAGGGGAATGACGGTTGAGGGAGAACATCGGTAATGGAGGAAAAATAGTTAGTAACCATACTGGACAAATGTTGTCTCCTGTCACTTTGAATGGATGCTGCTGTACCTGTCGTGTCTGCAGTCATTGCGAAATCACTCCACAACCTGGTCAGAAAACCCCTCTGTCCTACGCCACTTCTTATTTTTTGCACCTCTAACACCTCTGCCCTGTTGCCCCCTGCAGCTCGTGTGAGAACCATCACCGGCGCTGTGTGCTGGGAATGCCTGAATCAAACGGTCTACAAGAGTAGCTTGTTTGGTTGCCAATATCTGTTCGAGGTTCTCATGTGGCATGATATTTTGCAATTTGCCTTTATAGCGAGGATCAAGGAGGCAGGCCAACCAGTAATCGTCATCTGTCATCATTTTTATAATGCGTGGGTCCCTTTTTGAGGATACGCAAGGCATAATCCGCCATGTGGGCCAATGTTCCAGTTGTCAAGTCAGTGCATATGCTGGGTTGAGGATTGATTTCTGGCAAATCAACGTCACTTGTCTCCCTCAAAAATCCTGAACCTGGCCTTGCACCGCCAGCAGTTTCTATTGCCCCCTGAGAAGCTTCCTCATCCAAAAAATACTCATCCCCATCATCCTCCTCGTCCTCCTCCTCTTCGCCCGCCACCTCGTCCTGTAGACTTCCCTGAACAGACAATGGCTGACTGTCATCAAGGCTTCCCTCGTCCTCGGCTGCAGACGCCTGCTCCTTTATGTGCGTCAAACTTTGCATCAGCAGATGCATTAGGGGGATGCTCATGCTTATTACGGCGTTGTCTGCACTAACCAGCCGTGTGCATTCCTCAAAACACTGAAGGACTTGACACAGGTCTTGGAGCTTCGACCACTGCACAGCTGACAACTCCATGTCTGCCATCCAACTGCCTGCCCGTGTATGTGTATCCTCCCACAAATACATAACAGCACGCCTCTGTTCGCACAATCTATGAAGCATGTGCAGTGTGGAGTTCCACCTTGTTGCAACGTCGATGATTAGGTGATGCTGGGGAAGGTTCAAAGACCGCTGATGGTTCTGCATACGGCTGGAGTGTACGGGCGAACGGTGGATGTGAGAGCAAAGTTTGCGCACTTTCAGCAGCAGGTCGGGTAACCCCCGATAACTTTTCAGGAAGCACTGCACCACCAGGTTTAAGGTGTGAGCCAGGCAAGGAATGTGTTTCAGTTGTGAAAGGGCTATGGCAGCCATAAAATTCCTTCCGTTATCACTCACTACCTTGCCTGCCTCAAGATGTACAGTGCCCAGCCATGACTGAGTTTCTTGCTGCAAGAACTCGGACAGAACTTCCGCGGTGTGTCTGTTGTCGCCCAAACACTTCAATGCCAATACAGCCTAATGACGCTTGCCACTAGCTGTTCCATAATTGGACACCTCGTGTGCTACAGTGGCAGCTGCGGATGGAGTGGTCGTGCGACTGCGGTCTGTGGACGAGCTCTCGCTTCTGCTGGAGGACGAGGAGGGGTGACGAACGCCTACAGCCAACTGTTTCCTAGACCATGGGCTAGGCAGAACTGTCCCAATATTACTGTCCCCTGTGGACCCTGCATCCACCACATTAACCCAGTGTGCCGTGATGGAGACGTAACGCCCCTGGCCATGCCTACTGGTCCATGCATCTGTTGTCAGGTGCACCTTTCTACTGACAGATTGCCTGAGCGCATGGACAATGCGGTCTTTTACATGCTGGTGGAGGGCTGAGATGGCTTTTCTGGAAAAAAAGTGTCGACTGGGTAGCGCGTAGCGTGGTACAGCGTAGTCCATCAGGGCTTTGAAAGCTTCGCTTTCAACTAACCGGTAGGGCATCATCTCTAACGAGATTATTCTAGCAATGTGGGCGTTCAAACCCTGTGTACGCGAATGCAAGGATGAGTACTTCCTTTTCCTAACGAGAGTCTCATGTAGGGAGAGCTGGACTGGAGAGCTGCATAGGGTTGAACAAGCGGGGGTGCCGGTGGACATGGGTGACTGAGAGAGGGTTGGTGATGGTATTCTTGCTGTTGCCCTACATACAGTGTTTCCTACCACAAACCTGGTGATTCCATGACTGCTTTGGCCTTGCGACGAAACCGCCACATTACCTGCAGGTGGTGTGGTAAACGGTGGGCTTACAGTGAGGGAAGGGATGTCGCGTTGCTGACTAGCTTCATTGTGAGAGGGTGCTACGTTAAGGGACGTTTGGTAGTTTGTCCAGGCTTGCAAGTGCATGGTGGTTAAATATCTACGCATGCAACTTGTATTTAGATTTTTAACATTCTGACCTCTGCTGAAGGTCCTTGAGCATTTCTTACAGATGACTTTGCACTGATCATTGGGATCTTGGTTAAAAAAAATGCCAGGCTGCACTCTTCCTACTATCGGATACCTTTTCAGGCATTGCACACTGAGCTACTTTAACCGGACGGCCACGCTGTCCTACAACTGGTTTTGGTTTTGCCACACGTTTTTGGCCAGATACGGGCCTGCCAGATGGAACCTGTTGCGATGTTGATGACTGCTGCGGCTCCTCCTCCGCTTCAGAGCTACTGCCGCCTGCACCCTGTTCCCCCAATGGCTGCCAATCGGGGTCAACAACTGGGTCATCTATGACCTCCTCTTCTATGTCCTGTGCACCTTCCTCTGGGTCACCGTGTAAGCCGGTGCTATAGCGTTCGTGATGGGGCTCCATAGTCTCATCGGGGTCAGATTCTGGATCAGTACACTGCGAGGGCAATGTTCTGATCTGAGTCAAAGGAACAGCATTATAATCTGGCTGTGCATCTGTGCACTCTATGTCCGATTCATCTTGTAATGGGCATGGCCTGTTAACAATTTCCCTTTCTAACTCAGGCACGGTATGTGTAAAGAGCTCCATGGAGTAACCTGTTGTGTCGCCTGACGCATCCTTTACTGTTGTTCTGGGTGAAGGACACAAGGAAGCGACTTGTTCCTGACCGGGAGCATCCACTGACGATGCACTGCTCTGACATTTGGCACTTTCCGAGGAGGAGGCGAAAGAGCTAGAGGCAGAGGCAGCAATGAAAGCCAATACTTGTTCCTCCTGCTCCGGCTTCAAAAGCGGTTTTCCTACTCCCAGAAAAGGGTGCCTTCGAGGCCTTGTGTAGCCAGATGATGACGCTGGCTCAACAACTTGAGACTTAGGGGCTATATTGCTTTTCCCACGACCACCTGATGCTCCACGACCACCACCACTACCATCATTACCAGCTGGCAATGAACGCCCACGGCCACGACCGCTTCCACCAGACTTCCACATTCTTGGAAAAATGTTACCAAACTAACAACCGTTATGTGGTCCTGTAAAACCAGGTAGAAGGTGTACGTGAACTTGTTGTGAATGTAAATCTCCCTTTTTTATGTGTGGGATAATGCAGTGAAAAATAAGGCCCACTGTATTACACTACACAGTTTGATTGGCAGAAAGAGGCTGGCAGATGTGGCACTAACAGGAGTGACGCAGATAAAAACACTGGCAATAGAAATGTCCCTCTTTATGTGTGGGAGAATGCAGGGAAAAATCAGGCCCACTGTATTACACTACACAGTTTGATTGGCAGATATGACACTGACAGGACTGACGCAGATGCACACACTGGCAATAGAAATGTAACTTTTTTGTGTGGGAGAATGCAGTGAAAAATCAGGCCCACTGTATTACACTACACTGTTTGATTGGCAGACAGAGGCTGGCAGATATGGCACTAGCCGGACTGACGCAGATGCACACACTGGCAATAGAAATGTCCCTCTTTTTTTTTATATGGGAGACAAGGGATTGAATCAGGCCCACTATATCACGGTATAGTTCCTGTGGCACTAAATGACTGACAGATACCACAGACAGCACTCGCACAGATGCGCAGGTTTGGCAAGATTATTCTCCCTTTATTTTAATTTTTTGGGGGGATATGTGATACAAGTGATTTAATCTGGCCCACTGTTATACAGTAGGTTTTCTGTGGCAGAAAAACAAAGACAGATACCACACACAGGACTGGCACTAATGCAGATTTGCCAATCTTAACCCCTTTCTGACCTCGAACAGGATAGTACGTCCGAGGTCAGAAGCCCCTCTTTGATGCGGGCTCTGGCGGTGAGCCCGCATCAAAGCCGGGACATGTCAGCTGTTTTGAACAGCTGACATGTGCCCGTAATAGGCGCGGTCAGAATCGCGATCTGCCCGCGCCTATTAACTAGTTAAATGCCGCTGTTAAACTCAGACAGCGGCATTTAACCTGCTCTTCCGGCCGGGCGGCCGGAAATGAGCGCATCGCCGACCCCCGTCACATGATTGGAGGTCGGCGATGCTTCTCCTTTGTAACCATAGAGGTCCTTGAGACCTCTATGGTTACAGATCCCCGGCAGCTGTGAGCGCCACCCTGTGGTCGGCGCTCACAGCACACCTGATTTTCTGCTGCATAGCAGCGATCTTATGATCGCTGCTATGTAGCAGAGGCAATCAAGTTGTGCCAGCTTCTAGCCTCCTATGGAGGCTATAGAAGCATAGCAAAAGTAAAAAAAAAAAAGTAAAAAAAAATGTGAAAAAAATAAAAAAATATAAAAGTTTAACCCCTTAGTGACAGAGCCAATTTGGTACTTAATGACCGAGCCAATTTTTACAATTCTGACCAGTGTCACTTTAAGAGGTTATAACTCTGGAACGCTTTATCGGATCCCACTGATTCTGAGATTGTTTTTTCGTGACATATTGTACTTCAAGTTAGTGGTAACATTTCTTCGATATTACTTGCGATTATTTATGAAAAAAATGGAAATATGGCGAAAATTTTTTAAATTTTGCAATTTTCAAACTTTGTATTTTTATGCCCTTAAATCAGAGAGATATGTCACAAAAAATAGTTAATAAATAACATTTCCCACATGTCTACTTTACATTAGCACAATTTTGGAAACAATTTTTTTTTTTGTTAGGGAGTTATAAGGGTTAAAAGTTGACCAGCAATTTCTCATTTTTACAACACCATTTTTTTTTAGGGACCACATCTCATTTGAAGTCATTTTGAGGGGTCTATATGATAGAAAATAACCAAGTGTGACACCATTCTAAAAACTGCACCCCTCAAGCTGCTCAAAACCACATTCAAGAAGTTTATTAACCCTTTACGTACTTCACAGGAACTGAAACAATGTGGAAGAAAAAAATGAACATTTAACTTTTTTTTGCAAACATTTTACTTCAGAACCATTTTTTTTAATTTTCACAAGTGTAAAAACAGAAATTTAACCACAAATTTTGTTGTGCAATTTTTCCTGAGTACGCCGATACCCCATATGTGGAGGTAAACCACTGTTTGGGCGCACCGCAGAGCTTGGAAGTGAAGGAGCACCGTTTGACTGTTTCAATGCAGAATTGGCTGGAATTGAGATCAGACGCCATGTCGCGTTTCGGGAGCCCCTAATGTGCCTAAACAGTGGAAACCCCCCACAAGTGATACCATTTTGGAAACTAGACCCCTTAAGGAACTTATCTAGATGTGTGGTGAGCACTTTGAACCCCCAAGTGCTTCACAGAAGTTTATAACGTAGAGCCGTGAAAATAAAAAATCGCATTTGTTTTCACAAAAATGATGTTTTCGCCCACAAATTCTTATTTTCACAAGGGTAACAGGAGAAATTAGACCACAAAAGTTGTTGTGCAATTTCTCCTGAGTACGTCAATACCCCATATGTGGGGGTAAACCACTGTTTGGGCGCACCGCAGAGCTTGGAAGAGAAGGAGTGTCGTTTTACTTTTTCAATGTAGAATTGGCTGGAATTGAGATCGGACGCCATGTCACGTTTGGAGAGCCGCTGATGTGCCTAAACAGTGGAGACCCCCCACAAATGACACCATTTTGGAAACTAGACCCCTTAAGGAACTTATCTAGATGTGTGGTGAGCACTTTAAACCCCCAGGTGCTTCACAGAAGTTTATAACGTAGAGCCGTGAAAATAAAAAAATCGCATTTTTTCTACAAAAATGATCTTTTTGCCTCCAAATTTTTATTTTACCAAGGGTAACAGGAGAAAATGGACACCAGAAGTTGTTGTACAATTTGTCTTGAGTACGCCGACACCCCGTATGTTGGGGGTAAACCACTGTTTGGGTGCATGGCTGAGCTCGGAAGCAAAGGAGCGCCATTTGACTTTTCAATGCAAAATTGACTGGAATTGAGATCGGACGCCATGTCGCGTTTGGAGAGCCCCTGATGTGCCTAAACAGTAGAAACCCCCCAAAAGTGACCCCATTTTGGAAACTAGACCCCCCATGGAACTTATCTAGATGTGTAGTGAGAACTTTGAATGCCCAAGTGCATCACAGAAGTTTATAATGCAGAGTCGTGAAAATAAAAAATATTTTTTTTTTAACAATAAAGATTTTTTAGCCCCCAAGTTTTTATTTTCACAAGGGTAACAAGAGAAATTGGACCCCAAAAGTTGTTGTCCAATTTGTCCTGAGTATGCTGGTACCCCATATGTGGGGGTAAACCACTGCTTGGGCGCACGGCAGAGCTCGGAAGGGAAGGAGCGCCATTTTGGAATGCAGACTTTGATAGAATTGTCTGCGGGCGTTATGTTGCGTTTGCAGACCCCTAATGTACCTAAACAGTAGAAACTCCCAACAAGTGACCCCATTTTGGAAAATAGACCCCCCAAGGAACTTATCTAGATATGTGGTGAGAACTTTGAATGCCCAAGTGCTTCACAGAAGTTTATAATGCATAGTAGTGAAAATTAAAAAATATTTTTTTTTCCCACAAAAAAGATTTTTAGCCCCCAAGTTTTTATTTTCACAAGGGTAACAGGAGAAATTGGACCCCAAACGTTATTGTCCAATTTGTCCTGAGTATGCTGGTACCCACTATGTGGGGGTAAACCACTGTTTGGGCGCACGGCAGAGCTCGGAAGAGGAGCGCCATTTTGGAATTCAGACTTTGATAGAATTGTCTGTGGGTGTTATGTTGCGTTTGCAGAGCCCCTGATGTACCTAAACAGTAGAAACCCCCCACAAGTGACCAAATTTTGGAAACTAGACCCCCTAAGGAACTTATCTAGATATGTGGTGAGAACTTTGAATGCTCAAGTGCTTCACAGAAGTTTATAATGCAGAGTAGTGAAAATAAAAAATATTTTTTTTTCCCACAAAAGATTTTTTTAGCCCCCAAGTTTTTATTTTTACAAGGGTAACAAGAGAAATTGGACCCCAAAAGTTGTTGTCCAATTTATCCCGAGTACGCTGATGCCCCATATGTGGGGGTAAACCACTGTTTGGGCGCACGGCAGAGCTCAGAAGGGAGGGAGCACCATTTGACTTTTTTAGCGCAAAATTGGCTGTTGTGTTTGGAGACCCCCCTGATGTACCTAAACAGTGGAAACCCCCAAATTATAACTCCAACCCTAACTCCAACACACCCCTAACCCTAATCTTAACCCGATCCATAATCCTAATCACAACCCTAACGATAATCACAACCCTAACCCCAAAACAGCCCTAATCTCAACCCTAACCATAACCCTAATCAAAACCCTAAATCCAACACACCCCTAACCCTAATCCCAAACGTAACCCTAATCCCAACCCTAATCCAAACCCTAATCCCAACTCTAACCCTAACTTTAGCCCCAACCCTAACTTTAGCCCCAACCCTAACCATAACTTTAGCCCCGTCGTCACAAAAAAAGTTCAATGTAACCTTTTTTTTGTACGTCGCGTCCGCCATTTCCGCGCATGCGTGGCCGTAACTCTGCCCCCTCCTCCCCAGGACATAGACTGGGCAGCAGATGCGTTGAAAAACTGCATCCGCTGCCCACGTTGTGCACAATTTTCACAACGTGCGTCGGTACGTCGGGCCGACGCATTGCGACCGCCCCGTACCGACGCAAGTGTGATAGAAGCCTAAGGCTACTTTCACACTAGCATCGTACTCGGCCCATCGCAGTGTGCCGGGCCGACGTACCGACGCTAGCGTTGTAAGCGCCACACAACGGGTGCAGCGGATGCTGTTTTTTCAACGCATCCGCTGCCCCATTGTGAGGGGAGGCGGGGGCGGAGTTCCGGCCGCGCATGCGCGGTCGGAAATGGCGGACACGTCGCACAAAAAAGTTACATGAAGCTTTTTTTGTGCCGACGGTCCTCCAAAGCACGACGCATCCGTCGCACGACGGATGCGACATGTGGCAATCCGTCGCAATGCGTCGCTAATGCAAGCCAATGGAGAAAAAACGCATCCTGCAAGCACTTTTGCAGGATGCGTTTTTTCTCCGACGCATTGCGACGGAGGCCAAAAAACGCTAGTGTGAAAGTAGCCTAACCCTAACCCTAAATTTAGCCCCAACCCTAGCCCTAACCCTAACTCTAGCCCTAACCCTAACCCTAACCCTAACCCTAACTCTAACCCTAACCCTAACTCTAACCCTAACTCTAACCCTAACCCTAACCCTAACTCTAACCCTAACTCTAACCCTAACCCTAACTCTAACCCTAACCCTAATTTTAGCCCCAACTCGTCTTCTCCTGCCGGCCGGCAGATGGCAGCAGATGGCGGGCGCACTGCGCATGCGCCCGCCGTAAGGAAAAAGCCGGCTGGCAGGAGAAGACAGAAGAGGACCCAGGGACACCGGGTGAGTATGTTAGGGTCCCCGAATCCCCCTATTTCTCTGTCCTCTGATGTGTGATCACATCAGAGGACAGAGAAATACAGATCGCTTTTTTTTTTTTTTTTTTTTTTTTTTGCGGTCGCCGGTAACCTGTTAATTACCGGCGATCGCAAAACAGGGGTCGGTGCAAACCGACCCCGATCATGTTCTTTGGGGTCTCGGCTACCCCCGGCAGCCGAGACCCCAAAGAACATCCGGGTGCCGGGCGGCGGGCACACTGCGCGTGCGCCCGCCATTTTTTCCCAGAAAAAAGATGGCGGCGCCCATGGGGACCCACGAGGAGCACCGGGGGAGGTAGGTAAGTATCGGGGGGCTATTGGGGGCCATCGGGGACCCTATTTCTCTGTCCTCCGATGTGCGATCACATCGGAGGACAGAGAAATTAAACGGCACATCGCGTTTTTTTTTTTTGTTGCGACCGCCGGTAAACGGTTAATTACCGGCGATCGCAACTCGGGGGTCGGTAAAAAAACCCCGAATCATGTTCTCTGGGGTCTCGGCTACCCTCGGCAACCGAGACCCCAGAGAAAATCCGACTCTGGGGGGCGCTATTCACTTTTTCCACAGCGCCGTTAATTAACGGCGCTGTGGTTTAAGTACCCTTAGCGGCCGCCGTTAAAAGGCGTATCGGCGGTCGTTAAGGGGTTAAATCACCCCCCTTTCGCCCCATTCAAAATAAATCAGTAAAAAAAAAATCTAATCTACACATATTTGGTATCGCCGCGTTCAGAATCGCCCGATCTATAAAAAAAAAAAAGCATTAACCTGATCGCTAAACAGCGTAGCGATTAAAAAATTCGAAACGCCAGAATTACATTTTTTTGGTCGCCGCGACATTGCATTAAAATGCAATAACGGGCGATCAAAAGAACGTATCTGCACCAAAATGGTATCATTAAAAACGACAGCTCGGCACACAAAAAATAAGCCCTCAACCGACCCCAGATCCTGAAAAATGGAAACGCTATGGATATCGGAAAATGGCGCAATTTTTTTGTTTGTTTGTTTTAGCAAAGTTTGGAATTTTTTTTCACCACTTAGATAAAAGAGAACCTAGTCATGTTAGGTGTCTATGAACTCGTAATGACCTGGAGAATCATAGTGGCAGGTCAGTTTTAGCATTTAGTGAACCTAGCAAAAAAGCCAAACAAAAAACAAGTGTGGGATTGCACTTTTTTGCAATTTCACCGCACTTGGAATTTGTTTCCCATTTTCAAGTACATGACATGGTAAAACCAATGATGTCGTTCAAAAGTACAACTCGTCCCGCAAAAAATAAGCCCTCACATGGCCATATGGACGGAGAAATAAAAAAGTTAAGGCTCTGGGAAGGAGGGGAGCGAAAAACGAACACGGAAAAACGGAAAATCCCAAGGTCATGAAGGGGTTAATCTCCCACTTTTATTTTTTTTTCTGGGAGAATTGTGAAGAAATCAGGCCCACTGTTATACAGTAGGTTTTCTGTGGCAGAAAAACAAAGACAGATGCCACCCACAGGACTGGCACTGATGCAGATTTGACAATCTTAATCTCCCACTTTTATTTTTTTTTCTGGGAGAATTGTGAATAAATCTGGGCCACTGTATTAGAGTATATTTTCTGTGGCAAAAAGTGGCTTGAAGAGATATAACAAAAAAAAAAAAAAAAAAAAAGGGACTGTACCACAATTACTATCTCCCTACAGTTATCTCAGAAAAGTATGTCCGGCAGCAATAAAAAGGACTGCTGCAAACAAAATTCAAAAGTGTGGACAAACAAACAAGATAGCTGTGCAGAAAGGAAGGAGCAACAGGATTTGTGCTTTGAAAAAAGCAGTTGGTTTGCACAGCGGAGTACACACAGCAACGCAGCTATCAGGGAGCCTTATAACCTACAGAGCTGTTGCACAGAAATCGAGCCTCCACTGTCCCAAAAAGAAAAGGTGGTGTTGGACAGTGGAAATCGCTACAGCACAAGCGGTTTGGGGGTTAATTTACCCTGCCTAACGCTATCCCTGCTTCTGACGAAGCGGCAGCAACCTCTCCCTATGCTCAGATCAGCAGCAGTAAGATGGCAGTCGGCGGGAACGCCCCTTTATAGCCCCTGTGATGCCGCAGAAAGCAAGCCAATCACTGCCATGCCCTTCTCTAAGATGGTGGGGACCAGGACCTATGTCATCACGCTGCCCACACTCTGCGTGCACCTTCATTGGCTGAGAAATGGCGCTTTAAGCATCAAAGGAAATGCGACTGTGGCGCGAAGATCGTGTACCGCATGGCCGATCCCACGCTGGGATCGGGTTGGGTTTCATGAAACCAGACTTTGCCAAAAGTCGGCGACTTATGAAAATGACCGATCCGTTTCGCTCAACCCTAGTCATAAGTATTCAGACCCTTTGCTCAGAAACTCATATTTAAGTCACATGCTGTCCGTTTCCTTGTGATCCTCCTTGAGATGGTTTACTCCTTCATTGGAGTCCAGCTGTGTTTAATTAAACTGATAGGACTTGATTTGGAAATGCACACACCTGTCTATATAAGACCTCACAGCTCACAATGCACAACAGACCAAATAAGAATCAAGAGATTAAGAGCTCACACTCACTTGCGAGAAACTCGGATGAGTCTTACAAGCCAATACCCGGCACTGCACCAGGCACTCAGGAACGGAGCGTGCGGCTGCATGTATTGCAATGCGGCCGCACGCTCCGATCTGAGTGCCGGGTGCAGTGCCGGGTATTGATGTGCGAGATTCATCAGAGTTTCTCCCAAGTGAGTATGAGCCCTAACAGGAACTGGCAAGGAGCTCAGAGACCGAATTGTGGCAAGGCACACATCTGGTCAAGGTTTCAAAAGGATTTCTTCAGTACTCAAGGTTCCTAAGAGCACAGTGGCCTCTGTAATCCTTAAATGGAAGAAGTTTGGGACCACCAGAAGTCTTCCTAGACCTGGCCGTCCAGCCAAACTGAGCAATCGTGGGAGAAGAGCCTTGGTGAGAGAGGCAAAGAAGAACCCCAAGATCACTGTGGCTGAGGTCCAGAGATGCAGTAGGGAGATGGGAGAAAGTTCCACAAAGCTAACTATCACTGCAGCCCTCCACCAGTCGGGCCATTATGGCAGAGTGGCACGACGGAAGCCTCTCCTCAGTGCAAGACATATGAAAGCCCGAATAGAGTTTGCTAAAAAACACATGAAGGACACCCAGACTATTAGAAATAAGATTATCTGGTCTGATGAGACGAAGACAGACCTTTTTGGTGATAATTATAACTGGTATGTGTGGAGAAAACCAGGCACTGTTCATCACCTGCCCAATACAATCCCAACAGTGAAACATGGTGGTGGCAGCATCATGCTATGGGGGTGTTTTTCAGCTGCAGCGACAGGACAACTGGTTGCCATTGAAGGAAACATGAATGCAGCCAAGTGCAGAGATATCCTGGATGGAAACCTCTTCCAGAGTGCTCTGGACCTCAGACTTGGCCGAAGGTTCACCTTCCAACAAGACAATAACTCTAAGCACACAGCTAAAATAAAAAAGGAGTGTCTTCAGAACAACTCTGTGACCATTCTTCACTGGCCCAGCCAGAGCCCTGACCTAAACCCAATTGAGCATCTCTGGAGAGACCTGAAAATGGCTGTCCACCAACGTTCACTATCCAAGCTGATGGAACTGGAGAGGATCTGCAAGGAAGAATGGCAGAGGATCCCCAAATCCAGGTGTGAAAAACTTGTATCATTCCCAAGAAGACTCACAGCAGTACTAGGTCAAAAGGGTGCTTCTACTCAATACTGAGCAAAGGGTCTGAATGCTTATGACCATGTGATATTTCAGTTTTTCTTTTTTAGTATATTTGCAAAAATTTCTATATTTCTGTTTTGTTTTCAGTCAAGATAGGGTGCATAGTGTACATTAATGAGAAAAAGAATGAACGTTTTTGAATTTACCAAATGGCTGCAATGAAACAGAGTTAAAAATTTAAAGGGGTATGAAAACTTTCCACACCCACTGTAAGTCAAGCAAATGGTGGTCAAACATTAAACACACTTTAGTATAATTGTCTAATATACACTCTTCAACACTGAAATTGCAACACAGAAGGAAATTTGAGGAATTATGAAAATTATAGGATTGAAAGACATTTTAATGATATGAAAATGATACAAAATCTGGAAAGAAAAATTTTAAAATATTTCTATGCAGTCTGTATTGATTATAAGTGCGATGCACAGAAATAAGTGTACCTACATGTCTTTTCATGTCATCATTGAAGCTATTAATGGTTGTCTGAGGATTTTTCTGCCACAATGAATGAACTTTGGCCAATACTCAAGATGAGCTGCTGGTGTTGTTGTTGTGTTGAAAAACAGCTCCTGAGACACTTTAGAGAAATGGTCAACCACAAGTTCCACCACCAAATCAATGTAGCACCAAGCTGTCAGTGTACCTGGCATCAAGACTGGAGGTGTCAGGCTACCATGCATTGTGCCAACCCACTCAATAATTCCAGGACTGGGACTAGTGTGATATTCCCTTGTGAAAGGCTCTTCATCAAGTTGACAACAATGTCTCATCAGATTCGAAGTATGGCATGTAGTGACCCCTTCTGTAGCACAAATAAAGTTAGTTCTAACATAGCAATTCTAAGGCAAGGTGTTAGCAAAATATTGGGCTACGAGCCTCTCAGCTACAGGTGTTCGATTGACATCATGCCACTGTTCTCAAAGACTATCATAATCCAGAACAAGACAGCCACAGAGTCGGGAATGGAAGTCTATCCTCTTCATTGAGTCCTGCTTTTGTCTTGGATGCAATGATAGCCGGAGACTGGTCTGGAGACTACATGGGCAATGCCATGTAAATGCCTTCACAACGAAACATGAAACTGTCCCAGAAGCCATTTTTCAGGACAATAATGTCAGGCCGCATGTTGCTTGTGCTACTGTGAAAATCCTGGGTGACTTAAATGTGCTGCCATAATCTGCAGCATTGCCAGATTTTTCTCCCATCGAGCTCATCTGGGAGGTCATTGGTTGGCAATTGCACAGGCAGCTGCCAGCAGCTGATCTTGAGCATTTGCCCAAGTGTATTCAGCATGGCAGAATATTCCTCAGACAATCGTTAATAACTTTTTTGATAGCAGCCAAGATGTCTAAGTACAGAATCTCTGCATCTTGTTATTTTCAGTATTCACAACTTTTCCTTCTTGGTGTCGAAATTTCATTGTTGATGAGTGCATGCAACAATCTAGGTCTAATATGCATGGCCACCTGAACCTTAACAGTCCCATTTCTTCCAAGACAGTGACAACTACTATGAGTTGCTTACAGTGGCGTAACTACAAAGTTATGGGCCCCGGTGCGAACTTCCAAATGGGCCCCCCCCCCCTGCAGCCCTGCCATACAACTCAGTGTAACCCCCATAGAATACAACGCAGCCCCCCTCATAGTGTAATGCAGCCCCTCCATACAGGGGCAGTGAGAAAGACACGAGCAAATGGTGACGAGGGGGCAGGGGAGAGGGCACAAGGGGGCTAGGGGAGACAGGCACAAGGGTAACATAGGGGGATAACATAGATGGATAACATAGGGGGGTAACATAGATGCTCCATAGAAAGCTGTGCCACATATAATGCTCCATACCATTGATTATAATTGCCCCATAGATGCTCCATATAAAGCTGTGCCATATATAATGCTCTGCACCATTCATTATGGTCCCATAGATGCTCCATAGAAAGCTGTGCCATATATAATGCTCTGCACCATTCATTATGGCCCACTAGATGCTCCATAGAAAGCTGTGCCATATATAATGCTCTGCACCGTTCAGTATGGCCCCATAGATGCTCCATAGAAAGCTGTGCCATATATAATGCTCTGCACCGTTCATTATTGCCCCATAGATGCTCCATAGAAAGCTGTGCCATATAAAATGCTCAGCACCGTTGATTATTGCCCCATAGAAAGCTGTGCCATATACAATGCTCTGCACCGTTGATTATTGCCCCATAGATACTCCATATAAAGCTGTGCAATATACACTCACCGGCCACTTTATTAGGTACACCATGCTAGTAACGGGTTGGACCCCCTTTTGCCTTCAGAACTGCCTCAATTCTTCGTGGCATAGATTCAACAAGGTGCTGGAAGCATTCCTCAGAGATTTTGGTCCATATTGACATGATGGCATCACACAGTTGCCGCAGATTTGTCAGCTGCACATCCCAAAGATGCTCCATACAAGGCAGGATGGATCCATGCTTTCATGTTGTTTACGCCAAATTCTGACCCTACCATCCGAATGTCGCAGCAGAAATTGAGACTCATCAGACCAAGCAACGTTTTTCCAATCTTCTACTGTCCAATTTCGATGAGCTTGTACAAATTGTAGCCTCAGTTTCCTGTTCTTAGCTGAAAGGAGTGGTACCCGGTGTGGTCTTCTGCTGCTGTAGCCCATCTGCCTCAAAGTTCGACGCACTGTGCGTTCAGAGATGCTCTTAGGCCTACCTTGGTTGTAACGGGTGGCGATTTGAGTCACTGTTGCCTTTCTATCAGCTCGAACCAGTCTGCCCATTCTCCTCTGACCTCTGGCATCAACAAGGCATTTCCGCCCACAGAACTGCCGCTCACTGGATTTTTTTTCTTTTTTGGACCATTCTCAGTAAACCCTAGAGATGGTTGTGCGTGAAAATCCCAGTAGATCAGCAGTTTCTGAAATACTCAGACCAGCCCTTCTGGCACCAACAACCATGCCATGTTCAAAGGCACTCAAATCACCTTTCTTCCCCATACTGATGCTCGGTTTGAACTGCAGGAGATTGTCTTGACCGTGTCTACATGCCTAAATGCACTGAGTTGCCGCCATGTGATTGGCTGATTAGAAATTAAGTGTTAACAAGAAGTTGGACAGGTGTACCTAATAAAGTGGCCAGTGAGTGTATAATGCTGCTGCTGCAATAAAAAAAAAATCACATACTCGCCTCTCTTCGCTCAGGACGCCGGCGCTTTACCTGCTCCTCGTGCGGCTCCGTCTCCAGCACTGATGCTCAGCAGAGGGCGCGAACTGACTATGTCACCGCGCCCTCTGACCTGAGTGTCACGCTGATGACGGAGCCGCACCGGAACGAGGAGCGGTAAATATCGCGCAGCGCTGTATACTCACCTACTGCTGGCGCGGTCCCTGCGCGTCCCTGCTTCTTCCAGCGCTGCATCTTCTTCCTGTATTGAGCGGTCACCGTTACCGCTCATTACCGAAATGAATATGCGGCTCCACCTCTATGGGAGGTGGAGCCGCATATTCATTTCGGTAATGAGCGGGACCATGTGACCGCTCAGTACAGGAAGAATATGCAGCGCTGGAAGAAGCAGGGACGCGCAGGGACTGCACCAGCAGTAGGTGAGTATAATTAGATAGCAAATCTCCTGCACTGCAACATGGTGTTGGGTGCCTCTGACCTGCCGCGCCCGGGCCCCTGACCTGCTGGGCCTGGTCGCACTGGCGACCGCTGCGACCGCGGTAGTTACGCCTCTGGTTGCTTACCTCCTTACAAGTATCTGCATTGCTTCATCCACTATAAGGATGAATTCACATGAACTTTCAAAATACTTCTTACATATCAGTCTACTAAAAAAATCCTACTATTTTAATGACATCATAATGACATCAGGCCAGAAGCTTTCAGTGCAGAGTTCTTTTATTCTACTTGCTTAGGTGCGTTGATACAGCTCATTGCTCCAAAAAAATACAGCAGAGGCTAAGAATATACTTTTAATTTTCTACCATGCACTGTTTGTTGTCGACGCTTATTGTGATTGCCCTTGTGCACTTCTGAAGTCCTCCTATAGTTCAGGTTTCTTACTGCCCAGAATGCAGCATTGGCTATAAACAGTATGTAGACTCTGCGTTGTGTAAGGTGCGGAATTAACAGCATAATGGAACAATAACCCAACACTGGACTGAAGATTCAAAAATCCAGCATAGTTTTGACTACAAAATGGGTTATGATAACCAAATGGATTATTGTAAAAAAAAAAAAAGATTCTCAGCAAAATTTTGGAAAAACGGGTGTTCTGTTTTGTTTAAATATTTTTGGTAAAATGATATACAACATTAATAAGTTCAGTGTTTTATATTTTTTCTATGAAAATCTTTGCTTCACATCATGGAATAAAAATCTCCACTTACTGTATGTTTGCTCACACATCTGTTGTACACGTTGTGGTATATCTACATGTGCGACGAACTGCACCCTAATACATGATAAATTTATCAAAAATTTGCAGCAAAAAAACAGCATATTTTTATCACACCACGTAAATATGCCATTATAGTGTTAAAGCTCTAAATGGAGACATTGGAAGAGATCTGGAGCCAAAGGAAAGTAAGTAAATCATACTCCACCTCTGGTCTGATGGTGTCACGACCAGAGGTAGAGTATGATTTATATTGTATACACTTATGGTGATATAGTTTGGGGCAATATATTGTACTATGCCATGTTGGCAAGAGAGACTTTCTTACCCGAATAAACTATTACATTTATACGGCGGTGAAGTATAATGTTGTGAAAAGCTTACCTCTGTCCTGGGGTGTCTATATTTGGTACCATCCCCATCATTGTTGTTTTTATAATATTTTGTGTATTGTTCCAAATAAACTTTATATGGTTTTTGTACGATGAGGTTTTTGTGCAATTTTTTGTAGGTTATCTATTATGTCAATTACAGGCCTCTCTCATCTTTTTAAATGGGAGAACTTGCACAATTACTTGGTGACTAAATACTTTTTTCCCCCATTGTACATGTGTAATTCCAATAAGTTTCTGGGAGAAATACTTAATTTTATGGAACAATTTCAAGGATGCCAATACGGTATACTTGGAATGATCATAACTGTACTGATCTGTACAACAAAGTTACCTCGTTATTTTTTCCTGCAAAATGACTTTGGTTAATACAACACATAAAAAACAATGTCAGGATTTTCATTTCAGTTTAGCACATTATGACCATGACTGCACTTTTTTGTGTTGTTTTGGGTGTTTTTCTCCTTTTTGCCATTTATGCTTTATAATTTTAATTTGCACACATGATGTGGTGGTACGTTTTATGCAGGCTCCCTATGCCAATGCCCAGATGATGGCCGAGTTATTCAGCCATCATCTGCTTCTAACATCAGCCTGAAGCTGCTAAGTTATTAAATGCTGCTGTCAATCTCTCACAGCGACATTTATCGCTCTTGGCATGGAGGGGGGTGCATCATTCTATGCACCCATCGGCTGTAAAAGATACAAAATGAGAATTTTTTTATTTTGCTCAAATTTTGCCCTTTTGAAAAATTTAAGGCAAAAACACCTATGAATACTACAAGACAAAAAAAAAGTCAATAACATAAGGTCCTATCAGCAGGACTGCCACTAGGAATTGCAGGGCCTCCTTGAGACTCTGCCCAAGTTCCACCCCAGCTCTACTTTCACCCCTTGAACCTTCCACAGTCCCACCGCCCACTCTTGGAAAAACTCCATTTCTGCAGCACATCATCACCAATCACACATTAACAGTTCCCACCGAACACCAGATCACATACATATCCATCAGCTTCTGTTTTGGCCAAAGGATTTTTAAAGCCGCCACCATGACATAGAGACTCTTTTGGCCGGGCCCTACTTTACTCTAACCTATTAAACATTTCTTAAAATACCCAATACTCTTTTTTAGGTATATTTTTCTTTATTTTTCTTTAAGGGAATGAGTCACATACATTTTTTTAAAATTATCATTAATACCACTGTGGTAGTTCAACTCACTCGGCGGTACATGGAGGTAGAAAACTGGAACACTGTCTCTTTAAACCTTCCATTAGTTTATGATATGGCAGCATAAGCCAACAAGAAGGGGAAAGTAAACACAGCCCTTAAGGAAAAAACAGGAAAATAGCAAAGAAAACAAAATGCTGTAACACAGTCCATATGTCTGCGGTTAGCAGCCTGCTCTGCAACAACACAGGTTCAGTCTTTCCTTCTCAGGACACAAACCACTGGAGAATCCTCTCTCCAGTCCTGCTGAACAAAGACTGCCTCTGGAGCCCAGCTATTTAAGCCCCAGACCATGTGACTCCTCCCCATGTGACTGAACACATGAATATGATATCACATAGGTCTTGTCAGCACATGGCGGTGCCAGCTCTGCAGGAGGAGATAAGGTGGACATCCTTCCACCCACTCTATGGATAAAAACCAGCCAATTTATGCAACTTAGCTTAATCTTCACAACACTTAGTGTGCTGGAGGAAATACTCTGAGTTTCACATCACTGACACCATTATGCGCAGTGACACATATCTCCCCTCCAGTACTTTACCAGAGACTTTGTCACATATCCCCCACCCTCTGCTCACAGCCGGGGTTTTTGGCACCTTCACTCACTAAGCAGGGGAGTCTGTACGTGGAATCTGCATTTCCATGCCACTTCCCTGGCCTATGCTCGATGTGAAAAGTGAAATCTTGGAGGCCTAAGAACCACGTAGTTACCCATTCATTCTTACCCTTCTTTTCCCTCAACCACCTCAGAGGAGAATGGTCATATGCCAGTGGAGCGCCCCCAAGGGCCGTGGGGTACTCGGTACTTTGCCAGCGGATCTCTTAAAGGGGATGTGGTCACGGCAGCAGTGACCCGGCCCGTGTCCCTGGGCGTCCAATTAAAGGTGAAATAAAGGGAAAAATAAAGTTTATGGGAATTGTTCGTGACGCCACCTGTGGTAATTGGCAATAAAGATATTAGCCGATGCTGCAGTTAGATCCTCTGGGGTGATGGTAGTGATGAATCAGAGTTGGTACAACTCTCCACAGGTAGAGCTAAACCCCAGGGCAACTGTATGTGTAAGTAATGAGATGATGGTGGTTGTAGTAAGCCAGGCAGGTGTTGTAGAAAGGACACAAGGATACAGCAAGGTGCAGTTTCCAGTGCTTTACTCACAGTTCTCCAGTCCACAAATGCCAGCCTGATGCTGTGTTCTTCAGGTTAGTGGTCCAGCAAACTTCCAAGCAAATTTGGAAGCACCATTCCAGGACTCCTTTCGTATGCCTTTCTCTGGCCGTCTCACTACACTGGCTTTCCTCTTCTTCTGCCCAGTGCCTTACCCACAGTGTCCCAAGCCAGCAGCCACGAACCTGGTCGGGCGACGTTCTCTGAGTCCCCTAGATTCTATACAGCTGCCTTTTTGGCTAAGTATGGGTCGATGTGGCTGTGCTTCTTGCAAAAGCCACAGCCTCCGGTTTCTTAACTGAACTTGAAGTATTCCACTAAGTTGGGACTGGTCCCCTTGCCTGCAACCTGGTCCATCCTCTCTGGATGCAGGCCCCACGGGTGGCTTCTGCACTCCCCGTGCCCCTAGGACCCCTTCTGTCTTTCTGAGAGCTTCTTCCTGCTTCTCCCTCTCACTTCTCTGTTCCATCTGACCCTCACGTCTGCTCAGCTCCACTTCCCTCTCATTTTCCCTCTAGCCCCCTCTGACAGGGAGCTCCTTCTTAGTACATCTTACTGCATCTCCTTCCTCTCACAATCTGACCAACTTTCCCTCCTAATTAGCTCCTCCCCTACTCTACCTTCCCCATCCACTCCCCAACACCCTTTCCTATCCAGCCTGGGATGAGGCCTTCCTCCCTAAGGGTACGACCAGATGCCCCGACTGAACTAGTGTGTGTTGGAAGTGAGTGTTAGAGTCCTGAGTAGTGCTCCCTCCTTACCTGAGAGTGGAATACCACACCTCTGGGTGAGGTGCAGCATCTCTGTGACGATTGGACCCCAGGGGCGCCACACCAGCTTAAACCTACAGCCTAGCTGGTAATATCTCAGTGTATCTACTGCCCATTTTATGGCTAAGCAATCCTTCTCGATGATGGCGTAGTTTCTCTCACATGAAGAGAGCTTCTGGCTCAGATACAGGATGGGATGCTACTCCCCTTTCACTTCCTAAGACAGCATGGTTTCCAAGCCAACTTCTGACCCATCTGTCTGGACCACAAACTCTTTGCTGAAATCTGGTGTGACCAGAACCAGATCTTTACAAAGAGCCTGCTTCATCTCCTGCAAAGCCATCTCAGTCTCAGCAGACCATTTAATCGTCAGCCATCTTGTGCCTTGAAGGAGGTCCATCAATAGGCTGTCAATTATGGTGAAACTTTGGATAAACTGTTGGTAGTTAGCTACAATTCCAAGAAATGCCCTCACTTGCTTCTTGGAAATTAGTTGTGAACACTTCTGGGTTGCATCAATATTGTTTATCTGAGGCTTGATTTCGCGCCCTCCTGATGACATAGCCTAGGTATTTGGCTTCTTCCTTCTCTATGGCACATTTTTGGGGGTTCACAGTGAACCCCACATTCCTCCACACATTGAGGATTGCCTGTACCTTTGGAAGATGACTACTCCAGTCAGGGGTGAAGACCACAATGTCATCTAGGTAAGCCGGGGCATACTTCTTATGCAGAGTTAGGACCCGATCCATAGCCCTCTGGAATGTTGCTGTAGGCCCCTGCAGTCCAAAGAGCATTCTGGTGTATTGGAAACACCCATCAGTCGTCGAGAAGCCTATCTTCTCTTTGACACTCTGGGTCATGGAGATCTGCCAGTAGCCCTTCATCAGGTTGAGGGTTGTAATGTACCTCGCGATTCCCAGTCACTCAAAAACTTCATCCACACGGGGCATCTGAATGGTGACATCGTCCACTGTGGCTTTGGGATTGGCTCCCAGGCAAGGGGTTTCTGGCGACTCCTAATCTCACCATGGCTAGAGCAAATTCCCATGGTATATTTAGTGCGGCTTTCTTTGGCCTGGCTGGTGTACCTTGTAATTCACCACGCTCAGTTTTTACACCACCTCGTATGGGCCTTGCCACTTGGCTAGGAACTTGCTATCTACTGTGGGGATAAGCACTAGCACGTGGTCTCCGGGCTGTAACTGACTTGGCCTCGTTATGGTTATGTGACCAGAAAAATGCCCATAGAAAAATTGTCCACATGGAAAGTTGCCCTCACAGAAAATTGCACACATGTAAAATATTGACAACATGGACAAAATAACAATAGTTTATTAAAACAGTTTATAAAGAGGGCTATAGCTATATTCACACACTGAAAATTGGGCACATGAGAAACTGCCCAAATGAACTTAATAACAACAGTTCATTAAAACAGTTTATTAAAGAGGGCTAAGGCTGTAGTCAAACATGGAAAATTGGGTGTATGGGAAATAGGTCATACAGAAAATGGCCACATGGACAAAATAACAGTTTATTAAAGAAATCTAATAACAACAGTAACTCCAGTTTATTAAACAATTGCACACCTGAAAATTAGCCAATTTACTGCAAATTAGCCAACTCTTTAAGTATTTCAGTTTATCTTCCACCTGGTGATAGTCCTGTACAGAAGTAATGCAGTGCTTCATACTTACTCTTTTTTTCTCAAGGAGACCTGACTGTGCGTTAACCACAGTGGCAAGACAGGTCCCTCTGCAATCCATCAAAGAAAAAACACAAGCTGGGATGACTGCAGTGGAACAGGGAATTAAGCGCATTGTGAAATCCCCCACAACAGTTTGTAGTTTTTGGTGACTGTTCCAAGGCTCCATTATGATGATTCCATATTATTTTAGGAAACTGAGGATCTCTACCAGCTGTATCTTCAATATAGTGTAGGGATTTCACTCACTCAGGTGCGATGGCTGACACTTCAGGAGGCACGTTCCTTTAAAAGTTAATAGGTTTATTACATCATAAACCAAGTGGCAAAATAACAGCAAACAAATAGCCTTTAGTTCAGGAAAAGGAAAAACAAAGTGTCCAGTCTTTCAGGCTCAGACCTAGAACCTTAACACACTCTGGAGGCTAGCAGCTCCACACATATCTCTAGTGTTAAGTATTAGCCTGTCTTATATAGAGCTAACCACACCCAGTAACCCATCACATGATTAGCCATGTGGTCTGACATCACCACAGGTCCTGGAACACACATATATACATGGTTATATACAACAAAGAAATACTCCGGGCTACATTACAGCAACAAGGCACTTATGTGGCACATACCTCCCGTCGACTACACACCCTTTAGCCATGCTACATACCTCCCCCCTCTGCTTAAAGCCGTGGGGCTTGGCACTTTTCCCCACTAAACAAGGGATTCTTGATAGGGCATCCGCATTACCGTGCAGCTTTCCGGCCCTATGTTCCACATGGAAACTGAAGTCCAGCAGGGCTAAGAACCAACGGGTGACCCTAGCATTTCTACCCTTTGTTTCCCTCATCCATCTTAGTGGGGCATGGTCAGATATCAATCTGAATTTACGACCCAGCAGATAGTACCGTAACGTGTCCACCGCCCACTTTATGGCCAAACACTCTTTTTCCACGACTGAGTAGTTCTTCTCAGATGAGGACAGCTTTCTACTCAGATAGAGAACAGGATGCTCCTCCCCATGTAGCTCTTGGGAAAGGACTGCTCCTACCCCAACATCTGAGGCATCTGTCTGGAGAATAAATTCTTTATTAAAGTCTGGGGCCATCAGAACGGGCTGCTTACATAGAGCCCCTTTCAACTCTTGGAAGGCTGACTCTGTCTCTTCGGACCATTTAACCATCACTGATTTTGTCCCCTTTAGCAGATCAGTCAGAGGCGCAGCCACTGTGGCGAAGTTCGGGATGAACCTCCTGTAATATCCCACGATTCTCAGAAAGGCTTTAACTTGCTTTTTGGAGAGTGGTTTCGGCCATGTTTGGATTGCCTCCACTTTCCTGATTTGGGGCTTTATCTCTCCACGACCCACTATATAGCCTAGGTATTTAGCTTCTTCCTTACCCAAGGCACACTTCTTCGGGTTTATTGTAAACCCCGCCTCTCTTAGAGCATCAAACACCGCTTGGACTTTCTCCAGATGACTCTCCCAGTCTGGGCTAAAGATGACGATATCGTCTAGGTACGCAGCAGCGTAGGCCTTATGGGGTGCAAGGACTCTATCCATAGCCCTCTGGAAGGTCGCCGGAGCTCCCTGTAGGCCAAACGGCATCCGGACATACTGGAAGCATCCATCAGGTGTCGAAAAGGCCGTCTTCTCCTTGGCTTCCTGTGCCATGGGGATCTGCCAATACCCCTTTGTCAAATCCAAGGTGGATATATATCTGGCGTGCCCAAGCCTTTCGATGAGCTCATCAACGCGGGGCATGGGATAAGCGTCAAACTTGGAGACCTCATTCAACTTCCGATAGTCGTTGCAAAACCTCCACTCTCCATCAGGTTTTGGGACCAGGACAATTGGGCTCGACCAACCGCTCTTGGATTCCTCAATGGCTCCAAGCTTCAACATACGCTCCACTTCCTTGGAGATAACTTCTCGACGAGCCTCAGGAATACGATAGGGCTTCACGTTCACCCGCACATGTGGCTCTGTTAGGACCTCGTGCTCTATGACCTTCGTGTGTCCTGGCAACTCTGAAAACAGGTCACTGTTTTTCTGGAGTAACTCCCGGCACTGCTGTTTCTGGGTCTTCGATAGCGTCTCTGCTATAGTAACCGCTCCAACCTCACCTTCTGGGTTGCTTAACAACGATGGAGTTACTGTCGGCTCTCTTATCTTGCCACGGCTTGATGAGGTTGACATGGTATACTTGGAATGGTTTCCGTCTTCCTGGTTGGTGAATTTTATAATTTACTCCACCAAGTTTCTCGACAACCTCATATGGCCCTTGCCATTTGGCCAAGAACTTGCTCTCCACCGTCGGAACTAACACAAGAACTCGGTCTCCCGGATTGAACTGCCTCACTCTTGCAGACCGGTTGTAGACTCTGGCCTGAGCTTCTTGTGCCTGGAGGAGGTGTTCTTTCACAATAGGCATCACCTTTGCAATCCTCTGCTGCATCAGGGCCACATGCTCAATGACGCTTCTGTGGGGCGTGACTTCGGCTTCCCAGGTTTCCTTGGCTATATCCAGGAGTCCTCATGGATGTAGGCCATATAGAAGCTCAAACGGTGAGAATCCTGTGGAGGCCTGTGGAACTTCACGAATGGAAAACATCAGGTAGGGTAAGAGACAATCCCAGTCTCTACCATCTTTCTCTATAGCTTTTCTCAGCATGCTCTTCAGTGTCTTGTTAAATCTCTCAACAAGGCCATCTGACTGGGGATGGTACACCGAGGTCCTCAACTGGGAGATTTTCAGGGCTTTGCATAACTCCCTCATCACTTTGCTCATGAAAGGTGTCCCCTGGTCAGTCAGGATCTCCTTTGGCAGACCTGTCCGGGAAAAGACATGGACCAACTCGCGGGCTATACTCTTTGAGGAAGAATTTCTCAGAGGAATTGCCCCAGGATAGCATGTGGCATAGTCCAGGATGACTAATATATACTGATGGCCCCGTGCTGATTTAAATAAGGGACCGACCAAGTCCATGGCAATTCTCTCGAACGGCACCTCAATAATGGGCAGGGGCACAAGGGGGTTCCGGAAATGAGGAGTGGGAGCAGTTAGCTGACATGTAGGGCAGGACCTGCAGTAGTTCACTATTTCCCGGTGACACCCAGGCCAATAGAACCTCTGCACAACCCGTTCCTGCGTTTTTTCCACCCCTAGGTGTCCACCCAAGATGTGTGAATGGGCCATGTCCAACACCTTCCGTCTATATGGACCCGGCACTACCAACTGCTCTACCAACTCCTCCCTTATTTTCGTGACCCGGTACAACAACTCGCCACTCATCAGAAAATGGGGAAATCTTGTGTCTGCCCCTGGCTCCTGTACCACCCCGTCAATAACTGTGACATTATTAAAGGCTTCCCTCAGAGTGGGGTCCCTATGTTGGGCAGTCCCAAAATTTTCACCGGTTACCTCTAACTCTAGAATGTCAGATACAGGGGACACTTCCTCCTCATCCTCATCCCAGAACACAAAAAGGAAACCTGTCTGATTCCGGGTGTGGTGACACCCTTCCAGGGTTCATTGGTTCCCTACTCTTGCTAGGGAGCTCAGAACCTTTTCCCCACAAATCCCAAAACAAACAGAAATCCCGGCCAATAATTATAGGGTGCAACAAGTCCTGCACGACGCCGACTATGTGTGACTCAGTGCCACATGCCGTTTCAATGTCCACCCTGGCCAAAGGGTAGTCCTTTGCATCACCATGTATGCACCGCACTCCAACCTTCTTTCCCGGGAGCAGGTGGAGAGGAAAAGTGGCCCTCACCAGGGTCACTAGGCTCCCCGAGTCTAACAGTGCCATTACTGCTCGACTGTTCACCTTTACGGGGCACGCTTGATGTCCCTCGTTGGGCGGAGAGTTCACACTGCAGGCTGGATACGCATAGTATGAACAACGGCATCCCATGCTGCAGTCCATCTGCTCAGTGGTCTGGGAACAACGGGCAGCTATATGTCCTGGCCCATGGCACCTCCAACAAATAATATCACCCGTAGGGACCTTGGGCACCACCTCCCCCGCCCTTTGTGACCTTGGACGCGCCACCCCTTTTTGGGACTCAGCTCCCTTCTGGGACCCCCAGTACGGCATGGGTTGCCTCCCGGAGGAGCCTTCCAACCCTTGGTATCTCTCAACCAGTCCGATCAGCTCGTCGGCATTCTGGGGATCACCCTGGGCAATCCAAGTCTGTATGAACCTCGGGAGGGAATGCACAAACCGATCCATCATCACCCGTTCCACCATCTGTGCAGGTGTACACGACTCTGGCTGCAGCCATTTCTGGACCAGGTGCAACAGATCAAACATTTGAGAGCGAGGCGGTTTGTCCCGGTGATAGGCCCAGCTGTGAACTCGCTGTGCCCTGACAGTCAGTGTCACCCCCAAACGTGCGAGAATCTCAACTTTCAATTTGTGATACTCTTTGGCATCCTGCAAGGTCAAATCATAGTACGCCTTCTGGGGTTCTCCCGTCAGGTATGGCGCCAGTACCTCTGCCCACTGCTCTGGCGGGAGTTTTTCCCTCTCAGCGACCCTCTCAAACACCGTCAGGAAGGCCTCAACATCATCCCTGGGGGTCATTTTCTGCAATGCTCGTCTTACCGTCTTCCGGACGTGGGTGTCATCAGCCAAACCTGGGGTTGGGGCACTCGTCTTGCCCTGGATGGCGGTTGCCAGAAGCTGCATCTGCTGCCGTTGCTCCTGCTGGTTCTGTTGCATCTGCTGCATCAACAGCCAGTTGGTCTCTTGCTGCCGTTGCTCCTGCTGTGACTGCAACTGGACCAAGTGTTTCAGCAGGTCCTCCATTTTCCCCGGCAATGCTTGCTGACTTACAACAGACTTGACCCAGGACATTCAATAACAGACTCTTCGTCTCCGCTGGGAACGCTGCCCGCACGTCTACCACCAATTGTAGGGATTTCACTCACTCAGGTGCGATGGCTGACACTTCAGGAGGCACGTTCCTTTAAAAGTTCATAGGTTTATTACATCATAAACCAAGTGGCAAAATAACAGCAAACAAATAGCCTTTAGTTCAGGAAAAGGAAAAACAAAGTGTCCAGTCTTTCAGGCTCAGACCTAGAACCTTAACACACTCTGGAGGCTAGCAGCTCCACACATATCTCTAGTGTTAAGTATTAGCCTGTCTTATATAGAGCTAACCACACCCAGTAACCCATCACATGATTAGCCATGTGGTCTGACATCACCACAGGTCCTGGAACACACATATATACATGGTTATATACAACAAAGAAATACTCCGGGCTACATTACAGCAACAAGGCACTTATGTGGCACATACCTCCCGTCGACTACACACCCTTTAGCCATGCTACAATAGGTAGAAAAAAGTATTTGAGCATCTCATAGCATTCTTCATGTTGGAATGTGGCAGCAAGCTTATCCAAAACACATCTCACTTCTTTAATTGGCACAAAGGCTAATGAAGCATGAAACTTCAGTGTATATTCTGTCCTAAAACCAACATTTTTCAGTTTTACAATGAGACTCTGACACAAATGAAAATAACACCCTTTGTCCTCAGCATGTGCAAAGGCAATCCTTAATGTAGTCATACAAGTCTTCTTAAAATCAACTAAAACCTTTTGAGGTGCCAGATTTGGAATCAGTAGCTTCATTATTTCAAACATTCTCTTATACGTATTCATGTCCTTTGTTTGTAGTAAAATGAACAAACATGGCGGATATGAGTTACCCACCTTCACATGCCAAGTGTACAGTTGGTAAAAAAAACACTGGGTACTTTATCAAAGGTGCCATTGAAGCGCCCCCACAGCGCCGCAGGGCCGAGGGGTACCCAGAGCCGGGCCTCTGGGTCTCAGTCCTGGGGTTGTCACGGTGGCTAGACCCGGTCCGTGGCCCTGTCTGTCAGTGGGGGACGTCCGGTGCAATAAGTGGTGGTGTAGTGGTGCAGTTGTGGGGTGCAGGTCGCGGTAAATAACGAGGACACCAGGTTGCAGTCTCTTTACCTCTTTACTGAAGATCTCTGGGTCCTCAGTCCGGAATACGGTTCACCAGGCTGCGCAAGTCCGGCCGGTCCAATGGCACCTCCAGAGTTCTCTTCACAGGTGGAAATCTGCGCCTTCCCCCTAGCGCTAGGTGTTGTGGTCCTTCCCTGCTGTGCTTACGGAAAGTACCCCACAACTGTTGTGTCTGTTTCTTAAGTTCCCTCACAACTCGATTAGATGATGTTCTGCTAATCCTCCGTCCCTCCCTGATGTTCTGGTTGGGACGGCACCCGTTTGACGGGTAGGCTCGGAGCTCATCCGGGACCCTAGAGTCGCCCCTCTCCACAAGTTGCCCCCCAAGACTGCATAGGTGATTTGAGTTAGACAGCCCGCCTTAGACTGACTGTCCTGCCGCTGTTTAGAGTATTGCTTGAAGCTGGATATTATAATACTCCCTCGGCGTTCCGGCCACCGGTTATGCGCCTCAGTAGGATGTTGCTTTGGTCTTACAGCACGACTCCTACTGGTATTCTCCTATTGCTATGATCTCGTTTCTCACTCAGCACAATCTATCTCGCTTCTGATCCTTTCTTGGGCACCGCCGCTATCCTGAGCAGGCACGGTCCCGTTACGTTCGTTCAAGTTGCCAAGCCTCTGTCAGGATCCCACCCCTGACAGAGACCCTACTGTATCTTCCCCCACAACACCCTCTGCCACAAGGTGTTGCCTGGTTCCAACCCAGTCAGCTTCTGACTAACTTCCTGCCTGACCCCCAGTTTACCCACTATGGTGGGGAGTGGCCTAGTGAATAGAACCCTTAGCTCCCCCCGGAGGCCCGGCTGTGAAATGTATTGGTGTCTGTGATACCTGATCAGATGAACTCCTTCAGTGCCATCAGACGTACCATAGCTCCCCATAGTGGCGGAGCCACAGTACTGCAACGACCAGGACTCTGGGGCGCTGCACTCCCCCCTGGTTAAACACAGTACTCCGGGACTGGGAAGAAAACAACAATACAAGTTAGCAAAAAGACATACAGTTTTGTTGAGTGCAATAACAGTAAGTATACTTGAACAGGCTTCCCTTTATGGGAGGTAAGGACACTTGAACGTTACAAACATGGTTAAATATCATAGCAACATGCTATAAACAACTCTTCTTACCCAACCGGGTATTCTACTTAGTGCAACATTGTTGAACAATAATTTAACTTTGCCTTTAAGGATGCACACTCTAAATCCCTAAAAGACCTTCTTATACACATTATAAGGCAATTTAACTTTTACATTCTCCTTCTTTAGATCTGCAGGACCGCCTGTCCTATCGGCACCAGACCTACTGCGTCTCCTTTCTTACAGGACCGCTCCTTTCAGCCCGAGCCTTCTGTCTTTCAACTACTATACACAGTATAGAACATAACATTACTTTCAATTTAAGAGCACTGAGCCATCTCTATATGGCTCCTATGAGGACTCAGGGTTTACCTTCTATCCTCATTATCTATCAACATTATTAAACATTTCCTATAGAACATCAACCTTCTCATTATTTTTCTCACTAACATGCACGCTGGACACCTCGTCTATCCCTATGGGTCCACTGCGTCCTTCTTCTAGCTTTCACTTTCAGGGAACATCATCATCATTTCTTTACAATTAACTAGTTCAATACATATAACTTTTACATGTAAACATTATCATTTTCTTTCAAGGCATCGTTATCACTTTACTGTTTTAAGGCAGTATTACTCATAAGTACACAGATGGACATCCCCTTTAAGAGGGGACCAAGTCTTTATGAGGTAGCATATCTTCTCAGGCTACCAGTCCATACTCATCAAAGGTTCCAGTGTGGTATCTTCACAAAGAGTCCTTTTTGAAGTAAAACCAGTAGGGAGCGCCTTTAAGAAGGTGCAACTATTTACAATAAGTTTGTATCATGCACTGTTCATGATTGCGGCAGTTCTTGATAACAGGAAACAAAAAGTAGAAAAACAAACCAAACAATAGGGATCCCGGGTCAACAAAGAAATCCCTTTAAGAGTTAACCCTAGACGGGTTCAGCAGCAAATCAGGAAACAAACAGTTAACTATTTACATACTCATGGCCTCGAGGTTTATCCTTCCAAGTCTGGGGGTGGTCTCCGTGAGTACTGCCCTCCTCCCGCCACCACATAAAGGGCGTCTGCACCCTGGATAGGGGTCTGAGTACTCACGGTCCTCCTCGGAGTGATGGTCCGCAGGCATTTGGCACACAGGGAGATTGGGGTGATGACTGCTGGTCTTGGGGAATCATCAGAGGGTGGTGCTGTCACTTCCGGCTTGTATTTCCACACGTGCAAGGCATACCACCCTTTGTCTCCCCAGTGGCGGGTATACCGAACTCGGTCCCCTGGATAGAGATCCCGGCCTGGGTGTCCCTCAATGAGATGCGCCTCTACATCCCGCCGGTTTACAAACACCTCCAAAGTAAGACCGGACTCCTTAATGAAGCCCCAACCTCCCTGCAGTCGGAAGGTGCTGATCACGCCGTAGCGCTGCGGGCCCCAGTTCTCCTCAGCAGCCTGCCTGACCTGAGCTTTAGTTTGGAGGTCCTTCTCTCGCTCAGCCTGACGCCGGAGCTCCTTCTTGCGGGCCCACTCCTCTTCCTGCTGGCGCAGCTGCTGGCGGTATTCCCTCTGGCGGATGACCTCAATACTCTCCCCCTCCTCCTGGACATCCCCTGGAAACCCCATCAGATTGGTAGTGGCCGCTCGGGTCCACTTGAAGGTTACCCATTCTCCCTGGAACTGCGTGGGCTGCTTGGTGGGTCGTAGGGGGCTATCGGCTGTCTGTAGAGTTTCCCAGGGTCTCTCGCATTCAATGTGGCTACACACCCGCCCGGGTGGTTGTGGTGGAGGGGAGTCTACATCCACCAGCAGGGGCTCTTCAGTCGCTGCGCCAGGGTCAGCGCCGTTACCTGCTTCTGAAGCATCTCCGGTGCTGGTCTCCTCTGTTGTCGGCTGCGGGATCGGTGCCTGGTGCTGGTGCGGCTCCTCGCCGGGGGTGGTTGCTCGCTGGCACAGACTCCGGAACTGCCGGCACAGCTCCTCTACCTCCGCCCCAAGGAACTCCTGATTCGCGCAGCCTGGTAAGAGCTCCTTCGGCTCCCATTGGCGGGGCCTGGTACGGGTCTTCTCTCCCTCTCCGGGGTGACTTCCGCGCTCCATGCTGCCAATCGGATTCTGCCTCGTGGCGTTCAGAGGTTTTCGCTCCTCCCCTTCCGGAGGGCGGCCCCTCTCTCCTCCACCATCCCACACTAGGAGGCGGACCCTTCTCCTTGATGAGCATATCCTCTGGACATAGTAATATCTGTGAGGGGCGGGTTCCATCTTTGCGCCACTCTTCCAAGCTACGCCCACGATGACACGCCCCCTCTCTCCTGCGCGCCACATAGTGCTATAATGGTGGCGGTTTTGGCGGCAAATAGCACAGCACAGTCTTTACAATAAAGTACAGTCCAAGCACAATAGATCACAGTTCCAAGGCACACATGACCTGATTCTTCAGGCTTAAGTAGATCCTGTTCGTGACGCCAAATTGAAGCGCCCCCACACCGCCGCAGGGCTGAGGGGTACCCGGAGCCGGGCCTCTGGGTCTCAGTCCTGGGGTTGTCACGGTGGCTAGACCCGGTCCGTGGCCCTGTCTGTCAGTGGGGGATGTCCGGTGCAATAAGTGGTGGTGTAGCGGTGCAGTTGTGGGGTGCAGGTCGCGGTAAATAACGAGGACACCAGGTTGCAGTCTCTTTACCTCTTTACTGAAGATCTCTGGGTCCTCAGTCCGGAATACGGTTCACCAGGCTGCGCAAGTCCGGCCGGTCCAATGGCACCTCCAGAGTTCTCTTCACAGGTGGAAATCTGCGCCTTCCCCCTAGCGCTAGGTGTTGTGGTCCTTCCCTGCTGTGCTTACGGAAAGTACCCCACAACTGTTGTGTCTGTTTCTTAAGTTCCCTCACAACTCGATTAGATGATGTTCTGCTAATCCTCCGTCCCTCCCTGATGTTCTGGTTGGGACGGCACCCGTTTGACGGGTAGGCTCGGAGCTCTTCCGGGACCCTAGAGTCGCCCCTCTCCACAAGTTGCCCCCCAAGACTGCATAGGTGATTTGAGTTAGACAGCCCGCCTTAGACTGACTGTCCTGCCGCTGTTTAGAGTATTGCTTGAAGCTGGATATTATAATACTCCCTCGGCGTTCCGGCCACCGGTTATGCGCCTCAGTAGGATGTTGCTTTGGTCTTACAGCACGACTCCTACTGGTATTCTCCTATTGCTATGATCTCGTTTCTCACTCAGCACAATCTATCTCGCTTCTGATCCTTTCTTGGGCACCGCCGCTATCCTGAGCAGGCACGGTCCCGTTACGTTCGTTCAAGTTGCCAAGCCTCTGTCAGGATCCCACCCCTGACAGAGACCCTACTGTATCTTCCCCCACAACACCCTCTGCCACAAGGTGTTGCCTGGTTCCAACCCAGTCATCTTCTGACTAACTTCCTGCCTGACCCCCAGTTTACCCACTATGGTGGGGAGTGGCCTAGTGAATAGAACCCTTAGCTCCCCCCGGAGGCCTGGCTGTGAAATGTATTGGTGTCTGTGATACCTGATCAGATGAACTCCTTCAGTGCCATCAGACGTACCATAGCTCCCCATAGTGGCGGAGCCACAGTACTGCAACGACCAGGACTCTGGGGCGCTGCACCATCTCCATAGATGGTATCTTAGTTCAGTTAAAGCATAAGATCTCTATCGCCTAAAGCTAGAATTCTGTTTTGATCATCCTTTCCTGAATCATGAAGTATCAGTTGGCTATACTGTTGCAGAATATAAAAATTAATATTTTGGGGGGTTAGGAAAATTACCATATATGCTATAATGAACAATGCTTTTCACAAGAGATGATTGTCTTGGTGAAGCGATGGCCAGGACTACCACGGTGCAGGAAGACTACTGTACACAAGATGAGGTGCAAACAACAAAGGGTAGATTTATTGGAAGGCAAGGAATGAAGTGGATGAGGAAGATGCAAACAGGGGTATGCAATGGCAAAAGATAATTTACTAGAGTTACCACATTTTCCGGCATATAAGATGACTTTTTAACCCCTGAAAATCTTCTTAAAAGTCGGGGGTCGTCTTATACGCCGGGTATCGTCTTGTACGCCGGGTGTATATGGTGGGTGGGGGGGAGTGGTCCTGATGACGACGAGGGGGCGTCTCACAGGAAAGTGCGTGGAGTATCCCCCATTACCTCATCGTAGCGCTGCAGCGTGGGGTCTCTGTGCTGGGAGCGGCGGCTGCTGCTCCTCTTTGTGCCGCGTGGGTGCTGTGCTGTGGGGCAGCGGCTCCTCTTCTGCAATGTGGGGCGGCGGCGGTGTATTTTCATGCAGTCAGTCGGGGCTCCTCCGGCATCTCCTTAAAGCCCGGAGGCCCCGCTGGCAGCTCCATTGCTATGATGAGGTGGCCTCCGGGAAAATGGCCGCTGCTCAGATTCAGATCTCGTCTCCCGAGATCTCGGGACGAGATCTGAATCTGAGCATGCGCCGCCCCCAGCGGCCATTTTCCCGGAGGCCACCGCATCGCAGCAATGGAGCTGCCTCCGGGAAAATGGCCGCTGCTCAGATTCAGATCTCATCTCCCGAGATCTCAGGATGAGATCTGAATCTGAGCATGCGCCGCCCCTAGCGGCCATTTTCCCGGAGGCCACCGCATCGTAGCAATGGAGCTCCCGGCGGGGCCTCCGGGCTTTAAGAAGATGCCGGAGGAGCCCCGACTGACCGCATGAAAATACGCCGCCGCCACCCCACAGCACAGAGGCCCCACACGCGGCACAAAGAGGAGCCGCCGCTCCCAGCAGAGACCCCATGCTTCAGCGCTACGATGAAGTAATGGGGGATAGTCCACTCACACTTTCCTGTGAGACGCCCCCTCGTCGTCATCGGGACCACTCCCACCCAAAAGGCACATTAGTCACCGGCCCTATAAGACGACATACGGCGTATAAGAAGACCCCCGACTTTTAAGAAGATTTTATATTTTAACTGGAAAAGTTGGGGGGTCGTCTTATACGCCCAGTCATCTTATACGCCGGAAAATACGGTATATATTCTTTAGCTTGTCCATAAAATAGCACGGTGCTCCAACTGTTACAGACTCAATATATGTCATAAAAGTAAATAAGTAAATGCAAACAATAAACAAAGAATTATGCTACTCTACGTATAACCTCCCTGGCCTATACTAAGCAGGCCTCACGGCTGCTGTGTTCTGACTATTGAAGCCTACACTAGGCCCTGACATGTGCACAAAACAGGAACAAACTCACGGTGATGTTGGGGACTCAGATCCAGTCCCAGGGGGCCCCCTACAGTCTAGTATGGTGGTGCGCATGGCTTTCTGCCAGCTCTGTGAAACATGGCCTTCTCCAGCGTGTTCCTTACTGTCCATAACAGCACTACCCTCCTACATGCCTCCCTTCTTAATGATGGTCATCCTCGGCCATCACAGCATCAAGGTCAAAGTGTAATGAAGGAACGTGCAATGCGGAAACAGCACCTATAGAGGAGGCAACAAAGTTGTAAAAATAGAGTACACTGTTCTACATATCAGACTGGTGGAACCCCTGCATTAGACCCCTGGGATCTCCGAAGCTCTTGGCTGTCAGGCAAGGCTTGACTATCTTCCAGAGGAACACTTGCTGCAGGAGTCATCGTGGGCTCTTGTCTGGTCTCGTCCTCGTGTGGCGGTACTGGTACATCCATGAGATTACCGTCCCTGTGCGGCTGAGGACCCCCTACTGTGTCAGGAGGCTGTACTTCCCATTTCTCACTTAATTGTCCCTTGGGGTGTTTCTCTCTGACTAATACTCGGTCTCCGGGTTGGAGTGGTAACTCTTGAGTCAGTTTGCGGCCCGTATGTTCTTTTTCTTGCAGCTGCTGACCCACCAACTGCCGTATCGTTTGTAATAGTTGCCGATGCTCTTTCACCCATGAGGTGACAGTTCGCTCCATCAGCTCCTCTGGCTGTTCCAAATTCAGCTCAATGATCTCTCGTCCAGCTCTTCCAAACAGCAGTAGATAGGGGGTATAACCCGTGGTGGAGTGGACCCGAATGTTGTAGGTCCAGACCAACTCTGGCAGGTAGTCTAGCCAACACGCCTTCTTATCCTCCTCCAACATTCTCAGCATTTGAAGTAAGGTTCGGTTGAAGCATTCACATGCTCCGTTACCTTGAGGGTGGTAAGGGGTGGTCCGGGACCGCTAGATGCCATACATATGATACAGTTCTTCCATCACCTTGCCTTGGAAACATGCGCCTTGGTCGGAGTGGATGCGCTTTTTGCACCCATACACCCGGATGAAGTCTTGACAGATGGCTCGCGCCACCGATTCCACAGTCTGATCTCTAGTCGGGGTGGCTACTGCGAACTTTGAGAAATGATCTGTCATCACCAAACAGTACTGTAGCCCCCAGGCCGAGTGTCCCACGAGGACATAGTCGATCATCAAGACTTCTAGCGGCTCCTTAGTTTGTATGTAGTAGAAGAAAACACGGCACTCAATAGAAAAAAGTTTTTTGTAGGTGCTCAAGTAGGGTCTCCAACCCATAGAACAATAATAGAAAAAACTTGGCACTCAGTAGTGAGGAAAATTATTTCGCTTCTTTTTATTATTAATTAGTGTTGAGCGATACCGTCCGATACTTGAAAGTATCGGTATCGGAAAGTATCGGCCGATACCGGCAAAGTATCGGATCTAATCCGATACCGATACCCGATACCAATACAAGTCAATGGGACTCAAGTATCGGACGGTATCCCTGATGGTTCCCAGGGTCTGAAGGAGAGGAAACTCTCCTTCAGGCCCTGGGAACCATATTAATGTGTAAAATAAAGAATTAAAATAAAAAATATTGCTATACTCACCTCTCCGAGGGAACCGGCAGCGTTGTTTGCTTAAAATGCGCGCTTTTCCTTCCTTCCGTGACGTCACGGCTTCTGATTGGTCGCGTGCCGCCCATGTGGCCGCGACGCGACCAATCACAGCAAGCCGTGACGTAATTTTCAGGTCCTTCTAGGCATTCAGTATTTTAAAATTACGTTCCGGCTTTGTGATTGGTCGCGTCGCGGTCACATGGGCGACGCGACCAATCAGAAGCCGTGACGTCACGGGAGGCAGGAGACGCGCGCATTTTAAAATGCGCGCGTGTCCAGCCTCCCGTGACGTCACGGCTTGTGATTGGTCGCGTCGCCCATGTGACCGCGACGCGACCAATCACAAAGCCAGAACGTAATTTTAAAATACTGAATGCCTAGAAGGACCTGAAAATTACGTCACGGCTTGCTGTGATTGGTCGCGTCGCGGCCACATGGGCGGCACGCGACCAATCAGAAGCCGTGACGTCACGGAAGGAAGGAAAAGCGCGCATTTTAAGCAAACAACGCTGCCGGTTCCCTCGGTGAGGTCCAGGCTGCGTCGGAGAGGTGAGTATAGCAATATTTTTTATTTTAATTCTTTAATTTACACATTAATGTTGTTTCGATACCGATACCCGATACCACAAAAGTATCGGATCTCGGTATCGGAATTCCGATACAGCAAATATCGGCCGATACCCGATACTTGCGGTATCGGAATGCTCAACACTATTATTAATGCATCCAGACAAAATTAATGAATAAACGTTTTCGGTCCGGTAAAGGACCTTCATAAGACAATTCTTTAGTGTGAACTGGATGTAGAAGCAATCTAAGACGGTATAAGGCGCGTCCACAGATTATATAACAGCCTGCTACAACAGGTATAATCTGCTGCAATAGGTATGATCTGAGATATGGAACATCAATCACACAGGGTGGATAAAGCGCCGGGGCATGTGGCAACATCAGTTGCAGAGGCAAAGCGCTGTGTCCGGATCAGTGAGGAGGAAGCGTGGCAATGTGCCGTGCAGCAGGAGGGCCGCGCTTAGTAACCCAATGTTTACCCTGGTTACCATTGTAAATGTAAAAAAAAAACAGTACATACTCACCTTCTGATGTCCGTCAGCTATGTTGCAGACACCTAGAAGAGGATTATAAGAATCCAAGGAAATCGCAGCGGAAATTCTCCCGGCAGACCGACATCAGCAGAATATATTTACATGTACTAAAATCCCTCCATCTGAAGCCATGATGAGTGTAAGGCTGGGGTCACACTTGCGAGTTCAATGCAAGAAACTCGCTCGAGTCTCTGACATCAATACCTGGCACTGCCGCCGGCACTCGGGAACGCTTCGGTCCCAAGTGCCGGCGGCAGTGCCGGGTATTGATGCGAGAGACTCGTGCGAGTTTCTCGCATTCAACTTGTAAGTGTTAGGCAATGTGCACACGTAGAATGGTCTTCTGCGGATTTTTCCGCAGCGGGTTTGATAAATCTGCAGGGCAAAAACGCTGCGTTTTTGCTGCAGATTTATCGTGGATTTACCGTGGATTTTCCACGTTTTTTGTGCAGATTCCACTGCGGTTTTACAACTGCGGTTTTCTATTATGGAGCAGGTGTAAAACCGCTGCGGAATCCGCAGAAAGAATTGACATGCTGCGGAATGTAAACTGCTGCGTTTCCGCTTTTTTCTGCAGCATGGGCACAGCGTTTTCTATTTCCCATAGGTTTACTTTGTACTGTAAACTCATGGGAAACTGCTGCAGATCCCCAGCAAAATCCGCAGCGTGTGCACATACCCTAACCCCGGCCTTAGATGTGAAAGAGCTAAAGGAGGGTAATGGACAGAAGCATGTGGTGGGTGTGTTAATTGTCAGAACAGTAGGTAATACCATACAGAACATTCTCTCAAAATGCACCAACAGCCATCTAATGACCCAAAACTCTGCATTTGGTGGGCATCAGTATTCTGTGTCAAGTATTCTTGGATGAAAATGGAACACCAACATGGACATCTTACTCTATCAGATACAACTTTCAGCATCCACTGCAACAGTGAAGTACGGTATGACATTTGTTCAGTTATTCATTGTCTTATACAAGGGAAATATGATTCTGTTTTTAATTGCCGACCCCATGTAAATAAATAGATATAGGTAGCTAGAGCTTTGTTCACACCTATGTAGATGAGAGCAAAATTTGGGGAATATTATGAGAGGTAAACAAATAACCATAAAAACACCACATTTGTACTGTAGGATAAGATATAACACACAGCAAGTTCCTTCCAATGATATTCAATTGTTTCTCAATGAAAGTTTCTCAAGACAGAAACACTTCATCATGGACTTTGTAATCACAAAGCCTTTAAGAGCTATGACCACAGTTTCCTTCCTATTGTTGCAATCCGGCCTGGAGTTATTCTTTATGCAACCTCATCATCATATTTTTTACAAATTGCAGCTTAATTCCTAACAACTATTGTGTAAAAAAGCAATGAATTGTGTCTAAACTGCATCCAAATTTATTAAATTAGAACTTACTATACCAAAGAGGTCACCAGGCTTTTCACATTCTTCACTTAGTTTTGGTTTGTTTAACCTACTCAGTGTCACTAAAATGCTATAAAATAGAAAGAATGTAATACCCATTACTTGTATAGATGGACACTTCCTACACCTTCTGTCATAGTGTATATGGTGCAGCTGCACCAGGCAGCACACTACATGATGGTAGCATCATGGAAGATGTTTTAGGGTTTTTTTGAGCAATCCACCTGTGTTGGCACTCTGGGGTACCTATGAAGGTTTCAGGCATGTTGGGGAGCATCCCTGTGACAGACTACCTAGTGGGGCATCTCTTGAAATTATGCTTCATAGTTTCATAGTTTTTAAGGCTCAACCTAAAACCGAACATGTTGATGATACATTTGAAGGCCCACATACAAAAAATATTAGAAAAAAAGCAATATAAAAAAAATCACAAAGTAATTTAACCAAACTTCCTATAAGAACATATGAAGCTAAGTTTTCTAAAAAGGACAACCCCTTAGGCCGGGTTCACACTTTGCGGTGTGCTCTGCGGGTTTATCCCGCAGCGGAATTGATAAATCTGCAGGGCAAAACCGCTGCGGTTATCCCTGCAGATTTATCGCGGTTTGTTTTGCGATTTCCGCTGCGGGATTACTCCTATACTATTGATGCTGCATATGCAGCAATATGCAGCATCAATAGTAATGATAAAAATAATAAAAATTGGTTATACTCACCCTCTGACGTCGCGATCTCCTCGGCGCTGCACTCAGCGGTCCGATTCCAAAGCTGCTGTGCCGAGAAGGACCTTCGTGACGTCACGGTCATGTGACCACGGCGTCATCACGGTCATGTGACCGCGACGTCACCACAGGTCCTGTTCGCACAGCAACTCTGACCGGACGGCCGCGGGCAGCGCTGAGAGGTGAGTATAGCATCATTTTTTATTTTAATTCTTTTTTTTTACACTATTCATGCTTCCCAGGGCCTGGAGGAGAGTCTCCTCTCCTCCACCCCGGGTACCACCCGCACATTATCCGCTTACTTCCCGCAACGTGGGCACAGCCCCATGCGGGAAGTAAGAGGATCAATGCATTCCTATGTGTGCAGAATCGCAGCGATTCTGCACAAAGAAGTGACATGCTGCGGGTTTTAAACCACTGCGTTTCTGCGCGGTTTTTCCCGCAGCATGTGCACAGCGGTTTGCGGTTTCCATAGGGTTTACATGTTAATGGAAACGCTATGGAAACTGCTGCGGACCCGCAGCATCAAAATCGCCGCGGATCCGCGGTAAAAACCGCGAAGTGTGAACATGGCCTTAACCTCTTCGCCCCGAAGCCTGTTTTCACCTTCCTGACCAGGCCAAATTTTACAAGTCTGACCAGTGTCACTTAAACCAGTTTGTCATGATGTACAAAATAATTTATAAATAACATTTCCCATTTGTCTACTTTACATTAGGATAATTTTTGAGCCATGATTTTTCTTGGGGGGCATATATGACAGAAAATACCCAAATACCATTTTAAAAACTACACTGCTCAAAGTGCTCAAAAAAACACATTCAAGAAGTTTACTATCCTTTTAGGTGCTTCACAAGAATTAAAGAATGTGGTAGGAAAAAATAAATTGTTAATTTTTCACACAAAAATGTTCACTTAGCCCCAAATTGAGCATTTTTACACGGATAACAGAAGGAAATGTTGTTGTACAATTTCTCCGGAGTGCACCGATACCCATATGTGGTGGAAAACTACTGTTGGGGTGCACAACAGGGCTCACAAGGGAAGGAGCGACAATTGACTTTTGGAATGCAAAATTCTCTGGAATAGATACCAGACACCATGTCGCGTTTACAGAGCCCCTGATATGCCAAAACAGCAGAAACCCCCACAAATGACCCCATTTTGGAAATTACACCTCATCTAGCAGTGTAATGAGCATTTTTAACCCTCCAGCGATTCACAGAATTGCATAACTAATTTTGAGGCACAGTGCAAAGCTTAGAAGGGAAGGAGCATCCTATTGTAGTGTACACTTTGCTGAAATGGTTTGAGAGTGCAATGTAACATTGGCAAAGACCCTGATGTGCCAGAACAGCAGAATCTCCCATAAGTGACCTCATTTTACAAACTACACCTCTCAATGAATTCATCTAGGGGTGCAGTAATCATATTGACACCACATGTGCCTCACAGAATGGTATACCATTGGGCGGTGAAGAAAAAATAATGATATTTTTACAAAAGAAAAAAAATAAAAGTTAGGTTTTGTTCCAAATGCGGCAAAATTAAATATGTGTACTTTATTTGTTTATTTTTAAATAAATATATATATTTATTGCATTAATATTTATTCTTTTTTGGGGGGTTGTTTATTTTGTGATTTTTTTTTTCATATTTTTAAAATTTTTAAAAAGCGTAAAAAAACCCTGCTCTTCCAGTGATCAATGTTTCTGATATACAAAACCCACTATGATTGACATAAGTGATATGTATATGGAGCGCCCCCAAGGGCAGCGGGGTACTCGGTACCGGGTCCTTCGGTTCACGGGGGGATGTCACGGTGGCTGACGCGGTCCGTGGCCCTAGGGACTTCCGTGTAAAAGGGAAAGGTCTTTAAAGGGGAAGTGTTCGTGACGCCACCTGTGGTATTCGGTCAGGGTGACCGACGCTGCTTTAAGGGGTCCGCTGGGGTGATGTTATTGCAGCTAGATGGTATACCTTCCCACAAGTGAAGTGTATCCCCAGGGCTTCCCAGTGTGTAGATGGTGGATGGTGCGAGGCGCAGTGAAGAGCGAAGACACAAGGTTGCAGTCTCTTTACCTTTACTGGTGGCTTCAGCATCCACAGTCCAGAGCACCAGACCACAGGGTAGGCAGAGTCCGACCGGTTTGGAGGCAAGTCCAGAGTCCCCTTGTCCAGGTGGAAATCAGTAAGCCTTCCTCCAGCGCCGTGGTGTTGTAGTCCCTTACTACTAAGCTTCTCATAAGGTCCTCACAGATGTTGTAGATGTTATGTCTCTCTGTCCCCCAGATGGATAGGACAAACCCGTATGACCGGTGGCTTGAGGCGTTTTACAGGGACTCTATCATGCCCAAGACTCTAAGGGCTGCCACTGTGCCTCCTGGGTGTAGGGGCAGACAGGTAACGTGAAATTAGCTGTCCTGCCGGTTTCTGGAGCAAGGCATAAAGGGTCGTTGCTCCCTCGGTGTCCCGGCTACCGGGATCCTGCGCCCCAGAAGGAGACAGCCTGTGTAGGGCAGAACTCCTCCTGGCATCCACTCCTTTGCTACGACTTCTTCACCCTCTCTACAATACAGTTCTCCTTCAGTGTCTTTTTCTAGAAGCTGCCGCACTTAGGGCAGGCACAGCTCCGTGTCCTTCTGTCTCGATCTCTGACAGGATCCCACCCCTGTCAGGGACCAACTACCTGAGCGAAGCTCAGCCAGCAACTAACTAACTTCCTCCCCAGGCAACCAGTTTTACCTAAGTGTGAAGAGTGCCCTAATAAATAGGAGAATAGCTCCCCCTGGTGGCCTGGAGTATGAAATGTGTTGCATGTTTGTGATACCTGGATTCAGTTGTCCTTCTTTGCCTCCAAACGTAACATCACTCCCCCCTAGAGGAGAATTATATTACTGCAACGACCAGGACCCTGGGGCGCTGCATATATACACATGAAAAATCATATACTGGGGGTATATAAATACCATACCTGTAATAGGACAAAGGGTAGTAAATGTAGGGAAACAAAAACTTACTTTTGTTCGCTATATGGATAGAACTTGCTGTAGGATGTAATGAGTAACAGCTTGCCCTTCACACAAATGTCCGCAAGTGGTAGTTGCATGGCTCAGCTGGAGGTAACAGTGAGGTGGAATGAAAGGGAGCGTCCTCCCTAGTTGGTGGGGGGACCTCCGTAGATGCGGAGCAGCTAGGTCACTGTGAGGCAGCGTACTCCGGCCGAGAGACACCGTCGTTGGTGCACGTGGAGTGCGGGGGGCAGGGCTTAGTGGTGGTGACGTCACCGAGAGACAAGCGCTTAGAGGGGTCACGTTTCCGACGCGTTTCCAAGGTACTCGGACCTTCTTCGTCAGCGTTGTTTGGTATCAATTTTTAAAAAGCGTTTTTTACCTTATCTCAGGATGGGACATAAACTTTCCCTGCACTGATCATTGATCTAATACTCTGCAATGAATTTGCATTGAAAGGCATTAGCTCAGTGCATTTCAGACAGGAAATAAGGATGTCAGCTCCTGTTCTGACCAGGATCTTACAGGCCACCGGACCTTGGTGACCTCGCTGCCATCTTTCAGCCAAAGATCACCATGTAGACCATCAGCACAATGCGAATGCAATTGTGTTGTGCCAATTAGAGCAGAGAGGGAGCTCCTTCCCTCTGCTATGCCGATCGATGTCGCTGTAACTATTTACAGCAGCATCAGAGGAATTAAGAGCTAGCATTGATCGTGGGCATTGCCCCAGGGTGTCAGCTCTCATATAATGCTGAGGTGAGGGAGGACCAGGGCCGTAGTCATGGCCGAGAACACTGGTGCTTTAGTGCCCTGGCCTCCCATCACATGAAAATAATGTCCATTACTCTGCATACCCGTGACTCCACTTTCTGCGCCGTCAGGGTCCTCTCTGCTCTGCTGCAGGCTCCCTATAGACGGTTCCGCATAAATAGAGACACAGTTCATTTTAACTTTCAAATGATCAACTTTACTGTTTTCTTTACGCATCACATCCATATTCTTCACAGCATTTACAACAGGTTTCACATTGCACATTTCCTTATCTTTCCCTGCTCCTTCTTTTCTGTCACACAGCACATACCCAGGTCGAACCGCACCGTTCGGTTCCTCAGTGTCCTCCCTGTTCAGATTTGCCATAGATAAACCTTTCTTAGTCTGTTTCACCCCAGACATGAGAGTATCAGCCTCTGAAGTCAGTTGCCTCTCGGCGAGTGACCTACCCATTTGTACTGTACTCTGCAATGACACAGAGTATTCCTGGTCCAAACTCACTGCATCTGAGAGTTCCCTCAGCCGTTTAGCCACGGATCTGAGGGCATCAGCCCATGCGATAAGTTTCCACATAATGGAGCCACCTGAGACCCTGTTCTGTCACTGCTTCTGTCTTAAGCTTCCTTCCCTGCTGCTGTTCTGGCCTACTGCTGTACAGGCCTGGTGCTACGAATGGCTGGGCTTCTCCCTTATGTACTGTTGCATGGTCACTGCTATCATTCCCGGCTTTTAGCCCATACAGCCGCTGCTCACTAAAACTGATCAGCAACTTAAGCCGCAGCGGACACATGTTAATGACTGAAAGCAGGAGGCTGACTGGAGGATTAAAGTTTTTTCTTCCAAATAGCCAGGCCTTCAGTGCCATGGCTGCACAGATTCAGAATGCTGTTAAACTGCAGATTAACCACATATCTGCAGGCTAACAGCATTTTTTGACAGATTTCCTTTAAGGTGCAGAAATATTTTTATATTCTTTTTACCAGCCTAAAAAGTAAGTGCAAAGTAGTGAATAGAAGCATCAAATGCCAAGATCTTCACTTTAAGCAGGGGCATAACTATAGTGGGTGTAAAGGTTACCTGTCACGCAGTGATTAGGGACTGTGGGCACTTACTTGATCCCTCAAACTTTTCAGAATATTTTCCCAGGCTCGAGTTCATATGAGTTCATCCAGCAGAGGGCGCATCATCGCGACTCGAGGTAACTACAGTACATTCCCCTGTATTCCATTCATTCACCAAGTTTTACAGACAGGAGCACAGCTACATTAGCAAAGCTCCTGGGTGTAAAATGATTTAACCCCTTCAGATGGATTTACAGCGTGGGACAAGACTGAACGACGGAAGGTATGGAATATTGTTGTTTGTTTTGTTTAACTTTATTTCAGGTGACAAGGGTCTTCAGGTGGATTAAGAGTATAATAAAATATTACAACACCATGTGTCTTTTTTAAATTAAAATACTTTTTAATAATGTGTGTGTGTTTTATTAACCATTTCATACTATTGGATTAATAATGGATTGGTGTCATAATTGACGCCTCTCCATTATTAAGCTGGCTTAATGTCCCCTTACAAGAGCAAGGTGATATTAACCCTTCATTACCCCATATCCCACTGCTACACGGGAGTAGGAAGAGAGAGGCTAAGTGCCAGAATAGGCGCATCTTACAGATGTGCCTTTTCTGGGGTGGCTGGAGGAAGATGTTTTTAGCCAGGGGGGGGGGGGCAATAACCATGGTCCCTCCCTAGGCTATTAATATCTGCCCTCAGTCACTGGCTGTCCCACTCTGGGGGAAAAAATTGCGCAGGAGCCCATGCCAATTTTTTCCAGGATTTAATCCTTCAATTTAATAGCTAGAGACCCCAAATTTGACACACAGACACTTCTTACATTAGTAAAGAGGAATATGTAATAAAAGAAGGGATATGAGATGGTTTACTGTATGTAAACCATGTCTCATATCTCCTGTCGGGTTCGTGAAGGAGAGAGCAAAAGCCAGCAATTGAATTACCGGCTTTTCTGCTCTCTAGCGCTGAATTAAATATAAATGAATAAATATATATATATATATATATATATATATATATATATATATATATATATATATATATATATATACAGTATATATGTGTCTCACTGACATATACTGTATATATATATATATATATATATATATATATATATATATTCTATGTGTAGACATTTATTCTACCTATTCTATTCTATTCTGTCAGTGTGATTTTACTGTACTCCGCACTGAATTGCCTGCTTTTCTATAGAACACCGGTGCGTATTTCTCGCAAGTCACACGCATGGTCCGTGTGTAATCCGTAATTTTCTCACCCCCATAGACTTTCATTGGCATATTTTTTGCACAATACGCTGACAAAAGCAGCATGCTGCGATTTTCTACACCAGTAACATGCCGTATATTACGGATGCGTAATATACGGCAGATAGGAGCTGCCCCATAGAGAATCATTTGGCCGTGTGCAATGCGTATTTTCTGGACGTATTTTCTGCGCTCATACGTCCGTAAAACTCGCTAGTGTGACGCCGGCCTTATTGTCTGCTATCTCTGCAAGACAGGGGCGTGGTGTCATTGAACAATCGGTTATTGATAATGTTGATTGACCATTGTGTGGGACTTTGTGGCTTGTTGACCTGCAAAACAGAGGACAAACTATGAATAGTAATTAAATAATCAATGTGAAATAATCTCATCACACCTTCCTCTTGACCTCTGAATGATGGCTTGAATGACAACAGTTGTGAACTATATAAAGGAGATATGTCTCTGTAACAAGAGATCCAAAGAACCAGAGACTCTTTACAAAACCACAGCTAGGAACACTCTACAGGACAGCAGTCAGGTCATCATGGCTCCATCATGCATGACACAGATTTGACATTCTACAGGATACTAGCTTAGGGGACCGCGTGTCCGGCTGAAAGAACATAGAGTTTCTCCATTGATCATAACTGAACCCATGAATACATTTGAGGAAACCAGAATTTAGACCCACTTGTCACCTGAGCCCCATGGATATGTTTGGGAAAGCCAAGATTGGGACCCTCCAGTCACCTGGCCTCATACTTCAATGGACTGTCAGCTTCCTAAGCTTGTCGTTACTTCCTCTCTGTGCGTGCAACAGGTTTGTATAGTCGGTCATGGAAGTCAGATTTGCTTTAATCCCTGCGAGTCAGCAGAAGGGTGAGACTCTACAATTTTGCACCATCTTAGGTATTTTACCGGGATTGTTCTATGTGTTATTGTCTGTTTGTGGATCAATAAAGTATTGCCTGGTTCATGCGGTCTTAAGCCAGCAGACTAGAGCACCCACTGACCTCTGTGTCTCCACACCTAGTCTATCCCTGTTCCCCGTATTACCCCTGAAGGTGGGTCACATACTTTGCTATGCTCCTATCTTAGCCCTTACCTGTTTCTTCTCCAACCCAGGGAGGTGTGAGGCTGAAGTGTATAGGATTACACTAACCAGACAGACAAGGGAAGACAGACAGGGATAAAAGAAACAGAGCAGAATAAAGGGGAGTGATAGGTAGGAGAAACCAAATAGGTGAGGATAAGGATAAGCAATCAAACCAAAACCACTCAGCAATCTCCAGAACAACTCTCCAAACGAGTTAGCTGTCACTGGCAAGGTCAGAAGCAAGAAGAGGGTTCTATTGCTACTGTGAGTAACAAACTCAGAACAGCTGATACCACCCAAGACCGAGAACTCCAGGAGTCCAACTAAGCAGTTTAACCCTTGCAGAGCCAGAGCAAAGAAAATCAGAACTGCTAATAAGATTGTGAAGCCGTTGTAACTAACACAAGTGTATGTGTCACCAGACACCGCAATCATCTGACTCCACTTTGACGCGGTATCCCCATGATAGTATCCCCCATCCTAAGAGGGAACAACGGACCCTCAGAACCTGGTTTATCAGGATGACAGTTGTGAAAGGCCTGAGCCAACCAGGTCACATGAGCATCGGTCGCTGGTACCCACATTTTTTCCTCTGGATCGTTACCTTTCCAATGTACTAAATATTGAAGAGACAGGCAAACAAAGAGAATAAACAATTTTCGCTATCTGGAATTCCAGACTTCCATTAACTATGATGGGAAGGTGATAGGAGGGATGGTACCGAGGAGGACACATATTTTTTTTAGAAGAGAATGGTGAAATGTATTATGGATCTTAAAAGTAGATAGTAGGGCGAGGCAAAACGTCACTGTATTAATGACGGCAACAATCTTATAGGGACCAATGAAACTTGGCACTAGTTTCAAACAAGGAACCTTTCATTTAATTTTCTTCGAAGATAACCACACCAAATCACCCACACACAGGTCCGGACCCAGAAGGCATCTCCGATCACCCATACTCTTGTATCTGGACCCCATTCTTCTTAAGTTATTAAGAACACCTCTCCACATTGATGTAACAGATGAGGAAAACTGTTCCTCCTCAGGTACCCCAGAAGAATGATTACTATTCAAATCGCATTCGTACACAAAGCATCTAAGATATGTCTCAAGATTTTGGTTCCTGCTCTCAGTTTGCCCATTAAATTGTGGATGAAAGGCAAATTAAAAAGAAAGATGAATCCATAAATGTGCATAAAATGCTTTCGAAAATTTTGAAATAGATTGAATCTCCTGGTCGGAAACAATATCAGTGACAATCACATGTAATTTCACAATCTCCTTAATAATTATGTGTGCCATAGTCTTGGCATCTGGTAATGCAAGTAGCGCAAGGAAATGAGCCATCTTATTGAATCTGTTCACCATCACCAGTATTGCTGTGTTACCTGCCGACACAGGTAGATCAGTGATGATATCTACAGACAAATCAGTCCATGGTCTACAGGGAATCGCCAAAGGTTGAAGAACCCCGGACAGACAAGTATATGGGGTATTAGAATGGGCACAAGTACTACAGGCAGCTACATAATCCCGAACATCCTGGGGCAACCTAGGCCAAAAACGACGAGCAAAATCTGAGGTGGCTTTACTACCAGGATGTCCAACCAGGAACAAATCATGATGTTCACTCAAATTCTAAGATGGAGGTTCACAAACAGCTTACCTGAAGGATAGGCAGCAGGGACATCCCCCCTGAGCCTCTATGACCTCCTTCTCCAGATCAGAATATATAGCAGCAATAACTACTCCTTTCTCTAATAAGGGAACTGACTCACAATTAATACCTCCCCTCAGAAAACAACCACATAATGCATCCACCTTAATATTCTTATACTCCAGTCTTTAAGTCACAAAAACGTTGAATCTGGAAAAAAAATAATGACCACCTTTGCTGTCTAGGTGTCAGATGTTTAGCTGATTCCAGATAAAAAGATTTTTGTGATCAGTGATGACCATGACCGTATGAACTGTCCCTCAAAAAAATGCCACCATTCCTCAAAGTCCGTCTTTATTGCCCAGAGCTCCCTATTACCAATGTCATATTTCTTTTCACACGGGTGACTATTTTTTAAAATATGAACACGGACACTATTTACTAGGAGATGAACCCTGTGAGACAATACAACCCCAACCCCCAACTTTGATGTGTCTATCTTCACAATGAACGATTGAGTGATGTCAGGTTGTATAAGAAAGCAGAAACAAAACTTTTTTCCAGGTTTAAAACGCTTTACAGGCCAGGTTAGACCATTTAGAAAAGTCTGTTCCTTTCCTGGTCATATCTGTAAGCGGTTTGGCCGCTACCGAACAGTCCTTGATGTACTTGTGGTCCAACTAAACAGTTTAACCTTTGCAGCACCCTAGCAAGGAAAGCCAGAACTGCAAATAGGACTGTGAAGTTGTTCTAACTACAGTAGGTGTACAGTATGTGTCACGAGACAATGTGATCGTCTAACCCCACAATGTTGCGATATCCCAGTGACATTACTGCTGCCCAAAAGGTGTTTTAGGCCCAAATAAGTTGTCCAATACTATTTGTCCAGGTTAATCATGAAAGTCTGCAGTCACTTTATATGAATTCTTACATCGTACGCACTGCGCACTTTAAGGATTCTCTGGTGCCGAGGACAAGACCAGGCTGTCATGTCACCACAAGTATATGTATACTTCCAGCAACATTCCAACTAAATGTCTTATTTTGTGTGGGACTAATTGTACTTTTGAATAACACCGTTAATTTTATCATACGGAATCCATTTTATCTACTAGAAAATAGGAAAAAATTCTGTGAGATGTAAAATTGCAAAAAAAAACAAAACGCAATTCCATAATTGTTTTTGAAGTTTTGTTTTTATGGTGTTCATTCTGCAGTAAATGTGACCTGGTAATATGAATTTATGGGCAACATATTATATTTTACAGAATATTTATGTAAAAATAATATTAGTGAAAAAGACTATAAAAATTACATCTTAAAATGACCAAAAATGTTAGGGAACCTGTTCTAATACTTAATCTTAATGCATGTTTTCAAATTTTGGAGAATGAAGAACTATAGATCTTTTGTACATATTACCCCTAAGAAAACTTGGATTGAATAATAGCTACCCAAGGCTGGTGTCCACAATTCGGGACCTGGTCCTTTTTCTGCCCTTATTCACACACTGAGGTCAACTCTGACATATGGTAAGGTTTTCAATATTAGTGTAGGATCATCCCTAAGGCCTCTTTCACGCGTCTGTTTATTTCCTGGTACCGGAAAAAACGGTACTGGAGATATCCTTATCCATATGTGTAATAATTGCATATTTGCGGCACAAGTGTGGCAACTGTGTGCTGCCCATGTGCTGCATCAGTACCACATGGACAGCCGCCGGGGAAGAAGCGCTACAGTAAGCGCTGTTCCCCAGCACCGGGTGCTGAAGACGGCTTTCATCATTCTCCCCTGCTCTGCCAGTGATCAGTGGGAGGAGAATGATGAGAGTTATTCAAGTCAGAACAATGACAGCAGGTGGGGGCTTTTGGGACTATTACTCCCATCAACCTACACCTGCTGCCGCTAATAACAGTGACAGCAGGAGCGGATGATGAGGGTATTCCTGACCCGCCACCTGCGCTATAACTAAATAAATGAATGAAAAACCCTTTATTGGGTTCCCCCCTATTTATCATAACAAGCCAGGCAAAACTCACAGCTGGGGGCTGCAACCCTCAGCTGTCAGCTTCAGCAAGGCTAGTTATCAAGAATAGAGGGGTCCCAAAGCTGCTTATTTAAATTATTTAAATAAATAATTTTAAAAAATGGCATGGGGTCCCCCCCATTATACCCCCAAAATATACCATACCTGTTGGTCGTTCTGTCCCACGCCATAATTAGTTTTCAGAGGTAGAAGCGTGTGCACTGCTATATACGGTGCCAAGGTAGGTTCCCACACAATGTGTAACTCAATAGAAATAACCCGGCACTCAACTTAATGCTGTGAGAGGTTTAATTGTAGTACCCAAAATGTTTCGGTCCTAGTTCAGGACCTTCATCAGTTACGTAGTATTTAGTAGAGGTATCAGGTAGATGTTGCAGCGTGCGTGCCTCAGTGCCCAAACGCGGTGTCCCCCGCTCGGGACACCGCATCTGGGCACTGAGGCACCCACGCTGCAAAAGCCCATTCTAAATCTCTATACGGCTATCCATAAGCAATCTATTAGCAGACGCAGATTACAGTGTGTTCTCTGACACAATACCTGATACATCTACTAAATAGTACGTAACTGATGAAGGTCTTGAACTAGGACCGAAACGTTTTGGGTACTACAATTAAACCTCTCACAGCAATAATTAGTTTTCAACCTGGGCGGTGCCAAGATGCGACCGTCCAGGCTGAGAACCACTGGTGAATGAGATGCTGCGAGCGCAGCCTCAGTGATGTCACTGAGGCTGCGTTCCCAGCTGGGCTGAACTGCGGCGACCTCATCACTGGCATTTTCCCACACCTACTCCTGAAGACACCGATCGCGTTATGTTTTGCATTGTAAAGTGAATAATATCTTTTGTCTATATCATGTCATGTCAATTGTAATGTTCAGAGTGTGATAAGTATTGATAGTATAATGTAAGGTATTATAATAAAAAGTGTAGTGTAAGGTATAGTGTTATAAAATAGGTAGTGTAACGTAGATAGTTGAAGATTGGGTGAGTTAAAGTTAATGTTTGGACTAGCCAACAGTGGGAGAGGTTAAATTTAAGATAGTGACTGCTTTCCGATAGTTAGGGAGATAGGGTTTGGATTGCAGAATGATCAGTGCTGCATCAAAGAGTGACCCTGAGTGAGAGGAGACTAAATGCGAGAGATAGTGAGATCTTGAAGAAAAGTGACAGAAAAAGACGGGTTCTAGGTGAGGACACCTAGCCACAAGTTAAGTTTGAGCACCCTTGAATATTTGTGTGCTCAGATAACTTTGACCAAGGTTTCAGACCTTAATTAGCATGTTAGGGTAATGGTTTGTTCACCATCATTATTAGGAAAGGCCAGGTGATTCAAGTTTCCCAGCTATATTAAAACCAAGCCTACTCTAACCTTGTGCCAAAAAACAGCAGCCATGGGTTCTTTTAAGCAGCTGCCTAGCACTCTAAAGATAAAAATGGTGAAGGCCCACAAAGCAAGAGAAAGCTATAAGTAGATAGCAACGCGTTTTTAAGTTGCCCTTTCCTCGGTTCGAAATGTAATTGAGAAAAGGCAGTTAACAGGAGAAGTGGAGGTCAAGATAAAGTCTGGAACAACAAGCAAAATGTCAGTGAGAGCTGCTTGTAGGATTGCTAGAGAGGCAAATTAAGGACCCCCTGCTTGACTGCAAAAGAGCTTCAGAAAGATTTAGCAGACTCTGGAAGTGTGGTACATTGTTCTACTGTTCAGAGATACCTGCACAAATATAGCCTTCATGAAAGAATTATCAGAAGAAAACCTCTCCTGTGTCCTCACCATAAAATTGAGCATCAGAAGTATGCAAAAGAACATCTAAATCTAAACAAGCCTGATGCATTTTGGAAACAAGTCCTGTGGACTGATAAGGTTTAGATAAAACTCTTTGGCCACAATAATCATAGATATGTGTGGAGAAAAAAGGGAACAGAATTTCAGGAAAAGAATATCCATTAAGCATGGGGGTGGATCAATCAGGCTTTGGGGTTGTGTTGCAGCCTATGGCACGGGGAACATTTCACGGGTAGAGGGAAATATGGATTCAATGAAGTTTCAACAAATTCTTGATGCAAACATAACACCATCTGTAAAAAAGCTGAAGTTGAAAAGAGAAGGGCATGTACAAATTGATAATGATCTTAAACGCAAGTCAAAATGCACAATAGACTACCTCAAAAGGCGCAAACTGAAGGTTTTACAATGGCCCTCACAGTCCCCTGATCTGCACATCATTGAAAATCTGTGGCTATGCCTCAAAATAGCAGTGCATATAAGACGAGCCTGAAATCTTACAGAACTGGAAGAATTTTCCAAGGAAGAATGGATGAAAATCCCTCAAACAAGAATTGAAAGACTCTTGGCTGGCTTAAAAAAAGAGTTTAAAACCTGTGATACTTGCCAAAGATTGTGCTACTAGGTACTAACCATGCAGGGTACCCAAACCATTGCATTGGCCCATTTTCCTTTTTGTAATTTTTAAAATGTAAAAGATGAATTTTTTAAATACAAAGTAAATGTGTCATCTTTAACTTTAAGCCTTTTAGAGATCACTTAATCTTCAACTTGTTTAACTGTTCACAATAACAGTAGTTTTGACGAGATGTTCCCAAACTTTTACATACCACTCTATGTGAAAACTGTTAAATCCAAATGTCTGTCTGATGGCGGTTATATGTTATATGTTATATCTTTCTGATAACTATAATGGCCTCTACTGATTTCTTATTCATCCCCTCTACCACATTACATCACGTTTCAATGGTGTTCAGGGTTTCCAAATCACACTCGGCAAAATGAAACTTTACAGGACTTCAGTATCAGACTCGTGATGACTGTACCTGATATAGTAGCTCGATAATACTGGTGTGCAGTGAGCGCAGCCGCACTTTCAGTCACGTTATCAGTGGGAGAGCTGGTACTTTTGTTGCAACTGTTTTACATAATTTGATATGTTTCACATTCATAATTGTGAAACATGTAATTTCCTGTTTACTAAGCATGGAGAGAACAAAGACAAAGCTGGATTTAAAAAAAAACACAGTCCTCATGTGTATAGTCATTAGTTATTTGATAGGAAAATGTATTCAAGGCAGCAAAACCAATGAAGGAAACCAGAAAAGGGAAATGATACTATCAATGGCCATTGTTCTTAAGAAAAGTTAATGCTGATGTCTAAACTTACGGAACTAAAGTCCTTCACTTCTTTGCTGCTGTTCTATAACATGGAGACGTGCTAAAGAAAAGGTTGCCACTTTTTGTGCAGAGTTGTCGAAAAAAAACAATTCTACAGCTGTTTGCGGTAGTTTAGTTTGTTTGGGAGGGTTGTCTCGATTATATGGCATTATTCAGTGGACAGTAAAAATGATTAGTATATGGTTTATTGTTGTTTCACAACATTTAAAAACTATAAAAAAAACTTTCATTGTATGAAAAGCCTTGCATTAGTTATATTTCATTGTGGGATTTTTTTGTCTTTATTTCTAGATATATTATTTTTTAGTTTGTTTATTTTGTAATCAATAAATAAGGGAAAAAAATATTTATTTCAGCTTTTAATGCAATTTTTTATATTTTTGAGCATGTTATTGAACTTGTAAACTTGAATGAAGCATGTAAGGGCTTAAAAAGCTGAGATCAGCAATATCCCTAAACTTGGCCATTGCAGCAGAAGCATGATTGTACATTACAGCTGACTCCAGCTACATATGGAGCGAGTTCCACTCCGTGGTTCTCTTTGATAGAAGATGGTGCCAAGGGGTCTTTATATTACTAATTATTTGCAATCACAACTATTCATTAATAAGCCATATCACATTGCTCTCCTGGGGCTCACATGAGATTATTTCATGGGAGCCATGCGCCTAATCGGCGTTGACTTCAATCTCCGTGCCATCGAACGAATCAGACATCAAGAGGAAGTCAGCGCTTTAGCTAGATGCTCACATCCTCTTAATGTCTGATGCATGCAAAGCTGGGGAGAGTGAAGCCAGTGCTGATTGGTTGAAGGGGTCACATTACATAATCTCAGGAGCCCAGGAGGAGCGAGTGTTGACACTGCTGGAAGAGCATCGGCACCAGAGATGAGTATAATTGTACCCTCCTTTTAGGGCGTCATAACGCCATTCATTTATAAGCCATACGACATCTTTCAACACAAAGTGTAAGTTAGAAAATTTTATGTTTTATTTTTATTGTATAGTATGAGTTTCTTCCTGCTGGCGCTATTCTGTCAGATTAATAACAAGCTGTAAATATTGAACTAGAAGTATGAGGAGCCAGCAGGTTATCATGAAGTTATTAAAGGGGTTATCCACCACTATACAATCCCAGTTTAATAATTTCAGAAGCCATTTAAAATAAAAAATAGTGTATACTAACTTGGTGCGGCAGCACTGATCCAGCAATATTGGCACCATTGGTCCTACAGCCAATGAATGTCCACTTATCAGCTGCAGCCTTTACTATTGTATCAGAGCTGGCGTCCACTCTGACAGAATATTAATGAGTCTCAGCTGACAAGCGGTCACTTGTTGACTGCAGCTGGCATGTGACACAACAATTCACGTCACTCTCTTGGAACAATAGCACTTTTCCATCAGCCGTTGAAAGGTGCCTGGAGCATTGGAGAGCCCGAAGGGCATCCGGTTAAACTCGAACAGCCCCATAGGGAGGATGAAGGCGGTTTTCTCTTTGTCTTTCTCTGCCACGGCTACTTGCCAGTATCCGCTTGCTAGGTCCAGGGTGGAGAAGTACTTGGCTTTCCCCAACGCTGTCAAGGATTCCTCGATGCAGGGCAACGGATACGAGTCTCGAACAGTGCAGGCATTGAGTTTCCTGTAATCTACACAGAACCGAATGGTCCCATCCTTTTTCTTGACGAGCACCACCGGGGCTGCCCAAGGGCTCTGACTACTCTGCACCACTCCTGAATCCAGCATCTGCCTCAGTAATGTTTTCACCTCTTGATACATCTTGGGCGGGATCTGCCGGTATTGTTCTCGAATTGGACGAGCTTCCCCAGTCGGTATCTCATGCGTGATGGCTTCAGTACAGCCGAAATCTTCGGTGTGACTGGCGAATGCGGCCTGATTTTCCCACAGCATAGTTTCTATTGCTTGCACACGCTCAGGGCCCAGAGCCTTCACATCCACTTCCATTTGATCAAGGATGACCCGTCCACTCCACTCCGGGGATGGTGTCTCTTCGTCCCCCGCAGCAACTGCTAGGGTCCACCCCACGCCTTCTTTCGGTGATAAAGACATCTCCTTCTGACTCACCACTTCACCCTTATGTAGGTACACCAGGGCCAGATCTGTCCCTCATGGCAAGGTGACCTCCCTGGGGCCCACATTCAAAGCTCTTATGGGGACATGTCCTCGCTGGACCACAGATATCGTACGAGCTATCATGACTTCTTGGTCCACTCCTCCACCTACCACAAGCTGAACAACCACTTCCAACCAGTCAAGGTTGCGGTGAGTCCCCACTGGAAGGTACATTACAGTTTCTCGCTCAGGAGGTAGGATTACAGATTCTTTACCAGGAGCCCTGATGACCCCTACTGTCTGATAAGATGGCACACTCTTCTGCGTCCCACAGACGCGGATCAGTCGTTGAAGGGCTTCTTGAGTAGGCTTATGTGTAGTAGCCTTCTTCCAATATCCAGGTCCCCATTTGGTAAACATAATCTGATCGAGTTCACGTAGGATATTCATTCCCAGTACTACAGGCACATCCTCCTTGATAGGCTCAGGGACTAGCAGGATCCCTTTTCTCCCAACTTCTTGCCCACAGATTCGAATATTCATCCATACGACCCTTGTGACCAGGATCGGTTGTTGGTTGGCAGCAAACCACCGGATCAATGACTCTTTTTCTGGCTTGGCCAGGTCCTGGAAATACTGCTTGAAGTACGCTTCTGGCATCGTTGTCACTTGTGACCCGGTATCTATCAGGCAATCCACTAGAACTCCTTCGAATTCAGCATGTAGGATGGGGCTCCCAGCAATCAAGTGTTCGTTATGATATGGAGTGGCCTCTCTCCTCACCTCCCCCGCAGAGTGCCGCACTACTGCGGGGGGTTGGTAGTTTAACGGCGGCTTCCACTGGCCTTGAGTATAGTTCCGACAGTCTCTGGCAAGGTGCCCCCGTCCTCCACATTCCCAGCATTGGATGCCTCCTCCTCGCTGGGGGGTACTTCGAGCCTGTCCTCGTGCCTCCGATGCCTGATGGGAAGGGGCTTGCTCCCACTGATCCCTTATCGGTCGGGCTGAAAAATGGTTGCATGAGTACAGTAGGTCAGACTGTTGTAGTTCCCCCACTCTTCGCTCCACCTGGGTCAGTTTCTCTTGCACGTTGACAAGGGACCGCTGCAAGTCTTGCACCACCTGGACCAGCACCTCCTGATGGTTTGGGTCCCCTCTGGTATTGGCGCCCTGGACACGCATCTCCCCAGACGCATAGCTCTCTTATTTACTTTGGGCCACTGTTTCCGCCAGGATTTGATGAAACATAAGAGCCGGATCTGCCCGGACCCGTTCTGACAGTGCTCGCCTCAAGGATGTGCTGTGCAGTCCCAGAATGAATTGCTCCCGGAGTATCCGGTCTTTAGAGCCCATGCTGCCAAATCCATCCGCCTCCTTTCTCTGCACCTCTGCTAACACTTCTTGCAGTGCTGTTGCATTCTTCTTCCCGCTGCAGCCTAGAGAAAATTTGGCGCGAAGGTGTCCGGCGCTAGCAGTCTCACCGTAGATCTCTTCCAGGAACTTCACTAGCTCCTTCAGGGTACTGCAGGGGAGTTCTGGTTGTAGGCAGATGTTTCTACGGGCTTCTCCCTCTAGGGCAGTTAACGCAATGTCCACTTCAAGGTCTGGGCTGATGTTATAAATCTTCAGGGTGCTTTGCAGCCGGGACACCCAGTCGGACAGTGGCATATTCTTGCTGTCAAACTTTGGTAGCACACTAAATATGGTGCCCATAGGGAGTGTCCTTGCAGGGGTTCCACCAATGCCCACAGCATCTCCATTAACATTAGCATTCCCGCCATTGCTGTCTGCTGCCTCCATCTTGGTGACAGTACCCTGCTCGCAGCGCCACTTGAAGTGATGGCCGGGGGACCACCACGGTGCAGGAAGACTACTGTACACAAGATGAGGTGCAAACAGCAAAGGGTAGATTTATTGGGAGGCAAAGAATGAAGTGGGTGAGGAAGATGCAAACAGGGGTACGCAATGGTAAAAGACAATTTACAAGAGTTATAAACGTTATCTTTCCTGTAAAATAGCACGGTGCTCCAACTATTACAGACTCAAAATATGTCTCACAAGCAAATTTAAACAATAAACAAATAACGATGCTACTCTACATATAACCTCCCTGGCCTTTACTAAGCAGGCCACACGGCTCCCGTGTACTGACTACTGAAGCCTACACTAGGCCCTAACAGGTGCACCAAACAGGAACAGACTCACGGTGATGTTGGGGACTCAGGTCCAGTCCCAGGGGGGCCCCCAGCAGTCTAATATGGTGGTGCGCACGGCTTTCTGTCAGCTCTGTGAAGCGTGGTCTTCTCCTTGCTTCTGGATCCTAGGGATGCTCCTGGAAACGGTAAGTCCCTTTCTCAATATCTTCATGGCTTCACAAACTAGCACAGAACAGCCACCTTTGCTGTACCCAGAAAAGTCTTGCAAATTTCACAAGTACAAGAAAGGTCCCACAGCCTGGGATGGATTTGTGGGACCTTTCTTGTAGCAAACAGCACAAAGTTCTTTCTCTAGCAGCTTCAGCTCACACACACAGTTTAGGCTCAACTCCTCCCCTAATTCTAGGGCAGCTCATCTTCACAGTCTATAGCAGGGGGAAGCGGAACATTCCATCACACCAGACAAGGGGGTGCTGTCTTTTAAAATGGCAGCGTGTTACTGTCCATAGCAGCACCACCCTCTTTCATCAGAACAAATGCACTATCAGGATATAGCAAACCCATGTAGTAAAGATGGCGGCAACACAGGTGCAAAATACTAATAAGATAACCACTCACAGCCTACCAATTCATGGAGGGGGTGGTTGCAAAGAGGGCCAGCAGGTGCTGTGAAACCTGAGTTTGGGAAAGGTCCTCAGGTGGCCCTGTATCATACATTTGGGAGAGCTCTCACTCCTATATTTGGGAGGTCCCTCCCTCATTCCAAATTGTTAGCTAGATAGTGGAGTACATAGTCACCAGCACTTTACAAGGCCAGCTAAAACATATCCATTTGAATTTTGGACTTCGCCTGCCACCACCACGTCCACCGCATTGACATTATGTGTCCCTCACTTCACATTTTCAGAGGTCCAGCAGGTGCTGTGAAACCTGTGTTTTGTAAGCTCCACAGTTCATTTTTGCCACCGGATCCCAATGGAACAACTGTCATAGCGGGCGAAGCCACTGTAAGGTGAATATAATACAGGAGTTGGGGGAGCTGTATGATCAATGTCAGGAAATTGGATTCTACCTGACACCAAAAGCATTAGCGTTATGCAAGCGAGGGCCTGTATTGTGGTCAGTCTGTCAGGCCTGAAACCCATGTCAGGAACACGTACAAGCCTCATTTTACTTGGAAGCAGCCTCCTAAAGGGAAAGTGACAGGAGTGCTATTGACCAATCTGCACAAGCCTATGCACTTCTACTGGAAACTACACAACCAGGCAGAATTTATCTTTTGCATGGTTTTGAGCAACAATGGAGTAATTACAGGATATGTACCAGAGTGTGACGAGGTCTGTGGAGTGTATTACTTAGGAGACAGGCAGTGCTACAGAGCTTAGATGTGCTTAAAATGTACTGAAATTGGGCAACATCACACCGTCATTTTTTTTAGGATCCAAATTTAGAAAATTTAATAAAAAGACATGTCTCATTTAGGAGCCTGGAAAAGCCAGCATTGGTCTTTGTCTAGCACCGGACAATGAAAGTGGTAACAAATATGTATGCCCTGTCTAATTAACAATTTGTGAACAGACATATATGCTGACAGGGACAACTAACTGCTGTGCTGGGACAATGAACTTACAAAGTTGGAGGAAATCCAGCCCTTGTTCAATTTTATAAGAGTCAGCCTGTTTACATTTTCCGTTGACAGGCGTGTGCGCCTATCTGTTATGATTGCAAAAAAGGGGGAAAGCTAGGAAGCACTTCCAATGGGCAAGGAGCCAATCACAACCTATAGGGTAAGTATAGTGAGGGGTGCAACTCAATGCATAGCAGCAGCATATATCAGACAAACAAGAAAAGAGACTATGCACATAGGGCGCACTCCCAAAATACAATTAAATACCAAAAATACAAAATTTTTATTAGGGAAGACAGAAAACACAAGTAAAAACATATATTAAAATACAACCAACACACCACTGGTCCTATAATAAGTCAATATATAGAAGTGCAGCGCCCCAGAGTCCTGGTCGCTGCAGTACTGACGCTCCGCCACTAAGGGGAGTGATGGTACGTCTGATGGCACCAAAGGAGTTCACCTGACCAGGTATCACAGTCACACATTAAACTTCACACTCTGGCCACCAGGGGGAACAAAGGGTTCTATGTATTAGGCCACTCCTCACAATCTGGTAAAACTGGGGGTTGGATAGGAAGTTAGGAAGAAGCTGACTGGGTTTTGCCCAGGCAACATCCTGTGGCAGAGGGTGTTGCGGGGAAGATTCAGGGGGGTCTCTGTCAGGGGTGGGATCCTGACAGTGGCCTAGCGAAAAGGACAGAACGTTACGGAGCCGCGCCTGCACCCGTTGCAGTGGCATCCTAAGAAAGGACACGAAGCGAGGTTTATTGTGGAGAAGTGAGAAACGAGATCACCGCACAAAGGAGAATAGAACCAGTAGGAGTCGTGCCTTAAGATAGTGGCAACATCTTACTGAGGCGCGTAGCCGGTGGCCAGAACGCCGAGGAAGTATTGGGCTCCAAGCATTACTTCAAACAGCGGCAGGACAGTTAATTATAAGTTGGCTGCCTCACCTAAATCACCTAAGCAGACATAGGAGGCAATTGTGGGAGAGGGGCATCTCTAGGGTCCCAGAATAACTCCAGGCCTACCCGTCATACGAGTGCGTCCTAGCCAAATCATCTGGGGGACGGAGAAGAACATCAGAACAGATACGATAGTTGTGAGGAAGAACATCAGAAACAAACACAACAGTTGTGAGGACTATCCCGTGGTGCTCAGCAGGGAGGTACTACAACACACAGGCGCTAAAAGGTAGGCACTGATTTCCACCTGCAAAGGGAACTCTGGATGTGCCTTCGGACCGGCTGGTCTCAGCCAGCCCTGTTAGCAGTGCTCTGGATTGTGGATCCCGAAGCCTTCAGTAAAGAGGTAAAGAGACTGCAACCCTGTGTCCTCGTTATTCATCGCACCTTGCACCACGCACCATCATCACATCTTTCATTGAACGCCCCTTAGCATGGTCACGGACCGGGTCTAGCCACCGTGACAACCCCAGGACCGAGACCGAGAGGCCCGGTACCGAGTACCCCGCGGCCCTGCGTTTGGGGGCGCTCCAGAGACAGCTTAAGGTACAATAGTATATCATAAATCATGCCACCAACACACTATTGGTACTATCATGAAATATATAGAAGGACGACCTAGGGTACAATGATGTATCACAAATAGCACCGCACATATGCAGGAACAATGGCTTGTGTACACAATAGCTTATGTACACAGAGCAAGGCAGCAGGTAAACTCTGGGCGTCCCCAGAGTACCATATAGTGCGGGAGTGCCCCTATATAAGTAAAGGGGCTAATGCTAGCTAGGGGGCCACGATAAGCCTACTAAATTGCAGCAAAGGAAATAAGCATAAATCCCTCAAAAAAACACACAAAAAATGGGGTTTCATACCAGAAACAGCTCCTATGGAAAGGCAAAGCTACCACTGCGGCAGAGAGATAAGCCTGTTGGAGTAGTGTAGGGAGCGTTTAGGGTTCACCTGCCGACATATGCCATCAAAATGGAAGGAAAAAGGGCAGACCTATGTCAGGAAAGTGGGCCAAAAGGCTAAATGTGAAAAAAGAACATCACCATATCAGGCAGTCCAGTGTGTGGCATCAGCCGTCAGCTGACAGAGTCAGAAAGGGAATGGTCCCGGGACCCAAGTAGTGTGGGGAGAGCCCCACGCGTATCGCTGCAGGATGCAGCTTCGTCAGGGAAAGTGACAGGGGAGGGAGTCAAGAAGTCTTAAATAGCAGTCAGATTGGTCAAGATTGATGACAGGTGAATGGTGTGAGAAAACAGGGCAATAGCCCGATTACATACCACAGTAATCCGGAACTGGAGGACACCAATATGCACATGCACAGATGCCAGGATGCTGGAGATAGATAGAGACACCAGCCGTGTTGGTCTACAGGGATAAGTGAAAGCTCACGCATGCACCTCCCGATACAAGCCCGCAGGGAGGAATAGAAGTTTTGCGCATGCGCAGAGCGCAGCACCCGGCTCCACAGTACAGCGCAGGTGCAGAAAACACAGGAGCAGCCACTTAGTGTCGTGCGTGCGCAGGGCACAACCCCCGGCACCAAAATATAGCGCAGGCGCGAAGAGCACCAGGGCAACCGCTCAGTATCGGTGCCAACATGCTATAATGACAGGGAGATATGGAGGAGGCAAAGGCCCCGAATATATGTACTTATCAGAATGGAACAGATAAAAATATGCACCCCAAGCTAAAAAAAAACAAAAAAAAACACAGAGATATCAGTACAATAGAAAGGCAGGCCACGAGTACATACTCAAATACATAGAACGAAAATCATCCATTAAGGTGAAAAACAAAACTGTAAATATCCAGAAGGACTTGTGTTCCATCTTCTTCTTCTTTCTTCTCCCCTCTACTTTATTATTTCTTCCTCTTTTTTCCTTTCTTTCCATCCAATCGAGTCATCCTAGGAAACTTGTGAATAAGAGTTCTTCATTAAGCCCGGTAAGTGAAAGACTCCGCAGATTGAAGATCCACCGAGATTCGATTTGAAGCAACCGCTTCCTGTGGTTTGCACCTCTAGCATTAAGTTGTTGTTCCTCAAATATTTTCCAAGCTCAGGAGACTCCAGTCGCTGGCTCTGATTTTTCTAAACTTTCACATGACTTGACTGTGGCACATAAGTCAGGCATCCGCCTTTGGTGGAACATACGGAGTCTTGAAGAATACGCCAGGACTGCCATTATTCCACATGGCCTCAGGGTTTCAATATTCCCTGCTTGGGAGCTCAAGAGTCAAACGTTTGATGTCCTGAACTGAGCCGGAGTATGACTTGAAAACATGCATGATGTAAAGGCATGTTCACACTGGCCATACAAACAAGCAAAACCAAAAAAAGACAATGTGTGCACATACTCTAATAAACAGCTTTATGCTTTTATTGATCAAAAACAGTGTTTACTAAATACCTTATGTTATTTAATTCACTTGCATTTTTGCTTATTTATTTTGATTAGGGTATATGCACACATTGTCTTTTTTTGGTTTTGCGTGTTTCTATGGCCAGTGTGAACATGCATTTACATCACGCATGTTTTCAAGTCATACTCCGGCTCAGTTTTCTGTTTTTCTTTAGTGTTTTTGTACTTAATACAAATAGGGAGTGGCCCCCTTTTTACTAAGCTGGGCAGTTTGTTTGGTCTCTCCAAAGCTGGGTGTCCGGTTGGGACTCTGTGACTCTCTGCCACTGTTCACACGAAGTAGGTTTTAATACTAGAGAGTGTAGGTCTGTCCCAATTGGGTATACTTTGTCGCGGTGGGACAGCTTTATGCTTTTTTTCATCAAAAACAGTGTTCACTAAATACCCTATGTTATTTAATGCACTTGCTTTTTTACTTATTTATTTTATTAGGGTATATGCACACATTCTCTTTTTTTGGTTTTGCTTGTTTCTATGGCCAGTGTGAACATGCCTTTACATCATGCATGTTTTCTGTTTTTCTGAAATGTATGTTCAGTAAATGCACTCAATACATGGTTAATAGCTTGACAATAGCCCACAAGTTCTCTATGGGGTTAAGGTCAGGCGAGTTTGGACCTCCAACAGCAGATGACATGGCTCCCCAAACCATCACTGATTGTGGAAACTTCACACTAGACCTGAAGCAGCTTGGATTGTGTGCCTCTCCACTCTTCCTCCAGACTCTGGGACCTTGATTTCCAATTGAAATGCAAAATTTATTTTCATCTGAAAATAACACCTTGGACCACTGAGCAACAGTCCAGTTCTTTTTCTCTGTGGCCCAGATAAGATTCTTCTGGCGTTGTCTATTGGTCATGAGTGGCTTGACACAAGGAATGCAACACTTGTAGCCCATGTCCTGGCTACGTCTGTGTAATGAGATTATGCTAATGGAGCGCCCCCACGTGTAGGGCAATGGGGTACCGGGTCTATCTCTCTCAGTTCTGGGGATGTCACGATGGCCCGACCCAGTCCGTGGCCCTTCTGAGGGGCGTCCAATTAAAGGTGAAGTTTGTCTGGTGTTCTTGACTCCACCTGTGGTATTCGGTCAGGGTGACCGACGCTGCTAGGGGTCCGCTGGGGTGATGGAATGGCAGCTAGATGGTATACCTTCCCACAGGTGAAGTATGTCCCCAGGGCTTCCCAGATGTGTAGGTGGTGATGGTGGACGTTGTAAGGCGCAATGAATAACGAGGACACAAAGGTTGCAGTCTTTTTACCTTTTACTGAAGACTTCAAGGTCCACAGTCCAGAGTACCGTTCACAGGGCAGGCAGAGTCCGGCCGGTCCGAAGGCAAATCCAGAGCTCTCTTAACCAGGTGGAAATCAGTAGCCTTCCTACTAGCGCCTGTGTGTTGTAGTACCTCCCTGCTGAGCACCACGGGATAGTCCTCACAACTTTCGTGGATGTTTCTGATCTTCTCTCTCTCTGTCCCCCAGATGGTATGGATAGGACAACCCGTATGATGGGGTAGGCCTGGAGCTTATTTATAGGGACCCTAGTGATGCCCCTCTCCCACAATTTGCCTCCGTGTCTTCTTAGGTATTAAGGTCGGGCAACCAACTTGGAATTGACTGTCCTGCCAGTCTCTGAAGTAATACATAGAGTCAATTACTCCCTCGGTGTTCCGGCCACCGGCTACGCGCCTCAGAAGGAGGCTGCCGATCTTGGGGCAGAACTCCTCCCGGTATTATCTCCTTGTGCTGTGACTTCGTTTCTCACTCTCCACAATACAATTCCTTTCCTGTCCTTTTTTAGGATGCTGCCGCAATGGGTGCTGGCGCAGCTACGTAACGTTCTATCTCGTGCTTGGTGTTGTGAATTCCGTTCTCGAACTCCCTCCTGTGGTCATGAATGGTACTTCGGCGAGTTCTGTCCGTGGACTCCCTCTGGTGGCTGTGAGTGGAACTGCTGGTTCTGAGGTTGCTTCCTCAGCTGCCCTCGTTTGCGGCTAGGCTGGCTTCTCTATTTAACTCCACTCAGATCGTTACTCCATGCCAGCTGTCAATGTATTAGTACTGGTTCAGATCTCTCTAGGATCTTTCTGATGACCTGTCTACTCCAGCAAAAGCTAAGTCCCTGCTAGTTCATTTGTTGTTCATTTTGTACTGAATATGTTTCTTAGTGCTTGCTAAGTTCTAGTCCAGCTTGCTAACATGATATTGCCTTGCTAGCTGGAAGCTCTGGGTTGCAGAGTGGCACCTCCGCACCGTGAGTCGGTGCGGGGGTCTTTTTGCACACTCTGCGTGGCTTTTTGTAGTTTTTTGTGCTGACCGCATAGATTCCTTTCCTATCTTCAGTCTATCTAGTAAGTCTGGCCTCCTTTGCTGAAACCTGTTTCATCCCTGTGTTTGTGGCTTTCCTCTTAACTCACAGTTAATATATGTGGGGGGCTGCCTTTACCTTTGGGGAAATTTCTCTGAGGCAAGGTAAGGCTTATTTTCCTATCTTTAGGGGTAGTTAGCTCTTAGGCTGTGAAGAGGCGTCTAGGGAGAGTTAGGTACGCTCCACAGCTATTTCTAGTGTGTGTGTTAGGATTAGGATTTGCGGTCAGCAGAGTTCCCACTTCCCAGAGCTTGTCCTGTCTTCTAGTTTAACCATCAGGTCATTCCAGGTGCACCTAACCACCAGGTCCATAACAGTACAGCTGGCCCACAAAGTGTTAATGCATCTCAATAGAGGGATAAGAGAAGTTCTGAGACCATTTTTTTTTCTCTGCAGTGTGTTTTGTCTTTCTTTTCCCCTTAACCTCTGGGTGGTTCAGGACTCAGGTGTAGATATGGACATTCAAGGTCTGTCCTCTTGTGTTGATCACCTCACTGCGAGGGTACAAACATTCAAGATTATGTAGTTCAGAATCCTATGTTAGAGCCTAGAATTCCAATTCCTGATTTGTTTTTTGGAGATAGATCTAAATTTCTGAATTTCAAAAATAATTGTAAACTGTTTCTTGCTTTGAAACCCCGCTCCTCTGGTGACCCCATTCAGCAAGTAAAAATCATTATTTCTTTGTTATGTGGCGACCCACAAGACTGGGCATTCTCCCTTGCGCCAGGAGATCCTGCATTGCTAAATGTAGATGCGTTTTTTCTGGCGCTTGGATTGCTTTATGACGAACCTAACTCTGTAGATCAGGCAGAGAAAATCCTGCTGGCTTTGTGTCAAGGTCAGGATGAAGCGGAGGTATATTGCCAGAAGTTTAGAAAGTGGTCTGTGCTTACTCACTGGAATGAGTGTGCCCTTGCAGCAATTTTCAGAAAAGGTCTTTCTGAAGCCCTTAAGGATGTTATGGTGGGGTTTCCCACGCCTGCTGGTCTGAATGAGTCAATGTCCTTGGCCATTCAGATCGATCGGCGCTTGCGTGAACGCAAGGTTGTGCGCCATTTGGCGGTGTACTCTGAGCAGAGGCCTGAGCCTATGCAATGTGATAGGACTTTGACCAGAGCTGAACGGCAAGAACACAGACGTCAGAATGGGCTGTGTTTTTACTGTGGTGACTCCACTCATGCTATCTCTGATTGTCCTAAGCGCTCTAAGCGGTTCGCTAGGTCTGTCACCATTGGTACTGTACAGCCTAAATTTCTTTTGTCCGTTACTCTGATTTGCTCTTTGTCGTCCTACTCTGTTATGGCATTTGTGGACTCAGGCGCTGCCCTGAATTTGATGGATTTGGAGTTTGCCAGGCGCTGTGGTTTTTTCTTGGAGCCCTTGCAGTATCCTATTCCATTAAGGGGAATTGATGCTACGCCTTTGGCCAAAAATAAACCTCAGTACTGGACTCAGTTGACCATGTGCATGGCTCCTGCACATCAGGAAGATGTTCGCTTTTTGGTGTTGCATAATTTGCATGATGTGGTCGTGTTGGGTTTGCCATGGCTACAGGTCCATAATCCAGTATTGGATTGGAAATCAATGTCTGTGTCCAGTTGGGGTTGTCAAGGGGTACATGGTGACTTTCCGTTGTTGTCAATTTCTCCTTCTACTCCTTTTGAAGTCCCTGAGTTTTTGTTGGATTACCGAGATGTATTTGATGAGCCCAAATCCAGTGCCCTACCTCCTCATAAGGATTGTGATTGTGCTATTAATTTGATTCCTGGTAGTAAATTTCCTAAGGGACGGCTTTTCAATTTATCTGTGCCGGAACACGCCGCTATGCGGAGTTATATAAAGGAGTCCTTGGAGAAAGGGCATATTCGCCCGTCGTCGTCACCGTTGGGAGCAGGGTTCTTTTTTGTGGCCAAGAAGGATGGTTCTCTGAGACCTTGTATAGATTACCGCCTTCTCAATAAAATCACGGTCAAATTTCAGTACCTTTTGCCTCTACTGTCTGATTTGTTTGCTCGGATTAAGGGGGCTAGTTGGTTCACCAAGATAGATCTTTGAGGGGCGTATAATCTCATGCGTATTAAACAGGGCGATGAATGGAAAACAGCATTTAACACACCCGAGGGCCATTTTGAGTACCTGGTGATGCCATTCGGGCTTTCTAATGCTCCATCTGTGTTTCAGTCCTTTATGCATGACATCTTCCGAAAGTATTTGGATAGATTCATTATTGTATATTTGGATGATCAAGTAATGAAAAATAATTAGAACCACTGCGCTTACCCTAGAGCAACAGAACGAGCAAAAAAACTTGACTTACTTGGTAAAGGATCAGTTATTGAATATAAGGGCCACTTGTTCCCTTAGAAGCGAAGTAGAACCTGATTGTGGTATATTACTGAAAGGAATATCATAAAGTCAATGAGATAGATGTGAATAGAATAGTGCAAATAGATAATAGAGGATTTTGTATGCACACTTACTTATTATATGAAGCTGTTATGTGCTATACTGTGAGGTATTCCTATGTGGATACTGATATTAATCCTTCCACAGGTTTAGGAAATATTTCTATGGAGAAATAGTGTATTACAGATTATAGAACATAAACATACAACCTCAACCTAATATTAATATCGATTCGGACTACTCACTGTTTATGTAGAAGACTGGCGGCTGCACCTGTAGTGCAGTGTATATTGAATAATATAATATGCTTCTACATAAACAGTGAGTACATAAACAGTTGCACTATTCTATTCACATCTATCTCATTGACTTTATGATATTCCTTTCAGTAATATACCACAATCAGGTTTTACTTCGCTTCTAAGGGAACAAGTGGCCCTTATATTCAATAACTGATCCTTTACCAAGTAAGTCAAGTTTTTTTCTCGTTCTGTTGCTCTTGGGTAAGCGCAGTGGTTCTAATTATTTTTCATTACTTGGTTGTTCTTTTTAACAGGGTTGGCACAGAACCTGTTGCAACCACTTGCAGCTCCCACAGCACTCTACTCTACCCTTTCAGGTGACTAGGCGCCAGTGTAAATACTTTATATTAACCTATATTTGGATGATATTTTGGTCTTTTCGGATGATTGGGAGTCTCATGTGAAGCAGGTCAGAATGGTGTTCCAGGTTCTTCGTGCTAATTCTTTGTTTGTGAAGGGGTCTAAATGTCTCTTCGGAGTTCAGAAGGTTTTCTTTTTGGGCTTCATTTTTTCCCCTTCTACTATCGAGATGGATCCTGTTAAAGTTCAGGCCATTTATGATTGGACTCAGCCTACATCTGTGAAGAGCCTTCAGAAATTCCTGGGCTTTGCTAATTTTTACCGTCGCTTCATCGCTAATTTTTCTAGTGTTGTTAAACCATTCACTGATTTGACCAAGAAAGGTGCTGATGTGGTGAACTGGTCCTCTGCGGCCGTTGAGGCTTTTCGGGAGTTGAAACGTCGTTTCTCTTCGGCCCCTGTGTTGTGTCAGCCAGATGTTTCGCTCCCTTTTCAGGTCGAGGTTGATGCTTCTGAGATTGGAGCAGGGGCTGTTTTGTCTCAAAGATCTTCTGATGGCTCTGTGATGAAGCCATGTGCTTTCTTTTCTAGAAAGTTTTCACCTGCTGAGCGTAATTATGATGTTGGCAATCGGGAGTTGTTGGCTATGAAGTGGGCGTTCGAGGAGTGGCGACATTGGCTCGAGGGAGCCAAGCATCGCGTAGTGGTCTTAACGGATCACAAGAATCTGACTTATCTCGAGTCTGCTAAGCGGTTGAATCCTAGACAGGCTCGATGGTCGCTGTTTTTCACCCGTTTCAATTTTGTGGTTTCATAACTTCCGGGTTCTAAGAATGTGAAGGCCGATGCCCTTTCAAGGAGTTTTGTGCCTGATTCCCCGGGAGATCCTGAGCCGGCTGGTATTCTCAAAGAGGGGGTAATTCTGTCTGCCATCTCACCTGATTTGCGGCGGGTGCTGCAGGAGTTTCAGGCTGATAGACCTGACCGTTGTCCAGCAGAGAAACTGTTTGTCCCTGATAGATGGACTAGTAGAGTTATCTCTGAGGTTCATTGTTCGTGTTGGCTGGTCATCCTGGGATTTTTGGTACCAGAGATTTGGTGGCTAGGTCCTTTTGGTGGCCTTCCTTGTCACGGGATGTGGGTTCTTTTGTGCAGTCCTGTGGGACTTGTGCTCGGGCCAAGTCCTGCTGTTCTCGTGCCAGTGGGTTACTTTTGCCCTTGCCAGTCCCGAAAAGGCCTTGGACGCATGTTTCCATGGATTTTATTTCAGATCTCCCTGTCTCTCAAAGGATGTCGGTCATCTGGGTGGTTTGTGATCGCTTCTCTAAGATGGTCCATTTGGTACCCTTGCCTAAATTACCTTCCTCCTCTGATTTGGTTCCACTATTTTTCCAGCATGTGGTTCGTTCGTTTGCATGGCATTCCGGAGAACATCGTGTCGGACAGAGGTTCCCAGTTTGTTTCAAGGTTTTGGCGGTCCTTTTGTGCCAAGATGGGCATTGATTTGTCTTTCTCTTCAGCTTTCCATCCTCAGACAAATGGCCAAACCAAACGAACTAATCAGACTTTGGAGACCTATCTGAGATGCTTTGTTTCTGCTGATCAGGATGATTGGGTAACCTTCTTGCCATTGGCTGAGTTCGCCCTTAATAATCGGGCCAGTTCGGCTACTTTGGTTTCGCCTTTTTTTTGTAATTCTGGTTTTCATCCTCGTTTTTCTTCAGGGCAGGTTGAGCCTTCGGACTGTCCTGGTGTGGATTCTGTGGTGGACAGGTTGCAGCAAATTTGGACTCATGTAGTGGACAATTTGACATTGTCCCAGGAGAAGGCTCAACGTTTCGCCAACCGCCGTCGCTCTGTTGGTCCCCGACTTCTTGTTGGGGATTTGGTTTGGTTGTCGTCTCGTTATGTCCCTATGAAGGTTTCTTCTCCTAAGTTTAAGCCTCGTTTCATTGGTCCTTATAAGATTTCTGAAATTCTCAATCCTGTGTCGTTTCGTTTGGTCCTTCCAGCTTCTTTTGCCATCCATAATGTGTTCCATAGGTCTTTGTTGCGGAGATATGTGGCGCCTATGGTTCCCTCCGTTGACCCTCCTGCTCCGGTGTTGGTTGAGGGGGAGTTGGAGTATGTGGTGGAGAAGATTTTAGATTCTCGTATTTCGAGACGGAAACTTCAGTACCTGGTCAAATGGAAGGGCTATGGTCAGGAGGATAATTCCTGGGTTTTTGCCTCCGATGTCCATGCAGCCGAGTTGGTGCTTGCCTTTCATTTGGCTCGTCCTGATCGGCCTGGGGGCCCTGGTGGGGGTTCGGTGACCCCTCCTCAAGGGGGGGGGTACTGTTGTGAATTCCGTTCTCGAACTCCCTCCTGTGGTCATGAATGGTACTTTGGCGAGTTCTGTCCGTGGACTCCCTCTGGTGGCTGTGAGTGGAACTGCTGGTTCTGAGGTTGCTTCCTCAGCTGCCCTCGTTTGCGGCTAGGCTGGCTTCTCTATTTAACTCCACTCAGATCGTTACTCCATGCCAGCTGTCAATGTATTAGTACTGGTTCAGATCTCTCTAGGATCTTTCTGATGACCTGCCTACTCCAGCAAAAGCTAAGTCCCTGCTAGTTCATTTGTTGTTCATTTTGTACTGAATATGTTTCTTAGTGCTTGCTAAGTTCTAGTCCAGCTTGCTAACATGATATTGCCTTGCTAGCTGGAAGCTCTGGGTTGCAGAGTGGCACCTTCACACCGTGAGTCGGTGCGGGGCTCTTTTTGCACACTCTGCGTGGCTTTTTGTAGTTTTTTGTGCTGACCGCATAGATTCCTTTCCTATCTTCAGTCTATCTAGTAAGTCTGGCCTCCTTTGCTGAAACCTGTTTCATCCCTGTGTTTGTGGCTTTCCTCTTAACTCACAGTTAATATATGTGGGGGGCTGCCTTTACCTTTGGGGAAATTTCTCTGAGGCAAGGTAAGGCTTATTTTCCTATCTTTAGGGGTAGTTAGCTCTTAGGCTGTGAAGAGGCGTCTAGGGAGAGTTAGGTACGCTCCACAGCTATTTCTAGTGTGTGTGTTAGGATTTGGATTTGCGGTCAGCAGAGTCCCCACTTCCCAGAGCTTGTCCTGTCTTCTAGTTTAACCATCAGGTCATTCCAGGTGCACCTAACCACCAGGTCCATAACAGCTTGGCCTCTGTCAGGATCCCACCCCTGACAAGGACCCTCTGTCTGCAGCTCAGATGTTCCTCCTTCTCTCCCTGTCTGCCTGACAGGTCCTCTCTGGGTCAAACCCAGGTAGCTTCTGACTAACCTCCTATCCAACCCACCAGTTTTACCCATGTGTGAGGAGTGCCCCAACAGATAGAAGCAAGGCTCCCCCTGGTGGACTGGAGTGTGAAGTGCAGTGTGTGACTGTGATACCTGGCAAGGTGAACATCTTTAGTACCATCAGACGTAATATCACTCCCCCTGGTGGAAGAGCGACATTACTGCAACGACCAGGACTCTGGGGCGCTGCACTCCCCCCCGTTAAATCCAGTACTCCGGGACTGGGAGAAGAAGAACAACAATACATGTTAGCAAAAGACATACAAAATTTTTGGAATGCTGTAAACAAATTAATTTAACAGTGCTTCCCTTTATGGGAGGTGAGAACACTTGAACGTTACAAACAAAAACATATTTACATTGTGCAAAAGCAAATTGAAAACAGTTATTATCTATCTATGGAACCAATTACCCGTACAGGTATTCTACCTACTAAGTGCTATAACAATAATTTAACATTTTTCTTTCTCTAAGTGCAAAGTCTATCAACCATCTATATATGGCTCTCTAGAGGACTCGCTAACCCCTACGGGTTCATTTTACTGAAATTCAGCTTTCAACTTTCTCTTGTCCTCCATTATATTTAAAGTACATCATTAAACATTTTCAAACATTTCTTATTACTAGCTGTAATAATTATAGGGGATAATTCAGGAGACTCTTTGCGTGGAACAAGACAACAGGACACAGTTTTATAAGTGGTAAAGTTTATATTATCACACGGTGATTCAAGCAGGTGCAGAGAGAAACTCAGGGGGATATCCCTGCCATCTTATCAGATATTGGAGCCGATTCCTGCGAATCCTGGAATCAATAATTTCCTCCACCACGAATTGTTCTTGCCCATCAATCACCACAGGCTGCGGAGGTGGCACAACACGTCCCTGGAAGGTATTAGGAGATACAGACTTTAGTAAAGATACATGAAAAACTGGGTGTACCTTCATTGTCCTAGGTAGCTTCAGCCGGCAGGCCACAGAGCTCACAATACCGTTGATCTAGAAAAGGGCCAATGAATTTCTGTCCAAGTTTTTGTGAAGGAACATTTAACTTCAGATTCTTAGATGCTAACCACACGGAATCTCCTACCTTGAACATGGGTGCAGGTTTACGGAATCTATCAGCCGATCTCTTATAACGTTCTTGAGCCGTGGTCAGGGATTCCTTCAGAACCTCCAGATTTTGTCTCATCTCAGTCAGCCTTTCCTCCACTGCTGGAACCGGAGAATTAATTGGAGACCTAGGTAAAATACATGGATGCTAACCCAGATTGGCAAAAAAAGGTGTAAATTTAGTGGAGGCGCTCTGAGAATTATTATATGAAAATTCGGCTAACGGCAACAACTCCAACCAATCATCCTGGAGATGGCTGACATAGCATCTTAGATATTGTTCCAGCGTCTGGTTGGTACGCTCAATCTGACCATTTGTCTGGGGATGGTAAGCAGAAGAGAGACAGACATTAATATTGAGTGTAGAGCAAAACCCCTTCCAGAATCTTGAAGTGAACTGTACTCCACGGTCAGAGATGATCTCATCCGGCACCCCATGCAACCGAAAGACATTCTGTATAACCAAGTTCACTGTATCTTTAGCAGAGGGGAGGCCGGTGCACTGAACAAAATGAGCAGCTTTAGTCAGGCGATCAACTACCACCATGATTGTATTCATGCCCCCTGATGTAGGCAGCTCCACAATAAAGTCCATTGATATAGACCCCCAAGGGCGGGATGGAACAGGTAATGGTTCTAGAAGACCCGTAGGTGCCACATGAGGAGTCTTGTAATGGGCACATACCTCGCAAGAGAGAACATAGTCCTTGGTATCCTTCAGGCAAGTTGGCCACCAGAAGAATCGGCTCAGGAACTCTTGTGTCTTCTGTACCCCCCTGTGACCAGCCAACTTGGAGTCATGTACCAACTTGAGGATCTGCAGACGGATGACCTCCGGGATGTAGATACGTCGATCTCTGAACCACATGCCACCCTTAAAGACAAGATTAATATCCACAGGTGGGTTGGCTAGAAATACATCACCTTCATAGGCCTCCCTGCACTCCTTCCACAAGTCCTGATCGTGGATAACTCCGATGAAATTGGCATCAGATAGAATGGTCTTGGACGGGGCTCCAGGTACGGAATCCGCAGCATGGATTCGGGATAAAGCATCAGCCTTCCCATTACGAGAACCTGGACGGTACGAGATAACAAAGTTACATTGATTTAAGAATAAGTTCCAACGAGCCTGACGAAGAGAAAGACATCTAGCGGATCTAAGGAACTCTAGATTGCGATGGTCAGTTTGCACTATGATCTGTTGTGCAGCTCCTTGCAGATGATGCCTCCATTCTTTGAAAGCCGCAACAATAGCCAGCAATTCCTTGTCTCCCACGTCGTAATTCTTCTCTGCTGAGGTTAGTCTACAGGAAAAGAAAGCACAAGGATGTAGCAGACCCTTCTCTCCAGTTCTTTGGGAGAGAATAGCCCCCAAAGCATTATCAGAAGCGTCCACCTCCACAATGAAAGGATGTGTTGGATCTGGGTGTATCAACAGCGGTGCTGATGTGAAACAGATCTTCAGCCGATCAAAAGCTTCTTGAGCCTGTGATGACCACTTAAAGGGCTTTTCCTTCTTTGTCAAGGAAGTAATGGGACGGACAATATCAGAAAAATTTCGAATGAAGCGTCTGTAGAAATTTGCAAAACCAATAAAACGTTGGACCTCCTTAACGTTCTTGGGTGCCGGCCAGTCAAGGATAGCCTGAATCTTACCAGATTCCATGTTCAGCCCCTGGGGAGAGATGATATAACTAGTGTTGAGCATTCCGATACCGCAAGTATTGGGTATCGGCCGATATTTGCTGTATCGGAATTCCGATACCGAGTTCCGATATTTTTGTGATATCGGAAATCGGAATCGGAAGTTCTCAGTGTATGGTTCCCAGGGTCTGGAGGAGAGGAGACTCTCCTTCAGGCCCTGGGATCCATATTCATGTAAAAAATAAAGAATTAAAATAAAAAATATGGATATACTCACCCGTCCGGCAGCCCCTGGAGCTTACCGATGTAACCGGCAGCCTCCGTTCCTAAGAATGCAGTGAGTTTAGGACCTGCGATGACGTCGCGGCTTGTGATTGGTCGCGTGAGCAGTCACATGAGCGGTCACGCGACCAATCACAAGCCACGATGTCATCGAAGGTCCTTCACTCCTCATTCTTAGGAACGGAGGCTGCCGGTTACATCGGTAAGGTCCAGGGGCCGCCGGAGGGGTGAGTATATCCATATTTTTTATTTTAATTCTTTATTTTTTACATGAATATGGATCCCAGGGCCTGAAGGAGAGTTTCCTCTCCTTCAGACCCTGGGAACCATCCAGGATACCTTCCGATACTTGTGTCCCATTGACTTGCATTGGTATCGGGTATCGGTATCGGCGATATCCGATATTTTTTGGATATCGGCCGATACCATCCAATACCGATACCTTTGAGTATCGGAAGGTATCGCTCAACACTAGATATAACCCAAGAACTGTATCTCAGAACGATGGAGCTCGCATTTCTCCGGCTTGATATACAGTTGGTTCTCTTTCAGATGTCTTAAAACAGTTTTGACATGTTCTTCATGTTCCTGTAGAGAGTCAGAAAAGATTAGTATATCGTCCAAATAGATCACCACAAACTGGTCCAACAAATCTCTGAAGATGTCATTAACAAGGTGTTGAAATGCTGCAAGGGCGTTACAAAGCCCGAAGGGCATCACAAGAGATTCAAAGTGTCCATACCGGCATCTGAATGCTGTCTTCCACTCATCCCCTGGACGAATACACACCAAATTATAAGCCCCACGAAGATCCAGCTTAGAGAACACCTTAGCGTGGCGGACTCTTTCCAGTAATTTGTGAATCAGAGGCAAAGGGTAACGGTTTCGTACGGTTACCTTATTGAGTTCCCGATAGTCAACACAGGGTCTCAGGGTCTCATCCTTCTTCTTTACAAAAACAATGGGTGCCCCTGCTGGTGGGGAAGAAGGACGTATGAAGCCTTTGGCCAGATTTTCATCAATATACTCCTTTAAGGCTTGAAGCTCAGGTGCCGCCAAAGGGTATACGTGACCAAAAGGAATATCTGCCCCAGGAAGCAACTCAATGGAACAGTCATAATGCCTGTGTGGAGGAAGTTGATCTGCATTCTTCTTGTCACAGAGGTCAGAGAACTCTTTATATGCTGGAGGTAAAGAAGATACCTGTATATGTGGTTCCGTAGCCGTGGACTCAGGGACAGCTTCTGTTAACGCTGAGTTGCTCCTTGTTGGAAAGATAATCTCCTTGGTCTCCCAGTTGATAATTGGGTTCTGAGAATGCCTAAGGAATGCCTAAAATCACAGGAAAATGAGAAGAAATTATCAAGAAAGAAAGTTGCTCCTGATGATTAGGCTCCAAAAAAATTTCAAGGGGTACGGTCTCCTGATCCACAGGCCCAGAGATTAAAGGTGACCCATCCATTGTTTCCATGGTAACTGGAGAGGCTCTTTGCTGAATTTTAATACCATGTTCCTTGGCAAATGCGATATCCATGAAATTGCCACCTGCACCAGAGTCAATCATAGCTGAACTGGAAATCCACTTTCCTGAACACAGGATCTTAATAGGGAGAGAACAGTGAGAGTTCATTTCCTTCAGCTCCTTGGGGGGTGAAGTCATAGAAAGTGAATGGAATACAGCGTTTAAAGGCAGGCTACATTCAGAGATGTCAGATTCATCATCACAGTTGTCATACTCCCCTATTGCTGCTAGCACATTGTTAGGCCATCTAGGACACTTAGGACAATTGATCAAGAAGTGGTCAGACTGGCCGCAGTAGAAACATAGACTTTCACGAAGGCGATTCTCCCGGCGCTCATTGATCTAACATCTCTGAACGGAATCAATTTGCATGGGCACCTCCTCCACTTCCCAAGATGTTTTACCTGCAGGCTCTTTGGAAGGAAGGGAAAAGTTAGAAATACGGTTATATGCAGCAAATTTCTCCTGCCTACGCTCAGTAAGGCGATTGTCTATGCGCACACAATGCTGTATAAATGTCTCTAGTTCTTGTGGTGACTCTGAGCGAGCTAGTTCATCTTTTATAATACTAGACAGACCCCTTTTAAAAATAGGCAATTGTGCATAACTGTCCCAATTGGTATCTACCGCCAATCTCCTGAATTCAGTGGCACACTCAATAACAGAACGTTTAGCCTGGCGTAAAGACAACAAAGCAGATTCAGCGGTTGCATGGCAATTAGGGTCATCAAACATTAATGCCATAGTGGCCAAGAAATCATCCAAGTTATTTAACCGTGGGTCACGAGACTCAATCATCAGATTCGCCCAGGCGAGCGCTCGTGAGGTCAGTAGCATTATTACGCACAATACTTTGGATCTATCCGTAGGAAAACGGTCAGCATGCACATCAAAATATAGCATACATTGATTCACAAAGCCACGAAATTTGTCGCGATCACCATTAAATCTGAATGGGGGCAACTTAGGTGGGCTAGCTGGTGGCGGTTGCCCAGAGGGTAATGTCACTTGTGCAGCTATATGCGTGCTTATGTCCTGAAAAGCCCGTCCATACTGGGACTCTATGCCAGCAAGTTTGTTTTCCTGGGCTGCCATGCGATTGCTTAAGTCCTGCAAAGTTTGTCCAAACACTTGTTGATTGTGTTCAAAGCTTCCAAACTTCTTTTGCAGACCTTCCACATCTTTCTGCAGTGATCTAATTATGGAAAACACCTGCTCTAATCTGCTCTCTGCAGTCATTGTTCCAGCAGTCTCCTTTTTTTTTATGGCTAGATTATCCTGTAATAATTATAGGGGATAATTCAGGAGACTCTTTGCGTGGAACAAGACAACAGGACACAGTTTTATAAGTGGTAAAGTTTATATTATCACACGGTGATTCAAGCAGGTGCAGAGAGAAACTCAAGTCCACAACACTTGGTGCAAATAATAAACGCAGCTTAGCAGTCAATAGGAAACTTCAGAGGTAGATGCAAACAAACAGAAAGTCTATGAAGCACAGTTATACTTGAGGAAACTTGACACAAATAGATCCTTGACTTAGTCCAGACACAGATAGATATGCTATTAGGCAGTTCAAATCATATCTTAGCTCAATCAGGGAGGACAGGTTAATAGTCTCAGGTTTTGCAGAGCAGAAACAGCTTACATGTCCAGAAAATGCAGATGGAAGTAACACGAGCAGCAGATGAAGGAGGATTACTGAACACTGGTGTATGCAGCAGGAACTCCGAGCAGAGTGGCAGGATCTCCAACACAGGTTCACAGGAGCAGGTGCAGGTGCAAGGCCAGGGAGTAGTGATGTGACGTTCACGAACGAGCCGACTCAAAGAGCCGGCTCTTCACTGTGAACGATATGAGCCGGCACCTGTCAGTGAGCCGCTTGTTCTCTAGTGGCTCTCTGCTCTCCTCCCTTCCCTGTGCTGCTGACGTCAGCCTGGTGGTGGAGGGGGAGGAGAGGAGCCAGGAGAGACTGTGTGCTGGAGGGGGAGAGAGGAAAGCTGCTGCTGAAAGTACTCAAATCCAAAAATAAGTCTAGAATTGCCATGAAAAACACGCAACAAGACTCAAACCACAATGTTCAATAATATTAAATGCAGTAATGTTTATTAATAATTACAAAATAACAATAATAATTTTTACCAGCAAAAAAACCTCCAAGTGTAAATGGAGCGTATATATCCACATAACATCAATAAAAAAAACCTATCTGAGGAATCAATAGCAAAAAATGCCCATACAAAAGGACCTGTCATTTAATGAGCTGCAACCTGTCAGAAAATGTGACAGTGGTGCACAGAGCTCAATGAACATCGGTGGTGGAATAAATAGAGCTTTAATTAGTTAATTACTGCCACACAGCATGTATATTAGCGCTCACTACCTCTATCAAATTGTACCGATCAAGATTACAATTACAGGTCACACAAAATAAAGTGGACAGGGCAAGCTAAGGATAAACTCACATAAGGTATGATGTCCGTGTCTCCGTTCCTATACCCCGTTGCACATTTTTTGCATTTGTTTGATGTTCTTATAATGAAAAATAATATAAACAATGTTAATCTGTTAACTAGAAGGTTTTGTGTCATTATTTTGGTGAGATTACTGAAGAGCCGATTCAAGAGCCGAAAGAGCCGGCTCTTCTTGCTGAGCCGAGCCGAAAGAGCCGATTCCCAAAAAAAACCCCGAAGTCCCATCACTACCAGGGAGTAATCAGGATCTGGATGCAAAGCAGTATAATCTAGCACAGACTGAAGGCTGGGGTGGAGTTTTATAGCAGGAAGACAAGTGCACATGAGACCAAAGACGTCATGTTGGAAAAGGGCAGTAATGCACAAAAGGTAAAAAATTTTCAAAGTCTTGACACTAGCTTTCTAACTACATACTATTACTATGTATAAACATTATTACTATCTAACTTCTTAAGGCAACATTATCACTTTTAAGCGAAGTGCAACAGCTAACATCCCTTTTAAGAGGAAACCAAGTCCTTTCTGAGGTAGTGCAAACAATCAATTTGCAAGTCAGTTATCATCTTGTAAAACAACAAGAACTTTCATGCTGTCATCAGGAACAGTCTCTTCAAAAAGTTCTTCTTGTAAAACCAGTAGAGAGCACCTTTAAGAAGGTGCAAACTATGTACAAGCAGTTTGTAACCATGCGACTGTTCATGATTCAAATGTTCTTTGGCAAAACAGTGATGAACCAATGCAAACCTAGAAACAATAGGGATCCCGGGTAAACAAAGGGATCCCTTTAAGAATTAACCCTAAACGGGTTTAAGCAGCAAAGGAAGAACAAACAGTTAAAAGAACTATATACAGTTTTCAGTTTCCCGAGGTTTATTCTGGCGATTCAGGAGGCGGCCCCTGTGGGTGCTGACCACCACCTGCTACCACATAGAGTGCATCTGCACTCTGGATAGGGGTCTGTGTACTCACAGTTCTCCTTGGAGTAATGATCCGAAGGAACTTTGCGCACAGGGAGATCGGAGGGAGGGCCACTGGTCCCGGTGGAGAGTCGCAAGATGGTGGCACAGTCACTTCCGGTTTATATTTGTGAACATGAAGAGCATACCACCCTTTGTCTCCCCAGTGACGGGTATAACGAACGTGGTCCCCCGGGTAAAGATCTCGGCCTGGGTGTCCCTTGATGAGATGCGCCTCCACATCCTGCCGATTCACAAATACCTCCAAGGCGAGGCTGGGCTCTTTAATGAAGCCCCAACCTCCCTGTAAGCGGAAGGTACTGATGACTCCATAGCGCTGCGGGCCCAAGTCCTCGTCAGCCATCTGTCTGACCCGGGCCTTAGCCTGGAGGTCCTTTTCCCGTTCAGCCTGAAGTCGGAGTTCCTTCTTTCGGGCCCACTCCTCCTCCTGCCGGCATAGCTGTTGGCGATAGTCTCGCTGGTGGATGACCTCAATGCTCTCTCCTTCCGCCTGGGCCTCTCCGGGGAACCCGATCAGGTTGGTGGTAGCGCGGGTCCACTTAAAGGTCATCCACTCCCCCTGGAGGTTTACGGGCTGCCTGATGGGCAGCAATGGAATGTCGGTGGTCTTTAGAGTCTCCCAGGGCCTCTCACATTCGATGCGGCTACACACCCGTCTGGGTGGTTGTGGCGGGGGTGAGTCTACGTCGATAAGCAGGGGTTCTTCGGTCAACCGGGCAGGGTCGCTGTCGTTACCTGCCTCTGCGGCGTCTCTGGCGTCGGTCTCCTTTTCCGCAGACTGAGGTGTCGGCGCCTGATGATAACGTGGCCCGCACGCTGACACAGGCTCCGGAGCTGACGGCATAGTTCCTCCACTTCCGTCCCAAGGATCTCCTGGTCCAAGCGGCCTGGTAAGGGTTCACTCGGCTCCCATTGGCTGGGTCTGGTGCGGGTTTTCTCCCCCTCTTCCGGGCGACCTCCGCTCGCCATGCTGCCAACCAGATTCTGCCTCGTGGGGTTCAGTGATTCCTGCTCCTCCCCATCCGGAGGGCGGTTCCATCTTCCTCCGCCATCCCAGACTAGAAGGCGGCCCTTTCTTGTTGATGTGCATATCTCTCGGACATAGTAGTATCTGTGAGGGGCTGGCTCTACCTTCGAGCCATTCTTTCAAGCTACTCCCACGGCGACACGCCCCACTCCTCCTGCACGCCACATGATGCTGTAATGGCGGCGGTTTTGGTGGGAATTTGGCAATACACAGTCCTTAAGCAAATTACAGTTCCAAGCACAACTTTGGCACAGTTCTTAGCACACATGACCTGATTTTCAGGCTTAAGTAGATCCTGTTCGTGATGCCAAGATTTGGAGCGCCCCCACGTGTAGGGCAATGGGGTACTCGGTACCGGGTCTATCTCTCTCGGTTCTGGGGATGTCACGGTGGCCCGACCCGGTCCGTGACCCTTCTGAGGGGCGTCCAATTAAAGGTGAAGTTTGTCTGGTGTTTGTGACGCCACCTGTGGTATTCGGTCAGGGTGACCGATGCTGCTAGGGGTCTGCTGGGGTGATGGAATGGCAGCTAGATGGTATACCTTCCCACAGGTGAAGTATGTCCCCGGGGCTTCCCAGATGTGTAGGTGGTGATGGTGGACGTTGTAAGGCGCAATGAATAACAAGGACACAAAGGTTGCAGTCTCTTTACCTTTTACTGAAGACTTCAAGGTCCACAGTCCAGAGTACCATTCACAGGGCAGGCAGAGTCCGGCCGGTCCGAAGGCAAATCCAGAGCTCTCTTAACCAGGTGGAAATCAGTAGCCTTCCTACTCGCGCCTGTGTGTTGTAGTACCTCCCTGCTGAGCACCACGGGATAGTCCTCAGAACTTTCGTGGATGTTTCTGATCTTCTCTCTCTCTGTCCCCCAGACAGTATGGATAGGACAACCCGTATGACGGGGTAGGACTGGAGCTTATTTATAGGGACCCTAGTGATGCCCCTCTCCCACAATTTGCCTCCGTGTCTTCTTAGGTATTAAGGTCAGGCAACCAACTTGGAATTGACTGTCCTGCCGGTCTCTGTAGTGTGTGACTTGTGATACCTGGCAAGGTGAACTCCTTTAGTACCATCAGACGTAATATCACTCCCCCTGGTGAAAGAGCGACATTACTGCAACGACCAGGACTCTGGGGCGCTGCACTATTGTTTTATGGAGACCGATGACGTGAGTCAGAATGATGACAAACTCGGTATATCACAGTTCAAGATATATATATATATATATATATATATATATATATATATATATATATATATATATATAGTAGGAAGATGAACTTCAGATGACTGATGCAAACTGCAGCTTTACAGATAAGCAAGCAAACAGTCTCAAGAATATGCAGATATTAGAAGTACAGACCAAGTCCAGCAATGCAGTATCCAGAGGTCAGAGCCTGGGCTGGCTCCAAGCCGAGGGGCAGACCATAGCAGAGGTGGGTGCAGAGCAGGTGAAGAGTAACAGAGTCTTTCCGGTGGTACGTAGATCCAGAAGCAAGCGGGGTATCCCGAGGAGTAGAAGAAACAAGCAGGTTGCAAGTCCTTGAGCTTGGCAGCAAGTGAGATACAAGATACACAAGCAAGGTATAGCGTGCAGAGTTCCTTTATATATGCAGCAGACAGGAAACAAAGAGTATCAGACAGGAAACAAGATGGCCCCCATGAAGCCAGCCACTCCATCTTGAGTAAGGGCAGAATCCAACAGAACTAAGGGCAAGAACAGACAAAAGCAGGTATGCAGTCTCAGTCCTTACAGTCTGTGTGTGGTGGTTCTTGAAGCAATGACTCCAGCAGCAGTCATCTCCTTGTAAATCTCCCCCAAATCTTTGAATGGCCTTTCCTTAACAATCCTTTCAAGTCTGCAGTTATCCCGGTTGCTTGTGCACCTTTTTCTACCACACTTTTTCCTTCCACTCAGCTTTCCATTAATATGCTTGGATACAGCACTCTGTGAACAGCCAGCTTCTTTAGCAATGACCTTTTGTGACTTACCCTCCTTGTGGAGTGTGCCAATGACTGCCCTCTGGACATCTGTCAAGTCAGCAGTCTTCTCCATGATTGTGGAGCCTACTGAAACAGACTAAAGGACCTTTTAAACACTTAGGCAGCTTTTGCAGGTGTTTTTGTTAATTATTCTAATTTACTGAGATAATGACTTTTGGGTTTTCATTGGCTGTAAGCCATAATCATCAACATTAACAGAAATAAACACTTGAAATAGATCCCTCTGTTTGTAATGACTCTACATAATATATGAGTTTCACTTTTTGAATTGAAGAACTGAAATAAATTAACTTTTTGATGATATTCAAATTTTGTGAGAAGCACCTGTGTCTGTATTCAGGGGGCGACAAATGTATGCATACAAAATATGTGACCTTGTTATTTTAATGGCTGCGACGATCATCGTGACGTGTCTTGGCTGGGAGATATCGATATGAAGATCTGACCAGATGGAGAAGGAACAGCAAAAATTTTCTCTAATCAGACGAGACGTCAGTGGTAAGTTCCTGGATGTAAATATTTTTCTGTATCTGCACTGTGTGACTTGGAGTGATAATTGTTATCTGTAAAATCCCTTAGGTTGTATTTCACATTGGCCTGAAATGTCCGTGTGCTGCCAGATTTTGTTTTATAGGACAGCACTGGGACTCATAGAGTTGAATAGTTCCATTCACTCATCCGTCAAAATAACTACTCTGAGAATTAAATCTGTGAGGGTCAGAAAATGTCCTGTTCTGATTTGACTTTGAGGATCAGAACAGGAGATGCTCAATGCACCTGTAAAAGCGGGAAGCACACCAATACTGAACACGGATACCAGATTGTAGTCTCATATATGTGTAGCACAGTCCTTTAGTATATAGTGTCCTCACTTATGTTTAGCACAGTGCCTTCGTATATAGTGTACTCACTTATTATGTATAGTACCGTACTTAGGTTTACAGTTTCCTCTTTTATTAAGTATAACACTGTCCTTTATTACGTAACATCCTCTCTACTTATAAATGGTTCCATCCCTTATTACATAGCTTCCTCTGCTGTTATGTAAAGTGCTGTCCCTTACATAGCGTATTCTTATTTTTGTTATTCACACTGCCCTCTCTTTTATTACATAGTTGTCTCATGTTAGATATAAAATGACTGCTGATGGAGCAGCCGATGACAAGACGACCAGTGCATCAGTTCCCCCATTAGAAAAGAAGCTTTTCCATGCTCCATCAGTCATCATTGCATACATCTAACAAGAGAGGACGGTAATAAAGAACAGGGCTCTACGTACGTAAGGTACGGTGTGTGTGTTTGTGTGTGTGTGTGGCAATTTAGTTTAGTTTGTAGAAATAAAAGGAGGGGTGGCCAGACACATTGCTTGCACATGGGCCCCAAGCTGTCAATGCAAGTGAATAGAGCAAGGCCACACACGTCTAGTCAGAATGTGGCTGGGAGTATGCACATCACATATTTGTGGTCATATGAAAGCTCGGTCTCACTGCCGGCACTGGAATATCCTCACAGCACACTGTGCGCACAATGTGAGGATTCACAAGTCTGTAATCATGTAGAGTGAATGCTGAATTTTGTGAAAAGCCTGGACAGCCCCTGTAAAGATACCAGACAACCACTTCCATCCATGCTTCACTTGTGATCTAGGGTAAAATCGTTCATGCCAATTTCACTTTTGTTATAGAATAGTGAAGGCCATATATATTTTCAACATAATGCTGCCATAGAGATCAAACATGATGCCACCATATATATTTTTTATATAGTACTGCCATATAGACCACACTTGATGCCGCTAAGTATTATGTGTGATCTGTATGATGGCATTATGTGTGATCTATATGACGGTATTATATGTGATCTGTATGGTGGTATTATGTTTGATCAGTATGGTGGAATAATGTAAGAACTATATGACGGTATTATACGAGAACTACTGTATATTGTGTAATTATGTGTGATCTATATGGCAGTATTATGTGAGAATTATATGGTGGTTTTATGTGTGATCTACATGGTGGTATTGTGTGTGATCTATATGGCGGTATTATGTGTGATCTATATGACGGTATTATGTGTGATCTATATGGCAGTATTATGTAAGATCTATATGGCGGTATTATGTGAGAAGTATATGGCTGTATTATGTGAGAAGTATATGGAGGTATTATGTGCGATCTCAGTCGAGGAATTCAAGAGAGGCCTGGATGTCTTCCTGGAGCGTAACAATATTGCATCTCACAGTTATTTGGTTCTTTAGAAGGACGTGGATCTGATATTCTGATGGAATATAAGCTGAATTGGATGGACAGATGTCTTTTGTCGGCCTTGCTTGCTAACTATATGGTGGTATTATGTGTAATGTATATGGCGGTATTATGTGTAATCTATATGGCGGTATTATGTGTGATCTATATGGCGGTATTATGTGAGAACACTAAGGCAGTATTATCTGCAGAAAGGGGACCCATTCTAGGGTGGTACTGGCTGAGCACCTGCACACGGGTCTGGGGTAATAGAGGGGGCAGCATGACCTCCAGTTAGGTGCAGTCAGGGGAGGGCTGGTGAGGCAGCTGAAGAGAGGCTTCTCATTTTTATTGTTACTACATGGCTACATTTCACCCCTGCTTCCCAGTGTCACCTAGGACTGCGCCTGTTGCCTCGCTTTCACACATCACCAGGACATGATAGAGAAGACAGGATCTGAGGAGGGGAATGGGGTCTTTGCATGCAAATTCTGGATCAGAACAGGCCATCAATCAGCAGAAATGTTTCCTGGGTTTCTGTGGAGCAGAGAAGCAGACGGGTCCATCCATGTGTACCAGAGGCGTAGCTAGGGTTTTGGTCCAGGGGGTGCAAAGCTTCTCAGTGGGCCCCTAACCAGGTAACCTTGATTACAACTCGGTGACGCGCCCTAATACTGGAGAACTTCAGCAGATGACCGCACTGTTACTGAAGATAATCTCTATATAAAGACCAACATGGATATTACCGCCATATGGTCAGTGGTAGATACCAGTCCTACAGAACATATAACAGATCACAGCACAGTTACAGATAATGTCTTCCCGCTGATGTCCTTTCTGACGGAATCGTTCATTTTTCCTGTCTTTTCCATCTTGCCCAGACCGACATGACAACTTCTTCCAGCAACGACTCACCTGCAGAGATTACAACAAAGACACATTTCACTTGTCATATTCCAGCCCCATCACCATCTATTCCCAACCTGCACAAACTCCTCATCCTGCTGATACCCCAATACTGAGCCGCTGCTGCCGTATGTGTCCCTAGTAGTGTTGAGCATTCCGATACTGCAAGTATCGGGTATCGGCCGATACTTGCTGTATCGGAATTCCGATACCGAGATCCGATACTTTTTTGGTATCGGATATCGGGTATCGAAACAACATTAATGTAATAATGTGTAAAAGAGAGAATTAAAATAAAAAATATTGCTATACTCACCTCTCCGACGCAGCCCGGACCTCAGTGAGGGAACCGGCAGCGTTGTTTGTTTAAAATTCGCGCGTTTACTTGGTTACGTGAAGTCCCGGCTTGTGATTGGTCGCGGCGGCCATGTTGCCGGGACGCGGACCAATCACAGCAAGCCGTGACGTAATTTCAGGTCCTTGCAGGATTTTAAAATTACGTTCCGGCGTTGTGATTGGGCGCGTCGTGGTCACATGGGCGACGTAACCAATCACAAGCCGGGACGTCACGGGAGGCTGGACACGCGCACATTTTAAAATGCGCGCGTGTCCAGCCTCCCGTGACGTCCCGGCTTGTGATTGGTCGCGGCGGCCATGTTGCCGGGACGCGGACCAATCACAACGCCGGAACGTAATTTTAAAATCCTGCAGGACCTGAAATTACGTCACGGCTTGCTGTGATTGGTCCGCGTCCCGGCAACATGGCCGCCGCGACCAATCACAAGCCGGGACTTCACGTAACCAAGTAAACGCGTGAATTTTAAACAAACAACGCTGCCGGTTCCCTCGGTAAGGTGCCGGTTCCCTCGGAGAGGTGAGTATAGCAATATTTTTTATTTTAATTCTTTCTTTTACACATTAATATGGTTCCCAGGGCCTGAAGGAGAGTTTCCTCTCCTTCAGACCCTGGGAACCATCAGGAATACCGTCCGATACTTGAGTCCCATTGACTTGTATTGGTACTTTCAAGTATCGGACGGTATCGCTCAACACTAGTCCCTAGTACTGCACCTACTGTGTGGTTCTCTGTGCCCTCTAAATTCTAAAGCCACTCTCTACAATATAGTAATGCCAGGTGCAAGTGCCCTAGAAAACAGTGCCCATATTTTGCCCCTAGAAAGTAATAATGCCCTGTGTGCCCTTGGACAGTCACAGTAACCTGAGTTCCCCTATAACAATAAGTGCCCACTTTACATTTAATAAAGTCCCAAGTCTCCTCCTGTACAGCTCCCCTTTACACAGCATGATGCTCTCTTATACACAGTATAATGCACCCACACAGTATACTGACTCCTTAGTAGCCCCCAAACTGTTTGATAGCTCCAACAATGTATAATGACCCCCACACTGTAATCTCCATACTGTATGATGGCCCCCTAGATAGCCTCCATACAGTAGCATAATCCACCAAATAGTCCACAATATAGTATAATACACTCCCCATAGGCAGACTCTATAGCATACGGCAGCCCCCATAGGCAGACACTGTAATAAGGCAGCACCCCCATATAGGCAGACTCTGTAATAAGGCAGTACCCCCATAGGCAGACTCTGTAGTATAAGGCAGCACCCCCATAGGCAGACCCTGTAATAAGGCGGCAGACCCTGTAATAAGGCAGCACCCCCATAGTCAGACTCTGTAATAAGGCAGCTACCATAGTCAGATCCTGTAATAAGGCAGCACCCCTATAGGCAGACCCTGTAATAAGGCGGCAGAACCTGTAATAAGGCAGCACCCCCATAGTCAGACCCTGTAATAAGGCAGCCCCCATAGTCAGACCCTGTAATAAGGCAGCCCCCATAGTCAGACCCTGTAATAAGGCAGCCCCCTTAGTCAGACCCTGTAATAAGGCAGCACACCCATAGTCAGACCCTGTAATAAGGCAGCACCCCCATAGTCAGACCCTGTAATAAGGCAGCACCCCCATAGGCAGCCCCTGTAATAAGGCAGCACCCCCATAGTCAGACCCTGTAATAAGACAGCCCCCATAGTCAGACCCTGTAATAAGGCAGCACCCCCATAGTCAGCCCCTGTAATAAGGCAGCACCCCATAGGCAGCCCCTGTAATAAGGCAGCACCCCCATAGTCAGACCCTGTAATAAGGCAGCACCCCCATAGGCAGCCCCTGTAATAAGGCAGCACCCCCATAGTCAGACCCTGTAATAAGGCAGCCCCCATAGTCAGACCCTGTAATAAGGCAGCACCCCCATAGTCAGCCCCTGTAATAAGGCAGCACCCCCATAGTCAGACCCTGTAATAAGGCAGCACCCCCATAGTCAGACCCTGTAATAAGGCAGCCCCCCCATAGGCAGACCCTGTAATAAGGCAGCAGCACCCAAAAAATAAAAATAAATACTCACCTCTCTTCTTCCTGGTTCCTGCACTGCTCCCGCTGATCTCTTGACAGCAAGCACCGGGCAGTGACGTCAGACGCCAACACTGACAGGGGGATGATGGGAGAAGAAGTGCAGCGCTCCTTCTCCCATCATTGCGATCAGCTGTATCGGCTAGATAAGTTAGATCTGAACTCATCATCCAATGTAGTTATGTGAGGTTACTTACTCATGTGTGATCCGTCTTGTCTGAGTAGGACTTCACTTTTGCCAAATTCTGTACAGTGTCTGTCCTAAGCCCTAAACTTTCCATGGGGTAAGCGATGTGTAGATTTTGAGCCAACAAGGCATACTGGAGTATGTCAGCTCTGAGGCTGTAACTCAGGATCAATTCAAGAAAAGTTGCATCACATAGGCTCAGCAGCTCTTAAAGAAGTTGTGCTTGGACAACTTCTTGTAATGCCCCTCTCTTGGCCGCAATAAAATAAAAAAGCTAATACTTACCTACTTTGCTGGCACCTTTCCCGCAGTGTCAGCCCTCGCTCTCTCCTGGACGCTTGTGCGGTGTTGTTATATGTGACGCTGGGGCCCAATTAATGCTGCCATCACTGTCTCGGCCTTCAGACAAATTGAACATGAAAAGGAAGTCCGAGATGAGTTGCAGCCCGGACTTCATCTTTATGTTTTGATCAAGAAGGGGTTGTCCTAGTAGTGGGCAACCCCTTTAAGAGTGCTTTCACACTGAATTCAGGCAACCATTCAGTGGCTCTGACGGGGCCATAGACTATAATGGTGCCGACAAAGCAAACGTGCTCTCTGACATGCAACATTTTTGGGTGTGTACACCTACTGCATCTGGGTGTCCATCTCCAGTTGGCCTTCGCACCCAAAAATAATGCACAACAGAGTGCATTTTCGCTCCATGGACAGCATTATAGTGTATAGCCATGTTGGCACATATGTCTAAATATCATCTTGCAGGGGTTTCAGGCATAGGTCCCGACGGAGCAACTGAACACAGTTTGAAAGCATCCTTAGCAATAGGGCGTAGGACTGCACAAAGTGCCAAAATGGATAAAACATGGTCTAGGGTGCGGGCTATAGTCTGACCTGTTTTTTCCTTTTTCAGGTGATGTGGAGAAACTTGAAAGTAGAAGAAAATCTTGTTCTACCATCTTGCTCAATATCATACAATCACTTGGCAGGGAGTAAAGTTACAAAGCATTAAATATTATTGGCCCTGAATTCTACCAAGGTCTTTCCTATTAAAATTTTATGTAGAAAAATTGTCTTAGTTGCTCAAGGGTCTATTGGAGTTCAGCTTATATTTTTTTTTAAACATCTCTGTTAAAATGGAGGCTGCAATGTGACTTTCAGACAGTCTGGATAAATGTACTCCAATGTCTTTGTACCCCTTGTTTAAGCACTAAACTGTGATTAAAAAACAATGATGAATATGTCTATCTCACAATATAAAATACACAGCATGATGGTGAGAAGTACTGCTGCCCAGACTTTGTTCACCATGTAGCTCTGGTAAAAATGAGGGAAGGTGGACAAATATTAAGTGAACAAAGACATTAGCGATCTGTAATCCCCAGATACGGTAGACTGATGTCAGACTGTCGGGATCAGCCACTATTCTGAGGTGTATGGTGGCCTCTTGACTCCACCTGAGAAATGAGGAGGAGGGAGAGAATGATCTGGCCTCTGGAATTTCCAAAGGTCCATCCTTCTGTCCTCCAGGAGATAAGCCGCCACCAGGGCAGTCTAGCAGCAGCTCTCTCATAGACAACACAAGAGGGCTCCTTTACACTGTATGAGGGACTTGGGAGAGATAACTGTTGGCCAAGCAATCATCTGAACCCTGATTCAGCATTACTATCCATGGAATATGGGGGCTTTAACAGGATGATACAATCCCTGATGACAACAGGATTATACAATCCCGAATACCTATGTAAATACAACACAGCCACTGAAGCAAAAGAGGAAGTTAAAAGAGGAAAGCACAGCATCAAGTAGAGTATGTGCAAAGTATAACTGTCTCTAGAGCAAACCTGACAGCTCCTCCTGAGCTGCACCGAACATTCAGTTATCTCCTTCAAGCCGTCAAGATGCCTTCATATACTGTCACAGTGGCTACAGGCAGCCAGTGGTTTGCTGGCACAGATGACTATATCTATCTTACCCTGGTTGGATCAAAAGGCTGCAGTGAAAAGACTTTGCTGGACAAGCCTTTCTACAATGATTTCGAGAGGGGGGCGGTAAGTGTGACTGATCTACAAAATGTTGACCTTGTTACACTATGGACATTGTATGATATTCTGTATACCTAGCAAGAAGCTAGGAATATAGTTTATAAATGTGAATTTCATTCATAGCTTGATATCATCCATCACATTTTAACCTACACCTAAACTACGGTAATTAAAAAATAATGTTACTATATACTGTATAAGCAAAAAGTGAAATAGCTACAATAGAACTTAGTACTACATAGCATACGATATCTAAACATGCCATAAGGGCTGCTAGGGCTCCAGATAACCAGAAATGAGGCTTTAGTGTACTGGATTCATAGGATGTAATGTCAGGAGATTTTTTTCTCCTGCCTAAAAAGTATTGGCTTAATTCATCATTTATATTTTTTTAAGACACTTTTTTTTGTCTTGTGGTATTCACAGACTCTCTTTCTATCACATTTTTCAAAATGGCGCACATGGTTCATGAGTTTTGCGCAAAAATAAAGAAGATCTTTATTTTGTACTCTAAACTTTTTTGTGACCTTTTAGGGCAAAAGGTGCATGTTCCACTAAAATGATGCAGAATTTGTTCAGATGTACATAAAATTACTCTGGGGAGAGACTGTAGTCCATTTGTGCCAAATGTTGCCACTTTTTTAAAAAATAGCAATTCATGAAGCAGCGGAAATCATCTGGAAAACCAGAACCTTAATAACAATGATAAATATGAAAAAAAAACGGAGAGCACATATAAACCAGACTAAAAAAAAATCGCAAACTAAAACAATGTACAATACAAAATAATATTGTTGTACCGTGTTAGCCAGAAAAATCTATGCAAATACTTATGTCCCAAACTATGGAGAAAAGTATTCAAGGAGTGAGAAAAGTATTCAAGGAGTGATACCTTTATTGGCTAACCAGAGAAATTACATTTCCAAGCTTTCACAGCTCAAAGGGCCCCTTCATCAGGCTATATTACAAGTGAATATAGCCTGATGAAGGGGCCTTTTGAGCTGCAAAAGCTTGGAAATGGAATTTCTCTGGTTAGCCAATAAAGGTATCACTCCTTGAAAACTTTTCTCCATTTTCTGGGACATAAGTATTTAAACTAAAAGAATAAGACACACAAGAAAAACAAGTGAAAAACACAGCAAACAACATAAAATAGGGACAAGCAAAAATGAATCAGACCCTATCATTCCTACAGGGTCACAATGAGTACGATTTTTGTTAATTAAAGGGAACCTGTCACCCCCTCCCCCCCCTTCCCAGGCGTTTTTAACTAAAAGAGCCACCTTGTGCAGCACTAATGCTGCATTCTGACAAGCTGGCTTTTTTATTTGGGGTCCCTTCCAACGCTGAAATATTCATTTCTATAATTTTTATAATAATCAGGAGGGGGGGTGACAGGTTCCTTTTAAGGGACAATTTTAAACTTACTTATTCCCACCTTTTCATTGTGGCACTGTTATTTCAGCACTTCAGCTGGTATAATTAAGGCACTGCATAAAAGTTTTTCTTGGGGGAACTTTTTAGGAGATGCCACGCTATTGTTGTATAATGTGAGATGTTTATTTGGGCAATTTATGATGTTACTACATGAGCATCAACCTATGTACACATTAGTGTCTTTTAGCTATAAGATTTTTTTATGTTTTGCAGAACTAAGGATCTTAACTGTTCGGATAACTAATGTGTAAAATATCAGTTTTGTCATTTTTTTCTGGTTCTATCTTCAAAACAGGATTCATCAAAAAATCCTTTTCTTCACTATTACTGACAAAACATACCGTAAATGGTGTCATGTATCGTGGTATAATTTTGGTCCTTTTTACATTTTTGGTCACTACTGTAGAATGGCTACAGTACCATTACTGTGTCACCATGTAAGCCATTCTGCCAGGTTGACATCTATGAAAGGACATTACACTGATTATAACCTGCCATTTTCATATATCAAATAGCTACTAGTGTGTTTTATCTTTTATACAGTGTTTTGCATGTTTCTGAACTGATATTATCTCCATGCTATTTTTATTTTTTTAAGTTCACATTTTGTTCAGAGAATACCATTATATTAGCGATCACACAAAAACTAACGTGTGATAGTGATTTTGTGATATATGTCATTACCTGTGCCTGTGGCCTGCAATACGTGGGTCGGACTATTCAGTCCTTACGATCCCGTATGAATGGCCAAAGGCACAATACTAAAAATGGCTTTTTAAAACAGACCTTATACCGGGATTTATGTTTGAAGCATAATAAAACATTCAATATTTCCGTAACCCCGTTGGAGCGAATACCTAAGAATTGTACTAACAGAGTACAAAAGTTAAACCGGAAAGAATCTTATTGGATCTTCCGTCTGGGTACATTATACCCAGATGGATTAAATGATGTTATAAAGGGTATATGATGTACAAAACAAATCAATTGACAGGTACAAAATGGAGTATTAGTTTTTTGTTGTTGTTTGTGTTTTGTTTTTGTTTTGTTTTTGTTTTGTTTTAATTTTGACATGAATGAAATATCGAAAAATTCTATTTGGCATTTGGAAATAGTCACAATATGAAAAAAGAAAGTGTTGGTTTTTTTTGTTATAATGTATATGTTCCTAGGATTTTAAATTTTAGTATGAAATCACACTTTAGTATGTTTAATAACATTTTAAAAGAAATTTTATATATAGCATAATTATATTTATCATGTTTTTAGAAAAGAAAAAATTATTTTAGTGAAAAATTTGTGTGAAAAAAAAAATGTTTTGCGTGAATTTTTTAACATTTTTTTTTCCTTGTGTGAAAAAACTTGTGTATAAAATTTATTTGGTATATAAATTTGTTAGATTCCTCAGAGTGCAAAATCCTGCATATCTGAGTATCTGGGTGTGTCTGACAAACAGATCTTTCAGCCCCCACCCAAATTGACATGCAGGGATATCTGCTATAAAATGTGTTCAGATAGATCTGTTTATATGCATGACATTATACCTGAGGAAGACTCCAAGAAGTCGAAACCGGTTGCATTTTAGTTTGAAATAAAAATTATCCTTTAATCTGAATATCGAGTTCCATCATCATCCTTCAGGAGCACATATTGCTGGGAATAATATTTACAAAGTATTATATTTAATGTATGTATGTATGTACAGTATGTATGTAGGCAAATGATCCCAATATGCAAAATTGTACAAGTGGTAAACAGACAGTCAGTCCACGGGTTTATGAACTAGATACGTTCTGTTACTTGTAAATGTGTATGTAAATTGGGAAAGGGCCATGAAAATAATAATAATAATCCTCACCTCACTGCTAACCACGTTGGCCTCCTTGCTGCTCCTCGATTGCCAGTTGGCTCTTTTCTTACCCTTGTCATCTCCTGGTCTCTTCACTATGGGCCTGAACTTGGCCGTTAAGTCTTGGAGATGCAGCACATAACAGTGGAAAAAAAGGGCCTGAGAGGAGAGTATTTGTTTTTTTTCTTAACCAATTCTCATCTCGTCATCCTGTTTTCATCTTTCTGTCGTCAAGTGTGTCACGTCTCCAGCTTCCTCAGAATAGGCTAGGGCTTTGAGTCACATCCATGAGTGAGTGTTTCTGACATTATACCAGCCCTGTAAGCTCATCATAAATCAAGTCAGTGATATATAAGCTCAGCGACTGCTGGAGCTTCTGCGTTACTGACATGATTTATGATGGGCTTACAGGGCTGGAGATGCAGAAGAACCACTTGCTCTTGTCATAAAACAGGCAGGAAAATGTGCCACGTCAGAAAGTTTCATCTGTGTACTCACTTATCATGAGTGACTTATGTCTCCTCCCCTCGCCAGTGTATGTGCCGACCTTAAACTGAAGCAGCTCTGCATGGCCGGACAAAGCAAATGACAGTAAATAGCAGTTAGATTATCTCAGCAAAGGAACATTTTTTAATACATCAAGTTATAGAACTTATTATTATTAGTGTTGAGCGATACCGTCCGATACTTGAAAGTATCGGTATCGGAAAGTATCGGCCGATACCGGCAAAGTATCGGATCCAATCCGATACCGATACCCGATACCAATACAAGTCAATGGGACTCAAGTATCGGACGGTATTCCTGATGGTTCTCAGGGTCTGAAGGAGAGGAAACTCTCCCTCAGGCCCTGGGAACCATATTAATGTGTAAAAGAAAGAATTAAAATAAAAAATATTGCTATACTCACCTCTCCGACGCAGCCTGAACCTCAGCGAGGGAACCGGCAGCGTTGTTTGCTTAAAATTCGCGCTTTTCTTTCCTTACGTGAAGTCCCGGCTTGTGATTGGTCGCGTGCCGCCCATGTGACCGCAACACAACCAATCACAGCAAGCCGTGACGTAATTTCAGGTCATTCAGTATTTTAAAATTACGCTCCGGCTTTGTGATTGGTTGCGTCGCAGTCACATGGGCGACGCAACCAATCACAGCAAGCCGTGACGTAATTTCAGGTCCTTAAGGATTTTAAAATTACGTCCCGGCTTTGTGATTGGTTGCGTCACAGTCACATGGGCGACGCAACCAATCACAAGCCGTGACGTCACGGGAGGCTGGACACGCGCGCATTTTAAAATGCGCGCGAGTCCAGCCTCCCGTGACGTCCCGGCTTGTGATTGGTTGCGTCGCTGTCAACCAATCACAAGCCGGGAAGCCATTTTAAAATGCGCGCGTGTCCAGCCTCCCGTGACGTCACGGCTTGTGATTGGTTGCGTCGCCCATGTGACTGCGACGCAACCAATCACAAAGCCGGGACGTAATTTTAAAATCCTTAAGGACCTGAAATTACGTCACGGCTTGCTGTGATTGGTTGCGTCGCCCATGTGACTGCGACGCAACCAATCACAAAGCCGGAGCGTAATTTTAAAATACTGAATGACCTGAAATTACGTCATGGCTTGCTGTGATTGGTTGCGTTGCGGTCACATGGGCGGCACGCGACCAATCACAAGCCGGGAGCTCACGTAAGGAAAGAAAAGCGCGAATTTTAAACAAAGAACGCTGCCGCTTCCCTCGGTAAGGTGCAGGCTGCGTCGGAGAGGTGAGTATAGCAATATTTTTTATTTTAATTCTCTCTTTTACACATTTTTACATTAATATTGTTTCGATACCGATACCCGATACCACAAAAGTATCGGATCTCGGTATCGGAATTCCGATACAGCAAATATCGGCCGATACCCGATACTTGCGGTATCGGAATGCTCAACACTAGTGATGAGCGAGTATGCTCGTTACTCGAGATTTCCGAGCATGATTGGGTGTTCTCCGAGTATTTTGGGAGTGCTCAGATATTTAGTTTGTGTCACCGCAGCTGCCTGAATACATGTGGGGATTACCTAACAAACAGGCAGTCCTCACATGTATTCAGGCTGTCTTGTAGCCGCAAGTAATGCAGCTGCAGCGATGCAACCTAAATCTCCGAGCAAACCCAAAATACTCGGAGAACACCCGAGCATGCTCGGAAATCTTGAGTAATGAGCATATTCAATCATCAATAATTATTATTCCAAGGTCTATTCATGGGAAAACGTCTTTAAATGCTGCAATGACTCATAGGAAAAATCTGTGAGTTCTGGTTCTCCACTCCTAAGCTTTTTCATATTTTAATGCATTAACTTCCAGGACTAATTGGTATCTTCCCGTTGTCACAAGACATTCAGTGTTACTTATCAATTAGTATTAATTCTATTTAGTAATGCATTTCAAATATACCACAAGACATTCATAATAAAAAGTATTACATACATTGCATATATTAAAAAGTTGACTAATTTATAGGACATACAGTGAGATTAAGATAATAGAAAATCATTACCGTATTTTCCGGCATATAAGACGACTTTTTAACCCCTGAAAATCGTCTCAAAAGTTGGGGGTCGTCTTATACGCCGGGTACGGCGTGTGCAGGGAGCGATCATGGATGGTTCCCAGGGTCTGAAGGAGAGGAGACTCTCCTTCAGGCCCTGGGATCCATATTCATGTAAAAAAAAAGAATAAAAATAAAAAATATGCATATACTCACCCTCCGACGGCCCCTGGCTCTCAGCGGTGCAAGCGGCAGCCTCCGTTCCTAAGAATGCATTGAGCGTAGGACCTGCGATGACATCGCGGTCGCGATTTTTTTTTTACATGAATATGGATCCCAGGGCCTGAAGGAGAATCTCCTCTCCTCCAGATCCTGGGAACCATCTGCACCGCACACACCGTATAAGATGACTGGGCGTATAAGATGACCCCCATCTTATACGGCAAGTATATCCCAAATTCCATATTTTATATGGAAAAGTTGGGGGTCGTCTTATACGCTAAGTCGTCTTATACAGCAGAAAATACGGTAATTGTCCAAAACTTTCCAAACTTTGTGAAAGCCATAATATCACAAAAGCCATAACATTAAAGGTAATATGCCAGGTTGGATAATACGACTAACCTATAGATATAGGGTTAATAGCGTTACGAAGGTGCCTGGCTGCTGTACTGAAAGAGAGAATTAATTTTATTTCTTCCTTGAGCCATTGGCTTTCAGCCAAGCAGGCATGCGGACGTGGCTTCAGTAACCATGCAGAGCCAGCTTTCAGTTATTGCCGAGGTATGCTTATAGCCGCTGCTCACAATGCTGTGAGTGATGACTGTAGCCTTGTCAGGACACCTGCATGACTGAAAACCAGTGGATACCTGGAGAAATAAAATTCATTTTCTCCCAGGTGTTACATTTTTAGTAAGGCGGCCGGACACCTTCATAACGCTATTAACCTGTAGATTAATCTTTTGTCTGCAGGTTGATAATATTAACTGACCTGCCAGATTCCGTTCACGAAAGAATATATTGATTTCCTGTTGCTTACATATTCCTCAGCACTGTACAGAAATGTTTATTACTCACTGTCCCTGGTGGAGCTCTCAGTCTACTTTCCCTGTCTCAGGAAATTTGTCAGTAGGTGTTTGGAGTGTGGGAGAAAATCCACACAAAAATGAGGGAAACATACAAAGTAGATTTAATCTGTAGTAAGATAGAAATCCACTGTCCCAGTGCTTGAAGGCAACAGTACTAACCTCCGCAGCCACTGTGCTGCAGCTGAACGCGCTATCTATAAATCATAGCACGCCATTGGAAAGTCAGGAATGGGCAGCCACTATTTTTAGTTCAGCAGCAACCCAAGAATTGAGAGTGATGTCATAGTTGTGCAGATAGCAGAACAAACTAAACAAAACTAGACAGCAGTAAGCCACCACAGTCATCCCTAAAAAGAGGAACAGAATTGTTGCACAAGAGGATCCTGTCGTAGCTGCTACAGGTGCTAGTATGGAAGCGATGAGTTCAGACAATGTATACAGCACAACCTTAAATCGACTGTCAACTACTAGGACAAAACCATCTTAAACTAAACGTTTGGTCTAAAAAAATAATAAAGCCTACACTCGCCTCTTGTGCCGGTGCCGGTACCACGGTGTCAGCACTCGTACTCCCCGAGGCTGTGATGCGGTGTTGTGACACGTGACGCCTGCACCCATTCAGCGCTGGCGTCACTGTCTCCGCCTTCGGACAAACTGAACTGCAGCTCATCCCGGACTTCCTCTTCATTTTCAGTTTGTCCAAAGGTGGAGACAGTGAAGCCAGCGCTGATTGGGTGCCAGACACGAGTCATTCCACCGCATCACAGCCTCGGGACCGTGAGTGCCGACACCGCAGGAATGGAGCCGGCACGGAAGGCTATTCTAGGCTTTATTATTTTATCGGGCTAAACATTTAGTTTAAGAAGGGGATGTCCTGGTAGTGTACAACCCTTTTAATACATTACATGGTTTTATTACTACTCAACTTCAATAATTTATGTATAAGGTTTTCTAATGCAGAGAAAATCTGCACTGTTCTTGCTTTGGTCCTTCTGTTTGAATACTTGCAAGGGTAGGTTTTATAATAATAAATACAAAAGAGAACCCGGGCCAATAAAAAAAACACAATTTAAAAATCTACACATATAAAAATCTTCTTATGTATTGCACCTCTTTAAAGTGAGCCCTGTGTGGCAATTTAAGCACTAGATGCAGTAGATATTGTAGACTTCACACCGGCTGCAGGCATAGATGGGGATCTTTATATGTGTATGTGACTCATGATGCTAAATGCTTAATTTGTTGAGAAGCTTGCATACATAATAGCTGTTTTTTTAATACACACTGTCCAAAAATCACATTTAGCTAAAGAATATATGTGCGCAGATTAGAAGAATGCAGTTTTTTTCTATAAAAAGTTAAATTCCATGAACATTAATTAAGAGGATGATATCATATCAAAAGTAACACTATACTTTTCGAAACCGTGCAAGACTGTGCCATTCTCCTTTCATGTGATTAGTAATTGCAAACACATTTTTCAGTTGAGATACTGGATCTTGTTTTTAGCCACAGATGTAGTTATTTGAATTTCTTCCTTTCTAAGGCCTGTTTCACACGTCAGTGGCTCTGGTACGTGTGGTGACAGTTTTCTCACGTACCGGAGACACTGACTCACGTAGACACATTAAAATCAATGTGTCTCTGCACATGTCAGCGTGTTTTCACTGACCGTGTGTCCGTTTGAAAAACACGGAGACATGTCAGTGTTCGTGGGAGCGCAGGGATCACACGGACCCATTAAAGTCAATGGGTCTGTGTAAAACACGTACCGCACACGGATGCTGTCCGTGTGCCGTCCGTGTGCCGTGCAGGAGACAGCGCTACAGTAAGCGCTGTCCCCCCAGCTTGTGGTGCTGAAGCCAACTTTCATTTCTTCTCTCCAGCAACGTTCGCTGGAGAGAAGGAATGAAAAATCAATGTTTTTTTATTATTTTTGTGTTTAAAATAAAGATCCTTGTCATCTGCCGCCTCCCACCCCCTGTGCGCCCGCCCACTGGCATTAAAATACTCACCCAGCTCCCTCGATGCTTCCTCTCAGCGTCGCAGCTTGTCCTGTATGAGCGGTCACGTGGTGCCGCTCATTACAAGGATGAATATGTGGCTCCACCTCCCACAGGGAGGGGGGAGGTGACAAGGAACTTGATTTTAAAGAAAAAATATTTAAAAAAAACATTGATTTTTCATTCCTTCTCTCCAGCGAACGCTGCTGGAGAGAAGGGATGAATGGCGGCTTCAGCACCACGCTGGGGACAGCGCTTACTGTAGCGCTGTCTCCTGCACGGTCCGTGTGGTACTCAGTCGGCACACGGACGGCACACGGCTGCCGCACGTGTGCCACACTGATGTGCCACGTGAGCTCACGGACACACGGACACGGATAACTCCGGTACCGATTTTTCCGGTACTGGAATTATCTGGACCTGTGAGACTGGCCTCAGAATGTCAACACATAAAGAAGTGTAGTAAGGTTATGTTGGTTTTCTTCTGTTAGGGTATGTGTACACGTCAGGATTTCATGCAGAAAATTCCTGAAGAAAACCGGACATTTTCTGCAAGAAATCCGAGTTCTTTTTTTTCGCGTTTTTGACCCTTTTATCGCTTTTTTTCCAAATGCATTAAATAGCGGGAAAAACGCGAAAAATCTGCAAAATAATGAACATGATGCATTTTTTACAGCGATGCGGTTTTTTTTCGCGGAAGAAAACACATCATGTGCACAAAAATTGCAGAATGCATTATAATTGATGGGATGCATATGTATGCGCTTTTATGCATTTTTATCGCGAAAAAACGCAAAAAAAACGCAACGTGTGCACACAGCCTTGCAGTGATAAAGACCCATAATGGTCACTGAAATAACTAGAAACTGACAAAAAGTGATTTTAAATTTACTGAATAACAACTAATGAAAATCAAACATTTCTTTTTAATTGTAGCTCAACAGACAACATTAAAAAAACAAACTAATGAAAATGGGATAGACAAAAATGGTGATACCCTTAGAAAAGATTGAAAATAATTTGACCAAAAGGACATCACAGGTTCCTACAAACTTGTAATCAGTCAGTCTGCTTATTTGAAGGGTAAAAGGTAGTCACTGTGCTGTTTGGTATCATGGTGTATACAACTTTGAACATGGACCGAAGTAAGCTAAAGAAAGAGCTGTCTTGGAAGTTTAGAAAGACGATTATAAACAAACATGTTAAAGATAAAGACCATCTCCAAACACCTTGATGTTTCTGTTACTGCAGTTGCGCACCTTATTCAGAAGTTTAAGGTCTATGGGACTGTAATAAACTTGCTTGGATGTGGCCGCAAGAGGAAAATTGATGACAAATTGAAGAAATGGGTAATAATAATGGTAACCAAAGAGCCCATAACAACTTCCAAAGAGATTAGAGGTGGACTGTAAGGTCAAGGTACATCAGTGTCAGATCAAAACATCTGTCTCTGTCTTGATAAAAGTGGACTTCATGGATGATGAGAGAGGAGAAAACCACTGTTGAAAGCAAACCATAAAAAAGCTTCTGGGAGAATCTCATTGGCTTTCTAAACAAAACTAGAGCTTTTTGGCAAGCCCCATCAGCTCTATGTTCACAGTCTCACAAATGAATCATACAAAGAAAACAACATTACCCACTGTGACACATGGAGGAGGCTTGTTTATGTCCTGCTATGTTCAAGAATTCATCTTACCCTCCACACACTACAGGTCTCAAGAGCCAGAGGAAGCAAAACAGCTCTGAAGCATCACCAAGCCCTCGCTATGTTTCAGTGTTGTCACTACAGCACTAGTTGAACAGTGTACTTTTCAGCAGTGCTTCATTCTTCCTCCACCAGTAATACCACTGATCTATAGGCCCTAAAATTCCAATTTTGTTTATTGTCTCCATAGAAGTTATTTATATGATTTTGAGCATATTGGAGCTGACTATTCTTCTGCCCTTGAGGCAGCAGAAGTATATGTCTTCTAGATCGGGCAAGGAGAAATTTGGTGTTCACCATACGCATTACCATGCAAACTGAATCCTCAGTGCCTGCGGTCACCACATTTTGAGAACCCAAGAATGTTACTGAACTGAAGGTCATCACCCATGCGCAAAGGACTAAGATTTAACAGGAACGCTGCCAGTATTGACTATGCTTCACGTCTGCAGCTGGCTATAAAAGCGAAAGGTGCTCTACTGAGTACTAAAGACACTTGTCATGAAGGGAATAAATATCTCTCAGACAGCAGTTAGACATTAAAAGTGGTATTTTGTGTAGAATTTTGAGAAAACACTACATTTATTGGGATTTTTTATTGGTAAATTGCAAACCGCAGAAAGTTTGACAATTTTGCTAATAAACCTAACTTGCAGTGGGAATTGAATAATTTTGATTGAGCTGTACATGCAGCTTCCACTGACATGTACTATATTGATAAAACATCAAGCATGGATGTGAAACTTACTGACCTGTCCAATGTTATAACATTAACAGGTTCCAATAAGCTACTCTGCAAAAAAAAATGGCTTCATGTGAAGACACTAATCTGGGTGTAGGAAGGAAGTTTACTGCATATACGATTATCTGATAAAATAATATTAACCACAATTCATGTAAGAGTGCTTTCAGGCTGTGTGCACACGTAGCATATTTTTCGTGTTTTTTTCGCGTTTTTTCGCTATAAAAACACTATAAAACCGCGAAAAAAACGCTTACATTAAGCATCCTATGTAATAGAATGCATTCCGCATTTTTTGTGCACATGCTGCATTTTTTTCCTGAGCGGAATCGCATTCCAGAAAAAAACGCAGCATGTTCATTAAAATTGCGGAATCGCGGCGATTCTGCACCCATAGGAGTGCATTGATCTGCTTACTTCCCGCACGGGGCTGTGCACACCATGCGGGAAGCAAGCAGATCATGTGCGGTTGGTACCCAGGGTGGAGGAGAGGAGACTCTCCTCCACGGACTGGGCACCATATAATTGGTAAAAAATAAAGAATTAAAATAAAAAATAGTCCTATACTCACCCTCTGATGGCCCCCGAAGTGTTCCCGCCTCTCCGGTGCATGCTCTCTCTTCCGTTCCTATAGATGATGTGGTTCAGGACCTGTGATGACGTCTCTGTCTTGTGATTGGTCGCGTGACCGCTCATGTGACTCACGCGACCAATCACAAGACAGTGACGTCATCGCAGGCCCTTCACTGCACTCCAGCTATAGGAACGGACGCCGCTGAGGTCTGCAGGTGAGTATAACCATGTTTTTTATTTATTTATTTATTTTTAAACATTCTATCTTTTACTATTGATGCTGCATAGGCTGCATCTATAGTAAAAAGTTGGTCATACTTGTCAAACACTATGTTTGACAAGTGTGACCAACCTGTCAGTCAGTTTTCCAAGCGATGCTACAAATCGCTTGGAAAACTCTAGCATTCTGCAAGCTAATTATGCTTGCAAAACGCTAGTTTTCTGCGGGTATATGCATGCTAATTCTGCATGCGATATACCCGCGGCAGGAGGCGCAGAATTGCCGCGGAAATTTCCGCGGCAATTCTGCAACGTGTGAACTTAGCCTCATTCTTATCACAATCATTTGAATTTCCCACAGTACAGCAGATAGTGAACTTTTGTGCTGATATAAAGCAATAGAGATGTCTGCTGTATTATCAAAGATTTCTAGAAGATAGATTTTCATGCATGATCACGTAGAACACGGGATTATATTTCACATTGACAATTATAAAAAAGTATATATAAAGTAATAACTAATAACTTTGTTTAAGATAAGCACTTTTAACCAGATAGTACAAATAAAGCTCAATCGTAATTTCTCAAACTTGTATTTACCACAGACCCAATAATCCAATCCAACCAGCCATGTAGCTTGGTAACACAGCCCTTAAATTCAACGTTCCCACTATGAGCTTCTGTAGAGTTTTTGATATTGCAAAATTTCTTCACCTATTATTTAAATTATGTTACTTGCATTTTCATTATGCTATTATGTGCATTTTTTAACGTACGTTTTTATCACGTTTTGACTCCCCGATTTTTGTCTCTTGTTGGTTTATAATGCTTTAAATAAAGCTGCTTTGTTTTTGAAACTTCGTGGTATTTGGCTTTGATAAAACTTTATTGACATACTTAGGTGTGGATAATGGATTACTTGTATTTTTACTGCCTTTCCACCACTTAAACACAGAGACATCTCTGGAAGAAGCTTTTGCAAAACGGCGTAGGGGTTGGGGAAGTGTGGCTGTCGTTGTTTTCTGAAGGGTCTGGTCTTGGTGTTGGTGGTCTCTTCAGGTGATGTACATGTTTTTGGATCCCAATAACTTTATTATGTTTTGAGCAACACATTAGCTGTATAGCACTGTGTCCGTGTATATACACTGTTCAAAATATAATGGGAACACTTAAAGGGAAGGTGCCGCAATTATGTGTTTGTATTAAAAACGATTGTTTATATAAACAATTATTTTTAATACAAAATTAATTTTATTATCTTTAAGATCTTTTTTATTATTAATTATTTTTTCAGCCACTGGGCGCCGCCATTTTGCTTTGCAGGAGAGTCCCAGCACGACACTTACACTCTGCAAATACGGCAGCCCTGGGCATAGGAGGCTGCGGTCAGGAGCCGACCGCATACCTATCATTGTGCTGCTCCCTGCTGTGATCTGGCCACGCCCCCCGGGCTGTCTCCACATCACAGCAGAGGCAGGAGGTCGGCGCCATCTTTCTTCAGCCCACAGTGGAGTGTACCTGTGAGCTCCACTGTGACTTGAGAGCCGTGCTGTTGGAGGGGCAGCTGTCTCTTCTTCACACTGTCAGTGGCCGTTCCCTATCCTCTTCTCTGCTGCCTGGTGTGTGATCTCTAGAATCCCTAGAGAGGATGAAGTACTACGGTCTGTTGTCCTTATCATGCAGAGAGGTAACAGGGGGGAGGGGGAGAGTCTCTCTGTGCTGCTCCTGCCCTGCCTCTCACTGCAGCCACTGATCAAGGACAACAGACCGTGGTGTATCTATTACTATGCTGTTTGATACTGACTGCTGAACCATGCATCTAATCCTATCCTGTGTGATACTGACTGCTCTGCTGTGCATCTAATCCTATCCTGTGTGATACTGTGCTGAGCTGTGTATCTAATCCTCTCCTGTGTATATCTGCTGAGCCATGTATCTAATCCTATCCCGTGCGATACTGTCTGCTGAGCCGTGCATCTAATCCTATCCTGTGTGATACTGACTGCCGCCCTGTGTATCTAATCCTCTCCTGTGTGATACTGACTGCTATGCTGTGCATCTAATCCTATCCTGTGTGATACTGACTGCCGCCCTGTGTATCTAATCCTCTCCCGTGTGATACTGACTGCCGCCCTGTGTATCTAATCCTCTCCCGTGTGATACTGTCTGCTGAGCCGTGCATCTAATCCTATCCTGTGTGATACTAACTGCAGCCCTGTGTATCTAATTCTCTCCTGTGTGATACTGACTGCTGAGTCGTGCATCTAATCCTATCCTGTGTGATACTGACTGCCGCCCTGTGTATCTAATCCTCTCCTGTGTGATACTGACTGCTGAGCCGTGTATCTAATCCTATCCCGTGTGATACTGACTGCTATGCTGTGTATCTAATCCTCTCCTGTGCGATACTGTCTGCTGAGCTGTGTATCTAATCCTCTCCTATGCACTCCTCTCCCCCCTGCATGTCTTTCCCCATTGCACACACAGCTCAGTGCGTGCAATAACAGGAGCTGTGGGGGTCATGCTGTATTATGGCATTATGTGTGATTTATATGACTGTATTATATGTGATCTATATGGCGGTATTATGCTTGATCAGTATTGTGGAATGATGTAAAAGCTATATGACGGTATTATATGAGAACTATATTGTGGGATTATGTGTGATATGTGACAGTATTATGTGAAAATTATATGGTGATATTGTGTGAGACGTATGTAGCGGTATTATGTGAGACGTATGTAGTGGTATGTGTGATCTATATGGCGGTATTATGTGAGATGTATGAGGTGGCATTATGTGTGATCTATATGGCGGTATTATGTGTGATCTATATGGTGGCACTATGTGTGTTCTATATGGGGGCACTGTGTGATCTATATGGTGGCACTATGTGTGATCTATATGGCGGCACTATGTGTGATCTATATGGCGGCATTATGTGTGATCTATATGGCAGCATTATGTGTGATCTATATGGCGGCATTATGTGTGATCTATATGGCGGCATTAGGTGTGATCTATATGGCGGCATTATGTGAGATCTATATGGCGGCATTATGTGTGATCTATATGGCGGTATTATGTGAGAACACTAAGGCGGTATTATGTGAGAACACCATGGCAGTATTATCTTCAAAAAGGGGACCCATTCTAGGGTGGTTCTGGCTGAGCACCTGACACGCTGGTCTGGGGTAATAGATGGGGCAGCATGACCTCCAGTTAGGTGCAGTCAGGGGTGGGCTGGTGAGGCAGCTGAAGAGAGGGGTCTCATTTTTATCATTACTATATGGCTACATTTCCTTCCCAGCGTCACCCCGGACTGCGCCTGTCGCCTCGCTTTCACACATCGCCAGGACAGGAAGGAGAAGACAGGATCTGAGGAGGGGAATGGGGTCTTTGCATGCAAAGTCTGGATCAGAACAGGCCATCAATCCACAGAAATGTTTCCTGGATTTCTGTGAAGCAGACGGTCCATCCATGTGTATAAAAGACAGTGCTCTATGTACAATCCCTGGCTGCTCCGCGCACCAAACAGGGTGCCCCCCATAGACCAGCACACTGCTCTCCTGAAATACTCTGTGCTGCTGTCACCCTGCTCCCTCCACCATATGTCTCCCAGAATCCTTGCTGCCTGCCATCCTCGGTGTCTACTTGTCAGTATAACTTTGCAATCACCAACAAAATGGCTGCTCACTGGGTTCCTGAATATCATCCTCTCTTATCCCTTAGCAAACACCCAGAAGAGGGGAGGAATGATATCACACACGTCAGCAGACTCCGCCCATATTTTTATTTACTGCAGTGCAGTAATGTGAGCTAATTGTACACTAGGTTTCTGTCAAATTTCAGCAGCTGCTCCCCCTAGTGTTTAAAAGTGGAAATGTCAAACCTTTTCAAATTATTTTTCATATTTTACTAAATTATAAACAAATGATAATATTTTTTAAGAAAATGTTAACATTAATTCTTTACATTTTTTCAATTGCTGGGAAAAAAAAAATTTTCATGGCACCTTCCCTTTAAACAACAGAATATAACTCCAAGTAAATCAAACTTCAGTTAAATCAAACTGTCCACTTAGGAAGCAACACTGACTGACAATCAATTTCACATGCTGTTGTGCAAATGGAAGACAACAGATGGAAATTACTGGCAATTATCAAGACACCCTCAATAAAGGAGTGGTTCTGCAGGTGGGGACCACAGACCACATCTCAGTACCAATGCTTTCTGGCTGATGTTTTGGTCACTTTTGAATGTTGGTTGTGCTTTCACACTCGTGGCAGCATGAGATGGACTCTACAACCCACACAAGTGGCTCAGGTAGTTCAGCTCATCCAAGATGGCACATCAATGCGAGCTGTGGCAAGAAGGTTTGTTGTGTCTGTCAGCGTAGTGTCCAGAGGCTGGAGGTGCTACCAGAAGACAGGCCAGTACGCCAGGAGATGTGGAGGGGGCCGTAGGAGGGCAACAACCCAGCAGCAGGACCGCTACCTCAGCCTTTGTGCAAGGAGGAACAGGAGAAGCACTGCCAGAGCCCTGCAAAATGACCTCCAGCAGGCTACAAATGTGCATGTATCTGCACAAATGGTTAGAAACCGATTCCATGAGGATGGTCTGAGTGAACGACATCCACAGATTGGGGTTGTGCTCACAGCCCATCACCGTGCAGGACGCTGGGCATTTGCCACAGAACACTAGGATTGGTAAATTCGCCACTGGTGCCCTGTGCTCTTCACAGATGAAGGCAAGTTTACACTGAGCACATGTGACAGACATGACAGAGTCTGGAGATGCCGTGGAGAACGATCTGCTTCCTGTAACATCCTTCAGCATGACCAATTTGGCAGTGGGTCAGTAATGGTGTTTGGTGGCATTTCTTTGGAGGGCCGCACAGCCCTCCATGTGCTCTCCAGAGGTAGCCTGACTGCCATTTTTTGGCATATGCAACAGATTAGGACTTATTATAGGTGAAAGGAGGACTTTATACTAACCAGACAGCAGATGGCGATAGTGTGTAAAGTTATATACTTGCTGTAATGTGGGGAGGGAAGCTCTCAATTGTTGGTTGTTTTTCTTACTTCCTGTTTTTCTTCTTCTTCTTGAATATGTTGTCTTCAGTGCACGGACTGTGTGACACGGCATTGTATCTCATGTTTATCCAGTATGAAGTAAATACTGTTTACTCAAGATATCTTGCTGATTGAAGCTCTCGTAAGGTACCGTCACATTAAGCGACTCTGCAGCGATAGCGACAATGATGCCGATCGCTGCAGCGTCGCTGTGTGGTCGCTGGAGAGCTGTCACACAGACCGCTCTCCAGCGACCAACAATGCCGAAGTCCCCGGGTAACCAGGGTAAACATCGGGTTACTAAGCGCAGGGCCGCGCTTAGTAACCCGATGTTTACCCTGGTTACCATTGTAAATGTAAAAAAAACAGTACATACTCACCTTCTGATGTCCGTCAGGTCCCTGGCCGTCTGCTTCCCGCACTGACTGTGAGCTCCGGTATGGAGCACTATGTGTGGCCATTGTACAGTATGGACAGGGGCGTAACTACCACGATTGCAGCGGTCGCCTTTGCGACCGGGCCCAGCAGGTCAGGGGCCCGGGGCCGGCAGGTCAGAGCAGGGCCGGACTGGCCATCGGGCACTTCTGGCAAATGCCAAAAGAGCCGGTGCCAGTCATGGGCCGCTCGATCCGCCTCCCCTCACCGCCGCCAACTCACCCCCCTGCCGTCGCATTCAACTATACCGGCGACTATGATGTCTACAGACGCTCCCTCTCCCATCATTCCCTGCCCTGCCTCTGACACTGCGGGTGCGCGATGATGTCATATCATCGCGCACCTGCTGTGTCCCGGGCAGACTGCAGCCGAGCCTGAGACCGGTGCAGGAAGCAACGCTGGCAGGAGGAAAGGTAAGGAGAGTGTTTTTTTTTTTTTTTTACTGGGCTGTGGGGGCATTCTCAGGGGGGGGGGCGAGAGATGCGGGCTGTGCTGTATATACCACTGTGCGGGCTGTGCTGGATATACCACTGTGTGGGCTGTGCTGGATATACCACTGTGCGGGCTGTGCTGGATATACCACTGAGCGGGCTGTGCTGGATATACCACTGTGCGGGCTGTGCTGTATAAACCACTGTGCGGGCTGTGCTGTATATACCACTGTGCGGGCTGTGCTGGATATACCACTGTGCGGGCGGTGCTGGATAGACCACTGTGCGGGCTGTGCTGGATAGACCACTGTGCGGGCTGTGCTGGATAGACCACTGTGCGGGCTGTGCTGGATAGACCACTGTGCGGGCTGTGCTGGATGCTGGATAGACCACTGTGCGGGCTGTGCTGGCACCCAACACCATGTTGCAGTGCAGGAGATTCCTCCTGCACGGCAACAGTCCGAGGCGTATCTAGGGGAAGGGGGCAGCCGGGGCACATGAGAGACAGGAAGCAGCTCCAGTCATCACGATGAGACAGCTTCTCAGTCTGTATTTTTCCCCCCTCATACATCTCATGTACGTCTGAATGAGATCGTATTTAAGAGAAAGCCAAAATAACCCCGGGACAGAAGGCGAGAGCAGGGGGGAGGTGCGGGACAGAGCCGCTTTAGTCAGGAGAAGCTGAGGAGCTGCAGCCAGTTTACATCAGCCACCCCTGTACCAGAGAGGAGATTGTGAGTTGTGTATATGAGCTGGTATCTCTGGTGTGTGTGTGTGTGTGATATCTGTAGTATGTGTGTGTGTGTGTGTGTGTGTGATATCTGTAGTGTGTGTGTGATAACTGTAGTATGTGTGTGTGTGATATCTGTAGTATGATGTGTGTGTGTGATATCTGTAGTGTGTGTGTGATATCTGTAGTATGTCTGTGTGTGTGTGTGTGATATCTGTAGTGTGTGTGTGATAACTAGTATGTGTGTGATATCTGTAATATGATGTGTGTATGTGTGATATCTGTAGTGTGTGTGTGATATCTGTAGTATGTGTGTGTGTGTGTGTGATATCTGTAGTATGTGTGTGTGTGTGTGTGATATCTGTAGTGTGTGTGTGATAACTGATGTGTGTGTGTGATATCTGTAGTGTCTGTGTGATATCTGTAGTGTGTGTGTGTGAGGCAGTGGCGTAACTACCACGGTCGCAGCTGCAAGCGGCTCTGGCAGGTCAGGGGGCCGTGTGTCCCCTTGAGCCTGTCTCCCTTATGCTTGTGTCCCCATGTGCCAGTCTCTCTTGCCCATTAGTCCCTGTGTGTCCCCATGTGCCTGTCTCCTATGTCCCCTTGTGCTTGTGTCAGTCTCCTTTGTCCCCTTGTGCTTGTGTCAGTCTCCTTTGCCCACTAGTCCCTGTGTGTCAGTCTCCCTTTCCCACTTGTCCCTGTGTGTCCCCTTGTGCTTGTATCCCTTGTCCCCTTGTGTCAGTCTCTTGCCCACTAGTCCCTGTGTGTCCCCTTGTGCCTGTCTCCCTTGTCCCCTTGTGCTTGTCCCTTGTCCCCGTGTGTCCCCTTGTGTCAGTCTCCATTGCCCACTAGTCCCCTTGTATCAGTCTCCCTTGCCCACTAGTCCCCGTGTGTCAGTCTCCCTTGCCCACTAGTCCATGTCCCCGTGTGCCAGTCTCCCTTGTCCACTAGTCCCCGTGTGCCCTTTGTGTCAGTCTCCCTTGCCCACTTGTCTCCATGTGCCCCTTGTGTCAGTCTCCATTGTCCCCTTGTGTCAGTCTCCCTTGCCCACTAGTCCCCTTGTAACCTTCTCCCCTGCCTCCTAGCCCCATGTGTCCCCTTGTGCCTGTCTTCCTTGCCCCCTTGTGCCCTCTCCCCTGCCCCCTCGTCACCATTTGCTCGTGTCTTTCTCACTGCCCCTGTATGGAGGGGCTGCATTATACTATGAGGGGGGCTGCATTGTATTCTATGGGGGTTACATTGAATTTTATGGCGGGGGGGGCCCCATTTGGAAGTTCGCACCGGGGCCCATAACTTTGTAGTTATGCCACTGCTCAGTCCCCTTGTGAGACCATGTGCTGGTGCGGTTGGCCCTGGGTTCCTCCTAATGCAGGAAAATGCCAGACCTCATGTGGCTGGAGTGTGTCAGCAGTTCCTGCAAGATGAAGGCATTGAGGCTATAGACTGGCCCACCCAGTCCCCAGACCTGAATCCGATTGAACACATCTGGGACATCATGTCTCGCACCATCCACCAACGTCACGTTGCACCACAGACTGTCCAGAAGTTGGCGGATGCTTTAGTCCACGTCTGGGAGGAGATCCCTTAGGAGACCATCCGATGCCTTATCAGGAGCATGCCCAGGCATTGTAGGGAGGTCATACAGGTACGTGGAGGCCACACACACTACTGAGCATCATTTCCTTGTCTTGAGGCATTTCCACTGAAGTTGGATCAGCCTGTAACTTCATTTTCCACTTTGATTTTGTGCATCATTCCAAATCCAGACCTCTGTGGGATATTAGTTGTAATTTACGTTGATCATTTTTAGGTTTTATTGTTCTCAACACATTCCACTATGTAATGAATAAAGATTTACAACTGGAATATTTCATTCAGTGATATCTAGGATGTGGGATTTTAGTGTTCCCTTTATTTTTTTGAGCAGTGTACTGTATATGGGTCCATCTGAAACCAGCATTTTCATCAATATCACCACGAGGAATCATGTGCTGCACCTTGTACATCCTTAGCAGCTTTCCTTTTCTCTTTGACCCTTTATGTAAACGGTATCCATTTAGTCTGTTCTTTGGGGGCACTATGCACTTTATTTTTGAAAACTTAGCAGCTTGGTACTTCTAGAAGTTTGGTCTATATAATAAGTATTATTTATCTTTTTTGTATATGTTTTTCTCCCTTCTGTCAACTTACTTGTGACCAATCTTCTACAGGTGACCTTCCATATACCCAGCCCACAATTTGCACTTCCCTCTATTGGTGGTCTTTCCCACCCTGTTTTTTATGGTTTTATAGCTACTGTTATATCAATAAAGATTATGCTTTTATTAACAATCTGGAATCATTTTTGTGTCCTCTGGTGGAGTTACCATTGCGGTCAGGGTTAGTGTGTTTTCAAACTTGCATCTGAAGTGTCTAGTATCTTCTTTTTGGGACATACGTGATTTACATTTTATACATTACAGGAAGTCTTTCCTACGTGCAGTAGCACACATTCTAATGTATATTCACTTCTGCATATCAGGAAATACTTAATAAAAAACACATTCTGCATTTGCACAACTCTATGACCCAAGAGCTTCATAAACTGACACAGCAACATCGGTGTTCTTTTGTAACAGTTTGCTACACAGAGCATAGTAGTCATCCAAAAGTGATATATTATAATATATGGGTTACATGTGTTGCCCAATGCTTAAATATTGATAGCTTATCCTTAGGAAAGGTCATTAATATCAGACTGGTTGGTGTTTGACCCCTGCCAGCCTCAATAGTCAGTTATTTGTAGCTCTCACGATGGGCAGAAATACATAGTGTACAAAGCCTAAACAGCTTGAACAGTACAGCACCATATACTATATAGTGGTCATTTTCAGGTATTGCAGCTCCTTTTTACTTCAACTTGAGCTGAGCTGCAGCACCTGAGAGCAGCCTCTACACAATGTACAGAGCTGTAATGTTCTAGGTCTGCAAACTGTGCACATCCAGCAGATTCGAAAGCTGCAAACAGCTGAATGTGGGGGACCCATGTTTCAGCTCCACCAACATATCTGAAAAAGTGATCAAAATTTAAAGGGAATCCGTCAGCAAGTTTCTGTTATGCAATCTGAGGAAAGTATGAGGTAGGGGTTAAAACACTGAATTCAGTTATGTGTCATTTATTACTTTGTGTGCTGTTGTTTACTTACACTGACTGGTTTTATCTGTAGGAGATTATCATTGCCAGGTCTGATATGCATTGGACTGCTAGTCCAGCTCTGTCCTCTCCTCTGATAAGCAGCTCATTATCTACAAACAATGTACATAAAGAGCCTGGTGTGGTCGGAGGCAGCTTTCTCAGCTCTGCTGCATTGTTATGTCTAAAAGCTCTGATTGTATCACAACTGCTGCACCCAGTGATACAGTGGGGAAAATAAGTATTTGATACACTGCTGAGTTTTCCAACCTACAAAGAATGGAGAGGTCTGTAATTTTTATCGTAGCTACACTTCAATTGTGAGACAGAATCTTAAAAAAAATCCAGAAAATCACATTGTATAATTTTTACATAATTTGCATTTTGTTGCATGAAATAAGTATTTGATACAATAGTAAAACAGAACTAAATATTTGGCACAGAAACCTTTGTTTGCAATTACAGAGGTCAGACGTTTCCTGTAGTTCTTAACCAAGTTTGTACACACTGCAGCAGGGATTTTGGCCCACTCCTCCATACAGATCTTCTCCAGATCTTCCAGGTCTCGGGGCTGTTGCTAGACAACATGGAGTTTCAGCTCCCTCCAAAGATTTTCTATTGGGTTCGGGGCTGGAGACTGGCCAGGCCACTCCAGGAAGTTGAGATGCTTCTTACGGATCCACTCCTTAGTTGCCCTGGCTGTGTGTTTTGGGTCATTGTCATACTGGAAGACCCAGCCATGACCCATCTTCAATGCTCTTACTGAGGGAAGGAGGTTGTTGGCCAAAATTTTGCAATGCATGACCCCATCCATCCTCACTTCAATACTGTGCAGTTGTCCAGTCCCCTTTGCAGAAAAGCAACCCCATAGTATAATGTTTCCCCACCATGCTTCACGGTTGGGACGGTGTTCTTGGGGTTGTACTCATCCTTCTTCTTCCTCCAAACACGGCGAGTAGAATTGATACCATAAAGTTCTCTTTTTGTCTAATCTGACCACATGACCTCATCCCATGGCTCCTCTGGATCATCCAGATGGTCATTGGCGACCTTCAAATGGGCATGAAAATGTACTGGTGTGAGCAGGAGGACCTTGCATGTCTTGCAGGATTTTATTCCACAACGGCATAGTGTGTTACTACCAGTAATGTTTGAGACTGTAGTCCCAGCGTTCTTCAGGTTATTGATCAGGTCCTCCCATGTAGATCGAGATCTTGCAAGGAGCCCCAGACCGAGGAAGATTGATAGTCATCTTGTGTTTGTTCCATTTTCTAATAATTGCACCAACAATTGTTGCCTTCTCAGAAAGTTGCTTGCCTATTGTCCTGTAGCCCATCCCAGCCTTGTGCAGGTCTACAATTTTGTCCCTGTTGTCCTTAAACAGCTCTTTGGTCTTGGCCATGGTGGAGAGGTTGGAGTGTGATTGACTGTTTTTTATACAGGTAATGAGTTCAAACAGGTGCAATTAATACGGGTAATGAGTGCAGAGTAGGTGGGATTCTTAAAGAAAAACTAACAGGTTTGTGAGAGCCAGAATTTTTGCTGGTAAAATGCTTATTTCCAGGTCACCACCTGACAGCACACTGGAGGACGTCCTTCTTAGCCATGATGGGACAGGAAACACGAGAGGTTAAAAGGACCCTCCCCCTACCACCCTTCAGTGTTTTTCCTGTCCCATTATGGATAGGAACGGCGAGAGGAAACTACCGTTCTGTGCGGGGGGATGTGGATCGGGGGGGCTTTGCCTCACCCTTCCCTCCATAAGGCGCCCGCTGGCCGACACCCGACCGAGGGTCCCTCTGCCTACCAGTGTAGCGCTGCTCCTGGTATGAGGATCGCTTCCCCCTGCCGGGGGCTCTCGATCCTTCCGTCACGCCCCCTGGTGCATGCGATCCCAGCGGCGGCCTCTGCTGATGTCGGCGTCTCCATGCGGCCGGCATGGGGATGGAAACCCTCGCTGCACCATCCTCTCTTTCCGGCCGCGCGTCACTTCCGGTTTGCGGCTGAGGGGGGCGGGCGGCGTCTCTGCAGTCGGTAGTGAGCGCGGGAGCGCTGTACAGATGAAAAGAGGAACAGAAGTATAAAGGTATGTGCAGGGGCAGTAAGCGATCTCCAGTGCAGTAACATGGAGGACGCAGCTAGAGCAGAGGGGCAGGAGTCCACAGCGCTAGTAAGTAGAGCAGGGCTCTTTGTTATGGATATCTTAAAAAAAAAAAAAAAAAAAAAATGGGGCATTATCCTAGAGTTTGTTATTTTCTATAGGCTGCCTCATTACCTGAAAAACCGTTAAAGAAACCTGGCAAAAGCAAGAAGTGCCCTATTTGTGCAGCCAAGCTGAAAGATACCTGGCAGAAACCCCTATGTGAAGCGTGCACCTGCAAAATCATAGGAGAGGAGCAGGCTTCTCTTATGTCAAATATGAGAGCCATGATAAGAGAGGAGGTCCAGGCTTCGGTATCAAGTCTGGTACTACCGCAAGCCTCACCTTCAGAGAGACCGAGCAAAAGGCAGAGGGTCGATTACTCTTCAGGAGACTCGTTATCTGCGGTATCGGATATAGGGGAGGAAGAGGAGAGCAGAGACCCTCCAGAGAGAGGGAGGAAATACTTATTCTCCGCAGCAGACACAGGAGAACTGTTGGAAGCTGTACGGCATACTATGCAGATTGAGGATCCACAACCATCTTGTTCGGTTCAAGATGAAATGTTTGGTGGCCTGCGCTCACAAACTGCGATGGTGTTTCCTGTAAATTCCCATATTAGATCCATGATTTTGGATGAATGGGAGGAGGCGGAGAAGAGATTGACTATTCCTAAAGATTTCCGACTCCGCTTGCCGTTTGACCCGGAGGATGTTAAAGAATGGGTCGATGTTCCTAAAATAGACATTCCATTGGCGAAAGTGTCCAAAAGAACCTCAATCCCCTTTGAGGACTCTTCCAACTTAAAAGAGCCCATGGACAGAAAGGCAGATGGACTTTTGAAACGGGCCTGGGAAAGTTCTTCGGCGGTTATCGGAGCTAATATTGCAGCAACATCAGTGGCTCGCTCCATGGACCTGTGGCTAAATGATCTTCAGGATCAATTAATAGCCAAAACTCCTAGAGATACTATCCTGAAATCTCTGCCTCTGTTAAAATTGGCAACCACCTTTTTAGCAGACGCGTCCGCAGAGACTGTTAGATTTGCGGCTAGAGGGCAATCTCTCTCTAATGCAGCCAGAAGAGCTATCTGGCTCAAAAGCTGGTCGGGTGATATGCACTCCAAAAATAAATTATGTTCCATACCCTTCTCTGGGGGCAGGGTCTTCGGACCAGTCCTCGACGATATCTTAGAGAAAGCCGCAGATGTAAAAAAGGGGTTCCCCGAAGAAAAGCCTAAAAAATTCCAGCCCTTTCGGAGACCCCGCTATAATCAGAAACAGGATTACAGGGGTAAAGGGAAGCAAGGTAGATGGAGCTACCAGAAAGGGGGAGATAGTAGACCCAAAACCAAGGACTCGAGTTACTCAGGTCCGAGGTCCAGCTACCATAGAAAATGACGCCATCAGAGTAGGGGGTCGTCTAGCCGGATTCCTAGAAGGTTGGAGGGAAATAACAACGAGTCCTTGGGTGTTACAAGTGGTGTCCCAGGGGTACAAAATCGAATTTTCCTCCCTTCCGCCCGAAAGATTTCTGGTGTCCAGTACACATCTAAAATCATCGTCCCCCATGTGGTCGGATATACAGGACCTCCTAAAAATGGCAGCAATTGTTCCGGTCCCCTCTCAAGAAGAGTACAGAGGTCATTACTCGAATCTCTTCTCAATAACAAAACCATCAGGAGAGTCGAGAACAATTATAAATCTGAAGCACCTAAACAACTGGGTGGTATACAAAAGGTTCAAAATGGAGTCGATTCGGTCTACCATTCCTCTGTTGGGAAAGGGTATGGTGATGTGCACTCTGGACCTAAAGAGTGCATATTACCATGTTCCCATTTACTTAAACCACCAAAAGTTCCTGCGGTTCGCGGTAAACATGGAAGGGAAAATCTATCACTTTCAGTTTCGCTGTCTCCCCTTCGGCCTGGCGTCGGCTCCCAGAGTTTTTACAAAACTTATGGTAGAGGTAGTCGCATATCTGAGAAATCAGGATTTGTTGGTAATCCCTTACCTAGACGACTTTTTGGTAGCGGCAGAGTCAGTAAACCAGCTCAGGATCAACTGTCAGTTCCTCATATCCACTCTAGAGAGTCTCGGATGGATCATAAACTGGGAGAAGTCAGATCTAATACCAAAATCCAGAATAAAATTCCTAGGAGTCATGCTCGACTCGGAAACAAGAATGTCCTACCTTCCGGAAGACAGGCTAAAGGGTATAGTAAAAAAGGTCCATCTTTTCTCCCGAGGCCGAAATACGATCAGAGACGGGATGATAATACTGGGGCTAATGACGGCCTGTATCCCTTGCGTGAGATGGAGTCAGTTTCATTCCCGACAGCTTCAGCAGGGAGTTCTGAAGAGCTGGAACAGAACGCAAAATTCTCTAAATCAAAGACTAAATCTTTCTTTTCAGATCAAGAGGTCTCTGGTATGGTGGACTCTCTCCAAAAATCTCCGGCTGGGAGTACCATGGCTCCAAACTCCGAGTGTGTCAGTCACGACAGACGCAAGTCAGGAAGGTTGGGGAGGTCATGTCCTGGGAAGATATTTCCAAGGTCGCTGGGAAAGAAAGGACAGCAAGAAGTCATCAAACCACAGAGAGTTGCATGCGGTTTGGAAGGTCTTAACGGCGGCACAACATTTGCTGAAGAACAAGCATGTAAAGATCTTCTCGGACAATACGACGACCGTAGCCTTCCTTCGACACCAGGGGGGCCCAAGACATCTGGCATTGCAAGATCTAGCAGAACAGATCTTCAAGTGGGCAGAGAAGTCGGTGCGGTCAATCTCGGCGGTACATCTGGAGGGATCCAAGAACCAGTTGGCGGATTTCCTGAGCAGGAAAAGTGTATCCCCTACAGAGTGGGAACTAAACGACGAAGTATTCAGGGATCTTTGTCATCGTTGGGGGAAGCCGGCTGTGGATCTATTTGCTACAAAGCAAAACGCAAAAGTCAAGACCTTTTACTCCCTAAACCCCTGGGAAAGCCCAGCTGCGATCGATGCCCTGTCACAGCCTTGGAACGACGGTCTTCTGTATGCGTTTCCACCTCTGGCATTGATTCCAAGAGCACTCAGGAAAATCTGCGAGGACGGGGCCAAAGTCATCCTCATAGCTCCTCACTGGCCGAAACGAAGTTGGTTTCCAATGCTAAAGAGATTATCAGTGGAAGAACCCTTCCGGTTACCAGACAGAGAGGATCTTCTTCTACAAGGTCCAGTTCTACACCAGAACCCAGGAGCGCTTCAGTTGGCAGCCTGGATCCTGAACGGAAGGTCTTGAGGGCAAAAGGTCTTTCAGATGACGTCATTTCTACCCTTCAAGCCAGCAGGAAGCCGGTGACATCTGCCATCTACACAAAAATATGGAAAACATTCTGTGGATTCTGTGGGAAGATGACAGTTGATACTGACCATCCAGATATCCCAAAAATTCTTGACTTCTTGCAGTCAGGATTTCAGAAAGGTCTCAGACCAAGTACATTAAGAGTCCAGATAGCGGCCCTAAGTGTATTTTTTGATTTTTCTTTATCTACTCACCCCTGGATTAGTCGATTCTCTAGAGCAGTCCAGAGGCTAAGGCCATTTATTAGGAAATCAGTCCCACCGTGGGATCTTAATCTGGTCCTGAATTTTCTCTGTGATCAGTCCTGGGATATATCGGGAGACATAGACATCAACAAACTCTCTCTTAAAACCGCGTTTTTAGTTGCGATCACATCGGCAAAAAGGTTGGGGGAACTACAGGCTCTTTCGGTACAGAACCCGTATTTACAGATCTTCGATGATAAAATAGTACTAAAGCTTGATCCGGCCTTTCTCCCTAAGGTCGTTTCTGATACTAATATGAATCAGGAGATTGTTTTACCGTCTTTTTGCCAATTCCCTAAAAATCAAAAAGAAAGATTTTTTCATAACCTTGATGTAAGAGAATCAGTACTCAGGTACCTTGATCTATCTAGACCCTGGAGACAGGACAATAACTTGTTTGTTCAGTTCAGGGGTTCAAATAAGGGGAAAAAAGCGTCTAAAGCGACTATCGCACGGTGGATAAAATCTACAATTGATTTAGCCTACAAAGCTAAAGGTCTAAATTCCCCGGTTAATCTTAAAGCCCACTCATCTAGGGCCATGGCCACATCATGGGCGGAGAAAGGGGGGGCTACGGCAGACCAGATCTGTAGAGCTGCATCATGGTCTAATCTTAGTACCTTTTCTAAACACTATAAACTAGATGTAGTTTCGCCTCAGTTGGCTTTTGGTAGGAAGGTACTTCAAGCAGTGGTCCCACCCTGAATACCATTCTCCTTTGGTATTTCTCCAGTGTGCTGTCAGGTGGTGACCTGGAAAACAGTAATTAGACTTACTGGTAATTGTATTTCCAGGAATCCATCCTGACAGCACTGTTAGTTCCCTCCCTATGGTTTGATCTTTATACTTATGTGATGTAACATTTGTATGATTGATTATCTTGTTGTAATAAAACTTGTTTTTGCATCCATCCAGATGTGTTACTTTGGAAAAACACTGAAGGGTGGTAGGGGGAGGGTCCTTTTAACCTCTCGTGTTTCCTGTCCCATCATGGCTAAGAAGGACGTCCTCCAGTGTGCTGTCAGGATGGATTCCTGGAAATACAATTACCAGTAAGTCTAATTACTGTTTTCATGCAATAAAATGAAATTTTGCTATCTAAAAATCATACAATGTGATTCTCTGTTTTTTATTTTTAGATTCTGTATCTCCCAGTTGAAGTGTACCTACGATAAAAATTATAGACCTCTCCATTCAGAGGTGTATCTAGCCTTTCCTGCACCCGGGGCAAAGGATCGGTTTGGCGCCCCCCCCCCCCCCCCCCCAAGCCTTCCCCATTTGAACCTTAACTCTATTGAAACTGTATGACTAAGCCAAGGTACATTCCTGAATCCCCATAATGTTAAAATAGATACCAATAAAAGTAAAATTAATTGAGACATCAGTAGGTTAAGTGTTTTTGAATATCCATATTGAATCAGGAGCCCCATATAATCCTGCATAAAGGTTAATAATGGCCCCATAAGATGCTCCATAAAGATATTTGCCCCATATAGTGCTGCACAAACGTTAATTATGGCCCCATAAGATACTCCATATAGACACTTGCCCCATATAGTGCTGCATAAACGTTATGGCCCCATAAGATGCCCCATACAGACACTTGCCCCATATAGTGCTGCACAAACGTTAATTATGGCCCCATAAGATGCTCCATAAAGATATTTGCCCCATATAGTGCTGCACAAACGTTATGGCCCCATAAGATGCTCTATATAGACATTTGCCCCATATAGTGCTGCACAAACGTTATGGCCCCATAAGATGCCCCATACAGACACTTGCCCCGTTTGCTGTTGCTGCGATAAAAAAAATCACATACTCACCTCTCCGTCACTCAGGCCTCCGGCACTTGCGATATTCACCTGCTCCTCGTTCCAGCCGCCGCTCCATCTTCAGCACTGATGTTCAGGCAGAGGGCGCGCACTAACTACCTCACTGCGCCCTCTGACCTCAGCATCACTGCTGAAGACAGAGCGGTGCCGGAACGAGGAGCAGGTGAATATCGCGCAGCACTCCCCTCCCCGTTATACTCACCTGCTCCTGGCACGGTGCAGTCCCTGCTTCCCCGGCACCGGCAGCTTCTTCCTGTACTGAGCGGTCACCGTTACTGCTCGTTACAGTAATGAATATGCGGCTCCACCCCTATGGGAGGTGGAGCCGCATATTCATTACTGTAATGAGTGGTACCATGTGACCGCTCAGTACAGGACGAGGAGGCTCCTTGGACCGCCGCATCATCAGGTGGCCCGCTGGCGCCCCCCTGTCGGCTGCGCCTGGGGCACATGCCCCGGCTGCCCCCCCTGGATACGCCACTGTCTCTATTCTTTGTAGGTTGGAAAACTTGTAAAATCAGTAGTGTGTCAAATACTTATTTCCCTAACTGTACATCGTTGGATCCACTTTTTTTTGCCTACATCATGCTGCTCTCAGATGATGTAGAAAAAACCCAGTGACAGATTCCCTTTAAGTCGTAGACAACACCTTTAGGTCTCAGCACTGTGAAGATCAGTCCAGTTATGATAAATAAACAAACAAAAACCTACAGTTGTGCTCAAAAGTTTACATAAACCGGCAGGAGTTTTGCTTTCTTGGCCTTTTTTCAGAGAATATGATTGATAACACCAACACTTTTTCTCCACTCATGGTTTGTGGTTGGGTGAAGCCATTTATTGTCAAACTACTGTGTTTTCTCTTTTTAAATCATAATGATAACCGAAAACATCCACATGATCCTGATCAAAAGTTCACATACCCCATTTCTTAATACCGTGTATTGCCCCCTCTAACATCAATGACAGCTTGAAGTCTTTTATTCTCTGGAAAAAGGCCAAGAAAGCAAAAATTCTGCCGGCGTATGTAAACTTCTGAGCACAACTGTATATAGTAAAAAAAATCCCAAAAATAAGAATCAATTAATTTGTACCATGAATACCAAAATACAAAGCATAAACCAAAAAGAAATATTCACAGAAAAATTGTATACAACATAAACGTTTATTGATAAATATTAAAAACATGATTACACAACAGTAAGGAAAATAAAAATTACACAAGACATTATTATGTAAGAAAGATGTGGTTAAAAAACGATATATAAAACAGTGATATATGAGAGGGCAGGATATGTCACCCAGATTGGCAAAAAAATAAATCAAAATAATAATACATCCATAATAGCAGTCAAAATTATTGGGGCTGCTGTACAATCATTAGTCAATAGTAAAGATACATTAATTCATAACATAAAGTGCATAACGCTGTAATTAATTAATGTAAATATTAATAACTTAATATATGTTGGAAATAAATGTATCTTTATAAAAGGATATTGGGTGATATGGCAAGAACAGTAACTGCATACAATTACCGTATATACTCGAGTATAAGCCGACCCGAGTATAAGTCGACCCCCCTAATTTTGCCACAAAAAACTGGGAAAACTTATTGACTCGAGTATAAGCCTAGGGTGGAAAATACAGCAGCTACCGGTGAATTTCAAAAATAAAAATAAATGCTCCATACCGTTCATTATTGCCCCAAAGGAGGTTCCATATAAAGCTGTGCCATATATAATGCTCCATACCGTTGATTATTGCCCCATAGATGCTCCATATATAGCAGTGCCATATAGAATGCTCTGCACCATTCATTATGGCCCCATAGATGCCCCATATACAATGCTCTGCACCGTTCATTATGGCCCCATAGATGCTCCATATAAAGCAGTGCCATATATGCTCTGCACTGTTCATTATGGCCCCATAGATGCTCCATATAAAGCAGTGCCATATATGCTCTGCACTGTTCATTATTGCCCCATAGATGCTCCTTATAAAGCAGTGCCATATATGCTCTGCACTGTTCATTGTTGCCCCATAGATGTGCCATATAAATCTGTGCCATATATAGTGCTCTGCACCGTTGCCCCATAGATGTGCCATATAAAGCAGTGCCATATATAATGCTCTGCACCGTTGCCCCATAGATGTGCCATATAAAGCAGTGCCATATATAATGCTCTGCACCATTGCCCCATAGATGTGCCATATAAAGCAGTGCCATATATAATGCTCTGCACCATTGCCCCATAGATGTGCCATATAAATCTGTGCCATATATAATACTCTGCACCGTTGCCCCATAGATGTGCCATATAAATCTGTGCCATATATAACGCTGCTGCTGCAATAAAAAAAAAAAAAAACACATACTCACCTCTCTTGCTTGCAGCTCCTCAGCGTCCCGTCCCGGCGTCTCTCTGCACTGACTGATCAGGCAGAGGGCGGCGCGCACACTATATGCGTCATCGCGCCCTCTGACCTGAACAGTCAGAACAAGAGGACGCGAAGACGGAGCGGCGCCCGGCGGGTGGATCGTGGACAGGTGAATATAAAATACTCACCTAGTCCCGGCGCTCCTGGCGCTCCCCCTGCCTGTCACACTGTCTTCGGTGCCGCAGCTCTTCCTCTATCAGCGGTCACTGGCACCGCTGATTAGAGAAATGAATAGGCGGCTCCGCCCCTATGGGAGTGGAGTCCATAATCATTTCTCTAATGAGCGGTCGCACGTGACCGCTGAACAGGGGAGGAGCTGCGGCACCTGAAGACAGTGTGACAGGCAGGGGGAGCATCAGGATCGCCGGGACTAGGTGAGTATGCCTCAGCGCCCTCTCCCCCTCACCCGCCGACCCCACCGCCGACCGTGACTCGAGTATAAGCTGAGAGGGGCACTTTTAGCCCAAAAATTTGGGCTGAAAATCTCGGCTTATACTCGAGTATATACGGTATATTATTAACCAAAAAAAAGGAAGGTGCAATAGTGCAATAACAGACATATAACTGCAACAGCAACCACAAGGTAAAATATAAAAAGATAAATTGACTGGAAATAATTCATAGTTGTAATCGCTATCTTCTAAGCGTAGTCAGAAGCTACATCATAAGCTGCCAAAACAGTCTACCTTGTGGTGGTGGCAGCTTAAAAAATCTTTTGGTCAAAACGAAAGCTAATGGCTGTGTATGTGATATGGTGTTAATGTGTGATTGATGAGGAAGTGGTGCAGAATAGAGTTTTTCCAAGAGTGAGGGTGGGACTGTGGAAGGATTGAGGGGTGGAGGCAGAGATGGGGGTGAAGCCTGGGTGGAGTCTCAAATTTCTAGCGTCAGCCCTGTACTCTTCCGTGACCCCAACAAATATGGGGGGGGGGTTTCCAAGGCGGGGGCCCAATTAGATCTTTTGCTATGCGGTCCCATGATGTCTATGTATGCCCCTGCCTAATACATTCAACACAAAAAACGTATTTTAACAGTCATTTTCTGATGACACATTTAACCCCTTTCTGACATTAGACGTACTATCCCGTCAAGGTGGTCTGGGCCCCTATGACCACCGACGGGATAGCACGTCATCACCGATCAGCCACACTCACGGGGGGAGCGCGGCCGGGTGTCAGCTGAATATCACAGCTGACATCCGGCACTATGTGCCAGGAGCAGTCACGGACCGCTCCTGGCACAATAACCCCCGGAACACTACGATCAAACATGATTGCAGCATTCCGGCGGCACAGGGAAGCATCGCGCAGGGAGGGGGCTTCCTGCGTGCTTGACTGAGACCCTCGGAACAACGCAATGTGATCGCGTTGTTCTTAGCGTCTCCTCCCTGCAGGCCCCGGATCCAAAATGGCCGCGAGGCTCCTTCTGGGTCCTGCAGGGAGGCGGCTTGGCAGGCGTCGGCAAGCCTGCAGCATTGCCTATCAGATCGCTGATCTGACACAGTGCTGTGCAGAGTGTCACATCAGCGATCTGACGCTATAGCATGATGTCCAACCCTGGGACAAAGAAAAAAAGTAATAAAAAAATATTTACATGTGTAAAAAAAAAAAAATCCTAAATAAATAAAAAAATATATATATATTGTTCCAATAAATATATTTCTTTATGTAAACAAATTGAAAAAAACAATAAAAGTAAACATATTTGGTATCGCCGCGTCCGTAAAGACCCAAGTTATAAAAGTGTCCCACTAGTTAACCCCTTCAGTGAACACCGTAAAAAAAGAAACGAAGCAAAAAACAATGCTTTATAATCATACCGCCGAACAAAGAGTGGAATAACACATGATCAAAAAGACGGATAGAAATAAACATGGTACTGCCAAAAACGTCATCTTGTCCAGCAAAAAATGAGCTGCAATACAGCATCATCAGCAAAAAAAATAAAAAAGTTATAGCCCTCAGAATAAAGCAATGCAAAAATAATTATTTTTTCTATAAAATATTTTTTATACTATAAAAGAGCCAAAACATATAAAAATGATATAAATGAGGTATCGCTGTAATCGTACTGACCCGAAGAATAAAACTGCTTTATCAATTTTACCAAACGCGGAATGGTATAAACGCCCCCCCAAAAAGAAATTCACGAATTTCTGTTTTTTGTTCATTCTGCCTAACAAAAATCAGAATAAAAAGCGATCAAAAAATGTCATGTGCCCGAAAATGGTACCAATAAAAACGTCAACTTGTCCCGCAAAAAACAAGACCTCACATGACTCTGTGGACAAAAATATAGAAAAATTATAGCTCTCAGAATGTGGTAACGCGAAAAATATTTTTTGCAATAAAAAGCGTCTTAGGCTACTTTCACACTTGCGTCGTTTGGCCTCCGTCGCAATGCGTCGTTTTGGAAAAAAAACGCATCCTGCAAATGTGCCCACAGGATGCGTTTTTTTCCCATAGACTTGTATTAGCGATGGATCGCGACGTATGGGCACACGTTTCGTCCGTCGTGCAGCTTATGATGTAGCTTCTGACTACACTGCATTGGAATTTGGCGAACCGTCCTCTGGAAAAAACGTTCAATGTAACGTTTTTTGTCTGCGTCGGAAAAATGTGTAGCGACGGATCCTGCGGCATACATCGTTGGCTAGAATGGAAGCCTATGGACGCAGGATCCGCCGTGACATGTCGTATGACGGAATCCAGCGCTGAAATATGTTTTTTTACACTGAGAATGCTCAGAATCAGGATTTAGTAGCCAATTGGCCAGACAGCCCCAAATCTATATAAACCTTGCCTGGTGCATCACCCCCAAATGTGCCAGCAAGACTCCTGCCAGCATCCAGCCAGAAGCCAGCCAGCATCCAGCCAGAATCTGTGTGTGTTTGCGTGCGCCTGTGAACTATTATTGCCAGCCTATTGGTCTCAAAAATAACATCAGAACATATGGTCGCAATCTTCACAAGCACTCCTTCCATCTCTGCCACTTTCTCCAAACCCTGTCAAAGATGGGTGTAAAAACAGTCAATATATAGGTTTCCCTTAAAACGGATTCGTCAAAAAACGGATGAAACGGATGGTAAAAACGGACAAGATGGATGCAACGGATCCAGTTTTTTGACAGAACCATCTAGCGGATCCGTCAAAATACTGTATGCGTTGCATCCGTTTTTCACTATTTTTTACGCATCCGTCGATACGTCGCGCCGACGCAATGTGACGGCCACCAGACGACGCAAGTGTGAAAGAAGCCTTAGTGTGTGACAGCTGCCAAACATAAAAACCCCCTATAAATAGTAAATCAAACCCCCCTTTATCACCGCCTTAATTAGGGAAAAATAATAAAATAAAAAAATGTATTTATTTCCATTTTCCCATTAGGGTTAGGGTTCGGGCTGAAGTTAGGGTTGGGGATAAAGTTAGGGTTAGGGTTGGGGCTAAAGTTAGTGTTAGGGTTGGGGCTAAAGCTAGGGTTAGGGTTGGGGCTAAAGTTAGGGTTGGGGCTAAAGTTAGGGTTGGGGTTAGGGTTTGGATTACATTTACGGTTGGGTTAGGGGTGTGTCAGGGTTAGGGGTATGGTTAGGGTTGGGATTAGGGTTAGGGGTGTGTTGGGGTTGGGATTAGGGTTAGGGGTGTGTTCGGGTTAAGGGTGTGGTTAGGGTTGGGTTTAGGGGTGTGTTGGGGTTAGGGGTGTGGTTAGGGTTGGAATTAGGGTTAGGGGTGTGTTGGGGTTAGGGTTGGATTTAGAATTGGGAGGTTTCCACACCAGGGGCTCTGCAAACGCAACATGATGTCAGATCTCAATCCATACAATTCTGCGTTGAAAAAGTAAAATGGTGCTCCTTCCCTTCCGAGCTCTGCTGTGCACCCAAACAGTGGTTTTCCCCCACATATGGGGTATCAGCCTACCCAGGACAAATTGGAAAACAACTTTTGAGGTCCAATTTCTCCTGTTACTCTTGGGAAAATACAAAACTGGGGTCTAAAAAGTCATTTTTGTGGAAAAAAAGGATTTTTTTATTTTCACGGCTCTGTGTTATAAACTTTAGTGAAACACTTGGGATTTCAAAGTTCTCACAACACATCTAGAAAGTTCCTTGGGGGGTCTAGGTTCCAATATGGGGTCACTTGTGGGGGTTTCCACTGATTAGGTACATCAGGGGCTCTGCAAACGCAACGTGACGCCCGCAGACCATTCCATCAAAGTCTGCATTCCAAAACGCCACTTCTTCCCTTCCGAGCTCTGCCATGCGCCCAAACAGTAGTTTTCTCCCACATATGGGGTATCAGCGTACTCAGGTCAAATTGCACAACACCTTTTGGGGTCTAATTTCTCCTGTTACCCTTGGGAAAATACAAAACTGGGGGCTAAAAAATCATTTTTGTTGGAAAAAAAAGATTTTTTATTTTCACGGCTCTGCGTTATAAACTTTAGTGAAACACTTGGGGGTTCAAAGTTCTCACAACACATCTAGATAAGTTCCTTGGGGGGTCTAGTTTCCAATATGGTGTCACTTGTGGGGGGATTCTACTGTTTGGGTACATCAGGGTTTCTGCAAATGCAACGTGACACCCGCAGACCATTCCATCAAAGTCTGCGTTCCAAAACACCACTTCTTCCCTTCCGAGCTCTGCCATGCGCCCAAACAGTAGTTTTCTCCAACATATGGGGTATTCTCATACTCAGAACAAATTGTACAACAACCTTTTGTGTCCAATTTCTCCAGATACCCTTGGGAAAATACAAAATTGGGGGCTAAAAGATAATTTTTGTGGAAAAAAAATGATTTTTTTAATTTTCACGGCTCTACATTATAAACTTCTGTGAACCACTTGGGGGTTCAAAGTGCTCACCACACATCTAGATAAGTTACTTAGGGTGTCTACTTTCCCAAATGGAGTCACTTTTGGGGGGTTTCCACTGTTTAGGCACATCAGGGGCCAAACGAGACATGGCGTCCGATCTCAATTCCAGCCAATTTTGCATTGAAAAGTCAAATGGCGCTCTTTCCCTTCCCAGCTCTGCCATGCGCCCAAACAGTGGTTTACCCCCACATATGGGGTATCGGCGTACTCAGGACAAATTGCACAACAACTTTTGTGGTCCAATTTCTCCTATTACCCTTGGTAAAATAAAACAAATTGGATCTGAATTATTTTTTTTGTGAAAAAAAATTAAATCTTCATTTTTTTTTAAAACATCCCAAAAATTCCTGTGAAACACCTGAAGGGTTAATAAACTTCTTGAATGTGGTTCTGAGCACCTTGAGGGGTGCAGTTTTTAGAATGGTGTCACACTTGGGTATTTTCTATCAAATAGACCCCTCAAAGTGACTTCAAATGTGATATGGTCTGTTATGATCCTTAGTGGCTGAAGATCACGAATAGACCAGCAAGTGAATAAACTAAGGACAAGCTCTAGGGAGATGGTAACTGGACTGATCGCAAAACTGAACCTATCCAACACAAATAGAGGTAGCCGGTGAACGTGCCTAAAAAAATTCCTAGACGTCTCGAGCCAGCCTGAGGAACTAGCTACCCCTAAAGAGAAACAAAGACCTCGCTTGCCTCCAGAGAAATAATCCCCAAAGATATAGAAGCCCCCAACAAATATTAACGGTGAAGTAAGAAGAAGGCACATACGTAGGGATGAAATCAGATTCAGCAAAAGAGGCCCACTAGTACTAGAAAGCAGAAAATAGAGCAGGGGTCTATGCGATCAATAAAAAACCCTTACAAAATATCCATCCTGAGATTTCAAGAACCCACGCACCAACTAAGGGTGTGTGGGGAGAAACTCAGTCCACTAGAGCATCCAGCAAGCGAGGGAATCACATTTTAGCAAGCTGGACAAGAAAACATGATAAACACTGCTGATCAAAAAATGAGCAAACAAAACTTAGCTTGTCCTGGATGGACTGGGAGCAAGGTAGTCAGAAGGAATCTGAGTAGCACTGATTACATCGACAGCCGGCAACAAGTGAAAGCAAAACAGAGCTATATAGGAACCTCCCAGAGGATAACGAACCAGCTGATAGCCAGAGACCAGCAGGATAACAAACAAAGCCACCAGGGGGAGCCCAAAGCAAAAGTCACACCATACCACCAGTGACCACAAGAGGGAGCCTGAAAACAGAGTTCACAACAATGGTCCCTAAAAAAACAAGGTGTTGTAAAAATGAGAAATTGCTGGTCAACTTTTAACCCTTATAACTCCCTAACAAAAAAAAATGTTGGTTCCAAAATTGTGCTGATGTAAAGTAGACATGTGGAAATGTTACTTATTAAGTATTTTGTGTGACATATCTCTGTGATTTAAGGGCATGAAATTTCAAAGTTGGAAAATTGCAAAATTTTCAACATTTTTGCCAAATTTCCATTTTTTTCACAAATAAACTGAAGTAATGTTAAATAAATTTTACCACTAACATGAAGTTCAATATGTCATGAGAAAATAATGTCAGAATCACCGGGATCCATGCAAGCGTTCCAGAGTTATAACCTCATAAATGGACAGTGGTCAGAATTGTAAAATTTGACCTGTTCATTAACGTGCAAACCACCCTTTAATTTAACATACCTAAATCTGAAAACACATTCCATTTAATATATCTAATTGTCGGGAGTGTACCCAAAAATGTTTGGGCCTTAAATATTTCAGGTATTGGAGCACCACTATTTTAAAGATCTAGATTTTATTTTAACATGTTTTCAAACATAGAACTCTAAAAGCACATCTTAATCTGTTTTCCTCATTAAGGTAAAAGTGCATTTACACTGCAAAATTATTGTGAATTAGCGTTCCTGAAGTCTAAACCTAAACACGCTGACAATGAACCGCAAAATGAGCAAAATGCTTGTTCGTCAACTGAAAAGATCTTTTGATTTTCCCAAAAGATCATCATTCTCGGAAGCGCACTATCCTGTATAAACACGACCTGTGCTGCCGAGAACAATTGCAGCCTTTGTGCACGGAGTAATCTATCATATATAGTTCAGTGCACATCTGAACCAGGGTTAACCTGTGTATACAGGCAATTAAACGATCGTCGAGCGGTAAAAATATTGTTGGTTGGCAGCTGTTTAAGGCTGTGTGCAAATGCCTGAAAAAGCACCCCATAAAATGAACATAATGCACAGTAACGTGCAAAGTGACAATTCTCTGCATATGTTGCCCAGGGCCCTGCGCTCTAAGGGGGCCCACCCGAAGCTAGGCTACTGTAACTGTATTGGTGTGCACAGCAAACCTATACAGTTACACTCTGTGGCAGAGCAGGGAGACACGATCTCCCTGCTCTGCCACCTGGCCGCTATGGGACCCCTGAGAAGGCGGTGGTGGGCCCGGTGCAAGCAGTGGGCCCCTGGCCCGTCATCGCAGGGTCAGCTGTATCGGCTGAATACTGATCAAGCTGACCGCAGTGATGAGAGAGGAAGCTCATCCCCCTGTCAGAGTCTGACATCATGACGTCACCGACGCTGACACTGACAGTGGGCGCGATGAAGACAGTACTTGGCACCTGCAGTTGGAGATGAGTGGGAGCAGCGCAGGAACCAGGAGGAAGAGAGGTGAGTATTTACTTTATGGGGCTACATTACACTACAGATGGTGGCTATGGGGGTGCATTATACTACAGAAGGTGGCTATGGGGCTGCATTACACTACAGACGGTGGCTATGGGGCTGCATTATACTACAGAGGGTGGCTATGGGGGTGCATTATACTACAGAGGGTGCCTATGGGGGTGCATTACATTATAGAGGCTGCCTATAGGGGTGCATTATATTATATAGAGTCTGCCTATGGGGAGTGCATTATACTATATGGAGGCCTATGGGGAGTGCATTATGCTATATTGAGGACTATCTGGTGTATTATGCTATATGAAAGCTATATAGAGGGACATCATACAGTGTGGAGATTACAGTGAGGGGGCCATCATACAGTGTTGGAGCCATTAAACAGTTTGGGGTATATTAAGGGGTCAGTATATATACAGTGAGGGAGCACTGTACTGTGTATAAGAGTGCATCATATTGTGTATAGAGGAGCTGTAAAGGGGGGAGGGTCAAGACATTATTAAATGTAAAGTGGGCACTTATTGTTTTAGGGGAATTCAGGTTACTGTGACTGTCACGGGGCACACGGGGCAATATTATTTTTTAGGGGACAAAATGTGGGCACTGTTTTCTAGGGCACTTGCACCCGGCATTACTATATTATAGAGAGTTGCATTAGAATTTAGAGGGTACAGAGAACCACACAGCAGGTGCAGTAATAGGGACACATACGGCAGAAGCATCTCAGTATTGGGGTACCAGAAAGATGAGGAGTGTGTGTAGGTTGGGAATAGATGGTGACATTCTGAAAATGTGAGATGTGAAATGTGTCTTTGTTGTATTCTCTGCAGCCGAGTACTGGCTGGAGGAAGTCATCTTGTCGGTCTGGGCCAGATGGAAAAGACGGGAAAAGTGAACGATTCCATCAGAAAGAATGTCAGCAGTAAGTCACTATCTGTAACTGTACTGTGATCTCTTTTATGTTCTGTAGGACTGGTATCTACCACTGACCCAGTGGCATAATTTGAAACTCATGGGCCCCGATGCGAAAGCAATAGTCAGCAATAGACAGCAATAGTCTTTTTCTATAGGCAAAGGGACTTTTAGGGCCCCCTAGGCTCCAGGGCCCGGGTGTGATTGCAACCCCTGCACCTGTTGTAGTTACACCCCTGCACTGACCATATGGCGGTAATATCAATATTGGTCTTTATATAGAGATTATTTTCAGCAACAGCGAGGTCATCTGCTCAGGTTCTCCTCCACTATTAGGGTGCGTCATCCAGTTATAATCAAGGTTACCTGGTTAGGGGCCCACTCAGAAGTCCCCCCCCCCCCCGAACCAAAACCCTAACTACGCCTCTGCTCATACTACGTATTGCATAGTGCAAATGCACAGTGTAAATGGACCCTTAGAGTCCTTGTGGCTTTTGCATACATAGAGGACTGCCTATAGATACAGACACTGTGAAAGGAATAATGCTGAGTGAGGGAACTTTTATTATGTGCACATTTAAAAGCTTCTAAAGTAATGATTCTGGCACAAGAATTCACTTAAGTTATTGATTCTGTTTTTATTTCTGTTTCTTTAGATTGACTCATATGATATGACCATATCCGAAGACATTGGAGAGATTCAGTTAATAAATATTGAAAAACATAAATATTGGTATAAAGATGACTGGTATTGTCGGCACATAACAGTTAAGACTCCCACAGGAGATTATTTGGAGTTCCCATGCTACAGATGGATTACTAATGATAAGGAAATAAATCTTCGTGAAGGAACAGGTTAGTTCAGTTGTGATAGTATCAGCTATTTTCTTTACTGAAAAAATGTAAGAAGACGCTAAATAGTATGGGTACCCTAATAACTAGCCATGTGGCCCTACAAGGAGAGAAAGGTGACACCCACTTTATTGACAAGCTATTATTATTCTTATTTATTTATTTATATAACACCATTTATTCCATGGTGCTGTACATGAGAAAGGGGTTACATACAGAGTTATAGCGGCAGCTCGGGTGGTGGTGGGGCAGCAGCTAGGATGGTGGTAAGACGTCAGAATGGTTATTGTAGGCTGTAGGCTTTCCTGAAGAGATGGGTTTTCAGGTTCCACCTGAAGGATCCGAGGTTGGTGGATAATCAGATGTGTTGAGACGAGGAATTCCAGAAGATGGGGGATATTCGAGAGAAATCTTGGAGGCGGTTGTGTGAGGAGCGAATAAGTGTGGAGGAGAGTAGGAGGTCTTGGGAGGATTGAAGATTACGTGAGGGAAGATATTGGGAGATTAGTTAAGAGATATAGGGAGGGGACAGGTTGTGGATGGCTTTGTAGATCAATGTTAGTAGTTTTCACTGGATTCATTGGGAAATTGGGAGCCAGTGGAGGGATTTGCAGAGGGGAGAAACAGGGGAGTAGCGAGGAGAGAGGTGGATTAGCCAGGCAGCAGAGTTGAGGACAGACTGGAGTGGTGCAAGAGAGTTAGCAGGAAGGTCACAGAGGAGGGTGTTGTAGTAGTCGAAGCGGGAGATGATGAGGGCATGCACGAGAGTTTTATTAGATTGAGGGCTGAGGAAGGGACGGATTCTGGCAATATTTTAGAGTTGGAGGCGATAGGAGGTGGCAAGAGTTTGGACTTGCGGTTTGAAGGACAGGGCAGAGTCGAGTGTTACCCCGAGGCAGCGGATTTCAGGTGCGGGAGAAAGCGTGATGCCGTTTACCATAATAGATAGATCAGGTAGGGGGGATACGCGAGATGGGGGAAAGATGATGAGTTCGGTTTTGTCTACATTGAGTTTTAGGAAACGAGAGGCGAAGAAGGAGGATATGGCTGATAGACACTCTGGGATTCTGGACAGCTGAGAGGTGACATCTGGGCCAGGGAGGTAGATCTGAGTGTCATCCGCATACAGGTGGTACTGGAAGCCATGGGACTTTATGAGTTGTCCTAGGTCAAGGATATAGATGGAAAATGTAGGGGCCCCAGGAAAGAGCCTTGAGGAACTCCAACAGAGAGTGGGCGGAATGAGGATGTAGTGTGGGAGTGGGAAACGCTAAATGTGCGGTCGGAAAGGTATGAGTCAATCCAGGATAGGGCAAGGTCTTTGATGCCAAGGGAAGAAAGAATCTGTAGCAGTAGGCAGTCGACTGTTTCGAAGGCAGAGGACAGGTCGAGAAGGAGGAGGATGGAGAACTGTCTGTTAGCTTTGGCTGTAAGTCATTAATAATTTTTGTCAGGGCAGTTTCGGTGGAGTGATGGGGGCGGAAGCCAGATTGGAGGGTGTCAAGGAGAGAGTTAGATGAGAGGTGGGAGGAAAGTTGAGCATGGACATACTGCTCGAGGAGTTTTGAAGCAAACGGGAGCAGTGATATGGGGCGATAGCTGGGCATAGCAGTTGGGTCAAGGTTAGTTTTTTTGAGGATAGGTGTGATGATGGCATGTTTGAAGGCAGAGGGGAAGGTACCAAAAGATAGCAATAGGTTGAAGAGATGGGTTAGGGCTGGAATGAGCATGTTAGTGAGGATGGAGAGCAGGTGGGAAGGTATGGGGTCAAGTGCACAGGTGATGAGGTGTGATTTGGAAAGGAGGTGAGTAAGCTCTCCTTCAGTGATGTTGGAGAAGGAGGTTCATACCAATTGAAGCTCTGAACCAAATTTAAGGATGGAGTTACACCAGTGTAGATCAATTATATAATGAGCACTAATCAATTTTATAACACTAGACATGAGCAAAAAGATTAGATGTGAAATTAATTTGTGTAGAATTTTAAAAAATTCACTGAACCCAGTAAATTTGAACAAAATTGCCTAAAATGGCTGCCACAGTTTGACACATTTCAAAAGATTGTGTAAGAGGAGGTGACAATACTCCTGAAAAACCTCGGCGCTATGTATCATTGGTGTGAGAATGTAACACCTAGTCAGGTGCATTCCTGAATATAAAGGATCTGTGCGCCAAAAGAGAGCGGGTTTTGGTGCCAAAGGAGAGAACAGTCTAGAGGTGCTCAGGAAGAGACGCAGCAGCCGGAGTAACAGGCCAGGACGAGAAGCGGGTGTCAGCAGGTCACGACTATGCCAGTCAAGATCCAAATCCGAAACCTGTGCCAGTCAAGACCCAAAGTCAAGATGACAACGGTCAAAAGTCATAGCCCTGCCCTCTTTCCCTCAGACCTGGGAGAAAGCTGACGTCGGTCAAGCACCGAAGATCTGTAAGGTGCCTAAGTTATCCATTCTTGATTGTGTGGCCAGGAAACAACAACATTCCCCAAATCATCCGCTTCTGTTCTAACTCAACTTCCAACTGGTCAAGTTGCTGGTCATGTGGTCGCTGCTGTACCACTTTGTGGATTCCACTGCCTTTTGAGAAATCATGATATACCATCATCCAATAGAGCGTACCTATCTGATATTATTTTTCACAGAATGGGATGCCTAGTCTGCGCTTTCATGTGCAGGAGAACATAGGCCACTTCCTGGGCTTGTCATTTTGTTCTAAATTAATAGAATCATAGAATGTTAGAGTTGGAAAGCACTTCTAGGTTCATTGTGTCCAACCCATTGCTCAATGTAGGAGTCACTAAACTATCTCATATGCAAATTGCCTCTAATGAAAAAAAGAGGACTTAAACTCTATAGCGCCACCTGTTGGAAGTAGCGATCCTACAAGTCACAATCAACACTTTAACGAGTCGTGCAATATGACTTAGGATAAAAGCCAAATCAGTAGAGTTGAGCGACTTTTACTTTTTTCGGATCAAGTCAGGTTTCGCGAAACCCGACTTTGTCAAAAGTCGGGTCGGGTGAAATCGACCGATTATTGCGAAAAGTCGGGGGCCGACTGAAACACGAAACCCAATGCAAGTCAATGGGGAATCAAATTCGGACAGGAAAACACCTACAGTGCCCATTTTAATGCCAAAAACATCAATTCTTATTACTGAAGCTTGTCAATCTTAATTTACTTTATAATAATAGTTAGGCATTGAAAACTGGGGGTCATTTGGTTAAAGTTGTGGGGGGGTAGGGCTGGCTCAAGATTTTCGTGGGCCCAGGAAACGCGGAATACGTCACGGCGGTGGAGCAGGGAGAGGTAAGTATTTCAACTTTGTAAGTGCTGTGATCCTGAGCAAGCAGGGGGGGCCCACTCATTGGCATTGGCACTGGCACAGGGCCCCTCATAGTACGGCGGTGTGTTTGACGGCGGGTGGCACCTCCCACCGGCAGAGACACTTTTGCGTACTATGAGGGGCCCTGTGCCAGTGACATCGCCAACAAGTATGCCCCCCCACCTGCACTTTCATCTGCACCTTCCTCTTTGTCCCCGTGTAAGGTGGTATAGTATGCGGGAAGGGGAACCTGACTTTCAGCAGGGTCAGATTCTGGCTGTGTAGAGTGCAAGGGGAATGTAGTGGTCTGGGTCAATGTACCAGCAGACTCATCTAGCAGTGGCTGGGCAATGGGCAGGATGAGGAGGAAACACAGATATAGGCCCAAATAATAAAGTAGGCTAAATGTAGTTCAAAATTGGTAACAGGACTAAACAGGCGGCATTGCTTTGTTCAGCGGAGGACAACTGTAAGGAGTGGCAGACACAGTGAGTAGGCCCAAATAATAAAGTGGGCTAAATGCAGTTCAAAATTGGTAACAGGACTAAACAGGCGGCATTGCTTTGTTCAGCGGAGGACAACTGTAAGGAGTGGCTGACACAGTGAGTAGGCCCAAATAAGTAAGTAGGCTAAATGCAGTTCAAAATTGGTAACAGGACTAAACTGGCGGCATTGCTTTGTTCAGCGGAGGACAACTGTAAGGAGAGGCTGACACAGTTAGTAGGCCCAAATAATTACGTAGGCTAAATTTCTGCCAAAAAATTGTTCATAAATAAACATGTGGCATAGCTAGGTACAGGGGTGGGCTCCTCTGCTGAGTAGCTGACAGTAGTAGTAGGCGCAAAGTATTAACTGGTCTAAATGGAGGCCAGAGCCCCTGTATATTTTAACTATCATCTATCATTTCAACAAATTTGTATTGGCAGTGCCATTGAAGGATTTAACAGCACAGACTACACAGTGGTGGAGCAGGGAGAGGTAAGTATTGCAAGTGGTAGAGCACTGTTTGAGCTGGGGGGAACACTCTCTCGTGGGCGGCGGTACTGGCACAGGGCCCCTCATATTATGACTGTGTGTCTGACGTTGGTTGTGCACCACCACCGTCAGAGACACTTCATCGTACTATGAGGGACCCTGTGCCAGTGGCGTCGCCCAAGAGTGGGAACACCCACCTGTCCAGGCAAACGGCACTCGCACGGGTGCTTGTGCCAGGTGGTGACCACGGCCCAGTGGGGGGAGTCAGCCCATTTAGGGAGGTATAAAAATGGCCTATGGTGGACATTCAGCAGCTGCAAATGGAGGAATTGGAGAAGTCAGTAAGAGGAGGCCAAAAGCAAGACATTTTTCAGGCAAGCTACGTGTCAGCAGGGGAAGGTGGGGCCAAATAATTTGAAATCCATGATTGGTTCATTTTAATGAAGGATAGATCATCGACATTTCGGGTAGCCAGATGTGTCCTTTTTTCGGTCAGTATTGAACCAGCAGCACTGAAGACTCTTTCGGATAGCACACTAGCAGCAGGGCAAGCGAGCTCCTGTAATGCATATTCTGCCAATTCAGGCCAGGTGTCTATTTTAGATGCCCAGTAATCAAAGGGGAATGACCTGTGAGGGAGAACATCGATGAGGGAGGAAAAGTAGTTCATAACCATACTGGAAAAATGCTGTCTCCTGTCACTTTGAATCGATGCAGCAGTACCTGTCGTGTCAGCAGTCATTGCGAAATCACTCCACAATCTGGTCATAAAACCCCTCTGTCCAACGCCACTTCTGATTTGTGCACCTCTAACACCTCTGCCATGTTGCCTCCTACGGCTCGTGTGAGAACCATCACCGCCGCTGTGTGCTGGGAATACCTGAACCAAACGGTCTACAAGAGTTGCTTGTTTGGTAGCCAATATTTGCTCAAGGTTCTCATGTGGCATGATATTTTGTAATTTTCCTTTATATCGTGGAGGCAGGCCAACCAGTAATCTTCATCGGTCATCATTTTCATAATGCGGGGGTCCCTTTTAAGGATACGCAAGGCATAGTCAGCCATGTGGGCCAATGTTCCAGGTGTCAATTCACTGCTTGTGCTGGGTTGAGGAGCACTTTCTTGCAAATCAACATCACTTGTGTCCCGCAAAAACCCTGTACCTGACCTTGCAACGCCACCAGTTTCTATTGCCCCCTGAGAAGCATCCTCCTCCCATAAATATTCATCCCCATCATCCTCCTCCTCTTCCTCTTCGTCCGCTACCTCGTCCAGGAGAGTTTCCTGAGCAGACAATGGCTAACTGTCATCAAGGCTTCCCTCCTCCTCGGCTGCAGACGCCTGCTCCTTAATGTGCGTCAAACTTTGCATCAGCAGACGCATTAGTGGGATGCTCATGCTTATGATGGCGTCATCTGCACTTACCAGCCGTGTGCATTCTTCAAAACACTGAAGGACTTGACAGAGGTCTTGTAGCTTCGACCACTGCACACCAGACAATTCCATGTCTCCCATCCAAGTGCCTGCCCATGTATGTGTATCCTCCCACAAATAAATTACAGCACGCCTCTGTTCGCACAGCCTCTGAATCATGTGCAGTGTGGAGATCCACCTTGTTGCAACGTCAATTATTAGGCGGTGCTGGGGAAGATTCAGCGATCGCTGATGGTTCAGCATACGGGTGGAGTGTACGGGCGACCGGCGGATGTGCGAGCAAAGTCTTCGCACCTTCAGGAGCAGGGCTGGTAACCCCGGATAATTTTTCAGGAAGCACTGCACCACCAGGTTCAAGGTGTGAGCCAGGCAAGGTAGGTGTTTCAGTTCTGAAAGGGCTATGGCAGCCATAAAATTCCTTCCGTTATCACTGACTACCTTGCCTGCCTCAAGATGTACACTGCCCAGCCATGACTGAGTTTCTTGCTGCAAGTAGTCAGCCAGTACTTCCACGGTGTGTCTGTTATCGCCCAAGCACTTCATTTGTAACACAGCCTGCTGACGCTTACCACTAGCTGTTCGATAATGGGACTCCACGTGTGCAACACTGGCAGCTGCGGATGGAGTGGTAGTGCAACTTCGCTCTGTGGATGACCTTTCGCTTCTGGAGGAGGAGGAGGAGGGGTGGCGAACGCCTACAGCCAACTGTTTCCTAGACCGTGGGCAAGGCAGAACTGTCCCACTATGGCTGTCCTCTGTGGACCCTGCATCCACCACATTAACCCAGTGCGCTGTGATGGACACGTAACCTCCCTGGCCATGCCTACTGGTCCATGCATCTGTTGTGAGGTGCACCTTTCTACTGACTGATTGCCTCAGTGCATGGACAATGCAGTCTTTGACATGCTGGTGGAGGGCTGGGATGGCTTTTCTCGCAAAGAAGTGCCGACTGGGTAGCTCATAGCGTGGTTCTGCATAGGCCATCAGGTCTTTGAAAGCTTTGCTTTCAACCAACCGGTAGGGCATCATCTCTAACGAGATTAGTCTAGCAATGTGGGCGTTCAAACCCTGTGTACGCGGATGAGAGGATGAGTACTTTCTTTTCCTATTGAGAGTCTCTTGTAGGGTGAGCTGGACTGGAGAGCTGCATATGGTGGAACTAGCGGTGGTGGTGGTGGTGGACATGGCGGATTGAGAGAGGGTTGGTTATGGTATTCTTGATGATAGCCTACATACAGTGTTTCCTACCAAAAACCTTGTGATTCCCTGACTGCTTTGGCCTTGCGACGATACCTCCACATTTGCTGCTGGTGGTGTCCTAACCGGTCGGCTTACAGTGAGGGAAGCAATGTAGCATTGCTAACTATCTTCATTCTGAGCAGGTGCACCAACGGTACGGGACGTTTGGTAGGTAGTCCAGGCTTGCAAGTGCATGCTTGTTAAATGTCTACGCATGCACGTTGTATTAAAATTTTGAAGATTCTTCCCTCTGCTAAAGGTCTTTGAGCATTTCTTACAGATAACTTTTGACTGATCATTCGGATCTTGGTTAAAAAATTGCCACACTGCACTCTTCCTACTATCGAATACCTTTTCAGGCATTGCATGCTGTGCTACTTTCACCGGATGGCCACGCTGTCCTAAAAACTGTTTTTGTTTTTGACACACGTTTTTGGCCTGATACGGGCCTGCCAGATGACAGCTGTTGCAATGTAGATGGCTGCTGCGGATCATCCTCCTCCGCTTCTGAGCTACTGGTGCAGCGCCCCAGAGTCCTGGTCGTTGCAGTACTGATGCTCCGCCGCTAAGGGGGGGCTATGGTACGTCTGATGGCACTGAAGGAGTTCACCTGACCAGGTATCACAGACACCAATACACTTCACAGTCTTGCCTCCAGGGGGAGCTAAGGGTGCTATGTATTAGGCCACTCCTCACAGTCTGGTAAAACTGGGGGTTAGAGAGGAAGTTAGTTAGAAGCTGACTGGGTTGGAACCAGGCAACATCCTGTGGCAGAGGGTGTTGCAGGGGAAGATTCAGGGGGGTCCCTGTCAGGGGTGGGATCCTGACAGAGGCCTAGCGAACAGAGAGAACGTTACGGGACCGCGCCTGCACCTGATCGCGGCGGTACCCTAAGAAAGGACAAGAAGCGAGGTTTATTGTGCTGAGTGAGAAACGAGATCAACGCAACAAGGAGAAACACCAGTAGGAGTCGTGCTGTAAGACGAGGCAACATCCTACTGAGGCGCGCAGCCGGTGGCCGGAACGCCGAGGAAGTATAGAGCTCCAGGCCTAACTTCAAACCTACGGCAGGACAGTCAGTTATAGGCGGGCTGTCTCACCCAAATCACCTAAGAAGACATAGGGGGCAACAACAGGAGAGGGGCGACACTAGGGTCCAGGAAGAGCTCCGAGCCTACCCGTCATACGGGTGCGTCCTAGCCATATCATCTGGGGGACGAAGAAGAACATCATAATCGAGTTGTGAGGGAAATTCAGAAACAGACACAACAGTTGTGGGGACTATCCCGTAAGCACAGCAGGGGAGGACCACAACACACAAGCGCTAGAAGGTAGGCACAGAATTCCACCTGCAAAGGGAACTCTGGAGGCGCCATCGGACCGGCCGGACTTGCACAGCCCGGTTAACCGTATTCCGGACTGGGGATCCTGAAGCCTTCAGTAAAGAGGTAAAGAGACTGCAACCTGGTGTCCTCGTTATTTACTGCTACTTGCACCGCACCATAACATCATCACCACCCACACCTTTCATTGGACGCCCCTAAGCAGGGTCACGGACCGGGTCTGGCCACCGTGACAACCCCAGGACAGAGACTCAGAGGCCCGGTACCGGGTACCCCTCGGCCCTGCGGCAGTGGGGGCGCTCCACTGGCAGTGGCACCCTCTTCCCCCAATGGCTGCCAATCTGGGTCAACAACTGGGTCATCTATCACCTCCTCTTCAATGTCATGTGCACCTTCCTCTGTGTCACCGTGTAAGGTGCTATAGCGTTCAGGACGGGGCACCATAGTCTCATCAGGGTCAGATTCAGGCTCAGTACACTGCGAGGGCAATTTAGTGATCTGAGTCAATGGAACAGCATAATAATCTAGCTGTGGCTGTGCATCAGTGCACTCCATGTCCGATTCATCTTGTAATGGGCAGTTAACAATTTCCCTTTCTAACCCAGGCACGGTATGTGTAAAGAGCTCCATGGAGTAACCTGTAGTGTCGCCTGACGCATCCTTCACTTTTGGTTTGGGTGAAGGACACAAGGAAACATCTTGTTCCTGACCGGGAGCATCCACTGACGACTCGCTGCTTTTATATTTTGAACTTTCTGAAGAGGAGGCGAAAGAGCAAGAGGCTGAGTCAGCAAGGAAAGCCAAAACTTTTTCCTGCTGCTCCAGCTTTAAAAGCGGTTTTCTTACTCCAAGATAAGGGAGCCTTCGAGGCCTTGTGTAGCCAGACGATGACGCTGGCTCAACACCTCCAGCCTTAGGTGCTATTATGCTTTTCCCACTACCACCAGATGCTCCACCACCACCACCACCACCATCAGTACCAGCTGGCAACGACCGCCCACGGCCTCTTCCATCAGACTTCCTCATTTTTGAGAAAATGTTACCAAAATAACAACCGTTATATGGTACTGTAAAACAAGGTAGAAGGTGTATCTAAACTTGTTGAGAATTTAAATCTCCCTTTTTATTTTGGGGAGACTGCACCGCAACTCAGGCCCAGTGTATAACACAACACAATGTAAACGGCAGAACGTGGCTGGCTGATATACGACAAACTAACAGAACTGACGTATATCCACTTTGTGACAATTTGAATCTCCCTTTTTTGGGGGGGAGACAGCACCACAACTCAGGCCCAGTGTGTAACACAACACAATGTAAGTGGCAAAATGTGGCTGGCTGATATACGACAAACTAACAGAACTGACGTATATCCACTTTGTGACAATTTGATACACCCTTTTTTTGGGGGGAGACAGCACCACAACTCAGGCCCAGTGTGTAACACAACACAATGTAAGTGGCAGAAAGTGGCTGGAAGATATCTGAAAAAATGCAAGGACTGTAGTACAATTTCAATCTCCCTACAATGATCTCAGGACAAACCACCAAAACCACTCCTCTAAATATAGGTAGAACGATCCTCTCCACAACTCAACACTACAACCAACACAGATAGTGAAGTAAACTTGATCAAAAATAGAAACAACACTCTTTATTATAAATAGAAAATACATCCAGCAATAATATTACATATATGTATATTGAAATATCAAAAGGTAATAAATAGTACAGCAGAACCAATAATCCTAGATTCTGCCATACATGGATCACTACTTCCAACAGGTGGCGCTATAGAGTTTAAGTCCTCTTTTTTTTCATTAGAGGCAATTTGCATATTTAATTTCCCAGAGGAGCATTGCATGGCGAATAAGCCTCCTTACCTTGACAAGCCAGGTGGTATGTCACTCTCCAGTAAACCCATGTTGATACTGGGTCATGAGGTTATTCCTCTTCAGATACTCCAGTATAGCATCCCTTAGAAAGCCCTCCAGGATTTTACCCACAGTAGAGGTTAAGCTTACTGGCCTATAATTACCGAGTTCAGTTTTTGTTCCCCTTTTTGAATATTGGCACCACATTTGCTATACGCCAGTCCTGTGGTACAGACCCTGTTATTATGGACTCTTTAAAGATTAAAAATAATGGTCTATCAATGACTGTACTTAATTCCTGCAGTACTCGGGGGTGTATCCCATCCGGGCCCGGAGATTTGTCAATTTTAGTGATTTTTAGATGCCGCCGTACTTACTGCTGGGTTAAGCAGGTGACACTTAATGGGGAATTTTTGTTATCACTGATCATATTATCTGCCATGGGATTTTCTTGTGTAAATACTGATGAAAAAAAGTCATTTAGCATATTGGCTTTTTCCTCATCCTCATCCACCATTTCCCCCAGACTATTTTTTAGTTTCTTACTATTTATGTAGTTAAAGAATATTTTGGGATTATTTTTACTCTCTCTGGCAATGAGTTTCTCTGTCTCAAATTTTGCTGCCTTGATTTGCTTTTTACAGAATTTATTTAATTTTCTGTATTTATTTAGTGCCTCATCACTACCTACTTCCTTTAATTCTCTAAATGCTTTCTTTTTGTCACTTATTGCACCCCTTACAGCTCTATTTAGCCATATTGGTTTCCTCCTATTTCTAGTATGTTTATTCCCATACGGTATATACTGTACACAGGTCCTATCCAGGATGCTAATAAACGTCTCCCATTTTCTTTCTGTATTTTTATGTCTCAGGATATCGTCCCAGTTAATTGCACCAAGATCATCTCTCATCTGTTGGAAATTTGCCCTCCTGAAGTTTAGTGTTCTTGTCACCCCTCTACTACACATCTTATTAAAGGATACATGAAAACTTATTATTTTGTGATCACTATTCCCCAAGTGACCCCCAACCCTTATATTTGATATGTGGTCTGGCCTGTTGGTTAGTATTAGGTCTAGCTTTGCCCCCCTTCTTGTTGGGTCCTGAACCAGTTGTGAAAGGTAATTGTCTCTCATAGTTGTCAAAAACCGATTACCTTTGCTGGAACTGCAGGGTTCTGTTCCCCAATCTATTTCAGGGTAGTTGAAGTCTCCCATAATAATGACTTCTCCTTGAGTCGCAGCTTCATCTATTTGCTTTACAAGGATATTCTCCATTGCTTCCATTATTTGTGGAGATTTATAACAAACCCCTATCAGTAATTTATTATTTTTTCCCCCTCCCCTTATCTCCACCCACAGGGACTCTACATTTTCATTAGATTCACCTATATTATCACGCCGGATGGGCTTTAAGGACGATTTTACATACAGACACACCCCACCCCCTCGCTTATCTGTATGGTCATTTCTGAAAAGGCTATAGCCCTGCAAGTAAACAGCCCAGTCATGGCTCTCATCCAGCCATGTTTCAGATATCCCCATCATGTCATAATTATGCTCCAACAACATTAATTCTAATTCATCCATTTTGTTGTCGAGGCTTCTGGCATTAGTATACATGCACTTGATGTTCCTCTCTGTACCTCTATTCTTTCTTAAATTATTAACTGTTCTAACCCCACCCCCCATGCCACCGCCACCCCCAACTTCCTTATTTGTGCCCAGGTCTCTATCTGCCCTATCTTCACCTCCTATAAATTGAATACCCTCCCCCCAATCCCTAGTTTAAACACTCCTCCAACCTTCTAGCCATTTTCTCCCCCAGCACAGCTGCTACTTCCCCATTGAGGTGCAGCCCATCCCTAGCGTAGAGCCTGTAGCCCACTGAGAAGTTGGCCCAGTTCTGCAGGAACCCAAACCCCTCCTTCCTACACCAATTCTTGAGCCATTTATTAACCTCCCTAATCTCCCGTTGCCTCTCTGGCGTGGCACGTGGTACAGGCAGTATTTCGGAAAATACCACGTTGGAGGTCCTTGCTTTCAGCTTGCAGCCTAATTCCCTGAAATCATCTTTAAGGACCTTCCACCTACCTCTAACTTTGTCATTTGTGCCAATGTGCACCATGACCGCTGGGTCCTCACCAGCCCCTCCCAGTAATCTGTCCACCCGTTCAGCGATTTGTCAGACTCGAGCGCCAGGTAGGCAGCACACCGTCCGACGATCCCTGTCTTTGTGACAGATTGCCCTATCTGTTCCCCTAATAATTGAGTCCCCCACTACCAGCACCTGTCTGGCCTGTACTGCTCTCCTATTTCCCTCCTTACTGTAGCAGTCACTCCTCCGGCTTTCAGAGGGCATGCCTGGCTGCAGCAGTGCTACCCCTGTACTGGCACCCCCCTCATCCACCAACTTAGCAAACTTATTGGGGTGTGCCAGATCAGGACTAGCCTCCCTGGCACTCTTCCCTCTACCCTGCTTTCTGACTGTCACCCAGCTAGCTACTTCACTGTCCTGCTCCATCCTACCTTCCCCCCTCATCTATCCCATTGAGCATCTGCTCAGTGAGCAGAAGACTCCTCTCCATATTGTCAATGGATCTCAGTGTTGCCAGCTGCACATTTAGATCCAGAATCTGGGTTTCCAAATGCACAACGTGCTCACATCTCGCACAGCAGTATGCACCCTCGACCGGCTGATCAAGGACTGCATACATGTGGCAAGATGTGCACTGGATGGCATTAACAATAGTGGAGCACATTTCCTAATGGGGATTGCACCAGACAAAAGCGTTAAATAAAAATAAATGCAAAGTATTAATAAAATACAGACAGCAATTCCTCCCTTGGAAACTCCCTGATTCCAAAGTCACTGAATCACAAGTCACACACTTACCGCCGTTCACACTTACGCTCAGGTCACACTCAGCTCGCTCACACTCAGCTCGCTCACACTCGCTAAGCTGAAGATTTAAAGATTTTTTTTTTTTTCCCCTTCAGCTTTTCAGTTTCATTCCATTGCTTCTTGTGTTTCCAAGTGCAAATTAGAATAAGGATGATTCTTCCACACTGTGACATCCCTTCAGATATTTGTAGACATCTATTAAGTCTCCTCTTAGCCTTCTTTTTATAAGCTAAACATTTTGAGTTTATTTAACCATTCCTCGCAGGAAATACTTTGCAGTCCGCTCACCATCCTGGTCGCTCTTCTCTGAACTTGCTCCAGTTTTTCAATGCATTTTTTAAAATGTGGTGCCCAGAACTGGACACAGTATTCCAGATGAGGCCTGACCAAGGAGGAGTAAAGGGGGATAATTACTTCACGTGATCTAGACTCTTTGCTTCTCTTAATATATCCTAGGACTGTGTTTGCTTTTTTTGCTGCTGCATCACACTGTTGAAGTACGTGCAGTCTGTGATCTATTAGTATACCCAGGTCTTTTTCACACGTGCTATTGCTCAGTTTTATTTATCCCATTCTGTAGATGTAACTTTTGTTTTTTCTTACCCAGAAGTAAAATCTTGCATTTCCCCCTGCTAAATACCATCTATTATTCGCTGCCCATTGTTCAAGCTTATCTAGATCCTTCTGAATCCTTTCTCTGTCTTCTCTAGTGTAAGGGTACCGTCACACTAAGCGACGCTGCAGCGATAGCGACAGCGATGCCGATCGCTGCAGCGTCGCTGTTTGGTCGCTGGAGAGCTGTCACACAGACCGCTCTCCAGCGACCAACGATGCCGAGGTCCCCGGGTAACCAGGGTAAACATCGGGTTGCTAAGCGCAGGGCCGCGCTTAGTAACCCGATGTTTACCCTGGTTACCAGCGTAAAATGTAAAAAAAACAAACAGTACATACTTACATGCGTCCCCCGGCGTCCGCTTCCTGCAATGACTGAGCGCCGGCAGTAGCAGGGCACAGCGGTGACGTGTGCTTTCACTTTCACTTTACGGCGCTCAGTCAGTGTGGGAAGCGGACGCCGGGGGACGCATGTAAGTATGTACTGTTTGTTTTTTTTACATTTTACGCTGGTAACCAGGGTAAACATCGGGTTACTAAGCGCGGCCCTGCGCTTAGTAACCCGATGTTTACCCTGGTTACCAGTGTAAAATATCGCTGGTATCATTGCTTTTGCTGTCAAACACAACGATACACGGCGACCTAGCGACCAAATAAAGTTCAGACCTTCCAGCAGCGACATCACAGCGGGATCCAGATCGCTGCTGCGTGTCAAACACAGCAATATCGCTACCTAGGACGCTGCAACGTCACGGATCGCTGGCTATATCGCTGCGACGTTGCTTAGTGTGACGGTACCTTAAGCTATTCTTCCTAGCTTTGCATCATCTGCAAATTTAATTAGTTTACCTTCAGTTCTGTTATATAGATCATTTATAAAAATTGTGTACGATTGGGCCAGGACAGAGCCATGTCATACCCAACTTGAAACACTCTTCTAATTGGATGTGCAACCATTTATTACCACTCTTTCAGTACAATCGCTGAGCCAGTTATGAATCCACCTAACCGTAGCCTTGTCAATCCCATACTTGATCATTTTTGCAAGAAGGATAGTAAGAGATACTTTATCAAATGCTTTGCTGAAGCCAAGATATTTTATAGCTACCACATTATCCTCAATCCATCCAGTCAGTGATTCCATCATACAAGGAAATTAAATTAGTCTGGCATGACTTGTTTGCTACTAACCCGTGCTGGCTCTGGTTAATTACTGTATTCTTATCTAAGTACTTACATATATGCTGTTTAATAATTTGTTCAAAGATCTTTTCAGGTATTGGAGTAAGGCTCACTGGCATGTAATATCCTGGCTACACATAATTTCCTTTTTTGAAGATAAAGCGTTTCTCCAGTCTTCCAGGACTTCTCCTGTTCTCCAAGATTCTGGCTAGTAGTTGTGCAAGATTCTGGCTAGATTCTGGCTAGTAGTTGTGCAATTTCCCCTGCTAACGCTTTCAGTACCCTAGGATCCAAGAAGTATTGTTTCTCCTTGCGGAGAGAGACATGTTAAGCATGTCGAGATGAGGAGATTTAAAGCCGCAATGTTCCTCTGGGAAATATGCAAATTGTCTCTTCAGAGAGGACGAGGACTAGAACTCTAGTGCCACTAATTGGAAGTAGCAATCCTAACAGTCAATGTTGACCCCTTAACGAGCCTTGTTACATGACTTAGGATAGGATGTAATTCATCTGGACCATTCATCTGTTGATGATTGCACTGCATCATCAACACATGGAGCAACATTTATGGAATGTTTTTCACGGCTCATTGGGAACCACCACAACCAGGACAGATAGTGACACATCCATAATTGGGTGCTAAGTCTGGTTCCAACAAAATCCGGCACTTAATCACTTCCTCAATGGACATCTCCCCATCTCTAATACCAACGGGGCAGAACGTTGCATCCACTCTTCACATCCACTCCTTTTCATTCTTGTAAGCTGAAGCACTGCTGAGCTGTTTTACAGCTTAAAAGCATGGGAAATATAAGCCATATAATGAAGGAGTTGCTCCTTCATTCATTTTGTCACACAGTATAGCTAAAAAAATCTAAAACTGCGAATTGTAGTATGTGTCAATGCAAAGATCATTATGGCTGCATATGCTTGGGCAAAATAACACATAACCCCTACATACAGCCTAAATTTGAATGTCAGAATGTTAAACTGAAAACCTCATGTTCAGTTATATAAATTTTTGCCTAGTGGCTTTAGATCAACGTATGATTTTTGGATGTGCGGTTCATGCTCTTTTTTTAATTTTTTTTCCTTTTTGAAAAGCAGGAAACATTTTTGGCTGACTTGTCAAAAGCCATTCCTTCTTCAAAAATGTGTATATAAATATGTCAACTTTATCGAAATTGTTCTTGTATTTAGTGGGATATATATGCCTGAACAATTTCCCAAATTTTGATAAGACCAATTTTCATAGAATATTTTTTAACCATAACATGAAAGTAAGGTTAAACAATGGTGAGCACAATTTCCGTTGAGTTAGATCTGACACCTATTTTTGACTAACATTTGGCTTCTGAATCCAAAAGTGGCGTCACAACAACTTATTAAACTACAGTATAGCCTCCTTTTGTCTCCAATGGAAAATAAAAATGCAATAAATAATCTGAATGTAATTTTTTTAAAGCTATTATGTTCATACAAAGGATACAGTATATTGATACTGTAAGTCAAATTGTGTGCAAGTAGTAAAGTTAGGTAGCAGATAAGGTAAAAATGTACGCTTATAGCTTTTCCTGGAGTGTTCAATCTCTGGACAATCTCACCTGATGCTCCAACAATAGTAAGTCATCATATGTATATCCCATCTACCCTAATTATGTCCTTCCATGACCTTTAAATATTGATGGAATCTTTCACCTTGTTCATCACTGACTACACCAAGGTTATCAGAGAATTTAGCAAGACGGCTATGTAGAAAAAGCATATTGATGCTCATGTTGCAACCAAGCATTTTGTAGCTCTTCAAGATTTTCTGGACAATTCCGATGTAATGTTTGCTCATGTGTTCTCAAGAAAGTCCTTGATAAGGTATTTGAATGATAACCAAACATTGTTGGGGCTAGCGGAACGCACCGAGTAAATATAAATGTTTTATTGAAACAGATGCGTTCGCAGCCCGGGGTCCACCGTGCAGGAGAACCTGCTGCTAGGAAATGGTGGCACTATATGGCGGTATGAACCAGCTCTATTAGCTTCACAGAGCAGCCGAGAAAGCAAAGCTCTGTGCCCAGTTAACTTTCACAGAGGCACAGGCTAACTACCCAAATTAGAGCAGTCAGTGGTCATGCATGCATACAAAACTCCTCGCCGGAGGTGCCAGCATTCTAGGGGCTTATTTCAGCCGGGTACCTGAATACATTCAAACACATGACCACACTGGAGCAAAGCACATAACTTGAAAAGACACTAGCGCATGGCCGTGCGGCCATGCGAGCCTTAAATAGATGCAGCACGTACAGGACCTTCCTAGAAGGACCAATGAGAGGCTGCTGCAGAGCCTGCGCACCTACAGGACCTTCCTAGAAGGACCAATAGAATTGACAGCAGTATCTGAACATGTGACCCTCGATCTCCACTGGGCATGCTCAGAACGAGGAAAGCAGGACTTAGTCCCAGCAGTGTCTGCTCGCCGCTGCCCAACACCGGCCTCAATGGCAGAAGCAGGAAAGGCAGCAGCAACTCTTTGCACAGAGTCAGCATGAGCGAGACGCTGGGACCGACGTCTCCGCTGAGCAGGCTCCACTGCGGCAGGAGAAGAATGGGAGGCCGCAGCGGAGATGGCCCGAGATTCCCCCTGTGCAGAGGGGGGAACTTGACCCCTAACATTACCCCCCTCCTAGGGCCCCCCCCCTTGGACCTCGCTACGCTCGAATGCAGCATTGAGCTGCGGAGCCCGAATGTGCTCAGCAGGCTCCCAGGACCTGTTCTCAGGACCATAACCCTTCCAGTCCACCAAATAAAATTTTTTGCCACGTACCACCTTGTACCCCAAAATAGCGTTCACCTCATAATCGTCCGTAGACGAACCCGATCTCCCGGCAGATGACTCGGAAAACCGGGACATGTATACGGGCTACAAGAGGGACACATGAAAGGTGTCGGTGATACCCAGGCGTGGCGGAAGGGCTAAACGATAGACCACAGGGTTAACCTGCTTGAGGACCTTGAAAGGACCCAAGTAGCGAGGTGCAAACTTAGTGAACTCAACTCGCAGCCTGATGTTACGGGAGGAGAGCCACACCAAGTCGCCAGGAGCAAAGGTCGGAGTGGGGCGCCGATGTGCATCGGCGGAGGACCTCATTCTCTCCTTGGAAGCCCGAATGGCATCCTGAGTGCGGTCCCAAATATCCCGTGCCTCCACAGCCCAGTCTGCCACCCTGGAGTCGGCAGAAGACACGGCCATAGGCACAGGTACCCGCGGATGCTGACCATAATTGAGGAGGAATGGGGTTTGTCCAGTGGAGTAGGCTACGGCATTGTTCAGCACAAACTCTGCCCACGATAGCAAGGATGCCCAGTCATCCTGCCTGACTGAGACAAAATGTCGCAAATATGTGACCAAGGTCTGGTTGGCTCTCTCTACCAACCCATTCGTCTCGGGATGATATGCGGAGGAGAGATTTAACTCAATGCTGAGAAGACGACAAAGCTCCCTCCAGAACCGAGACGCAAACTGGGGACCCCGATCACTGACAATTTTGTCCGGCATACCGTGTAGGCGGAAGACGTGTTTTATGAACAATGCTGCCAAGGCCCGTGCAGAAGGTAACCGTGGTAGCGGCACCAAATGCACCATTTTCGAGAAATGATCAGTGATAACCCAAATGATGGTACAGCCGCGAGACTTGGGCAAACCCACTACAAAGTCCATCCCGACCATCTCCCAAGGCCTGTCTGCCACCAGCAAAGGGATAGAGTAACCCAGCTGGCCGTTGTCGAGGAGACTTATTTTTGGCGCAGGAGACACACACTTGAATATAATCTCTGACATCTCGAACCATATGTGGCCACCAGTACATCCTCGCCAGCAGTTCAGATGTCCTCTTTGTCCCAAAGTGTCCACCCACCTTGGACGAATGAGCCCAAGAGAGAACCTCCAGTCGCAAATTAATGGGCACAAAAGTCTTGCCTGGAGGCACAGACTCTAGCGAAACCGGAGCTACGGTTCTCAGGCTCTCCGAAGGGACAATAAGCCGAGGCTCTCCTTCCTCCTCCTCAGATGACACAACAGAGCGAGAGAGGGCGTCAGCACGAATGTTCTTCTACTCAGCGAGATAATGGAGGGTAAAGTGGAACCGGGAGAAGAACAAGGACCATCTGGCCTGGGGAGAATTTAGCCGCTGGGCTGTTTGTAAATATAACAAGTTTTTGTGGTCCGTGAAGACTTGAAAGGGAAAACGAGCCCCCTCCAAGAGATGTCTCCACTCAGAGAAAGCCAACTTCATCGCCAGCAACTCCCTGTTCCCGATGGAATAATTCCTCTCCGCAGGTGTGAAGATCTTGGAAAAGACGAAGCACGGATGCTTCCGACCTTGAGCATCCTTTTGAAAGAGGACTGCTCCTGCACCAACAGAAGAGGCATCCACCTCCATTATGAACGGCTTATCCACATCGGGACGATGTAGGATGGGAGCGCAAGCAAAATGAGACTTAATAGCAGAAAAGGCCCTGGAGACCTCTGCAGACCACAATTTGGGATTTGCTCCCTTCTTGGTGAGGGCTACCAAGGGAGCTACCAAAGTTGAGAAGTGGGGAATGAACTGGCGATAGTAATTTATGAACCCCATAAAGCGCTGCACCGCTTTAAGAGAATGGGGTTCTTGCCAGTCCATCACAGCCTGTAGTTTGGCAGGATCCATAGCCAATCCCTGGGCTGAGATGATATAGCCCAGGAAAGGTAAAGACTCCTGCTCAAACATACACTTCTCCAACTTTGCATAAAGAGAATTTGCCCGTAAGAGGTCGAAGACTCTGCCAACATCTCTCCGGTGGGAGTCAATATCTGGAAAGAAGATGAGAATATCATCCAGATAGACTACGACCGAGGTGGAGAGCATATCCCGGAAGATGTCGTTGACAAAGTCTTGGAAGACGGCTGGGGCATTACAGAGCCCCAAGGGCATCACCAGATACTCATAGTGCCCATCTCTGGTGTTAAACGCCGTCTTCCATTTATCCCCCTCACGGATGCGAATCAGGTTATAAGCACCCCGCAGATTTAATTTGGTAAATACCCTTGCTCCCGAAACCTATCAAAAAGCTCAGAAATCAGGTGCAGCGGGTACTTATTTTTAATGGTGATGGCATTAAGACTCCTGTAATCTATGCAAGGACGTAACTCTCCATTCTTCTTCTGCACGAAGAAGAACCCCGCCACTACGGGTGACACTGACTTCCTAATGAACCCTCTTGCCAAATTCTCCTGGATGTATTGGGACATAGCCTCCATCTCCGGGAGAGAGAGGGGATAGACACGTCCCCGAGGAGGTTCTGCTCCAGGCAAGAGATCTACAGGGCAGTCATAGGGACGGTGAGGCGGAAGGGTCTCCGCAGCCTTTTTGGAGAAGATGTCAGCATAGGACCAATAGCATTTGGAAAGAGAAGAGAGATCTGCAGGTATCTCAGTGGTGGAAACCTGAATGCACGCTTTCACACATCTGCCCTTACAAGCATCACTCAACACAATATCCTCCCAGAGGTCCACTCAATATGTGGGGAGTGGAAACGGAGCCAGGGTATCCCCAACAGAATCTCATCCATTCCCTCGGTAAGGACAAGAAGGGAAATAATCTGGTGGGATGGGGACATGGCTAAGGTGAAAGGGACAGTCTGATGTGTGATCTGTAATGGAAGTGTTGACCCATTCACCACTCTAACAGTTACTGGTTTGGGTAGCATTACCAGAGGTATTGTGTGGCGCGAAGCAAAAGCAGAGGACATGAAATTCCCCTCTGCTCCTGAATCCACACAAAGCTCAACTGTATGAGTGGATGAGCCTAAGAGGATTGTCCCTTTAAAGGACAACTTGGAGGAAAATGCTGCTGAGTCTAGTAAACCCCCTCCTATGGTCACTAGGTGCGATCGTTTCCCTGGCCGCCGTGGACATTGATTTGCATAATGTCCCAGTTGTTGGCAATTTTTACACACCACAGGTATTCGAGCGGACTGAGACCTAGGTCCCGCTCGGGAAACCTCTGTGGCCTCATGGGAGTCGGATGCCTGAACAGGAGACTCTAGAGGTTTGGCAAAGGTGGGAGCCAGCCGAAACCTCTGCCTACACTGGGTCCGCTCCAATCTCCACTCGTTAAAACGGAGATCGATGCGGGTAGAAATGGAAATGAGCTCCTCCAGAGTGGCAGGAATCTCCCTGGTGGCTAAGGCGTCCTTTACATGATCTGTCAGTCCTTTCCAGAACACCGGAATAAGAACTTTATCTGGCCATTCTAGCTCAGAGGCAAGAGTCCGGTATTGGATGGCAAACTGGCTGACCATGGACGAGCCCTGAGTAATTGCCAACAATTGGAGCGCGGTATCGTGGGTAACACGTGGTCCCAAAAAGACCTGCCTCAGAGCGTCCAAGAAGAGAGGAACACTTTGTACCACACGAATCCCCGACACAGTTTACTATCACCAGCAAACTTGTCTGGAAGTGGGAGATGGGGTATAGTCGGAGCAGGGGTGGCAGTGGACAGACTGGCTGCAGCTACACTTGCAGCCTGAACAGCGACAGCGGTGACGTCCACAGCTGAGGTTGTACACTCTAGAGCCACCAACCTACCCTCCAGCTGCTGGATGTACCGCTGTAGACGCTGATCGTCCGCCATTTTCTAGCCAGACCCTGGCGCTAGTGTACTATTAGGGCTAGTGGAACACACCGAGTAAATATAAATGTTTTATTGAAACAGATGTGTTCGCAGCCCGGGGGTCCTCGCCGGAGGTGCCAGCATTCTAGGGGCTTATTTTAGCCGGGTCCCTGAATACATTCAAACACAATCTCCTCGCCGGAGGTGCCAGCATTCTAGGGGCTTATTTCAGCCGGGTCCCTGAATACATTCAAACACATGACCACACTGGCGCAAAGCACATAACTTGAAAAGATACTAGCGCATGGCCGTGCGGCCATGCGAGCCTTAAATAGATGCAGCACGTACAGGACCTTCCTAGAAGGACCAATGAGAGGCTGCTACAGAGCCTGCGCACCTACAGGACCTTCCTAGAAGGACCAATAGAATTGACAGCAGTATCTGAACATGTGACCCTCGATCTCCACTGAGAGATCTTACTCTGGGCATGCTCAGAACGAGGAAAGCAGGACTTAGTCCCAGCAGCGTCTGCTCGCCGCTGCCCAACACTGGCCTCAATGGCAGAAGCAGGAAAGGCAGCAGCAACTCTTTGCACAGAGTCAGCATGAGCGAGACGCTGGGACCGACGTCTCCGCTGAGCAGGCTCCACTGCGGCAGGAGAAGAATGGGAGGCCGCAGCGGAGATGGCCCGAGATTCCCCCTGTGCAGAGGCGGGAACTCGACCCCTAACAAACATTCTTTTGGAGTTCTGACTTTGATGAGCTGCCGAATCTGTGAATGATCAAACATATCTGCCTTTATTTTTTCAAATGGCAGGCTAGGAAATGCCAAAATGAGTTACTTGGAAAAGTTTATAATGTAGAGCCGTGAAAATTAAAAAAATCGCATTTTTTCTACAAAAATGATCTTTTCACCCCCAAATTTTTTCTTTTACAAGGGTAACAGGAGAAATTGGACCACAAAATTTATTGTACAATTTATGCTGAGTAGGATGACACCCCATATGTGGGGGTAAACCACTGTTTGGGCGCATGGCAGAGCTCGGAAGGGAAGGAGCGCCGTTTTGGAATGCAGACTTTGATAGAATGGTCTGCGGGCGTTATGTTGCGTTTGCAGAGCCCCCGATGTACCTAAACAGTAGAAAGCCCCCACAAGTGACCCCATTTTGGAAACTAGACCTCCCAAGGAACTTATCTAGATGTGTTGTGAGAACTTTGAATGCCCAAGTGCTTCACAGAAGTTTATAATGCAGAGTCGTGAAAATAAAAATAAAATTTTTTTCCACAAAAAAGATTTTTTTAGCCCCCAAATTTTTATTTTTACAAGGGTAACAAGAGAAATTGGACCCCAAAAGTTGTTGTCCAATTTGTCCTGAGTACACTGATACCCCATGTGTGGGGGGGACCACTGTTTGGGCGCATGGCTAAGCTCGGAAGGGAAGAAGTGCCGTTTTGGAATGCAGACTTTGATAGAATGGTCTGTGGGCGTTATGTTGCGTTTGCAGAGCCCCTGAGGTACCTAAACAGTAGAAACTCACCACAAGAGATCCCATTTTGGAAACTACACCCCCCAAGGAACTTATCTAGATGTGTGGTGAGAACTTTGAATGCCCAAGTGCTTCACAGAAGTTTATAATGCAGAGTCGTGAAAATAAATATTTTTTTTTCCACAAAAAATTTTTTTTAGCCCCCAAGTTTTTATTTCCACAAGGGTAACAGGAGAAATTGGACCCGAAAAGTTGTTGTCCAATTTATCCCGAGTACACTGATGCCCCATATGTGGTGGTAAACCACTGTTTGGGCGCACGGCAGAGCTCAGAAGGGAGGGAGCACCATTTGACTTTTTAAGCGCAAAATTGGCTGTGGCGTTTAGAGACCCCCTGATGTACCTAAACAGTAGAAACCCCCCAATTCTAACTCCAACCCTAACCCCAACACACCCCTAACCCTAATCCCAACCCGATCCATAATCCTAATCACAACCCTAACCCCCAAAACACCCCTAACCCTAATCCCAAAGCTAACCATAACCCTAATCCCAAACCTAACCCTAATCCCAAATGCAACCCTAATGCCAACCCTAATCCCAACTCTAACCCTAACTTTAGCCCCAACCCTAGCCCTAACCCTAACTTTAGCCCTAAACCTATCCCCAACCCTAACCCTAACTTTAGCCCTAACCCTAGCCCTAACCCTAGCTCTAACCCTAACCCAAGCCCTAACCCTAGCCCTAACCCTAAGGCTATGTGCACACGTTGCGGATTTTGCTGCGGATCCGCAGTGTTTCCGCAGCTGCGGGTCCGCAGCAGTTTCCCATGAGTTTACAGTACAATGTAAACCTATGGGAAACATAAAACGCTGTGCCCATGCTGCGGAAAAAAACACGCGGAAACGCAGCGGTTTACATTCCGCAGCATGTGAATTCTTTCTGTGGATTCCGCAGCGGTTTTACACCTGCTCCATAATAGAAAACCCCAAGTGTAAAACAGCAGGGGAATCCACACAAAAACCGCGGTACATCCGCGATAAATCCGCAGGAAAAACGCAGCGTTTTGGCCCTGCGGATTTATCAAATCTGCTGCAGAAAAATCCGCAGAGAACCATTCTACGTGTGCACATATCCTAACCCTACCCCTAACCCTACCCCTTACCCTACCCCTAACCCTAACCCTACCCCTAACCCTAACCCTAACCCTAATTGGAAAATAGAAATACATACATTTTTTTTATTTTATTATTTTTTCCTTACTAAGGGGGTGATAAAGGGGGGGGGGTATTTACAATTTTTTTTATTTTGATCACTGTGATAGGATCTCACAGTGACCAAAATAAAAGAAGAGGATTAATCTTCCTCTGCCGGCCAGCAGATCATGGCGGGCGCACTGCGCATGCGCCCGACATTTTTTTGTTACCGGAGCAAGAAGCCGGCGGCCAGGAGAGGACACAGGAGGACCCAGGGACACCGGTAAGTATAACAGGGTCCCCGAATCCCCCTATTTCTCTGTCCTCTGATGTGCAATCACATCAGAGGACAGAGAATTACACATCGCTTTTTTTTTTGCGGTCGCCGGTAAACAGTTAATTTCCGGCGATCGCAAAACAGGGGTTGGTAAAAACCGACCCCGATCATGTTCTTTGGGGTCTCGGCTACCCCGGCAGCCGAGACCCCAAAGATCTTCCGGGTGCCAGGCGGCGGGCGCACTGCGCATGCGCCCGCCATTTTTTTCCCGGAAAAAGATGGCGGCGCCCATCGGGAGCCACGAGGAGCACCGAGGGAGATAGGTAAGTATCGGGGGGCTATCAGGGACCCCATTTCTCTGTCCTCTGATGCGCGATCACATCGGAAGACAGAGAAATTAAATGGCAAATCGCGTTTTGTTTTTCTTTGTTGCGACCGCCGGTAAACGGTTAATTACCGGCGATCGCAACTCGGGGGTCGGTAAAAAAAATCCGAATCATGTTCTCTGGGGTCTCGGCTACCCTTGGCAACCGAGACCCCAGAGAAAATCCGACTCTGGGGGGCGCTATTCACTTTTTTTTTTTTTGGTTTAAGTACCCTTAACTGCCGCCGTTAAAAGACGTATCGGCGGTCGTTAAGGTGTTAAAAGATGATAGTTCAAGGAAAACATCCACTGGATGTATAGCTGATGGTAGACTAGGATACTCTATTTTATATTTATTTTTCTTGTCATAGCCTCAAGTTTTCACTTTACAAAAAGTAACACACAGTCCTGCATTGAGATCAGAACTAAAACATTACAGCAGAGCTAACAGAGTTATGTGTGATGAGTGCAAAGTGTCAGTCTTTAGATGTCTTACACTTGTAACACCACCTTTCATTTAGAATAAGCTTTGAAGGCAGATTTTCAGGGAGATCTACAGTATGTCCAGCCCATAGATCTTAACAGCTCATTTGCATATAAGAAAATTGTGGATTTCTCTGGAATAAGAGATTGAATCGCATATACCAAGGTAATAATAATAATAATAATTTTTATTTATATAGCGCCAACATATTCCGCAGCACTTTACAATTAAGCGGAGACATGTACAGACAAATTCAATACAAGTTAAGACAATTTAAACAGTGACATTAGGAGTGAGGTCCCTGCTCGCAAGCTTACAATCTACAAGGAAATGGGGGGACACAATAGGTGAAAAGTGATTGTTATTTCAGGTCTGGCAATTATAATAAATAGGGATTTTCATGCAAAGCTGCATGATCCGGTCATCAGCCCGTGTGTTTAAGTATCATTTTATTCAACTTTCTATGACCTACATGACCATATAGATGGCTTAGGAAGGTAGATTCTACTGACAGATTCCCTTTAAAGGGTATCAGTCATCTACTTTATAGTGCCTTCTCGTTGGGTCCTGCTTGCAGTAGTGTAAGGCACCCTGTCTTGAGCATTATGTGTGTTGATTACAGGGTATCATTTGGTCAAACTAAATCTTTATTCCTAGCACCTGAGTGTGTGCACCATAAGTATACTTAACAAGAACTTTGTATTTTCTTCTTTTAAACAGCAAAATTGGTTATGCATGATGTAACAAAAATTCACAAGCAACACAGAAGAAAAGAGTTGGAAGATAGACAAAAACAGTACAGGTAAAGAAGACATTTCCTCTTACTACTTCCTTTCGCCAGTAAGCTTCTTATGGACAGGGCTTGTCTAAAAGGCAATGCTCTGAAACAGTGACAGCAGGGGCAGACACAGACAGAAGAGGGCCCCTGTACATCTGTACATGAATCATACTGTATATTGCCCCTCTGCCACCCAATAGTTCATAAAAATGCAATCATTTATGTGTTTGTAAAATAATGTTGCTTGCCGCTTTGGAGGTGGAAGTCGTTCCCCTTACCTCTTGGGTTCCTGTGTGACAGAGTAACCAAACACTGGTTTGAGGGTATACATACTTTTGATGGTGGTCATTTTCATTACAATGTTCCAGATTTTGAGAAATAGACAAATCATGTTGGCATATAAAGTGGATACTGTTATGGGTACTGTTTGTAGATTTTTGCAACTCTTAAGCTTAAGAGGGCGTCTACGGACAGTTCTTGCACTATCCCCACTTCTTAGCAGTCCCATGAAATGCTTTAATTGTTCATCCTTTTACCAATGTACAGTGATCTTGTCCCCTCTGCAAAGGCCCCGGGTTGCGTCCATGGAGGAGCTGCTGACATGGGGAGTGAGTGGAGTGGAGTGAGTTGGCAGCAGGGTCAGGATAGTTGATAGGCTGGTAAAACCAGAGAGGGTACCGAGGACAAAGTCATCAGGCACAGACAAGATCAGTAGAAAGACTATCCTAAACCCAGAATGATGTAATCAAGGACAAAATGAAACAGGCAAATGAGGGTGTATGGTAATCCAGAGTCAAGTCCATCAATCCAGGTAATATAACATAGTAGTACTGCAACCTCCTACTCTGTGGCATCCCCTCTAACACTCTCGCACCCCTCCAATCTATTGTAAACTCTGCTGCCTGACTAATCCACCTGTCCCCCACTATTCCCCGGCCTCTCCCCTCTGTCAATCCCCATTACCCAAAGACTCCAGTTGAAAACCCTATGACATACAAAGCCATCCACAACCTGTCTCCTCCATACATCTGTGACCTCGTCACCTGGTACCAGGGCCGGACTGGCCATAGGGCACTTCTGGCAAATGCCAGAAGGGCCGGTGCCAGTGGTGGGCCGCTCAATCCGCCGCCCCCGCCGTCGCATTCAACTATACCGGCGTATAGACGCCGGTACAGTTGAATGCAATGATGGAGGAGAGAGCGTCTACAGATGCTCCTCTCCCATCACTCCCCGCTCTGCCTCTGACACTGCGGGTGCGCGATGACGTCATATCATCGCGCACCTGCTGTGTCCCGGGCAGACTGCACGCTGCTGAGACAGGAGCAGGAACCAGGAAGCAACGCTGGGCACGAGGAGAGGTGAGGAGAGTTTTTTTTTTTTCTGGACTGTGGGGCCATTCTCGGAGGAGGTGAGGGGAGGAAGAGAAGAGATGTGGGCTGTATATAGTTCTCTGTGGGCTGTGCTCTGTGCTGTATACTGCTGTGGGCTGTATATAGTTCTCTGTGGGCTGTGCTCTGTGCTGTATACTGCTGTGGGCTGTATATAGTTCTCTGTGGGCTGTGCTCTGTGCTGTATACTGCTGTGGGCTGTATATAGTTCTCTGTGGGCTGTGCTCTGTGCTGTATACTACTGTGTGCTCTGTGCTATATATAGTTCTCTGTGGGCTGTGCTGTATACTGCTGTGGGCTGTATATAGTTCTCTGTGGGCTGTGCTCTGTGCTGTATACTGCTGTGGGCTGTATGTAGTTCTCTGTGGGCTGTGCTCTGTGCTGTATACTGCTGTGGGCTGTATATAGTTCTCTGTGGGCTGTGCTCTGTGCTGTATACTGCTGTGGGCTGTATATAGTTCTCTGTGGGCTGTGCTCTGTGCTGTATACTGCTGTGGGCTGTATATAGTTCTCTGTGGGCTGTGCTCTGTGCTGTATACTGCTGTGGGCTGTATATAGTTCTCTGTGGGCTGTGCTCTGTGCTGTATACTGCTGTGGGCTGTATATAGTTCTCTGTGGGCTGTGCTCTGTGCTGTATACTGCTGTGGGCTGTATATAGTTCTCTGTGGGCTGTGCTCTGTGCTGTATACTGCTGTGGGCTGTATATAGTTCTCTGTGGGCTGTGCTCTGCTGTATACTGCTGTGGGCTGTATATAGTTCTCTGTGGGCTGTGCTCTGTGCTGTATACTGCTGTGGGCTGTATATAGTTCTCTGTGGGCTGTGCTCTGTGCTGTATACTGCTGTGGGCTGTATATAGTTCTCTGTGGGCTGTGCTCTGTGCTGTATACTGCTGTGGGCTGTATATAGTTATCTGTGGGCTGTGCTCTGTGCTGTATGCTACTGTGGGCTGTATATAGTTCTCTGTGGGCTGTGCTCTGGGCTGTATATAGTTCTCTGTGGGCTGTGCTGTATATAGTTCTCTGTGGGCTGTGCTGTATACTACTGTGGGCTGTATATAGTTCTCTGTGGGCTGTGCTCTGTGCTGTATACTACTGTGTGCTGTATATAGTTCTCTGTGGGCTGTGCTGTATATAGTACTCTGTGGGCTGTGCTGTATATAGTACTCTGTGGGCTGTGCTGTATATAGTACTCTGTGGGCTGTGCTGTATATAGTACTCTGTGGGCTGTGCTGTGTATAGTACTCTGTGGGCTGTGCTGTATATAGTACTCTGTGGGCTGTGCTGTATATAGTACTCTGTGGGCTGTGCTGTATATAGTACTCTCTGGGCTGTGCTGTATATAGTACTCTCTGGGCTGTGCTTTATATAGTACTCTGGGCTGTGCTGTATATAGTACTCTGGGCTGTGCTTTATATAGTTCTCTGTGGGCTGTGCTGTATATAGTTCTCTGTGGGCTGTGCTGTATATAGTTCTCTGTGGGCTGTGCTGTATATAGTTCTCTGTGGGCTGTGCTGTATATAGTTCTCTGTGGGCTGTGCTGTATATATTACTTTGTGGGCTGTGCTGTATATATTACTTTGTGGGCTGTGCTGTATATATTACTCTGTGGGCTGTGCTGTATACTACTGTGTGGACTGTGCTGTATACTTCTACGTGGGCTGTGCTGTATACTACTGTGTGGTCTGTGCTGTATACTACTGTGTGGTCTGTGCTGAATACTGCTGTGTGGGCTGTGTTATCTACTACGCGAGCTGTGCTATAGTATGCAGGCTGTGCTGTATACTATGCGGTTTGTGCTATATAATATGCGGGCTTTGCTATATACTATGGGGAGTATATTATATTCTATGGGGGAGGCCATGTTATGTACTATGTGGCTGTGTTATATACTATTGTGGGGGTATATTATATTCTATGGGGGAGGCTGCGTTATATACTATGGGGGCTGCATTATATTCTATGGGGGGCTACATTATATATTATGGGGAGGTGGGCTGTATTATATTCTATGGGGGTTACATACTCTGGGGTGGCTGCATTATACTCTGTGGGGTGGCTGCATTATACTCTGGGGTGGCTGCATTATACTCTGGGGTGGCTGCATTATACTCTGGGGTGGCTGCATTATACTCTGGGGTGGCTGCATTATACTCTGGGGTGGCTGCATTATACTATATGTGGGCTGCATTATACTGTATCGAGGACTATGGGGAATACGTTATACTATATGAAGAACTATGAGGTGCATTATACTATGGGAAGTGAATTGTACTACATGGATGACTGTGGCAGTGCATTATACTATATGGAGCACTATGAGGATTGTATTATGCTATATGGAGGACTATGAGGATTGTATTATGCTATATGGAGGACTATGAGGAGTGTATTATACTATGTGGAGGACTGAGCAGTGTATTTTAATATATGGAGGACTATAGGGAGTGTATTATACTATATGGAGGACTATGGAGCACATTATAATATATGGAGGACTATGGGGTGTATTTTACTAAACAAGTAAAATGCTGCATATTCGGATTGTTTTTGCTGGAACAAAAAGCCTTGTTGTCAGCAGCACATTGCCAGTGTAAACTGTAGATGTGCTGCTGAAAACATGATACTGTATGGTGATCTATTAGTGATCGTTCTGTCTCATCATTATTCCTCAGCTGGTGGAAAGAGGCCGGGAAACAAGCGTTGAACAACTTCAGTATTGTCGATCAAACTCGTTTAGCGGCCTGAACTCAGCGCACGTAAATACAACAGAAAGGCTTCTGTGTGATGTGCAATATGTTAGCATTTGGGGACCCATTTTAAACTTTGCCTAGGGCCCCACTTTGCCTAAAACCGGCCCTGCCTACAAGTGTACAAAGATATTATACAGTCACCATGTGACAAGTGGGCCTGTGTAACTTCAAATGCCAGGGCTGAATTTTAGTCCCAGTCCGGCCCTGCCTGGTACTTACCTACACGCAACCTCCGATCCTCACGGTCATGAGATCTCCTTCTCTACTCCCCTCTTATCTCCTCTTCCCACAATCGCATACAAGATTTCTCCCATGCATCACCCCTACTCTGGAATTCTCTGCCACAACATATCAGACTCTCGCCTACCATGGAAACCTTCAAAAAGAACCTGAAGACTTACCTCTTCCGACAAGCCTACAACCTGCAGCAACCATCGGTCGACTAAGCCACTGTACAACCAGCTCTCCCCTCGCCTACTGTATCCTCACGCTCTGCTGGCCGCGGCTTCAGGAAAATGGCCGCGGGATGCCGCGCGTGCGCAGATGGATATCGCGGCGGCCATTTTCCTGAAGCCGCGGCCAGCAGAGCGCCGCTTCTGCGCACGCGCGGCCAAAGGAAGATGGCCGTGCCCACCGATCACCAATGCAATAACGAACACCGCGCTATTTTAAATCCCCTGGAAGAGGATTCCGGACTTTGGGCATGCGCACACCACTACGCCACCAACGGAAAACTACGCCAAATCTGGGGGAAGACAACGCCCATGCGACCTGACCAGCCTGATTGACAGGCGAAAACGGAGACTTTGGAAAGTTATTTCGGCAACTTAGGTGAGTAATAAACGCATAACACACACACTAATGTAACGCCCACCTCTGCCCCTATTTAACGCTATTTTTATCCCATCTTCCAAAAACGTGGTGACAGGTTCCCTTTAAGGCATCCTGATACCTGCTCACACATCCCTTGTAGATTGTGAGCCCTTGCGGGCAGGTTTCTCTCTCATCCTGTACCAGTCCTGACTTGTATTATTTAAAATTACTGTACTTGTTTTTATTATTTATACCCCTCATCACATGTAAAGCGCCATGGAATAAATGGTGTTATAATAATAAATAATAATAGTAGTAAGATGGTATTGTTCACCCCATAGAATCCCCATGTTCACTGCCATAGAATCCCCATGTTCACCCTATAGAATCCCCATGTTCATACACATGGGAAAAAAAAAACACCACACACTCACCTCGGTCCCGTTCCCAGTGGCCCTGCTTCTGCTTCTGTTGCTGTCTCCGATGCTTGACTCTCCAGCGGTACACAGCTGACACGATGACATGACATCATCGCGTCAACTGTTTCACATGCTGATTGGTGGAGGACGTGGCTGGAGGCCCCTCCTTCACCAATGCTGACTGCGGAAGACAAGCGGGTGGGCACGGTGTGGCCTGCGGACCTCAGGTTTTCAGCCCTACGGCTGTCTCGGTCAATGTGCCAGACTGAGACAGCCAGAGGGCCGGATGTAGCCCACGGGCCGCACTTTGCCCAGGTCTGCCATTCTTGTAGAAATTGATTTTAATGGTGCTTTAATTTGATGACTTTTTGAAACTTTGAGTCTCGCCAAGCAGCTAAGGCCCAAACACCTAACATGTATGGAAACCATATCATAACATAGCATTATTGGAACATCGATTGTTTATATCAGCGTACTTTTTATCTTTTATTTTATAACATTTGGATTTTACGAATGAGATTATCTTCTAATGTTAATAGTGATCTTACGTTCCACAGATGGAAAGAATGGCATCCTGGCTTCCCATTGAGTATTGATGCTCACTCTCATAGTGATTTACCCCATGACATACAGTTTGATAGTGAAAAGGGAGTTGACTTCATCTTGAACTACACAAAAGCGTAAGTATAAAAAAGCAAAAAAATATTAAACATGTACTTTGCGTTAAATACCAGACACGTGAAGTTTGAAATTGTTGTATATCACAGTTCATGAAAATTGTAAAGCTTTTTCTACACTGTCACTTGTCCACTTGTTCGGTGTCAACACCAATTAATGATGGCGGCTCTGACTCTCTCAGACGTTATATGATGTGAGCCGTGCAGCCGATCAGCGGCTGCTTCACTCTCTCATAGACTGGATGTAACTGACATTCCAATGAAGTCAGAAAACAGCAGCAGGTCTCACTTCTTCTAGGTGTCAGTTTCACCCAAAGGATGTGATAGTGAAGTGGCAACTGATTGGCTGTATGGCACATGTGCCATCATCGCTGGAATGCCGATGACACGGGAGGTGAGTAAAAGCCATTTTTATCTTATACAGGGGAATATACAAATTGAGAAGGGGTTGTGCAATTAGTAGAAAAACCCTTTAACCCCTTAATGACCCATAATGCATAGGTAAGTCATAGGTTGTATCCCTCCTTTTTATGCGGGCTCCAGCACTGAGCCCGCATCTTTCGCAAATGACAGTTGATGTGTCCCTATCTGCTGCTGGTGGAATCACGATCCACCTGTGGCTGTTAACATGTTAAATGCCATTGTCAATCTCTGATAGTGGCATTTAACTCGTGCAAAGTGGCCGCTCGTCACAAACCCCTCCCATTGGCGCCTCTGTCAAATGATTGCAGGTCGTCGATAAATTGGCTTGAAATCCGGGGGTTTGCAGAAGACTCCCGTGCTTGTCATTGTAGATCTCCTATGAATGCCGGCCGTGGCCGACATTCATAGGAGATGATGATTTCTGCTACACATAGCAGGTCTGAAGGAGACTTTTGAAGTCAGTGAAAAGTATAAAAGAAATGTCTTAAAAAATCTTTAAAAAATTAAAAAAAAAATATAAAAGTTAAAATCGCCTCCTTTTTGCCCCATTCAAAATAAAACAAAAAAAAAAGACAGAAAGAAAAAAAACACATATTTGGCATCGCTGCGATAACAAATGCCCAATCTATCAAAATATAAAAACAATTATTCGGATCGTTAAATGGCATAATGAGAAGAAAAATCAAAATGTCAGAATTCCGTTTTTTGGTCACCGCAGCATTGCAATAAGATGCAATAACGGGCGATCAAAACACTGTATCTATCCCAAAATGGTATCAATAAAAACGTCAGCTCGGTGTACAAAAAATACACCCTCACCCAGCCCCATATCACGACACAAAAAATGAGACTCTACTGATCTCGGAAAATGGTACCTTTTTTTTTTCTTTCAAATTGTGGATTTTTTTATCACTTAAATAAAAAAGAATCTATACATGTTTGGTATCTCAAAATCGTAATGATTTGGAGAGTAATAATGGCAGGTCACTTTTAGCATTTAATAAATATGGTAAAAAAAAAAGCCCAAAAAACAATTGTGGAATTGCACTTTTTTTTGCAAATTGACAGCACTTGGAATTTTAAAATAAACGGTGTTATTCTAAAAGTACAACTCATCCTACAAAAAAACCAAGCCATCATATCGCCATATTGAAAAATAATAAACTTATGGCTTTGGTGAGAAGGGAAGCAAAAAACAAAAAAGCAAAAACAGGAAATTCCAAGTTCGTGAAGGGGTTAAGCTGGCAATACATTGGCTTATCTCCTAAAAGGAAAAAATTATCAGACACAACATTTCTGTCTATATAGAAAAAATGGATTGCAACCTTTTTTAACATTGAAATCTATTGAAAACTGATTCAAGCAGACAATTACTTGACATGTGAACTTCGCCATACATGGAATGTGTAAATGATTGTTAAAATCAAGTAATTAATACCCATTGGTTGTCACGTGACAAACCGCCAGCATGGATGGATCTAGGAACTGTGCTAAATAAAAATAGACATCCAAGCAACTTAATATTGAAAACTTTAACAAACTATTCTCTCAGCTCAACCTCCCTTCCTGGCAGTTACTCATGCTTGGAAAAAACTGTCCAAGCCAAAAGAGGAACTCCTAAAATGAACGTCTCAAAAAAACTACCGCTTTCTCTCATTCTATCATTCGACCACGAGGCACTCCCCTCAATTTGGTCAGAAAAAAGGTATTAACCCCTTTACCCCCAAGGGTGGTTTGTACGTTAATGACCAGGCCAATTTTTACAATTCTAACCACTGTCCCTTTATGAGGTTATAACTCTGGAACGCTTCAACGGATCCCGGTGATTCTGACATTGTTTTCTCGTGACATATTGTACTTCATGATAGTGGTAAAATGTCTTTGATATTACCTGCGTTTATTTGTGAAAAAAATGGAAATTTGGCGAAAATTTTGAAAATTTCGCAATTTTCCAACTTTGAATTTTTATGCCCTTAAATCACAGAGATATGTCATGCAAAATACTTAATAAGTAACATTTCCCACATGTCTACTTTACATCAGCACAATTTTGGAACCAAAATTTTTTTTTGTTAGGGAGTTATAAGGGTTAAAAGTTGACCAGAAATTTCTCATTTTTACAACACCATTTTTTTTTAGGGACCACATCTCATTTGAAGTCATTTTGAGGGGTCTATATGATAGAAAATACCCAAGTGTGACACCATTCTAAAAACTGCACCCCTCAAGGTGCTCAAATCACATTCAATAAGTTTATTAACCCTTCAGGTGTTTCACAGGAATTTTTGGAATGTTTAAATAAAAATGAACATTTAACTTTTTTTCACACAAAATTTATTTCAGCTCCAATTTGTTTTATTTTACCAAGGGTAACAGGAGAAAATGGACCCGAAAGTTGTTGTACAATTTGTCCTGAGTATGCTGATACCCCATATGTGGGGGTAAACCACTGTTTGGGCGCATGGCAGAGCTCGGAAGGAAAGGAGCGTCATTTTACTTTTCAATGCAAAATTGACTGGAATTGAGATGGGACGCCATGTTGCGTTTGGAGAGCCCCTGATGTGCCTAAACATTGAAACCCCCCACAAGTGACACCATTTTGGAAAGTAGACCCCATAAGGAACTTATCTAGATGTGTGGTGAGCACTTTGACCCACCAAGTGCTTCACAGAAGTTTATAATGCAGAGCCGTAAAAATAAAAAAATCACATTTTTTCAGAAAAATGATTTTTCGACAACAATTTTTTATTTTCCCAAGTGTAAGAGAAGAAATTGGACCCAAAAAATTGTTGTGCAATTTGTCCTGAGTACGCTGATACCCCATATGTGGGTGTAAACCACTGTTTGGGCGCATGGCAGAGCTCGGAAGGGAAGGAGCGCCATTTTACTTTTCAATGCAAAATTGACTGGAATTGAGATGGGACACCATGTCGCGTTTGGAGAGCCCCTGATGTGCCTAAACATTAAAAACACCCACAAGTGACACCATTTTGGAAAGTAGACCCCCTAAGGAACTCATCTAGAAGTGTTTTACTACAGTTTATAACGCAGAGTCGTGAAAATAAAAAAAAAATTTTTTCACAAAAATGATTTTTTAGCCCCCAGTTTTGTATTTTCACAAGGGTAACAGGATAAATTGGACCCCAATAGTTGTTGTCCAATTTGTCCTGAGTACGCTGATACCCCGTATGTGGGGGGGAACCTATGTTTGGACGCATGGCAGAGCTCGGAAGGGAAGGAGCGCCATTTGGAATGCAGACTTAGATGGATTGGTCTGCAGCCGTCACATTGCATTTGCAGAGCCCCTGATGTACCCAAACAGTAGAAACCCCCCACAAGTGACCCCATATTGGAAACTAGACCTCCCAAGGAACTTATCTAGATGTGTTGTGAGAACTTTGAACCCCCAAGTGTTTCACTACAGTTTATAACGCAGAGCCGTGAAAATAAAAAAAAAAAATTTTCACAAAAATTATTTTTTAGCCCCCAGTATTGTATTTTCCCAAGGGTAACAGGAGAAATTGGACCCCAAAAGTTGTTGTCCAATTTGTCCTGAGTACGCTGATGCCCCGTATGTGGGGGGGAACCACTGTTTGGGTGCATGGCAGAGCTCGGAAGGGAAGGAGCGCCATTTGGAATGCAGACTTAGATGGATTGGTCTGCAGGCGTCACGTTGCTTTTGCAGAGCCCCTGATGTACCCAAACAGTAGAAACCCCCCACAAGTGACCCCATATTGGAAACTAGACCTCCCAAGGAACTTATCTAGATGTGTTGTGAGAACTTTGAACCCCCAAGTGTTTCACTACAGTTTACAACGCAGAGCCGTGAAAATAAAAAATCCTTTTTTTCCCACAAAAATGATTTTTAGGCCCCCAAATTTTTATTTTCCCAAGGATAACAAGAGAACTTGGACCCCAAAAGTTGTTGTCCAATTTGTCCCAAGTACGCTGATACCCCATATGTTGGGGTAAACCCGTTTGGGCGCACGGGAGAGCTTGGAAGGGAAGGAGCACTGTTTTACTTTTTCAACGCAGAATTGGCTGGAATTGAGATCGGACGCCATGTCGCGTTTGGAGAGCCCCTGATGTGCCTAAACAGTGGAAACTCCCCAATTCTACCTGAAACCCTAATCCAAACACACCCCTAACCCTAATCCCAACGGTAACCCTAACCACACCCCTAACCCTGACACACCCCTAACTCTAATCCCAACCCTAATCCCAACCGTAAATGTAATCCAAACCCTAATCCTAACTTTAGCCCCAACCCTAACCCTAACTTTAGCCCCAACCCTAACCCTAACTTTAGCCCCAACCCTAACCCTAACTTTAGCCCCAACCCTAACTCTAACTTTAGCTCCAACCCTAACCCTAACTTTAGCTCCAACCCTAGCCCCAACCCTAACCCTAACCCTAGCCCTAACCCTAGCCCTAACCCTAACCCTAAACCTAGCCCTAACCCTATCCCTAGCCCTAACCCTAACCTTAGCCCTAACCCTAGCCCTAACCCTAGCCCTAACCCTATTGTGAAAATGGAAATAAATACATTTTTTAAATTTTATTATTTTTCCCTAACTAAGGGGGTGATGAAGGGGGGTTTGATTTACTTTTATAGCGTTTTTTTATAGTGGATTTTTATGATTGGCAGCTGTCACACACTAAAAGACGCTTTTTATAGCAAAAAAGTTTTTGCGTCACCACATTTTGAGACCTATAATTTTTCCATATTTTGGTCCACAGAGTCATGTGAGGTCTTATTTTTTGCGGGACGAGTTGACGTGTTTATTGGTAAAATTTTCGGACACGTAACAGTTTTTGATCGCTTTTTATTCTGATTTTGGTGAGGCAGAGTGACCAAAAACCAGCTATTCATGAATTTCTTTTGGGGGAGGCGTTTATACCGTTCCACGTTTGGTAAAATTGATAAAGCAGTTTTATTCTTCGGGTCAGTACGATTACAGCAATACCTCATTTATATCATTTTTTTATGTTTTGGCGCTTTTATACGATAAAAACTATTTTATAGAAAAAATAATTATTTTGGCACCGCTTTATTCTGAGGACTATAACTTTTTAGTTTTTTGCTTATGATGCTGTATGGCAGCTCGTTTTTTGCGGGACAAGATGACGTTTTCAGCGGTACCATGTTTATTTATATCCGTCTTTTTGATCACGTGTTATTCCCCTGTTTGTTCGGCGGCATGATAATAAAGCGTTGTTTTTTTGCCTCGTTTTTTTTTTTTCTTACGGTGTTCACTGAAGGGGTTAACTAGTGGGACAGTTTTATAGGTTGGGTCCTTACGGACACGGCGATACTAAATATGTGTACTTTTATTGTTTAGTTTTTTTTATTTAGATAAAGAAATGTATTTATGGGAATAATATTTTTTTTTTCTTTATTTAGTTTTTTTTTTTTTTTTTTACACATACTTTTTTACTTTGTCCCAGGGGGGGACATCACAGATCGCTGATTTGACAGTTTGCACAGCACTCTGTCAGATCAGCGATCTGACTTACAGCACTGCAGGCTTACCAGCGCCTGCTCTGGACCCGGAAGTAGTCCCTGCAGGACCCGGATGCAGCCCCGTGGCCATTTTGGATCCGGGGCCTGCAGGGATAGGAGGTAAGAGACGCTCGTAGCAATGCGATCACATCGCGTTGCTCCGAAGGTCTCAGGGAAGCACGCAGGGAGCCCCCTCCCTGCGCGATGCTTCCCTATACCCCCGGAACACTGCGATCATGTTTGATCGCAGTCTGCCGGGGGTTAATGTGCCGGGGTCGGTCCGTGACCACTCCTGGCACATAGTGCCGGATGTCAGCTATGATAATCAGCTGACACCCGGCCGCGATCGGCCGCGCTCCCCCCGTGAGCGCGTCCGATCGCGCTGGTCGTACTATCCCGTCGGTGGTCATACGGGCCCACCCCACCTCGACGGGATAGTACGTCCGATATCAGAAAGGGGTTAAAAAACTGGGACATGTACATGACGGAAAGAACTTTTCTAAATACAGTGACTTAAAAATTAAATATAACCTCCCGTCTTCACTATTTCTCCAGCACACAATCCTCAGAGATTAAATCCAAGTCTTTCTCCAGAAAAAAAGGCAAATTGAGATTCTGGTTTGGCTTTTATCCTAAGTCATGTGACAAGGCTCGTTAAAGAGTCGACATTGACTGTTAGGATTGCTACTTCCAATAGGTGGCACTAGAGTTCTAGTCCTCTTCCTCGATGAAGAGACAATTTGCATATTTCCCAGAGGAGCATTGTGGCTTTAAGTTTCCTCACCTCGACATGTTTAACATGTCACTCTCCACAAGGAGAAACGATACTTCTTGGATCCAGAAAAAAACAAATTTCTCTGAAGCAACAGTAAATCTCCTATGCTATATCAGCCACAGGATTTTCTGGAGTCACAGTTATATTTATGATTGGTTCAACCATGACAGTGAGATGACAAAGAATGCATGTATGACTAAATGGGAGAAAGATCTGAAGATATCCTTCAGTCTTGAAAAATGGGAAGACGCTTTATCATTCACTTACGCGTCAAACTTATCCATGACACTACAAGAAACACATTATAAGCTCACATCAAGGCGGTACTATACTCCTGCAAGACTAGCATATTTTAATCCAGAACACTCCTCGTTATGTTGAAGGAATTGCGGTCACCATGGGGATCTTGTCCATGTTTTCTGGAAGTGCCCCAAAATAAAACCACTTTGGTCTCAAACCTCCACTCTTATTAATAAATTAGCAGGCACAATCATTGATCTCTCTCCACAGCTGGCTCTGCTATCCTTTGACCTAGGAGACTTCAAGCCAGACATTAGATCCATAATTATCCACATTCTACAAGTGGTTAAAAGCGCAATGGATTTCCACTGGAAGGATCAATTTCCCCAAAAATTCACAGACTTAATCGAGAAAATCTCTCTTCATAGATCCTATGAATTTAAATTTGCAATAGCCAACGACAATCACGCTTAATTCTCAAAGAAATGGACTCGCTGGAACAAAATCTACCCCTAAGTTTTCCTCAAGATTATGTACCTCTTTAATTGAAACATTCGTTGTTATTGTTATTGTTTTTATTGTTGTTTTAAATTGTTGTTTCCTTTTCTTGAACAACACCACAACACAGGTACTACCTTATATGCTAAACGGTATTACTTGCTTATTAACAATGTAGCTGTAAGCACACTGCTCAAAAAAATAAAGGGAACACTTAAACAACAGAATATGACTCCATGTAAAACAAACTTCTGTGAAATCAAATTGTCCACTTAGGAAGCAACACTGTTTGACAATCAATTTCACATGCTGTTGTGCAAATGGAATAGACAACAGATGGAAATTATTGGCAATTATCAAGACCCACTCAATAAAGGAGTGGTTCTGCAGGTGGGGACCACAGACCACATCTCAGTACCAATGCTTTCTGGCTGATGTTTTGGTCACTTTTGAATGTTGGTTGTGCTTTCACACTCGTGGTAGCATGATACAGACTCTACAACCCACACATGTGGCTCAGGTACTGCAGCTCATCCAGGATGGCAACGAGGAGGGGGCCGAAGGAGGGCAACAACCCAGAAACAGGACCGCTACCTCAGCCTTTGAGCAAGGAGGAACAAGAGGAGCACTGCCAGAGCCCTGCAAAATGACCTCCAGCAGGCCACAAATGTGCATGTGTCTGCACAAATGGTTAGAAACTGACTCCATGAGGATGGTCTGAGTGCCGACGTCCACAGATGGGATTGTGCTCACAGCCCAACACCGTGCAAGACGCTTGGCATTTGCCACAGAGCTCTGTGCTCTTCACACATGAAAGCAGGTTCACACTGATCACATGTGACAGACGTGACAGAGTCTGGAGATGCCGTGGAGAGCGATCTGCTGCCTGCAACATCCTTCAGCATGACCGATTTGGCAGTGGGTCAGTAATGGTGTGGGGTGGCATTTCTTTGGAGAGCCGCACAGCCCTCCATGTGCTCACCAGAGGTAGCCTGATTGCCATTAGGTATAAAGATGAGATCCTCAGACCCCTTGTGAGACCATATGCTGGTGCGGTTGGCCCCGGGTTTCTCCTAATGCAGGACAATGCCACACCTCATGTGGCTGGAGTGTGTCAGCAGTTCCTGCAAGATGAAGGCATTGAAGCTATGGACTGGCCCGCCCATTCCCCAGGCCTGAATCTGATTGAACACATCTGGGACATCATGTCTCGCACCATCCACCAATGTCACGTTGCACCAATACTGTCCAGGAGTTGGCGGATGCTTTAGTCCAGGTCTGGAAGGACATTCCTCAGGAGACCATCCGCCGCCTCATCAGGAGCATACCCACACATTGTATGGAGGTCGTACAGGCACGTGGAAGCCACACACACTACTGAGCTTCATTTCCTTGTCTTGAGGCATTTCCACAGAAGTTGGATCAGCCTGTAACTTCATTTTCCACTTTGATTTTGAGCATCATTCCAACTCCAGACCTCCATGGGATATTAGTTGTGATTTACGTTGATCATTTTTAGGTTTTATTGCTCTCAACACATTCCACTATGTAATGAATAGAGATTTACAAATGGAATATTTCATTCAGTGATATCTAGGATGTGGGATTATAGTGTTCCCTTTATTTTTTTGAGCAGTGTATAAGATAAGTTCTCCTTGATATTCCCTTTTCCCTACCCCCCTCCCCTCACCCTATTATATCTACCTGTAATACTTATGTCAATTCTTTCTATTTATGAAAATGTTAATAAAAACCTATTGGAATAGAATCAAGTAATTAATTGCTAAAATCAGGAAACAGTGAAAGTCAATGATTTTCAGGGAAACTTCTTTAAAGGGAACCTGTCAGGGCAATTTTACTAATGATTCTACAGTTATGGCTGTATAGGCCCTAGAACTGCAATACAAATGCTACCTGCTTTGTAGTAATCAGATGTTTCAGTGCTGAGAAGTAAAGCTTGATAACCATATTTGATCATTCTCTCCCCTGAAATCATCTGTACGCCCATATCTACATTAATATCATGTTTAATTTTATATTTTACAGAATGGAAAACCTCTTTGTGAACAGTTTTATGCATATGTTCCAGTCCTCATGGAGTGATTTTGCTGACTTTGAAAGTATTTTTGTCAGAATTAGTAATACAATTTCAGGTAAGTTTCAGATGATTCAAGTAACTCCAAGGCTATGTGCACACATTGCGGATTTGGCTGCGGATCCGCAGCGGTAACGGGTCCAGCGTTCACAGGGGGATGTCACCCGGTCCGTGGCCCAGGGCGCCCATGTAAAAGGGAAAGGTCTTTAAAGGGAATAAAGTTTATGTTCGTGACACCACCTGTGGTATTCGGTCAGTGGGGACCGACGCTGCTTTAAGGGGTCCTCTGGGGTGATGTTATGGCAGCTAGATGGTATACCTTCCCACAGGTGAAGTGTATCCCCAGGGCTCCCGGTGTGTAGATGGAAGATGGTGAATGGTGCAGTAAAGAACGAGGACACAGAGTTGCAGTCTCTTTACCTTGTTTATGAGTCGCCTAACGGGCCAGGGGTTACTCGGTACCAGGTTTTGCGGTTCACAGGGGGATGTCACAGTGGCTGACCCAGTCCGTGGCCCTGGGACGTCCGTATTAAAGGGGAAAGGTCTTTAAAGGAAAAGAGTTTATATTCGTGACGCCACCTGTGGTATTCGGTCAGGGTGACCGACGCTGCTTTAAGGGGTCCGCTGGGGTGATGTTATGGCAGCTAGATGGTATACCTTCCCACAGGTGAAGTGTATCCCCAGGGCTTCCCGGTGTGTAGATGGTGGTATGGTGAGAAGCGCAGAGAAGAACGAGGATACAAGGTTGCAGTCTCTTTACTTTTACTGAAGACTTCAGCATCCACAGTCCAGGGCACCAGATCACAGGGCAGGCAGAGTCCGGCCGGTTTGGAGGCAAGTCAATAGTTCCCTTGTCCAGGTGGAAATCAGTAGCCTTCCCTTGCACTGCGGTGGTGTAGTCCCTTACTGCCTATGGCTTCACATAAGGGTCTCACAGATGTGGTGTTTCATTCTCTCTGTCCCCCATATAGGATAGGACAAAACCCGTATGACTGGTCACTTGAGCTTGTTTATAGGGTCTCTTAGATAACCCGGCTCTGTAGGTGTCACCGTGCCTCCTGGGTGTAGGTGCGGACAGGTAACCTGCAATTAGCTGTCCTGCCGGTCTCTGAAATAAGGCGTAGAGGTCTTTACTCCCTCGGTGTTCCGGCTTCCGGGACCTTGCACCTCAGAAGGAGACAGCTTGAGCGGGGCTGGTCCCCTTCTGGTATCCTCTCCTTTGCTTCGACTTCCTTCACGCTCTCTGCAATACAATTCTGCCTTTAAATGTCTCTTTCTGGGAGCTGCAGCTCTGAGGGCATGCACAGCTCCTTTAACCTTCCATCCTCCTCAGACTCTGGTCCGGAACTAACAGAACTCCTGTCTGGAGCTCTGCCAGGAACTGACTATGTCCGGAACTAACTTACTTTCCCTACAGACTACCAGATACATATATATGGGGAGTGACCTAATAAATAGGAGCAGAAGCTCCCCCTGGTGGCCTGGAGTGTGAATGTGTTGCATGTTTGTGATACCTGGATGCAGTTATCCTTCTTTGCCTCCAAACGTAGCATCACTCTCCCCGAGAGGAAAGCAATACCACTGTGACGACCAGGACCCTGGGGCGCCGCATTTACTGTCGTCTTCAGGCAGCCACAGTCCAGGGCACCAGATCACAGGGCAGGCAGGGTCCGGCTGACTTGGAAGCAAGTTAGGAATCCCCTTATCCAGGTGGAAATCAAAGCCTTCCTCTAGCGCCGTGGTGTTGTAGTCCCTTACGGCCTATGGCTTCAGATAAGGTCCTCACAGATGTTCTCTCTCTCTCTGTCCCCCGTATAAGATAGGTCATAACCCGTATGACTGGTGACTTGAGTCTGTTTATAGGGACTCTAGCACGCCCCAGGCTCTAAAGGTGTCACCGTGCCTCCTGGGTATTAAGGCGAACAGGTATCGTGAAGTTCAGCTGTCCTGCCGGTCTCTGCTGCAAGTCGTGGAGGACCTTGCAACCTCGGTGTCCCGGCTACCGGTCTCTGCGCCTCAGAAGCAGGCAGCCTGCTCGGGGCTGGTCTCCCCCTGGTATCCTCTCCTGTGCTTTGCTCTCCTGCACGTTCACTGCAATCAATTCGGCTTTCTGAATGTCTCTTTCCAGGAACTGCTGCACTGCGGCTACACAGCTCTGTAAACCCTCTTCTGCCTCAGACTGATCCAGTCTCTTTCCAGGCAAGAACTGTTCTCTGGCTTTCCCTCCTAAACTACCTTATATATGGGGAGTCACCTAGTAAATAGGATCAAAAGCTCCCCCTGGTGGCCTGGAGTGTGAATGTGTTGCATGCTTGTGTTTACCTGGTTACAGTTATCCCTTCTTGCCTTCAAGCCTAACATCACTCTCTCCGTGAGGAAAGCAATGCTACTGTGACTACCAGGACCCTGGGGCGCCACACACATGCTGCGGAAAATACCACACGGAAACGCTGTGTTGTATTTTCCGCAGCATGTCGATTCTTTGTGCTGATTCCACAGCGGTTTACACCTGCTCCTCAATAGGAATCCGCAGGTGTAAAACCGCAGGTGGAATCTGCACAAAAAATGCAGGAAATCAGCGGTAAAGCCACTGTAAATCAGCAGGTAAAACGCACTGCGTTTTACCTGTGGATTTTGCAAAAACGGTGCAGAAAAATCAGCACACGAATCCGCAACATGTGCACATAGCCCAAAAGTTTAATTTTCTAGGGCCAGGTAACCAGATTAACATGGTCCTTGATTTAAGATAGAATAACAATTCTTTGTACAAAACATGTTAAACAATGTTACAGATTAAAAGACGATGATGATTTGGAATTGAAATATTTCCTAAACAAATGTCATCACAATTACATAGGTATACCAATGCCAGACATGCAAGCATACTGCTCCGAAAAACTAACCGAACACTTGAATCACGCAGTGAATCTTGGTGAAGAAAAGATTCAAGCTGAAAATCTTTACTCACATAAATTGTGTAATTAAGTGAGAATTTGACAATGGAAAGTAAAATCATAAACCAACTGAAGAGTAGATTCCAAATCACCACAAGATTAAAAGTCAAAAATTAAAATCACAGTTCATCATGGCAGCTCATAATATGACTGGGCATGCTGTCGATGAGATGGCAAACAGTGTTCTGGGGAAACGCTTCACAGATCTGGTTGACTTTGCCAGTGAGCTCCAGGACAATCACAGGCGCTACTGAGCTGCTTAGATGTAATAATAATGTTCTAGAAGTCCTCAGTTGTATTCAGATCTTGGGACCATCATGGATAGGCAAAGACGTCAATGCCTTTGTTTTTCCGAAACGGCCTACACAATCTGGTCATAAGAGGCTAGGAACCAGGGTCTACTGCACAGTGTTAGGTCTGACAGTGGCTCTGGGGATTTCATCCTTTCATCCTGGTACCTAACAGCAATCATTGGCTATCATGTGTTGGTTTGTGTGACTCTCCTAGGATATTCCTCTCCAGACCATCTCCAGACCATCACTGATTCACTGTCAAACTAGGCATGCTGGATTATGTTGCAGGGAGCATAACGTTCACCATGGTATTTCCCTACTCTCTCACATCTGTCATAATTCATCAATGTGGTGAATCTGATGTTTAAGAAAGGGTCACCAATTCTAGTGTTCTCTGAATTACGCCAATGGAGCTGCACGGTGCTAAGCTGTAAGCACAAGTTCCACTAGAGGATGTCAGGCTCTCATGCCACCCTCATAGAGTATGTTTCTAATAATTTCAGGATTCTAGTAGTGCTCCTCTTGGTTCTCCTTGCACGGATAAGCAGAGACCAGTCCTGCTGTTGGTTTGATGCCATTTTACAGCTCTGTGAGGCTATCCCTTTGCGTTCTGTGTTCTGGTGTTTGCTCCATGCTCTTGAGACTGTACAGCAAGACACATCAAACCTTCTTGCTACAGCATGTATGAATGTGCCATAATGGAGAAGCTGGACCAACTGTGTAACCTGAATAAACAGCAGGTGCCTCCTCTTGCTGACAAGGACACTACCAAAATGGCCACCACCTACAAAACCTTCCTTGTGCGGTTTGTCTGACTTGCCTTTCCACTGCATCAGTTATCACTTTCATTTGCACCAAGGTGAAATAGATTCAGAATCGTTTCTGCTTCTTAACTGTATAAATTCATATCCCAAAGTGCAATTGACTTGGGGTTATACTGTGACGTGCAAGTGTACATTTTTTTGAGCTATGTTGTATTTAACTACAGTGCTGTCGGTAAATCCAAAAGCTAAAATCTGAATATTTAAGAAAGTAAAAGTGAGGTTTTGCCTTTCTTAGGAGAAGGTGTGTTTAATTATAGGCAACAATTAGTGTGCAGAATTATTATGCAACTAAACGAAAAATGTACATTTTCCCATCTCAATTGTTTATTTTAATCTGTTAAAATGAGAATAATAGCCAACCAACTCAAAATGTACAAAAATAATTAAAAAAACCTCAATGACTAACACAGCTGCGCTTCTTTTCAATAACAATCATAACAATGGAGTCTGTCGGTTTCTTAATCTCTTGACAATCAACTTTTTGGGCAGCACCAACTACAGCCTCCCAGACACTCTTCAGAGAGGTGTACTGTTTTTCCTTTACTGTAAATCTAACATTTTAAAAAGGCCCATAAGTTCTCAATAGGGTTTAGTTCAGGTGATGTAGGCCCAAGTCATTATTCTTTGCTCTTTAACCCCTTAATGACTGGAGCTTTTTTCGGTTTTGCGTTTTCGTTTTTCGCTCCCCTCCTTCCCAGAGCCATAACTTTTTTATTTTTTCGTCAATATGGCCATGTGAAGGCTTATTTTTTGCAGGACGAGTTGTACTTTTGAACGACACCATTGGTTTTACCATGTCACATAGTAGAAAACGGGAAAAAAATTCCAAGTGCGGTGAAATTTCAAAAAAAAGTGCAAAACTTGTTTTTTGTTTGACTTTTTTTTCCTAGGTTCACTAAATGCTAAAACTGACCTGCCATTATGATTCTCCAAGTCATTACAAGTTCATAGACAGCAAACATGTCTAGGTTATTTTTTATCTAAGTTGTAAAAAAAAAATCCAAGCTTTTCTAAAAAAAGAATTTGTGAAATTTTCCGATACACGTAGCGTCTCCATTTTTTGTGATCTCGGGTTGGGTGAGGGCTTATTTTTTGCGTGCCGAGCTGATGTTTTTAATGATACCATTTCAGTGAAGATATGTTCTTTTGATCTCATTATAATTCTGTCTTTTTGAATTTTTTTTCTTGCTACGCCGTTTAGTGATCAGGCTAATTCTTTTTTGTTTTATTGATAGATCAGGTGATTCTGAATGTGTCGATACCAAATATGTGTAGGTTTGATTTTTTTTCTTGTTTTATTTTGAATGGGAAGAAAGGGTGGTGATTTGAACTTTTAATTTTTTTTATTTTTTTCATATTTTTAAAAACTTTGTTTTAACTTTTGCCATGCTTCAATAGCCTCCATGGGAGGCTAGAAGCTGGCATAGCCTGATCAGCTTTGCTACATAGGGGCGATGCACAGATTGCCCCTATGTAGCTGATTACAGCATTGCTATGAGCGCCAACCACAGGGTGGCTCTCACAGCAATCTAGCATCAACAACCATAGAGGTCTGAAGGAGACCTCTGGTTGTTATGCCGACACACGGAATGACCCCCGATCATGTGATGGGGTCACCGGTGTGCGCATTTCCGGCCGGATGGCCAGAAGCGCTTGTTAAATTCCGCCCGTGCCTATTGCAGGCACATCAAAACAGCTGACATGTCCCGGCTTTGATGCGGGATACTGCCATCGGCGTATTAGTATGCCCGATGTCAGTAAGGTGTTAAAGAAGCACTCCCATCAAATCTTTTATCCTTTCACTATATTGCAATCAGCAAATTATATTATTGCACTGTGTACTTACATTTGCTCATTTTGCTTTTCTACCCAGCTAATTCTTCTCTTTTCCATTAGGTTTATGACATCATGTGATTAAAAAACAGACTAACTTAATCCCTCTAAACTCCTTATAGCAACAGGAAGTCTATTTTACCTGTATGAGTCATAAATCAGTGCAAAAGTCCCTTGCGGGGGGAGGAGGGAGCAGCTGGGTCAGAAGTTGAAGAGGAGAATAATTTACTGTATTTTTCGGATTATAACACACACCTTTTTCCCAAAAAATGTAGAAGGAAAAAGGGGGGTGCATCTTAAAGTGCAAATGCAGGCCTACCGAGGGTTGTGGTGCTGGTGGAGCAAGGTTCATTCCTCAGGAAGCCGGCGGTGACATAAGTGTGGCAATGCTGCAGGCCCGGTGTCAGCGGTGAGTGGAGTGCATCATTAGTTTCCTGGTGGCCATTTTTCTGAAGCCGTGGGCCGCCAAAGGCAGCGCGTTCACAGATTGGGATCTCGTCCCAGCCAAGACCTCAATCTGCACACACGCCGCCTCCAGAGGACATTTTCCTGAGGCTGTAGGCTTCAGGGAAATGGCCACTGAAGGCCGCCATTGCGCAGATATAGATCTTGGCTGGGTCAAGATCCCAGTCTGTTCATGCTCCGCTTCCGGTGGCCCATGGTTTCAGTAAGATGGCCACTGGGAAAAAATGATGTACTCCACTCTGCTCACCGCCGACACTGGGCCGCAGCATTGCCACACTTCTGCCATCGCCAGCTTCCTGAGAAAGGGACCTTGCTCCACACAACACACTCTGCTCTGTCTCCTCACCGACACACAGCATTGCACCGCTGGGATACCCCCTCCTCCCAGCATTGCCCCCTTCCTGATGAAGGGACCATGCCTCCTGTGACACCGCTCCACCACCGCAGGCCCTCAGGCAAGATACCTTAAAGTCGGACTATAACAAGGACCCCCATTTTATAAAAATCTTTTTTTCCTATTTTCCACCCAAAAATTTGGAGTGCATCTTATAGTCCTGTGCGTCTTATAGTCTGAAAAATACAGTATGTTTCCACATAGAGCAAAGAAAAGAGAAGAATTGGCTGGGTAGAAAGGTAAAATAGGCAATTGTAAGTACGCAGTGCTATATGATATGATTATTGCAATATTTAAGAAGATAAAAACTTTGATGGGAGGAGGAGTGCTTCTTTAAGGCCTTTACTGGCAGTCAAGCAGTGGAGACTTGCATGCTGCAATAGAGCATCGTACTGCATAAAAATCATGCTATTCTTGCAACATGGAGACTTTTTCCAGTGCCATCGTTTGAAGAAAGTGTCTTCTAAAAACTGGCAGTAAATTTGGGAGTTGCTTTTGAGTCAATCTTCAACCCAAAAGGGTCTAACTAGCTTATCTATATTAATACCAGCCCTTAACAGTACCCTAGCTCAACCTAGCTAGCATCTGAGTAGAAGTAGACATCTGTGCCTATACTGATCCAGCCATGTGGCCATCCATCTGGTCCATCAAGAGTCACTCTCATCTCATCAGTCCGTAAAACCTCATCTCTTTAGATATTTTTTGGCCCAGTCTTGACTTTTCCGCTTCTTTGTTCATTGATGGTCGGATTTCAGCCTCTATTACTTTCACCATGTTTCTGAGAACTGGACACCTTTTACTTCTGCACACTCCAGGGAGGTTGCAGTTCAGGAATGACAGCACTGGAGGATAATGGGTTCCTGGTCGCTTCACATTTGATTTTTCTCAAACCTTTGGAAATTAACATGAGTCTTTTTTATCTCAACACTTTTTTTTGCGACCCTGATGACAATTTGCAACAAAACTTTTTGCAGGTTCTGTGATCACGCCCCAATATCTTAGTAGTTTCAAGAGTGCTGCATCCCTCTGTAGGACTTTTGATAAATGTTGACCTTTCAGAGTGTTATATCTCTTTTTTGCCCATTTTGCCTGAAGAACACAAGCTGCCTAATAATTCTACACACCGTGATGAAAGGTGTTACATCCTTAGGCCGCGACCTCCCTCATTACACAAATACACATCACCTGATCTGCTTCATCCAATAAGGATTCAAGGTTATACATCTTGGAGTTGGAAATTATACAAAGAAATAACGATAAAATGGTAAAAATACTGACTTGCCTAATAATTCTGCATGCAGTGTAGTTTGGCAATTTGGTGGCTCAGTGGTTAGTGCTGATGCTTTGCTTAACAGTGGCCCTGGGTTTAAATCAAGCCAAGAATCACACAAACAGGGCAATGCACCATCTTTTCATGTTTCTGTGGTTTTCCTCCCAAAACATTGACTTTATTAGCCCAGGTGGGGACAGAAACCTCTGTGTGTGATGACAATCTCTGTACAGCATTGCAGAATATATTGGTGGAGTTTAAGCAACAGAACGTACAAGGCTCAAAGAATCATTTGACTCAAGCATTTAATCTGTCATCTTTTATCTTGTAGAGTATGTAATGCAGCATTGGCAGGAAGACTTCATGTTTGGATATCAGTTTCTCAATGGCTGCAATCCAGTTCTCATAAAAAAATGCAAGAAATTACCAGAGAATTTCCCAGTAACCCATGAAATGGTGGAATGCAGCCTTGAACGGAACATTCCACTGGAGAAAGAAATGGAGGTAAATGTAAATGAATAGTTGTCTTAAAGTAAAACTCTAGGCAAATGTCATAATGAAAGGGATTATCCACTTCTTAAAGGGAACCCATCATGTTGAAAATGGTATCTGATCTGCAGACAAGATGCTATAGAGCAGTAGGAGCTGATCAGATTGACATATTTTTGTAGGAAAAGTTTCAGTAAAACTTGCATTTTATTAATTGATATCCCTGGTGTTTATATGCATATGAGTCCAGTGGGCGGTCCTATTCACTGATTGACAGACGTCCCTGTATGACTGCGCATGCAGAGATAGCTGTCAATCACTAGTAAACGCCCACTGGACTCCTACACATACAATCACCTGGATATTCAATGAGTAAAATACAAGTTATACTTAACATTTTCCAACAATCTTATACATAATTCTGCTCAGCTTCTCCCTCTCTACACCGTGCTGTCCACAGAACAGACAGCATATACAAAATTACAGGTTTCCTTTAATATTTTCAGTGCCCCCAGATAAAATAGAAATACTTGATACACACCTCTCAGAGTGGCACCATTCCCACAATATCAGCGCTCTCTCCTGGCAGTACATGTGACATTGTTATGTCACATGATAGCTGCTACCAATCAGTGGCTACTGATCGTCTGCAGCCTTTATTAATCTGTGAAAGCAGATGTCCACTATGATGGAATACTGAAGAACGGCAACTGATTAGTTTAAATCAATGATACAATGTCACGTGACCAGGGGAAAGCGACAGCACAGGAAGGAGAGTATCAAGTGATTCATTTTATCCAGGGCTCTGAAGAGAACAAGTAGGTTATCCAGCAGTGGCCAATCCCTTTAATAAAATGTACATACTGAGTACCTTTAATGCTGCATGGTATTCAGCGATAAGGGGGAATTTGCCAAAATGGGGCCTGGAGAGCCTGAAAACTATGAGACACAATTTCAGCAATAGCCATGTTGTCATAGCAGGGGGGCATTATTTTACCCATCCGTGTTGTACATCTCAATTATATGAAAGAACAGTTTTTATTTCCTACAATGATAAGGACCTATATTGTTCATAGCGCATGAGAAACTTGGATTTAAGGGACCAATGTAAAACTATGTCCCTTAATATATAAATATATAAATATAGATAAATTTCACGTTAAGAGAAAACTATGATGGTCTAGAAAATAGCAGCCAGTTGTTGTATGTAACAGAATCTGTGATTTATCTCATATTTACAGCAAGATAACATCTTCATTGTCGATTTTCATCTTCTCGATGGCATCTCTGCAAACAAAACTGATCCATGCACCATGCAATTCATTGCTGCACCCATCTGCTTATTGTACAAAAATCTTGAGAACAAAATTGTACCGATTGCGATACAGGTACTGTCAGTGCGAAGTTTAACAGTTTGAAATAAACAGTCATGGAGCCGCGTTTAGGTCTGGTCATGAGTTTCATGCAGTTCTATGTTATTGCCTTGCCATTTTTTATGGAACTTCACTTCCATTGATATTGAGTGGTCATTGGTCTCTAGCAAAGCAGGAGGTCACGGTCAGTTTACTGGACAGTGTCGAATTCTAAAAACATTATGAGCAGATTTGCTAATCCTGTTCTATATTTGGACAGGTCACTTGTGTCTTACTTTATAATATTTCATGGTTACGTTGCTCCATTTTGGTGGCTAAATTCGGGCACATGTTGTCACATTTTAAGCCGCATCCATCCTCGTAAAGCCAATAATTGAGGCATACTCACAACAGTAAATCTGTCCCTAAGTCCTTAGTATTTGATGAATGATTGGCTCAAGAGCATTCAATATTGGGTCAATATGTTACACAATGATAATGTCAAACTGGAGATTGCATGGTTTCACAGTGCTCCCTTGGGCTTTCTCTGGTTATTTTGTATTTTTTGCCATATTCTAAGACAGACCTAAGTTAAAGGAGATGTTGCTAATTTAAAATAGGATTTGCTTCATTTCTAGAAACAGGACCTCCCTCGTCTTAGGCTGAGCATTAAACTTACTTGCCACGGCTGACCTGTAAGATGTTGTAAGGCCCCCATTTGTCATTGTGACCCACTGACAACTCGTAATCGCATTGTGGGGGTGCGGATGGGCTTACATAGGGAACTTCCCTCTCATCAGGTTGACCATAGAGTTTATGGGATGTAAGGACAATTTTATTCTCTAAACATCTCTGCCGAATGTTGAAGCACAAAGAGAAACTAAGGAATGTAATTATTAATTAATGTGGACATAACACAATTCCGTTGCTTTATACTGTACAGTTGAGCCAAACTCCAGGACCAGAAAATCCAATATTTCTGCCATCTGATGCTAAGTATGATTGGCTACTAGCTAAGATATGGGCCAGATCGTCTGATTTCCACATTCACCAGACAGTTACCCACCTCCTGAGGACCCATCTTCTTACAGAAGTGTTTGCGATTGCAATGTACCGGCAACTACCTGCAGTTCACCCTATTTTCAAGGTAATATCTTTTATGTTATATTTTAGACATATTATCCTATATGTTATTTTGATGTTGCAAATACAAGAGTGTGTTTTAAAGAATACATACCCCTTTAATCTGTTGTCCAAAGACCCCCAGCTAGATAAGTGGCTTAGAATGTGGCCAGGTTGGGTGTTTGGGCCAGGCAGGCTAGGCATCTGCTAAGGGCTCCCACTACCACAGGGGCCCTAAGAGGCAGATCTTGGATCTTGTGGTCACTATGGGGCTTATAAGTCAGAGGGGCCTGGTGCTGAGAGTCAGAATATGGCTGTAAGTAAGTAGTAGTAGATCTAACTAGGAGGTGCTGGCTGTATAACACAGGCAGCACCCACAATGTATGGAGAGAACTCAACTCGCTCCCTAAACCCCCATCCAACATATACATGTTCAACAAATATTGGGAAAGGGGTACGTTACAAAGTACAGTGGATGGTTGTACTCAACGATTGGTGATTTCCTTGTCTAAGTGTGCATTCAGAGACATGTGTCAATCACTGAATAGGAACGCCCACTAAACTCATAAGTCCCAAATGAATAATAAATGAGTACATCCCGATTATACTAATTATTTTCCTACAACATATATTTATGAATCTGCTCAGTCTGTCCTGCTCTCTAACAAGGTCCATCTTCCATGTGAGCTGTTCCCTTTAATTATCGCTACATTTCACCCACTTTTCTCTTGCTGATCATTATACACTGTCGAAATACCTAAAAAGTTAAAGAGCTCTTACTCAATAGATTAGGAAGTGTAAACCTATTTGCCAAAATCTAGTCTCCAAACAAGATAATGTGCGCACTTCCCATTGAAGGCTAAAAGACTTCTCCAATAAACCAAGGGAGGATACCATTGCATAACAGATATTATGTGCTCTTCCTTCTTTTTCTTGAATGCATTTTCACATGTACTAGTCACCAGTTTGCTCGATTCCAGGTTGTTGTTGTTTTTTTTTAATGTTTGGGTATTTTACAAGCTGCAAAATGAATTTCACATCTATGAGATAAATGCACAAAATGAGTCAGATAACTTCAGTATAACAGTATACTGTGTTACTGCCATATCTCACTGCAGCACGAAAGATGCAAAGTTCGATTTTCTGCTTCCCCATGGGATTTGCATACCCACCGGATTCTCATTCTGAAGTTTGCACATTTTATGAGAACAAAGGTCTCTGTGTTGGATGTTGCATATGGAAGTCCATATACTGGTTAAAGAAATACTCCTATCAAAGTTTGCATCCTCTTGATACATTGCAGTCATCATATTATATAGCACTGTGTACTTACAATTGCTCATTTTGCCTCTCTACCCAGTTAATTCTTCTCTTTTCCATTATGTCTATGACATCAAGAACAGAGTAGCTGAATTCTTCTAAGCTCCATGTAGAAACAGGAAGTCTCTTTTCCCTGTATGAGTCATCATCAGGACTACAATCCTAAAGTACTGCAGGAGTTGAAGAGGAGGATGTCTCATGCAAAGAAAATAATAATAATAATAATAATAATAATCTTTATTTATATAGCGCCAACATATTCCGCAGCGCTTTACGTTTAACAGTTTCAAACACAACAGTCATGGGTGACAATGTTAACAATACAGTAATAAAGCAAAATAAGACAAAATAAGACGACCCTGCTCGTGAGAGCTTACAATCTACAATGAGGTGGTGAGATACAAAGCACAGGTGTGTATTTACAATGATAGTCCAGCCATCTTCAGGGAGTGGGGGGTAGATGGAGATAGTGAATGAGCTACACACACACACAAACATAAAATGAGTTTGATTAGGGAACGTGATAGGCCGCTCTGAACAAATGAGTTTTGAGCGAGCGAGAAAAGAAACTTCCTGAATCTACATAGAGCTAAGAAGGATTCAGCTAGTCTGTTTGTAATCAGGAATGGCAAAATGAACAATAGTAATTGGAGCGGCCCCCAAACGCAGGACAGCGGGGTACTCGGATCCGGGTCTCTCTCTCAGTTCTAGGAATGTCACGGTGGCCTGACCCGGTCCGTGGCCCTGCTAAGGGGCGCCCAATAAAAGGAGTAGGTGATGGTGTAGGTTGCAGTAAATGATGAGGACACAGGGTTGCAGTCTCTTTACCGCTTTACTGAAGGCTTCGGCATCCGCAATCCAGAGTACTGCTAACAGGGCTGGCTGAGACCGGCCGGTCCGAAGGCACATCCAGAGTTCCCTTTGCAGGTGGAAATCAGTTGCCTACCTACTAGCGCCTGGGTGTTGTAGTACTTCCCTGCTGAGCACCACGGGATAGTCCTCACAACTGTCGTGTATGTTTCTGTTCTTTCTCTCCGTCCCCCAGATGATATGGATAGGACGCACCCGTATGACGGGGTAGGCCTGGAGTTATTTTATAGGGACCCTAGTGACGCCCCTCTCCCACGGTTGCCTCCGTTGTCTTCATTAGGTGTAAAAGGTGAGACAGCCAACCTTAAGTTAACTGCCCTGCTGTAGTTCAAAGTAATACGTAGAGTCTATTACTTCCTCAGCGTTCCGGCTGACGGCTACGCGCCTCAGAAGGATGTTGCCGATCTCGGGGCACGATTCCTTCTGGTTCTATCGCCTTTGTGCTGTGATCCCGTTTCTCACTTCCCCACAATATACTTCGCTTCGTGTCCTTTCTTAGGAGACTGCTGCTATATCGTACTGGCACGGCTCCATAACGATCTGTCTATGTTAGGCCACTGTCAGGATCCCACCCCTGACAGGTCCTCTCTGGAACTCTTCCCAACTGCTTTCTTCCCGACTTCCTATCCAACCCCCAGTTTTACCCATGTGTCAGGAGTGGCCTAGTGGATGGGACCTTTTGCTCACCCTGGTGGCCGGAGTGTGAAGTGTAATGTGTGACTGTGATACCTGGCAAGGTGAACTCTTTTAGTGCAATCAGACGTACCATCACTCCCCCTGGTGGAAGAGCGACGTTACTGCAACGACCAGACTCTGGGGCGCTGCACTAGTATACAGTGCTATATAATATGATGACTTTAATATAATAAGAGGATAAAAATGTTGATGGGAGGAGGAGTGCTTCATTAAGTGACAAAATATATAGCTGACATTTCCCAATGGTTGTTTTCCGGCACTGTGCCATCTTCTGATGCGCACTGGGTAAAATTACTTTTGATATACTCTGCATCCTTGGTGGGTTTTTTATTACTATACCTCTGTACTTATTGAGATGGTATTCCCCTATATTAGACAATTGTATTTCCACTTAGGGTGACTATTTACCATGTTTGCATCCATTCCCCATTTGTTATTATCAGGGCCGGCGTCAGCACCCGGCGCACCCGGGCAAGTGCCGGGGCCCTGGCGACACAGGGGGGCCCACTCACGCTGTCATAGATGCATGGCACAAGCATCTTCTCACTCATCACTCAGCCAGGCAGGCAGGCACATAGGGGTTAAGAGAACGTAGCCAGCCGTGACTGTTTGTGGGCGGAGAGAGCACGTTCTCCTGCTCTGCTCTCCGCCCCTGGCTGGCTACAGTGAGTGCGTGTGTGCCCCGCTCCGCAGCCCTCCGCAGCCGTCCTGTGTACCCCCACCCTGCCTGTGTGCCTGCCAGGCTCTGCAGCCGTCCTGTGTACCCCCACCCTGCCTTTGTGCCTGCCAGGCTCCGCAGCCGTCCTGTGTGCCCACACCCTGCCTGTGTGCCTGCCAGGCTCTGCAGCCGTCCTGTGTACCCCCACCCTGCCTGTGTGCCTGCCAGGCTCCGCAGCCGTCCTGTGTACCCCACTCTGCCTGTGTGCCCCGCTCCGCAGCCGTCCTGTGTACCCCCACCCTGCCTGTGTGCCCCGCTCTGCAGCCGTCCTGTGTACCCCACTCTGCCTGTGTGCCCCGCTCCGCAGCCGTCCTGTGTACCCCCACCCTGCCTGTGTGCCCCGCTCTGCAGCCGTCCTGTGTACCCCACTCTGCCTGTGTGCCCCGCTCCACAGCCGTCCTGTGTACCCCCACCCTGCCTGTGTGCCCTGCTCTGCATCCGTCCTGTACCCTCACCCTGCCTGTGTGCTCTGCTCTGCAGCCGTCCTGTGTACCCCAGTGCCCCCATAATAGAGTAGCACCCCCATAATAGAGTAGCACATAACTGAACCCCATGAGACATAAGACACATTCATCTACACACGGCAATACAGAGCGAGCGGCTCCTGCGTGCTGAACTTATCAGGCAGATTCCGGAGGAGCTCCTACCGGCGCCTGAGTGACTCTGAGTGCAATGGTATCCCTGTATTCTGGGGTTCTGGGTGAGCTGGGCAGCTGCAGGTTGCAGCTGAGATGCTGAAGTACTGTATATACACTGTACAGTACCACTCCTCCTGTATATATGCACTGCACAGCACCTCTCCTGTATATATACACTGTACAGCACCTTTCCTCCTGTATATATACACTGCACAGCACCTCTCCTGTATATATACACTGCACAGCACCTCTCCCCCTGTATATATACACTGCACAGTACCACTTCTCCTGTCCTGTATATACACTGCACAGTACCACTCCTCCTCTCCTGTATATATACACTGCACAGTACCACTCCTCCTGTCCTGTATATATACACTGCACAGTACCACTCCTCCTCTCCTGTATATATACACTGCACAGTACCACTCCTCCTGTCCTGTATATACACTGCACAGTGCCACTCCTCCTGTTCTGTATATATCACTGCACAGTACCACTTCTCCTGTCCTGTATATATACACACTGCACAGTACCACTCCTCCAGTCCTGTATATACACTGCACAGTACCACTCCTCCTGTCCTGTATATACACTGCACAGTGCCACTCCTCCTGTTCTGTATATATCACTGCACAGTACCACTTCTCCTGTCCTGTATATACACTGCACAGTACCACTCCTCCTCTCCTGTATATATACACTGCACAGTACCACTCCTCCTCTCCTGTATATATACACTGCACAGTACCACTCCTCCTGTCCTGTATATATACACTGCACAGTACCACTCCTCCTCTCCTGTATATATACACTGCACAGTACCACTCCTCCTGTCCTGTATATACACTGCACAGTGCCACTCCTCCTGTTCTATATATATCACTGCACAGTACCACTTCTCCTGTCCTGTATATATACACACTGCACAGTACCACTCCTCCAGTCCTGTATATACACTGCACAGTGCCACTCCTCCTGTTCTGTATATATCACTGCACAGTACCACTTCTCCTGTCCTGTATATATACACACTGCACAGTACCACTCCTCCAGTCCTGTATATACACTGCACAGTGCCACTCCTCCTGTTCTGTATATATCACTGCACAGTACCACTTCTCCTGTCCTGTATATACACTGCACAGTACCACTCCTCCTCTCCTGTATATATACACTGCACAGTACCACTCCTCCTGTCCTGTATATACACTGCACAGTACCACTCCTCCTGTATATATACACTGCACAGTACCACTCCTCTTGTCCTGTATATACACTGCACAGTACCACTCCTCCTGTCCTGTATATATACACACTGCACAGTACCACTCCTCCAGTCCTGTATATACACTGCACAGTACCACTCCTCCTGTATATATACACTGCACAGTACCACTCATCCTGTCCTGTATATATACACTGCAGAATTTACAATAGCTGTCAGTCATGTAAGAAGTGAAATCTGGCATTGTACTATACATTTCTCTGCCGTATCTGTGCATCATAAATCGAGGTATGTGTTAAAGGTGGGGGCCCACTGAGACTCTTTCGCCCGGGGCCCTCAAAAACCTGGAGCCGGCCCTGGTTATTATGCAGTACCATCTACTGGCTAATTGTTATTCATGTTTTATTTTTGTATTATCCCATAAAACTCACATTTTAATTGAGGGTACATAGTCACTATGGTTTAAATTCATCAATTACATCTATTATTATTTTTCTCTTTTTACTCGAACCGATTGCTAATATTGGCTTACTCACAGTAGATATATTAGAAGTAGTAATACCCCCAAATTCTCTGACTCACAGTGTTGTAATGGTTGGTTAAATCTTTATTGCCTTTATTAATAATATTATAGTTAATACATTTCTGAAGATGTGTCGTTAAACGAGAGATTTGGGAGAATTTTTCCCCCATGCAAGGCAATACTCAGAATACTAAGGTTTGTATAATTATGCATGTATGTACACTGTACTAATTAATGGTTGGAGTGAGGTTAAATAAAGCAGGAAGGATACATGGCATAAGACTCCTAGTCCTCTAGTGATAATCTCCTGCTGATAAAACACTGATTCTATTGAATACACAGCCCAGTAAGCACATATCACTGGAATGGGGCTTTCAGCCCTTACATTTAGTTACTCTCAGATTACATAGCAAAAACTTGCTGACAGATTCCCTTTAGTTACTTTGAATAATCAACGTCATGATGGTGTATGGAGACAGAACAATGGTATTAACGAATGTTCCTTACCATACAGTTTTTGTTGGCCCGTGTGAATGGGCCAGATATATCGATGCTCGCCAATGGGCTGGAATCAGCTAAAGTAAATGAGCCTTAGGCTACTTTCACACATCCGTCCCGCGCCGTCACGCATAATCCGACGGCGGGATGGATTGCTGGATCTGGCGCAATTAGTGTAAAAACTGATTGCTCAGGATCAGCTTTTCTTCCGGATCCGGGATAAAGATATGATGTAAAAAAATAATAAAACAAAAATAAAAAATCATGATATTCTCACTTTCCGGCGGCCCCGGCAGCCTTCCTGCTCCTCGCGATGGTCGCGATGCTCCCGGTCCCAGTAATGCATCACGGCAATGACCTGTGATGACATAGTGGTTTTGCGAGACTGCACGTCATCTGGGGTCATTGCCGCGATGCATTACTGGGACAGGGAGCATCGCGACCATCGCGAGGAGCAGGAAGGCTGCGGGGGACGCCGGAGGGTGAGAATATCACGATTTTTTAATTTTTTAAATTACTTTTTACATTATATCTTTTTACTATTGATGCTGCATAGGCAGCATCAATAGTAAAAAGAGAGAGAGAGAACAGGGCATGCACAGTTTGGAGGCCGGACTCCGGCGCCGGATATCGTCATGTGGCGCCATTGTCCGAAAAGCCGGATGGCGCCATCAGGTTTATCGCCGCAACAAAAAAACGTTCCTCTGGACGTTTTCTCCGACCGGCGAACAGGCAATTTTTTCCGGATCTGGCAAAAAAAGGATGAAATGTTGGGACATCAGGCACAATCCGGCGCTAATACAACTCTATGAGAAAAAAACGGATCCGGTTTTTTGAACATTCACCGGATTGTGGCTGATGCAAAAAACCTGATGTGTGAAAGTAGCCTTAGGCCACGTGCGCAGGTTGAGTATTTGGTGAGTTTTTACCTCAATATCTGTAAGCCAAAACCAGGAGTGGGTGATAAATACAGAAGAGGTGATGTGCTTCTGTAAGGTGGCCAGGGTGGTAGCGTTCCCACACCCATGTCCCTACTGCTGCATGTGCAGCAGTACACTCACATTCACTGTCAGATTCCCCAGCTGCTGTCACTCCGGCTCCTGATCCACGAGCTCCACAGACCACTTGAGAGACAATGTCCTTTTTCAATAGATTGACTTTACTAAGCAGTAGGGTATCCATCATACATGCAACATAAACTACACAGAGTGGCATTTCCTCAGCTTTCCGTTTCTCTTTCTTCTTCTGGCAATCCCTGCCTTGTTTTGGTACAATCTCTGTCCCACTCCTGGACAATCTCTGTCCCGCTTCAGAATAATCTCTGTTCCGTCCATGCTTCAGACCCACCAGCTTCCTACCATTCCTTGGTCTGGCTTCAATAGGAAAAGGTGCCAGGCTCGTCATCTTAAGTTCACCTGCAACGGTCATAGACCCCGAATCCTCTTCGGGTTGGTCTCTGTTCTAGCTGGTGACCGCCGCATGTTCCTCAGCCTGTGGCCCCTTCCTGCCATAGCAGCTTTATCCCCACAGCTGGCAGACTGTCCTTTCTCACTGTTCATTGCTGCATCCTGTCTGCACTGAGCCCCAACCAGGAAGTGCCCTCCTATATCTCACTGCTCTGTGCTGCACTGCTCTGTAACTCCTCCCAACAGGAAAACCCCTGTGCTAACTAAACCTAAGCTACTAATCCTACTCCCTATCTTTAATGTGCCCCCTCTATTCTAATCCCCCTATTGCCCTATGCTATCTTCTTTTCTATCCCTACTTCTACACATACCAAATGCATCACAATACAGTGCATAAACAATACAACAACATTACACTACCATCAATGAACGACAAGGTGCTGCACATACTCCTGAGAACAGTGTTCAAAGAAGGGGAGGCACGTGACGACCCCCTAGTCATCCCCTTACATTTCTATTATACTTTTCCTCTGATTGTCCCACTCCTGGTTTTGGCTTACAAATGCTGAGGTAAAAAACTCATCAAATACTCAATATGTGCACATGGCCTAAAGGTTTATTCAAACATGTCCGAGTTAAAATCCCGATAACACACTTATCAATGTAATACAATAGGGCCGCTCGGATGACAGTCGTTACATGCACTCTTCCTATATCTTCCGTATTTCAGATGAGACTTGCCTATACAAGCCTATGGGTATGTAAAAAGAAAATCAGATCCTTAAAATTATATTTTTACAGATACAATGCCTTCAATAACATAGGAAACTGTATTTGATAATGTACATTTTAAACTGTTGATTTATGAATACTGATAGCACAGGGATATTACACGAATGTGAAAAAAATAGACACCTGGATGGCACATGAATAGATGAGTTTTCTGGATGAAAATCAATTTTTTTTATACGCTCATCTCCACCCAGCTTTAGCAGTAATAACTCAATAAAAAGAAAATTGAAGTTCTTTTCACTCTAAACCAATGGCTCCCAAAACTCCAGTCCTCCTGGCCCCAACAGATCATGTTTTCAGGATTTCCTTAGTATTTCACCGTTTCTGATGTCTTAATAATTCTATCACCTGTGCAATACTGAGGAAATCCAGAAAACATGATCTGTCAGGGGCTCTGATGACTGAAGTTTGGGAAAAACTGCTCTAAACACTGACTGAAAAGCATTGATAACATGAGATGACACAAAACAAAACAATTAAGCAATAAATGGTATTATATATGGACTAGCTATTGAACCCGTTCTACGCCCGGGTGGTGAGCATTTATATTGGTATATGGTCTCCATCCTGGTATGTGCTGCTCCCATCCTGTCATGTGCTGCTCCATCCTGCGCCCCCATCCTGTCATGTGCTGCTCCACCGTGTCATGTGCTGCTCCATCCTGCATCCCCATCCTGTCATGTGCTGCTCCACCGTGTCATGTGCTGCTCCATCCTGCGCCCCCATCCTGTCATGTGCTGCTCCACCGTGTCATGTGCTGCTCCATCCTGCATCCCCATCCTGTTATGTGCTCCCATCCTGCGCCCCCATCCTATCACGTGCTGCTCCATCCTGCGCCCCCATCAGTGCGGGCGGCTGTGGTGAGTGCGGGCGGCTGTGCTGAGTGCGGGCGGCTGTGCTGAGTGCGGGCAACTGTGCTGAGTGCGGGCAACTGTGCTGAGTGCGGGCGGCTGTATGTGGCTGTGCTGAGTGCGGGCGGCTGTATGTGGCGCGGCTGTGCGTGGCTGTGCTGCGTGCGGGCGGCTGTGGGTGGCTGTGCGTGGCTGGGCTGGGTGCGGCGGCTGTGGACGGCTGTGCTGGGTGCGGTGGCTGTGCTGGGTGCAGCGGCTGTGCGTGGCTGTGCGTGGCTGTGCGTGGCTGTGCTGGGTGCGGCGGCTGTGCTCGGTGTGGCGGCTGTGCGTGGCTGTGCTGGGTGCGGTGGCTGTGGTGGGTGCGGCGGCTGTGGGTGGCTGTGCTGGGTGCGGCGGCTGTGGACGGCTGTGCTGGGTGCGGTGGCTGTGCGTGGCTGTAGGCGGCTGTGCGTGGCTGTGGGCGGCTGTGCGTGGCTGTGCTGGGTGCGGCGGCTGTGCTGGGTGCAGCGGCTGTGCGTGGCTGTGCGTGGCTGTGCTGGGTGCGGCGGCTGTGCATGGCTGTGGGCGGCTGTGCGTGGCTGTGCTGGGTGCGGCGGCTGTGCTCGGTGCAGCGGCTGTGCTGGGTGCGGCGGCTGTGCGTGGCTGTGCTGGGTGCGGTGGCTGTGGTGGGTGCGGCGGCTGTGGTGGGTGCGGCGGCTGTGGTGGGTGCGGCGGCTGTGGGTAGCTGTGCTGGGTGCGGCGGCTGTGGACGGCTGTGCTGGGTGCGGTGGCTGTAGTGGGTGCGGCGGCTGTGGGTGGCTGTGCTGGGTGTGGCGGCTGTGCTGGGTGCGGTGGCTGTGCTGGGTGCGGTGGCTGTGGTGGGTGCGGCGGCTGTGGTGGGTGCAGCGGCTGTGGGTAGCTGTGCTGGGTGCGGCGGCTGTGGACGGCTGTGCTGGGTGCGGTGGCTGTAGTGGGTGCGGCGGCTATGGGTGGCTGTACTGGGTGTGGCGGCTGTGCTGGGTGCGGTGGCTGTGCTGGGTGCAGCGGCTGTGCGTGGCTGTAGGCGGCTGTGCGTGGCTGTGGGCGGCTGTGCGTGGCTGTGCTGGGTGCGGCGGCTGTGCGTGGCTGTGCTGGGTGCGGTGGCTGTGGTGGGTGCGGCGGCTGTGGGTGGCTGTGCTGGGTGCGGCGGCTGTGGACGGCTGTGCTCGGTGCGGCGGCTGTGCGTGGCTGTGCTGGGTGCGGTGGCTGTGCTGGGTGCGGTGGCTGTGGTGGGTGCTGCGGCTGTGGGTGGCTGTGCTGGGTGCGGCGGCTGTGGACGGCTGTGCTGGGTGCGGTGGCTGTGCGTGGCTGTAGGCGGCTGTGCGTGGCTGTGGGCGGCTGTGCGTGGCTGTGCTGGGTGCGGCGGCTGTGCTGGGTGCGGCGGCTGTGCTGGGTGCGGCGGCTGTGCGTGGCTGTGCTGGGTGCGGTGGCTGTGCTGGGTGCGGTGGCTGTGGTGGGTGCGGCGGCTGTGGTGGGTGCCGCGGCTGTGGTGGGTGCCGCGGCTGTGGGTGGCTGTGCTGGGTGCGGCGGCTGTGCTGGGTGCGGTGGCTGTGGTGGGTGCGGCGGCTGTGGGTGGGTGTGCTGGGTGCGGCTTGCTGTGGACGGCTGTGCTGGGTGCGGTGGCTGTGCGTGGCTGTGCTGGGTGCGGTGGCTGTGCTGGGTGCGGTGGCTGTGGTGGGTGCGGTGGCTGTGGGTGGGTGTGCTGGGTGCGGCGGCTGTGGACGGCTGTGCTCGGTGCGGCGGCTGTGCGTGGCTGTGCTGGGTGCGGTGGCTGTGCTGGGTGCGGTGGCTGTGGTGGGTGCGGCGGCTGTGGGTGGGTGTGCTGGGTGCGGCGGCTGTGGACGGCTGTGCTGGGTGCGGCGGCTGTGCGTGGCTGTGCTGGGTGCGGTGGCTGTGCTGGGTGCGGTGGCTGTGGTGGGTGCGGCGGCTGTGGTGGGTGCCGCGGCTGTGGTGGGTGCCGCGGCTGTGGGTGGCTGTGCTGGGTGCGGCGGCTGTGGACGGCTGTGCTGGGTGCGGTGGCTGTGCGTGGCTGTGCTGGGTGCGGTGGCTGTGGTGGGTGCAGCGCCTGTGCGTGGCTGTGCGTGGCTGTGCGTGGCTGTGCTGGGTGCGGCGGCTGTGCGTGGCTGTGGGCGGCTGTGCGTGGCTGTGCTGGGTGCGGCGGCTGTGCATGGCTGTGGGCGGCTGTGCATGGCTGTGCTGGCTGCGGCGGCTGTGCTCGGTGCAGCGGCTGTGCTGGGTGCGGCAGCTGTGCGTGGCTGTGCTGGGTGCGGTGGCTGTGCTGGGTGCGGTGGCTGTGGTGGGTGCGGCGGCTGTGGTGGGTGCGGCGGCTGTGGTGGGTGCAGCGGCTGTGGGTGGCTGTGCTGGGTGCGGCGGCTGTGGACGGCTGTGCTGGGTGCGGTGGCTGTGTGCGGCTGTGCTGGGTGCGGTGGCTGTGGTGGGTGCGGCGGCTGTGGGTGGCTGTGCTGGGTGCGGCGGCTGTGCTGGGTGCGGTGGCTGTGCTGGGTGCAGCGGCTGTGCGTGGCTGTAGGCGGCTGTGCGTGGCTGTGGGCGGCTGTGCGTGGCTGTGCTGGGTGCGGCGGCTGTGCGTGGCTGTGCTGGGTGCGGTGGCTGTGGTGGGTGCGGCGGCTGTGGGTGGCTGTGCTGGGTGTGGCGGCTGTGGACGGCTGTGCTCGGTGCGGCGGCTGTGCGTGGCTGTGCTGGGTGCGGTGGCTGTGCTGGGTGCGGTGGCTGTGGTGGGTGCGGCGGCTGTGGGTGGGTGTGCTGGGTGCGGCGGCTGTGGACGGCTGTGCTGGGTGCGGTGGCTGTGCGTGGCTGTAGGCGGCTGTGCGTGGCTGTGGGCGGCTGTGCGTGGCTGTGCTGGGTGCGGCGGCTGTGCTCGGTGCGGCGGCTGTGCTGGGTGCGGCGGCTGTGCGTGGCTGTGCTGGGTGCGGTGGCTGTGCTGGGTGCGGTGGCTGTGGTGGGTGTGGCAGCTGTGGTGGGTGCGGCGGCTGTGGTGGGTGCGGCGGCTGTGGGTGGCTGTGCTGGGTGCGGCGGCTGTGGACGGCTGTGCTGGGTGCGGTGGCTGTGCGTGGCTGTGCTGGGTGCGGTGGCTGTGGTGGGTGCAGCGGCTGTGGGTGGCTGTGCTGGGTGCGGCGGCTGTGCTGGGTGCGGTGGCTGTGCTGGGTGCAGCGGCTGTGCGTAGCTGTGGGCGGCTGTGCGTGGCTGTGCTGGGTGCGGCGGCTGTGCATCGCTGTGGGCGGCTGTGCATGGCTGTGCTGGCTGCGGCGGCTGTGCTCGGTGCAGCGGCTGTGCTGGGTGCGGCAGCTGTGCGTGGCTGTGCTGGGTGCGGTGGCTGTGCTGGGTGCGGTGGATGTGGTGGGTGCGGCGGCTGTGGTGGGTGCGGCGGCTGTGGGTGGCTGTGCTGGGTGCGGCGGCTGTGGATGGCTGTGCTGGGTGCGGTGGCTGTGTGCGGCTGTGCTGGGTGCGGTGGCTGTGGTGGGTGCGGCGGCTGTGGGTGGCTGTGCGTGGCTGTAGGCGGCTGTGCGTGGCTGTGGGCGGCTGTGCGTGGCTGTGCTGGGTGCGGCGGCTGTGCGTGGCTGTGCTGGGTGCGGTGGCTGTGGTGGGTGCGGCGGCTGTGGGTGGCTGTGCTGGGTGCGGCGGCTGTGGACGGCTGTGCTCGGTGCGGCGGCTGTGCGTGGCTGTGCTGGGTGCGGTGGCTGTGCTGGGTGCGGTGGCTGTGGTGGGTGCGGCGGCTGTGGGTGGGTGTGCTGGGTGCGGCGGCTGTGGACGGCTGTGCTGGGTGCGGTGGCTGTGCGTGGCTGTAGGCGGCTGTGCGTGGCTGTGGGTGGCTGTGCGTGGCTGTGCTGGGTGCGGCGGCTGTGCTCGGTGCGGCGGCTGTGCTGGGTGCGGCGGCTGTGCGTGGCTGTGCTGGGTGCGGTGGCTGTGCTGGGTGCGGTGGCTGTGGTGGGTGTGGCAGCTGTGGTGGGTGCGGCGGCTGTGGTGGGTGCGGCGGCTGTGGGTGGCTGTGCTGGGTGCGGCGGCTGTGGACGGCTGTGCTGGGTGCGGTGGCTGTGGGTGGCTGTGCTGGGTGCGGCGGCTGTGCTGGGTGCGGTGGCTGTGCTGGGTGCAGCGGCTGTGCGTAGCTGTGGGCGGCTGTGCGTGGCTGTGCTGGGTGCGGCGGCTGTGCATCGCTGTGGGCGGCTGTGCATGGCTGTGCTGGCTGCGGCGGCTGTGCTCGGTGCAGCGGCTGTGCTGGGTGCGGCAGCTGTGCGTGGCTGTGCTGGGTGCGGTGGCTGTGCTGGGTGCGGTGGATGTGGTGGGTGCGGCGGCTATGGTGGGTGCGGCGGCTGTGGTGGGTGCAGCGGCTGTGGGTGGCTGTGCTGGGTGCGGCGGCTGTGGACGGCTGTGCTGGGTGCGGTGTCTGTGTGTGGCTGTGCTGGGTGCGGTGGCTGTGGTGGGTGCGGCAGCTGTGGGTGGCTGTGCTGGGTGCGGCGGCTGTGCTGGGTGCGGTGGCTGTGCTGGGTGCAGCAGCTGTGCGTGGCTGTAGATGGCTGTGCGTGGCTGTGGGCGGCTGTGCGTGGCTGTGCTGGGTGCGGCGGCTGTGCGTGGCTGTGCTGGGTGCGGTGGCTGTGGTGGGTGCGGCGGCTGTGGGTGGCTGTGCTGGGTGCGGCTGCTGTGGACGGCTGTGCTGGGTGCGGTGGCTGTGCTGGGTGCGTCGGCTGTGTACGGCTGTGCTGGGTGTGGCAGCTGTCGCCACCTGATTCATTTCCGCCGCCATTTTCTTGGTCCTGCTCCCGGAATCGGCGCCTGCGCAGTCCGCGCTTTCCGGCGCCATTTTCTTGAAGACACACTGCAATGTGTCTTCAAGAAAATGGCGCCGGAAAGCGCGGACTGCGCAGGCGCCGATTCCGGGAGCAGGACCAAGAAAATGGCGGCGGAAATGAATCAGGTGGTGTAAGTAACAAATAGCTGTGGCATGAAGTGCCACAGCCTCATGGCACAGCAATTTGTTACTTGCGCTACCTCATTCATTTCCGCCGCCATTTTCTGTGTCCTCCTGGTGCCGGAATCGGCGCCTGCGCAGTCCGCGCTTTCCGGCGCCATTTTCTTGAAGACACACTGCAATGTGTCTTCAATAAAATGGCGCCGGAAAGCGCGGACTGCGCAGGCGCCGATTCCGGGAGCAGGGGGACATTCATGGCCCGGAATCGCGTCGGTGGAACGGGACAGGTAAGTATACTCACCCTCCGCCTCCTGGCTCGTCCCTGCTTCTCCGTTGGAGATCGCGGTGTGCGTTCAGCGCTTACGCATACCGCGATCTCCTGGGAGCGTCGCTCTGTGGGGTCCAGACTGCGCCGGCGCTTGCGCAGTCTATAAAGGCTTCGGACAGAGTGACGCTCCCAGCGTTATATTATAGATATGTATTCTATCACAGAAGATTTATCAAAAGCTGGAGAACAGAGAAGATGAACTATTGCCTATTGAAGACTTTTTTATTTCTAAAAATTGCTTCTCAGACCTGGAATCTGATTGTTATTGGCTACTCAGTTCTAATAAATCTCCCCCTAAATGCTATAATGTGCACCTCATTTTATGTTTCAGCTTCTGATACCACACGTAAGATTCACTATAGCAATCAACACGAAGGCACGGGAGCAGCTCATTTGTGAATGTGGCCTCTTCGATAAGGTTTGATTCATATGCATTTTATTCTACAGCTTTTGTTATTTGCTATTGATGTAGAAAAATCTTATATACTATTACTATGGGTTTTGTACTACTAGCAGTACACGTTTTTCTGTATGTTTTTCCTATATAAGTTAAGGATATGGTGATATAGAAAAATGTAACATAGTATAAATTTAAAAACCCCAATAAGGCAACAACATACAGCAGGTGAAATAAGTATTGAACACGTCACCAGTTTTCTAAGTAAATATATTTCTAAAGGTACTATTGACATGAAATTCTCATCAGATGTCGGAAACACCCCATCCAATTTACAAAGGCAAAGAAATCAAACCATAGATGTCCATAAATTAAGCTATGTAAAATAATGAGAAATTACATAGGGGGCAAGTGTACTGAAATGTATTTAATACTTTGTACAAAAGCCTTTGTTGGTGATAACAGCTTCAAGATGCCTCGTGTATGGAGACACTAGTTGCATGCATTGCTCAGATGTCATTTTGGCCCAATCTTACACACTCTTAAAATCCTGAAGGTTCCGTGGGCTCCTTCCATGAATTCAGAGCTTTAGTTCCTTCCATACATTTTCTAATGGATTCAAGTTATGTGATTGCCTGGGAACATTCTAGCAGCTTTATTTTCTTTTTCTGAAACCAAATTAAATTACAATATATTTTATTTATTTATTTGACTCACTTATATAGCACCAATAAATCCACATCACTTTACAGACATTACTGGCACTCCCCATTGGGGCTCACAATCTAAATTCCCTATCAGTATGTCTCTGGAGTGTGAGAGGACACCAGAGTACCCCAAAGAAACCTACGCAAACACAGGAAGAACATGCAAACTCCTTGCAGATGTTGTCTTTTGTTGTCATTTGAACCCAGCACTGCAAATTTTCTAATACTTCATACAAAAGCCTTTGTTGTATGGAGAAACTAGTTACATGCATTGCTCACGTGTGATTTTGACCATTTGTTCCACACAAACACAATTCAAATCCTGAAGGTTTTGTGAGCTCCTTCTATAAAGTTTGAGCTTTAGGTCTTTCCATACATTTTGTATTGGATTTAGGTCAGCTGTTGGCTGGGATTTTTTATCTCTGAAACCAATAGTTTCCTTTTGTTATCCACACAACTCACTCATACACGGGTAATGGGAATAATAAAACCTACATCATAGAGAAGCCGCACCCACACCCTACTGGTCCCTATACACACAAGAAAAACAAAAACAAAGGAATATTCACAGTAGCAGTGCGACCTTGTGCTAATAAGTGAAAAAAATCGCATAAAAATAATAATCCTGCAACCAAAAAACTGGAAGTAAGTGAAAGTATATGGACAGTTGGAAATGCAATAAGGAAAAACAAAGAAAAGAAGGCCGACCATAATATCCATGCATGATGTGGTGAAAAATCAGTGGTGGTTTATTAAATTACATTACATCAGGTGACAATAACAGAAAGAAAATAAGGCAGCACACTGTAGCGCTGAAACATGCAAACATGAAACACGAAAATTGAACTGCATTACTGCACTAGAAATATGAAAAATGAGAGCGTTTAGCGCATAAAAATGGCCAATTTTATGTGTACCTGGTAGCCACTTTACGGCATCTCTCTTATACCAGGTCCTACGCTTTCCTTTCCTCGCTGAGAATAAACTCTCTGTGGAGGGGTAATGGACCTGGTGTAATTAAAACACCTGTGACTAGGAGGCGGAGTGCTCGGTCAGAAGGCTAAATAATACATCTGAAAAAACTGACCGTCACATCCAAACATAGACTAAGTGTGAACAGGTGCTGAACCTAGAGTCACCAACTCTTATATAGTCAAGCAAATAAGGCAACACACTGTAGCGCTAAAACATGCAAACATGAAACAGGAAAATTGAACTGCATTACTGCACTAGAAATATGAAAAATGAGAGCGTTTAGCGCATAAAAATGGCCAATTTTATGTGTACCTGGTAGCCACTTTACGGCATTCAGATGGAGACGTTTATTCTCAGCGAGGAAAGGAAAGCGTAGGACCTGGTATAAGAGAGATGCCGTAAAGTGGCTACCAGGTACACATAAAATTTGCCATTTTTATGCGCTAAACGCTCTCATTTTTCATATTTCTAGTGCAGTAATGCAGTTCAATTTTCGTGTTTCATGTTTGCATGTTTCAGCGCTACAGTGTGCTGCCTTATTTGCTTGACTATATAAGAGTTGGTGACTCTAGGTTCAGCACCTGTTCACACTTAGTCTATGTTTGGATGTGACGGTCAGTTTTTTCAAATGTAATAACAGAAAGAACACATCAATTTACACAAAAATGTAAAAAAAGGGCCGCACACCCAAACATTAGGATGACCGTAGCCAAGAGGGAGAGAAAGGACTAACTGTTCAGTGCCAATTACTGCAGCCTGCTTTTCTTCGTTTTTCCTATACAGACTAGAAAATGTGCCCAAAGAAGGAAAACCGAACTTGTGGTAAAAAAAAAAGTCAGAGCAAGAAAGTTTAAAGTAAAAAAACCTTTATCACCAGACAATGGTTATATGGGGGCACTCTAGAAGACGGGTGCCCACACAGTAGTAAGAACAACAATAGTAAGTACACACATGCAAATCCAAGGGTGCATGATAGGATATAACACCCCAAACCACACAGGACAAGAGTATATGACAAAAACAGAGGGGAAAAGGGGGACAGTTATAAAATTAAAATTCCGTCAATGAAATAAATAACCAAATCACAACCATACACAAGTAATAAACTTGGGCATAGACAAATGATACAAGATAAATGTTTGTCCAGAGACCATACATTGGATGACTGTGTTGAAAGGAATGTATACCAAGTCAGAAAGATCAAAAAAATAAGAAAAAATGAATACAAATACATTATATATGTAAGATAGTACTGTCAAGGTCCAAAAGGTGGAGATGTTTGGGAAAAAATAATAAGCAATCACAAGCTGCAAAGTGAACCCAATGCTAATTCCCAAAATGAATGAGACACTATTGATATAAGAACAATTGTAAGAAAAACGCTCATATTGGTAAGAGATAGTGTTACAAAAATATACAGTATACAGTGGGGCAAAAAAGTATTTAGTCAGTCAGCAATAGTGCAAGTTCCACCACTTAAAAAGATGAGAGGTGTCTGTAATTTACATCATAGGTAGACCTCAACTATGGGAGACAAACTGAGAAAAAAAAATCCAGAAAATCACATTGTCTGTTTTTTTATCATTTTATTTGCATATTATGGTGGAAAATAAGTATGTGGTCAGAAACAAACAATCAAGATTTCTGGCTCTCACAGACCTGTAACTTCTTCTTTAAGAGTCTCCTCTGTCCTCCACTCATTACCTGTAGTAATGGCACCTGTTTAAACTTGTTATCAGTATAAAAAGACACCTGTGCACACCCTCAAACAGTCTGACTCCAAACTCCACTATGGTGAAGACCAAAGAGCTGTCAAAGGACACCAGAAACAAAATTGTAGCCCTGCACCAGGCTGGGAAGACTGAATCTGCAATAGCCAACCAGCTTGGAGTGAAGAAATCAACAGTGGGAGCAATAATTAGAAAATGGAAGACATTCAAGACCACTGATAATCTCCCTCGATCTGGGGCTCCACGCAAAATCCCACCCCGTGGGGTCAGAATGATCACAAGAACGGTGAGCAAAAATCCCAGAACCACGCGGGGGGACCTAGTGAATGAACTGCAGAGAGCTGGGACCAATGTAACAAGGCCTACCATAAGTAACACACTACGCCACCATGGACTCAGATCCTGCAGTGCCAGACGTGTCCCACTGCTTAAGCCAGTACATGTCCGGGCCCGTCTGAAGTTTGCTAGAGAGCATTTGGATGATCCAGAGGAGTTTTGGGAGAATGTCCTATGGTCTGATGAAACCAAACTGGAACTGTTTGGTAGAAACACAACTTGTCGTGTTTGGAGGAAAAAGAATACTGAGTTGCATCCATCAAACACCATACCTACTGTAAAGCATGGTGGTGGAAACATCATGCTTTGGGGCTGTTTCTCTGCAAAGGGGCCAGGACGACTGATCCGGGTACATGAAAGAATGAATGGGGCCATGTATCGTGAGATTTTGAGTGCAAACCTCCTTCCATCAGCAAGGGCATTGAAGATGAAACGTGGCTGGGTCTTTCAACATGACAATGATCCAAAGCACACCGCCAGGGCAACGAAGGAGTGGCTTCGTATGAAGCATTTCAAGGTCCTGGAGTGGCCTAGCCAGTCTCCAGATCTCAACCCTATAGAAAAACTTTGGAGGAAGTTGAAAGTCCGTGTTGCCAAGCGAAAAGCCAAAAACATCACTGCTCTAGAGGAGATCTGCATGGAGGAATGGGCCAACATACCAACAACAGTGTGTGGCAGCCTTGTGAAGACTTACAGAAAACGTTTGACCTCTGTCATTGCCAACAAAGGATATATTACAAAGTATTGAGATGAAATTTTGTTTCTGACCAAATACTTATTTTCCACCATAATATGCAAATAAAATGATAAAAAAACAGACAATGTGATTTTCTGGATTTTTTTTTCTCAGTTTGTCTCCCATAGTTGAGGTCTACCTATGATGTAAATTACAGACGCCTCTCATCTTTTTAAGTGGTGGAACTTGCACTATTGCTGACTGACTAAATACTTTTTTGCCCCACTGTATATATAAAATGATGGTAAATTATATAAAGAAGAAAAGGGCAAACAATGTTATAAACAGTCTGATCAATAAAGCAGGATGCTACTGGATGTAAGATGTGTCAAAAACAAAAGTTATATAAACAGGATGAAACAGAACCAAAGTTCACCTATATAGGTGAATAGGCTCTGTTTAAGGAGTTGTGTTAATAGGGAACAACTTGGAAAAAAAAGATTGATGACCGGGTTACAAACATACATCATACACCTGTTAATGGACCTTAGGTGGCCAACATAGTAGAAAGCACATGAGGGTAATACCTGGTGGTCCTGGTGGTACCCGTCCTGGTGGTACCCGGCATGTGCTTCGGTAAAGACCTTCGTCATGGGAATGGTGTCATACCGGAACCGGGAGCATAAAAGGACGTCCGCAGCCAAACAGAGATGACCAGAATCATGGGACGCATCTACCGCATGGAGGAACACGGAAGTCAGACGGCTCCCACTTCATGTGGCCAGCAACTCCAGGACACATGGTGGACATGTGACTAGACGTCACAAAACACATGGCGATACAGGAGTCGGCACGAGAACTAGGACGCAGGCGGTGCATGCGCACAGGACCAGTCGTAACATATGGACAGAGGAGGTAAGTATATGGTAAATTAAGAGGAAGGCATAGTAAGAAACACAAATATCATCAAGGAATACAGCGAGTGTTGTGTGAAAAGTGTTAGCCCCTTTCTGATCTCCTATTCTTTTGCATGTTTGACCCACTTAAATGTTTCAGCTCACCAATCAAATGTAAATATTAGACAAAGATAACACAAGTAAACACAAAATGCAGTTTAAAAATGAAGATTGTTAGTATTAACCCCTTTCTGACATTAGACATACTATCCCGTCGAGGTGGGGTGGGCCCGTATGACCACCGACGGGATAGTACGTCTAACGCGATCAGCCGCGCTCACGGGGGGAGTGCGGCTGATCGCAGCTAGGTGTCAGCTGACTAACACAGCTGACATCCGGCACTATGTGCCAGGAGCTGTCACGGACCGCTCATGGCACATTAACCCCCCGGAACACTGCGATCAAACATGATTGCAGCGTTCCAGCGGTATAGGGAAGCATCGCGCAGGGAGGGGGCTCCCTGCGTGCTTCCCTGAGACCCTTGGAGCAACACAATGTGATCGTATTGCTCCGAGCGTCTCCTCCGTCCTCCTCCCTGCAGACCCGGATCCAAATTGGCCACAGGGCTCCTTCTGGGTCCTGCAGGGAGGTGGCTTGCAAGCGCCTGCTCAGAGCAGGCGCCAGCAAGCCACCTGCAGTGCCTGTCAGATCGCTGAAAAAGAAATTCACAAATTGCTGGTTTTTGTTCTTTCTGCCTAACAAAAATCGGAATAAAAAGCGATCAAAAAATTTCATGTGCCCGAAAATGATATCAATAAAAATGTCAACTCGTCCCACAAAAAAAAACCTCACATGACTCTGTGGACCAAAATATGGAAAAATGATAGCTCTCAGAATGTGGTAACGCAAAAAATATTTTTTGCAATAAAAAGTGTCTTTTAGTGTGTGACAGCTGCCAATCATAAAAATCCGCTATAAAAACCCGCTATAGTAAATCAAACCCCCCATTATCACCGCTTTAGTTAGGGAAAAATAATAAAATAAAAAAAGTATTTATTTCCATTTTCCCGTTAGGGTTAGGGTTGGGGCTAAAGTTAGGGTTGGGGCTAAAATTAGGGTTAGGATTGGGGCTAAAGTTAGGGTTGGGGCTAAAGTTAGGGTTGGGGCTAAAGTTACGGTTGGGGCTAGAGTTGGGGTTAGGGTTTGGATTACGTTTACGATTGAGTTAGGGGTGTGTCAGAGTAAGGGGTGTGGTTAGGGTTGGGATTAAGGTTAGGGGCGTGTTGGGGATAGGGGTGTGTTGGGGTTGGGATTAGGGTAACGGGTGTGTTCGGGTTAGGGCTATGGTTAGGGTTGGGATTAGGGTTAGGGGTGTGTTGGGGTTAGGGGTGTATTGGGGTAAGGGGTGTGGTTAGGATTGCAATTAGGTTTAGGGGTGTGTAGGGGTTAGGGTTGGAGTTAGAATTGGGAGGTTTCCACTGTTTAGGCACATCAGGGGCTCTGCAAACGCAACATGATGTCCGATCTCAATCCATACAATTCTGCGTTGAAAAAGTAAAATGGTGCTCCTTCCCTTCCGAGCTCTGCCGTGCGCCCAAACAGTGGTTTACTCCCACATATGGGGTATCAGCGTACTCAGGACAAATTGGACAATAACTATTGGGGTCCAATTTCTCCTGTTACCCATGGAAAAATACAAAACTGGGGGCTAAAAAAATCATTTTTGTGGAAAAAAAAGATATTTTATTTTCACGGCTCTGCGTTATAAACTTTAGTGAAACTCTTGGGGGTTCAAAGTGCTCTCCACACAACTAGATAAGTTCCTTGGGGGATCTAGTTTCCAAAATGGGGTCACTTGTGGGGGGATTCTACTGTTTGGGTACATCAGGGTTTCTGCAAATGCAACGTGACGGATAGAAGATATTTTATTTTCACGGCTCTGTGTTATAAACTTTAGTGAAACACTTGGGATTTCAAAGTTCTCACAACACATCTAGAAAGTTCCTTGGGGGGTCTAGGTTCCAATATGGGGTCACTTGTGGGGGTTTCTACTGTTTAGGTACATCAGGAGCTCTGTAAACGCAAAGTGACGCCCGCAGACCATTCCATCAAAGTCTGCATTCCAAAACGTCACTCCTTCCCTTCCGAGCTCTGCCATGCGCCCAAACAGTGGTTTACCCCCACATATGGGGTATCAGCGTACTCAGGACAAATTGTACAACAACTTTTTGGGTCCAATTTCTCCTGTTACCCTTGGTAAAATAAAACAAATTGGATCAGAAGTAAATTTTTTGTGAAAAAAAGCTATATGTTCATTTTTTATTAAACATTCCAAAAATTCTTGTGAAACACCTGAAGGGTGAATAAACTTCTTGAATGTGGTTTTGAGCACCTTGAGGGGTGCAGTTTTTAGAATGGTGTCACAATTGGGTATTTTCTATCATATAGACCCCTCAAAGTGACTTTAAATGTGATGTGGTCCCTAAAAAAAGATGGTGTTGTAAAAATGAGAAATTTCTGGTCAACTTTTAACCCTTATAACTCCCTAGCAAAAAAAAATGTTGGTTCCAAAATTGTGCTGATGTAAAGTAGACATATGGGAAATGTTACTTATTAAGTATTTTGTGTGACATATCTCTGTGATTTAAGGGCATGAAAATTCAAAGTTGGAAAAATTGCAAAATGTTCAAAATTTTCGCCAAATTTCCATTTTTTTCACAAATAAACTCAAGTAATGTCAAGGAAGTTTTACCACTAACATGAAGCACAATATGTCATGAGAAAACTGTGTCAGAATCACCGGGATCCGTTGAAGCGTTCCAGAGTTATAACCTCATAAAGGGACAGTGGTCAGAATTGTAAAAATTCATGCAAACCACCCTTGGGGGTGAAGGGGTTAAGGGAAAAAGAAATCCAAACCTATGTAGAGACCGCAGGTAAAGAAGGATGCAGGGACAAATAGGAGCCAGAAAGCAAATAGCGTTTTTAACTTTCTTTTTAACTTCCAACCAAAAAGATAACAAACGTTTTCCACGCAGGGAACTTATATACAAGAACACAATCTCGCAGTAAATCCCAATTATTATATGGCCGCCCTGAACTACACCCGTAGAACGCGGCAGCGCCTCACTAGTGACTCCCTACTAAGATAAAGTCAACAACGGTCACTTATCAGTGCTGGTTCAGCGATGTAGTCCTGACGGGGAGGCTCCGACAACGCCGTAGTCCTGATGGCGGAGGAAGGAGGTGTCTTCTGGCGACGGGCCCAGGCGTAGAGTCGAGTCCAGAATGTCTTTTGCGGTGCTGCGTTCCCTCCTGCAGGCGGACGTTGATCCGAGGTAACAGCCTCCCAGTCCAGAGAAGAGTCTTTTTGAGGAGGATTAGGAGAATAATCAGTATCAGTCACAGCTGAGACGAAACCATGCGAGTCTGTAGCACTCTCTGGCAAGGTGTTCTCAGGGAGCGCGGTAATACTGTCCCTGAGCTGGTCAGCACTACCCCTCTGCCTGGGGGGTCGCTGACGACGAATGCGTCTCTTTTTGGGGGCTCCAGTAATTGCCCGCAGTGTCTGTTGCACGTTTTCCCCCTGCTTCCTGCAAGTCTCACTGCGGCCTGCACACTCACAGCAACTGCGCTGCAGTTTCCTCTCCTCAGAGATTTCCCGCGCTTCTCTGCCCCTGCTTTCGCGCGTTTTGCTTTTTATCCTCTCCTCTCCCTGCGTCACTCTGCCTCCTGTCACATGAGCCTGGCTTCCCATGCACCCCTCAAATCCGTCCCCCGGAACCCCGACTCCCGGCAACAATGGTTCCACCCGTCTGCACAGCTCACCAGGTCCATGCGGGTCTATACGGCGAAGCACCCGATAGGGTGTTTTTTCCCAACGATGGTCTAACTTGTTTTGCGGTCTTTGCTCTCGAACGAGTACTCGATCACCTGGCCGGAACTCTGGGGGTTTTGCTGTAGGGGTGCTCCGATGCTCCACTTCCCGAATTCGAGTGTGTACCAGTCGGTGTAAGGTCTGCAGCCGATGCCGATGATCACGCACCCACGAAGCCATCCCTGTTCGGGGGCCTTCTTCCTCCGAAGACAGTTCCAGATCTGTCATGCCTTTTCCTGGGCGCCCAAAGACCACTTCATACGGGGTGCGTCCTGTGACTTGATGAACTCTATTGTTGTAGACCCACACTAGGTCAGACACGTACTCCGGCCAGCGGGCCTTCTGATCTTGTTCTAGCGCACGCAGCATTTGAAGCAAAGTCCGGTTAAACCGCTCACAAGCCCCATTTCCCTGGGGATGATACGGTGTGGTGCGTGACTTATCAATGCCGTAGAGGCGATGCAGCTCTTCCATGACCTTGCCCAAGAAACAGGCGCCTTGATCCGAATGTATTCGCCTCGGACAGCCGTAAACTTGAATAAAGTTCTTACAGATAGCGCTCGCCGCCGACTCAGCTGTCTGATCACGGGTAGGGATGACTACCGCGAATTTTGAAAAATGATCTACCATAACGAGGCAGTGTTCGTAGCCTTGATGCGCTGCTCCAATGGTAATGTAGTCTATCATTAATACTTCAAAAGGGGCAGACGTCGTGATGCTCTGCACAGGCGCCCTTTCCTCCGGTGACTTGGTTAGCTCACATTGTCGACATTGTCTACAGGCAGTTTGTACTTCCGCAAGCAGCCGAGGATGATAGAACCGAGTTTGCAGCCACTTAAACGTCCTCTTCACTCCGAAGTGTGCCCCGGACTCATGAGCTTCTTTAGCAACTGCGGCCACCACAGGCCCTGGTAAGACCATCTGCCAGGTCGGCTCAGAATCTGCCAGAGCCATGGTTAAGTGGCATAAGAGCCTGTCCTGAAGAGTTAGGCGCTCCCACTGCCGCAGAAGAAGGTTCAGATCTGACGGGAGAATTTGTCCAGGGGTTCTCACGGGCAATAGACCATTCGTTATCCACTGTCGCAATGGAGCTAGTTCCTGGTCTTCCTGTTGTAGCCGTATCCATTCGTCCCGACTCTGAACCAACAGTCCTGCAGCCGTTCCGTTCCCGGTCTGTTCCCGGCTCACAGCCGTCTGAGCAGCGCCCCCGATGGCGTAGGGGATTTCTTCTCCCTCCAGCTCCTCATCTCGGTTAGTTCTTGGGGGATTTTTCCGCAGACGAGATAATGCGTCAGCATGAACATTCTCCGCTCCTCGCTTGTAAAGGATACGGTATCTGTACTTGGCCATCCGGGCTACCCAGCGCTGTTCTAGGGCACCCAATTTCGCATTTTCCAGATGTGCCAATGGGTTGTTATCCGTGCGTATCAGCACCTCGGAACTGGCCAGGTACTCAGCGAACCGCTCCGTCATAGCCCACACCACGGCCAGCAGCTCCACCTTGAAAGAACTGTAATTGTCTGGGTTCAACTCAGAGTCATGAAGAGACCGACTCGCATAGGCGATCACTCTCTCCCGCCCATCCTGAACCTGAGACAACACAGCCCCCAATCCCTGAGAGCTGCCGTCGGTGTGTAGGATGAACGGTTGCGAAAAGTCCGCATAAGCCAACACCGGCGGCTCCATGAGAGCTGTCTTCAAGTCCCGGAACGCTGCTTCTTGTGGCTCTTGCCATTGTATCTTCTTTCCCCGTTCCTTGGGGGAGCTTCCTTTCAGCAGGACTTGTAGATTGTGAGAACGGCGAGCAAAATTCTTCACGAAGCGCCGGTAGTACCCAGCGAGGCCCAAGAACGCCCGTACATCTTTAGCGGTCTCCGGTGTGGGCCACTCCTGGATTGCAGCAATCTTCTCCTGCGATGGCCGGACTCCTTCGGCGGACACCACATGCCCCAGGTACTCGATCTGTTCCCGGAACAAGTGACACTTCTGGGGCTTCACCTTAAGCCCGTATTTCAGCAACCGGTCTAGTACCTGTTCCAGTCGGCACAGATGTTCCTCGAATGTTGGGGCGTAGATGATGATGTCATCCAGATAAATGAGAGTGGCCTCGAAATTCAAATCCCCCAGACACCGCTCCATTAATCGTTGGAAGGTGCCTGGAGCGTTGGCCAGCCCAAACGGCATTCGATTGAACTCAAATAGTCCCATGGGAAGGATGAACGCTGTCTTAGGACGATCTGCTTCTGTCATCGGGACCTGCCAGTATCCGCTGGCTAGGTCTAAGGTGGAAAAATATTTGGCCCGACCCAGCACGGAGAGAGACTCCTCGATACGGGGAAGTGGATAAGAGTCTCGGACGGTGCATGCATTTAGCTTACGATAGTCCACACAGAACCGGAGCGTGCCGTCCTTTTTCCGCACCAGCACGATCGGGGCAGCCCACGGGCTCTGACTCTCGCGGATCACTCCCTTTTGTAGCATCTGGCCTAACAACGTCTTTACTTCCTGGTACATCTGCGGGGGAATCTGTCTGTACCGCTCCCTGATGGGCACTGTATCTCCGGTCGGAATTCCATGTTCGATGGCCGTGGTACAGCCAAAATCATCTTCATGTTGCGCAAACACTTCAGCATAGTGTCCAAGGAGCCGCTGCACTCGCGAGACTTGTGATGGATCCAGACCCGGTAATTCTGCTCGCATATGTTCCAGAATAGTTTGACCTTTTCGTAACGCTATCAGCTCAGGATCCTGTGTAGACCGGACACTGACCATCCAGGGATCAGGGGAATCCACCTTTAACTGTAAAGTATCTGGAGGAGGCATCACTTCTAACGGTCGTAACACTTTGGCCATCTCACTTCGGACCCGTAGCACGACATCGTGTTCGTCCACATTCACACATCGCACTGGTACGGCTCCATTTTTAACAGTAGCCAGAGATCGGGCCACCAGCAGTCCTGTGGGCAAAGGGGACGTAAAGGTGGGCTCAACCTGCACTTGCACTCCTTCCAGAGGGATGCGAGCTCGGATGGGCAGGGATATAACAGTCTGTCCTGGGGGAAACGTCACTTCTGCTGTCGGGGAGGTGATTACTTTCCCTAGTATGTCTCCCTCCTGAAAGGTCTCTTGCACACGGACTTCCCTCACTAACTGTCTGAACACGGAGCCTTGAGGTGTACTGGTCCCCCACTGATTGAGTGTCTCTTGTGTGGTCTCCCCTAACAGCAAACTGCCAAAGTCCTTCAATACATTCATCCCCAAAGTCACGATATGTTGTGGGCTGGGATCCCCCCGTGTCAACACAACCCCCCGGCGGCCCAGGTCTTTCCCACATAAAGATATTTGCATCCAGGTGACCCCTTCCACTGGGATGGGCAGCTGATTGGCGGCCTGCAACCGGATTACGGGGCCCCATTGGGGTCTGACTGACACAGGGAAGTGTTTTCTAAAATAGGCCTCGGGCATAGTCGTGACTTGAGATCCGGTGTCCACCAGACAACGTACAGCCCGCCCTTCAAACTCTGCCCAAACCAGGGGGCAGCTGGCAACCAAATTTTCGGGACTTTCACCACCCATCCGCGGGGATTCTGACTCCGAGCGTCGTCCCCTTAGCTCGGAGTCCTCTAGTTTAACGCCCGCCGTGACGAGGCCCTCCCTCTCCGGGGGCACTCCCGTGCAAAATGTCCTGCCTCCCCGCAACCATAGCAAGCACCGGAGACCGGATAATATCCTGAACGAGCGCCACGAGCTGGACTCCCAGACCCTTGCCCCCGGGGTAGCTCCCTTGGGCTTCGCGCATTTTTTTTTACTTCGGCCAGTTCGTCTCGGATTTGTTTGAGCTCCTGCCGCATCTCCTGAACCCACGACGGCTCACCCCCTCCTGGTGCAGCGGTCTGGATAACCCGAGCCTCTCCTGTCAGGACCGTCACCCCCCTCTCTTGCTCCCGGGTGCGGGCCTCATTGCCTATGTCGGAGAAAGTCAGGCGCGGGTCGACCCGCACTCGTTCACGTAGAGCCTGTTTGGTCAACTCATCCCGCAGTCCCGTCACCAGTTGGTCGCGCAGGGTCACGTCGACATGTCCCATCCCCATACCATCTTTCCGCACGATTGCAATGTTTAGCTCTTGCAGAGCATTCATGTACTGAGTGACAGTCTCGCCCTCTTTTTGTCGCCGTCCAAACAACCGGGCCCGCAGCTCTCCCACGTCGGTGGGATCCCCGTGCGTCCCCTCTAACACATGTAACACCCCGGTAAAAGTATTCCGCTCTGTGGGGGGTCTCAACATCACTGAATCTCGGGCCTCTCCGTCTAATGCCATAATGGCTACCTCAGCTTCCAGGGCCGGGGTCATAGGATGCATTCTCAACAGCCCCCTCATCCTCTCAGTCCAGCTCCACAACAACATGTTGCTCCCATTAAACTTGGGCAAATTGTTTAACATGGCCCCCAATGAGAGAGAAGCTCTAGGCCCAGCCCCATCCTCCGTATCTTCTGGCTCCTTCTTTGGATCCTGCATCCTGCCGACTACGCCAAATGTAGAGACCGCAGGTAAAGAAGGATGCAGGGACAAATAGGAGCCAGAAAGCAAATAGCGTTTTTAACTTTCTTTTTAACTTCCAACCAAAAAGATAACAAACGTTTTCCACGCAGGGAACTTATATACAAGAACACAATCTCGCAGTAAATCCCAATTATTATATGGCCGCCCTGAACTACACCCGTAGAACGCGGCAGCGCCTCACTAGTGACTCCCTACTAAGATAAAGTCAACAACGGTCACTTATCAGTGCTGGTTCAGCGATGTAGTCCTGACGGGGAGGCTCCGACAACGCCATAGTCCTGATGGCGGAGGAAGGAGGTGTCTTCTGGCGACGGGCCCAGGCGTAGAGTCGAGTCCAGAATGTCTTTTGCGGTGCTGCGTTCCCTCCTGCAGGCGGACGTTGATCCGAGGTAACAGCCTCCCAGTCCAGAGAAGAGTCTTTTTGAGGAGGATTAGGAGAATAATCAGTATCAGTCACAGCTGAGACGAAACCATGCGAGTCTGTAGCACTCTCTGGCAAGGTGTTCTCAGGGAGCGCGGTAATACTGTCCCTGAGCTGGTCAGCACTACCCCTCTGCCTGGGGGGTCGCTGACGACGAATGCGTCTCTTTTTGGGGGCTCCAGTAATTGCCCGCAGTGTCTGTTGCACGTTTTCCCCCTGCTTCCTGCAAGTCTCACTGCGGCCTGCACACTCACAGCAACTGCGCTGCAGTTTCCTCTCCTCAGAGATTTCCCGCGCTTCTCTGCCCCTGCTTTCGCGCGTTTTGCTTTTTATCCTCTCCTCTCCCTGCGTCACTCTGCCTCCTGTCACATGAGCCTGGCTTCCCATGCACCCCTCAAATCCGTCCCCCGGAACCCCGACTCCCGGCAACAATGGTTCCACCCGTCTGCACAGCTCACCAGGTCCCTGTCCCCTACACCTACAGGGCCCTGTATGAAAAAGTGATTTCCATCATAAACATAATAAGTGGTTGGGCCACCCTTAGCAGCAACAACTGCAATCAAGCATTTGAGATAACTGGCATTGAGTCTTTTACAGCACTCTGGAGGAATTTTGGCCCACTCATCCTTGCAGAATTGTTGTTTTTTCTGAGCATGAACCACCATTTTAAGGTCATGCCACAGCATCTCAATTGAGGTCAGGACTTTGACAAGGCCACTCCATAGTCTTAGTTTTGTTTTTCTTAAGCCATTCAGAGGTGGACTTGCTGGTGTGTTTTTGATCATTGTCCTGCTGCATAACCCAAGTGCGCTTCAAGTTGAGGTTACAAGCAGATGGCTGAACATTCTCCTTCAGGATTTTTTGGTAGGCAGCAGAATTCATGGTTCCATTTACCACAGCAAGTCTTCCAGGTCCTGAAACAGCAAAACAGCCCCAGACTATCATACTACCACCACCACATTTTACTGTCGCTATGATGTTCCTTTTCTGAAATGCTGTGTTACTTCTACGCCAGATGTAATGGGACATACACTTTCAAAAAAGTACAACTTTTGTCTCGTCAGTCCACAGGGTATTCTCCCAAAATCTTGTGGATCATCAAGATATTTGCTGGCAAAAACTGAGACGAACTTTTATGTTCTTATTGCTCAGCAGTGGTTTTCATCTTGGAACTCTGCCACTTAGGCCATTTTTGCCCATTCTCTTTCTTATGGTGGAGTCATGAATACTGACCTTAACTGAGGCAAGTGAAGCCTGCAGTTCTTTGAGTGTTGTCGCTGCACTCTTGGGGTAATTTTAGTCGGCCAGACACTCCGAGGAAGGTGCACCATGTTTTCACCATTTGTGAATAATGGCTCTCACTGTCATTCGCTGGAGTGCTAAAGCTTTAGAAATGGCTTTGTAACCTATTCCAGACTGATTGATTTCAGTTACTTTCTTTCTCATTTGCTCCAGAATTTTTTTGGATCGCAGCATGATTTCTAGCTTTTGAGGATCTTTTGGCCTGCTTCACTTTGTCATGCATGTCCTATTTAAGTGATTTCTTGACTGAGAACAGGTGTGGCAGTAAAAAGACCTTGGTTTGGATAGGGAATTTGAACTCAGCTTCCCAAAGATGTGATAAACTACAGTTAATTTATGTTTTAAGGGAGGAGCAATCACTTTTTCACACAGGGCCCTGTAGGTTTGGATTTTTTTTCCCTTAATAATAAAGACCTTCATTTGAAAACTGCATTTTGTTTTTCCTTGTGTTATCTTTGCCTAATATTTAAAACTGTTTGGTGATCTGAAGCATTTAAGTGTGTCAAACATGCAAAAGAATAGGAGATCGGGAAGGGAGCAAATACTTTTTTACACAACTATATAAAAATGAATGATAGCACATTATAAGAAACATGTCATATTAGATCACAATATAATGTATAGGAAGAAAAAGTGAAAGAGAGTATAAAGTGCAGAGAGTGCTGGCGGAAGAAGCCTGCTAAAAGGGAATGAGAGAAGCACCGACCTATTGAAAAAAAAAATAGAAAAGAAAGCATACAATGAAACTTGCATGTATTACATATACAATTAAATAAGTTATAACAACGCAACACTCAAACCCAACCGACAATGTGTGCAAAAATTACCAAAAAGATTAGGAAATATATATGTGTGTGTGTATGTATATATATATATATATATATATATATATATATATATATATATATATATATATATATATATATATATATATATATACTGTATGTATATAGTGGGGAAATAAGTATTTGGTCCCTTGCTGATAATGTAAGTTTGTCCACTGACAGACATGAACAGTCTATAATTTTAAGTTTAGGTTAACTTTAATATTGAGAGATAGAATATCAAAAATAAAATCCAGAAAATCACATTGTATAAATTATATACAGTACATTTATTTGCATTTTGCAGTGAGAAATACGTATTTGATTCCCTACCAAACATTAAGAGTTCTTGCTCCTACAGACCAGTTAGACACTCCTAATCAACTCCTTACCTGCATTAAAGACAGCTGTCTTACTTAGTCACCTTTATAAAAGACTCCTGTCTACAGACTCAATTAATCAGTCAGACTCTAACCTCTACAACATGGGCAAGACCAAAGAACTTTCTAAGGATATCAGGGACAAGATCATAGACCTGCACAAAGCTGGAATGGGCTACAAAACCATAAGTAAGACGCTGGATGAGAAGGATACAACTGTTGGGGCAATAGTAAGAAAATAGAAGAAATACAAAATGACTGTCAATAGACATCGATCTGGGGCACCATGCAATATCTTACCCGATTGGGTATCCGTGATCATGAGGAAGGTGAAAGATCAGCCTTAAACTACACGGGGGAACTTGTTAATGATCTCAATGCAGCTGGGAAAACAGTCAGCAAGAAAACCATTGGTAAAACATTATGCTGTAAAGGTTTAAAATCCTGCAGTGCCCACAAGGTCCCCCTGCTCAAGAAGGCACATGTGCATGCCTGTCAGAAGTTTGCCAATGAACACCTGGATGATTCTGTGAGTGATTTTTGAGAAGGTGCTGTTGTCAGATGAGACAAAAATTGAGGTGTTTGGCACTAACTTAACTCAATGTGTTTGAAGTAAGAGAAATGCTGCCTATGATCCAAAGAACACCTTCCCCACTGTCAAACATGGAGGTGGAAACATTATGTTGTTTCTCTGCTAAGAGCACAGGACTACTCCACCACTTCAATGGGAGAATGGATGGAGCCATGTACCATAAAATCCTAGGTGACAACCACCTTCCCTCCACCAGGACATTAAAAATGAGTCGTGGCTGGGTCTTCCAGCAAGACAATGACACAAAACATACAGCTAAGGCAACAAAGGAGTGGCTCAAAAAGAAGCACATTAAGGTCATGGAGTGGCCTAGCCAGTCGCCAGACCTTAATGCCATAGAAAATTTATGGAGGGAGTTGAAGCTCTGAGTTGCGAAGCGACAGCCTCAAAATCTTAATGATTTAGAGATGCTCTGCAAAGAGGAGGGGACCAAAATTTCTCCTGACATGTGCGCAAACCTCATCATCAACTACAAAAAAGGCTGACTGCTGTGCTTGCCAACAAGAGTTTTGCCACCAAGTATTAAGTCTTGTTTACCAGAAGGATCAAATACTTATTTCACACTGCAACATGCAAATAAATTTATATAATTTATACAATGTGATTTTCTGAATTTTATTTTTGATATTCTATCTCTCAACATAAAATGAACCTACCCATAAAATTAGACTGTTCATGTCTTTGTCAGTGGACAAACTTACCAAATCAGCAAGGGATCAAATACTTATTTCACCCCACTGTATATATGTGTATGTGGAAAATGGTCAGTGAATAGCAACTGTGAAATGAGTTCCAGGAGGTCTCTACTGCCTAGCATCTAAACTTAGATCTTGGATTCAGCTATTGAGACTCTGTCCAGGTCATCATAAATGAGGCTAAACGCCAAGAAAAAAGCATCAACAAAAGACAATGCTGGGGAATCCTCAGGCAAAGAAAATACCCAGGCCTGTGCATCCCCAATGAGCAAAAACAAAATAATGCCCTCTTCTTGACTCACACCCAGAGGAGATAGGACAGAGGTAAAAGTATAATTTACATCAGGCTGAAAAAAATCAAATTTGCTTCTATCCCTGTTAAAGCACTTCCGGTAACTTTACCCTTGGCTCAGCTTAGCCACTGGGATTAGAAGGACTTGCAAGATGTTGATGGCACTTGATATCTGCAAACTCCAAGAACTAAACTTGAAGTTGTGTGGCCAAAGTGTTCACGGAATCCATAATGATGCCCCAGCACACACTAATTGCCTGGCTATAATGTTTTGCACGTAACTCACTCATACAAGGCTATTGGGAATAATAAAGCCAACAACATAGAGAAACCGCACCTACACTCTACTGGCTCCTGTAAAAACTAGACAAGCCCTAGCCGCACAACAAAAACGCCATCTCAGACCGGGCTCCCTAAAAGGCAGCCAACAGATTTCTTGTACCTGCTAAGGAACCAGAGGGGAGGCTGCTTTGCACAGCTAACCAGGAGAAGAAAAGTGTGCAGATGGATAGGAGGACTCAGGGTGAGGAAACTTAGAGCACGTGCACGAAGGGTAAATAAGGTGAACTAAGGAGAATAGCAAATGAAACAAGAGCAAATTCCTCCCTAGCTGAGGAGAAAGAAAAGGTGCTAAGAAGGCAGTCAAACAAAACACACAGCAGAAATAATGGTGTTTGCCTAACAAGGGAAATCCCTTCGCTGGAGGGCTGGAACTCCTTAACACTAATCCACTTTGAAGTATAGCCAGCAAAAGAAGTGTAGTTAAAGGTACCGTCACATTTAGCGACGCTGCAGCGATCTAGACAACGATGCCGATCGCTGCAGCGTCGCTGTGTGGTCGCTGGAGAGCTGTCACACAGACAGCTCTCCAGCGACCAACGATGCCGAAGTCCCCGGGTAACCAGGGTAAACATCGGGTTACTAAGCGCAGGGCCGCGCTTAGTAACCCGATGTTTACCCTGGTTACCAGTGTAAATGTAAAAAAAACAAACACTACATACTTACATTCCGGTGTCTGTCGGGTCCCCCGGCGTTCTGCTTCCCTGCACTGTAAGCGCCGGCCGTAAAGCAGAGCGGTGACGTCACCGCTGTGCTCTGCTTTACGGCCAGCCGGCGCTGACACAGTGCAGGGAAGCAGAACGCCGGGGGACCCGACAGACACCGGAATGTAAGAATGTAGTGTTTGGTTTTTTTACATTTACACTGGTAACCAGGGTAAATATTGGGTTACTAAGCGCGGCCCTGCGCTTAGTAACCCGATGTTTACCCTGGTTACCAGTGAAGACATCGCTGAATCCGCGTCACACACACCGATTCAGCGATGTCTGCGGGAGATCCAGCGACGAAATAAGGTGCTGGCCTTCTAGCTCCGACCAACGATGTCACAGCAGGATCCTGATCGCTGCTGCGTGTCAAACACAACGATATCGCTATCCAGGACGCTGCAACGTCACGGATCGCTAGCGATATCGTTGTTAAGTTGTTCAGTGTTAAGGTACCTTAAGGGAGAATATATAAAGCTCAACCCAGAATGTGATAGGGCAACCAAATCGGGACAATGGGAAACAGCTGAAGGGGCAAAAATCCAGAAAGGAAAAATAAAGGTAATAAGAACAGGGGAGAAAATGACAATGGCTCAGCAGACAGAAGAACCAACCACAGAGCGAGAAGTCACTGGATTGAATCCCCAAACTGAACCATAACGTTTTTATCAAGAATGTCTTGGGACATTTGTCCATTTATCCTTCCTTCAAGGATATGATATTTGCCAGTGCAGTATGCTGAAAAACAGCCCCACGCCATGATGTTCCCACCTCCAACTTCACTGTTGATGTGGTGTTTTTGGAGTGATATGCAGTGCATTTTAGCCTCCAAACATGAGGTGAATTATGGCATCCAAAGAGTTCAATTTTAGTCTCATTTAATCAGAATATATACTCCCAGTATTTCACAGGCTTGTCTAAATGTTGAGAAAACTGTAAACATGCCTGAACATACTTTGTTCAGCAATTGCATGATGAGGGTGCATACAGGGCATGGAGACTCAGTTTTCTTTGAAACAATTGTTTCTGCTTTCTGTAGCTCTCCACAGGTGGTCCTTGGCTCTTGGACAACACTTCTGATAATTATTTTCAATCTTTTGTCTGAAACCTTTAGGGGAGCACCTAGTTGTGGTGAAAAGATTTTTTTATGGATAATGGCCCCAACACTGCTTACTGGAACCTTCAGAAGTTTATCAATTCTTCTATAGCCAGTGCCATCAATATGTTTTGCAACATTAAGGTTGCAAAGGTCTTGAGACCGCTCACTGGTTTTACAGAGTGATGTTTTTTGTGTGCCACCTTGGTAATGAGACAACTTTTTATAGGCCATTAGTTAAACCAGCTGATACTATTTTTCACTAAGTGACAGGATTGCTTTCTAATTACTGACAGATTTGAGCGGGTGACATGACTTTCCATGGATTTTTGCACCTATCTTTCTTCATGTGTTCAATACTTTTTCCCTGTTTCATTTCTTATTATTACACATAATTTAATTTATAGTCTTCTATGGATTGATTTCTTTGTGTAGATTGGATGGGTTGTTCCTGACATCTGGAGAGAATGTCATGTCAATAGCACCTTTACAAATATATTTACTTAGAAAATTGGTAACGTGTTCAATATTTATTTCACCCCCAGTAGATGACCATAAACATAAGATCACTTTCATCATGCAAGAGCTATTTCCAATTTAAATAAAAGATGTGCCAATTCACTTATCTCAGAGAAATAATACGATCAGCAGGCCTATGTGCCACAACTGCAGCTTTTTCCTTACCTAGCACCTTAAATTTTAGAGATCCAATTTTGTCATCTCCTTTAGCTTTGCTGCTGTAAAGTCCAAAACAGCACTTTTCACGAGCTGCTTGGGAACCTGTACAGGCAATAACACTACAGTAGTAAATAGCACAATTGATTTAATTTCAGTGTAAATTATGTTGCAGGCCAATGCAACTGGAGGAGGAGGGCACGTGGAGCTGGTGCTAAGAGCCATGAAGGAGTTTACATACGAGAGTCTTTGCTTTCCAGAAGCAATCAGGTTGCGGGGCATGGATAACAAAGAGGAAATTCCTTATTATTTCTACAGAGACGATGGAATGAAAATCTGGGAAGCAACACTTGGGTAAAAAAAAAATAATTTGTCTGACTGTCCATTTGTCTTTCCATCATTGTGGTAAAGCATGTTCATGGAGTTTAGGTACAGTGGGTACGGACACTTTAGTTTTTCTTTTTTAATAAATTTGCAAAAATTACTACATTTCTGTTTTTTTCAGTCAAGATGGGGTGCAGAGTGTACATTAATGTGAAAAAATAAACTTTTTTGAATTTACCAAATGGCTGCAATGAAACAAAGAGTGAAAAATGTAAAGGGCTCTGAATACTTTCCATACCCACTGTACATTTGCATAACTTGGACACACTGTTAACCAACAGAAGCATTATTGACTTAAAGTGCAGTACATTTCACTACCCGCAACTTATCCAAAAATGTAACCAAAATGTTGGTAGGCTTTGCTAACCACATAACTACTAAGAAAACAAATTTAAAAAGTATATTGTTTATAAGCATAGGTGGAGCGCCCCCACACCGCCGCAGGGCCGAGGGGTACCCGGAGCCGGGCCTCTGGGATCTCAGTCCTGGGGTTGTCACGGTGGCTAGACCCGGTCCGTGGCCCTGTCTGTCAGTGGGGGACGTCCGTTGCAAATAGGTGCTGTTAACGGTGGTGTAGCGGTGCAGTTGTGGGGTGCAGGTCGCGGTAAATAACGAGGACACCAGGTTGCAGTCTCTTTACCTCTTTACTGGAGATCTCTCGGTCCTCAGTCCGGAATCCGGTCCACCAGGCTGCGCAAGTCCGGCCGGTCCAATGGCACTTCCAGAGTTCTCCTCACAGGTGGAAATCAGTGCCTTCCTTCTTAGCGCTTTGTGTTGTAGTCCTTCCCTGCTGTGCTTACGGAAAGTACCCCACAACTGTTGTGTCTGTTTCTTAAGTTCCCTCACAACTCGATTAACTGATCTTCTGCTAATCTTCCGTCCCTTCCTGATGTTACAGTAAGAACGGCACCCGTTTGTCAGGTAGGCCTGGAGTTCTTCCGGGACCCTAGAGACGCCCCTCTCCCGCAATTGCCCCCCAAGACTTCATAGGTGATATGTGGTAGACAGCCCGCCTGAGACTGACTGTCCTGCCGCTGTTTGGAGTATGGCTTAAAGCTGTATATTATTCCACTCCCTCGGCGTTCCGGCCACCGGTAATGCGCCTCAGCAAGGTGCTGCCTCTTTCAACAAAACCCCTGCTGGTATTCTCCTTCTGCTTGATTTCGTTTCTCACTCAGCACAATCTATCTCGCTTCTAATCCTTTCTTAGGGCACCGCCGCTATTCTGAGCAGGCACGGTCCCGTTACGTTCTTTCAATGCCAAGCCTCTGCCAGGATCCCACCCCTGGCAGAGACCCTACTGTCTCTTCCTCCACAACACCCTCTCTCACTAGGTGTTGCTTCGTTCGATCCAGTCAGCTTTCTCTACTAACTTCCTGCCTGACCCTGTTATGACCCCAATGGCGAGGGTCTCAGAGGAACGTGGAAATCTGCAGAATACAAAAATCCAGCTCATAGGGCAGTGGTAACTGGGTTGACCATATATCTACTCCTAACGCCAACACTAGAAGTAGCCGGGGATCATTCCTACGTTGATTCTAGATGACACGCGCCAGCCGGAGAATCTAGCTACCCCTAGTAGAGGAAAACAAAGACCTTTCTTGCCTCCAGAGAAGGGGACCCCAAAGCTGGATAGAAGCCCCCCACAAATAATGACGGTGAGGTAAGAGGAAATGACAAACACAGAAATGAACCAGGTTTAGCACAGAGAGGCCCGCTTACTGATAGCAGAATAAAGAAAGGTAACTTATATGGTCAACAAAAACCCTATTAAAATCCACACTGGAAATTCAAGAACCCCCGAACCGTCTAACGGTCCGGGGGGAGAACACCAGCCCCCCTAGAGCTTCCAGCAAAGGTCAGGATATAGATTTGGAACAAGCTGGACAAAAATACAAAACCAAAACAAATAGCAAAAAGCAAAAGGCAGACTTAGCTGATATAACTGGAACCAGGATCAGTAGACAAGAGCACAGCAGACTAGCTCTGATAACTACGTTGCCAGGCATTGAACTGAAGGTCCAGGGAGCTTATATAGCAACACCCCTAAGTAACGACCCAGGTGCGGATAAAAGGAATGACAGAAAAACCAGAGTCAAAAAACTAGTAACCACTAGAGGGAGCAAAAAGCAAATTCACAACAGTACCCCCCCCCTTAGTGAGGGGTCACCGAACCCTCACCACGACCACCAGGGCGATCAGGATGAGCGGCATGAAAGGCACGAACTAAATCGGCCGCATGAACATCAGAGGCGACCACCCAGGAATTATCCTCCTGACCATAGCCCTTCCACTTGACCAGGTACTGAAGCCTCCGCCTGGAGAGGCGAGAATCCAAGATCTTCTCCACCACGTACTCCAACTCGCCCTCAACCAACACCGGAGCAGGAGGCTCAGCAGAAGGAACTACAGGCACAATGTACCGCCGCAACAAGGACTGAAAAACTGAAGGCGCATTGGAGAGCCCAAAAGGCATCACCAAGTACTCAAAATGACCTTCGGGCGTATTGAATGCGGTTTTCCATTCATCACCTTGCTTAATGCGCACAAGGTTGTACGCACCACGAAGGTCTATCTTGGTGAACCACTTGGCACCCTTAATCCGGGCAAACAAGTCAGACAACAGCGGTAAAGGATACTGAAATTTGACAGTGATCTTATTTAAAAGTCGATAATCAATACAAGGTCTCAAAGATCCGTCCTTTTTTGCCACAAAAAAGAATCCCGCACCAAGAGGGGAAGAAGACGGACGAATATGTCCTTTCTCCAGAGACTCCTTGATATATGAACGCATAGCGGTATGTTCAGGTACCGACAGATTAAACAGTCTTCCCTTAGGAAATTTACTGCCTGGGATCAAATCTATAGCACAGTCACAGTCCCTATGAGGAGGCAGTGCACTGGACTCAGACTCACTGAAGACATCCTGATAATCAGACAAATACTCCGGAACTTCCGAAGGCGTAGAAGAAGCAATAGACACAGGCAGGGAATCCCCATGAATACCACGACAGCCCCAACTTGAGACTGACATAGCCTTCCAGTCCAGGACTGGATTATGGGTCTGTAACCATGGCAGCCCTAAAACAACCAAATCATGCATTTTATGTAAAACCAGGAAACGTATCACCTCGCGGTGTTCAGGAGTCATGCACATGGTAACCTGTGTCCAATACTGCGGTTTATTTGCTGCCAATGGTGTAGCATCAATACCCCTAAGAGGAATAGGATTTTCTAATGGTTCAAGAGTAAAACCACAGCGCTTAGCAAATGAGAGATCCATGAGACTCAGGGCAGCACCTGAATCTACAAACGCCATGACAGGATAAGATGACAGTGAGCAAATCAAAGTTACAGACAGAATAAATTTAGGTTGCAAATTACCAACGGTGACAGGACTAACAACCTTAGCTATACGTTTAGAGCATGCTGAGATAACATGTGTAGAATCACCACAGTAGTAGCACAAGCCATTCCGGCGTCTATGAATTTTCCGCTCATTTCTAGTCAGGATTCTATCACATTGCATTAAATCAGGTGTCTGTTCAGACAACACCATGAGGGAATTTGCGGTTTTTCTATCACATTGCACCGAATTAGGTGTCTGTTCAGACAACACCATGAGGGAATTTGCGGTTTTGCGCTCCCGCAACCGCCGGTCAATTTGAATAGCCAGTGCCATAGTATCATTCAGACCTGTGGGAATGGGAAAACCCACCATAACATTCTTAATGGCTTCAGAAAGGCCATTTCTAAAATTAGCGGCCAGTGCACACTCGTTCCAATGTGTCAGCACGGACCATTTCCGAAATTTTTGGCAATACACTTCAGCCTCGTCCTGCCCCTGAGACATAGCCAGCAAGGCCTTTTCTGCCTGAATCTCAAGATTGGGTTCCTCATAAAGTAAACCGAGCGCCAGAAAAAACGCATCAAGATCAGCCAATGCCGGATCTCCTGGCGCCAGCGAAAAAGCCCAATCCTGAGGGTCGCCCCGTAAGAACGAAATAACAATTTTTACTTGCTGAGCAGAATCTCCAGATGAACAGGGTCTCAGGGACAAAAACAATTTACAATTATTCACGAAATTCCTAAACTTAAACCTGTCTCCGGAAAACAGTTCAGGAATCGGTATTTTAGGTTCTGACCTAGGATTTCTGATAACATAGTCTTGTATGCCCTGCACACGAGTAGCCAGCTGGTCCACACTTGTAATCAAGGTCTGGACATTCATGTCTGCAGCAAGCATAGCCACTCTGAGGTAAAGGGGAAGAAGAAAAAAAAAAAAAACTCAGAATCTTCTTTCTTATAATCCCTCTTCTGCAATGCATTAAACATTTAATACTGGCCTGGCAAACTGTTATGACCCCAATGGCGAGGGTCTCAGAGGAACGTGGAAATCTGCAGAATACAAAAATCCAGCTCATAGGGCAGTGGTAACTGGGTTGACCATATATCTACTCCTAATGCCAACACTAGAAGTAGCCGGGGATCATTCCTACGTTGATTCTAGATGACACGCGCCAGCCGGAGAATCTAGCTACCCCTAGTAGAGGAAAACAAAGACCTTTCTTGCCTCCAGAGAAGGGGACCCCAAAGCTGGATAGAAGCCCCCCACAAATAATGACGGTGAGGTAAGAGGAAATGACAAACACAGAAATGAACCAGGTTTAGCACAGAGAGGCCCGCTTACTGATAGCAGAATAAAGAAAGGTAACTTATATGGTCAACAAAAACCCTATTAAAATCCACACTGGAAATTCAAGAACCCCCGAACCGTCTAACGGTCCGGGGGGAGAACACCAGCCCCCCTAGAGCTTCCAGCAAAGGTCAGGATATAGATTTGGAACAAGCTGGACAAAAATACAAAACCAAAACAAATAGCAAAAAGCAAAAGGCAGACTTAGCTGATATAACTGGAACCAGGATCAGTAGACAAGAGCACAGCAGACTAGCTCTAATAACTACGTTGCCAGGCATTGAACTGAAGGTCCAGGGAGCTTATATAGCAACACCCCTAAGTAACGACCCAGGTGCGGATAAAAGGAATGACAGAAAAACCAGAGTCAAAAAACTAGTAACCACTAGAGGGAGCAAAAAGCAAATTCACAACATGACCCCCAGTTTACCCACTATGGTGGGGAGTGGCCTAATGAATAGCACCCTTAGCTCCCCCCGGAGGCCCAGCTGTGAAACATATTGGTGTCTGTGATACCTGATTGGAGGAACTCCTTCAGTGCCATCGAACGCACCATGGCTCCCCTTAGTGGCGGAGCCACAGTACTGCAACGACCAGGACTCTGGGGCGCTGCACTCCCCCCTGGTTAAACACAGTACTCCGGGACTGGGAAGAAAACAACAATACAGGTTAGCAAAAAGACATACAAATTTGTTGAGTGCAAAACAATAAGCATACTTGAACAGGCTTCCCTTTATGGGAGGTGAGGACACTTTAACGTTACAAAACATAATCAAATATCATAGCAACAGGCTACAATTAACTCTCATTACCCAACCGGGTATTCTACTAAGTGCAAATGCTGGAACAATAAATTAACATTGCCTTTAAGAAACATACACTCTTAGTTTATCAAAGGCCTTCCTATAATCACATTACAGGGCAAGGTAACTTCACATTCTCCTACTTTGAACCTGCAGGACCGCCTGTCCCTATGGCACCAGACCTACTGCCTCTCCTTTCTTTTACAGGACCGCCCCGTTCAGCCAGGGCCTACTGCCTTTCTCTACTATACATAGTATAGACATAACATTCCTTTCAATTTGAGAGCATGGAGCACACTCTGCTTAGCTCCTATAAGGACTCACTCACTAACCCCTACGGGTCTACTTTCTGTCCTTAGTAACGAACTAACTTTCTATGGGGACGCAGGGTTTACCTTCTATCCTCACCTTCGTTATTACTTCTTTACTTTCAGTTAAACGGAACTCTACATCTACCCCTACGGGCTTTCTGCATCTTTCTCTTCAAAGAACATTATCTAGGTTTCACATTTTAAACAAATTAAACACACATAACTTTTCCATGAAAAACAGTTACATTTCCTTCAAAGCATTGTCTCGACATTACTGTTCTAAAACAGTATCACTTTCAAGTTCAATTCTAACCTCCCCTTTAAGAGGAGATCAAGTCTTTCTGAGGTAGCTCTTCTTCTCAGCCTACCAGTCCATGTAAAGGCTCCGGAATGGTATCTTCGCAAAATGTCTTTAAACAAAACCAGTAGGAAGCACCTTTAAGAAGGTGCAAACTATTTACAAGAAAGTTCAAATCATGCACAGTCCATGATTTCGCAGTTTGTGTAACTTTGTGCAAAACTTCAAGAAAACAACAATAGTGACCCCGGGTCAACAAAGGGGTCACCTTTTTAAAGTTTACCCTGGACGAGTTTAGCAGCAACTTAAAGAACAAACAATAACTATTTACATTTTCAGGTTTCCGAGGTTTACTCTTGCTCAGGTGGCTTGGGCTCCTGCCCCCCGGCCACTGTGGTGCCAGTGTCCGCGGTTCGAACGTGCAGATGAACTCGACTGGCCAACTCGGTGGCCGCTACCAGGCGCACTGTCGCGATGGTGACAAGGTCGGGTGCTCCTGGGACCAGGTCCGAGGTGGTAAGGGTCGCGGCTCCAAACATACACCGCCGAACATTCCGTGCATACCACCCGAGCGGGTTCTGGTGGCGGCTGTAGGTCACCTGATCCCCCTTTTGCAATGGTTCTCCACTTCGGCCACAGCAGGGAGCCCTCACGTTACAGTGCGCAACAAAAACGTCAGTATCCAATCCCGGCTCGTGTATGAGGCCCCACCCCCTTCTTGCATGGTAGGCCAACACAGTGCCCCGCCTTATCACGTCTCTGTCATCCCATGCCGGAGGGGATTGTTGTATTTTCGATGGACCCATCGGCTCGGCCTCTTTCCGGCCTTTCCACTGTAGAATCAAGCACTGTCTATATTGTTCCCACGTAAGCACCGCAAGAGTGGACCCGTTCTCCTGGGATCCATCTGTCCCAACCCAGGGGCTGTCCCACCGAAGAACTACTCCATCTAGACTCACATCCACGGGCTCTCCCACTCTAGTCGACAGCGGTGGCACCATCCTCCCCAGGTCACCAGGGGATAACACCATTAACCCTGCCGAGAAGGGTCGACCTTTACTGAGATGGAGGTGGGTCGTGGAAGCGGACTCGTGAGGGGGAGCAGGGGCGTCTTCCGTACCTACGCCTGATGTGGTTCCACCGATGTCGATCCGGTCCGCTGACAAGAACGCTGGAGTCGGCTGCTGCTCGGACCGCGGCTCTTCCGATGCGGCCCCCGAACGCTGCTCCGCTCGCTGTGGTTCCTCCTCCACGGACTCCAAGGTCAGGGTTGGTGGACTCAGCTCTGCTATCTGTTCCAGGAGTTTCAGGTCCTCCGGCTGCAGGGGACATAAGTCCGTCTCCGGTAAAGAGGGGCAAGCCGGAGTCGCATCTTCCTCGCTCAGGCACTTGCTGTTCATCATCGCTGCCTGATAGTCGGTGGCAGTGCATGCACCTGACTCCGCCATTTCTCCGAGGTCGGGCTTCTCCATCTCCTGCTTCCCGCCGTTGCAAATCAGGAGGTTGTCTTCTGCTTTGGGGCAGGTCATCTCCTTGCAGCCCGAAGCGCAGAGGGCGGTATCCATTTCTCGCGCCATTCTGGTAGTCTCCTCCCATAGCACGCCCTCCTTCTTCTCCAAAGTAGCAATGGCGGCGGCTTTTGGCGGGAACTTCTATTGGTCAGTGGTAGCACACAGTCTCTCAATAAAGCTACAGTTCATGCACAACAAATCACAGTCTCTAGGCACACATGACCTGATTCTTCAGGCTTAAGTAGATCCTGTTCGTGACGCCAAGATTTGGAGCGCCCCCACACCGCCGCAGGGCCGAGGGGTACCCGGAGCCGGGCCTCTGGGATCTCAGTCCTGGGGTTGTCACGGTGGCTAGACCCGGTCCGTGGCCCTGTCTGTCAGTGGGGGACGTCCGTTGCAAATAGGTGCTGTTAACGGTGGTGTAGCGGTGCAGTTGTGGGGTGCAGGTCGCGGTAAATAACGAGGACACCAGGTTGCAGTCTCTTTACCTCTTTACTGGAGATCTCTCGGTCCTCAGTCCGGAATCCGGTCCACCAGGCTGCGCAAGTCCGGCCGGTCCAATGGCACTTCCAGAGTTCTCCTCACAGGTGGAAATCAGTGCCTTCCTTCTTAGCGCTTTGTGTTGTAGTCCTTCCCTGCTGTGCTTACGGAAAGTACCCCACAACTGTTGTGTCTGTTTCTTAAGTTCCCTCACAACTCGATTAACTGATCTTCTGCTAATCTTCCGTCCCTTCCTGATGTTACAGTAAGAACGGCACCCGTTTGTCAGGTAGGCCTGGAGTTCTTCCGGGACCCTAGAGACGCCCCTCTCCGCAATTGCCCCCCAAGACTTCATAGGTGATATGTGGTAGACAGCCCGCCTGAGACTGACTGTCCTGCCGCTGTTTGGAGTATGGCTTAAAGCTGTATATTATTCCACTCCCTCGGCGTTCCGGCCACCGGTAATGCGCCTCAGCAAGGTGCTGCCTCTTTCAACAAAACCCCTGCTGGTATTCTCCTTCTGCTTGATTTCGTTTCTCACTCAGCACAATCTATCTCGCTTCTAATCCTTTCTTAGGGCACCGCCGCTATTCTGAGCAGGCACGGTCCCGTTACGTTCTTTCAATGCCAAGCCTCTGCCAGGATCCCACCCCTGGCAGAGACCCTACTGTCTCTTCCTCCACAACACCCTCTCTCACTAGGTGTTGCTTCGTTCGATCCAGTCAGCTTTCTCTACTAACTTCCTGCCTGACCCCCAGTTTACCCACTATGGTGGGGAGTGGCCTAATGAATAGCACCCTTAGCTCCCCCCGGAGGCCCAGCTGTGAAACATATTGGTGTCTGTGATACCTGATTGGAGGAACTCCTTCAGTGCCATCGAACGCACCATGGCTCCCCTTAGTGGCGGAGCCACAGTACTGCAACGACCAGGACTCTGGGGCGCTGCATAGGTACCTAAGCCATGATAATAAATCACAACATCAGGAGTAATAGATGAAGAGGCAAACTAGTAACTTGCTTGCAGAGATATCGTTAATAGTAGAGATAAATGCAAGCAGGAACTTGTAGAAAGGAAAAGGCTAACTGTAGAATAGTAGTGACGTACTGGCAAACTTGCTTGCAGAGATGTTGTTCAAACTAGAAACTTGCTTGAACGGATTCATTAGCTTAATAGTTGACACTGAGATGTGAAGAGCACCAAGATCAGTAACAGGAAATTTGCAATCTGAAAATTTGATTGTAGAATGATAAGTGTGGACTGCATGTAGGTAAGCTGGAGTGAGCTTGGAAAAGTAAAACACTGGCAGTTGACTGGAAGTCAAGACTAGGTAAGTAGCTAAGCTAAGACTAGCTAAGTAGAAGGTGAAGCAACTGCTGAAAAACAGAAGGTAACAGAAATCAATGCTTTCTCAATACTCAGACAGCACATGGCTGCCTCAGCTGACCTGAAAAGGCCTTTGGTTATGAAGTCAGAGATATTTTCCGTTTCACCACAAGTAACTTGGTGCGGACCTCCAAATAGAGGGCCAGCCATACTAGAAGGAAGCAAGGCCTGGCACTTGAGTTGAGACAGTTGAAGAGTAACACCTACCTTACTACATGTTGGGTTCCAGGGAGTTTTAAGTGACTGCCCAGGACTCACATTTTGATGAACTATCCATACGGTAGGTCATCAATATCTGAATGATGGTGGTCTGAAACCGGTCACACCTACTGATCATCTCTTGCCAGGTCTCGCAGCCACTATGACTAAACAGACACCGACCATGCAATATACTACAGAATTATAGATTATACAGGGTGGGCCATTTATATGGATACACCTGGGTGGGCCATTTATAAAGTTGCATCCAAAATGGCCGACTTCAAAATGGCCACCATGGTCACCACCCATCTTGAAAAGTTTTCCCCCTCCCATATATTAATGTGCCACAAACAGGAAGTTGATATCACCAACAATTCCCATTTTATTTAGGTGTATCCATATAAATGGCCCACCCTGTAGTTTATAATACAACATTTTTCCTCAAAATATCTGATATGATTACTTAATTAAATCTTAACCACAAATGTAAAATTGGCCATACTGTTTATTAGAAAAACCCATAGGTTAACAATAGGTTGGAGATTTGGAATTACTTAGAGATGTTGGTATTTTTTAGCATTCTTGTAACAGGGTAGCAAACTATAGGTGTCACTATAGAAAGAGAGGTTTTCTTTTCAACTATAGGGCTATTAAGCATTTTCCAGGTACAATGTTTTTCTATTCACTAACAAAGCATTCTAATTACAATAGAGGAAGTAAGGTTTGATTAAAATAAATTCATTTGGATGATGTTCCTCTATGATGATTTATGATTCTTGGCGGTTTACGTTGATAAAAAAAAATTTGAATCTTCAGTAGCTGATACCTTTTAATGGCTAACAAAAAGGTGACGACAAACAACAAACTGCTAAAACTATATAGGACTCCCAATTTAATTTTTTTAACCAACTATATCAATATTGCTTACTTTAGCAAGCAGTCTGGTGACAATATACTATTATCCTAAAGATATTAATTTAACTGGGAAAAATGTTTGACTTTGTTTTTATATTTGCCAAGTTCATGTCTTCTCTGTGGTAAATATGTAGAATGAGAATTGCTGACGCAACTGGAGTTTTATTAAGTTGCGCAACCACAATAGCAATTCTTCCTGTTTTTGCTGCATCCTGTTTTTCCGCAAGGCACACCACATACCAACAAGACAAGCTTAAATTGGAACTGCATTTTAACAAACTTTGCATAACTCTAAAATGCAGGCGAATGTAGAAAGCTTAAGATATCTATTCCGGTGTTTCCCAAACTCCAGTCCTCACGGACCCCACGGGTCATGTTTTCAGGATTTCCACAGTGTTGCACAGGTGAGACAATTCCTGATGCCTTGATGATACTTCCACTACTTGAGCAATACTAAGGAAATCCTGAAAACATGACCCGTGGGGTCCGTGAGGACTGGAGTTTGGGAAACACTGATCTATTTAGAGAAATCTGCCTCTTTATCCACTTATCAGCCATTTGTTTCTCTTCCCCCACCACCTCACCACCTGAGATTATCAACTATACTGAAAAAGCATGTCAAATTCCTCTTGGTCAAAGCAAATAGCACTGCACAAAATTGGGGTGTAAGGTTACACTCCCCATTATCCTCTATCAAGAGGAGAAGAGAAGAAAGAGGAGGAATAAGGAGCAGAGTAAGGAAACAAGCAGAAATATTGTGCTGACCTTTCAAGGCTTATATCTCATATCATAGCTTAACTCACATGAAAACTGTTCAGTACTGCTGTATAATTTCCTCCATAATTCGGCTGCTTCTCTTTGTGTGCTAACTAAGGGATGAAGAACATGAATCTATTTCTGTGTGCTGTGCAATATATAAGAGAGACCGTAGCAGATCGCCTTCTCCCACCCGTCTATGATCAATTGAAAATAAGGTCTGTGTTTTGCAGGGTATGTAGGTAGTCAAATTCACCGCACACTCTGATGATGAATTCAATTTCTTTTTACTTAAGAATTCAAGTGCAGGTAGACATCAGCTCAGAGAAAGCATAAAGTGCAAGTTATAAATGAGACATACAACGTTTTGACCTGGTCCCGGGTCTTGTTCAAAAAGTCGCTCTGGGGGGAGGGATATAAATCAGCATATTGTTTGTGAAAACATATAAACAATAATAATAAACAATATTTACATATATACAATATATACAAATATGTTACTATGGTGGATGTGTAGCGCCCCCACTGCCGCAGGGCCGAGGGGTACCCGGTACCGGGCCTCTGGGTCTCTGCTCTGGGGTTGTCACGGTGGCTAGACCCGGTCCGTGACCCTGCTGAGGGGTGCCCAATGAAAGATGTGGATGGTGGTGGTAGTGCGGTGCAGTGCTGGTCACAGTAAATAACGAGGACACCAGGTTGCAGTCTCTTTACCTTTTTACTGAAGGTTTGGAGGTACCCAATCCAGAGCACTGTTAACTGGGCTGGCTGAGACCGGCCGGTCCAACGGCACATCCGGAGTTCCCTTTTCAGGTGGGAATCAGTGTCTACCTTCTAGCGCCTGTGTGTTGTAGTCCTTCCCTGCTGAGCCCCCCCGGATAGTCCTCACACCTTATTCTGTCTGTCTCTGATCTTCGTTCTCTCCGTCCCCCAGATGATATGGCAGGACGCACCCGTATGACGGGGTAGGCCTGGAGTTCTTCCGGGACTCTAGAGTCGCCCCTCTCCCACAGCTGCCTCCGTTGTCTGCTTAGGTGTTTAAGTGAGACAGCCAACCTATAATTAGCTGCCCTGCCGTGGTTTGAAGTAATGCTTAAAGTCTCTTACTTTCTCGGCGTTCCGGCCACCGACTGTTTGCGCCTCAGAAGGATGTTGCCTTGATCTTACAGCACGACTCCTTCTGGTCCTATCGCCTCTTTGCTGTATTCCCGTTTCCTCACTTAGCACAATAAACCTCGCTTTTTGTCCTTTCTTAGGAATCTGTCAGGATCCCATCCCTGACAGGTCCTCTCTCTGGCTCTTCCCAGTTACTTCTCCCTAACTTCCTGTCCAACCCCCAGTTTTACCAGAGTGTGAGGAGTGGCCTACTAGATAGAACCACCCCCCCTGGTGGCCGGAGTGTGAAGTGTAGTGTGAGTGTTACCTGATCAGGTGAACTCCTTTAGTGCAGTCAGACGTAACATCACTCCCCTTAGTGGCAGAGCGACATTACTGCAACGACCAGGACTCTGGGGCGCTGCAGATGCATGGGAGTAGCAGAAGAAAATACAATGCACACGTCACAACATGGTTATAGGAATAAGTTCTCAGACATAGGTCTGTATTAGTACAGCGATACTTTTGCAGGGTATGAACCACAATGCTTGGACTGGTCAAAGGTTTCCTCTCCTGAATTCAACAGCCTCATAGGCATATATGATGTAATCAAGTTCGGGTCAGAAGAAACTCAGTGCGTTGCAATCCATACTTAGACTGCAAAGCATAGATGTATGAATCTAGCCTAAGGGATAGACTGCAGGAGGAAAAACTGGTAAAAATGCAGGTGACAGGTGGTCAGAAATAATACTGTTCCTCATATACACACACACACAGGACAGTTTATCTTGAAAAATTATTTGAAAGTACGTTTACTCTTTACAGGGTTTCCTTAGCTTGTACAAAATCAAATGTCTGGCCTTAAAGCCCCCATACATATTGGATAAAAGTAATCCGAACTCATCAATCATCTAATGTGCATTGGTGCATGAGGACCTCCTTACTCTCCCTCAAGAGATGATGTTGAGGAAGAGAAGGATCAGTGGCTGGAATTTCAACAGTTAATCCTTTTGTTCGTAAGGGAGAAAAGGCGCTGCCAGATAATTCTGTCAACGGCTCTCTTGTAGAGAATGCAGGAACGATAGGCCAGCACAGTGCTCTAGTGCTGCAATGCTCAGACCTACATCTGCATCAGGCTCTTCTCAGACCTCCATTTCTCCTGGAACATGCCCCTGCAAGCTAATAGCCAGGAAACAATCAGACATTGCGGGAGAGTATATACACTATTGGCTTGATTAATCAAGTCTGGCATTTTGTATACCAGCCTGGATGAACTGTGCACTGGAGTAAGATGCAGCAAATTTTTTTAAGAGAAAACTGTTTAATTAACTTGGTGCGTTTTTCAATTGCTGTGTGCCGAAGCCAGAAATGTTATTGCAGTCAGGAGACTGAATGGAGTACCCGGTGGAAACCCATGCAAACAACTTTTACTGATGAGCTTTGAACACAGGACCCCAGGGCTTGAAAGTTGCCCACTACTTGGACATCTTCTTATCATACCCCTCGCTTGGACCTCATAAAATAATAAAGCTTATACTTACCTCCCGTGCTTGCGTCATTCCCGTGGTGTCGACACTCACGGTCCCGGGGGCTCCTGTGCTGTTGTTGTGACATGTAACACCGGCACCCAATCAGCGCTGGCGCTACTGTCCTTGCCTACTGTCAAATTAAGCATGAAAAGGAAGTCCAAGATCAGCTGTAGCCCGGACTTCCTTTCCATGTTCGATTTGTCAGAAGTCGGGGATAGTGACGCCAGCGCTGATTGAGTGCCGGAGAGCGAGTGCCAACACTGCTGGAACGGCGCTGGCAAGGGCGGTGTGTATAAGCTTTATTATTATATGAGGGCCAAACATTTTGATCAAGAAGGGGTTGTCCTAGTAGTGGATAAGTAATAAATTACTTTGGACATGCGTATGTAAAAATGACTTTATGTTCTTATACAGTTTTGTGGAAGATGTGGTGGACATCTATTATGAAAGTGACAAAACAGTTTGTGAAGACAGTGAGCTTCAAGCTTTTGTAAAAGATGTATTTGTTTTTGGCCTTCGGGACAATGAAACTTCTGGTAAGATCATTAACATTTTTCTTTACACCATACATAACATCAATAAGATTATGACAACTTTACAAATCTTTTTAAATGTAACAGCAAAACTGTGATGCATAATATATACATTCCCTAATATTTCACCTTTCATAGTAGAAAAGCCTTTAGCAGAGGCTTAAAGGGGTTGTCCAGGACTTACACATTCATGGTTTATCGGTAGGATTGGTCATCAATATGAGATTGGTGGGTGTCTAACACCCGGCTCCTCCACTGATCTGCTAATATATGCTCTGCCAGTAGTTGAATGTCAGAAATATACGGAGCATAGCAAAGCAGCTCCTTACATTATTTAATGACTGTAGATGAGTGCTGCAGTTTATCTCACTCTCAAATTATTGAAAAAATAAACTTCAGATTACTCGATGTGTTCAGTATTAGGCTACTTTCACTCTTGCGTTGTGTGACGGACGTTGCAATGCGGCGTTTTGGAGAAAAAACGCATCCTGCAAAGTTGCCCGCAGGATGCGTTTTTTCTCCATAGACTTGCATTAGCGACGCATTGCGACGGATTGCCACACGTCACATCCGTGTGTGACGGATGACATTGTGTGACGGATGCGTCGTGTTTTGGCGGACCGTCGGCACAAAAAAAGTTACATGTAACTTTTTTTGTGCGTCGTGTCCGCCATTTTCGACCGCACATGCGCGTCCAAAACTCCGCCCCCTCCTCCCCGGACTGCAGAATGGGCAGTGGATGCGTTGTAAAACTGCATCCGCTACCCACGTCTTCACAGCGTCCGTCGGTACGTCGGCCCGACGCATTGCGACGAGCCCGTACGACGGACTAGTGTGAAAGTAGCCTTATGCTGCTACAGTAACACACTGTAAGTCTCCTATGATGATGGATCATCACATGAGATAGAAAGTTGAATATAGTGTTCTATTCTTATTTTATATCCAAGAAGTATTGTTTCTCCTTGCGGAGATTGACATGCTAAGCATGCCGAGATGAGGAGACTTAAGTCTAAGTTGCATGCTTATTTTTCTATACTTGGATTTTTTTAAAATAAATAAGTGATGAGGGGTCCACAGTAATTTTCATAACCAGCTGAGGGAAAGCCAATGGCTGGGGTTGATCTTAATAAAGGTTGGTCTAAAATCAAAACTTATTACATATCCATATACTGTAGGTATGGATAAGTTTTGAATTTAGACCAACCCCTTTAAGCATGGCCAAGCAGCCACTTCCAATTTACTGTGCGACACAAGAGTTGTTAACAGATTGTTGACTATTGTTTGTTTATGGTCTGCAATGAAGGATGTGAATGATGAATGTCTCTAGGTGGTTGAGAAACCTTGAGAATTCTACCTTTTACTCTTATCCCCCAAACCCTTTAATCTCACCTTGATTATGGCAAATTTCTTGGAATATTTAAAATATTAAATGTATAAGTAAAGCAGAATAGGTAGAATAGATTGATAGATAGATAGATAGTATTAACAAATAGTTTTTTACAGGTTTTCCCAAAACTCTCAAGACCAAAGAGAAATTAGTGGAATACCTCACCCTTGTCATCTTCACTGCGTCTGGGCAGCATGCCGCTGTGAACTTTGGTCAGGTTAGTTTGTAATAATTGTGATGACAAAATAATATAAGTACAGCTGGTGGTGAGCTGGGTAAGAAACAAGCAGGTATTTGTGGCGGGATTGTAGACTGGGTTCTAGTGGAAAAAATATGACAATTATTAATCATGGGATCCACTCAATTATGAAGAAAAGAAAAAAGTTCCACATGGCCATCAGATTATTTATTTCTTTTTTGAGAATGTACAAAATTTTAAAACTACTTTCACTTGCAATTATTTAAAAAAAAAATCCCACTAAGTATACATGAAAGTACAAACAGGGCTAAAGTTTGGGCACACCTGTCCATGCAATGGTTTTCCTTGTTCTTTTTGGAACGTGCACATTGTAGATTCAGACTGAAGGCAACAAACCACAAAGAAACATACATGAAAAAGTAAGCAAAAAGCACATGTATTAAACCTTAGATTCCTCAAGTACCCCCTTTAACTATGATGACAGCTTTACACAATTTTGGCATTCTTTAAAGTAGCTTCATCAGGAGACAACAATCCATTACTTTGAGTCATGAAGGTCAGTCAATCCAGAAAATTGCTAGAACCTTGAAGGCATCCTCAAGTGCAATCTTTAAAAGTATCAATCACCATGATTAAATTGGCTTTCATCAGGACTGCCCTGGGAAACAATTACCAAAACTTACTTGTTCTGCAGAGGATAAGTTCATCAGTTACCAGCCCCAGAAACTGCAAATTGACAGCACCTCAGATGACAGCCTTCATAAATGATGCACAGATATACAGGTCCTTCTCAAAAAATTAGCATATAGTGTTAAATTTCATTATTTACCATAATGTAATGATTACAATTAAACTTTCATATACTATAGATTCATTATCCACCAACTGAAATTTGTCAGGTCTTTTATTGTTTTAATACTGATGATTTTGGCATACAACTCCTGATAACCCAAAAAACCTGTCTCAATAAATTAGCATATCAAGAAAAGGTTCTCTAAATGACCTATTACCCTAATCTTCTGAATCAACTAATTAACTCTAAACACATGCAAAAGATACCTGAGGCTTTTAAAAACTCCCTGCCTGGTTCATAACTCAAAACCCCCATCATGGGTAAGACTAGCGACCTGACAGATGTCAAGAAGGCCATCATTGACACCCTCAAGCAAGAGGGTAAGACCCAGAAAGAAATTTCTCAACAAATAGGCTGTTCCCAGAGTGCTGTATCAAGGCACCTCAATGGTAAGTCTGTTGGAAGGAAACAATGTGGCAGAAAACGCTGTACAACGAGAAGAGGTGACCGGAACCTGAGGAAGCAGTGCACTGAGTCTGGTGTGGAAACATCCAGAGCCACCGTGCACAGGCGTGTGCAGGAAATGGGCTACAGGTGCCGCATTCCCCAGGTAAAGCCACTTTTGAACCATAAACAGTGGCAGAAGCGCCTGACCTGGGCTACAGAGAAGCAGCACTGGACTGTTGCTAAGTGGTCCCAAGTACTTTTTTCTGATGAAAGCAAATTTTGCATGTCATTCGGAAATCAAGGTGCCAGAGTCTGGAGGAAGACTGGGGAGAAGGAAATGCCAAAATGCCTGAAGTCCAGTGTCAAGTACCCACAGTCAGTGATGGTGTGGGGTGCCATGTCAGCTGCTGGTGTTGGTCCACTGTGTTTCATCAAGGGCAGGGTCAATGCAGCTAGCTATCAGGAGATTTTGGAGCACTTCATGCTTCCATCGGCTGAAATGCTTTATGGAGATGAAGATTTCATTTTTCAGCACGACCTGGCACCTGCTCAGAGTGCCAAAACCACTGGTAAATGGTTTACTGACCATGGTATTACTGTGCTCAATTGGCCTGCCAACTCTCCTGACCTGAACCCCATAGAGAATCTGTGGGATATTGTGAAGAGAAAGTTGAGAGACGCAAGACCCAACACTCTGGATGAGCTTAAGGCCGCTATTGAAGCATCCTGGGCCTCCATAACATCTCAGCAGTGTCACAGGCTGATTGCCTCCATGCCACGCCGCATTGAAGCAGTCATTTCTGCCAAAGGATTCCCGACCAAGTATTGAGTGCATAACTGAACATTATTATTTGATGGTTTTTTGTTTGGTATTAAAAAACACTTTTATTTGATTGGTCGGGTGAAATATGCTAATTTATTGAGACAGGTTTTTTGGGTTATCAGGAGTTGTATGCCAAAATCATCAGTATTAAAACAATAAAAGACCTGACAAATTTCAGTTGGTGGATAATGAATCTATAGTATATGAAAGTTTAATTGTAATCATTACATTATGGTAAATAATGAAATTTAACACTATATGCTAATTTTTTGAGAAGGACCTGTAAAATAGTAGACATATCTTAGCATCAACTATCAAAGGAGAATGTGAGAAGCAGGGCTTTATTATTAAATTGCTGCATAGAAGCCACTGCTGAGTACCTCAAACAAAAAGAAGAGAATTGTTTGGGCCGAGCAACACACGGACTAGACATTAGATCAGTATAGATCTGTATTTTGGTCTGATCAATGAAAATTTTTGCTTTTTTTTACCAACCATCATGTTTTTCTAACAGAAATAAAAGGTGATTGGATGGTTTCTATATGTGTGGTGCCCATTATAAAGCATGGAGGGGGACGTGTCATGGTGTGAAGTGCTTTGCTGGTGACACAGTTAGTGATTTATTTCAAATTTAAGGCACACATACCACATCATGGCTACCATGGTATTCTTCAACTACATGCCATCCCATCTGGTTTGCACTTAGTGAAAGCCATTAAAGATGAGGACCTAATGAAGCTGTTTGAAGGAGTGCCAAGGGTGTGTTGTTAAATATGCTTATATCGCACATTTATTTAATCAGGACTCTTTACCAGATGCGTTACTCTTAAAGAAAAAATGTCATGATATTTTCATAAAAAATGTAGTGGTTTATTAGATTGTCCACAGAAAAACCACATTGCAGCAAAACATATAATAGGCGAAATAGTTAAGAACAGATTGTCCATTTGTTCCTCATTTTTCCCGAGATGGTAAAAAGAGTCTGTCTGTCATGGAGTAGAATTCATCATGGCTACCAGTTGTTCAATGCTTCTGTGAGTAGTCTGAAGTCCATGGAGAATGATGGAGAAGGCAGGAGGTGACAGCACCACGTGACAGCCCCCTCTCCTAAGAGCTGTGATTATATATGTGTCCCATAGAGCACGTGTTCTCTCTATATGGTGTTGACATTGGGTATGCGCACACGTCCGGATTTCTTGCAGAAATTTCCTGAAGAAAACCGGAAATTTTCTGCAAGAAATCCGCATTTTTTTTTTTGCGGTTTTTTTTCCGGTTTTTTTTCGCGTTTTTTTTAGCATTCTGCAAGCGTAATTAGCTTGCAGAATGCTAAAGTTTTCCAAGCGATCTGTAGCATCGCTTGGAAAACTGACTGACAGGTTGGTCACACTTGTCAAACATACTGTTTGACAAGTGTGACCAACTTTTTACTATAGATGCAGCCTATGCAGCATCTATAGTAAAAGATAGAATGTTTAAAAATAATAAAAAAAAATAAAAAAAATGGTTATACTCACCCAGACATCTCCTCAGCGGCGTCCGTTCCTCTTCCTATAGCTGCTGTGCGCGCAGGACCTTCCATGACGTCGCGGTCATGTGAGCGGTCACGTGACATATTTAACATGTGTAAAGTCAACAAATTAAAAGGGATGTACTTTGAGAAATCTAAAGTTTTGGTTTGGTTTGTTTCGCATATGATTCTTTACCACTTGTTTCAATATGTGCGTCTTTGTGGGTTTGCTGCCTTTAGTCTGAATTTGCAATGTGCAGATTCCAATGAGAACAAGGAAATCCATTGCATGAACAGGTGAGTCCAAACTTGAAACTGTTACTGTGACTATAGGATAAAAGGGAAGTAGAATGACCTCACAGAGCTCTTTTATAGTCTCAGACCATGGAGGCACATAACCCTGCATAGTAACTGTAGAAACAATAGGATACTTTTAATAAAAACATTTGTAATGTTACGGGTATAGATTAATAAAAATGTATACAATGTCTTGTCCTCTCTAATACATTGCAATGTTGTTCACCGCAGTATGATTGGTGTTCATGGATCCCAAATGCTCCTCCAACCATGCGTTGCCCTCCACCAACAAAGAAAGATGACGTTACCATACAATATATCATTGAAAGTTTACCTGACAGAGGTCGATCATGCTGGCATCTTGGAGCTGTGTGGGCTTTGAGTCAGTTTCAAGATAATGAGGTAAGCAGAAGAACCACAATATGTCCTGCAGGTATCTACGCGATTTGTTTAACGTTTTCTACCTTTGACAGCTGTTAAAGGTAATCTGTGAGTACAAATCAACCTCCTTCCCTCCCCAAACCGCATGCAGGTTTTGAAAGCTAAATCCAGCAATACTTTTATATCTTCTATCTGCTGCTGTATTTGTGAAATTGGCCTTTTATTTCATATGCAAATGAGGCATTAAGTGCTGCTTTGGGTGTGACAGGACACTTTCCGATCCTCTGACTCCTGAAGTTGGTTTCTCAAGGGCACCATCCTCCTTAAATTGATTAATAGCTCACTTTCCAGTTTCCTTGCCTTGCAGCTGGCCTCACATAGAAAGTGAGCTTTCTATTAAGCTAAAGAGGAGGGGAAAAAAGTTCAAGAGGCAGAGGCTTGTGAAATGTTATGTCACGCCCAGAGATCTTAAACTTAATGCCTCATTTAATATGAATTAAAACTCTGATTTCTAGGGAATGCAGCAACAGATAGCAGACGTAAAGGTATTGATAGATTTACCTTTTAAAATCTTGCATGCCGATATATGTGGTGTGGGTGTGTTGATCTTACTGACAGATTGCCTTTAAAAAGCTGTAGGCCTTTCTTTAGTATAAAAATGTGTTAATACAAGGCAATGTTTGATTACTAAATTCTTCATGTGATGGTGGATCATACAGCTTCAGAACAAAGAAAAATTGTCTTCACTACTTTTCTATATGTGTCTTGATTCTGAGGAAGACAAACGTGAATGGTGGTTTGGAATATCTTTCACCTTCTTTCTTATTGTTATCTAGTTGTTTCTAGGCATGTATCCAGATGAACATTTTGTTGAAAAATCTGTAAAACAAGCAATGGCTAAATTCAGGAAAAACCTTGAAGACATCACCAGTTTCATCCTTGACCGCAACAAGAATAAAAAGTTGCCATATTATTATATGTCTCCAGACAAGATCCCGAACAGTGTTGCTGTATAGGTTTACTGAAGCTACTTTCTGGATCAACAAGATCACGCATGAAAGTGTTAATGAGGACCTGGAGCTACAGTCCTCTGATAAAGTGCAAAAAGTTTCATTTTACTGCAGTACTTCATTTTCATTTAATGAACTACATTCATGTTTTATGCCATACAGATATCTCAGTTGAAGGGATTCGGACAGAAGGATTTCACCCCATAAACTTTTTATAACTGCATGTAGATCTTTCAAAGACAAGTCGAGCAATACCTGTACATGACCGATTCATTCCTTTGTTACTGAAAAATCAGTGTTTGAATTTATATTCAATGAGGATGAAGAGCTATGTGTAGATCTGAAGCCTCTGTCACTCCAGCTCTATTCCCTGAACAGTGATGCCTCCTCCTTCTTGAATGAGAGCCTCTATGCTGTGTGCGTCCTCAATCAAGCAGGAGAAGGTGATGATGCCGGGGGTCAAATAGAGCTGGAGTGACAGAGGTTTCAGATATACCATAGCCATTCAGACATGTAAAGGTATTGCTGGACTTGTCTTTAAAAGAGCTACAGATGCATATAAATAGTTTTGGGGGTGACATCTTGCTGTCAGATTCCATTTAAGATTACTCTTAATTTCTATAAAAACCATAGACAACATAGCACCAACATATTGTGATATCAGGCCATTGAGCTACTCGAAATACTGCGTTCTGTTCCATCGTTGGATTAAATTTGGCTTTGTACATTGTAAACATAGATTCTTAGATGGAAGCTGCAGTAAATTTTAACTATATTTGTAGTGCTATAAAATGTCAATCTTGTCACGCACTGCTTACATTAGTGATATACAACTAACAATGGTAATACAAAACATAACAGGTTATTAGTTATATACAAAGTAAAGTGTATACCGATGACTGGCAAAGTCAAATTTTGAGTACACCCTAAGGCACTAACTAGTTTCTCCTTCAGAACATATAGGTATAAAAGAAAATGCTATATTTTATCTTCTATTAATTGTTTTTATATGTTGATTTTAACTTTAAATAAAAAACATTAAGGTAAATTAAATTGCTGTCAGTCTCCAATTCATACACTATATGGTGGATATCCCCTATAATAACAGACTCACGGTCTGTTTGAGAAACCTGACATGTGCGCACCAACATTGAATACAATGGATGTGCGTGTGTCTGTATTTTCGGTCTTTAAAAAACGGATCTTTTACAGACATAAAAAAGGTACGTGTGAAGAAGGCCTAATAGGCAGAGCAGAACACTTTGTCTCCTTATGCACGGACATAAGCTGGACCACAGTTAGTTTGTGCTGCTATTTAGAAGCAGAATCTGGTACGTTAATGTATTTAGAAATATGATTGTTGTGCACGCTCCCCTGCAATGAGATCAATTTTCCATATAATTGAAATCTGTACATTTATTTATATTGTATAGAATAACGTTATAAAGGGCCATATTCATTTTTAGCACACTGTAACATGAAAACAACTATTATTAAAGGCAACTGCTCTTTAAATATTTGTCTCAACAAAGTTCCTTGCTCAGACCACTGGGAGATCTGCAGGAACCAACGCTTGTCCCGGCCATTCCTACTCCTGTGTTAGTTGATGACACAAAGAACACTGTTCCAGAGTGCTATCCTGCAGAGAAAGGAGTCAGTCAAAGATAGCCATTGCTGGTGCCCTAAAGGTACCGTCACACTCAGCGACGCTGCAGCGATATAGACAACGAGTTGATCGCTGCAGCGTTGCTGTTTAGGTCGCTGGGGAGCTGTCACACAGACCGCTCTCTCCAGCGACCAACGATCAGGGGAACGACTTCGGCATCGTTGAAACTGTCTTCAACGATGCCGAAGTCCCCCTGCAGCACCCGGGTAACCAGGGTAAACATCGGGTTACTAAGCGCAGGGCCGCGCTTAGTAACCCGATATTTACCCTGGTTACCAATGTAAAAGTAAAAAAAAAACACTACATACTCACCTTCTGATGTCTGTCACGTTCCCCGGCGTCCACAGGGATACGCGCTGCTGCTCAGAGCTTCCTTCACTGAATGTGTCTGGGCCGGCAGAGCACAGCGGTGACGTCACCGCTGTGCTCGGCTTTACGGCCGGCACTGACACATTCAGTGCAGGAAGCTCTGAGCAGCAGCGCGGACGCCGGGGGACGTGACAGACATCAGAAGGTGAGTATGTACTGTTTTTTTTTACTTTTACAATGGTAACCAGGGTAAATATCAGGTTACTAAGTGCGGCCCTGCGCTTAGTAACCCGATATTTACCCTGGTTACCATTGTAAAACATTGCTGGCATCGTTGCTTTTGCTGTCAAACACGACGATACACACCGACCTAACGACGAAATAAGGTGCTGGCCTTCTAGCTCCGACCAACGATATCACAGCGGGATCCAGATCGCTGCTGCGTGTCAAACACAACGATATCGCTATCCAGGACGCTGCAACGTCACGGATCGTTGTCGTTCTCGTTGGAAAGTTGTTCAGTGTGAAGGTACCTTAAGGCTCAGAAGTTGGTGAGTGGCAGTCTGTTTATAAAGGGGCCAATGGATATGTATCATTCAGGAGCAATCTACAGTACATCGATTTGTACATTATATCAGAACTGACTGCCCACCAGAGGCGTAGCTAGGGTTTTGGCGAAGCTTCTCAGTGGGCCCCTAACCAGGTAACCTTGATTACAACTCGTTGATACGCCCTAATAGTGGAGGAGAACCTCAGCAGATAACTGCGCTATTACTGAAGATAATCTCTATATAAAGACCAATATGGATATTACCGCTATATGGTCAGTGGTAGATACTAGCCCTACAGAACATATAAGAGATTACAGCACAGTTACAGATAATGACTTACCGCTGACGTTCTTTATGATGGAGTCGTCACTTTCCCCATCTTTTCCATCTGGCCCAGACCGACATGACAACTTCTTCCAGCAACGACTCGTCTGCAGAGATTACAACAAAGACACATTTCACTTCTCATATTCCAGCCCCATCACCATCTATTCCCAACCTGCACAAACTCCTCATCCTGCTGATACCCCAATACTGAGCCGCTGCTGCCGTATGTGTCCCTATTACTGCCCCTGATACCCCAATACTGAGCCGCTGCTGCCGTATGTGTCCCTATTACTGCCCCTGATACCCCAATACTGCGCCGCTGCCTCCGTATGTGTCCCTATTACTGCCCCTGATACCCCAATGCTGAGCCGCTGCTGCCCTATGTGTCCCTATTACTGCACCTGATACCCCAATACTAATCCCCACACTGTATGATGCCCCTCTAGATAGCCTCCATATAGTATAATGCACCAGATTGTCCTCAATATACTATAATGTACCAGAAACTCCTTAATATAGTATAATGCACCAGATAGTCCTCAATATAGTATAATGTACTCCCCATAGGCCTACTCTATATTGTATAATGCACCCCCCATAGGCAGACTCTATAGCACAAGGCAGCACCCATAGGCAGACCTCGTAGTATAAGTAGCACCCGAAGGCAGACACTGTAGTATAAAGCAGCACCCCTATAGGCAGACCCTGTACTATAAGGCAGCATCTCTATAGGCAGACCCTGTAGTATAAGGCAGCACCTCCATAGGCAGACCCTGTACTATATGGCAGACCCCCCATAGGCAGACCCTGTAGTATAATGCAGACCCCCAAAGGCAGACCCTGTAGTATAAGGCAGACCCCACATAGGCAGACCCTGTAGCATTAGCCAGACCCCCCCAAAGGCAGACCCTGTAGTATTAGGCAGACCCTGTAGCATTAGGCAGAACCTCCCACAGGCAGACCCTGTAGTATTAGGCAGACCCCCCTATAGGCAGACCCTGTAGTATTAGGCAGACCCCCTATAGGCAGACCCTGTAGTATTAGACAGACCCTGTAGAATAAGGCAAACCCTGTAGTATTAGGCAGACTCCCCTATAGGCAGACCCTGTAGTATTAGGCAGATGCCCCTATAGGCAGACCTGTAGTATTAGGCAGACCCCCCTATAGGCAGACCCTGTAGTATTAGGCAGACCCCCCTATAGGCAGACCCTGTAGTATTAGTAAACCTACAACATACGGAAGCATATACCAAGTAGTAAAAAAAATCTACTTTTATTAACAAAAAAATAAACATAAAAGTTTTATAAAAACTTTTGAAACAAGTATTGTCTTAGCGGGTAGATACAAAAATGGACCTGAAAACACAGGATTATCATAAGAAAATGAGCCAAATTTCAGAATAAGGATGGCAATAACATGTAGCGATATTTACAGTATGTATACCAGAATTACATTGCAGTTTATATGATATATTTAAATATAGTATATACTTTCTTTGCAAGGAAAATGTAACACCTAGGTATACTTCAACAAATTGCTGAATGTTGTATATTCTTTCAATGAATGCATAGTGCCAAGATAACCCTGATTAAAGGGTGATATCCACATAATTCCAAAAAAAGCCAGTGAAAGATTCTGTGCAATAAGACTGGGCTCAAGTTATTATACTAATTCGTTAACTCATATTATATATATATATATATATATATATATATATATATATATATATATATATATATATATATATATATTGTAGGGATTTCACTCACTCAGGTGCGATGGCTGACACTCAGGAGGCACATTCCTTTAAAGTTCAGAGGGTTTATTGCGTCATAAACCACATGGAAAAATAACAGCAAACCAAAATAGCCTTAAGTTCAGGAAAAGAAAACAAAGTGTCCAGTCCACCAGGCTCACTCTTGTAGCCTTAACACACTCAGGAGGGTTTCACCTCCACACATATCTACTGTGTAGAGCATTTGCCTGTCTTATATAGAGCTAACCACACCCAGTAACCCATCACATGATTAGCCATGTGGTCTGACATCACCACAGGTCCTGAAGCAGATATATATACATGGTTATATACAATAAAGAAATACACCGGGCTACATTACAGCAACAAGGCACTTATGTGGCACATACCTCCCGTCGACTACACACCCTTTAGCCATGCTACATACCTCCCCCCTCTGCCTAAAGCCGTGGGGCTTGGCACTTTTCCCCACTAAACAAGGGATTCTTGATAGGGCATCCGCATTACCGTGCAGCTTTCCGGCCCTATGTTCCACATGGAAACTGAAGTCCTGCAGGGCTAAGAACCAACGGGTGACCCTAGCATTTCTACCCTTTGTATCCCTCATCCATCTAAGTGGGGCATGGTCAGAGACTAGTCTGAATTTACGACCCAGCAGATAGTACCGTAACGTGTCCACTGCCCACTTTATGGCCAGACACTCTTTTTCCACGACTGAGTAGTTCTTTTCAGACGAAGACAGCTTTCTACTCAGATAGAGAACAGGATGCTCCTCCCCATGTAGCTCTTGAGAAAGGACTGCTCCTACCCCAACATCTGAGGCATCTGTCTGAAGAATAAATTCTTTATTAAAGTCTGGGGCCATCAGAACGGGTTGCTTACACAAAGCCTCTTTCATTTCTTGGAAGGCTGACTCTGTTTCTTCGGACCACTTAACCATTACTGATTTTGTCCTTTTTAGCAGGTCAGTCAGAGGCGCAGCCATCGTGGCGAAGTTTGGGATGAACCTCCTGTAATATCCCAAGATTCCCAGGAAGGCTTTAACTTGCTTCTTGGAAACTGGTTTTGGCCATGTTTGAATTGCCTCCACTTTACTGATTTGGGGTTTTATTTCTCCACGACCCACTATGTATCCAAGGTACTTAGCTTCTTCTTTACCCAAGGCACACTTCTTCGGGTTTATTGTAAATCCGGCCTCTCTTATAGCATCAAACACCGCTTGGACCTTTTCCAGATGACTCTCCCAGTCCAGGCTAAAGATGACGATATCATCCAGGTACGCAGCAGCGTATGCTTTATGGGGTGCAAGGATTCTATCCATAGCCCTCTGAAAGATCGCCGGAGCTCCCTGTAGGCCAAACGGCATCCGGACATACTGGAAACATCCATCTGGTGTAGAAAACGCCGTCTTCTCCTTGGCTTCCTGTGCCATGGGGATCTGCCAATACCCCTTCGTCAAATCCAAGGTGGTTATGTACCTGGCGGGCCCAAGCCTTTCGATGAGCTCATAAACGCGGGGCATGGGATAAGCGTCAAACTTGGAGACCTCATTCAACTTCCGATAGTCGTTGCAAAACCTCCACTCTCCATCAGGTTTTGGGACCAGGACAATTGGGCTCGACCAACCGCTCTTGGATTCCTCAATGACTCCAAGCTTCAACATACGCTCCACTTCCTTGGAGTTAACTTCTCGACGAGCCTCAGGAATACGATAGGGCTTCACGTTCACCCGCACATGTGGCTCTGTTAGGACCTCGTGCTCTATGACCTTCGTGTGTCCTGGCAACTCTGAAAACAGGTCCCTGTTTTTCTGGAGTAACTCCCGGCACTGTTGTTTCTGGGTCTTCGACAGCGTCTCCGCTATAGTAACCGCTCCAACCTTATCTTCTGGGTTGCTTAACAAAGATGGAGTTACTGTCGGCTCTCTATCTTGCCACGGCTTGAAGAAGGTTGACATGGTACACTTGGAATGGTTTCCGTCTTCCTGGTTGGTGAATTTTATAATTTACTTCACCAAGTTTCTCGACAACCTCATATGGCCCTTGCCATTTGGCCAAGAACTTGCTTTCCACCGTCGGAACTAACACAAGAACTCGGTCTCCCGGATTGAACTGCCTCACTCTTGCAGACCGGTTGTAGACTCTGGCCTGAGCTTCTTGTGCCTGGAGGAGGTGTTCTTTCACAATAGGCATCACCCTTGCAATCCTCTGCTGCATCAGGGCCACATGCTCAATGACGCTTCTGTGGGGCGTGACTTCGGCTTCCCAGGTTTCCTTGGCTATATCCAGGAGTCCTCGTGGATGTCGGCCATATAGAAGCTCAAACGGAGAGAATCCTGTGGAGGCCTGTGGAACTTCACGAATAGAAAACATCAGGTAGGGTAAGAGACAATCCCAGTCTCTACCATCTTTCTCTATAGCTTTTCTCAGCATGCTCTTCAGTGTCTTGTTAAATCTCTCAACAAGGCCATCTGACTGGGGATGGTACACCGAGGTCCTCAACTGGGAGATTTTCAGGGCTTTGCATAACTCCCTCATCACCTTGCTCATGAAAGGTGTCCCCTGGTCAGTCAGGATCTCTTTCGGCAGACCTGTCCGGAAAAAGACATGGACCAACTCGCGGGCTATATTCTTTGAGGAAGAATTTCTCAGAGGAATTGCCTCAGGAGAGCGTGTGGCATAGTCCAGGATGACTAATATATACTGATGGCCCCGGGCTGATTTAACTAAGGGACCGACCAAGTCCATGGCAATTCTCTCGAACGGCACCTCAATAATGGGCAGTGGCACAAGGGGGTTCCGGAAATGAGGAGTGGGAGCAGTTAACTGACATGTAGGGCCGGACTTGCAATAGTTCACTATTTCCCGGTGACACCCAGGCCAATAGAACCTCTGCACAACCCGTTCCTGCGTTTTTTCCACCCCTAGGTGTCCACCCAAGATGTGGGAATGGGCCATGTCCAACACCTTCCGTCTGTACGGACCCGGCACTATCAACTGCTCTACCAACTCCTCCCTTATTTTCGTGACCCAGTACAACAACTCCCCACTCATCAGAAAATGGGGAAATCTTGTGTCTGCGCCCGGTTCCTGTACCACCCCGTCAATAACTGTGACATTATTAAAGGCTTCCCTCAGAGTGGGGTCCCTATGTTGGGCAGTCCCAAAATTTTCACCGGTTACCTCTAACTCCATAATGTCAGATGCAGGGGACACTTCCTCCTCATCCCCAACCAGAACACAAAAAGGAAACCTGACTGACTCCGGGTGTGGCGACACCCTTCCAGGGTTCATTGGTTCCCTACTCTAGGGCTAGGGAGCTCAGAACCTTTTCCCCACAAATCCCAAAACAAACAGAAATCCCGGCCAATAATTATAGGGTGCAACAAGTCCTGCATGACGCTGACTATGTGGGACTCAGTGCCACATGCCGTTTCAATGTCCACCCTAGCCACAAAGTAGTCCTTTGCATCACCATGTATGCACCGCACTCCAACCTTCTTTCCCGGGAGCAGGTGGAGAGGAAACGTGGCCCTCACCAGGGTCACCAGGCTCCCTGAGTCTAACAGTGCCGTTACTGCTCGACTGTTCACCTTTACGGGACACGCTTGAGGTCCCTCGTTGGGCGGAGAGTTCACACTGCAGGCTGGATACGCATAGTATGAACAACGGCGTCCCATGCTGCAGTCCATCTGCTCAGTGGTCTGGGAACAACGGGCAGCTATATGTCCTGGCCGGTGGCACCTCCAACAGATAACATCACCCGTAGGACCTTGGGCACCACCTCCCCCGCCCTTTGTGACCTTGGACGCGCCACCCCTTTTTGGGACTCAGCTCCCTTCTGGGACCCCCAGTACGGCATGGGTTGCCTCCTGGAGGAGCCTTCCAACCCTTGGTATCTCTCAACCAGTCCAATCAGCTCGTCGGCATTCTGGGGATCACCCTGGGCAACCCAAGTCTGTATGGACCTCGGGAGGGAATGCACAAACCGATCCATCATCACCCGTTCCACCAACTGTGCAGGTGTACACGACTCTGGCTGCAGCCATTTCTGGACCAGGTGCAACAGATCAAACATTTGAGAGCGAGGCGGTTTGTCCCGGTGATAGGCCCAGCTGTGAACTCGCTGTGCCCTGACAGTCAGTGTCACCCCCAAACGTGCGAGAATCTCGACTTTCAATTTGTGATACTCTTTGGCATCCTGCAAGGTCAAATCATAGTACGCCTTCTGGGGTTCTCCCGTCAGGTATGGCGCCAGTACCTCTGCCCACTGCTCTGGCGGGAGTTTTTCCCTCTCAGCGACCCTCTCAAACACCGTCAGGAAGGCCTCAACATCATCCCCGGGAGTCATTTTCTGCAATGCGCGTCTTACCGTCTTCCGGACGTGGGTGTCATCAGCCAGACCTGGGGTTGGGGCGCTCATCTTGCCCTGGATGGTGGTTGCCAGAAGCTGCATCTGCTGCCGTTGCTCCTGCTGGTTCTGTTGAATCTGCTGTATCAACAGCCTGTTGCTCTCTTGCTGCGACTGGAGCAAGTGTTTCAGCAGATCCTCCATTTTCCCTGGCAATGCTTGCTGGCTTACAACAGACTTGACCCAGGACATCCAATAACAGACTCTTTGTCTCCGCTGGAACGCTGCCCGCACGTCTACCACCAATTGTAGGGATTTCACTCACTGAGGTGCGATGGCTGACACTCAGGAGGCACATTCCTTTAAAGTTCAGAGGGTTTATTGCGTCATAAACCACATGGAAAAATAACAGCAAACCAAAAATAGCCTTAAGTTCAGGAAAAGAAAACAAAGTGTCCAGTCCACCAGGCTCACTCTTGTAGCCTTAACACACTCAGGACGGTTTCACCTCCACACATATCTACTGTGTAGAGCATTTGCCTGTCTTATATAGAGCTAACCACACCCAGTAACCCATCACATGATTAGCCATGTGGTCTGACATCACCACAGGTCCTGAAGCAGATATATATACATGGTTACATACAATAAAGAAATACACCGGGCTACATTACAGCAACAAGGCACTTATGTGGCACATACCTCCCGTCGACTACACACCCTTTAGCCATGCTACTATTAGGGTTGAACAATTAATAAAATGTTCAATTCTCTAGTTGCCTACTCCTGGCCTAATGGATATTGATCATGTGCACTAAAGAAATACACCAGACACAGTCAGCTGTAACTCTCCTTGATCAATGTGTGGCTCAGCTCCAAGAAGGCCTTTTATTAGTCAAAACACAATGTTATATATCTCCTGTAAGGGGGCTCGGTTAGCTCTAAAATGGGAGTGATCGGATGTATTCCATTGGTTAGTGGGTTGGGCATGAGCAAGTCCATGGGCGGATCCATGAGGTCATCAGGGTGGGTTGGTCCGTGAGGTCATCAGGGTGGGCGTCACTGTGGGTGGATCCATGAGGTCATCAGGGTGGGCGTCATCTTGGACACCAGAACACACGGCATGCTGATACAGGAAATGGCGGCCATCTTTAGTGTCTTCATTGTTCATCTTGGATACCAGAGCACACGGCTCTGCTACAGGAGATGGTGGCCATCTTCAGTGTCTCACTTTGTCTGAGGAAAACTTATGTAAGGTTAAACAATACATGTTATAGGTTGCTTCTCTCAATTACCTTATCTGTTGAGGTTAATTAAGTATTTGATCTTATGGCTCTCCTCAACAGTCCCCCCTAAATACTTTATTAACCTTTTCTTTTATCTTGATCCCACCGTGGTTCCCTAACCCACCGATGTTAAGTGTTATTATGACATCAGAGGCTTCATGACAATATGGATGCTATAGACACCAGAGAATGTGTGACCAATTATGGGTATACTGCGGAGGTATATCGGAGCGCGTTACCCATGTCTTCGGGACTTCCCTACCTGCTGGATCTATTACTCTCCAATCTCCCATCTCCATGGTTACTTACAGTAAAATACACATGTGCGACTAACCCTGTTGTACACATCCTAGATCTGACCGTCTTGCCCGGGGGGGGGGGGGGAATTGGAGTTTTCATCAGTTTGAGACAAGTTTTCCCTTGTGGAAAACCTCCCTTTGTAGCTGGACTTTGACAAGCAGGTCAGATCCTACTCTGTCCCTAACTGTCTATCAAGTTTATAATGTGAGAGATGGATCCAGGAGGCGCTCAGCAATCCTGACCGAAGTAGGAGTAGTCAGGAGCACTTGGTAGGGACCCTTAAATCTCGACTCCAGGAATGTCTTTTCTGATGAACTTCTTTACCAGCATGTAGTCACCAGGTTAGAAAGTATGGGTACCTTCACTGGAATCTGGACCTGGAATGGATGATAAAACTTGTACATGTGTTACTGACAGTTCTTTAGTAACAACAATTACATAATTTACAAGAGTATCACTTCCCAAGGCTAGCTGTTGTGGAAAATATTGACCCAACCTTGGAGGCCCCCCAAAAAGAATCTCGAATGGTGTGAGTTTAGTAGAACCCCTTGGAGTGTTTCTGACTGAGTATAAGGCAACGGGCAAAATGTCTGTCCAAGTCTGACCTCCTAACTGGCTTTCAGTAATTTATTTTTGAAGGTGCCATTCAGTGTTTCTACTTTCCCACTGCTCTGTGGGTGATATGGAGTATGTAAACCCAAATCCGCTCCCACCAATGTCCATAGTTCCTTAGTCCGAGCAGCAGTGAATGCGGGTACTTGGTCACTCTCAATTACCTCTGGGACCCCATATCTGCATACTACTTCAGTCACCAGTCTCTTAACAGTCACTCTGGCAGTCATGTTGGTTACTGGATAGGCTTCGGGCCATCCTGAGAACATGTCAGTCACTTCCAGTACATACTCGTACTTCCCTACTTTTGGCATTTGAATGTGATTGATCTGAATTCTCTGAAAGGGATAAAATGGTTTAGCCAAATGTTTCTGAGTAACTTTCTGAGGCGGTGCTGGATTGCATGTTGCACACACAAGGCAGGACTTGAAATATTTTTGGGTGACAGTAGAGATCCCAGGTGCCATATAAATCTTCCAAATCAGGTCATTCATCCGATTCTTGCCTCTGTGGGTGATACCGTGTGCCCATTCTGTCACTGAGGGGTACAGATTACGGGGTAGACCTTTGTGTTCACCGTCCAGACTCCATCTTCATCCTTTTTAGCTCCTCCTTCTTGCCATGACTTCTTTTCATCATCTGATGTCTTGTCTTGATGTAGATGGATGATCCTCATAAGAGAGCCTTTAGTCCCTTCTTCAGTGTCTTGTGACACGTACACCGCTGCTTTCTCTTTCCTAAATGGATCCACAGCATAGGTTTTTGCTGTTTTGTCAGCAAAGAAGTTCCCCCTTGCTTCTGGAGAATCCAGTCTCCCGTGAGCTTTGATCTCGATCACTGCAACCTCTGAAGGTAGATTCAGAGCGACCACAAGTTCTTGCATGGTAGCAGCATGTTTTACAGGAGTTCCACTGAGCGTTAGGTATCCTCTGGCTGCCCAGATACTGTTGAAGTCATGAGCCACTCCAAAAGCGTATCTTGAATCCGTGTAGATGTTGACCACCTTCTCCGTCGCTTCCTGACAAGCCAGCGTCAAAGCTTTAAGTTCCGCTTCTTGTGCAGACATGTGCGGTGGTAGCGATCCAGCTGAGATGATCAGGTCATGTGTAACCACGGCATATCCCATATGGACCCTTCCTGTTTTATCTGCAAATCTGGAACCATCAGTGAAGAACGTCACGTCAGCATGTGGGAGTGGGTCTTCAGACACGTTTTTCTGGGAGGCTACTTCTTCATGCATTTGTTCAAGACAGTCATGAACCTCTGAGTGTATAGAGGCATCTTCTCCGAGAGCATCAGTATCATCCACATCCCCCCTGGAAAGAGGAAGTAGCGTGGACAGTTTGAAGATGCTGCAGCGGACAAGAGTGACATTATCCGGAACCAAGAGCCAACATTGGAGTCTCATATGATGCTGCACCAACAGATGTTTAGGTTCCAACAATAGCAATTATGTCGTGTGGAGCCATTAAGAGAACTGGATGTCCTCAGATGATATCAGGATTTGGGATTCAAAGAGCTGGTGCAGACTGTATGGCCTGTTTAAGAGCGTAGAAAGCTTCCACGGATTTAGTACATAGTGGAAACGCTGACGTCTTGAGGTCATCGTACAATGGCTGCATCAGCTTTGAGGCATCTGGAAACCTTTGGCAACAATAATAATTGATAGGTCAGCCAACTCATCCGAGGCCCTTGTCTTAGGTTCTTGGCAGAACTCAACACCAGAGTCCCATGTCTTGTCATGCTCCTGTAGAAAGGCATCGGCTGTTTTTCTGGATCTAGAACTTGGTTCAAAAGAGTAGCAGCTTGCTGGGGTGTAAACTTGACATAGATGGCGGGCTCCTCAGACATGAGCATTGGCACTGTTGGCAGTGGCACCTGAAGCGGGAGTAGAGATGGCACCGGGAGTGCAGATGTAGTCCCTTGTGTATGAGGAGCCGGAGGAGGTAACAGTCCTGGAATGAGGGGCTCTATTTGGGCAGCTCCAGTATCATGGTATGGGCTCCAGGTGACGCAGGCAGTCTTAAAAGCTTTAACAGTCCTGTCCTCATTAATGCGAGTTATTGCTGCACGAAGTTGTTGAGCACTAACGTCTGGATGAATAGGGTCATAAGTAGGGGTCACAGTGTGTATGATCATTCTACACAGGAGATTGCCAGCTTTAGTCACCGCTATGTCCCCAACAGCTATCTGACCATGTGACTCAACAATGATTTGACTGTCAGCTTGAATAGTCGCCCCCCCCTGCTTCCACTATAGCTCTAGCTACACCTCCATTGTGCTCTGACCGAGAATTGGCAGCATTAACAATAGCGTCTGTCTCCATTGTTGTTATATCACCCTTTCCCACCACTAACAAGGGTCCCTCAGGAAGTTCTTTTTCAAAAATAGGTTGCCAACATTCCCTCCCCTTTGTGCTTCCTGTGCTATTGGTATCCCCCTCCCACATTGAGCCCCCCCTTGATACAGTCGCCACCGTCCCATACAGGTGTGCGCTTGGCTGCGAGACAGCCTGTGAGGTACTGGGCATAGGGTTATGTAGGCTGCGTGAGAGTGCTGTTGTGGAAGCATTGGGAGGAGAGGCCGCTGCTTGGAGCATCTCATGTGGGTGTGCGGCTAAATTGGCAGTGGAAGTGACAGTAGAAAGGGTAGGTGTTGGGGACGATCCAGGTGGGAGGACTGCTGGATTCACAACAGGAGTGATAGAGGAAAGGGTTGGTGCCCCATTGGAAACAACTGAGATAGGAAACATGGGTAAAGCCTGTTCACTTACCGAAGGAATATAGTATTGGCCGTTAGTGGTCATTACTGGGTAACAAGGATTTGGTGATGTGGTGTGTAGCCTTAATCTGAGATGTTCACCACCAGGAGCAGCACATTCGCCATCCACAACATGGCTGCCGTCAGAATTACATTTGCCATCCACGAAATGGCCGCCGTCAGCATTAACACCTTTGCCATCAACAAAATGGCCGCCGTCAGAATTACATTTACCACCAACAAAATGGCCGCCGTCAGAATTATTTTTACCACCAACAAAATGGCCGCCGCCAGAATTATTTTTACCACCAACAAAATGGCCGCCGTCAGAATTATTTTTACCACCAACAAAATGGCCGCCGTCAGAATTATTTTTACCACCAACAAAATGGCCGCCGTCAGAATTATTTTTACCACCAACAAAATGGCCGCCGTCAGAATTATTTTTATCACCAACAAAATGGCCGCCGTCAGAATTACATTTACCACCAACAAAATGGCCGCCATTACATTTAGCACATGGCTCTGGGCCACCATTTTGGCTGCTATTACATTTAACACATTCGCCATCAACAAAATGGCCGCCATTACATTTAGCACATGGCTCTGGGCCACCATTATACGGTGGTGGCCTCTCACAAGATATATTTTTGTAATACACAACTCAAAACTCTATTCTTTCTATTCCTTTTCTCTTCTACCCAATTTCCTCTATACAGACTTTCAGAGACTCTTTCTCCTGCCCTAGCAATAGACAACAATCCATTATCTTCTAGGATACCTTTTCTTTCTTTCAAGACAAGCTTCCACTCCAGGGGCTGTAACCATCCCCCCTTCTGGCATTCCACACAATTTCCACTAATGTGCATGAGTCTAACTTGCCATCTGAATTTGGCTTAGTGCCCATACGGCAGAACTGCATTAATTTCTCCATCTTTCTATAGATATACAGTATATATATATATATCTATCTATCAAGATAACAAACACCAAACAAACAATAAGACGGGGGAGATGACTCAAACCTGAAATTCTAAAGGGAACTGAGTCTGCAGTACTCAGTTCCTATTCCTTCTTGTCACGTGGTCCCTGTCTGACTTCCGTGCTCCGTACTTTACAAACCAATTATTCCCTACTTTGTCAAATTGCTCCCTAACTTACCGGTCCCCGTGCAGAGTCAATTACTCGATGTCACGGGGCAAAAAAAAGAAAAACTATAAATTTAATTGGCTCGAACTGAGCCAATTTGCTCCAAGTTTCAATGAGCCGCTACACAATTTATTATGCCCGAACTGAGCCAATTGCTCCAAGATTTACCGGGCCCCCCTAGGCCGAGTCAATTACTCCAGGTCCTAGTCTCTCTTGTACAGAACTGAAAATCTTATCACAGGCGACAACCGTATACCACAGACAAAAATTATTTTATTTTTTCTACACTTGCTTGCTTATCCTTCTCTAAAAAAACCTGCTTATCCCGTTCTCCACATGCTATTCTGTTGTGTATCCGCTTTTTGGGCTCCCCTGGTGGTTGCTGGTGGTACTGGTGACTTGTTTGCACTTTGCTGCTTCTGTTCACCTGCTTCCATCAGCGTTTGGGAGTTTCCTATTTAGCCTTGCTCTCCAGTCATTTCCTTGCCGGTCATCATTGTAACCAGAGCCTTCGGTTGCATGTTTCTGCTACTAGTCTGCTGATCAGCTAAGTGGACTTTGTCCTTTTGTTTTGTACCTTTTGTCCAGTTTGCAGTTTTTGTAATTCTCTGTAGCTGGAAGCTCTTGTGGTCTGATATTGCCACTCCTGTGTCATGAGTTGACACAGGAGTCTTAAAGTAATTTCAGGATGGTTTTTGAAAGGGTTTTCAGTTGACCGTGAAGTCCTCTTTTGTATCCTTCTGCTATCTAGTAAGTGGACCTCTCTTTGCTAAATCTACTTTCATACTGTGTATGTCTTTTCCTCTTAATTCACCGTTATTACATGTGGGGGGCTGCTATCATCTTTTGGGGTATTTCCCTAGAGGTAAGCCAGGTCTGTTTCTTCCTCTACCAGGCGTAGTTAGTCCTCCGGCTGGCGCGTGGCATATAGGAAGCCGTAGGTATGCTCCCTGGCTACTGTTAGTTGTGTGGTAGATTTAGCTCACGGTCAACTCGAGTTTCCATCACCCGAGAGCTCGTTCGTTATTTATATGTTTCTTACGTTCCCTAGCCATTGGGAACCATGACAGTATGACCGGACTGCATTAAACTTATTGGCAGAAGAAAGGAGAGAAAAAAGAAGTCTGTAAATTATTTTTTTTTCTCTTTTTCCCCTATGCTTGCTCCATAGTTGGATCAGTTGTATTTCAGCTCTAATTACAGCCTTTGCCTTTCTCTCCTTATAATCCTTGAATGGCTCTGAGCTCACCTGTTTAAAGATGGATCCTCAGAGTTTGGCTGCAGGTTTAAATAATCTTGCTACGAAGGTTCAAAATTTACAAGATTTTGTTATACATGCTCCTATTTCTGAACCTAAAATCCCTACACCAGAGGTGTTTTCCGGAGATAGATCTCGGTTTTTGAATTTCAAATATAATTGTAAATTATTCCTTTCTCTCAGACCTCACTCCTCAGGAGATCCTGTCCAGCAGGTTAAGATTGTAATCTCTTTGCTGCGAGGTGACCCTCAAAATTGGGCATTTTCATTGGCACCAGGGGATCCTGCGTTGCTCAATGTGGATGCGTTTTTCTTGGCTTTAGGGTTGCTTTATGAGGAACCTAATTTGGAGATTCAAGCTGAAAAAGCTTTGATAGCCCTATCTCAAGGGCAAGATGAAGCGGAGATATACTGCCAAAAATTTCGTAAATGGTCTGTGCTTACTCAGTGGAATGAGTGCGCCTTAGCGGCAAATTTCAGAGAGGGCCTTTCTGATGCCGTTAAAGATGTTATGGTCGGGTTCCCTGTGCCTACAGGTCTGAATGAGTCCATGACAATGGCAATTCAGATTGATCGGCGTTTGCGGGAGCGCAAACCCGTGCACCATTTGGCGGTATCTTCTGAAGAGACGCCAGAGAAAATGCAATGTGACAGAGTTATGTCCAGAAGCGAGCGGCAGAATTATAGGCGTAAAAATGGGTTATGCTTCTATTGTGGTGATTCTGCTCATGTTATATCGGCATGCTCTAAATGTACTAGGAAGGTTGACAAGTCCATTTCAATTGGCACTTTACAGTCCAAATTTATTTTGTCTGTAACCTTGATTTGTTCATTATCAGTTATTACCGTGGATGCCTATGTGGACTCTGGCACCGCTCTGAGTCTTATGGACTGGTCCTTTGCCAGGCGCTGTGGGTTTGATTTAGAGCCTCTGGAGGTCCCTATACCTCTGAAGGGTATTGATTCTACACCTTTGGCTTGTAATAAACCACAGTTCTGGACGCAAGTGACTATGCGTATGACTCCAGACCATCAGGAGGTGATTCGCTTCCTTGTGTTGTACAATTTACATGATGTTTTGGTGCTTGGATTACCATGGTTACAGTCTCATAACCGAGTCCTTGACTGGAAAGCTATGTCTGTGTTAAGCTGGGGATGTCGGGGGGCTCATGGGGACACTCCTATGGTGTCCATTTCGTCATCTATTCCATCTGAGATTCCGGTATTTTTGTCTGATTATCGTGATATTTTTGAAGAGCCTAAGATTGGTTCACTCCCTCCTCACAGGGATTGTGATTGCGCCATAGATCTGATTCCTGGCAGTAAATTTCCAAAGGGTCGTTTGTTTAACCTATCTATACCTGAACATGCTGCTATGCGCGAGTATATTAAGGAGTCCCTGGAAAAGGGACATATTCGTCCTTCTTCATCACCTTTAGGAGCCGGTTTTTTCTTTGTCTCTAAAAAGGGTGGCTCTCTGAGGCCTTGTATTGATTATCGACTCCTGAATAAAATTACAGTCAAATATCAGTATCTATTGCCTTTGCTGACTGATTTGTTTGCTCGCATAAGGGGGGCCAAGTGGTTCTCTAAGATTGATCTTCGTGGGGCGTATAATTTGGTGCGAATTAAGCAGGGGGATGAGTGGAAAACCGCATTTAATACGCCTGAGGGCCATTTTGAGTATTTGGTAATGCCTTTCGGCCTTTCTAATGCTCCTTCGGTCTTTCAGTCCTTAATGCATGATATTTTCCGTGAATATTTGGATAAATTTTTGATTGTTTACTTGGATGATATTTTGATTTTTTCTGATGACTGGGAGTCTCATGTTCAGCAGGTCAGGAGGGTTTTTCAGGTTTTGCGGGAGAATTCTTTGTGTGTAAAGGGTTCAAAGTGTGTTTTTGGGGTTCAAAAAATTTCCTTTTTGGGGTACATTTTTTCCCCTTCTTCTATTGAGATGGACCCTGTCAAGGTTCGGGCTATTTACAACTGGACGCAGCCTACTTCTCTGAAGAGTCTCCAGAAATTCTTGGGCTTTGCTAATTTTTATCGTCGATTTATAGCTGGTTTTTCTGGCGTTGCTAAACCTCTGACGGATTTGACTAAAAAGGGTGCTGATGTTGCCAATTGGTCCCCTGCTGCCGTGGAGGCCTTTCGGGAGCTTAAGCGCCGCTTTTTGTCTGCCCCTGTGTTGCGCCAGCCTGATGTTTCTCTTCCCTTTCAGGTTGAGGTCGATGCTTCCGAGATCGGAGCGGGGGCGGTTTTGTCGCAGAAAAGTTCCGACTGCTCGGTGATGAGACCTTGTGCGTTCTTTTCACGAAAATTTTCGGCCGCCGAGCGAAACTATGATGTTGGTAATCGGGAGCTTTTGGCCATGAAGTGGGCATTTGAGGAGTGGCGTCATTGGCTTGAGGGTGCCAGACATCAGGTGGTAGTTTTGACTGATCACAATAATTTAATTTATTTGGAGTCTGCCAGGCGCCTGAATCCTAGACAGGCACGTTGGTCGTTGTTCTTTTCCCGGTTTAATTTTGTGGTCTCGTACTTACCGGGTTCTAGGAATGTGAAGGCAGATGCTCTTTCTAGGAGTTTTGAGCCTGACTCTCCTGGGAATTCTGAACCTGCTGGTGTCCTTAAGGATGGAGTGGTTTTGTCTGCTGTCTCTCCAGATTTGCGACGTGCTTTGCAAGAATTTCAGGCGGATAGACCTGATCGTTGTCCGTCTGGTAGACTGTTTGTTCCTGACGAGTGGACCACTAGAGTCATCTCGGAAGTTCATTCTTCTACTCTGGCAGGTCATCCGAGAATTTTTGGCACCAGAGATTTGGTGGCTAGATCCTTCTGGTGGCCTTCCTTGTCTCGAGATGTGCGTGCTTTTGTGCAGTCTTGCGATGTGTGTGCTCGGGCCAAGCCTTGTTGTTCTAGGGCTAGTGGGTTGTTGTTGCCCTTGCCTATTCCGAAGAGGCCTTGGACGCACATCTCTATGGACTTTATCTCGGACCTCCCTGTTTCTCAGAAGATGTCTGTCATCTGGGTGGTGTGTGACCGTTTTTCTAAAATGGTTCATTTGGTGCCATTGCCTAAGTTGCCTTCGTCATCTGAGTTGGTCCCTCTGTTTTTTCAAAATGTGGTTCGCTTGCATGGTATTCCGGAAAACATCGTTTCTGACAGGGGTACCCAGTTCGTGTCTAGATTTTGGCGGGCAGTCTGTGCCAGGTTGGGCATTGATTTGTCTTTTTCGTCTGCATTCCATCCTCAGACCAATGGCCAGACGGAACGAACTAATCAAACTTTGGAGACTTATTTGAGGTGTTTTGTGTCTGCGGATCAGGATGATTGGGTTGCCTTTCTGCCGTTGGCGGAGTTTGCTCTTAATAATCGGGCTAGTTCTGCCACTTTGGTTTCTCCTTTCTTTTGCAATTCAGGGTTTCATCCGCGTTTTTCATCTGGTCAGGTTGAATCTTCGGATTGTCCTGGAGTGGATGCGGTAGTGGATCGGTTGCATCAGATTTGGGGACAAGTGGTGGATAATTTGGAATTGTCCCAGGAGAGGACTCAGCAGTTTGCTAACCGCCGTCGTCGTGTTGGCCCCCACCTTCGTGTTGGGGACTTGGTGTGGTTGTCTTCCCGTTTTGTCCCTATGAGGGTTTCTTCTCCTAAATTTAAGCCTCGGTTCATCGGTCCTTATAGGATTTTGGAGATTCTTAACCCTGTTTCCTTTCGTTTGGACCTCCCGGCATCTTTCGCTATCCATAATGTGTTCCATCGGTCGTTGTTGCGGAGATATGAGGTACCGGTGGTTCCTTCTACTGAACCTCCTGCTCCTGTGCTGGTGGAGGGTGAATTGGAGTACGTGGTAGAAAAGATCTTGGACTCCCGTATTTCCAGACGGAGACTTCAATATCTGGTTAAATGGAAGGGCTATGGTCAGGAAGATAATTCTTGGGTAACTGCCTCTGATGTTCATGCCTCGGATTTGGTTCGTGCCTTTCATAGGGCTCATCCAGATCGCCCTGGCGGTTCTTGTGAGGGTTCGGTGCCCCCTCCTTAAGGGGAGGGTACTGTTGTGTATCCCCTTTTTGGGCTCCCCTGGTGGTTGCTGGTGGTACTGGTGACTTGTTTGCACTTTGCTGCTTCTGTTCACCTGCTTCCATCAGCATTTGGGAGTTTCCTATTTAGCCTTGCTCTCCAGTCATTTCCTTGCCGGTCATCATTGTAACCAGAGCCTTCGGTTGCATGTTTCTGCTACTAGTCTGCTGATCAGCTAAGTGGACTTTGTCCTTTTGTTTTGTACCTTTTGTCCAGTTTGCAGTTTTTGTAATTCTCTGTAGCTGGAAGCTCTTGTGGTCTGATATTGCCACTCCTGTGTCATGAGTTGACACAGGAGTCTTAAAGTAATTTCAGGATGGTTTTTGAAAGGGTTTTCAGTTGACCGTGAAGTCCTCTTTTGTATCCTTCTGCTATCTAGTAAGTGGACGTCTCTTTGCTAAATCTACTTTCATACTGTGTATGTCTTTTCCTCTTAATTCACCGTTATTACATGTGGGGGGCTGCTATCATCTTTTGGGGTATTTCCCTAGAGGTAAGCCAGGTCTGTTTCTTCCTCTACCAGGCGTAGTTAGTCCTCCGGCTGGCGCGTGGCATATAGGAAGCCGTAGGTATGCTCCCTGGCTACTGTTAGTTGTGTGGTAGATTTAGCTCACGGTCAACTCGAGTTTCCATCACCCGAGAGCTCGTTCGTTATTTATATGTTTCTTACGTTCCCTAGCCATTGGGAACCATGACACTTTTCCTTCTGTAAACACTTGCTTCTTTTCTTTCCTAGAAACCTGTTTTTCCTGCTCCAAACACAATGCTTCTCCTAACTACCAGTCATCTCCCTCTGTAAAAACCTGTTTTTCCTGTTTTATCACTTGCCTCTCCCTCTTTAAGTGAAAAAAAAAAACCTTGCTTCTTTTAACCTACTAGTCATCTCCCCTCTTCACAACATGTAACAGGCAGTAGGCAACTAACACAGGTGACGGTTCTTGCAATTAAATGACCAGCAGCGGAGATACCCTTTCTGCCGTCTTGCAGATACCAAGAAAACCGGACACGGTCAGGCAATCTGCACAGGATACCCCGAAGGACACAGGTAAAGACTACAGATTATAAAAATGAGCAGACTTACCGTGTTCTGTTAAGGAGGTGATCAGTCTCCAGGTTCGGGGTACTCAGTGCATCCAGCCGTTCCACTCGCCGGTCCTCACGGTTCAGGGCTCTTCCTCTGCTGGCCCCACGTTGGGCGGCCAAATATTAGGGTTGAACAATTAATATAATGTTCAATTCTCTAGTTGCCTACTCCTGGCCTAATGGATATTGATCATGTGCACTAAAGAAATACACCAGACACAGTCAGCTGTAACTCTCCTTGATCAATGTGTGGCTCAGCTAAAAGAAGGCCTTTTATTAGTCAAAACACAATGTTATATATCTCCTGTAAGGGGGCTCGGTTAGCTCTAAAATGGGAGTGATCGGATGTATTCCATTGGTTAGTGGGTTGGGCATGAGCAAGTCCATGGGCGGATCCATGAGGTCATCAGGGTGGGTTAGTCCGTGAGGTCATCAGGGTGGGCGTCACTGTGGGTGGATCCATGAGGTCATCAGGGTGGGCGTCATCTTGGACACCAGAACACACGGCATGCTGATACAGGAAATGGCGGCCATCTTTAGTGTCTTCATTGTTCATCTTGGATACCAGAGCACACGGCTCTGCTACAGGAGATGGCGGCCATCTTCAGTGTCTCACTTTGTCTGAGGAAAACTTATGTAAGGTTAAACAATACATGTTATAGGTTGCTTCTCTCAATTACCTTATCTGTTGAGGTTAATTAAGTATTTGATCTTATGGCTCTCCTCAACACTACAATATATATATATATATATATATATATAATTTTAATAGTTGCTATTCACCTTTACTCTTTCCCAGTTTAACTGTTTATCTCCCTGTGAGGACCTTTATTGTTAATTACATTTGTTAACCCTAGCTCTGCCTCCCGTTTGTCACTGCATAGTAATGCGTTTTGCTGGTTTAGAACAGGTTAACTTACCTAAGAAAGGGGGAGATCTCCATAGATTCTTATTACAAAGAGAAGCTAGATGGATCATGCATTCACGGGCACAGGGCCCGACTGGCTTTAATGATAGGATCGATATGAGCGTGTTCCTGTCACGCACAGTGTAGGACAGACTAAGTGCAGCACAAATTGATAAGGGGAAGGGAACCCCAACACTAGGGAAGTGGGGAGTGGAGACCCTTAGGCAAATCTAACGTCACCCTGTCTGCTCTAAGAGACCATAAATAGGTTCCGCACCTATCGCCGAGCAGGATACCTAGTCCCTGTCAGACCACCCTAGCGGTAACCCCTTCTTAGGGAAAGGAAGGGGTTACCGCTGGTCGAACCTCACTAACACTAAAGACAGCTAGGATACACAAAACAATGGGAAACTTAGCTTGCATAGACTCAGAGAGAAACATCGTCATTCTTCAAACTCCAAAGAGGATGCTAGCCGACTGCTGCAGCTCCAAGCCTCAACAGGGATGTGCAAATAGATAATAACACCCGCAAGTCCAAACGGGAAGGTGAGAGATATAAACACCCAGATCAAGGTGACACCATTAAGTCTGGGGGGAGGTGGCCACTAGCCAACAACTGAGATCTTCTGCAGTGCGACTGGCTGCAACCTCTGACACACCCATGACAGGGCCAAAAAACATTTTTGTGGGAAAAATGTGATTTTTTTATTTTCACAGCTCAACGTTAAAAAATTTATGTGAAGCACATGGGGCTTCACGGTTCTCACCACACATCTAGATACGTTCTCTGAGGGGTCTAGTTTCCAAAATGGGGTCACTTGTGGGGGGCTTTCACTGTTTAAGCACATCAAGAGCTATGGCATCCGCTAACTATTCCAGCAAATTTTGCATTCAAAAGGTCAAATAGCAATACTTCCTTTCCGACGCACGACCAAACTGTAGTTTTCTCCTAGATATGGGGTATCGGCAGGGGCGTAACTACCGCGGTCGCAGCGGTCGCCATTGCGACCGGGCCCCGCAGGTCAGGGGCCCCGGGCCGGCAGGTCTGAGCAGGGCCAGGCTGGCCATCGGGCACTTCTGGCAAATGCCAGAAGAGCCGATGCCAGTAGTGGGCCGCTGCACTGTTCCTCCCCCGGAACCCCCCCCAGTGCCGCCGCCGCCGCCGCATTTAACTATACCGGCGTCTATGACACCGGTATAGTTCAATGCAATGATGGGAGGAGAGAGCGTCACCTGACGCTTCCTCTCCCATCATTCCCCGCTCTGCCTCTGACAGTACACTGCGGGTGCGCGATGACGTCATATCATCGCGCACCTGCAGTGTCCTGGGCAGACTGCAGCCGCCAGGAGCAGCGCGGGCAAAAGGAAAGGTGAGGAGAGTTTTTTTTTTTTTTCTTTTTAACCGGACTGTGGGGCCATTATCGGGGGGGGGGGGGGATGAGATGTGGGCTGTGCTCTATATATCCCTGTGCGGGCTCTGCTGTATATACCCCTGTGGGGGCTGTGCTGTATATATCCCTGTGCGGGCTCTGCTGTATATATCCCTGTGCGGGCTCTGCTGTATATACCACTGTGCGGGCTCTGCTGTATATACCACTGTATAGTATAGTAGGGGGGGGGCCCCATTTGGAAGTTCGCACCGGGGCCCATAACTTTGTAGTTACGCCACTGGGTATCGGTGTGCTCAGGAAAAATTGTAAAACGTATTTGGGAGTATCTTTTCTCCTCTTACCCTTGTAAAAAATAAAAAAAATTGGGTCTAAAGTTAAATTTTTGTGAAAAAAAGTTAAATGTTTTCTTTTTTCTTCCACATTCCATTAATTCCTGTGAAGCACCTGAAAGGTTAATTAAAATGGTTTTGTCAATTTTGTTGGAAAAATGAGAAATCGCTGGTCAACTTTTAACCCTTCTAACTTCCTAACAAAAAAAAATATGTTTAAAAAATTGTGCTGATGTAGACACGTGCAAAACATGTTATTCATAACAATTGAAAGCTTGAAAACGGCAAAATTTTTGCTAAATTTCCATTTTTATGATAAATAAATGCAAGTCATAACATATCAAGAAAAAACAGTCTCAGAATTAGTGGGATCTGTTGAGGCGTTCCAGAGTCATTAACTCATAAAGTGACACTGGTCAGAATTGTAAAATTTGACCTGGCCATAAAGGTGAAAACAGGCTTGTGGGTAAAAGGCATAAAAGTTCTCAATAGGGTTTAGGTCAGGTGAGGAAGGGGCTACGTCATTATTCTTTTATCTTTAACCCCTTAATGACCCGGGGTACTTACGTTTTTGCGTTTTTGTTTTTCGCTTTCCTCCTTCCCATAGCCATAACTTTTTTATTTTTCTGTCAATATGGCCATGTGAGGGCTTAGGCTTCTTTCACACTTGCGTCGGTACGGGTCCGTCGCTAAGCGTTGGGCCGACATACCGACGCACGTTGTGAAATTTGTGCATGACATGGGCAGCGGATGCAGTTTTTCAACGCATCCACTGCCCATTCTGAAGTCCGGGGAGGAGGGGGCAGAGTTCCGGCCGCGCATGCGTGGTAGAAAATGGCAGACGCCACGTACGAAAAAACGTTCCCTTGAACGTTTTTTCGTGACGACGGTCCGCCAAAACATGACAGATCCGTTGCACGACAGACGCCACGTGTGGCCATCCGTCGCTAATACAAGTCTATGGGGAAAAAACGCATCCTGCGGGCACTTTTGCAGGATCCGTTTTTTTCCCAAAACGACGGATTGTGACGGATTCAAAAAAACGCTAGTGTGAAAGTAGCCTTAGGCTACTTTCACACATCAGGTTTTTTGCATCAGGCACAATCCAGCGAATGTTGGAAAAAACAGATCCAGTGCAGATTGTGAAAAACTGATGCGACGGATCCATTTTTTCGACGGATCCGACTAGCATATCCAGATAATTGGATTAAAAAGAATTTGGAGCATGCTCAGTTTAAAAAAACGGAATCCGGCGCCGGAATCCGTCATTTTCCGGATCTGGCACCTTCTGACTCCCATAGGCTTCCATTCTAGCAAACAGCCAGAAGCGCTTCCGGCTTTTTCGCCGGAGACAAAAAACATTGCTATGGAGGTTTTTTCCAGAAACCGGAAAAGGCAGATTTGCCGGATCTGGCGAAAACCGAACGAAACGCAATGTCATCCGGCGCAAACCGGCACCAATACAAGTCTATGGGAAAAAAACAAATCCAACGGCAACATTTGCCGGATCCGTTTTATTTTATTTAGCCGGATTGAGCCTGACAGCGAAACCTGGTGTGTGAAAGTAGCCTTATTTTTTGCAGGACGAGTTGTACTTTTCAATGACACCATTGGTTTTACCATGTCGTGTACTAGAAAAGGGGAAAAAAATTCCAAGCGCGGTGAAATCCAAAAAAAAGTGCAATCCCACATTTGTTTTTTGTTTGGCTTTTTTGCTAGGTTCAATAAATGCTAAAAGTAACCTGCCATTATGATTCTCCAGGTCATTACGAGTTCATAGACACTAAACATGTCTAGGTCCTTTTTTATCTAAGTGGTGAAGAAAAATTCCCAAATTTGCTAAAAGAAAAAAAAATATTGCACAATTTTCCGATACCCGTAGCGTCTCCATTTTTCGTGACCTGAGGTTAGGTGAGAGCTTGCATTTTAAATGTTATCATTTTGGTGCAGATATGTTCTTTTGATCGCCCGTTATTGCATTTTAATGCAATGTCGTGGCGACCCAAAAAACGTAATTCTGGAGTTTTGAATTTTTTTATTACTTCGCCGTTTAGCGCTCAGGTTAATCCTTTTTTTCTATTGATAGATCAGGCAATTCTGAACGCGGCGGTACCAAATATGTGTAGGTTTAATTTTTTTATTGTTTTATTTTGAATGAGGCGAAAGGGGGGGTGATTTGATCTTTTATTTATTTTTTTTTTCATATTTTTAAAAACATTTTTTTACTTTTGCCATGCTTCAATAGCCTCCATGGGAGGCTAGAAGCTGGCACAACTTGATTGGCTCTGCTACTTAGAGGCAATGCTCAGATCGCCTCTATGTAGTAGAATCACTGCATTGCTATGAGCGCCGACCACAGGGTGGCGTTCACAGCAATCCGGCATCAGCATCAGCAACCTGGTTGTCATGCCAACATGCCGACAACCCCCGATCAGGGTTGGACTGGTCCACCGAAGAACCAAAGGATTCTCCGGTGGGCCCAGGCACTGACACCTGCTGACATACTGGCCAGCAGCTGCCTAGGGCCCCCATTGCTCCAGGGGCCCCCAGCCAGTGGAATGTCGCTAATAACGGCACACCCAACAGCTATGGGGCCCCTGGGTCAGGGGGGCCCTCCTGGTGTCAGCTGAGCAGCATGGGCATGGAGAGGAGTGAGTATTCATTTCACATAACAGCCAGTGTTAGCCGCAGACTGAGGCTAACACTGCTCGCATGTAAATCCGGAGTGGCTGCATTGGGGCCACAGAGGTGGGCCCCTGCATGGCAGCTAATCCCTGTGGCTTGACAGCGAAGCGGAGCTGCAGGGATCCGATGCCGTCCTGCTTCCTGTCTGACACAGCGAGGCTGAATGATGTCATCATTCAGCGTGGCTGTTTCAGAGAGAAATCTGCCGGCACCGAAGATGCTGCTTCCTGGATATGCTGTGGCTGTGGGGAATATGCAGATAGGTGAGTGTTGCTGTGTCTCTGTTTGTCTGCTTGCTTGAGTGTATGTGGTGCTGTGCTGTGTGTGTATGTATTGGAGATTGGCAATGATGTGGGTGTTGGAGAGAGCAGTGATGGGAATGGTGGGGGAAAATACAATGTTGGTGGTGGTGGACAATGATGATGGTGGTGGGGGAGGCAATGATGGAGGTGGTGGAATGGGCAATGATGGGGTGGTGGGGAGAAAGCAATGATGGGCTGGTGGAAAGGACAATGATGGTAGTGGTGGAAAGGACAAGGGTGGTTGTGGGGGAGGAGGCAATGATGGAGGTGGTGGAATGGGCAATGATGGGGGTGGTGGGGAAGAAAGCAATGATGGAGGTGGTTGAAAGCAAAATGATGGTAAATAAATAATCTTTATTTTTATATAGCGCTAACATATTCTGCAGCGCTTTACAGGTTGCACACATTATTATTGCTGTCCCCATTGGGGCTCACAATCTAAATTCCCTATCAATATGTCTTTGGAGTGTGGGAGGAAACCGGAGTACCCGGAGGAAACCCACACAAACACGGAGAGAACATACAAACTCTTTGCAGATTTTGTCCTTGGTGGGGTTTGTGTTATGATCCGGTGACCTTAGAGCCGCATGAAAACTTTCTCTGGAGTCGGTGGAACCTGTACTGACCGCAAATCCTGAACTAACACCGCAACTAGAAGTAGCCGTGGGGTGTGCCTAACAAACCCTAGACACCTCGACACAGCCGGAGGACTAAATACCCCTACAGATGGAAATAGGAATGCTATCTTGCCTCAGAGCAGACCCCCAAAGGATAGGCAGCCCCCCACGAATAATGACTGTGAGTAGGAGAAGAATAGACACACGCAGGTAGAAAACAGGATTTAGCAAAAGAGGCCACTCTAGCTAAATAGGAAAGGATAGGACAGATTACTAGGCGGTCAGTATTAAAACCCTTCCAAAAATATCCACAACAGATAATACAAAAAGTTCCAAAATCTAACTAAAGACATGGAATGTATATCTGCCACTCCAGAGAATCCAGCAAGACTGAGAAAATACTGACACAATCTAAGCTGGACAAGAAAACACAAAGAATAGCATTGAATTGTGAAGCACACAGCATGTGTGCCACAGGAAAAAAAACCCAGACACTTATCTTTGCTGATTTGTCAGAAAGACAGGAGGAACCAGGCAGAGGTCCACACCTCCCAACAACAATTGACAACTGGCAAGGACTAATGAATCCTGCACACCTAAATACCCCAGTCAGAACTGCAATCAGCAGACACACCTGACCAGGACTGCAACCCAGGGACAACTGCATTACCACCTACTACCACCGGAGGGAACCCAAAAGCAGAATTCACAACAGTACCCTCCCCTTGAGGAGGGGTCACCGAACCCTCACCAGCGCCCCCAGGCCGATCAGGACGAGCCAGATGAAAGGCACGGACCAGATCAGCAGCATGGACATCAGAAGCAAAAACCCAAGAATTATCCTCCTGGCCATAACCCTTCCATTTGACAAGGTACTGAAGCCTCCGCCTCGAAAAACGAGAATCCAAAATCTTCTCAACCACATACTCCAACTCCCCATCAACCAAAACAGGGGCCGGAGGATCAACAGAGGGAACAACGGGCACCACATATTTCTGCAATAAAGATCTATGGAAGACATTATGGATAGCAAAAGAGGCCGGAAGCGCCAATCGAAAAGACACCGGATTAATAATCTCAGAAATCCTATAAGGACCAATAAACCGAGGCTTAAACTTAGGGGAAGAGACCTTCATAGGAACATGACGGGAAGACAACCAAACCAAATCCCCAACCCGAAGCCGGGAACCAACACACCGACGACGGTTAGCAAAACGTTGAGCCTCCTCCTGAGACAACACCAAATTGTCCACCACATGAGCCAAAATCTGCTGCAACCTGTCAACCACAGAATCCAAACCAGGACAGTCAGAAGGCTCAACCTGCCCAGAAGAAAAACGAGGATGAAAACCAAAATTACAAAAAAAAGGTGAAACCAAAGTAGCCGAACTAGCCCGATTATTAAGGGCAAACTCAGCCAATGGTAAAAAGGCCACCCAATCATCCTGATCGGCAGACACAAAGCATCTCAAATAAGTCTCCAAAGTCTGATTAGTTCGATCGGTCTGGCCATTTGTCTGAGGATGAAATGCAGAAGAAAAAGACAAATCAATGCCCAGCCTAGCACAAAAGGCCCGCCAAAACCTAGAAACAAACTGGGAACCTCTGTCGGACAAAATATTCTCCGGAATACCATGCAAACGAACCACATGCTGAAAAAACAATGGAACCAACTCTGAAGAGGAAGGCAATTTAGGCAAAGGCACCAAATGAACCATCTTAGAAAACCGGTCACAAACAACCCAGATAACCGACATCCTCTGGGAAACCGGAAGATCAGAAATAAAATCCATAGTAAAATAGTGGCAAAAGTAACCCACTAGCACGGGAACAACAAGGCTTGGCCCGCGCACAAGTCCCACAGGACTGCACAAAAGAACGCACATCACGTGACAACGAAGGCCACCAAAAGGACCTACCAACCAAATCTCTGGTACCAAAAATACCAGGATGACCAGCCAACACAGAACAGTGAACCTCAGAAATCACTCTACTAGTTCATCTGTCAGGAACAAACAATTTCCCCACAGGACAGCGGTCAGGTCTATCAGCCTGAAATTCCTGAAGAACCCGCCGTAAATCAGGGGAAATGGCAGAAAGGACCACCCCTACTTTCAGAATGCCGACCGGTTCAAGGACCTCAGGAGAATCAGGCAAAAAACTCCTAGAAAGGGCATCAGCCTTAATATTCTTAGAACCCGGAAGATACGAAACCACGAAATCAAAACGGGAAAAAAACAAGGACCATCGAGCCTGTCTAGGACTCAGCCGTTTGGCAGACTCGAGGTAAATCAAATTCTTATGATCGGTCAGGACCACAATACGGTGCTTAGCTCCCTCAAGCCAATGTCGCCACTCCTCAAACGCCCACTTCATAGCCAACAACTCCCGATTGCCGACATCATAATTGCGTTCAGCAGGCGAAAACTTGCGGGAGAAGAAGGCACACGGTTTCATCAAAGAACCAACAGAATCCCTCTGAGACAAAACGGCCCCTGCCCCAATCTCAGAAGCATCAATCTCAACCTGAAACGGAAGAGAAACATTTGGTTGGCGCAACACCGGAGCAGAAGTAAATCAGCGTTTAAGCTCCTGAAAGGCAGAGACAGCCGCAGAGGACCAATTCGCCACATCAGCGCCTTTTTTCGTCAAATCAGTCAAGGGTTTAACCACGCTGGAGAAGTTAGCAATGAACCGGCGATAAAAATTTGCAAAACCCAAAAATTTCTGAAGGCTCTTCACGGATGTGGGTTGAATCCAATCATGAATGGCCTGAACCTTAACCGGATCCATCTCCATAGATGAGGGAGAAAAAATAAAGCCCAAAAAAGAAACCTTCTGCAGCCCAAAGAGACACTTAGACCCCTTCACAAACAAAGCATTGTCACGAAGGATCTGAAATACCATCCTGACCTGTTCCACATGAGACTTCCAATCATCGGAAAAAATCAAAATATCGTCCAAATATACAATCAAGAATTTATCAATATAAGTCCGGAAGATATCATGCATGAAGGATTGAAAAACAGATGGAGCGTTAGTGAGCCCGAATGGCATCACAAGGTATTCAAAATGGCCTTCGGGCGTATTAAACGCAGTTTTCCATTCATCACCCTGCTTAATACAAACAAGATTATATGCCCCCCGAAGGTCAATCTTCGTAAACCAACTAGCCCCCTTAATCCTAGCAAACAAATCGGAAAGCAAAGGTAAAGGGTATTGAAACTTGACCGTGATCTTATTCAAGAGGCGATAATCAATACAAGGTCTCAAGGAGCCATCCTTCTTAGCAACAAAAAAAAAACCTGCTCCCAACGGTGAAGATGGCCGAATATGCCCTTTCTCCAAAGACTCCTTAAGATAACTCCGCATGGCGGTATGTTCAGGCACAGACAGGTTGAAAAGTCGGCCCTTAGGAAACTTACTGCCTGGAATCAAGTCAATCGCACAATCACAGTCCCTGTGCGGTGGAAGGGAACTGGACTTGGGCTCATCGAATACATCCTGAAAATCAGACAAAAACTCTGGAATTTCAGAAGAGGAAGAAGAGGAGATTGACATCAAAGGAACATCATTATGAACCCCCTGACAACCCCAACTAGTCACAGACATAGATTTACAATCCAACACAGGATTATGTACCTGCAACCACGGGAAACCCAGCACGATAACATCATGCAAATTATGCAACACCAGAAATCGACAATCTTCCTGATGGGCTGGCGCCATGTGCATGGTCACCTGTGTCCAAAACTGGGGCTTATTTTTAGCCAAAGGTGTAGCATCAATCCCCCTTAAAGGAATAGGGTTCTGCAAAGGCTGCAAGGGAAAACCACAACCCCTGGCAAACTCAAAATCCATTAAGTTCAAGGCGGCGCCTGAATCCACAAACGCCATGACAGAAAATGATGACAATGAGCAGATCAAGGACACCGATAACAGAAATTTAGGTTGTACAGTACTGATAGTAAATGAACTAGCGATCCTTTTTGTCCGCTTAGGGCAGACTGAAATGACATGAGAAGCGTCGCCACAATAATAACACAACCTATTCTGACGTCTGAATCCTTGTCGTTCCGTTCTAGACAAAATCCTATCACACTGCATTGGCTCAGGACTTTGCTCTAAGGACGACGCCACAGCGCTCATAGTTTGACGCTCCCGCAAACGCCGATCAATCTGAATGGCCAGAGACATAGAATCACTCAGACCGGAAGGCGTGGGAAACCCCACCATAACATCTTTAACGGATTCAGAAAGACCCTTTCTGAAAATTGCCGCCAAAGCATCATCATTCCATTTAGTCAACACAGACCATTTTCTAAATTTCTGACAATACAATTCTGCTGCCTCTTGACCCTGAGACAGGGCCAACAAGGTTTTCTCCGCTTGATCCACAGAATTCGGTTCATCATATAATAATCCTAAAGCCTGAAAAAAGGAATCTACATTAAGCAAGGCCGGATTCCCAGATTCCAGGGAAAATGCCCAATCCTCTGGATCGCCACGCAGCAGGGAGATGACAATTTTAACCTGCTGAATGGAATCACCAGAGGATCGCGGTCTCAGAGCAAAAAACAGTTTACAATTGTTTTTAAAACCCCAAAATTTGGACCTATCACCAAAAAACAAATCAGGAGTAGGAATCTTCGGCTCTAAAGCAGGAGTCTGAACAATATAATCAGAAATATCCTGTACCCTAGCAGCAAGCTGGTCTACACGAGAAGCTAATTCCTGAACATCCATGCTGGCACAAGACTCCTCAGCCACCCATAAATAAAGAGGGAAGAGAAGACAAAACAGACTGCAGAAAAAAAAATGGCTCAACACCTTTCTTCTCTTCTTCTGAGATGCATTTAACTCATTATTGGCCAGTTGTACTGTTATGATCCGCTGACCTTGGAGCCACATGAAAACTTTCTCTGGAGTCGGTGGAACCTGTACTGACCGCAAATCCTGAACTAACACACAACTAGAAGTAGCCGTGGGGTGTGCCTAACAAACCCTAGACACCTCGACACAGCCGGAGGACTAAATACCCCTATAGATGGAAATAGGAATGCTATCTTGCCTCAGAGCAGACCCCCAAAGGATAGGCAGCCCCCCACGAATAATGACTGTGAGTAGGAGAAGAATAGACACACGCAGGTAGAAAACAGGATTTAGCAAAAGAGGCCACTCTAGCTAAATAGGAAAGGATAGGACAGATTACTAGGCGGTCAGTATTAAAACCCTTCCAAAAATATCCACAACAGATAATACAAAAAGTTCCACAATCTAACTAAAGACATGGAATGTATATCTGCCACTCCAGAGAATCCAGCAAGACTGAGAAAATACTGACACAATCTAAGCTGGACAAGAAAACACAAAGAATAGCACTGAATTGTGAAGCACGCAGCATGTGTGCCACAGGAAAAAAAACCCAGACACTTATCTTTGCTGATTTGTCAGAAAGACAGGAGGAACCAGGCAGAGGTCCACACCTCCCAACAACAATTGACAACTGGCAAGGACTAATGAATCCTGCACACCTAAATACCCCAGTCAGAACTGCAATCAGCAGACACACCTGACCAGGACTGCAACCCAGGGACAACTGCATTACCACCTACTACCACCGGAGGGAACCCAAAAACAGAATTCACAACAGGTTTGAACCTAGGGCTATCCACTGAGCCACCATGCTGCCAGTGGTGGAAAGGACAATGGTGGTGAGGGAGGAGGCAATGATGAGGTGTTGGAATGGGCAATGATAGGGGTTGGGGGGTGAGAAGGCAATGATGGAGGTGGTGATGAGGACAACGATGGAGGTGAAGGGGGGCTGCATTATACCCTATGAGGGGAGCTGCGTTATACTTTGAGGGGACTACATTATATTATGTGGGGGTCTGCAATATATTCTGTGTGGGGGCTGAATTATTCTCTCAGGGGGCTACATTATATTCTGGGGGTGCTACATCATACTATATGAGGGGGCTACATTATGCGCTATGAGGGGGCTATAGTATATTCTATGGGGGGCTGCATTATACCTTATAAGGGGGTTGAATTATACTCTGAGGGTGCTACATTATATTCTGTGTGGAGGGGCTGCATTATACTGTATAAGGGGGGTCTGCAGTATACCGTATGAGGGTGCTACATTATATTCTATGGGGGGCTGCATTATACCTTATGAGGGGGTTTCATTATATTTTGTGGGGTGCTGCATTATACACTATGAGGGGGGCTGTGCTATATTCTATGAGGGGCTGAATTATATTCTGTGAGGGGGCTACATTATATTCCATGAGGGGACCTACATTATATTCCAAGAGGGAGGCTGCATTATATTACATGAGGGAGGCTACAATATATTCTATGAGGGGCTACATTATATTCTATGAGGGGATTATCCCAACCCCTGCTGCATAATTAAGACGTGTACGACCTTATATTATACCCTGATATTAGGGTGTTTTACCACACAAGTGGCGGTCCGACGCTGCCCCTGATCACGTGACGGGGGTCACCGATGCGCGCATTTCCGTCCGGAAGCGCTTGTTAAATGCCGCTGTCAGAGTTTGACAGCGGTATTTAACTAGTTAATAGGTGCGGGTGGATCGCGATTCCACCCTCGCCTATTGCGGGCACATGTCAGCTGTTCAAAACAGCTGACATGTCCCGGCTTTGATGCGGGTTCACCTCCAGAACCCACATCAAAGCGGGGGTTCTGCCATCGGACACACTATTCCGTCCGATGGCAGAAAGGGGTTAAGGCCTTTACTGGCAGTCAAGCAGTGGAGTACTTTGAATCTGCCATGGAGTATTTTCCTGAAGAAAAATCATGTGGTTTTCTTGAAAACTCCTGACTTTTTCCTGTACCACTTGAAGAAAATGTCTTCAATAAAACTGGCAGTAGGTTTGGGTGTTAATTTTGAGTCCGTATTGTACCCAAAAGGTCAAATTAGCTCATGTTTAATAATACCAAACCATAGCAGTACCCCACCTCCAACTTGCTGGCATCTGAGTCAAAGTACTCAAGAGTCTTTCTCATCTCATCTATCTATATAATCGTCTAAGGGGTACTTCCATCTGTCTGTCTGTCTGTTTGTCTGTCTGTAACGGAAATCAGTACACAGACTTAGTCCGGCCGCGAATTGGCCCTCCCCACTCTCCTCCAATCAGTGCACCCTCCCTACTCCCCTCCAGTCAGTGCCAGTGTGTCGCCCCATCCCAAACCAACTTTTTACTATTGATGCTGCCTATGCAGCATCAATAGTAAAAAGATATAATGTTAAAAATAATTGAAAAAAATTTAAAATTTAGCTATTCTCACCTTCTGACGTCCACGGATGAGCGCAATGCTGCCGCTAAGTCATCTGGGTAATTTCGCAATGCATCTCTGGGAACGGAAGTTGGCGGCCACATCGCGCGCGTCGGGACAGCTTCGGTGGATGACGGAGGGTGAGTATATAACTATTTTTTATTTTAATTATTTTTTTAACAGTGATATGGTGCCCACACTGCTATATACTGCGTGGGCTGTTATATACTGCGTGGGCTGTGTTATATAGTGTGTGGGCTGTGTTATATACTGCGTGGCCTGTGTTATATACTATGTGGGCTGTGCTATATATTACGTGGGCTGTGTTATATACTGCCTGGCTGCTATATACTACGTGGGCAGTGTTATATACTGCGTGACCTGTGTTATATACTACGTGGGCTGTTATATACCACGAGGGCTGTGCTATATATTACGTGGGCTGTGATATATACTGCCTGGCTGCTATACACTACCTGGGCAGTTATATACTACGTGGCCTGTTATATACTGCATGGGCTGTGCTATATATTACGTGAGCTGTGCAATATACTACGTGGCTGCTATATACTATGTGGCTGCTATATACTAAATGGCTGTGCTATATACTACGTGCTGTCTGTGTTACGTGGGCTGTGCTATATACTATGTGGCTGCTATATACTATGTGGCTGCTATATACTACGTGGCTGTGCTATATACTACATGGCTGTGCTATATACTATGTGGCTGTCTGTGTTATATACTACGTGGCTGTTATATACTACGTGGCTGTGCTACAGTATATACTATGTGGCTATGCTAAGTGCAACGTACATACATACATATTCTAGAATACCCGATGCGTGTTATATACTACGTGGCCTGTGCTATACATTACGTGGGCTGTGTTATATACTGCCTGGCTTCTATATACTATGTGGGCAGTGTTATATACTGTGTGGGTTGTGTTATATAATACGTGGCCTGTGTTATATACTGTGTGGGCTGTGCTATATATTACGTGGGCTGTGCTATATAGTATGTGGCTGCTATATACTATGTGGCTGCTATATACTACGTGGCTGTGCTATATACTACGTGGCTGTGGTATATACTACGTGGCTGTGGCATATATTACGTGGCTGTATTATATACTACGTGGCTGTGCTATACACTACATGGCTGTGCTAAGCACGACGTACATACATACATACATATTCTAGAATACCCGATGCGTTAGAATTGGGCCACCATCTAGTTAGTACATAAAACCTTTTAATAATCTGTCTTCAGATATTTCTTGGCCCAGTCTTGATGTTTCACCTTCTGCGTCTTGTTCAGTGGCAGTTGGGTTTCAGCCTCCTTTACCTTGGACATGTCTCTGAGCACTGAACACCTTGTACTTCTGGGCACTCCAGGGAGATTGCATTTCTATATGACATCACTGGAGGATAATGGCTTTCTGGTTGCTTCACATTTGCTTCTTCTCAAATCTTTGGTAGTTAATGTGTGTGTTTTCCTTTCTAACCCTGTTGACTATTTGCAACAAAACATTTAATGGTTCTGTGATCACAACCCAATATCTTAGTAATGTCAAGAGTCCTCCATCCCTCTGTAAGATTTTTATCGTTTTTTTACTTTTCAGAGTCAGTTAAATCTTTTTTTCACCCACTTTGAGGAAAACAAGCTGCCTAAACATTCTGCACACTGTTATAGGCCGGGGTCACACTACAGCGTAACACGGACGAGTGCTAAGTGATAAAAAATCGCATAGCACTTGGACCAATGTTAATCTATGGGGCAGCTCCTATCATCCTTTTTTTTTCTTGTCCGTATTATAGCATGCACCGTATATCGGCCCAGACTCGCCAATGCAAGTCTATGGGTGCGAGAAAAAATCGGGCCATGTGTGTGACTTGCGAGAAATTCTCAGGCATTGGGCAGGTGACAGGAAATTGGCTCAGCTATTATTTGCTCATTTTGCAAGTGTGTGAGAAAATCTCACCATACGGATGACACACGGATACTTTTTTGAGAAAAAAAAGGCATCCTGGCATTGCACACGGATGAGACACAGACCACCATACAGAGAACATTTGTGCGATTCTCGGCAGACAAAATTGGACAGATTATTTATACATTTTGTGTGACTCCAGCCATAATGTGTGTTGCACCCTTATAGGCCTCACCCTCCCTGATTACACAAGTACCCATCACCTGGATCTGCTTCATCCAATAGACATTCAACTTTATACAGCTTGGAGTTGGAAAACCTGCATAAAAATGATGATATGGTCAAAATAATTCTGCACATAGTGTACAGTATTATTCCATAATCACAGTTACAGAGGTCTTCAGCATGTCCCCAGCTGTTATGGTAACTGTTGTGAATTCCGTTCTCGGGCTCCCTCCTGTGGTCGTGAATGGTACTTTGGTGAGTTCTGTCCTTGGACACCCTCTGGTGGCTTTGAGTGGAACTGCTGATCTTTGAGGTTGGCTTTCTCAGCTGCCCTCGTTTATTACTGCTGCTGGCTTCCCTATTTAACTCTGCCCAGGTCGTTAGTCCATGCCAGCTGTCAATGTTTCAGTACTGGTTCAGATCTCTCTTGGAATTCTCTGATGACCTGACTACTCCAGCAGAAGCTAAGTCCTTGCTAGTCATTTGCTGTTTATTGGATTTTTGAATATATTTTTCAGTCCAGCCTGCTATTATGATATTTCCTTGCTAGCTGGAAGCTCTGGGGGTGCAGAGCTGCACCTCCACACCGTGAGTCGGTGTGGAGGTCTTTTTGCACACTCTGCATGGTTTTTGTAGTTTTTAGTACTGACCGCATAGTTCCCTTTCCTATCCTCTGTCTTTCTAGAGAAGATTCGGCCTCCTTTGCTAAAATCTGTTTCATTACTGTGTTTGTCACTTCCCTCTTAACTCACAGTTAATATTTGTGGGGGTCTACCTTTACTTTGGGGAATTTCTCTGAGGCAAGGTAGGCTGCTATTTCTATCTTTAGGGGTAGTTAGCTCTTAGGCTGTGAAGAGGCGTCTAGGGAGAGTTAGGTACGCTCCACGGCTATTTCTAGTGTGTGTGATAGGATTAGGGATTGCGGTCAGTAGAGTTACCACTTCCTCAGAGCTTGTCCCAGGTTTTCAGTTTTAACCATCAGGTCACTTCGGGTGCTCCTAACCACCAGGTCATAACAGGTAACCCAACCCATCGACAACAGTGTTGCACATGAGCTGATAGGTGCGGTTCATGCACTTCAAATGTTAGTATTATAAATTGACAAAGGTATTTAAGTGGTTAACAGCAGCGGGCAGAGCTCAGCTCTGCTCACTGCTGTTAGATGCAGATGTAACACCCCAGGTAACCGGTTGTTACAGTGGCATTGCTTTCCTCATGGGGAGAGTGATGTCATGCTTGGAAGCGAGGAAGGATTCCTTTATCAGGTAATCAGCACATACAACACTGTTCTGACTCCAGGCCATTAGGGGGAGCTTTGGACCCGGTTTCAGGGGAGCTTCCCTAGTTATAGACATATATATTCCGGTCTGGGGGAGGAGTTAGTCAGTCTGTCAGAGATAGGGAAGGAGTGCAGTCTGTGAGAGGAGTCTGTCGGAGGGAGAGACTGAGAGAGGAGTGCAGTCAAACGGCGAGAGTCTGAGAGGAAAACTGGGGCCGTGAAGCTACATGAGGTGCTGCAGCTCCTGGAATAAGAACAGAGCAGTCTGTAGGAGACTGAGAGGGGAAGTGGAGCGCAAGAGAGTAAAGAGCTGGAGTGAAGCTGCGACTGAGCTTCCTCCATGCTGAAGCGCAGAATTCCGGTAGCCGGACGACCGAGGTTGTGGGGGTAACTCTATGCCCCACGGCAGAAACCGGCAGACAGCAGATTGCTAGTCTCCTGTCCATCATTAACACCCAAAGGCACAGTGACAGATAGAGCTCGGAGTCATCCTGAGAGACCCTGTAAAAAGGCTCGAGTTACCTACCATGCGGGTAGTGTCCTACCAGCAAGGGGGACATAGAGAACGTGAGGACCTTGTGTGAGGCCTAAGGCAGCAAGGGACTACATCATAGCGCAGAAGGGAAGGCTTCCAACCCCACCTGGTAAGGGGGATTCCTGAGTCGTTTCCAAGCAGGCCGGACCATACCAGTACCTGTGATCCGGTACCCTGGACTGTGGCTGCCTGAACTCTATAGTAAAAAAAGTTAAAGAGACTGCAACCTTGTGTCCTTTTTTTCTTACTACACCATCTTAATCTATTACACCGGGAGCCCTGGGGATTCAGCTTCACCTGCGGGAAGCCATACCATCCCTGCTGCCATAACATCACCCCAGTGGACCCCTTTAAGCAGCGTCGGTCATCCCTGTCCGAGCACTACAGGTGGCATCACGAACACTCTTATTCCTAAGACCCCCTTCCAAGACCGTCCCTTTAATTTGGACACCAAGGGCCACGAACTGGGTCGCTGCCACAGTGACCACCTCTTTAATGATGACCGGACCCGGTACCGAGTACCCCTAGGCCCTGGCAGGAGCTCCACAGACAATGGCTGAATGACACAGCAATCTTCTGCACGGAAAGATGGGGACTCGATACTGGATGTACAGGAAAGGGTTCATTTTTGACATACATGGATGTATAACGGCTTTTTTTTAGGGATGAGTTGAAGTTTTTATTGGTATTACTTTGGGTTACATAACATTTTATGATCACTTTGTTTTCAAACAACTTTTTTCTTTGGGTCATTATATATTATTTAGTTGGTTTTTGTTTGCTTTGCTATGTTTTCTCACTAAAAACAATATTTTTCAAAAATAATTTGTTTTTGAATTGCTATATTCTGACCGCTGTAACTTTTTAATTTTTTTGCAGACAGAGCCATGAGAGGGCTTCTTGTATTGGGATGAGTTGATGATCTTAGTGATACCATGTTTTTTTTTTACATACGATTTTTGACCACTTTCTCATTATTTTCCATTAATTAGATGACCACACCCCGTCGTGCCGCTGTCCCACCCAAACTTCGCCCGTTTTGGTGGAGCTGGACAAAACTTGCATGAAAACACCAAAAGTTATAACATTTTTGCACAACACAGAGTTGAAAAAAAAATGTGCTCACTTTCCAAAGCATTTTACAATTCTACAATTCTGGCATCATTGCTTTAATGAATTAGGGATTGAGTGAGATTCATAATTTTTAAGCTAGCTTGTAGGTTTATAAACTTTATAAATACATTGTTTCTATTAAATTCTTGGTTAATTCACATGTCAACTTGTGTTTATATCAATTTTTGTAACAGATTTTGTTAAACGTTTGAGAATCAAGATGAAAAAGATACAGAGCTGTGAAAAAATGGCACATGTGAACATACAGTAGTAAAGAGGATAATACTATTGAACTTCTCACAGGGCACCAATCTAAGGCAGGACCTGATTTCGTACTCACAGAACTGTAATGTATCTGTAAAAATCATATCCAAACTGATCGTCTGTATGGCATGTGATTTTTTTTCTTGCACTATACCAAATACAGAAATCGCAGCATGCTGAATACACCTGAGAAATAATAAGCAGATCTGCACCGCCTCATTGAATAACACTGGTCCGAGTGCAAGCCAAGTATTTATCAGATTGCACTTATCCGATATATATGCTAGTGCGAGCGAGCCCTAATAAAAAAAACTAACAGTGAAAAAAAAGATTATTTACATGTTCCTTTACCGCCATCTAGTGGTGGAATCAGTTTTGCACGATAATAAATATAAATTTCAAAATAATTACTTTCTCATTCTTGAGGTTGTTATATTAATATAGTCATTATGACAATCTGGTTTATTGACTTATTACAAAAAAAAAACATTTTCTTTCAGGCTTTTTTTTTTTTCATACTGCCTTTAAAGACATTGTCCAGGACTAAACAATTGATGACCTCTATAAAATATATCATCAATATAGTATCAGTAAGGATCCCCACTAATCATTAGAATCCTCTCTGGGGCTTCATGGATATAGGTAAAGTACAGAACAGAACACAGCAGCCCCCTACACTGTCTACTGGCTTCACCGTATCTCCTATGCTAGTAAATAGGAGAAAAAGCATAATACACTGTGGTGGGCTGCTGTGTTCCAGTCCATACAAATCGGTGGGGGTGGAGGTGTTGACTGTCATACCTCCATCGTTATCATATGGCTGACCTATCCTACAGATACATTATCAGTTGTTCAGTCCTGGACAGCCTCTTTAAGGGCACCATGGCATAACTTACCAGCCCAGCATAAAATTATGCTCACTGGAAATGGATATATAATATATAAATATATATATATATATATATATATATATATATATATATATATATATAGGACAACACACAGCTGTTAATTAATTGGGCAATACAATTTAAATGGGCTGTTTACTACTGTCCCACAAGTCTCCTACATAACATATAAATATATATCAGGGCCAGCGTCGGGCTCTTCAGCTAGTTGTATATATATTATATATACAACTAGCTGAAGAGCCCGGCGTTGCCTGGGCATAGTAAATAACTGTGGTAAGTTATAATGATTATCCACCATCCCATAGTCCCATGCCCATATACCCATCACACATCCTCCATCCCATAGCCCAGTGCCCATATACCCATCACACATCCTCCATCCCATAGTCCCGTGCCCATATACCCATCATACATATCCTCAATCCCATAGTCCAGTGCACATATACCCATCACACATCCTCCATCCCTTAGTCCCCTGCACATATACCCATCACACATCCTCCATCTCATAGTCCAGTGCCCATATACCCATCACACATCCTCCATCCCATAGTCCAGTGCACATATACTCATCACACATCCTCCATCCCATAGTCCCATGCCCATATACCCATCACACATCCTCCATCCCATAGACCAGTGCACATATACCCATCACACATCCTCCATCCCATAGTCCCATGCCCATATACCCATCACACATCCTCCATCCCATAGTCCAGTGGCCATATACCCAGCACACACCCTCCATCCCATAGTCCCATCACACACCCTCCATCCCATAGTCCCATGCCCATATACCATCACACACCCTTCATCCCATAGTCCCCTCCCATATACCCATCACACACCCTCCATCCCATAGTCCAGTGCACATTTACCCATCACACACCCTCCATCCCATAGTCCCATGCCCATATACCATCACACATCCTCCATCCCATAGTCCCCTCCCATATACCCCTCACACATGCTCCATCCCATAGTCCAGTGCACATTTACCCATCACACACCCTCCATCCCATAGTCCCATGCCCATATACCATCACACACCCTCCATCCCATAGTCCCATGCCCATATACCCAGCACACACCCTCCATCCCATAGTCCCCTCCCATATACCCATCACACACCCTTCATCCCATAGTCCCCTCCCATATACCCATCACACATCCTCCATCCCATAGTCCCCTCCCATATACCCATCACACATCCTCCATCCCATAGTCCCATGCTCATATACTCATCACACACACTCCATCCCATAGTCCCGAGCTGGGTGGTGCTGAGCAGGGAGTTCCTGGAGATGTGCTGTTATGTAACCTGGCAGTGCGGCTCTGTGTGTGGCCGCTGATGATGCGATTTTCTACGTCAGTAGCAATAGAGCGCGGCAGTAATAGAGGAGGGGGTGATTCACTTCTGTCATGTCAGGGGGGGCAGACAATGGCTGGGAGCTTATGTTCCTGGGGATGCTAGATTTCTCCCACCCGGTCAGTGTCTGCTGAGGTGTGGAGTGGGAAAACTGTTGCTCATAGCAACCAATCACAGCTCAGCTTCTTTTAAACAGCTCTGGTGAGAGCTAAGTCATCTGGGTAATTTCGCAATGCATCCTGGGAATGGAAGATGGCGGCAGCCGCGCGCGTATCGCCGGAGCTTCGCTGGATCCCAGGGGGTGAGTATATAACTATTTTTTATTTTAATTATTTTTTTTAACAGGGATATGGTGCCCACACTGCTAAAAACTGCGTGGGCTGTGTGATATACTGCGTGGGCTGTGTGATATACTGCGTGGGCTGTGCTATATATTACATGGGCAGTGTGATATACTGCGGGGGCTGTGTGATATACTGCGTGGGCTGTGTGATATACTGCGTGGGCTGTGCTATATATTACATGGGCAGTGTGATATACTGCGGGGGCTGTGTGATATACTGCGTGGGCTGTGTGATATACTGCGTGGGCTGTGCTATATATTACATGGGCAGTGTGATATACTGCGGGGGCTGTGTGATATACTGCGTGGGCTGTGTGATATACTGCGTGGGCTGTGCTATATATTACATGGGCAGTGTGATATACTGCGGGGGCTGTGTGATATACTGCGTGGGCTGTGTGATATACTGCGTGGGCTGTGCTATATATTACATGGGCAGTGTGATATACTGCGGGGGCTGTGTGATATACTGCGGGGGCTGTGTGATATACTACGGGGGCTGTGTGATATACTGTGGGGGCTGTGTGATATACTACGGGGGCTGTGTGATATACTGTGGGGGCTGTGCTATATATTACATGGGCAGTGATATACTGCGGGGGCTGTGTGATATACTACGGGGGCTGTGTGATATACTGTGGGGGCTGTGCTATATATTACATGGGCAGTGATATACTGCGGGGGCTGTGTGATATACTGCGGGGGCTGTGTGATATACTGCGGGGGCTGTGCTATATACTACATGGGCAGTGTGATATACTGCGGGGGCTGTGTGATATACTGCGGGGGCTGTGTGATATACTGCGGGGGCTGTGCTATATACTACATGGGCAGTGTGATATACTGCGTGGGCTGTGTGATATACTGCGTGGGCAGTGCTATATACATGGGCAGTGTTATATACTGCGTGGCCTGTGTTATATACTGCGTGGGCTGTGCTATATACTACGTGCCCTGTGTTATATACTGCGTGGCCTGTTATATACTACGTCGCCTGTGTTATATACTGCGTAGCTGCTATATACTGCGTGGGCTGTGTTATATACTGCATGGCCTGTATTAACGCATCGGGTATTCTAGAATATGTATGTATGTATGTATATAGCAGCCACATAGTATATAGCACAGGCCACATAGTATTTGTCTGCTATATACTAATGGCCTGTGCTATATACTATGTGGCTGCTATATACATACATACATACATATTCTGGAATACCCGATGTGTTAGAATTGGGCCACCATCAAGTCTATATATAATCGTCTAATTCTGTCTGTTTGTCTGTAACGGAAATCCCGCATCACTGATTGGTCGTGTCACCCGCCCGCGACTAATCAGCGACAGGCGCAGTCCGGCCGTGAATTGGCCTGGGATTTGAACCACGCTTCGCTGATTGGTCACTGCCGGCCGCGACCAATCAACGATATTGTCGCGGGATTTAAACACCGTTTCACTGATTGGTCGCACCCGTCTAGCCGCGACCAATCAGCGACAGACGCAGTCTGGCTGCGAATTGGCGCGGGAATTGAACCACGCATCGCTGATTTGGTTGCTGCCGGCCGCGACCAATCATCGATTTTGGCGCGGAATTTAAACCCCGCTTCTAGAATACCCGATCTGTTAGAATTGGGCCACCATCTAGTTTTTATATATTTAGATGATGTGAAAAAGTGTTTGCCCCTTCCTGATATTCCTTTGCATGTTTGTCACAATTAAATGTTTCAGATCACCAAACAAATTTAAATATTAGACAAAGATAACACAAGTAAACACAAAATGCAGTTTTGAAATGAAGGTCTTTATTATTATGGGAAAAAGAAATCCAAACCTACAGGGCCCTGTGTGAAAAAGTGATTCCCCCCCTTCCCTAAAACCATAAATTAACCGTGGCGTATCACATCTTTGGGAAGCTGAGTTCAAATTCCCTAGCCACACGCAGACCTGATTACTGCCACTCCTATTCTCAATCAAGAAATCACTTAATTAGGACCTGCCTGACAATTTTAAGTGGGTGTTATCAATATGTGTTATCAGAGTTTTTACTGGAGTTGTGTACTTTCTCCTCCTGTAGGACACTGATCAATCATAAGCAGGTAGCAACACCTAAGGTACCGTCACATTAAGCGACGCTGCAGCGATATCGACAACGATGCCGATCGCTGCAGCGTCGCTGTGTGGTCGCTGGAGAGCTGTCACAAAGACAGCTCTCCAGCGACCAACGATGCCGAAGTCCCCGGGTAACCAGGGAAAACATCGGGTTACTAAGCGCAGGGCCGCGCTTAGTAACCCGATATTTACCCTGGTTACCATTGTAAATGTAAAAAAAAAAAACAGTACATACTCACCTTCTGATGTCCGTCAGGTCCCTGGCCGTCTGCTTCCCGCACTGACTGTGAGCTCCGGCCGGCTGTAAAGTAAAAGCAGAGCACAGCAGTGACGTCACCGCTGTGCTGTGCTTTACGGCCGGTGCTCACAGTCAGTGCGGGAAGCAGACGGCCAGGGACCTGACGGACATCAGAAGGTGAGTATGTACTGGTTTTTTTTACATTTACAATGGTAACCAGGGTAAATATCGGGTTACTAAGCGCGGCCCTGCGCTTAGTAACCCGATATTTACCCTGGTTACCATTGTAAAACATTGCTGGCATCGTTGCTTTTGCTGTCAAACACGACGATACACGCCGATCTGACGACCAAATAAAGTTCTGGACTTTCAGCAACGACCAGCGATATCACAGCAGGATCCAGATCGCTGCTGCGTGTCAAACACACCGAGATCACTATCCAGGACGCTGCAACGTCACGGATCGCTGTCGTTCTCGTTGCAAAGTCGTTTAGTGTGAAGGTACCTTTAGGGAAAAGGACATAGCCCCACTGTAGTTTACAGGAGATTTCTGAGTGTGAAAGATGTATAATGCACAGCCCTGATCTCCTGGTTTAGCCTCCTGCATGATTAGAAAGCGCTGGGAGTAGCACACTAATGACTAATACACTTTAGTCAATAAGTGGGGGGAGGGGACTCCCCCTCCTGCACTGCCTTTCCCAAGATGAGAACTCAAAGGTGTCAGTAATCACAATTATGTCCATGCTCAAGACTAATTGCAATCTCTCTACAGTGAGAGCAAAGTTTAATTACAACTCACACAGGAGTAGCCCATAACAGACAGGCTACTCATTTGTGGAGCGTATAAGGACAGTCAATATGATCTCAGTGGAGAGAAATTAAAAGTTGAGTTCTCATCTATTGGCAGGCAGTGTGGATGAAGTGCAGTGCAGCTGAGGTTACACTGACTGCTGAGACCTCATCTGAAAACTGTAAGTCATCTGTGCTGTACTCTCATCAGTCTCTAATCATACAGGAGGTTAGACCTGGAGATCATGGATGAATCATTACACCACACACTCTGAGAAACCTGCACTAAGTGGTTGTGGGGTGTGATCTTCTTTCCCGAGTTCAACTTGAACATAACAAAAATGAACTCATTAGGTGCCAAATACTTTGATTCCTAATATATCCTCAACGGAGAGGCAAAATAAAAAAAAAACTGCTAAAAGGCCCTCTTTAAGACCATGTTTGGAAAAATCCAGAACTGGACATCCTATCCAAGTATTATTGCAATGTATTCAAGAAAAAAGCTGCAGTCCTATTTGCTAAAAAAACCTTACATGATGGTTCCTATGTGCATGTTTTATAATTAAGGTGAATGTAATATCTGATATTAAACTGATAAGCATCATCCACCACAGGATCACATATGTGCTAGTTACTAAAAATTTCAGGCACTGTCAGCTGAAACTAGATGTGTATGGCATGTTCGCCTGAAATACTTTGCTACCAATTCTTGCAGCATCTTCAGATGTATCACCCATAGAGCACATCTGAGATGTCATTAATAGGCCAATACAAAAAAGAACTGCCCGTAGGAGATCCTAATGATTCACCCAAGTACATTCAGTGTGGAAGAACGCTCCTGAGATAACCATTAATAACTTCATGGATAGCAGTTACGACTCTAAGTGCCGGTTTCTGCACAAAACATTCACACTCGATACTGAATCAATCGAGATGTTTTTAAAAATTAAATTTCACTTTTTTCATTTGCATACCATTAATATGTCTATCAATCCTGTCATTTCCATAATTCCGTAACTTCTTGTTGTTGCAACTTCAATATTGAGGAGTGTAAAACTAAAATAGTGCAATCTGTACAACAGGCATAATATTTATAAGTCCCTTCTATGAATTTATAATTGGTTTCATTTGAGTTTTGGGGGTGACAAACGCTCTTTAAATAAGTGTTAGATTTGCCAGGTACTTTGGTTGAATCTTTTGGATGGATGACTAATGGGCAGTGTTTACCCAGTTCAACAGTCCTATTTGTTACCAAGACACTCCCTGCAAATCTAGAAAGCTAAAGTAATATGATCCTTACACTATTCTAGTTCTTTAGCAAACTACGAGAATTTCACATGAATTAGAAGACAACCGTAGATTCTCATTTTTACTAGTAACTCCAATTTGCTCTTTTTCTCTTGGGCTAAAGAAGTGAATGCCACAGATTTCCATGCAAATGAAAAGCACACCATCTAAATACATATTCACGCCGGCCATCGTGTCATATCAGAGTAAATGTCAAGCTACAGAAAATAAACTTGGCAGACCTTTAAATATCCTGCCGGAACTAAGAAACATAAATCTTTAATAAAAACGAATGACCTTATTATCGTGGTCTCTCCTCATAGGTTATACAAAAAGTCCAGTTTCCATAATTAAAAGGGGGCTTTCAACTATATGTAATGTTTATGCTGCATATTGGAGAACCAAAATATCATCTCCTATCCCTAATCGCAAATTCCACAATTGTTATTTTTTGTTTTACTAAATAGTTAATCTCCATAAAGCTCTAATGTTTATTACATATTCTGCCTCCACCTTGATAGTGGTTTGCATCCCAGTTTGTAATATTTGTAGGGTTGAGTAAAACTGCAAAATCGCAGCCATGCTGTCCATACTAGTATAGTCAACACCAATGGCATTCATCAGCCATCTATTGGATGGCAGTCCAGCCATTAGCTTAGGATACCCAGTGAGAGGATCTCCATCCCTACTCTCCAGGGAAATAGTGTAAAAAAATAGATCTACAGTATAGCCCTGGAGCCAAGAATGACTGTAGTGGCTCCATAAACTACACTGCTCAAAAAAATAAAGGGAACACTTAAACAACAGAATATAACTCCAAGTAAATCAAACTTCTGTGAAATCAAACTGCCCACTTAGGAAGCAACACTGTTTGACAATCAATTTCACATGCTGTTGTGCAAATGGAATAGACAATAGATGGAAATTATTGGCAATTATCAAGACACACTCAATAAAGGAGTGGTTCTGCAGGTGGGGACCACAGACCACATGTCAGTACCAATGCTTTCTGGCTGATGTTTTGGTCACTTTTGAATGCTGGTTGTGCTTTCACGCTCAAAGTAGCATGAGACGGACTCTAGAACCCACACAAGTGGCTCAGGTAGTGCAGGATCATCCAGGATGGCACATCAATGCGAGCTGTGGCAAGAAGTTTTGCTGTGTCTGTCAGCGTACTGTCCAGAGGCTGGAGGTGCTACCAGGAGACAGGCCAGTACACCAGGAGACGTGGAGAGGGCCGTAGGAGGGCAACAACCCAGCAGCAGAACAGCTACCTCAGCCTCTGTGCAAGGAGGAACAGGAGGAGCACTGCCAGAGCCCTGCAAAATGACCTCCAGCAGGCCACAAATGTGCATGTGTCTGCACAAACGGTTAGACACCGACTCCATGAGGATGGTCTGAGTGCCTGATGTCCACAGATGGGGGTTGTGCTCACAGCCCAACACCGTGCAGGATGCTTGGCATTTGCCACAGAACACCAGGATTGGCAAATTCGCCACTGGGACCCTGTGCTCTTCACAGATTAAAGCAGATTCACACTGAGCACATGTGATAGATGTGACAGAGTCTGGAGATGCCGTGAAGAGCGATCTGCTGCTTGCAACATCCTTCAGCATGACCGGTTTGGCAGTGGGTCAGTAATGGTGTGGGGTGCATTTCTTTGGAGGGCCACACAGCCCTCCATGTGCTCACCTGAGGTAGCCTGACTGCCATTAGGTACCGAGATGAGATACTCATACCCCTTGCGAGACCATATGCTGGTGTGGTTGGCCCTAGGTTCCTCCTAATGCACGACAATGCCAGACCTCATGTGGCTGGAGTGTGTCAGCAGTTCCTGCAAGATAAAGGCATTGAAGCCATGGACTGGCCCGCCTGTTTCCCAGACCTGAATCCTTGCCCAAAGGCGGAGGTTGCGGTCCTGCTGCAGAGTTGTTGCCCTCCTACGGCCCTCTCCACGTCTCCTAGTGTAATGGCCTGTCTCCTGGTAGCGCCTCCAGCCTCTGGACACTACGCTGACAGACACAGCAAACCTTCTTGACACAGCTCGCATTGATGTGCCATCCTGGATGAGCTGCACTACCTGAGCCACTTGTGTGGGTTCTAGAGTCCGTCTCATGATACCAGGAGTGTGAAAGCACAACCAACATTCAAAAGTGACCAAAACATCAGCCAGAAAGCATTGGTACTGAGATGTGGTCTGTGGTCCCCACCTGCAGAACCACTCCTTTATTGAATGTGTCTTGATAATTGCCAATAATTTCCATCTGTTGTCTATTCCATTTGCACAACAACATGTGAAATTGATTGTCAAACAGTGCTGCTTCCTAAGTGGTCAGTTTGATTTCACAGAAGTTTGATTTACTTGGAGTTATATTCTGTTGTTTAAGTGTTCCCTTAATTTTTTTGAGCAGTATATATATATATATATATATATATATATATATATATATATATATATATATATATATCTATATATAGTACAGACCAAAAGTTTGGACACACGTTCTCATTTAAAGACTTTTCTGTATTTTCATGACTATGAAAATTGTACATTCACACTGAAGGCATCAAGACTAAGAATTAACACATGTGGAATTATATACTTAACAAAAAAGTGTGAAATAACTGAAATTGTGTCTTATATTCTAGGTTCTTCAAAGTAGAGACCTTTTGCTTTGATGACTGCTTTGCACACTCTTGGCATTCTCTTGATGAGCTTCAAGAGGTAGTTACAGGGAATGGTTTTCAATTCTTAACAACTGTTAAGAGGAGACTTTGTGCAGCAGGCCTTCATGGTAAAATAGCTGCTAGGAAACCACTGCTAAGGACAGGCAACAAGCAGAAGAGACTTGTTTGGGCTAAAGAACACAAGGAATGGACATTAGACCAGTGGAAATCTGTGCTTTGGTCTGATAAGTCCAAATTTGATATCTTTGGTTCCAACCACCGTGTCTTTGTGCGACGCAGAAAAGGTGAAGGATGGACTCTACATGCTTGGTTCCCACCGTGAAGCATGGAGGAAGAGGTGTGATGGTGTGGGGGTGCTTTGCTGGTGACACTGTTGGGGATTTATTCAAAATTGAAGGCATACTGAACCAGCATGGCTACCACAGAATCTAGCAGCGGCATGCTATTCCATCCGGTTTGCATTTAGTTTGACCATCATTTATTTTTCAACAGGACAATGACCCTAAACACACCTCCAGGCTGTGTAAGAACTATTTGACCAAGAAGGAGAGTGAGGGGGTGCTACGCCAGATGACCTGGCCTCCACAGTCACCAGACCTGAACCCAATCAAGATGGTTTAGGGTGAGCTGGACCGCAGAGTGAAGGCAAAAGGGCCAACAAGTGCTAAGCATCTCTGGGAACTCCTTCAAGATTGTTGGAAGACCATTCCCGGTGACTACCTCTTGAAACTCATCAAGAGAATGCCAAGAGTGTGCAAAGCAGTCATCAAAGCAAAAGGTGGCTATTTTGAAGAACCTAGAATATAAGACTGCAACGTCACGGATCGTCGTCGTTCTCGCTGCAAAGTCGCTTAGTGTGAAGGTACCTTTAATCTATAACAAGATCAATTTAAAGATTTTTGACTGAATACCGATAGAGCAAGCCGGCTTTAGACCTGCTCGAAACTGCAGTGACCAAGTTTTAGCCTTGACAACTTTAATTGAAGCTGAATTTCAAAAGAACAAGAAGGTTTCAGTGGCGTTCATCGATCTTTCTGCCGCATATGACACTGTGTGGAGGGAAGGACTTCTATATAAGTTTCTGAAGGTGATTTCATGTAAGAAAATTATGTACCTCTTGAATAATATGATTGCAAATCAAACCTTTCAACTTATCATGGGTGATTCAACCAGTTGTAAAAAACCTTAAACAATGGTTTGGCCCAGGGATCAGTGTTGGCACCTCTCCTGTTTGCTTTGTACCTAGCTGACATTCCTGACACAATATCACGGAAATTTGGATACGCTGATGACTGGGCACTTGCTACAGTGAGCAAAACAATGGAGGAAGCAGAGGAGGTTCTATCAGAAGATCTTAGTGTAATGGGAAAGTATTTTTGACAATGGAGGCTAAAGCCCAATCCATCAAAAACGGAAGTATGTTGCTTTCATTTACACAACGCAAGTGCTAAGACTGAACTCAAAGTACGTTTTGAAGGTCAACTTGTCAAACACAACTTCAATCCCAAGTATTTAGGCATAATCCTTGATAGAAGCCTAACCTTCAAATCTCACTTGGAAAAGACAGCACAGAAACTGAAAGCACGCAATAATATTATTCAGAAACTCTGCAGATCCTCCTGGGGTTCCTCCACACCTGTCTTGCGAACGTCTACCCTTGCCTTGGTGTACTCTACCGCAGAATATTGTGCTCCAGTATGGCTGACTAGTTGTCATGTGAATGCAATCGACAATCAGTTGAACAACTCTATGAGCATAATTTCTGGTGCTATCAGACCTACGCCCGTCCATTGGTTACCTGTCTTGACCCGTATCGCACCTGCAAATCTGAGAAGACAAAAGCTCCTACTTAAAGAATACACCAAAGTAGTGAATAATGAAAATCTCCCAATACATCAAAATATCCAAGATGTTCAAATACAGCGACTGAAATCAAGACATCCACCCATCCGAACCGCAATTACCCTGCATGAACATGATTTCAATTTAGAAGAGAAATGGTGTGAACTTTGGGTCAGTGCAGTAGACGGTGAGCCTCAACTGTTTCCTCACTTTCAAAATCCACCACCAGGCTTCAATCTGCCAAGGAAAACCTGGGTCACTTTGAATCGTATCAGAACAAACTTTGGTGTCGTGCAGATCTTATGCATAAGTGGGGAAAATCTGACTCTCCTGCCTGTGACTGTGGAGCTGGCCATCAAACAATTCAGCACATTGTCGAAGAATGTCCCCTCAAATCTTACACTGGTGACAAGGATGATTTCTATACTGGAAATGACAATGTTATTGCATACATAGAAAATCTCGATATCCGACTCTGATTTCTGTTCCTTTGTTCTTTTCAATCACTGTTTATCATTTATGTATTCTTATATGATGTTTAAATATATGTTCATACGATTAAATAAAACCTCTTGAAGCTCTTGAATGCCAAGAGTGTGCAAAGCAGTCATCAAAGCAAAAGGTGGCTATTTTGAAGAACCTAGAATATAAGACATAATTTCAGTTGTTTCACACTTTTTTGTTAAGTATATAATTCCACATGTGTTAATTCATAGTTTTGATGTCTTCAGTGTGAATTTACAATTTTCATAGTCAAGAAAATACAGAAAAATCTTTAAATGAGAAGGTGTGTCCAAACTTTTGGTCTGTACTGTATGAAAGCCCGCATAGTTTGCTAAAAAACATATGAAGGACTCCCAGACTATGAGAAATAAGATTCTCTGGTCTGATGAGACGAAGATAGACCTTTTTGGTGATAATTCTAAGAGGTATGTGTGGAGAAAACCAGGCACTGCTCATCACCTGCCCAATACAATCCCAAGAGTGAAACATGGTGATGGCAGCATCATGCTGTGGTGGTGTTTGTCAGCTGCAGGGACAGGACGACTGGTTGTCATTGAAGAAAACATGAATGCGGCCGAGTACAGAGATATCCTGGATGAAAACCTCTTCCAGAGTGCTCTGGACCTCAAACTTGTCCGAAGGTTTAAAACGACACATACCTTAAGATATGGACTTCCTAAAACCCTGTCTGTTGACAAATGCACATCTAGCAGGATGCAGCAGGCCTCCAATAATAAAGGCAAGGGGCAGCACAGGTGCAAACTACTGATAAAAACAACCACCCTCACACCTACCGTATTATGGAGGGGTTGACTGCCTAGTAGAAAGAATTGTACATTGATATGGCTTGCGTAGGACGCCAGTCACACAGGTAAGCCCACATCTTTCTGGGTATTTGTCAGCTGTTTTGAACAGCTGACATGTGCCCGCAATAGCCACGGGTGGAATCGTGATGGGAAAATGGCCGTGGGGGCGGCGCATGCACACATGGAGATGTCGGCACCAGGATCTCGGGAGATGAGATCTCAGCGCCAAGACTACATGTGGGGTATCGACGTGCTCGTAAGAAAGTGGGTAACAAATTGTGGAGTCTACTTTTTGGTATTATCTCTGGCAAAAGTGAGAAATTTGGGGTTAAAGCAAGATTTTTGTGAAAAAAATGAACTTTTTCAATATGACGACCTAATGTTATCAATTTCGGTTTCATACATGTGGGTTAAAAATGTCACTATGCCCCTGGATGAAGTCCTTGAGGGGTGTAGTTTCCAAATTGGGGTCACTTGTGGGGTTTTCCACTGTTTAGGCACATCAGGGGCTCTCTAAACTCGACATGGAGTCCACTCACGATTCCAGCCAAATTTTTCTCTGCCATGTGCCCAAACAGTGGTTTTCCCCACATATGGGGTATCAGCATGCTCAGGAAAAATTCCACAACAAAATTTTCTGGTTCATTTTCTCCTGTTATCTTTGTGAAAATAAAAAAAAATGGGTCTTAAGTAAAATTTTTGTGAAAAAAAGTAAAATGTTCATTTTTTCCTGCAGTTCCTGTGAAGCACATGAAGGGATAATAAACTTGAATGTGGTTTTGAGCACCTTGAGAGGTGCAGTTTTTAAAATGGTGTCACGTTTGGATATTTTCTGTAGTATAGACACTTCAAAGTCTCTTCAAATGTGATGTGGTCCCTAAAAAAATGGCTTTGTAAATTTTGTTGGAGAAATTTGAAATCGCTGGTCAACTTGTAACTGTTATTACTTACTAAGAAAAAAAATGTGCTTCAAAAATTGTGCTGATGTAAAGTAGACATGTGGTAAATGTTATTTATTAGATATTTTGTCTGATATAACTCTAATTTAAGGTCATAAGAATTCAAAGTTTGAAAATTGCTAACTTTTCAAAATTTTAGACACATTTCCATTTTTAAAAAAAATAAAAGCATGTCGTATCGAAGAAATGTTACCACTACAATAAAGTACAATATGGCACGAAAAAAACTATCTCAGAATCAGAGGATCCGTTGAAGCGTTCCAGAGTTATTACTACATAAAGGCACACTGGTCAGAATTGTAAAATTTAGCTTGGTCATTAAGGTCAAAATTGGCTCGATCACTAAGGGGTTAATATTTCTGTATTTCCATATACTCAGTACAAGCTTTGTTTGAAAAAAGTAACAGAACAAGATATTGTTTTTTTGATAAGCTGTTGGAAGCCAGTTGGAATCTGGCTTAAGCCAGAAGTCAGTTAGCTTTTTTGTAACTTGCATATCCTTTTGTGATAATGTATTGTAACTTATTATTATTTATTACTCTGCTTATATAGCCCAATCATATTCCGTAGCGCTTTACTGATATTACCATCACTGGTAGAGAACATAGAAACTCCCAGATGTTGTCCTTGGTGGAATTTGAACTTAGCACCCAAATACTGCAAAGTAACAGTGCTAACCACTGTGCCATCACCCTGCCCTACACTCCTCTTTTTAAAGAGAACCTGTCACCAGGTTTGGCCGATACGAGTTACGGCCACCGCCTTTCAGGGCTTATCTATAGCTTTCTATAAGCCCCCGATCCAACCTGTAAGAGAAGAAAAATAAGTTTTATTATACTCACCCGGGGGGGGGGGGGGGGGGGCGGTCCGATCCGATGGGTGTCGCAGGTCATGTTCCCGCTCCTCCCATCTTCTTGTGATGCCTCCCTCCTGCTTGCTTCATGTGGATGAAATGTCCACGCGTCATCCAAACGGGCTCTCCAGCATTGCGCTCCTGCGCAGGCGTACTAATCTGCCCTGTTGAGGGCAGAGCAAAGTACTGCAGTGCACAGGCAGCAGGAAAAGTCAGAGATGCCCAGTGCCTGTGCACTGCAGGAATTTGCTCTGCCCTCAACAGGACAGATAAGTACGCCTGTGCAGGAGCGCGATACCAGGGAGCCAGTGAAGCAAGCCGGAGGGCGGCATCACAAGTAGAAGGGAGGCGACGGACCAGGACCTGCGACACCCATAGGACTGACTTTCCCCAGGTGAGTATAATAAAAGTTATTTTTCTACTCTTGCATGTCGGATCGGGGGCTTATATACAGCTTTATAGAATGCTGTAGATAAGCCCTGAAAGGTGATGGCCGTAACTCATATTGGCCAAACCTGGTGACAGGTTCTCTTTAAGGAGACAATAAATACCCCATGTGTTTGAAGATGTGTCAGACAAGTTTTCCACACAGACAGACCGCTGTGTATGCTGTTTCCGATTGATTTGGTAAACACAAGCAAATATGTGAGACCACTTGTGACTCCCCTACGGCTCTCCCCGGAGAGGGGTTACCATGAAACTGCCAATCAAACAGGTGGCCTGACAGCTTTGTACAGATCCAATGTCTTAGGTACCATTCTCCTCCCAATGCAAAAGTGAGCTGTGACAGACAACTCTTTTAAAGGAAGACTGTTAGTACAAAATGACTGTTTCAGACAAGCACAGGTACTCTGTGCAGACAACGTAAGGCCGAACAGTTTAGTGCACCTTTCCACCTTCTTGTCTTCCATCTATCACTGTGCTCTTCTGCCTTTGAATAATTGATTAACAGCGCTGACTTTACAGGAGCCAGAGATCGTAACAACTCTACACACAGCTGAAAACACAGGATTCACCAAGCACAATAGGTGACGTCTAGTGGCACACTCTATGTACAAGGCTGGCAGCTCTTAATAGGGCTTCCTGGACATGCTTTGCACAAACCACTTCCGTTATCAGATCTCAGGGAAGGCCAAGTCTTCATACTATATGCCCTATAATGGGATCAAGACTTAGGTAGGGTCCCATGGTTACATTCACGGAGTGACTGCTAGGCGGTGAAGATAGCAGAGAATAATCATCTAACGGGTCAAAACCAGGTGGTTAAAGACAGGGTCAAATTTGTGAGACAGTTGCGTAGTCAGAAACACAAACCAAGGTCAGGAACAAAAACCGAACTAATAATTTTTCCACCATGTCGCTCAACCCCCCCCCCCTTCCAGATCTATCACAATAAATGACATCACGCTTTTCCTAGCCTCACAAGTCTGCTGTCTCAGTGTATTCCTCAACTTTGCTCTGACCTTCAAACAACACATCTAAGCTCTTACACCTCCTGCTTCCTCTAACTCAAAAGTGTTCCTAGAATTTGCCTTCTCCTCGACCCTGAATCTAAAATGTTAGTGGATGCCTCATCATCTCCCACCTCGACTACTTCAATATCCTCCTCTGTGGCCTCCCAACTAACTTTCGCACCTCTCCAGTCTACAGTCAACTACACTGCTGATTTCATGCAACGCTCCCCTCGCTACTCTCTCTTCTGCCAATCCTTTCATTGGATTTCAATTTTCCAGCAATTCCAGCATAAACTGCCAAAAATGACTTCCAAGTCTTCCCATAATCTGTCTCCTCCACATATATCCAAACTAATTTCAAGTCTTCACATGACCTCCTTCTCTCCTCCGCACTCATATGCTCCTCACCCAATCGCCATCCCCATCTTCTGGAACTCAGTGCCTCACTATGTCCGAATGTCTCCCACAATTGGGACTATCAGACCTGTACCTTAAAAACTTGAGTTTCCAGCAAAGTCACCTGCCACCTCACTACCACTAGAACTGCTGCAACCACCTGATCGACTGCCCCCTTCTCCTTTAAGCCTGTGAGGGCAGGGTCCTCTACCCTTGTGTACAAGTCAATTTGTTTATTTTATGTATGCAATATGTATGTAACCCTCTTCACATTAATGGTGCTTTAAAAGGAATATATTACCATGTTTTTACTGTCCCATCTGAGAACAGCATTATATAAGAACAGTGGAACTTATTCCAGCGATGGGTCATTTACTGGGCTACTTGCTGCTGTTTTGTCCCTATTTTATCTGCTGCAGATCTATCAGTTCTCTGAATGCTGATCTCTGTATAATCCAGCCCACACCACTGATTGGCAGCTTTATGTGAACACTGTGCATAGTAGGAAAGATGCCAATCATTGTTAGGGTGGAGTTATACAGAGCTCATGAATACGGGGGACTACCTGGTAGCAGGTTTACTAATCCTACAGTGATACTCTCCTGCTGATAAAACAATGATTTTTTTCAAAACTACAGCAAACAGCCAAGTAAGTGACACATCACTTGAATCAGGGTCTCTACTCCAACATTATGCTGCTCTCAGATTAGATAGCAAAAATCTGGTGACAGATTTCCTATAAGAATAAATAATAATAACTGTGAGATACAAGAAGCAGGCTAAACAAAGAAGACCAGGCTTAGTAACAACTTACAACTGGCAGCTAGCAGACGGGGGTTTTAATAGGATATGGCCCTGCACCTGCTGTCGCTAATAACAGTGAGTGCAAGAGGCGATGGATGGAAGTATTCATCACTCGCCGCCTGCGCTATAAATAAAAAATCTGGGGTGGGTTCCCCTGTATTTTTGATAACCAGCAAGGCAAAACACCCAGCTAGTGGCTGCAACCTTCAGCTGTCAAGAGTTAGAAAGGCTTGGTATCAAGAATAGAGGGACCTCCACACTATTTTTTAAATTATTTAAATAAATAATTAAAAAATAACGATGTGGGGTCACCTCCATTTTTTACAACCAGCTTTGCTAAAGCTGACAGCCGGTATTCTCAGGCTGGTAAGGGGCAATGGATATTGCCCCCCCCAGCCTAAAAATAGGAGCCCGCAAAAGCCCAGAAAAAGGCATATTAGATGCGCAAACTCAGGCGCTTTGCTCGCCTTTTCCCACTTGCCCTGTAGCAGTGGCAAGTGGGCTTCATATTTGTGGGGTTAATGTCACCTTTGTATTGTCTGGAGACATCAAGCCCACAGCTTAGTAATGCAGAGGTTTCTATAAGACAAAAACACAACATCCCTCACCTGTCCGTCATTTTGTCCCATGCCATAATCTATGTCTGGGGGATAGTTTTCAACCTGGAAAACTGAGTTTAGCTCAGTGAGTTCACAGCAGATCACCATGAGAAGTTCTGCTGTGAACTCACTGAACTGCGGTGATCTCATCACTGACTTATTCCCACGGTGCTGAGGTCACCGCAGTTGAGACCAGCTGGGAACACAACATCACTGACCGGCGGCAACCTCGATGATCTCATCGCTGGTCAATGGATGCCGCATTCACAGCAGCTCATTCACCAGTGATTCTCAGCCTGGACGCTCTCATCTTGGCACCATCTAGGTTGAAAACTATTTATCCCCCAGACATGGATTACGGCGTGGGACTTAACAGTGAGGGATTTTGTTCTTAATTTTTATTACAGGAGGCGAGGGATTCGGTGGAATTAGGAGTTAGGTGAGTATAACTGTTTGTTATTTTTAACCCCTTAACGACTGCCAATATGCCTTTTTATGGCAGCAGTTAAGGGTAATTAACCCCTTTCTGACCTTGGACGGGATAGTACGTCCGAAGCCCCGCTTTGATGCGAGCTCCGGCGGTGAGCCCGCATCAAAGCCGGGACATATCAGCTGTTTTGAACAGCTGACGTGCCCATAATAGGCGCGGGCAGAATCGCGATCTGCCCGCGCCTATTAACTAGTTAAATGCCGCTGTCAAACGCAGACAGCGGCATTTAACTACCGCTTTCGGCCGGGCGGCCGGAAATGATCGCATCGCCGACCCCGTCACATGATCGGAGGTTGGCGATGCTTCAGAATAGTAACCATAGAGGTCCTTGAGACCTCTATGGTTACTGATCCCCGGAAGCTGTGAGCGCCACCCTGTGGTCGGCGCTCACAGCACACCTGCAATTCTGCTACATAGCAGCGAACATCAGATTGCTACTATGTAGCAGAGCCGATCGAGTGGTGCCTGCTTCTGACCTCCTATGGAGGCTATTGAAGCATTGCAAAAGTAAAAAAAAAAGTTAAAAAAAATGTGAAAAAAATAAAAAATATATAAAAGTTTAAATCACCCCCCTTTCGCCCCAATCAAAATAAATCAATAAAAAAAAACTCAAACCTACACATATTTGGTATCGCCGCGTTCAGAATCGCCCGATCAATAAAAAAAGCATTAACCTGATCGCTAAACGGCGTAGCAAGAAAAAAATTTGAAGAGCCAGAATTACGTTTTTTTGGTCGCCGCGACATTAAAATGCAATAACGGGCGATCAAAAGAACGTATCTGCACCAAAATGCTATCATTAAAAAAGCCAGCTCGGCACGCAAAAAATAAGCCCTCAACCGACCCCAGATCATGAAAAATGGAGACGCTACGAGTATCGGAAAATGGCGCAATTTTTAAAATTTTTTTTTTTTAGCAAAGTTTGGAAATTTTTTTCACCACAGATAAAAATGAACCTAGTCATGTTAGGTGTCTGTGAACTCGTAATGACCTGAAGAATCATAATGGCAGGTCAGTTTTAGCATTTAGTGAACCTAGCAAAAAAGCCAAGCAAAAAACAAGTGTGGGATTGCACTTTTTTTGCAATTTCACGGCACTTGGAATTTTTTTCCCGTTTTCTAGTACACGACATGGTAAAACCAATGATGTCGTTCAAAAGTACAACTCGTCCCGCAAAAAATAAGCCCTCACATGGCCAAATTGATGGAAAAATAAAAAAGTTATGGCTCTGGGAAGGAGGGGAGCGAAAAACGAACACGGAAAAACGGAAAATCCCAAGGTCATGAAGGGGTTAAACCAGAGCCCAGAGTCAGAATTTCTCCAAGGTCTCGGCTGCCAGGGGTAGCCGAGACCCCAAAGAACATGATTCGAGTCGGTTTTTACCGACCTCGGAGTTGCAATCGAAGTTATTAACCGTATAACGGCGAAAGCAAAAAAAAAGTGTGATTTGCCATTTAATTTCTCTGTCCTCTGATGTCCTCGGCAACAATAGGAAGATTTTTCCTATTGGTTCATTTTGGTCACTGTGATAGACCCTATCACAGTGATCAAAATAAAAAACTAGTAAATAAACCCCCTTTATCACCCCCATAGTTAGGGAAAAATAATAAAATAAAGAAAATGTATTTATTTCCATTATCCCGTTAAGGTTAGAGTTGGGCTAAAATTAGTGTTAGGGTTGGGGCTAAAGTTAGGATTAGGGTTGGGATTAGGGTTAGGATTGGGATTAGGGATGGGATTAGGGTTGAGATTAGGGTTGGGATTAGGTTTGTGGTTAAAGGTACCGTCACACTCAGCGACGCTGCGGCGATATAGACAATGAGCCGACCTAAACTAGATCGCTGGAGCGTCGCTGTTTAGGTCACTGTAGAGACGTCAAACACAACAACTCCAGAACGATGCAGGAGCGATCCAGTGACGTAACGGCGACTCACTTCTCGTTCTCGCTGGTTGTTAGCTCCATTACATCCATTGTTAGCGTCGTTGCTTTTGATGTCAAACATGATGATACACGCCGACCTGGCGACGAAATAAAGTTCTGGACTTCTAGCTCCGACCAGCGATGACACAGCGGGATCCAGATCGCTGCTGCGTGTCAAACACAACGAGATCGCTATCCAGGACGCTGCAACGTCACGGATTGTTGTCGTTCTCTTTGCAAAGTTGCTGAGTGTGACGGTACCTTAAGGTTATGGTTGGGATTAGGGTTAGGTTTGTGGTTACGGTTATGATTGGGATTAGAGGTGTATTGGGATTAAGGCTGTGGCTAGGGTTATGGGTGTGGTGGGGTTAGGTTTGTGGTTAGGGTTGGGATTAGGGTTGTGGATAGGGCTATGGTTGGGATTAGGGTTGTGTTGGGGTTAGGGTTGTGGTTGGGATTAGGGTTGTGTTGGGGTTGTGATTAGGGTTATGGTTAGGATTGGGATTAGGTGTGTGTTGGGGTTAGGGTTGGAGTTAAAATTGGGGGATTCCACTGCTTATATACATCATGGGGTCTCCAAACGCGACATGGCGCCACCATTGATTCCAGCCAATTTTGCGTTCAAAAATTCAAATGGTGCTCCCTCCCTTCTGAGCTCTGCCGTGCGCCCAAATAGTGGTTTACCCCCATATATTGGGCATCAGCGTACTCAGGACAAATTGGACAACTTTTGGGGTCCAATCTCTCCTGCTACCCTTGGGAAAATAAAAAATTGGGGGCTTAAAAATCATTTTTGTGGAAAACAAAATATTTTTTTATTTTCATGGCTCTGCATTATAAACTCTTGTGAAGCACTTGGGCTTTCAAAGTGCTCACCACATGTCTAGATAAGCTGCTTGGGGGGGGTCTAGTTTCCAAAATGGGGTCAGCTGTAGGGGATTCCTACTGTTTAAGCATATCAAGGGCTCTGCAAACGCAACATGACGCCGGCAGACCATTCAATCAAAGTCTGCATTCCAAAACATCACTACTTCCGTTCCGAACCCCGACGTGTGCCCAAACAGTAGTTTTCTCCCACATATGGGGTACCAGCATACTCAGGACAAATTGGACAACAAATTTTGGGGTCCAATTTCTTCTGATACCCTTGAGAAAATAAAAAATTGTGGGGTAAAAAATAATTTTTTAGGAAAAAAAAATATTTATTTTCACCGCTCTGCGTTATAAACTTCTGTGAAGCACTTGGGGGTTCAAAGTGCTCACCACACATCTAGATAAGTTCCTTAAGGGGTCTAGTTTCCAAATGGTGTCACTTGTGGGGGGTTTCCACTGTTTAGGCACATTAGGGGCTCTCCAAACGCGACATGGCGTCCAATCTCAATTCCAGCCATGTCTGCATTGAAAATGTCAAACGGTGCTCCTTCCCTTCCAAGCTCTGCCATGCGCCCAAACAGTTGCTTACCCCCATATATGGGATATTCAGTATTCAGGAGAAATTGCACAACAAATTTTGTGGTTCATTTTCTCTTTTTACACTTGTGAAAAAAAAAAAAAATTGGTTCTGAAGTAAAATGTTTGTAAAAAAAAAAAAGTGAAATATTAATTTTTTCCTTCCACATTGCTTCAGTTCCTGTGAAGCATGTAAAGGGTTAATAAAGTTCTTGAATGTGGTTTTGAGCACCTTGAGAGGTGCAGTTTTTAGAATGGTATTACTTTTGGGTATTTTCTGTCATGTACACCCCTCAATGTGACTTTAAATATGAGGTGGTCCCTAAAAAAATGGTCTTGTAAATTTTGTTGTAAAAATGAGAAATTGCTGGTCAAATTTTAACCCTTATAACTTCCTAACAAAAAAAAATGTGTTTCCAAAATTGTGCTGATGTAAAGTAGACATGTGGGAAATGTTACTTATTAAGTAGTGACTTATCTCTCTGATTTAAGGGCATAAAAATTCAAAGTTTGAAAATTGCAAAATTGTAAAAATTTTCGCCACATTTCTGCTTTTTCAGGAATAAACCCAAGTCACATCGAAGAAATTTTACCACTAACAAGAAGTACAATATGTCATGAAAAAACAGTCTCAGAATCAGAGTGGTCCGTTAAAGCATTCCAGAGTTATAACCTCATAAAGTGACAATGGTCAGAAATTTAAAAACTGGCCTGGTCATTAAGCTGCAAATTGGCTGTCACTAAGGGGTTAAATTATAAAGTAAAAATGTGTTTTGTTTTATTTCAAATAAAGGACTTTATTCTGGTTGTATCTTTATTTACCATATAACTATAGGATTAGCAATGGATAGGTGTCTTACGGACTTGTAATAATTATAGGGGATAACTCAGGAGACTCTTTGCGTGGAACAAGACAACTACAGGACACAGTTATGTGGTAAGTCTATATTATCACACGGTGATTCAAACAGGTGCAGAGGGAAACTCAAGTCCACAACACTTGGTGCAAATAATAAACGCAGCTTAGCAGTCTATAGGAAACTTCAGAGCAAAATGCAATCCAGCAGAAAGTCTATGAAGCACAGTTATTCTTGAGGATACTTGACACGAATAAATCCTTGTCTTAGTCCAAACACAGATAGATATGCTTATAGGCAGTTCAAATCATATCTTAGCTCAACCAGGGAGGCCTGGTTAATAGTCTCAGGTTCTTGCAGAGCAGCAACAGCTTACATGTCCAGCAAATGCAAATGGAAGTAAACACGAGCAGCAGATGAAGGAGGATAACTGGAAACTTGTGTATGCAGCAGGAACTCAGAGCAGAGTAGCAGGATCACCACACAGGTTCACAGGAGCAGGTATATAGCCAGGGAGTAATCAGAGGTCAGGAGCTAGATGCAAGGCAGAATACTCTAGCACAGACTGAAGGCTGGGGTGGAGTTTTATAGCAGGAAGACACAGTGCACATGAGACCAAGGACGCCATCTTGGAAAAGGGCAGTAATGCACAAAAGGTAAAAAATATTCAGAGTCCTGACAGGACTAGACAATACAAAGGTGACATTAACCCCACCTGCCACGGCTACAGGGCAAGTGGGAAGAGCAGGGCAAAGTGCCAGAATTTGCGAAGCCGATAGATGTGCCTTTTCTGAGAGGCTGCTATTTTTAGGCTTGTGGGGTCAATATCCATGGCTACTTAAAAGCCCGAGGATACTAGCCCCCAGCTGTAAGCTTTAGCAAGGCTGGTTGTCAAAAATGAAGGTACCAAACACCGTTTTTTTAAATTTATTTAGATAATTAAAAACACAGCAGGGGGATCCCTCTATTCTTGATAACCAGCCTTGCTAATGCTAAGGCCTCTTTCACACTAGCTTCGTGCACTGCACGTCGCTGTGCGTCATTTGGTTGAAAAAACGCATCCTGCAAAAGTGCTTGCAGGATGCATTTTTTCACCATTGATTTGCATTAGCGTCGCATTGCGACGCTTTGCCACACGTCGCAACCGTCGTGCGACGGTTGCGCCGTGTTGTGGCGGACCGTCGGCTGCAAAAAACGTTACATGTAATGTTTTTTGCGGCCGACGGACCGCCATTTCCGACCGCGCATGCGCGGCCGGAACTCCGCACCACCTCCCCGCACCTCACAATGGGGCAGCGGATGCGTGGAAAAACAGCATCCGCTGCCCCCGTTGTGCGGCGCATTCACTGCTAGCGTCGGTACGTCGGCCCGACGCTCTGCGACGGGCCGAGTACGACGCAGTGTGAAAGTAGCCTAACAGATGAGAGTTGCAGCCCCCAACTGTGAGTTTTGCCGGCTGGTTATAGAAAATACAGGGGAACCCATGCCAGATTTTTTATTTATAGAGTAGGTGGGGTTGATGAACACTCCCATCAGCCGCTCCTGCTCTCACTGTTATTAGCGGCAGCAGGTGTAGGCTGAAGAGAGTAATAGTCCCATCAGCTGCTGCTTGCTGTTATCACTTGAATATAATTCTCATCATTCTCCCGTTTGTGCCGATCAATGGCAGAGCAGAGGAGAATGATGAGAGCCATCTTCAGCACCCAGCAGCAGGGAACAACGCTAACTGTACCGCTGCTTCTTAGGTGCTGGTGCGTGTCACACGGATGACATGCCAAGTATGTCATCTATGTGCATATGTCCGCGACGTTTTACGGCCCGTGCTGCTGGTAAAAAAATGGACATGTCAATGTGTTTTTCCCACCGGACACACGGTCTGTGGAAACACACTGACATGTGCAGAGACCCATTCACATGAATGGGTCTATGTGTGTGTCCGGTACGTGTGAAAGCTGTTCCAGAGACTGGACGTGTGCAAGAAGCCTAAGAGTAAGGTCACATGTTCAGTATTTTGTCAGTGTTTTACCTCAGTATTTGTAAGCCAAAACCAGGAGTGGGTGATAAATACAGAAGTGGTGACGGGTTTCTATTCTACTTTTCCACTAATTGCTCCACTTCTGGTTTCGCCTTACAAATACTGAGGTAAAATACTGAACGTATCAGGTCTTAGCAGCTATCCTTAGACAACCTGACTAGGAAGCACCACATCTCACAGCCATAATAATAATAAACATAATTGTGCCTGCAACCCCCAGCACCATCCTATTGGCAGCAGATTAATCTTTGTACTGTCCGGCCGTTCAACAGTGAATATATATTTATTAAGGAACAAAGGTAACACAGCTTACAACTCGTATTTCTTATAGCTTAGGATCTTAGCATCTTGCAAAGTGAAAGTAAAACATGCTCCAGCTGCATACAGTGAACAGGATCTTCATGTTTTTGTTTTTCAACAGTGAATTGCTGGAGACAGAAACCCATGCATTACTAAATAGTAGTCGATGCAATATATACAGCAGTACGCATTATTCCACAATGCTGTACAAGTGTGGAGCCACCTAGTGACAGCGATCCTAGGAGAAAGTTCACACACACACATAGCACAGCTCACCTCCTCCCCCTCCTGTCACAATGACCTGTACACAGGCTCATTAGACGTTTCATCACAAAAGACTATTCTGGCTCAGTACATGTGTTGTTTCCTGAAACAGGAAGTCAGACTATAAACTAGCCCTAGTCGTCAGTGTGAAAAGCGTAAGATTTCTATTTTTAACACAAATTGTGATACGTGATAAAACATTGCGAGGTCCTCCTCTGATGACACATTGCCTTTAATGCTCTGTTCACATCTCTGCCGTCAAAGGTACGATCCCATCTAGCTCTCATAACAGGACTCCAAGCCAAAGGCATATTGATAACTATAGGTACATGTATGAGAGCTCCATAGCTACACAATGCACAGCACAACATGGCTACCTCACGTACATTCCCATGTGGTGGAGCAATAACATGGAACATAACACGCTACACGACCGCGGCCATTCCGTGCCACAAAGCATGCTGGGAGATAACGTCTTGCGCACAAGCCTCACTCTCTCCAGGCTGCCCCGCCCCCCGGACGTGCGTCATCGCGTAGCATTTGCGTTCCACGCTCCGCCTGGCCTCCTTTTGACTTCCGGTTTGGATCCCGCGCTTTGCCGTTGCCTCGGTGGGGGAGCAGTGAGCGTGTATCTGGCCTTGGGTGTTGCGCAGGCAGCATGTCACGGTCCTCGTCGATGCCCCGAATCTACATTGGACGCCTCAGCCATCGCGCCCGGGAGCGGGACGTGGAGCGTTTCTTCAAGGGCTTCGGGAAGATCGTGGAGGTGGATCTGAAGAACGGGTGAGTGATTGGCGGGCGGTGTGCATGGCGCCGGCTCCTGTGTGCGGGGCAGACACGGAGCACGGTACAGCGCGGAGACCCCCGGCCCTGAGGAGAGCAGCGGGCGGACGGGTGTGACCTCCGGCCTCAGCCCGCGGGGACAGGCGCGGCCATGGCTGTGAGATAAGCGGAGGCCGTGACCCCGTGTGCACACTGACAGACTGAGCGGCTTTTATGTCCAGTTGGGAAACTGCCAGTCCCTTTATTGGAGGATTTGTCTTAATGACTCCATATTTGTCACCAGTGAAAGGGTCAGCAGCATCTGCTCCCATAGTGCATCATCCCAAGAGTCCGTGCAGTTATTAATGTGATATCGCTTCCTAATTACACAATGGTCAGTGTGGCCTAAGTGAAGTGAGTGCCGCCCCAGTGACATAGCTGGCTCCATCATACTGTGTAATCCGGCCGTGTGCTGCCGAGAACGGCCTGTGCCTGCATAACAAGTGGCCACAAAGAGGTGTAGTCAGCATTAGCCCACTGCTGATCATGTGCTGTCCCCTTACCCCTGCTGTGCGGCACCTGCTCTCCTTTGCTCCACCCCAATTTCTATTAACAGGCTGCAGTGGTGACTGCAGCACTTGTGACCACTGCAGCCAATCGCTGAGCTTCAACAGTGATAAGATGGCACGTGCCGAGTCCAGGGCAGTGGTCGTGTTCTGTACTTGTGGTGTCGCCAGTGCAGCCTGACAGACGTTGGAGATCAGGAAGTAAGTTAGGTTTTTGTTTTTTTTTTTTGTTTTTTTTTATACTTTTTACATAGGTCAAGTCTGTAAATGGAAAAGAAAGTTAAAACTGGAAAACCTCATAAAAATGTAATCAGAAACCGTCCTACTTTTCCTGCAAGTTGAGGTAGCATTATGTCACGGCGTCAGTGAAGGCAGATTGTTTCATTAGTGAGATAAGAGATGGCAGTTACTATGTAGATGGGAGGGGGAGAAGGAGGCAGAGCAGCCCCTCGCTCCTCCCCCAAGTTACGTAGAACATAGTCACTAGTACCTGCCGTCTCCTATCTCAGTAACGGTCTGTCTTCACTGAATTCAGATATTACCTGTAAACTGAGGATATTAAAAATGATCAGACCCAGAGAAGAAAGATGACTGCTCTAATGAGATATGGTACAAAGTTGTTTATTTTCATGTCTAATTGTGCACTAATTGTGGGCTTTGCTGCACATGTCACCTGTTATGTAGTGCCGACACCCGCATTTGATTGTGCTGGCTCTTGCAGTGAGCCTGCACAATTGTCGCGCTGTACATGTACTGTGGTTCCCACAGCACCGTATGTGTATGTTGGATGACATGAAGTAGTTAAACAAGTAATTTTCTGATGATACACACCCTTTTAAGAGGATGATGTCTATTGTCTGTCTTCCAAACACAGCTAGAGTACCCCTGTAAAGTAGTTGTTTGCTCTTCTACAAAGTCTGTAGTCGCTCTGTGTGAGGGCTGACTTCTGAATTGGCCTGACTCTTCAGTGTTGCAGGTGAGAGCCTGTTGTCACGTGTCTGAAAATGTGATATGCATACGCATGGTCACATACTGTCTAGACGTGCTAGGCTTCGCTCAGTTCAAGTGACTGGCTGAGACAGCACTCAAGACCGTCTGTTCTCACCTTCCACCCCGGAGAATCCTGACATTATGTGGGCTTGCGCTGTAAGGATTCAGACGTCTGCAGTCACATATACAGGCTTTTAGCAGAAGACCCGACAACCTCTTTAAGACAGAACCCATAGACCACAGTGGAATCTAGCCATGGAGATCTGGTGCGTCGCTAGATACTTAATTTTCATATTGTCACTGCAAAAACTGATTTGTGACTAGACCTCCGGTTCCACCCACTAACCCCTGGTAATCTTGTCGATACGTTGCTCTTTTACCTGTTAAAGATGGGGCTTGTGTAGATTTGCTCTACTTCATTTGAGGTTTGCGCAAGTTTTCCACTTTGTGCTGAATGTAAACTGTGCAGTGTTCTTTCTTTCTTTTAGATACGGATTTGTGGAATTTGAAGACCTTCGAGATGCTGATGACGCAGTGTATGAAATGAATGGGAGAGACCTATGTGGTGAGCGCGTCATTGTGGAACATGCTCGCGCGCCAAGGAGAGACCTGCGCAGTAAGTATACCTGTAATGCTGCCTTCGTTTTGGGAGCGCTTATGAAATATTAATTTTAATAGGAATTTTCAGGTTTTCTTTGACCTGTAATGTTAGATGCTTTCCTTATAGTGATTGTAGGTACTACTGCATCAACTCTTTAGTTTAGAGGCTATTCACTGAATGCCAATTAGTCTGACCCTCTTCGTACATTTCTATGTAAAGAAGTTATCCACATATGTGCATACAGCACGCACCTTTTGTGCAACAGTACCCATGGGCACTATTTAAGGCATGTAATGAATACTTTGGGTTAGAAGGAGTTGTGCCATGACAAATACTTTAAGTTGGAAAATTATTAAAAAAAATTGTTGCAGTAGATGTGAATCTCCTGCTACCCTTCTTAAATTTGTACCCACAGTAAATTTTGACATTACGTATAGAACAACATAACTGCTTCTCTCCTCCCTGGGGCTCAGCAGAGGATGCTCCATTATAGGGGAATGCATTTAGAAAAGGGAAAAATCCTTCTCATAATGTGGCTGAATAAGCAAGTTTTGTGACAAAGTACTGCTGCTTGCCTAAGGGTAGGTTCACATTGCGTTAGTGGGTGATCGCTAACGGACAGCGTTGCACGGCGAAAATGTCGCAATTAACGCCGTGCAACGGGTCCGTTAGCGCACCCATTGACAGCAATGTAAATTTCGCCTGCAGCGCATCACTAGCGCGTGCCTTTTTCGGCTCGCGCTAGTGATGTGCCGTTCTTCTGTGACGCGCCTCGGACGCTGCTTGCATCGTCCGCGGCGCGCCCGAGGTCCGTTCCCCGCTCTTGCAGATCGGGGATCTGCGAGAGCGGGGACGTTAACGCGACCCCTGAACGCGGCGCCTAAATAAACATTGCGTTAGCGCAATCCGCTAGCGCTAAACGGATTGCCCTAACGCAATGTGAACCTAGCCTAAGTGCTGTAGCTTCCTCTTTTTCTCTCTAGTAACTAAATCTGAATTCACATGCATCAAAGTTGGTGCAGTATTTCCAATTTGTCAACAGGTTTTTTGTTTTGTATTCTTCCCCAACATGTGCAAGTACCTGAAAAAAGTGAACTGCCTTATAAAAAATGAAAGGTAGTATGTCACTGGAAATGCTCTTAACTTGCAGATATAGGATTAGTCTGTAGATTAATAGCCCATGCTGCTGGTAGGAAATGACTTTTATTCATCCGGTCAGTCAGTGCTGTGCCGGGGGGAGTAGTTACAGCTACTGCTCTCTATACACAGCAGAGACTGAACCCGTGCCGGTGTCCCCAAGGACTGAAACCCAAGCTTTACCGGGAAGAATAAAGTTAAAGGGGTATTCCCATTTCCAAGATTCTATCCCAATATGTAGCATGTGTAACATTAGATATCTCCATGGATGCCAAAACTACTGCAATGCCCTGTACATGGTGTAAGCGACATAGCAAATCAGAGAACTATATTACTTTTCTAATTGGAGGTACCGTATATATTCGAGTATAAGCAGAGACCCCTAATTTTGCAACAAAAAACTGGGAAAACGTAATGACTCGAGTATAAGCCTAGGGTGGAAAATGCAGCAGCTGCCGGTAAATGTAAAAAAAAAAAAAAAATACCAATAAAAGTAAAATTAATTGAGACATCAGTAGGTTGTGTTTTTGAATATCCATATTGAATTAGGAGCCCCATATAATGCTCCATACAGTTCATGATGGGCCCCATATAATGCTCCATACAAAATGATACGCCCCATATAATGCTCCATAAAATTTGATGGGCTCCATATTAAAATATGCCCCATATAATGCTGCACAAAGGTTAATAATGGCCCCATAAGATGCTCCATAGAGACATTTGCCCCATATAATGCTGCACAAATGTTGATTATGGCCCCATAAGATGCTCCATATAAAAATGTGCCCCATATAATGCTCCATACAGTTCATTATGGCCCCATAAGATGCTTCATATAACAATGTACCCCATATAATGCTCCATGCAGTTTTTTATGGCCTCATAAGATGCTCCATATAACAATGTGCCACATATAATGCTCTATACAGTTCATTAGATCCCCATAAGATGCGCCATGTAACAATGTGCCCCATATAATGCTCCATGCAGTTCTTTATGGCCCCATAAGATGCTCCATATAACAATCTGCTTCAATCCTCCCCATCCATCTCACCTCCTCCTCAGAACTGTTCCTTAACATACAATCCTCTGCCTCCAAACACAGACAGCCCTCTCATGCCCTCTCCTGCTCCCACCTGCTAACACTTTCTCTGCTCCTTCTCACTGCTGGTGATATCTTTCCAAATCCTGGTCCTCCTCACCACATTCCCACTGTCATTTCTACCTCCCATCCACGCTCTATCACAAACTTCTGTAACCTCTCTAACCTTATACCCATTCGCCCATCCCCCGCTTCCCCAGTCCCACTAACAGAAGCTCTGTGGAACGCTCGCTCTGTCTGCAACAAGCTTTCCTACATCCATGATCTTTTTGTTACTACCAAACTTTCATTCCTCGCCATCACCGAAACCTGGCTCACCCCTTCTGACACAGCCTCCCCTGCTGCACTCTTACGGTGGCTTCCACCTTTCTCACACACCCCGCCCCAGCAGCAAACATGGCGGAGGAGTTGGTTTTCTCCTGTCAGATAACTGCTCCTTCACCCCAATCCCACTGCCACCCTCTTACCCTCCCTTTCTTTGAGGTGCACTCTATGCGCATCTATTCCCCCTCCAACTGGCTGTCATTTACCGCCCCCCAGGGCCAGCCACCACCTTCTTTGACCACTTCACCACCTGGCTACTTCATTTCCTTTCCGCGGACATCCCCACTATCATCATGGGCGACTTCAACATCCCCATTGACACTTCCCTCTCAGCTGCCACCAAACTTCTATCTCTCACTTCCTCCTTCGGCCTCACTCAATGGTCTTCTGCAGCCACTCACAAAGATGGTCACACACTGGACCTCATCTTCACCCGCCTCTGCTCCCTATCTAACCTCTCTAACTCACCTCTTCCTCTCTCTGACCACAACCTTCTCACATTCTCTTCCCTCTCCACTCCATGTCTACAATTCCCACCCCACAAACTTTCACACCCTCGCAGAAATCTTAAACATCTTGACCTACATTCATTCTCTGAATCCCTCCTCCCTCTCACAGACATAAGTTCCTTACACAATGCGGATGACGCTGCCGCTCTATATAACACCACAATAGCTGTAGCTTTGGAATCTGCTGCCCCACTTGCACATACCAAAGCTCACAAAATTAACAGACAACCCTGGCACACCAGCCTGACCAAAGAACTGAGGCGAGCTTCCAGGGCTGCTGAGCGCAGATGGAAAAGATCCCACTCCAACGAGCACTTCACTACTTTCAAGACCACACTCGCCACAGCTAAACAAACCTACTTCTCTTCTCTCATATCCTCTCTGTCTCACAACCCTAAACAGTTATTCAACACCTTCAATTCTCTCCTCCGTCCCCCAGCACCTCCTCCCCTCCCCACTTATCTCAGCTGAAGACTTTGCCTCATTTTTCAAGCAGAAGATTGATAACATCAGAGACGGTTTTTGTCAACAACCCCCAGAGCCCTTCCTCCTGACTTCCCAGCCCTCCACCTTCAAAACCAACTTCTCCACCATTACATAAGATCAACTCTGCACTCCACTCTCAAAATCGCATCTCACCACCTGTGCACTTGACCCGCTCCCATCCCACTTCATCCCAAACCTCACCACAGTCTTCATCCCAACCCTAACCCATCTCTTCAACCTATCACTAACAACTGGTGTTTTCCCCTCAAGCTTTAAACATGCCTCCATCACACCTATCCTCTAAAAGCCCTCTCTTGACCCATCCTCTGTATCTAGCTATCGCCCTATATCACTTCTCCCTTATGCCTCAAAACTACTGGAACAACACGTCTACCTTGAACTGTCCTCCCATCTCTCTTCTTGCTCCCTCTTTGACCGCTTACAATCTGGCTTCCGGTCACACCATTCCACTGAAACTGCCCTAACTAAGGTCCCCAATGACCTCTTAACCGCCAAGAGCAAGCAACACTACTCTGTCCTCCTCCTCCTCGACCTGTCGGCTGCCTTTGACACAGTGGACCATTCCCTATTATTACAGACCCTCTCATCCCTTGGCATCACAGACTTGGCCCTATCCTGGATCTCATCGTACCTAACAGACCGGACATTCAGCGTCTCCCACTCACACACCACCTCCTCACCTCGCCCCCTATCTGTCGGAGTCTCACAAGGTTCAGTCCTTGGGCCCCTGCTCTTCTCCATTTACACCTTTGGCCTGGGACAGCTCATAGAATCTCATGGCTTTAAGTATCACCTCTATGCTGATGACACACAGATCTACATCTCAGGACAAGATATCACCTCCCTACTAACCAGAATCCCTCAATGTCTGTCCACTATTTCATCCTTCTTCTCCGCTAGATTTCTGAAACTTAACATGGACAAACCAGAATTCATCATCTTTCCCCCCATCTCACGCGACCCCCCCCCCCCCAACGAACCTACCCATTACAGTACATGGCTGCCCACTCTCCCCAGTCCCACAAGCTCGCTGCCTCGGGGTAATCCTTGACGCTGATTTCTCCCTCAAACCACATATCCAAGCCCTTTCCACTTCCTGCCGACTTCAACTCAAAAATATTTCACGAATCCGTACATTCCTCAACCAAGAATCTGCAAAAACCCTAGTCCATGCCCTCATCATCACTCGCCTTGACTACTGCAACCTCCTGCTCTGTGGCCTCCCCTCTAACACTCTAGCACCCCTCCAATCTATTCTAAACTCTGCTACCTGACTAATCTACCTGTCCCCCCTCTATTCCCCTCTGTCAATCCCTTCACTGGATGGCTCCCCATTGCCCAGAGACTCCACTACAAAACCCTAACCATGACGTACAAAGCCATCCACAACCTGTCTCCTCCATACATCTTTGACCTCGTCTCCCAATACTTACCTGCACGCAACCTCACAAGATCACCACGATCCTCACAAGATCTCCTTCTCTACTCCCCTCTTATCTCCTCTTCCCACAATCGTATACAAGATTTCTCTTGCGTATCACCCCTACTCTGGAACCCTCTACCACAACACATCAGACTCTCGTCTACCATCGAAACCTTCAAAAAGAGCCTGAAGACCCACCTCTTCCGACAAGCCTACAACCTGCAGTAACCAACGATCAACCAAACCGCTGCATGACCAGCTCTATCCTCACCTACTGTATTCTCACCCATCCCTTGTAGATTGTGAGCTTTCGCGGGCAGGGTCCTCTCCTCCTGTACCAGTTATGACTTGTATTGTTTAAGATTATTGTACTTGTTTTTATGTATACCCCTCCTCACATGTAAAGCGCCATGGAAAAAATGGCGCTATAACAATAAATAATAATAATGTGCCACATATAATGCTCCATGCAGTTCATTATGGCCCCATAAGATGCTCCATGTAACAAAATGTGCCACATATAATGCTCCATGCAGTTCATTATGGCCCCCATAAGATGCTCCATGTAACAATGTGCCACATATAATGCTCCATGCAGTTTATTATGGCCCCCATAAGATGCTCCATGTAACAATGTGCCACATATAATGCTCCATGCAGTTCATTATGGCCCCATAAGATGCTCCATATAACAATGTGCCCCATATAATGCTCCATGCAGTACTTTATGGCCCAATAAGATGCTCCATATAACAATATTCCACATATAGTGCTGCTGCAATAAAAAAAAAACATACTCCCCTCTCGTCACTGCCCGCTGCTCCTCAGCGCTCTCCGCACTGACTGTTCAGGCAGAGGGCGGCGTGCACACTAATACGTCATCGCACCTTCTGACCTGAACAGTCACTGCAGAGGATGCGGAAGAAGGGGCGGCATTGGAACAAGGAAAGGTGAATATGAAATACTCACCTTCTCCCGGCGCGGTCTCTGGCAGCTTCTCCCAGACATATGGTCTCCGGGCGTGGCAGCTTTTTCCTCTGTTCAGCGGTCACTGGTACCGCTCATTACAGGAATGAATATGTGGCTCCACCCCTATGGGAGTGGAGTCCATATGCATTACTTTAATGAGCGGTACCACGTGACCGCTGAACAGGGGAAAAAGCTGCCGGAGACCATGGGACACGCAGGGACCGCGCCAGGAGCAGGTGAGTATGTGACCGACGTCGCTCCCCCTCACCCACCGCCCCCCAAACCCCTCCAACCATGACTCGAGTATAATGCGAGAGGGGCACTTTCAGCCCATTTTTTGGGGCTGAAAATCTCCGCTTGTACTTGAGTATATACAGTATTTTATATTATTAGTCCTACTATATAAAAGGATCTTGGAGATGGAAATACCCCTTTAGTTTCCTCCCGGCAGTAGGGCTCCAAGTGCAGACAGGTTCAAAATGCTATTAACCTGAAGATTAACCGCACATCTGCAGGTTAATAGCGTGTTTTTCACATGACCGGTTCCCTTTAAAATTCTTCCCCATATTACTATTTTACCATACGTCCATGCCAGACTGATATGCTGTGAATTTTACACAGCACAAAAATGTGCAATGAATGGTGCAGATGTAGCTGTGAGTTTAACCCATACTTTATCATCTGCATTGTGAAGAGTGACATCTGTGATGAAAATTTCATCCATAGTACTGATATTCTAATAGGCAGCATGTTTTCTGTCTGGAAAATCCGCTGTGTACTTGACCTTTGATGGGCCAGATAGTCCGTGGGACTTACATAATATGTATGGGGCCACCTAATGATTCTCCAGTGTCTGCCATCACAGGAAACACAGATCCCGGCATGGTAGACGTTGGCATCCCTGGTATCTGGATATATGTTGGTTCCCCATTGTTCAATTTGTCTTTTTCTATGGAAGAAAACATGCACGCTTGTCCTTTCTGAACATGCATGTTTATTGGGAAGTTTTTCTAAAAAGTTGCTGACCTCCTCTCTAACGTAAGCATCCTTCTAAACCCAAAACCTCCTCTCCCTCCTGCTATAGCTGCAGTGGGACCATAGATTAGTAATGCCTAGCTTGTTTAGTCCATTCCCAGCCTTGCAGGTTGGCTTTAACCTGGTAGATTTCTATACGTTTATGGAGCGCACAGGCCTAGGTGAGTATTTGCATTTTCTTCTAACTTTAAGACCTAACACACAAAATACATTTAGGATAGTGATCTCAAATTTTTTTGCTTCACCAAAACAATTTGTGCATTGGTTTATCACAACCCACCTAACTATTGCCGAATGCATTTTAACATGGTCTCGGCTGTGTGGAGAATGAATCAGTGACCATTGTAAAGACTGCCATTGGGAGATACTGCAGAGGCTAGCATGGGGCTGACTTTGGGTCTGTCTCCAAGTAATATTGACTATGCAGCCGCTTCCTTCCCCCGCCTCTCTCTTCTTCTCGTGAGATCCGAGGAGGTGCCACGGGGGGGCGCGTACGTGGGTGAGCGCGTTGGGTTTACCAGTCGGCGGGGGGCCGAGGCTGATGAGCGAGGGCGGAAAAGGGGAGCCCTTTACTTTTAAGGTAAGTGAATTTTGGGCTGCATGTGCGTTTTCATGAAAACTTGCATAGGGGAGGGTAGCTTGTATAAATAAACAGGAGCTAGGCAAAGTGAGTATTTGGGCAGGGTGCTATGGTGATACTGTCTTTAAAGGATGAGATGCATCAAAACTGAGGGAGAGAAAATTGTAAGTTAGTGTGGCCAGCTATCTGTTATTGCATAGCTGCTGGTTTCTCAGTGTATAGGTGGGACAAGAGTGTGCATTTCTGCTAGACTCAATCATGGCTGCATTTCTGATCTCTCTTCTCTGTCCCCGTGTCCCAGGTGGCTATGGCTACCGTAAAAGCGGTAGTGACAAGTTTGGACCGCCAGTTCGCACAATGTATCGTCTGAGAGTGGAGAACCTGTCTACAAGGTGCAGCTGGCAAGACTTAAAGGTAGGTATTTCTGACCGAATATTAAACTTTAAACTGCACGCTTATTAAATGAGGAGCAATGCTTTAAAGCAAACCTGTCAGCAAGATTGTGCTCATTAACCTACCGACAGTGTCAGGTTGGCACCGCTATACTGATTACAATGATACCTGGGTGATGAAATCCGTCTTGTGGTTGTTGTTCAATCTGTATTTGCAGTTTTCAGTTAATGAGATTCTCGTGCTCCTGGGCTGTGGAGGGGTCTTCATGTGGTGCTCTTATGACCGGACACTGATCCTTGCCACCTACTTTACATGCTACATTAAATAGTGTTACCAACTGAACATGAAGAGGAAGCCAGGGCGGCAGCTCATCCCAGACTTCTTTTTCATATTCAGTTTGTCCGAAGTCAGAGACAGTAGTGCTAGGCATCACGTGTCATTCCACCACATCACAGCCCAGCAACGCGTGTGCCAGCACTGTTGGAACAGAGCCAGAGGGGGAAGGTAAGTATAGGCTTTATTACTTTATCGGGGCTGAACATTTAATTTAAGAAACCATTGTCCTGTTAGTGGACATCCCCTTTAATAGTGTTCTGAAACTGCCTGGCGCCTGAATGTAGAGTCCGGAAGGTGGCACCGTCATGGTTTCAGTCACCGCTCTCTGTATAGAGCAGCGTGTGTAACCGCAACCCTGTCACTGACTGGCTCTGCATAAGGGTTGGATGTCAGTAAGTGCCATGGGTGCGATTCCAGCCGCCACTCTCTTCGAACATAGCGGTGACTGAAACGCAAACTCTGCCGGGAGGAATAAAGTTAATTCCCTCCTGGCAACAGGGCTCTAAGTGCAGACACCAGGCAGGTACAGCATTCTGTTAACCTGCAGATTAACCCTGTATCTGCAGACTAATCGCTTTTTTCATGTGACAAGTGCTTTTTTGAAGGTAACCTGTCAGTAGGTAGTTGCTCACCTTCCTATGCTGACCATCTCTTTCGACTCAGCATCGTCATGAACAACTACTATTCCATTGGTTACTGTGATCTAACGTCTACAAAGAGACTCAAACTCTTCTGCTGATTGACAGCCGTCTCCCTACTACATTAGATTGAGCCAGCTGTCAATCAATATGACGTAGGCAGTGTTGGTCCCAGATAACCCCTTTTAATAGCTCTACTGTGCCTCGTAAGATTAGTGAAAATGTTTATTTACCTTCCGGACTGGTGCCGTTTCTCTGATCACCGTGCTGTCTCCTGTGAATCTCGCAACACTATCACGCGACTGCCAGGAAACACAACTCAACATTCGAATGAACGGTGCTGGTCCAGGAGGCATGTACACCGCTTTTCTTTAATTTTAAGATTCGGTGTAGCTGTTAATGAAGGTTATCCAGTATTGTACAACTTGAAAATTCTTACAGTTTCTGCTATGCTTGCAGAGTTGCTGTTCTTGTGTGGCAATCATTTCGTTCAAATTGGTTACTGTTTTAGGGACAAGTGGGCATCCCAGTGGTGGGACCCCCAATGGCGATCAAATTATCATCCATTCTAAATAGGTAGTAGCTTGTGAAGTTGGAGCAACCCCTTTTATTAGTTCCATAGACCTGTATGAGTCAGGTTTATGGTAAATATCTCCTAGGTTTTCAGATGCAAATTACCCATTCATTCACTAATGAAAAATGATGTCCCTTTTGCTTCCAAGCACAACAGCATAAACAAAAATCTGTTCTGACCAGTTACAACAGATATTTTCAACTTTACAAGCCATACAGTTATGTCTGCACCATCTTTATTACCTTGAGTTTTGCATTGAATGCAGCTGACAAATGTGTTGTGAATAAAACCTTATAGTTTTTGTTTTGTTTTTAAGGACTTCATGCGGCAGGCGGGTGAAGTCACCTTTGCTGATGCTCATCACAGGCGACCTAATGAAGGAGTCATAGAATTCCGCTCATACTCTGACATGAAGAAAGCATTAGAAAGGTTGGATGGCAAAGAGGTGAATGGTCGAAAGATCCGTCTTGTGGAGGATAGGGCCGAATCTTGGGCCAAACGGTCGTCTTCTCGCAGCCGCTCAAGGTAAACCATTTAGTTCAAGTACTAATGGGTCCTAAGATAAATGAGACTGGGGGCACACATGACATGCACTGGGTTGAACAAAGTTCTTGTGCCAGATTTCTGATGTAAAACACCTTGAAATGTTGTCAAATTTCTGCACGAGCCAGAGGTGTGCAAAAATATTCTGCCTTTTTGTGTTTCTACACCATGTACCCCATAGCTGACTAGTAACATTTCTGGCAGAAGTGCATGACAGTGGTAAGATGCACCTTCTTAAGTGTCATGGTCCCCTCGTTAAGACTCATTAGAACACCAGTGTTAATAAATCAAGGCCTTAGTATGACATAAATACAAAGTGCCACAGTTTGGTATGCAGTTATTGGCCACATGTTTTACTTGAAAAAACTGTAGTCAATAAGTTGCATCGCAAAGCTTCTTCAATTGATCTCTTGTGGGTTGTTGTATGTATAACAGGTTAAAGAAATTAAGCACAACTTTTCCCAAAGAAAGGTTATCAAGAATTAGAACAATGAAGGAAACTCAATACCACACAAAAACCCTGATTGGGTAGGAAAAACCACCAGAAAAGGGTCAAGAGTATATTACCCAAAATATGATCAATTTATTATTATTAAAATTACACAAAATTGCAACAATACGGAGCAGCACTACCAAAGCAGGTTACATAGGAATTTTGTTGACCAAAATATAGCATAGTTTACAAATAAAAGATTATTTTAGTGCAAGATACAATGATTGTGTTGTAAAAAATGTAAGGACACACTGAATATGAGGGAGTTACCATTGCCATATTCCTATTAGTCCCAAAAGGGGTCAAAACTCCAAGTGGAGAGGGAACATGGACAGTGATTACTCCCTAGAATAAAGGGCAAAAGTGCATATTAGTGCTCGCATTTGGGGAGGTGTCCATGATTATAAAACAAGTTCCAGCTCTGTAACTTGGGTATGCCACAAAACTTAAGCCCAGGCCTGCTGCCTCTACGCGTGTTTCGCCCGTCTTAGTCAGACGATAATTGTTGCAATTTTGTGACATTTTAATAATATTTTGGTTAATATACTCTTGACCCTTTTCTGGTGATTTTCCTACCCAATCAGTGTTTTTGTGAGGTTAAAGAAATTGTCCACCTTGTTAAAAGTAATTTCTGCAATTGGCATTCAATAATTTTGCCTTATTTTCTCATTTTCCCTATGCAAAAATATTGGCCCCCATAATCTGTGCATTCCCCATTCTAGCCACCATCCTGTTATGTCCTCGATCCTGGGCACAATCCTGTCATAATGTCTACAATTCTGTCCCCTTCTAATATATAAAGCTGAATGTGTGTGTGTGTGTCCGGGATTGGCATCTGCACCGTCGCCGCTACAGCCACAAAATTTTGCACAGTCACACGTCTGGACCCCGAGAGCGTCATAGGCTATGTTGTGAGGCAAAATTTTAACCCCGCGCGTTCCAATTCACCAAACAATTTTGCCCCCATCTACATAATGGGGAAAAAGTGAAAGGAAAAGTGTTGGAGGCAAATTGACAGCTGCCAGATGTGAACAAGGGGGACTTAGAGTGAGAGCGATGGTGCCAAAGAGTATATACCGTACAGCAGGGGTGTCAAACTGCATTCCTCGAGGGCCGCCAACAGGTCATGTTTTCAGGATTTCCTTGTATTGCACAGGTGATAATTTAATCACCTGCACAGAATGATTCCAGCACCTTGTGGAATGCTAAGGAAATCCTGAAAACATGACCTGTTGGCGGCCCTCGAGGAATGCAGTTTGACACCTCTGCCGTACAGTTGCTAAGGTGCCCGAGGTCCGTTCCCCGCTCTCGCAGATCGGGGATCTGTGAGAGCGGGGACGTTACTGCGACCCCTAATGCGGCCCCTAAATAACCATTGCGTTAGCGCAATCCGCTAGCGCTAAACGGATTGCCCTAACGCAATGTGAACCTAGCCTTACAGGAGCAGCAATTAAAAGGTAGAAAATTAAGCTTAAACCCCCACAACACACATTCAGCCACTCTCTTCTAGTCATTGGGCCTGCAGGGAATTTAGTCACTACTCAGTACAGTGTAATCACTTCCCAGCACATTATCAGCCTGTTATGCACCCACACTGTATAGCGGGCTGTTAAGAGTGCTGGAGAGCAATTCTAGTACCCTGTGTAGTGAGCGGTGACTAACTGCTCCTTCCACCACGTTGATGACTGGAAGCAGCAGCTGCAGGGAGGACAAAGCTTCATTTTATCTCTTTTTAACCGCTGCTCCAATGAGCCACCTACACAGGGCGAAAATGCGATTTATCTGCACATTATCAATATATCTGCACCCTGTGTTTCTCAAAGTGACAGGTTCCATTTTAAGCAGGCATATGTTGGCACTGGTTTATTGGGCCCATAAGTTCTTCAGATTTCTCGCATCTGCAAAAATTGTCAAGCCCAAAATGAAAAATGTATTTTCTGCATAGAATTTAATCTAGGTATAAAATTGAAATAAAGGTAGTGGTGAGGCACCTCATTCAATATAAGATAGCTGTTCGTCATGATATCTGTAATACTAATTGGAATTTAAAATTTCAGGTCACGATCATGGAGGAGCAGCCGTTCTAGATCAAGGTACAGGAGATACAATTTACATCTTCTTGATTTATAAAACGAGAAAAGGTTTATCATGGATTTTTTTTATTTTTTTTTAATCTTCCAAAACATACAGATCTCGAAGCAGACAACTGGATCGAAGGAGCCGGAGTCGCAGCAGAGACAGGAGAGATAGCAGAAGTGTTAGCAGAGGAAGGAGAGACAGCAGAAGTCGCAGTAAAGACAGAAGCAAAAGTCGTAGCAGAAGTGTAAGCAAGAATAGGAGAGGAAGGAGAAGCCGCAGCTATAGTAAAGGAAGAAGCAGGAGTCTTAGCAAGTCACGGAAAAATAGAGATGGCAGAAGCCGAAGTGCAGAAGAAAAGAAGAGCCGAAGCAGGGAGAGAGCAAGCAGGAGCCGTAGCAAGCACAGCAAAAGTAATGAAAGAAGCCCTAGTAAGGGGAAAGAGAAGGATGGGAGTCGGGAAAGAAGTCCAGTAAAGGAGCCTGCAGAAAAGGGGAGAAGTCTGAGCAAGGAGAGAGAGAGGAGCCGTAGCAGGGAAAGGAGGGATAGTAAGCGGAGAAAGGATAGGCACAGAAGCCGAAGTAAGGGAAGGAGAGCTAGAAGTAGGTCCAGAGATAGAAAGAAAAGGGACAGAAGTCGGAGCAGAAGCAAGAGTCGGAGTAATGAAAGAGTGAGAAGTGGCAGCAAAAAAAGAAGCAGAAGTCGTAGCAGAGAAGAAAGGAAAAGAAAAAGAGATTATAGCAGAGACAGGAGTCGCAGCAAAGAAAGTAGAAGAAATGGTAGAAAGAGCCGTAGTCAAAGCCAGGAGGAAAATCCTAAACGTAGCCGTGGAGACCGGAGCAGAAGTGCAGACTCTTTGAACAAAAGCAAAAAAGAGGACACTGTAGCATTTACTACAGAGTCTGATCAGGAAATTGAGGAAGGTGAAATTGTTTGCCATGATGGTAACCCTAGAAATCTGGCTCCACCATCTCAACCTGCTGTTGAAACTGATACCCTTCCTGTTGAAAATTCTCCCCCTGCTGTTGAAACTGATACCCTTCCTGTTGAAAATTCTCCCCCTGCTTTTGAAACTGCTTGTTCTCCTGTTGAACGTTCTCCCCCTGCTGTTGAAACTGCTTGTTCTCCTATTGAACGTTCTCCCTCTGCTGTTGAAACTGCTTGTTCTCCTGTTGAACGTTCTCCCCCTGCTGTTGAAACTGCTTGTTCTCCTATTGAACGTTCTCCCCCTGCTATTGAAACTGCTTGTTCTCCTGTTGAACGTTCTCCCCCTGCTGTTGAAACTGCTGCCCCTCCTGTTGAAAATTTTCCCATGGGGGAGATTCAGGAAGAAGCTCCATCAGCAACCTCACCTCCCAAACAGTCTAGACCACCTTCCCCTACAGAGCCATGAAATCTTTCATTTTGTTTTTTTAAGAAGTTGCACTCTGTCCCTAATGTGTTTTTTTTTTTTCTTTCTTTTCTTTTTTTTTTTTTTTTTTTTTAAATTATTTTGGAAAGTAAAACTTTTTAATATATCTCCTAGGCTGTAAGCATCCCCCCAATATTTCATATTCAGAACAAAATGCAGATTTGATGCATGACCTTATTTGATGAAATATTTTGTATGCTTCTTGAGTTACTTGGTGAAATGTCAGGAAACCAGGTTATAGATATCTGAGAATAACACCCTAAAATCTTGTGGTGTTGTGTAATCTTATCATTTTTTAATTAAATAAAATAACATGTTTTTGCTTTTATTTGTTGTTTTCTATTTCTTTGCCAGTTATTATTCTCCTGTGGTTTATATCTTCATATTGGTGAACTACCTGGTTTTCTTTCAAATTGAATAAAGAATATTTTTGCTTCAGAAAGTACCAGTGCCTTTATTGAGTAGTTGGAAATACAGCTCTGGCAAAAATTAAGAGACCACCACATCAAAACCCTGTCATGGGCAGCCCAATCACCAGACCTGAACCCCATTGAAAACTTCTGGAATGTAATCAAGAGGAAGGATGATGGATAGTCACAAGCCATCAAAAAAAAAAACTGCCTAAATTTTTGTGCCAGAAGCAGTGTGAAAGACTGGTGGAAAGCATGCCAAGACACATGAAAGCTGTGATTTAAAAATCATGCTCATTCCACAAAATATTGATTTCTGAACTCTTCCTGAGTTAAAATATTAGTATTATTGTTTCTAAATGATTATGAACTTGTTTTCTTTGCATTATTTGATGTCTGAAAGCACTTTTGGGTTTGTTCAATTTTGACCATTTTTCTTTGTCAGAAAAAAATACAAAATGTATTACTTGCAAATTGGGAGACATGATGTCAGAAGTTTATAGCATAAAATAACAATTTATGGTATGTTTTACTCTAAAATATACCTATAAAGAGAAAAATTAGACAAACTGAACATTTTGCAGTGGTCTCTTATATACAGCAACTGGCAAAAATTATTTCCAAAAGTGAATCCCTTTTAAGGGAACCTCTCACCCCCAAAATCAAAGGTGAGCTAAGCCCACCAGCACCAGGGCTTATCTAGAGCATTCTGTGTTCCCTGCCTCGGCTGGCGTCGTTACCCGAAGCGCTACCATTGGGATCAGTAGGTCTCCAGGGTGTGCGGGGAGCAGTGGCAAGAGAGCACTGCTGCTCCTAAAGAAATCTTCCATAGCCGGCTGGAGCTCCATAAACACCACGAGGGGTCCCTCCAGGTGTGAGTATACAGCGTTGGTAACGGACGCCCTAAGCAGCTGCACTACCGAAGCTGGAAATCAAGAGTGCGCGGTGCAACGTAGCCCTTTATGTGCAAAGCACCTCTGGGAATGAGGTAATGCGCATGCGCGGGGACTGGTGACGCGCTCGGTCGCAATGCATGACTGGGTAGCCAGTCAGCGCGCGCACAATGGCTCCCTGGCGGGAGACTGGGTAACCCAGTCAGATATTATTTAAAGGGGATGACACACTGGCTGAATGCTTCTAATGGAGCTCAGTCAGTGTTCCCCAGTGACAATGAGTGACCCAGAACCAGGGGCACAAAACAGGTCACGAGCACAGCAGCAGCAAAAGCATCGGACGCAGGGAAAAGGAGCCCCTCATCGCCAACAACATGGAACGGCTGAGAAAAGACGGTCAGGATCTCAGCACAGCAAGGACTCCAGTGCAGTGTCCGGAGTAAAGGAGAATCCTATAGTAGATACGGATCATCCACAGCTGGTACTGATGGGTCCACCAGGTGGTGCGTGATCTTCGTGAAAGCTCTGGCTAATAGAGCCCACTCTTTTTTTTTTCTTACTTATCTCTTCTGTAGGGGAGGAAAAGCTCAAGGAAATCAAAGCACAGAGTCTGTGCACTTTGTAAAAAAGATCTGTCTGCCACATGGGAGAAAAGACTAATTCATGTATAGAGCAAACACGCTGAAGGGCTTCCCGAGTTTGCAACAGAACTCAAATCGCTAATTAAAACCTAAGTAGAAGATACCTTTAGATCCCTCCAGGAGGGTAAAAAACGAAAAGATCAGACACAGATCTCCTGTGTCTGATTCTAATGCTACAGATAGTGAAGGGAGTAATTCAGACTCTTCTAATTCATCATCATCATCTTCCTCAAGGGAGGCCGTAGTTGCTTCCCATTAGAGGAAATAGCCTAGTTAAAGCTGTCAGAAACACCAGCAAAAGAGGAGAGCGTACCTGCTCAATGATAAAATGCAGGCAAGCCCATAAGGAAAGCCTTACTTAGGCCCAAAAGGAAATATCACTTTGAGGACCCAGCATTCTCCTTTTGGGAAAAAGCTCCCAAATTGGACGTAGCCATGGCTAAGGCGTCAAAGTTTGCTCTACCGTTTGAGGATATGGGGGTCTTAAAGGACCCCATGGACAAAAGGGAAGTGGGAGCGGGGGCTAAAACCAGCAGTGGCTGCCGCCTGTACTTCCCGTTCTCTGATGGTGTGGCTGGACCAGTTAGAATCTCAGCTTGAGGGAAAAACATCCCGAGACAGCATGTTAAACACCTTGCCAGTAATGAGAGGAGCAGCTGCTTTCCTTGCAGATGCATCAGCAGACTCTATCAGACTGGCTGCCAGATCAGCAGTCTTTTCCAATGCAGCCAGAAGAGCTCTCTGGCTTAAATGCTGGCCACGAGACCGCCAAACAAAATAAAAACTTTGTATCATCCCCTGTGAAGGAGAATTCTTATTCGGCTCCACTCTGGGCGATATCCTGGAAAAAGCAGGAGATAAGAAAAAATCCTTCCCCATCCTCTCATACCCATCCTACAAGCGGCCCTTTCGGAGTAAGATTCACCCGTAGAAAACCACCCAGAACACAAGACCGATGGGAGGATAAAAAGAACAAAAACCAGGGGTTTATGTTTAACAAAAGCTCCATCAATACTAAAAAATCCCCCCAATGAACTCTTGCCCCAGGTGGGAGGAAGATTGTCCCTCGTTCTCTCAGCCTAATAAAAGATAACCAGCAGTGACTGGATTCTGGATTTAATAAAGTTGGGACTAAAGTTCAAATTTCACACTTTCCCTCAGCCATCCTTCCTGTTAACATCTCGAAGATCCTCAGCACAGGAGCGAATAGCTCTGGAACAGGAGGTCACTGCACTGCTAAACAAAGGAGTTCTTCTAAAAGTCCCCTCCCAAGAAAGGGGGAAAGGTTTTTACCGTATATACTCGAGTATAAGCCGAGATTTTCAGCCCAAATTTTTGGGCTGAAAGTGCCCCCTCGGCTTATACTCGAGTCACGGTCGGCGGGTGAGGGGGGAGAGGGCGCTGAGGCATACTTACCTGCTTCCGGGGCTCCTGGCGCTCCCCCTGCCCGTCCCACGGTCTTCGGTGCCGCAGCTCTTCCCCTGTTCAGCGGTCACATGGGACCGCTCATTAGAGAAATGAATAGGCTGCTCCACCTCCCATAGGGGCAGAGCCGCATAATTCATTTCTCTAATCAGCGGTGACCGCTGACAGAGGAAGAGGCTGCGGCACCGAAGAGCAGCTGTCTGGGGGAAGGAGCGGGACGCCGGGAGCAGGTAAGTATTACATATTTACCTTCCCTCGTTCCACCCGCCGGGCGCCGCTCTGTCTTCGCGTCCTCTTGTTCTGACTGCAGGTCAGAGGGCGCGATGACGCATATAGTGTGCGCGGCGCCCTCTGCCTGATCAGTCAGTGCAGAGAGACGCCGGGACGGGACGCTGAGGAGCTGCAAGCAAGAGAGGTGGTGAGTATGTGTTTTGTTTTTTTTATTGCAGCAGCAATGGCACAGCTTTATGTGGAGCATCTATGGGGCAACGGTGCAGAGAACTATATATAAGGCACAGCTTTATGTGGAGCATCTATGGGACAACGGTGCAGAGCACTATATATAAGGCACAGCTCTATGTGGAGCATCTATGGGGCAACGGTGCAGAGCACTATATATAAGGCACAGCTTTATGTGGAGCATCTATGGGGCAACGGTGCAGAGCACTATATATAAGGCACAGCTTTGTGGAGCATCTATGGGGCCATAATCAAAGGTGCAGAGCACTACATATAAGGCACAGCTTTATGTGGAGCATCTATGGGGCCATAATCAAAGGTGCAGAGCATTATATATGGCGCAGCTATCTATGGGGCCATAATCAAAGGTGCAGAGCATTATATATGGCGCAGCTATCTATGGGGCCATAATCAAAGGTGCAGAGCATTATATATGGCACAGCTATCTATGGGGCCATAATCAAAGGTGCAGAACATTATATATGGCACAGCTATCTATGGGGCCATAATCAAAGGTGCAGAGCATTGTATATGGCACAGCTATCTATGGGGCCATAATCAAAGGTGCAGAGCATTGTATATGGCACAGCTTTCTATGGGGCCATAATGAACTGGGCAGAGCATTATATATGGCACAGCTTTATGTGGAGCATCTATGGGGCCATAATGAACGGTGCAGAGCATTATATGTGGCACAGCTTTAGGTCGAGCATCTATGGGACCATAATGAACGGTGCAGAGCATTCTATGGGGCACAGCTTTATGTCAAGCATCTATGGGGCCATAATGAACGGTATGGAGCATCTATTTTTAATTTTGAAATTCACCGGTAGCTGCTGCATTTTCCATCCTAGGCTTATACTCGAGTCAATAAGTTTTCCCAGTTTTTTGTGGCAAAATTAGGGGGGTCGGCTTATACTCGGGTCGGCTTATACTCGAGTATATACGGTACTCGCCGTTTTTTCTCAGGAAAAAAACAGACGGGTCTTTTAGGACAATCATAAATTTAAAAGGCCTAAACAAATACCTGATAGTGCAGCCATTCAAAATGGAAACAATAAAAACATCGATAAAAATGTTCCCTCTCTGTTTTATGGCAGTACTAGATTTAAAGGACACATATTACCACGTCCCCCATTCACAGACTTCCAGAAATTCCTCAGGGTAGCGATCGAAATCAGGGGGGTCATAAGACATTTACAATTTGCGGCTCTTCCCTTCGGACTCGCAATAGCCCCCCCGGGTGTTCACCAAACTGATAGCAGAAGTCATGGCACATCTGAGAGAACAAAACACCCTAATCGTGTCATATCTAGACGATTTCCTGGTGATTGGTAATTCTCCCCAACATTGCAAAAACCAGTTGAAGAAGGTCATGAGTTCTGTTATGATCTGGTGACCTTGGAGCCGCATGAAACTTTCTCTGGAGTCGGTGGAACCTGTACTGACCGCAATCCTGAACTAACACCGCAACTAGAAGTAGCCGTGGGGTGTGCCTAACACTCCCTAGACACCTCGACACAGCCGGAGGACTAAATACCCCTATAGATGGAAATGGGAATGCTATCTTGCCTCAGAGCAGACCCCCAAAGGATAGGCAGTCCCCCACGAATAATGACTGTGAGTAGGAGAAGAATAGACACGCAGGTAGAAAACAGGATTTTAGCAAAAGAGGCCACTCTAGCTAAATAGGAAAGGATAGGACAGATAACTAGGCGGTCGGTATTAAAACCCTTCCAAAAATATCCACAGCAGATAATACAAAAAGTTCCACAATCTAACTAAAGACATGGAATGTATATCTGCCACTCCAGAGAATCCAGCAAGACTGAGAAAATACACAATCTAAGCTGGACAAGAAAACACAAAGAATAGCACTGAATTGTGAAGCACACAACATGTGTGCCACAGGGAAAAAGAACCAGACACTTATCTTTGCTGATTTGGCAGAAAGGCAGGAGGAACCAGGCAGAGGTCCTACACCTCCCAACAACAATTGATAACTGGCAAGGACTAATGAATCCTGCACGCCTAAATACCCCAGTCAGATCTGCAGTCAGCAGATACACCTGACCAGGACTGCAACTCAGGGGCAACTGCATTACCACCTATAACCACCGGAGGGAGCCCAAAAGCAGAATTCACAACAGAGTTCCTTAAAAGACTTGGGCTGGCTTCTGAATCTAGAAAAGTCCAAGTTAATACCAAGTCAAATTCAGGAATACCTAGGCATCACACAATATTCCATTCATCAAGAGTGCCGCCTACCTCCAGGGAAAATTCAAAAGATATTGGGATTAGTATACCGGGCAAGGGAGCTCCCCTCCATATCTTTGAGACGCAATGTCCCTCCTGGGGTCCATGACAGCCTGCATTCCTGCAGTTTAGTGGGCTCAGCTACATACGAGGGAACTTCAGTGGTAGATCTTGTCAGAGGAAATTTATCTGGGGGGAAATTTATAAAGTCAGTTCAGGTTCCGGGGTAGTCCCAATATCAAAGGTGGTGACCACAGATGCGAGTCCCCAGGGCTGGGGGGCTCACCTAAACGATTTGGTGGCTCAGGACTTGGTCAAACGACTTGAAGCCAGTATCTTCCAATATGAAAGAACTACTAGCGGTGAAATTTGCACTTATAGAGTCCCTGAGCTCCCTTCACTCTCATCATGTAAGAATATTTTCAGACAACAGAGTGATAGTGGCATACTTGAACCACCAAGGGGGTACCCGCTCACAACCATTGATGGAAGTAACAAAATCAATCTGCCAGATAGCCGAGGACAACCTAGCATCCTTGTCGGCCCTTCACATAAAAGGGGTGGACAATTTCAGGGCAGACTTCCTAAGTCGGTCTCGTCTAAGACAAGGGGAATGGGAGTTGAACCAATCCATATTCAACCAGATCGCGGAGAAATGGGGTACACCCGATATAGATCTATTGTGAACAATCTGAACCGGAAGGTGGCCACTTTCTGTTCCATAACTCCAGCAGGGAACCCTGTTGCATTAGACACATTTCTAATTCCATGGAATTACAGGCTAGCCTATGCGTTTCCCCCAATCGCATTAATACCAGCAGTTCTGAGGAAGATAACAGAAGACAGCTTGGGTAGTGTTAATGGCCCCTTTTTGGCTGAAAATAATTTGGTTTTCTTGGGTCTGGAGGATGTCTATCTCCGACCCTTGAGTACTCCCAGACCTGCCCAATCTTCTATCCCAGGGACCAGTAGCACATCCGCAGGTGGCAAGGCTACACATGACAGCTTGGAATTTGAAAGGGGGTTACTAAGGGATAAGGGGTTTTCACAAGGTCTAGTGTCGACCCTCCTGAAAAGTAGGAAACTAACTACCAAGCAATATGGTAAAATCTGGAAGAAATTCCTTTCTTCCTCAGGCTCTAGTGTCTGAGGGAGTCCCACTTAAAGCTATATTGAATTCCTACAAAATGGGTTAAAAAAAGGTCTAGCTACAAATACCCTTAAAGTCCATGTCGCAGCACTAGGAGCATTGTTTAACTACAACCTAGCAAGGAATCACTGGGTTTTTGGTTTATTAAGGCGGAGGAAAGATCTAGACCCCTACCCTTACGGAATGCCCCTCAATGGGATTTAAACTTAGTTCTCCCAGCCTTAACTAAACCCCCCTTTGAACCCTTGGAGGAGATTCCCTTAAATATCCTGTCCCTCAAAACCTCACTTTTGGTAGCCCTTCAGCCCGCAGGGTTAGTGACATACAAGCCTTGTCAGCTGGCCCACCCTTTACGCAAATCTTAGAAAACAGGGTGGTCCTAAAAACAGACCCGGCCTATCTACAAAAAGTAACCTCCCATTTCCACAGATCTCAGGAGATTTCCCTTCCCTCCCTCTGCCCAAACCCCAAAAATGAGGGGGGAAAAACCTTACACACATTAGATGTTAGAAGGTGTCTGATTCATTACCTAGAAGCCACTAGGGAGTGTAGGGAGGATAGATCTTTTTGTGTGTTTTCAGGGCCCTCGGAAAAGGTAAAAAAGCCTCCAAAGGTACATTAGCAAGATGGACCAAAGATGCCATCAACCTGTCATACACCTCAAGCGGAGTGTCAGCTCCAGGGGAAGTTAAAGCTCACTCAACGAGAGCAGTGGCGGCCTCCTGGGCGGAAAGAGCCGGTGCTTCAATTGACCAGATATGTAGAGCTGCTACTTGGTCTTCACCCTCAAGATTCTTTAACCCCTTAACGACCGCCGATACGCCTTTTAACGGCGGCAGTTAAGGGTACTTAAACTACAGCACCGTTAATTAACTGCGCTGTGGAAAAAGTGAATAGCGCCCCCCAGAGTCGGATTTTCTCTGGGGTCTCAGTTACTGGGGGGTAGCCGAGACCCCAGAGAACATGATTCGGGGTTTTTTTTTACCATCCCCCAGGTTGCGATCGACGGTAATTAACCGTTTACCGGCGGTCGCAAAAAAAAAAAAGCGATTTCCCATTTAATTTCTCTGTCCTCCGATGTGATCACACATCAGAGGACAGAGAAATGGGGTCCCCAATCGCCCCCCGATACTCACCTGACTCCCCCGGTGCTCCTTGTGGCTCCCGATGGGCGCCACGATCTTGTTCCGGCCAAAAAATGGCACCCAGAAGATCTTTGGGGTCTCGGCTGCCGGGGGTAGCTGAGACCCCAAAGAACATGATCAGAGTCAGTTTTTACCGTTTGCGATCGCCGGTAATTAACTGTTTACCGGCGACCGCAAAAAAAAAAGCGATGTGTAATTCTCTGTCCTCTGATGTGATCGCACATCAGAGGACAGAGAAATAGGGGGATTTGGGGACCCTGTTATACTTACCAGTGTCCCTGGGTCCTCCTGCCCGCCGGCTTCTTCATCCGGTAAGAAAATGGCGGGTGCATGTGCAGTGCGCCCGCCATTATCTGCCGGCAGCTTCCTCTAGCTGTCGGCAGATAAGGGCGGGCGCACTGCACATGCACCCGCCATTTTCTTACCGGATGAAGAAGCCGGCGGGCAGGAGGACCCAGGGACACTGGGGGCTAAATTTAGGGTTAAGGTTGGGGCTAAATTTAGGGTTGGGGCTAAATTTAGGGTTAGGGTTGGGGCTAAAGTTAGGGTTAGAGTTGGGATTAGGGTTAGAGTTTGGATTAGGGTTGACATTAGGGTTACATTTGGGATTAGGGTTAGGTTTGGGATTTGGGTTAGGGTTGTGTTGGATTTAGGGTTCTGATTAGGGTTATGGTTAGGGGTGGGATTAGGGTTGTTTTGGGGTTAGGGTTGTGATTATCGTTAGGGTTGGGATTAGGGTTAGGGCTGTGTTGGGGTTAGGGTTGGAGTTAGAATTGGGGGGTTTCCACTGTTTAGGTACATCAGGGGGTCTCCAAACACGACAGCCAATTTTGCACTCAAAAAGTCAAATGGTGCTCCCTCCCTTCTGAGCTCTGCCGTGCGCCCAAACAGTGGTTTACCCCCACATATGGGGCATCAGCGTACTCGGGATAAATTGGACAACAACTTTTGGGGTCCAATGTCCCCTGTTACCCTTGTGAAAATAAAAACTTGGGGGCTAAAAAATCTTTTTTGTGGGAAAAAAAAAAAATTATTTTCATGACTCTGCATTATAAACATTTGTGAAGCACTTGGGCATTCAAAGTTCTCACCACACATCTAGATAAGTTCCTTGAGGGGTCTAGTTTCCAAAATGGGGTCACTTGTGGGGGGTTTCTACTGTTTAGGTACATCAGGGGCTCTGCAAACTCAACATAACGCCCGCAGACCATTCTATCAAAGTCTGCATTCCAAAACTGCGCTCATTCCCTTCTGAGCTCTGCCATGCGCCCAAACAGTGGTTTACCCCACATATGGGGTATCAGCCTACTCAGCATAAATTGCACAATAAATTTTGGGGTCCAATTTCTCCTGTTACCCTTGTGAAAGTAAAAATGTGGGGTGAAAAGATAATTTTTGTGGAAAAAATGATTTTTTTTATTTTCATGGCTCTACATTATAAACTTCTGTGAAGCAGTTGGGGGTTCATAGTGCTCACAACACATCTAGATAATCTCTTTAGGGGGTCTAGTTTCCAAAATGGGGTCACTTGTGGGGGGTTTCTACTGTTTAGGTAGATCAGGAGCTCTGCAAATGCAACATGACGCCCGCAGACCATCCCATCAAAGTCTGCATTCTAAGCGGTGCTCCTTCCCTTCCGAGCCCCGATGGGTGCCCAAACAGTGCCCCCCCCCACATATGGAGTATCAGAGTACTCAGGACAAACTGGTCAACAGATATTGGGGTCCAATGTCTCCTGTTACCCTTGAGAAAATAAAAAATTGCAGGCTAAAAAAATCATTTTTGAGGAAAAAAGGATTTTTTATTTTCACGGCTCTACTTTATAAATTTCTGTGAAGCACTTAGGGGTTTAAAGTGCTCACCACACATCTAGATAAGTTCCTTAAGGGGTCTAGTTTCCAAAATTGGGTCACTTGTGGGGGTTTCTACTGTTTAGGCACATCAGGGGCTCTCCAAACGCGACATGGTGTCCGATCTCAATTCCAGCCAATTCTACATTGAAAAAGTAAAACTGCACTCCTTCTCTTCCAAGCCCTGCAGTGCGCCCAAACAGTGGTTTACCCCCACATATGGGGTATCGACGTACTCAGGAGAAATTGCACAACAACTTTTGTGGTCTAATTTCTCCTGTTACCCTTGTGAAAATAAGAATTTGTGGGCGAAAAGATCATTTTTGTGTAAACAAATGCGATTTTTTATTTTCATGGCTCTACTTTACAAACTTCTGTGAAGCACTGGAGCGCTCAAAGTGCTCACCACACATCTAGATAAGTTCCTTAAGGGGTCTAGTTTCCAAAATGGTGTCACTTGTGGAGCGTTTCCACTGTTTAGGCACATCAGGGGCTCTCTAAATGTGGCCTGGCATCCGATCTCAATTCCAGCCAATTCTGCATTGAAAAAGTCAAACAGCACTCCTTCTCTTCCAAGCGGTGCGCCCAAACAGTGGCTTACCCCCACATATAGGGTATCGGCGTATTCAGGAGAAATTGCACAACAAAATTTATGGTTAAATCTCTGTTTTTACACTTGTGAAAATAAAAAAAAAATGGTTCTGAAGTAAAATGTTTGCAAAAAAAGTTAAATGTTCATTTTTTCCTTCCACATTTTCAGTTCCTGTGAAGCACGTAAAGGGTTAATAAACTTCTTGAATGTGGTTTTGAGCACCTTGAGGGGTGCAGTTTTTAGAATGGTGTCACACTTGTTTATTTTCTATCATACAGACCCCTCAAAATGACTTCAAATGTGATGTGGTCCCTAAAAAAAAAAATGGTGGTGTAAAAATGAGAAATTGCTGGTCGACTTTTAACCCTTATAACTTCGTAACAAAAAAAAATTTGTTTCCAAAATTGTGCTGATGTAAAGTAGACATGTGGGAAATGTTATTTATTAACTATTTTTTGTGACATATCTCTGATTTAAGGGCATAAAAATACAAAGTTTGAAAATTGCTAAATTTTAATTTTTTTTGCCATATTTCCGTTTTTTTCATAAAAAAATCGCAAGTAATATCGAAAAAATGTTACCACTAACATGAAGTACAATATGTCACAAAAAAAACAGTCTCAGAATCAGTAGGATCTGTTAAAGCGTTCCAGAGTTATAACCTCATAAAGTGACAGTGGTCAGAATTGTAAAAATTGGCCCGGTCATTAAGTACCAAATTGGCTCTGTCACTAAGGGGTTAAGCACTATTGGTTGGACCTAACTTCTTCTTCAGACCTTACCTTTGGTAAAAGGGTTCTGGAAGCGGTGGTCCCTCCCTAAATGTACAGTCTCTGCAATTCTTTCTGTGGTGCCGTCATGGGGGACAGACAAAAATATAGTTACTTACCGATAACGGTATTTCTCTGAGCCCATGACTGCACCTGTACATTCCCTCCCTTCACGTGTGGGTGTGCACACTAGTATAGTATTTCACTAGTACTTAAGTAATAATTACGCGGTATCTCTACTAAGACTTTAGTAATGTTGAATATTTAAATTATTAACCTGATATTCCCTTCATGCTCTGTAAACAAACTGATGCGGGAGAGAGGTACCACCTTTTTATCTGTAGGTTTCCTGTCCTTGATGGGCGGATCCCCTCTCTCCGTGGTGCTGTCATGGGCTCAGAGAAATACCGTTATCGATAAATAACTATATATTTTTTTTTTTTTCTCAGACAGATGTGATGCTAAGCTGGGCTGCTAAGTTCTATTGCACTGCCTTCATTCTGAGGTGGCTCCTGCACCCTTCAGGAGTGGGACCTCTCCACTCCTTTGCTCCAGTGCAATGCTGAGTGGTCAGGTTGGGGTTCTCCCTTAGCTTCTCAGCCTCATTCATATCCTTCCCTCTATGTCGGCAGGTGACGCTCATGTCTAAAGTACTGGAAGCTCCTAGGGCCCTTCGCACATTAGATCCCTTCCAAATGCATTCCAGCGTGGAATGCATGGCGTCTCAAAGTGGAAAATTTGAAAACTGACCCCTGGAGCTGCATACTGCATGATCCCTGTAACCTCCTGTGGTGCTGTTGTGGAGAGTCTTAGAATTAAGCTGGAGTCACACTAAACGACTTACCAACGATCACGACCAGCGATACGACCTGGCCGTGATCGTTGGTAAGTCGTCGTGTGGTCGCTGGGCAGCTGTCACACAGACAGCTCTCTCCAGCGACCAACGATCAGGGGAACGACTTCGGCATCGTTGAAACTGTCTTCAACGATGCCGAAGTCCCCCTGCAGCACCCGGGTAACCAGGGTAAACATCGGGTTACTAAGTGCAGGGCCGCGCTTAGTAACCCGATATTTACCCTGGTTACCATTGTAAAAGTAAAAAAAAAAAAAAAAAACAGTACATACTCACATTCTGATGTCTGTCACGTCCCCCGCCGGCGTCCACAAGGTTAAAACTGCTTTCGGCAAGAGCGCTGCTAATGCACGCGCTGCTAATGCACGCGCTGCTGCCGAGAGCTTCCCTGCACTGAATGTGTCAGCGCCGGCAGTATCAGCGGTGACGTCACCGCTGTGCTCTGCTTTACGGCCGGCGCTGACAGTCAGTGCAGGGAAGCTCTCGGCAGCAGCGCGTGCATTAGCAGCGCTCCTGCCGAAAGCAGTTTTAACCCTGTGGACGCCGGCGGGGGACGTGACAGACATCAGAATGTGAGTATGTACTGTTTTTGTTTATTTTTAACTTTTACAATGGTAGCCAGGGTAAATATCGGGTTACTAAGCGCGGCCCTGCGCTTAGTAACCCGATATTTACCCTGGCGTCACACACGCCGATCCAGCGATGACAGCGGGTGATCAGCGACCAAAAAATGGTCCTGATCATTCCCCAACGATCTCCCAGCAGGGGCCTGATCGTTGGTTGCTGTCACACATAACGAGATCGCTAGCGGGATCGTTGCTACGTCACCAAAAGCGTGACGTTGCAACGATATCGTTATGTGTGACTCAGCCTTTACACTTACCGGTAATTTAGTTTCAATTTTTTTTGTCCTCTTTACAAGGGTTACCTACAGGGGTGGGCTAAGCAGGAGGCATTTGCCCTTGTATGGATAAGTTCACACTAGACATTTTTTTTTCTTCTGCAGCAAAACCTGATCTTTTGTCGGGAAAGAAGCTGCAGAAAAAAAAGTTTTCCTTGGTGATTGCGGTTTTTTTTTTTGCGGTTTTGGCTTGCTAGATTTCTCGTGTGCATGTTGATAAAGTTTAGTGTTGAATAAAGAAAGCCCTATAGAATCAGGTTTTGGCACAAATGCAGCAAAACCTGATACCTGTGTTTTTGGTGCATTTTTTTTTTTTTTCACCACCCACTTGTTTCTATGGGTGAAAAAAAACACTAAAGTGACATGCTCCATTGTGCAAAAATACATGCAAAGCACAAAATCCTGATGACAAAAAACCCAAGGCTCTGCATGAGACTTCTGAAATCTCAGTTTGCTGTTACTGTAAAATGCAGCTGAACATTTGCATAAAAAAAGCCTATTGTGAACTTGGCCTATGTAAAAAAAAAATACACATAGTATAAGATATACCAGTCACCTACTATCCTGTATGTAACATCTCATGTCTGTACACATCGTATAATATATACCAGTTGCATACTATCCTGTATATACAGTTAAGTCCATATATATTTGGACAGAGACATTTTTCTAATTTTGGTTATAGTCATTACCACAATTAATTTTAAACAAAACAATTCAGATGCAGTTGAAGTTCAGACTTTCAGCTTTCATTTCAGGGTATCCACATTAAAATTGGATGAAGGGTTTAGGAGTTTCAGCTCCTTAACATGTGCCACCCTGTTTTTAAAGGGTCCAAAGGTAATTGGACAATTGACTCAGGCTATTTCATGGACAGGTGTGGGTAATCCCTTCATTATGGCATTCTCAATTAAGCAGATAAAAGGCCTGGAGATGATTTGAGGTGTGGTGCTTGCGTTTGGAAGGTTTTGCTGTGAAGTAAACATGCGGTCAAAGGAGATCTCCATGCAGGTGAAACAAGCCATCCTTAAGCTGCGAAAAAAGAAAAAAAAACATCCGAGAAATTGCTACAATATAAGGAGTGGCAAAATCTACAGTTTGGTACAAACTGAGAAAGAAAGCACTGGTGATCTCATCAATGCAAAAAGACCTGGGCGCCCACGGAAGACAACAGTGGTGGATGATCGCAGAATAATCTCCATGGTGAAGAGAAACCACTTCACAACAGCCAACCAAGTGACCAACACTCTCCAGGAGGTTGGCGTATCAATATCGAAATCTACCATAAAGAGAAGACTGCATGAAAGTAAATACAGAGGGTTCACTGCATGGTGCAAGCCACTCATAAGCATCAAGAATAAAAAACATCTAAAAAAACCAGCACAGTTCTGGCAGAACAATCTTTGGAAAGATGAAACCAAGATCAACCTCTACCAGAATGAATGAAAAGAGAAAAGTATGGCGAAGGTGTGGTACAGCTCATGATCCAAAGCATACCACCTCATCTGTAAAACACGGCGGAGGCAGTGTGATGGCTTGGGCATGCATGGCTGCCAGTGACACTGGGTCACTAGTAGTGTTGAGCATTCCGATACCGCAAGTATCGGGTATCGGCCGATATTTGCGGTATCGGAATTCCGATACCGAGTTCCGATATTTTTGCGATATCGGGACTCTGGATCGGAATGCATATTCATGTGTAAAATAAAGAATAAAAATAAAAAATAGGGATATTCTCACCCTCTGACGCGCCCTGGTGGTAACCGCTGCAACCGGCAGCCTCCGTTCCTAAGAATGAGCGAGTGGAGGACCTGCGATGACGTCGCGGTCTTGTGATTGGTTGCGTGAGCGGTCACGCGACCAATCACAAGACCGCGACGTCATCGAAGGTCCTTCACTCGCTCAATCTTAGGAACGGAGGCTGTCGGTTGCAGCGGTTACCACCAGGGCGCGTCAGAGGGTGAGTATATCCCTATTTTTTATTCTTTATTTTACACATAAATATGGATCCCAGGGCCTGAAGGAGAGTTTCCTCTCCTTCAGACCCTGGGAACCATCCAGGATCACTTCCGATATTTGTGTCCCATTGGCTTGTATTGGTATCGGGTATCGATATCGGCGATATCCGATATTTTTCGGATATCGGCCGATACAATCCGATACCGATACTTTCAAATATCGGAAGGTATCGCTCAACACTAGTCACTAGTGTTTATTGATGATGTGACACAGGACGGAAGCAGCCGAATGAATTCTGAGGTATTCAGAGCCATACTGTGTGCTCAGATCCAGCCAAATGCAGCCAAACTGATTGGTCGTCGTTTCATACTACAGATGGACAATGACCCAAAACATAAAGCCAAAGCAACCGAGGAGTTTATTAAAGCAAAGAAGTGGAGTATTCTTGAATGGCCAAGTCAGTCACCTGATCTCAACCCAATTGAGCATGCATTTCACTTGTTAAACTTCAGACAGAAAGGCCCACAAACAAACAGCAACTGAAAACCATCACAGTGAAGGCCTGGCAGAGCATCAAAAAGGAGGAAACACAGCGTCTGGTGATGTCCATGAGTTCAAGACTTCAGGCAGTCATTGCCAACAAAGGGTTTTCAACCAAGTACTAGAAATGAACATTTTATTTAAAATTATTTAATCTGTCCAATTACTTTTGGTCCCTTTAAAAACAGGGTGGCACGTGTTAAGCAGCTGAAACTCCTAAACCCTTCATCCAATCGTAATCTGGATACCCTCAAATGAAAGTCTGAACTTCAACTGCATCTGAATTGTTTTGTTTGAAATTATTTGTGGTAATGTCTATAACCAAAATTAGAAAAATGTGTGTCCAAATATATATGGACTTAACTGTATCTGATGTGTGTGTGTATATGTATATATATATATATATATATATATATATATATATATATATATATATATATATATATATATATATACACTCACCGGCCACTTTATTAGGTACACCTGTCCAACTTCTTGTTAACACTTAATTTCTAATCAGCCAATCACATGGCGGCAACTCAGTGCATTTAGGCATGTAGACATGGTCAAGACAATCTCCTGCAGTTCAAACCGAGCATCAGTATGGGGAAGAAAGGTGATTTGAGTGCCTTTGAACGTGGCATGGTTGTTGGTGCCAGAAGGGCTGGTCTGAGTATTTCAGAAACTGCTGATCTACTGGGATTTTCACGCACAACCATCTCTAGGGTTTACAGAGAATGGTCCGAAAAAGAAAAAAAATCCAGTGAGCGGCAGTTCTGTGGGCGGAAATGCCTTGTTGATGCCAGAGGTCAGAGGAGAATGGGCAGACTGGTTCGAGCTGATAGAAAGGCAACAGTGACTCAAATCGCCACCCGTTACAACCAAGGTAGGCCTAAGAGCATCTCTGAACGCACAGTGCGTCGAACTTTGAGGCAGATGGGCTACAGCAGCAGAAGACCACACCGGGTACCACTCCTTTCAGCTAAGAACAGGAAACTGAGGCTACAATTTGTCCAAGCTCATCGAAATTGGACAGTAGAAGATTGGAAAAACGTTGCTTGGTCTGATGAGTCTCGATTTCTGCTGCGACATTCGGATGGTAGGGTCAGAATTTGGCGTAAACAACATGAAAGCATGGATCCATCCTGCCTTGTATGGAGCATCTTTGGGATGTGCAGCCGACAAATCTGCGGCAACTGTGTGATGCCATCATGTCAATATGGACCAAAATCTCTGAGGAATGCTTCCAGCACCTTGTTGAATCTATGCCACGAAGAATTGAGGCAGTTCTGAAGGCAAAAGGGGGTCCAACCCGTTACTAGCATGGTGTACCTAATAAAGTGGCCGGTGAGTGTATATATATATATTTTTATATGAAAAAGTTTGGGCACCCCTATTAATCTTAAGCTTAATGTTTTATAAAAAGTGGGTTTTTTTGCAACAGCTATTTCAGTTTCATATATCTAATAACTGTTGGACACAGTAATGTTTCTGCCTTGAAATGAGGTTTACTGTACTAACAGAAAATGTGCAATCTGCATTCAAACAAAATTTGACAGGTGCATACGTATGGGCACCCTTATCATTTTCTTGTTTTAAATACTCCTACCTACTTTTTACTGACTTACTAAAGCACTTTTTTTGGTTTTGTAACCTCATTGAGCTTTGAACTTCATAGCCAGGTGTATGCAATCATGAGAAAAGCTACTTAAAGTGGCCACTTGCAAGTTGTTCTGTTTGAATCTCCTCTAAAAAGTGGCATCATAGGCTCCTCAAAACAACTGTCAAATGATGTGAAAACAAAGATTATTCAACATAGTTGTTCAGGGGAAGGATACAAAAAGCTGTCTCAGAGATTTAACCTGTCAATTTCCACTGTGAGGAAGATAGTAAGGAAATGGAAGAACACAGGTACAGTTCTTGTTAAGGCCAGAAGTGGCAGGCCAAGAAAAACATCAGAAAGGCAGAGAAGAAGAATGGTGAGATCAGTCAAGGACAATCCTCAGACCACCTCCAGAGAGCTGCAGCATCAACTTGCTGCAGATGGTGTCACTGTGCATCGGTCAACTAAACAACGCACTTTGCACAAGGAAAAGCTGTATGGGAGAGTGATGCGAAAGAAGCCGTTTCTGCAAGCACGCCACAAACAGTCAGCTGAGGTATGCAAAAACACATTTGGAGAAGCCAATTTCTTTTTGGAAGAAGGTCCTGTGGACTGATGAAACCAAGATTAAGTTGTTTGGTCATACAAAAAGGCGTTATGCATGGCGGCAAAAAAACACAGCATTCCAAGAAAAACACTTGCTACCCACAGTAAAATTTGGTGGAGGTTCCATCATGCTTTGGGGCTGTGTGGCCAATGCCGGCACCGGGAATCTTGTTAAAGTTGAGGGACGCATGGATTCCTCTCAGTATCAGCAGATTCTTGACAATAATGTTCATGAATCAGTGATAAAGTTGAAGTTACGCAGGGGATGGATCTTTCAGCAAGACAATGATCCAAAACACCGCTCCAAATCTACTCAGGCATTCATGGAGAGGAACAATTACGCTGTTCTGGAATGGCCATCCCAGTCCCCAGACCTGAATATCATTGAACATCTGTGGGATCATTTGAAGAGGGCTGTCCATGCTCGGCGACCATCAAACATAACTGAACTGGAATTGTTTTGTAAAGAGGAATGGTCAAAAATACCTTCATCCAGGATCCAGGAACTCATTAAACGCTACAGGAAGCGACTAGAGGCTGTTATTGCAAAAGGAGGATCTACTAAATATTAATGTCACTTTTCTGGTGAGGTGCCCATACTTATGCACATGTCAAATTTTGTTTGAATGCAGATTGCACATTTTCTGTTAGTACAATAAACCTCATTTCAAGGCAGAAACATTACTGTGTCCAACAGCTATTAGATATATGAAACTGAAATAGCTGTTGCAAAAAAAACAACAATTTTTATAAAATATTAAGCTTAAGATTAATAGGGGTGCCCAAACTTTTTCATATATATGTATATGTATATATATATATATATATATATATATATATATATACATATATATATATACATACATATACACTCACTGGCCACTTTATTAGGTACACCTGTCCAACTTCTTGTTAACACTTAATTTCTAATCAGCCAATCACATGGCGGCAACTCAGTGCATTTAGGCATGTAGACATGGTCAAGACAATCTCCTGCAGTTCAAACCGAGCATCAGTATGGGGAAGAAAGGTGATTTGAGTGCCTTTGAACGTGGCATGGTTGTTGGTGCCAGAAGGGCTGGTCTGAGTATTTCAGAAACTGCTGATCTACTGGGATTTTCACGCACAACCATCTCTAGGGTTTACAGAGAATGGTCCTAAAAAGAAAAAAAATCCAGTGAGCGGCAGTTCTGTGGGCGGAAATGCCTTGTTGATGCCAGAGGTCAGAGGAGAATGGGCAGACTGGTTCGAGCTGATAGAAAGGCAACAGTGACTCAAATCGCCAACCGTTACAACCAAGGTAGACCTAAGAGCATCTCTGAACGCACAGTGCGTCGAACTTTGAGGCAGATGGGCTACAGCAGCAGAAGACCACACCGGGTACCACTCCTTTCAGCTAAGAACAGGAAACTGAGGCTACAATTTGTACAAGCTCATCAAAATTGGACAGTAGAAGATTGGAAAAACGTTGCTTGGTCTGATGAGTCTCGATTTCTGCTGCAACATTCGGATGGTAGGGTCAGAATTTGGCGTAAACAACATGAAAGCATGGATCCATCCTGCCTTGTATGGAGCATCTTTGGGATGTGCAGCCGACAAATCTGCGGCAACTGTGTGATGCCATCATGTCAATATGGACCAAAATCTCTGAGGAATGCTTCCAGCACCTTGTTGAATCTATGCCACGAAGAATTGAGGCAGTTCTGAAGGCAAAAGGGGGTCCAACCCGTTACTAGCATGGTGTACCTAATAAAGTGGCCGGTGAGTGTATATACATATACATATATATATAATGGTTAAGGGCAGGGTAAGGTAAGGGAAAGCAGATATCACTCACCGGTCTTTTGTAAAAATTCCGCTCTTTATTTGTGGTAAAAAAGCATGTTGGCCAGGGGAGTGAGGACGGGAGTGGGCAGAAGCTTGATGACGGCCGTTTTGCGCTTTCTAGCGCTTCCACGGGTCAATTAGTGGACCCGTGGAAGCGCTACCAGGCGCAAAATGGCCGTCGTCAAGCCTCTGCCCACTCCCGTCCTCACTCCCCGGCCATTATGCTTTTTTCCCACAAATAAAGAGCGGAATTTCTACAAAAGACTGGTGAGTGCTATCTGCTTTTCTTTGGAGGATTTGTAATATAAATATATATATATATATATTTTTTTTTTACATTGTCCCATTTGGGACATCACTGTATAGCATCAGATCTCTGCTCTGGTACTTTGCACTACAGAGCATTAGAGCAGTATCTGACAGTCAGGGAAGGAGGCATGTCAGAGCCTGCTCTTTGTAGGCGCTCACAAGCCTCCTTCCCTGCAGGACCCTGTGGCCATCTCGTGGCTGGGGGTATCTATGGAGAACATCAGGACAATGTGATCGCATTGCGTTGTTCTGAAGGGAGCACTCAGGAAGCTCCCTCCCTTTGCGATCTCCTCGATGCCACTATTGACAGTAGCATGATGCGGTGTCTACAACCCACAGAAGTTGCTCAGGTAGTGCAGCTCAACCAGGATGGCACATTAATGTGAGCTCTGGCAAGAATGGTAGCTGTGGCTGTCAGCGCAGTGTACAGAGCATGGAGCAATTACCAGGAGACGTGGATGGGTGTGTAGGAGAGCAGCAATCCAGCAGCAGGACTGTTAACTAATCCTTTATGCAAGGACAAGCAGTGCCAAAGCCCTGCAAAATGACCTCCAGCAGGCCACAAACATCCATGTATATGCTCAAACTATCAGACAGACTATAAAAGCCCGACGTCCACAAGTCAGTGTTGGGCTTACTACTCAACACTGCAGAGCGATTGGCATTTGCCAGAGAACACCTAGATTGGCAGATTCTGAATTGGTGCCCTGTGTTCTCCATGGATGAGAGCAGGTTTACACTGAGCACGTGAAACAAAGTTTTGGGACGCCATGGAGGACATTCTGCCTGCAACATCTGCCAGCATAACCGGTTTGGCAGTAATGGTGTGGGGAGGCATTTTTTTGGAGGGACGCACAGTCCTCCATGTGCTAGTCAGAAGTAATATGACCGCCATTAGTTACCGGGATGAGATCCTCAGACCATAGGCAGGTGTAGTGGTCCCTGAGTTCAGTGTTAGGCCTCATGTGGCAGCAGTTCCTGAATGATGAAGGCATTGATGCTCTGGACTGGCCTGCCTGTTCCGCAGACCTGAATTCAATCGAGCACATCTGGGACATCATGTCTCGTTCCATCCACCAACGCCACGTTGCACCACAGACTGTCCGGGAATTGACTGATAGTTTAATCCATGTCTGGGAGGAGATTCCTCAGGAGATCATCCGCTGCCTCATCAGGAGCATGTGCAGGCATTGTACAGAGGTCATTGAGGCACATGGAGGCCACACACAAACGCACACTTCAGTATCATTCCAAATCCAGACCTCCATGAGATGTAAATTTTGATTTACATTGATCATTTTTATGTTTTTATTGTTCTCAACGCATTCCACTATGTAATGAAAAAAGATTTTCAGCTGGAATACAGTACAGACCAAAAGTTTGGACACACATGCTCATTTAAAGATTTTTCTGTATTTTCATGACTATAAAAATCGTACATTCACACTGATGGCATCAAAACTATGAATTAACACATGTGGAATTATATACTTAACAAAAAAGTGTGAAACAACTGAAATTATGTCTTATATTCTAGGTTCTTCAAAGTAGCCACCTTTTGCTTTGATGACTGCTTTGCACACTCTTGGCATTCTCTTGATGTGCTTCAAGAGGTAATCATCGGGAATGATCTTCCAATAATCTTGAAGGAGTTCCCAGAGATGCTTAGCACTTGTTGGCCCTTTTGCCTTCACTCTGCGGTCCAGCTCACCCCAAACCATCTCGATTGGGTTCAGGTCTGGTTACTGTGGAGGCCAGATCATTTAGTGTAACACCCCATCACTCTCTTCCTTGGTCAAATAGCCCTTACACAGCCTGGAGGTGTGTTTGGGGTCATTGTCCTGTTGAAAAATAAATGATGGTCCAACTAAACGCAAACCGGATGGAACAGCATGCCGCTGCAAGATGCTGTGGTAGCCATGCTGGTTCAGTATGCCTTCAATTTTGAATAAATCCCCAACAGTGTCACCAGCAAAGCACCCCCACACCATCACACCTCCTCCTCCATGCTTCACGGTGGGAACCAGGCATGTAGAGTCCATCCGTTCACCTTTTCTGCATCGCGCAAAGACGTGGTTGGAACCAAAGATCTCAAATTTGGACTCATCAGACCAAAGCACAGATTTCCACTGGTCTAATGTCCATGCCTTGTGTTTTTTTAGCCCAAACAAGTCTCTTCTGCTTGTTGCCTGTCCTTAGCAGTGGTTTCCTAGCAGCTATTTTACCATGAAGGCCTGCTGCACAAAGTCTCCTCTTAACAGTTGTTGTAGAGATGTGTCTGCTGCTAGAACTCTGTGTGGCATTGACCTGGTCCCTAATCTGAGCTGCTGTTAACCTGAGATTTCTGAGGGTGGTGACTCGGATAAACTTATCCTCAGAAGCAGAGGTGACTCTTGGTCTTCCTTTCCTGGTGCGGTCCTCATGTGAGCCAGTTTCTTTGTAGCGCTTGTTGGTTTTTGCAACTGCACTTGGGAACACTTTCAAAGTTTTCCCAATTTTTCAGACTGACTGACCTTCATTTCATAAAGTAATGATGGCCACTCGTTTTTCTTTACTTAGCTGCTTTTTTCTTGCCATAATACAAATTCTAACAGTCTATTCAGTAGGACTCTCAGCTGTGTATCCAGCAGACTTCTGCACAACACAACTGATGGTCCCAACCCCATTTATAAGGCAAGAAATCCCACTTATTAAACCTGACAGGGCACACCTGTGAAGTGAAAACCATTCCCGGTGACTACCTCTTGAAGCTCATCAAGAGAATGCCAAGAGTGTGCAAAGCAGTCATCAAAGCAAAAGGTGGCTACTTTGAAGAACCTAGAATATAAGACATAATTTCAGTTGTTTCACACTTTTTTGTTAAGTATATTATTCCACATGTGTTAATTCATAGTTTTGATGCCTTCAGTGTGAATTTACAATTTTCATAGTCATGAAAATACAGAAAAATCTTTAAATGGGAAGGTGTGTCCAAACTTTTGGTCTGTACTGTGTGTGTGTGTGTGTGTGTGTGTGTGTGTGTGTGTGTGTGTGTGTGTGTATATATATATATATATATATATATATATACACACACGTCATGCGTGGTCTGTAAGCACCGCCAGTGCAGTATATATGTCATGGCCATCGGAGGCTGTGGGATTTCCGCCAGGTGTCCGATGAATATGACAGCTGACACCCGGCACGTACTGCCAGTTTAACCACCTAAATGCTGTGATTGCAACATTTAGAATGGAGGGGCACCCCTCTCCCTAGTCCTCTCTTCGGCACCCCCACGACTTCTTCTTGTGGGGCCCGATCATTGCCATGATGACCAGGCACTAGCATACTTGATAGATCATGCTCAGTGCATGATCTAACAGGTTTGTGTGAGAGCAGACTGTCTCTTCTAATGCATGAAGACTGATCAGACTGCAAAAAGTGAAAGTCCCATAGAGGGACTAAGTTTTAAAAAACTTCCCTAGCAACCAAGCAAGCCCACATGTACTTATGCTGGCTAACAGATGCAAATCATTCAGCTGCGGCAATAAAAACTACATTTCCGAGCACTAAAAAATACTCGGAGGACACCCGAGTGTGCTCAGGAAATCTCGAGTAACGAGTATATTCGCTCATCACTAAACGGCATAAAAAAGCCCTATTCTGGAACTGCTGGTTTTCGTTCATTCTGCCTCCCAAAAATCTGAATAGAAGGTGATCAAAAAATGTCATGCCTGAAAATGGTACAAGAGAAATGTCAACTCATCCAGCAAAAAAAAACAAGCCCTCACATGACTGTCAGTTTACATATGGAAAAATTATAGTTATTAAAATAAAAAAAAATCTTTTAGTGTGTGACCGAAGCCAAACATTAAAAAAATGCTATAAATCTGGTATCCGTGTAATCGCACTGACCCCAAAAGGACAGTCATCTAATCCCTTATACTGCATGAGGAACAGCGTAAAAAAATAAAGTAAATCTGTGAAATGGTAATTCAGATGGATGGAACCTCTGGTGAAAGAGGCAGATGGAGACGCTGTTGATACGGTCAGGCCTATGATCCAGCAGTGTTTTGTCTTTAGGCATGCATAAAAGTGCAGTCAACCATAGTTTTGTGCACTCTGAGTCTAGAGTAACTCTGCTGCCTTATTACAGTGAATGTATCCCTCTGGGTTTTCATCTGAATTACGGTACATTTTTTAGATGGAAAACCTGACGCAAGTGCTCAGCGTAGAGTCCAGGATAAATGTGGTCCCAAATGTTATGTAAAATGTTCCCAATAAAAGCTTCAAATCAATCCACAATAAAAGCAAGTCCCCACTCAGGTCCGTCATCTGTTAACGTAAACATAGGGGCTTCCACTTTGCTGGTAGTTCAAAGGCTCTGGAAAAGCTAAATGGCTCCTCCCCCTCCAATAGAAACCAGCCCCCCACCGTTCTGAGCCTCATTGTGCCTAAACCACATTCAACATCCACATGTTTGGCATTTCTGCAGCGATGAGAGCCCGCCTAATTTATGGGTGCATGTCTCCAGAAGCGTGAGCTGGGCACCACGTACTGGTCACTACAATGGCAGTCTGCAAGTTTCACTCAGTAGCATCCACTGCTGCTTGTTTCTGAAAAATACCCATGGAGTCAAAATTGTCATTACACCTGTAGATAAATGATAATTTCCAAAATAGGATCACTTCAAGGAAGATTCTGCTCTTTTAGCACTTAGGGGCTCTGTATATAGAGTCCACAAACTATTCTAGGAAAATCTGCTCTCCAGTAGGCAAATAGTGATCCATCCCTCCCGAGTTTCGACGTGTTCCCAAGCAGTACAGTACAGTCACATGGGGTATTTAAACATTTCGCATAAATTGTGGGACACATTTTGGTAGATTTTTAACCCATTTCCCAAATGGGAAATCTATGGCTCAAATAAAATTTTGGTGGAAAAAATATAATTACTTCACTGCCTTATGGTATAAACTTCTGTGACCCACCTGTCTTGTCAATATGATCATTTCACCGCTAAAGGAATTCATTGAGAGGTGTAGTTTGTAAAATGGGGTCTCTTATGGAGGACTGCCAATGTGACATGGCACCCTCAAACCATTATGGCAAAATTTCAACTCCAATATGGTGCTTCCCTTCTGAGCTTTGCACTGTGCCTCAAAAGTTTTTTTTTTTTTACAAACACACATGAGATATCAGTGTACTCAGGAGAAATTGCACAACACATTTGGTGCCCATTTTCTCCTGCTATCCTTGTAAAAATGAAAAAAAAAATTGGGGGCTAAAACAACATTTTTGTGGGAAAAATATATATTTTTTTCATTTTCACAGATCAACATTGTACAATTTTGTGAAGCACCTGTGGGTTCAAGGTGCTAAATACACATCTAGATAAATTCCTTCAAAGGTCTAATTTCCAAAATGAGGTCACTTATGGAGGGTGTCAACTGATTAGGCACAATCAGGTGCTCTCCAAAGGTGACATGACACCTGCAGAGCATTCCAACAAAATCAGAGTTGCAAAATGTCACTCCATCCTTTCTGAGCCCAAATAGTAGTGTTCCTCCACATACTGGGTATCCGCGTGCTCAGGAGAAATTGCCCCAAAAATTATATGGTGCATTTTCTCCTGTTACCCTTGTGAAAATAAAAAAAAAATTGTCTAAAGTAAAATTTTTGTGAAAAAAAAAAAGTTAAATGTTTTTCCTTCCACATTCCAATAAATCCTGAGACGCACCTAAAGGATTAATAAACTTCTTGAATGTGGTTTTGAGCACTTTGAGGGGTGCAGTTTTTAGAATGGTGTAAATTTGGGGTATTTTCGGTCACTATTTTTAAAGTCACTTCAAGTGTGATGTGGTCTCTAATAAAAAAATGGTTTTGAAAAATTTGTGGCAAAAATGAGAAATCGCTGGTAAACGTTTATTCCTTATAACTTCGTAATAAAAAAAATGCTGATGTAAAATAGAATTGTGTCAAATGTTATTTATTAACTGTTTTGAGTGACATATCTCTCTGATTTAAGGGCATAAAAAACTAAAAGTTAGAAAATTGAAAATTTTTGTCAAATTTCCACAAATAAAAGCAAGTCATATCGAACAAATTTTACCACTATTATGAAGTACAAAATGTCCCGAAAAAACTATCTCAAAATCAGTGGGATCTGTTGACTCATTCCAGAGTTATGACCTCAAAGTGACACTGGTCAGAATTAAAAAAATTGGCCTGGTCAGGAAGGTGAAAACGGGCTTGGTGCTGAAGGTGTTAGGCTTCTTTTACACATACCGTTGTTTTGCGGCCCCAATAGATTTCTATGGGGTTGCAAAAATGGGCCTCAATAATTTCATGGTGCGCCGTATGGCCATGAGGGCCGTATTTACAGCCGTGAAAAAAAGAATGCGCCTGCTCAATCTTTTTCACGGCTTACGGACACGGCCCCCATTGAAAATCAATGGGGCTGCAAAAACAACGGAAGCTTTTTTTGCGGTGCACCGTGACTTCGAGTTTTGCGGAATGCTGTTTTTTTTCCCAATACTATTTCCATAGTATTGGAAACCTGAAAAATGGCGATCCGCAAGTTTTTTGTGGTCCGCTATTGTGGCAGACCATGAAAATTGCAGCGATACGGCCTGCAATAACGGGCCGCAAAAAAAACGGTATGTGTAAAAGAAGCCTTAAAAGGTTTCTATCCATGGAAAAAATTGTCATGATTTAAATTTGTTGTAAAACTGTTTTGTAGTCCATTAGGTTGCCAATCTTATGGACCTTTCCTAAAAATAAATTGGGACGCAGTGGGTTAAAGCTCCCCAATAATTTTATCATCCTCCAAAATGCCCCAGTAAATACTCTATTTTACTTGGCACTGACATGATATTGCCTTTGTCCTGATTGGAACATGAAACACAACCAGAGAGGTTATCCCCTTCACGACTTTGGGCGTATTCATACGTTCAGGTTGGTTACTACTGACTGACTTTGGATGTATGGATTTGTCATGCCATTTTTGCCTCCCAAAAATTGGAATAGAAAGTGATAAAAAATGTCATGTCTCTGAAAATGCTACCAATAAAAACATCAACTCGTCCCACAAAGAATAACAAGCCCTCACATGATTGTCGGACAAAATATGGAAAAATTATAGCTATCAAAATATGGCGATGCAAAAACTTGTTTTTGCAATAAAATGCGTTTTAAAGTGTGATAGCAGCCAAACCTAAAAAACTGATATAAATCTGGTATCGTTGTAATCACACCGACCTGAAGAATAAAGTCATCTAATCTCTTATACCGCATGGGGAATGGCATAAAAAATAATTAGAACCAGTTCTTCACCTGCTGCTGATTTTTTTATTTTTTTTTATTTCATGCTACCTCCCAAAGAACGCAGTAAGGCACTGTGCACATTTATCCTGCGCTCTACGCTGAGCACTTACACTGGGGTTTCTGTGTAAATCTCTGAAATACTTAATTCAGACGGAACCTCTGGCGGAAGATTCCCTATAATGAGGCAGATGGAGTCAATGGACGCAGTCTGTCCTACAATATTGTTTTGTGGGACAAAGTATATTTTTTTGTACATTTTCACGGATCAACGTTGTAAAATTCTGTGAAGCACCTGTGGGTTCAAGGTGCTCACCACACATCTAGATAAATTCCTTGAGGGATGTAGTTTCCAAAATGGGGTTACTTATGGAGGAGATCGAGCTTTCAGGTCCTGCTGTTGCATAGTGTGTTCCCTCTTCCCTTTATCATTATCCTATTCTTTATGAAGTAATGAATATACACAGCACTATATCTTTTTGTGCAGTGTGTTTTTTCTTTGGTTTATTATGCATATTTTTCTTGTGAATAATTTTGTATATATTTCACTATAAAAAACTATTATATTTTCTGTTATCCTTGGTACAAATATACCTTAAAAAAGGCTTTATACGGCCTTAGGCTGGGGTCACACATGCATGTTTTACGGACGTAAGAGCGCAGAAACTACGTCCGTAAAACTCGCATTACATACGGCACAATTATTCTCAATGGGGCTGCTCCTATTAGCCGTATATTACGGTTCAGTATTATACGGCTTTCTACAGCCGTACAAAATCGCAGCATGCTGCGTTTGTCAGCGTATTGCGCAAAAAAATCGCTAATGAAAGTCTATGGGGGCGAGAAAAATACGGATTCCACACGGACCTGCAGTGTGACTTGCGAGAAATACGCAGCGCTGTTAGTGAAAAGTCGGTAATTCAATTGCCGGCTTTTCATTTCTCCTGCACAAACCCGACAGGATATGAGACATGGTTTACATACAGTAAACCATCTCATATCCCCTTTTTTTTTTGCATATTCCACACTACTAATGTTAGTAGTGTGTATGTGCAAAATTTCAGTGCTGTAGCTGCTGAAATAAAGGGTTAAATGGCGGAAAAAAATGGCGTGGGCTCCCGCGCAATTTTCTCCGCCAGAATGGTAAAGCCAGTGACTGAGGGCAGATATTAATAGCCAGGAGAGGGTCCATGGTTATTGGCCCCCCCTGGCTACAAACATCTGCCCCCAGCCACCCCAGAAAAGGCACATCTGGAAGATGCGCCTATTCTGGCACTTGGCCACTCTCTTCCCACTCCCGTGTAGCGGTGGGATATGGGGTAATGAAGGGTTAATGCCACCTTGCTATTGGAAGGTGACATTAAGCCAGATTAATAATGGAGAGGCGTCAATTATGACACCTATCCATTATTAATCCAATTGTTGGAAAGGGTTAAAAAACACACACACACATGATTTAAAAGTAGTTTAATGAAATAAACACAGCGGTTGTTGTAATAATTTATTGTTCTCTCAATCCATCAGGAACACCCTCGCTTGGAAAAATAATAAACGCACAAGATACATACCTTCTGGTGAACCGTCTCGTCCCACGAAGTAATCCATCTGAAGGGGTTAACTAATATTACAGGCAGGAGCCCTGCTAAATGCAGCTGTGCTCCGTGCCTGTAATCCCCGGCGAATGAATGAAATGTAGGTCATTGGCCTACATTTCCTTCAGTCACGGTGATGCGCCCCCTGGTGGATGTCCTCATATGACCTGGAGCGTGGGAAAAAGTTCCCAGGCTGTAGTTCATGAGAACATCCACCAGAGGGCGCCTCACCGCGACTGAAGGAAATGTAGGTCAATGACCTACATTTCATTCATTCGCCGGGGATTACAGGCACGGAGCACAGCTGCATTTAGCAGGGCTCCTGCCTGTAATATTAGTTAACCCCTTCAGATGGATTACTTCGTGGGACGAGACGGTTCACCAGAAGGTATGTATCTTGTGCGTTTATTATTTTTCAAAGCGAGGGTGTTCCTGATGGATTGAGAGAACAATAAATTATTACAACAACCGCTGTGTTTATTTCATTAAACTACTTTTAAATCATGTGTGTGTGTTTTTTAACCCTTTCCAACAATTGGATTAATAATGGATAGGTGTCATAATTGACGCCTCTCCATTATTAATCTGGCTTAATGTCACCTTCCAATAGCAAGGTGGCATTAACCCTTCATTACCCCATAGCCCACCGCTACAGGGAGTGGGAAGAGAGTGGCCAAGTGCCAGAATAGGCGCATCTTCCAGATGTGCCTTTTCTGGGGTGGCTGGGGGCAGATGTTTGTAGCCACGGGGGGGCCAATAACCATGGACCCTCTCTAGGCTATTAATATCTGCCCTCAGTCACTGGCTTTACCATTCTGGCGGAGAAAATTGCGCGGGAGCCCACGCCAATTTTTTCCGCCATTTAACCCTTTATTTCAGCAGCTACAGCGCTGAAATTTTGCACATACACACTACTAACATTAGTAGTGTGGAATATGCAAAAAAAAAGGGGATATGAGATGGTTTACTGTATGTAAACCATGTCTCATATCATGTCGGGTTTGTGCAGGAGAAATGAAAAGCCGGCAATTGAATTACCGGCTTTTAACACATATCGCGCTGAATGAAATCTAAATACAGAATATATATATATGTGTCTCAATGACATATATATATATATATATATATATATATATATATATATATATATATATATATATATATATATATATATACTGTATATATGTTTTCCCGAACATTTGAGCACATAAATCCATTAGATGTCGGTTTTGCAAGCCTGCGCAAAAATCTCGCAGTACGGATGCCATACGGATTACATAGGAGGATGCCATGCGCAAAATACGCTGACACACCCTGACTACGGATCAATATTTTGGGAACATTTCTCCGTATTACGGCCGTAGTACGGACGTATAATACGTGGCGTATTGTCTTACGCCCAGTGTGAGGCCGGCCTTATGTTCTTCATATACAACTCGAGTGCCAAAGTTTTTCGCTACAGGTTTACTTCTGACCACCTACTCCACGATACATTAGAGCGAACCTATATATTATATGGACTAATTATGACTCCGTTTGAGCCTATTAAAGGTGCATCTATTAGACTTTTAACTCTTAAAGTGTTTGATATATAGCAATCATAGCTTGAACAGCAAAAACATGCCATGTTTCCAAGAGCCATACCTAAATAATATCTGATGACAGTCACTTTCAAGCTGAATCATTCTTTCCTTCCCAAGGTGGTATCAAGTTTCCATACGTTGCAGGATATAACACTTCCATCCTTGTGAGACAAGCTCAAGTCAGAATAGGAAAGGAAGTTTCATACAGTCAAGGTAACGAGCAATTTTAAATTTCATTTCCATAACTAAGTCTTGAAGATCGAACAATCTCTTCCTCCAGGTCTATGGGCCAAAAGGCTGAAGGCTTCTGTTACGCACCTGCCCTGGTCCCAGGGGCGGATTATAATGGGGTCAATCTGGGCGGTAGCCCAGGGCCCAGTGGTGTGGGGGGACCCTGGGCTACCGCTCAGATTGCCCGCCGCCATCAGGGCATTACTGCCCTGATTGGCGTATGGGCCCGGTGGGCAGAAGGGGCCCGTCTTATCTGCTCACCGGGCCCTACCGGCGCTGCGGCAGTTAAACGCTATTGATGTGTGGGCGCGCGCCTGCACATCAATAGTTAACAGCCGAGAACTTTTTTTTTATTTTTTTTTTATTGCAAACGGCAATCCGGGGGGCCCGGGCCAGTATGCTGGACACTGGGGGCAGAGATGCTGGACACACTGGGGGCAATATGCTGGACACACTGGGGGCAATATGCTGGACACACTGGGGCAGATTGCTGGACACAATGGGGGTAATATGCTGGAGACACTGGGGCAGAATGCTGGACACACTGGGGGCAATACGCGGAGACACTGGGGCAGAATGCTGGCAAACTGGGCAATATGCTGCACACACTGGGGCAAGATGCTGGACACTGGGGGCAGAGATGCTGGACACACTGGGGACAATATGCTGGACACACTGGGGGCAATATGCTGGACACACTGGGGCAGGATGCTGGACACTGGGGGCAGAGATGCTGGACACACTGGGGGCAATATGCTGGACACACTGGGGGCAATATGCTGGACAAACTGGGGGCAATATGCTGGACACACTGGGGGCAATATGCTGGACACATGGGGCAATATGCTGGACACACTGGGGGCAATATGCTGGACACACTGGGGGCAGATTGTTGAACACAATGGGGGTAATATGCTGGAGACACTGGGGCAGAATGCTGGACACACTGGGGGCAATATGCTGGACACTGGGGGCAGAGATGCTGGACATACTGGGGGCAATATGCTGGACACACGGGGGGGGGGCAATATGCTGGAAAAACTGGGGGCAATATGCTGGACACACTGGGGGCAGTTTGCTGAACACATTTGGGGCAGAGATGCTGGACATATTGGGGGCAGGATGCTGGACACATTGGGGGCGGAGATGTTGGACATTGGGGGCTGAGATGCTGGACACACTGCGGGCAGGACTGGAGACAGATGGGACAGGATTGGAGACATGGGCAGAATGTAGATACGGGGCATGATTGGAGACACGGGGCAGAATGAAAAACATGGGGCAGGATTGGAGACAGATCGTGCAGGATCATGGGGCAGGATGGAGACTGATGGGGAGATCATATGGGGCAGGATGGGGAGATCATATGTGGCAGAATGGATACTCATGAGGGCAGGATGGGAGAACATATGGCTCCCATCCATCCAGATGGGGGATATTATAATTACCATACAATTAAGGGATATTATTACTGCAGTGATGTATTTATTTTATTTTTTGAGGACACTGTTTTAAATGGGAGGGCGGTCTTGTTACTGTGCATAGAGTGACACTATGTTGCCTCTTTTTCTTCATGTGGTGTAATGTAGAAGTTGGGAAAAATTAAGTAATGTGTTCTGCAAGCGGAGCTCGAGATAACTGTTATTTCCTGCAGAGACGAGTCCTGGCTGGATGAAGTGATGGCGGTCTGTGCTGGATGAAAGATGAGGGACTTCACCTAGAGACATCACTGGTGAGTCAGCGTTACCTATACACTGACACTATACACTGTATACTATATACAGAGCTCCTGTGTATAATGTCACCGGTGATCACTGTATTACCTCTACACAGACACTGCATACTAAGTACAGATCTCCTGTGAATACTGGCACTTATGGTGATAGTAGTTGTTTTTTTTCTTCCTAACTGAAGGGTAAATTGACTAGATCAATGGATGTTTGACAGGTTACAGTTTCACACAGCAACTATTTTTCTGGAATAATCTGGTTCAGGTATATGATGACCCCGTCACATGACCAGGGGGCCCACAGTGTCTGAACAGCCCAACGCCCTGGCTACCCTTAATCCACCCCTGCCTGGTCCGTTTGATTTTCTTGTGCTCCCGTGGGGCTTTGCAAATAGCCTGACCTGTTCCCATTTGTTGTATTTCCTGGCCCTATATATGGCCTTCAAGACACATACTTGTTTCTTGATAATGCTCTAACACTTGCTAGTAACTTTTTTTTTTGTTATCTGTGCACAGTTTCTGTTCAGTCATTAAGATGTCTCCTGGCTGTCTGTGCTTTCCCGTGCATGAGTTACTTGTTTGCGATTTCCAGGAAGCTTGCTACCTGTCAGTGGAGGATTTCACCTGCTTGTCTGCTGTTTCCAGTAACCATACTACCTGACAGTGGTCTTCAGGTTTTACCTACCTGCAGTTTCCAGTATCGCTATTTACTTGCCTGTGGTTTCCAGTATCACAATCTACCTGTAATTTCCAGGATGTCTTCTTAGATAAGTTCCCTGGGTGGTCTAGTTTCCAAAATGGGGTCACTTGTGGGGGGTTTCTACTGTTTAGGAACATCAGGAGCTCTGCAAACGCAACATGATGCCCGCAGACCATTCCATCAAAGTCTGCATTTTAAAACGTCACTTCTTCCCTTCCGAGCCCCAACGTGTGCCCAAACAGTAGTTTTCTTCCACATATGAGGTACCAGCGTACTCAGGACAAATTGGACAACAACTTTTGGGGTCCAATTTCTCCTGTTGCCTTTGTGAAAATAAAAAATGTGGTGCTAAATGATCATTTTTGTGGAAAAAAAATGATTTTTTACTTTCACGGCTCTATATTATAAACTTTAGTGAAACACTAAACACTTTTAAAGTGCTCACCACTAGTGTTGAGCATTCCGATACCGCAAGTATCGGGTATCGGCCGATATTTGCGGTATCGGAATTCCGATACCGAGTTCCGATATTTTTGTGATATCGGAATCGGAAGTTCCCAGTGTATGGTTCCCAGGGTCTGGAGGAGAGGAGACTCTCCTTCAGGCCCTGGGATCCATATTCATGTAAAAAATAAAGAATAAAAATAAAAAATATGGATATACTCACCCCTCCGACGGAGCCTGGACCTCAGACGTACAACCGGCAGCCTCCGTTCCTAAGAATGAGCGAGTGAAGGACCTGCGATGACATCGCGGCTTGTGATTGGTCGCGTGAGTGGTCACATGAGCGGTCACGCGACCAATCACAAGCCGCGACGTCATCGCAGGTCTTTCACTCGCTCATTCTTAGGAACGGAGGCTGCCGGTTACAGCGGTTACTACCAGGGCGCGTCAGAGGGTGAGTATATCCCTATTTTTTATTTTTATTCTTTATTTTACACATGAATATGGATCCCAGGGCCTGAAGGAGAGTATCCTCTCCTTCAGACCCTGGGAACCATCCAGGATACCTTCCGATACTTGTGTCCCATTGACTTGTATTGGTATCGGTATCGGCGATATCCGATATTTTTCGGATATCGGCCGATACCATCCGATACCGATACTTTCAAATATCAGAAGGTATCGCTCAACACTACTCACCACACATCTAGATAAGTTCCGTGGGTGTTCTAGTTTCCAAAATGGGGTCACTTGTTGGGGGTTTCCACTGTTTAAGCACATTAGGGGCTCTCCAAAGGCGACATGGCATCCGATCTCAATTCCAGCCAATTCTGCATTGAAAAAGTCAAACAACGCTCCTTCCCTTCCGAGCTCTGCGGTGCGCCCAAGCATTGGTTTACCCCCCATATATGGGGTATCGGCGTATTTAGGAGAAATTGCACAACAAATTTTGTGGTTCCTTTTCTCTTTTTACACTTGTGAAAATAAAAAAAAATTGGTTCTGAAATAAAATATTTGTGAAAAAAGTTAAATGATAATTTTTTCCTTGCACATTGCTTCAGTTCCTGTGAAGCACATAAAGGGTTAATTAACTTCTTGAATGTGGTTTTGAGCACCTTGAGGGGTGCAGTTTTTAGAATGGTGTCACTTTTGGGTATTTTCTGTCATATTGACCCCCAAACTCACTTCAAATGTGAGGTGGTCCCTAAAAAAATGGTTTTGTAAATTTTGTTGGAAAAATGAGAAATCGCCGGTTAACTTTTAACCCTTATAACTTCCTAACAAAAAAAAAAAAATTTCAAAAATTGTGCTGATGTAAAGTAGACATGTGTGAAATGTTATTTATTAACTATTTTGTGCGATTTGACTCTGATTTAAGGGCATAAAAATTAAAAGTTTGAAAATTGCGAAATTTTCAAACATTTAGCCAAATTTTCATTTTTTATTTTTTCTTAACAATAAATTTTTATTGAAGTTTGCAAAAATAAATGGTACAGGAAGGGAAGGAACTTTAACGTTATCCAAAAGTACATTGCATCATAAAAAGTATAACAGTCTTTCGTTTATGTTCCAGTTACCAGCAATAAACAAAACACAAGTCATAGCGAAGGACAAGTGTAACAACAAAGACAAAAACAAACATAAAGTGTGGGACAAGGGTTCAGGGGGGGGAAGGGAGAGGGGGACCCGAGAAGGGATTATAGTAAATCTGTATCCGTTTGGGTAGTTTAGTCAGGTGCCTGAGGACTAAGGTTAGACAGTCGGGATACCGGATCCGCAAAAGGGGTGTGGCTTGCATATTCTGCCCAGGGGAGCCAAATAAGTTCAAATTTGTCAACTCTATCAGTTAGTATAGCAGTTAATTTTTCATTCACCATATACCAGGATAGGCGAGATTTAACTCCCGATAAGTCCAAGCCTGGTTTTTTCCAAGCCGAAGCTATAGTTTGTTTAGCTGCTAAAAATATAAATGTGATAAGGGCCCGGGAATATCTAGGAATATTAGGAATACGCTTATTCAATAGAGCTTCCCAGGGGTTTTTCTTAAGGTTAATATTCGTAATTGAAAGAATAAAGAAATAAACTCTGGTCCAGAACCTTCGAACTATTGGACATAGCCACCAGATATGAAGCATATCTCCTATGGAGTTACATCTCCGAAAGCAGTGTGGGGAATAGTTAGCCACAGCCTTTGCTACTCTGGCAGGGGTCAGGTACCATCTGGTTATCACTTTGTAGTTAGTCTCCAACATGAGGGTATTGAGCAAACCCCCAGTGGAGGAAGACCAAATTTGGGACCACTCCGAGTCTGTCAGCGTTGAACCTATGTCAGACTCCCAGCGAACGGTATAACCCAGAGACCTCCTCTGGGTTGGGGAATTAATATGTGAATAAAGAAGGGATATGATACCTGGGGCATATGGGTTTTGGCGGCATCTCTGTTCAAAGGGGGTGAAGGAATAAGGGGGGGCAGAGTTTCTTAGTAAGGATTGAACAACATTTTTAAGTTGCAGGTATCTAAATATTTCTCTCGATGGGAGATGATATTTCTCACACAATGCAGAAAATGGGATAATTCCATCTACGTTAAAGAGGTGATGAACTCTCGTTATTCCCGCAGCTACCCATAATCGGAAGTCCCTAAGGGAATCCATTCCCGGAGGGAACTGGGCGTTACCCCACAGGGGGGCCAAGGGCAAAAATGGTGAAATTAAGTGTGAGGAGTATTTTAATGAATCCCAGATTCTGAGAGAATGAACCATGATGGGATTAGTAATTTCTCTCCGGTGTACTGGGAGAGTCCAGAGTATCATATCGAGGGTACTTGAGTGAAGTTCCGAGGCCTCTAGAGCTAGCCACAGGGGGGGTTTGGAGTAGGCGTGGTACAACGTCAGTTGACCTAGTTGAGCTGCTTGATAGTATTTCAAAAGGTTTGGGACCCCTAGACCCCCTTTTAGACGATGGTGGTAAAGGGTGGCTCTATTAACCCTAGGGAGACCCCCCTTCCAAACAAAAGAATTAATTGCTCGTTGGGCTATTTTAAGATATTGTGTGGGGACCGAGACCGGGAGGACCCGGAATAGATAAAGTAGTTTAGGGAGAATAGTCATCTTTAGTGCGCGTATTCTGCCGAGCCAGGAAAGATGAAGTTTACCCCATGACTGGAGTATTAGGCGGATTTTACGGAGCATATGAGGGTAGTTAGCCGCGTATAGCGAACCGTATTCCGAAGTAAGTTTCACTCCTAAGTAGTCCAAATGGTTAGAGGTCCACTGAAACGGGAATTCTTGTTTTAACAATGTGGTAACAGAGGAGGGTAGATTGATATTCATAGCGTAGGACTTAGAGGGATTAATTTGTAGACCCGAAATGCGCTCAAAGTTATTAAGAGTTTGCAGTAAAGCTGGGAGGGATGAACGAGGTGATGTTAAGAGGAGCAGCATGTCGTCAGCAAACAGGAAAAGTTTATGGGGAACTGATGCTATAGTGGCTCCCTGGATGGATGAATTGAGCCGAATGTGTATCGCCAAGGGTTCAAAGGCCAAAAGAAATAATATGGGTGATAAGGTACAGCCTTGGCGAGTGCCTCTTTGAATAGGGAAGCGTGGGGAGAAGCCGTTGTATCTAACATATGCAGAAGGGGAGCTATAAAGGGCCTGAATCATTGTAAGAAAGCAAGGAGGGAAACCCCATTTCCGCAAGACTGCAAACAGATAAGGCCAAGAAACGGAGTCAAAGGCTTTTTTAATATCAAGCGATAACATGCTTGGCAAATTGCGCTGTCTGCAATGATGCAGCAGGTGAGAGACTCGTCTTATGTTATCTGATGCTTGTCTATTGGGAACAAAACCCACCTGATCTCTATGTATTATAGTCCCTAGCCCCGAGTTTAACCGTTGAGATAAGATTTTAGCTAATATTTTAAGGTCTATGTTAATTAGAGATATTGGTCTGTAGTTGGACCATGCTAACTGATCAGAATTAGGCTTAGGTATCATAGACACAGCTGCTATCAACGATGCTTCTCCGGGTTTATTTCCGTCTCTCAAGGAATTAAAATAATTAGTAAGGTGGGGTATCAAGAGTGGGGCATATTTTTTATAGTATAAGGCCGGCGTCACACTGGCGAGTTTTACGGACGTAAGAGCGCAGAAACTACGTCCGTAAAACTCGCATTACATACGGCACAATTATTCTCAATGGGGCTGCTCCTATTAGCCGTATATTACGGTTCAGTATTATACGGCTTTCTACGGCCGTACAAAATCGCAGCATGCTGCGTTTGTCAGCGTATTGCGCAAATAATACGCCAATGAAAGTCTATGGGGGCGAGAAAAATACGGATTCCACACGGACCTGCAGTGTGACTTGCGAGAAATACGCAGCGGTGTTAGTGAAAAGTCGGTAATTCAATTGCCGGCTTTTTCCTTCTCCTTCACAAACCCGACATGATATGAGACATGGTTTACATACAGTAAACCATCTCATATCCCCATTTTTTTTGCATATTCCACACTACTAATGTTAGTAGTGTGTATGTGCAAAATTTCAGCGCTGTAGCTGCTAAAATAAAGGGTTAAATGGCGGAAAAAATTGGCGTGGGCTCCCACGCAATTTTCTCCGCCAGAGTGGTAAAGCCAGTGACTGAGGGCAGATATTAATAGCCTAGAGAGGGTCCATGGTTATTGGCCCCCCCCGTGGCTAAAAACATCTGCCCCCAGCCACCCCAGAAAAGGCACATCTGGAAGATGCGCCTATTCTGGCACTTGGCCACTCTCTTCCCACTCCCTGTAGCGGTGGGATATGGGGTAATGAAGGGTTAATGCCACCTTGCTATTGTAAGGTGACATTAAGCCAGATTAATAATGGAGAGGCGTCAATTATGACACCTATCCATTATTAATCCAATTGTAGGAAAGGGTTAAAAAACACACACACACACACACGATTAAAAAGGATTTTAATGAAATAAACACAGCGGTTGTTGTAATAATTTATTGTTCTCGCAATCCATTTGCAAACCCTCGCTTGGCAAAATAATAAACGCACAATATACATACCTTCTGATGTCAGATCACGTCCCACGATGTAATCCATCTGAAGGGGTTAACTAATATTACAGGCAGGAGCCCTGCTAAATGCAGCTGTGCTCGTGTCTGTAATCCCCCGGCGAATGAATGAAATGTAGGTCATTGACCTACATTTCCTTCAGTCGCGGTGATGCGCCCCCTGGTGGATGTCCTCATATGACCTGGAGCGTGGGAAAAAGTTCCCAGGCTGCAGTTCATGAGAACATCCACCAGAGGGCGCCTCACCGCGACTCAATGTAAGTACAGATCCAGCTTTCCTTTCAGCACCCGGGGGATTACAGGCACGAGCGAGTGGTTTATCGCAGCTCGTGCCTGTAATATTAGTTAACCCCTTCAGATGGATTACTTAGTGGGACGTGATCTGACATCAGAAGGTATGTATCTTGTGCGTTAATTATTTTGCCAAGCGAGGGCCTGGAAATGGATTGCGAGAACAATAAATTATTACAACAACCGCTGTGTTTATTGCATTAAAATCCTTTTTAATAATGTGTGTGTGTTTTTTAACCCTTTCCTACAATTGGATTAATAATGGATAGGTGTCATAATTGACGCCTTTCCATTATTAATCTGGCTTAATGTCACCTTACAATAGCAAGGTGGCATTAACCTTTCATTACCCCATATCCCACTGCTACACGGGAGTGGGAAGAGAGTGGCCAAGTGCCAGAATAGGCGCATCTTCCAGATGTGCCTTTTCTGGGGTGGCTGGGGGCAGATGTTTTTAGCCACAGGGGGGCCAATAACCATGGACCCTCTCCTGGCTATTAATACAGGTCCTTCTCAAAAAATTAGCATATAGTGTTAAATTTCATTATTTACCATAATGTAATGATTACAATTAAACTTTCATATACTATAGATTCATTATCCACCAACTGAAATTTGTCAGGTCTTTTATTGTTTTAATACTGATGATTTTGGCATACAACTCCTGATAACCCAAAAAACCTGTCTCAATAAATTAGCATATTTCACCCGACCAATCAAATAAAAGTGTTTTTTAATACCAAACAAAAAAACCATCAAATAATAATGTTCAGTTATGCACTCAATACTTGGTCGGGAATCCTTTGGCAGAAATGACTGCTTCAATGCGGCGTGGCATGGAGGCAATCAGCCTGTGACACTGCTGAGATGTTATGGAGGCCCAGGATGCTTCAATAGCGGCCTTAAGCTCATCCAGAGTGTTGGGTCTTGCGTCTCTCAACTTTCTCTTCACAATATCCCACAGATTCTCTATGGGGTTCAGGTCAGGAGAGTTGGCTGGCCAATTGAGCACAGTAATACCATGGTCAGTAAACCATTTACCAGTGGTTTTGGCACTGTGAGCAGGTGCCAGGTCGTGCTGAAAAATGAAATCTTCATCTTCATAAAGCATTTCAGCCGATGGAAGCATGAAGTGCTCCAAAATCTCCTGATAGCTAGCTGCATTGACCCTGCCCTTGATGAAACACAGTGGACCAACACCAGCAGCTGACATGGCACCCCACACCATCACTGACTGTGGGTACTTGACACTGGACTTCAGGCATTTTGGCATTTCCTTCTCCCCAGTCTTCCTCCAGACTTTGGCACCTTGATTTCCGAATGACATGCAAAATTTGCTTTCATCAGAAAAAAGTACTTGGGACCACTTAGCAACAGTCCAGTGCTGCTTCTCTGTAGCCCAGGTCAGGCGCTTCTGCCGCTGTTTATGGTTCAAAAGTGGCTTTACCTGGGGAATGCGGCACCTGTAGCCCATTTCCTGCACACGCCTGTGCACGGTGGCTCTGGATGTTTCCACACCAGACTCAGTCCACTGCTTCCTCAGGTTCCGGTCACCTCTTCTCGTTGTACAGCGTTTTCTGCCACATTGTTTCCTAACAGACTTACCATTGAGTTGCCTTGATACAGCACTCTGGGAACAGCCTATTTGTTGAGAAATTTCTTTCTGGGTCTTACCCTCTTGCTTGAGGGTGTCAATGATGGCCTTCTTGACATCTGTCAGGTCGCTAGTCTTACCCATGATGGGGGTTTTGAGTAATGAACCAGGCAGGGAGTTTTTAAAAGCCTCAGGTATCTTTTGCATGTGTTTAGAGTTAATTAGTTGATTCAGAAGATTAGGGTAATAGGTCATTTAGAGAACCTTTTCTTGATATGCTAATTTATTGAGACAGGTTTTTTGGGTTATCAGGAGTTGTATGCCAAAATCATCAGTATTAAAACAATAAAAGACCTGACAAATTTCAGTTGGTGGATAATGAATCTATAGTATATGAAAGTTTAATTGTAATCATTACATTATGGTAAATAATGAAATTTAACACTATATGCTAATTTTTTGAGAAGGACCTGTATCTGCCGTCAGTCACTGGCTTTACCATTCTGGCGGAGAAAATTGCGCGGGAGCCCACGCCAATTTTTTCCGCCATTTAACCCTTTATTTGAGCAGCTACAGCGCTGACATTTTGCACATACACACTACTAACATTAGTAGTATGGAATATGCAAAAAAAGAGGGGATATGAGATGGTTTACTGTATGTAAACCATGTCTCATATCCTGTCGGGTTTGTGCAGGAGAAATGAAAAGCCGGCAATTGAATTACCGGCTGTTCACAGATATCGCGCTGAATGAAATCTAAATACAGAATATATATATATGTGTCTCAATGACATATATATATATATATATATATATATATATATATATATATATACTGTATATATGTTTTAATGAACATTTGAGCACATGAATCCATTAGATGTCGGTTTTGCAAGCCTGCGCGAAAATCTCGCAGTACGGATGCCATACGGATTACATACGGAGGATGCCATGCGCAAAATACGCTGCCACACCCTGACTACGGATCACTATTTTGGGAACATTTTTCCGTATTACGGCCGTAGTACGGACGTATAATACGTGGCGTATTGTCTTACGCCAAGTGTGACGCCGGCCTAAGGCTGTAAAACCATCCGGGCCGGGTTTTTTATTGACTTTCAATTGTTGAATAGCTAACTCTATGTCGTTGGAAGAAATAGGTTGGTTTAACAGGTCAATCAGACCTGGTCCCAGCGCCAGGAGTGGGACAGAGTCCAAAAAGGCATCCAGCTCTCTGGGATCGACGGTCGAAGTGGCGCTATATAGTTGTATTAATTTTTGCTGGAACAATTGAGTAATCTTCAGTGGGTTGGACGTAATTCCTGAAGGAGTACGTAGTCTTACTGGGGGGCGGGGTTGAGGTAAACATTTTAGCCGTCGCGCTAGGTTAGAATTATTTTTATTATTGAAGGCATAAAACCGTTGTTGGGACCAGCGTAAGGCTCGGTCAGCATTTTCAGATAGACAGAGGTCAAGTTCAGTTCGGGCGTGGGTGAGATTTCTGTATATGTCCGGGGATGGCGAATTTTTCAATTGAGTCTCAAGCACTGATACCCCATCTTCCAATTCAGCCTCTCTCGCAAGTCTCTCTTTCTTCCTGCGGGAGGCTACTTGAATACACAGGCCTCTCAATACTACCTTGTGCGCCTCCCACAAAGAAATCGGAGAAGAGGCTGACTGAAGATTGAGAGAAAAATATTCTTCTAGGTGGCCTTTTAATTTTAAAGCAATCTCAGGGTAGGAGAGCAGAGAATCATTCAGGGTCCAATTAAATGAATATGGTTTAGGGTGCAGCGCAGAACATATAAGCAAGATTGGGGAGTGGTCAGACCATGGGGTGGAGAGGATGGAAATGTTAGAGATGTTAGGAATAAAGGATGGATGGGAAAATATGTGATCTATTCTAGTGTGGACTAGGTGTCGCGGGGAAAAATACGTATAATCCCTTTGAGAGGGGTGCAAGTCCCTCCACAGGTCTACCCACTGGTATTGGGAAAGGAGTTTATTAAGGGAGGGCGAGTCCGTCGACGGGAGTGGTGATGGGGTAATAAGGGATTGTGCAGTAGTTGACCTATCCAAATGGGGTTTGAGTATACAGTTAGAGTCACCGCAAAGTATCGTGGCTCCCTGGGCATGCTCGGTGATTAGTTCACATAATTGAGAGAAAAAGGCGGTTTGATGGGTGTTAGGGGCATAGTATGAGACGATGGTGACCAGTTCGTCTGAAATAGAGCCTGTAACTATCAAGTAACGCCCTTCCTTATCAGCTACTAAGGATTTAAAGACGAAGGGAACGGACCTCTTAAAACAAATGGCCACACCTTTAGTTTTATTAGGGGCGGTGGCTAAATAATATAGTGGGTAGGAAGCGGATAAGAACTTTGGATAAGAACTGGCCGAGAAGTGTGTCTCTTGGAGACAGACCACATCAGCCCTTTGAGACCTATAATAGCGAAAGGCCTTGGTACGTTTGTGTGGAGAGTTCAAACCACGTACGTTATGTGAAATGATCGTTAACGGCATGGTAAAGAGATATGGGGTTCGCCTATGTTAGCTATCACTCGTGTTTTCGGGTTGGAAGTGAGGAAGTCCTCCTGACTCAGGCGAGGTAGGTTGCATTTACTCGGGTGGAAGATGGGGGGGGCAGGGTTGAGTAGTCGGGACAGCTCAAGTAAGGAGAGTCGGGTACAACAGGGATATAGGGGTAACAAGGGAAACCATAACATTGGCTAAGCACAACGTGCTGAGCGGCAGTGTATAAGGACACTGTAGGGGCATAAGGATAGTTCAGGGACAACGCAATTTAGAGTAAACCTAATAATTAGGTGTATAGGAAGGGGGGGGTAGGTGGGGGAAAGCTGGGTATGTGAAACACCAATAAGGCCTGGCAGTATATCAGGACTACATGTGTGTTGTCAACTATGCCAGACCTGTAGGGGTGGCTATGAAGGGAGAACCTACAGCCACAATAGCTCACCAAAACAATACATGGTGTGAAGTCAGTATCAATAACCTGAAAATACAAATATAATACAAATAAAATAACGGAGCATTGCAAGAAAAATAGACCCTCTCAGGCATTCATAGCTGGTGGAATAACAATTCGGAACTGAATTCCAAATAGGCATCCAGTGAGGGCCTAACACCGAAGAGTCATAGAAGGAAACTGAAAAACAATCTTAAACTGTAAAGTGGAGAGACACTAAGATGCATCAATATTATTAACACCAACTTTCTGTCTGCTATAAAACAGCCAAGAAAATAAAAGGGAAAAAAGTAATATTGATACTAGAGGGTTCCATGGCTGCAAATGTGAATTGTCTAGATGCGTATCCAAGCTCCATGTAGAGCTATAGTAATCATTGGATCTCAAGGGGGGCCCGATGAGGCCTGCGGTTCAGGTCGTCTGTCCCCCGACCGTGGCATTGACGATGATGGCAGTGAGGCAGGTGAGGGGGGATTCATAAGCTGCAACTTGGTGAGGCAGCGGCTTGCTCCTTCTGGGGAAAGGACAGTATGAACCATCTCTCCGTGGGTAAACATCAGCTTAAAGGGGAATCCCCAGCGATACTTAATGTTTTTGGAACGTAAAACTTCCAAATATGGTCTCATTGCCCGTCTTTTCGCGATAGTAGTGGGGGCCAGGTCCGGGAACAGTTCGTAGGAGTGCCCCTGGAAAACCAAAGAAGTTGAATCTCTAGCGGCTTGGAGAAGTTGATCTTTAGTTTTATAATAATGTAGCTTTAAAATTATGTCCCTCGGGGGGCCTTTGGGGTTTTTCCTGGTTAAGGCTCTGTGAATACGGTCCATCTCAAGGCGTTCGATGGAAATGCCTGGTAGGAGTTCCTGGAACAGAGCTGTAGATTGAAGGTCTGTGATGGTTTCTGGCAGGCCTCTAATTCTAATATTGCCTCTACGAGCACGGTTCTCAAAGTCCTCGAGCTTATTATTGAGGGTATAAATCTCCTCGTGAAGCGCCTCTATGTCTTTTTCATGGGTAGCAATGTTGGCGAGAGACGAATCTATTTTGTCCTCCAAGTCTGAGGTACGAGATCCCAGCTCCCTAATTTCCTTCGTTAAGTCTTTAGTCAGTTTGTCAGACATTTTGGATAGTTGCGTATGTAAAATAGACTGAAATTGAGAGAGTAGAGCATTATGGTCCGGAGCTGGGGTACTTGGAGTCCTAGTGGTAGAGGCTGGGATTGTTTCGGACTCTGCTCCGTCTATTATGGAGGAGTTGGAGGATTCGGACTGGGAAAGAGGTCCTGAAGGCATATTATCCTCTAGATCGGTCAGCGCTTGGAATCTATTGCTAGCATACCTAGGATTATTTCTGCGTTGCTTAGTCATGGAAGTGGTTGGAGTAGATGGAGAACCACGGTTTTATACGACCAGCTTGAATAAGTAGAGTCAAGGATGATGCATACTGTGCGTTATCCCTGACTGGGATTGGGGGGGAGCTAAGTTCAGGCCATTAGAGTGGCCTCAGAGAGGCCTAAAATTAGAGCACCACAGTCCAAGCCACCTGATAATGAAGTGTCAATAATGTCTGGAGAGCTGTCAGGGCTAGGGTTGTTGGGCCCGTGAAAGTGTTATATGGGCAGAGGATCACTACTGTTCTGGCCAGGGACCGCCGCACAGAACACTATGGCAGGACAGTCTAATGATCAAAGCCCTTCAAAATTGTCATGGAGGAGCTTAACTCCACTCTTATGTGCACATATTATGAGATTAGCACAAATTTTAAGGAATGGACACCAGGTGTCGCCGTAGGGACCTTAATGAGAGAAAAGAAACTGCAGAGCACTTTCCATAGTTATTATGAAAAAGAAAGTTTAAACACTGTTCTTTTTTCCTTTTTAAGTTCTGCCAAAGGAGAAGTTTATCAATAGGAGAGACAGCCTGAGCGGTACTAAGGGTTAAAAATGAAACACTTCTCTGCCTGATTAATGTTGTCTTAGTAACCGCAATATACCGCTCTAGGTGATTTAATGTCTTAACTTGTATGCGGGGTAATCGCTGGGTATGGGGCAGCAGGAGGACATAGGAAATAAAGGTCGGTGTACGAATGTCAGCGGGGAGACCAATTGTTCAAGTCCACTGACCGCAGCTGCAGAATTCCCCAGCCGCAGCAGGGGATCCAAGATGGCGCAATTGGCGGCAAAATCCCCGGCAATGCTGCGTCCCCAGAGAGCTGCCCCGGGCTGGGACCCGCCGTCGGGACAGGAGAGCCGCAGAGCGCCGCGGCAGGAAGGGTCGCCGGACACCACGCCGCCTCAGCCCGCACGCACCCCTCCTTACCGGAGCCCCCACACCCAGAGGGAGAAGACAGGAGGTGCGACAGGCCACAGCACACGTCAGCCCCAAGGCACCAAACGTCTCCAGTCCGGACCCGGAACAGCAGGAGGGAGGCAGGTATGAGCGTTCGAGAGCCGGGGAGAGAGAGCGGAGTCGGCGTCTAGAGGTGGGATCTCCGTGCAGTAGCTCCCTTTGGCTGCAGGGCAGGATCCAAGATGGCGCTTCCTCACACTGCTGTACCTTCTTCTCGGTCAGCACACAAGTTTTGAGAGACGGAGGATTCTTTCAGTGCGGGGATGTCTCTTTTGTGTGGTGTGTAGTAAGCTCTCTACACAGGGACCAAAAATCCATCCTTTAGCGGCTATAAAGTCCATAAAAATCAATTCAGTGCAGGAGCTCCTAATTAGTGCGACCAGTCTGTAGTGTAGTCAGGCCACGCCCCCAAATTTTCATTTTTTAAAACAAATAAACGCAAGTCATATCAAAGAAATTTCATAAAGTACAATATGTCACAAAAAAAATCCTCAGAATCACAGGGATCCGTTGAAGCATTCTAGAGTTGTGACCTCATAAAGTGACACTGGTCAGAATTGAAAAAATTGGCCTGATCACGAAGGCAAAAACAGGCTCTGGCGCGAAAGGGTTAATAGCCAATTGAGAAGTTGATAAGACATGGATATGGAACTATTACTATCTGTTGGTTTCTTATATGTTATGTAAGATATATATTATTTCACATTTTTTTATATTGCGGCAATGGCTGCCAGGCAATGTGCTAGGGTATGCGACCTCTTACTATGTACTAAGCGGTAACTGAAGCCGTATCGACAAGCCCATATAACGGAAAGTCGAAGGTTGCAAGTAGGAATAAAGTTAATATCTACCTGGTAAGCTGGGCTTTCCGTGCGGCGGATGGGCAGCTTAAAAACTCTTATCAGCATGCACAGTAACCTCATATCTGCAGTTTAGTAGCATTTGATGACATGACATGTTCCCTTTAACCCCTTACCGACCTCGGGCATACATTTACGCTGATGTCGGGGTCCCTCCCTTTGATTTGGGCTCCGGCGGTGAGCCCACAACTTTCCGGGGACATGTCAGCTGTTTTGCACAGCTGACATGTGACTGCAATAGCCACGGGTGGAATCGTGTTCCACCCGCGGCTATTAACCATTTAAATGCCGCTGTCAAACTCTGACAGTGGCATTTAAATCGCACTTCCGGAAATCGGGCCGGAAATACGCACACGTGATCGAAATGGATGGAAAGGTGGAGGCCAAGATGCGAGATGACCCACACCACTTGAGCTCCCTGACATCCTTGCTTTTCTCCCCTCCGGTGATTCTACCTTTCTTTCTACCCCTGACGAAGGACTCTATCCGAAAGGCGCGTCGGGGCACGTGTCTGTCCGTACCGACATGACCACACAGGTAATCACTCCTTACTCTACCATTTAGCTTCATCAAGCATTTTGTGGCTTTCTTATCTGGGCGCTGCATTGCCACTACAGCATTCACCTATACAGCACTGTGGCTTTTTGGCGCAAATCTGGGACATCTTATACTTGGCAGATATGTGTCTTTTCTTATTTTCATATTTGCACTCTTTGTCCTCCTGTGGTATCATGAATACCCTGCTTGCCTATATGCATATGCACCTGCACTCTTTTGCCACTTTATTTATTACCTATGTTGGTTACCTGTTTATTATGATTTTTTGAGGTACATGCCAAGATTACATTTTATTATGTACATATCTGTTGTACTGACATACATAGATTTTTTCCAGTAATAAGTACTTATCGTTTATGATCTCTGTAGACTATACACTCACCGGCCACTTTATTAGGTACACCTGTCCAACTTCTTGTTAACACTTAATTTCTAATCAGCCAATCACATGGCGGCAACTCAGTGCATTTAGGCATGTAGACATGGTCAAGACAATCTCCTGCAGTTCAAACCGAGCATCAGTATGGGGAAGAAAGGTGATTTGAGTGCCTTTGAACGTGGCATGGTTGTTGGTGCCAGAAGGGCTGGTCTGAGTATTTCAGAAACTGCTGATCTACTGGGATTTTCACGCACAACCATCTCTAGGGTTTACAGAGAATGGTCCGAAAAAGAAAAAAAATCCAGTGAGCGGCAGTTCTGTGGGCGGAAATGCCTTGTTGATGCCAGAGGTCAGAGGAGAATGGGCAGACTGGTTCGAGCTGATAGAAAGGCAACAGTGACTCAAATCGCCACCCGTTACAACCAAGGTAGACCTAAGAGCATCTCTGAACGCACAGTGCGTCGAACTTTGAGGCAGATGGGCTACAGCAGCAGAAGACCACACCGGGTACCACTCCTTTCAGCAAAGAACAGGAAACTGAGGCTACAATTTGTACAAGCTCATCGAAATTGGACAGTAGAAGATTGGAAAAACGTTGCTTGGTCTGATGAGTCTCGATTTCTGCTGCGACATTCGGATGGTAGGGTCAGAATTTGGCGTAAACAACATGAAAGCATGGATCCATCCTGCCTTGTATGGAGCATCTTTGGGATGTGCAGCCGACAAATCTGCGGCAACTGTGTGATGCCATCATGTCAATATGGACCAAAATCTCTGAGGAATGCTTCCAGCACCTTGTTGAATCTATGCCACGAAGAATTGAGGCAGTTCTGAAGGCAAAAGGGGGTCCAACCCGTTACTAGCATGGTGTACCTAATAAAGTGGCCGGTGAGTGTATGTTTTATTAGTATCCATTATGTATTAATTACAATACATCTTCTAAGTACTATTGTCAGTCACATATAGGTTATTTTTCTGGTCTGTTTTGTTTACGGCAGACATACACTTCTTGTCATTATCATGGTACTATCCTCTGTTTCCCTGTATTGTTTTAATCAATAAATTATGCTTTTTGAACTACACACATGTATTGCTTTTCCATCTTTTATGTATTGGACCTTACAGTTCGTTTTTTCCTTTAATTATCTCATTTGATTCTTGCCAAATGGTCTGCCATTCACGCTACTAGCAGGTATTGGGTTATCCTTGTGTATCACTATTGGACATCTACCATTCCCATACGTGCTGGTTTCTTGCTTGGTGTGTAATTTTTTCCTTTCTTGCAGGTATATCTTTGAGTGGCTTTTTCCAGTAGCAGATTGAGTGCATTGCTCTCCTGACAGGGATTATTATTTTGATTCTGTGTCCTTTACCTTATTGACACAGTTTTTTGGCATTTGATTCTGATCAGACTTTCACATGCCCATTCATGATTTTTGGGGATTGAGCGAATATCTCTTTTCCCTTTTTGTCAGGGACCAGATCCATACAATTCCATATCCAATTCATGCCCTTGAGGCTAATTTTTTCATTATATCTAGGGTTTGCATATATGTGTTTTTTGTGTGATCATCTATCTGTGCATATACACTGCTCAAAAAAATAAAGGGAACACAAACAACAGAATATAACTCCAAGTAAATCAAACTTCTGTGAAATCAAACTGTCCACTTATGAAGCAACACTGTTTGACAATCAATTTCACATGTTGTGCAAATGGAATTGACAACATATGGAGATTATTGGCAATTATCAAGACACACTCAATAAAGGAGCGGTTCTACAGGTGGGGACCACAGACCACATCTCAGTACCAATGCTTTCTGGCTGATGTTTTGGTCACTTCTGAATGTTGGTTGTGCTTTCACACTTGAGGTAGCATGAGACGGACTCTACAACCCACACAAGTGGCTCAGGTAGTGCTCATCCAGGATGACACATCAATGCGAGCTGTGGCAAGAAGGTTTGCTGTGTCTGTCAGCGTAGTGTCCTGAGGCTGAAGGCGCTACCAGGAGACAGTCCACCAGTACACCAGGAGACGTGGAGGGAGCCGTAGGAGGGCAACAACTCTTAAGGAGGTTAGTAGACGTTAGCAGAAGTAGTTCAGTTTTGGAGAGGTTGAGTTTCAGATAGAGAGTGGACATGATGTTGGAGACTGCAGACAGTCAGTGGCGTTCTGTAGTACAGTGGGGGTAAGGTCAGGGGATGACTTATATAGTTGTGTGTCATGAGCATAAAGATGGTACTGAAAGCCAAATCTGCTGATGGTCTGTCCAATTGGGGCTGTGTAGAGGGAGAAGAGAAGGGGGGCCAAGGACTGAGCCCTGAGGTACCACGACAGTGAGAGGAAGAGGAGATGAAGTGGAGCCAGAGAACAGAACACTGAAGGAGAAGTCAGAAAGATAGGAGGAGAACCAGGAGAGAGCAGTGTCCTTAATGCCTAGTGACTGGAGCCTAGAGAGTAGGAGAGGGTGGTCAACAGTGTTGAAAGCTGCAGAAAGGTCGAGAAGAATGAGCAGAGAGTGGACACCGTTACATTTTGCGGTCAGAAGGTCATTGGTCACTTTGATGAGTGCAGTTTATGTCAAATGTAGGGGGCGGTAACCGGACTGTGAAGGGTCTAGGAGGGAGTGAGAAGAGAGGTAACGGATAAGGCGGGAGTAGATCAGGCGCTCCAAGAGTTTAGAGATGAAGGGGAGATTGGAGACCGGTCTGTAGTTGTTTGTGCAGGATGGGTCGAGGGTGGGTTTCTTTAGTAATGGAGTAATGATAGTGTTTGAAGGAGGAGGGGAAAATGCCAGAGGAGAGGGAGAGATTAAAGATTGTAGTTAGGCGAGTTGTGACGACTGGAGAGACTGGAGGAGGTGTGAGGGAATGGGGTCGGTGAGACATGTAGTCAGACAAGAAGAGGAGAGGAGCTTGGAGACTTCTTCTGTGATGGGATTGAATGTGGAGAGTGAGCCAGGGGAGATGCAGGGAGGGATGGGAGTCACTGCACTTGGTTTCTGGGAGCGGATTTCCTGACGGATATTGTCTATTTTCTCTATAAAGTGGGAGGCCAGGTCATCAGCACAAATATCTGTGATAGGGGATTGTGCTTTTGACCTAAGGAGGGAGTGAAAGCTGTCAAAAAGTTTCTTGGGGTTGTTGGATAGTGAGGAGATCAGGGTGGTGAAGTAAGTCTGTTTGGCGAGGTGAAGGGCAGAGTTATAGGTCCTTAACATAAATTTGAAGTGTATGAAGTCTTCTGGTGTGCGTGCTTTCCTCCAAAAGCGTTCAGCACACCTAGAGCATCGCTGGAGAAATCGGGTTTGCGATGTGAGCCAGGGCTGTTTCACTCTGTGTTTGGAGGTTCTGAAGGTGAAGGGAGCTACTTGGTCAAGGGTGCTTCTAAGAGTGTCATTGAAGTGATGTACAGCTAGATCAGGACAGGAAAAAAAGAGATTGGGGACAATGATGAGTGTAGGGAGTCTGAAAGTGCGTAAGGATTAATAGCATGTAGATTTCTGAATGTGTGGTAGGTAGGAGTGTGCTGGGGTGAGCGAGGAATTATGAGCATGAAGGAGAGAATGTTATGGTCAGAGAGGGGAAGCGGTGAGTTATCTAGGTAGGAGATTGAACAGAGCCGGACAAAGACCAGGTCCAGGGTGTTACCATCTTTGTGTGTTTCAGAGGTTGAAAGCTGTGAGAGGCCTAGAGAAGTGGTTAGTGATAGAAGCTGGGATGCAGATGTGGAAGTGGGGCTGTTAATGGGGATGTTGAAGTCTCCCAAGATAAGGGTTGGAAGTTCTGAGGACATGAAGTGCGGCAGCCAGGCAGAGAAATGGTCCAGGAAGTGGGTGGGTGAGCCTGGGGGCCGGTATATGACCGCTACTCTGAGGGAGAGGGGACGAAAGAGCCTGATGGTGTGGACCACTATGTCTACCTCATCTAATACTGAAGAAAGAAGAGGCCATTCACACTACTCTCTGATCTAATACTGGATATACCAGAGGTGCTGTGGTGAGATGAGGCTGCTCAGACTCCTGTCCACTAGGTCTTTCTGAATGTACTTGCTTTTATTATGTACACTCCTCCTCACATGTAAAGCGCCATGGAATAAATGGTGCGATATTAATAAATAATAATGTTAAATGGCAGCTGTGATTTGGAGATAGCATGACAGTATAGGTTATGTCTCTGGGTCTGGGTGTGTCCTGTTTTTGCCGAGATTTTCGTACTTTGTGCCATTTTTATTTGTGCTTTATTCTTTCAATTTCACTGTTTTTGAGGTATATTTTAGGTTTCTGTTATATTTTTTTAAGCCCTCGACTGTGCGCAGAGTTCATATTTTCACCTCATTCATCATTTGCACCGGTTTGAAAAGTCACAAAGTTTGTTGTAAATGTACTCGTTTTCCCTGGTGTGATTTTATGTACTTTAGATACTTAAGCACAATTTTGGGAAAAAATGAAACTTTTTTGCACTAATAGGTTGCAAAAAAAATAAAGTCAAACAATTTTGACATCTGCGCACAATTTTATAAACACTCCATTTTGAAGAATTTGTTAGAAAAAAAAAAAAAGCAACGAATACTACAAGACAAAAAAGAAAGTTGACTTAGAAAACAAAACAACAAAAAAAATGAATGAATGAATGAATGAATCGAGGCCGAAGTTTGTAGAATCTGATGTGTATTATGTTCTATAACAGCTGGGACATAGTATTGTACGGCACACAACAACCGCAAAGGGATCACTTCATTGCAGTTCACGGCGGATGCAACCATAACCTAATGGTGTATTGTAGCCTAGAGGAAAAAAACTAGTGTCCTTCTGCTCACACACCTATCAATGAGGGGAGTGGATGTTTAACGCACCACTCTAGCGGGGTTTTTTATTTTTTATTGCAGAACTGGAGAGCTGCTACTAATATAAGGTACCTGCACCTTGTCTGATGCTTACCTACCACCATCTTCACCTTTATCATCGTCACTCCTGGTGGTCTTCAGCAGTTTGACTTGACGGATTGCTCCAGAGCGAGCCGGAGGTTACACCTCCATACAAGTCTGAGAGTTTCGTTCTGGCTCTGACTTGCACTGAGAGCTTGTGACGTAGCCTCCGATTGTCGGCCAATATTCCTACAATTATAAATACTGGACCTGCCATCATTGTATCGTTCTCAGAGGTATTCTCATCTTCTCTATTTTAGATATATCAACAGAATATAACAGAAATGACTTAAAAGTGAGACTTCTAGTTGTGGAACTTTCACCTACTGGGAGAAATCTGGTAGACCGACACCATTCAACATTATGTAAATGCCGCATGTTCCACTTTACATCTACAGAGCCAATGAGCCCAGTGATTGGCTGCAACTGTTACGTGGGCTGCAGCCTGTCAATAAAAACCCAGCAGCTGGTTCACCAACTGTATAGCAGGTGCGGACGGGTACTGCAGTTCCTCCCCTACTCGAATGAACAGGGGAGAATATGCAGTACCCCGGTGTGGCTACTATATATCGGATTTGAGCAGCGCTGATCCACTCCACAACTGATCATATCCAGTGGCCGCCATCACCGGACGCAGCTGATCGGTGGGGGTGTTGAGTCCCTACTGATCTGATATTGATGACCTAGGATATGGATAGGTCATCAATATAAAAGTAGTGGACAACCTTTTATATCAACCACAGAAGTATACATTATTTTCCTCTCTTAATAGAATGTCTTCCAGTCTGAAAAATGTGGTAAAATATTACCGTACTATAAAATTCTCATTCCAATATAAACACCACAAGAAGCTCCCAGACTCCCATCCAACCTGATGTGAAGCCACAGACAATTCTCATATTTAAAGTTGTATGAAGGAGCCGAGGCCTCTCCTTCGTCGGCCATTTTGCTTCAGTTAGATTCTTCACACGGGCACTTATGCATTTTTTTTTTATTTTTGTTGCATTCAACTGAAGATGACAAATCTTGACAGAAAAGAAACCCAACTCTTATCACTAAAATAACTTAAACGCAATAAAAGTTCTATATTTTTTTTTATTCAATATTACACGAGAAATTCAAAGATCTACCAATTTTGTGCATTTTCATTGGTAAAAAAGGTCTTGAATACATGTGGTAGAAAAAAATGTTAATTCCCGACTACTTACAGATGCATTTTCCTGATATAACAAGGCAAAATTTGTTATCATCATGTGTAAAATGATAAAGTTGTGAAGAAATCATTTTTTTTTTACTTCTATATACAGTATGTAAGGCAAGAGGTTGCACATTAATTATACTAGAAATGACAGAGCACATTCTCTGATTTGTAATGATTTTTGGGGGGAGTCAAAGATATTACAAAACCATTTTTACACAAAAAAAAGTGCTAGATGCTCTTGTGACTCTTCCGTAAAGCAAGATTCTAAAAAGCTAGAGCCAAAAAAAGATCTCAGTGGCAGTAAGAGCGTGTGCTAAGAATGTCATCTCTTTCCTTCTTCGTCCTTCTCCGCGATGAGCTCTGATCCTCATTCGCTTACTTTACCAAATCAGATCAAGTGAAGAAGCCGTAAGTAGTTTGTACTGAAAAAGAAAAAACAAAAGCATCATCTTCTATGAGGTTTATTTTTTTTATATTCCTTGATCGTGCTCCTGAATATATACGGTAGGTTATTTCATTTGTTCTTGTAAGAGGTATGAACAGAAATAATTGCGGCTCTTCCCCTTTTGCTCGTAAAGATGCTTATAGTAGCAACGGACAAAACTGAAAAAGGGGGATATTTCAGGACACTAAATCTACTGCTGCCCGCAGTCGGTAAATAGTCATCTCCTGAAAAAGAGTCCAGTAGGGTTCCAGTCTTTACACTTGGAGAATTGCTGCTCCGCAGTCTTCTGGTTCTGTGTAATAAGAAGAGTTTGTGTCTGAGTGATGAATGCAAAGAGCTTCTTTGCTCTCCAGATTTGGCTCAATTATTATAGTTGTTTTCTCAAATGTTTTCTTTTTACAGGTTTCGGGACAGTTCTGCACATAGATGACTCTGTTGTAAGCCTTTAACCTCTTCCATAGCTGGACATAGACTTTACATTGCACATACATAAACAAAAGTCCTCCAGTGAAGCCGATGGCTACCACGACTAATTTAGTCCAAAATGGCCATTCCAGGATACCTGTTCAAAGTAGAAAGAGATGGTTAGAACTGATGTACTTGACTATGACAGAACTATTTGTAACAGTACATCATATCCCTAAGGCCTTGACGGCTCAGAAATGTTTTTCGTCTAATGCACAACTATGGTTTCATTGACCGAAATGTCACTATAGTCTCAACAGGTCATCGACCCTCTAAGTTCTCTTTGGAATATCTTAAACTGTATGTATCTTTAATGAAGCAGAGCCATCCACCTTTAAATTTAGTCTTTTACTTGCTTCATCTCCACCAAACTTTCATTTCTTCTCCACCAAACCTCAGCTCTCCTGAAATAAGAGAACTGTGTCTGCAAATGTTACTCTGTCCTGTTACTGAGGTTCTGCCTATGGATGGCTGATTCTGGTTTGGCTAGTGTCAGGTTTCAATCATGTTTGCCAGTAGAGGACTAGACCATGTGATCTTTTATTCTCTCTTTGTGATGCACTGTAATACATTTGTATTGCATAGTATTATGCAACTGTTCAAACAAAGATGGCAGCCATAGGGCATGTGTGTGATCAGCATGGTGGAAATGTATGTTCCGGAGCAGGATATAGCTCCCGACTCTGTTGTATGATTTACCAGGCTACTTAGGAACCAGATATTGAAGTAGATTCTTCTAAACATAAACCTTTCTGGTCTGTATGTGAGTGGCATTATTTATTTTTAGGGCACACTGTAAGTGGCACTTATCTGGGACGCAGAGCTTGGCATTATTTTCGGTGGGGACATGGAGTGATATTTTGGAAGGCTTTACATTTATTGTTCAAATTGTTTTAATTGGGGCTTTTTAGAACAGTAAATACACCAAAAACCATACAGGAGGGTAAGAGAGAGGTTATAGGTATATTTATTAAAGAGCTTCCCATTAAAATAAATTAATTTTGCACCATTATATATAGAGTTACTAAAGACAGCAGTCTGATACTGAATCCAGGCAAAGCAGTGAACGTGGCAGCTGCCCAGTAGGGGCAGTTTGTGTATTTTTACAGCATAGGCTTCACGGGTGAGAGGCAAATGACAACTGGCCAAAGATGAAGACTGGCTGGAAGACTCTTTCATGAAGGTCTGTCCCAGAAGAAGAAATATACAGTACTTATTTCATTTAAAAAGTAAAGGGGTTGTATCATCGACTTCAGCAAGAAAGCACTGCTCTCCTACCTACCGACTTCCTGTTTGGTGGTGGCAGTGCGCTCCTCCTGGACTGACAGTTTGGACCAGCGTCCTCATCAAGCTACTGGCCCAAAATGTGCAATCTCTGATGCTGAAAGCCGAGGCAGCTGTGCCTCAGCATCACTAGAAGAGGCAATGCCACAAAAGCTGGCTATATCCAACGATCTGTCAGCTTCAGAGCAGCTCTATTACAAGCTCTACTGAAAAGATATATGATGTGGTGACTTGTAACAGACAAACAGTACGAAAAAAAAAAAAGAAAATCTCTCCATAAAAGAGAACGGAGAGGAATTTTATTAACAAGAAGGTTGCATCGTTGCTTGTTTTAGAAAGACATTGCAATGTTAGCCAGTTATGATCATGAAAAGGACAAAGTTTTTTCACCCAACAGAGAAAGTATACATATCAATGGCATATTAATATGCAGCCATTGTCCACTGCATTAAAAAAAATCTGTATGGAATCTATATGGTATATATTATGCAATCAGTTTCATATTTTTTTTAATTCAATAAAAGTGCTAAAACAGTAACTAATTAAAATAAAATTAGTGTTACCTTTCATTAATTGGGAGGATACAAGAGGAAAGAGGAAAGTTTCAGCTAAATAAAATCTTAGCCTAGCTACACTTTACCTTTCATCATGTTTAACCACTTCAAGACCAGGTCTACTGTATTTTTCGGACTATATGACGCACCTTACCATAAGACACATCCCTGCTTTGAGCAGGAGAAAACTGGAAAATATAGATTTCCTACTAATTAAACTTTCCTGGCAGTGTAAAGAAGTGGAGGGGTTAAAACCATTCATTTTAATGCACTATGGTAGAAAAGGTAGGTACTGGATCTATTGTTAGCAGTTCTCTGCAGTATGTGTACTATAAATCTATCATATTATATATGTACATGTATAATTATACAGACAGAGCTTTACAGCATGCGCATCATGTACACTCTGCAGCACAAACACACATATACACACACACCTCTGCCACATGCTTACATACACACACCTCTGCCACATACATACACACCTCTGACACATGCATGCAGGTCCTTCTCAAAAAATTAGCATATAGTGTTAAATTTCATTATTTACCATAATGTAATGATTACAATTAAACTTTCATATATTATAGATTCATTATCCACCAACTGAAATTTGTCAGGTCTTTTATTGTTTTAATACTGATGATTTTGGCCTACAACTCCTGATAACCCAAAAAACCTGTCTCAATAAATTAGCATATCAAGAAAAGGTTCTCTAAACGACCTATTACCCTAATCTTCTGAATCAACTAATTAACTCTAAACACATGCAAAAGATACCTGAGGCTTTTAAAAACTCCCTGCCTGGTTCTTTACTCAAAACCCCCATCATGGGTAAGACTAGCGACCTGACAGATGTCAAGAAGGCCATCATTGACACCCTCAAGCAAGAGGGTAAGACCCAGAAAGAAATTTCTCAACAAATAGGCTGTTCCCAGAGTGCTGTATCAAGGCACCTCAATGGTAAGTCTGTTGGAAGGAAACAATGTGGCAGAAAACGCTGTACAACGAGAAGAGGTGACCGGACCCTGAGGAAGATTGTGGAGAAGGACCGATTCCAGACCTTGGGGAACCTGAGGAAGCAGTGGACTGAGTCTGGTGTGGAAACATCCAGAGCCACCGTGCACAGGCGTGTGCAGGAAATGGGCTACAGGTGCCGCATTCCCCAGGTAAAGCCACTTTTGAACCATAAACAGCGGCAGAAGCGCCTGACCTGGGCTACAGAGAAGCAGCACTGGACTGTTGCTAAGTGGTCCCAAGTACTTTTTTCTGATGAAAGCAAATTTTGCATGTCATTCGGAAATCAAGGTGCCAGAGTCTGGAGGAAGACTGGGGAGAAGGAAATGCCAAAATGCCTGAAGTCCAGTGTCAAGTACCCACAGTCAGTGATGGTGTGGGGTGCCATGTCAGCTGCTGGTGTTGGTCCACTGTGTTTCATCAAGGGCAGGGTCAATGCAGCTAGCTATCAGGAGATTTTGGAGCACTTCATGCTTCCATCGGCTGAAATGCTTTATGGAGATGAAGATTTCATTTTTCAGCACGACCTGGCACCTGCTCACAGTGCCAAAACCACTGGTAAATGGTTTACTGACCATGGTATTACTGTGCTCAATTGGCCTGCCAACTCTCCTGACCTGAACCCCATAGAGAATCTGTGGGATATTGTGAAGAGAAAGTTGAGAGACGCAAGACCCAACACTCTGGATGAGCTTAAGGCCGCTATTGAAGCATCCTGGACCTCCATAACATCTCAGCAGTGTCACAGGCTGATTGCCTCCATGCCACGCCGCATTGAAGCAGTCATTTCTGCCAAAGGATTCCCGACCAAGTATTGAGTGCATAACTGAACATTATTATTTGATGGTTTTTTTGTTTGTTATTAAAAAACACTTTTATTTGATTGGACGGGTGAAATATGCTAATTTATTGAGACAGGTTTTTTGGGTTATCAGGAGTTGTAGGCCAAAATCATCAGTATTAAAACAATAAAAGACCTGACAAATTTCAGTTGGTGGATAATGAATCTATAATATATGAAAGTTTAATTGTAATCATTACATTATGGTAAATAATGAAATTTAACACTATATGCTAATTTTTTGAGAAGGACCTGTACATACATACACACCTCTGCCACATACATACACACCTCTGACAAATGCTTACATACACACACCTCTGACACATGCTTACATACACACACCTCTGACACATGCTTACATACACACACCTCTGACACATGCATACATACACACACACACACCTCTGCCACATACATACACACCCCCTCTGCCACATGCTTACATACATACACACCTCTGCCACATGCTTACATACACACACACCTCTGCCATATGCATACATACACCTCTGCCACATACATACACACCTCTGACATATGCTTACATACACACACACCTCTGCCACATGCATACATACACCTCTGCCACATACATACACACGCCTCTGCCACATGCACACATGCAACGTATGTAGAAGTTTAGGACTTCATATCCTTAATGGACGAAGCAAGGGTGACTCCTTAGGAAGGTATACACTAAACTCCCATGTAAGGAGGAGTGTAGTAGATTACGCCATTACAGATCTGAACCTGGCAGATGTCAGCGCCCTCATTGTCACCCCACAAACTCACCTGTCAGACCACAGCCAACTTCTTCTGTACATGAAGTCTACAGAGAAACCATCTACTCAGAAGCCACAGCAGAGCGGCCTCTTCACCCAGCCTCCATCCTATAAATGGTCCAAAATGTCGGCACTAAAGTATAAAGAAGCTTCCAGCAGACCTGAAATACAGTGGTTGCTCCACCACTTCTACAACATCGAGTACAAGCCAAACCCAGAGGGAGTGAGCCAAGCCGCAAAGGACCTCAACAATATATTCCACGCAATGGCCAGACTGTCCGACCTTAAAAAAGTCAACTACCAGAGACCAAAAGAAACACAGGTCAATGGCTGGTTTGACAAAGAATGTAAAGCTGTACGGAAGACCCTGAGAACAGCCTCCAACAAGAAACACAGAGACCCCAACCACCTGGGTCTGAGGGAAGCCTATGACTCCATACAAAGGCAGTACAAAACCATCCTCAGGAGGAAGAAGAAGAGTTACATCTCTACCAAGCTTAACCAACTCCAAGACGCCCTCCAAGACAACTCCTTCTGGGAACTATGGAACCACATGGGCACCAAAGACAAGAAAAGCAACACCCATATCCAAATGGCAACCTCTGGCTCCAATACTTCAGAGACCTCTATAAAGACATTCCAAAGGAAGAACTAAGCCAAGAACAGGAAAACATAATGGCGAAACTAAAAGCAATGGAAAAATCAAAAACTTCCAAAACCCGGTGGATACACCTATAACACTACATGAAGTAGCCGAGAGACTCTCCTCCATAAGATGTAGAAAAGCCGGTGGCCTGGATGGAATCCTACCAGAAATGCTGAAGTACAGCCCACCAGAAATACAGGCTGCAATGGTTAAACTCTTCAATATTGTGCTGAGTGCCGGCTACTTCCCTCGTACCTGGAACCAAGGCCTCATCACACCCATCCACAAGAGTGGGGACAGGTATGACCCAGCCAACTACAGAGGCATATGTGTCAGCAGCAACCTGGGAAAACTGTTCAACAGTATCCTGAACAAGAGGATCCTCACCTTCCTCACCGAGCACAACGTCCTCAGCAAGAGCCAAGCAAGGTTCATGCCGAACCACCGCACCACTGACCACATCTACACTCTGCACAGCCTCATTCAGAGACACGTCTACAATACAAAGAATGGGAAGATATACGCCTGCTTTGTGGACTTTAAAAAGGCCTTTGATTCAGTGTGGCACCCAGGCTTATTCCTGAAACTGCTGGAGAGCGGAATAGGAGGAAAGACCTACGATGTCATCAAAAGCTCCTACACCGAGAACCGCTGCAGCGTGAGTGTGAACGGCAGAAGAACGGCTTATTTCCAGCAGAGCCGCGGGGTCAGACAAGGCTGCAGCCTAAGTCCAACGCTCTTCAACATTTACATCAACGAGCTGGCTACCGCCCTGGAATCCTCCTCAGCACCAGGTCTTACCCTCCAAGACGCTCAGGTGAAATTTCTGCTGTATACAGATGACCTGCTGCTGCTGTCACCAACCGAGAAAGGCCTCCAGGACAACCTGAAAATCCTAGAGAAATTCAGCTCCACCTGGGCTCTACCGGTAAACCTAAAGAAAACCAACACCATGGTGTTCCAGAGGAGAAAGAGAAGATCAGACCAGCACCCATCATTTGTCCTCAACTGCGACCTCACAGGAACGGACAAATATACCTACCTGGGCATAGAGATTCACCGGTCAGGGAGCTTCAAACAAGCCATAGAGACCCTGAAAGACAAGGCCTGCAAAACCTTCTATGCCATCCAAAGGAAACTCTACCATCTGAAGCCACCAGTGAGGGTCTGGCTAAAAATCTTCGACTCCATCATCGCCTCAATCCTCCTGTATGGCAGCGAAGTCTGGGGTCCTCACACCTACCCAGACTTGTCAAGGTGGGATTCCAGTCCAACAGAAATATTCCACCTGGAATTCTGCAAGCACCTTCTCCAGGTCCATCGGAGCACCTCCAACAGTGCTTGTCGGGCCGAGCTGGGCAGATTCCCTCTACACCTAACAGTTCTAAAGAGGGCGCTGTCATTCCGGGCTCACCTGCATAGGAGCAATCCAAGCCCCCATCACCATAAAGCCCTGATACATGTAGGTGAAACAGAAAAACCAGAACCCTCGGAACAGCCCAGCCAAACCCAACCGGACCAGAACACCAATCACAACAACCTGACAAAAGCCGGAATCAGGAAGATGGCAGACGAAGACCAGGAGAGGTATGTGAGTGACTGGAAAAATGGTATCATCAGCTCACAGAAACTGATCATGTACCGGAGCCTACAGAGAGACTACAGACTGGCCCCATATCTGGAGAAACTCCCGGACCCCAGAGATCGCAAGATCCTGAGCCGATATAGACTCAGTGCCCACAGTCTGGCCATCGAATGTGGCCGACACAGGCAGAACTACAAGCCCAGGGAGGAAAGACTGTGCCAACACTGTGATCAGGAGGCCATAGAGGACGAAACCCACTTCCTGCTACACTGCTCCAAATACTCAGCAGTGAGGGACACTCACTTCAGGAGACTCTCACATCTCTTCTCGGACTTCATCACCATGAAGGAGGAAGAGAAGACATATATCCTGCTGGGAGAAGAAGAGAGAGCAGTGGAGATAGCAGTGCGGTATGTGAGCGAATGTCATAGACTGCGAGAAAGAGAACTATGATGCCATGGACTATAGCCCCCACCCTGGATCTGCCCCCATCCACCTCCCCTATGCCATGGACTATAGCCCCCACCCTGGATCTGCCCCCATCCACCTCCCCTATGCCATGGACTATAGCCCCTACCCTGGATCTGCCCCATCCACCTCCCCTACAGCTCCTACCCAACATTCCCACAGTCCCTATCCCTATTGCCTTTATACACTTGCTTTGGCAAAACTGATGTGTATTCGGTCCTGCCAATAAAGCTTCTTTGAATCTTGAAATCTTGAATCATACACACTCACCTCTGCCACATGCATACATACACACACCTCTGCCACATACATACACCTCTGACACATGCTTATACACACACACACACACCTCTGCCACATGCATTCACACACCTCTGACACATGCTTTCATACACACATACCCCTCTGCCACATGCTTACATACACACACACCTCTGCCACATGCATGCATATATACACACACCTCTGACACATACATACATACACCTCTGACACATGCATACATACACACCTCTGACATACATACACACCTCTGCCACATGCTTACACACACACGCACACACCTCTGCCACATGCTTACATACACACACACCTCTGCCACATGCATGCATACATACATATACACACACACACACCTCTGCCACATGCATGCATACATACACACACCTCTGACACATACATACACACCTCTGACACATACATACATACACACACCTCTGACACATACATACACACACCCCTCTGATATACAAACACACACCTCTGCCACATGCTTACATACACACACACACACCTCTGCCACATGCTTACATACGCACACACACCTCTGCCACATGCATGCATACATACACACACCTGACACATACATACACACACCTCTGACACATACATACACACACCTCTGACACATGCATACATACACACACACCTCTGACACATACAAACACACACCCTCTGATATACATGCACACACCTCTGCCACATGCTTGCACACACACCTCTGCCACATGCATGCATACATACACACACCTCTGACACATACATACATGCACCCACCTCTGACACATACATACACACACCCCTCTGATATACATACACACACCTCTGCCACATGCTTACATACACACACACACACCTCTGCCACATGCATGCATACACACCTCTGCCACATGCTTACATACATACCCACACACACTTTGAAGTTCCTTTCAAGAATATTACTGATCACATGAACTGAAAGTTACTTCATATAGTTGGCTCTAGAGGACATGAAGCATCTATGCAGGTCCCGATAGCTTTCTCTCCTGGGCTGCACTAATCAGATAGACTGGTGTCAACCAGAGAGAGAGCGGATTTCCCGGTGAGCAGGAAGGACGCCGTCTTAGCATTCTCCTCAATCATAGGAACCTGCCTACGGATTATAAAAAGCACACACTTTTTAGCGAATATTCTTCTTGTTATAAATGTGTCTTGTAGTCCAAATAAATACGGCAATTTGGCCTTAAAGGGCAACAATCCGAAAATGAGGTTTTTGTATTAGATGTATTTTGAAGAGTTTTCAACAGGCTTCTCATCATTACAGGCAGGATTACAATGACAGGTATCCATCTATACACAGTCGATAACCGACGATCCTCCAATGACAGTGGGTGATGTCACAGCTCCCTCCCCCTTCACAATCACCTTTGCACACGCTCATTAGAAGCTTAAGTACAAAAAGAAAGGGTCGGTGTCTAACACACTGAAGTTAGAGTGTAAAAGAGCCCCAGTGGCCAGTGTGAAAATTGCAAGATATCTATTTTTTAACACAGATTGTGATATGAGAAAAAAAATAAGAGGAAAAAATAAAATACATTTAATACAAAACCATATATAGCTAATACCGTAGGTTATTTTCTGATGTCAGCTTCCTTTAAAGTCCATGCTTTCAACTTTTCTCATTGTCACATTCCAGGAGCAATAACTTTTTTATGTGTGTGGATATAGCTGTATGAGGGCTTGTATTTTGAGGCAGGAGATGTATTAGACAGTGGCACCATTTTGGGAAACATACATCCTAATACCTAACTTTTATTAACCCTTTATGGGAAGAAATAGAATTAACCCCCCCACACACACACACACACACACACACACACACACACACACACACGCTGGGGGGTTTTTACGTTCTAAATTTTACACTATTAACATGCTGCATAAATAAAGTGTTGCATTTATTTTGGGGTGCACCCTGATTATGGAGATATGTTTTATTATTTTGCATAATAAATACACTGCAAAAAAGAAAAAATAAATAAAAATTGCCGCTATATTTTGAGTCAAAGTTTAACATTTCTCTGCTTTTTTGCATTATGCATTTTTCATTGAAAGCATCTTCAGGAACACATGACTTTCTAGTACACTGTTTTGGAGGTGAAAAACAAAAGATTATTCCGGACATTTTTTTTTGTGTGTAGGTTTTATTAAACACCTCAACAATCCACGTAATTAAAATGCCTCTTTTCTTGCAGATTGATACAATAATGAGATAATGAGAAGTAAAAAAAAAAGATTTTTGGGTACATAGGACTTTATTGATCAATTTATATTTCTTTTTTTTTTTTTGGAGGGGAATGAACAAAAATCTGCAATTCTGGTATGGTTTTATTTATTTTTATTTTGCTCTCGGAGCGGGATAATCATGATATAGGTTCACGGTATGAGTTAATTCGATTAAGGTGTTATCCAACTTCAAAGTTTTTTTCTGATGTTTATGTAAAAATACGGTGAGGAGATGGAATCTGGTTAGATGGGCCGAAAATCTGTCAACGCGAATTCCCAGATATTGTTGGTTATCGGCGCGTGTAAACATGTCGGCAAATGCTTATTTGTGCGGTGATCAGAGCAGAAAACACCCCACATCTCAGATTTCTGGGCGAGGGAGTGTGATCTAGAATGTGATTTCGGGTTTATGAAGGGGGTTAGGCTTTCCTAATCGCAGGGGCAGGGCTGTTGCGTTCCTTTTAGAAGATTAATCTGTTTTGTAAGAATTAAGTTGTACCAGCCAGTATTCTGGAATTTTAGAGAAAGGAGATTAGCCATGGACCAGGCAGGATCTGACTAGAAGAACTATGTGTAACAGTTTGAAGTATGGGGCATGGAAGGAGTGTATATAATAAATGCTTGTAAAGAACATATGTTGCTAGCACAAACCCCTTTAAGTATCTATGAAACGCTTTATAGTAAGGGTTAATGTAGCGGACGGTCCATGCAAATCGGTCCGAGCATAGCCCACGAGTGCACAGACTGGCTCCGGGTCTCCTGACCCAGGAGGGACAGCTTTATGTATCTCTATGAGGCTGTCACGCTCGGGTCGGGAGAGCTGCGGCCAGTCCACGCATTGTGGTCCGAGATCAGACGTCTGCATGAGCCCTAAAGATTTAGCCAAGGTTTTTTAATCCACAGAGAAGTACTAGGTGAGCGCTTCCACCACTTCTTCAGCTCAAAACAGGGAACACCTTCTTTACCCCTCATATCTGTTAAAATTAAAATGTTTTTCCAGGCCAAACCTAAATTCCTGCAAAGCCTCCAGCTCAATGCAGATAGCTGAATCCTGACAGTGTGCAATATGTCTGTTGCCTGCTTGAATGCTTATCATACTGGTGGTCAACTAACAACTTTTCCTGCTTCTCACAATCTTCCATTGAGAAAAGCGGAAGAGAAGCTTGTTGGCACATGAGTGGACATATGTAATTCTCATACGTGTGGTCACATAAAACCTATCCGAGCTGGCAACAAAGTGCAATCCTGACCGTGCATAGTGTACACTGTCAGGATTCAGCTAGCTGCCGTGAAAGAGGCATTGCAGTAATTTAGGATTAGCCCGAAAACTCCCCTTACTAAAGAAGTTTACCTACCAGTGGTTTGGCCCAATTTGATCTCCTCTGCAGTCCTGTCAATTAAAACATATAAGGACCAAACAACGCAGGTGATTGCAATGATGTGGAATGTAACCGAGCACATGATTTTCCTCCGTTCACTTGAGGTCATCTGCAGCTTTTCCCACTAGAATGAAAATCAGAATTGTACATCATATCCAAGCCAACAAATTTCTCTACATGAGAATCAGAAGCATTCTCTTTACTTGTGTTAGTCAAAGAGGACCTGTCACCATGTGAAAAGTGGAAAGTTTGTGCTCTTCTTTTATGCCCGCATTTTTTTTTTTAAAGAATATTCAGCCTTTTTTTATCCACTATATGTTTCGAGAGGTATGGACCTTTTTAATTAATTCTATTTTTATGGTCTTTACCAAGGAGTCATTACTCACTGGGTAATATTGTAGAGCAAACTAACGACACGCCCCAGAGGATCCTGTGAGCCACGCCCCTTTGACAAATACCATAAAAAATAGCACTAAATAAGGCGGATTTCAGAAATAAAAAAAAATTAATACTTAGGGGAACGGCAGGAATAAAAAGAGCAAAAACAGCCCACGTTGGACCTAGTGGCAGGTCCTCTTTAATTAGCTAGCAGCTATCGTTCAGATATAATCCCATTGTCTGGAACGCTATATGAATGCATTATACAGAACTGCTGACATGTATAAATACTACAGTCTTTGAAGAAAATCCTACTGTAGGACATCTGCAGAATTTTGTGCTCTAAATCTTCCACTCAGCAGAAAGGTGCTTCACTTACTTTTCTTAAAGGCTTTAATTTGGTTTCCATAATGAACTCAAACTTGCAAAGTTCACAGCAGCGCGTATCGGAGCTCTTGATCCATTGCTGGAGGCAAGCCTGGTGCACGAAATGAAGGCTTCCTGTACAGTGACAGGGTGTTATCAGAGGACTCTCATCATCACCTTCACAGTGACATATCCTGAATTGAAGACAAGATCCATAGTCACAATTTTAATGGGAAGTCATTTTACGGTTTTACATTTTGTGTGCTTTTTTGTGTGAAACTCCCCATGTTACTTTATATGAACCTTCAGCTTCCCATTTGATAACAACTTGAATGGTTTTGTTCTATTAGGAAGTATTTTATATCTAGCTAAACCAGAGAACACAGCAGCACTCTGTAAGCAGTGAGATACATGTAAACATTGAATATATGAGGTTTAAAATGCATAATTATGATATAGAAAATACTTAATAAAATAAAGGTACTTTGCGTTCTAATTGGCCGATTCATGTGTGCCCATCAACCATGGCAAGGTGACCTTTGTTTGATTGGAACTTACTAATACTTATCAAACATGCTTTTCCCAGACTATAAGCCTACAAAATTAATGGGAAGGTAGGATTCAGCATTAATTAAAAACACCCTTGATGTGCACGCCTCCCATGAGCCCAAGGGTGTTTTTAATTAATGCTGGATCCTGCCTACCCATTAATTGTGTAGGCTTATAGCCCGGGATAGGTATGTTTGATAAGTATTAGGTTAGGTTCCAGTCAAAGAAAGGTCACCTTGCCATGGTTGATGGGCACACATGAATTAACCAATTTATGCGCTAAGTACCTTCATTTTGTTAAGCATATTCTATATCGTAGTTATGCATTTTAATTCTCATGTAGATCTTAGAGCGCTGCTGTATTCTCCTGTAAGTATATTGTGCAGTCATGGCAGCTTGCACCTGTGCGCATCAGCTTTGTTCTGTATGGAGGTGCTGGTCAGTCTTTTGTGTATATGTATATGTATATATATATATATATATATATATATATATATATATATATATATATATATATATATATATATATATATATATATATATATATATAAATGATCTTTTGTGCTGCACAAAAGATCATTGGTTTCAGCAGCGCATCCTCTTTTGTAAACAGGACCTGCGCTGTTGAGAACAATGGAAACATCACTAAGAGTGGTCTGCCTGTGTAAACAGGTTATTAAAAGACCGCCGATCGGTAATTATTTACAAATTAGCGGTCATTTCATGTTGCAAATCGGTTAATGTAAAACCACCTACAGGATAGGCCATCATGATCTGATTGGTTGGGGTCTGCACTTGGCATAGTAATCAGCTGGCCAATTGGGTTGTAACATTTCATGAAACCTCTTCATTACTTATCAGTCACAGCTCCATACTTCTGGTAGTGGACATAACTGGGACTGCATCTTACTGCAGCTCAGACCATTCAAGTGAAAGATACAACCACCAGCAAAAATCTGAAACCGTGCCTGGTAAACGAAAAAAGAAAAAGGGGACGCAGTATTTTCAATAAGCTGATTGGCGGAGGCACAGGAAGTCAGATCCCACCTTTCTGAAATCAATGATAGCCTACCTAATACTTGGCTGCCAATATTTTAGCCCCCCAAAACACTTATTTAAAAAAAAAAAAAAAAAGTGAGACTTTTTTTCCCCTTTTTTTAAAATAAAGACCTTTGATAAAAGGCAATTTAGCCGTGTATTTAATTTGGGCACTGTTTTTTGTGTGTATTATTGACCCTTGATACTATCTACAGTAAAAAAAAAAATAAAAAAATCTTATAATCCTTTAATCTGGCATTAATGGAACTATACAGATACCATATTATAAATTATTACCAACTGGCTCCAAAGTAGATAAAAAAAACCATTTAAAATAAATCTGCCAGCGCTACTCAACATGCAATAATTTTATCTGCCAGTAAATGTTTTTAGCATTTTTCCCCCCCATTAAAGGAGTATATTATTTTTTCACTTCATTCAGTTATCTAAGCTTTCATACCAGAATGTAAGTGCACTGAATGCCAGATTAAATGAATATTGTTGAAATAACGAGGATGCTACATCTACATTAACGTGTACTTGTCAACTACGCTCACACTAACAAACATCTTGAGACATGAAGAGAAGTTCATGTGAATGAAGAAAGTCACTTCAATGCAAACGACTGAAATGTTTGACGCAGGCGATGGCTACTGAATTGGCAAGCTGGTTTAGAGTCGTGCAAATCCAGTCTAAAAATTATCACTTGCCAATCTGTAGGCAACAAAGACACCTCGATCAGGGGTGGAGTAGAGATGATAAACTTCAGGAGCCAGCCAGTCACATCTAGGATCTACAAAGACCTGGGGAGGGCCTAAGTCACATGTATGTGGGCCAAACGCATGAACGTTCCGTTCCCATACGCATCAGCCCGTCAGTTGATCTTGCCGATCGATACCTGCGGGTTTGTCCAATTTTAGTCTAATGTATATGGTGGCCTAAGGTTACGTTCCCATGATGAGACTTTGACGCTGCATATTTTAGGTGGGCAAAGAACGCAGGGTCTTACTAAAAAAGTATGTAATCTGTACATGACTGCTACAATAAAGTTTGGTCAAAGCCAAAGCAGCTTTATTAAAAACATGACTAAACAAAAACACCTTCAAAAACGTGATAAAAATGCATGTAAAAAAAAGGCAAGCAACCTGCTAAGTGCAGAAAATCTGCAACATCAGAGCCTCATCGCAGGAACGTAGCCTAAAAGATACCAGTAGTACATTAGTAGTAATTACCAGTGAGTTATCAAAGACGGTCGGCCTGAATGTTCTAGACTTGTGATGGTGATCTGGCTCTTGAATATTCTCCAGCTTCTATCCACCACTACAAGAGTACCTAAGTAACAGTATACTATATAGACAAATCTACACAAATGCTCAGGGCACAAACTATCTAGATAAAGTGAACTCAGAAGACATAATCGGAATATCTGCTCCGTTCATTTTTTGATTGGTAATGCTGGCATGACCACTGAATAGCAAATTAAAATAGGAATAAAGAGAGATTTAATTAGATACCTAGGTTATACAGCAGAAGTCATGCCATTGGTCCTAGGCCCAGAAAATATTCCGGAGATTATCCAATATGCCAACCATACAGAGCGATATTCAGATCATAAATACCATTATATCTATAGTGCAAACTACAATTCTGCACCCACAACTAAAACTATAACTAAAGAGATGTAACTCCATTTAAGTTTATATTGGAAAATTGACAGCCATGAAACCTAGGAATTATGTAACGGATGGGAACGTCTTTAGCCAAGGTGGTAGTTTTATTCCCTTTATATCGCTGTTCCTAGAGGATACCTCATAATAATGAATACATGACAATATATCATACATAAATGAAATGTCACAAGTTTTTGTCACCTGCATTTGCTAAAAACAAAACCTATGACAATGTAATGGAAACATCACTTTTTTTCATCATGTTCCTGTTTGCTATATTGGTTAGAACTTTTGACTTGTCAAAACTCTACTACTAATTTTCATATCCTAAAAAGCCACCAGGAGGTAGACAGAGATTTACTCACTATAGCTGTCAATGATTCAATGTAAAACTGTGGGGCTACATCTCGGTAAAGAAGGTGGAGGGTGGTTCTTTTGTAAACCAACCTGCATACATCCCCAGATGCAGACACAGGGGAGGCGGGGGGAATTTTTTTGGAAGGGGAAGGACATTCAAGGTCGCTATCTTCCACTGAACATAGAGGAGCCCTTAGTTCCTTCAGATCTTCCTTGACAGCAACATTGTCCTCAAAAACATCATCATCCCCAATGTCATCAGAACAAAAATCAGTGCTTCCCAAAAGCATACTGGAAGAGGTGCCTGCGTGAAGACTTCTAGAGTAGCCATCAAGCTCTTGGAACCTGTTCAGGCTATGGACACTTGAGCTTGGTGAAAAGGAAAATAAATAGTGGAGCAATGTTTTGCTTTTTGAGGAATCACTGTCAGCCTTATCATCGATAACAGGTATACGTACAGATCCAAGACTAGTGTCCAGATATGGGATCATCAGTAGGTTGGATGAGACAGACTGACCTCGAACACCATTACAGTTATTCATAGACACAGGATTAGCAAATTTAGCTCCATTTTCTGGAAATTGGAACTTGTTCTTCGCAAAGTTATGTTCTTCAGCTGAACGCAGTTTCCCTTCCGAGCTAGTTCTTTCCACAAAATCACAGTTCCCAGGTGGCTCCTCTCTTTTTTTGTCCACATCATTGAGTGACTTTGAGAATGGGAGGGTGGATTTAGCCTTATGGGGCTTCTCGATGCTGGTATGGATTTTCGTATTTGCATTTTCCATAGAGAAGCCATCTTGACAAATAATGGTCACGGTGGCCCCTGATGTCCTAGAATTCTGGCATGTAGGATTTTTCAACACAACAGCAGACTGCAATGGACTTTGATGACAACATTCAGAAAATACAGCACTGGAACTGCATGCAGAACAGTGAAAAAAAAAGCATAGAAAGTAAAAAAAGAATGACAAGAGAAGACAATCATTGTGATAAACATGAAACAACACAGACAACATGGGGTGGAACAAGACAGGACATACAGAACATACACAGACAGTATCTGATCAAAGTCTATGGGCTAAATCTGCTTTATATGTATTTTTGTGTATAAAAATGATTAGTCAATACCTGCAAATATCTTGGCTGGAAGGTGTCACTGATGTCCGTGGAAAGCTAGTTGGGGCAGTAACTGAAGTCGGGCTTCCTGCCTGAAAAATAGGAAACACTTGTTTTAATATGAACTTTTGGGTGATAAATGAAAATGAAGAATCAATTATAAAAAAAAACAAAAAAAACAAAACAACAACAACGATCTATTCTGATGAATAAGTGCTTATTCAGATGTCCGTTTTTCTCATATATGAGTATACTTTTTATTTTTATATACAGTAGACACAGTATAAGAAAGCGCAGTCTGTTGAAAACAAGCTACACTGACCCAATGGATTAAAAAAAGGGCTCTGCTTAAACCTCCAGCAGTCAAATGGATGCATTTGATTTACCGTATATGCCGGAAGGTTTTGCCAGGGTATATGCCAAATTTATGGGCTCAGATGGTCTACAATGAACCTTAACCAAATGTAATTTACTATATACGGTAGTCCCCATCATATATTCCATTTTGAGACCAGATGACTGTTTGAAGAACTCTGTAGATTGGAACAAGAGAGAGGATTGATGCAAAATCATTTTCAGGACTTTGGTGGATTTCTGAGGATATTCACAAAGTATTTCAAGCTAAAGAAAGCCATTATTATAGGCATGAATGCAGCAGAGTGTCAGAAAAAAACAGTATACAGTCAAATACTTATATCGTTGAGAACAAAGGGATTGTCAATCTGAAATACCGGACATCCTCTGTCGGTGGAAACTTGAGGGTCCCCATACATATTACACGGTCTGCTGAGCCTTGTGATATTGGCAGGTTGAGCAGACATTAGTCTAATGTGAATGGGAGCCTTAAGGAGAGACCTGTCAGTCAAAAGGAAAAAGTAGGGAGAAGCTACTGGGAACCCGCCTTGGACTAGATAACCAAGTCACATTGACCCCAGGGAAGAATTAAAAGTATCTTTTCTCTGAATTGCCGCAGCACTTCATAGTATAACCTACATGGCTGCAATAACTGCATCAGACTCCAATTCATTCTGCCTATGGCTTGGGCAGCATGAATCAGCCGACTGGTTCCATCTAACAACTTTTGAACAGATTTGACTCCCGAGAAATATCTTACAATCACACAGCCTTCGGTCTATCCATAATCTTTATTCTGCAGTTAATAGGTTAATCAAGGCTACTTACAAAGTTAAGTGTGTGTACAGTAATCATCCAGTCCTAGGGATGTGCCACCAATGTTACATTTTCATTTGAAGTTCAGGATTTTTAAAAAGGACCAAGAGCAAGAAATTTAAATAACCATTACTTACCTATTCAACAGTCTGCAACTCCAGTGGTCCCAAGTCTTGCACTGATGACATCGTGTCCATCATTGACGGAACTGCTGCTGCCAATTAGAGATGTTTGCCATACATGAAAACATCACCGGAGAGATCCATGATTGGCTGCAGTGGTCACGTGATTGGTGGAAGCAATGTCAACACTACCAAAACTGTAGCACTAAAATAAATAGGCATCTTTTAGTTTATTACTTTAACAACCTCTTGAAGCATTTCCACACCCAAATACAGGCGAGTCCCCGCATGGCACTGTGACGAGGGGTAAGTGGTGGCTGCTGCTGTGATGGAACGACACTAACTATAAGGAGGTGGCGGGAAGCCTCAGCTGCTCCCTCTCTCCTTTATGTCGGTCACGTGTCCTCCATGCGGTGCTCTGACAGTTTGGCTATGTATTAACGTATTACTGTTATGAACTACTGTTTTATTGCTGTACGTGTACTGTGTGATTTTTACCTTATTTCATATCTTTGTATTATATTGCACTGTATTGAACATGACTAGTGATGAGCGAGTATACTCGTTTATCAGGTGACCTCCGAGTATTTAGGACTACTCGGAGATTACGTTTTCTTCGTGGCAGCTGAATGATTTACAGCTATTAGCCAGCTTGATTACATGTGGGGATTCCCTAGCAACCAAGCAACCCACACATGTACTTAGCCTGGCTAGTAGCTGTAAATCAATCAGCTGCCGTGATGAAAACTAAATCTCCGAGCAGTCATAAATACTCGGAGGTCACCCGAGCTTGCTCAGGAAAACTTGAGCAATGGGTACACTCGCTCATCACTAAACATGAGTAGTTCAGGGACAGTAAGGGTTAACAAAAAGGGGCTGGGTTAGCAGCCTGGAAGAAGCAGCAATTTCCTGCTTCTGCAGCGAACCCGGGCAGGCTTGCCTGTGGCAAGTCGTGCTCATTTGATGGGAGCATAATATATCCCAGGAGGGAAGAAAGTGCTGCCAAAAGGACTGAATCGGGCATTAAGACTGTGCGAGTGCCCCATAAAGGACTGTTTGCTCCCCGAAACCGGACAGGAGCTGCTAAAGCAGAGTATCTGGATAGGGACAGCTCAAGAACGTTATCTTCTCTCTTTTCACCGTTACTAAAGTTCTACTGTTGGGAAAGAACTGTGACTCCGTGGTGCTTCCTGGGACCAGAATTCCAGCAGACACAGTGAGTACCCATCTCCATGTGCAAGGTGCCAGGGTGTTCACTGACTGTTGTCACCTTGTTACACTACTAGGGACTGTAGAGAATACTAAACCAAGCAAAGTGCGCCACTCTCTGGCGTCATTTAGCAAGGTACTATTTGGCCAAAGCATGGTCCTCTGGACGGCGTTCCTAGGACTGCTCATTCCCTCATTCATTATCAACCAGTGTAAATGCCCCCTCACCATCAACCTCCAACATGTACAGTTTCCTTTCATTTAACAAGTCAAGCAGATGAAGGGAAAGGAGTGAGTCACAAGTGTATGTTAATGTGTTGTCATGGCAATACGCAGCTTTAGTGAGGGCGGGAGCACACAGCTTTTTTTTGTGATGACTCTTAACTGATGATTTTCTCTGGCATTCACCAAAATTGAATGATATTGAATGTACTAATTTTCCCAAATGTCAGCTTTCTCTTCTGCAGATCAAGCTGCTCTTTTGTGAATTCATAGAACACTGTGGCCAAAACATAGTATAGTTTGCTGTATTTTTTTTAGAAACACGATTTGAACTAGACAATGGAACTACTCGCGGAACTTGGCGTTTATTATTGACATTTATAAAAGGTTCGTTTTGATCAGTCTGACTGCACTGAAAAAGAAAATCCTTTCAGCATCTTAAATAGCCGTCACTGAGTCTGGTCATATGGATCAAGCTGGCCTGGTGCTCGCTGCAGACCAAACTCATTGTTCTCAGTACACATTCTGAAAAGCTGCGAGCAAATAATGGAGGCTGACGGATAACAAGACCGTGGGAGGTTATCGAGGCCGGTGATGGGTTTAAGTGCATATCATTATTCCGGCTCTGATAAATAAATGCTCACTCAATAGGATTGGTATTAAATATATACACACAGTAATTACATATATACTGTAGTATATATTCAAATAAGCAGTAGTAAATACACATGAGCGGTAGTTTAAAAATAAATATTATATATACACAGTACAGACCAAAAGTTCGGACACACCTTCTCATTTAAAGATTTTTCTGTATTTTCATGACTATGAAAATTGTAGATTCACACTGAAGGCATCAAAACTATGAATTAACACATGTGGAAATATATACTTAACAAAAAAGTGTGAAACAACTGAAATTATGTCTTATATTCTAGGTTCTTCAAAGTAGCCACCTTTTGCTTTGATGACTGCTTTGCACACTCTTGGCATCCTCTTGATGAGCTTCAAGAGGTATAATGGGGACAGTGATGTTGATGTCTGTAAAGAGCGGTGGAATTAATTGCGCTATATAAGGGAGTAAAGAAATAAAAAGAAATAAATATACACATGCTGTAGTATATACTGTACATACTGGTGATAGTAAATACACTAGTGCTACAGTAGTTAACCCCTTAACGACCAGAGGTATTTTTGATTTTGCATTATTGTTTTTTGCTCAAAATGGCCAAGTGAGGGCTTGTTTTTTGCGGGATGAGTTGTACTTTTGAACCACACAATTAGTTTTAACATCATGTACTGAAAAATCAGAAAACAAATTCCAAGTGCAGTGAAACTGCAAAAAAAGTGAAATCCCAGAGTTTTTTTTTTACCATGTTCACTAAATGCTATATCTGACCTGCCATTATGATTCTCCAGGTCATTACAAGTTCATAGACACTAAACATGTCTAGGTTCTTTTTATTTAAGTGGTGAAAAATATTCCAAAATTTGTGAAAAAAAAGAAATAAAAATTGCGCCATTTTAAGATACTTGTAGCGTCTCCATTTTTCGTGATCTGGGTTTTTTTTTTGTTTGTTTTTGGTTTTTTTTTAACACCATGTTGGTGTAGATATGATCTTTTGATTGCCCACTATTGCATTTTATTGCAATGTTGCGGCAACAAAAAAAAACATAATTCTGGCGTTTTGACTTTTTTCTGTTTACGCCATTTAACAATCGGGTTAATTCTTTTTTTATTTTGATAGATCTGGCGATTCTGAACGCGGCGATACCAAATGTCTATATTTGATTTTTTTTTATTGTTTTATTTTGAATAGGGTGAAAGGGGGATGATTTGAACTTTTATTTTATTTTTTTTATATTTTTAAAACCATTTTTTTTTACTTTTTGCATGCTTCAATGGTCTCCATGGGAGACTAGAATCTGCACTACTTTAATCGGCTCTGCTACATACAGGCGATGATCAGATCGCCTGTATGTGACAAAAATGTTCACTTGCTTTGACAACCATAGAGGTCTGCTGGAGACCGCTGGTTGTCATTCCAACCCATCGGTGACCCTGTCACGTGATTTCCATCGCACTTCCTGGAAGCGCCAGTTAAATGCCGCGGACAGAGGTTGACAGCAGCTTTGAACTAGTTAACAGCAGCAGGTGGATCGCGATTCCACCCGTGGCTGTTGCGGGTACATATCAGCTGTATGTATCAGCTGACATGTGCCCGGAAATGTGCGTAAAAGGCCTACAGTTAAAGATGACACATTTCCTTTGTATTTTAGGCCAAAGAACATGGAATAAATTGTATTATTTACCGTATATGTAGTCTTTTCTTTTTTCATTTTAAAAATTACAAAAAAGGAAATAGGCAGATGATGGAAAAGCTTGTGCACCCTTGGACATTTGTGTGCTCAGACAACTTTAACCAAGGTTTCAGACCTTAATTAGCCTGTTATGGTGAGGGCTTGTTCACCAGCATTGTTAGAAAAGGCCAGGTGATGCAAATTTCCCAGCTTTATAAAAACCCAGCCTCCACTAACCTTGTGCCAGAAAACAGCAACCATGTGTTCTTCTAAGCAGCTGCCTAGTACTCTGAAAATAAAAATGGTGTCCCACAAAGCAAAAGGCAGCTATAAGAAGATAGCAAAGGGTTTTCAAGCTGCTTTGTCCTTAGTTTGAAATGTAATTAAGAAATGGCAGTTAACCAATACAGTGGAGGCCAAGATAAGGTCTGGAAGACCAAGAAAAATTTCAGTGAGAGCTGCTCGTAAGATTGATACAAAGGGAAATCAAAACCCCCATTTGACTGCAAAGGACCTTTAGAACAATGTACCGCAATTCCAGAGTCTGCTAAATCTTCTGCTGTTCAGAAACACATGTACAAATATGGCTTTCATGGAAGTCATAAGAAGAAAACATCTGCGTCCTCACCATAAAATGCATAGTCAGAAGTGTGCATAAGAACATCTAAACAAGTCTGATGCATTTTGGAAACAAGTTGTGTGGACCGATGAGGTTAAAATAGAACTCATTAACCACAATTATCAAAGATATCTGTGGAGAAAGAAAAGGAGTACAGAATTTCAGGAAAAGAATATCTTGCCAACCATTAAGCATGGGGTGGATCAATCATGCTTTGGGGTTGTGTTGCAGCCAATGGCATTGGGAACATTTCACGGGTAGACGGAAGAATAGATTCAATGAAATTTCAACAAATTCTTGATGCAAAAAACACAATCTGTAAAAAAAGCTGAAACTGAAAAAGGACGGCTTCTACAAATGGAAAAATTATCCTAAACGCATATCAAAATCCACAACAGACTGTAAGATGTTCAGCTTGCGCCTTTTGAGGCAATGGCCCTCACAGACCCCATATATGAACATCATTAAAAATCTGTGGCTAGACCTCAAAATAGCAGTGCATGCAAGAAAACCCAGGGATCTCACAGAGCTGGAAGAAATTTCCAAGGAAGAATGGATGAAAATCCCTCAAGCAAGAATTGAAAGACTCTTGGACTGGCTACAAAAAGCATTTACAGGCTGTGATACTTTCAAAATGGGGTGCTACTAGGTATTAACCATGCAGGGTGCCCAAACTTTTGCATCGGCCCATTTTCCTTTTTGTAATTTTTAAAATGTAAAAGATGAAAATGTATATATTTTTGGGCTAAAATAAAAAGGGAATATGTATTCTTTAACGTTGGACCTTTTAGAGATCATTTCATCTTCAACTTGCTTAACTGTTCACAATAACAGTAATTTTGACCAGGGGTGTCCAAACTTTCACATGCCACTGTATAGTCACATGGGCGGTAGTAGTTCTACATCTGCGGCAGTATATAATGACAAAAAGACTGACTGGCACTTCCAAGCTAATGTGAACAGGTGCCAACTAAGAGCAGCTACTAGTTGAAACCTGTTCACATTAGCTTGGAAGTGCCAGTTAGTCTTTTTGTCAATGTATATTAGCTTTACTGACGGAGCATTTCACCCTTCAGCATGTGGTGGATTTTAATTGCAGCAGGGTCCTGCCTACCGATAAAATCAGACTTGGAAGAAGAGGTGTTTACATCTACCCAGGAATTCAGACTTCAGTCTTAGAGAGGCATTCACATTAGATACGTTAGGACCCATCAGTTGAGACCACCTTGTCGTTGGTTGATGGGCATGCATGAACTGGCCAAATGATGCGCTAAGTGTCACATTTTTTCTTAGTATCCAGAAGCTGTAATGGGAATCATATTTCACATTGACATGCTTTAGCACTACAGAGTGCAACTTTTTTTATTGTGGTAGCATATTCATATGTGCGGTACTATATACATATGTGCGGTAGTATATACATATGTGCGGTAGTATATACATATGTGTGGTAGTATATACAGTTATATGAAAAAGTTTGGGCACCCCTATTAATCTTAAGCTTAATGTTTTATAAAAATTGTTTTTTTTGCAACAGCTATTTCAGTTTCATATATCTAATAACTGTTGGACACAGTAATGTTTCTGCCTTGAAATGAGGTTTATTGTACTAACAGAAAATGTGCAATCTGCATTCAAACAAAATTTGACAGGTGCATAAGTATGGGCACCCTTATCATGTTCTCGTTTTAAATACTCCTACCTATTTTTTACTGACTTACTAAAACACTTTTTTGGGGGGGTTTTGTAACCTTATTGAGCTTTGAACTTCATAGCTAGGTGTATGCAATCATGAGAAAAGCTACTTAAAGTGGCCACTTGCAAGTTGTTCTCCTGTTTGAATCTCCTCTGAAGAGTGGCATAATGGGCTCCTCAAAACAACTGTCAAATGATCTGAAAACAAAGATTATTCAACATAGTTGTTCAGGGGAAGGATACAAAAAGCTGTCTCAGAGATTTAACCTGTCAATTTCCACTGTGAGGAACATAGTAAGGAAATGGAAGAACACGGGTACAGTTCTTGTTAAGGCCAGAAGTGGCAGGCCAAGAAAAACATCAGAAAGGCAGAGAAGAAGAATGGTGAGATCAGTCAAGGACAATCCTCAGACCACCTCCAGAGAGCTGCAGCATCAACTTGCTGCAGATGGTGTCACTGTGCATCGGTCAACTATACAAAGCACTTTGCACAAGGAGAAGCTGTATGGGAGAGTGATGCGAAAGAAGCCGTTTCTGCAAGCACACCACAAACAGAGTCGGCTGAGGTATGCAAAAGCACATTTGGAGAAGCCAATTTCTTTTTGGAAGAAGGTCCTGTGGACTGATGAAACCCAGATTGAGTTGTTTAGTCATACAAAAAGGCGTTATGCATGGTGGCAAAAAACACAGCATTCCAAGAAAAACACTTGCTACCCACAGTAAAATTTGGTGGAGGTTCCATCATGCTTTGGGGCTGTATGGCCAATGCCGGCACCGGGAATCTTGTTAAAGTTGAGGGATGCATGGATTCCTCTCAGTATCAGCAGATTCTTGACAATGTTCATGATTCAGTGACAAACTTGAAGTTACGCAGGGGGTGGATCTTTCAGCAAGACAATGATCCAAAACACCGCTCCAAATCTACTCAGGCATTCATGCAGAGGAACAATTACACTGTTCTGGAATGGCCATCCCAGTCCCCAGACCGGAATATCATTGAACATTTGTGGGATCATTTGAAGAGGGCTGTCCATGCTCGGCGACCATCAAACTTAAATGAACTGGAATTGTTTTGTAAAGAGGAATGGTCAAAAATACCTTCATCCAGGAACTCATTAAAAGCTACAGGAAGCAACTAGAGGCTGTTATTTTTGCAAAAGGAGGATCTACTAAATATTAATGTCACTTTTCTGGTGAGGTGCCCATACTTATGCAGCTGTCAAATTTTGTTGGAATGCAGATTGCACATTTTCTGTTAGCACAATAAACCTCATTTCAAGGCAGAAACATTACTGTGTCCAACAGTTATTAGATATATGAAACTGAAATTGCTGTTGCAAAAAAACAATTTTTATAAAACACTAAGCTTAAGATTAATAGGGGTGCCCACACTTTTTCATATAACTGTACATATGCACGGTAGTGTGTATATATATATATATATATATATATATATATATATATATATATATATATATATATATATATACACACACACACACCGCCGGCCACTTTATTAGGTACACCTGTCCAACTTCTTGTTAACACTTAATTTCTAATCAGCCAATCACATGGCGGCAACTCAGTGCATTTAGGCATGTAGACATGGTCAAGACAATCTCCTGCAGTTCAAACCGAGCATCAGTATGGGGAAGAAAGGTGATTTGAGTGCCTTTGAACGTGGCATGGTTGTTGGTGCCAGAAGGGCTGGTCTGAGTATTTCAGAAACTGCTGATCTACTGGGATTTTCACGCACAACCATCTCTAGGGTTTACAGAGAATGGTCCGAAAAAGAAAAAAAATCCAGTGAGCGGCAGTTCTGTGGGCGGAAATGCCTTGTTGATGCCAGAGGTCAGAGGAGAATGGGCAGACTGGTTCGAGCTGATAGAAAGGCAACAGTGACTCAAATCGCCACCCGTTACAACCAAGGTAGGCCTAAGAGCATCTCTGAACGCACAGTGCGTCGAACTTTGAGGCAGATGGGCTACAGCAGCAGAAGACCACACCGGGTACCACTCCTTTCAGCTAAGAACAGGAAACTGAGGCTACAATTTGTACAAGCTCATCGAAATTGGACAGTAGAAGATTGGAAAAACGTTGCTTGGTCTGATGAGTCTCGATTTCTGCTGCGACATTCGGATGGTAGGGTCAGAATTTGGCGTAAACAACATGAAAGCATGGATCCATCCTGCCTTGTATGGAGCATCTTTGGGATGTGCAGCCGACAAATCTGCGGCAACTGTGTGATGCCATCATGTCAATATGGACCAAAATCTCTGAGGAATGCTTCCAGCACCTTGTTGAATCTATGCCACGAAGAATTGAGGCAGTTCTGAAGGCAAAAGGGGTCCAACCCGTTACTAGCATGGTGTACCTAATAAAGTGGCCGGTGAGTGTATATATACATACACGGTAGTATATACAGTACATATGCGCGGTAGTATATATATGCGCGGTAGTATATATATGTGCAGTAGTATATACAGTACATATGCGCGGTAGTATATATATATATATATATATATATATTATAGTAGTATATATATATATATATATATATATATATATATATATATATATGTGCGGTAGTATATACATATGCGCGGTAGTATATACATATGTGCGGTAGTATATACATATGTGCGGTAGTATATACATATGTGCTGTAGTATATACATATGTGCGGTAGTATATACATATGTGCTGTAGTATATACATACAGTATGTGCTGTAGTATATACATACAGTATGTGCTACAGCAGACAGTATTTACACTTGCGTGGTAGCGGTTCTGCACCAACAGTAGTAAATACACATCGGTGCTAGTAAACGCAAATTTGTGGTAATATTTACACATCTGCGGTAATAAACATACTACCATAAATGTGTGTCAGCAACACAAGTAAGGAATGGATTTGCTTTGTTCGCATTTCATCCACTATTTGGTCATCCCTCTTAATTATTGACCTCAGGTGTTACAGCCTCATCCATTGCAAACAGAAGTGCAAATTCAAGTGATGAATCACATTGCACTATCTGGCACACTCACGGATCAATCTGGGTTTGTCAGGTGCCCCGATAACGTTACCTACAGAAATGCATAGTGTCTGCAATAAAATTAAGTGAAAAACTGATACAGGACTTTTTTCCAGCGTTTAGGCGCCAATCAAGGGTACAGTTAATACTGCAGCATACACAGAAATGTTACATAATTCTTCTAACTTTGTTGCAAGTGTTTGGGAAAGACCCATAACTTTCTGCATTACTGTAATGCACAAAGCAAGGTCCATGTCGAAATTTGAGGGAGCTTCAACCTTAAAGGGAACCTGTCACCAGGAATAATGCTGTTAACCTGCAGATATGGGGTTTATCTGCAGGTTAAGAGGGTTATAACGCAGTCCGACGCCTGCAGGCAGCAGGGAGTAAATGATCTTTATTCTCCCTGCCAGCATTCGGTTTCAGTCATAGGGTCGGTGCCGGTTTAGTCACCGCTGTAACCGATCCCGGCCCTGACTGACAGCCATCCGCAATGTACAGCCAGTGTCCGTTAGGGCCGGGGGCAAAGTTATAGCGCCACTCAGTATAATCAGAGCGTGACTGAACCAGCGCCCACGCTTTCTATGGCATTCACCATTACTGAATTTAGATTGCGAGACAAATCTTCTCAACAAACATTAGTGCCTGATCTAAAATGCTTTAAGGGCTTGTTCCCACGCTGCGGATTCCGCTGCAGAATTTTCCGCAGCGGATTTGATAAATCCTCAATGAAAAACTGCTGCGTTTTTTACTGCGGATTTATCGCGGTTTCCTCTGCGGGTTTTCACCTTCAGATTTCTATTGGAGCAGGTGGAAACCCGCAGCGGAATCCGCACAAAGAATTGACATGCTGCGTAAAATAAACCGCTGCGTTTCCGCGCAGTTTTTTCCGCAGCATGTGCACTGCGGATTTCATTTCCCATAGCTTTACATGGTACTGTAAACTCATGGGAAACCGCTGCGCATCCGCAGCAAAATCCGCAGCATGTGCACATACCCTTAAGGTTTTATGGTTACAAATTCCCACAGATCTTGCAAAATTTGATAAAAGCCTTTTAGCTAAGAGTTAGTGACAGCCATACAATGGGCCCACGCGTTAGAATTGGGATGCTCCGCAAGTTCTTTCAGGTGTGAGGGACAATTGTCCACATACATTTGATCAAATAGTGTATATATTAAACTAAACAGAAATGTGGAGGCCATGCTTATGCACAATTATGATCACTTGCATTCACATGATGAGACATGAGGAAATCTCTAGCGGGCTAACCAGCGTTCGAGCACGTACGCCACTTCTTCCATAGATATAAAAGTCAAGTTATGTCATTAACCATCATTATTGTGCTACACAGAATCCTGCCCCTTCTACTCAACTTTTCATTCTCTATATTATTTAAGGGTACAAACCAATTACCGTATTTAACGGCCTTCAGCTGAATCTCAAGCCATGGCGACTTGATGGATGAACACCCTGTAGGAAGATGGATCTTGGGCAAGTTCTTCTTGCCATCCATGGTACTGATGACATCCTTCTACAGCACCACATTTCGAAGGCGTTGTTTATTCTTCTGTCTTGTTTCTTTAACATCCAGGTTTCGAATCCATGTTACTACAGAAGAGACCAGACTACGTGTATGAAACGTGTCTTAATCGCCAGTGAAATGTTCCTCGATTTGAAGACCTTGTCCAGTGATTTCATTGTTGAATTGTCCATAGCTATTCACCTTGAGTGATCATTGATCTGAGTAGGTTGAAGTCCTTTACAGCTTTCAGTTTGTCGACGTCCATCTCACATATGTCTCGGCCATACCTGGCAGTAGTCAATATCTTTGTCTTCTTTGTATTGAGTAGGAGTCCCATGTTTGAACTTTCCATCTTTACACTCCGTAACAAGTTCTTCATTCCATCTATGCTTGTTGCGATCAATGTTGTATCAACTGCGTGTTGTTGATACAAGTCCAGCCTTCCTAACCAATCGCATAGGAACTTAAAATACAGGTGACCCCGATTGCGCAATCGCTCTACAATCACATAGGTATGATCGTAGATCAGTCTAATGGCCTATTATAGGGTCATCATACGCTACAGGGTTTGTACTTCCTGTATCAACAGCTTCACTGCCTGCCTGTATATAGGGTAAAATACTACATTTGTTATTCACAATCTCTTTAAAAGGATATATCCACCGAACAGATTTTAAGTATACTAGGTCAATTACAAATCACATATGCCCTAACGAAATTAACCAAAACATTAGGAAAATATTTGCTTGGAATTATTCATGAATTATTCATCTATGGTTATAGGTCACATAAGAACAGAAATATTAACAACAATATCTGCTACAGAAGCAGAACTATGTCAACATATCATTAAGTTCATAGATGGCACCTTAACCCCTTAGTGACAGAGCCAATTTTATCGTTAATGATCAGGAAACATTTTAACCAGTGTCATTTTATGTGGTAATAACTGAGGAACACTTCAATGGATCCCACTGCTTCGGAGATTGCCTTTTCATGACATATTGTACTTCACGATAGTGGTAAAATTTATCTGATATGATTTGTGTTTATTTGTGAACATATTGGAAATTTGGCTAAAATTTCACAATTTTCTAAATTTTAATTCTTATGCCTTACTAAATAACATTTACTACATGTCTACTTTACGTTTGTATCATTTTTGAAATTTATTTATTTTTTCCAGGAAATTAGAATGGTTAAAAAGTTGATTGGCAATTTCTAATTTTTCAAACAAAATCTACAAATCCATTTTTTAAAAAAAATTTTTTAAGACCACATCACATTTGAACTGACTTTGGGGGGCCTATATAAAAAGAAAATACCCAAACGTTACACCATTCTAAAAATTTCACCACTTACAGTCCTTAAAATCACTTTTGAGAAGTTTACTAACCCTTCAGGTGCTTCACAGGAACTAAAGCAATATGAAAGGAAAAAAAAATTTCATTTTTTTTTTTTTTTTGCTTCACAAAATTTTTTTACTTTAGCACCATTTCTTTTTTTATTTTCACAAAGGTAACAGGAGAAATGGACCATAAAATGTTTGTGCAATTTTTCCTCAAGTACGGCGATACCCAGTATGTGGGGGAAACTACTGTTTGGATGCAAGGCAGGGAAGGGAAGGAACGCCGTTTGATTTTGAACGCAAAAGTTTCTGGAATCGAGAGCAGACACCATGCCGTGTTTGGAGAGCCCCTGATGTGTCTAAAAAGTGGCCCCATTTTGGAAACTAGACCCCTCTAGGAATTTATATACATGTATGGTGAGCACCTTGAACCCCCAGGTGTTTCACAGAAGTTTATAACAGAGTTGTGAAAATAATAATAAAAAAATAAACTTTCCCCCCCAAAAAATGTACTTTTAGCCTCAAATGTTTTATTTTCCTAAGGGCAAAAGGAGAGAATGGACCCCAAAATTTGTTGTGCAATTTCTCCTGAGTATGCAGATACCCCATATGTGGGGGAAAACTACTGTTTGGGAGCACGACAAGGCTTGGAAAGGAAATAGTGACTCAATCTGCTTCACAAGTGAGTGGTTCCATTGGGGATTTTGTCTGAATTGCAGTTTTGGGGAATTTGCACGGGAACTCCTAGGTAAGCGCTCATTAGAGAGTGCAAGATAAATGTGAGCCGAGCCTTATTCTGATTTTTAGGAGGTAGAATGAACTAACTAACAACTAATGACAGCGGTACATGAAAAGTGTGCAGATCACACTGCGGTATAAGTGATAAGGTGGATTTCTACTCCCCTCTTATCTCCTCTTCCCACAATCGCATACAAGATTTCTCTCGCGCATCACCACTACTCTGGAACTCTCTACCACAACGTATCAGACTCTCACCTACCATCGAAACCTTCAAAAAAGAACCTGAAGACCTACCTCTTCCGGCAAGCCTATAACCTGCAGTAACCACCGATCGGCCAAACCACTGCACGACCAGCTCTGCCCTCACCTACTGTATCCTCACCCATCCCTTGTAGATTGTGAGCCCTTGCGGGCAGGGTCCTCTCTCCTCCTGTACCAGTTGTGACTTTTATTGTTCAAGATTATAGTACTTGTTTTTATTATGTATACGCCTCCTCACATGTAAAGCTCCATGGAATAAATGGCGCATAATAATAATAATAATTTATTCTTTGAGTCAGTCCAATTACAGCAATACCAGATTTATAAATTTTTTTAAAGGTTTTGCCGTAATCACACAGTAAAAATGTTTAAAAAAAAAAAAAATAAAGGGGGGGGGGTATGGTTCTTCAGCTGCAACTCCGAGTCACGGGAGCCACTGGGTACTGAATATCTATCATGCTTTTTCACACGAATGTGTGTACCCATTTACAAATTTCGTAGGCTATATGTAGGAAAGTTCCTATGTTGTAGAGTTGTTATACCCATTAGCAATACTATTTGCAGAGGTTTCCCTATATGTGATATTGGGTTCCCCCCCCCATGTGTTTTTTATTTTTTTTATATTTTATATTACAATCTAACAAAAAATGTATTTTTTATTCAAAATTTTTTTATTTTGGTTTATTCACTCTTTTTGAGTAGGTATGCAGATTTTGTTTCAGTGAATATCCACACTAATGTAGTGATTTAACTGGCGATTATTGTTCACCTTGCTGTTGTATTATTTTAGAAGCATGTTGTAATGTTATCGATGTAAGAAACATATATAGCCCCTTCAAAAGGGCTTACTAGTGATTAAAAAATGGAATAAAAACTGTAAAAAAGTTAAAAACAATAAAAATTCTGTAAATCCCAGTGAGGCCACTGTCATGGTCTCCCCTGGTTTCCAACAACCGTGCAGTGATAACATCACCTTTCATCACTTACCCGACCATATTCACTGGCCTCATTGGTTACATGATGTCCATGCAAGTGTCATGCTGAAGTCAGTGACTGGCTGCAGCGGTCACATGCTTGATAAAAATGACATCACTGCAGGAACTACAGCGACCACCAGTGATAAAATTATAGAGCAATTTCTACGATACTGCCCTGGTCAATCCTCCTGACCGCTGTATGGGCTAGAATACTCCGCATTACACAGATTACTAGGAGGCCTTATTTGCAATTTTCTCAAATAGTTAAAATAAGTATTATATTTGGATAATGAACGGGATTTTCCTTATGGTTTTAATAACCTATTTTTGTTGCAGACTTTATTTTTTTATAGATTTCTGGTTTCCAAAACGATGCCGTTTTATTGTAAATCCCAAACATTACCTATCTGTCTGTTTAGTTGGGTTTTATTGTCTGTTACTGGCGTATTATTATCTCAGGAGCTGCTCTAACAAAATGGTTTTCTCATATTGAAGGATAAGCGCTGTGGAGTCGGTGTTTGTTATTATCGGGATCCCGGCTGTGGAGAGCTCCTGCTGGCAGGCCTTGTTCTAGAATGCATTTGTTCAGCACAACAACCGATCCTTACATTTGCAGCTGAACAGTCTCTATTTGAAGATGTAATTTTTTTGTTTTCCATTTGCATTCAGCGCAAAGAATTTTAGATTTTTATTTGACAAAGTGCGTGAATTTCTATTGCTTTTCGTTATATTTGGTCTGATGTGTTACTACGATAAATGCACATATTAGACATAAAGGGATCTGTCAGGGATGTGACACGCCCCAACAGGGGGGAGGGGGGGTGGTCAGCGGACGGGGCAATACACACAATGGGATGGAAATGGGGAGAGGAAGGCCCTACTGATAGGGAAATAGGGGATGGTCACCACCTGAGCGCAAACCTGAGCCTGTCCCTGCACTCCCCTAACACCCTAAGCGGGTCCTTCCCCCCCACCGCCGTCACGAACCTCGTCCCTTGAAAGGGACAAGAAATAAACACAACACTTAGCTTCCAGACACCGCTGCCAAGCGCCACACTGCAGATGACATAGAAGCCGGACTCCAAACACCAAAAGTAGCTGACACCAGACAGCTGCAACTGCACGGCTGGTCTCCATAAACTATCACCAACAGTCAGCTGATGCATCAGGTGACCATTTAAAGGATGGTGGGAGTGGTCATGACCCACATCAGCTGTCCCAGCAACTCTGCAGTTACAGCAGATTGCCAGCGGGGGAAAAACTGACATTAACCCTCGCTGGTCCTGAAAGGAAAAAAAGCTACATTTAAAACAGAGTGGAACCAGAGCTGCCATGAATCCAAAAATGGATCGTGACAGGATGATCTCATGAGACCTCCCTCATCCATATCTCCCCCTCAAAAAGAAAAAAATCCAGTCTCATTGGAATGCTGGTTACACATTCACAGCCACTCTACTGAGATGAAGCAGAGGTATAAGTAACATATTCATAGTGCAGCTTTTAGTGGCAAAAACAGCCATAACCAAGCTGAACATGATCATCTCAAAGTGACTGCCCTCCGTTACTCTGCAGGCTAAATTTCTGTGCAGATTCATTTATATATTTAAAGTAAAGTTAAAAAAATGTTGGTTGTCTCAAGCCTCCACTAGAGGGAGCATAGTTCAACTGGAGATACATTGTGTCTGTATGTAGTAAGCTTCTAATGCTAAGGGTTAATGTAATAGTTTAAAGGGATGTACAAGATTTACAAATTATCCCCTATCCACAGGATATGGGTCCAATGGCCATGGCCACAAACCATTCTGAAGAGCACCAGCTGAATGAATCAGAGGTCCATCAGGCGCACTACCTCTCCATTCTTAATGGGACCACGGGAGCAGTCGGCTGATCTTTCATGCTCCTATTCGAATTAATGGAGAGGTATGATTGTAAGGATTGGTAGGAGCCACAGCGATCGAACGCTCAGCGATTGGAAAGGTATCCCGAATCCTTTGGATAGGAGATAACTTTCGATTTGAGAACACTCCTTTAGGCTGTGTGCACACGTTGCGGATTTTTCACTTTTTTTTATCGTTTTTTCGCTATAAAAACGCATAAAAAACACATACATATGCATCCCATCATTTAGAATGAATTCCGCAATTTTTATGCATATGTTGCGTTTTTTTTTTGCGAAAAAAACGCATCGCGGAAAAAAACGCAGCATGTTCATTAATTATGTGGGTTTTTTGCAGATTTACCACTATATTATTGCATCCCAGAACCTCCGGGAAAAAACGCAAAAAATCAGCAAAAAAACCGCAAGAAAAACGTAGAAAATCCGCATGCGGATTTCTTGCAGAAAATGTCCGGTTTTGTTCAGGAATTTTCTGCAAGAAATCTTGACGTGTGCACATACCCTTAGGCTATGTTCACACTTTGCGGTTTTTGCTGCGGATCCGCAGCGGCTTTGACGCTGCGGATCCGCAGTTTTCAATGCAGGGTACAGTACAATGTTACCCTATGGAAAACAAAAACCGCTGTGCCCACATTGCGGAAAATCCCTTTAAAAACCGCGCGGAATTGCTGCGGAAAAAAAGAAGGAGCATGTCACTTCTTTCTGCGGATTCCGCAGCGGTTTTCAACATGCACCAATAGGAAAGTGCTGTTGAAAACCCCCAGAGGAATCCGCAGGAAAATCCGCAGTGAAAACCGCAGCGGTTTTGCACTGCGGTTTTTCCAAATCCGCTGCGGAAAAATCCGCAGCAAAATCTGCAAAGTGTGAACAAGCCCTTAATATGATTCTTCCACTTTTATTATTTTTTGTATCAGGTTTGAATTTGCTTTTCAGAAGACACCAGGTACTGATAGGTACCAGGGCACAATCCTAAATGAATACTATAGGACATGCACACCGCATAAATATATATTTTTTTTCATAGATTTTTTTTATTTTAGCTTTTGGCATAATACAAGTTTGTCTTTTGTGTAGATGCTTCTTCTGATATCTATCTTGTAAGTTTTGAATTGTCGTGTACATCTTTTGATATCGTGCACATTTCTTACTATCTCTAGGTTTTGATTTTCTCTTGTAGTCATTTTTTTCCTTCCTCCTTCCAGTAAACTGCATTATTACATTTCGCCACTGTGTGTAAATCCATTTATCTTGCATCTTCAAATCCATTAAAAAACAAAGCTCCACCCAGTGGCAGCTTCAGGTACTTCATAATCTAACATGGCTTTGGAAACTAAAAAATGGCCCAAGGATTTAAAGGGAATGTGTCAACAGAAAATGACCAATTGTGTAAATCAGGTGTTTTATGCTACGTTGTTAATTTTTTTTTTTATGTATTTTTTTTTTATTTTCTTATATCACTCTCTGTATGTTAGAAAAAAAAATAGAATTCTTACGATTTTCACTAGGCTGCCCTGATGAAGTGGCCTGTCTGCCACGAAACGCGTAGGCTAATAAACAGAGTGTGTGGGTAACTCTGTTACCTTTATTGTGGTCTGCGCGGCTTCTATCCTCCGGTTCTATCTTTTTCCATGTGGATCCATACTAGGCTTAATAACAGACTCCCTTTCTTTTGTCAGATGGATATTATCAGCAGAAGACCGACTCAGAATCTATAGAGTTGTATTGAAGTATTCAATGAGCAAAGGATCATCAGGACAAAGGTTATTGTGGAAGGAGGTGAGCTGTAACCATAGCCTATTGTAAATAGTGGGTCCTTTGTTGTGTACTGTACAGTGCCTTGTGAAAGTATTCGGCTTCCTGGAACTTTTCAACCTTTTCCCACATATCATGCTTCAAATGTAAATTTTTAGTAAAGAATCAACAACAAGTGGAACACAATTGTGAAGCTGAATGAAATGTATTGGTTATTTAAAATTTTTGTGGAAAATCAAAAACTGAAAAGTGGGGCGTGCAATATTATTCGGCCCCTTTAACTTAATACTTTGTTGTGACACCTTTTGCTGCGATTACAGCTTCAAGTCGCTTGGGGTATGTCTCTATCAGTTTTGTACATCGAGAGACTGAGATTCTTGCCCATTCTTCCTTGGCAAACAGCTCGAGCTCAGTGAGGTTTGATAGAGATCGTTTGTGAACAGCAGTTTTCAGCTCTTTCCACAGATTCTCGATTGGATTGAGGTCTGGACTTTGACTTGGCCATTCTAACACCTGGATACGTTTATTTGTGAACCATTCCATTATAGATTTTGCTTTATCTTTGGGATGATTGTCTTGTTGGAAGACAAATCTCCATCCCAGTCTCAGGTCTTTTGCAGACTCCAGGTTTTCTTCAAGAATGGTCCTGTATTTGGCTCCATCCATCTTCCCATCAATTTTAACCATCTTCCCTGTCCCTGCTGAAGAAAAACAGGCCCAAACCATGATGCTGCCACCACCATGTTTGACAGTGGGGATGGTCTGTTCAGGGTGATGAGCTGTGTTGCCTTTACGCCATATCGTTTGGCATTGTTGCCAAAAAGTTTGATTTTGGCTTCATCTGACCAGTACACCTTCTTCCACATGTTTGGTGTGTCTCCCAAGTGGCTTGTTGCAAACTTTAAACGACACTTTTCATGGATATCTTTGAGAAATGGCTTTCTTCTTGCCACTCTTCCATAAAGGCCAGATTTATGCAGTGTACGACTGATTGTTGTCCTATGGACAGACTGTCCCACCTCAGCTGTAGATCTCTGCAGTTCATCCAGAGTGATCATGGGCCTCTTGGCTGCATCTCTGATCAGTCTTCTCCTTGTTTGAGATGAAAGTTTAGAGGGACGGCCGGGTCTTGGTAGATTTGCAGTGGTATGATACTCCTTCCATTTCAATATGATCGCTTGCACAGTGCTCCTTGGGATGTTTAAACTTTTGGAAATCATTTTGTATCCAAATCTGGCTTTAAGCTTCTCCACAACAGTATCATGGACCTGCCTGTTGTGTTCCTTGGTCTTCATGATGCTCTCTGCGCTTCAAACAGAACCCTGAGACTATCACAGAGCAGGTGCATTTATACGGAGACTTGATTACACACAGGTGGATTATATTTATCATCATTAGGCATTTAGGACAACATTGGATCATTCAGAGATTCACAATGAACTTCTGGAGTGAGTTTGCTGCACTGAAAGTAAATAATATTGCACGCCCCACTTTTCAGTTTTTGAATTTCCACAAAAATTTAAAATAACCAATAAATTTCGTTCAACTTCACAATTGTGTTCCACTTGTTGTTGATTCTTCACCAAAAATTTACATTTGGTATCTTTATGTTTGAAGCATGATATGTGGGAAAAGGTTGAAAAGTTCCAGGTTGCCGAATACTTTCGCAAGGCACATTATATATATATATATATATATATATATATATATATATATATATATATATATATATATATATATATATATATATATATATATATATATATATATATATATATATACACACACATATATATATATACACACACATATATATATATATATATATATATATATATATATATTTTTTTTTTTTTTATGTGCTACTCTTCATTGTAATACTGTATGTAATAAAAAATTAGACTGCTGAAAAGTCTTCAAAAAAAAAAAATAGGATGCAACAGTCTAAGGCATAATAATGGCCAAAATGAAAAATTCAAGATATGGAAAACTGAAAAGAAATAAAACAAATAAAATTATTATTAAAATCTGACGTAGGTCATTTTCTGATGACACATTGCCTTTAAGGGGCAGTAATTCGTATTTAACCAGATTTATCCAGACTGGCTGAATGAATTTGAAACCTTTTAAGTGAATCTGACACGAACAAGCTGACGAGAAACGCGCGCTGGGGTTACTGTCCTCACCTAATCCAGGCTGTGCAGATAAATATCAGCATGCATGAGTACCACCGGTACATAACACACGAGTGTACCTATTCCAGTGTACCTTTATCATCTGTCCATGGCTACCTATTAGCCTGCGAGCAATTAGCTTAGATGAGCCCCTTTCATATATGATTCTATTTGATTTAGATTGCTTTTATTTATGGATATTTTCTACCATCTTTTTTAGCTGCCCATTAGCACTTACTTTGCTAGATTGGCACTTTACAAATTATTGCCGCTATGACTTTATAATAATCCGCATCCATTTTAGTCACTTTTGTGGACTCTGTTATATCCACTCTTCAGAGTTGCACAGATTACTCTTTACCACTAGTGGGACTTTGTACTGTATGCTTTGCCATTTACATGACAACTTATGGCCTGATGATTTTTGTGTATTTGGAGTCCTATGAATTTCGCTAATATTGTAAATGTCTATTTTTCATCTCTCTGTTCCCTGAATTGGTGGGGTCTCCTTGCCACATTTCTCCGCCTTTTTTAATTGTTAACATCAGCCATACACTAATAAAATGTATTACTATTTATTAAGCCGTATCTCCTTTTTTTTTTGTTGTCTTATCATATTGGAATTGATAATTGACTTTGACGGCTTCTTTTTGGCATGTGACACGTATGATCATGCTATTACCAGCAGATATAGGGTTAATCTGCAGGTTACTAAGGTTATGAAGATGCCCAGCCACAATAGTTAAAGTGCATCATCCGGGAGAAAATGAACTTTATTCCTCCCAGGAGCCGCCGGCTTTCAGTCATGTAGGTGTGTGCCGCAGCAGTTACAGTTACCGTTCCCAGCACTGAGAGCAGAAATTGTAAGCATGCCCTGGCTCTGACTGACAGCTGGCTCAGCAGTGCCATCATGTGCTTACAGCTGCAACTCTTAGTGCTGTGGGCATTGACTACAGCTACTCTGGGAACACCTCCATGACTGAAAGCCGGCGGCTCTCAAACGAAATAATGTACATTTTTTCCTGGGTGCCACACTTTCATAATGCTAATATTGGGCACATTCATAACATTATTAACCTGCACATTAATTTTATATCTGCAAGATAATAGTGTTATAGGACCTGAGAAGTTCCTTTTAAACTAACTATATTTGTGAAGGTAAATAAATAATAAATCTAATGGATTTATAAAAGCCAGCTTCATACGAGCATGTCATATCGTAGGTTTCTGGAGCAAAACTAGATGCAAGAACCTTGTCCAATATACAAAGCCATTCAGTGATCACATTGCTCATTCCCCTCCCAGTAGAGGCTGCAATGAAATGTTTTGTAATACAGAGACAATCTGTCCCGATAAGACAGTTCCTGCACTTGTGCCATGGTGTTGAAGTATGTATACTCTAATGAGATGCGGAGGTTTAATTACTCCACAGAGATAACGGACTCAGTTAATTGCTTGCAGAACAATGCGGTACTGTACCAGCTCGGTGAAATGCAGCGCTGGCTTAGTCATGTATGTGACAAGAGAATGGAGGCTTTCAACATAATGTACATATTGATGATAATTAAGACATGGAAAATATAAAAAAAATATATAAAATCATTGCACTGTGTTACAACAGAACATTCTTATTGAATTATATCATCAACCCCATTATTTTTTAACATTTTGCAAAAAGTTGGGGGTAAAGAATAGAGATCCATCAAATCGATAAAAATAACTGAAGCTGCACACCATATCAGGGTCTTAAAAAGAAATTAGAAGGAAATTCTTTCTTGAGTTAACCAGAATTTTTGTTAGAAGGATATGTTTTAGGATAATTTGGCTTTTTTAATGTTGCTTAATAATAGATAAGTCTGATTTCTGTCATTACTGAATGGTAAAACATGGCAAATTTACCTAGGCATGCAGTAATAAAATAACTTTTATCCTGCATAACTGGCCATCAAGGAGCTTGGGAAGGTTGGAAGGCATCTCCTGTGGTAGCTATAAGGACACCTCTATAGCCGGTCATCGGTTGGTCTCAGGAATACAGTAGATTTACAGGAGAATAGGCCACTTTTTTCGCTCCATCATGGTCTCCTTTCTAAGCAAGTGGCGGCATATTGCTTGGACCCAACCCCATTTATTGGGCAGAGCTGCAATACACATCCAATGGAAAAGTGTTTTATTGCATCCGACTTTTTTCTCATGCCATTGTTCTGGTCAGGGACATTATATTGACAATAATTTCATAAGGGTGTCAATGGAAAAAAGTAACAATAGCTATTAAACAGGAACTGGACTTTGAACAAACAGAGAAATCTGCTTACTTTCCCCCCACTTCTCCTCCCCTTGCCTCCTAAACTCATCATTATCAAGACGGACTGGCAGCACAGTGAGGAGTCAGGTTACACCTCCTGTTATACTCTATGGCAGGGATCCCCAACCTGTGGCTCGTGGGACCAAGATAACTGGCTAGAGGCTGTCAGTCAACTTGATGCATTAGCATCAGGTCCAGCAAACAGCTATAGAGAAGAAGTCTCCTCCAAGTAATTACTTCTGTGAGTAGGTCTTCAAGGAAGCGCAAATTTGGATGCGGATATACTGGCCTTGGGGATGGAAAAGTAATGTGCTAAGCTGGACATAGGATGATGCTCCCCGTCAGAGGAGGTGCTTGAATCTGGATGCAATAGTGTGGAAGGAGTGCTTGATGTGAAAATACTGAATGGCAGTAAGATGGGAATGCCTAGCTGCAAGTATACTGCCTCGGTGTCATTTCTGTGGGAAACCTGTTATTATACCAATAATGAGGGCTCTGGGTGTCATCATTGTGGGAGATGCAGGAGCTGGGTGTCACTATTTGGTGGGGCTCTGCATGTGGCTTGTGACCCTCTTTCAGAGCTGACTGTGGTGCACAAGGTAAGAAAGGTTGGGAACCACTGCTCTATGGAGAGAGGAGGAGCAATGTGAAAAAAAAACACTAAGAAGTCTTGTCCTAAAGCTGGATTTACATCCAGGCAGCTAAGTGCTGATCTGTAAATATCTCCATGCTGCTTCCATCCTTGTGGTAAAAAAAAAGAAATGAAGAATATGAATCCATCTCTGTGCTTTGCAGTGAATTGGAGAGATCGTATCAGCTAGTCTCCTCCCACCAGCTTTGAGTGAACTGCAAATTAGAGAAGCAGCCTATCAAAGGGGTGAAAACTGGTGAAATAAAAGGATACAAGACATATGATAAAAAGAGCTAATTCTGAGGGGTTACTTGAATGTATTGTTTATCCTCCAAGCCAGGGGATTGTGCCACTAGGCCACCCCTATCAATGTGCCCTATTAGGACTTAACAGAAGGATGTCACCTGCTTGGAGATGTACTATATAAGCTAGAAAAGAAAGCAGGTAAGCAGTAAACACCACAAGATGCTACAGACCCTGGCATTTCATGAACTGCAGGGCCGGCGGATTTGTGAAAAGGGTTGGTTGAGTTGAGCCAACCAATTTAAAACTTTCCAAAAACAATGTTTCAGGCACTTTGCAAGACTCCTAGAAAAGCAAAACAGATCCATCAACTAAAATGTTTGACTCATCACCAACTTTCTCTACTTTCCAATCGCTCATTGAGGACAGGTTATTTTGGGACATTGAATTCTCTACACGATGCAGAAATGTTCTGTATCGTATTCCACAGCAGACTATAATCCCCTGGTGCTGCTGGAAATGTGAACAATGCTGCGCAGGTTGAACGGGTCTCTCTCTAAGGTATAGCTCTTCTGTTTTCAGAGTCTTGGCAAGTTTCTGATAGCAGCTGGATATATAAAACTTTAATTACCATAATTCATGTGAAATAAAAACAACAACACACAAAACAGGATTACAATAAAAGCGACAAAGATATTGTAAACAAATTCAATCATGGCCAATTTTTTTTTTCTTATTTTTGCAAACAGTTGGAAAATATGGAAATTCTTCGGCACGTATCAATGTCATTTGTTATATGGATAATATGTAAGGAGCCTGGGCAAATAGATGAAATACTACTGACACATGGGACAATACAGTGCCTATGGCAAATGCAATGGTCTGTAAAATACATGTGCCAGTCACAGGGCTGGACCTCAATGCTCCTATGTAGAGCCAGTGGTGAAGTGTACAAATCATGGCGGCCTGATATACAAAGTACAAATCTGTATCTTTTTCCATCTAATTTGTGTTCTTCAGTAAAAGTCCTTAGGGGACTGGAAGGTTGGATAGACCATAAATGGAACTGGACCCACGGCTACCGTATAGGAAATGTGTCATCAGAAAATGGCCTACCATTTAAATCAGGTTTTTATATTAAAATAATCCATAGAGTCCAGTCCAGAGAGGAAAAGGTGAGCACTGTTACAAATCCTGTGTCATATCAACAGTAAAGCCTCCTGAAGCCATTCATGTGTGGGGGCTTTTCATCCATGAGGGGGCTCACTCAAGTTTGCCCAAGAACACTGCCATGAATAAAGAATGGGGACTAATCTTCCTCCAAGAGCAACTTCTTCCAACCATCCAAGATCAATTTGTTGATGAACAATGCTTTTTCTACCCTGATGGAGCACCATGTCACAAGGCAAAAGGGATTAAGTAAATGGCTCAGAGGAGAACCATTGAAATCTTCACACCTAGGCCAGGAAACTCTCCAGATCTTAATTCCATTGAGTACCTGTGGTCAATCGCCAAAAAAACGGGTGGACAAAGAAAAACACTGCTATTGTGATAAACTCCAAGCACAGATTAATCAAGAACGGGTTGCCATCAGTCAGGATTTGGCCCAGAAGATGATATCAAGCATGGCAGGGCAAAGTGCAGAACTAACACTGTAAACAGAGTCTTTGCAGAAATGGGAAAAAAACTTGTTCTATTTGTCAATGAAAGAACTTATGAAATGCTTATAATTGCACTTAAAGGCGTTGTCCACTATTAGGACAGTCCCTTCTTGATTAAAATTTTTGGCTACCATAAAATAATAAAGCCCATAGTTACCTCCCGTGCGGGCACTGTTCCTGCGGTGTTGGAACTTGCTCTCCTGGGGCTCTCGTGCTGTTGTTGTTACACCAGCGCCTAATCAGCATTGGCGACATTGTCCCCTCCTTCAGACAACTCGAACATGGAGAGGAAGTTTGGGCTGCAGGATCTTGGACTTCCTCTCCATGCTCAATTAGACAGGAGATGGAGACAGTGATGCCGGCGCTGATTGGGTGCCGGTGTCACGTGTCACAACAGCAGCACGGGAGCCCTGGGGAGAGCGACCATCGACACCGTGGGAACGGCGCCAGCACGGGAGGGGAGAAAAAGCTTTATTAATTTACGGGGGCTAAGCGACGGGTATGACAAGAAGTTGACAAACTTGCAAAAATTACTACATTTCTGTTTTTTTCAGTCAAGATGGGGTGCAGAGTGTACACTAATGAACTTTTTTGAATTTACCAAAAGGCCCCAATGAAATAAAGAGTGAAAAATTTAAAGGGGTCTGAATACTTTCCGTACCCACTGTATAATACAACCACTATGCATGGCGGCAGCAGCACAGAGAATGTGCTGCACAGAGGACCTGTATGGCTAGAGGACAATGAGGCAGATGCAGAGGGCAGGGCATGTCACGGGGAGCACACACCACAATTGTGCCCAATGTGCCAGTGGAAGTGGGAGATTTTCAACGCGAACCAACGATATGAATGGGGAAAAAAAATTCAGCATGGGCTACTTTGGTTCGTTTTATGGACTAGATCAGTGCATGTAAATAGCAAGCAGTTTCAGCCAGTCACATACGCAATTTGCGAAAATGACTGGCATGAGTTTTATTATGGCAGTCTGGACCCGGCCTGAAGCTGAAGCGCTGGCAGTCACGGTCCTCATATACCCTGCTGTAAGCAGGTCTTGGTATCTGCAGCATTTAATTTACATGTGCAGATTAAAAAAAGATAAGCAAAAGTCTTCCTCCTTATTTAAAAAAAAAAAGTGCCACGAGCAGAAATCCCTTGTACGTAGTGTTTTTTTTCTTTTATATTCATTATAGATTTTAAAATAAAATCTGGCTGTCGCATTCTTGACCTAAAAAAAAAAAGCACAGTTAAAAACACCAACAGAATCCACCATAAAAAGCAGCTACAAAGTGTGAGAATCCACCCTTGAAGGGGAATTCATCTTTGTAAGTTGAAGCAACTCCTATAAGTGCAGTCCCTTTAGTCTAACGATCATGGTGGTCTTCCAAGTCAGGGTCAGGCTGATCACTAATTGATGGGATATCAAAGACACAAGCCAGCAATTTTTTCGCAAAACAGGAATCACTCCAGGCAAAAATACTTAACTGTAGTTACGATGTAAGACTTTCTTGCATGGATCCAAAGATACTACTCTGCTGGATGTCATGGTAGGACGTACGAGAGCATGTCTTTATACCGGTCAGTGGGTATGACATGATATGAGCGAGTAATGAAGTCATGATCCTGAACATGCATTCAGAAGAAATTTCGGGGTGGGAAATACAACCCACTTTTATAAAACTACTGTTATTAATTAAAAAATAAGAGACAAATCAAGGATTCAGTTCATCGAAAAGAAAGATATGGAAGAGACACCTCTCCACTCCCAGCCCATCATTCTCCAGCAATGCGCCACTATTTCTTGCTAGAAAGCAAAGTTTTGCCGTCAGTAGATTCTCCTGTCAAAGTGAAACTGAGGAGAGATCAATTTGAATAATGCTTGTGTGTGCAAGACCTTCATTTTCTTTGCTATTACTGCAGCAAAATTTCGCAACAACATCCCCGTTATCTAATTTTAGGGCTTCCTATATCCTGACTCACCTTTACTTTCTAAGTAGAAGACAGGGCTATGCATCAGTCCAATGGCTTAAATTTACATTTTCCGCAGTGGAAACGATCTACTGTTTTGTCATAACATCCATTTAATTTGCATATATTAAAATTTATTCCCCACTTTATTTTGCAATTAAGCTATGGAGGATTTAAAGCGACGCTCCTAGTAGAAATAAACATTTTAAAAATCAATGCCAAATGCATAGATAAATTACAGAGTATCCTCATTGCTAATATTTCTGGTATAATTCAATCTCTTCCCAGCCACCGGTTTCTCAGACTACTCTATGCGCACTTGCCTTTGGTAGTCTGTGACACTCCCCTTTGCTCATGAATAGACCAATCAAGAGCAGAGGGCGTGTCTGACTACAAAGTGCACATTGAGTAGTCTGGGAATCTGACCGCTATTTTACAGGACAAAAAATAGAAAAAAGTGCACCAGAAAGATTAACAAAGACCCAAGTATTACAATTATGCAATTTGCATTTATTGTATATAAAAAAAATTGTGAACTGGCTTTAAGTTTTTACAGTGCACGACAATATATTAGGTGAAACACACAGCGCAATACTGCGAGATCCGTGGGATAGTCAGAGTTTGTGCTTTGCAGCTGTAGGACCCGTGTACTGTAGAAGTGATTCTGGAGAATAAGTGAGGGGCACTGTACACTGTCAAGGGTCTTTGACGTGCTGCTTTCATAGCTCGTTTACACATCTTAATTTTTCTCATTTTAAAGGTGAACAACGGGAGGAGCTATAAAGTGAACTAATAGTTTTCCATAGATTATAGTCCTGCCTTACAATAAAGACTTAGGACAACCTTCTGGCATGCTGACCGCTCGACAGGTGTGATTATTGCACCAATGCCTCTGCCACTGGTCTACAACGCAGGCTTTCAAAGTGTTATTCTCATAATTAAGAAAAAGGAAATGGTAGACAGTGAGAAATCAGTCAAGTATGCAATTTACTTGCCATTTTTAGCATCATTCATTCTGCTATTCTTTCATTTCTCTTTTTTTTTCTTTTATACAGCTTATTGCCAAGGAGTGGGGACACCACAGCGGTCTAATAGCCATGACCAGACATGTGCAGTACTTACAAGCTCTTCCGGTTGAGTTTGTAAGCACTGCAGGTTGCTGGAGCACGCAGTTAACTGGGCTTCCGATTCTGCAGAGGCAAGGCTAGCTCATATAACAGCATCGGAGACCACAACTCAGGCTAACAGTACGACAATGCAACTGGGCTCAGCCGTCACTCAATCAGGAGTGACCCGAAGTCAAGGGGCTGGAGAGTGGCACAATCTACATACTGCAGCCAACATGACCGCTAATACTCTAGGAGCGAGAGGACAATCCTGCTGATCTAAAATGACATTTCTGCAATCTTTGTTCCAAAAAGTCTCGCTTTTGTTAATTTAATGGAATATTTAATCTTGATGTAAAAACTATCCCTCACCACTACACAGGAACCAAATGTGGAAACTGCACTGTACATTCAAATAAAGCCGTCAATTTAAGAGCTTTCGGCATCATTCCTAGACATATGACCGCCATACTTATACAAGATACCTAAAGGCAGATATGTTTCTGTAAATCAGTGACCGCCAGGGAACAAAGTAGAAATTTGTTCACAGAACTTTGTTAAAGGTGTTGTGGTTCAGGGAAATCCACACACTCCACTGAGCAGCAGACTGCAAAACACAATACTTAAAAGGAGTCCGTCAGGAGGATTTCACCCACAAACAATTTATAGGCACAGGTAGCCCCTTTAGCAGAGAAGCCCGGCAATATCTTTACATGGCCAGTCCGTTCCTCCATTACTGGGAAATCAGCATTTGAATTGGTATACAAATGAGGGTGAAGGATTATTTTCAGATCTAAAGCCTCTGCCACACCAGCTCTATTCCCCGCCCAATGCCACCTCCTCCTGCTTGATCAACATGTCGCCTATATGCTGTGTGATTTCAGGCAAAGGAGCCATCAGTCAAGCAGGTTGAGGCGGTGCTGGTGGGGAATAGAGCTGGAGTGACAGAGGCTTCAGATCTAGAAAGAGCTCTCCAACCTAATTTACATATCAATTCAAATGCTAATTTCTCACTAATGGAGAAACATACAGGCCATGTAAAGGTATTGCTGGACTTGTCTTTGAAAGAGCTACACAAGCACATATACCGGTAGTTTGTGGGATTAAATCATGTGGACAGATTTTGGTGTTAAAAAATTACCAATTGTATAAATCAATTTTTTGAACTTAGATTTTTTTTTTTTTTTTTTAATTTAACAATTTTTTTTTGTCTTCATACAATCTTTATTAAAAAAAAAATGAAATTTGAAAACTTGCAATTTTCACACTGGCCACGGAGGCTTTTTTTCTGTACTTTCTGTCTTTTCAAGATGAGTTTTCAGGAGGCTCCTTATTAGCAAAGTCAGGATTAAAATGACAGGTAACACCTCTGTACAGAGCTGATAAGACAGCATCCACAAATCACAATAAGTAATTTCACTGCTCCCACTCCCATCACAATGACCTTGGTATGTTAGATGCCTCAACGTTAGACCTTGGTACATTAGAGTCTGCTCATTACTGCTAATATACACGGGCATTTCCTGAAAACCGAAGTTAAAGTCTAAATTGCAAGATTTCTAATTTTTTTTAAAAGATTTTGATATGGGGGAAAAACATATTACCAAAAAGGTTTTAAAAAAATATTTTGCACAAAATCCTTATTTAAACAATGTGTGTCTTTACTAATATATTCCTGAATGTAAGTTTGCACCATTTGCTTCCTTACTTCGCAAGTCTTCTGTACAATATCTCCTTGTTCTCATTGCTCCCACTTGCATCACAATATTGTTCTCTCTTCTATGATTTCTCCTCCTGACCCTTAGGTTGTCCACCACTTTAGCACTGATGACTAGGGTTGAGCGACTTATTTTTATAGGATCGGGTCGGGTTTCACGAAACCCAACTTTCTCAAAAGTCGGGTCGAGTGAAATCGGCCGATCCTATAAAAAAGTCGGGGTCGGGGTCGGCCGAAACACGAAACCCAATGCAGTGCAATGGGATACTATGGTTCCCAGGGTCTGAAGGAGAGGAAACTCTCCTTCAGGCCCTGGGATACCATATTAATGTGTAAAATAAAGAATTAAAATAAAAAATATTGATATACTCACCTCTCCGACGCAGCCTGGACCTTACCGCTGGTAACCGGCAGCCTTCTTTGCTTAAAATGAGCGCGTTCAGGGCCTTCCATGACGTCACGGCTTCTGATTGGTCGCGGCCGCCCATGTGACCGCCACGCGACCAATCACAAGCCGTGACGTAATTCTCAGGTCCTAAATTCCTAATTCTAGGAACTTAGGACCTGAGAATTACGTCACGGCTTGTGATTGGTCGCGTGGCGGTCACATGGGCGGCCGCGACCAATCACAAGCCGTGACGTCATCTAAGGCCCTGAACGCGCTCATTCTTAGGAAGGAAGGCTGCCGGAAAGAAGCCGAGGGTGAGTATATTCCTATTAGGTATATACTCACCCTCGGACGCGCCCTGCTTCTTTCCGGCAGCCTTCCTTCTTAAGAATGAGCGCGGTCAGGGCCTTAGATGACGTCACGGCTTGCGATTGGTCGCGGCCGCCCATGTGACCGCCACGCGACCAATCACAAGCCGTGACGTAATTCTCAGGTCCTAAATTCCTAGAATTAGGAATTTAGGACCTGAGAATTACGTCACGGCTTGTGATTGGTCGCGTGGCGGTCACATGGGCGGCCGCGACCAATCAGAAGCCGTGACGTCATGGAAGGCCCTGAACGCGCTCATTTTAAGCAAAGAAGGCTGCCGGTTACCAGCGGCGATGTCCAGGGGCCTCCGGAGAGGTGAGTATATCAATATTTTTTATTTTAATTCTTTATTTTACACTTAAATGTGGATTCCGATACCGATTTCCGATATCGCAAACATATCGGAACTCGGTATCGGAATTCCGATACCAGATTCAGAAGATCGCCGACCTCATGGCCGACCCCACACAGGGGTCGGGTCGGGTTTCATGAAACCCGACTTTGCCAAAAGTCGGCGACTTCTGAAAATGGCCGACCCGTTTCGCTCAACCCTACTGATGACTTATCCCTTAGGATAGGTCATCAAAGTCTGAAAGGTTGGAGTCTGACACCCGGCACCCCACCAATCAGCTATTATCGCTGTCTGCCAGAAGTACTCACTTGTGGAGGTGGCCGTCTTCTGATAGTAGCTGAGGTTTGGTACTACACATCCGCCTCTTAGTCAAAGCAATAGGATGCGGATATGTAGTACCCTGCGGCGGCCACTGTCAGAAGACGGCAAGCTCAGCAAGTAAATACTTCCAGCCGGCGGCGGTGCTGACACCGATAACAGCTGATCAGTGTGGGTGCCGGACCCCCACCATTCAGACATTGATGACCTATCCTAAAGGTACCGTCACATTAAGCGACGCTGCAGCGATATAGACAACGATGCCGATCGCTGCAGCGTCGCTGTTTCGTCGTTGTGTGGTCGCTGGAGAGCTGTCACACAGACAGCTCTCCAGCGACCAACGATGCTGAAGTCCCCGGGTAACCAGGGTAAACATCGGGTTACTAAGCGCAGGGCCGCGCTTAGTAACCCGATGTTTACCCTGGTTACCAGTGTAAATGTAAAAAAAACCAAACACTACATACTTACATTCCGGTGTCTGTCGGGTCCCCGGCGTCCGCTTCCCTGCACTGTGTAAGCGCCGGCCCTAAAGCAGAGCGGTGACGTCACCGCTGTGCTCTGCTTTACGGCCGGCCGGCGCTGACACAGTGCAGGGAAGGGGACGCGACAGACACCGGAATGTAAGTATGTAGTGTTTGTTTTTTATTACATTTACACTGGTAACCAGGGTAAACATCAGGTTACTAAGCGCAGCCCTGCGCTTAGTAACCCGATGTTTACCCTGGTTACCCGGGGACTTCAGCATCGTTGGTCGCTGGAGAGCTGTCTGTGTGACAGCTCTCCAGCGACCACACAACGACGAAACAGCGACGCTGCAGCGATCGGCATCGTTGTCTATATCGCTGCAGCGTCGCTTAATGTGACGGTACCTTTAGGACATCGCTGGATCGGTGTCTGCGGGAGATCCAGCGACGAAATAAGGTGCTGGCCTTCTAGCTCCGACCAACGATGTCACAGCAGGATCCTGATCGCTGCTGCGTGTCAAACACAATGATATCGCTATCCAGGACGCTGCAACGTCATGGATCGCTATCGTTATCGTTGTTAAGTTGTTCAGTGTGAAGGTACCTTAAGGAGTAGCGGACAACCTCTTTAAGCTAGCAACTTGTGACCATCGGAGTTGTAGATTCAGAACAACTGAGGAGTCCAGTGAAAAGGTCAAATGTGTCTTCCTACCATATAGATAGATGATAAATATAGGATGATATTTCAATATCTAAGAAAGCCTCTACTGAGATTTTCTAGCACTTCACAGTCATTGATTTACTCTACATGATAAGATAGTGACACCATTGTAATACTCACATGAACACACACATTAATGGAGGAAATAGTAACGTTACCTTGGAAATGTTACTGGACCGGCTGACTGATCGCCCCAGAGTCTTTTCATTCTGAAATACAACATAAATGGAAAGACATGAGATGTGCTACAAGAGAATGCTCATGACAGAGAGAACAGGCAATATATGGAAATGGATTACTTTGAGTATTGGACACCAAGACACAATGAAGTCAATCAATTGAGGTTTTCTGACAAAAGTGAAAGAAAACACACACAATATAGTGCACATGAACAGTTGAACACAGGTTTCTTCCCCTAATCAAACATTTGCCACTTAGCAGGGTAGGAAATGGAATGGCACTACACACAGGGCTTGTTTGTAGTCTGTCGCTATGGAGACAAATACATAGTAGCAGTATCTTCAAAACAGTTTGCAAAATTTACGCTGATTTTTGTTATCTGTATTTGGCGCATTGAAGGAATAAAATGGTTGCAAAAGTGCAGAAATCCCTTGTTTTCATGCCTTGCATTAGTTTTTGTAGATGGGCCTCAGTGTGTTAGCCCACTGTATGAGAAGACAGAAATGCAACAAGGAAAACATAAGAGAAAGTAAAGATTTGATGAAATGTCTGGTAAAGACAAACTAAGTATTTCATTTTCTTTGTTAAAATATGTCATTTTCATATGTCTATTTTAGGGATCAATTTTACAGGAAATTTTCAGACTTGGCGTGTTCATACCATTTTTCACCCCAATCTGACAAAATGGGGAAGACATGACCGCGGCGAACCCTTATTCGTCAAATTCATGACGTTCCTTACACCACAAAATCTTACGCCAGTAATGCCAGTTTGCGCCTTTGCCTGATTCATTAAAAAGGAGTGTCTCTTAATGAATCCGATGTCTTCCACTCCATCCCGCCCCATCTAGACTAGCCTGACAAAGAGGTAAATTGTTCTTCAGTGCACCTGGGCCCCTAGCAAGAAAAAAAAATCCAATTAAACAATTTATGTGAAATAACTAACCTTTTAAACCAGCTTTCTGACTTTAAGGCCTCTTTCACACGTCAGTGTTCCCCATAGATGTGGTGACAGTTTTCACATGTACCAGAGACTCTTACACATGTAGACCCATTCAAGAGCGTCCAGGGGCAAAACACGCTGACATGACCATTTTTTAAACAGCAGCACAGGCCGCAAAACGTCCCGCTCACGTGCACCCTGATGACACACGGATGACATCAGGTGCTGAAGACAGCTGCGATCAGCGCTAGCAAGGGAGAATGTTGAAAGTTGTTTTCTCACGGTTACCAGCTGAGCAGGTGGTGGCTGATGAGAGTATTAACAAAAAAAAAAAACAATGACGTGGGGTTCCCCTGTATTTTTGATAACCAGTCAGGCAAAAACTGACAGCTGCTGGCTACAATCCTCAGCTGCCAACTTTAGCAAGGCTAGTTATCAAGAATAGAGGAGCCCCACGTCGTATTGTTTTATTATTTAAATAATTAAAAAATAAATAAATAACAGGAAGTATCAAAAACAAGGCAACTTTGTTTTTACCGCTGCGGTTTTTGGCTCTTAGGTGTATCAAAGGTTAAAAAAAATGCCTTAAAAAACGCAAGTAACCTACGGTAATTTACATAATAGAAGCAGAAATGGTGCAGAAAATCCGCAACATTAAAAACTCAACAAAAGCATTCATTGTGGGAACGTAGTCTTATACGGTTATAGGTTACAAGCTCTTTTTTTATCAACTCCTGTTTTTAAGATAATAGAATTCCGTGTCTGTATACAGATACTTCACGAGTCACAGATTCTTCAGTAACTCATTCATTTTTATTTTAACATCAATGTGAATAATCCCCCCGGGCAGAGGATGTGCGACCGGTTAGCGGAGAACCAGCATCTCTCCGAACACTGACCGCGCGGGTTCCTAACTGGGTGCCAGTCACTGGAGGGATGCCATCAAGTACAGTGCTATACAGTCAGAATGACCTTTTCAGCAAGTGTCCTTTATTGTCAAGAAATTCCTCTGGTTTGCCAGCACTAAACAAACTGAGCTCAGCAATTCTGATCCTGCAGGATGATGTATTATATAATATGCACTTACAAAACTATTTTAGGCTTGAAGCTTGGAACTTGCTGCTTTTCCTATGCATTTAATAGAAATGTCAGGCGAGAATGTGGCTGGACTTAGCCTCTGCGATCACTTAAACACGTGTGGCTTTTGCAGCACCCGAATACGTGACCTGTAACTGGGTATATTTCGTCCTTGTTATAACTGAAGATTTCACTGTCAAAGCTGCTGCGCCACTAAAATCTCAACCCCTGCAACCTCGGATTTTTACCAAATCTCTGGTCATCACGTGGCAACTGAATGCCCTCATCTTTCAGGGGACTAATTTATCAAAGACCAATGCATCCGCCAGCCGATTCCTAGTAATGCTTGTTATATAGTGCGTGCAATGGAAATTTGTATTTATTTATGTGGTTTATTTATTTAAATCAAATAATCCCAATGAACTAACATTGCAAATACAACAAACAGCTGCAATACAAAAAGAAAGATCTGAAATATGAAATATTTCCACATTTTTTTGTTTACAACCATGAAAATATAAGGTTTAACAATGGCCCTCACAGTCCCGAGTTGAACATCATTGAAAATCTGTGGCTAGATCTCAAAAAATAACAGTGCATGCAAGACGACACAGGAATCTCACAGAACTGGAAGAATTTACCAAGGAAGAATGGATGAAAATCCCTCAAACAAGAACTGAAAGACTCTTGGCTTACTACAAAAAGCGTTTACAAGGTGTGATACTTGCAAAAGGGGGTGCTACTAAGTACTAGCCATTCAGGGTGCCCAAATTATTGCATCGGCCCATTGTCCTTTTTTGTAATTTTAAATATGTAAAAGAAGAAAATATATATTACTTTTTTTGTGCCTAAAATACAAAGGAAATGTGTCATCTTTAACTTTAGGCCTTTTAGAGATCATTTCATCTTCAACTTGCTTACCCGTTCACAATAACAGTAATTTTGACCAAAGGTGCCCAAACTTTTACATGCCACTGTATGCGACAGAACATTGGCCACTGACTGGCAGAAAAATAAGATGCATTACTGATGCAAAAATAAATAGAAAAAGCTTCTTTTCTAGAACACATTTTGTGTTCTAAAAAAACAGAGTTGTGCCATGATAATAATGATCACCTACCCACGGAAGTTGCTCCATGCTGGGGCCTCACTAATCATGTGAACAGAGGTCCAGAGTCCACTGGAGGAATGTAGCCTCAGTCGAGCACTTGAGCTGTTATTCATTGTCTATGGAACTGACAGAGACCGCTGAACACAGTACTTGTCAATTTCAGGGTCCTATAGTCAGTGAAGAGAGCAGTAGCGCACATGCTACACTGATAAGCCATTTAAAAGGAGGACTTGGGACCCCAGTGATCCGCTACTCATCCACGAGTCACAACTCTAATTTTGGTACAATCCCTTTTAAGAGGTTTTGCTACTATAAAATGCTACCGTTTTAATAAAGCAAGCGTCTCCTTGATTACAGACAACAATCACAACGACTGTGGTCTGAAACCAATGAATTAGTCTGCTTGCTTTTTTTGCTAACCTACATGCAGTAGAAGAGAGGGAAGGTGGAAGGGAGTATCACGTAAAGCGGTATTCTCAAGATTGAAAGTCTTCCTCTATCCATAGGATAGATCCCAGATTGCTGGGATCCCACCGATCCTGAGGGCTGAAGAGCCACGTGTGATTGTAGTGGTAGTCAATCATGTGCACTCATTCACTCTTGTAAGAGCGCAACACTCTGCAATCCCTTTAGAATTGGCAATGTGCATGTTCGACCATTCCACAGGACTCCCTGGTTCTTGGAACAATGGGGGTCCCAGCATTCAGACCCCAGTGATTAAAAAGTTCTCCTATCCATAGAATAAGAGAGAACTTCTCTAACACAAGAATACCCTTTAACTACAGGATCAGACAGCATTCTGGATTTGTGTGTAGTCTGTTACCATGGATACACATCAGTCAACACAAAAGTTGTAAACACAAAATAATAAAAGAATTTTAATTACGGCATTATTATTCCTTTTTTATCTTATGTTCACTGGAGCAATGTTTTGAGGACACTCATCACCCAACAATTTATTTTTCCAATAACCACGTAAAAAAAAAAAAAAAAAGACAAAACCGTGAACCTGAGAATTCAGTCTCCGCCACTCACACAGATCCCTAACCGGTTTGTTCTTCTCAAACAAAGCAATGATGGAACTTAAAACATTCAAGCGAGATCAAATACAGATGTTGAGTTACAGGCAATGCTTTGTTTCGGCAGCACATGCAATTAACCTCCGCTAAGAACATCATTTTAATTGCCAAAGGTTTACATTCTGAAACTGCTCTTGGGAATTTGCAGGCTGCAAAAGCGCACCACGTGCTCCGCTAATTTCCATATGCAAAACCGCTTATTATAGTACACGCTGCAGATAAAATAACAATCTTAAAACAACAGGTAGTTGTATTTAATCATCATAGTGAGAAAGCATTAAGCTACTTACGGGTAGCGGCATTTTTCGGAGGCCCATGACAGCACTACGAGAGAGGGGATCCGCCCTTCAGGAACAGGAAACCTACAGATACAAAAGGGCGGCACCTCTCCCCATGCATCAGTTGTATATTAGAGCCTGAGAGGACTACCGCGGTTAGTAGCACACAAGTATACATTATATACAGTTTATATACCAAATCAATCCATTGAAATAAAACTAGAAATCACACGTGAGATCTATATGTCTCATTAAAGGAAGTGCAGCCCCCACGTGAATAGGGAGGGAACTAAGGGTGCTGTCATGGGCCTCCGAAAAATGCCGCTACCCGTAAGTAGCTTAATGCTTTATTCGGACTCCCATGACAGCACTACGAGAGAATTACAGAGATGTAAAACTACCTTAGGGAGGGACTATAGCTTGCAGCACCCTTAACCCGAAGGTGAGATCAGAAGAGGACCCCAAGTCCAACTGATAGTGTTTAAAAAAGGTGGAAGGGGACGACCACGTAGCTGCCTTACATATTTGGTCGATTGATACTCCAGATCTCTCCGCCCAGGATGTAGCCATGGCCCGGGTGGAATGCGCCCTCAGATTCTGCGGAGTCGGACCTCCACCTGCAGTATAAGCCGAAGAGATAGCCTCCCTAATCCACTTCGCTAGTGTGTACTTCGAAACTCTAAGCCCTTTCCTAGGACCTTGGAAGGATAAAAATAACGCATCCTCTCTCTTCCAAGCGTCAGTGACTGTGATATATTCTAACAGGCATCTTCTAACATCTAATGTATGGAGTATTTCTTCCTTAGTATTAGAAGGATTAGGGAGAAATGATGGTAACACTATCTCCTGTGATCTGTGAAAATGTGAGGCCACTTTTGGTAAATAGGCTGGGTCCGGTTTGAGGACTACTCTGTCCTGTAGAAACTCTGTATAAGGGGAGAGTCTAGAGAGCGCCTGTATGACCCCTACCCTACGAGCAGAAGTTATTGCTACTAAAAATGCTGTCTTGAGGGACAATAATTTAACTGAGGTTGACTGTAAGGGCTCAAACGGTTCTCTAGTCAAGGCTGAAAGGACTAGGTTGAGATCCCAAGGTACCGACCTGTTGTTGTGTATAGGTCTAGCTCTACTAGAAGCTTTTATAAACCTTGATACCCAATAATTATTAGCAATGTTACAAGAAAACAGGGCCCCTAGGGCTGAGACTTGTACCTTTAACGTACTTGTAGATAGATTTAGCTCTAACCCCTTCTGCAGGAATTCTAAAATTTGGTTAATTGGTAACCCTTCTTCGATTCTAAAATCTGAAGAGGCCAAGAACTTCCTCCAGGTTCTAGAGTAGATCTTTGTTGTTATATTTTTTCTACTCTTCATAAGGGTATCAATTACATTTGGGGAAAAACCTCTGTTTTTTAACAATGACCTCTCAAACTCCATGCCGTCAAATGGAGCCCCTTCACCTGCGGATGGGTGATCGGACCTTCATGGAGTAAATTCGGAATGTCCGGGAGTACCCAGGGGTCTTCCACCGACATGGTCCTGAGCCAAGCGAACCAAGCCCTCTTGGGCCAGAAAGGGGCGACCAGTATGACCCTTGCTCGGTCCTCCCTTATCTTCCTGACCACAAGAGGTAATAGGCCCAGCGGGGGGAACGCATAAGCCAATTGGAAATCCCATTTGATCAGGAAGGCGTCCACTGCCAACGGATTCTCCCTGGGATTCAGGGAACAGAACTTTTTTGTTTTTCTGTTGTCCCTGGTGGCAAACAGGTCCACCTCTGGATGACCCCACATGTGGACAATCTGACTGAAGATGTCTTTGTTCAGGGACCATTCACCTTGTTTCAAGGTGTTGTGGCTTAGACAGTCCGCTTTTATGTTTTCTTTCCCCTTTAAATGCAGAGCAGTTAAAGATAGTAAATGGTTCTCTGCTGTCTGGAGAAGGCGGTCCGCTACATCCATCAGAGATTCGGAATGTGTTCCACCCTGGTGATTTACGTAGGCTACTGCCACCTGGTTGTCGGAGAGGATCTTGACATGGTGACCCTGTAGATACACGAGGAGTTCCTTAACTGCCAATTCAATAGCCATTAACTCTCTCTGATTAGAAGAGGCTGATGTTTGAGGGTCCCATAGCCCTTGAACTACGATGTCACCCATGTGTGCCCCCCATCCCGTAGGGCTGGCGTCTGTTGTTATTACACGAGTCACATGCGTCACCCAGGGAACTCCTGCTGACAGATTGTCTTCTACTAGCCACCATCTGAGAGATGTAAGCACTACCGGACTTAACCTCATCTGACCCTGCAAGGACCCCTGTAAGGCTCTATCATTATCCAGAACCTCAAACTGTAAAGGTCTGGTATGGAATTGGGCCCAACGGACGGCAGGGATGCACGAAGTTAGGGATCCTAACAGTGACATAGCCTGTCTAAGGCTCATGGATGGTTTATTAATCGCCTTTAACACCTGTTGTTGAATGTGAAGCAATTTATCAGGCGGCAGACAGCATTGTTGGGTCTCTGAATTTAATAACAGTCCGAGGAATCTCTGAATTTTTAGGGGCTGTAAACGGGATTTATCATAATTTATAATCCAGCCCAGACGTTCTAGTTTGGCTATGGCTGTCTTTGCTTGTGAAAGGCAATGATCTGCTGAATTCCCCACAATAAGGAAATCATCCAGATAAGGCATTATGAGGATATTGAACTCCCGCAAATGCGCCATAACCTCAGCGACTACTTTAGTAAACACCCTAGGTGCTGCTGAAATGCCGAAGGGAAGGGCTCTAAATTGAAAATGACGAACAATTCCCTCTATAGACACCGCAACCCTTAGGAACCTCTGGAAGTTTTCATGGATAGGTATATGATAGTATGCGTCCTTAAGATCTACAACTACCATAAAGCAGTGTTTGAACAACATCTTTATTGTAGAACTGATAGACTCCATTTTGAAGGTTTTATTAACCAGGAACTCATTAAGTGATTTAAGATTAATGATAGTTCTAAATGACTTATCTGGTTTTTGAATCAGAAATAAAGGAGAGTAGAACCCTCTTCCTCTTTCTGAATCTGGAATCTCAATCAGCACTTTTTTAAGACATAGATTCACGACTTCAGCTTCCAAAGCTGTCTGTTCAACAGTGGAGGAACGTAAGGGGGTTAATTTAAATTTATCACGAGGCCAATGGTTAAACTCCAGTCTCAGACCGTCTGATATAATGCCTCGGACCCAGTCACTATTTGTGATGTCAGACCAAGCGGAAGAGAAGGCTGCCAATCTCCCTCCCACAGGGATTGCTAGTCATTGGTCTGATTTTTTACGTTCTTTTGAGGAACGGCGAAACATGTAGCCCGTACCTCTCTTGCGTCTATCCTCCCATCTAAAATTATCTCTAGAGGGCGAGGATACGCGTTTTCTTCCGCGACCAAATCTCCTCCTGTTGAAAGGGCGACGGTAAGATGCTGATGTTAAATTGGGGAACTTCTTGTCATCCCCTGCTTTCTCAAGCAACTCATCCAGAGTTGGCCCGAAGAGATATTCTCCTTTGCATGGGATGGCGCAGAGCTTGGATCTTGATTGAATGTCTCCAGACCAACACTTTAACCATAAGGCTCTACGAGCCGCATTGGAAAGACCTGCTGCCCTGGCCGCCATCCTGAGTCAACTGAAGCGTCCGACAGGAAGGTCGCAGCATCTTGAATTACGGGGAGCGCATTTAGGATTGTATTCCTAGACGCGCCTTCCTTAAGTTGTGACTCCAACTGATCCAGCCAGACCATTAGCGATCTGGCCGTACATGTTGCGGCCACTGCTTGTCTCAACGATCCGGCCGCCATCTCCCAGGTACCTTTAAGGAAGGTGTCTGCCTTCCTATCAAGAGGATCTTTAAGGGACCCCATATCCTCAAATGGTAGTGAGGCTTTCTTTGATGCCTTCGCCACTGCAGCATCTAATTTAGGGGCCTTGTCCCAGGTAACCACCGCTGTATCATTAAAGGGGTATCTGCGCTTCAATGCTGGCGGTAATGAGCCTTTCTTTTCAGGTTTCTTACACTCTCGTAGAATTAAATCCTGAATCTTATCGTTCACCGGAAAGGATCTACGTTTTTTATGATCCAACCCACTGAACATAATCTCTTGCCTGGAAGGTTGAGTTTTAGGCTCTTCCAGGCCCATTGTGCCTCTGACTGACTTAACTAGTTTGTCAACCCGGTCCAGAGGTAGGCAGAATCGGCCAGAGTCCTCTTCAGATGAAGAGGGAATAGAGGCATAAGAACCTTCTTCTCTTTCTTCCTCCGAAGAATCAGACACCAGGGGAGACTTATGCTTTGAACCACCCGCCTGGGATAGGGAACGCAGAGATTCCCTTACTTCCATGCGGATCATCTCCTTTAAGCTGGTCGCATTGGCAGATTCTTCCGCTACCTAGGGGAGGACAATAAGGGTGGTAACCTCTAACCGACCTGATGTCACTCAACCCCACCACTCCTGTAGACCTCACCGTCTGCTGTATACAGGTGGCGCATAATTTTTTGGGGTAAGAATCTGGTAAGGGGGTCCTGCAGAGGGCGCACTCCTTATGTTTCGTCTTGCCTGAACTCTTCTTCCTCTAAAATGACAAAGTATAAGGGGCCCCATCACTGAGTGAACATTCACGTAGATCACTTACCAGTGCACGCCAAAAACAGGTACCGGAATACGAGGGGGTTCTTTGCTAGTCGATGCTCTGGATCCCTGCTTGGATGAGCTTTTACAACCAGACTGGTCACTCCCGACATGCTCCTTTCCTTTGGGCTTTTGTCGCACTTCCTCCAGCAGCAGAGGCTGCTGCTCACCATCACTTTCCTCCATGATGAGAATGTGACCAAAAGCAGGGTTCTAAATCCAACACCTGCTTAAATTCCCCCCGGAATCCGGTCAGCAGACTGCCAGGCACCATTCCATTGGTCCCTGCTATTCAGGCTGCAGCTGGATGGTCAGCGGGTGCTGTGATGAATCCGGCGTTCAGGGTCCGATGGGCGCCGCCATCTTGGATCGACTGTGCATGCGCAGCCATCCCGTGACCTGGAAGCGCTCACCGACTCCGCCCCCGGCGTCACCGCTGCCCGGAAACGCTCCAGCACACGCTGAGAGCGGCGCAGGACGCCGGGAACGGACAGGAGCGCTCCGGACGGCCTCCAACTCCTGACGCTGGCACACCGTAAACCCGCTGTACCGCCGCCCAGCCTGAAGGGACGGCCATACATACCTGTGCCGGCGCTGATGGAGGCAAGAAGATCCACCGGATTCTGCTCCCTGCTGCCAAAACGCCACCAACATGCAGTCCAGCCTGGACCACCGTGGCGTCTCCAGGGACTCCCGCACCGGCCGACGTAGGAGACCCCCTCGCTACCTGATTCGGCCGGCCGGCCTGGGTCCTATAGGATCTTTATCTGTAGGAATCTGTCCCTCCAGGAACAGGAAACTAACTGATGCATGGGGAGAGGTGCCGCCCTTTTGTATCTGTAGGTCTCCTGTTCCTGAAGGGCGGATCCCCTCTCTTGTAGTGCTGTCATGGGAGTCCGAATAAATATTATTTCCGACGCCAACTAAGGCTGGCTGGCAAAGAAACTGGGGAAAATATGCGTGCTGGGGCATGTAGAGCAAAACGAAGGAAATAAAAAAAAAAAAAATATTCCCCCAAATTATTATATTTTTTTTAGGTTGATTTTAAAAGGGCATAGAGGCAACAAGCCCACATGCAACTGACCAGACAGTAATTAATTAACTACTTCACCTCTGCATATGTCATATGAATATGACATGGGCGCCATCACCCTGTCAAGACATAAGGGGTCCTTTCACTCTACTAAGGGTACTTTCACACATCCGTCGGTACGGGGCCGTCGCAAACCATCAGCACGACGGACGTTGTGCGTGGGCAGCAGATGCAGTTTTACAACACATCCGCTGCCCATTGTGATGAGCGGGGGGAGGGGGCGGAGTTCCGGCTGCGCGGTCGGGAATGGCGGTCCGTCGTGACAAAAAAACATTACATTGAACGTTTTTTGTGTGATGTGCCCACCAACGTATGGACTTGTGTCCATCCGTCGCAATCCGTCGTTGGTTAAAGTCAATGGCAAAAAAACGGATTCTGTGGGCACATTTGCAGGATCCGTTTTTTTGCCATAACGACGGATTGCAACGGAGGGAAGAAGACGGAAGTGTGAAAGTAGCCTAACTGGTAGGAAAAGCATCTTAAGGGTCTCCTGATGAGCCAACTCCAGGCCACAAAGAAATCCATACTCTTAAATAACAAAAAAAAACAAACTATATTTTAAACTTTGTGCAACTTTTATTCTACTTTATTATGACGTAAAGGGAAAATCACATAAGGAAAAAAAGCAAACGCCATTTAGACATTTTTTTTATTTTTTAAAAGAACTATAGGGAGGCTTAGTCCACGTTAACACATCAGTATTTGTAAGCCAAAGCCAGGAGTGGGTGATAAATACAGAAGTGGTGCATATGTTTCTATTATACTTTTCCTCTGATTGTTCCACTCCTGGTTTAGAAATACTGAGGTAAAATCCTGACCAAATGCTGAATGTGCGAACAAGGCTGTATAAAAAAAAAATTAAAAATGAAAAAAGTCAAACCTGAAACTTGAAAATTGCATGTAAGTTTTCCATTCAAGTATGTGGAAAAGCAAAAATTTACCAAAATCTATTTCTCCCAAGAGAAACAAGAATCACATAAAGTTATGAAATATGCTTCAGCCCGGGAGTGAAAGGGTTAATGGATACCGAATCGGTTGTTTATTTTTATCTTTTATCATGTCAGCCAGACCCTTTAAATGTGCTGATGAATGGCTTTATATAAACTGCTTTTGCTTGAGTAAGTAAAAAAAACAAACAACATAATGACCTCAGAACTCTCCTTGGCTGACATTACACAATAGCCAAGCAACTATTGAATTATGTTATTAAGCTGCATCGTAATAAGGAGACATAACTTTGCACAAATTATATAAGCATTTAATGGCTCTCCTGGATAAAGCCGGTCATTGCTCACGGTAGTACTAGGTGACACTGTTTGCCCAGTTTAGTAATCATGTGTGAGTAAGCAAAAATTGTGGCATAAGTCTGCAAAGATAAGCAAGCCATTTTGTGGGTTTTACCAGGGACTACAATCTATTTCCTAGGAGTCATCACCTATTTGCATGATGATGAGTAATAGCTTAGAAATCAGTTGGGGGCCAATGGCTGGGATGCCATCGACTGCCAGAAAGAGCCACTTGTATTCCCACTGGAGTGGTATCACGCATGGTCGAGGTCGACCACCTCCACGTAGTCTTTATTGGGTTGCCGAGCACAGCACACACTGCTATTTCAGCAGCCCCATAGAGAATACATGGAGCTCCGGTTGAGCATGCACATAGCTGAAGAGGATAAAAGTAGCAAGTTCTGGATGTCGGTGGGGGATGACCACTCCTGCAGATAGGTGACAACTTCCTTTTTCTGGACAACCCAATTAATCACACAATTCAAATAACGTTTTGGCAACATGTGACATATATTTAGGTGGGACATGAGCAGCCGATGTCTTGAGAAGGCTTTGTGCACAGTGGGAGTGGACTGTGGTAGATCGCCAAGAGTCGTCTGCCGCTGCCCTAAAAGGAGGCAACACGGATCATGGCGCAAAAACGTCAGGATCGTCACTCTGATCATGGCAACTTAATACCTTTTAAACTGCGATAACTAGCAACCTGCAAACTACAGGGCCCAATTCAGCAAGCAAGTCTTTGACAGTTTTCTGGCATAGAACTACTTAAAATGAGTGTGCATAGCGTAGTGAGCAAAAAAGACTGTGATTATGTATTAGCATTTTCACACCGATGTCGTAAAGCTCAGGCAACGGTTTATAAAGTGGGAGGAGCTCAGTACCAAGGGGGCGTGGCTATGTAGAGCCAAGAAATTTATCATAATTAAAGGGAACCGGTCACCAGAAAAAAAAAACCTTTATCAACCTGCAGGGATGGGGATCAGCTTCAGGTTAATAGCATTAATAACCTGCCCGGCGCCCACACTTGTCCAAGCACTGTGGGAGAAAATGAACTATATTTCCTCCTACCCCCCCCCCCCCACCACCGCATGACGGTCTTACGGTTTCAGCCACGGGGGTGGCGCCGGTTCAGTCATCGCTCCAAGTATACAGAGGGTCCGCTGTAACCGCGCCCCCGCCACTGTGACACTCACTCTGCATTAGGGTCAGCTGTCAGTCAGGGCTCTGGAAGACGAACGCTGCTGGGGGGAAATAAAGTTAATTTTTCCCCTGCAGTGTTTGACCAAGTGCTGGTGCTCAGTAAGTTAGTAATGCTATTAACCTGCAGATTAACCCCATATCTGCAGCTTAATAGTTTAAGACCAAAACAATAGTGTAAATTACACCAGAAAAGTACTTTCGTCCCCAACTTGAGTATATCTCTTAAGGGCTGTCCCACACGTCCAGATAATTCCGGTACCGGAAAAAATCGGTACCGGAATTATCCGTGTCCGTGTGCCCCTGCGTTTCTGGTGAACATCAGTGTGGCACACGTGTGCCCACTGGGTACCACACGCACCGTGCTGGGTACCACACGTACTACCAGCATCTGGTGCTGAATCCGCGATTCATATGTTCCCTGCAGCAGCGTTTGCTGCAGAGAAAATATGAATAATAGTGTTTAAAATAAAGATCTATGTGTCCCCCGCCCTCCCACCCCCTGTGCGCCCCCCCCGCTGTTCTGAAAATACTCACCCGCTCCCTCGTTGGCTGTCGCTGCTTCCTGGTCTGGCCCCATCTTCTCCTGTATGCGGTCACGTGGGGCTGCTCATTTACAGTCATGAATAGGCGGCTCCACCCCTATGGGAGGTGGAGCCACATATTCATGACTCTAATCGGCGGCCCCACGTGACCGCATACAGTAGAAGGGGCGGCCAGCACAGAACACTGCGAGGGAGGCGGGTGAGTATTTTCAGAACAGCGGGGGGGCGCACAGGGGGTGGGAGGGCGGCGGACAGATCGATCTTTTAAACACTATTATTCATATCTTCTATGCAGCAAACGCTGCTGCACAGAAGATATGAATCGCGGCTTTCAGCACCATGTGGGGGGGACAGCGCTTACTGTAGCGCTGTCTCCTGCACGCCACACGGACTGCACACGGAGAAGGTCCGTGTGTGGTCCGTGTTTTACGTGCGCTCCCACGAACACTGACATGTCTCCGTGTTTGGCACACGGAGACACAGTCCGCAAAAAATCAATGACATCTGCACAGATGCATTGATTTTTATGGGTCTACGTGTGTCAGTGTCTCCGGTACGTGAGGAAACTGTCACCTCACGTACCGGAGCCACTGACGTGTGAAACCGGCCTAAAATAGTGCACACCGACTGCGCAAAATTTATTATGAGGTGCACGCCCCTTTCTCCAGCGCACATTTCATCAAAATTGGTGTATAAAGTGCCAGTCTTGATGAATCTGAGCAACAGACTTTGTGGACTAGAAAGTGATGTCATCTCCTACATTTATAAATCTTTTTTTTTTTACTAAATGATTGTAAATATATGAGAGTAGATATATCAATTCGTTCTCCAATGCAGTCTCTTGTTTGTGAAATCAGTCATTCATTTCAGCAAGGTAGTCAGAAGCGCATAGCTGCCCCAGGCAGGGTCTTCACAGCGCCCCCGGAGGCGACTGACAGGTCTTTATTTTGCACGTACAGAGTGAAATACCTTTCAATAACCTCTAGCAGCGCTGGGAATAGCCGGCCAAGGGCATTGTTGGACTAATCTCGTCTCCAGCTATGGCCTCAGGCAACTTTTTTTTTTTTTAAAGGTATAATTTCACTGAAATTCCAGAGCGCTTCAGAGAAACATATAGACCTGGCTGTAATCATGCAGGACGGCCCTGATTCACGGTGCCCGCGATTTGTGCGGCATTAATCATATGACCAGTTCCCTTTAATTCCATACATTAAAATAGGGATGTTTCTGCAGCAAGTAGATGAATTTCAGAGGTATGGAACAGTGGGAGAAATGTCTGCAGTATGGGAACCTACAAAATATTTGGTCATTATTAGGGTAACTGGAGATGCATCCAATAGGATTAGTTTAGAGGGTTTTTTATGGGTTTTTCTTTTAATTGTGCTGGGAGATTTATTGCACGCCCTGTGATATGAACCCTGGAAAGATCCCTTCCCATTGTTCTGAAATGCCGTACTCATTTTACTGCAGCGATCTAGTTCTTTTATTGATCAAACACAAATGATTGTTTCCAACATTCGCTCTTCATAAAGTTAAGGAGAGAAATAGACAAGCAGTAAAATATACAGTCTGCACCCTTGAATTGTCCTCTTTTGCTAAGTTCATTAATACTTGACAGATTTTCCACATATCACAGTCTAAATGCGAATGCCACAATATAGCAGCTATAGATAATAATAAAAAAGATTAATAAAAAGGACTACCATACAAAAACGATATAGGTCATGAAGGGGTTAACACTGGAGTTGTTCCAAGGCAATTTCCAGTTAAGAATGTAGAAACAAGAATCAACAAAGCCTCAGAAACAGACGTACTAATGGTATGATCCATATTCCGGCATATGTACATCATATGGGACAGACCCCAGCTCCGGATGTGACACCATGTGCCAGAATGCATCATCACTCTGTGGGGGCTCCTGTTCTGGCGGACACAGAGCAGCATTATCTAATTATCTGAAGAGCAGCCTTGTAATACTACATTTCTGTATGCAGATTTCTAAGACCAAATCAGTTGCTTGTCAGGCATATCAGAAGCATATTCTTAAAGGAAAGGTCATCAGGAAATTACCTGTTCTTTAAATCTGTGCTGTGTGAGATAGATATAAACAGTGGGGGGAAATAAGTAACTGCCGATTTTGCAAGTTTTCCCAACTACAAAGAATGGAGAGGTGAGTAATTTTGAGTTGAGAGAGAATCCAATAAAAAAAAAAAAACAGAAAACCAAATTGCATGATTTTTACATAATTAACTTGCATTTTATTGCAAGAAATAAGACACTGAGAATTCTGGCTCTCACAGACCTGTTAGCTTTTTCTTTAAGAAGCCCTCCTACTCTGCACTCATTACCTGTATAAAAGACACCTGTCCACACACTCAATCACACCCCAACCTCTCCACCATGGTCAAAACCAAAGAGCAGCCAAAGGACACCAGAGACAAAATTGTAGACCTGTACAATGCTGGGATGGCGTACAGGACAACAGGCAAGCAGCTGGCGGAGAAGGCAACAACTGTTGGCATAATTTTTTAAGAAAATGGAAGAAACAAGATGACAGTCAGGGTATGTGCACACGTCAGGATTTCTTGCAGAAATTTCCTGAAGAAAACTGGAAATTTTCTGCAAGAAATCCGCATTTTTTTTTTTTCGTTTTTTCCCCGCTTTTTTAGCTTTTTTTTAGAATTTTGCAAGCATAATTAGCTTGCAGAATGCTAAAGTTTTCCAAGCGATCTGTAGCATCGCTTGGAAAACTGACTGACAGGTTGGTCACACTTGTCAAACATAGTGTCTGACAAGTGTGACCAACTTTTTACTATAGATGCAGCCTCAATAGTAAAAGATAGAATGTTAAAAAAAATAAAAAAAATGGTTATACTCACCTGCAGACAGCCGATCTCCTCAGCAGCTTCCGTTCCTATAGATGGTGTGTGTGCAGGACCTTCAATGACGTCGCGGTCACGTGATCGTGACGTCATCGCAGGTCCTTCACACACACCATCTATAGGAACGGAAGCGGCAGCATGCACCGCTGAGAGGCGGGAAGACTCCGGGGGCCATCGAAGGTGAGTATATGACTATTTTTTATTTTAATTCTTTCTTTTTTTACCAATTATATGGTGCCCAGTCCGTGGAGGAGAGTCTCCTCTCCTCCACCCTGGATACCAACCGCACATGATCTGCTTACTTCCCGCATGGTGGGCATAGCCACATGCGGAAAGTAAGCAGATCAATGCATTCCTAGGTGTGCGGAATCCCCGCAATTCCGCAAATTTAATGAACATGTTGCTTTTTTTTCCGCGATGCAATTTTTTCGCGGAAAAAAATGCAACATTTGCCCAAGAAATGCGGAATACACTGAAAATAATGGGAGGCATATGTAAGCGTTTTTTTCACGTTTTTATAGCGAAAAAAACGCGACAAATACTGAACGTGTGCACATGGCCTGAATCTTCCTCAGCCTGGGACTCCATGCATGTTCTCGACTTGTGGGGCAAGGACGAATCTAAGAAAGGTCACGAATCAGCCCAGAATTACACGGGAGGACCTGGTCAAAAACCTGAAGAGAGCAGACACAACAGTTTCAAACATTACTGTTAGTAACACACTATGCCATCATGGATTAAAATCCCGCAGCACATGTCCAGGGCTGTTTGAAGTTTGCCAATGACCATCTGGATGATCCAGATGAGGCATAGGAGAAGAAAAAGATGAGGAACAGCATCCAATCCAGGTGAAAAGATAAAAAAACTTTATTCCGCCATCAAACGTTTCGACCGATAGTGGTCTTTATCAAGTACTTGATAAAGAGCACTATCGGTCGAAATGTTGTATGATGACGGAATAAAGCTTTTTCTATTTTGTTCACCTGGATTGGATGCTGTTCCTCATCTTTTTCTTGGAGTCATTCATGTCCAATTGGGTCTGTGGACTTGGAGCGTGCATCTTGATGCTTATCTGAAGTGCTGTGTGCTGCCTTTCTCTTGAGGCATAGGAGAAGGTCATGTGGTCAGATGAGACCAAAATATAACTTTTTGATACCAACACCCTTGCTATGTTTAGAGGAAGAAGAAGGATGAGTAAAACCAGAAGGACAACGTGAATCATGGTGGAGGAAAGATCATACTTTGGGGGTGCTTTTCTGCAAAGGGGACCGGACGACTGCATAGTATAAAAGGGAGGATGGATAGGGTCATGCATCACAAGATTTTCACCAACAAACTCCTTCCCTCAGTAAGAGCATTGAAGATGGATCGCTTTTGGGTCTTCCAGCATAACAATGACCTGAAACACACAGCCAGGGCAATTAAGGATTGGCTCTGTGAGAAGAATTTCAAGGTCCTGAAGTGATCTAGCCAGTCTCCAGACATGAACTCAATAGAAAATCTTTGGAGGGAGTAGAAACTCAACGATGCCCAGTGACAGCCCCAGAACCTGAAAGATCTGAAGAAGATCAGTATGGAGGAGTGGGCCAAAATCCCTGCTGCATTGTCTGCAAACTTGGTCAAGAACTACAGGAAAAGGATGAACTCTATATTTGGTACAGAAACCTTTGTTTGCAATTACAAAGTTCTGTTTTTCTATTGTATCAAATACTTATTTCATGCAATAAAATGTAAATTAATTACCGTATGTAAAAATCATACAATGTGATTTTCTGGATTTTTTTTTTTAAAGATTCTGTCTCTCACAGTTGGAGTGTAACTACGATAAAAATTTCAGATCTCTCCATTCTTTGTAAGTGGGAAAACTTGCAAAATACTTGCTTTCCCCACATCCACACACCTATGTCTGTTTTACCGACTCCTCTTGCATGAATATTTAGAAAAAACACAAGTTAAAAGAAAAGCAGGAGGCATTTGCCTGAAACGTATACTCTATCAGGCCAGAGGGTTTAATGCTTAAAGGTGGATTAATCCAACGGTCCTGGGGCTGAAAGAATTGGTAAGGTAAAATACTCTATCATCTTATCTATTAGAATGGAAGAAAGAGTGTAAAATGCTAAATTATGAATACATTTGAGGTGATATGTAGCGCATGCAGGGCATACCATGAACATGTGGGGTCCATTTTCTCCTATTCTTAAATTTTGAATAAAGCAAAGTTATTTTTAAATTTCACAGTCACGTGTTATTAAATTCTGTGAAGAAGCTGTAGGTTTTACGGGAACCAGACAGTGTCAGGTCGGCGCCGTAATACTGATTACAATGACACCTTGGTTGATGAAATCTGTCTTGTGGTTGTTTAATCTTTATTTTCAGTTTTGAGTTAATGATATGCTCGTGCTCCGCGGCGGCCTGTGTGGGGGGGTCTTCATGTGGTGCTCTGATTAGGTATATGAGAGCAGGTATCAGTATAGCTTATAACAGGTCACTGAATCCCCTTCTGCAGGCAAATGCCAGCAGTTGCCCCTGCATTGCAGCCTGATCGCATGTGTAATCTACTGTATAAGGCTAGGTTTACATTGTGTTAGTGGGTGGTCGCTAACGGACAGCGTTGCACGGCGAAAATGTCGCAATTAACTCCGTGCAACGGGTCCGTTAGCACACCCATTGACAGCAATGTAAATTTCGCCTGCAGCGCATCGCTAGCGAGTGCCTTTTTCGGCTCGCGCTAGCGATGTGCCGTTCTTTTGTAACGCGCCTCGGACGCTGCTTGCAGCGTCCGCGGCGAGCCCGAGGTCCGTTCCCCGCTCTCGCAAATCGGGGATCTGTGAGAGCAGGGACGTTAGCGCGACCCCTAAACGCGGCCCCTACAAATACATTGCGTTAGGGCAATCCGTTTAGCGCTAGCGGATTGCGCTAACGCAATGTGAACCTAGCCTAATTGTCTAAGGGTCACTTCCGTCTTTCTGTCTGTCCTGTCTGTCACGGATATTCATTGGTCGCGGCCTCTGTCTGTCATGGAATCCAAGTCGCTGATTGGTCGTGGCAAAATACCCACGACCATTGCCACGACCAATCAGCGATGCGCACAGTCCGGAAGAAAATGGCCGCTCCTTACTCCTCGCACTCACTGCCCGGCGCCCGCATACTCCCCTCCGGTCACCGCTCACACAGGGTTAATGCCGGCGGTAACGGACCGCGTTATGCCGCGGGTAACGCACTCCGTTACCGCTGCTATTAACCCTGTGTGACCAAGTTTTTTACTATTGACGCAGCCTATGCAGCGTCAATAGTAAAAAATCTAATGTTAAAAATAACAAAAAAATAAAAAAATGATTATATACTCACCTACGCCGCCTTTCCCGTTCCTCGCGATGCAAGCGGAACATTCCGCTGGCAAAAGGACCTGCCATGACGTCACGGTCATGTGACCGCGACGTCATCACAAGTCCTGTGCGCCTGCGCGGAAAGGACCTGCCGTGACGTCACGGTCATGTGATCTCTACACGGTCACGTGACCGCGACGTCATCACACCCTGGGACCGGAAGCTGCCGCCTGCACCCCACACAGGCGACAGAGCTATAGCGCGCCTGTGGAAGGTGAGTATGTGTTTATTTTTTATTTTTTTAACCTGTGACATACGTGGCTGGGCAATATACTACATGGGCTGGGCAATATACTACGTGGCTCTGTGCTGTATACTACGTCACTGGGCAATATACTACGTGGCTCTGTGCTGTATACTACGTCACTGGGCGATATACAATGTAACTGGGCAATATACTACGTAACTGGGCAATATACTACGTGGACATACATATTCTAGAATACCCGATGCGTTAGAATCGGGCCACCATCTAGTGTGTATATAATATTCACTTGGTTGAGGTTATCCTAAAATTCATTAAAAAAAAAATAAATAAATCTTTGAAAATGGCGCTGGCCACACCTGCACAGTAGCAGCTATCAGCGAGCCCTGCTGCATGACCAGTTTCTGACTACATACAGGGTAATGCCACATTTGGAACAGCTGACTAACAAATTTTGTGTCCATTTTTTCCTATATATAACCTCTTGTGAAATTGAAAAAAAAAAAAAAAGGGAAAAACATTTTACTGTAAACATTGAATTTGTAATTTTTTTATTCCACTTTTTGCCAATTGTTGAGAATCACTGGAAGGGTGAAGTAACTACCTCAATGCAGTTATATATACTTTGAGGAGTGCAGTTTTAAATCCTATTTTTTTTTTTTATAAGCGTTTTAAGATGAAGTGGTCCTTAAAAAACAAGGTTTTCAAAATTGTTCGGAAACAAAATTAAAAATAGAGGTTGCCCATTACTTTACCATTGATGACTTATCCTTAGGATGGGTCACTAATGTCTTATCGGTCAGGCACCCGACACTGATCAGCTGTTCTCACTGTGTCAGGTGCCAGCTAGAAATGCTGAACTGCGGAGCTGCTCCGTCCTCTGATAGTGGCCGCGGCAGGGTACTGCACATCCGCCTCCTATTCAAATCATCTGAGCAGTCCCGGCTGGCGGCAGCCGCTGCCAACACCGGTAACAACTGCTTGGAGGGGGGTGCCGGGTGTCAGATCCCTGACTGATCACACATTGATGACCTATTTTAAAGTTAGTTCAATAATGATAAAGTAGTCGACGTCTTTAATGCTAAACTTGTAAGCCTTCTACCATTGTAACTAAATAAAAGGACGTTTCAAAAATACTGACATAAAATATACATTCTGGAAAATGTTATTAACTATTCTGTGTAGTATGACTATCTGCTTAAGGGTAGGTTCATACGAGAGAATTAAAAAAAAATATCCAGAAAAGTGCAGCAATTTTTCTTTTGTCATCTGTGTGGAGTCTGTATGCAATCATTTTTTTTTTTTTTTACATAAGCAGCTATTAATTTATAGTTTCCTATTGCAATGTATTCATAAAAACGGATGCTATACTGTAACTACGTAAGGCATCCAAATTTTTTGCACCCCTATAGAATTCAATGGGCGAGTTTCATCAGATTTGCAGAAAAAACTAGTGCATGCTGTGATTTTTTTCACATGAAGATTAGGTAATTTAACCCCCCCCCCCAAAAAAAAAACCAAAACGCTCTACATTGAATGCGGTTTGTTTGTTTTTTCCACAGACAGCACTCGAACCGAAAATACGGTCATGAGAATGAGCCCTAAAGGACAAAAAAATTTAAATATTTTAAAAATTGCTACATTTTCAGCAAAAAAAAAAATTCTGATATTTTCATAAATAAACAAAATCATACTGACCTAAATATACCAATAAAGTACAATGTTTCACAGAAAATAGAAAAATCTGTGCTGGTCAGGAGGGTGAAAACTGACAAACGCTGAAAGGGATTAACAAAGTGTAAGGGTACCGTCACACAGTGAAATTTCCATCACTGCGATGGCACGATTCGTGACGTTGCAGCGTCGTATGAATATCGCTCCAGCGTCGTAGACTGCGGTCACACTTTGCAATCACGGCGCTGGAGCGATGCCGAAGTCCCCGGGTAACCAGGGTAAACATCGGGTTACTAAGCGCAGGGCCGCGCTTAGTAACCCGATGTTTACCCTGGTTACCAGCGTTAACGTAAAAAAAACAAACACTACATACTTACATTCCGGTGTCTGTCCCCGGCGTTCTGCTTCTCTCCACTGTGTAAGCACCATAGCCGGAAAGCAGAGCGGTGACGTCACCGCTGTGCTCGCTTTCCGGCCGGCAGGCACTCACACAGTGGAGAGAAGCTGAGACGCCGGAGGACAGACACCGGAATGTAAGTATGTACTGTTTGTTTTTTTTACGTTTACGCTGGTAACCAGGGTAAACATCGGGTTACTAAGCGCGGCCCTGCGCTTAGTTACCCGATGTTTACCCTGGTTACAAGCGAACACATCGCTGGATCGCTGTCACACACAACGATCCAGCGATGTCAGCGGGTGATCAAGCGACGAAAGAAAGTTCCAAACGATCTGCTATGACGTACGATTCTCAGCAGGGTCCCTGATCGCTGCTGCGTGTCAGACACTGCGATATCGTAACGATATCGCTAGAACGTCACGAATCGTACCGTCGTAGAGATGGAAATTTCACTGTGTGACGGTACCCTAATGGAGGAAGGACAGGCAGGAGGCATGAGGGGTAATGGAGGAAGGACAGGCAGGAGGCATGAAGGGTAACGGAAGGACAGGCAGGAGGCATAGATGGTAATGGAGGAAGGACAGGCAGGACACATGAAGGGTAATGGAGGAAGGACAGGCAGGAGGAATTAAGTGTAATGGAGGAAGGACAGGCAGGAGGCATGAAGGGTAATGGAGGAAGGACAGGCAGGAGGAAGGACAGGTAGGAGGCATGAGGGGTAATGGAGGAGGACAGGCAGGAGGCATGAGGGGTAATGGAGGAAGGACAGGCAGGAGGCCTGAAGGGTAATGGAAGGACAGGCAGGAGGCATAGATGGTAATGGAGGAAGGACAGGCAGGACACATGAAGGGTAATGAAGGAAGGACAGGCAGGAAGCATAGAGGGTAATGGAGGAAGGACAGACAGGTGGCATGAAGGGTAATGGAGGAAGGACAGGCGGGAGGCATGAAGAGTAATGGAGGAAGGACAGGCGGGAGGCATGAAGGGTAATGGAGGAAGGACAGGCGGGAGGCATGAAGGGTAATGGAAGAAGGACAGGCAGGAGGCATGAAGGGTAATGGAAGAAGGACAGGCAGGAGGCATGAAGGGTAATGGAGGAAGGTCAGGCGGGAGGCATGAAGAGTAATGGAGGAAGGACAGGCGGGAGGCATGAAGGGTAATGGAAGGACAGGCAGGAGGCATAGATGGTAATGGAGGAAGGACAGGCAGGACACATGAAGGGTAATGAAGGAAGGACAGGCAGGAAGCATAGAGGGTAATGGAGGAAGGACAGACAGGTGGCATGAAGGGTAATGGAGGAAGGACAGGCGGGAGGCATGAAGAGTAATGGAGGAAGGACAGGCGGGAGGCATGAAGGGTAATGGAGGAAGGACAGGCGGGAGGCATGAAGGGTAATGGAAGAAGGACAGGCAGGAGGCATGAAGGGTAATGGAAGAAGGACAGGCAGGAGGCATGAAGGGTAATGGAGGAAGGTCAGGCGGGAGGCATGAAGAGTAATGGAGGAAGGACAGGCGGGAGGCATGAAGGGTAATGGAAGAAGGACAGGCAGGAGGCATGAAGGGTAATGGAAGAAGGACAGGCAGGAGGCATGAAGGGTAATGGAAGAAGGACAGGCAGGAGGCATGAAGAGTAATGGAGGAAGGACAGGCAGGAGGCATAGAGGGTAATAGAGGAAGGACAGGCAGGAGGCATAGAGGGTAATGGAGGAAGGACAGGCAAGTGGCATGAAGGGTAATGAAGGACAGGCAGGAGGCATAAAGGGTAATGGAGGAAGGACAGAGAGGAGGAATAAAGGGTAATGAAGGAAGGACAGGCAGGAGGCATAGAGGGTAATGGAGGAAGGACAGGCAGGAGGCATGAAGGGTAATGGAGGAAGAAAAGGCAGGAGGCACAGAGGGTAATGGAGGAAGGACAGGCAGGAGGAATAAAGGGTAATGGAGGAAGGACAGGCAGGAGGAATAAAGGGTAATGGAGGAAGGACAGGCAGGAGGAATAAAGGGTAATGGAGGAAGGACAGGCAGGAGGAATAAAGGGTAATGGAGGAAGGACAGGCAGGAGGCACCTTTTCCTCTGGCTGCAAAACAGGTTGTAGGCTATGGTAAAATGCAATGCAATGGAAAACAAACAAGACCTCACACTACAACATGCTAATTATTTATAAAAGAAAAAGTAATTATCTACAAATACAGTCATTGTAAAGTCACTATGACAATGCAGCAAGTCTTCTTTTTTGGAAACCCACAATAATGTTAACATGTCTTAGCTGTAAAAGTAACAGATAGATATTGAAAATCCAGTTTGGATAGAGGTGTGTTTAGACCCCATATGCGCCCCCAGTTTCCATCCGATTCCTCGAAAAACAAAATTTAAAAATGCTCTTTACCTGCAGATATAGTGGTAACGGGCATGTAAATTAGGTTTAAAGCCAGCTTACTGGAACAGTGACTACTGGGAGAAAAATGTACTTTCCTTCAATATCCTCCCGGTAGCCACTCGCTTCCAGTCATCGAGATAACGACGGGAGAAGTTACAGTCACTACTCAACACAGCAAGCACACTCTAATATTCCCTGGCACTTTGTTTGACAGACTGTCCCGGAGCGTGCGTGTAGAACAGGCTATCAATCAGTGTGCAGGAGAGTGATTAGCGGGTGCTCACAATATACTGAGCAGTGACTAATCGGTCCCTGCGCCGCCCCTGCAAGCGGAAGAAAACAGCTACAGGGAGAATAAAACTTAATTTTCTCCCTGTAGCCGCTACTCCACTAAGCCGACTACATAGGATTATTAACACTATTTAGTTGGATATTAACACTATATGTGCAGGTAAATAGTTTCTGAATGTGACTGGCTCCATTTAAATTCAATATGGCAAACCCAGACTAAAACCCAAAACTTTGGACTATATTTGACCTTTTTTCCTGCAGTGTACATCTTTTTAGCCAGACACAATAGCGTGGTCTATTACTTCAAAAGTTGTGCAAACTTATTGATGAATTTGTATTTCCCTTTCAGTAATTTTTTTTCTTGCAGTAGTTTAAAATGGCATAAAGTATCAACTTTGTTTCTGCCAAGCCTTTTTCTGGGCTGGAGCAGGCATTGGTGTATTTTGTATATTGCTATTCTCCATTATTGTAACCAAAGTCCATTACGCTGCACTTAAGCCCAGTAACCCATTATTGATTCTAACATTTAGAGTCCCTTGGAAACATCGCAGCACCCTCTTATGGTTTGGTCAGAAGGGTACAGCTTTCAGAGCAGCTTGTAGTGATGAAATTATTTACTGCGGGATCTCATTTATTGACTCACAAAATAGGAAATTAGACCCGTCCCAGGTGGACGCTTCACCATTTGAGATCTTATTCTATTTCACATAACAGATCCATTGAATATTCCTCTTATTTTAAACAGTGATAGAGTGTTTGAGATTGCAAAAATCTTTTTTTTCTCTTGAAACAGATCCGGGTCCCATTTGAATCGCCCTAAAAACGGGATTCAGACAAATTGCTGATGGGGCCTAAGACTGCAATGACATGAGGAGTTCACATGAACTCGGTTTGTATTTTTTTTCTCACAAGCATACAAAAAACGGAGCAGAAAACCACAAAAGAAGCTTATCTGAACTCCTCGTGTGATTGACGTCTTGGTCCCCAATCACCAGTATATCTGAATCCCGGTTTTAGGGGAATTCAGACGCACTGCAAACACATAGTGTGAACAGGGTCTTACTTTTTGCCATCACCATTATAATGTAGGAATGCCCCTTTAATATATGAGTATTATACATTTATCAACTGCATACCTAAAGACATGACTAGAACAATTAACCCTATACAATTTTTAGCATGGCGAATTGATTTGGTATTTCTGCAGTGAACTGGTAACAACACAGCTGTAGTAAGTGCACTTTCCGGACAAAGAGAAGTGCCTATAAATTAGTATGCTGCTAGAGAGTAATACATAAGAGAGCACTCGCCCCAGCATGTCGCTATTGTACAGAGTTTAATCAAACTAGGTGACAATTAAACTATATTATTACTCAACTATTTGATATCTTCAATCTCCCACCTATATTCCAACATTGTACTCCTGGTCAGGTCCAATAAATTATGAGTCAGTACAAAAGATAAAAATGGGGACTGGAAGAAACACTAAAGAAAGCTGCTATTTTAGACTTTAATGTCTCTTTTCCCAATGAAATCGCATCATTCATTCCCCAAAAAAATGTAAAGGGGTATTCCCATCCTCCAAGGATGACTTTCTGGCTCCTACCCCAATGGAGAGACCATAAATGTTTATGATGTAATAACCTTTTAAAAGTAGTCAAAGTAGATAGGTTTTTTTTTTCCAAAAACAATGCCACCCTTGCCCATGGGCTATGCCATGTCATAGATCAGAACCAGTGGGGTCACAGGTCACAGACCCAGTGGGGTCACACAAGTCACAGACAAAAGGGGCATCATTTCAAGAAAGACTTCTCAGGGGTTAAAGAAATTGTTCACGGGTAATAAGATTTTAGGAAAACTGCTCACTGCTATTGATATGGTCATTTTCAATTCGGAGTTGAAATGCAGATCAAAATCCTGGTCACGTGAGGTCAGGAGCCTTGTCGTGTCGTCCTACTTGATGACGGCTCGATACGGCCCTAGATCACAGAGTGTCTGCATCCGTTCCTGCTTGTGTCAGCACATCATCAAGCATGTGACCACAATGACTCCCCGGACGCTTCATTTCAAAGCCAGCTCTCTTATTGGTCCTGGCTCTCTTGGCTAGAAAGCATCACAGCGCCAGCGCACCTGCTGTAATGTGCATGCTCCAGAGCTTGCAGGAGATGTCACAATTTTTAGAATTTTTCAGTGTGCGATGAATAACTAACGTCCACCATAGAACTGAAAGTTGATCATTTAAGCCCAGATTCATCAGTTTGGAGCAAAAATCCGGTGTAAAATTCTTTGAAACATTGCAACTCCTAGTTTCACTAAAAAATTGTGACCGTTTTCACGACAGTTCTGGGGGCATCTTTTAAAAAGGGAGGGCTGCTCACCAAAAGTGGACGTGATTGACAAATTTATCATAATTTACTAAACAAAACTGATGTAAATTGCGTCAGAAATGTTTTCCATCCCCTATAAAGAGTTCATTTCTTAAAGATAGCGCATGGCAGCAGAAAGATGCAACAAATTCATTAAGAAGCATACGCCTACGAGTTGAGCGTCCTTCTCCAGGACACCCTTCAAGACTGATGTGCAAAAATGACAGTCTTCATGAGACTCTTGAAACTCTTACCATGTATTCTGGTTGAGGTGCAATACCAGTATCTATGAACAAGATAGGCATCGTTTCTTCAAATGAACCGATGATAATTTTTCTATACTCAAATATCCCCTTTCTTTAGTAGATAGTGATGAGCAAGTATGCTTGTTACTCGTGTTTCTCCGAGCATGCTCAGGTGGTCTCCGAGTATTTGGGAGTGCTCGGAGATTTAGTTTATGTAGACGCAGCTGCATGATTTGCGGCTACTAGACAGCCTGAATACATGTGGGGATTGCCTATCTGCATGTGTTCAGGCTGTCTAGCAGCCGCAAATTATGCAGATGTGTCGACAAACTAAATCTCCGAGCACGCCCAAATACTCGAGACCACCATGCTCAGAGAAACTCTAGTAACGAGCATACTTGCTCATCACTATTAGTAAACTTGTAAAAAGTGGTTTCACTCCAGAACTACAGGTACAGATCTAAGAACATGACACAAAAGTAATGATGCTTTGCACATTTGAAAGGGAGGACAGGTGAGACATTTAGTAGACTGCTGTGTCCAGAACATCAATGTCAGATAATATCTGGTTAATCCATCACTGCGCTGGACTTTTATCCTTGGCATAAAAAAACAGCGAACATGAACTGCATCCAAAACGCTGCTACTTCCGGATCGTTAATACTAAGGGCCAAAGGAACAAGGGAGTGAAATTCACAAATATCGGCATGCTTATAAGGTGAATGGAAGTTGCATTACTGCTGAGACGAGCCCGTTTCATGCATTATCATCGGGGAGGCGTCTGGTGGGCTCCAGATTCATTCTGCAGCAAAACAACAACCCCAAAACATACAGCCAATGACATTAAGTTACCGTATATCTTCTGTGTAAAGAAGAACAAGGAGTCATGGAAGAGAAGACATGGCACCCACAGAGCCCAATGTCAATATCATCAAGATTGTTTGGGATTACATGAAGAGACAGAAGAATTTGCACAAGCGACATCCACAGAAGATTTGTGGTTAGCGCCCCAAGATGTTTGGAACAACCTCCATTCAGAGTTCCTTCAAAAACTGCATGCAAGTGCACCTAGAATTGATGCTGTTCTGAAGGCAAAAGGCGGACAAATATTGATTTGATTTAGATTTTCTAAAACAGTCTAACATAAAATATACTTACAAAAATTTTAAAAACACACATTGGTGTCCATTTTAATAAACGGCATCATGTGTAAAACGATGCATTAAATTTACATGAAGATGGATAACCCCTTCTCCAGACAGGCTGGTAGAATAGACGGATAAATTACAGCAGACATCTAAGTGGGACTCCTCATTAATGCTGAACACTAGGACAGATTACCACATTCTAAATGAAATGTCTTCACCAGCACTCAGCTGAATTACCCATCTGCTTACATCAGCAGGCATGACCTGAAATACAAATCATTTTAGGATCTAATGTGCTTAAAATGTTATGTCCCCAAGACCCAGGCCGGTCATGTCCTGTCACTAACTGCAATATTTTATTATTCCAGGCATAAAGGTCCAAGCATTGTGGGCGTGAAGCAACAGTTCTCATCTGGAGAAAAGACTGACATATTACTTACCGTAAGTGGGAAATGTAAATGACAAATAGTACGATTTATAAGCAAAGTCTTTATGAACAACTGTGATTATTCCCATCCAACACGTCACTTGTCAGCAAAAAAGATGCATGGATACAAAGACAAAGGTGCCAACGTATACATTTGCAGGAATCACATAGAATAGATGGAAAAAAGTATTGGGACACATTTCTTAATCATGGAATCTGCCTTTCCTAAAATTTGTGAAAGAATGGGCGATTCTAAAGAGATCACGGATACCAGCAAGGTCCCGTAATGGATCGTCACCGTCGTAACAAGTCAATTTATGAAATTTCTTCCAACCCAAATATTCCACCAACTGAAAAGTGGAAGCAATTAGGAACCACAACAACTCCGCCACAAAGTGGTAGCCACATTAAGTAACATCAAGTGCTGAGGAGCATAGTGCATAAAAGTCACCAACGCTCTGCTGACTCCATAACTGCAAAGTCCAAACCTCCTGTGGAATCAACCTTAGCACAACAACGGTGTCTTGCATCACCAAGTACAATGCCAAGAGATGGATGAAGTAGTTCAGAACGCACCGCCAATGGAGTCTGGAGCAGAAGGAACATGTTCTATGGAGTGACTAACTAGACTTCTCTACCTGGAGTCTAATGGAAGAGCCTGGGTTTGGTGAATATCAGGAGAACATTAATTGCTTTATTGCATTGTGCCTACATTAAAGTTTGGTGGAGGACGGACAATAATATGGGGTTGCTAGCCAGCAAAGGAAAATCTTAATGCTTCAGTATACCAAGACATGTTAGACAATTGTAGCTTTCTATTTTATGGGAACGGTTTGGGGAAGGCCAATTTTCTGCTCTCCATGAATGTGCCCCAGTATCCAAAGCAAGATCCATAAAGGCATGGTGGGATGAGTTTGGTATGGAAGAACCTAACTGGCTGTTTAGAGCCCTGACCCTTAACCCCATCCAAAACCTGCAGAATGGAGACTGTGAGCCCAGCCCTCTTGTCCAACATCAGTGCCTGATCTCACAAATGCTCTTCTGGGAGAAAGGGCAAAGAATCTCCCAAACACCTCCAAAATCTTGTAGAAATCCTTCCCAGAAGTGTAAACTGTTAGAGCTGCAAATAAGGTTACCGTTACACAAAACGATTTACCAACGATCACGACCAGCGATACGACCTGGCCGTGATCGTTGGTAAGTCGTTGTGTGGTCGCTGGGGAGCTGTCACACAGACAGCTCTCCAGCGACCAACGATGCCGAAGTCCCCGGGTAACCAGGGTAAACATCGGGTTACTAAGCGCAGGGCCGCGCTTAGTAACCCGATGTTTACCCTGGTTACAAGCGAATGCATCGCTGGATCGGTGTCACACACACCGATCCAGCGATGACAGCGGGAGATCCAGCGACGAAAGAAAGTTCCAAACGATCTGCTACGACGTACGATTCTCAGCAGGGTCCCTGATCGCTGCTGCGTGTCAGACACAGGGATATTGTATGGATATCGCTGGAACGTCACGGATCGTACCGTCGTAGCGATCAAAGTGCCACTGTGAGACGGTACCCTAAGAACCAAACTTCTTATCAGATCTAGACTGGGATGTCATGTAAGCTCCTGTAGATGTAATGTGGACGTGTCCCAATACTTTTATACACACACATCTATCTGAATCCATAGTGTTTCACGCTGGTGCAGCCTCTCCCCTCTGCAACTCCGGTCTGCAATTTTCTCATTATTGAAGTTAACAAGGTGATTTCTTAAAATTTCAAGACAAGCTGTAAGATATTAGAAGGTGAGGAAGATCCCACTTTCCCATAAAAAGATATGAGAAATGTTTCTATAGTGACATCTACTACTAAATTTCGAAAAAAAAAAATTGAATAGAAAACACTTTAAAAGTATCCAAATTGGAGCCTGTGGAGAACACCAGAATTATTAAATCTTTACGTTTCTTAGGTGAACATATCTGAGAATGCTAAATTGAAAATCTGCTACACTGTTTACTTTCCCAGATATATTTTACTGTCTTCCACATTGTCTAAATAGGCTGAGCCGACATCTGCGGGACCATTTCACACAGCGGAAGCTGAAGACTGATGGTTTCGTTGGAATCCCCAGTGCCGAGGTTAGCACGGAACTGTCCCCAGAGCACAGCGCGCACTGCACAGTTACCATGGAAACCGCAGACACTGGAGATTAGAAAAACAACATTTGTAAATACTAAAAATATAATACATAGAAAAAAAGGAGCAAGAAGATGTAGACGTTAAACACGTTATGGTGTTCTTCTAAGAGTCCGCTTTGTATTTAAGACTGTGCAGGACCATTATCAGAAAATAACCTGTTGATTAAATCAACTACTTAAAACATTTTTTTTTTAATTATCTTCATTGTTACTATCTTTTAGTGATAAGCGTACGTGCTGGGATAAGATGTTATCTGATCATGCTCGGGAGCTTGAATAATATGTTCGAGTCCCCGCGGCTGCATGTCTCATGGCTGTTCGACAGCCGCAACACATTCAGAAATTCCCTGATTGTTAGTTATTCATTGCTTTCTATGGGTGAAAAAAAACACGCTGAAAGAAGTGACATACTGCAGTTTGCAAAAACGCAGCAGTTTTCCAAATCAGTCGGAAAAAAAAAAAAACAATGTGTGTGCATGAAACTTCGGAAATCTCATAGCTTTTGCTGGTACTGTAAAACGCAGTTTAAAAATCTGCATTAAAAAAATGCAGCAAAGCCGCAACGTGTGAACATGGCCTAAGAACGGGTGTCTGTACTTAGACGCGCAGAGCTGTATGTGCGTATTATGCAGCTGTGCAAAGAAAATGCTTTCGTGAATAGAATTTGAGATTTAAAAAATGTATCAATTAGGATGAAAAATGAATGAGAGATCAAGAAATTAAATCAAATCAATATTTGATATTACCACCATTTTTCTTGAAAACAGTCCCAGTTCTTCTAGGTACATTTGCACAGAGTCAAGGATTTTGTAGGATTATAGTAACCAATTACAGGTAATTATATAATGATTATTATTTTCATATGTAGGTGGAGACGCCATCATTAACTGAATCACTAGTGTCAGATGCTTAGTGAGGAATAGCCAAACTCTACTACAAAAGCTAAGTTGTGGTAGGCAGTGTCACGTCACAGGTCACACTCCATGGAAAGACGAAGTGCAGCAACACAAGGTAGTCATACTGCATCAGCAAGGTATCGCCAAAGCAAAAGATTTCAAAGCAGACTGGGGTTTTAAGATGGTCAAGCTCTTTCAAATGTGCACCAAGAAATGGACAATATTGATAATAGCAGATGCAGCAGTCAACCAAGGAAAGTTAGTGCAGATTAAAAGATACATCATGCTTAGGGCAGGTGCAGATTAGTATATATTCTCTCATCTGAGAAAATCGATTCAATTATGCAAATCACACTCTGATAAGTGTGATCCAATTCTCTTCGATGAGAAGATGGAGGGAAAAAAGTCTCCATCTTCTCCATTCTGCCAGTCCGCGGAAATCGGACTGTACTCAGAAATCATCCAAGTGCAGTCCAAAAGGTTCCCATGGACTCATTGACTTGCATGGCCAAGTGCGATCTGAATATCATATCAAACTGGGCCATGCAATTATTTTTTTCTCACACCATCACAGTCCCAGGAAAAGATCTGACATATGCATGGCTCCTAGAATAGCTAAATAACATTGGTCCGAGTGCAATGCAATATTTTGTCAAATTGTACACGCCTTAGTCTCGTTCAAAATCAGAAGCCATCCAACAGAAAAATCAGAACAGCAACCAATTATCACACAGAAAAATAGGAGTACCAAGTCCAATTATGTAAAAGAGTATAAATTGTATTAATCACAACATATACAGTATTACAGACTAGGATCAGGTAGTGATGGCTACCAATGTCCAGACAATCTGATCATATAATGGGTAGTCGATAAAGTGCTTAGTGCAGAGTTATATTTGAGGGAGTCCACAGTAAAGGTACCAGTATTACCACCGATCATAATAAATGCGCGCTGGATCAATGGGGTCCATAATCCCCATTAAGTTAAAATTTGCTTACCCATAATATATCAGAATCCGGGCACGTGCCACGCCAACACCGAGGCACGTTTCGCTTTTCTTTCTCAAGGTGCGGTCACCAGTAGGATCAAGCTACACACATCTACTTTTTGGAGAAGTCTGGCCAGAAGTGCTTTACATAGAAGAACTGTGGCCAAGAACTATACCTTCAACATGGAAACAAGGCCAAATGACTTGATGTACAAAAACAGAGGAACTGGGTTGCACAAACTAGTAACTGATGCTCTGAACTGATGGGTCAAATGTTGAAATGTTTGGCTGTAACAGACAAATGTTTGTTCCCCAAAGGGCTGGAGTACAGTATAATGAGTGTCTGCAGGCAACAGTGAAGCATGGGGTAGGTTCCTCGCAAGTTTAGGGATGTATTTCAGCAAATGGAATTGGGAATGTCGTCAGGATTAATGGAGCCCTCAATAATGAGAAATATAGGCAGACATATCCATCATGCAAGATCATCAGGAAGGTGTTTGGGATCGTTGTTCTGCTGCTGAATACATTTAAAACCAAATATACAGCCAATGTCTTTAAGAACTATTCTCAATGTAAAGAATAAGAAGTCCTAGAAGCAGTAGCGTAGCTACCGGGGGGGGCCATCGCCCCGGGCTCGGTGCTCAGAGGGGGCTCACCCGGAGCTATGCTACTGTAACTGTATCTGCGATACAGTTACCTTCTGCGGCAGAGCAGGGAGAATCGATCTCCCTGCTCTGCCGCCCGCTAGTGGGCCCCCCGCCCGTCACCACACTGATGAGGGGAGGAGCGCTGCTCCGAGAGTGGGCGCGATGACGTCACCACCCGGCGCCCGCTGTCAGAAGATGAGCAGGAGGTCGGAGCACCGCTGGAACAAGGAGGAAGAGAGGTGAGTATTTATTTATTGGTGTTTTTTTTATGGGGGCTGCCTATAAGGGTGCTGCCTTTTACTTCAGGATCTGCCTATAGAGGGGCTGCCTTATACTTCAGGATCTGCCTATAGGGGGGCTGCTTTATACTTCAGGATCTGCCTATAGGGGGGCTGCCTTATACTACAGGGTCTGCCTATGGGGTACTGCCTTATACTACAGGGTCTGCCTATGGGGTACTGCGTTATACTACAGGGTCTGCCTATATGGGTGCCTATATGGGTGCTGCCTTATACTTCAGAATCTGCCTATGGGGTGCTGCCTTATACTACAGGGTCTGCCTATGGGGTGCTGTCTTATACTACAGGGTCTACCTATGGGGTGCTGTCTTATACTACAGGGTCTGCCTATGGGGGTGCTGTCTTATACTACATGGTCTGCCTATGGGTACTGCCTTGTGCTATAGAGTAGGCCTATGGGGAGTGCATTATACTATATGGAGTCCTATGGGGAGGGCATTATACTATATGGAGTCCTATGGGGAGTGCATTATACTATATGGAGACCTATGGGGAGTGCATTATACTATATTTAGGATGATCTGGTGCATTATACTATATGGAGGCCATCTAGTGGGCCATCATACAGTGTTCAGATTACAGTGAAGGGGCCATCATACAGTGTTGGAGCCATCAAACAGTTTGGGGGCTACTAAGGGGTCAGTATACTGTGTGGATAGTACTATACAGTGAGGGGGCATTATACTGTATAGGGGAGCTGTACAGGGGGCAGACTGGGGACATTATTAAATGTAAAGTGGGCACTTCTTGTTATAGGGGATCTCCGGTTACTGTGACTATCAAAGGGGCACACATGGCAATATTACTTTCTAGGGAGCAAAATGTGGGCTGTTTTCTAGGGCACTTGCACCCGGCATTACTATATTCTAGAGGGTTGCTTTAGAATTTAGAAGGCACAGAGAACCGCACAGCAGGTGCAGTAATAGGGTCACATACGGCAGCAGCGGCTCAGAATTGGGATATCAGCAGGATGAGGAGTTTGTGCAGGTTGGGAATAGATGGTGATGGGGCTGGAATATGAGAAGTGAAACGTGTCTGTTGTATTCTCTGCAGACGAGTCGTGGCTGGCAGAAGTTATGTTGGTCTGGACCAGATTGAAAACACAGGAAAAGTGAACGATTCCATCAGAGAACATCAGCGGGAAGACATTATATCTGTAACTGTGCTGTGATCCCTTACATGTTCTGTAGGACTGGTATCTACCACTGACCATATGGTGGTAATATCCATGATGGTCGTTATATATAGATTATCTTCAGTAATAGTGCGGTCACCTGCTGAGGTTCTCCTCCACTGTTAAGGCGCGTCATCGAATTGTAATGAATGTTACCTGGTTAGGGGCCCACTCAGAAGCTTCGCCCCCTCTGAAATAAAACCCTAGCTACGCCTCTGCTTAGAAGTAATATGGCCCCCACAGAGTCCTGCTTTCAATATCGTCAAGTCTATGTTGGATCACATGTAGAGACAGAAGAATTTGAGCAATCCTACATCCACAAAAGATCTGTGGTTAGTTCTCCAAGATGTTTGGAATATCTACAAAAACTGTGTGCAAGTGTAACCCGGAGGAACTGATGCTTTGATGCAGCTTTGAAGGTAAAGGAAGATCACATCTAATATTGGTTTGATTTATCACTTGTTCATTGAAGGGGTTATTCACCACTTGGACAACCCCTTCTCATTTCTAATGTTTGGTCCCGTTAAAATAAAATCATCTCGTATTGCCGAGATGTGAGGTTGTGTCATGTCACACGAGCCCTGCGGCCAATCAATGCCGGCGTCACTGTCCCCGCCTTCAGAAGTATTGAAATTAAACAGGAAGTAAGGGCTGCGGCTACTCTGTCTCTTCCTCTTGATGTTGGCGAGGAAAATGACACCAGGGCTGATTGGGAGCAGGACTCCGGTTACATAACGTCACGTGATCCCTGAGAACGCGAGTGCCGACACCACTGGAACGGCGCAGGCACGTGAGGCGAGTATAAGGGTTTGCATTTTAACAAAGCCAAACATGAGGAATAAGAAGGGGTTTTCCAAATCGTGGACAACCCCATTAACTTTCCGTTTTGATAAGAAAAAATAAATAATAATACTTCATACATCTGTAAGAATTCTTGCTGTGCAGCATTTTTTTTCGACACCAAACTTTTTCACAGCAATGTACATATACACACTTGCATATGAAGAAGTTAATACTACTACTACAGGGTAGTAATACATGCAAGGTATTAGGCTCATCTTGTAGAGCAGATGGGAATCTCCATTTAGGCAACACATCATAATGTAAGCATAAATTATAAACTGTCCCATGATAATCTGCAGCATGTTAACAAGCATTCTATAAGATGGGGAAGGTTATTTACCACCTTTTTAGCTAAGGATTGCTTATGCCAAACTACAATGTTATACAAGTCTTCTGCACACTTCCTATATGAATTATTCAGGGTGTACAAGATCTGTCTACAGGGGCATTTATGGTTTAGTTCCAGTGGCTGTGTAATGGACTGACAATTGGAATACCCCTATAAATTTGGCACAGCTGGCCTAATAGCCAGTAAAAGACAGCCAAGAACACCTTCACATTCAACTAATATCAGTCAGAAGAAAAGTGCTAGTTTTTATTGTTAAAATTACAGGCTTTGGATGGAGTAATTGTAGCTATTTTCTGTCACTTTCTTCCCACTTTTTATGGCGCTACAAAATAATGGGTAGATAGTATCACTAATTAGTTGGTGATTTGTCTGCGACTCCCCAGGACTGAATGAAGGATGAGACTAAGAGGACTGCTGTGAGCGACTAATAGAAATACAGTTGTCAAGAACACAGAGATCCCAGATCAATAAAGCAGAAGGAATCACGTTGCCTTGACATTTATTAAAAGGTTATGAAAAAAAGTATATATTTTCCATAGTAGTTTAGTAGTTTGTCCCTCTGGTAACACACATTAGATGATTTATAGGTAGACCGGTGGTGGGTGACAGATATTTGCATGGGGTTTGTTAAAGCAGTCTCTTGGCTTTCTCTAAAACGGTCTAGGGAAACTTACGAGTCTCAGTAATAGAAAGTGACATGAGAAATTGAAGTCCGTGTTCATCGCTACAGAATATAGTGGAAATAAATATTGTACTGTGATTTCCTGCAAAGTAAAGCTAGAGTGACTGTTTGTTACACAGGACCAGTTGCGTTGAGTTTTCCGCCATAAAACCAGATTGATATGTTGACCACATACCCCAAGAGGGTTGTTCACATGAGACTTGTGACTGCATAAATCATTGCCAGCTCACACACAAGATGTGACATACAAATTTTCACTGAGAGGGACAGCGGAGAGTTGTGGGAATTTGCTCTGAATGTCGTGATAGCGGAGAGTTGTGGGAATTTGCTCTGAATGTCGTGATATCGGAGGGTTGTGGGAATTTGCTCTGAATGTCGTGATATCGGAGGGTTGTGGGAATTTGCTCTGAATGTCGTGATATCGGAGGGTTGTGGGAATTTGCTCTGAATGTCGTGATAGCGGAGAGTTGTGGGAATTTGCTCTGAATGTCGTGATATGGGAGGGTTGTGGGAATTTGCTCTGAATGTCGTGATATCGGAGGGTTGTGGGAATTTGCTCTGAATGTCGTGATAGCGGAGAGTTGTGGGAATTTGCTCTGAATGTCGTGATATCGGAGGGTTGTGGGAATTTGCTTTGAATGTCGTGATATGGGAGGGTTGTGGGAATTTGCTCTGAATGTCGTGATAGCGGAGGGTTGTGAGAATTCGCTCTGAATGTCGTGATATGGGAGGGTTGTGGGAATTTGCTCTGAATGTCGTGATATCGGAGGGTTGTGGGAATTTGCTCTGAATGTCGTGATAGCGGAGAGTTGTGGGAATTTGCTCTGAATGTCGTGATATGGGAGGGTTGTGGGAATTTGCTCTGAATGTCGTGATATCGGAGGGTTGTGGGAATTTGCTCTGAATGTCGTGATAGCGGAGAGTTGTGGGAATTTGCTCTGAATGTCGTGATATCGGAGGGTTGTGGGAATTTGCTTTGAATGTCGTGATATGGGAGGGTTGTGGGAATTTGCTCTGAATGTCGTGATAGCGGAGGGTTGTGAGAAGTCGCTCTGAATGTCGTGATATGGGAGGGTTGTGGGAAGTCGCTCTGAATGTCGAGATCCCACAACCCGGAAGTGTTAGCCCTATTTTCTCTCTGGGGAGACTGTATAGTGTTCGGTGTACATTTCTCAATAACTTTTATCTATGAAAACTACTAATCTTGACTCAAGCAGCACAACAAGTACCTGTGATTAACACCCCCCACCACACATACAAGCTCGCGCACACAGGTTGCTTTCATTCCTCCGATTCGCATCGTCTTACACAAAGGTGAAATGTAACAAAAATATTCCAAAAACTACACACAAAAATTAAGGATTTAACCTTAGGTCACTTGTTAGCAATAAGTTTCTTTTAAGAGAGGAGTGAGAAAAAAAAAATAACTAAGGCTACAATCACTGAAAACTAGTGATGAGCAAATCCGTGGATGTTCGAGTCCGGCGGGTTCCGTCGAACAGTTAAAAAAAAAAAAAAGTTTGGTTTGGGTACCACAGCAGTATCTGAACACATCCACTGACGCCAGTCACATGAATGGGGGGCCCGAAAATACAGTATTTGCCACGCTGTCATGTAAGACTGTTGTCACCGGTCAGAGCACTGCAGTTCCCATGCTGTCAGATGACAGTGTTAGGGCTGTCCCACACGTCCAGATAATTCCGGTACCGGAGTTATCCGTGTCCGTGTGCCCGTGAGCTCACGTAGGCCATACGTGCGGCACACATGTGCCGCCCGTGTGGCGAGTGGGTACCACACGGAGCGTGCAGGAGACAGTGCTAAAGTTTAGCGCTGTCCCCTGCATCGTGCTGAAGCCGCGATTCATATCTTCTGTGCAGCAGCGTTTGCTGCATAGAAGATATGAATAATAGTGTTTAAATTTAAGATCTATGTGTCTGCTGCCCCCCCACCCCCTGTGCGCCCCCCCGCTGTTCAGAAAATACTCACCCGCATCCCTCGTTGGCTGTCTCTCCTTCCTGGTCTGGCCGCGGCTTCCACTGTATGCGGTCACATGGGGCCGCTCATTTACAGTCATGAATAGGCGGCTCCACCTCCCATAGGGGCGGAGCCGACTATTCATGATTGTAAATGAGCGGCCCCACGTGACTGCATACAGTAGAAGCCGCGGCCAGACCAGGAAGCAGCGACAGCCAACGTGGGAGCGGGTGAGTATTTTCTGAACAGCGGGGGGGGGGGGGGGGGGCGCACAGGGGGTGGGGGGGGGGCGGCGGACAGGTAGATCTTTCATTTAAACACTATTATTCATATCTTCTATGCAGCAAACGCTGCTGCACAGAAGATATGAATCGCGGCTTCAGCACCATGTGGGGGGGACAGCGCTTACTGTAGCGCTGTCTCCTGCACGCCACAGGGACCGCACACGGAGAACGTCCGTGTTTTACACGGACCCATTGACTTTAATGGGTCCGTGTAATCCGTGCGCTCCCACGAACACTGACATGTCTCCGTGTTTGGCACACGGAGACACGGTCCGCAAAAAATCAATGACATCTGCACAGATGCATTGATTTTAATGGGTCTACGTGTGTCAGTGGCTCCGGTACGTGAGGAAACTGTCACCTCACGTACCGGAGCCACTGACGTGTGAAACCGGCCTAAGCCTGTACTATAACCAGAGGTAAAAGGCTTACTTTTGGTCACAGGCGTCAGCTGATGGGACTACTACTCCCATCAGCCTATGCCTGCTGCCGCCAATAACAGTGAGAGCAGGCAGCTGCTGATGGGAGTATTCATAAATAAATAAAAAAAATGTTGTAGGTTCCCCTGTATTTTTGATAACCATGCAGGCAAAACTGACAGCTGCGGGCTGCATCCCTCAGGTGTCAACTTTAGCAAGGCTGGTTATCAAGAATAGAGAGGTTCCCACACAGTTTTTTTTATTTTTGTATAAATAATAGTAAAAAAATGGCGTGGGGTCCACCCCAATTTTTGACAAGTAGCCAAGCTAAAGCAGACAGGGGGGGCTGATATTCTCAGGCTGGTAATGGGCCATGGATATTGCCCACACCTGTTCCAGCCTAAAAATAGCAGCCCGCAGCCACTGCAGAAAAGGCTCATCTATTAGATGAACCAATTCTGGGGTTTGCCCGGCTCTTCCCACTTGCCCTGTGGTGGTGAAAAGTAGGGTTAATATTTGTGTTGTTGATGTTACCTTTGTATTGTTCGGTGACATCAAGCCCATGGGTTAGTACTGGAGAGGCATCTATAAGAAGCCCATCCATTAGTAATTATATATATATATATATATATATATATATATATATATATATATATATATAGTAAATAAACACACAGCCAGAATAAAGTCCTTTATTTGGAATAAAAAAAACAAAACACAACAATACACTTACTTTTTTATTTAGAAAAAGTTTTATTACAGGAGACAAGGGCTTCAATGTGTTGGGCGTTAGGCGAGTGTAACTGTTTCGTCACTTAAATAAAAAAGTTAAAGTGTGCTTTGCTTTTATTTAAAATAAATGACTTTATTCTGTGTGTGTATTTATTTACAATATAACTAAAGGATTACTAATGAATAGGTGTCTTATAAACGCCTCTCCATTACCAAGTCGTGGACTTGATTTCACCGGACAATACAAAAGTTGACATCAATCTCACAAATATGTACCACACTTGCCACCGCCAAAGGATTGTAGATCTGTGTTTTCTGGGGTGGGTGAGGGCTGCAATTTTAAAGCTCGGGGGCCAATACCCATGGCCCCTTACCAGCCTGACAATACCAGCCCCTAGCATGGCTGGTTGTCAAAAATGAGGAGGACCTCACGCAGTTTATTTTTAAATTATTAAAATAATAAAAAAAAAATTATATGGGTTCCCCTCTATTCTTGATAACCAGCCGTGCCAGCATTGACAGCTGAGGGTTGCAGCCCGCAGCTGTCAGTTTTGCCTGGTTGGTTATTAAAAATACAGGGGAACCAACGCCATTTTTCTTTTATTTATTTATAGCACAAGTGGCGGCTGATGAATACTCCTATCAGCGGCCGTTTGCTGTTGCTGTTATTAGCTACAGCAGGCAGAGGCTGATGGGAGTAGTAGTCCCATCAGCTGACATCTGTGACTGAGGTAAACTTTTCACCTCCAGTCACAGCTGCTGGCTCATGCCATCATCTGACAGCATGGGAGCCACAGCGCTCTGACTGATGGTATTAATCTTACCGCCGAACAGAGCCGCTGGGTGTTTCTCACGCTGTAATGCAGACGTTGCCGAAACCCACCAGTAACACGGACTTCCCAGTGAAGTCAGTGTTCGGGGTATGTGCTCGAACAGTAGGTGTTTGGGTTTGCCCATCTCACCTCAAGACTAAACGGAAAATTAAAAAAAAGTTATTTATTAAATGAAATCATGCTGTGTTAATGTCTAAGCTCCACATTGTCCAGATTATTGCCAAATGTTGTCACAGTAGAGGTCACATCTCAATTCCAAACATTGGAGTCCATCTCTATAAGGAGATATTCCAGTATCGCCAATCTACTCTACCAATAACAATTATATAGTCTTTAATTTTTCTATTTGAATATTCTTCTTTCAGGCATGTCTGTGCAGATGTTTAATGCTTGCAACTATAAGAATTACTATGGAGGGGACAATCAATCATGTATAATTATAAAAAGTGCGCATTCTGCTAAGCGTAAAACAGGATAAATCTAATGATAGTAGGAACACTCCTGGAGCAAGGAGCAGTTAGCCCGCAGCAGACATCACAGCAAGGTGGTCACTGTGGGGAGGAAGTGCTGGGTTACAGGAATCCCTGCAAATACATTGATGGGCACAGATGGCCTGGAGGGCTGCACATTAACCACACATAGAAATGTCATGAACTGTAAAGCCACAAGAGACGGAATGGAAGAGGGTAGCTTGAGGTCAACGAAATGACGCACCGACATGGGTTCAAAAGGAGGACAGGAAGACGTAATATAGCTTCTAAAGTAAAAGCAACATTTGATGGCTTTCTATTCATCTTTATATAATTTTTTACAAAGATGATTAATAAAACGTGGTTTGATTAAACCAAATTGTTGCAAGAGGAGCACTACATGTGTATATAGATTGGTGTAACCTGTAGCTCATGGGTCCGAATATAAAATCTTCTACACTGGCCCCATTTAGCATTGGACTCAGAGGCTATGTGCCCACGTTGCGTTTTTTAAGCGTTTTTCTCCCGCGTTTTTCCGCTGTGGAAATGCTTAAAAAACGCATTACATTATTTTTAATGGAATTCCGCATTGTTGTGCCCACGCTGCGCTTTTTTCTGCAGCGCAAACGCATTGCGGAAAAAAACGCAGCATGTTCATTAATTTTGCGGAATTGCAGCGATTTCGCTGCTATATAATTGTATTGGAACGCATGGAAAAAAAACACGAGAAAAACACAACAAATACGCGATAAAAACGCAAAAAAAAAAAAAACGCTAGAAAAATGCGAGAGAATTTCCTGGCAGGGAGTCCGGTTTTGATGAGGAAAATTCTGATTACATTCTGCAACGTGGCCACATAGCCTAATAGTACTGGTATTTTCAGCAGATAGTCTGATGTCTATGAAAGCACCAGCCGACTGATGATTGGTCGAGATGTTAAAGGGAATCTGTCACCTACTTTTTCGTATATAAGCTTTGGCCACCGCCATCAGGGGCTTATCTACAGCATTCTGTAATGCTGTAAATAAGCCCCCGATGTAACCTGAAAGATAAGAAAAAGAAGTTAGATTATACTCACCCAGGGGCGGTCCCGATGCGGTCCGGTCGATGGACGTCGCGGTCTGGGTCCGGCGCCTCCCATCTTAATGCGATGATATCCTCTTCCTTGCTTCCTGTCGCGGCTCCTGCGCAGGCGTACTTTATCTGCCCTGTTGAGGGCAGCGCAAAGTACTGCATTGCGCAGGTGCCGGAGAAGGTCCGAGAAGCCCAGCGCCTGCGCACTGCAATACTTTGCTCTGCCTTCAACAGGGCAAATAAAGTACGCCTGCGCAGGAGCCGTGGCAGAAAGACAAGAGGACGTCATCGCATGAAGCTAGGAGGCGTCGGACTGCGACACCCATCGGACCGGACCGCCCCTGGGTGAGTATAATCTAACTTGTTTTTCTTATCTTGCAGGATACATCGGGGGGCTTATCTACAGCATTACAGAATGCTGTAGATAAGCCCCTGATGGTGGTGGCCGAAGCTTAAGGTACCTTCACACGAAGCGACGCTGCAGCGATAGCGACAACGATGCCGATCGCTGCAGCGTCGCTGTTTGATCGCTGGGGAGCTGTCACACAGACCGCTCTCCAGCGACCAACGATGCCGAGGTCCCCGGGTAACCAGGGTAAACATTGGGTTGCTAAGCGCAGGGCCGCGCTTAGTAACCCGATGTTTACCCTGGTTACCAGCGTAAAAGTAAAAAAAAAACAAACAGTACATACTCACCTGCGCGTCCCCCAGCGTCTGCTTCCTGACACTGACTGAGCTCCGGCCCTAACAGCACAGCGGTGACGTCACCGCTGTGCTTTCACTTTCACTTTAGGGCCGGCGCTCAGTAAGTGTCAGGAAGCAGACGCTGGGGGACGCGCAGGTGAGTATGTACTGTTTGTTTTTTTTTACTTTTACGCTGGTAACCAGGGTAAACATCGGGTTACTAAGCGCGGCCCTGCGCTTGGTAACCCGATGTTTACCCTGGTTACCAGTGTAAAACATCGCTGGTATCGTTGCTTTTGCTGTCAAACACAACGATACACGGCGATCGGACGACCAAATAAAGTTCTGGACTTTATTCAGCGACCAGCGACATCACAGCAGGATCCTGATCGCTGCTGCGTGTCAAACTAAACGATATCGCTAGCGAGGACGCTGCAACGTCACGGATCGCTAGCGATATCGTTACAAAGTCGTTTCGTGTGAAGGTACCTTTATATACGAAAAAGTATGTGACAGATTCCCTTAAATTGCGCATGTCTGTTTCGGACTGCTAATCGCATTGTTTTCCCTTAGATACGCCGCTGGGCGATGTGTCAGCTGGGGACATTCTCATAGACATCATAGGAGCGTTCTGCTGAGTGAGCGTTCTGGTATATGGGAGTGTAAGCTGAACGATAGGCCGAAGAATTGGCATCTAATATGAAAGGCCAGCCTAAATTGGGAACAGTCCTGTGAACACTTGTTTACTGACTCTTGGTCCATCTAAATGCACCTTAGACACAGATCAATTTTTATAAAAGTCTTTCTGCCCATCTGAATGCAAAACTGTTGAACAATCCATCTGCAATTTCAACACTCATCTGGAAGCTTCCATTGGAAATGTTTAGACTACTCAAATTGCAAACTTTTATATTCAATAATGGATAATTACCAGTAATCCTGTTAACAGTGATACAAATGCACAGCAGGTCCCCACCGGTTTCCTCTATATTCAGCAACCCCAAGGCTATGTTCACACGTTGTACGCTATGGGTGAAAAAACACTGCAAAAACTCTGAATGAAGTGGCATGCAGCAGGTTGCAAAAATGCAGCAGTTTTCCAACTCAGTCAGGAAAAAACCCAATGTGTGGGCATGATTTTTTCTGAAATCTCCAAGGTTTTGCTGGTACTGTAAAATGAAGCTTAAAATTTTCATTAAAAAACAGCAAAAATGCAACGTGTGAGCATAGCCTTACTGTGCTTATGATGCATGGGAATGTGCAACTTTCTGAACATCTTTTCGCTTTTTTTTTTTTTTTTGCTTTTTAACATGTCAGACACACAATTAGAATGGGCTCACAGGGATCTTCCAAACACTAACGTGGCTCAAGGGTTGAAGGCTTTGATATATCGGGGCTATGAAGTCCATTTGAAATGTGGTGCTGGGGAAGGATATTCTTAATATCAGGGATGGCAAAAAGAACAAATAAATCAATTTTGGAACAAATTAAACCAGATGTGTTACTCAAAGCAAGGATCACCAAGTCATGAATTGCCTACTTAGAACACATCATACAAAGAGAGCAATGACTGGAGAAGGACATCATGATCAGGAGACTACAAGGAACAAAAGGAAGACCAGCAACTCAATGGCTTGGTGCGATCAAGATAACGGTGGAGAAGACCCTGTGGGACCCATCCAGTCTTGCACAAGATCTATCTTCCTACAGATCGTTCATTCATCATGTCGCCTTGGCTTGAGATCGAGCTGAAGGCCATTAAAAATTTTAGTTTAAAAAATGCTGTCCATTGTATAATGGATATGGCTTTGCTATTTGTTTGCGGAACTAAACAATAGAAAAAGCAACACAGGTGTTAACATACTAATAAATTACACTAAATTAAATAATAACAATACTAGGATATGCCATAATATACTAATCAATGAGGGGTATGTGTGACTTTATGGATCCACAAAGACCCTCAGAATGAAGGGGACACATTTCTAGTTCATAGCTTTGGCTACCAAACATGCAAGGAACTAGGACCTGTGTTTCTTCATTCTTCAGATCGGCAGGAGTCCTAAAGATCAGATCCCCATTGAACTTAATATGTTATGGAATACCCTACGGAGAATATAAAATTCAATTACGGAACTATACCTTTAACTGGATACCTTATGAAAGGGAACAATTATGGAAAAAATCTATCAACATACGGCCGGTATGACTGTACCACAATGATTGCCAATAGGACTGAAAATAGAAGGATGACAGGCAAAATGCTCATCTTCATGCCAGTTCTGCTGGCCAAGACTTCAGGAAATTCTAGAACAGAAGTGAGAGTTGGATCCAAGAATCTAAACCATGGCATGAGTTATGTAAGAGGCATGCTCAGGTCGCCATCTGCACAGCCACTCCTACGTTTCTACATTAATGATCAGTACTTTACATTTTGAATAGAAGGAACGTGCTATTCTATATACACAGATTAGTATTCTATAAGGCTATACACAGGCCTTAGCCTTGGTGGACAGAAAGGTCTGAGTTTCCTTAGGCGCCACGTTTGAATACGGAGCTCTCCAGCACGTCTCTGCATTGTGATTCCGTGTTGCGCCTCACCTATCCTATCGGTGTTGGGTTATAGGAGCCATTGTGTAATCTGACTTGTTTTCTTACAGCATGAATGAGAAGCAAACAATTGCTTCCCTTGCTGACTTTCTCAATGAGTGCTAAGGTGCAAACCTGAGATATGTCTGCAGAATGTCTAAGTAATTACATGACCTAACATATCAAATTACCCTACTGTCAGAAGGTATAAGGGTATGTGCACATGACATCTTATTCAGTCAGGTGCAATTTGAAAAGCACTTAGAAAATGCTAAATACAATGAACATATGCACAGCAATGTCAAAGCGACTGGCTGCACACGTCAGTCTTTTTGAGCTTCTTTTAACAGCTATAAGCTCCGAAAGGCGTAAAGGAGCTGAAACATGTGGAATTATATACTTAACAAAAAAGTGTGAAACAACTGAAAATAAGTCTTATATTCTAGGCTCTTCAAAGTAGCCACCTTTTGCTTTGATGACTGCTTTGCACACTCTTGGCATTCTCTTGATGAGCTTCAAGAGGTAGTCATCGGAAATGGTCTTCCAACAATCTTGAAGGAGTTCCCAGAGATGCTTAGCACTTGTTGGCCCTTTTGCCTTCACTCTACGGTCCAGCTCACCCCAAACCATCTCGTTTGGGTTCAGGTCTGGTGACTGTGGAGGCCAGGTCATCTGGCATAGCAGACCATCACTCTCCTTCTTGGTCAAATAGCCCTTACACAGCCTGGAGGTGTGTTTGGGGTCATTGTCCTGTAGCAAGATAAATGATGGTCCAACTAAACGCAAACCGGATGGAATAACATGCCGTTGCAAGGTGCTATGTTAGCCATGCTGGTTCAGTATGCCTTCAATTTTGAATAAATTCCCAACAGTGTCAACAGCAAAGCACCCCCACACCATCACACCTCCTCCTCCATGCTTCACGGTGGGAACCAGGCAAGTAGAGTCCATCCGTTCACCTTTTCTGTGTCGCACAAAGACACAGTGGTTGGAACTAAAGATCTCAAATTTGGACTCATCAGACCAAAGCACAGATTTCCACTGGTCTAATGCCCATTCCTTGTGTTCTTTAGCCCAAACAAGTCTCTTCTGCTTGTTGCATGTCCTTAGCAGTGGTTTCCTAGCAGCTATTTTACCATGAAGGCCTGCTGCACAAAGTCTCCTCTTAACAGTTGTTGTAGAGATGTGTCTGCTGCTAGAACTCTGTGTGGCATTGACCTGGTCTCTAATCTGAGCTGCTGTTAACCTGTGATTTCTGAGGCTGGTGACTCGGATAAACGTATCCTCAGAAGCAGAGGTGACTCTTGGTCTTCCTTTCCTGGGGCGGTCCTCATGGGAGCCAGTTTCTTTGTAGCGCTTGATGGTTTTTGCCACTGCTTTTGGGGACACTTTCAAAGTTTTCCCAATTTTTCGGACTGACTGACCTTCATTTCTTAAAGTAATGATGGCCACTCATTTTTCTTTACGTAGAATTTGTATTATGGCAAGAAAAAAGCAGCTATCAGTCTATTCATTAGGACAATCAGCTGTGTATCTACCAGACTTCTGCACAACACAACTGATGGTCCTAACCCCATTTATAATTCAAGAAATCCCACTTATTAAACCTGACAGGGCACACCTGTGAAGTGAAAACCATTCCCGGTGACTACCTCTTGAAGCTCATCAAGAGAATGCCAAGAGTGTGCAAAGCAGTCATCTAAGCAAAAGGTGGCTACTTCGAAGAACCTAGAATGTAAGACATAACAAAAAAGTGTGAAACAACTGAAATTAAGTATATAATTCCACATGTGTTAATTCATAGTTTTGATGACTTCATTGGGAATGTACAATTTTCATAGTCATGAAAATACAGAAATATCTTTAAGTGAGAAGGTGTGTCCAAACTTATGGTCTGTAGAGATATACAGAATATATATATATATATATATATATATATATATATATATATATATATATATATATATATATATATATATATATATATATATATATATATCACACATAGCTAAAAATAAAAATGCCAGCGCCACAGACCCCGCAAAGAATGACCTACTGTACAAGGCAACAATGAAGACACTTTAGGAAAAACACCAGTGTATTAGAAGTGGTTGTCGGCCTTACGGTACAAGTCTGCAGTCACCATGTGACTGAAGACTTATGAATGCTCACAACATACGCACTGTCGTATGTCTAGTCAGCAGGTGACTGCATGTATGCAAATCACATACTGGCGGTAATGGTCCTGACGCTGGCATCGGAGTATTCGCACAGTGCGCATTGTGTGCCATGTCAGGATTCAGAAATCTGCAGTCACAGAGTGACACCCCTTTAAAGACACGAGGTGCAAAAACAAAGTATTTCACCAGTTCCCTGCTACTACCGAACTACACGGCCTATGTGTCACAAGGCTGGTATGGCCAGAATATCATCATATTGCATTTTCAAAACATAATGGAAAGTCACACTAAATTTAACTCTTGGGATCGGACCCTCAAGCACAAGAAAACTATCTCCTGATCACACATGAGAGGTGTCACGACTCAGCTGTCAGGTGACCTGGGGATCCTTCCCTGTCCCTAACAATAGGGGGTGCCCTAGCTCACCCTATTCCCCAGGATACTTCTGAAGGTGAAGATGCCGGGGTCGTCACCCTTGCCTTATCTCCTGTATCAGCCCTCCATCTGTTCTCTTTCCCCACCCAGGGAAGAGGGGCGCTACCGTGCACCGCAGTACAGGCAACACGAACAAGGGCAAATGAAAATACCAGGCATACAAATATTCACTCACATTTAACAGAGAAATGCATCAGGGAGAGGAGAATGGCGATAAACCAAAATAAGAGAAGGGAGTTATCACAATTACAAACCATACAACAGTCACAGATAACTCCTTGTCATGTAAACACCTCTCCCTCCAAGCCAAAAAGTGTAAACTAGCTCTGACATGGGTTTCAATCAGCACCCAGATTATAAAGGGGATGGGAGTGGCTAACCGAGCTCAGCTGAGAGCTCAGACTCCCAGAGCTCCCAACATGTTGGATTAACCCCTGTTCTGCCAAAAGAAAAACACCATTTAAAAAAAAAAAAAAAAAGGTGGAGCACAGGAGTAGTGTTGTGAATTGGATTTTTTGGCTCCCTCTTGTGGTCACTAGCGACATGACACTTTGAGTTTCTTTCCTCAGCTTGGTACCCACCTGGCTCGTTAGTCCAGGGGTGTTGCTATTTAAGCTTCCTGGATTTTCAGTCTGGTGCCTGGCATCGTTGTAATCAGTTCCTTTCTGTTTGCTACTGTCTGCTGGTCCTGGTTCTTGCAAAATAAGCTAAGTCCCGCTTCCTTATTTTTTGGTTATTTGCATTGCTCTTATTTTTGTCCAGCTTGTACTAAATGTGATTCCTGATTTTGCTGGAAGCTCTAGGGGGCTGATATTCTCCCCCCGGGCCGTTAGTCGGTTCGGGGGTTCTTGAATATTCAGCGTGGAAATTTTGATAGGGTTTTTGCTGACCGTATAAGTCATCTTCCTATATTCTGCTATTAGTCAGTGGGCCTCTCTTTGCTAAAAACCTAGTTCATTCTTACGTTTGTCTTTTCTTCTTACCTCACCGTTATTATTTGTTGGGGGCTTGTATCCAACTTTTGGGGTCTTTTCTCTGGAGGCAAGAAAGGTCTATCTTTTCCCTTCTAGGGTTAGTTAGTTCTCCGGCTGGCGCGAGACGTCTAGAACCAACGTAGGTACGTTCCCCGGCTGCTGCTATTTGTGGTGCTAGGATCAGGTATATGGTCAGCCTAGTTACCACTGCCCTATGAGCTGGTTTTTGTGTTTGCAGACTTGGTAATAACTTCTGAGACCCTCTGCCATTGGGGTCATAACAGAGTAGGAGTAATCAGGAGCTGCGGTCCTCTGGCTCCTCTGGCGTTTTATTGGCCATACATGGTCTCCTAATACCCAATATTTTTGTTTTCATGGTAAGAAATTCTCCCTTGTCGGCCAAACTGACTGTCCATGTATATGGGGGAATCGATAGTTGTCAACTATGAAAGAGCATCCCGCCTACAGTTAATTAATGTCTATGGACATTTTAAAGGGGTTTTCCCAATATTGTAAGTTATCTTGTATCATGAGATTATCAGATTACTTGCTGATCACCGGAGGTCTGATGGCTGGGACCCCCTACGATCAAGACAATGGGGCTTTGAATCTGAGAAATAGGCTCTACAGAGTCTTGAATATAATGGAGGTACATGCTCTTGACCTGTGCACCATTCATTGTCTTTGGGACTGCCGGAGAAAGCCGAGTACAGGCTATATCCAGCAGTCTCACTGACAAATGACTAGTGTGGAAGCCGAGCATGCGCACCTTACACTTCCATGCAAGATTCTGCAGGATCACTGTGGGTCGCAGAGATTGGACCCCCCAGCAATCAGAAAGTTATTCAGTTTCCTATGAATAGGAGATAAAAGATTTTTGCCAAAATTACAAGATAAGAAAAGAAAAGATCTCTTGACACAGCGGCTTTGATTGGCAGTGGGAATAATTACTATATGAAAAATGATTCGGATAAATATTATATCACCTAGTACTAGATACAGACGAAACAGTAACATGATCCAACGTGGATATTCTTATACTACTATATAGAATCCGTGCAAAAGCAAATACACAGCAGTCCAAATGCTGCAAACAGATTTGGATCCTTTAATTTACAATAGCTACACATATTAGCTAATATCTAGTTATGTAAACAGTAAACTAATATTTTGTAAAGAAGCAGCAGAACTGGGCATCATCGGAATAGGAAGAAGCAGCAAAATCAGACTCAGGGGAGAACGCAGACTCCGATCCTAATCCTGGACGTCCCCATAGAAGTAGATGGGCATGTAAGAGTAGAGAACTAGAACATATGGAAATTTTCTTTGCTAGTGGGCTGGTAGTGTGTATTATAAATTCAGAGCAACTAGTAAGGCCTGGATGTGCAATGTCAGGAGAGGGTTAAATTCAAAGGAATATTAGAAAAACTATATTAAATATGTGGCAGCTTCTAAAGCCTTGGAAAATGAATATCAGATGGATTGCCATGGACCATAGAGAACGGTATAGCTCAGCCCAGTGTCACCTAACGGTTGCCCTAATTACAGGCCCATTAATTGGCTGCTGTAGAAACAGTAAATGTTACGGGTTACATTGTATGTCTGGTTGTTACAACGCATATTTGGTCGCTACAGCACAGCTCTTGTCAATACAGAGCAACTCCAGTCATTACATCACATCTCTGATCGCTATATTGTAGGTCTGGTCATTACATCGAAACTTGGACCATTACATCACACATTTGGATGCTACATCGCATGTCGTCACTATAGAGCATCTCCAGTCATGACATCACATATCTGGTAGCTACATCACATCTCATGTCACTACAGAGCAACTCCATTTATTACATCACATATCTGGTTGCTATATTGTATATCTGGTCGCTACAGTGCATCTCCAGCTATTCTATCGCATTTCTGGTCGCTATACTGTATATCTGGTTGCTACAGTGCATCTCCAGACATTATATCGCATCTCTGGTCGCTATATTGTATATCTGGTCGCTACAGTGCATCTCCAGCCATTATATCGCATCTCTGCTCGCTATATTGTGTATCTAGCCGCTACAGTGCATCTCCAGACATTATATCGCATCTCTGCTCGCTATATTGTATACCTGGTCTCTACAGTGCATCTCCAGCCATTATATCGCATCTCTGCTCGCTATATTGTGTATCTAGCCGCTACAGTGCATCTCCAGACATTATATCGCATCTCTGCTCGCTATATTGTATACCTGGTCTCTACAGTGCATCTCCAGCCATTATATCGCATCTCTGGTAGCTATATTGTGTATCTAGCCGCTACAGTGCATCTCCAGACATTATATCGCATCTCTGGTCGCTATATTGTATACCTGGTCTCTACAGTGCATCTCCAGCCATTATATCGCATCTCTGCTCGCTATATTGTGTATCTAGCCGCTACAGTGCATCTCCAGACATTATATCGCATCTCTGCTCGCTATATTGTATATCTGGTCGCTACAGTGCATCTCCAGACATTATATCGCATCTCTGGTCGCTATATTGTATATCTGGTCTCTACAGTGCATCTCCAGACATTATATCGCATCTCTGGTCGCTATATTGTATATCTGGTCTCTACAGTGCATCTCCAGCTATTATTTCGCATCTCGGATTGTAACAGCCCATCTCTCGCTACAGTTTAGCTCTGATCATTACATTGCATCTCTGCTCACAGAGAAACCATGTCCCAAATTGGATTAATTGTAAGCTTTAACTGCAAACTTCTTTCCATCCTCCAACCCAACAAACAATAGAGATACGGATCACAGCAGGGGCAGATACCAACACCTTCATGATAAAAGACTTGGGCTTTAGTTCCTTTGTCCATTGTCTGTCCTTACAATGGTCAGTTTCTATCAATGAGAAAGGTGTATCATATGTTTAAGCCCATAGACGCCCCTCTTCCCTGGGGATGGAGGGGGGAGGTGTTAGGGAAGTCTGCTATTAACAAAATAGGGTTGTGTGTACAAACACGCACACAATGAAGGGTAGACAGCAATGTAATCCCCATGTGATCGAACATGGCTGCCCCCTGCAAAGCCAATCCCCAAAAGGATCTAAGTATAGAAACCAAAGTCACATAACCCTGGGAAATTCTAACACCTTAATATTAAGACGCGTAAAATATTACCATTTAGACGTAGCAGAGTGAAGTACGTAAACAGTTTGTTATTTGGCCCCGCCGTGATCACGGTCTGTCGGACTTCAGAGTTTTTACAATGTGTAAACCATGTAGTACAAAGAGTTAAATATTAACTAGGTGCAGATTTGTCGGTAAATTTAGGGGAGTACGAGGCGGATTCTCGGATATAACATGGCTCTAATGAAGTGTTTCCCGGAGAACAGGTGAAATGATGAAATCAGTATAAACAGGCGCTCCGATGACTAGAGTGTCTGCCGGCAGCGGAGACAAGGAAGATACTGCAAACAGCCTCAGACCCTGGCATGAAGGGGGCATTATGGGGGCCGCGTGTGGTGCCAGCTCTGCCGGGCATTGCATTGGTATACAGGAGGCACCTATTCCCATCAGGCATGTGATCATCCACCTTCTCTCTGGAGGTTGCACACAAAGCTCACGAATTCTCCATGGTGCAGTGATGTCATTATTCTCCTCTAGGTAACTGGCATAACATGTCCCGCTGGGTACACAGGCTGTACCGTTACATCATTATTCTCTCGTGCCCCTATTCCATATTGTTCCATGCTGCACCAGTATACAGCACCCATCGTTCTCACTGGCATACAAAGCAAGCAAAGCACAGATATGACAGGGGCAGAAGCAGGCAGGAAATGACACGCCAAACAAAGAGCCTTTGTGTACGGTAGATGCTCCGGGGATCCCCTGGGATATACAGTGCCAACGCACAGGACAGCATCTGCAAACAATACCGGGACCCATCTTACAACCTCACGGCAATATGCCAGCTAGGAGTGCAACCTGATGGGCAGGAAACTTTCATCTATGTGCCGCCATACACTGCTAGTACGATCACCGTGACACAAAAGGTACAAGTCGTCTGCAACATTACTGCTAAGCAAGTGCTAGTAATGAAAGACCATTGACTTGTGCAGGAGAGGATTATCCCCATCTGCCATAAGCCCAGGAGGGGGGAATAATAAATGGCTGCTGACAAAGCGTTCCCCTACCTGAAGCTTCATTTTCCAACATGAATGCATCAGAGTGTCCTTATTAAAGCGTCTTCCTCTCGCATGACTCCGGTAATCCAGACTAAAAGGATGAGGTCCGCGCACATCTGTCGTCTGCCCTACATTTGCCGCTAGAGGAAGAGGAAAAGTTGACTTGCCTGGGCTTGTTAAAAGCCGGCTGGGGCTAGCAAGTGTGAGGAGTGTGGCCAGAGCACTTCCTCCAGCTGATTCCTGTGAGAAGAGGCAATGGATGAATAATGTATGTGCTCCTCTTTATCCTCCTTCAAGGCCCACTGCCCCCGCCTCCAACTAGTGCTTTCCTGAGCCGTGAGGTTGCAACCAGTCCTGTGTTGGCAACCGCATTAAATATGCGGCATCATAAGGCTCACTGGGGATGGCCACCTAAGCCGGGGGGCTGGCACCTATGGACTGCATGGTCACCAACGTGCATCCATTTAGAATAAATGGCCCAAAGTAACCCCAGTCATTTACATGTTATGGAGTATTCAGTAAGAACACGTGTCAACACGCACGATATAAAAGAGCATTATACTAGATTATATATATAGATATGCAAAACACAATTCTAGAGAAGATAATACACACATACTAAAAAAAAAAAAAAAAAATTATATATTATATATACACACATCCACACATACAATATATATAACAAAAAAAACATGAGGCAACATCTTTCAGTCGCAACTAAAAATCAGGTAGTGAATAAATGAGCAGCATCATCATTTTGATAAGAAACATAGAATAGTAACAGGTATAGATGGAGTATCTCTGAGAATACTACTAGGTATTAACCAAATATATAAATAATCACTTTTTGGACTTGCACACAATGGTGTTTAATATGTAGGGGTGCTATGCGAGATTTTCTTGCACTCCACTGTGATCCGTGTTATTCAATGAGGCAGAGCAGATCTGCGACTTTCTTTCTCATGCTGATTCGGCATGCAACATTCTGCATTTGGCAGCGTATGTCGCGTGACATGCACCCATCAAGTCAATGGGTGCGTGCAAAACATCAAGGCTGCACTCATATAACATCCGAGTGCAGTCCGACATACAGCAAGATGGGCAATGGAGAAAAAGGAGAGATTACCCTTTCCTTGTTCTCAACTGGGATCTGATTCTCTCATGCGAGAGGATCGGTTCACAGTAAAATGACACTCGGCTCTCGCTTGCAGCAGAGTTTGAGCCGAGTGTCATTAGCCTATCACATCCGTTGCGATACACTAGTGAGACCCCGGCCTTAATAATACGTTTAGAAAGCATGCAGTTATCAAGACATATTAAATAATGATTCCAAAGCATTAATGAGCGGTAACCTACGATCAGCAAACAGGTAACAGGTGGACTAGCGGGAAATTGCATTATCAGGCCAAATGCTAGATTTATGCAATCACATCTGAAATGGGTTTCCAATTGTCATTCTTTGTGTACATTCGGTTAATAAATCCACAATAAAATAAAGTTTTATTCTACAAAGGAATCCAGATTCCACTCTAAACACATGCAGAGACTGCAAGAAAAAAAAAATGACAGCACGCTATATACTGGAGCAAGTTCTGCCCGCAGCTCGCCATACATTAAGGGCAAGTGCCCAGGGGAGCTTATGGCTGCAGAATGCTGGCAGCGGATATCTGCAGCGGTAAAAGCAGCTGGAGCTTCCGCTCACCTTTTATCAAAACGTGAAATCTGCAGCATAAACCGGTGAGCTGCGAATTCCAAACCTTCACGAAACGGAATTCACAAAGCAGCCAATCTAAGGCTCATTCTGACGAGAGTATCATCGGCCAGTTTACGGATACGACTGGCTCATTGTTGTTGTTGTTGTTTTTCCCCACATATGGCCATCTGAACTCGGCCTAATACATAGTGCATTTCCCACAAGCAAATACACAGCAACGCCTCGTGGGAATACCTTAAAGGGGCTATACAGGCTTAACATTTTGTACCAGTTTGAAATGGCTGTGATGGTGGTGCCATCTCTGTCGCCTTATTTTTCTATTCCTTTTTTTTTTAATCATGTTGCTCACTGGTTCTTAGTTTGAAATGATTTATGTTTCACAGTATTTGTGTTAGAAATTGCGGCTTTGTCAAATTCATGTGCATGGAGCAAAGCAAAAACACCAGACACAACCGCTACAAAAAGCAGTGTGTACAAGTGCGATCAGTAGTAAAGAAAGCGCGTGGCAGGATGTGGGCGCTCCCGGTCCTACTATACAGTTAGGTCCATATATATTTGGACAGAGACAACATTTTTTAAATTTTGGTTACAGACATTACCACAATGAATTTTAAACAAAACAATTCAGATGCAGTTGAAGTTCAGACTTTCAGCTTTCATTTGAGGGTATCCACATTAAAATTGGATGAAGGGTTTAGGAGTTTCAGCTCCTTAACATGTGCCACCCTGTTTTTAAAGGGACCAAAAGTAATTGGACAATTGACTCCAAGGCTATTTCATGGGCAGGTGTGGGCAATCCCTTCGTTATGTCATTCTCAATTAAGCAGATAAAGGGCCTGGAGTTGATTTGAGGTGTGGTGTTTGCATTTGGAAGGTTTTGCTGAGAAGTAAACATGCGGTCAAAGGAGCTCTCCTTGCAGGTGAATCAAGCCATCCTTAAGCTGCGAAAACAGAAAAAACCCATCCAAGAAATTGCTACAATATTAGGAGTGGCAAAATCTACAGTTTGGTACATCCTGAGAAAGAAAGAAAGCACTGGTGATCTCATCAATGCAAAAAGATCTGGGTGTCCACGGAAGACAACAGTGGTGGATGTTCGCAGAATAATCTCCATGGTGAAGAGAAACCCCTTCACAACAGCCAACCAAGTGAAGAACACTCTCCAGGAGGTCGGCGTATCAATATCCAAATCTACCATAAAGAGAAGACGGCATGAAAGTAAATACAGAGGGTTCACTGCACGGTGCAAGCCACTCATAAGCATCAAGAATAAAAAGGCTAGACTGGACTTTGCTATAAAACATCTAAAAAAGCCAGCACAGTTCTGGAAGAACATTCTTTGGACAGATGAAACCAAAGATCAACCTCTACCAGAATGATGGAAAGAGAAAAGCATGGCAAAGGCGTGGTACAGCTCATGATCCAAAGCATACCACATCATCTGTAAAACACGGCGGAGGCAGTGTGATGGCTTGGGCATGCATGGCTGCCAGTGGCACTGGGTCACTAGTGTTTATTGATGATGTGACACAGGACAGAAGCAGCCAAATGAATTCTGAGGTATTCAGAGCCATACTGTGTGCTCAGATCCAGCCAAATGCAGCCAAACTGATTGGTCGTCGTTTCATACTACAGATAGACAATGACCCAAAACATAAAGCCAAAGCAACCCAGGAGTTTATTAAATCAAAGAAGTGGAATATTCTTGAATGGCCAAGTCAGTCACCTGATCTCAACCCAATTGAGCATGCATTTCACTTGTTAAAGACTAAACTTCAGACAGAAAGGCCCACAAACAAACCGCAACTGAAAACCACTGCAGTGAAGGCCTGGCAGAGCATCAAAAAGGAGGAAACGCAGCGTCTGGTGATGTCCATGAGTTCAAGACTTCAGGCAGTCATTGCCAACAAAGAGTTTTCAACCAAGTACTAGAAATGAACATTTTATTTAAAATTATTGAATCTGTCCAATTACTTTTGGTCCCTTTAAAAACAGGGTGGCACATGTTAAGGAGCTGAAACTCCTAAACCCTTCATCCAATTTTAATGTGGATACCCTCAAATGAAAGCTGAAAGTCTGAACTTCAACTGCATCTGAATTGTTTTGTTTAAAATTCATTGTGGTAATGTTTATAACCAAAATTGGAAAAATGTTGTCTCTGTCCAAATATATATGGACCTAACTGTATTTATTAGAACAGGACTAGATGGGAAAGAATCAGCTACAAAAAAAAAAAAAAAAATCTTCAGACGATTTTCATTCATAAGGTCATCTGTATCAGTTTTTATGTCCGTGTACATCCATGTGTCCCTCTGATATGGCTTCTGAGGCAAACTTGCCTGACATTAACTCCATAGAGAATCTATGGGGTATTGTTGTCACAGGGAGACTTGGTGAGCGAGAGCTAATAACCCGGGCCCCTGCAATTTCCCTCAGACTAGGGAAATCCTGACTGACCCTCTACCTGGAGTTTACACTGAAGGTGTGCATGTCCAGGCCTCGAACCTCACCCTGTCTCCTGAGCTCAGCCCTAGGCTGAAACCTCCGCCCACCACCCAGTGAAGATGTAATACACCAATTCCCACAGTTAGCACAGACAAGGATAACGGAAAATATACACCACGCCGCAGACACTCAGGAATACACTATAAATGTGCAGGGCAAAATAAATACAAATATAGGAAGGAGTAAATAAGACAAAGGAAAATACACCACCAGCAACGATACTCCAACCAACAGCTCTCCTCTCCAGACCGAGACAACAACGCACAAGACAGAAGCTATAATCGGCGACGCCCAAATGATCAGGAGAACTATTTAAAGGCAATGGGCATGGCCCAGCCTCCAATGCGAGGATCAGGTAAATTAACCCTGGAACAGCTAGATAAAATCTAGCCGACGCCAATGAGCAAATAGTGGTCAAAAGCGGAATTACCGCTGTCTGTCGAACGACCTGGTCTGAACAGCGTCCGACATGACAATTGTCAAGAGGAACATGAGACACCAGACCCAACAATGCAGAGGAGCTGAAGGCTGCTATCAAAGCAACCTGGGCTTCCATAACACCTCAGCAGCGCCACAGGCTGATCGCCTCCATGCCACACCGCATTAATGCAGTAATTGATGCAAAAGGAGCCCCGACCAAGTATTGTGTGCATTTACTGAACATACATTTCAGTAGGCCATCATTTTGGATTTTAAAATCATTTTTAAGCTGGTGTTATAAAGTATTCTAAAATACTGAGATAATGACTTTTGGGTTTTTTTTGGCTGTAAGCCATAATCATCGACATTAACAGAAATAAACACTTGAAATAGATTACTCTGTTTGTAATGACTCTATATAATATATGAGTTTCACTTTTTGTATTGAAGAACTGAAATAAATTAACTTTTTGATGATGATATTCTAATTTTGTGAGAAGCACCTGTAGAATAAATGTGTATCAGGGGGATGGATGATATCTGAATTTTAATATAATCACAATATAAGAAATATTGTACCTCCTTCTGGAAATCACATCATCACTAGCTGGAGCTTTGCATGGAGGTCCTGGGTGAAATGGATTCCACATGGTATGTGCACAAGATTGTGGGCTTGGGGCTCACTGGACCAGGTGACCCCATTACTGTGCGACGAAGGACAATGGTCCCTATAATGGCAGACAATGGTCCCTGTAATGGCGGACAATGGTCCCTATAACGGCGGACAATGGTCCCTATAACGGTAGACAATGGTCCCTATAACGGCAGACAATGGTCCCTATAACGGCGGACAATGGTCCCTATAACGGCGGACAATGGTCCCTATAACGGCGGACAATGGTCCCTATAACGGTAGACAATGGTCCCTATAACGGCAGACAATGGTCCCTATAACGGCAGACAATGGTCCCTATAACGGCGGACAATGGTCCCTATAACGGTAGACAATGGTCCCTATAACGGCGGACAATGGTCCCTATAACGGTAGACAATGGTCCCTATAACGGCGGACAATGGTCCCTATAACGGTAGACAATGGTCCCTATAACGGCGGACAATGGTCCCTATAACGGCGGACAATGGTCCCTATAACGGCGGACAATGGTCCCTATAACGGCAGACAATGGTCCCTATAACGGCAGACAATGGTCCCTATAACGGCAGACAATGGTCCCTATAACGGTAGACAATGGTCCCTATAACGGCAGACAATGGTCCCTATAACGGCGGACAATGGTCCCTATAACGGCGGACAATGGTCCCTATAACGGCGGACAATGGTCCCTATAACGGCAGACAATGGTCCCTATAACGGCAGACAATGGTCCCTATAACGGCAGACAATGGTCCCTATAACGGCAGACAATGGTCCCTATAACGGCAGACAATGGTCCCTATAATGGCAGACAATGGTCCCTATAACGGCAGACAATGGTCCCTATAACGGCAGACAATGGTCCCTGTAATGGCAGACAATGGTCCCTATAATGGCAGACATTGGGCCAGTTTTAGAGAGCGGACCAGGCAAATGGAGAGAAGTTTGTCATGTATCTTTGCCCTAGGGGTATGTGCACACTGTAGTCTTCCACTGTGAAATTTATACAGAAGAAAGTCTGCAGATTTTCCACACAATTCCCCCTTTACATTGCGAAGGATAAAATCCACAATATAATGTCACATGCTGAGGGTCTGAACACCACAGTGCCGGTCAATTTATTTTGCGGATTTTCTCTGCAGCTTATGAACAAGATTTGGTGACATCTCATCTACCGTGCTACTACCATAATATGCAGATTTTCAGTCCACAAAATCTGGATAGTAAAAATCTGCTACAAATACGACCCTTGTGCATATTGGGCATATACTCTTAACCCTTTCCCTAGGACTCGAGACCGGGTAGACCTCAACCTCCAAACAACAGAACATGGGATGTGGGTATTGTTTTATGCATCTATTCCATTTCAGTGGAATTTGTGCACATCCATTACTGATATAAAACGAATATCTGTTCTGTACAATTCAGGCAGAGAAAACATTATATCTGCAGATGTTTTAACCCCTTAGTGATCACTAATCTGTCTCTTTACTGACCTGACATTAAGTATAGCATCCCGCGATGGGTGAACAAGCAGAAGTTGTCAGAGGTACACTATAGTCCACACTCTTCTGCATCAGCCACAATCAGTTTTGGCAGTTTTTCCGTTTAACCCCTTAGATGCTGCTCTCAATAATGACAATGGCATCTAGATGGCTAACCGAGCGTGGCGGGCTTCCTCCTTTACCCCACTGGCATCCTGAGATCGTGATTTTGTGGTCCTGATGGATGCCATGGTGATCCAAGGACAAGTAAGGGCATGTTTCCATGGTCAGTATTGGCAGCGCTTTGGACGCAGCTCCATCCAAAGCGCTGCCGGCTTTGGTACGCGCGGTGATTCCGGATGTCTTCATTGAATTGACTGAACGTCTCCGCAAGATAAACAGACCTGCTGCGGTCTATAAAGACGCGCCGCATGTGCATATACACAGGGAAGCCGGAGGCGTCTGTGCACGCATAGTGGAGACGGGATTTCATAAAATCCGATCCACTATGCTGTAACATCTGGATGCTGCGGACTGGACGCTGCGGCTGTACGAACCGTCCAATCCGCAGCGTTTACTGACTGTGGAAACTTACTCTAATGGCCTTAGGGTCCTGCCCGCAATAGATGCCTTTTCAGATCGTAGCAACATTTTAAAAATAAAATATTTTGTTCTTGTCATTGCACACTTTGTGTTCATTCCTGAAAAGTACACGAAGGGTTAAACTACACAACAGCAGTTTTGCATATGTTGAGGGGTGTGGTTTTTAAAATGGTCTCACTTTTGAGGTTTTCCAATACAATGGTTTCAAAACTGAATAATCACCCTCCAAGGTGCAGGGGGCAAAAAAAAAATAGGACTTCTAAATTTCCTTGAAAAAAAATGAAAAATTAATGCTAAATAATTAAACCCTCTAACATCCTAACAAATACAAGTATATTTTAAAGATGGGGCTTATGCAAGGCAGAAACATGGCAAATGTTGTGCGCATGTGGCAACATTTTTTTTTACCACTAATATAAAGCATAATGTGTCACGATAAAATAGCCTGAAAATTACCACAAAGTGACACGTCAGATTTACAAATTTGGTTCGGTCACTTCTTTTGGTTGGAGGGGGGGATCAAAATAAGAGCATTTGGTGCATTTTCTTTCCTTTTTTTAGATCCACAGCATGTCAATTTTCATTGCGGATTTCACCCATTCATTTCAAAGGAGACTAAATCCAATCTCCAAATCCATGCAAGCATATGAAAAAATTTTTATTTCATGGGAATAACAAAGATTACGGTAACTAAAATAAACATGTCAGAGACAGAGACTGACGCTGTATAATGGCGGTTAAACCTTTGGAATTTATTAAAAACAAAGGATACCGGGATGGAGTGGATCATTAAAACAGTTGATAAATTATAGGATCGAGTGCTTCTGCACTCCCAAACCGAGGTCTTTTAAGTGATTCCCCTTTATGAAATTAACCACTTGTCTACTGTAAGTGCAGAGAGCACCAATCAGATCATCTGCTTCCCGTCACTCTTCCCAGCTGCCATGGAAACAAGACAGCGTGTATACACTATTGTAGTTACTATGGAAATTAACTGGAAAAGGAGACGTTGCCGGCCTTTGTTCATTTTTGGGATTTCTAACAAATGACAGTATATCTGTGGGGTTCATCTAAGGCTCTGTGCACATGACATTTAAGGATTACATTTGGAATATACTTTGGGAAAAACTATCCATAGGTCTCGATTTACGTGATGGAGGCCAGAAGCGTGTCCTTGTGGCCTCCATCAGGGTGGAAGAAAACATTAACATATTTTATTTCATTTTAACAGTGAGGCACAGAATACTGGCTTTCCTATACAAGGTCACAACTAAAACATATGTATAATATAAATATATATATATATATATATATATATATATATATACATACACACACACATATATATTTTATTTATGGTACAGTGGGCGAATCTGGACAATGTAGGATGATGCTGCACAACCTATACAGTGGGGTACATCAGAGCCTTCCAGCAGATATATACATCTGCAAATCTTCCAGAAAGTAATGCCGACACAAGGCTCAGACACAATGGGCACTGAGCCAAATGAAGCTTACGAACAGGCATAATACGGGGGCTGTTTTGTGCCTTATTATGCATAAAACACCAGGACCTCCCGCAGTTCTGGAGATCGAGCTCTACAGGTTTATATGATGCTCTAAGTCCGCTTCTAATGATCAACAGAAGGTACGGTTATTGCATCTCCATTATGGACACAAAAGAAGTGCCCTTATTATGTCTTCCTGAAGGCACACTAAGATGAGGGATTTCTTCCGAGATACCCAATAGACACTAAATGTTTACTCCCACAATCACATTATTTTTTCCAAAGCACAAGAAATGTAAACTTCTTGATAATATACAGATTAAGATCATTATATTTCTATTCTACCTTTGTGTCCTTTTTCATCCCCATCTTCCCCTCTATTGGCAGTAATATCCACTGCTAAATTCACATTCCACAGCAGCACCCTGCTTCTCCTCAGTGCTGCAGTGCCTCTGGACTTGGCTCCCACTGAGCACATCGGAGAGGTCATTGGTCGGCAATTGCAATCAGGTCTTGATAATTAGCACAAGTGTATTCAGCATGGTAAAACATTCCTCAGACAACCAATAATAACCTAAATGTTGAGACAAAACTGGAAAACTAAGCTCATACTTGAAATAGTTAAGTCCAATTATTGGCAGTACCGAGAAAGAACGTTTAATCCTATGATTACCACCAAATATAATTAATAAATTACACTAATCCTCATAGCAAAATTATATCAAATTTTAATAACATACATTAAAACCACAGTTCGGAGAGACCAAAAAAACCATTAAAAAAACCCTATGTGGTAAGATATTAACAACATTATTTACCATAAAAGGTCAATAAGAAAACTAAATATCATGACTATGGATATAATAAACAGTCTTTATAGACCAATATGGACAGCCAATTCTATATACAGTGCCTAGCTAAAGTATTCGGCCCCCTGGAACTTTTAAACCTTTTCCCACATATCATGCTTCAAACAAATATACCAAATGTAAATTTTTGGTGAAGAATCAACAACAAGTGGAATACAATTGTGAAGTTGAACAAAATGTATTGGTTATTTTAAATTTTTGTGAAAATTCAAAAACTGAAAAGGGAGTGTTCCCCAACCCACTCAAGTAGTGTTTCACCACAAGTGTCACAAGCAAAGCACCCCCACACCATCACATCTCCTCCTCCATGCTTCATGGTGGGAACCAGGCATGTAGAGTCCATCCGTTCACCTTTTCTGCGTCGCACAAAGACACGGTGGTTGGAACCAAAGATCTCAAATTTGGACTTATCAGACCAAAGCACAGATTTCCACTGGTCTAATGTCCATTCCTTGTGTTCTTTAGCCCAAACAAGTCTCTTCTGCTTGTTGCCTGTCCTTAGCAGTGGTTTCCTAGCAGCTGTTTTACCATGAAGGCCTGCTGCACAAAGTCTCCTCTTAACAGTTGTTGTAGAGATGTGTCTGCTGCTAGAACTCTGTGAACAGTCTATTCAGTAGGACTATCAGCTGTGTATCCACCAGACTTCTGCACAACACAACTGATGGTCCCAACCCCATTTATAAAGCAAGAAATCCCACTTATTAAACCTGACAGGGCACACCTGTGAAGTGAAAACCATTCCCGGTGACTGCCTCTTGAAGCTCATCAAGAGAATGCCAAGAGTGTGCAAAGCAGTCATCAAAGCAAAAGGTGGCTACTTTGAAGAACCTAGAACGTAAGACATAATTTCAGTTGTTTCACACTTTTTTGTTAAGTATATATATACATATATATATACACACACACGCACACATATTATATATATATATATATATATATATATATATATATATATATATACACACACACATATATTATGCAAGCGCACACACGTATACACACGCTTGCATATACACATGTACAGGGTGGGCCATTTATATGGATACACCTGGGTGGGCCATTTGTAAAGTTGCATCCAGTATGGCCACCTTCAAAATGGCCGTCATGGTCACCACCCATCTCGAAAAGTTTCCCCCCTCCCATATACTAATGTGCCACAAACAGGAAGCTGATATCACCAACCATTCTCGTTTTATTTAGGTGTGTCCATATACATGGCCCACCCTGTAGATAGATATATAGATAGACATTGTGCGCTCACCTCTTCTGTCTCTGTGTGTTACTGCACTCTTGCAACATGGTACCAAATTGCAGACATTACTCTGCTGTTTTTGTGCGACTCACAAATTTGGCTCTGGTGCTTCATCCACTGTCCTACATGTCCAGCACTACTGGTCCTTGATTACCTACTGATCCGGATACAAGCATAGCAAGACTCCTAAGTAATGTCTATAATAACACGAACGTACCCAAAACGCAAATATATGCATAAGGAAGAGTAAGGGCACGTTTCCATGTTCAAGATCTGCTGTGGTTTGGACTCGTCAAAAACGGATGGGATTTCTTGAAATCCCATGTCCACTGTGCGTCTATGTGCACCTGCAGATTACCAGTGGAAACTGACATGCAGATAATAATAATCTCTTTATTTATATAGCGCCAACATATTCCGCAGTACCTTACAGTTTTTGCACACATTATCAGAGGTCAATTTCTCTGGTCTCCGCAACAGAAATTTCCAAAATAGAATGTGGATTCACCTGCGTGATTAGAACACAACAAAAATACGCTGCATCCAAAACTCTGCCACTTACTGATCGTGGACATATAGCCTCTGATAAAAAGTCAATAGAATATATAAATTGTATAAGACTCAAAACTATTAGGGTATGTGCACACGCTGCGGATTACTCTGCAGATTATTCTGGACTGATTTTGGTAAATCCGCGGAATTACCGCTTTTTTTTTTTTTTTAGTTTTTTGTACGGATTTCACCTGTGGTTTTACACCTGCGGATTCCTATTATGGAACAGGTGTAAACCGCTGCGGAATCCGCACAAAGAATTGACATGCTGCGGAATAAACAATGCTACATTTCCGCACAGTTTTTTCCGCATGTGCACTGCGGATTTTGTTTTCCATAGGTTTACATGGTACTGTAACCTCAGGGAAAACTGCTGTGAATCTGCAGAGGCCAATAAGCTGCGGATCCGCAGCAAAATCCGCAGCGTGTGCACATAGCCTTAAGCATAAAAAACTCTTTATTAAACATGAAAAAAAATACATATAAAAAAGGTGACTGCACATACGGTAAGTAGGAAAATAAAAAGAGGCAGAATGATCAGTATAAATATATATAAAGAGGAGGTACAGAATGTAAAATTGACATGCAGATTTTTTAAATTAAAAATAAATTAGAAATCAGGTAAACTAGAATGCTAATAATAATAATAATAATAATAATAATAATTAGCTCTGCACGATATAATCTCACTATCCCAATTTCTTGGCATTTCCACTGGAAGCCAATAGAATAAGCAGAAGCAAAGTAGCTCCAATGAGAAACTGTTTGACAGATACAAACAAAGAGCTCCCAAATGAATGGAAAAACAGGCCTTTGTTAACTTTTTTTCCAGAGAAAATGCAGCCTCAGCACAAGGAAGACTCATTGCTGGAAATTGAATTGACGGGCCAATTAATATTTATTACAGAAATTAACTGAACTTCACGCATGGCTACAGTTCTAGGAAGATAATTTCAAGGGACCAACAACTGGGGCTACTTTTCCCTAAACCCCCTCAAAAAGGACATTGTATGGGACTGGTATAGTACGGCAGAAGCTAATCTGTGTCTTTATATGTTCAGCATTTACCTAAATAATGGCAACACAGGTACCTATTTTTCTTTTTTTTGATTGTAGGTAACATTCTGTGCCTCCAAGTCATAAAGTGTGTTCTATTAGGATTCATCTAGTTTATCATGCACCGTCTTCTAACCGACCGATCTGATGTCCACAGAATATACTGATCTAAGATTATTGTGGTTTGTCCTGATGAAGTTTTGCATACTTCGAAACACGCTGACATATAAACGAGTTTATAATATATTCTATTGCTCTCTCATCGACTAGGTGACTATTGGCAGTGCGGCATCCCATCTATTTTCCCACTTGTTTGCATCCTATATTGATCTAATGTCATGGAGCAGCCTACGGCTGGCCATACTTTTCAGGCAGCGGTTTGCTAAAGGAGCCGCTATTCTTTCCAACCACTGCATATGTGGATGAGCGTATATGTATAGGTGGGGTGCTGGCAGCAATAGTTGTTCACAAATGCTTGCTCCACTCTTCGCTAATCTAACAGATGCCAAGAGGGCACTTTGGCATCGGCCGTGCCGGTATGGCGTATCCTCTGTATGTGTACCTTCAATAGGCTCAAAGCATCAAAGACACAAGACACATGATAAGATTTTTATTGTCCTTGTTGTACAGAATGAAGCCTAGATCACACCTAACTGTTATCTAAAACATATAATAATTAAACAATAAAAAAAACAAATGGTTGCAAATAATTTATGCAACATTTATTTCCATCCGGTCTGCTTGACGTAGCCGTTGTGTAGGACGCTTTTCCAGATGATGACCCGCATGTATTAGAATGACGTGATGGATGTTATTAGATTCAAAAGAATTAAATTAGAAGGGGTAATCACTAGGCCGAGAGAAAAATAATGCATAGCAGGGCCACATCTGGCTTCTGAGTAGCCCACGGACAGCAGGTTGTGAATGCATCAGGCCCCGTTACTGCTCCACCTTGCAGCACACCACCATAACTCATGAAGTGTAATGCACTTACTACACTTTGTTCACGAGGGAAAATATTTTACCTTTCGTTATTTTTAAAATATTTAAATTTTCCAATAAAGAGAAAATAAAAAACAAAGCAGATATAACATACAAAACAACTTTCACATATCAAGCAAACCAAACCAGCATCATGATGTATCCCACCATCTAATCTAGGCATAACAGCAGAGAAGTAGGACACAAATTATATAACGTCCTCCTGACCGAGCCACCGAAACCAGATTTTGTCAAACTGGCGTTGGTGGCTCGCACAGGTATATGTGTGATGTAGCAGCATCCGATGCAGAGAAAGAGGGCCCGATGGTATAACCATCACTTTCATAGCACATACAAACATAAACTGGAAACAGATTCAATAATACTGAAGAAGAATCAGACTTCTGGATTAAGTACTCTATTGTCATTATGAGGATTAGCAGAAACTCCGACCAAAGGGGTGCTATTTGAGCACATGCCCATACACCGTGTATATATATGTTCCAACATCCGCCTGGCATCTAAAACAGGAGTCCAAAACAAAGGCTCCAATTTTCTTTAATCTGACCAGATTACAAAATATGGAGTTTAGGGATTAAACTCGGATTAGGAGATCATGGCCGCTCATCACTGTAGCAAAACAGGAGTCTTCAACTTTCTTCCAATCATCTGCTGACCAGGTAGGGGAATCTGCGACTGTCTAACATACCGGTATTTGTCAGACAATTTTGGGTCCTGCATTTTTCAAGAGCGTATAAGCAAAGGTAACTTTGATTTTCATAAAGCGATCTTCCAAATTTGGATGGATAAAAAATAAAAAGAGCCAAATTGAGTTCTGGGGGAAATGAATCTCCAGAAGGTAGTGGAATAAAGCCTATCATGGGAACTTATAACCTTCTGAGCAGCACCTTGGCTCAGTGGTTAGCACTGTTGCTTTTCAGCACTTGGGTCGAGGGTTCAAATCTCACCAAGGCAAACATCGGCAAGGAGTCTCTATGTTCTCTCTGTGTTTGCGTGGGTTTCCTCCGGGTTCTCTGGTTTCCCTCCACATTCCAAAGACATACTGCTAGGGAATCTAGATTGTGAGCCCGGTCGGGGACAGTGTTGATAATGTATGTAAAGTGCTGTGAATAAATATGCAAAATAAATTCTATAAATGTATCAAATAAATGGAGAATATAGGAGTTAGGTATTCAAATAGATGATCTGCAGTACCTGGCTACACCAGAGGTGTCAAACTGCATTCCTCGAGGGCCGCCAACAGGTCATGTTTTCAGGATTTCCTTAGCATTCCACAAGGTGCTGGAATCATTCTGTGCAGGTGATTAAATTATCACCTGTGCAATACAAGGAAATCCTGAAAACATGACCTGTTAGCGGCCCTCGAGGAATGCAGTTTGACACCTCTGCACTACACAGTGGTGGTGTTTCGCTCTGTTCACTGCTTGCATCCTACCCTGCCAGTGCTGGTATCAGCTGATCAGTGTTGGTGCCGATTATCCATTCACCACTGATCTGTTTATGACCCATCTTGAGAATAGGTTATCAATATCAGTGGTAAAAAAAGGCCAGGATGAGATGTGTATGCTCAGCCAAAGAGTAGGTTGCAGAAAAGTAGTACCATAACTTTGATTGTACTCTTTCGTCTACTTTGTAGTAAGACCCTTTACCCTATCCAACCCTACCCTTTGTTACTACTCCTGTACAACCCATTGGAATTCAAGGCATAATGTAAAAACAACTTGTAAATTAGCTACAAAAGATCAACATTTCTGAGATTTGTCGTTATAGAACCCTTTCTTTATCTTCAATAAGCTCTATGTCGTCACACACCATTTATACTGTACATGGACACTACATTCCCTGCATGACCCCATTATGGGACCTCTGCTGTACTGATATATTTTAGGGACCGTCGCTACAGTATAAACATATGGATCATCCAATAGCATAGAAAATCCCAGGACTTGGCTGTATGGAGGAATTGAGAATAATTGTGGTGGGATTCCCCCACATGGCTGAGGTGCAGCTGTTGCTACTGAATCCGAGCACAGCCCGTGTATGTGGTAACCAGATACGATGAGACGAATTACTCCAGTCCCTCTAGACCTTTCTTCAATGTACTGTGACTGCTGATGAAATCAAAGGTAACCGCAGAGTGCGAGAGTAAACTACAGACATTGTGCTGAATATTCACAATAAATTATATGATAGTATTACTTTACCAATTGCTGAGACTTTTCTGATCATCAACAATGACCCAAACACAGTAATACAGTAAGATCCTCTGAAACAGACAAAGTATCTAAAATTGGAAGAATTTAAAATAGACAGAAAATGGTTAGAAACCACATTAGAACGTCTATAAATGGCCTGGAAACCTTTTCAGAAAGTCTAAAAGTTTTTGTTATCTTAACTGGACATTAATAGCATCCAGTAAATGCAATAATCTTACCTCCACTGGTTTGTGGATGATGGAGTAATGGGATTTATACTTGACATTGTCTAGTAAATGTAGCTTACAATGAGTCAGGTTCAGGGTCTGAGACATTTCTTCGAGTAACGACTATAATTCAGCAATGGTCCTAGTGTAATTATAATGTTTTATTATTATACTTTGCTTACATAGCCCCATTATACTCTGCAGTCCTTTACAGACATCATTATCACTGTCCCCATTGGGGCTCACAATCTAAATTTCATATCTGTATGTCTTTGGAGTATGGAAGGAATCCAGGGAACCCATAGGAAATCCATACAAACATGGGGAGAACATACACTCTCCTTTCATATGTGGTCCTTAGTGGAATTTTAACACAGGACCCCAGAGCTGAAAGCAACAGTGCTAACCACTGAGCCACCATGCTGCCTATTTGTAATCAGGTTTATTAAAGGAGCTATTGCACACGCTCGTGCCTCAAGCAACACTTCTCCACCGATGCTGCAGTCTTTGTAGTTAGGGTACAGAGCACATGGCCTCTGCTGCTAATCGCTGGTGCATCAGTTACATGTGCTGTCAATGAGGCGTCAGCATCAAAAAAGACTGGAGCAGTGGAAGACAAAAGCAGCAATGGAGCCCGGAGGCAGAGTGACAAATCCGTTTATTGCTTTATACAACTACAAGAATTTGGTTAACTAAAAGGTTATCACCCCTTTAATTATATTCAAAATTTTGATTACCATACATAAAGACAAATGAGGCAGAAAGGGTGGCAAATTCACCACAGTGGCACCCTCTGTGTAATAATCCTGGTGTATCTTGCCATGTCGCTGTCACCAGTGTGTCACATCCTCCTGGGAGATCTGGGGTTAGAAGATCACTGGAGATGTGGTGCTGAATTGGAGATTGTTGTTGCTACCGGAGATTGTTGCGTGCTGTTTCTGGGTGTAGGCTTTCCTCATTGTCCTATTCCCATTTGGTTGGTACATTCCGATCCTTCCCTATATACCTCTCTAACTTTGGTGTGCGTTTGTTGCTTCTGTTATCCCCATCTGTCTTATGTGTTGATACACTAGCATTTCTGTCCTGGGCCTCCTGAGGGAGGGATAGGGGACAGCTTAGGGAATAACAGGAGAAAAGCAAGGATGGTGGCCCAAACCTCCTCACCTTTAGAGGTACATTTGGGAGCAGGGATAGTTAGAGCCCCTTTCCCTAATCACAAACAGTCACAGCATGACAATAGGTTAAAGTGGTTTGACATTAAAAGACCAGCAATCAGAAATTTATTGACAGTCTGTTAATAACCTGCTTTCACAGGAAAACCGCACTTAAAGAAGCACTCCCATCAAAGTTTTTATCCTCTTAACATATTGAAATCATCATATTATATGGCACTGTGTACTTACAACCAATGGCGCCGCTACCATGAGGCGAGTTGAGCGCCTTGGCTCAGGCGGCACTGCCGTCCCTGAAGAGAGGGGGCGGCAGATTCTGTCGGTGTAGTAACTGGATTTGCGTTGGAGACACAGGTTCAGTTACTACGCTACTGAGTCTATTCAGGGCTCCGTCCTGGATCTCCTCATCCAGCCCTCCCCAACTCACGTGACATCATCACAGGTCCTGACGCTGAAGCCGCTCTTCTCCATGCATCTCCTCGGGTTGCTCATAGATTATTATTATTTATTTATTTATATAGCACCATTAATTCCATGGTGCTATACATGAGAAAGGGGTTACATACAGGGTTATAAATATCGTTTACAGTAATCAAGTTTACAGTGACAGACTTGTACAGAGGGGAGAAGATGGCTGCTCTGTGCACACAGGACCTGTGATGAGGTCACAGGAGGGGAGGAGTTAGTGGTCACATGATCAGGGTCCTTGTGTATGCAGGACTCTGCTGTGCTGCTGGTTGTCTCATGGTGCTGGATGAGGGGGAAGTGTCTGTGTGGGGTCAGGAGGGGTTTGCAGGGTGGATGTAGCAGAGCCGTGTGTACGAGGTATATGGAGCAGAGCCGTGGGTGTACGAGGTGTGCGGAGCAGAGCCGTGTGTGCATGGTGCAGAGCCGTGTGTACAAGGTGTACGGAGCGGAGCTGTGTGTGTACGATCTGTGCGGAACGGAGCCGCGTGTGTGTAAGGTGTACGGAGTGGAGCCGTGTGTATACTTGGTGTATGGAGTAGAGCCATGTGTGTACTTGTACGGAGTGGAGCCGTATGTGTACGGGGTGTACGGAGCGGAGAACCATGAGTACGAGGTGTATGGATCAGAGCCGCATCTGTACAAGGTTTACGGAGTGGAGCCATGTGTGTAGGAGGTGTACGTAGCGTGGCCGCGTGTGTACAAGGTGTACAGAGCAGAGCCGCATGTGTACAAGGCTTACGGAGTGGAGCGTGTGTGTGCGTGAAGTGTACGGAGCGGAGCCGTGTGTGTAAGAGGCATACAAAGTGGAACCGTGTGTGTATGAGGTGTGTGGAGCCGTGTGTCTACGAGGTCGGTGTATGGTGGGGAGCAAATTTCATACCTCCCAACCGTCCTGGATCCAGGGGGACAGTCCCGATTTTGAGAGGCTGTCCCGGCCGGGAGCATAATTTTCCTGAGTACACGGCGGAGCCCCAAGGAGCACTTTAAAACTCGCACGTGACGTTCCACCAGAAGCGACGTGCTGGAAGCTGACCGGAAATGATGTAATTTCGGGAGGAGATTGTGACGGAACCATGGAGGCACTTCAGGGAATGCTTCAGATCCATCACCATGTCCTCCTCCAACAGCGTGGACAGCGGGATCGCCTTGGAATCGGGGATGCCGGCCATGTGAGCGGATCATGATATGTCCTGCAGCGGGATGCTCAGATGGCAGTGACTTATGATTTATTCACACTGCGGGGCTGGGATTCACAGGCAGGGCGGCCGCGCAGGCGCAGTCAGCTGGACTGCATATGAGGAAAGACGGCCAGCGTTCACTGCGCCAGGCAGGGGATAAGAGCGAAGGCGCCGGCTATTTTGAAACAGCGGCGAGGAGGGGGCAGCGCCCGGCGCCAAGAAGATGTGAGTGACAGCTGTGTGCTATCTGATGCAGGGGGGAAACGCCGGCCCACTTGACTGAGGAGCAGGTATTTCAGGCTAATTATAAAACTAATTATTTCTCAAGTTACAGCACCCACAACTAAAAGAGCCACCTTGTCAGAATGCAGCATTACTGCTGCACAAGGTGGCTCTTTTAGTTTGAAACGACTGGGGGGGGGTGACAGGTTCCCTTTAAGTCCATCTAGTTCAACCCATAGCCTAACCTAACATGCCCTAACATGTTGATCCAGAGGAAGGCAAAAAAAAAACATGTGGCAAAGAGTAAGCTCCACATTAGGGAAAAAATTACTTCCCGACTCCACATACGGCAATCAGACTAGTTCCCTGGATCAACACCCTAACAAGGAATCTAGTGTATATACCCTGTAACATTATACTATTCCAGAAAGGCATCCAGTCCCCTCTTAAATGTAAGTAATGAATCACTCATTACAACATCATACGGCAGAGAGTTCCATAGTCTCACTGCTCTTACTGTAAAGAATCCGCGTCTGTTATAATGCTTAAACATTCTTTCCTCCAGACGTAGAGGATGCCCCCTTGTCCCTGTCTCAGGTCTATGATTAAACAGATCATCAGAAAGGTCTTTGTACTGTCCCCTCATATATTTAGACATTAATATAAGATCACCCCTTAGTCTTCGTTTTTCCAAACTAAATAGCCCCAAGTGTAATAACCTATCTTGGTTTTGCAGACCCCCCAGTCCTCTAATAACCTTGGTCGCTCTACTCTGCAGCCGCTCTAGTTCAGCTATGTCTTTCTTATACACCGGAGACCAGAACTGTGCACAGTATTCTAAGTGTGGTCGAACTAGTGACTTGTATAGAGGTAAAATTATGTTCTCCTCATGAGCATCTATTCCTCTTTTAATGCATCCCATTATTTTATTTGCCTTTGTAGCAGCTGCCTGACACTGGCCACTGAATATGAGTTTGTCATCCACCCATACACCCAGGTCTTTTTCATTGACGGTTTTGCCCAGAGTTTTAGAATTAAGCACATATCTATACATCTTATTACTTCTACCCAAGTGCATGACCTTACATTTATCCCCATTAAAGCTCATTTGCCATTTATCAGCCCAAGCTTCTAGTTTACATAAATCATCCTGTAATATAAAATTATCCTCCTCTGTATTGATTACCCTGCAGAGTTTAGTGTCATCTGCAAATATTGAAATTCTGCTCTGTATGCCCCCTACAAGGTCATTAATAAATGTTAAAAAGAAGAGGGCCCAATACTGACCCCTGTGGTACCCCACTGCTAACCGCGACCCAGTCCGAGTGTGCTCCATTAATAACCACCCTTTGTTTCCTATCCCTGAGCCAGCTCTTAACCCACTTACACATATTTTCCCCTATCCCCATTATTCTCATTTTATGTATCAACCTTTTGTGTGCACCTGTTAAGTATTTGATGCAAGCATTTCTGCATCTCTTAGCATGAAAAATGTACAGGCAACAAGCTACATTTCTTACTTGACTTTTTGGTACAGTTTTTCCCCACTCGTTATTATGGGTGAAATCTGCCGCAAAAATGCTGATAGAATTGACATCCTGCAGATTTAAATCTGCACCAAAATCTACAAGTCACAAATAAGCCAGGTGTGCATGAGACTTCAGGATTCTCATTCACTTTGCTGACATCAGAAAACCCTTTAGGTTTTATGATAAATCTTCACTGAAAAAACGCAACGTGTGCACACAGCCTAATGGCTACTCACCTCTTTGTTAGGATTCAAGCCAGATTTGGCTAATAAAGGGCACAACCAACAACTATACCGACACTGTACTCTGAATGAGACTCCAAGAAAAAAAAAGTAACAAATACAGTGTCTATTCGGATTTCTAGATTTTGTAAATGTACTTCAGACAGTCTGTCTTATTATTTTGCCATTTGTTACATGCTCTGCAGGTACTAATTATCCAGTGCATGCATTCTTCAGCAAATGGTAAAACAAATTACAAGGATCATTTCACAAATCAGACAAAATATGCTGTACTTTTCTAAGGATGGAAAAGATAGAGTTACGGTACATGTCAAACTTTTGCAACTGTCCTATTTTTTTTCAGCGCCAATTCCTACAATCCTTCACCTGACGACCATTATGAAGCAATCTGAGCAAGGATTGAGGTGGCCAAAGCCTGAACACCATGCCCTAATGTTAGAATCTTCTATTCTCTACCGGCAACCCATTTAGGACTACTGTGTTGTAAGGTGAAACAGAACCAATGTCACTTGGATTCAAGGAAGGGTTTAGAGGTCTTAAAAAATAAAAAATAAAATGGAGCACCGAATGACAGATGTCAATGGGAGGAGGTGCAAGGAGTGTTTCATGTCTTTAAGCCTATTTATATATAATCTGCTGAACTTAAGATGCTAATATTTAACATGCTATTAATGGAGGGATGCTAATCTTGATGAAATGTCAAGGAAAAAAATAAAAAAAAGCAAGAGACCTTCTAAATATCTTTAGAAACCAAAATTTAACATTTATGTTTAATTTTTTTTTTTTTCAGTCTGTACCCTTATTCTTGAAGCATGTAATCAAATAAAAGGGGAAACAATGGTTGGTGTGCCCAAAATACATGATGAAGAAGAGATCGGTTACTTTAGATTGCATACAGAAATATAGTTGGGAGGTAATTTTGTTTCAAAGATTAATCGGATTTTCATCTTTTCTATGAGAAAAAAAAGTCAATGATTGTTGGGGCACTTTGGGCTGCTACTTCCACATTACTGGGCATCAGATCGTGCACAACCAGCTAAAATCCTTCGACTTGGACACAATTTGACTTAACATGTACAAATGACTGGGAACATTTATTACCGCCTTCCACCTGGATACTACAATCCTTCATTCTTACTCACTACAACTTTATTGGTTAAACCAAACTCCATTACCAACCCACACATGAAAACTCCAAGATGACAAATATCACTAATAAAATAGAATTTCAACTACTGGCAGATCGCAAAAAACTTCAGTGCTCCAGTTTTCCATGTGCCACATAAAGATCTTGTGCAATATGATGACATACAAGGTCTAATCTTCGGTCTCATTGTCCCACAAAATAGGACAGCATATGGAAAGCCTTTGGGATTACCAAACCTTGAAAGGTTTTTAGGAAATATAACATTGATGTCCTATCCTTAAGATATCTGACTAATCGGGCTAATTAGCTGATTAGCGGTCACCTTCACTGTTTACTGGGCAAGGTTGGGTATTTTTGGACCTGAGCTGAAGTGAGCTGAAAAATGACTCATAGCCAATACCAAAACTACAGTACTGTGCGTAATACCGTGTTTCCCCGAAAGTAAGACAGTGTCCTACATTCTTTTACCACTATGTCTTACTTTCGGGGTATGTCTTATATTGGAAAATTGCGCCGTATATTGCGATTGCGCCATAAGTAGTGTTGAGCGATACCTTCCAATACGCAAAGGTATTGGATGGTATCGGCCGATATCCAAAAAGTATCGGATATCGCCGATACCGATACCCGATACCAATACAAGTCAATGGGACGCAAGTATCGGAAGGTATCCTGGATGGTTCCCAGGGTCTGAAGGAGAGGAAACTCTCCTTCAGGCCCTGGGATCCATATTCATGTAAAAAATAAAGAATTAAAATAAAAAATATGGATATACTCACCCCTCCGGCGGCCCCTGGACCTCCCTCTTGTTGCCTTTCCACAGCACAGGTTATGAGGAAGCTGCAGATTCTAGTGGAGAGCCTGAAGGACCTGTGATGATGTCAAGAAGAGGGAGGGCTCTGAGCTGCCATGTGACGCTCCAGCCCGCCCACTTCTTACATCATCACAGGTCCTGTGTGTGCACAACACTAGGCGTCCAAGCATGGCAGGCAGGTATGCAGGCAGGTATGCAGCGATCTCCTGGCCCCTGCTGCTGCCTCCTCCTCCCCTGGACACACAAATCTCCCCAGCAGGAATCAGCAGCTGAGGAAGCCATGTGTGTCCCTGCTTAAGGGTACCGTCACACAGTGCAATTTTGATCGCTACGACGGCACGATCCGTGATGTCGCAGCGATCGTATGATTATCGCTCCAGCGTTGTAGACTGCGGTCACACGTTGCAATCACGGCGCTGGAGCGATGCCGAAGTCCCCGGGTAACCAGGGTAAACATCGGGTAACTAAGCGCAGGGCCGCGCTTAGTAACCCGATGTTTACCGTGGTTACCAGCGTAAAAGTAAAAAAAAAAAAAACGTACATGCTCACCATCTGATGTCCGTCCGGTCCCTTGCCGTCCGCTTCCTGCTCTGACAGATCCGGCCGTACAGTGAGAGCAGAGTGCAGCGGTGACGTCACCGCTGTGATCTGCTCTCACTTTCCGGCCGGCAGACAGTCAGAGCGGGAAGCGGACGGCAAGGGACCTGATGGACATCAGATGGTGAGCATGTACGGTTTGGTTTTTTTAACTTTTACGCTGGTAACCACGGTAAACATCGGGTTACTAAGCGCGGCCCTGCGCTTAGTTACCCGATGTTTACCCTGGTTACCAGCGAACGCATCGCTGGATCGCTGTCACACACAACGATCCAGCGATGTCAGCGGGTGATCAAGCGACGAAAGAAAGTTCCAAATGATCTGCTACGACGTACGATTCTCAGCAGGATCCCTGATCGCTGCTGCGTGTCAGACACTGCGATATCGTAACGATATCGCTAGAACGTCACGAATCGTACCGTCGTAGCGATCAAAATTGCACTGTGTGACGGTACCCTAAGTGCAGCATTCATTTGCTGCTCCCGGCTCACCGCTCAGCTGGTCGGTGGGCGGGGAGCCGCTAATGAATATTCACTGCATTTTTGTGGTTTCCCAGCTCTGATTCTGGGCAGCGGAAAAATATGGTAATGCAGCAAAAGGTACCGGTACTATGGCTTATATTTTTCCAACGTACAGTTTACTATGTCTTACTTTCGGGGTGCGTCTTACATTAGCCGACCCCGCTAAAACCCCCACTACGTCTTACTATCGGGGGTGTCTTACTATCGGGGAAACACGGTAAACAAGGAAGAAAATGTGACACTTGCAGGATCGTTAAGGTTCCTTCATTTAGATAATAGTCAGGGTGCCAAAAGTAAGACCCCAACAATCTGATTTTGTTGACCTATCCTAAATATCTGAACAGCACCAAAAAATCCCCCAAGCAGTTTTTTTGTTTGTTTTGGTGTACATTTATTCAAGAGTTGTACATCAAGCACTAAGGGTGAAAGTTAAAATTCAGAACTTTATTTAAAGGGAGTCTGTCACCATAAATATACAGTCATGTTATAGCGTGGGAAGCTAAGAAGATTGATATATGGTTTTGTGAGTAAAAATTCAGTGTAACCCATTTTATGTCATTTAAACCTCTGGGATTTAAGTCCAGTGGGCGGTCCTATCAGTGACCGCTATCTCTCTATGTACATTTCTACAAAGAAAGCTGATAGGACCGCCTACTGGACCAAAAATCCAAGAAACAGCAGAGGATTAAATTATTTAAACTCAGGTTATACTGAATCATTTTCACAAAACCATATACCGGTATGTATCTATCTGCTCAGCTCCCCGTTCTATAACATGACGACATTTTCCCAGGTGATAGATTCCCCTTTAATAGACATGTAAACGGACACAAACAACATTTAAAAGCAATAGCCAACCAGACTGCCAGAATAAGTAACATATTAAATTGGACCAATATAGCCACCTCTCCTGAATGTGTCACTTCACTTCACTTCACAATACACAAAAAGCCACATTATTAAACCTTTCACAACATATGTACGTATATGTATTATGTCCCTATCTTGGATGCAGGCTTCAATGCTGACCCACATCTTTCCCTGCACATAACAGATGATTTAATTAAATCAGCATATGCCTTTAACAGCCGCAGGTGGAACAGAGCTGTTAATCAGTTAAATCCCACTATCAGTTTTTGGCAGCAGGATTTAACATGGGCTGGAAGGAAGTGCGTGATTAATCCCACCCATCGATGCCACTTTCATATGATTGGGGGTGGGGGAGTGCCGTTAGGTAGTCATGACAGCCGGAGGCTGCCAAAGACCCCTGTACCTGTCATTGTGCATCTCCTGTGGATGCCAGCGGTCATTGATCGTCATTTCCGCTATACATAGAAGACACGGGCAATCGGACAACTGCAGCTGAAGGGACTATAAAATACTGGAAAAAAAAAGTTTTTAAAAATGAGGGGAAAAAAAAAAAAGAAAAAAAAAAAGAAAAATTCAAATCAACCACCTTTTGCCCCATTGAAAAAATAAAATAAAAACATATCTAGTATTGCTGAATTTGTAAAAGTCTGAACAAAATATAAAATAAATTAATCAGATTGGTAAAAAGCATAAAGAGGGTTAAAAACTGAAAAGCCCGAATTAATTTTTTTGGCTGCAACATAATAAAATGTAATAAGAGGCGAACAAAAACACTGTCTACCCCAAAACAGTAGCAATGAAAACTTCAGCTGAGGGAGCAAAAAATAAACCAATACATAGCCTCAGATCCCGAATAATGGAAACACGATTGGTCTCTGAAAATGGTAACAAATGCAAATATTTTTCATACAAATTTCAGAATTTTTTTCTACCACTTGAGTAAAAAAATAAACTATACATGTTTGGTATCTGCATACTCGTACTGACCTGGGGAATCATATTGGCATGTCAGTTGTACCATAAAGTGAACATGGTAAGTTAAAAAAAAAACACCACGTGTGGAATTGCAATTTCAAAGCACTTGGATTTCCTCCCCCCCCACCTTTTCCAGTACACTACGTGGTAAAATCAATGGTGCCATTCTCCATGCTTCCCTTGAGGGTATGTGCACACGTCCGGATTTCTTGCAGAAATTTCCTGAAGAAAACCGGAAATTTTCTGCAAGAAATCCGCATTTTTTTTTTGCGTTTTTTTTCCCGTTTTTTTCGCGGTTTTTTAGCATTCTGCAAGCGTAATTAGCTTGCAGAATGCTAAAGTTTTCCAAGCGATCTGTAGCATCGCTTGGAAAACTGATTGACAAGTTGGTCACGCATACTGTTTGACAAGTGTGACCAACTTGTTACTATAGATGCTGCTTATGCAGCATCTATAGTAAAAGATAGAATGTTTAAAAATAATAAAAAAAAATAAAAAATGGTTATACTCACCCAGACGACCTCCTCAGCGGCGTCCGTTCCTATAGATGCCGGTGTGGTTCAGGACCTGTGATGACGTCGCGGCTTGTGATTGGTCGCGTGAGTCACATGAGCGGTCACGTGACCAATCACAAGACAGTGACGTCATCACAGGTCCTGAACCACACCATCTATAGGAACCGAAGAGAGAGCATGCACCGGAGAGGCGGGAACACTTCGGGGTCCATCAAAGGGTGAGTATAGGACTATTTTTTATTTTAATTCTTTTTTTTTGACCAATTATATGGTGCCCAGTCCGTGGAGGAGAGTCTCCTCTCCTCCACCCTGGGTACCAACCGCACATGATCTGCTTACTTCCCGCATGGTGTGCACAGCCCCGTGCGGGAAGTAAGCAGATCAATGCACTCCTAGGTGTGCGGAATCCCCGCAATTCCGCATTTTTAATGAACATGTTGCTTTTTTTTCCGCGATGCGATTTTTTCGCGGAAAAAAATCGCAACATTTGCACAAAAAATGCGGAATACCCTGTAAATAGTAGGAGGCATATGTAAGCGTTTTTTCGCGTTTTTATCACATTTTTATAGCGAAAAAACGCGAAAAATCCTGAACGTGTGCACATGGCCTCACTCTGAATACATGCACCCCACTGTGTGTGTTATGCAAATTTGGGGGCTTTTCATGTGAAGGTGTCCATGCCAGTATTCTAAATTAATAGCCTTTCACAGATTAGATTACATAATCCCTTGGCTTTTGAAATGCAGGTCATAGAACTTCACTAGCAAATGTGTCGTCCCCTTTTCTACTACTGAATCACACTACCTGCTCTGCCTGGTGAGGCAGGCTGTCATCAGGAGACATGCTCAGGCAAGATGTCACTCAATCCAAAATGTCTACACCCACCACCAGGAGCACAGTGACAACATCCTTTCATTTTGTATGATTCCTATGCCGGAAACAGGAAGTATCGGACAAAACAGAGGAGAAAGAAGAATCTCTATAACAATCTAGTACCCTGTGATCCCTGCTGAGATGCGCTCATAAAAGCTATACATCTAGTACAAGCATACTACAAAAAGTGTTGTTTTGAAGAGCTATTATATATAACGGAGTGAAAAAGTAGTGGAAACCCCTTTTAATTTTAATCAGCATTTTAAATCAATAGATCTTTGAATAATAACAAGTTCTTCAGTTGGATGTGTTGATGTGTTTAAAAAAATGTTCCTGAGCTGAGATAATCTTATAAATGTGCCTCTGTTGTGTACTGTACATTGTGTGCAGAATTATTAGGCAAGTTGTATTTTAGAGGATTATTTTTATTATTGATCAACAACTATGTTCTCAATCAACCCAAAAGACTCATAAATATCAAAGCTTAATATTTTTGGAAGTTGGAGTGTTTTTTTTTTTTTAGATTTGGCCATCTTAAGAGGATATATAGAAAATTTATATATATATTTCTTCCGTAACCAATGCCATCAGTACGTTTTGCAGTAATAAGGTTGCAAAGGTCTTGAGACAGCTCACTGGTTTTACTCATCTTGAGATATTTCTTGTGTGGCACCTTGTAATGAGACACCTTTTTATAGGCCATCATTTCACCCACTGACTGTTTCATTCATTGGCAGCCTGTTAAGACTGCAAGATTATTGTGAAACTACATCTCCTATGAGCTTGTTCATGATAATTTTGCACTGTAAATGCGCCTTAAAGAAGCATTCCCAACAACATTTTTATCCTCTTAATATTTTGTAATCATATTATATAGCACTGTTACTTACAATTGCTAATTTTGCCTTTCTATCCAACTAATTACCGTATTTTTCGGACTATAAGATGCACCGGACCATAAGGCGCACCCCAAATTAGGGGTGAAAATTGCAGAAAAAAAGATTTTTTTCTAAGATGGGGGTCCGTCTTATTGTCCGAATTTACAGTATCTTACCTGAGGGCTGGCGGTGGCAGAGCAGGGTCACAGGAGGCATGGTGTCGGCAGAGGTGGGGTGATGCGGTACGGCGTGCACCTGAGCAGGGTCCCTTTCTGCTTAGGTGGGCGACGCCACGGCCTGATGTCCATGGGAGGGTTGCAGCAGTGGTTACCGGCAGAGGTGCTGGGATGAGGAGGCGCAGTGAGAGGTATGGCGTGAGAGGGGTCCCTTTCCCCGGTGAGGTGATGCAGCAGTCCGGTAACGCAGCAGAGCCGGGTGAATCCTGTTGTTATCGGTGGTGGCGGCCATCTTCCTGAGGCCGCGCGTGCGCAGATGAAGCACTCTGCTGCCCGGGGCTTCAGCAAAATGGCCGCGGGATGCCGCGCGTGCGCAGATGGGGATCGCGGCGGCCATTTTCATGAAGCAGAGTTCGCATCTCTGCTTCAGGAAAATGGCCGCCGCGATCCCCATCTGCGCATGCGCGGCATCCCGCGGCCATTTTCCTGAAGCCCCGGGCAGCAGAGCGCTCCATCTGCGCACGCGCGGCCTCAGGAAGATGGCCGCCACCACCGATAACAACAGGATTCACCCGGCTCTGCTGCATTACTGGGCTGCTGCATCACCTCACCGGGGAGAGGGACCCCGCTCACTGCGCCTCCTCATCCCCGCACCTCTGCCGCCACACCTCTGCCACCGCACCTCTGCCGCCGCACCTCTGCCGCCGCACCTCTGCCGCCACGGTAAGCCTGCATTGCGACTATTAGATGCACCCCCCATTTTCCCCCCTTTTTTGGGGGGGAAAAAGTGTGTCTTGTAGTCCGAAAAATACGGTATTCCATTAACTCTATTGCCATCTATGTAGAGACGGGAGGTCAATTTTCCCTGCATAAGCTCATTGCAAAAGTCCCTGTCAGGGGAGGGGAGGGGGGGGGGGGAAGGAAGAGCAGCAGGGTCAGGAGTTAAAGAGGGAATTTGTAAATGCAGGGACAAGAGACTTCCTGTTTCTACACAGAGTAGAGAAAAATGAGCTGGGTAGAAAGGCAAAATGAGCAATTGTAAGTACACAGTGCTATATAATATGATGACTGCATTAAGAGAATAAAAACTTTGTGCCACTTAAAGAAGCACTCCCATCAGACGCCCTCTCTACAGAATCTAAAAAAAGAATGTGACTAATCAGATCAGATCTTCTTCCAATACAATGTGTCATTTTCAGCATTATCTCAGTCAATCTTTGCTACAGCAGCTCTTTTGTGGGATCAGATCAGACAACTTAAGGTCATTCACACTAAACGATATCGCTAGCGATCCGTGACGTTGCAGCATCCTGGATAGCGATATCGTTGTGTTTGACAGGCAGCAGCGATCAGGATCCCGCTGTGAGATCGCTGGTAGTTGCTGAAAGTCCAGAACTTTATTTCGTCGCTGGATCTCCCACTGACATCGCTGGATCGGTGTGTGTGACACCGATCCAGCGATGTCTTCACTGGTAACCAGGGAAAACATCGGGTTACTAAGCGCAGGGCCGCGCTTAGTAACCCGATGTTTACCCTGGTTACCATTGTAAAAGTAAAAAAAAAAACCACATACTCACATTCCGGTGCCCGGCGTCTGCTTCCCTGCACTCCTCCTGCATCCTGTGTAAGTGCCGGCCGTAAAGCAGAGCGGTGACGTCACCGCTCTGCTCTGTGGGAGATGCCGGAGATGTTCGGCGCTGACACAGGATGCAGGAGGAGTGCAGGGAAGCGGACGCCGGGCACCAGAATGTGAGTATGTGGTTTTTTTTTTACTTTTACAATGGTAACCAGGGTAAATATCGGGTTACTAAGCGCGGCCCTGCGCTTAGTAACCCGATGTTTACCCTGGTTACCAGGGGACTTCAGCATCGTTGGTCGCTGGAGAGCGGTCTGTGTGACAGCTCTCCAGCGACCACACAACGATGAAACAGCGACGCTGCAGCGATCGGCATCGTTGTCTGTATCGCTGCAGCGTCGCTTAGTGTGAAGGTACCTTAAGCCTTCGCTCTCCAGGTGCATCAATGAGCCTTGGATACCTATGACTGATTACATATGGAGACATATGGATGTTTTTTTTCCTTTTTCATTCCATAATAATCCAACAGTGAAAGAATCATAGCATAAATTATCACATGTGTAGCATCCAACAGGGCACCATATGGATCTAACGGGGACCTTGTGCTGTCATACAGCCTTCTGCACAAGCCTTTCCAGATTCTTCAATACTGTGAACTTGATCATTATGAAATGTCAGTTACATGTGTACATGGAACTTCAAGTTATGAGCAATGCTTACTTAACATGGGGACCACCTTGGTAGTCTACAGGAAAATAGACTGTTTCGAGCTCTACCCATGTGCTCTTTGTATCATATTTATCAGACCGTGAATCTTGCCCTCACTGATTCAATTACTTAACACTGATCATCCGCCACTTACTATGATGAATCAGTGGCTGTGTAGGGCTCATCTGGCAGTTAAGCACCTCCTGCACCAAACTGCAGTGGGCTCCCATCTAAACACATGTGTCTTAACACAATTATGAGACACACAATCTGTCAGTCCTATACCGGAGAAGCTTTGATAGCAGTGACCAAGTATCACTAGATTTATGAGCAAGAAGCATCTCATCAGATTCTGGAGAAGTCCTTGTATTTGATAAAACTAGAGTGATACCCGGTAACAGATGTGTCCCTGTCAGGACTGACATTGATAAACAACGCCTGAATTTGGACTAATGAGTTGGCCAAAGATCTCATTGTGCCAATACATATGGTGTTGGCAAAGCCTTTTTTCCCAAACATACATTTTCTGTCCACTGGGTCACATGACCCAACAGTGACCTCCTGTGAAGTCATGCTGCTTATTATGTAGGAAGGACGTCATTATCTATCATGTCCTCCTGGCTCTCCCTGGTGAAACTCTAAACTATCTCTAACCGTTTTCATCAGATAGGCTTGGTGTTCAGGTGCAAAAGGGAGCACTTCATCTAATAAAGGAGGAATATGCAATGAAGGTGGCTCTTGTTTGTGTCTTCCAGATCAATTGAATTCAAAGGAACGTTGATCTACAACATGTTAAATGCTCAGCAACAACTGAGACCAATGATCTAATGTATGAGATTTCCCTGGCCTTGTTATGAAATTTGACCATTCACATTTGATTCTGATGACCAAAACCTATATACGGGTCTTATAACAAACAAGTGAGACCAATGTTCTCTGGCCCTATACTTCTGCTCACAGCACAATGCACCTCTTGGGTTCCAGAAGATTGTAGTTTGGCAACCAATGATCCATAAAGCACACCTGAGAGACAAAGTGCTCAAGTGAATCAAGGCTAAAGATACAGTTTAATATTTTTCAAAAGAACACACAGAAAATGATAAAAAAAAAAAAAGTGTCCGGACAGAGCAGTTGAGCTTCATTGGCATTCACGATACGCTCTGTATAGACTCAAGCCTTTATTTGCAGACCTATTAATTATCTAAATTGCCGTTTGACACTACTAGATGATAAGATCGCACTGGGGCAGCCCTAAGATGAGGCTAAAAATAATGAAATGGTTCTCCTGTAATTTCTTCAAGACACGAATGTTGACTGGTATAATCATAGCGTGTATAGAAAACTAGCAGTTCATCAAGTACGGTATTTCTCTGATAAAAAGAAAAAAAATTAAAAAGACAAGAAGAAACAGATGTGCTCCATGGGATTCTCATCTCCTTTCATCTATGTCACAGAAGGACACATTTCTGTTATAGGTCTTTACAGAATATGTATAAAATGTACGTGAAGAGTAGACCAGAACAATAAGGATCCAAATGATATTGCAAAATGGGTTCTGCCGGGGAGTGTCCCTCTGTCAGCAATACTGTAACCTCTTATAACTGCCATTAAAGGGGTCATGCCAATTGATCCATGAATTATGGCATAAGGAAGTCAAATAAGGTGGTCCCTAACTAAAGAGCATTCCCAAACGACCCACAGTGAAAAGCCAATAAAAAGCAGCAATCACTGACAATTGTGTTCTGGGGTTTAGAATAAATGTATGGCCCTTGGCACCATCTTCATGTTGAAGAGAACCCCTCACCAGGTGAAGAGTGTCCTTTTTTTGCTCTTATTTTATTCCTGCTGTTTTACTGATGATTCAGTACTTTTATTTAAATACACCACCTGGTTCAAGAGATATTTGCCCTTTTTCTTGTAGGATTTTTTGCTGGTCTTTTCCAAGTAGGCATGGCTAACAGGATTCTCAGGGGTGTGTCTTTAGGCTCTTCTGCATTATTACCCCGTTATCTGCACCCCTTTGATAAAGACCAGAAACACCATAAGACCAGGATTAACCTCTTTGGTAAAGACCAGGCTGAGTCATAATTGGCTAATAGATTAAAGACCCACATTGGGGACCAGTAGCTGTGTTGATCAAAATCAAAAATCAGTCTTGCATGAAGAATGCTCGGGACTCCACTTTTTTTGGCATTATTTTTCTAACTAAACATGGGATGGTAATACCACTTTAGGTGTCAGTTCACATAGATAAAGTGGAACATCCGATACTTGGGTAAGGTCTAACATCTTATAAAATGTTATAATTAAAACAAGAAAGTAGAAATAACCTTACCTCTATTTAAGGCTATAGAAAGCAAACACCCATCTCGCTAACATTATTATGGGTCTTTTTATTCCATAAAGGCATTATTTAGCAAAACGATATATGGCAGGTTGAGTTGTCACTCATAACAAATCTCTGCTTTTCTAGGCTCCTATTGATTATGTTTCACGGTAATGTTATTATATACATGACTCTGCTCACAACGCTGATGAGATATCCCGCCAACAATATAAGTGATGCTGTAACATCAGGTTCTAGCCAAGGAAGGGAAGAAAACAATGGAACACCTTTTTAGTTTTGAACAATTTTCTCTTGGACCTTATCTGAATTATCAGTAACCTCCATGCCAGTCTCCGCTGCTTCTCTTTGTTCCTCACAAACGACTTCTAAAACGAGAATCATCCATAGCAGAGCGCACTTGTCTGCAGACTTTCCTACATACAATGATCCTAATATGCAGTAGGTTTACTAGACAATGCTAATAACATTGTTAACGAAAAAATTTCCAAACCCCTGACATGTATTTTTTTGCAAATACTTTTTATTCACCATTAACCAGTTCAACACCGACCGGGCCATTTACCCCCTTTCCTGACCAAGTACACTTTATTTTACCCATGCATGCTGTTCAAAGAATTATAAAAGGTTTTCTCTTTCGGAAATTCAACTATTTCTTGTTTTTTTTTTCCCCCTGATATTGGGTGATATTAGTGGAAGAATGAGGGGAAATAGAGGTCTGCTGTTTATCTCATTTTTAAAAGATTTTTATGACCATAAAGGACCAATAAAGTACATTTAAAAATGTTCTGCCTATTCTGTAACAAAGACTTTTATAATGGACACTTTTTTTTATGGGAGCGGGGCTAGCAACAGCAATTTAAATGGACAGTGGTATTTTTTTATTTTATTTAATAACTAAAGATTAAATTAGTTACTCACAATTCTACAGATTGTTCTTGCTTAAGACAATAAAAGACCTTTCATGGGCGCATTTAAATAATGAAATTTTTTTTTTCATTTTCATTTTTTCCCTTGTAAATGGAGCCTCACTATACACAGTTGTCACTTGACCACTGCGTATAGAGGAGGAAGCACTGTCAGTGGTTGCCATTACCGTGTACATAGCGCTTCTTTAGTCTGTGCCTTCTCTATAGGGACTTAGGATCATGTGATGCAAGTAACAGCGAGACCGCCCAGACGTTTAACGTCTATAGGTGGTTCGGAAGCTGTTAAACAATTCTGCAGCAATTCTGGTATTCCTCATAATCTGAAACCATTTGTGGAGGATTCATAGAAACTTTTAAGGTACCTTCACACATAAAGATTTCGTTAACGATATCGTTGCAACGTCACGCTTTTTGTGACGTAGCATTTTGTGACCGCATATCAAATATAAGGGTTGGGGGTCACTTGGGGAATAGTGATCACAAAATAATAAGTTTTCATGTTTTCTTTAATAAGATGTGTAGTAGAGGGGTGACAAGGACACTAAACTTCAGGAAGGCAAATTTCCAACGGATGAGAGAGGATCTTGGTGCAATTAACTGGGACGATATCCTGAGGCATAAAAATACACAAAGAAAATGGGAGACGTTTATTAGCATCATGGATAGGACCTGTGCACAGTATATACCGTATGGGAATAAACATACTAGAAATAGGAGGAAACCAATATGGCTAAATAGAGCTGTAAGGGGTGCAATAAGGGACAAAAAGAAAGCATTTAGAGAATTAAAGGAAGTAGGTAGTGAGGAGGCATTAAATAAATACAGAAAATTAAATAAATTCTGTAAAAAGCAAATCAAGGCAGCAAAGATTGAGACAGAGAGACTCATTGCCAGAGAGAGCAAAAATAATCCCAAAATATTCTTTAACTACATAAATAGTAAGAAACTAAAAAATGATAGTGTGAAATGGTGGATGAGGATGAGGAAAAAGCCAATATGCTGAATGACTTTTTTTCATCAGTATTTACAAAAGAAAATCCCATGGCAGCCAATATGACTAGTGATAAAAATTCCCAATTAAATGTTACCTGCTTAACCCAGCAGGAAGTACGGCGGCGTCTTAAAATCACTAAAATTGACAAATCTCTGGGCCCGGATGGGATACACCCCCGAGTACTGCAGGAATTAAGTACAGTCATTGATAGACCATTATTTTTAATCTTTAAAGAGTCCATAATAACAGGGTCTGTACCACAGGACTGGCGTATAGCAAATGTGGTGCCAATATTCAAAAAGGGGACAAAAACTGAACTCGGAAAATATAGGTTTAAAAGTTAAAGTTATAGGTTAAAGTTTAACCTCTACTGTGGGTAAAATCCTGGAGGGCATTCTAAGGGATGCTATACTGGAGTATCTGAAGAGGAATAACCTTATGACCCAGTATCAGCACGGGTTTACTAGGGACCGTTCATGTCAGACTAATTTGATCAGCTTCTATGAAGAGGTAAGTTCCGGACTGGACGAAGGGAGCGTAGTGGATGTAGTGTATATGGACTTTTCAAAAGCTTTTGATACGGTGCCACACAAAAGGTTGTTACATAAAATGAGAATAATGGGGATAGGGGAAAATATGTGTAAGTGGATTGAAAGCTGGCTCAGGGATAGGAAACAAAGGGTGGTTATTAATGGAGCACGCTCGGACTGGGTCGCGGTTAGCAGTGGGGTACCACAGGGGTAAGTATTAGGCCCTCTTCTTTTTAACATATTTATTAATGACCTTGTAGGGGGCATTCAGAGTAGAATTTCAATATTTGCAGATGACACTAAACTCTGCAGGGTAATCAATACAGAGGAGGACAATTTTATATTACAGGATGATTTATGTAAACTAGAAGCTTGGGCTGATAAATGGCAAATGAGCTTTAATGGGGATAAATGTAAGGTCATGCACTTGGGTAGAAGTAATAATATGTATAACTATGTGCTTAATTCTAAAACTCTGGGCAAAACCGTCAATGAAAAAGACCTGGGTGTATGGGTGGATGACAAACTCATATTCAGTGGCCAGTGTCAGGCAGCTGCTACAAAGGCAAATAAAATAATGGGATGCATTAAAAGAGGAATAGATGCTGAGGAGAACATAATTTTACCTCTATACAAGTCACTAGTTCGACCACACTTAGAATACTGTGCACAGTTCTGGGCTCCGGTGTATAAGAAAGACATAGCTGAACTAGAGCGGGTGCAGAGAAGAGCGACCAAGGTTATTAGAGGACTGGGGGGTCTGCAATACCAAGATAGGTTATTACACTTGGGGCTATTTAGTTTGGAAAAACGAAGGCTAAGGGGGTGATCTTATGTTAATGTATAAATATATGAGGGGACAGTACAAAGACCTTTCTGATGATCTTTTTAATCATAGACCGGTGACAGGGACAAGGGGGCATCCTCTACGTCTGGAGGAAAGAAGGTTTAAGCATAATAACAGACGCAGATTCTTTACTGTAAGAGCAGTGAGACTATGGAACTCTCTGCCGTATGATGTTGTAATGAGTGAGTCATTACTTAAATTTAAGAGGGGACTGGATACCTTCCTGGAAAAGTATAATGTTACAAGGTATATATATTAGATTCTTTGATAGGGCGTTGATCCAGGGAACTAGTCTGATTGCCGTATGTGGGGTCGGGAAGGAATTTTTTTTCCCCATGGTGGAGATTACTCTTACCACATGGGGTTTTTTTGCCTTCCCCTGGATCAACATGTTAGAGCATGTTAGGCTATGGGTTGAACTAGATGGACTTAAAGTCTTCCTTCAACCTTAATAACTATGTAGCAACGATCCCGCTAACGATCTCGTTATAGTGTGACAGCGACCAACGATCAGGCCCCTGCTGGGAGATCGTTGGTCGTAGGGAATGATCAGGACCTTTATTTCATCGCTGATCACCCGCTGGATCGGCGTGTGTGACGTCGATCCAGCGATGTGTTCACTTGTAACCAGGGTAAATATCAGGTTACTAAGCGCGGCCCTGCACTTAGTAACCCGATGTTTACCCTGGTTACCATCGTAAATGTAAAAAAAAAAAAACCGTACATACTCACATTCCGGTGTCCGACAGGTCCCTAGCCGTCTGCTTCCCGCACTGACTGACTGCCGGCCGGAAAGTAAAAGCAGAGCACAGTGGTGACATCACCGCTGAGCTCTGCTTTCACTTTACGGCCGGCACTCAGTCAGTGCGGGAAGCAGACGGCTAGGGACCTGACGGACATCGGAATGTGAGTATGTACTGTTATTTTTTTTTTTTACATTTATGATGGTAACCAGGGTAAACATCGGGTTACTAAGCGCGGCCCTGCGCTTAGTAACCCGATGTTTACCCTGGTTACCCGGGGACCTCGGCATCGTTGGTCGCTGGAGAGCGGTCTGTGTGACAGCTCCCCAGCGACCACACAACGACTTACCAACGATCACGGCCAGGTCGTATCGCTGGTCGTGATCGTTGGTAAATCGTTTTGTGTAACGGTACCGTTACTCGGCACGTGCCCATACCCCTAATACACATCTGACCACTGCGCACATACTGTCTATGGACTATCTTAGCCTTGAAGGCTAAATGTTCCCAACCATAAATAGCCAAGTACTCACCAACCAATCTTTCTGTAAGCTACTAATGACTCAATGTTAAATGTGATTTTTTTTTTAACAATTAAAAACAAAAAAAGTTACCTTTTTTTTTTCAAAAAAGTTTTGATATTGCAAACTTTCAAACATTAGGGGGGAGCAGGTGCTGACATTTGCCATGAAAACCCTGCATACTACAACTCGCATTACGACTGCAGTAAATGTGGGCGGGGTCTGCTCACATGTGTGAGATGTCACCCCTCTCCTCCCCTTCTGGGTGTCTGCAAAACAATAAGGGAGGATTTAGTTTAGGATCACATCACGGAGCCATTTTGTTGGTGACTGATGTGATATTGATGGGGAAGGAAGGGGAATTTACGGCGTTCATTGGAAGACAAAAATTACCTGTCATGATTTTCCAGTCCAGTATAATTACGGCGATATCAGACTTGTGTTATTTTTTAAATTAAATATTGAGAAAGAAAAAAATTTGTTTTTTAAAAAAAATTGGTTTGCCGCACCATATTCTGAGACCAGTTACCATACTTTTTTTTTTCCATTGATGAAGATATGTTAGGGCAAGCTTTTTGAGTGGTGAGCTTCTATTTATATTAAATATCCTATTAGGATATATTTGATGTGTTGCAGCAGCGATGCAAATTGTTTATTTTTTTTTTTTACATTTCTTTATTTGTAATAGGGGCAGTGGGTGACTCGAATTTTGTTTATTCATTTAATTTTTACTTTGTCACCACTGCATCTACAAAGCGCATGAGTAGAGATTCCTTTGTCACCGATTACTGCGCTCTGTACATTGAAGATAATTTGCTGAGCGCTGTAGCCACTGACAAAGTCATGTCGTCTTATGAGCTTTGCAGTGAAAAGTCTCATTCAGATGTTCATTCATCACGGACATCTGAACGAGGCTTTAGATCAGTGTTCCCCAAGTTCGGTCCTCAAGAGCCACCAACAGGTCATGTTTTCAGGATTTCTTTAGTATTGCACAGGTGAGAATTCCATCATCTAGATAGGCAACAATTCCATCACTTGGGCCATACTAAGGAAATCCTGAAAACACGACCTGTTAGTGGCTCTTGAGGACTGGAGTTGGGGAACACTGCTTTAGATTGACTGAACAGAGCGGATTCAGTGTTCAGAGAGCAGCAGTGGGATAATTGCACTTCTCATTTCAAAAGTGACTTCCGGCTCACACATAGACCCCACTGTGATTCGGCAGGTTGGAACAGAAGTCAAGTGACCCAAAACAGGATCAGAGCAGCACTGGAAACTGGGGAAGACGGCAATGTGAATTTATTACTGCACTTACACTACATTTGGAGGGAGATGAAAGTCTCTGTTGCCCAGCGACAGGCCCAAAACATCACTGCTCTAGAGGAGATCTGCATGGAGGAATGGGTCAACATACCACCAACAGTGTGTGCCAACCTTGTGAAGACTTACAGAAAACGTTTGACCTCTGTCATTGCCAACAAAAGATATATGACAAAATAGTGAGGTGAACTTTTGATAATGACCAAATACTTATTTTCCACCATTATTTGCAAAATAAATCTTGCCAAATCAGACAAGGAGATTTTCTGGATTTGTTTTCTCATTTTGACTCTCATAGTTGTGGTCTCATCTTTTTAAGTGGGAGAACTTGCACAATTGTTGACTGACAATCTTTTTTTTTCCCCACTGTGTATTAAATCCTAAGAATAATGGCCAACTCTCCCTGGACATCCAGGAGGCTCCTAGACAAAGAAGAGACCTCTCGTTTCCCTGAAGAGTTGACAAATTGCCGCCAGAAAGTAGTCATTAAATGGAAGCCCAGTGTTCAAATGCACATTCAAGGGGTGGAATACCTTGAAAGGAGGAATGGAGATTATGGATTTACTGACCCATGGAAGTTTGAATTTTGGTACCCTACCTGAACTTTTTTTCTGAAGTTTGGTTTTGGTATCTGAACCTTACCCGAACTTGAACCAGAATCCAATTAAAAGCAAAGATAATGTGCACCTTTCAGCTGAAAAATTCTCTCTATCCATGTTTGAATTTTACCAATGGACACTAACTGTCCGGTATGAACGCAAAACTTTTAGGCTATGTGCACACGTAGGAAGGGTCCTCTGCAGGTTCTCCCGCAGCGGATTTGATAAATCTGCTGGGCAAAACCACTACGGTTATCCCTGCAGATTTATCGCAGTTTGTCTTGCGTTTTCCGCTGCGGGTTTACTCCTGCAGATCTAATGTTAAAAATAATTAAAAAATGGTTATACTCACTCTCCGACGTCCCGATCTCCTCGGCGCTGCACGCGGCGGTCCGGTTCCAAAGATGCTATGCGAGAAGGACCTTTGTGACGTCACGGTCATGTGACCGCGACGTCATTGCAGGTCCTGCTCGCATAGCAACCCTGCGACCGGACGGCCGCGTGCAGCACTGAGAGGCGGGAGGACTTCAGGGGCCATCAGAAGGTTAGTATATCATTATTTTTTATTTTAATTCTTTTTTTTTTTACACAAATATGGTTCCCAGGGCCTGGAGGAGAGTCTCCTCTCCTCCACCCCGGGTACCATCTGCACATGATCGGCTTACTTCCCGCATGGTGGGCATAGCTCCATGCGGGAAGTAGATCAATGCATTCCTATGTGTGCAGAATCACCGCGATTCCGCACAAAGAAGTGACATGCTGCGGATTGTAAAGTTTTTTCCGCAGCATGTGCACAGCGTGTTCGGTTTCCCATAGGTTTACATTGAACTGTAAACTCATGGGAAACTGCTGCGGACACGCAGCTGCAGAAACGCTGCAGATTCGCAGCAAAATCCGCAACGTTTGCACATACCCTTAAGTTCAGGTTTGATCATCTCTACTGGAGATCACTTGACTCCCAAATGGACAACCTTAGTTGTCAAGTCTTCAATAAAAGTACAGTGGGGGAAATAAGTATTTGATCCCTTGCTGATTTTGTAAGTTTACCCACTGACCAAGACATGAGCAGTCTATAGTTTTAATGGTAGGTTAATTTTAACATTGAGAGATAGAATATCAAAAATAAAATCCAGAAAAATCACATTGCACAAATTATATAAATTTATTTGCATTTTGCAGTGAGAAATATGTATTTGATCCCTCTGACAAACACGACTTAATACTTGGTGGCAAACACCTTGTTGGCAAGTACAGCAGTCAGACTTTTTTGTAGTTGATGATGAGGTTTGCGCACATGTCAGGAGGAATTTTGGTAGACTCCTCTTTTTTCATTTCTAAATCATTAAGATTTTGAGGCTGTTTGGCAACTCAGAGCTTCAACTCCCTCCATAAGTTTTCTATGGGACTAAGGTCTGGAGACTGGCTAGGCCACTCCATGACCTTAATGTGCTTCTTTTTGAGCCACTCCTTTGTTGCCTTGGCTGAAAGTTTTGGGTCATTGTCTTGCTGGAAGACCCAGCCACGACCCATTTTTAATGTCCTGGCAAAGGGAAGGAGGTTGTCACTCACGATTTTACGTTACATGGCTCCATCCATTTTCCCATTGATGTGGTGAAGTAGTCCTGCGGCCTTAGCAGATAAACACCCCAAAAAACACCCCAAAACATAATGTTTCCACTTCCATGCTTGACAGTGGGGACGGTGTTTTTAGGGTCATAGGTAGCATTTCTCTTCCTCCAAACATGGCGAGTTGAGATAATGCCAAATACCTCAATTTTTGTTTCATCTGATCACAGCACCTTCTCCCAATCACTCACAGAATCATCCACATGTTCATTGGCAAAGTTCAGACAGGCCTGCACATGTGCCTTCTTGAGCAGGGGGACCTTGTGGGCACTGCAGGATTGTAAACCTTTACGGCGTAGTGTATTAGCAATGGTTTTCTTGGCGACTGTGGTCCCAGCTGCCTTGAGATAATTAAAAAGTTCCACCCAGTGTAGTAATTTTAGGCTGATCTCTCACCTTCCTCATGATCAAGGATATCCCATGAGGTGAGATTTTGCATGGTGCCCCAGATCGGTCAATTGACAGTCATTTTGTATTTCTTCCATTTTCTTACTATTGCAACAGTTGTCTCCTTCTCGCCCAGCATCTTACGTATGGTTTTGTGACTCATTCCAGCTTTCTTCAGGTCTATGATTTTGTTCCCGACATCCATAGAAAGCTCTTTGGTCTTGCCCATGTTGTAGAGGTTAGAGTCTGACTGATTAATCAAGTCTGTGGACAGCAGTTTTGTTTTTGCTTTTTTATAAAGGTGACTATGTAAGCCAGCTGTCTTTAATGCAGGTAACGTGTTGATTAGGAGCGTCTAACTGGTCTGTAGGAGCCAGAACTCTTAATGGTTGGTAAGGGATCAAATACTTATTTCTCACTGCAAAATTCAAATAAATTTATATCATGTATACAATGTGATTTTCTGCATTTTATTTTTGATATTTTATCTCTCTATGTTAAAAGTAACCTACCCTTAAAATTATAGACTGTTCAGGTCTTTGTCAGTGGGCAAACTTACAAAATCAGCAAGGGATCAAATAATTATTTCCCCCACTGTGACAAACCTCACATGGATTTATTACATCCTAAATATAACAATTCTTCTAATATGCTCTTTTTATTGTTCCTTTGTGTCTTCCTTTCTCAGCAGGTCGATGCAACAGACCGTACTGCCTTCATTTACCTGGACACAAGAGCAACATGTTCCAGCATGATCCCATGTATAAAGGCTGTTTTGTGCTCACAGTGGCTGGAATGTTGCGAGGTGATGCAGAATCTCCCATGAAAATACTGGCGGAACACAAAAGCAGTTACCATGGCGATGCTTCCCTTGAAAAACAAAGAATTGTTGCTGCCATAACCAGTGGTCACCTTTGCAATCTGTTATGTATATTAATAGTTTTTCACCGTCAGCTGTTTCTTTGAATTTTGCCATTTTTTTTGTCTCTCCCTTTGAAGGCCCCCGTTTTGTTAAAGGCAGTCAGACAGCCCAAACGGACAATGTAAACTAAGCATATAGGCTTGTGGGGAACATTAGCCCCTATAAAAATCTCACTTTTAGTGTTTTAATCGTTGACTCAATTCTAAAGAAACTGAACTTTAATCAATCATGCTAATTAGGGTGCTTGGTGCAGCCTTGGCGTGCCGACATGAACTGCGCCACTCTACCCATTGGTTTCGCACATCCCGGCCTCCCTCAAAGGTGATTGGAGAATAAATTCAAGCAAGCCAGTGCTGTCTATCACCAGTCGGGACGGTGAAGTGGGTGGGGGTCATGCAAAGTAAACGGAGCTATTTAGCAACATCCAGACTGCACCAATCACCCTCATTAGGATGCATGATCAAACTTCAGTTTCTGCAGAATGGAGACAATTCATCAAAGTGTTTACGAATTTTTTCTGACGTAAACATTTTGAAAACCTGCTATATATTTGTGCAACATGAAATTTTGCGACTTTAGCAGTTTCTATGCCAGTCCTGATCAGCGCCACCAAAGTGGGAGGCCACCCGCCAAATTCATCATAGGTTACACCATATCAGTGGTGTATCTAACACCAGAAATGTTACTCCGGTCACTGACTGATCTAGGATTTCTGGTGAGCCACACGCCGCAGCGGTTGTACCAAATTTATTATGCTGCGTGCACCTCTTAATAAATGTAGCGCATCTTACCCGACCATGCACCTTCAATAAGACTAGTGTGCACAATGCCAGTCTTGATGAATGGGCCCCAAAAAGGCGAGATTATTATAGGGGCTTTACCCCCTACAAGGCAATGCGCGTAGTATATATTGTAAGTCAGACAGATTGGTAGCAAAGTTCTTCTGCTCCTCAGAGAATAAAAGATGATAAAGTATTTGCAGCATTATTTCTATACAGTCAATGAGAGATCTAACAATTTCATTAGGCTACAGTCTGGCGTCTCTGTACAGCTTTACTCAAGCTGCCCTTTATAGCAGACAGCCCAAAATAAAGCTACCACATTGCACAAACATTGGGGCGGGTTTACTAAAAATAAACTATGTAAATGTAGCATAAAGTATCTTAAATGCACCATATTTGCACCAACATTTTGGCATTTGGCACTCAGCACCACATGTTTAGCCCGACTCCACGAAACACTCCATACTGGAAGCCACACTTCTGGTCAAACAAGCAACAAAAAGTGTGACACACACAATAAAGGATGCCAGGCATGTAGGATAGTTTGTGCCAAAATTCTGGCCTATTTTAGTTTAGTATTTATTCCCCAATTCATTTTGGACTGAGGCTGTATTGGTTCTATGGCCAACAGCAATTATTTCTTATTTCACTATAGTTTGGCCCAGTGTATGTGAGCAGGCATGTGTTTACTATAAGGAGAGGTTAACACTAGAACTACTGATGGAGTCATTTTGACTCCTTTCGTTTTTTTATTTCTCTTCTGTGACTACATTTTTCAGAATTCCGGCTTGAAACTTGGTGACTTTTCCTCAAATATGATGTGAAAAAAGATTTTGTGAGAATAAATAATTTTGGTAAAAATTTGCGCGTTTTTTTCAAAATTTACCAAGAACTACTGAAGGGAGTCATTTTGACTCCCTACTATATTTTGAGGTCCTTTTGTCACTAAATGTTGCTATAAAGTTTTGTGCATAATTTTTTCACTCTGTCTTATTTACCCTGATGTTCATATAGATGTAGTTCAATTTACATGTCAACTTTTCACATTTTCCTTGTGTTTTACCTGCTTGTAAGGGTATGTGCACACGTCCGGATTTCTTGCAGAAATTTCCTGAAGAAAACCGGAAATTTTCTGCAAGAAATCCGCTTTTTTTTTTTGCGTTTTTTTCGCGTTTTTTTAGCATTCTGCAAGCGTAATTAGCTTGCAGAATGCTAAAGTTTTCCAAGCGATCTGTAGCATCGCTTGGAAAACTGACTGACAGGTTGGTCACACTTGTCAAACATACTGTTTGACAAGTGTGACCAACTTTTTACTATAGATGCTGCTTTTGCAGCATCTATAGTAAAAGATAGAATGTTTAAAAATAATAAAAAAAATAAAAAAAATGCTTATACTCACCCGCAGACAGCTGATCTCCTCACCGGCGTCCGTTCCGTATAGATGGTGTGCGCGCAGGACCTTCCATGACGTCACGGTCACGTGAGCGGTCACATGACCGGTCTCGACCAATCACAGGACCGTGACGTCATTGGCAGGGTCCTTCACCGCACACCAGCTACAGGAACCGAACGGCAGCGTGCAGCGGTGAGGCGGGAACACTGCGGGGTACATCGAGGGTGAGTATAGGACTATTTTTTATTTTAATTCTTTTATTTTTGACCAATTATATGGTGCCCAGTCCGTGGAGGAGAGTCTCCTCTCCTCCACCCTGGGTACCAACCGCACATAATCTGCTTACTTCCCGCATGGTGGGCACAGCCCCGTGCGGGAAGTAAGCAGATCAATGGACTCCTAGGTGTGCGGAATCCCTGCAATTCCGCATTTTTAATGAACATGTTGCTTTTTTTTCCGCGATGCGATTTTTCGCGGAAAAAATCGCAACATTTGCACAAAAAATGCGGAATATACTGTAAATAATAGGAGGCATATGTTAGCGTTTTTTTCGCGTTTTTATCACGTTTTTATAGCGAAAAAAACGCTAAAAATCCTGAACGTGTGCACATGGCCTTACTGTGTAATGCTGAACAAAATAACTTGTTTACTCTAGGCTCTTATCTTATGCTAATGAAGGGTGGTGTTTTTCTAAGGGTACTGTCACACAGTGCAATTTTGATGGCTACGACGGCACGATCCGTGACGTCGCAGCGTCGTATGATTATCGCTCCAGCATCGTAGACTGCGGTCACACTTTGCAATCACGGCGCTGGAGCGATGCCGAAGTCCCCGGGTAACCAGGGTAAACATCGGGTTACTAAGCGCAGGGCCGCGCTTAGTAACCCGATGTTTACCCTGGTTACCAGCGTAAACGTAAAAAAAACAAACAGTACATACTTACATTCCGGTGTCTGTCCCCCGGCGTTCTGCTTCTCTAATATTATAGTATAATATTATAGTATAGTACATGTGGGGGTTGCCTGGTTGCTAGGCAACCCCCACATGTACTTATGCTGGCTAACAGATGTAAATCATTCAGCTGCGGCGAAAAAAACGAAATCTCCGAGCACTAAAAAATACTCGGAGGACACCGGAGCATGCTCAGGAAATCTCGAGTAACGAGTATATTCGCTCATCACTAGTGATAACCACTGAGCCACCATGAAAAGGCTGCACAAATGCAAAACGGTGTGTGATATTTTGTGCTTACATGTGTGTATCTGATCTACTTGTTTAGTTTGGAAAGAAGAACCATCCAAAGATATTGGGGCCCAGATCAAAGCCCATGATACGGCGAACAACTGCACACAGCTTATAAGGAATTGGGAAAAAATAAAAATAAAATGTTGCAAATGTGTAGTAATGAATAATCTAGTAACCATAAAATGCATTAGAATGGTGAAAAATCGATCTAGGCTTCCGCCTTTACCTAGCTAAATGTATAAAGAACGTTTTACACCTTTGCTTTTCAATCCCATCTCACAACACTTTTTTATTGGCAGTGAATGGAAACATTTCTGTTTATATCAAGAGGATGAAAAAAACAAAATGTGTCTAATACTTTTCAGTGTCTGTTCCGATGGTGCTCAGTCTACACAATGCCCTATAAGCCAAGGCTCTGTTCACACCTGCGTTAAGTAATTTGGTTTCTGAGCTTTGTCCTAAAAACACAGGAATTGAATTTACAAAACAGACGAGCTTGTTACAGGAAGGGTCCTTTGGGTAGCCAATTCATCCTTTGTAGTATTTGCTCTGTACAGGTTTCAGCCTGGTGCTGTGAGGAAGAATTTTTTTTCAATTTGTTGACAATAAGCAGAGACCATTCTTAAGATGAAGGATTTGAAAACAAAGCGTGAATTATTGGATGCTGCTACAATACTATACCTATTACATCTCATACAATGCAAAAAAATGCCAAAAAGAGCCATGCCATATCCCAAAGGTGCAATATACTGTTCATTTGTTGCCTCGGGTTATCAATGAGCCACTAGCCACATCTCTTAATTACGGAGGATAAGCACACACTAGACACGAGTTATATTCAGCACTCTGTTGGCTTTGTCTGGTCACATGGAAGAGCTTAATAGGGTTTCCATGGACAGGCTTTGTGCTGACTACTCTGACTATCAGACCCCAGGGGTGCCCTGGCCCTCACCCTTGAACCCTTCTGCAGGAATATGGACTTGCACAAGGACGCTACGTTGACTCGTCAATGGCCGATGGAGTGGGCTGACATGAATGGTCAGATTCCTGAGTCAGAACCAGAAAGGAAAACAAGAAGCAAAATTGAAAGACAGAAGAATAGGAAGGTAACGGGCTGAGGTCATAATGGAAATAACATAGGCTAAACAGCAGATGAACTAAAGATGTGAACCAGATCCAGTAAAACTATAACTAGCAACTCCCAACAGTAAGCTGGGTGGTTTCATTGGGTGTGGTGCTGTCCCATTTGCCAATAACAGGTAGTGATTATTCTGGCTGGGCAGCACACATATGCATCCTGCAAGACTAGAAAGCACTACAGGTCCCAGCCACCCTGATATCAGTGGCTGGACAAAGAGCTTTTGATCCAGATATGTCCTCCATTTCCAGTGCTGCCTACAAAATGAATGCGTCAGTTGCCTGTTGACAGAAGAAGACATCACAGGAGTAGATGTAACACTAATTAATGTCTTAATGGTAATACTAGTTTTACTATAGGTTCCATTAACCCACCTTTCCTCCCAGCCGCTGGAACTAGATGGGAAGTATCCTCCTAAATTTAGATCAAATGTGATGCTTCTAGGTTACTCAATTATTACGTCTAGATCAGTGTTCTCCAAACTCCAGTCCTCATGGCCACCAACAGATCACGTTTTCAGGATTTCCTTAGGATTGCACAAGTAATGGAATTATTTTCATCAAAGTATCAGAAATTTCCACAAGTTCTCTCATGTGCAATACTAAGGAAATGCGGAAAACTTGACATGTTGGGGGCCATGAGAACTAGAGTTTGAGGAACGCGGCTCTAGATCCTTTGCACTGTGTTCCAGCCTAAGGGCTCATACTCACTTGCGTGAAATACGGCCGAGTCTCGCAGGTTAAAACCCGGCTCTGCCGCCGGCACTCGAGAGCAGAGCGTGCGGCCGCACAGCAATACATGGAGCTGCACGCTCCGCTCCCAAGTGCCGGCGGCAGAGCCGGGTGTTACCATGCGAGATTCGGCCGTATTTCACGCAAGTGATTAGGAGCCCTAATCAAGATGCTTAGTAAAATCCTGTTTAGACATGACCATGTGAATTTCAATACACATAACCACCATCCTAAAGGGTAGGACATCCAAGTTTAAGTGGTTCAATACTAATACAAGTAATCACTTTTGCATTGCCTTACAAACGCCAGACAACCTCAGAAATTATTTATATTTAGGACTCAGTTTTATCAAGGGCTACATCAAAAAGTTATGTAATTGACCCTTACCGGTTCTTCTCTTTCTTTGACCTTTTTCTGGAAGCATGTGGCATCTCTGGATGGTATCACTGACATCTGATGCATTTTCATCACAGCTTCTCTGTTCAATCTTTTATATATGAAATAGGTCTAATTCCTCCCATTTTGGACTGTAATTTCAGATTCTATGTTAAAATAAATAAAATCAAAAGTATAAGACATGTAATGTTGCCAAACATAGGAAATATCATCATCATTGATCATCAAGAATATATGTAATTTATCCATTATATAAAAATTCCATTTTAGTTTACAAATCGCATTTTCTTGTACCCCACTAGGGAATTCCGAATAATCAAAGATGGTGTGTGTTTGTACTTCTAGAGTCTCATCTCTTGGCCAGATTGGAAAGTGGTTACAATAAGAACCTCTTGCTTTGGAGGACCTTTTCTGTCCTTCATTAAACCTACAGTCTATTGTAGTGTCAGGCATTAATTTCCCCTCCTATTTCTAGCAATGTTGCCAACAAAATGATATTTTTACCATCCAATCCAGACACTCAGAATTTATGGAAACCGGAGGACTCTTCATTAAAAAAAAACAACTAAACAACAAACAAAGCCCCAAATTCAAAACATGCATTTTGTAGGCCAGTCCTTGAGGAGAAGAGTGTGCTGGAGTAAGGCGTTCCAAATTCATTACGACGCGTGTGCCTACTAATGAGTTAGGTACAACTTCCAGCAGCCATGGGCCACCACACAAAATATACTCCAATAGGAGACTGGGTTACATTTTTAAAGTAGTTTGTGCCACTTTTTTTCATGAAATTCTGATGAATTTGTTGGCAGCTCTTCTTCATGTTCTCCTTCCTTCTGCCAAGCTTCACTCGCTAGTCAAAAAGTTGGCAGACCTGGCCAGAACTAGTGGAAAAAATTCCAAAAGTACAACAAATTATACAGAATTACAAGCTGCGCAAAAATTTGGCAACATTTCTAGCAGTTTGACGCCATCAGCTCTAAGTGACTTTAACCCCAAAACAGGCTTCCTATTGATTAGGGCATCTGGACCATCACCTAAAAACTTGAATTAGAAAGTGAAATTGTAAATAGTAGGCAAAGAGTCAATGAGAATTCCTATTCAGCCATCCAACAAGACTTGTTTTTTGCCACTGACCGTTCTAACAGCTTAGAATGGAGGTTTCTAACATGTTCGGGGTTCGTACTGGACACTGCTGAATTCCAAACTTCTCTTGGAAGTTCAATAGGTAGATAGATGATAGATAGATGATAGATAGATAGATAGATAGATAGATAGATAGATAGATAGATAGATAGATAGATAGATAGATATTTGTTTTCCAGCTCCAAAGTTCGGGTTCTTATTGATTTCTATGGGGTTTGGTTTCCGGTACCCAAACCAAACTTTGAACTATACTTCGGTCAAACCCAACGAACCCGAACTTTCACAGGTCTGCTCATCCTTAGTGGTAATAGCACCTCAGACTGTGCATAACATATCTCTAGAAGTTTCTTATACTGTCCACAATGTATTTCCCCCAAAGGTGTGGCCAAAGTGAATTTTTCATCAGAAAATTACCAATTTTTCCAACTTGGGTTTTTTAGTTAAATGTATTTTTGAAAGAATTTTGGGCTTTTTTCATAGCGCAATCTGCAATAAGACATCTTATAACTTTCATTCTGGCCACTGAGGGCATTTTAGACTCCCATTTCATGTTCTGAACAGAAAATTTCAAAACTCTCATGATCTTACGAGCATTACAATGACAGATAACATCTCTAAGCCCAGGTGATAACACAGAATTCTCCATTCTCTATAGGTGATGTCACTGCTTCCATACTCCTCCCTTCACAATACGCTTTGCACATGATCATTAGATGCTTCAATACAAAAGATAGGTTTTGAGTTAGTCTATTGTTGTTAATGTACAGGTTTCCTGAAGAACATAAAATATGAGTCTAGAATAGCTCCAGTGAGCGTAAAAGTGACAAAATCTGCATTTTTTTTTAAATACATATCATGAAATAAAAAGTAAAAACAAAGCAAACATGTTTAACTCCTTAGGGACCAAGCCAAATTTCACCTTATTGACCAGGCCAAATGTTTTATATCTGACTGGTGGTACTACATGTGTTAATAACTCTGGAACACTTCAACTTATCCCAGTGATTATGAGATAGTTTTTTCTTTTCATGACAAACTGTACTTTATGATCGCGGTAAATTTAGGTCAATATGTTTTGCATGTATTTATGAAGATATTGGAATTTTGGCAAAAATTTTGAAAAATTCACAAGTTTCAAGTCTATATATCCTTAAACCAGTTCATCATACGGTACAAAATAATTAATAAACAGAATTTCCCGTATCATTTCTACAAGGTATAATGGGAGAAAATGGACCCCATAATTACGGCATATGACATTTTTACTGAATGTGGCAGTACCCCATATGTTGTTGTACAATACTGCCTGAGCACATGGAAGGGATCAGATGGGAAGAAGCGCCACTTGGCTTTTAGAACATAGATTCTGGTTGAACAGACTGTGGGCTCCACTGGCTGAGCCCCTGAGGGGCCAGATCAGCAGAAACCCTCACAAGTGACTCCATACTGGAAACTTCACTGCTTAAGGAATTCATCTGGGCGTGTAGTGAGGATTTTGAATGCACAGGCGCCTCACTGAAATATAACATTTTAGTGTTAAAAATGTAATGTCCTAATGTTATAAAATTCTATCATTTATTTGCTGCAAATTTGTCACTTACACAAGGGTTAATAGGTGAAACTGCACCCCACAATTTATTGTGCAATATCTCCTGAACACGATGCTGCCCCATATCTCGTCAGAAACGACTGTTTGGCCACACATCAAGGCTGAGAAGATGGAGCGCTTTTTGGCCCTAGAATAGTTTGTGGGTGACGTTTGCAGAGCCCCTAAAGGTAAATCCAAAATGAATATGCACTGCTCTCCACGCCCATAATTCCGCCCAACTCTGCACTGATATCATTGACAGGAAAAATCTTGCGCATGCCTCCCTTAGGTCTGCACATATGGAGCATTTCTATACTGTCACTTACTATCACTGACGCCGGCGCACAGGGTGGGAGAGACAATGGGCGTGGGGAGCAGTGTATATTCACTTTGGATTTACATATGCTTGACCAGCAGGAGCACGGCTGTGAATTCACCAGAGCTTACAGCAAGGCAACCGGAGAAGCTACAGCAATAAAAGTTACACATTCTGAAAGGGCTGCCCAAGCCCTATTTTAGGATACCATTAGTAACATACTTAAAAAAATCACATGACAGATTCCCTTTAAAAGAGGCAACTGGGTCTCATAAAAAAACATAATAGGTACCTAGGAAAATTATACTTGTGCGGTCTTTCTTGAGAGTATTCTCATCAGGGAATTTTACATATTTTTGGGGGGCACATTCCGATAATGCGAAATATTTCACAATCTGGCACTTACTGGATCCAAATATTGCTGGATTACAATATTTATAATGGAAAAACGTTAGGTTAAAAAAGAAAAAAAATCCACAGAGCAGATGTATTCCATAAAGTGGTCTTTCGGATGACCTGAAAAGATTTTTTCAGAAGATTATCCATCAATCTTGGCTGACACGCTCCTATAGTATAGGTGGATAGGAATAACGCCTTCTGTCCCTTGGCAGGTGATGCAACGCAGCCCGTAACACCTTGGAGAGAACACACTTTCTTTTCACCAAGCCGAGAAAATCCTTAAAAGGATTCTAGGAATTTTTCAAGTGAGATTTCTATGGAAGAAAGAACGTGGCTGTACATCTGACTATGAAAATGGTAGAGATGGATTGGTGACTGGCAACATGCCATCTTTCCAGATTAGTGTATAAACAAGTGTTTGCATTTGATCAATCTACCGTACATTGTGCCACACTGAATAGGAACACTCATCTCAAACTAAAACATCACATTTATAATAATGATGGTAATGATGACTTGATGGACGGGTAATTGTAATTCATTTAGGTCTCATGTGACGGGATTATTAACATGCCCATCAGCATGAAAGACGCACAGAAGCTTTGTGTCACTCAAGCATCATTGGGAAGGAAGCGGAGACCGCAAAATCTAAATATTCATTGTTACTGTAACTAACTAATAACATGCTACAGGTCGTGCAAATGTGAAAAAATTGGTGCTCTAAATTATACAAGAGAAAATCCTATTCTTTTACTTACTTTAAGAGTTCCCCCCCATTGGTAACAACAGGAGCAGGGTCAGAGACCTTGATTCCAGGGCTGTCACTGCAATAGTTTACACAACTTCCAGCTAATAAAGTGATTTGTATCAGTCAGGAGTGGGAGTGTATCTAATACAAGTAAGGCTATGTGCACACGTTGCAGATTTGCCTCTGGAGTTTTCTGCGCAGATTCTACATCTCTTGGAAGAAAGCGCAGTAAAAAATCCATGCATTTTTATGCAGATTTTCATGTGTTTTTTACAGCTAAATAAAGATCTATTTAACAAAAAAGAATTGTGATGTCATTTCCTTGTCAAACCTCTTACATACTCCATTGAAGAATAATGTTTACACACAAAGATCTATAGATAGAAAGATAGATAAATCTATAGACAGATAATACCAAGCCAGATGTTTAGTAATAACCATCATAAAATGGTACATAAAGAGTTAAATAAAGACACAAACACACAAAAAATCTGCATTAGGCCGGGTCACACTTGCGAGAAACTCGCACGAGTCTCGAACCTCAGTACCCGCCACTGCCGCCGGCACTCAGACCGGAGCATTCAGCTGCATAGAAATACATGCAGCCGCACACTCCGGTCCCATGCGTGCATGGTCCCACTCGTGTGAGTTTCTCGCAAGTGTGACCCTGGCCTTACACGCAATATCTTATTAAAAAAAAAAAAAAAATGGCGTGCAATTTTCTGCGCTAGAGAGGGAAAGTCAGTGACTTGGGGCCGATGTTTATAGCCTTGGAACGGGTTAATACCCATGGATCTTCCCAGGCTATGAATATCAGCCCGCAGTTGTATATTTAGCCATTAAAATAGGGGAACCCCCCCCCAAAAAGAAAAAATGACATGGGATCCCCCTATAATTAATAGCCAGAAAAGGCTATGCAGACAGCTGCAGGCTGATATTAATAGCCTAGGAAGGGGCTATGGATATTGCCCCCCCCCTCGGCTACAAACACCAGATCTCAGCCCCCAGAAATGGCGCTTCTCTAAGATGTGCCAATTCGGCACTTAGCCTCTCTCTTCCCACTGCCCTGTAGCGGTGGCTTATGTGGTAATATTTGTGGGGTTGATGTCACCTTTGTATTGCAGGGTGACATCAAGCCAGCTTAGTAATAGAGAGGAGTCAATAAGGCTACGTTCACATTTGCGTTGTGCGCTGCAGCGTCGCCGCATGCGTCATGCGCCCCTATATTTAACATGGGGACGCATGGACATGCGTTGTGTTGCGTTTTGTGACACATGCGTCTTTTTGGGCGCACGCGTCAGGGCGCAGAGGACGCAGCAAGTTGCATTTTTTTTGCGTCCAAAATCATGCAAAAAAAGGACGCATGCGTCATAAAACAATGCGTTTTGCATGCGTTGTGCGTTGTGTCGCCGACGCAACACACAACAACACAAATGTGAACGTAGCCTAAGACCCCTATCCATTACTAATTCTATAGTTGTTAAGGGGTTAAATAAACACACAGCCAGAATAAAGTATTTTAATGAAATAAAACACCACACAGTTTACCATCTTTATTATATGCCAAATTCCTGCGACACCCTCGATCTCTTGTAATAAAAATAAACAAACAAACAAACAATATACTCCCTGGTCCGACGTAATCCATTTAATAACGAGTGTCCCACGACGATCTCCCCTATAGAGATGTCACATCAGGAGATGTGACCGCTCTACAGGGCCTCCAGTGACACACTGACAGGAAATAATGGCTCCTGCAATGTTATCACAGAGTTCATGCTCTCACTTTACGGCACTGCTGCGTGAGAATTTTCCCACGCAGCGGTGCCACAAGTAACAGCATGAACTCCAGTGACCTCTGTCGGCGGAGTGATCCACTGGGGGAGGATACCTGCTGTCACTTTATCACCGGAGTCCCTGGAGAGCGGTCACATATTCTGATGTTACAGCTCTACACAGGAGATAGTCATGGGATACTCGTTATTAAATGGATTACGTTGGAACAGGGAATATACTGTTGGTTTATTACTTGATTTTATTTTACAGGTGATCGAGGGCGTCAGGGATTAGCTGTATGGTGAGTATGTACTGTATGTGTAGATGTATGTACTGTATATGTGTATGTGTTTTGTTTGCTTTTTTTTTCTTACACTTGAACACAGTAGCCAGATGATGGGACTACTCTCCCATCATCAGCTGGCTGTCACTGTAGCAGGCAGAGCCGGATGGGACTAGTAGTCCCATCAGATGATGCCTGCCTACATAACGACCCCCACACACAGCCCCGCAGACACACACATACACCCGCACATATTCACCGCACACACATTGTCTCCACCCACACACTCTTCCTCCTCCCGATCTGCGGTATTTCTCGCACGCAACTCCGCAGCAAAACAGCAGATCTTTTTAAACCTGCGGTTTTGCCTGACTCAATGGAAGTCAACGGGTGCAGAAACGCTGCAGATCCACAAAAAGAATTGACATGCTGCGGAAAATAAAATGCTGCAAATCCACACGTTTTTTCCCGCAGCATGTGCACATCAATTCTCAATTGACGTACATTGGTGGTGCACTACACTGCAGATTTGATGCATTTCTGTGAGTCCAAAATCCGCAATGTGTGCACATAGCCTTAAAAATTGTGTTGATTTTTTTTTTTTTTTTTTTTTTAAACACAAACAAAACTCTGATTTGTATACTGCATATTGGGGACACAAACCCCCTGTAGCTTAAGGTGTACCCGACCTTTCACTTCAACAACAACAAAAAAAAAGAAAAGAATCGTCTTTCCCTTAAACCCACAACCAATTAACTTATTTTTCTGCACAAAACGGACCTGATTCTTATTCTAACACGTCATCCACTCTATTGGAGTGTGCGGCACTTCGTCAGCATTCTACCAGCGCTATAGGAGTGGGGACTTTTTCCCCCTCACTTCCCAGCATATATTGTTTCAGCCATAGACAAATGGCCTGTTTGCCCTAAATTGAAAGTTTGCCTGCACGCAGTTTGACAGACAGTAAAAAAGACCGAAGCTATCACCACTTCCGGCAATCCAGCTGGTCTTCTCTGCTGCTAGAGACAGACTAAACATGACAACAGGCAGTGCACATGCACAGGAAGTCAGACAGACTTGTCCCTGGTATTTTACCATTTTGTGGACAGTGCAGGGACCATGTAAACGTATTTGGACAAGTTGCAGATAAGCTCGAGTCCCTATGCAATGCAAAGTCATCCGACCTACACCCACCTATAGCAGTGCTAGTAAACGTGTATTAGAGAGAGGTTAACTGGACGACATCCTGAATAACATTAAGGTATGCGCAACACTAGATACCTTTTGGGCAAAACAGCCACGGCATTCACAAAGGTGAGAGCCAGTCCACAGACACATCCCGCTTCACCTGCCCTAAGCTAATATCACTGGAGGTCAATCTTGTGGCCCTGAGCTGTTGTTCCAACACACTTGTTACTGTAAAATAAAACGGATTATTCAGAGGTGATGTTAGAATGTAGGAACGGAAACCCCAAAGTGATCAGCTCTTCCTATAAGGGCAATGGGAGGTCCTTGTACTAAACATAAGAATGTATGATACACTAGTACACGAATGCATAAAATAAGAATTCTTCATCCGGTACAGTTTCTTTCTCTCCACATAACATTGATATAATCCAACATTTGACAACCCATATAATATACTTAATTATTTTATTATTATACTTTTATAAACAATAGTTACTAACCAGAGGCAATCAATTAGGAGACTTTTAGAAAGTACTCAAAATGATAAAGGCGTATTTTGTATTCGCCCACAGCAATCCAACCTCTTATTTAATTTATTTCAAGAGAACGTGTCAGCAGGATTTTGTAATGTACAGTAAAGACAATGCTGTATTACTGATTACATTGGTAGCTCTGGTGAAGATATCCCCTTTGTTCTTCTTTAATCAGCATTTGAAGTTTTCTGCTAATTAGATCTCGGTGCACAGGGGCCGGACTGTACACGGGGTCTTCTCCCCCCGGCCCCTCCGCCGGCCTCTGGTCTGTGAATGACCGGTCACTGCTGAGATTTCAAATAGAGGAGGCAGCAGAGGGGTCAGAGAAACGGACTGGGAGGAGAAGACCCCGTGCACAGTCCGGCCCCTGTGCACCACAATCTGATTAGCAGAAAACATTAAATGGTGATTAAAGAGCAGCAAAGTGGATTTCTTCTCCAAACGTATCAATGTAATCACTATTATAGGGACATTACAGGCATGTCTTTACTGTACAAAATTGTGCTGATAGGTTCTCTTTAACCCCTTCACCCCCGGGGGCAGTTTCCGTTTTTGCTCTTCTGTTGTTCGCTCCCCTCCTTCCTAGAGCCATAACTGTTTTATTTTTTCATCAATATGGCCATGTGAGGGCTTCTTTTTTTGCGAGATGAGTTGCACTTTTACACGACACCATTGGTTAAACCACATAATGTACTGGAAAACGGGAAACACATTTTAAGTGCGGTGAAATTGCAAGAAAAGTGCAATTGCACCATTTTTTTTCTACCAAAAAAAAACCCCACTTGCATAATTTTTCGAGACCCGTAGTGTCTCCATTTTTCGTTATCTGGGGCCGGGTGTGGGCTTATATTTTGCGCGCCAAGCTGACGTTTTCATTGATACCATTTTAGTGTTACATACAATGTTTTGATCGCCCATTATTGCATTTTAATGCAATGTTGTGGCGAACAAAAATCACAATTCTGGCGATTTGACTTTTTTTCTCATAACACCGTTAACCGATTGGATTAATTTTTTTAAATATATTGATAGATTGAGTGATTCTGAACACGGCGATACCAAATGTGCACTTTTTTTCTTTTAACTTTTGGGGTGATTTAAACTATTTAAAAATTACAAATGAAAAAATATAAAACTTTTTTTTTTTTTTTTTTACATTACACTTGCTTCATGGGAGACTAAAAGCTGCGATCATCCGATCACTTGCTCTGTGTAGCAGAAATGTTCAGTTGCTATAAGCGCCGGCTGCTGGGCTATCTGGCTATGAAAACCACAGGGGTCTGCTGAAGACCCCGGGTTGTCATGAAAACCCATCGACAACCTGTGGTCATGTGGCACGGGCGCCGATGGGCGGAAATAGTGACGCACTTCCGGCACGATCGTGTTAAATGCCGCTGTCAGTGACTGGCAGTGAGGTCATCGAGGTTACCTCCGGTCACTGAGGCTGCGTTCCAAACCAGGCTGAACTGCGGGGACCTCGGTGAGATACCCACTAGCAAGAAAAACTCTGAGTGAGTATAACTGTTTGTTATTTTTAAATAAAAAAGTAAAAGTGTGTTTTGTTTTATTTCTAATAAAATACTTTATTCTGGCTGTGTCTTTATTTACAACACAACTATATAGGATTAGTAATGGATAGGTGTCTTATAGAGGCCTCTCCATTACTAAGCCGTGGGCTTGATGTCACCTGACAATACAAAGGTGACATCAACCCCACAAATATGAACCCCATTTGCTACAGGGCAAGTGGGAAGAGCCGGGGAAAGTGCTAGAATTGGCGCATCTAACAGATGTGACTTATCTGGGCAGCTGTGGGAACAATATCCATGGACCCTTACCAGCCCCTAGCTGTTTGCTTCAGCAAAGCTGGTTTTAAAAAAAATGGGGGGGGACCCCACGCTGTTTTTTAAAATGATTTAAATAATTAAAAAATATGGGGTGGGGACCCCTATATTCTAGCTAACCAGCCTTGTTGAAGCTGATAGCTGAGGGTTGCAGCCTCCAGCTGTGAGTTTTGCCTGGCTGGTTATCAAAAACACAGGGGAACCCATGCTGTTTTTTTTTTTTCTTTTAATTATTTATTTAAAGCAGAGTAGCCCATCAGTTGCTCCTGCTCTCGCGGTTATTAGCAGCAGGTGTCGGATGATGGGAGCTGTAGTCCCATCCGTTGACACCCGTGACCGGAGGTAAACTTTCTACCTTCGATCACAGCCGAGCACTCACGTGATAGCGTTGGAACTGCAGCTCTCTGACCGGAGGGGAAGATTTCTCCGCCGATCAGAAGAAGCGGTGTTTGCCACGCTGTCATGCTCATGAAGTCCGTATCTGTGCCCGAACAGTAGGTGTTCAGTACGGACGCTGAACTTTACTGTTCGGGTTCGTCCATCTTTACAAGTAGACACAAAATTCAGTTTTTAAATTAGGGTCTTAATTATTTAGGGAAAGCATCTCAAATCAGATTAAGGTCAGGACTTTGACTAGGCCACTCCAAAGTCTTCATTTAGTTTTTCTTGAGCCATTCAAAGGTGGACTTGCTGATGTATTTTGGATCATTGTTCTGCTGTATAACCAAAGTGTCCTTCAGCTTAACCCTTTCATGACATGTGCCGTACATGTACTGCGCATGTCGTGTCTCCCCCTTTGATGTGGGCTCCGGCGGTGAGCCCACATCAAAGTCGCGACATGTCAGCTGTTTTGTACAGCTGACATGTGCGCGCAATAGCGGCGGGTGAAATCGCTATTCACCCGCCGCTATTAACCTGTTAAATGCCGCTGTCAAACGCAGACAGCGACATTTAACCGGCGCTTCCGGCCGGGCGGCCGGAATTGACGTCATCGCCGACCCCTGTCACATGATGGGGGGTCGGCGATGCGTCAGGATGGTAACCATAGAGGTCCTTGAGACCTCTATGGTTACTAATGCCAGCCTGCTGTGAGCGCCTCCCTGTGGTCGGTGCTCACAGCACACCTGCAATTCAGCTACATAGCAGCGATCTCATGATCACTGCTATGTAGCTGAGCCAATCGAGTGGTGCCAGCTTCTAGCCTCCCATGGAGGCTATTGAAGCATGGTACAAGTAAAAAAAATATTTTTAAAAATATGAAAAAAATATAAAAAATATAAGTTTAAATCACCCCCCTTTTGCCCCATCCTAAACAAAACAAAAAAAAATTTCAAACCTACACGTATTTGGTATCGCCGCGTTCAGAATCACCCGATCTATCAATTAAAAAAAAGCATTAACCTGATCGCTAAACAGCGCAGCAAAAAAAAAATCGAAACGCCAGAATTACGTTTTTTTGGTCGCCGCGACATTGCATTAAAATGCAATAACGGGCGATCAAAAGAACGTATCTGCACAAAAGTGATATTATTAAAAACGTCAGCTCGGCACGCAAAAAATAAGCCCTCACCCGACCCCAGATCACGAAAAATATCGGGTATCGGAAAATGTCACTTTTTTTTTTTTTTTTTTTTTTTTTTTTAAGCAAAGTTTTGAATTTTTTTCCCCCACTTGGATAAAAAATAACCTAGACAAGTTAGGTGTCTATGTACTCGTAATGACCTAGAGAATCACAATGGCAGGTTAGTTTTAGCATTTAGTGAACCTAGAAAAAAGCCAAACAAAAAACAAGTGTGGGATTGCACTTTTTTTGCAATTTCACCGAACTTGGAATTTCCCATTTTCTAGTAAAAGACATGGTAAAACCAATGGTGTCATTCAAAAGTACAACTCGTCCCGCAAAAAATAAGCCCTCACATGGTCAAATTGACGGAAAAATAAAAAAGTTATGGCTCTGGGAAGGAGGGAAGTGAAAAAAGAAAACGCAAAAACAAAAAAGGGCTGCGACTTGAAGGGGATAATGTCGCAACCAGATGGCCGGACATTCTCCTTCAGGATTTTTCAAATTCATGGTTCCATTTACCACAGCATTTCTTCCAGGTCCTGAAGCAGCAAAACAGCCTCAGACATTACACGGCTACCACAATATTTTACTGTTGGTATGATGATCCTTTTCTGAAACGCTGTGTTACTTCTACGCCAGATGTAATAGGACATACACCTTTCAAAACGTTCAACTTTTGTCTCATCAGTCCACAGTGTATTCACCCAAAAGTCTTGGGGATCATCAAGATGTTTTCTGGCAAATCTGAGACAAACTTTTATGTTCTTATTGTTCATCAGTGGTTTTCGTCTTGGAACTCTACCATGCAGGCCATTTTTTCCTAGTCTCTTCCTTATGGTGGAGTCATGAATACTGACCTTAACTGAGGCGTGAGGCAGTTCTTTAGATGTTGTTGATGGCATAACTGCATGTTCTATTGCTGGCCAATCATTCTCCTTTGTGGAAATGCAAAAAAAAAATCATCACGGATATGAGCCTCCTGGCCTGCTAGTGCTTTCATTCTATACAATTGTTTTAAAATCCTAATAAAATAGTCTTATAGATACAAGAAGAAAATAGGCTTCATTCATAGGTTGGCCTGCTCAGATCTGACCAAAGACTAAGATACAATGTGGAACAGGTGAAGCAGAGGAAAAAAGGGATTTTCAGGCTGTTTGTTGGGGACAAAATCAAAGTAATATTCTTTATCCTTAATCTGACTTTATATGATCTGGCCTCAAAGGCAAATTATATTAGGCATGAATAAGCAGCAGGCACCTATTAAAAGGCGTGTTTTTCTTATATAATCTCAGACGACAGGAGCGAATACAAAATGTACATTTCTCAAGGTAACCGCCAAGGAAAATAGAAAATACTATAAGATTTGTGGTCACCTTTTCTAGTCAATGTATGGTTTATGAATATTTTTGACATGAGCCAAAGGGAAAAATTAGCTGTGGCGATGAATACCGCAAAAGAAACACAAATACTTTACTTCATAGTATACGGTCACAATGTTACACTCTGAATTTTATAATGAAGGAAGATAAACTTTTCAATGACTGTCCAATAATACGGAAAATCTGATGGTTCAGAACCTGTCCGGTCCCTTTAAGGCTGCATTCATTTATATCTTCAGTTTTAAAGCTGAAGTCTTACTTCAGGTAAAGTTTTACTTTTAATCTACTTCTACATATGTAGCAAATATTTTATATGTACCTGCCTGAAATCGGCAGGGCAAGGAGTTCGTCAAGCTGGAAAGCCCCCAAGGCAAATGTTAGGATTTGTTTCAGCTTTGTGGTATTGTGCTTTGGGGTAGTGTGGTGCCACCTGCTGGTCATTTTTCCTTACTGCAGTTTTATGAAAATTAATGTTTAAAATGTATTTTGTGATCACCTCGTGGATGCGTGGTTTGTTTGGCTATTTTCTTGTTGAAGGGGGCAAGTTTACCTTTCAAATGGTGTATCATTTGTGTGTATGGGGGCAGTATGAATGGAGATACAAAGGAATCACCGAAAAAGAGTGTTTTTAAATAATATAGAAGGATTATACTACCTGTCAGAACATTTTCAAGACCTTGAGAATTGAACACACTAACATGAAAGAAGGATTTTTTTTCTATGTGTATAACATTTATCAACAGAATATACTGAAATAAGTATTTTTCAAGAGATTAAAGAGGTTGTCCTATTTTAAACTACATGTCTATAGTCACTGTGACTGCAGACTCATGAATCCTCATACTGGGCACACTGCAGTGGGCTCTGCTATTCCCAGTGAGTATTACCATTCATTCATGATTGTATTATGTGTTGTATTGTGTGCTGACAGGTGTGAGTTGGGTGGGTGATACCCTCAACAGCGGGTCGTGCTAATATTGGTGTAGCATTTACACTGTTTATAACTATATGGTCATTTGATCTAAACCTATGTTGATTATCCATATATGCTTATAGTATAACAGTGCAATATGAGTTAAGGTTCTGCTGTGGGGGTGGACCGCACCTGAGTCTAGTGTCAGCTACATATGGTTATTTCTTACACATTATTATAAGTAAGGTATTGTAACTCACTGGGAATGATTTTGGGTGTATTGTACCCTTTTTGGGCCAGCTTTATTCAAGTCTTCATATACAGAGGATATTGATCATGCATGTATGGGTGTTTTTTCCACATGCTTTTAAAATGTTTTTATGTCTTGTCTTTGCACTTTTTTCAGTCTTAATAAAGCATTATTCATGTTAACTATATGGGTTGTGTGTGCACTATTCTTGCACCGCTTTTTTTCTTTTTTTTGTATAGAGAATGAGGTTCCTGTTTCAATGAAGCAGCAGTCTTGACAATAAGTGAAGAGGCAGCATGGATGCTATAATGCTGAAGAACATCGCCAAGCACCCGATTCAGCTATCTCAAAGAAACATCTCCCAAAAATTTTTTTTTACAGACAAAACATAAAAAATGCCACCTCTCGGAAAGAGAAGTTACATACATACAATCAGAAATGTACAACATAATACCTATATGTCTCCATAACATGACAGCAGGATCAGACTACATACATGGATTGTTTGTAGTCTGTAACCAAGGAGACACTAGTAATCATCATCAGGAAAATGTGTTATTTTCAATAGGTTATTTCCAAACTTTCAAGTATTATGCACTTGCTCAATACAAGTCACAGTCCACAACCTTTATGTTCAGCCATGGAAACACTCTCCCAATTATAACGTCATATATGTCTTAGTGTCAGAGAGGTCAATGGGCAGCAACTTGGTTCCCTTCTATGTCTTTGAGCAGAATTGCCCCATATATATTGAACCTTACTTCGATTTGTATGGTAAGACCAATACATCTATCATAAATTTGAAAATGGAATTTAACAAGAAAAAACTTTTATTAGAGAGGATGTAGATCAGTGCATCAACATTATGACTCCAGAGCTTCACCAATTGGAAATCTATTCTTAGATATTCAATTTTCAGAGTCCTTCTATTAATAAGTATTGCTGATATCATTCAGAGCCTTGAGGCATTTACTTCACTTACGTCTACTTCTTTTTTGTTGTGATCTGCCGGAGATGAATAACGCGAAGCTGTGAAATAGCAAATCATTATATCCGATGTGATACATTCTGCATAACATTTGTTATCACAGACGTACATCAACCCCTTTATTCCTGAAACTCGAGGGAACGGCTACATGAGTCAGGGACTTTTCTAATCCATTCATTCAAATTTCAAAAAGAACACTAATAGTCAGCAAACTTTTTTTTTTTTTGTTAACAAAAGGTTTTTCCTTTCTTGTGAATGACTAGACATGCCCCATGAATACGTGTGAGGCCGGTTTCACACGTCAGTGATTCCGGTACGTGAGGTGACAGTTTCCTCACGTACCGGAGACACTGACACACGTAGACCCATAAAAATCAATGCATCTGTGCAGATGTCATTGATTTTTTGCGGACCGTGTCTCCGTGTGCCAAACACGGAGACATGTCAGTGTTCGTGGGAGCGCACGTTTTACACGGACCCAATAGAGTCAATGGGTCCGCGTAAAACACGGACCTCACACGGACATTCTCCGTCTGGGGTCCGTGTGCGTGCAGGAGACAGCGCTACAGTAAGCGCTGTCCCCCCCACATGGTGCTGAAGCCGGTATTCATATCTTCCCTGTAGCAGCGTTTGCTATAGAGAAAATATGAAGAATAGTGTTAAAAATAAAGATCCATGTGTCCGCCGCCCCCCCACCCCCTGTGCGCCCCCCCGCTGGCCAGAAAATACTTACCCGCTCCCTCGCTCCTTCCTGGTCTGGCCGCGCCTCCTACTGTATGCGGTCACGTGGGGCCGATCATTTACAATCATGAATAGTCGGCTCCGCCCCTATGGGAGGTGGAGCCACATATTCATGACTGTAAATGATCGGGCCCACGTGACCGCATGCAGGAGAAGCCGCGGCCAGACCTGGAAGCAGCGAGGGAGGCGGGTAAGTATTTTCTGAACAGCGGGGGGGCGCACAGGGAGTGGGGGGGCGCACAGGGGGTGGGGGGGCGGCGGACACATAGATCTTTATTTTAAACACTATTCTTCATATTTTCTCTACAGCAAACGTTGCTGCAGGGATGATATGAATCGCAGCTTCAGCACCATGCAGAGTGGGTACCACACGCTCCGTGTGGTACCCACTCGCCATACGGGCGGTGTTATGACCCCAATGGCGAGGGTCTCAGAGGAACGTGGAAGTCTGCAGAATACAAAAATCCAGCTCATAGGGCAGTGGTAACTGGGTTGACCATATATCTACTCCTAACGCCAACACTAGAAGTAGCCGGGGATCATTCCTACGTTGATTCTAGATGACACGCGCCAGCCGGAGAATCTAGCTACCCCTAGTAGAGGAAAACAAAGACCTTTCTTGCCTCCAGAGAAGGGGACCCCAAAGCTGGATAGAAGCCCCCCACAAATAATGACGGTGAGGTAAGAGGAAATGACAAACACAGAAATGAACCAGGTTTAGCACAGAGAGGCCCGCTTACTGATAGCAGAATAAAGAAAGGTAACTTATATGGTCAACAAAAACCCTATCAAAATCCACACTGGAAATTCAAGAACCCCCGAACCGTCTAACGGTCCGGGGGGAGAACACCAGCCCCCCTAGAGCTTCCAGCAAAGGTCAGGATATAGATTTGGAACAAGCTGGACAAAAATACAAAACCAAAACAAATAGCAAAAAGCAAAAGGCAGACTTAGCTGATATAACTGGAACCAGGATCAGTAGACAAGAGCACAGCAGACTAGCTCTGATAACTACGTTGCCAGGCATTGAACTGAAGGTCCAGGGAGCTTATATAGCAACACCCCTAACTAACGACCCAGGTGCGGATAAAAGGAATGACAGAAAAACCAGAGTCAAAAAACTAGTAACCACTAGAGGGAGCAAAAAGCAAATTCACAACAGTACCCCCCCCTTAGTGAGGGGTCACCGAACCCTCACCACGACCACCAGGGCGATCAGGATGAGCGGCATGAAAGGCACGAACTAAATCGGCCGCATGAACATCAGAGGCGACCACCCAGGAATTATCCTCCTGACCATAGCCCTTCCACTTGACCAGGTACTGAAGCCTCCGCCTGGAGAGGCGAGAATCCAAGATCTTCTCCACCACGTACTCCAACTCGCCCTCAACCAACACCGGAGCAGGAGGCTCAGCAGAAGGAACTACAGGCACAATGTACCGCCGCAACAAGGACCTATGAAATACATTGTGAATAGCAAACGACACAGGAAGATCCAGACGAAAAGATACAGGATTAAGGATTTCCAATATCTTGTAAGGCCCAATAAAACGAGGTTTAAATTTGGGAGAGGAGACCTTCATAGGAACAAAGCGGGAAGAAAGCCATACCAAATCCCCAACGCGTAGTCGGGGACCCACACCGCGGCGGCGGTTGGCAAAGCGCTGAGCCTTCTCCTGTGACAACTTCAAGTTGTCCACCACATGATTCCAGATCTGCTGCAACCTATCCACCACAGAATCCACCCCAGGACAGTCAGAAGGCTCCACATGACCCGAAGAAAAGCGAGGATGGAAACCAGAGTTGCAGAAAAAAGGTGAAACCAAGGTGGCGGAACTAGCCCGATTATTAAGGGCAAACTCAGCCAACGGCAAGAATGTCACCCAATCGTCCTGATCAGCAGAGACAAAACACCTCAAATAAGCCTCCAAAGTCTGATTGGTTCGCTCCGTCTGTCCATTAGTCTGAGGATGGAAAGCAGACGAAAACGACAAATCAATGCCCATCCTACTACAAAAGGATCGCCAGAACCTGGAAACGAACTGGGATCCTCTGTCAGACACAATATTCTCAGGGATGCCGTGCAAACGAACCACGTTCTGGAAAAACACAGGAACCAGATCGGAAGAGGAAGGCAGCTTAGGCAAAGGAACCAAATGGACCATCTTGGAGAAGCGATCACATATCACCCAGATAACGGACATGCCCTGAGATAGCGGAAGATCAGAAATGAAATCCATGGAGATATGTGTCCAAGGTCTCTTCGGGACAGGCAAGGGCAAGAGCAAACCGCTGGCACGAGAACAGCAAGGCTTAGCTCGAGCACAAGTCCCACAGGACTGCACAAATGACCGCACATCCCTTGACAAGGAAGGCCACCAAAAGGACCTGGCCACCAGATCTCTGGTGCCAAAAATTCCCGGGTGACCTGCCAACACCGAGGAATGAACCTCGGAAATGACTCTGCTGGTCCACTTATCCGGGACAAACAGTCTGTCAGGTGGACAAGACTCAGGCCTATCAGCCTGAAATCTCTGCAACACACGTCGCAGATCCGGAGAAATAGCTGACAAGATAACTCCATCTTTAAGAATACCAACAGGATCAGCGACTCCAGGAGCATCAGGCACAAAGCTCCTAGAAAGAGCATCGGCCTTCACATTCTTTGAACCAGGTAAATACGAGACAACAAAATCAAAGCGGGAGAAAAACAATGACCAGCGGGCCTGTCTCGGATTAAGGCGTTTAGCAGACTCGAGATACATCAGATTTTTGTGATCAGTCAAGACCACCACACGATGCTTAGCACCCTCGAGCCAATGACGCCACTCCTCAAATGCCCATTTCATGGCCAACAACTCCCGATTGCCCACATCATAATTTCGCTCGGCAGGCGAAAACTTCCTAGAGAAAAAGGCACAAGGTTTCATAACAGAGCAACCAGGGCCTCTCTGCGACAAAACGGCCCCTGCCCCAATCTCCGAAGCATCCACCTCAACCTGAAAGGGAAGTGAGACGTCAGGCTGGCACAAAACAGGCGCCGAAGTAAACCGGCGTTTCAACTCCTGGAAAGCCTCCACGGCAGCAGGAGCCCAGTTAGCTACATCGGAGCCCTTGCCTCCAGAGAAGGGGACCCCAAAGCTGGATAGAAGCCCCCCACAAATAATGACGGTGAGGTAAGAGGAAATGACAAACACAGAAATGAACCAGGTTTAGCACAGAGAGGCCCGCTTACTGATAGCAGAATAAAGAAAGGTAACTTATATGGTCAACAAAAACCCTATCAAAATCCACACTGGAAATTCAAGAACCCCCGAACCGTCTAACGGTCCGGGGGGAGAACACCAGCCCCCCTAGAGCTTCCAGCAAAGGTCAGGATATAGTTTTGGAACAAGCTGGACAAAAATACAAAACCAAAACAAATAGCAAAAAGCAAAAGGCAGACTTAGCTGATATAACTGGAACCAGGATCAGTAGACAAGAGCACAGCAGACTAGCTCTGATAACTACGTTGCCAGGCATTGAACTGAAGGTCCAGGGAGCTTATATAGCAACACCCCTAACTAACGACCCAGGTGCGGATAAAAGGAATGACAGAAAAACCAGAGTCAAAAAACTAGTAACCACTAGAGGGAGCAAAAAGCAAATTCACAACAGGGCGGCACACGTGTGCCGCACGTATGGCCTCCGTGAGTTCCCAGGCACACGGACACGGATAACTCCGGTACCGATTTATTCCGGTACCGGAATTATCTGGACGTGTGGGACAGCCCTAAGGGATTTAACTGCAACACAACTGACTTCTTCCCAAAAAATATTGCCATACCGCTTCCTAGATGCCCTGCACTGGAGCTCAGCAGCAATACCACCGGTTGCCAAATACTTTGAGGAAAAAGACAGTTTGGTTTTTCTAAACTAGTAAAATAATAATAAAAAAAACTTCTGTTGCTCTTACCCCAATACTGACCATTTGGTCTGTTTCTTCTCTGACTCTGAACCCAGCTAGCCTTCCCCCTACCTCCACCCTCCTGGTATCTGACTATGGCTTTTACCCTGACTGTTTTGGCTTCCAATTCAGGCACTGGTTTCATCCTTCTTGTTTATAGCCCCGGCTAGTCTGACCATCCTTGCCTCAGGCATTTTCCCCTAGCCAGCAGCCACTTCGTGGACACAACCCAGTGGACATCAAAATAAGTCCAGATCCTTGTAAAGTGGTTAAGGATGGTGTTTAGTGATGAGTGAATATACTCGTTACTCGAGATTTCCCGAGCACGCTCGGGTGTCCTCCGAGTATTTTTTAGTGCTCGGAGATTTAGTTTTTATCGCTGCAGCCGAATGATTTACATCTGATAGCCAGCATAAGTACATGTGGGGGTTGCCTGGTTGCTAGGGAATCCCCACATGTACTTATGCTGGCTATCAGATGTAAATCATTCAGCTGCGGCAATAAAATCTATGACTCCGAGCACTAAAAAATACTCGGAGGACACCCAAGCGTGCTCGGGAAATCTTGAGTAACGAGTATATTCGCTCATCACCAATGGTGTTCTTCTGGGATCTGCTAGATGGAGTGGTTGAATCAAGTCTGTCCAAAGGTAACGTCTTTTGGCCAACGTCCTCAGCCAGACATTATACTAAGCTGATGATTATCATTACAGATTGAATCTATCCCAATTACTGTTATTCCACAAAAGCTCATTAAGAGGCAACGTCACAGAGACACTATTGCCATTATTGTTAGAAAAAACAAGTATGTCATTTTACAAAAAAGGTTCCATTCTAAGTAATTTCCTTCAGCCCAAGGTTGGACCCTGATGATAATGGCAGGAACAAGATACATTTACTTGTCTTAGCTTGATTTTATGCAGTGATTGTAATTCCCAAAATACTTAAAAGCGCAAAGAACAATACATTTCTGAAGTTAAAGACACAATAACCCTGGAAGACCTTCAATCACATAAAGATTGAGACAATAAGATGTTAACTTTTTGCACAGAAAATTCATGAACAACGAAAGAATCACAGAAAATAAGTAATGGTGCGTTGTGCAAATAATGCAATAAATGCAAAATGGCTTTGTCCTTCCAAAACTGGAAAATTTAAGAGGTTTTAAATAAAGATGGCACCTGGATTATAATATGGTAAAACAGAATATTTCTATTTTCACATCATCTTTTGAGATTTGATCCTCTTGCCTTTATCCTTGGTATCAATGATACCCTGACAATGCAACATAACTGTTCAGCAACTAGTACAACAAATATAAAACAAGGATGTACCCAACATAATCCTATAACCAATAAAACTAACTTCTTTGCATGTATTTTCTGTGATTTTCTTTTGATTATTTTGTTATATACTTCATTTTTCGCTCAGTAACACTACCGGAAGAGAGATGTTTTAGTATACTTATCCCAACATCACCGATGTAGAGATCTGAAAATGAAAAAAGGCAGTCAACGTAGGATTAAAGCCCCTACAATTGTCCTGGGTAACAATCATCATTCTCCAAAACGCTAAATAGCAGTCTATGATCCACAAATAAGACTCTGGCAATCTATATCCTTTAAGGAGTATGGAGTCCGTCTCAAATGCTGTTATTATGGCACAGCTCTTCTGAAGATTTGCACCAGATTATATATTATTTTTTCTGGTGTTGCTTTTCTTCTGTGTTGATATAGAGCTGTACACCATGACGGAATCCATTTTCCACATGAGACACTTCAAGGGTTCCTTAACAACAAGCAAGTCACAGGACACAGGAGCCTTGGAAGATAGTCAATATTTAAAGACATCTGTGGCGCCTCAGGGTCCTGGTCGTCACAGTAGCATTGCTTTCCTCATGGGGAGAGTGTTACGTTTGGAGGCAAGAAGGGATAACTGTAACCAGGTAAACACAAGCATGCAACACATTCACACTCCAGGCCACCAGGGGGAGCTTTAGATCCTATTTACTAGGTGACTCCCCATATGTAAGTTAGATACAGTTGAATCACCTAGGAACAATATAAAACTATGAAAGATTGTAAAAAATATATATATAATTTTTATTCGATAAAATTATAATTCGATAACAACAGGTAAAGGCTGTCTTAGACTAATCCAACACATGAAAGAGAAACATAATTCTAACCCTAATTTGCTAAAATTCGCTGGCTTAGAGATTGTAAAAAATCCTCCGCAAGGTGGTGATCAGAATAAATTATTATTGCAAAAAGAAGCCTGATGGATTCTGAATACCAATGCGCAAGGTCCAATTGGCCTAAATGATAGGTTAGACATGTGGGTATTCTTATAAACGTGTATAACGCAATAGAATTTAAGAAAATGTTAATTCATAAAAAAGGGTCCGTATTAATATTTAAGGTTGTCAGTCTGCATACTAGAGATGAACAGTATTTTTTGTTGGGACAGAGCACAGAGTGGAAAAAAAAAAAATCGCAAAAAAATCGCAATAGTACATAGAGACTCTTATAAAAATAAGGAGGACTTTTTATCCAGTATGGATGAGAATATGGATTCAACTGACAATGCAGGCATGGACAAACAAGGTGTTTTGGCAGGTCGAGAGGGTGCGGTGGAGTTTTTTGCAGATTGTAACCTAAAGGATGAATTACAAGTAATAAGTACGAAATCCTTGGAAACTAAAATTCATACATTTGCGGAAAAAGAAATGCGTTTATTTTGGACCATCAAGTCACTAAAATTGTACATAGACTGTGATCGAGTGCCTAGAGGACTACGAGTCTTCAAAGAAATTTCCCAATTTCAGCATGATATCTCCTTTCAGGAAGAATGGGAAAAAAAATACATCTTCAATGTTCACGTAGTTTGCTTCTTAAAGGGAACCTGTTTTTGCTTAGTGCTTAAAGGGAACCTGTCACCCCGTTTTTTGAAGATGAGCTAAAAATACCGTTAAATAGGGGCAGAGCTGGGCGTTACATTAGTGTCTTTGTGTGCCTTTATAACCCACCTAAGCTGCCGAAATACCTTTGTAAAGTCGCCGTTTTCTGCTGTCACTCACGCTGGTCTGGTCCTATGGGCGTGGTGACAGCGCTGTTTCTCCCCCAGAAACCTGCTCATCATTACGTTGGTGGCGTAGTGGTGTGCGCATGTCCAAAGCGAAGATCCACTGCCCAGGAGATTCAAAACAGCGCGGTCTTCGCTATTCGCCGTTTACCGGTGGGCGCGGCCATCTTTCCTGTGGCCGCGCATGTGCAGATGGAGATCGCGGCGGCCATTTTCCTGAAGCCCCGGGCAGCACAGCGCTCCATCTGCGCACGCGCGGCCACAGGAAAGATGGCCGCGCCCACCGGTAAACGGCGAATAGCGAAGACCGCGCTGTTTTGAATCTCCTGGGGAGTGGATCTTCGCTTTGGACATGCGCACACCACTACGCCACCAACGTAATGATGAGCAGGTTTCTGGGGGAGAAACAGCGCTGTCACCACGCCCATAGGACCAGACCAGCGTGAGTGACAGCAGAAAACGGCAACTTTACAAAGGTATTTCGGCAGCTTAGGTAGGTTATAAAGGCACACAAAGACACTAATGTAACGCCCAGCTCTGCCCCTATTTAACGGTATTTTTAGCTCATCTTCAAAAAACGGGGTGACAGGTTCCCTTTAAGTGTGGAAATAGATTCAGGGAGGAATCGTCACATGTGCATAGGGAAATCCCTGAGAGCTGTGCAAAGCTGCAGAATCACAAAGTGCAATGTGCTGAAAAAGTGACACTTTATATTACTTGCTGCAATTTTGCACGGCTTTTTTGTGTGACCTCCACCCATTGCTATATACATTGTTTATATATTGTTTTTGTATATTTTTTATTTTTTATATTTGCTATATATATTTTTTTAAACTTTTTTTCTGGCACAATATGACACAAGAATTTCAGGGAATTGCCTATATTCCTTAAAGAGGAATCATTACCTTGCACATACCCATTGGTGGCACTTATAAATTGTGTTTATAGGTTTACTTTTATTATACATACTGTCCTGATTCGCACAACAGTCTGTTTTATTTAAAAAAAAATAAATATCTGTATTGCTACTATTAGTTAATAAAGATATTATTTTATAATCCAGTTTGTTCTCCCTGGTGCATCCATAATACTGGTGTTAAAGGTAGTTTTGGAGGGAAAGGTCAGAACAATTCTTGCCAGGAAACAGTCTGGATCAGTCTGAGGCAGAAAGGGGTTTACGGAGCTGTGTGGCCACAAAGCAGCAGTTCCCGGAAAGAGATTATACAGAAAGCCGAATTGATTGCAGAGAGCGTGCAGGAGAGCAAAGCACAAGAGAGCTTCTCTGCACTGTGTAAGCACAGCGGCCGGAAAGCAGAGCGGTGACATCAGACGTCACCGCTGTGCTCGCTTTCTGGCTGGCCGGCGCTCACAGTGCAGAGAAGCTGAGACGCCGGGGACAGACACCGGAATGTGAGTATGTACTGTTTGTTTTTTTTACGTTTACGCTGGTAACCAGGGTAAACATCGGGTTACTAAGCGCGGCCCTGCGCTTAGTTACCCGATGTTTACCCTGGTTACAAGCGAACACATCGCTGGATCGCTGTCACACACAACGATCCAGCGATGACAGCGGGAGATCCAGCGACGAAAGAAAGTTCCATACGATCTGCTACGACGTACGATTCTCAGCAGGATCCCTGATCGCTGCTGCGTGTCAGACACTGCGATATCGTAACGATATCGCTAGAACGTCACGAATCGTACCGTCGTAGCGATCAAAATGGCACTGTGTGACAGTACCCTTAGATAAACTATTCCCAAACAATTCAAGTACCCCCACATTTGTAATTGTGTCTTGTTTCATCAACTTATGTGTCAACTTTTTGGTTCAGAATAGTCACTATTTTTTCCAGACCTAAATCTTTTTCCACTAATTAACCCCTTTCTGACATCAGGCGTAATAGTACTCCGATGCCGGACACCCTCCCTTTGATGTGGGCTCCGGCGGTGAGCCCACATTTTTCCCAGCACATGTCAGCTGTTTTGAACAGCTGACGTGCCGCTAATAGCCACGGGAGGAATCGCAATCAACTGACAGCGGCATTTAACAGGTGCCTCCGGCAAGCACAATGAAAATCCCACCCATCAGCGCCCGTGTCACATGACCACGGGTCGCCGATGGGTTGGCATGACAACAAGAGGCCTCCAGCAGACCTCTATGGTTGTCACTGCTGGACTGCTATGAGCGCCACCCAGTGGTCGGTGCTCATAGCAAGCCAGCAATTCTACTACGTACAAGCGATCTGATCATTGCCTGTATGTAGCAGAGCCAATCGAGCTATGGCAGCTTCTAGTCTTCCATGGTGACTAATGAAGCATGCCAAAAGTAAAAAAAAGAAAAACATTTTTTAAAAATATATAAAAGTTCAAATCACCCCATTCAAAATAAAACAATAAAAAGAAAAAACAAAAAATAAAACATACACATATTTAGTATCGCCGCGTTCAGAATCGCCCGATCTATCAATATAAAAATAGAATTAACCCAATCGCTAAACAGCGTAACGAAAGAAAAAGTAAAAACGCCAGAATAAAGTTTTTTTGGTTGCGTAACATTGCATTAAAATGTAATACCGAGTGATCAAAAGATCGTATCTGCACCAAAATGGCATCTTTAAAAACGTCAGCTCGGAAAAAAAAATATAAGCCCTCACATGGCCATATTGACCAGAAAATTAAAATTAAAAAAAGTTATGGCTCTGGGAAAAAGGGGAGCAAAAAATGAACACACAAACGAAAATACCTCCGGCCATAAAGGGGTTAATCTGATCAAATTGCCCTTTTTTCCAAAATAGTTTTATGATTTCACAGATATGTCTTGCATTGGTGACCGAATACCATGCATTGTTCATGCTTCCGAAGTGGAAGCAAAGCTGATCTTCGGGATCCTGAAAAACGCAGCAAAACCTGCTTTTTGTAAGAAGTTTTTTTTTTTTTTTTTTTTCACTGCCAAGAGAGCAGGTTTTGACTGCATAAAAAAAAAATCACAATATGTGAAGATAGCTTTGATTTCTCTTACTGAGAAACACCTTCTGCTCCTACCAGCCTCAATTCCTGTACACCATGCTCCCCTACAGGGGTTACATTACCATAGTAAGAGGACATGGTTGACCCTTAACTTCTCCCATTAAGACAACTAAATACTGCACAATAGGCCTTTCCCCCCACACACTGTACAACTGTTTTTTGCTTTGTTGTTATATTGTCAGAGTTGTGTTTATTTTTTTTTTAGATCCTTTCAAGATCCAGCAACTTGCAACTGAGAGCATCTTAGAAGCGCTGAAGAGAATCTGGTGGAGGAGGCCCCTTGGTTATTTGCCCCTCTGATGCTCCTACAATCCAGTTTCATTTCCACACAGTAGTGAAGTTTAAAAAAAAAATGATATAGAAGAAAGAATACTTTTCATATTGATGTAGAAAAAGTTATGGAAACCCTCTGCCCATTCTCTATATCAAATAAGGATTTTGTGTTAATTATGTCATATCAGATATTGCACGGATCTGTGAGTTGCCTCCCGAGGACAGCCTTAGGTACAGTAAGATTATTAACAGAGATCCGGCACTTTACATATATTAAAAACCCGCACTGTTATTTATTTATTTTTTGCCATTTTCTAATTATGTGCCCTCTTCATTCCTTTAAAGTGAGCCTGACAGCTGATACATGCTGCGCGATCTGTGGGCAGCATATGTCCGCCACTGGCTGGGTGAGCCAAGTCAAACGGAAAACCCCAAGGTCGCGAAGGGGCTAAAGGAAAATAGGGAGACCTGGACTAAGGGTGCAAATCATATTTTGCTTCATCCACCAGAAATCCTTGTGTGAAATAGTGTTGTCATTTTTTTGTTTTTGATCTCTGTTCAGAATCCTGTATGTAGGCTTCCAAGTTAAATAGTCTCATTTGTCGTGATGAAATAGATTTCCATTTCGAGAATCAAAGGCCAACCGAAAGGGAAATTAATCTGTGCTTTGTACAGAGCCAGAGCGTTTCTAGTTATCACATCAATTGCCCCACTTCAACTCAAAAAGGACTAAGATAAAAAAATATATCACAACTATAACGACTGCATTCCTACATCACAAGTAAACCAGCGAGTCTACTTTATAGCGCTAGGAAATGCAAAACGCTGGAGTCTACTTAACTTCTTAACATCATGTGAACGCTCTTAAAAAAAACAAGAATTGCCTAAATTTATCCCAGAAATGATGCAAATACAGAACAGGGGGATTCCAACGTACCCAACACATCAGAGAGCGTACAGTATCATTTTCATTCTGCAACCCCTACAAGCAAGGAGTATAAAAACAACTTCATACAGAAATGAGACTTGGACAGCCCTCTGCCACCTCTCAGATATTGGTTATACCTTATTGGAATGTAAACTACAGCCATTAAACAATGCAAAAAGCACACAGAATCCATTCCTATCTGACAACTATCACAGCAAAAACCCAAGAAAACCATTCCTAGAAGTAAGTTATTGCAGCCAAGTCCTAGTGCTACTAGAAAGACCTAGAGAAATAAACTAAAAAAAAAACACCACCACCAGCAGCGAGGACAGAAGACCAGACAAATTAGGGAGCGGAAACAAGCCGTACTCCAAACAGCTTCATAGACAATTCTGAAGATTAGTCCAAAATTTCAGGAGGCGCGCAGAAAAAAACAAACAAACGGAGACCTCCCAAAGTCCCGGAAAAGTAGGAAAATATTCTGGGTGCTGTTGAAATCTCCCCGAGACCTGTGGTTTCAGTAGGGTAATTAAGATGCTCCATCATCGTAGGGATCCCTGGCGTCTGATCACACATTCGGGGTGCAAACAGGAATGTGCATGGAGTTGGTGTGGCCTCTAAAAGAAGGCATATTGGTGGGTAAAAACTACACGTATCGCAAACCTGTACTTCGTGAAACACCAGCAAAAGTGCAATATTTGCAATTTTAACCCCTTAGTGACAAGGCCAAATTTTTCAAATCTGACAAGTGTCACTTTCTGTGACAATAACTCTGGAAAGCTTCAATATATAGTAAGAAAAGGTAACCAGCTTTTCTTGTCTGGCATGTTTCAACATATCCTAGTGATTTTGAAATTCTATTTTTCCTGATGTTATATTGTATGTAAATGGTAAAATCAGGTTGAGAGATATAATATATATATATATATATATATATATATATATATATATATATATATATATATATATATATATACATATATATATATACACATACACATAGTTAGGTCCATATATATTTGGACAGACAACATTTTTCTAATTTTGGTTATAGACATTACCACAATGAATTTTAAACAAAACAATTCAGATGCAGTTGAAGTTCAGACTTTCAGCTTTCATTTGAGGGTATCCACATTAAAATTGGATGAAGGGTTAAGGAGTTTCAGCTACTTAACATGTGCCACCCTGTTTTTAAAGGGACCAAAAGTAATTGGACAATTGACTCCAAGGCTATTTCATGGACAGGTGTGGGCAATCCCTTCGTTATGTCATTCTTAATTAAGCAGATAAAAGGCCTGGAGTTGATTTGAGATGTGGTGCTTGCATTTGGAAGGTTTTGCTGTGAAGTAAACATGCGGTCAAAGGAGCTCTCCATGCAGGTGAAGCAAACCATCCTTAAGCTGCGAAAACAGAAAAAACCCATCCGAGAAATTGCTACAATATTGGGAGTGGCAAAATCTACAGTTTGGTACATCCTGAGAAAGAAAGAAAGCACTGGTGATCTCATCAATGCAAAAAGACCTGGGCGCCCACGGAAGACAACAGTGGTGGATGATCGCAGAATAATCTCCATGGTGAAGAGAAACCCCTTCACAACAGCCAACCAAGTGAACACCACTCTCCAGGAGGTCGGCGTATCAATATCCAAATCTACCATAAAGAGAAGACGGCATGAAAGTAAATACAGAGGGTTCACTGCACGGTGCAAGCCACTCATAAGCATCAAGAATAAAAAGGCTAGACTGGACTTTGCTTAAAAACATCTAAAAAAGCCAGCACAGTTCTGGAAGAACATTCTTTGGACAGATGAAACAAAGATCAACCTCTACCAGAATGATGGCAAGAGAAAAGTATGGCGAAGGCGTGGTACAGCTCATGATCCAAAGCATACCACATCATCTGTAAAACATGGTGGAGGCAGTGTGATGGCTTGGGCATGCGTGGCTGCCAGTGGCACTGGGTCACTAGTGTTTATTGATGATGTGACACAGGACAGAAGCAGCCGAATGAATTCTGAGGTATTCAGAGCCATACTGTGTGCTCAGATCCAGCCAAATGCAGCCAAACTGATTGGTCGTCGTTTCATACTACAGATGGACAATGACCCAAAACATAAAGCCAAAGCAACCCAGGAGTTAATTAAAGCAAAGAAGTGGAATATTCTTGAATGGCCAAGTCAGTCACCTGATCTCAACCCAGTTGAGCAGCATTTCACTTGTTAAAGACTAAACTTCAGACAGAAAGGCCCACAAACAAACAGCAACTGAAAACCACCGCAGTGAAGGCCTGGCAGAGCATCAAAAAGGAGGAAACACAGCGTCTGGTGATGTCCATGAGTTCAAGACTTCAGGCAGTCATTGCCAACAAAGGGTTTTCAACCAAGTATTAAAAATGAACATTTCATTTAAAATTATTGAATCTGTCCAATTACTTTTGGTCCCTTTAAAAACAGGGTGGCACATGTTAAGTAGCTGAAACTCCTTAACCCTTCATCCAATTTTAATGTGGATACCCTCAAATGAAAGCTGAAAGTCTGAACTTCAACTGCATCTGAATTGTTTTGGTTAAAATTCATTGTGGTAATGTCTATAACCAAAATTAGAAAAATGTTGTCTCTGTCCAAATATATATGGACCTAACTGTATGTGTGTGTATATATATATATATATATATATATATATATATATATATATATATATATATATATATATATATATATATATATATATATATATATATATATATAATTTTTTTTTTTTTTTTTTAAATCAAAAGTTTCTAAAAATCTGAAATTTTCCAATTTTGAATGATTATCCATTCAATCCAGATAGTTATACTACACAAAATAGTTAATAAATAACATTTCCCTCATCTCTGTTTTACATTAGCACCATCTGCAAAATGTGATTTTATTTTGTCAGGATGTTAAAAGCTTTAAAACTGCAGTAGAAATGTTTGGTTTTTTTTCCCAAGGAAGTACAAAACTTTTTTTTTTTTTTGGGGACCTACCGTATTCATTTAAGTGACTTTGGGGGTCCTATATATTGGAAAACACCCAAAAGTAATGTCATTTTAAAAACAGCACCCCTCCACATTTGCAAACACTGCTGTCAGGTAGTTAACTAGTGCAGCGCCCCAGAGTCCTGGTCGTTGCAGTATTGTCGCTCTGCCACAAGGGGGAGTGATGGTACGTCTGATGGCACTAAAGGAGTTCACCTGACCAGGTATCACAGTCACACACTACACTTCACACTCCGGCCACCAGGGGGAGCAAAAGGTTCTATGTATTAGGCCACTCCTCACACTCTGGTAAAACTGGGGGTTGGATAGGAAGTTAGAGAGAAGCTGACTGGGTTTTGCCCAGGTAACATCTAGTGAGAGGAGAGCGTTGCTTGGGAAGATTCAGAGAGGTCCCTGTCAGGGGTGGGATCCTGGCAGTGGCCTAGCACAAGACAGATCGTTACGGAGCCGTGCCTGTACCTTATAGCGGCAGTCTCCTAAGAAAGGACACGAAGCGAAGTATATTGTGGAGAAGTGAGAAACGAGATAACAGCACAAAGGAGATAGAACCAGAAGGAGTCGTGCCCCAAGATCGGCAACATCCTTCTGAGGCGCGTAGCCGGCGGCCGGAACGCCGAGGAAGTAATAGGCTCTACGCATTACTTTGAACTACGGCAGGGCAGCTAACTCTAGGTCGGCTGTCTCACCTTTACACCTAATGAAGACAACGGAGGCAATTGTGGGAGAGGGGCGTCTCTAGGGTCCCTATAATATAACTCCAGGCCTACCCCGTCATACGGGTGCGTCCTATCCAAACCATCTGGGGGACGGAGAGAGAGAACAGAAACATACACGACAGTTGTGAGGACTATCCCGTGGTGCTCAGCAGGGAGGTACAACAACACACAGGCGCTAGTAGGAAGGCTACTGATTTCCACCTGCAAAGGGAACTCTGGATGTGCCTTCGGATCGGCCGGTCTCAGCCAGCCCTGTTAGCAGTGCTCTGGATTGTGGATGCTGAAGCCTTCAGTAAAGAGGTAAAGAGACTGCAACCCTGTGTCCTCGTTATTTACGGCGACCTACACCATAACCATCTACTTATCAAGGGAAGCCCTGGGGACATACTTCACCTGTGGGAAGTTACACCATCTAGCTGCCATTCCATCACCCCAGCGGACCCCTAGCAGCGTCGGTCACCCTAACCGAATACCACAGGTGGTGTCACGAACACTAGACAAACAAGACCTATTAATTGGATGTTCCTCAAAGGGCCACGGACCGGGTCAGGCCACCGTGACATCCCCCGAACCGAAAGACCCGGTACCGAGTACCCCATTGCCCTTAACGTGGGGGCGCTCCACTAGCCATTCAGGTGCTTTTCAGGAATTAATGCAAAGTGGCGTAACCGGAATGAACAATGTCATTTTTACCCCCCAAATGTTGTTAACTTCTGAGCAGATCCCTATAGCCGGCAGCGTTATTTAGCTGTGAATTGCCTCAGCAAACATCAGGACCACCCAATCATGATCTCAGGGTGTCAATGCGGTTAAAGAGGGAGCCCCCCAACACTGTTAACCATCTAGTTGCTGTAGTCACCATTGAAAGCAGCATCTAATGGATTAAAACGACTATGGTCGATGCCCACACCGATCCTGACCAACGCTGAAGGGTGTCAGCTATAGTGGGCAAGTCCTGAATTTTTAACTTTATTTTTTTTTGCTTTTTCTCACATAGGGGCCACTTTACATCTACAAAGCAAGTGGAATTGTGCATTAGGATGAGCTAGTGGACCATATATTGTCCTTGCACATGGGCCGTCTTCTGCCTGCGTTCGTTCCCGAGACGGACAGCTGATCTGTAACCTTGAAATGACAGAATATGGACAGCGCATTGTACAAGAAAAGGTCTGCATGATTACTAGCACAGGCAGTGAAGGAAGTGGCGTTTCATATTTATAGCATGAAACAGGATTTACAGGTCACACGCTGACATGAGAGCCTGCGTCTCCGTATACACATTTTATTCATCTATCTTTCACAATAGCAGAAGAAAAAAAAAATAAAATCAGAAGCTGTTTGGAAATCTTGACATTTCCATAAGTTATTTCCCACTATATAGGGAGATACATTGCTAAAAGCTGAACAATAATAAAATGTTTATTTTCAGGCCTTGTTTAGAGTCAAGAATAGTATTCAGAAAAGATATGGATTCAGACACACCATGCTGACATGCAGCTGAGTGATGATAAAGCTGTACTGTAATGTAAAGCTTTAAAGGGGTTGTCCAGGGTCAGTTTGGGAGGACCTAGCCATAGGTCTGACACCCGGTACACCAACTGATCAGATAAAATCAGCCCCGGCAGTGCCCAGGTGTAAGCAATGTATGCAGAACACCGCTCTACCCTACAGCTCTCTACTGCTATTTATCCCCACCGGAAGTGAATGGGAGAATCTGCAATACTTGTCAGTGGCCATTATACAATGTATGGAGCCTATATTGCCTACATCCGGCAGCTGCAGGAGCAGATATCAGCTGATCAGTAGGGGTCCTGGTTGTTGGACTCCCACCGATCTTCATAGGATAGGTCATCCATAAGAGAAGTCATGAATAGGACCCCCCCCTTCAAATGTAAGTGAGATAAAAAAAAAAATGTATTTCATGAAAAACCATGCAGAGATTTTCTAAACGGGATGTATTCTGGTTTGTACAATTCCTATTTATTGGAAGAGTTCCCTGACGGTGATTAGAAAGTGATCCCCTGTTTTGACTCCCAGCAATCACATGTAATCCATGTGGAAATCTAGCAGTATGCTTAAGGGGTATATATAGCCTTTAGGCTGTGGTCACAGGGCCGTCGCTTCATGGGAGAGAGTCGGGCCGACTATGCTTAGGACACTCGGCTCAGGGGAGGAGAAGACTGAGAACTTAATTTCTCCATCTTCTCCAATGTCTTTGTCCACGGATGTCAGACTGCACTAAGATGCCATCCCTGTGCAGTCCGATGTGTCACACGCACCCACAGACTTGTATGGGTGCACGTGATCAGGTCATCAGATGACCCCGCTTTTCTGCATCTTAAACTGACTTTTTTTATTGATACCCATTTGGGTTGCATATGACAATTTTATGGATGGGGCGATACCAAGTGTTTAGTATTTTTTTTTCTTTATTTTTGACAGGGGATGGGGGAAATATTTCAATATTTATCAGTAAAAATATAAAAAATTTATAATAAGAAAAAGTAAGTCTGAAGCTGCAATACTACAGAATTGTAGTACATAGGGAAAATTATGGCATGCTACGCAGCTCAGCCTATGTACCAAGATGGCAGCAAATGAGACTTTCAGCCGCTTCCATTGTAACCCATCGGACCCCCATGTTTGCGTCAATTGCTAGACAGTGGTATCTAAATGGTTAATATCGGCTGCAGCTGTTAGTACGGTGACAACTATGTCATGTAGTTTGCATCATCAGATCTGAGCTCCTTCCACACATGGGGATTCCTTCTGAGGATGTGCAATGGGGCAAATAATAAAATCTACTAGAAAACTCCATTTATCAATATATAATTTTCTGAACATATATTCCCTTTACACTTCTCTACGGAACAGCTACATGGGAACCATATACAGGGCACATTCAGATCAATAGGGTTACCTGTGTGATGAAGAGAAAGACAGGTTCTACCGATGGGGACATTTTGTCAAGGGCTTTAAATCCTGAACAGGGGACCCTCCTCTATCGGAATGTGACAATGAGCTGCTGGGGCGGTTCCAGCTACTAAAGTCCACTGAATGAAGACCCATGAACCAGTTAGAATGGTAAGATTAGGTGATGGAACCAATTTAAAAATCGGCATGAGATGCAATATCTTTGTCCCTATCAGTTGGGTGTTAGATTGAACCTTCAGGGGTCCCATAATCTTTGTGGTTATGCATTCATCACCAATTCTTTGTTCATGAGCCACCCCCTGTAGGAAAGAAAGGGCTAATACTTAGTGTATCGGCCAGTCATGAACTTGACCAGACAGATTCCCAAACAAACTAGGAGAAAAATTCGAAGTGTGTTTCTGTTATGAGGCAAGACAGTAGCCAGGCAGAGCAATGCCAGAATGCCTATACTGCAGAGAACCAGAAATTACACCACATCTCTATACCACTTCCTTCTCAAGTTCACAGTTCTGCAGAAATGAGAATTGGGAAACATAAGATACACGATCATGTGTAATTACTGACAACCATTAAATAATTTTGCAATTCACAGACACAGAAATTAAAGTATCATCTCGCATAGTATTTTATTTATTATGCTAACTTGCATAGCTCCATGAATTCCAGAGCAATTTACATGATCATCACTGGGGCTCTCAATCTAAATTCCCGATCAGTAGGTCTTTGGATTGTGGGAGGAAACCACAGTATGTAGAGGAAACCCACATAAACATGGGAAGAACATATAAACTCCTTCCAGATGTTGTACTTGGTGGGATTTGAACCCAGGACTCCAGCGCTGCAAAGCAACAGTGCTAACCACTGAGCCACTTCTGCTATACTTCATCACAACTACATGATGAACGCAGCAGGCATTACAGGAATATTACAAGGGTTGTCCCAAAAATGAAACCAACCGCCGCTCCATAAAAAAAAAGTGTGACAAGTAGTCTGGGTCTGACTAAGAATCTGTAATAAGAAAGTGGAAAGCATAAGTGGCACGTCCCACTGGAAGACCTGGAGCTAGATGGTCAAGTCGGGTAATGAATCGCACTGTTCTTTAGAGATAGTGTGATTCATGTCCTATTTTAAATGGATTTGGTTTCCTATGGTGTTGAGAGGGTTAAGGACTCTTTCCATGCTGGGTGAGACCACACAGCCTGGTTGTCCTCAGCTGCAACTGCTTATCATTTACTCCCTCTATATATACTGACTCTGGGCGTTTAGTCCCTGCCAGTGAAAGATTTCTCTTCCTGTGCTAAATGCTAAAGCCAAGTGGTTGGAGTAGAGTTGTTGTATTGCTATAGTAGTGATCTGTAGTTTGCTGTAGTGTGTGTGTGCTTACCTCCTGGTCCCTGTTCCCATTTAGTCTATTCCTCCCTGTGCCTACCCTCCCCCTATAGTTGGTTTGTGCTTTTGTATGATAGGAGGTTTTCTGTTATCACTGTTTTGTCATTGTGGCTTGTTTACATTACATTTCTGTACCATGCCTCATGGGGTGGTGGAGGGGACAGATCGGGATTTAACAGGAGCATAGTAAGGTTGGAGACCTGGGCCTCTCTGCTTTCAAGAGTACCCCGGGACAGGGATAGTTAGGGTCCCAGCTCCAGAGACAGTTTGAGGCCCCTCTCCCTTACCGAAGACCATCACAGGTGTGCTAATAAGAGGAAACACATCTGGTAATTTGTTAGCATGGAGACACATACATTTCCTTAAGAGCTGTAGGCACAAAAATACATTTTTCACTTTATAAATTGGAACAAACTAAAAGAAACGTTTGTTTTTACATAAAATTAAGACAATTTCTTTAAATTAAACCCACAATCGCACCATCTGTCCCAGTATAAAACAACGCATCTTTGTGTAATGTAAAGGAGCCAATTAGGAAGACTGTCATAATTCGTTTCTCCTCTGACCAGCACAGCGAGATTGCAGCAATCTGACATTGTAGCACAGTGTGTGAAATGTTCCCTTTCTGCCTAAGGCACCCAGAATCTCTTGTCCTAGCTCGCCGTCACATCACCATCTTTGTTTTCAGGTGAAAAGAAAAACTCTCCTGCACAAGTTTAGCCATCTTTGAATGTGGTTGAAGCTTACAAGGGTAATACCAAGTCCTTGTGACCACCCAGAGCTGCCGGTCAGATATTGGAAATATATTCTGTATTACAAAACATTTGCAAATTTCTAGTATCTCCTTTAAGAAGCAGTATAATAAGTCTACAATTTTCCTAAGGCCGGGGTCACACTTGCAAGTTCAATGCGAGAAACTCGAGTGAATCCCTGGCATCAATACCCGGCACTGCAGCCGACACTCTGGACCGGAGCATGTGGCTACATGTATTTCTGTGGAGCTGAACGCTCCTGTCCCGAATGCTGGCGGCAGTGCCGGGTATTGATGTGCGAGTTTCTCGCATTGCACTCGGAAGTGTGACCCCGGCCTAATACTGATCTTTCCACTAATGGGGATATCCACTTTCCTAAACCTGAACTTTTATTTTCAGCGACTGCCTATAACGCATGGAGTCCGTGAATGCGCTTATTCCTTCACCTTCCTTAAAGCTATCCTCACTTTCATTCACAATTGTTTTATTGTTCCAGGACATTTAATCCGAATAAGAATTACATTTTTAAACAACAATCTTGAATAAAATATTAGGTGGATATGAGCTTTTCACAGCTCCTGTTCAGACCTATGTGTTTTCCTGACAACAGACAGCAAACTTGCAGCCCTATGGTTTTATCTGTCACATGGAAAAAATTATTTCTGCATATGTTAGTGTCATTTTAGTAACTAAAAGTAGCCACTAGGTCTCACAGCTTTAAATTTCATTCATTGTCAGTTCCTACGATTATAAGTTTCCAGCCCGCTCCAAGTTTCAGATTTTTCACTTGTGGGAATGTCTCGCCCAGTAAGACAGGCTGGTTGTGAGCTGTATTCCTCGCCCAGTAAGACAGGCTGGTTGTGAGCTGTATTCCTCGCCCAGTAAGACAGGCTGGTTGTGAGCTGTATTCCTCTCCCAGTAAGACAGGCTGGTTGTGAGCTGTATTCCTCGCCCAGTAAGACAGGCTGGTTGTGAGCTGTATTCCTCGCCCAGTAAGACAGGCTGGTTGTGAGCTGTATTCCTCTCCCAGTAAGACAGGCTGGTTGGGAGCTGTATTCCTCGCCCAGTAAGACAGGCTGGTTGTGAGCTGTATTCCTCGCCCAGTAAGACAGGCTGGTTGTGAGCTGTATTCCTCGCCCAGTAAGACAGGCTGGTTGTGAGCTGTATTCCTCACACAGTAAGACAGGCTGGTTGTGAGCTGTATTCCTCGCCCAGTAAGACAGGCTGGTTGTGAGCTGTATTCCTCTCCCAGTAAGACAGGCTGGTTGGGAGCTGTATTCCTCGCCCAGTAAGACAGGCTGGTTGTGAGCTGTATTCCTCGCCCAGTAAGACAGGCTGGTTGTGAGCTGTATTCCTCGCCCAGTAAGACAGGCTGGTTGTGAGCTGTATTCCTCACACAGTAAGACAGGCTGGTTGTGAGCTGTATTCCTCGCCCAGTAAGACAGGCTGGTTGTGAGCTGTATTCCTCTCCTAGTAAGACAGGCTGGTTGTGAGCTGTATTCCTCACCCAGTAAGACAGGCTGGTTGTGAGCTGTATTCCTCACCCAGTAAGACAGGCTGGTTGTGAGCTGTATTCCTCGCCCAGTAAGACAGGCTGGTTGTGAGCTGTATTCCTCGCCCAGTAAGACAGGCTGGTTGTGAGCTGTATTCCTCGCCCAGTAAGACAGGCTGGTTGTGAGCTGTATTCCTCTCCCAGTAAGACAGGCTGGTTGTGAGCTGTATTCCTCGCCCAGTAAGACAGGCTGGTTGTGAGCTGTATTCCTCTCCCAGTAAGACAGGCTGGTTGGGAGCTGTATTCCTCGCCCAGTAAGACAGGCTGGTTGTGAGCTGTATTCCTCGCCCAGTAAGACAGGCTGGTTGTGAGCTGTATTCCTCGCCCAGTAAGACAGGCTGGTTGTGAGCTGTATTCCTCGCCCAGTAAGACAGGCTGGTTGTGAGCTGTATTCCTCTCCCAGTAAGACAGGCTGGTTGGGAGCTGTATTCCTCGCCCAGTAAGACAGGCTGGTTGTGAGCTGTATTCCTCGCCCAGTAAGACAGGCTGGTTGTGAGCTGTATTCACTGCTCAACATCACACAGCTTCTAACCTGCAATCATTTCCTCTTCATGTGCTTTCCTCACTTTGTATAGTCCGTTTACTCTGTCCTCTAGAGAAACTTTCTCCTTTCTCCAATATAGTGGAAATCTGTGGAAAACCTCTCCCTGTTGTTATTTCGAAGACTTAGAGAAGGGAAGGTGACGGCAGAAAGAGCAGTCAGAACCAGGAGCAGAAACGCTCATGGAATTACAAGCACTCTGCAGATGCAAAATTGTAGAGTTTTTTTTATTTTATAAAGACTGATCCAAGTTTGCTTAACCATGCAATAAGGAAGCAAATGAACAATAAAACTAAAATTCTGTGTAAAGGTATACATAGCCTTTAAAACACCAAACCAAAAGGAGAGAGTTTAGGAGTATGTATGGGAATGTCTGCTTCCGTGAATCTTCTTGAATTTCCCCGGGTGCCTTTAGCAAGGTTTGGTCTGGAATTGCCACATGTGATTATTGTGAATCCTCCTTTACTCCTGGATTTCTCCGATTCCCTCCTTCGGAGGTTGGCCTTTGTGTCTTCTGGATGTATGTCATCTCTCTATATAACTTGTTGAGACGGTTGGGTTCCCATTGTAGGCTGCTAAAATTCACCTTTTGTAGGTTGCTCATACCTAGGTTTCACTTTTTTTCCATTTTAAAATTTGTATTATAATAACTAAAGAAAAAAAAGAATGCAAAGCCAAACCTCAAAATCTATGCAGCTCCCATACTCCATAATTTTGTCTGTCCTGAACAGCTATTTTCTGCTCTTACAGTTATGCAAAAACAGAAAAAAAATAAATAGGCAAACGAATGCTTTGTGCCAATGCGAGAAGCAGGATGCAAGTTATACTCATCTTTAGTTTTGGGCATTTTTAAGAGTCAATAGTAATGTGCCAAGTGATTTTCATATCACAAAGTTTAATCAGAAGAATGAGGAAGAAACACATGTACATTTCACTTTTTCTTTTTGAACCAGCAGGACTATGACAAGCCTATACCTGTAGACCTAGAAATTACTCTAAAGCAGTGAGATGTGTCATATTTTAGGTAATTCCCTAGCCTTTGACTTCAATTATTGACATTGACAGATTGATCTGCTCAGTCTCATACAAAGACAAAAAACTGGAGTTATCAGAATAGCGTGCAGCCACCTGGAAATTAAAGCAAGCACCTCACTAGCACCACTGGGGGGTTCTAAAAACTAATCAGTGAGCCCCCTCAGCATTTCTGGCTTCCATTTGCCTATAGGAAAAATTGTAGTTGGGCTTATCAACTAAAACCGTGTTAGAGGGAATTAAAAAAAAAAAAGGTTGCGTTGAGGCTTTAATTTAAAGAGGTAGTCCACTACTTTATCATTGATGACCTATCCTTAGGAGAGGTCAATGTCTGATTGGTTGGGGTCCGACACCCAGCATCTTCTTGGTGGCAGCTGGCCAGGACTGCTAGATAGCGGAGCTGCTCCCTATTCTGACAGTGGCGGCAGCAGGGTATTACACATCCACCTCCTATTGGTTTGAATAGGAGGCGGATGTGTAGTACCTTTGTTCAGCCACTATCAGAAGATGGCGCAGCCCCGCAATCGAGCAGTTCCAGCCGGCGGTCGCCATCGACACAGAACAGCGGATTGTCAGATGCCAGGTTCAGACATTCAATGACAAAGTAGTGGACAACCTTTTTAAAAAAGTTCTAACATCAAACACTAGATCAAATCTTTACAAGTAGCGAAGATGAATGTAGGAGGCTCCAAACAGCACAACAGCCAATACAACCTCCTTACACTATGAAGAATATGGCTAATGCCCAAGACAACATCGCAAAGTTTCAAGTTTAGTTACAATATCGTACGGTCACATGGTAAAAGTCATTTACTGTGCAGTGATAGGTTAGTTAGAGGAAGCCTATCTAGAACAGTAAACCATTCTAGATCACAGAACAAAGTAAACCAACGTATTCTAGCTCAACACATGAATCCACTAGGTACATGGAGCCCGATAGATGCATTTGGAATATAGAGTAACTATAGGGCTACCTTAAAGGGAACCGATCACGTGAAAAAATACTATTAAACAGCAGATATGAGATTAATTTGCAGGTTAATAGTGTTCTGAACCTGACCGTACTTAGAGCCCAGCTGTCTTGAGAATATGAAGCTCAACACCCCCAACACCCCCAACACCCCCCCAACGTTTTTTCAATGGAATCTGAATAAAGTCATTTTCATATTTACCGGATGGTTGTGTCGTTCCCCCTCCCCCCACCTTCGGTCTACCGCTACCAGCTGGATTTAACGCCCTCCAGTTTCAAGTTTGCCAGTATTATGTATGACGAGCAAGTGTGGCGAGCTTTCTTTTGATTCTAGGATTTAAATTATATCATCTTAGGGTTCATATAACTTTTTGATCACTTTTTATTGTATTTTTGGGGGGTGAACGTGGGGTGACCAAAAAATGCAAGTCTGGTGATTCTTTTTTTTTCTTTATATCTTTTACCGCTAGTGTTAATTTTATATTTTCATAGACCAAACTTTTCCTGGGGGACTCGAACCTTTGCTTGTACTATGTATAGCAGTCAGTAAAACAGTGCTGTGAATGTTCCCCATCTCCATCATGGAGCTACATACAAGGTGAGGTGAATCAGATTTCTCACTACACAGTACTGTACTATATAGCTAAAATTATGATCTCTTATGAAGCCCAGGCTGTGGCTGGATTTCACAGGAGTACCAACAATGAAGTCATGAGGCATTCGATAACCCATCGGCACCCAAGGCGTTAAACATGCCCTGTTACGGTTCCAACCCTCTGTGTCTGGGATGCAGTTACTGACGGTTCAGCTGTTCAATCTGGTACAGGGGCGTACTGAAGCGGTCAGTGCTTTGATTGACAGCTCGGCCATCCAATTTGAGACTGGGAGGTGCTGGCTGTCTCAAGGTGTTATTTTTCCCACATGATTGCCAGGCTACTTAACTGGGCTGTTACTACTAGACCTCTGCCAGACATGCATTCAGCTACTGTGTGGTTGGTCTCTCTTTGCCTTGCATTCTGTTTGTAGATCTTTCATTGCCTGACCTTGGACCTCGTTTTGACCATCCGCCTGTTTAACCCCTTCTGCTCTGATCTGCTATCCTCCTGGTATTCTGACCTTGGAATGTGACCCGACTACACCTTGATATCTTCTTTCTGTTTATGATGTACCTTCCTGGCTTTTGAGCTCGGTCACCTGACTATCCCAGTCTCACGCCTTGGCCACGAGAAGTGACTCAGCATAACACTATCCTCAAAAGGTTGTTTACTGTCTAATTTAACATTTTCTCAAGAATGCAAATCTGCATAGAGATTTCAACCATTCTCAAAGATGAGATCTCAAATTACTAACCCAAGAATAACTTTTTCAATAGGCTTGAGGAATACATTGCGTGGCCCAAATATTCGCATTTCCTTCTGTACACTGAAGAATTAAAGGGAACTTGTCATCCGATTCATGCTCTCCTAAAGTACTGTTCACAATTGCATAAGTTAGGAGCCTCCATTGCAAGATCAGAGCTATTCTTCTCCTACAACACAATGGAGCCCAGATCAGCAATATGAGGAAATACCTTTCAATATGAGCATAGTTTCTCCGTAACGCCACCATAGGAGAGATAAGGAATTACACAGTGCCCATTCAAACCAATAGGTTATCGGTGTAATGTAGGATAGCCTCTTTGTATTCCAATCAAGAAATGAGGATCCAGAGCTGAGGACCCCAACTCTTAACTCTCAAAATAATTTATAGGGTAAGTGAAAATGGGTTCATGAAAGTGGACAACCCCCTTAAAATGCATCAATGCACTGTGATTGTAAGAAACTTTTCTTTCCCCATTTCAAACACTTAAGAAGCACTCCTGAAAAGATATTCAACATGTGGCCCTAGTGGTAAATTTACGGCCCATGCTCGGAGATGTAGAACAGCCTTGTACGTAAGCCGGAAGCTAACCATCTGGTGCGGTGGTATAACTATAGAGCTATGTAATCGGGATACGATTAGAGGCATACCATTACAGACACAGTGCTGTGTTCTGCTGTATGATGTGCGGTTAATAACGAGTAAATGATCGAGATTGTTAAAAGGCCAAGCCGTCTTCCTGCTATAATAAAAATGTGCCTGTTCTAAGCAGATAGGGACGGGAGCCAACAGAAAGCACTGTCTGCCGCTTATCTCTTGTATTTCCAAGGTGTTTAACACATTTTTGGCAGAATCATTGGAACAAGTATTTTTATTACGCCTTTTTAGAAATCTATGAAAGCCAAAGCAACACATAAGGTAAAGAATTTATTTACAGATAAGGCACTGGAGGCAAGGCATCATTCCTCCCACTTGAAAATACTTTCTAACCACATGATAAGCAACCTTGAAAAATAGCCTTAAAACATTTAAAAGGGAACCGATCACATTTATTAAAATAGTTTGATTTGCAGTCATTATTTTCAAGGCAAGGGAAGCTGAACAGATTGATACATGATTTATGCGCACTGTGGATTTAGGAGTCCAGTGGGCGGAGTGACTCCATCATTGACAGCATTCCTTGTAGAGCAAACATACAGTTTATCTTTATTATCCTTTAGGATCTATTGCAAAATGCTTAATAACTGTAAAAATGATTTAAAAGCAGGGTAATTTCTTCTGTAAGTTGTAGGCCGACACATTCCCTTATTAGAGAAATTCTACAAGTAACTAAAGAAAAGCTCCGGGTAATCACGGACCACAGGCTCAATTTTAGCAACCATGCAAAAATCATATTCAAACCATTATTTGCTTTGTGGATTGCTTTATTCTGCATCACCGTATATGTAATTTCCAGTACAATCTACACAGTGTTTCTATAGCAACTTGTGAAATTTGTGATCCCTTGAACCTATTCATCTGGTGTAAATTACTTTTTTTTTTATAAGAATGTGCTACACAGGATGTCCTTATAACGAAAGGTTTTGCCACATGCTAAAAGACCTTCATCATGTAATGTTCAGCTGAAAAAGGCAATTGTTAATGAACTCCCTTAATTGAACCATCCGAATAATTAAAATCAACCAGTGGAAAAATTGGAGTTTATGTATGTTTACTGAGAGTACAAAGCTCTGTGCTTACCCCTACGAGCTACGATGGGTAAAGAATGTTAGATTATTGGGGTTACAATCTGCGGGACTCCCACCGGTCACAGGAGTTGGAACGGCGTAGTTCACATAGTTGGCGTCAACCATTTCGGTTATTGCAGCTATATCAGCGTGAGCCATCGGTCTTGTTCAGATCAGCATCACTGAGCCGCTATACAAATACGGTCTCGCTCACCGGCTTACGTGTATCACCTACTGACAAATACAGCTCTGTTCATAGCTTTGGTGTGCCTCCTGACAGACATACACAGCTCGGCTATTGAGGCACAGTGAGCCTTCTGATACAGCCAGCTCTGCTATGTTGCTGGACTCTGCTACTTCGTTAGCTAGCTCCTGCGTGCATCTAATTATTCACTAATTCGCAACACTCTGGACTCTGCGACATTGTTAATGAGTGTCATCTGGTCTACTCAAATCTGCTATATCTCAGGACTCTGAGCAAAGAAGAACGGGGGGCTTACTGAAGCCATAGTGGGCTGTGGAGTCGGAGTCGTAGCCCATTCTGGTGAAGTCGTAGCACATTCTGGTGGAGTCGGAGGTTTGGCTTACCGACTCCACAGCCCCGGTCTCTACCTCGCCTTTGGTTGTCCAGTCTTTACGGTCTTTAAAGTTTTAAACTATACCACCCTGTTGGACCCACATCTTCAGTCTGTGTCCCATCAGTTCTTGCATACGAAGGGCTTTGAGAATCACTCGTCAGGTGAAACACTCCTATTTTTTTAAGCTGAAAAACCCCTTTCAACAATTAATAATAACAGTTAATCCTACGATTGCATTATTTTTCACAAAGCACAGAGTAAATGCAAACTGATTGTTAACATACAGGCTAATCTAATCCCAAGACTGATTGTCTTTTCTTCTCATGTCCATCTGCCACTCGATGCATTTATCTTCATACAGAATCCTACAAAAACAATGGAGCAATATGCCCTGAGACATGAAGGGAGATGAGACACAGTAGTATCAGTGACAAAGATTTGTATTGGACACTCACATTAAAAGGTGTAAATAACCCGTAAACAAAAAACAAGATGGGGAAAAATCTAGCAACACGTATCATCAACAAATCTTATGTTCAAAAAAATAGCAGCACAGAGCGTAATAAAGTTGGCACATGTACCTCAGAGAGAGAGCATTAGGTGACGACCAGGAATATGAGCGTGCCGAATGAAAAGGTGGTGTATAACATGTAGTATGCATCTACATTTCATAGGTATAAAGTGCAATAAATGACTAGTGCTTACCCATGTGGGAGAGAGGGGGTGGGTGATGAACAGTGCGTGCCACAGCCCCGACGCGCGTTTCCCGTGGTGGGCTTCTTCAGGGGGCATATATAATCACCTCCAAGAACTGCAAATCAGACCCCATTCTCTTAAATGGGATCTGATCTGGACATGTACCAGATAGCTCTTCTGAAGAGAGAGCTTCTTTTATACCACTCCCCATTCTTGCCAATTATTGAGAATCCCAAATACAGTATCCCCTAAAAATTAACCCAAAAAGGCTATAATGCATGTTTTGTAAATCTAGACAATGTCTTAGAAATTCATAGATTCACTCTGAAATATTTGTCAGTATAGTTTTTTAGAAAATGATTGCGTGCAGCAGAAAAAAAAAATATTAATGAAATAGATATGAAATGTGAGGATATTAATGTAGATAATGAAGGATGACACATGGGAAACAAAATACCATCATACCCTTAAGCGATACCGGCAGACCTTGCAGAGAAAGTAATTAAAAGATGAGCAAAAATTAAATTAAAATGATCTAAAAAGCACAAGGAAATAAAAATGAGAACGGAGGAAGCTGGAGAAACCTGTGCATTGCTATGCTTTATAACAGAGCACTCTGATGCAGTTGCATACATTTGCCTCTTAGATAATATAAATCAGCAGCATGTCAATTCTTTCAGAGTTTTCGCAGTGCTTTTTCACTTATAAAAAGCAATAAAACTGAAAAAATAGTTAAAAAAAAAAAAACCAAAAAAGTTAAAAAAATATTTTTTGGCGTTTTCTGCTGTCGCTGCGGTTTTGGTAAATAAAACCTTATTACACACCCAAAAAATAATTGCGAAAACACTGACAACTGGGTGTTGTGAAAGCAGCGTTCTTCCTTCCAAGAGAGCAGGTTTTGGCTGCAAAAAGAAAATTGCAGCAAAAACACTGCACTGCATGTGAATACAGCCTTAGTCCCACTTTTGATTTTTTTTTTTTCCCCCCAAATACAGCCTGCGTTGGTGAGGTGATGAAGGGGGCTGGCTTATCTCATGGACAAACCCCCCCTTCTCTGTCTCAGTTTGACAGCTATGTACATTTTTTCAACCAATTTTCTTTACCTCTTTATAAGCAGTCTTCATTAAAAACATTCCATGGGTGTACAGCCGCTTATTCCTCATACTTTGCAATCATTGTGGGTGTCAAATGGTTTAACATGCACACTTTAAACAAGAAGAACGGCAATGCCTAGTTTTCCAATTATTCATATATTTCGAGGAGGAATACCAGAGGAAAGGCACAAAGCAGAAGTCTAAGATGCTCAGAATTCACATGGAAGAAAAGTATTTGCTAAGAGCATGGGAGGATAATAATGAGGGCGGAGTGGAGCGCCGAAGGAACGGGAGAGAGGTATATATATATTTTTCTAAATATATGGATGAGATGTGTGCCTGTATAGAGGGAGCTACGTGGGGGCTCATCCTGCACAGAGGGAGCTACGTGGGGGCTCATCCTGCACAGAGGGAGCTACGTGGGGGCTCATCCTGCACAGAGGGAGCTACGTGGGGGCTCATCCTGCAGAGGGAGCTACGTGGGGGCTCATCCTGCACAGAGGGAGCTACGTGGGGGCTCATCCTGCACAGACCGTGCTACGTGGGGGCTCATCCTGCACAGACCGTGCTACGTGGGGGCTCATCCTGCACAGACCGTGCTACGTGGGGGCTCATCCTGCACAGACCGTGCTACGTGGGGGCTCATCCTGCACAGACCGTGCTACGTGGGGGCTCATCCTGCAGAGAGGGAGCTACGTGGGGGCTCATCCTGCACAGAGGGAGCTACGTGGGGGCTCATCCTGCACAGAGGGAGCTACGTGGGGGCTCATCCTGCACAGACCGTGCTACGTGGGGGCTCATCCTGCACAGACCGTGCTACGTGGGGGCTCATCCTGCACAGAGGGAGCTACGTGGGGGCTCATCCTGCACAGAGGGAGCTACGTGGGGGCTCATCCTGCCCAGAGGGAGCTACGTGGGGGCTCATCCTGCACAGAGGGAGCTACGTGGGGGCTCATCCTGCACAGACCGTGCTACGTGGGGGCTCATCCTGCACAGACCGTGCTACGTGGGGGCTCATCCTGCACAGACCGAGCTACGTGGGGGCTCATCCTGCACAGACCGAGCTACGTGGGGGCTCATCCTGCACAGAGGGAGCTACGTGGGGGCTCATCCTGCACAGAGGGAGCTACGTGGGGGCTCATCCTGCACAGAGGGAGCTACGTGGGGTCTCATCCTGCACAGACCGTGCTACGTGGGGGCTCATCCTGCACAGACCGTGCTACGTGGGGGCTCATCCTGCACAGAGGGAGCTACGTGGGGGCTCATCCTGCACAGAGGGAGCTACGTGGGGGCTCATCCTGCCCAGAGGGAGCTACGTGGGGGCTCATCCTGCACAGAGGGAGCTACGTGGGGGCTCATCCTGCACAGACCGTGCTACGTGGGGGCTCATCCTGCACAGACCGTGCTACGTGGGGGCTCATCCTGCACAGACCGTGCTACGTGGGGGCTCATCCTGCACAGACCGTGCTACGTGGGGGCTCATCCTGCACAGACCGAGCTACGTGGGGGCTCATCCTGCACAGAGGGAGCTACGTGGGGGCTCATCCTGCACAGAGGGAGCTACGTGGGGGCTCATCCTGCACAGAGGGAGCTACGTGGGGGCTCATCCTGCACAGAGGGAGCTACGTGGGGGCTCATCCTGCACAGACCGTGCTACGTGGGGGCTCATCCTGCACAGACCGTGCTACGTGGGGGCTCATCCTGCACAAACCGAGCTACGTGGGGGCTCATCCTGCACAGAGGGAGCTACGTGGGGGCTCATCCTGCACAGAGGGAGCTACGTGGGGGCTCATCCTGCACAGAGGGAGCTACGTGGGGGCTCATCCTGCACAGAGGGAGCTACGTGGGGGCTCATCCTGCACAGAGGGAGCTACGTGGGGGCTCATTCTGCACAGACCGTGCTACGTGGGGGCTCATCCTGCACAGACCGAGCTACGTGGAGACTCATCCTGCACATAGGGAGCTACGTGGGGGCTCATCCTGCATAGAGGGATTTACCTGGGGGCTCATCCAGCATAGAGGGAGGTACGTGGGGACTCATCCTGCATAGAGGGAGCTATGTGGGGGCTCATCCTGCATAGAGGGAGCTATGTGGGGGCTCATCCTGCATAGAGGGAGCTACGTGGGGGCTCATCCTGCATAGAGGGAGCTACCTGGGGGCTCATCCTGCATAGAGGGAGCTACCTGGGGGCTCATCCTGCATAGAGGGAGCTACGTGGGGGCTCATCCTGCATAGAGGGAGCTACGTGGGGACTCATCCTGCATAGAGGGAGCTACGTGGGGGCTCATCCTGCATAGAGGGAGCTATGTGGGGGCTCGTCCTGTATATCGGGGCTATTTGAGACTTCAAACTGTACATCTCACCTATCTGGGGGCTCATCCTGCATATAGGGGCTATTTGAGATCTAATACTGCATATAATGAGCTATGTAGGAGCTATGTGGGGGCTTATCCTGTATATAGGGTAGCTATGTGAGGGCCCATACTGTATCTAGGGAGGCTATGTGGGGGCTCATACTGTATATAGGGGGCTGTCTGTGGACTTATACAGTATATAGAGGGGGGATGTCAGAATACTTCGCTCTGCTCAATAATAAATGATACAATTAACATGGTAATGTTAATATTGAGCAGAATTAATTTCAGCCTATTAGTTCGGCCTCCACAACAATCAAGGTTTCATATGAGGCCCCTTGGGAAAATTAATTTCCCCACCCCTGCTCTAGTATGTATAGTGCTGTACATAATGGAAACATTTGCGCTGTAATTTTCCATCTCCAGATGTGCAATAGAGCACCGATTTGTTAATCAAATGATCTATCAAAGGGAATCATGAAACACGTCAAGGGATACATCAGGTACTGGGGGCCAATGCCTTCTAAACTGCCTGGGGCCCTGGTTACAACTTATTTGCAATTCTGCATAATTTTTAACACCATTTTCTTTATAATAATTCTTGTATTTTGCGTATATCGAGGCAAATTTTCAGGCACGTCCTCACTGGCGCTGGCTCCTTTCATGACTCCTTTGAGAGTTAGAAGAAGCAGATTTGCTCAGCCTCTGTGGACACACAACATGCACCGGCTCATATAGGGAATGCAAATTCTTACTATGTGATAAATTGAAAAAACAAAAATTATTAATTACCAGCTGAAACGCCGGCTCGAATACTGGGAGCCGATGGGAAGGGGAAATGGAAACTTAGCAAATAATGCATTATTATTTCCAGTGAATTCAGCAGAGCTGCACCCGCCGGCCGGTTATGTAACATTACTGCGGTCCGCAGGTCTTACTAGGAACTTTATAGTCTGTTTTATGACCTTTCTTAATTATACCACGTAAATATAAATCTATTTTACCTATGAAACAGCATTAAAAAGACTTCAAAATAAATTATCCGTTATCACAACAGCCACCCGGATAATGCTTACACCGTGACACAGTTCACTTTTCAGCACCCCCCAGGGAAAGGGGTTCTGACAGGTCAGTCAGGCACCCAGGAAGAGAAATAGACATGATATACATGTGAAAAGGATTTTGTGCAGCTCCATTAACCATGTTTTATTCATACGGATCTTCTGCCGTTTCACTTTCGGCGTGGCCACTTAAAAGTAACCCGTGTGGTATGGAAGGAGTTAGAAAGCCTGCTCTTATTTCTGGAACTGGGTCAAGCAGAAAGAACAGAGCCAAGCTGGAGAGACGGTCACCCTCACATTACACTGGGGCAGCTGTGAAGAGGCTGGGTGCTATCCAGAATATTTCCTGCTCATCGTGTCATGAAGAAAAAGGAATACGTCTGTTCAATTAGATTAACCGGTCTGTGATCACTACGGGCAAGAACAAATCTGACAGATTCTAAATATTCTACATAAAGTTATGTCACTTTGCATATATACGCATTACGTAATTTTTTTTGTTATCGTTGAGAGATGTCAGGTGAGAAGAGTCCACACCTGACTGCAGTATATAGATCTTAACGCATCATTTACATATTCCAGAGAAATCCACCTTTTTCTTACTAATACATTGGATCACAGATCATTTTATTCAGGTTCCTATGACCCATATAGACGTCTTAGGAGGGATGATGGAATTTATAGATTCCCTTTAAAGAAACCCCTAACCCTGGGATGGTAAAGTGACTATACGTTCCTCATCTCTAGTCTCCCTACCCGTCGGCCTCGGGCTGCCTCCTCTGCTCCAAATGGCGTTTCATTTCTCCTACTTCCAAGATGGCTGCTGAAGTGGCGTGGGGAGTGCAGTCATTAGGGTCACGACACGTGTAACCTATCCTTGCTATACTAAGCCCCCCTTTTAATATTTATGAATTAAAGTTCTTGTAATATCGTAGGAGGGTCTTTTTTTAGTTGTTTCCGGTCCATTTATTTTCAGGATCGATGGGAGATATACAAGCCCCATCAACGCCTTTAGCAGCTATGCTTATATGATTTAGTAATTCGGTTACATTTACATTCATCAGAACATCGTAAAAGTGTAATGATCACACAACTACTGATCACCAAAGTAAGATATTTCCATACTATAAGCCATCAAGGAAGGGATAGTGCCGTCTCGTACACTTATAGCATGTCCACAGAAAGAAGATGCGGCTCCCATCAGATGGGAGCCGCGTCTGTCTCAAGAATGGCGCCCACACCGCTGTCAGTAGAGAGGTGGTTTGAATTCTCATTCCTGGTATGGGAATCTTGCCCACTTCCCTACTGGCAGCAGCCCAAAATGGGGCCCCAATCTCCATATAGGCACTAGTCCCATTGGTGGAACCTGCATGCACTGTTCATGTATGATACATTCTGTGTATATCCCTTACATGTACAAACTAGAAATACCTTATAAAGGGGGGTCTTCACAACTTAGCAAGTGGTCATCTATCCACCGAATAAGTGATAATTTGCTGATCCAAGGGGGTCCTAAAGACCCTGGGAAAGAAGCTCTGAAATGCGCCGTTTGAATGGAACGAAGCCCGCACATGAGGGCCACTGTTTAATTCATGGCCAATGTGAGTGCCAGTAATAACTACGGTAAGCCATGTCCTTTGGCTCTCATTGTCTCATTCAAACACTTTACAGTCCTGTTCTCAGGATCAGTGGTGGGACCCTCCATCAATCAAATTATCAGCAAGTTATCGATCCTTCTAAGTTGGGACAACGACTAACATCTGCAGAATTGTAAATACACTGGTGGAATAAAATAGACTATAACCCAGGATAATTAATGCATGCATTGCTGTATTGTCAGTTTATTATTTTGTGTCTGTAATCAAAATATGTATACCGTATTTCTGTTTTGGATTTAATTAGGTTTTTCTTTTGTTTGTCATAAAATGAAGACGCTTATGTGACGCAGTAGATGGACCTGGCAGGCCAAAGCAATGGAGGTTTTTTTGTGAACGAAATCAACATAATTACAATTGTATAGAAAAATTAAAGAAAATGATTTTTGGAAATGCAACCAGCATAGTAATCAGCTGATCCCCATGGGTCTGCATGCTGCAATCTTACTGTCAGAGAAAGCTGCAGGTGTCACCACATTTCCCACTATATACACACACGACATCCATTGTGTGCCACTGGGAATAAAGGGTTGGCTGTACAGGAGGGTCTCTTTCCATTTACTTGTATAGGAAGTAAAATAACTGCTGAGAAAGCATGTTCTGAAATGATAAGAACCAAACGATCCATTCCAGGTCCATTCAGCATGCCATGATTGTCTCAAAAGGGACAATGCCTTTTGAAAGCACTTATCTTGAATATATTTTTAACTATTTTCACTCTTTGCCATGTTGGCAGGAAGGCCAGCCATAAGGTCCATATGAAGCGTCTTCACCAACAGCTGGCCAATGGACAGTGGCAGAGTCAGGCTCTGCTCACTTCTCACTTTAGACTTCTGTTGGAGCTGGACATTCGAAGGAAGACTGGAATATATTGTGAATATAAACATAAGTCATGTTTTGACAGAGTGGGAAAAGTTTGGCAGTGAGTGGCTGGTTTGGATTCTCTTAAGACTGAAATTACATTAACGGAGGGCTTTAAGAAAGTCAGTTACGGCTCTTAGATAGGTTGGAGTTCATTGTATTTTCAGTAAAAAAAAAAAAAAAGAAAGAAATTAAACAACACCTTTTCTTTTTTTTTGCTATGAATCCTGTTCAATAAAAAGGTACGTGCCCACGATGAGGAAAAATAGTGTTTTGGCGGAGACCCAAAAATCCCTTAATTCTGGCATTTGAATTTTTTTTTCTCGTTACACTGTTTAGCGATAACGTTAATTTTTTCTTTTTATATTGATAGATTGGGCGATTCTGAACGCAGCGATACCAAATGTGTATATTTGATGGTTTTTATTGTTTTATTTTGAATGGTGTGAAAGAGGGGTGACGAACTTTTATTTTTTTATATTTACAAAAACTTTTTTTTTTTTTTTTTTTTAGTTTTTGCATCCTTCAATAGTCTCCGTGGGAAACTAGAAGCTGCAGTACTCTGATCACTTCTGCCACACACAGGCGATGATCAGATCGCCTGTGTGTAGCAGAAGTTATCACTTGCTATGAGCGCCGACCACGGGTCTGCTGCAGATCTCTGGTTGTCATGACGACCCATGACCTGCGATCATGTGAGGGGTCATCGATGGGCGGGATTAGTAACGCGCTTCCAGTAAGCGCGAGTTAAATGTGGATCTCGATCCCACCCGCGGCTGTTGCAGACACATGTCAGTGGTCATGTGCCCGGAAAGGTACCAGTGCCAGAACCCGCACTAAACAGGGGGAGTCCAACATGGGCGTACTATTATGCCAACTTCGGAAAGGGGTTAAAAAAAATCTCACTGTGCTTTTTAACACTGCGTAATCTGACCTGCGGTGCGGGTTTCCAAGCCACAGCATATTAATTTCTTTAGTGGAGGCACTTGTCTCCTCTGCGTACTTTCGCTGAATAAACTGTCATTAGATGTGGTAAATCTGCACAGTCCTAAAAGACTCCACAGTGTGCGTGTAAGCCGCCTTGTTCTTAAAGAAGTCAGCTACTACTTTTTTATTGATCAATGGCGGTGTGACAGCCGGAACCCGCCAACCAACTGTTACCGGGCTGGCCAAGAGTTCTAGGATGCTGCAGGAACACAGCAGCTCCATCAAAACTATTGTGGACACGGTCAAGTACTACAGACTTTCCCCTGCCCATCTGAATAAGGGGTGGATAGGCAGCATCTATAAAAATGACGGAGTTGTTGTGTTCTGGCAGCATTCAAGAACTTCCGGCCGGCGACGGCAACAGTGGTTAATACTCACAGAGGTCCAAGTGGAGGGACCCACATTTATCAGACATATGGCATATACTGTCGATATACTAGAAATGTCCCATACGAAAAAAAACAAAGATTATAGAGAAGTTATATAACACCAAACGTAACATTCAGCAGTCACTCGACTATCGATCTGCTGCGGTCTCTAATCTTCCTGACCTAACCCTAAGAATACACCGTGTGCAGAATTATTAGGCAAGTTGTATTTTAGAGGATTATTTTTATTATTGATCAACAACTATGTTCTCAATCAACCCAAAAGAGACTCAAATATCAAAGCTTAATATTTTTGGAAGTTGGAGTGATTTTTTTTTTTAGATTTGTCTATCTTAGGCCGGTTTCACACGTCAGTGGCTCCGGTACGTGAGGTGACAGTTTCCTCACGTACCGGAGACACTGACACACGTAGACCCATAAAAATCAATGCATCTGTGCAGATGTCATTGATTTTTTGCGGACCGTGTCTCCGTGTGCCAAACACGGAGACATGTCAGTGCTCGTGGGAGCGCACGTATTACACGGACCCATTAAAGTCAATGGGTCCGTGTAAAACACGGACCACACACGGACCTTCTCCGTTTGCAGTCCGTGTGGCGTGCAGGAGACAGCGCTACAGTAAGCGCTGTCCCCCCCACTGGTGCTGAATCCGCGATTCATATGTTCCCTGCAGCAGCGTTTGCTGCAGAGAAAATATGAATAATAGTGTTTAAAATAAAGATCTATGTGTCCGCCGCCCTCCCACCCCCTGTGCGCCCCCCCGCTGTTCTGAAAATACTCACCCGCCTCCCTCGCAGTGTTCTGTGCTGGCCGGCCCTTCTACTGTATGCGGTCACGTGGGGCCGACGATTAGAGTCATGAATATGTGGCTCCACCTCCCATAGGGGTGGAGCCGCCTATTCATGACTGTAAATGAGCGGCCCCACGTGACCGCATACAGGAGAAGATGGGGCCAGACCAGGAAGCAGCGACAGCCAACGAGGGACGCGGGTGAGTATTTTCTGAACAGCGGGGGGGGGGCGCACAGGGGGTGGGAGGACAGGGGACACACAGATCTTTATTTTAAACACTATTATTCATATCTTCTATGCAGCAAACGCTGCTGCACAGAAGATATGAATCGAGGCTTCAGCACGATGCAGAGTGGGTACCACACGCTCCGTGTGGTACCCACTCGGCACACGGGCCACACACGTGTGCCGCACGTATGGCCTACGTGAGCTCACGGGCACACGGACACGGATAACTCCGGTACCGATTGTTTCCGGTACCGGAATTATCTGGACGTGTGGGACAGCCCTTAGGAGGATATCTGTTTGTGCAGGGAACTAGTACTGTGCAGAATTATTAGGCAACTTAATAAAAACCAAATATATTCCCATCTCACTTGTTTATTTTCACCAGGTAAACCAATATAACTGCACAACATTTAGAAATAAACATTTCTGACATGCAAAAACAAAACCCCCCAAAATTAGAGACCAATATAGTCACCTTTCTTTATGATGACACTAACTGCCTTCCATCCATAGATTCTGTCAGTTGCTTGATCTGTTTACGACCAACATTGCGTGCAGCAGCCACCACAGCCTCCCAGTCACTGTTCCGAGAAGTGTACTGTTTTCCCTCCCTGTAGATCTCACATTTTATGAGGGACCACAGGTTCTCTATGGGTGAACAAGGGGGAGATGTCATTATTTTTTCTTCTTTGAGACCTTTACTGGCCAGCCACGCTGTGGAGTAGTTGGAGGCATGTGATGGAGCATTGTCCTGCATGAAAATCATGTTTTTCTTGAACGATACCGACTTCTTCCTGTACCACTGCTTGAAGTTGTCTTCCAGAAACTGGCAGTAGGTTTGGGAGTTGAGCTTCACTCCATCCTCAACCCGAAAAGGCCCCACAAGTTCATCTTTGGTGATACCATCCCATACCAGTACCCCACCTCCACCTTGCTGGCGTCTGAGTCGGAGTGGAGCTCTCTGCCCTTTACTGATTCAGCCTCTGGCCCATCCATCTGGCCCATCAAGAGTCACTCTCATTTCATCAGTCCATAAAACCTTTGAAAAGTCAGTCTTAAGATATTTCTTGGCTCAGTCTTGACGTTTTATCTTATGTTTCTTGTTCAAAGGTGGTCGCTTTTCAGCCTTCCTTACCTTGGCCATGTCCCTGAGTATCGCACACCTTGTGCTTTTTGCTACTCCAGCAACAATGCAGCTCTGAAATATGGCAAAACTGGTGGCAAATGGCATCTTGGCAGCTTCATGCTTGATTTTCCTCAATTCATGGGCAGTTATTTTGCGCCTTTTTTTCCCCAACATGCTTCTTACGACCCTGTTGGCTATTTGCTATGAAACGCTTGATTGTTCGGTGATCACGCTTCAAAAGTTTGGCAATTTCAAGACTGCTGCATCCTTCTGCAAGACATCTCACAATTTTGGACTTTTCAGAGCCCGTCGAATCTCTCTTCTGACCCATTTTGCCAAAGGAAAGGAAGTTGCCTAATAATTCTGCACAGTAATAATTACCTGCACAAACAGATATCCTCCTAAGATAGATAGATCTAAAAAAAAAAACCACTCTAACTTCCAAAAATATTAAGCTTTGATATTTATGAGTCTTTTGGGTTGATTGAGAAAATAGTTGTTGATCAATAATAAAAATAATCCTCTAAAATACAACTTGCCTAATAATTCTGCACACAGTGTATAAGAATGTAAGCTAATATATAACAATAAGAGACACTGACCTAATAAGGCCTTGAAATTTGGTTTTCCTATCAGCATTATACAGAGGTTGTTTGTAACCATCATGGTCATCTCTTTAGTGAGATGCAAAATTAAAGGGATTTTGGGGAGAATACAGATTACTTTTCCTTAGAAAAGGCCATTAACATGTGATCTGAGCTAGGCAGATGAGGAGCTGTTCGATGGGGCGGTGGCACATGGCGAGTGCTGCACTTATCGGGTCTGTTTGACACTCACTTAGTAGAGACGGAGTCAGATATTCACTTTAACAGACTAGTGCTGCAAATACACAGAACAGCAGCGACCATTGTGTCAGTATGTAAGGACACCGACCAGAGAGGGTGCAGCGCTTGCCGAGTCAAATAGCTAATTGGCAGTGTGCCAAGAGTTAACCCCCGACCAATGGGCTAATTGTGGGGCATTCTAAGCCCCGGCCATCAATACTCAACCGATCTTTTCCGAGAAAACTCAACTGGCACAGAAGTATGACACTGGCATCTCATATATAATGGTGGATGCGTCCTTCTGTCCAAAACCGGAATGGGCGGCACCTGCGCAATGTTGCACCGGCTTTAATAAAATGGAGCCAGATATCGCGGCATGCATACCGCAATCTGTGGCACCATTTTAGTGAAGACACTGTATAAATGTACCAATAAAAATGTTCGCCACTTGGGTAGAATGGGTTCAATAGCTAGTTCTATTATAAAAAGTGAAAAAACGCATGAAGGGACATTGGAAAAGTTTTAAAGTCAGGAACTTTGATACAATGACCTACAGCACAATAGAGATTATTATTATTATTTTTTTTTAACTTGTCTTGTTTCAGTGCTCAAAAATTGGCAATGCAAATGAAGCCTTTGGGCTTTGGGGTTGAACATATGTCTTCGTTGTACTGATATCCTTACTTTAATAGCTTGCATTTTATTTTTACACGGCATAACCATGTTCTCTTACCTCTCTATTATTTATACAATCTAATTCATATTTAATGTTGTGATGTAGGCAAGACAATATTTTCTGAAGCCTCTAGATCTAGTCTTCCTCTGGAAAACAAGCATATATATCTATAATTTACTCAGTTTTTCCCCAACTGTATATCATACACATGTCTACCTGACCACATTTAGACTGGCTTGATACCGCCTGGGGAAACAGACATCAGGCCCAAATAGGATCCTCATAAAGGGCTACAGCAATCAGATTCCTAATGACACGATGGATTCCCTGGAGCCTCTGACCCTTCGTGTGTGTCTGATAGGGTTACTGAATGCCACATCAATTTTCACAATCCCAATGCTAACGATCAGCAAATAAGTTGATGGTATGTAACTGGGTGAACAATGTTGTCCCTACCAAGAACAACTTATGGACTGACTTAAGAGGGGCATTGCTATATAGGACACTTGTCCACAGACATCGAGAAGTGTTTGGCAAGTTCTACCCAGTGTGAACATCAAGGATTGAAGGGTTTCGGCCGCCATAACGGCCTATTCTTAGTACAGGTCATCACAATTCTCAGATTGGTGAAAGCACGACATCTGGAAACCCACTGATCAGCTGTTTTCAGCTCTGGCTGCATGTAAAGTTCCAGGTCCTTTCACGGAGTAGTGGCCGAGAACTGAAGCTCAGCTCCCACTGAATTGAATAGGACTAGCTGAATCCTTCAAAGCTCTGTGTACAAACAGGAAGTCTCATTTCACCACATGAGTCAGCATTAGAACTACAATTCCACCTCACTGCAAAGTCGTTGGCAAGGGGAGGAGCGGGGCAGCTGGGTCAAGAGATGAAGAGGAGGTGGCGTTGGGGCTGGCATGGACTTTGCAGTTAGGCAATATGTAATTCTAATGATAATTTGTGCAGGGAAAAAGAAACTTCCAGTTTCTACATAGAGCTTAATAGGATTCAGCTAGTCAGATTTTATTCATGGGATGTCATAAACCTAATGGAAAACAGAAGAATTAGCTGGGTAGAAAGGCAAAATGAGCAATTGTAAGTACACAGTGCTATATAATATGATGATTCCAACATACGAAGAGGATAAAATCTTTGATGGGAGGAGGAGTGCTTCTTTAATTTAAGCAGCAGTTACAATTTTATATATTTTTTTTATATACACACACTTAGAATTTTTTCTAGATTTCAGAATATCTTTTAAAAGGGGCTCCCCAATAACCTATGGACAAGAAGGACGTACACTCCAAATACACTCCTGCAGTTACGAGTCCTAATAGTTTGGCATCACAAATCTCAGATCTGGATGGCTTCCAGACAGTGAGCGAGGCAGAAAATGAGCCATGCTCAAGAAAGAGCCATCAAAAACAGGAAAACCAGAGCCCCGCTTTATACACCTCAGATGTGTAAAGAGCAGAACCGTCGCCTTTATTTATTGTTGCAAAACCACAAGTATTCGAAGACAAAAAGGCACTGGGCATTCTGCCAACGGAAAGCTGAAATTGGAAATCAGAATAAAAAATGTATGACTTGTGACTCACACTCAACAGAGCCTAGCGTAGGAAAGATAAATATACAGTAAGTACTTAGTAAAGGTTGGAAAAGGGCAGGAGCAAGCCGGAGACCGATCTGTTGCCTTAACAATAACCACATATTGTGAATCAACTAGCAGCAAGATGGCGCCACTGTGAAGGCACTATGCATAAGTGTCATTAGGGTCAGAAGAACCGGGCGTTGTGGCGGACAACACAGGATGGCAGTCAGGTACGGACTGGGGCTGAAATTCAGCCCTGGCATTTGAAATCACACAGGCCCATGCTGCCTCGTCCCCAAGCACCAGATGGGATATATTACTAATATTACCCTGGATGGAGGAAAGGAAGATTTACCACAAGACCAATATTTCTAATGATACCAATTGCCTGCTGGGGTAAGTGACGGAGTCAGCGACTTTGTGCTCCATCACAAATTCTAACAGTATACGTATTTTGATAACACCGATTCTGCTAACAACGTAGCAGACAAGGCAGCCCATGACCAGACAGGCCCTTCTGGCATTTGCCAGAATTGCCAGATGGCCAGTCCAGCCCTGATGGCAGTAATAAGCAGGCGTAATGACATCAACAGGTCGTCCTGCAAGATCACCTGTCCTATGTAGGCACGGACTGCAAACAAACCATTAGTCTGTTCCTACAGATATGCTCCATTCAACTTACTTAAATACTTAAAGGGGTTGTACAATCCAAATCGATAAGTCTGCAGTAACTGTGTGACTGCAGACCGATGAATCCCCCCTGTGCACACACTGTGCGCTACGAGGATTGCTGGTTTCAGACCCAGGACCAGAGGGCATGTATGAGTGCTACATACCCCGGCCAATGGGCTTGGCCTCGCTGCATACACTTGTATAGAGCAAGGATGCGCCCAGTCTACTGACACAATTGGGCGTGGCTTTGCTCCATACAGGTGTAAAGAGCAAGGCCACGCCCATTGGCCGGGGGGTAAATATAAGGCATACATGCCCTCCGTTCCCGGGAGGATTCACAAGTCTGCAGTCACACAGAGTGACTGCAGACTTATCGGTTTGGACCCCTTTAAAAGAAAAATCTGTTGTCTGAGAGCAGCATAATGTAGCGTCAAAGACCCTGAGCGATGTGTCACTTATCAAAACTACAGCAAGCAGCCCCAGAAAAAAAAAAAAGGTTTCAACAGGAGATCATCACTAGTGGACTTGTACACCTGCTACCAAGTAGTCCTCCATATTCATGAACTATTAATAAATCTGTCCCCACCACTGTATGACACTGTGTATACACAGAAAAAGCTGCGAGTCAGGGGGGTGGGATGGGTTATACAGAGCTCATAGGACTGTTAGATTTGCAGAAGATAAAACTGTGGTTTTATCAAAACTGCAGCAAGTGAAACATCACTGACTCAAGGTCTTTGCCCCAGATCATGCTGCTCTCAGATGGGGTAGCAAAGCCAAGATGACAGATTCCCTTAAAATGTCTAGCATGTTACTATAAAAAAGGACAGATAGAGTGGAGAGGCAGAGGCACTGAAGGATATTGCTTTAGGGATAATAAATGGATTTTGTTATTTACGTTGGCTTACTATAGAGCTCAATGTACAACAGTATGCAGTGAATGCCACAGGCTCCCTCTAGTGGTGGCTGCAGGTAGCCTCACTGTTTCACACATATACCGTATATCTAAGCAAGGCAAGTGGATCTAGAACTAAAGGTGAAGTTAGTATGTTGTGTCATAATATTGGGTACTTCATTTTTATATCTTAACTAGCTGAAGAGCCCAGCGTTGCCTGGGCATAGTAAATATCTGTGGTTAGTTATAGCACCTCACTTCTCTTATTTTCCCATCACGCCTCTCATTTTCACCCTCACATCTCTCATTTTCTCCCTCACACCTCTCATTTTCCCCCTCACTCCTCTTATTTTCCCCCTCACTCCTCTCATTCCCCCCTAACACTTGTCATTTCGACCTCACATCTGTCATTTTCCGATCACTCCACTATTTTCCCTCACTCCTCTCATTTTGCACTCACACCTTTTCATTTTCACCTCACACCTCTCATTTTCACCTCAGTATATACATGTTTGTCATCTCCCTTATATATGGTATACACCTGTATGTCATCTCCTGTATACACTCACCGGCCACTTTATTAGGTACACCTGTCCAACTTCTTGTTAACACTTAATTTCTAATCAGCCAATCACATGGCGGCAACTCAGTGCATTTAGGCATGTAGACATGGTCAAGACAATCTCCTGCAGTTCAAACCGAGCATCAGTATGGGGAAGAAAGGTGATTTGAGTGCCTTTGAACGTGGCATGGTTGTTGGTGCCAGAAGGGCTGGTCTGAGTATTTCAGAAACTGCTGATCTACTGGGATTTTCACGCACAACCATCTCTAGGGTTTACAGAGAATGGTCCGAAAAAGAAAAAAAATCCAGTGAGCGGCAGTTCTGTGGGCGGAAATGCCTTGTTGATGCCAGAGGTCAGAGGAGAATGGGCAGACTGGTTCGAGCTGATAGAAAGGCAACAGTGACTCAAATCGCCACCCGTTACAACCAAGGTAGGCCTAAGAGCATCTCTGAACGCACAGTGCGTCGAACTTTGAGGCAGATGGGCTACAGCAGCAGAAGACCACACCGGGTACCACTCCTTTCAGCTAAGAACAGGAAACTGAGGCTACAATTTGTACAAGCTCATCGAAATTGGACAGTAGAAGATTGGAAAAACGTTGCTTGGTCTGATGAGTCTCGATTTCTGCTGCGACATTCGGATGGTAGGGTCAGAATTTGGCGTAAACAACATGAAAGCATGGATCCATCCTGCCTTGTATGGAGCATCTTTGGGATGTGCAGCCGACAAATCTGCGGCAACTGTGTGATGCCATCATGTCAATATGGACCAAAATCTCTGAGGAATGCTTCCAGCACCTTGTTGAATCTATGCCACGAAGAATTGAGGCAGTTCTGAAGGCAAAAGGGGGTCCAACCCGTTACTAGCATGGTGTACCTAATAAAGTGGCCGGTGAGTGTATAGTATATACCTGTATGTCATCTCCCCTGTATATAGTATATACCTGCTGTGTGTCATCTCCCCTGTATATAGTATATAACTGTATGTCATCTCCTCCTATATATTAGTATATACCTGTATGTAATCTCCTCCTGTATATAGTATATACCTGTGTGTCATCTCACCTATATATAGTATATATCTGTGTGTCATCTCCTCCTGTATATAGTATATACCTGTATGTCATCTCCTCCTATACATAGCATATACCTGTATGTCATCTCCTCCTGTATATACTATATACCTGTAGGTAATCTGCTCCTGCATATAGTATATACCTGTGTGTCATCTCCTCCTGTATATAGTATATACCTGTATGTCATCTTCTCCTGTATGTACCTGTATGTCATCTCCTCCTCTATATAGTATATACCTGTGTGTCATCTCTCCTGTATATAGTATATATCTGTGTGTCATCTCCTCCTGTATATAGTATATACCTGTGTGTCATCTCCCCTGTAAATAGTATATATCTGTATGTCATCTCCTCCTGTATTAGACCTCGTTCACACATTATTTGGTCAGTATTTTTACCTCAGTATTTGTAAGCTAAATTGGCAGTCTGATAAATCCCCAGCCAACAGTAAGCCCACCCCCTGGCAGTATATATCAGCTCACACATACACATAATAGACTGGTCATGTGACTGACAGCTGCCGGATTCCTATATGGTACATTTGTTGCTCTTGTAGTTTGTCTGCTTATTAATCAGATTTTTATTTTTGAAGGATAATACCAGACTTGTGTGTGTTTTAGGGCGAGTTTCGTGTGTCAAGTTGTGTGTGTTGAGTTGCGTGTGGCGACATGCATGTAGCGACTTTTGTGAGATGAGTTTTGTGTGGCGACATGCGTGTAGCAACTTTTTGTGTGTCGAGTTGCATGTGACAGGTTAGTGTAGCAAGTTGTGTGCAGCAATTTTTGCGCATGGCGAGTTTTGCGCGTGGCGAGTTTTATGTGTGGCGCCTTTTAAGTATGTGCAAGTTTTGTGTGAGGCAACTTTTGCATGTGTTGCAACTTTTGTGCATGTGGCAATTTTTCCGCGTGTGCAAGTTTTGCGTGTGGAGAGTTTTCCATGAGGTGAGTTTTGCACGTGTGGCGAGTTTTGCATGTGGAGAGTTTTGAACGTGGCGAGTTTTGAGCGGCGACTTTTGTGTTTCGACTTTTATGTGGCGAGGTTGGTGTATGTTTGGTGAAATGTGCGCTGAGGGTGGTATATGTGTTCGAGCACGTGGTAGTGTGTGGCGCATTTTGTGTGTGTGTTCATATCCCCGTGGTGGTGTTGTAATAACCCATGTCGGGGCCCCACCTTAGCAACTGTACAGTATATACTCTTTGGCGCCATCGCTCTCATTCTTTAAGTCCCCCTTGTTCACATCTGGCAGCTGTCAATTTGCCTCCAACACTTTTCCTTTCACTTTTTCCCCATTATGTAGATAGGGGCAAAATTGTTTGGTGAATTGGAAAGCGCGGGGTTAAAATTTCACCTCACAACATAGCCTATGACGCTCTCGGGGTCCAGACGTGTGACTGTGCAAAATTTTGTGGCTGTAGCTGCGACGCCTCCAACACTTTTCCTTTCACTTTTTCCCCATTATGTAGATAGGGGCAAAATTGTTTGGTGAATTGGAAAGCGCGGGGTTAAAATTTCACCTCACAACATAGCCTATGACGCTCTCGGGGTCCAGACGTGTGACTGTGCAAAATTTTGTGGCTGTAGCTGCGACGGTTCAGATGACACACACACACACACACACACACACACACACACACACATACACACATTCAGCTTTATATATTAGATATAGTGATAACTATATATAACTACAAAAATGAGCAAAAGGTGCAAACAAGAAATACAATAGCACTGAACTGAAGATGCACAAATGAGAGGATTGCGGACCCTGGGTATTGGGTCATACATGCCTAATTTAATTTACCTTGTAACAAGAAGACAGAACCATACTATCCATAAAGCGACCCCGCCCCAACTCCCATACCAAGTCCCTAATCAGAGCCCTAACTAACCTTTTCCTCCACTGCATTGCCCCCACACATGGGACTTCAGGTGGACCAGTCTGTAGGACCCCGCTTGTGACTCGCTACCTGTGAGTGGCAGATATTCACATTATATTTTAATCAAAAGAACTTTTTTCACTTTAAGATTTTGATCTATGCATTATAAAAAAGGATCAAGAAACAACAAGCGCAAATTACATAATATTAAAAAGGTGAAAACCCAAATATAAAACGGGTGTTCTGGAATAAGTTATTACCTACTAGATGGTGGCCCGATTCTAACGTATCTGGTATTCTAGAATATGTAGGTAGTAGATAGCACAGGCTACGTACTATATTGCACAGTGACGTAGTATATAACACAACCGACATAGTATATAACATAGCTACGTAGTATATGAAAGAGCTACTTAGTATGTAACACAGCGTACGTAGTATATAGCAGAGCTACGTAGTATATAACACAGCCACGTAGTACATAACAGCCACGTAGTGTATTGCACAGGTATGTAGTATATTGGTCAGCCACGAAGTATATAGCAGAGCCACGTAGTGTATAACAGCCACGTAGTATATTGCACAGGCACGTAGTATATTGCACAGCCACGTAGTATATAACACAGTCACGTAGTGTACTGCATAGCTACGTAGTGTATTGCATAGCTATGTAGTATATTGGTCAGCGACGTAGTATATAGCAGAGCCACGTAGAATATAACAGAGCCACGTAGTATATAACAGAGCCACGTAGTATATTGCAGTCGACGTAGTATATAATAGAACCGACACAGCCACACAGTATATTGCACAGCTACGTAGTATATAAGACAGAGCACATAGTATATTGCACAGCCACGTTGTGTATATTGGACAGTGACGTTGTATACTGCACAACTACATAGTATATAGCACAGAGATGTAGTATATAACAGAGCCCACGCAGTATGTAACACAGCCCACGTAGTATATAGCAATGTGGGCACTATATGCGTGGTTAAAAAAGACTTAAAATAAAAAATAAACATATACTCACCTTCCGAAGACCCTTGAAGTCCTGGCGCCTGTGTGCGGTGCACGCGGCAGCTTCCGGTCCCAGGGTTGGTATGAGCGCAGGACCTGTGATGACATCGTGGTCACATGGCCGTGACATCATGGAAGGTCCTTCTCGCATAGCATCCTTGGCACCGGAACCTGCTGCTTGCACTGCCGAAGAACAGCGTGTGACGTCAGAAGGTGAGAATAACCTTTTTTTTATTATTATTATTATTATTATTTGTAACATTAGATCTTTTTACTATTGATACTGCATACGCAGCATCAATAGTAAAAAGTTGGTCACACAGGGTTAATAGCTGCGTTAACGGAGTGCATTACACCGCGGTCCGTTAACGCTGGCATTAACCCTGTGTGAGCGCTCAGCGCTGACTGCAGGGCAGTAAAGCAGCGGCCATTTAGCTGCCAGACTATGGCCGTCGCTGATTGGTCGTGGCAATGGTCGTGGGCGTTTTGCCACGACCAATCAGCGACTTGGATTTCCATGACAGACAGAGGCTGCGACCAATGAATATCCGGGACAGACAGACAAACAGAAGGACAGACGGAAGTGACCCTTAGACAAATATATAGTAGATTGAAAGGATAGGGAATAACCTTTAGACCAGTGAGGGTCCAAGCATTGGGACCTCCACTGATGGCAAGAATGGGGCACTTTTATCCACACTGGAACATATCAGCAGTAAGCGTGTTTCACCGGAGCTCCATTTATTCCCTATGGGGCTGCCAAACATAGTAGGATACATTGTTGGGGGACAAGATGTTGGACCCTCATCTATCAAAGTTATCAACAATCTTGATACTGGATAACGTGTCCCAATACCTCTTTAAAGCATTTTACCAAGCGGTACGATAAACCAAAAATGGTAAAGCAGCCCAAAGTGTTGTACCTACCGTGTGAGCGGCAGTAGTACGTCAGTATTAACTACATCTACTTGGGCAAAAAGGTGCTATAGCTTTCACAGTTCACAGGCCACCTTGTTCTTACAGTGTGTGCACACTATTTTTTTCTTTTTTTTTGAGGAGGTCAAAACCTATGAGATTTCTAGTGCAAACTTCTTAAGGAAACTACTGTTTTGGGTGGAATTTTTCATTTTTGCAGCAGTTTTAAAACCCTGCTGTTCTGTTCAGGTCATAGTGACCCATACAGAATTTGTGAGGCTCTGTAGATATTTTTCTATAAGTTTCTAAAACTTGAGGTTACTTGACTTTTCCTCATTTGGGGGGACCTATCTATGAGATAAGCCGGATTACTCACCGGTAATGCTCTTTTAGTGAGTCCACGACAGCACCCTACTGGAGAGAGGGATCCGCCCCGCAGGAACAGGAAACCTATTGAGAAATAAATGGGGGCGGTCCGCCTCTCCTCCTCAGTTTTGATTTCAGAGTACCCGGAGGACCGCCAGTATTAGGCAAATATCATTTATTTCATTGTTTAAACTTATTTGCTTATGATTAAAAGGATTTTACTCAAATAATATGTATTATATTAATCTAGGGAGGGATGTAAGAGGGTGCTGTCGTGGACTCACTAAAAGAGCATTACCGGTGAGTAATCCGGCTTTTTACTCTTCGCCACGACAGCACCCTACTGGAGATCTTTCAGAGACCATCACCTAGGGAGGGGACCACCGTGCTGAGGACAGTCCTGCCAAAGTCTAGGTCAGAAGTTGACGATAGGTCTAGCCTATAGTGGTTATAAAATGTAGAAGGATTTGACCAAGTTGCCGCCTTACATATAGTTTCAATCGGGACGTCTCCCCTCTCTGCCCAGGAGGATGCCATCGCTCTGGTAGAGTGTGCCGTTATGCCTTCCGGAGGGTTTTCTTTCCTCGCGGAGTAAGCCAGTCTGATAGCCTCTCTGATCCACCGGGATAAGGTGCTTTTTGTTACTCCATGACCCTTCTTGACGCCCTGGAAGGAAATAAACAGAGCCCTACTCTGTCGCCAGCTGCTGGTCTTTTCAATGTATTTTAACACTACTCTTTTAACGTCTAGAGTGTGATATTTTTGTTCTTCAGGAGTGGATGGATTACTGAAGAAAGTGGGCAAGATTATTTCTTGTGACCTGTGGAATTTTTTTGCTACTTTGGGCAGGTAGGAAGGGTCTGGTTTAAGAATTAGCTTATCCTGAAAGGTTAACAAAAAAGGTGGATCTATAGAGAGTGCTTGGATGTCACTGATTCTCCTAGCTGAAGTCAGTGCTACCAAGAGGGCCGTTTTTAGTGATAGACATTTAATTGGTATTGAGTCTATTGGCTCGAATGGAGAGTCTGTTAGGGCTTGTAAGACTAAATTTAAATCCCAGGGTGGAATCCTAGGTATGTTAACTGGATTCATTCTTTCGCAGGCCGTAATAAATCTGGATACCCATCTATCCCCCGCGATGTTATGGCCATAGAGGGCTCCTAGCGCTGAAACATGAACCTTTAAGGTGTTTACAGTTAGACCTAGTTCTCTCCCTTTTTGAAGAAACTCCAGGATAGAATGTATCGGAATTTCTGATGTGTCGATAGATGTATGGAATTGAAAAAATTTTCTCCATACTCTTGTATAGATTTTTGTGGTGGAGGGTTTTCTACTATGGAGAAGCGTATCAATTAAACCCCCCGAGAATCCTCGCGATCTTAACATCTGCCTCTCAAGTTCCAGGCCGTCAGGTGTAGATTGTCCACCTGAGGGTGGAAAAACGGACCCTGGAAGAGAAGGTTGGGCGTTGAGGGGAGGACCCAAGGATCTGAGACCGACATGGTCTGTAACCATGAGAACCATGGTCTCTTGGGCCAGAATGGAGCTATCAGTACAACTCTCGCCCCTTCTTCCCTGATTTTGCGTATAACTTGAGGAAGCAATATGATCGGAGGAAACGCGTACGCCAGACTGAACTGCCAAGGGGCTTGGAGAGCGTCCAGAATGTCTGGATGATCCGCTGGAGATAGAGAAGCAAATCTCCGGACTTTTCTGTTTTTCCTTGTGGCGAAGAGATCTATCTGAGGACGGCCCCAAAGAGATATTATGTCCAGAAATATCTGCTGGTTTAGACACCACTCTCCTTGCCTCAGGGTGTGTCTGCTTAAGAAGTCCGCCTGCTGATTGCTTGCTCCCCTTATGTGCAATGCAGTAAGGGATGTTAGGTGACTTTCTGCTAGATTTAAGATTTCCGTAGCAGAAGACATCAGAGTCTCTGATCGCGTACCTCCTTGCCGATTTAGATACGCCACCGTGGTGGTGTTGTCGGACAGGACTCTGACGTCTTTCCCCCGAATCTGTGGGAGGAAATGGTATAAGGCGTATTTTACAGCATTCAGTTCTTTAAAGTTAGAGGAGCTGCAATTTTCTTCCCTGCTCCATAAACCCTGGCAATAATCGTTCCCCATATGAGCGCCCCATCCATGAGGACTGGCGTCAGTGGTTATGGTGTGAGATGGCGTTATTACCCATGGAACCCCACTCAACAAATGGTTTGAGTCTAGCCACCACTCTAAGGAAGTTAAAACCTCCTGAGATAAGGTTATTTTTGTATTTAGGTGACCAAATAACCGTCTATCCTCTTGTAAAATTTGATGTTGTAGGACTCGAGTGTGGTGTTGAGCCCATCTCACTGCTGGTATACAAGAGATAAGAGACCCTAGTAACGACATAGCTTGTCTTAGGGATATACGAGGATTAGTTATTGCGGCTAGGACTTTGTGTCTGATCAGTAGGATTTTTACCTGCGGCAGGAGACACTTTTGGGATATGGAGTCTAACTGGAACCCCAAAAACGCCTGACGGGAAAGCGGAGTGAGTCTGGATTTGTCGGTATTGATTATCCAGCCCAGGTCCTGTAGAGAGGAAATTGCGTGAGCCAAACGATCGGCACATTGAGTAACTGAATTTCCTATTACCAAAAAGTCATCCAGATAGGGCACAATCAAAGTTTCCTTCTGGCGTAGGTATGCCATCACCTCTAGCATTATCTTGGTGAAGATCCTCGGCGCTGTTGAGAGGCCGAAGGGTAAGGCCGCATACTGGAAGTGACGAACCTCGTTGTTGATTTTTACCGCCACTCTGAGGAATTTTTGGTATCTGTTATGAATGGGGAGATGATAGTAAGCATCCTTTAGATCAATGCCCCCCATCATACAGTTTGGGAAGAGGAGTTTTATGGTGGACCTAATGGACTCCATTTTAAATGTATAATTTTCAATGAATGAATTGAGTTTTTTAAGGTTTATGATGGTTCTGAAAGAACCGTCGGGCTTAGAGATTAAGAATAGGGGAGAATAGAATCCCCTACCCTCCTGTCCCACTGGCACTTGGACTAGGACCCGTTTTGATATTAGGGTTTGAATTTCAAGCTCTAAAGCCTGTTGCTGTATAGGCGAGCTGAGAGTTGTTATAATATAAGACTCGTGGGGTACACGAGAGAATTTTAATTTAATTCCATCTCGGACGATATTTAAAACCCACGAGCTAGATGTTATCTTCTCCCATTGGGTGGTGAAAAATTTAAGTCTGCCCCCAACTGGTATGTCCTCAGTATTTGTCTTTTGGGGGGTTGGGTCTTCTAAACATGGTACCTCTCTGCTTGTCGTCCTTAGGGGTCCATGTTGTAGACCTATCCGTTTGCCTCCTTTTGCCAAACGGCCTCCTTTTAAAGGCTCTCCTGTAAAACGGAATAGAGGTTTCAGGAAAAGCTTTCTTCCTGTCCTTTGCCTTTTTGAGTATCTCATCTAAGGTTTTACCAAAGAGGTACTCACCCTCACATGGGATTGCGCATATTTTAGACTTAGATTGCGCGTCCCCTTTCCAACTCTTCATCCATAGGGCTCTTCTTGCGTTATTTACAAGGCCCGCAGATCTTGCTGCTAAACGGAGTGAGTCGGCGGAGGCGTCTGCCAGAAAGGCCGCTGCTCCTCGTATTAAAGGGATGGCTGCTCTTAGTTTTTCCCTCGAGCTTTTCTTTTCAATTTGCTGGTCTAACTGATCAATCCAGATGATCATTGACCGGGCCGCGCAAGTGCTGGCTACTGCAGGTTTGAATATCCCTGTAGCCGCTTCCCAGGAACGTTTAAGGGATGATTCAGCCTTACGATCCAAAGGATCGACCAATAGTCCCGCATCCTCCACAGGTAGAGTGGATTGTTTGGAGGTAGAGGCTACAGCTGCGTCGACCTTAGGGACTTTGGTCCAAGTAAGAAGCTCCTCGTCACTAAACGGATATTTGCGTTTTGAGGCTGAGGGTAGAAAGCCTCTCTGATCTTGCTTCTCCCACTCTCTTTTAATCAATGTTTTCACTGCTGGAATAACCGGAAAACATCTCCTCTTTCTGTCTGCCAAACCTGCGAACATTATTTCTTGCGCGGTTTGCGCACCCTTAGACTCCTCACACCCCATGGTATTTCGAATAGATTTTACCAAGTTGTCCACACTGTCCAAGGGGAAACATGAGCGTCCCTCAATCTCTGATGAGGATGATGACGCTGGACATGATGATAGGGAGGCATCTGACAGTATCGGTTGGTCACTGTCGGAGTCTGACACAAGTGTTGGCGTTTTAGATTTAGAACTACGCGGTTTTTCCTGGGTCATATTTTTTAGTTCTTCTCTAATAATGGCCCGTAGGTCCCTAATGGACACTGCTGCTCCCTGTGTTTCTTTTAAACAGTCCTCACAAAGTTTTTTGGGGTATGAGTCAGGGAGGGGCTGGTTACACAAGGCACATTCCCTGTGCTTCGTTTTTTGTCGTTTTTTGCTCTAAGCGTGTAAGTAGAGAGAGAAAGGGAAAAGAGAGAGATAGGGAGACAGCGTTAGCTTAATAGGTAGAGTTCACAACTCACCCAGTGAAGCAAATAATACCGGATCAGAAGGCCGATATCCTGTTCTGGAACCGTCGCTTTTACGAGCGGTGTCCGAGGATCCTCTGGCGTGATCTTTGGCGGGGGGTACTGGAACTCCGGTTGTAGGGTCCATGGCACCTGGGGATGACATCTCTGCATCGCCGATTCAGCGTTAGTGAGCGCTTTAAATAGAGCGCCAAAACGTTTTTTTTTTTTTTTTTTTTCCTCGCGCATGCGCAGATCAGTGCCGGCTCCCCCGCCCTGGATCCGGCCTAGGCGCCCCGGAAGTCCAAGAACCACTTCCGGGGTAGCCTGTATGTGCGGCGGTCGGCGCACGCGCGGCCCGGGATTCCACGCCGGCCGCTGGAAGGTCACCTTACCCGGCTCCTGCTGCCGTACCGCACGCTGGGAAGGACGCCGGTCGGCCTTTCCCGGACCCGGCCGTCTGCCCGCTCCATCAGACGAGGGGGGAGCCGTCTAACGGAACTCCCCCGACGCTGCTTCTGAGCCGCAGCCCCTGCCGTTCTCACGGATACTGCGCAGGCGGCATGCAAGCCCAGGTATGTCTTCTCAGTAAGAGTCCTGTCGTTCCCGCAGGAACAGGAAACCTAAACTGAGGAGGAGAGGCGGACCGCCCCCATTTATTTCTCAATAGGTTTCCTGTTCCTGCGGGGCGGATCCCTCTCTCCAGTAGGGTGCTGTCGTGGCGAAGAGTAAAATATATATATATATTTATTTATATTTTTTTTTATTTTTTTTTTTTACTTTTTGCTACACGCCGATTTGTACACTTGTCTTGTTCGGGTCATAGTGACCAGACATTTTTTACAGCTGTGAGGCCATATTTTCAGTGAAATAAAGGAGTTATAACCTCAGTTGGGTCTATTTATTGCATCTACTACTGTATATCAATTTATTTATTTCCTAAATTATTTCAATGGGGTCGTATACACCCTCTGCCGGGTGTATGCATTGAGATCTGCGCACCATAAAAATGGCTTTTTTATAATGCAACCAAAGGTGGTGTAGACACATTAGATTAACTCATTAGTACATATACCCAGGGCCGCCATCAGGGCATTACAGCCGTGACTGGCGTATGGGGCCCGCATCGGGCCCCCTCTCATCTGCTCAGCCGCAGGCTGAACCGGGCCCTTAGCGGTGGCCGACGCTGCAGCTGTTTAACGCTATTGACGTGCGGGCCCGCGCCCGCACGTCAATAATTAACAGCCGCCAGCCAATCTGAGGCTGGCAGCTGACGTCAGCCGCAGCGTGCATGTCGCCGGCGTCTGACGTCATTGTCAGTCGCCGGCGAGTGCACGCTTCAGCTGCGTGGAGAGAGCAAGAGCGCGGCAGGTAAGCAGAACTTGTTTTTTTTTTTTTTTTAATTTTGAGCGGCGATACCGGGGGCCCAGGGCAGAACGCTGGACACACTGGGGCAGAACGCTGGACACACTGGGGCAGAACGCTGGAGACACTGGGGCAGAACGCTGGAGACACTGGGGCAGAACGCTGGAGACACTGGGGCAGAACGCTGGAGACACTGGGGCAGAACGCTGGAGACACTGGGGCAGAACGCTGGAGACACTGGGGCAGAACGCTGGAGACACTGGGGCAGAACGCTGGAGACACTGGGGCAGAACGCTGGAGACACTGGGGCAGAACGCTGGAGACACTGGGGCATGACTGGAGACGGGGCAGAATGGTGATACGGGCATGATTGGAGACACTGGAGGCAGGATTGGAGACAGATGGGTCAGGATGCATACGATGGAGACAGATGGGGCAGGATGGGGAAATCATATGGGGCAGGATGGATACTCATTAGGGCAGGATGGGAGAACATATGGCTGACGCCAGGAATGAGACACACGGGGGCTAGGATGGCGAATATTATTACCATAGGGGCTAATTAAGGGATATTATTACTGCAGTGATGTATTTATTTTATTTTTTGAGTACACTGTTTTAAATAGAGGGGCGGTCCTATTACTGTGTAGAGTGATACTATGTCGCCTTCTTCATGTGGTGTAATGTAGAAGTTGGGAAAATTAAGTAATGTGTTCTGCAAGTGGAACTCGAGATAACTGTGTTATTTCCTGCAGAGACGAGTCCTGGCTGGATGAAGTGATGGCGGTCTGTGCGGGATGAAAGATGAAGGACTTCACCTAGAGACGTCACTGGTGAGTCAGTGTGTTACCTATACACTGACACTATACACTGTATACTATATACAGAGCTCCTGTGTATAATGTCACTGGTGATCACTGTATTACCTGTACACAGACACTGCATACTAAGTACAGATCTCCTGTGTATAATGGCACTTATGGTGATAGTATTGTGTTGTTTTTTTTATTATTGATCAGTATTGTAGTATTCAGTCACTATGTGGTAGTAATATGTGGTCTGGTCATGATGTTGTGGTATTTGTTCCTTGTATTTGATATTATTCGATCACTGTGGTGGTAATATGTCATCTGGTCATGGTGTGGCGGTATTTGTGCATTGTAGATAGTATTATAGGTCACTGTGGTGATAATATGGTGTCTGGTCATGGTGCTGTGGTATTTGCTCCTTGTATGTGGTATTATAGGTCATTTTAAAAATTGAAAAATAAATAAAAATATACCTAAATTGTATTGCATATTTTAACAAATATTGAATAGGTTACAGTAGAGTAGGGCCTGGCCAAAAGTGTCTACCTTGTCATTTTGGTGGCTTAAAAAATCTTTTGGCCAAAACAAAAGCTGCCGGCTATATGTGTGATCTGGTGATGGGAACTGTCAATGTGTGATAGGTGAGAAGTGGAGATTTTCCAAGAGAGAGCGGTGGGACTGTGGACAGTTTGAGGGGTGGAGCGTGGAGGCGGGGCTGGGGTGGAGCCTGGGCGGAGTCTCAAGGGGGACCCGGAAATTTTGCCAGTATGGGGCCCCAAAATTTCTAGTGGCAGCCCTGCATATACCTGCCAAAGAAAAACAAATTGGTGGCCTATGATTGTGTTTTACAACATTCTGGATTTGTCAGCATACAATGCTTTTGTGTTGTGGAGGGAAATCAACCCGAATTGGAATACAAACAGACTCCATAAACGAAGACTCTTTATAGAAGAACATATGTTTAGTTTGCTATTTTTCGTTTTGCTTCTTACTAAAGTTTTTTTTTTATAAAAAAAAAAGAAAAAAAAAAAAGAAATGAACCCCTTTCATGACCTTGGGATTTTCCGTTTTTCCGTGTTCGTTTTTCGCTCCCCTCCTTCCCAGAGCCATAACTTTTTTATTTTTCCGTCAATTTGGCCATGTGACAGCTTATTTTTTGCGGGACAAGTTGTACTTTTGAACGACATCATTGGTTTTACCATGTTGTGTACTAGAAAACAGGAAAAAAATTCCAAGTGCAGTGAAATTGCAAAAAAAGTGCAATCCCACACCTGTTTTTTGCTTGGCTTTTTTGCTAGGTTCACTAAATGCTAAAACTGACCTGCCATTATGATTCTTCACGTCAGTACGAGTTCATAGACACCTAACATGACTAGGTTATTTTTTATCTAAGTGGTGAAAAAAATTCCAAACTTTGCTAAAAAAAAAAAAAAAAAAAAATTGCGCCATTTTCCGATGCTCGTAGCGTCTCCATTTTTCGTGATCTGGGGTCGGTTGAGGGCTTATTTTTTGCGTGCTGAGCTGGCGTTTTTAATGATAGCATTTTGGTGCAGATATGTTATTTTGATCGCCCGTTAATGCATTTTAAATCAATGTCGCGGCGACCAAAAAAACGTAATTCTGGCGTTTGGAATTTTTTTCTCGCTACGCCGTTTAGCGATCAGGTTAACTTTTTTTTTATTGATAGATCGGGCGATTCTGAACGCGGCGATATCAAATATGTGTAGGTTTGATATTTTTTTATTGATTTATTTTGATTGGGGCGAAAGGGGGGTGATTTAAACTTTTATATTTTTTTCACATTTTTTTTTTCCTTTTTTTTTTTTTTTTTTTTTTTTTTCTTCCTTTTGCCATGCTGCAATAGCCTCTGATAGATCTGATGTTCGCTGCTATGTAGCAGAAATGCAGGTGTGCTGTGAGCGCCGACCACAGGGTGGCGGCTGTGAGCGCCGACCACAGGGTGGCGCTCACAGCTGCCGGGGATCAGTAACCATAGAGGTCTCAAGGACCTCTATGGTTACTATTCAGAAGCATCGCCGACCTCCGATCATGTGACGGGGGTCGGCGATGCGATCATTTCCGGCTGCCCAGCCGGAAGCGGTAGTTAAATGCCGGTCTGCGTTTGACAGCGGCATTTAACTAGTTAATAGGAGCGGGCAGATCCCGATTCAGCCCTCGCCTATTACGGGCACATGTCAGCTGTTCAAAACAGCTGACATGTCCCGGCTTTGATGCGGGCTCACCGCCGGAGCCCGCATCAAAGCGGGGCTTCTGACCTCGGACGTACTATCCCGTCCGAGGTCAGAAAGGGGTTAAATTGAAATCTTTTTTTTTTTTAATTTCCAAACATGTTCCCATATAGTCTAGTAAGCAACAGGTATAAAAATAATTGAGTTAGGGTATGTGTCCACGTTCAGGATTGCTTCAGGATTTGGTCAGGATTTTATGCAGGTAAAATCCTGACCAAAACTGCACCTGAGGTCACTGGCAGGTCACCTGCGGTGTTCCTGCGTGTTTTGCTCATTGTAGCAACATGCTGCGTTTTTAAAAAAAACGCACCGCATGTGCGTTTTCGCGGCAAAAACGCATGCGTTTTTTAACGCATAGTGGAGTCGGGATTTTATTAAATCCCCTCCACTATGCTGTAACATCTGGACGCTGCGTTTTTGACGCTGCGGCTCAGCGCTGCGTCAAAAACGCAGCGTTTCCTGAACGTGGACACATACCCTTAGAGTATCTAAAATCAAGATTTAATAAACCGGGTCATAGTGACCCAGCAGCAATACAAGTGTATAGTACATAGGATCAGAACAGCAGGAATTTATCAGGAGTCACTTCCAAAAAGTGACATTCACCCTCTGTCTTCCTCACCAAGCTTGAAACAGATGGAAAACGGAACATATGAACATGGCGGTTTTACAATATAAATGAATTGGAAGAGTCTTTTAAGCATTTTTTTTTAGGTGGACCCTCAATTTTTTGCCAGAGCTGTATATAAAGAGACCACCACATCAAATCCCAGTCATGGCCAGCCCAATCTCCAGACCTGAACCCCATTGAAAACCTCTGCAATGTAATCAAGAGGATGATGGATAGTCACAAGCCATCAAACAAAGAAGAACTGCTTACATTTTTGTGCCAGGAGCAGTGTGAAAGACTGGTGGAAAGCATGCCAAGACACATGAAAGCTGTGATTAAAAATCATGGTTATTCCACAAAATATTGATAATGATTGTGAACTTGTTTTCTTTGCATTATTTGAGGTCTGAAAGCACTGTTTTTTTTTTTGGTTTTTTTTACCATTTGCTTTTTCAGAAAAAAAAATACAAAATTTATTGGTTGGAAATTCGGAGACAGGTTGTCAGAAGTTTATAAAATAAAAGAACAATTTACATTTTACTCAAAAATATACCTATAAAAGAGAAAAATCAGACAAACTGAACATTTTGCAGTGGTCTCTTAATTTTTGCCAAAGCTGTAGATTAAAAAAAAAATTCTGTGTGAACAGACCCTTAGGGTACTGTCACACAGTGCAATTTTGATCGCTACGACGGCACGATTCGTGACGTCGCAGCGTCGTATGATTATCGCTCCAGCGTCGTAGACTGCGGTCACACGTTGCAATCACGGCGCTGGAGCGATGCCGAAGTCCCCGGGTAACCAGGGTAAACATCGGGTTACTAAGCGCAGGGCCGCGCTTAGTAACCCGATGTTTACCGTGGTTACCAGCATAAAAGTAAAAAAAAACAAACCGTACATGCTCACCATCTGATGTCCGTCAGGTCCCTTGCCATCCGCTTCCTGCTCTGACTGAGATCCGGCCGTACAGTGAGAGCAGAGCGCAGCAGTGACGTCACCGCTGTGATCTGCTCTCACTGTACGGCCGGCAGACAGTCAGAGCAGGAAGCAGACGGCAAGGGACCTGACGGACATCAGATGGTGAGCATGTACGGTTTGTTTTTTTTTACTTTTACGCTGGTAACCACGGTAAACATTGGGTTACTAAGCGCGGCCCTGCGCTTAGTTACCCGATGTTTACCCTGGTTACCAGCGAACGCATCGCTGGATCGCTGTCACACACACCGATCCAACGATGACAGCGGGAGATCCAGCGACGAAAGAAAGTTTGAAACGATCTGCTACGACGTACGATTCTCAGCAGGGTCCCTGATCGCAGTAGCGTGTCAGACACTGCGAGATCGTAACGATATCGCTGGAACGTCACGAATCGTACCATCGTAGTGATCAAAATTGCACTGTGTGACAGTACCCTTAGGCTCAGCAGAGGCTCGACTCAATATTCTGGTTATCATGGCACTTTGACAAGCTTATTTTAAAATTAAAGAGGACCCATCACCACCCCTGACTTATCTGTATTTGTACATACTTGAACTTCCCATGAAATACCAATGCTGAAGTCGGGTTTCTTGGAACTCAGTATTGGGCAATTTCTCCATTATTTCTTTTACAAAACTCATGAATAAATTGACAACAGGGAGTTACTATTCCCTTACCAAAGGGGCGCTTCTCCACACAGACAGCATAGATTGGAGAGTGTCAGAAACTTCTACAACCAGCAGTGTGTGAATTTTGCATACATTTATAAGAAAAATAACGAAGCATAAAAAAAAAAATTATAAGAGAAACTGCTCCAAAATGTACGGTATCTATTTAAAGAGACTGTACAAGGATAGGACCCGTCAGACCACCTGACCTACGTATTTGATTAAAGTGTAAAATGAACAGGTAGACAAATTTGCTGTGTAATTTGATGATAATCATTAGTGATGAGAGTGTGTGCTCGTTACTCGATCGAGCATTAGGGTGCTAGGGCACGCTCGTTACTCGGCCGAGTATCGGGGTGGTGCTCGAGGGCAATGCTCGAGTCCATGTCTTGCATGTTTCAAGATGCAGAAATATTGCAAACATTTCTGCAAATACTTTGTGTACACATACCTTAAGTACCCATATGTTTTTTAATTCATTTTTTACGTGTTTTGGGGGCAGATTTCCCCACTTATTAGGATCTGTGAAATCTGAACAAAAAACATAATTGTGCAGACAAAGTATTTGGTGCAGAAATGTCTGCATCTCTAGGCATGAAAAATGCTGTGTAAAATAGGCACAGGTTGAGTATTTGGTGAGTTTACCTCAGTATTTGTAAGCCAAAACCAGGGAGTTGGCAAAAATAAAAAAATACAGAAGTGGTGACCTGTTTCTATTATACTTTTCTGCAGATTGATCAGTTTTGTACCTCAGCATTTGTAACCAACACCAGGAGTGGGACAAATACTCAATATGTGCACGCGTGTAAGTGAAATCTGCCGCAGAAACATACCTGTTCAGACATCGAGTATGTGGCCATGTTGAGTATGTGGCCATGTTGCGTATGTGGCCATGTTGAGTATGTGGCCATGTTGCGTATGTGGCCATGTTGAGTATGTGGCCATGTTGAGTATGTGGCCATGTTGAGTATGTGGCCATGTTGAGTATGTGGCCATGTTGAGTATGTGGCCATGTTGAGTATGTGGCCATGTTGAGTATGTGGCCATGTTGAGTATGTGGCCATGTTGAGTATGTGGCCATGTTGAGTATGTGGCCATGTTGAGTATGTGGCCATGTTGAGTATGTGGCCATGTTGAGTATGTGGCCATGTTGAGTATGTGGCCATGTTGAGTATGTGGACATGTTGCGTATGTGGCCATGTTGAGTATGTGGCCATGTTGAGTATGTGGCCATGTTGAGTATGTGGCCATGTTGAGTATGTGGCCATGTTGAGTATGTGGCCATGTTGAGTATGTGGCCATGTTGAGTATGTGGACATGTTGCGTATGTGGCCATGTTGAGTATGTGGCCATGTTGAGTATGTGGATGCAGAGATTTTGTATGCTGTTTGTAGCTTATTCAAGCTAGTTGGGAAAAACAGGCTTAGTTAAAGCATTAGACAGATAGCTAGCTAGCTAGATACTGCTGTCTGATTAATTTATTGAGTAAACAAAATTATTTTAAAAAAATATATATATATGATGTGGGGTCTCCCCTATTTTTTTTTTTTTTTTTTTTTTTAAACCAGCACAGATGAAGTAGATAGCTGTGGGCTTTTATTATCAGGCAGGGATGGTCCATAGTTATTGGCCTGACCAAGCCAAAAAAACCTAAAGCCCGCAGCTGCCCCAGGATTTGAGCATCACAATAGCTGCATGACAGCTTTAATTTGCCCTCAAAGCCCTAGGACTAGTAATGGAGGTGTCAGTCTGACATCCCCATTACTAATAGTCCATGAGCCAAGAACCAAATTTGACGATATCGGTACCAAGCGGAGTGACTAATTCTCTTTGGTATTTTTAGGTAGATGCATGTCTGTAGTTTATTTTTTGATATGATAGCCCTTACATATACGTAGCTTATTAACCCCTTCAGCCCTAGGCCTATTTGTACCCAAGTGCCTAAGCCAATCTGACCTGTGCCACTTCATGGGCTAATAACTTTGGAACGCTTTCACCTATCCAAGCCATTCTGAGATTGTTTTCTCGTGACATATTGTACTTCACGTCAGTGCTAAATGGGAGTCAATATATTTTACCTTTCTATATAAAAAAATGCTAAATATTCGGAAATTTTGGAAAAATCGGCAATTTTTTAACTTTGAAATTCTCTGCTTTTTACAAAAATACTGATACCCCCCATAATAGTTATTAATTTACACTCCCCACATGTTTACTTCATATTGGCATCATTTTGAAAATGAAACCTTATTGTTTTACGACGTAATAGGGCTTATAGTTTTATGCGCAATTTTTCACATTTACAGCAAAACCCACTTTTCAAAGGACCAAGTCACTTCTGAAGTCACTTTAAGGGGCTTACATAACAGAAACCACCCATAAATTACCCCATTTTGCAAACTACACCCCTCAAGCTGTTCAAAACTCATTTTTAAAAACTGTTAACCCTTTAGGTGTTCCACAGGAATTTTAGCATGAGCCAAGAACCAAATATGACGATATCGGTACCACCCGGAGTGACTAGATGTAGTATTTGTAACAAAATTTAATCCAAGTTATGTAAATACACACTGAACATGTCATGTGCATATATATATATATATATATATATATATATATATATATATATATATATATATACAGTCATATGAAAAAGTTTGGGCACCCCTATTAATCTTAAGCTTAATGTTTTATAAAAATTGTTTTTTTTTGCAACAGCTATTTCAGTTTCATATATCTAATAACTGTTGGACACAGTAATGTTTCTGCCTTGAAATGAGGTTTATTATACTAACAGAAAATGTGCAATCTGCATTCAAACTAAATTTGACAGGTGCATAAGTATGGGCACCCTTATCATTTTCTTGTTTTAAATACTCCTACCCACTTTTTACTGACTTACTAAAGCACTTTTTTTGGTTTTGTAACCTCATTGAGCTTTGAACTTCATAGCCAGGTGTATGCAATCATGAGAAAAGCTACTTAAAGTGGCCACTTGCAAGTTGTTCTCCTGTTTGAATCTCCTCCGAAGAGTGGCATCATGGGCTCCTCAAAACAACTGTCAAATGATCTGAAAACAAAGATTATTCAACATAGTTGTTCAGGGGAAGGATACAAAAAGCTGTCTCAGAGATTTAACCTGTCAATTTCCACTGTGAGGAACATAGTAAGGAAATGGAAGAACACGGGTACAGTTCTTGTTAAGGCCAGAAGTGGCAGGCCAAGAAAAACATCAGAAAGGCAGAGAAGAAGAATGGTGAGATCAGTCAAGGACAATCCTCAGACCATCTCCAGAGAGCTGCAGCATCAACTTGCTGCAGATGGTGTCACTGTGCATCGGTCAACTATACAACGTACTTTGCACAAGGAGAAGCTGTATGGGAGAGTGATGCGAAAGAAGCCGTTTCTGCAAGCACGCCACAAACAGAGTCGGCTGAGGTATGCAAAAGCACATTTGGAGAAGCCAATTTCTTTTTGGAAGAAGGTCCTGTGGACTGATGAAACCAAGATTGAGTTGTTTGGTAATACAAAAAGGCGTTATGCATGGCAGCAAAAAAACACAGTGCGTTGTATAGTTGACTGATGCACAGTGACACCATCTGCAGCAAGTTGATGCTGCAGCTCTCTGGAGGTGTCCTGAGGATTGTTCTTGACTGATCTCACCATTCTTCTCTGCCTTTCTGATGTTTTTCTTGGCCTGCCACTTCTGGCCTTAAGAAGAACTGTACCTGTGTCCTTCCATTTCCTTACTATGTTCCTCACAGTGGAAATTGACAGGTTAAACCTCTGAGACAGCTTTTTGTATCCTTCCCCTGAACAAGTATGTTGAATAATCTTTGTTTTCAGATCATTTGACAGTTGTTTTGAGGAGCCCATGATGCCACTCTTCAGAGGAGATTCAAACAGGAGAACAACTTACAAGTGGCCACTTTAAGTAGCTTTTCTCATGATTGCATACACCTGGCTATGAAGTTCAAAGCTCAATGAGGTTACAAAACCAAAAAAAGTGCTTTAGTAAGTCAGTAAAAAGTAGGTAGGAGTATTTAAAACAAGAAAATGATAAGGGTGCCCATACTTATGCACCTGTCAAATTTTGTTTGAATGCAGATTGCACATTTTCTGTTAGTACAATAAACCTCATTTCAAGGCAGAAACAGTACTGCGTCCAACAGTTATTAGATATAGGAAACTGAAATAGCTGTTGCAAAAAAAACAATTTTTATAAAACATTAAGCTTAAGATTAATAGGGGTGCCCAAACTTTTTCATATGACTGTATATATATATATATATGTTACTCCATAATATCTTCAACATCGGACTCTGAATCTGACTGTTGTTCTACTGGCTCGTCTTCAGTACCCTTGTTCTGGCATGTCTGTAATCTGCACATGTCTGTGCACTTCAGGCCATTGCTGAGGCAAGTACACTGAGGAAGTTCACATGACCGCACACACTTGCAGGACAGTAGCTGTATAATAGCTTCTGGTGCTGGTGCCCCTTGCATCCACTTGACAACAAGCTTTCCGTCGTTATCTATCATCCAACCGCAGTCTGTTGGGTTTGCAACCCATGGCTGGCTCTGCAGACTTCTCCTCCAGATCGCAGCCTGGTAGTTTGCACGCAGTGCATGCATGAAAAGGCAGTCCTGGCAAGGAGGGAGTTGACTTGACTCTACCACTCCACGTCTGGCACAGAACAGCTGATAACGGAGCCTGTTTACCTCAGTTGTTTGGGTAGTTGACAGGTACATGTGGCAGGTGATTTCCTGTAACTTCTCAAAAAGTTCGGTAGACACTTCCCATGAACGACCAACTTCCTGAAAGGCATCCTGGTATGTCTTGTTCATCTTCAACTGCTTGAGTGTCGTCATCTTCCCACGGCCAGCGAATGCACTGACGGTGTCACAGCCTGTAAATGCATGCATACCAATCAATGAATCACATACGCTGCCTCCCAATGTTCGGCTCAGAGTGGTGATATCCAGGAATCTTGTCCGGTTCTGTGTACCGCATTTCTGGAACAGGTGGGATGGGATTTTGTGGCACATGCCCAGACACAGGACCATGACATCAGTATCCTCCGAAGTGATGATGACCGACTTGTAACCAGATTCTGCTGCATGAAGAGCATGGAGAAGGAGGCGTGTGTCTGCTTCTTCTTGATTTGACTTAAGGTCAGCAGCCTCTTCCCACTGTTCTTTGGTGATCTTAAAGCAGAGCTGCTCACATGTGACATACAGCTCCTTCTCCTCAAGCTTCTCCCTGTGGTGTTTCGCCTTCCATTCTTCTACCAGAAACTTTATGAGACTTGCCTTGTTGGAGGAACTACTTAGAAGCTTTTTCCACTGCTGGATGTTGTGCCCATGTTGAATGTTCTTGAAATGGATCCCTGTGCCTTCATATCTGTTGACTCTTTCTGTATCTTTGATGGATGTCTCCTTGTAGACGTCAAAGACAATATCAATGCGCTTGCTCTTAGCACCCTCATGGATAGCGCGACTCATTGCTGTGCCTGCTAGCTGGCCAAATGTTGCATTGTTTCCCTTCAGTTTCTGAACCAGGCTCATCCCATCAATGATGGTTGCAGAGGGCTCGGGGATCACTTCTGCAGGACGAGCATTCCTCTCCAACTCCCTTGCGAGGGCAGCCTTGTTGGTCTTGCGGATAGACCCATCACCATTGGCAAGTGCCCATGGCAATGGACCCAGGGGATGAGTCAAGACATCACTCATTTGTAGCTTTCTGTTCTCAGCTACAAGTATCATCTGGCCAAATAGGTTTCTGTCAGCCTTCAAAATTACCTCCTTGCCAAGACCTTGTCTGCGTGTCTTCATTTGGATGTTAGAGAACGTTTTAAGTTTGTTCTTCGTCATCTTGTCATGAAACAATGTAGTTGGCTTATCGGTACCCAAACGCTCATCCTTGAATGTTTGATATGCATCCTCTCCTATACTGTATGCCCCTTGAAGGTCTTTGGCTACATCTGGTGGTGCTACAGTCGCTGTTGACAAACTGATAAGTTCACCATTATGCTCTTTGTTGAAGGGGTTCACCCAACCTGTCTCCAGCAGTTGAACGAAAGATTGGACATCGGCTTCATCTCTTCTAATCCTAGACACCTGTAGGTCTGAATGGCTGAAGTCAGTATATTGTTGGCCTACCAGGGCCCTCAGCTGCCTCAAGTACATACTGCGGTACTCTGATGTCAGGTAGAACCTGGAAACAGCTCCAACTTTGAGGCTGAAGCCTTTTGTGCCCCCTGGTGTCTGGGTGTCTTTGTTGATTGTCTCTTCAATGGTCTGGTCCACAGGAATTCGTCCAAAAGGATTCTTGCTACCGATCTGGACCGAAAAGCCACCTTGCATGAAGTATTCATGGACCTCTGGGTGTTCTATGGGCAGCCGAGACATTGTGGCATAGTAATAGGTTAGGTATCGGGCATAGTTGACCTTGTCATAGGCAAAACACCATGGTATCATCTGTCGGATTGCTCCTAGGTGAAGCATCCAGTTGCCTTCTCTTGAAGCTCGAACCAGGGCCAGCATGGTCTCGACCATGTCCAAGTATGACATCCAGAATGCTGAGAGTTGTTCATTTCTGAGGGTCTCAAGATAAACTTGAAAGAGCTTCAGGGTAAGTGTGCAAGATTCATTATCCAAGAGCTTTTCGAAGGATCCCTGCGACACACTGATGCGAAAGTTTGTGATGTTCTTCAGTGTTTCATCCAGATGGTGAAGGTCCCTTGCATGGTTTTCTTCTAGCCATGGAAGGAAGTTTTTCCATGCAAGCCTCATAAGTGCTTCATAGACCAGCTTGTGTAGTCTCACTGCTCTGTTGTACCTCCGGCCGTCCATCACTCCAGACACTGATCCTTCAGCGATTACACCGGATTCAACACACAGATCTCTAAGGCCTGCATCCTGAAATCTGTTCCCTATGATAGAGAGGAGATTACAGATTGTGTGGAAGACACCCAAAAACCACATAGCGCTCCTTCCGTGTTGAGCTGTGCTGTGTGCCCATACTTTAGTTTACGAGTACATGTGGGGTGTTTCTATAAACTGCAGAATTAGGGTAACCAAGTTTGGGTTTGCCGTTAACCCTTGCTAGGTTGCAGGTAAAATTGGATTACAATGTAATATCTGGAAAAAAAATGAAATTTTGAAATTTCGCCTTCATTCTGCTAAAATTCCTGTGGAACACCTAAAGGGTTAACAGTTTTTAAAAATGAGTTTTGAACAGCTTGAGGGGTGTAGTTTGCAAAATGGGGTAATTTATGGGTGGTTTCTGTTATGTAAGCCCCTTAAAGTGACTTCAGAAGTGACTTGGTCCTTTGAAAAGTGGGTTTTGCTGTAAATGTGAAAAATTGCGCATAAAACTATAAGCCCTATTACGTCGTAAAACAATAAGGTTTCATTTTCAAAATGATGCCAATATGAAGTAAACATGTGGGGAGTGTAAATTAATAACTATTATGGGGGGTATCAGTATTTTTGTAAAAAGCAGAGAATTTCAAAGTTAAAAAATTGCCGATTTTTCCAAAATTTCCGAATATTTAGCATTTTTTTATATAGAAAGGTAAAATATATTGACTCCCATTTAGCACTGACGTGAAGTACAATATGTCACGAGAAAACAATCTCAGAATGGCTTGGATAGGTGAAAGCGTTCCAAAGTTATTAGCCCATGAAGTGGCACAGGTCAGATTGGCTTAGGCACTTGGGTACAAATAGGCCTAGGGCTGAAGGGGTTAATAAGCTACGTATATGTAAGGGCTATCATATCAAAAAATAAACTACAGACATGCATCTACCTAAAAATACCAAAGAAAATTAGTCACTCCGGGTGGTACCGATATCTGGCCCGGCTCATGGACTATAAGGCTTCTTTCACACTTGCATCGTGTGACATCTGTCGTAATACATAGTTTTTTGAGAATGCAGGATCCTGCAAATGTGCCCATAGACTTGTATTGCCGACGGATCGCGATGTATGGCCATACGTCGCGTCCGTTGTGCACTGGATGCGTCGTGTTTTGGCAGACCGTCGGCACGAAAAAACGTTTAAGAGAACGTTTTTTCATACGTCGGGTTCGCCATTTCATACCGCGCATGCGTGGCCGTAACTCCACCCCGGGACTTTACTATGGGCAGCGGATGCGTTGAAAAACTGCATCCGCTGTCCACGTTGTTCCAAAATTTCACAACGGTGCGCCACGCTGACGCTTAACGATGGATCCGTACTGACACAAGTGTGAAAGAAGCCTAACCCTGTAAGTAAAAAAAAAAAAAAATCAATAAACACACACAAAAAAGTCAGTAATTTAAAAATAAAACCAAAACCCAGTCACCCTCTCTAACCAATTTAATTCCCCCAAAATTCCCAGGCCAGTCCGCCGTAGTCCAATGGATCTGCCATAATCCACACTGTTGTCCCACGATGAGCCCCATTCAAAATTCCAGCACATGGAGCCCTGTTCAGAGAATGGGGCTTTATAAGCACACACTGCCGGATCTCGCAGAACTCCTCGATTGCCTACACTGTCTGCGACGTCCATAAGGTTATCGACACAGACACTCCATATGCTGGAATTTTGAACATTGTGGGACATTGACCTGGATTACAGCGGATCAATTGGACTATGGCGGACCGGGTTGGGATCTTTTTAAAGAAATAAATTGGTAAAAAGGGGCGTCTTTTTAAAAAAATAAACAAACAAAAAGGACTTGTGTGTGCGCGCGCGCGCATTTATTGATTTTTACTTACAGGATTAGTAATGGGGGTGTCTGACTGACGCATCTACATTACTAACCTCAGGGCTTTGTGTCAGCCAGCTGCGGACCTCATCCACTAATCCCATTACCCTGATTGCCCCCATACCAATCAACCGGGATGAGCCAAGACCAAGCACATCAAATATGATGCGCCACTTCTGGAGTAGCTGCGGGCTTGTATTTTTAGGCTGGGTAGGCCCAATAAAAGCCACCAGAGCCTTCAACTGCACTGATCAGCCGCAGGGCTTAAGCCACACCGACACTGACGCATCTTCCCAAAAGTGAAGCTTGGGCGCAGGTTTTTTTTTTTTTTCTTTTACAGGCTCTGACAGATCTAGCAGCAGCCGCAGTCTCCCCCCGGCTACATCTCCTGCTCGCGTTATGAAATATCTCCATAATCACTTAGTTATCTCTCCATCTGCTCACCAACAATGGTGCTGGCCTGCTGTTCTGGTGGTGCACTTTTCCATGGTTCCCTCTCTTTCTGGGTGGAGTCACTTCCGGCTCACCTCCACGTTTTCTGGCAGTCTCCGCTCGTTCTCCATTGACTCACTGTAGTTTCTTTTGTCGAGCCCATTGGGGTACTGATCACCATAGGCCGATCTCTCTGGACAAGCCTCTTCCTAGGCTGGATAGATTTTCGCGCAGTTTCTCTTCTTGTATGTCCAATATGGGCGGGTCCATCTAGCCATTTTGCGCCAATAACTGCCATCTTGTCGGTGTTTAGCTCCATCTTGTCGGTGTTTAGCTCCATCTTTGTTTTCACTGGATCCTTCCCTGCATCTGTCAAGTTTTTTGGATGCACTTATCAATCTACTGACTAGGTCAAATGTAAAGTGATACAGAGCTGTAGTGATGCCAGGGCTGCTGTCCGGTTTAGCTCTGGCACTTTACAGACAAGGGGAGCCCCAGTGTGCTGTAGGATGTGGGGTGCATCACACTCACTTGTAGGCTACAGGCCTCCACTGCCTCCAGCCTTCTGTCCTCAGGAGCCACAGCAAACAATGCATGGGACAACAAGTTTTATTCAACAAGTAAACTTTTACTAAACAGTCCAAGTTCATCTGATGGTGACAGGTGGGATTGGGCACAGCAATTCACATTTTCATGCTCCTTAGCACAACTCTTCTTCAGTCTTGTCGCTAGCTTGCCCTGGACTATCTCCCCCTTGCCCAAGTCCACTGATTCTGTCAGCCTCAGGGATTTCTCATCCACCTCGGCAGTGCACCGGGCACCGTCCATCTTCAACTGTACCCCAGACGACACGATGTGTCTGGTAGTCCCTATGCCAGACTTTGGAGTCCGGACGTGACAGGAGCAATCACTCAGGATCCCAGCAATACCTCCCACTGCCTGGAACTAGTGACACATGCTGCCCCTAGCAACCAGCCGTACTTAAAATTTGGGGATTTTTTTTAATAAATGGGAGAATTAGGGCATTTGTAGGGGAGTGATTTTGTGAATCATTTTTTTAAATTTATTTCTAAAAATGACAAGGAAATACAGTGAGATAGCAGGGATCGATTTACTTCTTTTTTTATTTTGCCTGATTATACAAGTCATTGTACAGGAAAGAATGTTTCCTAATTTTTTTTTACTGCAAAAATCCATTTTATCTTCGGCTTTGTATGTTTTTATTGCCAGCCCATAAAAGTGGGGTAATAATCTGACAACATTGTTCCCTGCAAAGACATGGGAGTCAAAATTGCATCCAGGGGTTTTTCCCTCCATGCTGTTCTTATTCCATTTCAGCGATTTTCTGCCCCTTCCCCAGACATCCTGGTAGGGTGTACCAGAAAAATCCTCAAGTTTCCCATTGACTTCCATAATGCTTGTTACTCGAAATGAGCATCTTAGCATTATAATTTGTTCAATTCAAGCAACGAGCATCCGACCATTTTTGTGCTCGCCCATCACTAGTAATCATATAAAACACATGTACAGTCATATGAAAAAGTTTGGGCACCCCTATTAATCTTAAGCTTAATGTTTTATAAAAATTGTTTTTTTTGCAACAGCTATTTCAGTTTCCTATATCTAATAACTGTTGGACGCAGTACTGTTTCTGCCTTGAAATGAGGTTTATTGTACTAACAGAAAATGTGCAATCTGCATTCAAACAAAATTTGACAGGTGCATAAGTATGGGCACCCTTATCATTTTCTTGTTTTAAATACTCCTACCTACTTTTTACTGACTTACTAAAGCACTTTTTTTGGTTTTGTAACCTCATTGAGCTTTGAACTTCATAGCCAGGTGTATGCAATCATGAGAAAAGCTACTTAAAGTGGCCACTTGTAAGTTGTTCTCCTGTTTGAATCTCCTCTGAAGAGTGGCATCATGGGCTCCTCAAAACAACTGTCAAATGATCTGAAAACAAAGATTATTCAACATACTTGTTCAGGGGAAGGATACAAAAAGCTGTCTCAGAGGTTTAACCTGTCAATTTCCACTGTGAGGAACATAGTAAGGAAATGGAAGGACACAGGTACAGTTCTTCTTAAGGCCAGAAGTGGCAGGCCAAGAAAAACATCAGAAAGGCAGAGAAGAATGGTGAGATCAGTCAAGAACAATCCTCAGGACACCTCCAGAGAGCTGCAGCATCAACTTGCTGCAGATGGTGTCACTGTGCATCAGTCAACTATACAACGCACTGTGTTTTTTTGCTGCCATGCATAACGCCTTTTTGTATTACCAAACAACTCAATCTTGGTTTCATCAGTCCACAGGACCTTCTTCCAAAAAGAAATTGGCTTCTCCAAATGTGCTTTTGCATACCTCAGCCGACTCTGTTTGTGGCGTGCTTGCAGAAACGGCTTCTTTCGCATCACTCTCCCATACAGCTTCTCCTTGTGCAAAGTACGTTGTATAGTTGACCGATGCACAGTGACACCATCTGCAGCAAGTTGATGCTGCAGCTCTCTGGAGATGGTCTGAGGATTGTCCTTGACTGATCTCACCATTCTTCTTCTCTGCCTTTCTGATGTTTTTCTTGGCCTGCCACTTCTGGCCTTAACAAGAACTGTACCCGTGTTCTTCCATTTCCTTACTATGTTCCTCACAGTGGAAATTGACAGGTTAAATCTCTGAGACAGCTTTTTGTATCCTTCCCCTGAACAACTATGTTGAATAATCTTTGTTTTCAGATCATTTGACAGTTGTTTTGAGGAGCCCATGATGCCACTCTTCGGAGGAGATTCAAACAGGAGAACAACTTGCAAGTGGCCACTTTAAGTAGCTTTTCTCATGATTGCATACACCTGGCTATGAAGTTCAAAGCTCAATGAGGTTACAAAACCAAAAAAAGTGCTTTAGTAAGTCAGTAAAAAGTGGGTAGGAGTATTTAAAACAAGAAAATGATAAGGGTGCCCATACTTATGCACCTGTCAAATTTAGTTTGAATGCAGATTGCACATTTTCTGTTAGTATAATAAACCTCATTTCAAGGCAGAAACATTACTGTGTCCAACAGTTATTAGATATATGAAACTGAAATAGCTGTTGCAAAAAAAAACAATTTTTATAAAACATTAAGCTTAAGATTAATAGGGGTGCCCAAACTTTTTCATATGACTGTAATGCTTGATGGCAAACAGAAAACGCACGGGAGGCATAAGACATCAGATTTACAGTGATGAGTGTTTTTTTTTTTTATCTTATGTCATGATAAACTATGTATTAGTCACTTTTGGTTTCTGTGGCTTATGCTGAATTTAGTAGAGGAAACCATAGTTAGGCATGTTGTGATGGCATTGGCAGTGTGATGGAGTTGGCAGTGAGACAGACTGCAGCCGTATATCAGCTAACTGATCAACAATAGCGTAAACCTACTGAACATGAAGAAAATGGCTTCATGCAACCTGGCTGAAAATAAGCATTCGTAAGTAAAAAGAAATTGGAAAATTCTAATATATATCACATACATAAAAACAAAAACACACATTTCTTCTAGATCAACTTCTAGTTTGGCTCAAAAAAATGCATCAATAACTTCTCGATAACCTGCATAAAAAAGTATAACTGCTCCTAGAGTGCAAACATAAAGGACTGCACTCTAAAGTAAGACAGGAGAGAGGACAGTCCAAAAACATCAAGGTAACAAACTGAATCTTGTCAGTAGAATTAACCCTTACAACCCATGTGTATGGTCATGTAGGTCATAGGAAGCTGAACAAAATGATACTTTAAAGGGAACCTGTCACCCCAAAAATCGAAGACGAGCTGCAGCCACCGGCATCAGGGGCTTATCTACAGCATTCTGGAATGCTGTAGATAAGCCCCCGATGTATCCTGAAAGATGAGAAAAAGAGGTTATATTATACTCACCCAGGGGCGGTCCGGTCCGATGGGAGTCGCAGTCTGGGGCCTCCTATCTTCTCACGATGATGTCCTCTTCTTGTCTTCACACCGCAGCTCCGGCGCAGGCGTACTTTATCTGTCCTGTTGAGGGCAGAGCAAAGTACTGCAGTGCGCAGGCGCTGGGAGAGGTCAGAGAGGCCCAGCGCCTGCATATTGCTCTGGAATAAGACATCGGATCACAGATAGCAAGGTATCACTTTATTCAGCTTGACATGTCCTACATGCCCATATGTAAGGCTTCAGAGGGTTGACCCTAACAGAGTCTAAGGAAGCCTTAAGACTTGATAGATCTCCTGCATTTCTTTTCAGTAACTGTGGAGTGCGGACGAATAGTGCTCAATGGAGCAATGGCAGAGAGTCTGCCCTCATCTGTCATTAATAGTGAAGTGTGACATATTACCATAGTGAGCAAGCAGAGAAGCGATAATATTTAAAGCTGGGTCCAGCTAGGGGTGGATATGAAAGTATGCATCCAAATCAAGCTTTGACTTAAAAATCAAAACACACACACACTGTATGACATCTTAAGCAACAAGTCACACAGCTTTCATTTCATATTCTTTAACAAAAACAAAAAAAATTCAAACTTGCATTACGATTGGTAGCTGCGGATAACCAAAGTTGCATAATTCTGCTCCGATACTTTGCCTAGTTTTCTTTCTATCTAGTGCGCCGGAGTAGATTTGTTATTTTGGCATAAAGAAAAGATGAGATAAATATAACATCAAATTCCATAAACCATTTCCAAGTACAAGAATGTAAAACAGATCTGTTGTCATCTGCTACCTTTTTTTTTTCCAGCAAAAATGGGACCAGATCCCAGCAGAGGGAGCAAAAACATTCCTCATGGAGCAGTTTAGGGGCGAGTTCTGCCTCTCCATAGCAGGGGGTCGGATTCGCAGGCGCTCACGTCGCTGGAAATAGAAACTATGCAAAACAAGAAATCACACTGCCGGATAATGTTTTGTACCTTTCTCCTAAATCGGCCTCATACATGCCCAGAATATCTCCAAGAAACAAGGGTAGAACAAGGAGAAACTGGAGAATAACCAATTTTGGAATTCAAGGTTGCTGCATTGGATTGATATTTTTTCCTAATATTAGCGGAAGATTCAGAGTAAGTGCAGAAAGTGTTCTTCAGTGCTTCACAATGGCATCCGGACAGGTTCACACATTGCATTTTAGGTAGTTTTTCCACATGGAAAAGTCAAAATCCTACAGAGGAAGCGAGTAAGGAAATGTGTCAGCCTGGTGCCAGCATCACAGCATCAGCCTTCACAACAATTTTGGCCTTTTATTTGTGTGTTGTACATAGCAGGTTATTGTGAGAGGGATAGACCAGTCATGAACTAGCACCTGCACGATAGCAATCTCTCCTAATATTAGCAGAGATTGTGCACCTTCAAGAAGTTACTAAAGGGCAGCACAGTATACGGCTTATTAAAGGATGACCAACCAGTTTATACACACTATTACAGCATATTGATGTCACAGGATGGCTTACGTTTTGAGACAACCCCTTTAACATGGAACAAAAGGGACTGATGTGGTCTTAAAAGATCCTTAACCATGGATTTGCCATGTAAATGAGGCCAAAATGTAATTCCACATTGATGCCATGGATTTTGTCTGCAGGTAAATACATGCTGTGTGAATAAAAGGCAGACATACGCAAGGTAGCCGTCAGCCAAATGAATGTTCAGCCAACAGTTCTCTCCTGTACATGGGTGCATGGCTCAGCTGAGAGTTCATGTGCTTTCAATAGAGAGATGAAAAATAAGCCGCCGCCAAACACCTCTGGCAGCAGCTTATCCCCTGATAACAGAAGGATCAGGGAATGGAATTCCAAGTGTCCGAATCTTCCCTGCCATCATCTGCGGGTGATAGTCAGAAGGCCCCTTATACATCAGATGGTCGACTGATCCCAAAGACGGTGCATTCGGCTGGCTTATCTACTCTGTATAGTGAACAGGAGAACAAGTGGCAGCATGTATTTCTAAGTAAGAATGATCAACTATCACCAGCAATAAGCAAGATTTTTCTTATCAGTGAACCTTTTGTGCATTTATACAAGGTAATTATTCTTAAAAGGAACCTGCTACTATGTAAATGCAATCCAATCTACCAGCGTCTTGTTATAAAACAGGAAGAGCCGAGAAGACTAATACTTAGTTTTGTGGAAGAAAAAAAAAAAAAAAAAAAAGTACCGTATTTTTCGGACTATAAGACGCAACGGACCATAAGACGCACCCCAAATTTGGGGTGAAAATTGCAGAAAAAAGATTTTTTATAAGATGGGGGTCCGTCTTATTGTCCGAATTTACAGTATCTTACCTGAGGGCTGGTGGTGGCAGAGCAGGGTCACAGGAGGCATGGTGGCGGCAGAGGTGGGGTGATGCGGTACGGCGTGCACCTGAGCAGGGTCCCTTCCTGCTTAGGTGGGCGACGCCACGGCCTGGTGTCCATGGGAGGGTGGCAGCAGTGGTTACCGACAGAGGTGCTGGGATGAGGAGGCACAGTGAGAGGTATGGCGTGAGAGGGGTCCCTTTCCCCGGTGAGGTGATGGAAGGATCTCGTGGGCACATGGACTGGAGATGATGGAGGTAGTGGTGTACATTGTGAAGCGAGTATTCCACAGGAGCTCATATGTCTGAGTCCTTGCCGCTTCCCGGCGCTCCTCAGCGCAATAATTATTTCAGAAGCCGGTAATAAGTGAGGAGCTCCGCTACCGAGACACAGCCGCCATGACCGGACACTGCGGGAAAAGCGCCTCTGTACTGCTGCAAGCCCTGCTGGAGGCGGAGAGCCGGCCGTGCCATGCGGTGCTGAGGAGCGCCGGGAAGCGGCAAGGACTCAGACATCTGAGCGCCTGTGGAATACTCGCTTCACAATGTACACCACTACCTCCATCATCTCCAGTCCATGTGCCCACGAGATCCTTCCTGAACCTTGCTGCACCCATCCTGGCAAGCAAAAGGATACAGGATACAGAGTCCAAAGTCCCGGTGAGGTGATGCAGCAGCCCGGTAATGTAGCAGAGCCGGGTGAATCCTGTTGATATCGGTGGGCGCGGCCATCTTCCTGAGGCCGCGCGTTCGCAGATGGAGCTCTGCTGCCCGGGGCTTCAGGAAAATGGCCGCCGCGATCCCCATCTGCGCACGCGCGGCATCCCGCGGCCATTTTCCTGAAGCCCCGGGCAGCAGAGCTCCATCTGCGAACGCGCGGCCTCAGGAAGATGGCCGCGCCCACCGATAACATCAGGATTCACCCGGCTCTGCTGCCTTACCGGGCTGCTGCATCACCTCACGTGGAAAAGGGACCCCGCTCACTGCGCCTCCTCATCTCCGTACCTCTGCTGCCACACCTCTGCCGCCGCACCTCTGCCACCGCGGTAAGCCTGCATTGCGCATATAAGACGCACCCCCCATTTTCCCCCCTTTTTTTGGGGGGAAAAAGTGCGTCTTATATGCCAAAAAATACGGTAATTTGCAATTTAAAATGGAAAAAAAAAAAAAAAGTTTCTTTGCTATATAGTGTGAACATGTGCCTCAATTACAGTAGTTCTATAAGCTACCATCCACACTAATCCCCATCAATTGTGCAAATGCCTGCTTGATAAATTGAATTGTTAGTCACCCATAGGAAATTGCAGTTAAAAAAAATAAAATAATAAGGATATAAATCAAAACAAGCACAAATAGTTAACCCCTTAGTGACGGAGCCAATGTGACGCCGGCCTAAACAGTGGAAACCCTCCAATTCTAACTCCAACCCCAAAACAGCCCTAACCCCAAAACATCCCTAACCCCGACCATAACCCTAATCTCGACCATAACCCCAACCCTAAACGGAAAAATGAAGATACCTTTTTTTAATGTTATTATTTTTACCTAAGAGGGTGATAAGGGGAAGGGGGGTTGATTAACTATTTTTTTTTTTTTAATCACTGAGAGACCCTATCACAGTGAACAAAATTAACGAATAGGAGAAATCTATTGTTGTCGGGTGCCAGTATGCGCCCGCCATTTTCTTCCCGGAGAAGACGTTGAGGGCTGGAGGATATCCCCGGGGGATGCAGGGGGTGCCGGATGTATGGGGGACCCCATTTTTCTCTCTTCTGACGTGCTAGATCATATCAGAGGAGAGAGAAATAATTAGGAAATCAAACTTTTTTTTTTTTTTAAGTCGCTGTTATTCTGTGAATAACGGTGATAGCAACATCGTCCCAAATCATGTTCTCCGGGGTCTCAGCTACCACCCGGTAGCTGAGAATTTCCAACGCTGGGGGCGCTATACCCGTTAAAAAGCGGTGCTGAGGAATAAGTACCCTTAACTGCCGCCATTAAAAAGGGTATCGGCAGTCGTTAAGGGGTTAAACATAATACACCATGCAATAACAATTTGTTATCAAATAGGCGTAGTTGATAAAGTGAATACCACGGTTGGCAGGCACAGTTCGTTATCTACCAAGACCAATGGTTAATAGATGTGTCCATATAATAATTCTTGTTCATTTTAGTTAAGCCCTTTATAAGGGCAACTCTTCAATAGTTGTTAGCCACAGCTGACAGACAGCTCAACAGTCATCCACAGCTTCGATCCTTGCATTGCCCAAGCCATAGGACAGCAAAAAGCAGCTAAGTAAAGAAAAACGAGTGGCCATCATTACTTTAAGAAATGAAGGTCAGTCAGTCTGAAAAATTGGGAAAACTTTGAAAGTGTCCCCAAGTGCAGTGGCCAGAACCATCAAGTGCTACAAAGAAACTTGCTCACATGAGGACCGCCCCAGGAAAGGAAGACCAAGAGTCACCTCTGCTTCTGAGGGGAAGTTTATCCGAGTCACCAGCCTCAGAAATCGCACGTTAACAGCAGCTCAGATTGGAGACCAGGTCAATGCCAGGAGTTCTAGCAGCAGACACATCTCTACAACAACTATTAGGTCTTCTTCTCACTTGCGTGAAAAACGGCAGAGTCTCGCAGGTTAAAACCCGGCTCTTCTGTCGGCACTCCAGAGCAGAGCGTGCAGCCACATAGCAATACATGGAGCTGCACGCTCCGCTCCCAAGTGTCGGCGGCAGAGCCAGGTGTTACCATGCGAGACTCGCCCGTATTTCACGCAAGTGAGTATGATCCCTTAAGAGGAGACTTTGTGCAGCAGGCCTTCATGTAAAATAGCTGCTAGGAAACCACTGCTAAGGACAGGCAACAAGCAGAAGAGACTTGTTTGGGCTAAAGAACACAAGGAACAGACATTAGACCAGTGGAAATCTGTGCTTTGGTCTGATGAGTCCAAATTTGAGATCTTTGGTTCAACCACCGTGTCTTTGTGTGACGCAGAAATGGTGAACGGATGGACTCTACATGCCTGGTTCCCACCGTGAAGCATGGAGGAGGAAGTGTGATGGTGTGGGGGTGCTTTGCTGATGACACTGTTGGGGATTTATTCAAAATTGAAGGCATACTGAACCAGCATGGCTACCACAGCATCTTGTAGCGGCATGCTGTTCCATCCGGTTTGCGTTTAGTTGGACCATCATTTATTTTTCAACAGGACAATGACCACAAACACACCTCAAGGCTGTGTAATGGATATTTGACCAAGAAGGAGAGTGATGGGGTGCTACGCCAGATGACCTGGCCTCCACAGTCACCAGACCTGAACCCAATCGAGATGGTTTGGGGTGAGCAGGACAGTAGAGTGAAGGCAAAAGGGCCAACAAGTGCTAAGCATCTCTGGGAACTCCTTCAAGATAGTTGGAAGACCATTCCCGGTGACTACCTCTTGAAGCTCATCAAGAGAATGCCAAGAGTGTCCAAAGCAGTCATCAAAGCAAAAGGTGGCTACTTTGAAGAACCTAGAATATAAGACATAATTTCAGTTGTTTCACACTTTTTTGTATATAATTCCACATGTGTTAATCCATAGTTTTGATGCCTTCAGTGTGAATGTACAATTTTCATAATCATGAAAATACAGAAAAATCTTTAAATGAGAAGGTGTGTCCAAACTTTTGGTCTGTACTGTATATATAAATCTCATAAAAATAAAGGGAACACTTAACAGAATATAACTCCAAATAAAATCAAACTCCTGTGAAATCAAACTGTCCACTTAGGAAGCAACAATGATTGACAGTCAATTTCACATGCTGTTGTGCAAATGGAATAGACAACAGATGGAAATTATTGGCAATTATCAAGAGACACTCAATAAAGGAGTGGTTCTGCAGGTGGGGGACCACAGACCTCATCTCAGTACCAATGCTTTCTGGCTGATGTTTTGGTCACATTTGAATGTTGGTTGTGCTTTCACACTCGTTGTAGCATGAGACGAACTCTACAACCCACACAAGTGGCTCAGGTAGTGCAGCTCATCCAGGATGGCACATCAATGCGAGCTGTGGCAAGAAGGTTTGCTGTGTCTGTCAGCGTAGTGTCCAGAGGCTGGAGGCGCTACCAGGAGAGAGGCCAGTACACCAGGAGACGTGGAGGGGGCTGTAAGAGGGCAACAACCCAGCAGCAGGACCGCTACCTCCACCTTTGTGCACGGAGGAATAGGAGGAGCACTGCCAGAGTCCTGCAAAATGACCTCCAGCAGGCCACAAATGTGCATGTGTATAATTAGACAAATGGAGTCAGAAAAGCGATCTTTTAAAGTACGTAAAAATTGTAACATTTATTCAATATCAAAATTTTATCAAAAATCACCGTATAGAAAATTGTAAAAAGCACAGTCATTAAAGGTCACTACATAGATGAAGGATACAGGAAACACATCCACAAATCCACACTAGTAAAATATAGTCCGACCCGAGGTCTCAGATTCCATAGGGTATATTGAATATGTAATAGTAAGCACTCAATGTCCCACTACAATGCCTAGTAAAAAATAAATGTATAGGACTGAACCTCACCCATAATGGTCATTTTGTGGAAGTGGAAAGCCAGCCCCTACGCGCGTTTCGCGTAGGCTTCTTCGGAGGGCCGTACAGAGTGTGTCACTGACAAGATATTTATAAGTCACCCACACCTGATGCTGATTCCGTGACTCAAACAACGGCGCATGCGCGTGCGACGCCAGCGCTGGAACTTGCATCACCGCACGGCTTCCTGGGAGATGCGAGAGGTCAGGGAGCCATCACTATGGCAACCGTGACCCGCACACCTCACCCAATAGGCGCCAGCAGCAATGCTCCGGACCGCAAACGTCACGGGCATGCGCACAAGTCCGTAGTGGAGGGAATGTGAAAACGGGAATAGGTGCCGTGCACTAAGTAGGATGTACCGTAATAACATACAAGATATGTGTATTAAGTGCAATGTGTCATGTAAACGCTTTATAGTGATAACCATGCGTAATACCATATAAAACTAGCAGAATGCTCGCTACATAATCATAGTAATAATTATAATAATTACAAGACCCTATAATAGAATACATATATAAATATAATTAATCCTACCATACACAAAAGATAATAATATAATAAACAGTCATGGCTGAACATGAAGTGAATCTTCACAGTTTGAGTGTTCGCAAAAAACAACCAATACGGAAGAATGGTGCAAAGAATCCATATAATGAAAAAGTATAAACTTTATTAAATAGATAACCAATACAACAAAGGAAACTGACAGTGAGGGATAAAATTGCCAATGGCCACCATGGACCGCAGGGAGACACGAAAAACACTCCTCATGTAACACAATGCACTATATATAGAGAGACAAAAAGTGCCCAATATATATCCAAAACCAATATATGGAAATGGAATCTACTACGTTATCTAGGTGAAGAGATGTTAACATAACTATACATGTCCAATTCCAGACCTCCGTGGGATATTAGTTGTGATTTACGTTGATCATTTGTAGGTTTTTATTGTTCTCAACACATTCCACTATGTAATGAATAAAGATTTACAACTGGAATATTTCATTCAGCGATATCTAGGATGTGGGATTTTAGTGTTCCCCTTACTTTTTTGAGAATATATATATATATATATATATATATATATATATATATATATATATATATATATATATACACACACACACACACACACACACACACACACATATACATACAAACATACACACATACATACATATGCGATATTTTATTAGATTAAATAGTGCCACCAGTTTCACTACACTTTACAGACATGAGCAATGTAAATTCCCTATCAGTAGGTTTTTGGAGTGTGGGAAGAAACCGGAGACCCTGTAGGGGAACCACACAGTCACGGGGAGAACCTACAAACTCCTGGGAGATATATACATATAATATTGAACTAGCTGTTTCCAGCCAGCTAACGCTCAGCATGCTCATTGCTATCTAATTAACGCTGCTAGTGATTAAACTAAAGTAAATAATGACAACATTCAATAGCGCTTACGCAGGTGATAAATTAACTTAAAATGAAGTTAATAATAATAATAATAATAATAATAATAATAATTAAAAACCAGAATACTAATACATTTTATTTACAGTGTAAAATCAAAAGCAAACTGGATTCGTGTCGTAATGTGTGGAGACAGAGCCTCGTGTGGTAATGTGTGGGGACGGAGCCTCGTGTGGTAATGTGGAGGGACAGAGCCTCGTGTGGTAATGTGTGGGGACGGAGCCTCGTGTGGTAATGTGTGGGGACGGAGCCTCGTATGGTAATGTGGGGGGACGGAGCCTCGTATGGTAATGTGTGAGGACGGAGCCTCGTGTGGTAATGTGTGGTTACGGAGCCTCGTGTGGTAATGTGGGGGGATGGAGCCTCATGTGGTAATGTGGGGGGGGCGGGATTATGTGTGGTAATGTGGTGGGGGGATTATGTGTGGTAATGTGGTGGGGGCGTGATTATGTGTGGTAATGTGGTGGGGGGGCGTGATTGTGTGTGGTAATGTGGTGGAGGGTGGGATTATGTGTGGTAATGTGGTGGGGGGCGTGATTGTGTGTGGTAATGTGGTTGGGGGCGGGATTGTGTGTGGTAATGTGGTGGGGGGGGCGGGATTGTGTGTGGTAATGTGGTTGGGGGTGGGATTGTGTGGTAATGTGGTTGGGGTGCGGGATTATGTGTGGTGATGTGGGGGGGCGGAGCTACTGTGCAGGGGGCGAGATTAGGGAGTAATCACGATGCCTCATATATATAGATGCACGCGCACACGCTGGTTACCTCCTCGAAATGAACTTATCCATATGAAATCACATAGCACCATCGCCTTTTTTTGTATTGTGTAACTTTGTATGCCTTCAAGTATATCTTCTCTTTTATCTTGTTTTTCATTTCATTTCTAAGTTTCTTTACAAAGTACTGGATAGATCATCTAGTAATAGGACCGAATAGCCTGTTGTCTTTCCAATACTGTGTGACACAAGGCAGACGGAGTGCAGATTAGGAAACGCATTAAAGGATGTTGTCCAAACTAAATATAAGAAGTTCAATCATTTTCCAGTGAAAAGTTGAGCAATTTGCTGACTTATTTGGGGAACCTGACAGTTGATGAATCAGGTACTGGCTATATGATTTTGCCAGGTATTTTTGATGCAGCCTTTCAGAGAAAAACATACTTTAAAAGTGGGGGGACTGAGCCGCATGGAAGACTGGCCAGAAAGGAGGGCCACCCGCCGGCTCCTCCTTGAGTGACAGGTCTCTCCTTATACACGCACACAGGGAAGGACCTATCACTGCTGGGAGAAGTCACCTGGGACCCACCTACCAGACTAGTCACTGCTTGGTCCCCGGCAACATTTGAAGTGCATTTTATTCTGTTACACCGCAGCGTTTCAGAGTCCAATATACGTAGCGGCAATCATACAGCCAGAGTCTGATACATGCTGCCTACATCCTTAACTGAGAGTTCGTCACAATGTAGAAGTGTCTGTGAGAACCATCAGCCTGGAGTCCAGACTTGTTCTGCTTTGTTGAGGAGTATTGCCTAGAGTCATACAATGTGAAAAATGTATCAGAAAGTAAAAGAATTATAAAAAAGAGTAGAATAACTTTGTAATACATTAATCATACATCATCCGCAACAGCAAAAATACAAATTTTCGTGAATTCTGCTCCAGAGATCCCGGGCAAATGGCTGATTTTGTCATAGGATACAGCCATTGCATGATAATTACCGATACTCCTGCAGTGGTTTCTACAGGATAAATGCAGTAATAAGTGGACATCAGTCAGATATTTAGGCATCCGTGTAATCCATAGAGAGCCAAGGCTGAATAGTGCAGGACAGTTAATTTTAAGATAAATATCATTAGGGTGGTTCCTTAATGAGGACTCCCATCAATGACACCTATATTTCCTAAAGGAGCATATAGAAAGAAGTCATCCACAAAACCCTCTTTGGGTTTGTGCCCACGGGGGCTTTTAGATGCTGGCACATTGCAGAGTAGGCTACGTGCACATTGAGTTTTTCCAAGGATTTTTTTTTTAAACCGTTTATTAAATGCATAGTAGTAAATACAGGCAATGACATCCAACAATTACCATGAATTTAACACTTAAACACCCCCCCCCCCCCACAAGAAAAAGAAAAAAACAATCCAATGAGTTTTTCAAGCAAAAGCTCTCCAAAAACCATAAGGTTTAATAGGACAGTTTTAGAGTTTCTGCTCTGAAAATGCAGCAAAAAAAAAAAAAAAAATCAGTGTGAACACACCTTTAAAGAGGATTTGTTACCATTCCTAACACTACAGATTTACTGAATAGATATATTCCTTATGAAATGACGGTTATAGAGAACCTTTTCTTTTAATTCTGCATTGCACTAGTCCTATAACACGCAGTATTGGGTACAACACTTAGTTCTCATTTTCTCAATACAGTACGTCCTCAGCATTACTATTCGCTCCTCCTGAACTATCCCTATAGTTACAGTTCTTGTTAGCCCCAGGGATCTCCCGTCCATGCTTGCATTGCATCCAGGGTCCGTTACCTACCCTTCACATGGTTCCACGTCCATCATACCCTGTACTCCAGAGAGTAAGGCACTCTCCGTAGTACCTGTACTGAGCCTTGAGCGCTGGATATGGCAGAAATGTCAGCAAGTGATGACAGTAAGGCCTCCCATTGCCACTTAAACTTGACCTTGGTTCTCTACTTCCCTATCAGGATGAAGTCCTTTTTTACTGGGGCCTGTCCCCCCCACTATGGGCTATGCCCAAACTTTAACCATGTCTGTCTCTACACATGACCTGGCAGATCAACTTCAAAAACATTATACATTACATACATTAAAACACTTTATACTTATGTTTTCCAGAGTCTCTTTTCCTATGATCACTACCTTACAGTATGTCCTAAATCTTAACCTATACCTGTTCCACACTATACATGACAAAATATAGCTAAAACTGCATGTGTTAGTAGTCTTCTGTTAGTTGAGACACAGGTCTCGGGAGCAGTATTTCTTTAGACTGCATCCCGTCCTGACTGGTTGCAGTTTGAATTACGTGATGGGAGCACTTTTCAGATTTAGGTCAAGTTCACAGGTTACGTATTTGGTGTACAATGGGTGTAGAAATTGGCTTTTGTTGCGTATTTTGAATGAACAGCATGCCAAGTTCTGTCATGGAAACACAGCTTTCTGATGCAAATACCATGCAACCAGACTAATTAATGCCACCAACTGTTCCCCAAAATGAAGGGGAGTAATCTAATAAAGTAGGAGGACCAACTTTTCATTGGTTCCTTGCAAAATTGTGAACAGTATGGTATCCTGAGACTGTTGACCAGTGGAATAGAAGCTTAAAAAAGGAATTTATTTCCACATAGAACCTTACACTATCAGCAGATCATTCCCTCTGATGTAGAGAGAGGATCTAATAAAATATGTAGATACAATACCATTACATATGTGCGGGTTCGCATTAGCGGAGTGTTCATCTTAAGCACAGTGTTTATCATAAAGTGAAGACTGCCTGAGGCGCATAAAATGTCACTTTTCAATTCTGAAGACTAGCGCAATGGGAAGATTTTAGTCAACTGCTATTATGAAGAAGTGACTATAGAAGACACCATGAATTATCACAGAAGGGATCCATCACAACATTCTACTTACATTGTACTACTTTTCGTTAATGCTATTCTGTGGGAGTGAAACTGCAATTCCATGCATGCTCCACTGTCATCTCACAAGCTATCTTACTAGTAAGGATTTAGTATGGCAAGACATACGCCGACAGCAGCAGGGGAATTCCAAGCATTAGACCTCAATGAGAATGTTTGGTTCACTTCCCATAACGTGTAATGTAGAACACTTTCACAGCATGTCTCCAGTCTCAGAAACCAGTTCAAACAGCAAAACTGGCCAAGAATATAGAGCCAACGCTAAAAGAAGCACAGATACATTGGAACTACATAGGCATCCTGGCACTGCCATGGCTTGACTAAGCTGTTCCGTACCCACCTACAATGATCTCAACTCAGAGATGTAGCTAAAAGCAAAGGGGCCCACATGCAAAACAGGTAGCTTGGGTGGCATCTTCTAGCTTACGGCAAGTCGTACCCCATTTCCATTAAGTTAACGGAATGTAGCCACAACAGTGATGCTAGTGTGTGCGGTACAGGACCAGTGTGGCCAGTCATTAGGTACGAGTCTATGTAGCTATGGTACATCATTTCTGTTGCAAGGGAAGCCCAGACTAGAAAGGAACCATAGAACAGTCGACGCTGGAGCAGTGGGATAAATATTTAAGATGAGGACAACCACGTGGAAGAGGAGGCCCTGGGAGGGGAATAGAGCTGGAGTGACAGAGGCTTCAGGTCTACACACAGCTCTTTAGCCTAATTTGCATATCAATTCAAATGCTGATTTTTCGCTAACGGATGAATGGACTGGCCATGTAAAAGTTATTGCTGGATTTGTCATTGAAAGAGCTACATGCACAAATAAATAGTTTGGGGGGTGAAATCCTGCAGACAGTATTGCGTAAAGTATTTTTTTTTTAAAAAAAGGAGGTCATTTTGTTCCTAAACTTTCATTAGACTGATTCACAAGCAGCTGAAGTACCAGACTATTTACAAACTGGCAGTGGCACCAGACCAGTGTCATGGGTACTAAACCAGGCACAGCCACAGCACTTATGTTCTTAGTGACAATGACATAAAGCAAGAGGTAGAGGTTGCAAAAGTCTCAGGAGAAGGTCTTGCAATCGGACTCAACTGCTGTACAGACCAAAATAATGATATCGTCACAGCAGACAGAATACAAGTCTGGATCAGTGTCCTTGCATGTGTGGCCCACGCCCTACAACCTGGAAATCAGCACCCTGTGCAATCCCTATAGAAAACTCACTGTGATTACACTGTGTGCAGAATTATTAGGCAAGTTGTATTTTGATCACATGATACTTGTTATACATGTTGTCCTACTCCAAGCTGTTCAGGTTTGAGAGCCAACTACAATTAAGTGATGTGCATCTCTGTAATGAGGATGGGGTTTTGTCTAATGACCTCAAAACCCTATGTAAGGTGTGCTTAATTATTAGGCAACTTTCTTTCCTTTGGCAAAATGGGTCAGAACAGAGATTTGACGGGCTCTGAAAAGTCCAAAATTGTGAGATGTCTTGCAGAAGGATGCAGCAGTCTTGAAATTGCCAAACTTTTGAAGCGTGATCACCGAACAATCAAGCGTTTCATGGCAAATAGCCAACAGGGTCGCAAGAAGCGTGTTAGGCAAAAAAGGCGCAAAATAACTGCCCATGAATTGAGGAAAATCAAGCGTGAAGCTGCCAAGATGCCATTTGCCACCAGTTTTGCCATATTTCAGAGCTGCAACGTTACTGGAGTAACAAAAAGCACAAGGTGTGTGATACTCAGGGACACGGCCAAGGTAAAGAAGGCTGAAAAACTACCACCTTTGAACAAGAAACATAAGATAAAATGTCAAGACTGGGCCAAGAAATATCTTAAGACTGACTTTTCAAAGGTTTTATGGACTGATGAAATGAAAGTGACTTTTGATGGGCCAGAGGCTCGATCAGTAAAGGGCAGAGAGCTCCACTCTGACTCCGATGCCATCAAGGTGGAGGTGGGGTACTGGTATGGGCTGGTATCATCAAACATGAACTTGTGGGAACTTTTCGGGTTGAGGATGGAGTGAAGCTCAACTCCCAGACCTACTGCCAGTTTCTGAAAGACTTCTTCAAGCAGTGGTACAGGAAGAAGTCGGTATCGTTCAAGAAAAACATGATTTTCATGCAGGACAATGCTCCATCACAAGCCTCCAAATACTCCACAGCGTGGCTGACCAGTAAAGGTCTCAAAGAAGAAAAAAATAATGACATGGCCCCCTTGTTCACCTGATCTGAACCCCATAGAGAACCTGTGGTCCCTCATAAAATGTGAGATCTACAGGGAGGGAAACAGTACACCTCTCGGAACAGTGTCTGGGAGGCTGTGGTGGCTGCTGCACGCAATGTTGATCATAAACAGATCAAGCAACTGACAGAATCTATGGATGGAAGGCTGTTGAGTGTCATCATAAAGAAAGGTGGCTATATTGGTCACTAATTTTTGGAGGTTTTGTTTTTGCATGTCAGAAATGTTTCTAAATTTTGTGCAGTTATATTGGTTTACCTGGTCAAAATAAACAAGTGAGATGGGAATATATTTGGTTTTTATTACGTTGCCTAATAATTCTGCACAGTAATAGTTACCTGCATAAACAGATATCCTCCTAAGATAGCCAAATCTAAAAAAAAAAAAAAAAAAACCCACTCCAACTTCCAAAAATATTAATCTTTGATATTTGAGTCTTTTGGGTTGAGTGAGAATATAGTTGTTGATCAATAATAAAAATAATCCTCTAAAATACAACTTGCCTAATAATTCTGCACATAGTGTATTATTTCATGTCTATTAGGTTATGTGCAATCATTAGGTATTTGCTGTATTATTGTCAAGTTTTTTCCTGCGCAGTTGTCACATAAACACAGGTATTACTTACCTGGTAATGTGTTTTTTCGTAACCCATGACGGCACCATGAGAGAGGGGATCTGCCCTTCAAGGACAGGAAACCTTCAATACAAAAAAGTCGGCTCCTCTCTCCGCATCAGTTGTTTTCCAGAGCATGAGAGGAACTCCGCCGATTAGGCTACTTTCATACTAGCGTCGTGCACTGCACGTCGCAGTGCGATGTTGTGGATAAAAAACGCATCCTGCAAAGTTGCCCGCATGATGCGTTTTTTTTCTCCATAGACTTATTAGCGACGCAGTGCCACACGTCGCAACCATCGTGCGACGGTTGCGCCGTGTTTTGACGCACCGCCGCCACAAAAAAAGTTACATGTAACTTTTTTTGTGCGTCGGGACCGCCACTTTCGACCATGCATGCGCGGCCGAAACTCCGCCCCCCCTCCCCGGACCTTGCAATGGGGCAGCGGAAGTGTCGTAAGACTGCTTCCGCTGCCCACATCGGGCATTTTTTGCACAGTATGCGTCGGTACGTCGAGCCGACGCAGCGCGACGGCCCTGTACTTACGCTAGTGTGAAAGAGGCCTAAGTGTACACTCAAAATAAGTTATACAACCATATATTCAAAATCAATACTATCCACACCAAGGGGAGTGTCTAACGACTAAAATTCACAGAACAAAAAGGAGTAATTAAGAAGGGAGGGAATATACAGTGGGGCAAAAAAGTATTTAGTCATTCAGCAATAGTGCAAGTTCCACCACTTAAAAAGATGAGAGGTGTCTGTAATTTACATCATAGGTAGACCTCAACTATGGGAGACAAGCTGAGAAAAAAAAATCCAGAAAATCACATTGTCTGTTTTTTTATCATTTTATTTGCATATTATGGTGGAAAATAAGTATTTGGTCAGAAACAAAATTTCATCTCAATACTTTGTAAAATATCCTTTGTTGGCAATGACAGAGGTCAAACGTTATCTGTAAGTCTTCACAAGGTTGCCACACACTGTTGTTGGTATGTTGGCCCATTCCTCCATGCAGATCTCCTCTAGAGCAGTGATGTTTTTGGCTTTTCGCTTGGCAACACGGACTTTCACCTCCCTCCAAAGGTTTTCTATAGGGTTGAGATCTGGAGACTGGCTAGGCCACTCCAGGACCTTGAAATGCTTCTTACGAAGCCACTCCTTCGTTGCCCTGGCGGTGTGCTTTGGATCATTGTCATGTTGAAAGACCCAGCCACGTTTCATCTTCAATACCCTTGCTGATGGAAGGAGGTTTGCACTCAAAATCTCACGATACATGGCCCCATTCATTCTTTCATGTACCCGGATCAGTCGTCCTGGCCCCTTTGCAGAGAAACAGCCCCAAAGCATGATGTTTCCACCACCATGCTTTACAGTAGGTATGGTGTTTGATGGATGCAACTCAGTATTCTTTTTCCTCCAAACACGACAAGTTGTGTTTCTACCAAACAGTTCCAGTTTGGTTTCATCAGACCATAGGACATTCTCCCAAAACTCCTCTGGATCATCCAAATGCTCTCTAGCAAACTTCAGACGGGCCCGGACATGTACTGGCTTAAGCAGTGGGACACGTCTGGCACTGCAGGATCTGAGTCCATGGTGGCGTAGTGTGTTACTTATGGTAGGCCTTGTTACATTTGTCCCAGCTCCCTGCAGTTCATTCACTAGGTCCCCCCGCGTGGTTCTGGGATTTTTGCTCACCTTTCTTGTGATCATTCTGACCCCACGGGGTGGGATTTTGCGTGGAGCCCCAGATCGAAGGAGATTATCAGTGGTCTTGAATGTCTTCCATTTTCTAATTATTGCTCCCACTGTTGATTTCTTCACTCCAAGCTGGTTGGCTATTGCAGATTCAGTCTTCCCAGCCTGGTGCAGGGCTACAATTTTGTTTCTGGTGTCCTTTGACAGCTCTTTGGTCTTCACCATAGTGGAGTTTGGAGTCAGACTGTTTGAGGGTGTGCACAGGTGTCTTTTTATACTGATAACAAGTTTAAACAGGTGCCATTACTACAGGTAATGAGTGGAGGAAAGAGGAGACTCTTAAAGAAGAAGTTACAGGTCTGTGAGAGCCAGAAATCTTGATTGTTTGTTTCTGACCAAATACTTATTTTCCACCATAATATGCAAATAAAATGATAAAAAAACAGACAATGTGATTTTCTGGATTTTTTTTTCTCAGTTTGTCTCCCATAGTTGAGGTCTAACTATGATGTAAATTACAGACGCCTCTCATCTTTTTAAGTGGTGGAACTTGCACTATTGCTGACTGACTAAATACTTTTTTGCCCCACTGTAAGGGTGCCATCATGTGTTACGAAAAAACACATTACCAGGTAAGTAATACCTGTGTTTGTCAGTCACCCATGACGGCACCACGAATTTCAGAGATCTAGGTTCTTAGGGAGGGATCATCGCTTGCAAAACCCTTCCCCCGAACGTGAGGTCAGAGGAGGCAGACATGTCTAACCTATAGTGCTTGAAGAAGGTAGAAGGAGATGACCAGGTGGCCACCTTTCAAATCTGGTCGATGGAGGCATCTGCCCTTTCTGCCCAGGATGTCGCCATGGCTCTCGTAGAATGGGTCTTCAGACCTTCAGGAAAATCCCTGCCTGCACTAACAAACCAGCTTTATGGCGTCTCTCACCCACCTAGCTATAGTTTGCATGGACACTTTGTGTCCTTTCAGGGGTCGAGGAAGGGCCTTATACAAGGCTCTCTGATTCCTCCAAGGTTCTGTCATCTCTAAATAACGTAGAAGACACGTCCTAACGTCTAGGGTATGCAGCTTTTCTTCCTTTTGGTTGTTTGTGTTAGGGCAGAAGGATGGTAGGATTATTTCCTGAGCTCTGAGTAATTTTGTTACCACCTTGGGGAGGTAATCCAGGTCTAATTTTTAACACTACCTTATTCTCCATGACCTGAGTGTAGGGAGGGTCTGCTGATAAAGCATGTAAATCACTTATTTTTCAGGCCGAAGTAAATGCTACTAACAAAGCTGTCTTCTGTCAAAACCATCTTTTCAGAGGCTGAGTAGCGGCTCAAAGGGACTCTACCAGTTTCAGAGCCCAAGGAAGAGGCCTAGGAGATGGAACTGAGTAGCATCTGGTATAGGCTCTAATGAACCTGGCCACCCACCTATTATTTCGCCAGGTCACAATTATATAAGGCCCCCAGTGCTGAAACCTGAACTTTAAAGGGAACTAACTGCTAGGCTGAGCTCTAGCCCTTTCTGAAGGAATTCTAGTATGGATACTAACGGGACCTCCCCTTCCCGAAACGGGTTCTGAAAAGGATAAGAATCTTCTGCCATAAATTTTAGTAGTTACCAGCTTCCTGCTACTAAGCAGGGTGGAGACTAACCTTATGCCAAAACATAAACCAATATATTGTTGGGGAAAACCAGAAAAGTAACGTACATATAACCCCTTAAAACTTCACTTTTAATGGTATACCAATATAAAACCCAGACCCAATATAGAGAAAAAATGTCAACAAAAATATATAAAAAACCTATTAAGGTCCTAGATATAACTACTGCTATCGCCTGCCTGTCTGTGGAGGTTGGCACCCTAAGAATCGATTTTTTTGGCGCCCCCACTCAACGCAGACTGCCCCTGTCATATCCCTCTCAGCGCAGGTAGGAAAACAATATAGGGAAAGTGCAGTAGTGAAAAAGTAATAAATTATAGGATATAAACCATAATCAGGATCTAAATAGGTACCTCCATATAATAGAATTTTTGGCACAACGCATATATAATTGGCAAATAGTCCCCCTTATACTAATGATATCCTCCAATGGTAACTAAGATGGTGCTCAGATCTGTATTATTTCATGCCAAAAAGGAAGTCAATGGTCAAATGGTAACAAATACCTCATTCAATAGATATATCATTAACTCCCCCATCGGGCACATAACCAATCATATAGTGCCCCCAATCTGGCAAAGCATGAACGAGCAGCCATTGGAAAAAATCATAGAATAAAAAATAAGGGTGAACTTAGCGTATGCCAGTCTCTCCTCAACGCGTTTCCCCGCTCTCACGGTTCATCAGGAGGAAGTGATGGTATTGATGCCGCATGCCGCCTGGATATAGGGCAACTAGGGAGACTAACCTTGCCGAGAAACCCTTCCCCTCTAAAAAGGGACCTCAAATTCCTGGCTGTTAAATGCAACCCGGATATCTGAGTATGGAAAAAGTGTCCCTGGGACAGGAGATCCTGGTCTTCCAGAAGGACCCATGGATCAGTTACCGACATTGCCTTCAGTCAGTAGAACCAAGGCCTCTTTGGCCGGAATGGGGCTATCAGAATTACATTGGCTTTGTCCTCCCTGAGCTTTCTCAACAGTGATGGTATGAGGCACACTGGAGGAAAGGCATAGAGGAGCCCTGGTGCCCATTCTATCCTGAAAGCATCTATAGCCCACGGATCGTCTGCTGGATTTAAGGAACAAAATTTGTTGACCTTCCTGTTGTCTGAGGCAAAAAGGTCTATCCAAGGATGTCCCCACAAGGCTACAGTCTGCCTGAACACTGACTCTTTTAGGGACCATTCTCCCTGTCTTAACTGGTTGCGACTTAGAAAATCTGCTCTTACATTTTCTGTTCCTCAGATATGCAGGGCCGACAATGAGAGGAAATATCTTTCCGCTAAATCTCTTCTGCTACCACCATTAGAGGATGTGAGCGAGTACCCCCCTGGTGGTTTATGTAGGCTACAGTGGCTCGATTGTCCGATAACACTCACGTCGTGACCCTGTAGATGAGGTAGGAGCCCCCTCCAACACTTTCGACCACTAGGAGTTCCCAATTGTTCGAAGAAAGACCCTCTTTCTTGACGATCCCAAGCACCCTGAAGCCATAAAGTGTCTAGGTGGGCTCCCCACCCCCAGGGACTGGCATCTGTTGTAACTACTTTGGATGCTCTGGACACCCAATGCACCCTCCTGGTAGCTCAATCGATCTCTAACCACCATCTGAGTGACTGAATAATCGTCTATGAGAGAGTTAACATCCCTTCTAGATGACCCTGCAGAACCAGATCGCTCTCCAGCACACACCACTGAAGATCCCTTGTGTGGAACTGTGCCCATTTCACCGTCGGTATACAGGCAGTTAGTGACCCCAAATGGGACATTGCTCTCCTGAGGGTCATTCTGGGATTCGCCATTGCTGATGAAACTAGCTCCTAGATCTTTCACTCTTTTTTTCCTCCGGCAGACGACATTCCTGTCTTAAGGAGTCTATTATAAGAACTAAGAAAACTTGTACAGTCACTGGCTCCAGTCTTGACTTCTGCAGGTTCAAACACCACACCAGAGTATGCCTTGTTGAGGCGCTTCAAGTTTATCATAGTCCTCCAAGAACTGTCTGGCTTTTTTTTTTTTAAATCAGAAATAGAGGGGAATAGAACCCCTTCCCCCTTTCTTCAATGAGAACTCTTCCAGAAAGTGCTTCTCTAGCAACGATATTATCTCGTCCTTCAGGGCTTGTTGTTTTTGCTGAGTAGGTTATACCGTTATCTTTACAAAGGTTTGTGGTGGGAGATGATGGAAATTTAGCTTCAGACCCGACCCCACAATCTGCAGCCTCCCGCCCACCTGTGAAAAGAAGTCATTGAGGAGGTTTTTTGGACTCTCTGGAAGGCTTCCCAAAATGGAATCCTCTCCTTCCTTTGAATTTTTTGTCTGGTCTGTCCCGTTCTCTGAATGTCTGTCTCTTGGACCGGTGACCCGTCCAAAAGGATGGAAAGGGAGGCTTCGGAAACCCCTTCTTATTCCCCATCAAGGACAGGAAACCAACTGATGCGGAGAGAGGAGCCAGCCTTTTTATCTTGAAGGTTTCCTGTCCTTGAAGGGCGGATCCTCTCTCTCGTGGTGCCGTCGTGGGTGACTGAAAAAAACATTTCCTAGTAAAGTGAAGTCTCATGCACATTTGCTTATTTTTTTCCTTGCAGATTTGAAGCAGATACAAATCTGTAGCATGTTAATTCTATCAGCATTTTTGCAGCTTTTTTTTACCCACTCCTATACATGAGAAAAAAAAAGAGTCTCAAAAACACAAGTAAAAAAAATATTGTAAGCAGTTTTTTCCTGCCAATACATCAGTACTTGCAGCAGATTTTTCTGCTGCTAATACTTAAAGGGAACCTACCACCCCGTTTTTTAAAAATTAGATAAAAATAGTGTGAAATAGGAGCAGAGCTGGGCTTTACATTAGGGACTTTTCGGTGCCTTTACACCCCCGTTAGGCTGCCCAAATACCTTTGTGAAGTGGCCGTTTTCTGCTGTCACTCAAGTGGGTCAGGTCGGATGGGCGTGGTCACAGCGCTGTTTGTCCCCCAGGATCCTGCTCATCATTACGTTGGCGGCGTAGTGGTGTGCGCATGTCCAAAGAAGATCCACTGCCCAGGAGATGAATAACGGCGCGGTCTTCGCTATTCAGCCGTTTACCGGTGGGCGCGGCCATCTTTCCTGTGGCCGCGCCTGCGCAGATGGAGCGCTCTGCTGCCCGGGACTTCAGGAAAATGGCCGCGGGATTCCGCGCGTGCGCAGATGGAGATCGCGGCGGCCATTTTCCTGAAGTCCCGGGCAGCAGAGCGCTCCATCTGCGCAGGCGCGGCCACAGGAAAGATGGCCGCGCCCACCGGTAAACGGCTGAATAGTGAAGACCGCGCCGTTATTCATCTCCTGGGCAGTGGATCTTCTTTGGACATGCGCACACCACTACGCCGCCAACGTAATGATGAGCAGGATCCTGGGGGACAAACAGCGCTGTGACCACGCCCATCCGACCTGACCCACTTGAGTGACAGCAGAAAACGGCCACTTCACAAAGGTATTTGGGCAGCCTAACGGGGGTGTAAAGGCACCGAAAAGGCCCTAATGTAAAGCCCAGCTCTGCCCCTATTTCACACTATTTTTATCTAATTTTTAAAAAACGGGGTGGTAGGTTCCCTTTAACATGTGCGCATATCCTTAAAGTCACTGACAGTACAAGGTTCATATTAACTCTTGTACCAGTCTGCTTGGAAACGGCCTTCACATCGAAATACCATTTCTAGTCTTAACTAGACATGTAGCAATTAAATGTGTACATCATCCAGCACTGATCTCCTGCCTACACTAATCAACCCTTTACAAGTCGGCAGGAATGAGCTGGTAAATCACTCTGCTTCACCACGTAATGACCACTGGGGTACGTGCACATCTGCGTATATAAAGTAGATGCGATTCTCAGTCAGAAAACTTAGAGAGTGTCAAGCGTTTTTTTTCCCTCACCTATCATTCGCATGACATGCCTATGGAATGCGTTTTTAACATCAGCTTTTAATTACATTTCAAGCTAGTTTTCTAACTAATAAAACAATGTTATAAACAGATATAGATCAGATACATAGAAATATGCCAGGGAGATATATATAATCAGTGCATTGCGTGTGTAGTTTTTGTACTTGTATTTAGCTAATAAAAGGAAAAACTTAGCCATTACCGGTTATTAAATAGGGGGAACTCACAAAACAAAACAAAAAACAAAAAAAAAAAAGAGAAGCACACCAATTTTTAATAACCAGCAAAGGCCAAGCAGACAGCTGCGGGCTGATATTAATAGCCTGGGAAAAAAGGCCATGGATACTGGCCCCCTCCCAGACTAATAAAACACCAGCCCTCAGCCACCCTAGAAATGGCGTACTCATTAGATGTGCCAATTTTGGCACTTAATATAGGCTCTTCCCACTTGACCTGCTGCATGGCAAGCGGTGTTAGGGTATGTTTCCACGTTCAGGAAACGCTGCGTTTTTCTGCTGCGTCAAAAACGCAGCGTCCAGATGTTACAGCATAGTGGATGGGATTTTATGAAATCCAGACTCCACTATGCGTTTAAAAACGCATGCGTTTTTGCCGCGAAAACGCATGCGTTGTGCGTTTTTTCAAAACGCTGCATGTTGCTACTATGAGCAAAACACGCAGGTACACCGCAGGTGACCTGCCAGTGACCTCAGGTGCAGTTTTGGTCAGGATTTTACTTGCATAAAATCCTGACCAAAGACTGATGCAATCCTGAACGTGGAAACATACCCTAATGGGTTTAGGGTTGATGTCAGCTGACATCAAGCTCAGGGTTTAGTAATGTCAAGGTGTCACCTCCACTACTAACCCTGTAAGTTTAAAGCAAACACACACAGGAAAGCCCTTTATTTGTGCAAAACATTTACCAAACCTCTTTAAACCATTTATTATTTTTAGCAAATCAAATATTCCAAAGGAATCATCCATCCCATGACGATCTGTAACTCTGCTACGTCCGAATGGTGTGTTGAGCATGAGTGACATGAGTAATGCAACTGATCAAAACTAGCCAGAATACAGTGACAGCAGTATGAAAACGTGTCTGCAGTGACGTCAGTAAAGTGACAGGAATTAATCGGCTATGAATTGCGGTAACCTCACTGACGTCACCGCTCGCTGCGTGAGAGATTTATAACAAAGCCAACCTATAAGGTCTATCTTTGGGGTTAATTTTTAATTTTTTACTTAAATGCCTGTTGTTTGGACTAATAATAACTTCTGCAATTGAATATAATAATAATAGATGGATATTTAGATAGGCCCCAGTGATACAGGTGGAAATGTTTTTGATTTACCACCCCATTCATGGAGAATAGATGTCCCTTCATGGAGAATAGATGCGTCAGTGGTTGTTCTTCAGTATTTTGCAGTGTGAACGAACCCTAATGCTTTCCAATGTCATGGGGCTTCAAAAACTAATATTGGCTGCTGTGTACCCAGAGTACAACTTATTGCTTTGATCCTAGCAATGGCACAACCTGAAAAAAAAAAAAAAAAAAAGGGTATATTATACAGTGGGGAAAATAAGTACTTGATACATGTTTTCCCACCTACAAAGAAGGGAGAGGTCTGTAATTTTTATTGCAGGTACACTTCAACTGTGAGAGACATAATCTACAAATAAAAACAGAAAATCACATTGCATGATTTTTAAATTAAAATTTATTGCATGAAATAAGCATTTGATCATCTACCAACCAGCAAAAATCTCTCTGACCTGTTAAGTTTTCTTTTTCTTTTAGAAGCCCTCCTACTCTGCACTCATTATCTGTATTAATAGCACGTTTGAACTTGTTATCTGTATAAAAGACACCTGTCCCCACACTTTCCAACCTCTTCATCATGGCCAAGACCAAACAGCTGCCTAAGGACATCTGGGACAAAATTGTACACCTGCACAAGGCTGGGTTGGGCTACAGGACAATAGGCAAGAATCTTGATGAGAAGGCAACTGTTGGCACAATTATTAGAAAATGGAAGAAAGACAAGATGACTGTCAATCTACCATGGCCTGGTACTCCATGCAAGATCTTGCCTGGTGGGATAAGGATGATTCTGAAAAAGGCCAGCAATCAGCCCAGAACTATACGGGATGACCTAGTCAATGACCTGAAGAGAGCTGGGACCAGTGTCTTAAACATTACAGGTTAATAACACACTACGCCATCATGGATTAATATCTTGCAGGGATACGCAAGGTCCCCCTGCTCACACCAACATGTGCAGGCCTATATGAAGTTCGCCAATGACCATCTGGATGATCCAGAGGAGGCATGGGAGGTGGTCATGTGAACTTTTTGGCATCAACTCCACTTGCCTATTTGAAGGAAGAAGACGCATGAGTACAATACCAAGAACACCGTCCCAACTGTGTATCATAGCGGGGGAAACATCATACTTTGGGTGTGTTTTCCTGCAAAGGGGACATGACGATTGCACCGTATTGAAGGGAGGATGAATGAAGTTATGGATCGTGAGATTTTGGCCAACAAACTCCTTCCCTCAGTAAGAGCATTGAAGATGGGTCGTGGTTGGGTCTTCCAGCATGACAATGACTTAAAACACATAGCCAAGGCAACTAAGGAGTAACTCAGTTAGAAGCATTTCAAGGTCCTGGAGTGGCCTAGCCAGTCTCTACGCTTGAACCCAATAGAAAATCTCTGGAGGGAGCTGAAACTCCTTCGTTGCCCTGCGACAGCCCCGAAACCAAACCTGAAAGATCTGCAGCAGATCTGTATGGAGGAGTGGGCCAAAATCCCTGCTGCAGTGTGTGCAAACTTGGTCAAATTGCAAACAAAAGGTTTCTGTACCAAATATTAAGTTTTGTTTTTCTATGGTTTCTAAGACTTATTTCAAGCAATAAAATGCAGATTAATTATATAAAACCGCAATGTGATTTTGTGGATTTTTTTTCTATATAGATTTTCTCTCTCACAGTTGAAGTGTTCATAGAACAAAAATTACAGCCCTCTCCATTGTTTTTAGGTGGGAAAACTTGCAAAATAGTCAGTGTATCAAATATTTATTTTCCCCACTGTATACAAGAGGAGACATGGGTGCTCAAAGTTTTTAGTTTCTGGGCAGAAGAGAACAGAACCGAGTAAGCAATCACACTGGAAAAATCAAGTGACAGCTTGATTGTTGTGGATGTAGTTCCACTGCCTAGAGGTATCATGGATCCATGGACAGCAGGGGCTTAAATGCAATGAAGGGGTATTTAAGATTGCTAAAATCAGAACACCAGAGTTTAGGGTATTGTAGACATAGGGCAACCCTGAAATAACCTGCTGCAGGCTCTGTTGCACGTTTCACTTCTGCATTCTGAAATTCCATTCCAGGAACAGAGAAATGGAATTCATTTTGAATATGGAAGCAGAAAGTCCCAAATGATTTAGAAGTTGTGCCATTGTATTCCATAATCTGGTATAGTAATAAAAAGCCAACAAACTGAGTACTACTAACCCTCCACGAGTCCAGCACGAGCTCTCCAGAGAACAGGGCAGCAGAGGAGGGCCAGCTCTGGACCTGGAGAGGGTAAGTAATGTCAGTTTATATTTTTATAATAACTGTATATCAGCAGCGTATGGAATAAAGTTATCCAAAAGAGGACACCCCCTGTAATCTACTCAAATCAGAAACTTTCAGAGGTTTTCTGGAGGTTATGGCATGGGCCTCACACAACATTAAGCAGGTGGTTTTCACATTATGGAAGATCAGTCAAAATGTACTAATCTTTATCACTCATTTAACTCTATGCCAGCATATAAGGACACCTCAGGTACCAAAACTAAAATGGTCAAATAATACAGAAAATAAAATTGCAGATAATAGAACTTCTTTGCAGTTTTACTGTAAGGGAACTAAAAGAATTTCCTGTTTTTGGCTAATGCATCTGTAGATGTGAGGGAACAAGACCTTACTGAGCTGCTTTTACTTTCATTTTTGTAAGCTCTTTAAAGCTTGGAAAAGATGAGCTGCATTTGAACTTTGACCACATTAGCCTCTGATTATATCTGTACGAGGTCTCCATCACAGATTTTGCCATTTTTAGGAACAGAGAAGCATTCAGTGAGATTTAATACTGGTACATTATGGCAGACACCATGATGGAAACCTGACAGACACCAAGGTCCATCGGCATTGTTTATGTCCCTCGTGTGATGGATACGTCCCTTGCATGAATTGCATTTTTCCAATCCTATAGTGCAACAGAAAAAAATATGAAATTCCTTACATAGATGTGAACATAGCCCAAAACGTTCAAACAATAGTTTTATCTGAAAGGGAACCTGTCACTGAAAATCATGAGGAGCATGAATTAGAGTCTCACTGTACAACCACAGACCATTTAAGAGAAAATAGAGTTTGAAGGGCCCACCAAGGACTGGACGTGGCTAGTCCGATGCCTCCCCAGTTGGATTCTCTCCACGGTGCTCCAGTTGATAGAGAGGTCTACCAATGTACACATAAGAAAGTCCCTGGCCGGCTCATCAAACCATATTTTCACTGAAACATTGAAGCATTACAGAGAAAACCCTACCTACCTGTGTCTCTGGATTGACTAGAGCAGCAGGTGAACATGTGCACTCAACGGAAGGAGACAGATTAAAGCAGACTTCAATTACTGTATGTCAGTTTCATAGACTAAATGGGGTGTCAGTCTGCACTTTTGACAACATCAGATGACGTGACCTCCACCTATAGGGAAAACCTACGTTTTCTGCAGTCGGTCCCACACTGAGCAGACACTCATTAACTTTTCTGTTGATAGATGAGGATTTGATTCTGGATATTACCCTTTATTCGTAGGTTTTTGCAAGAAACCTCTGAATTATTTTTTTTTACAGTATTTTTGTTTATTTTCTTTAAGAACACATGAAAAAAAGATTTAAAGACCTACAGCTTTTGAAAAAAAAAGTAATTATACAATAACTTAATTTTTTTTTCTAACCTTTTTTATTTTTGTGTCAATATAGATTTATGAGAACTGGATTTTTATTTTATTATTTTTTTATTTTTTTGGGGGGGGGGAAACACTACTCACTTTACCATATAATGTACTGGAAAAAAAATTCCATGTAGGTCAAATCATTGGGGGGAAAAAAGAATATAAAATTAAGTTCTCATTTATGGATTTCTCTTGTGACCTGTAGATAATCTATACCACATATTGTCAAACTTACCTCAGGATCTCACAGAAGCAGCTGAGCATTTAAAAATAAGTGGTGTACAGCAGTGTGAGCAGCCTCTTCTTACCTCAGCACCCCAAGTATCTTCAGTATTCAATCAGCTATACAGGGTGGGCAACCTCTTCTCACCTCAGTATCCCAGATATATCCAGTATTCCATCAGCTATACAGGGTGGACAGCAGTGTGAGCAGCCTCTTCTTATCTCAGCACCCCTGATATCTCCAGTATTAGATCAGCTATACAGGGAGGACAGCAGTGTGAGCAGCCTCTTCTTATCTCTGCACCCCTGATATCTCCAGTATTAGATCAGCTATACAGGGTGGACAGCAGTGTGAGCAGCCTCTTCTTATCTCAGCACCCCTGATATCTCCAGTATTAGATCAGCTATACAGGGTGGACAGCAGTGTGAGCAGCCTCTTATCTCAGCACCCCTGATATCTCCAGTATTAGATCAGCTATACAGGGAGGACAGCAGTGTGAGCAGCCTCTTCTTATCTCTGCACCCCTGATATCTCCAGTATTAGATCAGCTATACAGGGTGGACAGCAGTGTGAGCGGCCTCTTCTTACCTCAGTACCCCTGATATCTCCAGTATTAGATCAGCTATACAGGGTGGACAGCAGTGTGAGCAGCCTCTTCTTATCTCTGCACCCCTGATATCTCCAGTATTAGATCAGCTATACAGGGTGGACAGCAGTGTGAGCAGCCTCTTCTTATCTCAGCACCCCTGATATATCCAGTATTCCATCAGCTATACAGGGTGGACAGCAGTGTGAGCAGCCTCTTCTTACCTCAGCACCCCTGATATCTCCAGTATTAGATCAGCTATACAGGGTGGACAGCAGTGTGAGCGGCCTCTTCTTACCTCAGCACCCCTGATATCTCCAGTATCAGGCCACTGGGAGCACATCTTATCACACATGAAGGGAGGGTGGGGGCTTCCTACTGCACATGCTCACTAGCACCAGTTCTGTTGATACTCTAGGACAAGTTTTTGTCAGTGTAACAAGACACCGGCCACATTAATGTCCTATAGTCATTACGTCACTAGTCAAAGCAAATATGGTTTGTTAGTTAAGGGTACTTAGGAATTTGTTTAAAATTACATTTTAATGTATATTTTTATCTATTGTACGAGAACCCCTTTTATAAAATTGCCTATATATTCTTTATTTCTGGCTAAAAATCATTACAATTTCCAAATGTCTAAAAGCAGTTAGAATATTTTACTTGCTATGATACCAGCTGGTTCCAGGGACCTTTATGATGTCGCAGTCCCTGCTAGAACTATTTATTGCCTTCAGTCTTTTTCGTCTTATTAAAAAAAAAAAAAAAAAAAAAAAAACACAGCACAGAGAAGACGTTCTTCTGAACTGCGTCGTCATAGAAACAAAGAAAGTTTATGCAACTTGGCTGCAAGAATGCATTATCACTAGACGGGCCTGCTGGCACCGAGTGTTACCTGTGGTTATCCTGCCAATGCTCCAATAAGATGGTTACTCTCACAAATGATACCATCCATCTAACCTCAGACCTTGTAAATCAAAGGATTTTCCTTTTCAATACACAAAATTTGAGTAGTAAATTTTAAATGTAAAAGCGCTGAAAGAATGATGACCTAAGAGACAGAGGCGCATTGGCATGCAGCTATGTAATGTGTGAACTTTAAAAAAAATAAAAATAAAAATGTCACATGACTTTGGCGCAATTATCTTCAGAAAACCCTTTACGATTTGCTGATCAACATTTTTGCTGGCATTAAATTTTAACCCCTTAATGACCACCAATATGTCTTTTTACTGACATGAAACATAAGGGACTAGCATTCCAGATGAGTGAAAATGCAGCAGCAGTCAGCTGTACACCCTGCTGCATCAGTCACGATCAGTGTTGGTAAGAGTGACTATGAAATCTAGATGGTTAACAGTTTGGGGGCTCCCTCTTTAACACCATCAGCACCTTGACATCATGATTGTGCAGTCCTGATGCTTGCGTTGGCAATTAAGGGCCAAATAACGGCCTTAGAGTCTGCCGACTTTAGAGACCTGTCCAGAAGTTAGCAACATTTAGGTGGTAAACACGAAAAAGTTCTTTCCGGTCATGCCACTACAGTACTAACAGCAGTGTTGAATGTCTTGAAGGGTGCCATTTTTAAAATGGAATCATTTTGTGGCGTTTTCATTATATATAATTGCCCCCAAAGTCACTTCAAAACTGAATAGGTACCTAGAAAGTTTTGTACATTTGCTGGTACATTTTAAAACCTTCTAATATACTAACAAAATAAAAGAACATTTAACGAATGTTGCTGATGTAAAGCAGAAGGGAAGTAAATGAAATTTATTAAAAGGGAATCTGTCACCCCAAAAATGGTCTATAAACTAAGGCCACCGGCATCAGGGGCTTATCTACAGCATTCTGTAATGCTGTAGATAAGCCCCCGATGTATCCTGAAAGATAAGAAAAACAGGTTATATTATACTCACCCAGGGTGCTCCCGGTTCGGTCCAGTCCGATAGGCGTTGCGGTCCGGCGCCTCCCATCTTCTTACGATGACGTCCTCTTCTTGTCTTCCTGCCACGGCTCCGGCACAGGCGCACTTTCTCTGCCTTGTTGAGGGCAGCACAAAGTACTGCAGTGCGCAGGCGCTGAGAAAGGTCAGAGAGGCCCGGCGCCTGCGCACTGCAGTACTTTGCTCTGCCCTCATCAGGGCAGCAAAGTACGCCTGCGCCGGAGCTGCAGTGTGAAGACAAGAAGAGGACTTCATCGTAAGAAGATGGGAGGCCCCGGAATGGACCGCGACACCCATTGGACCAGAACAGAACCGGGACATCCCCTGGGTGAGGGAGTATAATATAACCTGTTTCTCTCATTTTTCCTTATAACCTTTTTTTAGACTCATTTGTTCCGGAATTTCTTTGGATTGCGACATTATGTCTAGCTTTTGAGGATCGTTTGGTCTACTTCACTTGAATAGGACCTGCCTGATAAAATGATTTCTTGATTGAAAATCAGGCCTGGGCATGGCTAGAGAATTTGAACTCTGCTTTCCAGAGATGTGACAAACCAAAGTTAATTTAGGTTATAAGGAGGGGGGGACTGTTTCTCACACAGCATTGTAGATTTGGATTTCTTAATAATAAAAACCTTCATGTAAAAACTGCATTTTGTGTTTACTTGTGTTAGTCTTGTCTAATATTTAATAAAGATTATGTTCATAAAGATTCTGGTTCTTGACTATAAGTCTGTCTAATCAGCTTGTCAATCATCCAGCGCAAAAGGCTTGTTCCTTGGGGGTAATAATTGTTATATCAGTTGCACGTTGCCCTGTGTAATCAGGCTATGTGCTGCCAACATGATATTCTATGCACAAAGAACAAATTACCGTATATGAATGATATGTAGAGTGTTCGTCACCAAGACCAAACATGCCAATAAACGGCTGCCAGTGGGCTTGTACATAGCCTGGATCGCCAGTCTAAAACAAACCACTATACGAAAAACCAGGTGTGCTAAAAGTTGTCCAAACAACTACATAGTTCACACAAATCTACTAATTTTAAGGTTAAGGTCAGACAAGGGCCGAACTTTGCAGACCATCAAGGTGACTGGCTCTATGTGCTTGTCTGCTTAGATGGAAGGTCAGGACCTGCCTACAATTTACATTTACTAATCTAATCTGTAAATCGGGAAGTGCATTCTGCATTTTTTTCCCCCCACGAGGAAATGGTATTTAACAGCCTATGTATACTAGCATGCAGGCCAATATTGGTCAATGTGCGTGCAGACTGGTGTGCACACGGACCAAAAGTACACTTGTAATAACTTAGCTTCTGCCTAAATTCATATGCCTGTCTGTTTCATGGACTGTACAGTGCCCTCCTGACTGGGACCTCCTGCCCTACATGGACAGCCTCTTATTTATGACTTCGAAGCTGTGAGATCAAGCCCTTTGACTCCCTGAAATATATATATATATATATATATATATATATATATATATATATATATATATATATAGCATCGTGATTACTTGCTAATCCCGACCCTGCACAGTAGCTCCGCCCCCACATTACCACACATAATCCCGCCCCCCACATTACCACACATAATCCCACCCCCCACCACATATAATCCCGCCCCCCACCATATTACCACACTTGCGCATCATCACATTGCACGCTGCGAGGATTCTCTGGTGCGTGCGTTTGATTGCAGTCACATGCCGACTACACGTGCACGGCCTCACTCAATGCAAATGTAATGTTAGCCCCCCCGCGTAAACCTGAAAGAAATATAGCGGGGGTCTCATGGCCTCATGGACCCTGTCATTTAATATGACTTTCTGTCAGAAGAAAGGTCAAATAAAGGTCAGGTCAGTCATCTCTGAAAGTGTGACACTGGTTTTATCCAGTTTTTTTCTGGTATGTTTGGCAGCTATTGTAACGGTTTTCTATTGGCTGTTAGCAGCTTTGCCGCTCTTTTTTTGAATATATAAACACCTGTTTTGTGGTATCTGGTCATTCTGTCAGCAGAAGAAGATAAAGAAGACCCCACCCTCCCTCCCCTGAATTCTTGTAATTTTACTGTCGTGTAGTTTACTTGTGGGAAAATCACCCATGTCTGGGTGGATTGGTTTATTGGAAAAGTTTGGTACTTTGGTTTTATAATTTATGGAGTTTATTTATTGGTGATTAATTAATTTATGTAACCCTAAATAAACTACACGGCCATTTTTATCCACAATTAAAGCGTTTTGTGTTTTTATTGTATGAATGGGTTCTATGAGGCCATGAGCAAGGCCGGACACGTCTAGCAAACTGCATGCTTGTGGTCACATGCCCACCTGTTCCTGGCACCAGGGAATCCTTACAGTCCAGAGTGCGTGATGTGAGGAGTCACAAGTCTGCAGTTACATAGAGTGACAGCAGACTTGTAGCCCAAGGTCGGAAACCCCTTTAAAAGGGAGTAGCCTGGATTTGTTTTGAACAGCATGGTTTATCTGCATTAGGTCATGGCCAGTATTGGACAGCAGGACTAGTGAACAAAATCCATTTACATGATGTGCAAATTCTTAAGCGTCAGCAGCTAGAGGATATTCAAATCATGTTGGGTGTCTATTTCGGTAAGTATCAGAAGTGAGCAAGGTGCACAGTATTCTGAAATCAGCCAGTATTACCATCCAACTCCATTCTCGGGGATTCCCATAGATCAGCACAATAGAGGTTAAGCTGTGCCCCCTCCTTGTTTACACAGGCGCAGCGGCGTGCCCATCCCAGCAATTAGCCTGGTACTGCAGCTCATCCCACACCAGATCCTTTGGTTTTTTGGCAGCCTTGCATGGTATTTGCTTTTATTATAAGGTAATTGCTCTTCAAGCCGTTCTCTATTACATTCTTTACAAATCATTGCCAGAGAGGAATCGGCAGGAAGAATGCCCGACCCTTGTACTGCGACGCTAGTATGACGGGGTGACCTACAGACAGGATTTGCTTTACAGCCATTAAACACGGCCACTCAGTCACACGCATGCCCACCCGAACCCAATCTACATCTTTACGAGCCAGTCGGGGACCATAGCTTTGGCCGAAATTATTGACAGGAAGTAAAAGAAAATTTCTGTTGTGAGATCACCACTTTATTTTCAGTTCAAAACACAGAACAGAACCATGGCGGCATGCAAATTCCCTGACCAGGATGACTAACAATTTTACTTCAGGAGACATCACAGATGATAATTGATTCCAGTTCTAACAGGAAATATTTCTCACGAGTGATAACTTTATTGATCATGGCTCCCAGCCAGGGAAAAAGAGGATGCTAAGCACTTAACCCCTAGGGGGTCGTCTAAAGGAAGCAAAATGATTCTCAGCTATAGTCATGTAACCTGTATTCAGACAGCGTGTAGTCACATAGCTCCCGATATAAGGGAACATGCAGAGAAAGGAGAACTACAAGTACAGAGTGACTCACATTTACTAGTCTTGTCTCCTGCATTTTATGCATTACTTCACGGTCTATAAAAGGTAGCAGGGGCGGACACTGACAGCTTGGGGTCCCTGTGTAAGAAATGTGTCTGGGCCCCCCTCCCTGCCTGACACGCAGCTTCTCATGAGGACGGTCTGGCAATGGGAGCCTCGGGCTACGAGCGACGGGCCAGACTGCCCTCATTACTACCGCAGGGGCGTGCATGGAAACCACAGGGCCCATAGCAAAAGCTCTATTTGGGCCCCCCACACATCTAATTATAACTATATATATATATATATATATATATATATATATATATATATATTATATTAGGATTCAGTTCTGCTGGTTCCAGTGAGGTCATAGTTGCAGCAATAACTAGTGTCAGATATTTCAGGGAATAGAACGCTGTGAGACGTGGTTGACACTGTAGTTGGCACATGCGCATCCTCGTGGTTACGTGATAACTGCAGGAACCGGCAGTGGCCAACTATATACAAGCGATTCTCACAAAATTAGAATATCATCAAAAAGTTAATTTATTTCAGTTCTTCAATACAAAAAGTGAAACTCGTGTATTAGTCATTACAGAGTGATCTATTTCAAGTGTTTATTTCTGTTAATGTTGATGATTATGGCTTACAGCCAATGAAAACCCAAAAATCATTATCTTAGTAAATTAGAATAATTAACAAAAAACACCTGCAAAGGTTTCCTAAGCGTTTAAACAAGTCCTTTAGTCTGCACAATCATGGGCAAGATGGCTGACTTGACAGATGTCCAGAAGGCAGTCATTCACACGATCCACAAGGAGGGTAAGTCACAAAAGGTCATTGCTAAAGAAGCTGGCTGTTCACAGAGTGCTGTATCCAAGTATATTAATGGAAAGTTGAGTCAAAGGAAAAAGTGTGGTAGAAAAAGGTGCACAAGCAACCACTCCACACTGCTGCTGGAGTCATTGCTTCAAAAGCCACCACACATGTACAATTCCAGGACATGGGCTACACGTGTTGCATTCATTGTGTCTGGCCATTCATGACCAGTAGACAACACCAGAAGCGTCTTACCTGGGCCAAGGAGAAAAAGAACTGGACTGTTGCTCAGTGGTCCAAGGTGTTTTCAGATGAAATGTAAATGTTGAATTTCATTTGGAAATCAAGGTCCCAGAGTCTGGAGGAAGAGTGGAGAGACAGACAATCCAAGCCGCTTGAGGTCCAGTGTGAAGTTACAACAATCAGTGATGGTTTGAGGAGCCATGTCATCTGCTGGTGGAGGTCCACTGTGTTTTATCAAGATCAAAGTCAGCGCAGCCGTCTACCAGGAAATTTTAGAGCACTTCATGCTTCCCTCTACCGACAAGCTTTTTGGAGATGGAAATGTCATTCTCCAGCAGGACTTGGCACCTGTCCACACTGCCAAAAGTACCAATACCTGGCATAAAAACAACAGTATCACTGTGCTTGATTGGCCAGAAAAATTCACCTGACCTTAACCCCATAGAGAATCTATGGAGTATTGTCAAGAGGAAGATGAAACACCAGACCCAACAAAGCAGACGTACTGAAAGCTGCTATCAAAGCAACCTGGGCTTCCATAACACCTCAGCAGCGCACAGGCTGATCGCCTCCATGCCACACCGCACTGATGCAGTAACTGATGCAAAAGGAGCCCTGACCAAGTATTGCATTTACTGAACATACATTTCAGTAGGCCAAAATTTTGGATTTTAAAGTCATTTTTCAAGCTGGTGTTATAAAGTATTCTAATTTATTGCGATAATGACTTTTGGCTTTTCATTGGCTGTAAGCTATAATCATCAACATTAACAGAAATCACTGTTTGTAACGACTCTATATAATACATGAGTTTCACTTTTTGTATTGAAGAACTGAAATTATATATAATATGTCTGGCATCTGTTTCATCTGTTATCTGCTCTACTCATTGTCTATGGAACTGACAAATAGCCAAGAGCAGCGTTCACCAGCTCTATAGATAATGAATAGAGCAGAGGCCGAGCATGCACAACTCTGCTCCATCCAGGACGAGACTACAGACCACTGTTCTCAGAATCTCTGGGGGGCCCAGTGGTCGAAACCCCAGTGATCAGCAAGTTATCCATGATCCGATGTATCGCGGATAACTTGATTATTTGGTGAATAACCCTTTAAAGAGCCTGGTTGATTCTCCTATTCTTTACAATTACAGTATCATACATGAACCAAAAAACAATACGCGCGCACGCACACATATAAAATAAACATAAATGCGAACACACACATAATAATCTATGATATTAGGTGTTCAGATGAGCCATGAAGGAGGTCGGCCACATAATTCAGCTGTGCTGTCCCGTGTAGTGAGCCCTCCTCCCCGATTTTTTATCGGATTGCACTCGTCCGTTTTCCTTGCAAGTGGAAATGAGCCCTAAAGGACAAACACTGATGGCACACTGATCCAAAACACTGATGACACCGGTACTGTTTTTTCTGATACCGGTTTTATACATACATATGAAGGGAGCCGTACATGTATCTGCATAGGGAGTAGGACAAGGAACCGTTCTATCTGCATGCAGTAAATACAGTATGAAAATGCAATTCTGGTAACCATTCACCCTTTCATGACTGCTCACTGGTCATTGACAGCAGATGCCAATTCTACAACATGTCTTGGCATTACTGGACTAACCCTCCAACAGTCCAGCATGTCAGGTGGTCCGGTTATCAGAGACCGTCGGGGTCCTGGGGATCAGTTTCTCACTGCTTTTGCATTTTAGCCAACTATGCAGAGAATAGAAACATCAGGATGGCTGATACTTCGAAGGGATCGAGCGATCACAGGATCACTGGGTATCTGCTGCGTAAAGCAGGCATGCTGGAGCTTTAAGGCCCCGTCTCACTAAGCGATTTACCAACGATCACGACCAGCGATATGACCTGGCCGTGATCGTTGGTAAGTCGTTGTGTGGTCGCTGGGGAGCTGTCACACAGACAGCTCTATCCAGCGACCAACGATCAGGGGAACGACTTCGGCATCGTTGAAACTGTCTTCAACGATGCCGAAGTCCCCCTGCAGCACCCGGGTAACCAGGGTAAACATCGGGTTACTAAGCGCAGGGCAGCGCTTAGTAACCCGATGTTTACCCTGGTTACCAAAAAAAACAAACACTACATACTCGCCTTTCGGTGTCCGTCAGGTCCCTTGGCGTCTGCTTCCTGCTCTGACTGAGATCCGGCCGTACAAGGAGAGCAGAGCGCAGCGGTGACGTCACTGCTGTGCTCTCACTTCTCACTGTACGGCCGGGAGTCAGTCAGAGCAGGAAGCAGACGGCAAGGGACCTGACGGACATCAGATGGTGAGTATGTAGTGTTTGGTTTTTTTTACATTTACGCTGGTAACCAGGGTAAACATCGGGTTACTAAGCGCGGCCCTGCACTTAGTAACCCAATGTTTACCCTGGTTACCAGTGAAGACATCGCTGGATCGGTGTCACACACACCGATTCAGCGATGTCAGCGGGGCCTCAACGACCAAAAAAAGGTCCAGGCCATTCCGACACGACCAGCGATCTCGCAGCAGGGGCCTGATCGCTGGTACGTGTCACACATAGTGGGATCGCTATGGAGGTCGCTGTTGCGTCACAAAACTTGTGACTCAGCAGCGATCTCGCTAGCGATCTCGCTATGTGAGACGGGGCCTTTACAGGCCCAGACAAGCTCTGCCAGTGATGCCTGGCACAGCAGGGGTCCTTTTATTCCTGTAATTGAGACACCCCAGTTACAGGGGAAAACGAAGAAAAAAAAATACAATTAAAAAAAAATAAATTATATCTCCCTTAAAAAAGGTGTTAAAATACTTCCTAGAAGAAATAGTATCTAACAAATATATGTAAAAAAAACTGGATGGAATAATAGTAAAAATCTTCCCATCACTATAAAAAATATATATATTTTTATATAAAACACTATCTATACATTACAAAAATAAAACCTACATATCAGCTATACATAACTGTAATAATCAAAATAATTCACAATTAGTCTGCACTGTGAATAAAAATAAATTCGCAAAATTCAGAAAAAAGAAGGAATGTACCGTATATACTCGAGTATAAGCCGAGATTTTCAGCCCAAATTTTTGGGCTGAAAGTGCCCCCTCGGCTTATACTCGAGTCACGGTCGGCGGATGAGGGGGAGAGGGCGCTGAGGCATACTTACCTGCTTCCGGGGCTCCTGGCGCTGTCCCTGCAGTCCCACGGTCTCCGGGTGCCGCAGCTCTTCCCCTGTTCAGCGGTCACGTGGGACCGCTCATTAGAGAAATTACTATGGACTCCACTCCCATAGGGGCGGAGCCGCATATTCATTTCTCTAATCAGCGGTGCCGGTGACCGCTGACAGAGGAAGAGGCTGCGGCACCGAAGACCAGCTGTCCGGGGGAAGGAGCGGGACGCCGGGAGCAGGTAAGTATGTCATATTCACCTGTCCGCGTTCCACACGCCGGGCGCCGCTCCATCTTCCCGGCGTCTCTCCGCACTGACTGTGCAGGTCAGAGGGCGCGATGACGTATATAGTGTGCGCGCCGCCCTCTGCCTGATCAGTCAGTGCGGAGAGACGCCGGGACGGGACGCCGAGGAGCTGCAAGCAAGAGAGGTGAGTATGTGTTTTATTATTTTTATTGCAGCAGCAGCAATGGCACAGCTTTATATGGCACAGCTATGGGGCAATAATGAACGGTGCAGAGCACTATATGGCACAGCTATGGGGCAATAATGAACGGTGCAGAGCACTATATGGCACAGCTATGGGGCAATAATGAACGGTGCAGAGCACTATATGGCACAGCTATGGGGCAATAATGAACGGTGCAGAGCACTATATGGCACAGCTATGGGGCAATTATGAACGGTGCAGAGCACTATATGGCATAGCTATGGGGCAATAATGAACGACGCAGACCACTATATGGCACAGCTATGGGGCAATTATGAACGGTGCAGAGCACTATATGGCACAGCTATGGGGCAATTATGAACGGTGCAGAGCACTATATGGCACAGCTATGGGGCAATAATGAACGACGCAGACCACTATATGGCACAGCTATGGGGCAATTATGAACGGTGCAGAGCACTATATGGCACAGCTATGGGGCAATTATGAACGGTGCAGAGCACTATATGGCACAGCTATGGGGCAATAATGAACGACGCAGACCACTATATGGCACAGCTATGGGGCAATTATGAACGGTGCAGAGCACTATATGGCACAGCTATGGGGAAATAATGAACGGTGCAGAGCACTATATGGCACAGCTATGGGGAAATAATGGTGCAGAGCACTATATGGCACAGCTATGGGGAAATAATGAACGGCGCAGAGCACTATATGGCACAGCTATGGGGCAATAATGAACGGTGCAGAGCACTATATGGCACAGCTATGGGGCAATTATGAACAGTGCAGAGCACTATATGGCACAGCTATGGGGAAATAATGGTGCAGAGCACTATATGGCACAGCTATGGGGAAATAATGAACGGCGCAGAGCACTATATGGCACAGCTATGGGGCAATAATGAACGGTGCAGAGCACTATATGGCACAGCTATGGGGCAATAATGAACAGCGCAGAGCACTATATGGCACAGCTATGGGGAAATAATGAACAGCGCAGAGCACTATATGGCACAGCTATGGGGCAATAATGAACGGTGCAGAGCACTATATGGCAAAGCTATGGGGCAATTATGAACGGTGCAGAGCACTATATGGCACAGCTATGGGGAAATAATGGTGCAGAGCACTATATGGCACAGCTATGGGGAAATAATGAACGGCGCAGAGCACTATATGGCACAGCTATGGGGCAATAATGAACGGTGCAGAGCACTATATGGCACAGCTATGGGGCAATAATGAACGGTGCAGAGCACTATATGGCACAGCTATGGGGCAATAATGAACGGTGCAGACCACTATATGGCACAGCTATGGGGCAATAATGAACGGTGCAGAGCACTATATGGCACAGCTATGGGGCAATTATGAACGGTGCAGAGCACTATATGGCACAGCTATGGGGCAATAATGAACGACGCAGAGCACTATATGGCACAGCTATGGGGCAATAATGAACGGTGCAGAGCACTATATGGCACAGCTATGGGGCAATTATGAACGGTGCAGAGCACTATATGGCACAGCTATGGGGTAATAATGAACGGTGCAGAGCACTATATGGCACAACTATGGGGCAATTATGAACGATGCAGAGCACTATATGGCACAGCTATGGGGCAATTATGAACGGTGCAGAGCACTATATGGCACAGCTATGGGGCAATAAAGAACAGTGCAGAGCACTATATGGCACAGCTATGGGGCAATAATGAACGGTGCAGAGCACTATATGGCACAGCTATGGGGCAATAATGAACGGTGCAGAGCACTATATGGCACAGCTATGGGGCAATAATGAACGGTGCAGAGCACTATATGGCACAGCTATGGGGCAATAATGAACGGTGCAGAGCACTATATGGCACAGCTATGGGGCAATTATGAACGGTGCAGAGCACTATATGGCATAGCTATGGGGCAATAATGAACGACGCAGACCACTATATGGCACAGCTATGGGGCAATTATGAACGGTGCAGAGCACTATATGGCACAGCTATGGGGCAATTATGAACGGTGCAGAGCACTATATGGCACAGCTATGGGGCAATAATGAACGACGCAGACCACTATATGGCACAGCTATGGGGCAATTATGAACGGTGCAGAGCACTATATGGCACAGCTATGGGGCAATTATGAACGGTGCAGAGCACTATATGGCACAGCTATGGGGCAATTATGAACAGTGCAGAGCACTATATGGCACAGCTATGGGGAAATAATGGTGCAGAGCACTATATGGCACAGCTATGGGGAAATAATGAACGGCGCAGAGCACTATATGGCACAGCTATGGGGCAATAATGAACGGTGCAGAGCACTATATGGCACAGCTATGGGGCAATAATGAACAGCGCAGAGCACTATATGGCACAGCTATGGGGAAATAATGAACAGCGCAGAGCACTATATGGCACAGCTATGGGGCAATAATGAACGGTGCAGAGCACTATATGGCAAAGCTATGGGGCAATAATGAACGGTGCAGAGCACTATATGGCACAGCTATGGGGCAATTATGAACGGTGCAGAGCACTATATGGCACAGCTATGGGGAAATAATGGTGCAGAGCACTATATGGCACAGCTATGGGGAAATAATGAACGGCGCAGAGCACTATATGGCACAGCTATGGGGCAATAATGAACGGTGCAGAGCACTATATGGCACAGCTATGGGGCAATAATGAACGGTGCAGAGCACTATATGGCACAGCTATGGGGCAATAATGAACGGTGCAGACCACTATATGGCACAGCTATGGGGCAATAATGAACGGTGCAGAGCACTATATGGCACAGCTATGGGGCAATTATGAACGGTGCAGAGCACTATATGGCACAGCTATGGGGCAATAATGAACGACGCAGAGCACTATATGGCACAGCTATGGGGCAATAATGAACGGTGCAGAGCACTATATGGCACAGCTATGGGGCAATTATGAACGGTGCAGAGCACTATATGGCACAGCTATGGGGTAATAATGAACGGTGCAGAGCACTATATGGCACAACTATGGGGCAATTATGAACGATGCAGAGCACTATATGGCACAGCTATGGGGCAATTATGAACGGTGCAGAGCACTATATGGCACAGCTATGGGGCAATAATGAACGGTGCAGAGCACTATATGGCACAGCTATGGGGCAATAATGAACGGTGCAGAGCACTATATGGCACAGCTATGGGGCCATAATGAACGGCATGAAGCATCTATTTTTATTTTTGAAATTCACCGGTAACTGCTGCATTTTCCACCCTAGGATTATACTCGAGTCAATAAGTTTTCCCAGTTTTTGTGGCAAAATTAGGGGGGTCGGCTTATACTCGGGTCGGCTTATACTCGAGTATATACGGTAATTTATACGAGCCACTGAAAGTAATAAATAAAAAAGGGTCTGAAAGCGGGGTGCGGGGGTGTAATCTAGGGGCTACAAGTTGGCCCCCTCCCCTGCTCGCCGTGCCCATGTGGTGCAGTGAGGCTGATCCAGTGCCATCCACTGATGCCATAGCAACACATGACACCGGGAACACTGGAGCCTCACTGAGCAGAGTTGGTGCACACGATCTATTTATGAGATTGCGCATATAAAGCGTAACCACAACCAGTGCGCAATGCTGGGACTTGTAGTGCCGCTGAGGCTCCAGGGAGCACTCCTTCTGCGGCGCGGACACTGACCTGTTGTTATAAGAAGGTTTCCCGCGGTGACGTCATCCCCAGTCCTCAGCGCTGGGAGAGCAGTGTGCAGCAGGAGAGCGGTCCCCGGGGCGCCCACAGCTGACTCGCGGCGTGTAATCACCATCCACACACGGAACGTGACGATCTGTGTCCGATCAGCTGCTCGCTGCACGGGGAAGTGCACAGCCCAGGTGTGTTTGGTGACGAGCAGCAGCACCAGCCAATGGCGATGCGTTACGTCACATTCAGGTGACCAATGAGAGCGCAGTACACAGGAGCCTCGTCCGTCTCTCGCTCAGTCTGCTCTGCCGACTAGTGCACGGCGCAGTGAGATAAGGACTGTGCGCGTCTGTCAGTGTCCGCCTGTTCCTGCCGGGCTGAGGGCTGACGGGGCGGGATTCAGGGCGGAATACAACGTCTGCTCATAACAAGCCTACATGTCAGCACTCCGCCGTCCTGTATGGTCTCTCTGAGGGCTGGGACTTGGTTTCACCGGCGGATTCTTCTCTAAAATCCATATCAAAGGCAGCTTCAAATTTTCTTTGTCGTGTGTATGGCAGCCGTGACTATCCCCTTAATTAAAGGGGCTGTCTAGGATGGAGAGCGAAGTCTGAGAACCTTCAGTTACTGCCGACTAGTAATAATATGGTTTAATACTACATATAATTCTGTAAATAAAATAACGATAATAGTAATAATATGGTTTATTAAACACAATTTTATTTTTATTAATGTACAAAAAGAAAAAAAAGCATCCCAAAAATTAAAATAATATTCCCCATTAAAACCAGACTGGACAGTCCAGCTAGTAGTTTGCAGTGCAGAGACTTGTGTAGCTTACTGGACATGTATTTAATTAATAATTAAATCTCTGGAAAAAATGGCGTGGGATCCCTCGAAATTTAATAACCAGCAGAGGGAAAGCCGACAGCTGGCGGCAGATGGTTATAGGGGGTTAATAAACATGGAGCTTCTCATACTATTAATATGTGCCAGGCGTTTGCTGGTGATTAATTATAGGGGGACCTTAACCCCTTCACCACCAAGGGTGGTTTGCACGTTAATGACCAGGCCAATTTTTACAATTCTGACCACTGTCCCTTTATGAGGCTATAACTCTGGAACGCTTTGACGGATCTTGGCGATTCTGACATTGTTTTCTCGTGACATATTGTACTTCATGTTAGTGGTAAAATTTATTCGATATAACTTGCGTTTATTTGTGAAAAAAATGGAAATTTGGCGAAAATTTTGAAAATTTCGCAATTTTCCAACTTTGAACTTTTATGCCCTTAAATCACAGACATATGTCACGCAAAATACCTAATAAGTAACATTTCCCACATGTCTACTTTACATCAGTACAATTTTGGAACCAAAATTTTTTTTTGTGACGGAGTTATAAGGGTTAAAAGTTGACCAGCAATTTCTCATTTTTACAACACCATTTTTTTTTAGGGACCACATCTCATTTGAAGTCATTTTGAGGGGTCTATATGATAGAAAATACCCAAGTGTGACACCATTCTAAAAACTGCACCCCTCAAGGTGCTCAAAACCACATTCAAGAAGTTTATTAACCCTTCAGGTGTTTCACAGGAATTTTTGAAATGTTTAAATAAAAATGAACATTTAACTTTTTTTCACACAAAATTTATTTCAGCTCCAATTTGTTTTATTTTACCAAGGGTAACAGGAGAAAATGGACCCCCAAAGTTGTTGTACAATTTGTCCTGAGTACGCTGATACCTCATATGTGGGGGCAAACCACTGTTTGGGCGCATGGCAGAGCTCGGAAGGAAAGGAGCGCCATTTGACTTTTCAATGCAAAATTGACTGGAATTGAGATGGGACGCCATGTTGCGTTTGGAGAGCCCCTGATGTGCCTAAACACTGAAACCCCCTACAAGTGACACCATTTTGGAAAGTAGACCCCCTAAGGAACTTATCTTGATGTGTGGTGAGCACTTTGACCCACCAAGTGCTTCACAGAAGTTTATAATGCAGAGCCGTAAAAAAAAAAATCATATTTTTTCACAAAAATGATCTTTTCGCCCCCAATTATTTATTTTCCCAAGGGTAAGAGAAGAAATTGGACCCCAAAAAATGTTGTGCAATTTGTCCTGAGTACGTTGATACCCCATATGTGGGTGTAAACCATTGTTTGGGCGCATGGCAGAGCTTGGAAGGGAAGGAGCGCCATTTGACTTTTCAATGCAAAATTGACTGGAATTGAGATGGGACGCCATGTTGCGTTTGGAGAGCCCCTGATATGCCTAAACATTGAAACTCCCTACAAGTGACACCATTTTGGAAAGTAGACCCCCTAAGGAACTTATCTAGATGTGTGGTGAGCACTTTGACCCACCAAGTGCTTCACAGAAGTTTATAATGCAGAGCCGTAAAAATAAAAAATCATATTTTTTCACAAAAATGATCTTTTCGCCCCCAATTTTTTATTTTCCCAAGGGTAAGAGAAGAAATTGGACCCCAAAAAATGTTGTGCAATTTGTCCTGAGTACGCTGATACCCCATATGTGGGTGTAAACCATTGTTTGGGCGCATGGCAGAGCTTGGAAGGGAAGGAGCGCCATTTGACTTTTCAATGCAAAATTGACTGGAATTGAGATGGGACGCCATGTTGCGTTTGGAGAGCCCCTGATATGCCTAAACATTGAAACTCCCTACAAGTGACACCATTTTGGAAAGTAGACCCCCTAAGGAACTTATCTAGATGTGTGGTGAGCACTTTGACCCACCAAGTGCTTCACAGAAGTTTATAATGCAGAGCCGTAAAAATAAAAAATCATATTTTTTCACAAAAATGATCTTTTCGCCCCCAATTTTTTATTTTCCCAAGGGTAAGAGAAGAAATTGGACCCCAAAAAATGTTGTGCAATTTGTCCTGAGTACGCTGATACCCCATATGTGGGTGTAAACCATTGTTTGGGCGCATGGCAGAGCTTGGAAGGGAAGGAGCGCCATTTGACTTTTCAATGCAAAATTGACTGGAATTGAGATGGGACGCCATGTTGCGTTTGGAGAGCCCCTGATATGCCTAAACATTGAAACTCCCTACAAGTGACACCATTTTGGAAAGTAGACCCCCTAAGGAACTTATCTAGATGTGTGGTGAGCACTTTGACCCACCAAGTGCTTCACAGAAGTTTATAATGCAGAGCCGTAAAAATAAAAAATCATATTTTTTCACAAAAATGATCTTTTCGCCCCCAATTTTTTATTTTCCCAAGGGTAAGAGAAGAAATTGGACCCCAAAAAATGTTGTGCAATTTGTCCTGAGTACGCTGATACCCCATATGTGGGTGTAAACCATTGTTTGGGCGCATGGCAGAGCTTGGAAGGGAAGGAGCGCCATTTGACTTTTCAATGCAAAATTGACTGGAATTGAGATGGGACGCCATGTTGCGTTTGGAGAGCCCCTGATGTGCCTAAACATTGAAACCCCCCACAAGTGACACCATTTTGGAAAGTAGACCCCCTAAGGAACTTATCTAGATGTGTTTTGAGAGCTTTGAACCCCTAAGTGTTTCACTACAGATTATAACGCAGAGCCGTGAAAATAATTTTTTTTTTTTCTCAAAAATGATTTTTTTAGCCCCCAGCTTTGTATTTTTACAACGGTAACAGAATAAATTGGACCCCAAAATTTGTTTTCCAATTTGTCCTGAGTACGCTGATACCCCATATGTGGGGGGGAACCACTGTTTGGGCGCATGACAGAGCTCGGAAGGGAAGGAGCGCCATTTGGAATGCAGACTTAAATGGATTGGTCAGCAGCCGTCACGTTGCATTTGCAGAGCCCCTGATGTACCCAAACAGTACAAACCCCCCACAAGTGACCCCATATTGGAAACTAGACCTCCCAAGGTACTTATCTAGATGTGTTGTGAGAACTTTGAACCCCCCAAGTGTTTCACTACAGTTTATAACGCAGAGCCGTGAAAATAAAACATCTTTTTTTTCCCACAAAAATGATTTTTAGCCCCCCAAATTTTTATTTTCCTAAGGATAACAAGAGAACTTGGACCCCAGAAGTTGTTGTTCAATTTGTCCCGAGTACGCTGATAACACATATGTTGGGGTAAACCCCTTTTTGGGTGCACGGGAGAGCTCGGAAGGGAAGGAGCACTGTTTTACTTTTTCAACGCAGAATTGGCTGGAATTGAGATTGGACGCCATGTCGCGCTTGGAGAGCCCCTGATGTGCCTGGACAGTGGAAACTCCCCAATTCTACCTGAAACCCTAACCCAAACACACCCCTAACCCTAATCCCAACGGTAACCCTAACCACACCCCTAGCCCTGACACACCCATAATTCTAATCCCAACCCTAATCCAAACCGTAAATGTAATCCAAACCCTAACTTTAGCCCCAACCATAACTTTAGCCCCAACCCTAACCCTAACTTTACCTCCAACCCTAGCCCTAACCCTACCCCTACCCCTAACCCTAAACGTGACTGAAATACGTGGCACTTAAATACGTGGCACTTAAATATGTGGCACTTAAATACGTGGCACTGAAATACGTGATACGTGGCACTGAAATACGTGGCACTGAAATACGTGGCACTGAAATACGTGCAACTGAAATACGTGCAACTGAAATACGTGCTACTGAAATACGTGGCACTTAAATATGTGGCACTGAAATACGTGATACGTGGCACTGAAATACGTGATACGTGGCACTTAAATACGTGGCACTGAAACACGTGGCACTGAAATACGTGATACGTGGCACTTAAATACGTGGCACTGAAATACATGGCACTGAAATACGTGATACGTGGCACTGAAATACGTGGCACTGAAATACGTGCCACTGAAATACGTGCCACTGAAATACGTGCCACTGAAATATGTGCAACTGAAATACGTGCAACTGAAATACGTGGTACTTAAATACGTGGCACTAAAATATGTGGCACTGAAATACGTGATACGTGGCACTTAAATACGTGGCACTGAAACACGTGGCACTGAAATACGTGATACGTGGCACTGAAATACGTGGCACTGAAATATGTGGCACTGAAATACGTGGCACTATGACTGTCAGAAAATGTTCATTAAACGGTTAGGGGTAGAGTTAGGGTTAGGGTTTGGATCTCTTTATCACCTTGATGGTGGTGGGTGGCTTTTCAGTGTGTTTTCTGTTTTTTTTCGATAAAAACGCATGCGTTTTTAATGCAAACGCATGTGCTTAAAAACGCAAGAAAATACTGCAGGTTGTATTTCTGAAAATGAACGCATGCAGAAAAAAAACGCATGCGTTTGAAAACGCGACCAAACCCGTACAAAAAAACGCATGCGTTTTCAATGTTAAACATAGGGAAAAAACGCATGCGTTTTTTTGTGCAAAAAACGCTGCAGACAAAAACGCAAGTGTGAAACCAGCGACGCTTTTTATAGCAAAAAAGTTTTTGCGTCTCCACATTTTGAGACCTAGAATTTTTCCACATTTTGGTCTACAGAGTCATGTGAGGTCTTGTTTTTTGCGGGACGAGTTGACGTTTTTATTGGTAACATTTTCGGACACGTGACCGTTTTTGATCACTTTTTATTCCGATTTTTGTGAGGCAGAATGACCAAAAACCTGCTATTCATGAATTTCTTTTGGGAGAGGCGTTTATACCGTTCCGCGTTTGGTAAAATTGATAAAGCAGTTTTATTCTTCGGGTCAGTACGATTACAGCGATATCTCATTTATATCATTTTTTTATGTTTTGGCGCTTTTATACGATAAAAACTATTTTATAGAAAAAATAATTATTTTGGTATCGCTTTATTCTCAGGACTATAACTTTTTTATTTTTTTGCTGATGATGCTGTATGGCAGCTTGTTTTTTGCGGGACAAGATGACGTTTTCAGCGGTACCATGGATATTTATATCAGTCTTTTTGATCGCGTGTTATTCCACTTTTTGTTCGGCGGTATGGTAATAAAGCGTTGTTTTTTGCCTCGTTTTTTTTTTTTTTTTCTTACGGTGTTTACTGAAGGGGTTAACTAGTGGGACAGTTTTATAGGTTGGGTCGTTACGGACGCGGCAATACTAAATATGTGTACTTTTATTGTTTTGTTTTTTTTATTTAGATAAAGAAATGTATTTATGGGAATAATATATATATTTTTTTTATTATTTATTTAGGAATTTTTTTTTATTTTTTTTACACATGTGGAAAAAATTTTTTTTTACTTTTTTACTTTGTCCCAGGGGGGGACATCACAGATCATTGATCTGGCAGTGTGCACAGCACTCTGCCAGATCTGCGATCTGCTGTGCAGGGCTGCAGGCTTACCAAGTGTCTGCTCTGAGCAGACACTCGGTAAGCCACCTCCTTCCCTGCAGGACCCGGATGCCGCGGCCATCTTGGATCCGGGACCTGCAGCCAGGAAGGAGGTAGGAGACCCTCGCAGCAACGCGATCACATCGCGTTGCTCCGGGGGTCTCAGGGAAGCCCGCAGGGAGCCCCCTCCCTGCGCGATGCTTCCCTATACCGCCGGTACACTGCGATCATGTTTGATCGCGGTGTGCCGGGGGTTAATGTGCCGGGGGCGGTCCGTGACCGCTCCTGGCACATAGTGCCGGATGTCAGCTGCGATAGTCAGCTGACACCCGGCCGCGATCGGCCGCGCTCCCCCCGTGAGCGCGGCCGATCGCGTATGACGTACTATCCCGTCGGCGGTCATACGGGCCCACCCCACCTCGACGGGATAGTACGTCAAATGTCGGGAAGGGGTTAAGTAATTTTTTGGGGGTCCTCAATTTTAATAATCAGTAAAGGCTACGTATACAGCTGTGAGCTGATATTAATAGCCTGGGAAGCTCCATGTCTATTACCCCCTTCCCAGGCTATAAACATCTGCTCCCAGCCGTCCGCTTTCCCTCTGCTGGTTATTAAGATTTCAGGGAATCCCGTGCTATTTGTTTCAGAAATTAGTTTACTTAGTAATAAAATACATATGCAGTAAGCTACACGCAAAGCACTCATATATCTATCGACCAATATTAAAAACGCTAGTGTGACTCCGGCCTCATTAAAGTCAAGGACAAGATGCTGTGATTGGCCTTAGACTTATTTTAACCAGTTCAAGACTAGGCCCATTTTCCCCTATTTGTGACCAGTCACATTTTATTTTTTTCCATACAGGAGCTCTAAAAATATTTCTTGTTTGGATATTCAAATGATTTTTGCTTATTTTCTCGTGATATGTGCCTATTTTTAATGTCATTTTTATATACAGGTTTTTTTTTTTGCTGATATCGACGAAAAATGTAACGAAAAAAGGAAATACAGGCCTATTTCTCACAAGTTATTATATTTTTTAGGACCACTAAGATAGATTTTAAATGATATCCCCTTTTCTATAGGGAGTGTAGTAAGGGGCAGGGCTAGAAACTGCTATTTGGACTGGCAGTGGCCTTTTTTCTTATTTTTTAAAGGGAACCTGTCACCCCCCCCCAGGCGTTTTTAACTAAAAGAGCCACCTTGTGTAGCAGTAATGCTGCATTCTGACAAGGTGGCTCTTTTAGTTCTGGGTGCTGTAACTGCCGAAATAATCAGTTTTGTAATTTGTCCTAAATACCTTTTCTTCAGTCAAGGAGACAGGCGTTTCCCCCCTGCTGCAGACGCCACACAGCCGTCACTCAAATCTTCTTGGCGCCGGGCGCAGCCTCCCCGCCGCTGTTTTGAAATGAGCCGGCGCCTGCGCTCTTTTCTCCTGCCTGGTGCAGGCGCAGTGAGCGCTGCCCGTCTTTCCTCATATGCAGTCTAGCTGACTGCGCCTGTGCGGCTGCCCTGCCTGTGAATCCCAGCCCCGCAGTGTCTTCTGATTTATTCTCACTGCGGGGCTGGGATTCACAGGCAGGGCGGCCGCACAGGCGCAGTCAGCTAGACTGCATATGAGGACGGGCAGCGCTCACTGCGCCTGCCCAAGGCAGGAGAAAAGAGCGCAGGCGCCGGCTCATTTCAAAACAGCGGTGAGGAGGCGGCGCCCGGCGCCAAGAGGATTTGAGTGACGGCTGTGTGGCATCTGCAGCAGGGGGGAAAGGCCTGCCTCCTTGACTGAAGAAAAGGTATTTAGGACAAATTACAAAACTGATTATTTCGGCAGTTACAGCACCAATAACTAAAAGAGCCACCTTGTCAGAATGCAGCATTACTGCTGCACAAGGTGGCTCTTTTAGTTAAAAACGCCTGGGGGGAGGTGACAGGTTCCCTTTAATGTATTTTAGACTTTGTGCCCCTTTTCACCTCTTAGGCTATGTGCACAGGTCAGGATTTCTTGCAGAAATTTCCTGAATAAAACCGGACATTTTCTGCAAGAAATCCTCATACGTTTTTATCGTGTTTTTTTTTCGCGTTTTGGTCTTGTTTTTTTGTGGATTTTTTGCGTTTTTTCCGGATGTTCTGGGATGCAATAATATAGTGGGAAATTCGCAAAAAAATCCGCAAAATTAATGAACATGCTGTGTTTTTTACTGCGATGCGTTTTTTTTCGCGGGAAAAAAAACGCAACGTGTGCTGTTGTGAAATTGGATTCTGGGCTCCCCCGGTGGCCACTTGTGGAATTGTACTTGTGTGCATCATCCCCTCTGTTCACCTGCTCCTATCAGGATGTGGGAGTCGCTATATAACCTTGCTCCTCTGTCAGTTTCATGCCGGTCAACAATGTAATCAGAAGCCTTTCTGTGCATGTTCCTGCTACTAGACAACTCCCAGCTAAGTTGGACTTTTGTCCTTGTGTGTTTTTGCATTTTGTTCCTGTTCACAGCTGCTGTTTCGTTACTGTGTCTGGAAAGCTCTTGTGAGCGGAAATTGCCACTCTGGTGTTATGAGTTAATGCTAGAGTCTTAAAGTAATTTCTGGATGGTGTTTTGATAGGGTTTTCTGCTGACCATGAAAGTGCCCTTTCTGTCTTCTTTCTATCTAGTAAGCGGACCTCGATTTTTGCTAAACCTATTTTCATACTACGTTTGTCATTTCATCTAAAATCACCGCCAATATATGTGGGGGCCTCTGTCTGCCTTTTGGGAAAATTTCTCTAGAGGTGAGCCAGGACTGTCTTTTCCTCTGCTAGGATTAGGTAGTTCTCCGGCTGACGCTGGGCATCTAGGGATAAAAAAACGTAGGCATGCTACCCGGCCACTTCTAGTTGTGCGGCAGGTTTAGTTCATGGTCAGTATAGTTTCCATCTTCCAAGAGCTAGTTCTCATATATGCTGGGCTATGTTCTCTCGCCATTGAGAATCACGACAGTTTGACCGGCCCAAAAAAAAGGGTTAAATTACTGGCTGAGAAAGGAGAGAAAAAAGAAGTCTGCTACAATTTTTTTTTTTTTTTTTTTTCCTCTAGTTCTGAGTGTGCTCTTAATTGAATCACTTGCTAGTCTGCCTGTACTGCAGCCTTCCTCTCTTTCTCTCCTTCTTATCCTTGAATGGCTCTGTGTTCACCTGTTTCAAATGGATCTTCAGAGTGTAGCTACAGGTTTGAATAATCTCGCCACAAAGGTACAAAATTTGCAAGATTTCGTTGTTCATGCACCTATGTCTGAGCCTAGAATTCCTTTGCCTGAATTCTTCTCGGGGAATAGATCTCACTTTCAAAATTTTAAAAATAATTGCAAATTGTTTTTGTCCCTGAAGTCTCGCTCTGCCGGAGACCCTGCACAGCAGGTCAGGATTGTAATTTCCTTGCTCCGGGGCGACCCTCAAGACTGGGCTTTTGCATTGGCACCAGGGGATCCTGCGTTGCTCAATGTGGATGCGTTTTTTCTGGCCTTGGGGTTGCTTTATGAGGAACCTCATTTAGAGCTTCAGGCGGAAAAGGCCTTGATGTCCTTGTCTCAGGGGCAAGATGAAGCTGAAATATACTGCCAAAAATTCCGCAAATGGTCTGTGCTTACTCAGTGGAATGAGTGCGCCCTGGCGGCGATTTTCAGAGAAGGTCTCTCTGATGCCATTAAGGATGTTATGGTGGGGTTCCCTGTGCCTGCGAGTCTGAATGAGTCCATGACGATGGCTATTCAGATCGATAGGCGTCTGCGGGAGCGCAAACCTGTGCACCATTTGGCGGTGTCTACTGAGAAAACGCCAGAAAATATGCAATGTGATAGAATTCTGTCCAGAAGCGAGCGGCAGAATTTTAGACGAAAAAATGGGTTGTGCTTCTATTGTGGTGATTCAACTCATGTTATATCAGCATGCTTTAAGCGTACTAAGAAGCCTGACAAGTCTGTTTCAATTAGCACTTTACAGTCTAAGTTTATTCTATCTGTGACCCTGATTTGTTCTTTGTCATCTATTACCGCGGACGCCTATGTCGACTCTGGCGCTGCTTTGAGTCTTATGGATTGGTCCTTTGCCAAACGCTGTGGGTATGATTTGGAGCCATTGGAGGCTCCGATACCTCTGAAAGGGATTGACTCCACCCCATTGGCTAGTAATAAACCACAATACTGGACACAAGTGACTATGCGTGTTAATCCGGATCACCAGGAGGTTATTCGCTTTCTGGTGCTGTATAATCTACATGATGTTTTGGTGCTGGGATTGCCATGGCTGCAATCTCATAACCCAGTCCTCGACTGGAGAGCTATGTCTGTGTTAAGCTGGGGATGTAAAGGAACTCATGGGGACGTACCTTTGGTTTCCATTTCATCATCTATTCCCTCTGAGATTCCTGAATTCTTGTCTGACTTTCGTGACGTTTTTGAAGAACCCAAGGTTGGTTCACTACCTCCGCACCGGGAGTGCGATTGTGCCATAGACTTGATCCCGGGTAGTAAATACCCTAAGGGTCGTTTATGTAATCTGTCTGTGCCTGAACACGCGGCTATGCGAGAATATATAAAGGAGTCCTTGGAAAAGGGACATATTCGTCCTTCGTCATCTCCCTTAGGAGCCGGTTTTTTCTTTGTGTCTAAGAAAGACGGCTCTTTGAGGCCGTGTATTGATTATCGACTTTTGAATAAAATCACGGTTAAATATCAATATCCGTTACCACTGCTTACTGATTTGTTTGCTCGTATAAAGGGGGCCAAGTGGTTCTCTAAGATTGATCTCCGTGGGGCGTATAATTTGGTGCGAATCAAGCAGGGGGATGAGTGGAAAACCGCATTTAATACGCCCGAGGGCCATTTTGAGTATTTGGTGATGCCTTTTGGTCTTTCAAATGCCCCTTCAGTCTTCCAGTCCTTTATGCATGACATTTTCCGCGATTATTTGGACAAATTTATGATTGTGTATCTGGATGATATTCTGATTTTTTCGGATGACTGGGACTCTCATGTCCAGCAGGTCAGGAGGGTTTTTCAGGTTTTGCGGTCTAATTCCTTGTGTGTGAAGGGTTCTAAGTGTGTTTTTGGGGTTCAAAAGATTTCCTTCTTGGGATACATTTTTTCCCCCTCTTCCATCGAGATGGATCCTGTCAAGGTTCAGGCTATTGGTGATTGGACGCAACCCTCTTCTCTTAAGAGTCTTCAGAAATTTTTGGGCTTTGCTAACTTTTATCGTTGATTTATTGCTGGTTTTTCTGATGTTGTAAAACCATTGACTGATTTGACTAAGAAGGGTGCTGATGTTGCTGATTGGTCCCCTGATGCTGTGGAGGCCTTTCGGGAGCTCAAGCGCCGCTTTTCTTCCGCCCCAGTGTTGCGTCAGCCTGATGTTGCTCTTCCTTTTCAGGTTGAGGTCGACGCTTCTGAAATCGGAGCTGGGGCGGTGTTGTCGCAGAGAAGTTCCGACTGCTCCGTGATGAGACCTTGTGCTTTTTTTTCCCGTAAATTTTCGCCCGCCGAGCGGAATTATGATATTGGGAATCGGGAGCTTTTGGCCATGAAGTGGGCTTTTGAGGAGTGGCGTCACTGGCTTGAGGGGGCCAGACATCAGGTGGTGGTATTGACTGACCACAAAAATTTAATTTACCTTGAGTCTGCCAGGCGCCTGAATCCTAGACAGGCGCGCTGGTCGTTGTTTTTCTCTCGGTTTAATTTTGTGGTGTCTTACCTACCGGGTTCTAAGAATGTTAAGGCGGATGCCCTTTCTAGGAGTTTTGAGCCTGACTCCCCTGGTAATTCTGAGCCCACAGGTATCCTTAAAGATGGAGTGATATTGTCGGCCGTTTCTCCAGACCTGCGGCGGGCCTTGCAGGAGTTTCAGGCGGATAGACCTGATCGTTGCCCACCTGGTAGACTGTTTGTTCCTGATGATTGGACCAGTAGAGTCATCTCTGAGGTTCATTCTTCTGCGTTGGCAGGTCATCCTGGAATCTTTGGTACCAGGGATTTGGTGGCAAGGTCCTTCTGGTGGCCTTCCCTGTCACGAGATGTGCGAGGCTTTGTGCAGTCTTGTGACGTTTGTGCTCGGGCCAAGCCTTGTTGTTCTCGGGCTAGTGGATTGTTGTTACCCTTGCCTATCCCGAAGAGGCCTTGGACGCACATCTCGATGGATTTTATTTCGGATCTGCCTGTTTCTCATAAGATGTCTGTCATCTGGGTGGTGTGTGACCGTTTCTCTAAGATGGTCCATCTGGTTCCCTTGCCTAAGTTACCTTCTTCTTCCGAGTTGGTTCCTCTGTTTTTTCAAAATGTTGTTCGTTTGCATGGTATTCCGGAGAATATCGTTTCTGACAGAGGGACCCAATTCGTGTCTAGATTTTGGCGGGCATTCTGTGCTAGGATGGGCATAGATTTGTCTTTTTCGTCTGCTTTCCATCCTCAGACTAATGGCCAGACCGAGCGGACTAAGCAGACCTTGGAGACATATTTGAGGTGTTTTGTGTCTGCGGATCAGGATGATTGGGTTGCTTTTTTGCCTTTGGCGGAGTTCGCCCTCAATAATCGGGCCAGCTCTGCCACCTTGGTGTCCCCGTTTTTCTGTAATTCGGGGTTTCATCCTCGATTTTCCTCCGGTCAAGTGGAATCTTCGGATTGTCCTGGAGTGGATGCTGTGGTGGAGAGGTTGCATCAGATTTGGGGGCAGGTGGTGGACAATTTGAAGTTGTCCCAGGAGAAGACTCAGCTTTTTGCCAACCGCCGTCGTCGTGTTGGTCCTCGGCTTTGTGTTGGGGACTTGGTGTGGTTGTCTTCTCGTTTTGTCCCTATGAGGGTTTCTTCTCCTAAGTTTAAGCCGCGGTTCATCGGCCCGTACAAGATATTGGAGATTCTTAACCCTGTGTCCTTCCGTTTGGACCTCCCTGCATCCTTTTCGATTCATAATGTTTTTCATCGGTCATTGTTGCGCAGGTATGAGGTACCGGCTGTGCCTTCCGTTGAGCCTCCTGCTCCGGTGTTGGTTGAGGGTGAGTTGGAGTACGTTGTGGAAAAGATCTTGGACTCTCGTGTTTCCAGACGGAAACTCCAGTATCTGGTCAAATGGAAGGGATACGGTCAGGAGGATAATTCTTGGGTCACTGCCTCTGATGTTCATGCCTCCGATCTTGTCCGTGCCTTTCATAGGGCTCATCCTGATCGCCCTGGTGGTTCTGGTGAGGGTTCGGTGCCCCCTCCTTGAGGGGGGGGTACTGTTGTGAAATTGGATTCTGGGCTCCCCCGGTGGCCACTTGTGGAATTGTACTTGTGTGCATCATCCCCTCTGTTCACCTGCTCCTATCAGGATGTGGGAGTCGCTATATAACCTTGCTCCTCTGTCAGTTTCATGCCGGTCAACAATGTAATCAGAAGCCTTTCTGTGCATGTTCCTGCTACTAGACAACTCCCAGCTAAGTTGGACTTTTGTCCTTGTGTGTTTTTGCATTTTGTTCCTGTTCACAGCTGCTGTTTCGTTACTGTGTCTGGAAAGCTCTTGTGAGCGGAAATTGCCACTCTGGTGTTATGAGTTAATGCTAGAGTCTTAAAGTAATTTCTGGATGGTGTTTTGATAGGGTTTTCTGCTGACCATGAAAGTGCCCTTTCTGTCTTCTTTCTATCTAGTAAGCGGACCTCGATTTTTGCTAAACCTATTTTCATACTACGTTTGTCATTTCATCTAAAATCACCGCCAATATATGTGGGGGCCTCTGTCTGCCTTTTGGGAAAATTTCTCTAGAGGTGAGCCAGGACTGTCTTTTCCTCTGCTAGGATTAGGTAGTTCTCCGGCTGGCGCTGGGCATCTAGGGATAAAAAAACGTAGGCATGCTACCCGGCCACTTCTAGTTGTGCGGCAGGTTTAGTTCATGGTCAGTATAGTTTCCATCTTCCAAGAGCTAGTTCTCATATATGCTGGGCTATGTTCTCTCGCCATTGAGAATCACGACAGTGTGCACAAAAATTGCGGAATGCATTATAAATGATGAGATGCATATGTATGCATTTTTTAAGCGTTTTTATTGCGTTTTATAGCGAAAAAACGTGAAAAAAAACTCGAAAAATCCTGAACGTGTGCACACAGCCTTAGGGCTGTCCCACACGTCCAGATAATTCCGGTACCGGAATAAATCGGTACCGGAGTTATCCGTGTCCGTGTGCCTGGGAACTCACGGAGGCCATACGTGCGGCACACGTGTGCCGCCCGTATGGCGAGTGGGTACCACACGGAGCGTGTGGTACCCACTCTGCATGGTGCTGAAGCTGCGATTCATATCTTCCCTGCAGCAGCGTTTGCTGCAGAGAAAATATGAAGAATAGTGTTTAAAATAAAGATCTATGTGTCCGCCGCCCCCCCACCCCCTGTGCGCCCCCCCGCTGGTCAGAAAATACTTACCCGCCTCCCTCGCTGCTTCCTGGTCTGGCCGCGGCTTCTCCTGCATGCAGTCACGTGGGGCCGATCATTTACAGTCATGAATATGTGGCTCCACCTCCCATAGGGGCGGAGCCGACTATTCATGATTGTAAATGATCGGCCCCACGTGACCGCATACAGTAGGAGGCGCGGCCAGACCAGGAAGGAGCGAGGGAGCGGGTAAGTATTTTCTGACCAGCGGGGGGGGGCGCACAGGGGGTGGGGGGGCGGCGGACACCTAAATCTTGAGTCAAAAAATGCTAGTATTTGAAAAAGTAAACAAACTTTATTAAGTCACACATATAAAAGATAAAAACCATTTGAATATGTAACGCACCCAATTCATTGAGCAACCAATATATGGCGTAATGTTATGAGGTAAATGACAGATACCAAAAAAGTGAGTGCCGGAAACAATGCCTGCACAAATGGGTTTGACATCTCATATAAAACATGCTGTGTAAGAAAAAGTACAACACTGAATGTCACAACATATATAAAGGGTAAAAGCTGCTAAATAGAGTGGTGCCGTATACAACTATAACAGGTGCTGATCCATGTGGATATCAGATGTTGCCGGCACCAAGGCTCCACTCTAACAACTAAAAGCTAGCGAAAACTAGCATAGGTCAACGCGACAGTTTCCAACATTGTGGATGTTGTACACAGCAATACATAAAGAAAATATAGTTACTCATATAAGTGCTAGGTCGAGGGTCCCGGACCCCACTCCCCAACGCACGTTTCGGTGCGAGATCACCTTCTTCAGGGGGCGCCCTTTTTCAAATACTAGCATTTTTTTACTCATTTTCTCCTGTTTAATCTATTCATGTTGAGTCGTGTTGCTCCTTTGTAACATGCAATTTAGCATATGTATGCACTCTTTTTGCATGGTAATATTTTCTGAATAACATGCTTTGGGGATTATTTTTTTATTTTTTTTTATTTACAGCGTTGATTTTTCAGCAAAAAATGACCCAGCAATATGACAATCCAGGTCAGTACGATTATACAGGTAACAAACATGCATAGTTTTTATTTTAAGTGGTGAAAAATAAAATCAGAAACTTGGAAAAATAAAATTTTGCTTGTGTCACCACATTCAGAGAGCCATAATGATTTCAATTTTTCGGGATATGGACTAGTGTGAGGGACAGTTTTATGCGCCCCCAATGTTTATATTGATATAATTTTGGGGTATATACGATGTTTCGATAGCCTGTTATTAAATTTTTTTCTGTTGTTGTGGCGGCTGAAAAACTGCAATTTTGGTGTTTTGATTTCTTTACTCATTGCACTGTTTACTGATCAGATTCATTTATTTTATATTTTAATAGATTGGATTGAATTTTTACAAATGCAGCAATGCCAAATATGTGCATTATTTTTATTTTTTAATTTTTAGCATGGGGAAAAGGGGGGGATTTGAACTGTTATTTTTTTTAACTTTTCACTCTGTTTGTTAGTCCCTTTAAAAGGACTTGAACCTGCAATGATCTGATCACTTGTGCTATATACATCAGTGCCACAAGAAAGTTCCAATATACATCATTTGTGGTGCATATATGTCACCAAAATATTAGTAATAAATCATCAGATAAATGCACCACCTCTGTATGGACAATAAGGATAACTGCCAACGCATAATACACTAAGAACAAAAGGGATGCAGTCATAGAATCCAATAAAAACACTTTTTATTAATGAACAGTAAAAATATACACAAAGAACCAGACGATATGTAATGAGGCTAGCAGATGACACAAGATGCCAATAGCAGCATGAAAAAAGTTGTCACCCGAGGTATGGTGACCCCAGCGGTAGCCCAGGTACAACACACCCCGGGGTGGTCCGGTGTCCCCTGCGTTGGTCCAGGTCCTCCACATCAGGTAATATGCATATTACATTGCCTCTTCATGTCTGTAGTCACACTATTGCCTAATGGTATGGGAGATATAGAGATAGAGATGATGTGGCTACCTCCTACTTGTTATGTACTGTTTTTCTGACATGGTGTATGCTTCTGTATACTTATGTGTTGTACCTGGGCTACTGATCTCAAGTTACTGCTTCACCTCAGACTTGGTGCAGGAATGACATACAGTCCTATGCCCTCCGTTTCTGTCGCACATCCTGGAGAACAACACGACCTCGGGCTCCCTGTACCCAGTTTCTGCACTCTGGCTCTGAGGGTGTCCTTCCGCTGTTCCCCTGCTGAGCCTCTTCCTCCTCTATGCTCCTTCCCTCTAAGCTCCTCCACTATTCAACTCCTTCAAGTTATCCCTCTTTCCAGGGGTTGCAGCTCCCTCGTGGCTGCTCGGCCCCTCCATCTGTTCCAGACGTCCTTCTTCTATCTCTCCCTCCTGGAGACTGACTAGCTCCTCCTCCAGACCAGGACATACAGTTAGGTCCATATATATTTGGACAGAGACAACATTTTTCTAATTTTGGTTATAGACATTACCACAATGAATTTTAAACAAAACAATTCAGATGCAGTTGAAGTTCAGACTTTCAGCTTTCATTTGAGGGTATCCACAATAAAATTGGATGAAGGGTTTAGGAGTTTCAGCTCCTTAACATGTGCGACCCTGTTTTTAAAGGGACCAAAAGTAATTGGACAATTGACTCCAAGGCTATTTCATGAACAGGTGTGGGCAATCCCTTCGTTATGTCATTCTCAATTAAGCAGATAAAAGGCCTGGAGTTGATTTGAGATGTGGTGCTTGCATTTGGAAGGTTTTGCTGTGAAGTAAACATGCGGTCAAAGGAGCTCTCCATGCAGGTGAAGCAAACCATCCTTAAGCTGCGAAAACAGAAAAAAACAAGCCGAGAAATTGCTACAATATTAGGAGTGGCAAGATCTACAGTTTGGTACATCCTGAGAAAGAAAGAAAGCACTGGTGAACTCATCAATGCAAAAAGACCTGGGCGTCCACGGAAGACAACAGTGGTGGACGATAGAAGAATAATCTCCATGGTGAAGAGAAAGCCCTTCACAACAGCCAACCAAGTGAACAACACTCTCCAGGAGGTAGGCGTATCAATATCCAAATCTACCATAAAGAGAAGACTGCATGAAAGTAAATACAGAGGGTTCACTGCACGGTGCAAGCCACTCATAAGCATCAAGAATAAAAAGGCTAGACTGGACTTTGCTATAAAACATCTAAAAAAGCCAGCACAGTTCTGGAAGAACATTCTTTGGACAGATGAAACCATGATCAACCTCTACCGGAATGATGGAAAGAGAAAAGTATGGCGAAGGCTTGGTACAGCTCATGATCCAAAGCATACCACATCATCTGTAAAACACGGCGGAGGCAGTGTGATGGCTTGGGCATGCATGGCTGCCAGTGGCACTGGGTCACTAGTGTTTATTGATGATGTGACACAGGACAGAAGCAGCCGAATGAATTCTGAGGTATTCAGAGCCGTACTGTGTGCTCAGATCCAGCCAAATGCAGCAAAACTGATTGGTCGTTGTTTCATACTACAGATAGACAATGACCCAAAACATGAAGCCAAAGCAACCCAGGAGTTTATTAAATCAAAGAAGTGGAATATTCTTGAATGGCCAAGTCAGTCACCTGATCTCAACCCAATTGAGCATGCATTTCACTTGTTAAAGACTAAACTTCAGACAGAAAGGCCCACAAACAGACAGCAACTGAAAACCACCGCAGTGAAGGCCTGGCAGAGCATCAAAAAGGAGGAAACACAGCGTCTGGTGATGTCCATGAGTTCAAGACTTCAGGCAGTCATTGCCAACAAAGGGTTTTCAACCAAGTACTAAAAATGAACATTTTATTTAAAATTATTGAATCTGTCCAATTACTTTTGGTCCTTTTAAAAACAGGGTGGCACATGTTAAGGAGCTGAAACTCTTAAACCCTTCATCCGATTTTAATGTGGATACCCTCAAATGAAAGCTGAAAGTCTGAACTTCAACTGCATCTGAATTGTTTTGTTTAAAATTCATTGTGGTATTGTCTATAACCAAAACTAGAAAAATGTTGTCTCTGTCCAAATATATATGGACCTAACTGTATATCCATATTTAAGGGAAGCTCCCCTGAATCCAGGTCCTGAGCTCTCCCTCCTGGCCTAGATTCAGATGTGTTGAATGTGAGTGCCTTAGGCTAGGTTCACATTGCGTTAGGGCAATCCGTTAAGCGCATAGCGCTAGCGGATTGCGCTAACGCAATGTTTCTTTAGGGTTCGCGTTCATCGTTCCCGCTAGCGCAGATCCCCGATCTGCGCTAGCGAGGACCGGACCTCGGACGCACTTCGGACGCTGCAAGCAGCGTCCGAGGTCCGTCACAAAAGAACGACACATCGCTAGCGCGTGCCGAAAATGGCATGCGCTAGCGATGCGCTACAGAGACAAATCACATTGCTGTCAATGGGTGCGCTAACGGACCCGTTGCACGGCGTTAATTGTGACAATTTCGCCGTGCAACGCAGTCCGTTAGCGTTAACCCATTAGCGCAATGTGATCCTAGCCTTACCTGATAGCTAGAATCTCCCTTGCCTCCAAGCGTGACATCACCCTACCCGAAAGGAAGGCAACATCAATGCAACAACCGGTTACCTGGGGTGTTGCATGTACAGTAGTGGAGAATTGTTTAGGTGTGTAACAAAATGTCATTGGGTGTACAGTAGGTGAGAATTGTCTATGTGCACAGCATGGATACATGCTTTAGCTGTACAGTATGCTAGCACTGTTTAGGTGTACGGTATGGTAGCACTGTTTAGATGTACAGTATTTCAGCACAGTTTAGCTGTACAGTATGGTAGTACTGTTTAGGTGTACAGTATTTTAGCACTGTTTAGGTGTACAGTATGGTAGCACTGTTCAGCTGTACAATATGGTTGAACTGTTTAGGTGTACAGTATTTTAGCACAGTTTAGGTGTACAGTATGGTAGCACTGTTCAGCTGTACAGTATGGTAGCACTGTTTAGCTGGACAGTATAGTAGCACAGTTTAGCTGTACAGTATAGTAGCACTGTTTAGCTGTACTGTATGGTAGCACTGTTTAGCTGTACTGTATGGTAGCACTGTTTAGGTGTACAGTATTTTAGCACAGTTTAGGTGTACAGTATGGTAGCACTGTTTAGCTGTACTGTATGGTAGCACTGTTTAGCTGTACTGTATGGTAGCACTGTTTAGGTGTACAGTATTTTAGCACAGTTTAGGTGTTCAGTATGGTAGCACTGTTTAGGTGTACAGTATTTTAGCACAGTTTAGGTGTTCAGTATGGTAGCACTGTTTAGCTGTACAGTATGGTAGTCCTGTTTAGCTGTACAGTATAGTAGCACTGTTTAGCTGTACAGTATGGTAGCACTGTTTAGCTGTACAGTATGGTAGCACTGTTTACCTGGACAGTATGGTAGCACTGTTTAGCTGTACAGTATAGTAGCACTGTTTAGCTGTACAGTATTTTAGCACAGTTTAGGTGTACAGTATGGTAGTACTGTTTAGGTGTACAGTATTTTAGCACAGTTTAGCTGTACTGTATGGTAGCACAGTTTATGTGTATAGTAGGGGAGATTTGTGGTGTACAGTTTTATTATTCATGCATTTTCAGGGGTAGAGCACTTACGTCACATGAATCTTGCATGTGAATGCACTTACATATCTTTGTTTCTGTAGCCCCGCTATTTGTAAAAATAATCCTTCATATCTAAGATTGTCAGTAATGTGAAGAACAAACCTATTTCTCATGTCTTAGATCATGCTGCCAAACCAAGCATTTACCCTGCTGCTGGCAAAAGTAATGTTCAGTGCTTAGGCGGTAAATGTACATTAAACATTTAAGAGATGAACTTTCGACTTCTATTTGAGAGCCTTGGCCTGACTCAGATTTGTGTTGATGAAAGTTCACAGGAGTTAATTTACCACTGAACCCATGTGTGGCCATAACATCAGGAAGACAAGTCCTGACACGAGAGTGACACCTATTGGCCAACAATGAGAAGGCAGCTATTTCTAAAATGCCAGAAGTCTGCTGTCATTTTCGGTAAACTTCTATTTATATTCAGTGCAAATTGGCTGTTCAGAGAGGAAGAGGAATAGGACTCTAGTGCCACCTATTGGAAGTAGCAATCCTAACAGTCAATAGAATACAGCGTTTTGATAAGCCTATAAGTCTGGGGTCTCTTTACACAATCTGGAAAAGGGGATAATAAAATTAGCTATTATATTGAACATTATGGGCCTCATTCATCAGTTTGCGCCAATCTGGTGTAAAACGCTCCATAATTTTTTTTATGTAAAACTGAAATGTTACAGAATTTTTGTGCAGCTCATAGTTAAGGAAACTGTTGCGCAGGCAACAATTTTCTCATGATTTATGCCATAACAGTAAATTTCTTGCAGTGAAGGTAAGTAAAAAAAAATGGGCCGAAAGTAAATTTGGCGCATTTACTCCAGTATAGATTTTTATCAAGGCTGGTATATAAAAAACGATTCTTGATGAATCAGCCTGTGTATTGGGAAGGTGCAATCTTTTTAGATTTTAAATTTAGAGACTTTTGTATATTCACTTAAAAATTGATTCATAAAATGGTTTTTCAAAGAATAAATACCGGATAGTTTATTGTTAGAGTAGGCCATTAATATGTAATAGTGGGGGTGGGGTGGCACCTCCTGGGCCAATCACAGCTGTGGCTTCTTGGGTTTACTGATGAGGAGAGGTGGGCAACTGCCTGGACCCATCCGAGAGAGTAAGAGCAGGCACAACAGCTGTGCCTGATGCTGTAATTCAGACCCCATTAAAAATGATCCGTTTTTCCATTTAAGTTGCCAATTTTTGCTCTTAGAACTGCTGCTCCCCTGAGTATTGTTTTCCATTTTGTTTTATTTTTTAATCTGCCATTCAGTTTTAGAGAGATGGGCCTTTTCATTTAAAGGTTCATTTAAGGGGATTGTCTGTTTTTCGGTCAACCATTTCTGAATCTTTATGTTGTCCTTTTTTAATAACACTCATACTCACCTCTGGTGCCATTCCAGTGATGTTGGCACTTGTGCTCCCGGAGATTATGTGACATTGTGATGTCATGGGATCCCTGCAGCCAGTCAGCGCTGGCTCCACTCTCACTGCCTTCAGACAAATCACACATCCAGAAGAAGAGCTGCTCCTCTCTCACTTTCTCCGGATGTGTGTGATTCATTTTATGGTGGGGAGAGTGAATCCAGCACATTGGCCACAGGGATCACATGACACAAAAAATGTCACATGATCCCCGGGAGTGGCAGTACCAACATAGCTGGAACGGCACCAGATGTGAGTACGAGTGTTATTATTTTACAAGGAGGAAAGATAGAACCTGAGAAGGGGTTGTCCGAGTAGTGTAGATCCCCTTTTATGCAAATTTTTATGGTCTTCATAAAGGGGCGATGCTCATAGGGTAATACCACAGAGCAGCCTAAAGACTCGCCCCCATCAAATTCTGTGAGCCATGCCCCCTTGTTAAAGACCATAAAAAGCTGTAATAAAAAGGCCATATCTCTGGAACCATATGGTGGATTTAAAATACAAAAATGAAAAATAAAATACTCAGGAGAGCAGTGGTAATAATATAACCTGGCCACTTTTGATCTAGTCCCCTTTAAAGGGGTTGTCCAGTCACTCTGTGTGACTGCAGACATATAAATCCCCCAAGGACACGCACTGTGCGCTGCGGGGATTTAACGGTTTCTGAGTGCGGGTTTTCATAGTGTTTGCGCTAGGGGAATTTAGAAGTTTGCAGTCACACTGAATGACTGCAGACTTATCACAACCTCTTTAAATGGGGTAGTAATTTTATCGAGACAAAATATAAATGCAGATATTGTATGTGGAAGACCAACTTGAATGACACATTACCCAACTTCAATCAAAGCATGGAAATATTGCTGCAAAGGGCGCGCTATTAATTACCAAAGCTTCTGTTTCTGTATCCCTATGAAACATTTTAAGCCCAGTTAATGGAACCATATCGTCCCACTAAGCTGTGCTGCTCCAGACGTGTCTAGGCTCTCCGTAGAGTAAATAACGTACTATATGCACAGTTTTTGTATATTTTTCTGACCGAAAGCTCAGCCGCTGGCCATAGTTCCATTCATGCAGAAAGCCAATTATAAGCTGTCGATCACGGAGTACATTATTTCTGGATCCAAATCTGACAGTCTAGGCTTAGTCACAATACATAAGAGCTTCCACTGCTTGGAAATTAGTACCTGACAAGGGAAGGATCTATATCTCACAGGGCAATGGAAGCAATATGCTTTTACTACATAGCAATTTACTGTGAGAGCCGAGTGTTGTGAAGTAGATACTTGGGAACATCGAGCTGGAAATTATAGTGTTTAAAGGCAATTAAGCACTTTGCTTTTATTGCTGCACAGTCTATCACATTGTATCAAAAATAAAGCATTTTCAAGGACTATATTGATTTTTGTTTGTAAAAAAATAAAAAAAAAATTTCTGTGCAACTAATAAAATTAAGGAACTCGCTACATACTGTTCCTATGGTCCCACAACCCCATGGAAATCATGCAGGATATGTGTCGCCTGTTGTCATGTCACATCCAGAAGTTGTATGATCTGCAGATCATGTATCAATATGCTGTTTGTGCATATCAAGTGCGTACAGATTTACATGAACACCGTATGTAATTGTTAGATATTAAAAAAGGCGGTAACCCAATATTCTTTGTGCAAAAAAAGACAGACTTTATTTACCCACAAAGTACAATGCAATGTTTTAGCTCCAAACCATTGAGCCATCCTTAAGACTTTAGCATGTGGTAATTTTTTATTAAATTATTATTTAATTTTTTAGCATGTGGTATATGCAATTTTTTATTATGCTTTTAGAGCTATATCATATTTCACAGCGCTTTACAGACATTATCATCACTGTCTCTATTGGGGCTCACACTCTAAATTATCTTTCAGTAGTTTCCTGGAATATGGGAGGAAACCCAAGTATCTGGAGAAAACCCACACAAACAGGGAGAGAACATACAAACTCCTTGCAGATGTTGTCCTTGGTGCCGGGGACGCTAATGAAGGAAGAGGAGGCGGCGCGCAGAGGCCATGGAATCTCTGGAATCTACACTCCTACCCTAAGGCTAGGTTCACATTGCGTTAATGGGTTAACGTTAACAGACTGCGTTGCACGGCGAAATTATCGCAATTAACGCCGTGCAACGGGTCCGTTAGCGCACCCATTGACAGCAATGTGATTTGTCTCTGTAGCGCATCGCTAGCGCATGCCATTTTCGGCATGCGCTAGCGATGTGCCGTTCTTTTGTGACGGACCTCGGACGCTGCTTGCAGCGTCCGAAGTCCGTCCGAGGTCCAGTCCGAGCTAGCGCAGATCGGGGATCTGCGCTAGCGGGAACAATGAACGCGAACCCTAAAGAAACATTGCGTTAGTGCAATCCGCTAGCGCTATGCGCTAAACGGATTGCCCTAACGCAATGTGAACCTAGCCTTAGCATTGATATATTGATACTTTTTCGGTAGTTACCTTACAGAAAGAGGAGATGTGTGTTTTTTTTATGGAGATTAGTCATTTTTTTGCTACTGGAGATCCAGGTATTACATTATTACTTCTGAGGTTGATTTAGTATTTGATATTAATATGGGTATATTGACGTTTATATAATTTTTCCCATAATATTAACATCTTTGGCATTGTACTTTGAATGCTACAATATGATCAGTTTATTGTCTATCATGGTTCTGGGATTATTTCTTCCTAAATCAATACCTAGCTTTTGGCATTGTCCACTGAATCTTTCAACCGCTTAATATCATACATCATATCAAACAGCTTAATATCAAACATATTTTAATGCCCTAGGATGTTATAGGTTTAATAGTGGAGTGCATGTTCACTCCATGTCTAGAGTCACTTCTGGTGCATGAATAAATACATTTGTTTTGTACAGTACATGGAGCACACTGGCGGTAGCTGTAGCTGCGCACAATATCCTTGGGGCCCTTTGTGAGGACCATCCTTACCCCCATCGGTCCCTTGATGAACTATGTGTTTAACAGGGAAACGCGTCGGGATAAGAGAATATCACATGCTAACTGTCATGGCTGATAAGTATCATTATTTTTAATCTATTCAATACTGATGATTGTGTCTGGTGTATGCTTCTGATTGTGGGACTTGATTAGTTGTATTTACCTACATATTGGATTTCCCAAGGGTATTTTTTTTTTGCTGAATTATGGATATGTGGCACAGGTTTAGCATTTATACTTTGAATTTAGCCCACACTGGTTTTGTTTGATGTATGCTCCTGATTATGGGACATGACTAGCTTTATACATCTATTATGGGACATGATTAGCTGTATATATCTTTATATCATATTCACAAAGGAGGTATATGCTGATAAATGGGTATGTTGCACAGGTTTTACATATAGATAACTTGTTATGAGCAAAACATGTGTCTCCGTCATTTTAAAATTGGTCTTATTGTGGCATAATAGCTAAGCCAGTGGCTGGAGGGGGATTCTATCTTGTGATACTATGATATTCATACACGTATATGTACATAATCCATCATTAACTATAGATCTATATATACTTAGGTACTGGATTTACATAATGATCCCATATAAGGAAGAGAGATTACCTCTAAGGCAGTGGTGTTTTATATTTTTGATGCAATACCTGTACTGATAGACTGTCCAAATTGTTTGTCGTCATACATCTATTACTAATATGTGACAACATCAACTAAGGCCTTTTTTCTGTATATATGCACCCTTTTTTGTATATACACAATTTTCGTTTTTGTTCCTGTCTGTGCTGTATCCCCTTTTTTTAGTGTATGGGGCAATAGCGTGTCCAGGGATAACAACATGGAGCGGGGGCACCATATTGTACAATATAGGGATAGTGTGACTGAGAAAATGAACTTTTTTGAATTTACCAAATGACTGCAATGAAACAAAGAGTGAAAAATGTAAAGGGGCCTGAATACGTTCCGTACCCACTGTATAAACATTGCTCAAAAAAATAAAGGGAAGACTTAAACAACAGAATATAACTCCAAGTAAATCAAACTTCTGTGAAATCAAACTGTCCACTTAGGAAGCAACACTGTTTGACGAAAAAATTCACATGCTGTTGTGCAAATGGAATAGAAACAGATAGAAATTATTGGCAATCAATTACTAAGACACACTCAATAAAGGAGTGGTTAAGCAGGTGGAGACAACAGACCACATCTCAGTACCAATGCTTTCTGGCTGATGAGTTGGTCACTTTTGAATGTTGGTTGTGCTTTCACACTCATGCTAGCATGAGATGGACTCTACAAGTGGCTCAGGTAGTGCAGCTCATCCAGGATGGCACGTCAATGCGAGTTGTGGAAAGGTTTGCTGTGTCTGTCAGCGTAGTGTCCAGAGGCTGATGGTGCTACCAGGAGACAGGCAGTACACCAGGAGACAAGGAGGGGGCCATAGGAGGGCAACAACTCAGCAGCAGGACTGCTACCTCAGCGTTTGTGCAAGGAGGAACAGGAGGAGCACTGCCACACCCCTGCAAAATGACCTCCAGCAGGCCACAAATGTGCATGTGTCTGCACAAATGTTTAGAAACCGACTCCATGAGGATGGTCTGAGTGCCCGACGTCTACAGATGGGGGTTGTGCTCACAGCCCAACACCATGCTGGATGCTTGGCATTCGACACAGAACACCAGGATTGGCAAATTCGCCACTGGCGCCCTGTGCTCTTCACAGATGAAAGCAGGTTCACACTGAGCACATGTGGCAGATGTGACAGAGTCTGGAGAAGCCGTGGAGAGCGATCTGCTGCCTGCAACATCCTTCAGCATGACTGGTTTGGCAGTGGGTCAGTAATGGTGAGGGGTGGCATTTCTTTGGAGGGCCGCACACCGCACAGCCCTTCATGTGCTCACCAGAGGTAGCCTGACTGCCATTAGGTACCGAGATGAGATACTCAGACCCCTTGTGAGACCATATACTGGTGCAGTTGGCCCTGGGTTCTGTTATGATCTGGTGACCTTGGAGCCGCATGAAAACTTTTTCTGGAGTCGGTGGAACCTGTACTGACTGCAATCCTGAACTAACACCGCAACTAGAAGTAGCCGTGGGGTGTGCCTAACAAACCCTAGACACCTCGACACAGCCGGGGGACTAAATACCCCTATAGATGGAAATAGGAATGCTATCTTGCCTCAGAGCAGACCCCCAAAGGATAGGCAGCCCCCCACGAATAATGACTGAGTAGGAGAAGAATAGACACACGCAGGTAGAAAACAGGATTTAGCAAAAGAGGCCACTCTAGCCAAATAGGAAAGGATAGGACAGATTACTAGGCGGTCAGTATTAAAACCCTTCCAAAAATATCCACAACAGATAATACAAAAAGTTCCACAATCTAACTAAAGACATGGAATGTATATCTGCCACTCCAGAGAATCCAACAAGACTGAGAAAATACTGACACAATCTAAGCTGGACAAGAAAACACAAAGAATAGCATTGAATTGTGAAGCACACAGCATGTGTGCCACAGGAAAAAAAAAACCAGACACTTATCTTTGCTGATTTGGCAGAAAGGCAGGAGGAACCAGGCAGAGGTCTAACACCTCCCAACAACAATTGACAACTGGCAAGGATTATTGAATCCTGCACACCCAAATACCCCAGTCAGAACTGCAATGAGCAGACACACCTGACCAGGACTGCAACCCAGGGACAACTGCATTACCACCTACTACCACCAGAGGGAACCCAAAAGCAGAATTCACAACAGGGTTCCTCCTAATGCAGGACAATGCCAGACCTCATGTAGCTGGAGTGTGTCAGCATTTCCTGCAAGATGAAGGCATTGAAGCTATGGACTGGCCAACCTTTTCCCCAGACCTGAATCCGATTGAACACATCTGGGACATCTTATCTCCACCATGCACCAATGTCACGTTGCACCACAGACTGTACAGGAGTTGGCAGATGCTTTAGTCCAGGTCTGGGAGGAGATCCCTCAGGAGACCATCCGCCGCCTCATCAGGAGCATGCCCAGGCATTGTAGGGAGATCATACAGGCACGTGGAGGCCACACACTACTGAGCATCATTTCCTTGTCTTGAGGCATTTCCACTGAAGTTGGATCAGCCTGTAACTTCATTTTCCACTTTGATTTTGAGCATCATTCCAACTCCAGATCTCAGTGGGATATTAGTTGTGATTTACGTTGATAATTTTTAGCTTTTATTGTTCTCAACACATTCCACTATGTAATGAATAAAGATTTACAACTGGAATATTTCATTCAGTGATATTAGGATGTGGGATTTTAATGTTCCCTTTATTTTTTTGAGCAGTGTATATATTTTTCACTTTTTGTTTCATTGCAGCCATTTGGTAAATTCATAAAAGTTCATTTTTTTCTCATTATTGTACACTCTGCACTCCATATGCAAGGAAGAATGGCAGAGGATCCCCAAATCCAGGTGTGAAAAACTTGTTGCATCATTCTCAAGAAGACTCATGGCTGTACTAGCTCAAAAGGGTGCTTCTACTCAATACTAAGCAAAGGGTCTGAATACTTATGACCATGTGATATTTCAGTTTTTCTTTTTTAACAAATTAGCAAAAATTACAGTGCAGCAAACTCGCTCCAGAAGTTCATTGTGGATCTCTGAATGATCCAATATTGTCCTAAATGCCTAATGATGATAAATATAATCCACCTGTGTGTAATCAGGTCTCCATATAAATGCACCTGCTCTGTGATAGTCTCAGGGTTCTGTTTGAAGCACAGAGAGCTTCAGGAAGACCAAGGAACACAACAGGCAGGTCCGTGATTCTGTTGTGGAGAAGTTTAAAGCCGGATTTGGATATAAAATGATTTCCAAAACTTTAAACATCTCAAGGAGCACTGTGCAAGTGATCATATTGAAATGGAAGGAGTATCATACCACTGCAAATCTACCAAGACCCGGCTGTCCCTCTAAACTTTCATCTCAAACAAGGAGAAGACTGATCAGAGATGCAGCCAAGAGGCCCATGATCACTCTGGATGAACTGCAGAGATCTTCAGCTGAGGTGGGACAGTCTGTCCGTAGGACAACAATCAGTCGTACAATGCACAAATCTGGCCTTTATGGAAGAGTGGCAAGAAGAAAGTCATTTCTCAAAGATATCCGTAAAATGTGTCCTTTAAAGTTTGCAACAAGCCACCTGGGAGACACACCAAACATGTGGAAGAAGGTGCTCTGGTCAGATGAAACCAACATCGAACTTTTTGGCAACAATGCCAAAAGATATGTTTGTCGTAAAGGCAAGCAACACAGGTCATCACCCTGAACACACCATCCCCACTGTCAAACATGGTGGTGGCAGCATCATGGTTTGGGCCTGCTTTTCTCCAGCAGGGACAGGGAAAATGGTTAAAATTGATGGGAAGATGGATGGAGCCAAATACAGGACCATTCTTGAAGAAAACCTGTTGGAGTCTGCAAAAGACCTGAGACTGGGATGGAGATTTGTCTTCCAACAAGACAATGATCCCAAACATAAAGCAAAATCTACAATGGAATGGTTCACAAATAAACATATACAGGTGTTAGAATGGCCAAGTCAAAGTCCAGACCTCAATCCAATCGAGAATTTGTGGAAAGAGCTGAAAACTGCTGTTCACAAACGATCTCCATCAAACCTCACTGAGTTCGAGCTGTTTGCCAAGGAAGAATGGGCAAGAATTTCAGTCTCTCGATGTACAAAACTGATAGAGACATACCCCAAGCGACTTGCAGCTGTAATGGCAGCAAAAGGTGGCGCAACAAAGTATTAAGTTAAAGGGGCCGAATAATATTGCACGCCCCACTTTTCAGTTTTTGAATTTCCACAAAAATTTAAAATAACCAATACATTTCGTTCAACTTCACAATTGTGTTCCACTTGTTGATTCACCAAAATATTTTACATCTGATATCTTTATGTTTGAAGCATGATATGTGGGAAAAGGTAGAAAAGTTCCAGAAAGCCAAATACTTTCGCAAGGCACAATATGTATATATATATAAATGCGGTACAGACTAAAAGTTTGGACACACCTTCTCATTTAAAGATTTTTCTGTATTTTCATGACTGTGAAAATTGTACATTCACACTGAAGGCATCAAAACTATGAATTAACACATGTGGAATTATACTTAACAAAAAAGTGTGAAACAACTGAAATTATGTCTTATATTCTAGGTTCTTCAAAGTAGCCACCTTTTGCTTTGATGACTGCTTTGCACACTCTTGGCATTCTCTTGAATGACCCCCGTCTTATACGGCAAGTATATCCCAAACTCCATACTTTATATGGAAAAGTTGGGGGTTGTCTAATACACCAGAAAATACGGTGTATATATATATATATATATATATATTATATACAGTATATATATATATATATATATATATATATATATATATATATATATATATATATATACTGTATATGCACACACACACAGTGGCTTCTCAAAAATTAGAATATCATCAAAAAGTTAATTTATTGCAGTTCTTCAATAAAAAAAAGTGAAACTCATTATATAGAGTCATTACAGAGTGATCTATTTTAAGTGTTTATTTCTGTTAATGTTGATGATTATGGCTTGCAGCCTATGAAAATCCAAAAGTCATTATCTCAGTAAATTAGAATGCTTTATGACACCAGCTTGAAAAATTACTTTAAAATCCAAAATGCTGGCCTACTGAAAAGTATGTTCAATAAATGCACTCGATACTTGGTTGGGGCCCATTTTGCATCGATTACTGCATCAATGCGGCATGGCATGGAGCCGATCAGCCTGTGGCACTGCTGAGGTGTTATGGAAACTCAGGTTGCTTTGATAAGCAGCCTTCAGCTCGTCTGCATTGTTTGGTCTGGTGTCTCTCATGTTCCTCTTGACAATACCCCATCGATTCTCTATGGGGTTAAGGTCAGGTGAGTTTGCTGGCCAAACAAGCACAGTGATACTGTTGTTTTTAAACCAGGTATTGGTACTTATTGCAGTGTGGACAGGTGCCAAGTCCTGCTGGAGAATTAAATTTCCTTCTCCAAAAAGCTTGTCGACAGAGGGAAGCATGAAGTGCTCTAAAATGTCTTGGTAGACGGCTGCGTTGACTTTGGTCTTGGTAAAACACAGTGAACCTATACCAGCAGATGACATGGCTCCCCAAACCATCACCGATTGTGGAAACTTCACACTAGACCTCAAGCAGCTTGGATTGTGGCCTCTCCACTCTTCCTCCAGACTCCGGGACCCTGATTTCCAAATGAAATGCAAAATTTACTTTCCTTGTGGAGTGTGACTATGACTGACTTTTGGACATCTGTCAAGTCCTTAGTCTTCCCCATGATTGTGGAGCGTAATGAAACAGACTAAGGGACCTCTTTTAACACTTAGGAAGCCTTTCCAGGTGTTTTTTGTTAATCTAATTTACTGAGATAATGACTTTTGGGTTTTCATTTGCTGTAAGCCATAATCATCAACATTAACAGAAATAAACACTTGAAATAGATCACTCGGTTTGTAATAACTCTATACAATGAGTTTCTCTTGTATTGAAGAACTGAAATAAATTAACTTTTTGATGATATTCTAATTTTGTGAGAAGCACCTGTATATATATGGAATACCACGTATTTGTGTCCTTGACTGAACCCTGAATGGTCCTATCTATTGATTTTCAGAAGAGATTTACGTAGAGTATTATACTTTTAAATAGGTTATTAAAAGTTAAATTTTAGAGGTCTATTTTGTTTGGTTTTCATAATGCTATGGAGAGGTCTTTCTTCACAGTGAGTCACCATTTCTATCCGCCTTTATTTTTTGTATAGCAATTTTTGAATTTCACACTAATTAAAGATTAAATAAACTGATTTCTCATTTCTGACCATTTTATGTAGCATCTTCCAATTTCTTCTACGTTCTTGATGGTAATCCGATCACACAGTTCTCCTGGTAAGCAGTTCAGAGTCCTTGTTACACTCACCTTTAAAAGGTCATAACACTTCGACAGTGACAGTAATGTGGCCCCCACCACAGCTTTATCTCCATGTAGCATTTGACCTTTACATTCATTTGATGGTACATCTCCTTCAATTTGTGGGCTACCAGGAAAACCTCCACGTTAATGTTCAAGATAATTAAGGACAGAAGCTGAGTGCACACAGCCAGGAGATGGACATAGGTCCTTTTGGTGTAGACAGATCCTTTCCTTTTTCTCCAGGTTTTCACCTGGTTATTCATGGTGCCTTCTTCCTATATAGAGCCTGATCTTCAGACTCTCCAGAGCCTTTTCTAGGCTTTTTCTTTTTCAACTGGATGACTGTAGGGTTTCCTTTAGGGTGCTTTCACATTGCGTTTAGACACCTATTCAGTGGCCCCGTCAGAGCTTGCGTCCGCAAGATGTATTTGCTGACTACGTCTGAGTGTCTGCCTCCAGTTGGCGTGCACACCTAAAAATGATGCAGGGCAGAGAGCACGTTCGCTCTGTCAGCACCATTATAGCCTATGGCCCCATCGGCACATACGTCCACATCCCATTTTCCGGGAGGTTCGGACGTAAGCCCCGATGTGAGCCACTGAATGGGCGCCTATATGCAATCTGAAACCACAATCATCCAACTCTGAAATGCAGGTATCGTTTTTCACTGATAAATCAGGACAAGTCACAGAATGGGGAGAGTAGTAAATGAGTCTGGTGTAGGCTTTTTAGACCTGGTGCTTTTGTGTGTTTTCCAGATACATTTAAATGTACATAAACATTGTCGCATAGGTCACATAAATATAGCAGTTGGCTCTATTGTCACATACTTAAATACAATGATTATTTGATACGATACTTGGCTGCCATCAGAAATTGCTAACCAATGTACTCTTCGTGAATTAATCATATACAGTCATGGCTAAAAGTATTGGCACCCTTGAAATTGTTTCTCCAAGAAAAGTATTGCAGTTGCATGTTTTGCTATATACGTTTATTTCTTTTGTGTATATTGGAACACACAAAAAACTGAAAAAAAGGCAAATTGGACATAAGTTGACACAAAACCCTAAAAATGGGCCTGACAAAACTGTTGGCACCTTTCGAAAATAGTGGAAAAACAACTTTGTTTCTAGCATCTGATGCTCATTCAAACTCACCTGTAGCAAATAACATGTATAGGCAATATGAAAATCACACCTTCTGCGGATCCAAACCCGTCCAAGCGCTGGGATAGGCGAGAAACGGCTGTTGTCCTCCTTCACTTCCCCGCACCCCCTGCATGTTAAAGGACTGTCCCCCCACATGGAATAAAGGACATTAACCTTTTTTAAGAAGCAATGGTGAGTGCTGTTTCTTTTTTCAATACTGATTAAATAATTCCACCCAAGGAAGTACAGTCTTCTGTTCTTACCTCTGCCTCTTCATCCCCCCTGGATAACAATTTTTCCTTTTTGACAGTGCATTCCTATAGCCCAGGGGCTCTTGGTCTCACCTTAACCATGGGTGAGAAGGAATGCACCCCTGAAACCTGTCCTAAACCCTTTAGAAGCTTTACTTTACCAAGATCTGAGCCTTGTTACAGGAAATGAACCAGTCCAAAACCTTAATACATTGGGGAATAGCCTTCCTATTATTTGCAGTCCGTCTATAGTTAGGGGTTAATCCACTTCAAAGAATTCTTTGCCTGACACAGCCACCATATCCTCCAGTGAATACCCGGCTCACCGTCCCCAAAATTCGCTTCCCTCTACTGGTGCATCTTCAGTTTCAACTACCATGTCTTTCCACGGACCATGTGTCTGTGGCAGAGGCATAGCTAGGGTTTTGGTTCAAGGGGCAAAGCTTCTGAGTGGGCCCCTAACCAGGTAACCTTAATTATAACTTGGTGACGCGCCCTAATACTGGAGAACCTCAGCAGATGACCACGCTGTTGCTGAAGATTATATATATATATATATATATATATATATATATATATATATATATATTGTCTAAGGGGTACTTCCGTCTTTCTGTCTGCAACTTCAGTCATGGAAATCCCACGTCGCTGATTGGTCTCACCAGCTGCCTGTCATGGCTGCCGCGACCAATCAGCGACGGGCACAGTCCGATTAGTCCCTCCCTACTCTCCTGCAGTCACTGCCCAGCACCCGCATACTCCCCTCCAGTCACCGCAAACACGGGGTTAATACCAGCGGTAACGGACCGCGTTATGGCGCGGGTAATGCACTCCGTTACCGCTGCTATTAATCCTGTGTGTCCCCAACTTTTTACTATTGATGCTGCCTATGCGGCATCAATAGTAAAAAGATGTAATGTTAAAAATAATAAAAAACGGCTATTCTCACCCTACGTCGTCGGACGATGCGCTCGCGCCCGCCGCCATCTTCCGTTCCCAGAGATGCATTGCCAGATTACCCAGAAGACTTAGCAGTCTCGCGACACCGCTAAGTCTTCTGGGTAATTTCGCAATGCATCCTGGGATCGGAAGATGGCGGCAGCCGCGTGCGCATTGCCAGGACTTCGCTGGAGCCCTGCGGGTGAGTATATAACTATTTTTTATTTTATTTTTTAACAGGGATATGGTGCCCACACTGCTAAATACTATGAGGGCTGTGTTATATACTGCGTGGGCTGCTGTATACTGTTTGGGCTGTGTTATATACTGTTTGGGCTGTATTAACGCATCGGGTATTCTACAATATGTATGTATGTTTATAGCAGCCACATAGTATATAGCACAGGCCACGTAGTATTTGTCTGCTATATACTACATGGCTCCTATATATTACGTAGCCTGCGCTATACACTGTGTGGCTGCTATATACATACATATTCTAGAATACCCGATGCGTTAGAATCGGGCCACCATCTAGTCTCTATATAACGACCAACATGGATATTACGGCCATATGGCCAGTGGTAGATACTAGCCCTACAGAGCATATTTGAGATCACAGCACAGTAATAGATAATGACTTACCGTTCTTTATGATGGAATCGACACTTTTCCCGTCTTTTCCATCTGGCCCAGACCAACATGACAACTTCTTCCAGGTACAACTTGTCTGCAGAGAAAACTACAAAGGCACGTTTCACTTCTCACATTCCAGCCATCACCATCTATTCCCAACCTGCACAAACCCCTCATCCTGCTGTTACCCCGATACTGAGCCGCTGCTGCCGTATGTGTCCCTATTACTGCACCTGATACCCCAATACTGAGCCGCTGCTGCCGTATGTGTCCCTATTACTGTGCCTGATACCCCAATACTGAGCTGCTGCTGCCGTATGTGTCCCTATTACTCCACCTGATACCCCAATACTGAGCTGCTGCTGCCGTATGTGTCCCTATTACTCCACCTGATATCCCAATACTGAGCCTCTGCTGCCGTATGTGACCCTATTACTGCACCTACTCTGGTTCTCTGTACCCTCTAAATTCTAAAGCACCCCTCTATAATATAGTAATGCCGGGTGCAAGTGCCCTAGAAACTAGAGCTCACATTTTACCCCCTAGAAAGTAATAATGCCCTGTGTGCCCCTTTGATAGTCACAGTAACCAGAGTTCCCCCTATTACAATAAGTGCCCACTTTACATGTAATAATGTCCTGAGTCTCCCCCCTGTACAGCTCCCCTATACACAGTACAATGCCCCCTAACTGTATAGAACCACCCACACAGTATACTGACCCGTTAGTAGCCTTCAAACTGTTTGATAGCTCCAACACTGTAATGCCCACACTGTATGATGGCCCCATAAATAACCTCCATATAGTATAATGTGCCAGATAGTCCTCAATATAGCACAAGACAGTACATCTATAGGCAGACCCTGTAGTTTAAGGGTATGTGTCCACGTTCAGGATTGCATCAGGCTTTGGTCAGGATTTTATGCAGGTAAAATCCTGACCAAAAATGCACCCGAGGCCACTGGCAGGTCACCTGCAGTGTTCCTGCGTGTTTTGCTCATTGTAGCAACATGCTGCATTCTTAAAAAACGCACCGCATGTGCGTTTTCGCGGGAAAACGCATGCGTTTTTTCCTGCACAGTGGAGACGGGATTTCATTAAATCCCTTCCACTATGCTGTAACATCTGGACGCTGCGTTTTTGACGCTGCGGCTCAGCGCTGCGTCAAAAACGCAGCGTTTCCTGAACGTGGACACATACCCTAAAGCAGCACCCCCATAGGCAGATACTGTAGAATAAGGCAGCCCCCATAAAAATCACAGTAAATACTCAGCTCTCTTCCTCGTTCCAGCGGTGCTTCCTGCTCATCTGACAGCGGGCGCTGACGTCATCGCGCCCGCTCTCAGACGGTGTGGGGGATGATGGGAGGAGCGCAGTGTAGCGCTCCTTCCCTCATCACTGCGGTGAGCTGTATCGGCTAGATGCCGATACAGCTCACCATGCGATGACGGTCGGGGGGCCCACTGCTGGCACCGAGCCCCCCGCCTGCTCACGGGCCCCATAGTGGCAGAGCAGGGAGATCAATTCTTCCTGCTCTGCTGTAGAATGTAACTGCTGTGCGCGCGCGCGGATGCAGTTGCAATGGCGTAGCTCCGGGTGGGCCCCCTCAGAACGTGGGGCCCGGGGCGATGGCCCCCTCGGTAGCTACGTCTGTGGGCAAAACAAGCTGACATATCAGTTTTATAGCGTCAGCACAGACAGCAAAATGTCCTGCACACGGAGAACACACATTGATGTACTCTGTGTGACATGGACAGCCGCCGGGGAAAAAGCGCTGCTGTAAGAGCTGTTCCCCGGTGGCAGGTGCTGAAAGCTAGCTGTCATTCTCCCTTGCTCTGCCGGCGAGCAGAGGAGAATGATGAGCGTTATATTAACATCTGAACAGCAGCAGGTGGGGGCTTTTGGGACTGTTACCCCCATCATCTGACACCTGCTGCCGCTAATAACAGTGACCGTAGGTGCGGACGATCGGGGTGTTCCTAGCCACATTCCATGATTGGTGGCTGTCCGTGTGGTACTGATGCGGCACACGGTTGCCACACGTAGTACACACACACACACACACACACAGACTTCTCCAGTACCATTTCTTTCCAGTACCAGAATTAGACTTGTGAAAGGGGCCTAAGGATGGGGAGACCTGGCAACATACAATTGCACACAACACCACCACCAAGTCTAACTATAGGGGTTGATCAAGCACCTGCCTATTGGGGAGGGTGCCTTTATACAAGATGCCTCCCAGCTATTTTAGGTGTGAGGATATTTTCCACTGAAGGACTCCATATTCCCTGGAAGAATAGATTGTCCAGGTTGACTTCCCACCAGTCTGGACTTGTGTCTATGATAACTACCAGATCGGATATAACCCACGAGACCCTGCTGCAAAGATTTTACCTGTTCAGCCACCGCATCAGGGAGTTCAAGATTTTTATTGATATGAAATTTGTGTTACAGGTGATCTGATCTTTTGCTCTGGACTGAAATGATCTCCAAGTGAAGGGTCTGGTATGACCTTGGGCCCAATGGGATGGTGGCTGTCAGAGAAGTTGGTTTAATTAGAGACTTCCCAAAATCGTATGTCTTAATTTTATTAACTTTTCTTTTGAAGGAAACATTGACAAGCAAGTGGAGTCTATGTAGATCACAAGAAAAACAAAAAAACCCTAAGTTTTTAGAGGTTTTATTTATCCCTGTTGATAATTCATCCTAGATCTGAAAGAAGATTCTTGGAAGCCATGGAAATACCAAAAAGGCAAGCATTGGTATTGAAGACTCTCCTTGATTTTTACAGCAACCCTCAGATATTTTTGGTGACTGATGAATTGGGACGTGAGAATATGCGTCTTTCAGATCCATCACTGATATGACAGAGTAAGGGTATAGCAGCTTTATTGGTATATTCTAGAGATTGCTACAATATGTCTGCCAGATATCTGCTTTTTCCAACAAAACGAAGACTTCCTTCGCCACTATTCAGGTTTCTACTATTTTTGCAGGAACGGTTGGAGAAGAAAAAAAAACCCTATGGGCTGAATTTGATAAGGTTCAAGAGAGTGGGCAAAATTAACCTAATGCTGTCCATTGTTGCATCAGCTAAGAAATCTACTGCTTTCCACCAGCAGTTGTTCCCTTGGATATTACTTTATTAACTGGAAATCCAATTAATTTAGCCACTTTACAGAAGGACATAGACTAGTGGCTACCTGTACAGCCAAGTTTAGGAGAGACGTCGCCACTTCCCAAGTCCCTTTAAAAAAGGTTTTGTTTTTTTTTTCTTTTTTAATTGGGGGGGGGGGGGAGAGACCTGCACACAATACTCTTCAGCTGAACAAATACATGTGAAAGAAATGCTGCCTTCCTGCTAATCTCAGCGCACACAGGGAATACAAATGACAAACCCATTAAAAGACAATATTTATTTATTTTTTTGACAGTAATTTGCCTTTTAAAATGGAAAAAACCCTGAAGTTTAAAAATTAACGATTACAAAAGAATAGAACGCCTAATTTGGAGGCATTGTAACAGGAAACACTTCATTGCAAACTGAAATGTGTGGCTGATATTAGATATTTATACTAATTCAGACTGACAGAAGCCAATTAAGGCTCATTCACACGGCTGTAATACAGCTTCATACAGGATGAGGATGAAATCCAGTAAGGACACTGCCAGGAAACCTACACCAGTGCTTTTTGTGTGGTAAAGGTGCCCAGATGGGATCAGATATTGCTCCCGTCCTACTTTGCATATTGAGAAAATAATTTAACCATACAAAAAACAGACAAGAATAAAAACAGACAAAACACATGAATACAGCACTCCTTCCATCAGAGTATCCCCCAGTTATACAGTATATCATTTTTCAGTAAAGTGCATCTTCTGTAAGATTTGTCTAGTGAAACAGTGTTTTGCCAATCTACTAACCTAAAAACACAAAAACGTGAATCATTAAGAAAGATGTTAACGTGAGGTTTTTCTTTTTTCACAACTTTTCACATTAAATAAACTGGATATACTTGGCAAACATATACCTTGGAGAAAAAGGAAAGAAAAACGCATGATTAGAGAAAAACGTTTCTTGGTGCAATGGTAAATACAGTGTGAACAATTAGATCTTGGGGAGTTTTGGCGCAGTTATGACTGGGTTGGACTCTTGCAGATATCTCCTGCCCGCTGTTTTGTAGTCATAGGTACAGCTGTGAGTTTCTGCATAACGGTGAGTGGCACAAAAATTGTTCCCACACCTGGAAGAAAAAAACAAACAAGTATTGGGTTATGTTCACAAGTTGTGTTTTTGCAGCTTTTTTTCCTGCAGTTCAGAATACTAGCAAAAGCCAGAACATTTCAGAAATTGCACGTACACTTTTTTTCCCCCAGACTGAATTGGAGAGCTGCAGCATTTATTGAAATCTTCAAAACGTCAAATTCTATGGGTTTTTTTTGCAGCTCATTTTCACTCCTATAAATATCAATGAGAAAGCTCAAAGACATTGCAAAGAGTGCAACAAACCAGATTTGCTGCTTTTTTGTGGAGAAATCAAATTTTATTAAAACATGTATTCTGGCAAAAACCAGAAAAAAAACAAAAACAAGACCCAAACATGCAGCAAAAACATTTGTAAATACCATTAATGTAGAGAATCAAGATAAACAGATCTATAAATGAAGTTGATGCTACCAAGTGTCCTCACAGTCCTGTAATTCTTCATTTGCCCCGTGGCAGCGCTGCAGACGACTGAACACTTGTCCAGGTTCACCAGCAGATTCTAAAGGCCCCGTCTCACATAGCGATTTACCAACGATCACGACCAGCGATACGACCTGGCCGTGATCGTTGGTAAGTCGCTGTGTGGTCGCTGGGGAGCTGTCACACAGACTGCTCTATCCAGCGACCAACGATCAGGGGAACGACTTCGGCATCGTTGAAACTGTCTTCAACGATGCCGAAGTCCCCCTGCAGCACCCGGGTAACCAGGGTAAACATCGGGTTACTAAGTGCAGGGCCGCGCTTAGTAACCCGATGTTTACCCTGGTTACCAAAAAAAACCAAACAGTACATACTCACCATCTGATGTCCGTCAGGTCCCTTGCCGTCTGCTTCCTGCTCTGACTGAGTGCCGCCGTACAGTGAGAGCAGAGCGCAGCGGTGACGTCACCGCTGTGCTGTACTTTCACTTTGCGGCGCTCAGTCAGTGTGGGAAGCAGACGGCAAGGGACCTGACGGACATCAGATGGTGAGTATGTACTGTTTGTTTTTTTTGGTAACCAGGGTAAACATCGGGTTACTAAGCGCGGCCCTGCACTTAGTAACCCGATGTTTACCCTGGTTACCAGTGAAGACATCGCTGGATCGGTGTCACACACACCGATTCAGCGATGTCAGCGGGACCTCAACGACCAAAAAACGGCCCAGGCCATTCCGACACGACCAGCGATCTCACAGCAGGGGCCTGATCGCTGGTACGTGTCACACATAGCGAGATCGCTACTGAGGTCGCTGTTGCGTCACAAAACTTGTGACTCAGCAGCGATCTCGCTATGTGTGACGGGGCCTTAAGTATTGCCACGCAGATGCCTAGCGTATGGCATCCGATGTGATATGCCCTTGACCCTCGGCTCCAGCTCTGCTGCGAGCGGGAGCCGAGTGTCAGTGGTCTGTACTCCGATCCGCTCACATGACAGGATTGGAGCACAGCTGCGGAGGAGACGGAGCATCTCTGCGTCGGCAGGAATTGCACTGCGCGCGGACAATAGTTCACCGGTTAGAGTTAGCAGAGTCTCTCTGCGATTATTTTGTTATGCCGATTCAGCCTGAACATTCGCAGATCCGATCTGCCCCATAGAATAACACCGGGCCAAGTGCTATCCTATGTTTTATCGCACAGCACTCGGCTGTGTTATATGTTAGTGTGACTCCGGCCTAAGAGGATACCGATGCCGGTCATGGTCCGCTCCTGCCAAAGATTCAGCTACACCCTATCATCAGAGCAGCAGTTTCTCTTCCTGTTGACAGGGCGGGACTACTGGTGTCATGCTGACTGACTGCAGACTCCCGCTACTTAATTGGGGGAAGCCAGCTGTCAATCAGCATGACACCAGTAGTCCCACCCTGTCAACAGGAAGAGAAACTGCTGCTCTGAGAGGCTGAATCTCTGGCAGGAGCAGTCCATGACCAGCGCTGGGTACAACAGGGAGGTAGTTGCCTCTGTTAGCAACTACATTTTTTTTTCCCCTTTTAAAGTCCAAGATATCCCCTGTAACGATGGGGCTGATGTCCCCGAATCACTCTGCTCAGAGAGAAGTGTGCACCATGGAAATAATAAAGTGTACCCTTTTATTGAACTAGACCCGCATGCATACTGACAGTACCGTAATCCCTTCATAGCCCTGGGCCACTAGTTAACCCTTCCACTGCCCCTACATCACCAGTGCATGCCAACATTAATACCTTTCATGCCACAGACCATCAGGGACGCCGATATTAACCTGTGCAATATCTTAGACCACCCGGTATTCAGACAGAATCTTCACTGCATTAGACCTGGATGCGGTGTAATACTACTTACATGGATGCCATGTAGGCCTGTTTACAGCTACATAACTTATTGTTGAAGGTAAGGTAATGAATTTAAATAGTTAAGGATATTCAATATTGCCCTACTTAGGGAACTGAGGACTGTTCAACCCAACTACCCTGCTCACGCGCTATGAAGGCTTAGAGGAAATACGACCACAGTAAGTTATCGGCCTAGTCAGTAGCAGTCATACTAATTTTCCTCAAGTGTATATGGGTATGAGAATTTTTAGGACAGAGAAGGACAACTTACATTGTATACAAGTCAATTTATCTTAAAGTGATTGTCCAGGCTTGGGACAAAAGCCTGCCGTCACTATGTGCGGTACACACATTGTCAGGATTGCTTGCTATTGCGGTTGGGAGCGGGCAGGTGCATGACCACACATGGGAGATCTGCATACTCGTGGTCATGTGCCAACTAGATGTGTCCCCGGGCTCTCTCTCAAAAAAAAAAGCTGATTGCATCTAGTCGGCATGTGACCGCCAGTGTGCAAATCGCAAACACATGGTTAGGCGACCACTCGCTCTAAACGTCAATACTGAGGGACCGGAGCCCCGCATGCTGTCAAGATTCAGTAGTCGGGGGACAGTGCGCAGGCTGGGGACAGTGCGCAGGCTGGGGACAGTGCGCAGGCTGGGGACAGTGCGCAGGCTGGGGACAGTGCGCAGGCTGGGGACAGTGCGCAGGCTGGGGACAGTGCGCAGGCTGGGGAAAAAGGTCTGTCATCAGTAAGGATTCTTTGGTGCCGGTGCCAAGAGCGGGCAGGCACATGACAGCAACTATGCCATTTGCATACAAGCAGTCATGGCCAGCTAGAGGTGCATGGACTCACTAAATACAGACAAATTCATGCATATCTATCTATCTATAACTAAAATTACACTTCTTAGTGTTTCTAACAGCCTGTAAATAATTTATTTTTCTCATTCTGTTAAATCCACAGGTTATACTCCACAGACATTCAGACAGCACTTCGGCAGTTACCTGCATTCATAGCTAGTCGCCAGGCCAGTTTTCTTCCCACAGAGAAAGCAGTGTTTTGTTGCCTTCTTAGTCCGAACAGACTTAACAGGAGGAAAGAGATGTGTGGCTTCAACTGTACAGGAGAGAATGGGAGGATTATCAGAACAGAGTTAGTGAGTAATGCTGCTCTCAGGAATTAGAACAAAAGGTTTCAATAATTTTGCAGTTCTTTTTTTTGTTTTTAAATTTGCATTTTCTTAATGTTGAGAAGCAAAGAATAAAGGGTTGGGCAGGTTAAATGTTTTCAAGGGAGATAACCTGCTGACTGAAGTGTCTGGCATGGCTTTACTCCCGATTTAGAACACATGAAGGCTTAGCTGGGTTGATGAAGCATTTGTATAGGGTGGGGGAGAACACCTATTGAATGTTTAGGACCCCCTTAAGTTTACATTTAATGCCCCTATTTATTAGTAGTGATGAGTGTGTATGCTCATTGCTCGGGTTTTCCAGATCACGCTCAGGTGGTTTCTGAGTATTTGTTAGTGCTTGGAGATTTAGGGTACCGTCACACAGTGCAATTTTGATCGCTACGATGGTACGATTCGTGACGTTCTAGCGATATCGTTACGATCTCGCAGTGTCTGACACGCAGCAGCGATCAGGGACCCTGCTGAGAATCGTACGTCGTAGCAGATCGTTTGGAACTTTATTTCGTCGCTGGCTCTCCCGCTGTCATCGCTGGATCGTTGTGTGTGACAGCGATCCAGCGATGCGTTCGCTGGTAACCAGGGTAAACATCGAGTTACTAAGCGCAGGGCCGCGCTTAGTAACCCGATGTTTACCGTGGTTACCAGCGTAAAAGTAAAAAAAAACAAACCGTACATACTCACCATCTGATGTCCGTCAGGTCCCTTGCCGTCCGCTTCCCGCTCTGACTGTCTGCCGGCCGGAAAGTGAGAGCAGATCACAGCGGCGACGTCACTGCTGTGCTCTGCTCTCACTGTACGGCGGCACTCAGTCAGAGCAGGAAGCAGACGGCAAGGGACCTGACGGACATCAGATGGTGAGTATGTACGGTTTTTTTTTTTTTACTTTTACGCTGGTAACCACGGTAAACATCGGGTTACTAAGCGCGGCCCTGCGCTTAGTAACCCGATGTTTACCCTGGTTACCCGGGGACTTCGGCATCGCTCCAGCGCCGTGATTGCACAGTGTGACCGCAGTCTACGACGCTGGAGCGATAATCATACGACGCTGCAACGTCACGAATCGTGCCGTCGTAGCGATCAAAATTGCACTGTGTGACGGTACCCTTAGTTTTTGTTGATGCAGCTGCATGATTTACAGCTGCTAGACAGGCTGAATACATGTGGGAATTCCCTAGCAACCCCCACATGTATTCAGGCTGGCTAGCAGCCGTAAATCATGCAGCCGAGTTGACAAAAACGAAATCTCCGAGCACTAACAAATACTCGGAGACCACCCGAGCGTGCTTGGGGAAAACCTGAGCAAGTATAGTCGCTCATCACTATTTATAACGCCAAAAAGTGAATGCTGGTGGGATTACCATTCTGCTAAGGTTATGTTCACATTTTGTTTGTCTGTTCCCGAGACAATGCTCTTCTTAGCTTTGTTTGGTTCTTGTGCTGCGTGTCACACAACATGATCCGAAACATCACCGTAACTACTTTCACTTTACATAGACAGACTGATTAAAAGTTTTAGACCCCTGTGATGCAAATTACTAGACATCTTATTTTTGACATGTCCCTATGGTCACATTATTTTCAATCTTCTCTAGGGGGTAGAATCTTTTTTTTGTCCAGGCCATTTTCGTCAGTTTTTTTTTAATTATATTGTTGAACCACAAAAAGTAAGGTCTGAATTGCTCACTACCTAATATTTAAATTCACACTGAAAATTACTTTTGGTCAGTTTAACCAATAAACTTTGCACCAGGCTATTTGCGCTCCCGTGGGTGTAGGATCCAAGGCTTCTTATCCCAAAAATGTTTTTAATTACCGTATATACTCGAGTATAAGCCGACCCGAGTATAAGCCGACCCCCCTAATTTTGCCACAAAAAACTGGGAAAACTTAATGACTCGGGTATAAGCCTAGGGTGAAAAATGCAGCAGCTACCGGTAAATTTCAAAAGTAAAAATAGATACCAATAAAAGTAAAATTAATTGAGACATCAGTAGTTTAAGTGTTTTTGAATATCCATATTGAATCAGGAGCCCCATATAATGCTTCATAAAGTTTGATGGGCCCCATTAGATGCTCCATATTAAAATATGCCCCATATAATCCTGCATAAAGGGTAATAAGGGCCCCATAAGATGCTCCATAGAGATATTTGCCCTATATAGTGCTGCACAAGCGTTATGGCCCCATACAGATGCTCTGCACAGCCACTTGCCCCTTATAGTGCTGCACAAGTGTTATGGCCTCATACAGATGCTCCGCACAGAAACTTGCCCCATTTGCTTTTGCTGCCATAAAAAAAAACAAAACAAAACAAAAAAAAAAAAAACTCACCTCTCCGTCGCTCAGGACCCCGGCACTTTTACCTGCTCCTCGTGCGGCTCCGTCTTCGGCACTGACGTTCAGCAGAGGGCGCGCACTGACTAAGTCACCGCGCCCCCTGACCTGAGCGTCACTGCCAGAGGACGATGAAGACAGAGCCGCACTGGAACAAGGAGGGGTAAATATCGCGCTGCGCTGCGCTCCCCCTCCCCGTATACTACCTGCTCCTGGCACTGTGTCCCTGCTTCTTCCCCGGAGCTGCATCTTCTTCCTGTATTGAGCGGTCACCGTTACCGCTCATACATTAATTAAATATGCGGCTCCACCTCTATGGGAGGTGGAGCCGCATATTCATTTCTGTAATGAGCGGGACCATGTGACTGCTCAGTACAGGAAGAAGCTGCAGCGCTGGAAGAAGCAGGGACGTCCAGGGACCGTGCCGGGAGCAGGTAAGTATAATTACACAGCCCCCGCCCCCCCCTCACCTGCCGACCCCCGGGTATGACTCGAGTATAAGCCGAGAAGGGGACTTTCAGCCCAAAAAAATGGGCTGAAAATCTCGGCTTATACTCGAGTATATACGGTATTTCTTAAGAAAAAGTACATACAACATGTTTCGACAGTATAGATGTCTTCCTCAGGTATAATTGATAGTGAGGAGTGAGTATACTCGTTGCCCGGGTTTTCCGGAGCACGCTCGGGGGACCTCCGAGTATTTATGACTGCTCGGAGATTTAGTTTTCATCGCAGCAGCTGAATGATTTACAGCTACTAGCCTGCTTGATTACATGTGAGGATTCCCTAGCAACCAGGCAAACCCACATGTACTCAGCCTGGCTAATAGCTGTAAATCATTCAGCTGCCGGGATGAAAACCAAATCTCCGAGCAGTCAAATACTCGGAGGTCACCTGAGCGTGCTCAGGAAAACCCGAGCAATGAGTACACTCGCTCATCACTAATAAATGACAATATACCTGAGGAAGACATCTATACTGTCGAAACGAGTTGTATGTACTTTTTCTTGAGAAATAATAAAAACCTTTTTTGGATGATAAGCAGCCTTGGATCCTCCACCCATGGGAGCGCAAATAACCTGGTATAAAGTTTATTGGATAAAACTCCTATGGTTACTTGGTCTGAGTGACGTACTAGCTACCAGGGATTTGCAGCATACCAGCCACAGAAGAAATCCACCTTTGAACACCTAATGGTCCCAAGTGACCTATATGCAAGGCATCAAGATTTATAAAAGGTGAGTGCCACCTATATTCACCTACGACCTTATTATACATTTAGATCTGTGCGCTTTTTTCCTTTCCTCCCCTTTTACCAGAAACTTTTGGTCAGTTTCAAAGTTATTTCAGTGACCATTGTGGGTTTTGCCTTCATCAACAGATGGGTACCAACAATTTTGTCCATATGTACCGTATATATAGTTATATATTTATCCACACAGACAAGATAATATAAGAGGCAACATGGATGTAGCTACCAAACAGAATATTTTTTCATGTAGATTTTCTCATCTATATAGATTAGTTACTGGATCTGCAGTTAGGTATTTTTGTAAGAAAACGAAAATGTTAACTTGATTTTTACCTGTGCCTCTTCCACAGCTTGTATTTATCACATTCTGCCCAACTCTATGAGGTGTCTGTAATAGATAAAGGTTTAATCAGAAAACACAAATTGACACAATGGTGTGACACCACTATACAATATATCTTTATCTAATACACAGTAATAAGTGTATATTCCATATACACCCACTTCCTAATATATATGCATGGCTTTCTTACAAATAGCCAAAACCTGATACTACTTGGTGAAGGGATGGAATAACAGGAAACTCAAAGATCAGCATTCTCTCTCAGGAAGTGCTCGAGCAGCTCCGCCATTGGAGAAATGGAGCATTACCTGGCACCCATTTTAAAGAATGGGCCGACCAATGAATGCATTTAGATGCTGCTTCCACAGGTTTCCCCTCTTAGCTAAGGGTGTACTCCGACATCTGTGTTTCACATATGTGTTCTAACTGTTTTTGGTGGCTAGAACACTCATCTAAGGATCTGTTCACATGTCTGGTTTTTTTTTGCGATTTTGTATGAGAAAAAAAAAAAAAAAAAAAAAAGTTTCTTGCTCACAGATTAAAAAGTCACACAATTGTTTTTATCTGTGAAAATCACGCACAGCACACAGATGCCAGTGTACTATACATGCGCTTTGTAAATGGTAATGTAATGGTAGAAGGATTTTTTTTCCCCATATGAAAAAAAAAACAAAAAAAAAAAAGTATATATAAAATTTTCATCAGTATAGTTCTTCTGATAAGCTGTGTCACTTACCTTGTGCAGGGTATTGCAGCAGCTTAAGTATCCATGGTTACAACCACTCAGTGATCAGAACCATGGATACCCAAGCTACTGCAATGCCCTATACATGAGGTAAGCAACATAGCGAATCAGGGGAACTATACTACATTTCTAATTGGAGGTATTTGCTATTACTCCTACTAAATATTGGTATAGGAATTTGGATATGGGAATGCCCCTTTAATGAGGAGTATGAGCAAGAAGGGAGAATAGATAGGTGGAGAAAGCCATTTTTGTTATAAAATGACATATTGCAACGTTTCTTCACTTGTACATGAATTACAAAAATAAATTAAAAAAAATGAAACTAACACGTTCTGTAACCCACTGCAGTATATACAGTAAGTAGATCTAATATTAAAATATTTTGCAGTCTCTCAATTGAACTTTGACATGTCTTCAACTGTACCATGTTTTTTGGGGTTTTGTTTCTATGGCATTCTTGGTGTAGTAAAAATGACTTGTTTGGTCATTACAAATACAGAACCAAATTGCTTTAAATTTCACTGGTGGGCAGGGGGTGCTTCATCAGAAAAGTAAAAAGATACAGGTCTCCATTTGAGATGCAATACATTTTTTTCAGCACCAATGCTGACGTAGCCTTAGTTAGAACCCATTAAAAGACTGTCAGCACAGAATGACGGTTCAAACCCAGTACCGCAGCTCGGTGTGGCAATCATTTATATACACCTTGCCATCTGCTAGTTTTCGCCATCAATCTTCACCCCCCTCCTCTTTGGCTCTATGAAGCCAAGTCCCTCAAAGAGCGGTGGAGCTAGACAAAAACCAAGCAGGTTGTGAAGGTGTATTAAAACGTTTGGCCCTGCCATGAAGCACCGAGCGCCTGTACTTTGTTTGACCAGTTATTCTGTGCCGACAGTCGCTTTAAGTGAATACTTACATTGAAGATGTTCAAACTGTCATGTAAGGAGATTGCCTCTTCCTGGAGGGTTGTTGGTGGAGCGATAAGATGATTTCGTAGTCTTCCGGGATTGTTGGAGCTGTTCAAGTCGTCTCTACTTGTGCTTCGAGCCAGCGAAGCAAAAAATCCAAAATTGTTAAGTGATCCCATGGGTTCTTTAGATGCTTTATTAACCAACTCTGTCATATCTCTAGCCTCCATTTTCGAAATCACATCTGATCCCTTCCCTGGAGATTCCACTTTCACACCTCGGAATCTAGTAGTCCTAGAAGTTGTAGGATCGGCCATGTTTCGGAGTTGCAGAGAATGGAAATGACTGTGTGAAGCTGGTGGTCTCAAGCTTCTGAAATCAAAACACTTGGGGTGATGTGACGTCGAGAAGGTGGCATCATTTAACTTTGGAGAAAAGTGGATGGGTGATAGAAACTTGCTTCTTGGTGGACTTACTTCAGAAGTATTAAGAGATGTCTCCATCAAATCAGAGTTCGATGATTTGGAGAGTGCAGTCTGATGTGTCTCAATGGTGGAGGCCTCTTGGTTTCCTTCCAACAGGTCAAAATCAGACTTCATTTTTCTCAAGCTGCAAAGTTCTCCATACTGCTCAGGGAGTCCTGCCTCTGCCAACAATGCAAAGGATTCAGAAATTGATCTAGATGCATCTTCAGATGAGAAAAGGTTTAGGTTCTGGTGTAAAATGGGGTCACTGTCTTTTTTCAGCACATCATTTTTGGGAAAAGGTGTAACCGGGGAAAGAACTGCATTTGTTGAATGGCTAGCATCTTCAAGTTCTACACGTGAAACCTTGGGGGGTAAATTTATACTAGAGAGTGATGGAATTAATGATGGGCTTCCCCAGGTCTCCTCTGCTTTCAGAAAGTCACTAGTGATAGACGGTATTGTCCTAGCAGCAGCAGTTAGGGTAGAAAGTGCATTGTGGGAAGACTCCGAGACATATGGGTTCCCGGGAGGTAGACAGGTTTGTCCAATGTGGGGGAGAGCTTTCAGAAGCCTGTGACGGGAAGAAGCCATTGAGATGCTTGTAGGCCGAGGAGCATTAGGAGGCCGAGGTTTCAACTTCGAAGACATCTTCGGCTGCACAAAAACAAAAATTGGAGACATGAGAGCATCACGTAACATACATAGCATTCATCCCATATCTTAAGGATAGGTAATAAAATGTGGGAACCAGACTGCTGCGACTCACATTGATCATGAGACTCAGCGTCTTTTGTCCAGTGTAAGAGGAGTGACAGCTGGGACCCACATTGATCCTGAGAATAGGGTCCCAAGTCCCTCATGTGAATGGATCAGTAGAAAGCATGTGTAAACACAGCTTTATCTCCTGTCTCTTGGACAAGGGGATCGCGAATGTGCACTACCAATGCATGGATGGGGAGGGTAGAAGCAGGACCAGGATCCCCGTTCTCCGGTGGGATTCCCAGAGGTTAGACCCCTTACACTCATTTATCATCTATGTGAACCCCTGTTAGACAAGATTAGCCACTTTTCATATTTTTGATAAGTTCAACTACAAAACTAATAAAACAAAGAATCTGGCTGTCAAGTAGTTCACACAGTGATAGCTATACTCTGATACAACCCCGTGGGTATATAATACGAATGCCCGAGGGACAGCTATGTGAGTAAAGTCCTCTTATCTGACTACAACACAAGTTAAGTCATCATTTTGTGATACTACTTTAGAGAAACAAACAGTTTATGGCGTTGCTTTAAATACCTTTTTATTGAGGTTCATGTTCTCCATCTTTGATTTCAACAACTTCATTTTGTTCATAGTGATCGAATTTTCTATAATCTGTTGGCCAGATGGAGAAGCCTCAAAGTCATCCTCATCTTCAGCGTACAAGTTATAGACCGAACCTCCACTAACGAGAAGACAAAAAGAGTTCGTGTACAGAATAGAAGAAACTTAACCAGAAATTATTAATAAATGAATAGCTTTCATCCTAATGTAGACACTTTTCTAGATGATCCAGTGAAGACTATGCTGACAGATTAAGTGGAATATATCATCCATTATTTCAGATAGAGAATACTGTCAGTTACTTAAAAGTAAGATGGAAGCCTTGGATTACAGGCACTTAAGACCTGTTAATTATTGAGTATCTACTTCCATGCTCCTTAGGACAAACACCCAGCACACTAGAAGGAGTCACATAATGAATCTCAAAATGTCTAGAATCACTTAATTTGAGGGCCCCAAGCTATCACCATGTTATACTGCCAGAAAATGCGTTAGAAAGAAAAAAAACAAAAACAAAACATCATACATGACACTGGCCAGCACAACCTACAACATTAGATGGGACACTAAAGATGGCGATTTTCCAGCAAAATTGCTTTGTAAATTTAGGCCCCCAATTCATGACACCCCTCTACATGTTCCAACGCCTACGTGAGCTCGGAAAGATCAGAATCCATCTATACTTTACGCTTATTAAAAAAAGTCTTCGAAACACGGGTGGATGGGTATAGCCACTAATGTCTTATTACTAGTGGGTGGGCGCATTATGTGATTATGATCACAACTGTAAAGTAAGTACCTTAAGTTTTGTTTGTACTAGAGTGGAGGGAAAAAAACATTGTATAATTTTTACATAATTAATTTGCATTTTAACCCCTTAGTGACGGAGCCTAGTTTTTTTAAATCTGACCAGCGTCACTTTATGTGGCAATAACTCTGGAACGCTTCAACAAATCCCAGTGATTTTGAGACTGTTTTTTCATGACACATTATACTTTATGATAATGGTAAATTTAGGTAGATATGTTTTGTGTTTATTTATAAAAAATATCAGAAATTTGAAAAAAAAAATGTAAAAAAATACACTTTTTCATTTCTCTCATGCCACTTTGCATTAATTCCTGAAAATCTGCTGAAGGGTTAATGATCTACCTGACTGCAGTTTTCAATATGTCAGGGGGTGCCGTTTTTAAAATGGTATAACTTTTGGGGGTTTCCCAATATATAGGACCCCTAAAGTCACTTCAAACATGGATAGGTCCCTAAAAAATAACTTTTGTAAAATTTCCTTGAAAAATGAAAAATTACTGCTACCTTTTTAAACCTCCTAAAATGCTAACAAAATAAAATAACATTTTACAAATGGTGCTGATGTAAAGCCAACATGAGGGAAATTTTATTTATTAATGTTTTGCTGTGCTATGACTATCTGGATTAAAGGGATAATTGTTCAATGTTTGAAAATTGCTAATTTTTACCACCTAAATGTCGCTAACTGCTGAACCAGTTACAACAGCCGTCAGACTCTTAAGGCTTCTTTCACACTAGCGTCGGGCTCGGCCCGTCGCGGTGCATCGGGCCGAGGTCCCCGACGCTAGCGTTGTCTCCGCCGCACAACGGGTGCAGCGGATGCATTTTTCCAGCGCATCCGCTGCCCCATTGTGAGGTGCGGGGAAGTGCGGGGAGGTGGGGGCGGACTTCCGGCCGTGCATGCGCGGTCGGAAAAAACGGACCGTCGGGAGCAAAAAACTTTACATGTAACGTTTTTTGGTCCCGACGGTCCGCCACAGCACTGCGCAACCGTCGCACGACGGTTGCGACGTGTGGCAATGCGTCGCTAGTGTTAGTCAATGCTGAAAAAAACGCATCCTGCAAGCACTTTTGCAGGATGCGTTTTTTCGGCAAAACGACGCATTTGCGACGTATTGCAGTTAACGCTAGTGTGAAAGTAGCCTAAGGCCACTATTTGGTCATTAATTGGCATCGCAAACATCAGGACCACACAATCATGATCTGAGGGCACCAATTGGGATAAAGAGGAAGCCCTCACACTCTGTTAACCATTTATATGATGTAGTCACTATTGACAGCAGTAAACAGAGTTGGAAGGTGCAAACACTGATCGTGGCTGATACAGCAAGTTGTCAGCTATAGTGGACAGCCGACAGCTGCTGGATTGTCACCTGTATGGGGATGATATTCTCATATCTCAGGTCAGTTAAAAGACGTATTGGCGGTCATTAAGGGGTTAATGCATGAAATTAGCATTTGATACAATATAAAAACAGAACTTATTATTTCATACAGAAACCTTTACTTGCAATTACAGGTCAGACGTTACCTGTAGTTTTTGCCCAAGTTTGCACACACTGCAGCAGGGATTTTGGCCCACTCCTCCATACAGATATTCCAGGTTTCAGGGCTGTCACTGGGAAACATTGAGTTTCTGCTCCCTCCAAAGATTTTCTATTAGGTTCAGATCTGGAGACTGGCTAGGCCACTCCTTAGTTGCCCTGGGTGTGCGTTTTGGGTCACTGTCATGCTGGAAAACCCAGCCATGACCCATCTTACTAAGGGAAGGAGGTTATTGGCCAAAATCTAGCAATATATGGCCCCATACTTCCTCCCTTCAATATGGTGCAGTCGTCCGGTACCGTTTTCAGAAATGCACCTGCGTTCATTATGTGGGCTAAATAATGATATTGTTTTATAGTATAGTTTTCATAATCACGCACAGATCTGTCTTCTGGAGCAAAAAGTGACATGTGCTAGTGAATATACAGGACAAATAGCATTAGGGGTTAATGTACTGCACACTGTATACTAATTTACAGATAAGTACTCAAAAGGGAAGGGTGTGGATATCCTAAATAGTTGTGCAGCCTGGTCTTTAAACCCTACTCGTTCCAGCTGATTGACATGCCACTGACTCCTCCAAGTCTTGGATGTGTCTCAAACCAAGTGACAAGTTCCCTTGAACAAATCATTTAGTCAGCAGCAGGTCCTGCGTACCTCAGTGTAGATCCACAGAACCTTGCTCTGCACACACAACAGTATATGCATTTGTGTTGCAGAACCTCATGTATAAACCACAATTTAGGCTATGTGCACACGTTCAGGATTGTTTGCGTTTATTTTGGCCGTTTTCTGCGGAAAAAACGCATACATAAGCATCCCATCATTTTTAATGCATTCTGCAATTTTTGTGTACGTGCATTTTTCGCAGAAAAAAAGGCATCACAGTAAAAGCCGCATCACAGTAAAAGCCACAGCATGTTCATTAAGTTTGCGGATTTTTTGCATTTTTGCCGCTATATTATTGCATTGGGAAGCTCTGGGAAAAACGCAAAAAAAAAAACGCATGCAGATTTCCTGCAGAAAAAATCCTGTTTTCTTCAGGAAAATTCTGAAGACTTTCCTGAACGTCTGCACATAGCCTAAATGAAACTTGAAAACAGGCTTAGTCGGAGATACTACAGTATCAATTGTTGTTCATAGTGTTCTGCAGATCACACAGGGATCCACAATTTGATACAAAGGAAAATAATAGCAACTTGCAATGGTCATGATGCATTTGATGCACCCATATCTTCACAGTGTGAGCCACTATGATCATCAGTACATGTGTTCATGGATAAGGCAACTTTTTATTCTTTTTATGGGAACGGACTTTGATCCTCCTAACAGGAGGCAAGACTGTTTTTGTTTCTTTGCAGCATACAACTGGTAGTAGTGACCACCTCCATGGTTGGCCGAGCACTCCTACCACCAGTCGAAGATGCCCCATACACAAAAGATAGCCATTTGGCCAGAAGCCACTACGCCAAGCTCTCCGGTGTTCTGCATTAGAGTCCACTGGCAACAGATTACCTCACCAAAAAGTCGTAGTTACTCACCGATAACGGTGTTTCTCAGAGCCCATGACAGCACTACCAGAGAGATGGAGTCCGCCCTTCAGGGACAGGAAACCCTACAGGATAAAAGGGCGGTACCTCTCTCCTGCCTCAGTTTAGTTTACAGAGCATCAGAGGTCCTCCAGGTTAGTGACAACAAGAAATACATATATTTTTAGCAAAAAACTTAAGATTACACCGTGTCTAAATCAAACACACACTTCGTATAAGGTGCTCACCGCACACGTGATAAGGGGGGGAATAAGCAGGTGCTGTCATGGGCTCCGAGAAACACCGTTATCGGTGAGTAACTACGACTTTCTCAGTCGCCCATGACAGCACTACCAGAGAGAATTGCAGAGATTATTGCTTTAGGGCGGGACCACAGCCTGTAAGACCCTTCTTCCGAAGGTTAAGTCCGACGAAGAGGCTAAGTCTAAGCGATAGTGCCTAAAGAAGGTTGAAGGTGTTGACCAGGTGGCCGCTTTACAGATTTTATCTATTGGTACCTCCGACCTTTCGGCCCAGGAGGTCGCCATAGCCCTTGTAGAGTGTGCCTTGAGTCCTTCAGGAACTGCATTTCCCGTGGACGAGTATGCCAAAGCTATCGCATCAGTGACCCAACGAGCTATAGTGCTTTTGGAGGCTTTGAGTCCTTTCCTAGGCCCCTGAAAACAAATAAAAAGACAGCCTTCCTTCCTACACTGGCGGGAGGACTCTAGGTAGTGTATTAGACACCTTCTCACATCTAAGGTGTGGAATTTTTCCTCTTTTTGATTTTTTGGGTTTGGGCAGAAGGACGGAAGGATTATTTCCTGGGATCTATGGAAATTGGAAGCCATTTTGGGTAGATAAGCAGGATCTGTCCTCAATACTACCCTATCATCCATTATTTGTGTGAAGGGAGGGTTTGCAGATAGAGCCTGAAGGTCACTAATCCTACGGGCAGATGTTAGGGCTGTAAGAAGGGCCATTTTAAGGGATAAGACTTTAAGTGGTATCGAATCTATGGGTTCGAATGGGGGTTCTGTCATAGCCGAAAAAACTAAGTTTAGGTCCCAAGATGGAGGGCTTCTGATTTTTATTGGCCTAGAACGTGCCGCGGCTTTAATAAACCTTGCTACCCATGGATTAGTGGCAACACTATGATTGTATAACGCCCCTAAGGCCGCTACTTGCACCTTTAGGGTGCTTACCGAGAGGCCCATATCCAAGCCTTTCTGTAGGAACTCTAATATTTTATTTATTGGAACCCCATCTTGTAGTGTTACACCTGAGGTGGACAAAAACTTTTTCCAAGTTTTACCATAGATTCTAGTTGTTATTGTCTTCCTACTTTTTAATAGTGTGGACACTACCTTATCTGAGAAGCCCTTTGCCCTTAGCAGTGACCTCTCAAGTTCCACGCTGTCAAGTGTAGATTTGCCGACTGAGGGTGGAACACCGGCCCCTGTGATAAGAGGTCTGGAAGATCCGGGAGGATCCAGGGATCTGTGACCGATCGGATTCTCAGCCAAGAAAACCAGGCTCTTTTGGGCCAGAATGGGGCTATTAGAATGATTCTCGCCCTGTCCTGTCTTATCTTCCATAGGACTGCCGGTATCAGTATATAAGGGGGAAAGGCATATGTCAGACCGTGAGTCCAGGGAATCGAGAATGCATCCAGAGCTCGAGGGTTCCCTCTGTGGTCTAGAGAACAAAACTGTTTTACTTTCCTGTTCTCTAGACTGGCGAAAAGGTCTATTGCTGGTACCCCCCAGATTTTTGTGATCTGATCGAAGACCCTTTGGTTCAGAGCCCATTCCCCCTGTTTCAGCTGGGTACGGCTTAGGAAGTCTGCCTTTTTGTTCACTACGCCTCTTATGTGTAATGCCGAGAGGGATAGGAAGTGATGTTCGGCTAAGGTGAAGATTTGGGAAGTAGTATCCATCAGGGCTCGTGATCTGGTTCCCCCTGGTGGTTCAGGTAGGCCACTACTACTTGATTGTCCGAGAAAACCCGGACATGCTGTCCCCGTAGTTTGGGAAGAAAAACTGACAGAGCGTGGCTTACTGCGCAAAGTTCTTTTTGGTTTGAGGATACCTGGTATTCTCGATCTGTCCAGACCCCCTGAGTAACATTGTTTCCCAGGTGAGCTCCCCACCCTGTGGGACTGGCATCCGTGGTAACTATTCGATGTGTATCTATCACCCACGGGACTCCCTTTGATAGGTTGTTGGAATCTAGCCACCAGTCTAGGGAACGAATAGTGTCTGAACTTAGAGTCATGCGACCTTCCAGGCATCCCTTCAGTGTAAGCTGATTTTTTAGGACATCCCACTGGAGGTCTCTTGTGTGGATCTGAGCCCACTGTACCGCCGGGAGACAGGCCGAAAGGGACCCCAGCAGTGACATCGCTCCCCTTAAGGTCATATGAGGATTTGAGCGAGCTGCGGACACAATGCTTAGTATTTTTTGTATCTTTGGGTTTGGAAGGCGACATTCCTGTAAAACCGAGTCCAGAGTTAGGCCCAGAAACTCTTGTACCATGGTCGGTTCCAGTTTTGACTTCTGGAGATTTAGGAGCCAACCTAACTCCGTTAGAGTTTTTATCACTCTGGTGCACTGTTGGCGACAATGTTGGGCTGTATCGCTGACAATCAGGAAGTCGTCTAGGTAAGGTATTATAATAACATCCTCCTCCCTTATATGGGCCATCATTTCTGCTACCACCTTGGTGAAAATATGGGGTGCTACTGAAATGCCAAACGGGAGGGCCTTGTACTGATATTCCTTCACTACTCCCTCCATGACCACTGCTAGTCTGAGGAATTTCTGTGAGTTTTTGTGGATGGGGACGTGATAGTACGCGTCGCTGAGATCCAACACTACCATGAAACAATTTGGAAACAGGTTTTTTTCTTATTGTGGATCTTATCGATTCCATTTTGAATGTTTGATTCTTTACATAGCTGTTCAATTTCCGGAGATTTATTATTGTGCGGAACGAACCGTCCGGCTTTGGAATCAGGAACAATGGGGAAAAAAACCTTTCCCTCTTTCCGGTAACGGAACTTCTCGGATCATGTCTTTGGATATCAGTTTTGAGATCTCTAGTTCCAAGGCCTGTTGTTGCCGCCCTGAAGGTTTCAATGGAGTGACCACATAGTGTTGGGGAGGAAGGGTGGTAAAATTTAATTGAAGGCCCATTTTTATTAGATTTAGAATCCAGGAGCTGGAGGAGATTTTTTCCCAGGCCGGAAGGTATTGAGTCTCCCTCCCACCCTGGGGGAGGTGTCATTTAGGGTTTTTTTTTATTTCTGGGGGAGTTGCCAAAGAGGAAGCCTCTGTCTCTATTTCTCCCCTCCTCCCACCTGTTCTGTTCTCTAGGGGGGCGCCTGCGGAAAAATTTTCTGTTCCGAAAGGGCCGTCTGAGATATGGTGCGGCCAAGTTAGGGAATCCTTTCTTCTTATCTCCAGCTTTTTGTAAAATGTCATCTAGAGTCTCGCCAAACAGAAATTTTCCCTCACATGGGATTGAGCAAAGTTTTTGTTTTGTCTGTAGATCGCCTGGCCAATTTTTCAGCCACAGCGTTCTACGCGCCGCATTAGACAGGGCTGCCGATTTTGAAGTCAGCTTAATGGAATCCGCCGAAGAGTCAGCCAAGAACGCTGCCGCCCCTCTAATCATGGGAATTGATTCAATTATTTTTTGCCGGGATACTCCATCCCTTAACTGTTTCTCCAGATTGTCTAACCAAATCATCAGAGATCTGGAAGTACATGCGGCCGCTATGGCGGGTCTTAAACATCCCCCTGCTGACTCCCAGGCTCCTTTTAGGAAGGTGTCGGCTCTTTTGTCTAGGGGGTCTTTTAGCGTACCCATGTCTTCAAAAGGCAGAGCAAATTTCTTTGACGCCTTAGCGACTGCCACGTCTAGTTTAGGGGCTTTATCCCATGCTATAGAGTCATCTTCCGCAAAAGGATATTTCCTTTTAAGGGAGGGTACAGATGAATTTTTCCTTTCTGGCTTCTCCCACTCTCTCACTTTTTAATCAGGGCTTCAATTTCATCTAAGGGGAAGCAGTGGCGGCCTCCACTCTCAGAGTCTGAGGAGGAGGAGGAACCTTTCTTGTCTGACACATCCTCACCAGAGCTAGAAGGATCAGAATGAGACAGGGGGACAGGTGATCTCTCCTTAACCCCTTCCCCTTTAAGGGATTTAAACGCTGTTTCTACCTCTGATCTAATTACCGAGCGTAATTCAGAGGCAAAACTGGGGGTTTCCTCACAGAGGACTTGACCTATACAGGAACCGCATAGTTTTTTATCCCAGCTCTGTGCTAGGGGTTCTCCACATAAGGGGCAGTCTCTATGTTTGTTTTTTTCCGTTTTTTTTCTTGCCTAAAAAACAAACGGAAAAGGGGGACCCTAATTATTTAGTGAACTTTCACGAAGATCACTCACCCGTCTTGCGCAGCTACAAGTACCAGTTCTGGAGGAGGCACGGGATCTTGAATGAGACCCGAAGTAGAAGGTGTCGGCTGGCTGGACATATTGGTTTTACTCTGCGGCGTAGAATGGCTCCTGGAACGGGAACTCCGGGTGCCTGCAGAGGTCCTTCCGCCCGCCTTGCGCTGGTGGTGACGCTGTTGTTGCTGCACCGGTGGCTGCCGACTGGAGCTGCTCATCGCTGTCCGCCATAATGGGACTGTATGCAGCGACGAGTGTTCTCACAGCTGTGTTTTTAAAAGGCGCGCCGGTCACCCCTCCTCCAGGCTGCGTTGCAGGGAAGCGCTGGTCCCCAGCGCATGCGCGCTCTCCGGGACCCGGAAGCAGATGCATCTATATCCGGTGCAGCGGCCATCTTGGTGTTCTCACACACCAGGCCGCCGCTCCAGACCAGGCCTCTCTGCAGAGGCACGCCGGGTCCCTAAGCCCCTACCCCAATCTGGGGAGGCAGCGGCGCTTCCCTCCGCCCGTTCTGTAGCCCCATCGAACCCAGAAGCGGCGGCGTCGGACACCGAGCCAGCGGTGACAGGGGCCTCCCCGCCGTCATACCCCCCACTGGTCGGCTCCGGATCTCAGGTACCGATCCTGAGGGTTCGCCTGTCAGGGACAGGAAATAAAACTGAGGCAGGAGAGAGGTACCGCCCTTTTATCCTGTAGGGTTTCCTGTCCCTGAAGGGCGGACTCCATCTCTCTGGTAGTGCTGTCATGGGCGACTGAGAAACAGAGAATATGCAGTCCAAAAACTGAACATGCTTGAGTCTTCTGTCCTTTGAAATCATCTGCTGTGGAAGAATTGGGAGGCCCCATACATATAAGGCCGGAGTCACACTAGCCTGTAATACGGACGAGTTGGTGGGTGCATACAAATGGCTAAGTATCTTAATTTTATAACTATTGTCTATATGGCAGTAATACAAACATTAACATTCAATGTTAGCATACACCTCGGTGCATAGTGTGCGCTGTAATCTTTGGAGTGTATTTGAGATCTAACTAGAGGCCACCTGTTACTATGGGCTCTGCCAGACTACTAGGAAAGATTGGGGGGGTGACGTTGCATCATGTACTGCATTACTGAATTATTTCACCTGCAAGGTGTGATCTGCAAAATGTCTGTCCTGTAAAGAGATACTGAATGTATCAAAGGGCGGGCATGAGGGTAAGCATGCCCCCAGGAAGAAGCCACTGCGAAACGTGCACCGAGCTCAGTCATATACAGGTATCCTATGTGGTCATATCTTCAGCACTTATTGTACCTATGCTACCATTGTATGGATGAGACGTCCATCAGTCCCTATTACAACTGCACTTCTCTCCATGCCCAGGCTTTGCTGCTCCAAGTGTTTTACCTCATTTTTTCCCATTTACACATGTTTATTTTCTAGCTCTGAGTGCCTCAATCATTGAGAATCACTGGATATTGTATTAATGGCATTATTCTCCTATGCACATAGGAAAATCTACATCCACATAGAACTCTACGTACTGTATTTATTATGGTCATTATGGGGTATGAATTATCTACTCGCCATCTGCAGTGTATGCAAGAACCTCCACGTCTCTCACCCTCTGGTTGGTAAGACTATTTTAGGGTTTTTTTGCACATGCAATACTGTATTAATAGTACCTTCTAACATAACTCAATCATTTACCTATTCGCCCACTAGATGGTCTTACTACATTATGGTGACTTTTTTTTACTATCCAGATTCCCTGTATTGTACACAATGTACTTATTATTATTGCCCTGGCTTTAAAAATATATTTTAGTTCACATTAAAAATATGAAAAAAGTGGGGTTTACCTGAGCGATTCCGATAGTGGTGTCAGGGTACCATCCCCTCTATCGACCACACGGAAGAAATTCAGTTGATCTCCTTCACGGTATACCAAAAATGTAACCTGCTTATTTGTAGGGGTCTTTTCCCACAACTCCTCCCGGACGGGGTCCATGAACTCTGCTATCTCTCGGACAGAGTCATCCAGTGGCACTGAACACAGCAAACAAATATATTAATAACAGGGCAGGATGAAGTCATCTTGTTGGCTCTCATGTGCGGAAGACTTGCAAAAATGTGACATCAGCTCATTGGAGCCAGTATCGGATTTTCAATGAAGACGTCTGATTAAACACGCTCTGGCCATTTACACAGAAGCACCGGTGTGAGTCTGACCTAGATTTTCCCCATTGATCAATATACAAATCATTTATTTCATTGGGAAAGGAGGCAGGATATTCACCATTGCGTCCGGTCAATGGACACCCTCTTCCCAATGTATTGCCATTGCATGTTTTCACATACTCTCCAAGGAGGAGTATTTTGTTATTAAATGTGTGTGCAAAATTGTTCTAAAAAAATTGAGAATTGGGTCACAGTGGCCAATGACATCCCCCAACTGCTAATGAAAAACTTACATCTACTTAATCCACAGAAGAATGTGTATGACGAAAATAGAAGTGGAAAACTAAGTGAACTGACTTTCACTTTTTACTGCACTAGAAGACAGCCAGCCAGGATGCAGCTACAGAATAAAGATAGACAGTGCATGCTCAGCCACCTAATATCAGATACAGTGCATGCTCAGCCACCTAATATCAGATACAGTGCATGCTCAGCCACCTAATATCAGATACAGTGCATGCTCAACCACCTAATATCAGATATAGTGCATGCTCAGCCACCTAATATCAGATACAGTGCATGCTCAGCCACCTAATATCAGATACAGTGCATGCTCAGCCACCTAATATCAGATACAGTGCATGCTCAGCCACCTAATATCAGATACAGTGCATGCTCAACCACCTAATATCAGATACAGTGCATGCTCAGCCACCTAATATCAGATACAGTGCATGCTCAGCCACCTAATATCAGATACAGTGCATGCTCAGCCACCTAATATCAGATACAGTGCATGCTCAACCACCTAATATCAGATATAGTGCATGCTCAGCCACCTAATATCAGATACAGTGCATGCTCAGCCACCTAATATCAGATACAGTGCATGCTCAGCCACCTAATATCAGATACAGAAGAGCCACATGGCAGGCAGCATTACTAACTCTATATGGCAAACCCCTTATGATAAATTGCAAGTATTTTTATAACCATGCAGAATTTTTGCTAGATTTAGAAAAAAAAAAAAAAAAAAGATGAAATATATGGCACAACCCCCTTACCCCTTCGCGACCTCCGCCGTACTATAAGGCCGGCCTCACACTGGGCGTAAGACAATACGCCACGTATTATACGTCCGTACTACGGCCGTAATACTGAGAAATGTTCCCAAAATATTGATCCGTAGTCAGGGTGTGTCAGCGTATTTTGCGCATGGCATCCTCCGTATGTAATCCGTATGGCATCCGTACTGCGAGATTTTTGCGCAGGCTTGCAAAACCGACATCTAATGGATTTATGTGCTCAAATGTTCGGGAAAACATATATACAGTATATATATATATATATGTCATTGAGACACATATATATATATTCTGTATTTAGATTTCATTCGGCGCGATATGTGTTAAAAGCCGGTAATTCAATTGCCGGCTTCTCATTTCTCCTGCACAAACCCGACAGGATATGAGACATGGTTTACATACAGTAAACCCATACCTCCCAACTTTTAAAGATGGGAAAGAAGGGCAAAGTTTGCGCGTGGCAAATTAGGCCACTCCTATGACCACACCCATTCATAATTAGTCACACCCATATCCACGTCCCAACCACACCCATTTAGCACTGCTGATACCACTGTTTCATATACAATAATTATAAACAAAAAAATATGGCCGCACAGTGCTCCATACTGTATAATGGCCATTGGCCACACATGACGCTCCATACTGTATAATGACCGCACATGATGCTCCATACTGTATAATGACCGCACATGATGCTCCATACTGTATAATGACCCCACATGACGCTCCATACAGTATAATGACCGCACATGATGCTCCATACTGTATAATGACCACACATGATGCTCCATACTGTATAATGACCACACATGATGCTCCATACTGTATAATGACCACACATGACGCTCCATACTGTATAATGACCGCACATGATGCTCCATACTGTATAATGACCGCACATGATGCTCCATACTGTATAATGACCCCACATGACGCTCCATACAGTATAATGACCGCACATGATGCTCCATACTGTATAATGGCTGCACATGATGCTCCATACTGTGTAATGACCGCACATGATGCTCCATACTGTATACTGGCCGCACATGATACTTCGTACCATATAATGGCCACACATAGCTACTCCTACACACGAGGCTGCGCTCCGTACACTTTGCACACACGGCTCCGCTCCATACACCTCATACACACACGGCTCCACTCCATACACCTCGTACACACACGGCTCTGCTACATCCACACTGTACACACACGGCTCCGCTCCATACACCTCGCACACACACGGCTCCTATACAGGAGGAGTGGTACTGTCCAGTGTATATATACAGGAGAGGAGGAGTGGTACTGTGCAGTGTATATATACAGGAGGAGTGGTACTGTGCAGTGTATATATACAGGAGGAGCGGTACTGTGCAGTGTATATATACAGGAGGAGGGGTACTGTGCTGCGTATATATACAGGAGGAGGGGTACTGTGCAGTGTAAATATACAGGAGGAGGGGTACTGTGCAGTGTAAATATACAGGAGGAGGGGTACTGTGCTGCGTATATATACAGGAGGAGGGGTACTGTGCAGTGTATATATACAGGAGAGGAGGAGTGGTACTGTGCAGTGTATATATACAGGAGAGGAGGAGTGGTACTGTGCAGTGTATATATACAGGAGGAGCGGTACTGTGCAGTGTATATATACAGGAGGAGGGGTACTGTGCTGCGTATATATACAGGAGGAGTGGTACTGTGCAGTGTATATATACAGGAGAGGAGGAGTGGTACTGTGCAGTGTATATATACAGGAGAGGAGGAGTGGTACTGTGCAGTGTATATATACAGGAGGAGCGGTACTGTGCAGTGTATATATACAGGAGGAGGGGTACTGTGCTGCGTATATATACAGGAGGAGTGGTACTGTGCAGTGTAAATATACAGGAGGAGGGGTACTGTGCTGCGTATATATACAGGAGGAGGGGTACTGTGCAGTGTATATATACAGATACTTTGATTTACACCACGCAGGCTATATATCATAACTGAGCAGCACCAAATCTTTAAGGGGTTGTTCGCTACTAGGACAACCCCTAAATGTTCGGCCCTGATAAAATTATAAAGCCTATACTTGCCTCCTGTGCCAGCGCCGTTCCCACAGTGGCTGTGATGTGTTGTGACAAGTGATGCCCGGCGCCAATCAGCGTTGGTGTCACTGTCTCTGCCTTCAGACAAACTGAACATGAAGAGGAAGTCCAGGATCAAGCAGCTGAGATGAGATGAGGTTGTCCTAGTGGGAGACACTCCCTTAAAGCAGTGGACTCTTTATTGGCCCATGTGGCAACATTTCAGTTCCATATCAGAGAAATGCTCTGTTATTGATCCGAAACATTGCCATTTGGGCCAATAAAGAGTCCACACTTTTTTCACGATTAATCAGAGTGTTGTGTGTGTGTGTGTGTGTGTGTGTGTGTGTGTGTGTGTGTGTGTGTGTGTGTGTGTGTGTGTGTGTGTGTGTGTGTGTGTGTGTGTGTGTGTGTGTGCGTGCGTATAATATACACACACACATACATAGACACACATACTCATACACTCACACATACATTATATAGGTGAGACTGCGGTATGTACGTTATAGCACTGTGTGTAATATACTGCGTCCGCTGTGTATAGGCCAGCCACAGAATATGTGTGTGTGTGTGTGTGTGTGTGTGTGTGTGTGTGTGTGTGTGTGTGTGTGTGTGTGTGTGTGTGTGTGTGTGTGTGTGTGTGTGTGTGTGTGTGTGTGTGTGTGTGTGTACATACATGTACACTGCGGCTGGCCTATATGGGCTATAAACAGCGGACGCAGTATATTACACAGTGGTATAACCTATATAACGTACATACCGTGGTCGCAGTTTCACCTATATAATGTATATAGACTGCTATACATGCATTATATGGGTGATACTGCTACTGCGGTATATAATCGCAGTATCACTTATATACTGTATATACAACAGTCAATATACATTAGACAGGTCAAACTGCAAATGCTGCATATACAATATATAGGTGATACTGTGATTGCAGTGTATAGTTCATTATATATATATATATATATATATATATATATATATATATATATATATATATATATATATATATATATATATATATATATATATATACACACACACACACAGCAGTATCACCTATATAAAGTATATACACATCAGTTGCAGTATCACCTATATAATGGACATGGAGCGGATGCCGGCCGGGGATTGGTGAGGAGAGCGCTGTTCTCTTACACTGGTCCTGGCCAGCGTCAGACACAGTGAGGCTCGGGCGTCTGTGCACGCAGTGGCGGCCTTTTCAAACTTCTGCACAGGCCCAGGTGCGTGCGCTTTCCTGTTTTACCTCACTGACAAAGGCCGCAGCTACACGCACAAGCACGAACGAAGGCCGTGCTCATGTGGGCCGCCATGGCCTTGGTCAGCACGGACACAGAGAGAGTGCGCATGAAGGCCTGTGCAGAGGATTTGAGGGGCGGGTGACCCATTTTGTAGCTCAGAGTGCTCCAGGCCCCAGGCTCCAGGCCCTTGATAGTTGTATACTATGGGCACAGATACACAATATTATATACACTGGATGATCAATCCTGCACCTGGCCCTGGCCATACATGCACTGTATATATACAGGGCCATGTATATAGCATGTGATGTCCAGTCACCAGGTTCAGGCGTGATCACTCCAGTGCTGGATTCTGCAGACAGTCTCTGGTCACTAGCTGTATAGGGAGATTTATTGCAGGAGACTGAACTTTCCTGCAGTCTGGTGACTCTGGAGCCTATGACCTGGCACTGACAGGGTGACCCTGAAAGTTCAGACTTCTGCAATAAATCTGTGAGCATCAGCAGAGCGGCCGCTAATACTATAGAGGCACACACACGGCCCTGGACTTATCACCGGGAGGTGAGCAGCAGCGTCCATCTCCTCACCGCACAGAGAGCTGAATACTCACTGATGTGTGAGTCATCCACCAGCTCCTCTCCTGCAGGTAGATGCAGCCATGTTCCCTCTTCAGGAGGCCGCACACAGGGAGCAGGGGGCGGGTCTGCTCCACTGGGATGATGCAGCTGGCCGGACATAGAGAACAGCGCCGGCCACCAGCAGTCCGAATCGCTGCTAAGTGACCGGCCCGGGGGGCACTGGAAGACTGCTCAGTCAGGAACCTGGGGAAGGGGCGTGGCCTAACACAAGGGGGCGTGTGACGGCTGCTTCTGTTGTCTGCGGGGAAGTCGTGTCCCGTGCAGGACAGCAGGGAAAACCATCAAAACCGGGACAATCCCGCACAATGAGGGACGGTTGGGAGCTATGAGTAAACCATCTCATATCCCCTTTTTTTTTGCATATTCCACACTACTAATGTTAGTAGTGTGTATGTGCAAACTTTCAGCGCTGTAGCTGCTGAAATAAAGGGTTAAATGGCGGAAAAAATTGGCGTGGGCTCCCGCGCAATTTTCTCCGCCAGAATGGTAAAGCCAGTGACTGAGGGCAGATATTAATAGCCAGGAGAGGGTCCATGGTTATTGGCCCCCCTGTGGCTAAAAACATCTGCCCCCAGCCACCCCAGAAAAGGCACATCTGGAAGATGCGCCTATTCTGGCACTTGGCCTCTCTCTTCCCACTCCCTGTAGCGGTGGGATATGGGGTAATGAAGGGTTAATGCCACCTTGCTATTGTAAGGTGACATTAAGCATGATTAATAATGGAGAGGCGTCAATTATGTCACCTATCCATTATTAATCCAATTGTTGGAAAGGGTTAAACACACACACATGATTTAAAAGTAGTTTAATGAAATAAACACAGCGGTTGTTGTAATAATTTATTGTTCTCTCAATCCATCAGGAACACCCTCGCTTGGAAAAATAATAAACGCACAAGATACATACCTTCTGGTGAACCGTCTCGTCCCACGAAGTAATCCATCTGAAGGGGTTAACTAATATTACAGGCAGGAGCCCTGCTAAATGCAGCTGTGCTCCGTGCCTGTAATCCCCGGCGAATGAATGAAATGTAGGTCATTGACCTACATTTCCTTCAGTCGCGGTGAGGCGCCCTCTGGTGGATGTTCTCATGAACTGCAGCCTGGGAACTTTTTCCCACGCTCCAGGTCATATGAGGACATCCACCAGGGGGCGCATCACCGCGACTGAAGGAAATGTAGGTCAATGACCTACATTTCATTCATTCGCTGGGGATTACAGGCACGGAGCACAGCTGCATTTAGCAGGGCTCCTGCCTGTAATATTAGTTAACCCCTTCAGATGGATTACTTCGTGGGACGAGACGGTTCACCAGAAGGTATGTATCTTGTGCGTTTATTATTTTTCCAAGCGAGGGTGTTCCTGATGGATTGAGAGAACAATAAATTATTACAACAACCGCTGTGTTTATTTCATTAAACTACTTTTAAATCATGTGTGTGTTTTTTAACCCTTTCCAACAATTGGATTAATAATGGATAGGTGTCATAATTGACGCCTCTCCATTATTAATCTGGCTTACTGTCACCTTCCAATAGCAAGGTGGCATTAACCCTTCATTACCCCATAGCCCACCGCTACAGGGAGTGGGAAGAGAGTGGCCAAGTGCCAGAATAGGCGCATCTTCCAGATGTGCCTTTTCTGGGGTGGCTGGGGGCAGTTGTTTGTAGCCAGGGGGGGCCAATAACCATGGACCCTCTCCTGGCTATTAATATCTGCCCTCAGTCACTGGCTTTACCACTCTGGCGGAGAAAATTGCGCGGGAGCCCACGCCAATTTTTTCCGCCATTTAACCCTTTATTTCAGCAGCTACAGCGCTGAAATTTTGCACATACACACTACTAACATTAGCAGTGTGGAATATGCAAAAAAAAAGGGGATATGAGATTGTTTACTGTATGTAAACCATGTCTCATATCCTGTCGGGTTTGTGCAGGAGAAATGAAAAGCCGGCAATTGAATTACCGACTTTTCACTAACACCGCTGCGTATTTCTCGCAAGTCACACTGCAGGTCCGTGTGGAATCCGTATTTTTCTCGCCCCCATAGACTTTCATTAGCGATTTTTTTGCGCAATACGCTGACAAACGCAGCATGCTGCGATTTTGTACGGCCGTAGAACGCCGTATAATACTGAACCGTAATATACGGCTAATAGGAGCAGCCCCATTGAGAATAATTGTGCCGTATGTAATGCGAGTTTTACGGACGTAGTTTCTGCGCTCTTACGTCCGTAAAACTCGCCAGTGTGACGCCGGCCTTACTGTGGAGGTTAGATACCCCGCTTTGATGTGGGCTGCGGTAGTGAGCCTGCATCAAAGCCGGGACATGTCAGCTGTTTTGTACAGCTGACATGTGCGCGCAATAGCGGCAGGTGGAATCTCGATTCACCCGCCGCTATTAACTAGTTAAATGCTGCTGTCGAACGCTGACAGTGGCATTTAACTACCGCTTCCGGCCATAGGGCCGGAAATGAGCACATCGCCGACGCCTGTCACATGATCGGGGGTCAGCGATGCGTCGGCATGACAACCTGATGTCTCCTTGAGACCTCTATGGTTGTTGATGCCGGATTGCTATGAGCACCACCCTGTGGTCGGGGCTCATAGCAATGCAGTAAATCTACTACATAGGGGCGATCTGACGATCGCTCCTATTTAGCAGAGCCGATCAGGCTATGCCAGCTTCTTGCCTCCCATGGAGGCTATTGAAGCATGGCAAATGTAAAAAAAAAAAAAAAAAAAAAAGTTTTAAAAAAATACGAAAAAAAAAAAAAAAAATATATAAAAGTTTAAATCACCCCCTTTAAAAAAATAATAAAAAAAAGAACCTACACATTTGGTATCGCCGCGTTCAGAATCGCCCCATCAATACAAAAAAAAAAAAAAAAAAGGATTAACCTGATTGCTAAACGGTGTAGCGAGAAAAAAAAAAATTGAAACGCCAGAATTACTTTTTTTTGGTCACCATGACATTGCATTGAAATGAAATAACGGGCGATCAAAAGAACGCATCTGCACCAAAATGGCATAATTAAAAACGACAGCTCGGCACGCAAAAAATAAGCCCTCGCCCTCACCCAACCCGAGATCAAAAAAAATGGAGACGCTATGGGTATCGGAATATGGCGCAATTTTTTTTATTAGCAAAGTTTGGAAATTTTTTTTTTTTTAACACTTAGATAAAACGTGACCTACACATGTTTGGTGTCTATGAACTCGTAATGAGCTGGAGAATCAAAATGGCAGGTCAGTTTTAGCATTTAGTGAACCTAGGAAAAAAGCTAAAACACAAAACAAGTGTAGGATTGCACTTTATTTGCAATTTCACCGCACTTGGGAATTTTTTTCCCGTTTTCTAGTACACGACATGCTAAAACCAATGGTGTCATTCAAAAGAACAACTTGTCCCGCAAAAAACAAGCCCTCACATGGCCATATTGACGGAAAAAAATAAAAAAATAAATAAGTTATGGCGCTGGGAAGAAGGGGAGCGAAAAACAAAAACGCAAAAGTGGAAAAGGGCAAGGACTTGAAGGGGTTAATGTCTGATAACTGAGACCCCAGTGATTATTAGATGAGAGGATGCTCATCGGTATAGGGCTGCAAAGAGGATTTTAAAATTAAAAAGGTGGTCCACAGTCCAGCTGTGTCCATTAGCTCCATTGATATTAACTAGAGCTGTAGAAGACATGTACGACCATATTCAAGCACTGTCTCACTGTGGTCATCTAGTGAGTAGGAACAGGGGGTTCAGAAGCCCAGTTCTAGTAACAGTGGTGGCTCCGCTAGCAAACAGTTATCAACCATCTTGTGGATAGGTGATAAGGGATGATCCACAATGGACATTTTTAAAACTGTACATACCTCTCCGTGTGTTAATTGGGCCTCCTCTCATAGCCAACACCAACTTCAGAGTGCAACCTTCTGAGATGCTGGAGGAAGGGGGGAAATAATAATAATAATAATCAAACTTACAAAAGCATTATGATTGATTAAATAGTTTAAAGAATGTTAAAAAAAATGCACACAAAATCCAAATACTCACTTGTAGTCAGTCAAACAAAACTCATCCTCCAATTCCGTGTTATTCCAAATTAAATGTTGTTGTGCAATGGGAATGCCTAGAACGAGATCAAGGCATCATGGTTGTCATGTACAGCGGTTGGATGCAACCAGAGAGAACACATACATACATTTATTACCAGAACAGGACTTGTTTAATACAAAAAATATTTTTATTTTTTCGGGTGTCGGATGCTCCATGTCTAGTTTTAAAATAAAATCCTGAAATCTTGCAGTTCTCACTCTAGTTACAGCGACTCAAAATAAGGACTAACATCTAAAAAATAATGTGGGGCTAGAGCAACAGGTGTGCAGGACAAATGTAGTTTATTTTCATGGCTCAATGTTATAAAATTCTGTGAAGCACATGTGGCTTCAAGGTGCTCATCAAACACCTAGATAAATTCCTTCAGTGGTGTAGTTTCTAAAATGGGGTCACTTGTGGGGAGGGGCAGTGGGGTTTCTACTGTTTAGGCACACGGGGGGCTCTGCAAACACGACAACATGGCGACCACTATCTATTGCAGCAACTTTTGAATGGCAAAAGTCAAATGGCGCGCCTTCCTTTCCAAGCCGTGCCGTTCACCCAAACAGTTTTCCACCACATATGTGGTATCGGCATACTTAGGAGACATTATACAACAAATTGTACTGTACCTTCTGCTGTTACCCTAATTCTTGTGAAGCACCTGAAGGGTTAATAAACTTCTTGAATGGTTTTAGTACTTTGAGGGGTGCACTTATATTTATTTATTTATAGAATGGTGTCACTTGGTTATTTCCTGTCATATAGTCCACTAAAAGTCACTTCAAACGTGATATGGTACCAAAAAAAAAAAAACAAAACAAAGTGTCCAAGGAGGCCCTGGATGGGTGTATGACATTCTGAGCACTAAATTCTGTGATGGGGAAAGTCAGATCACTGTATGTTGAGTCAGAAATTAATATTTCCCTTGATTTCAGGCAGTTCGCCTCTGTCCCATGGGGTTTTTGACTTCCTCTGGCCAACATGTTAGGTTATAGGATGAACTCGATGGGTTTGTATCTACGCTCAACCTGAAAAACCATGAAAACCCCCCCCCCCCCCCGAAAGCAATCTACTTACTCTATAGGAACTGACATTTTCTTCATTATCTTACATTAGCCTTTATGCAGGGGGAGGAGGGGGCATTAATATCAAAAACATAATTCAAGTCAAATGGTAACAGTTTTGCACAATCGATACCTTCGAGCCTCTGAATTTTGGCTTTTACGCAGAAGATGGTTTCAAATGGCGACACCCGAAGTTCAAAGGAAGTTCCTGTAAGAGTTTCAATGAAGAGCTCCATGGTCTCATAGAACGGTAGTTTGTAGTGGAAGGACCCAATATTATCTTCGTTAAAAAATGGGGGTTCTTTTTTGTTTGACATTGCATAGGATAAAAAAATGATAATACAGCAAGAAGAACTACTAAAATGAGAAAACCTCTGAACCGCAGACACATTGGGTGTGATCTTGTTCCATTTTTAAAATATGGCAACCTGCAGACACAATAAGAAGAAGGTTAGAAATGAGGCAACTCCACAGCTGAAGTTAAAGTTAGTGATCACCACTACATATACTACTATCATGAGATACAGAGCTACGATTCCTGCCATATAGATCACACCACTGTTGGAGCCTCCGTCGGCAATTTCGGCTGATTTGACGGAAATAGACATATTCCCCCATATTAAATTTATAAATGCTACAAATCTAATGGCATCCATTTCAGGTCTATTTTAATGCTTTACCTCCCCATTCTAACACGGGAACAAGAATTGAACACAGCATAGATCATGCAAGAGATTGGGATTTTATGCCAATTCTAGGACTAGGTGACATAATAATGTTATTTCCTATTGACTTTAATGGGATTTATCAGGTCTCATGTGTGAACAGACTAATATTTGGAAGTTCTGATGCTGCCACCTGTTAGCCGCAGTGATCTGTTTTGTAAACTTGTGTCCCAAGGCTTAAAAGTCTTACTTTTCATGTGCCCAAACAGGTCCTGCAATTAAGACTATCAGTTTATAGCAGCTCTGTAAAGGAAATCTGTTAGCAGGTTTTGACATGTAATCTGAGTGAAGTAACATGTAAGGGCCGAGACCCTGATTCAAGGCAGGTGTCATTTACTGTGCTGTGTTTTACTGTTTCAATACAAATCAGTGTTTTATCAACTGGAGATTATCACTGCAAGACAATCTGGCCTTGTGCATTTTAGTCCAACCACGGCTCCAGATTATTGCCAAAGATTAAATGTTTTTATCATAATACTTAGGCTGCTTTCACACTAGCGTCGGTACGGGGCCGTCGCGCTGCGTCGGCCCGACGTACCGACGCATACTGTGAAAAAAAATGCCCGACGTGGGCAGCAGAAGCAGTCTTACAATGCTTCCGCTGCCCCATTGCAAGGTCTGGGGAGGAGGAGGCGGAGTTTCGGCCGCACAGTTACATGTAACTTTTTTTGTGGCGGCGGTCCGCCAAAACACGACGCAACCGTCGCACGACGGTTGCGACGTGTCGCAATGCATCGCTAATAAAAGTCTATGGAGAAAAAACGCATCCTGCGGGCAACTTCGCAGGATGCGTTTTTTCTCAATAACGACGCATTTTTTTAGTTTGGAAAAACGAAGACTAAGGAGTGATCTTATTTTAATGTATAAATATATGAGGGGACAGTACAAAGACCTTTCTGATGATCTTTTTAATCATAGACCTGAGACAGGTACAAGGGGGCATCCTCTACGTCTGGAGGAAAGAAGGTTTAAGCATAATAACAGACGCGGATTCTTTACTGTAAGAGCAGTGAGACTATGGAACTCTCTGCCGTATGATGTTGTAATGAGTGATTCATTAATTAAATTTAAGAGAGGACTGGATACCTTTCTGGAAAAGTATAATGTTACAGGTTATATACACTAGATTCCTTGATAGGGCGTTGATCCAGGGAACTAGTCTGATTGCCGTATGTGGAGTCGGGAAGGAATTTTTTTCCCCATGGTGGAGTTACTCTTTGCCACATGGGTTTTTTTTGCCTTCCTCTGGATCAACATGTTAGGGCATGTTAGGTTAGGCTATGGGTTGAACTAGATGGACTTACAGTCTTCCTTCAACCTTAATAACTATGTAACTATGCATTGCGATGTACAGTGCCCGACGCTAGTGTGAAAGTAGTTATAAGCAACACTCAGTGTCTATACATAAATCACACCACAAACAATGAAAGCGTGCTCACGACACGTGACGGGAGGGAATATACGGGTGCGGTCATGGGCTCTGAGAAATTCCGTTACTGGTAAGTAACTACATCTTTGTCCTTCACCCATGACAGTACCATGAAGAGAATTGATTGTATCTTAGGGAAAGACCACAGCATGTAGAACCCTTCTCTCAAAAGGGTGGTTAGATCAGAAGAGGCTAGGTTCAGCAGATAGGATTATAAAAAGGTAGAAGGTGATGACCAAGTGGCAGCCTTACAGATCTGTTTTATTGATACCTCTGACCTTTCTGCCCAGGAGGTTGCCACTGTTCTTGTGGAATGAGCTCTCAAACCCTCCAGGGTGACATTCTCACTAGATGAGTAGGCCAACAAGATCGCATCTCTTATCCATCTTGCCAAGGTTTTGGAGGCCATGAGTCCCTTCCTAAGGACCTGAAAGCACACAAAGACCCATCCTTCCTACACCCCTGGGTGGACGTTTGGTTCAGTACCCAACACCTTTTTACATCTAATGAGTGGAATTTCTCTTCTCTTGCAATTTTGGGGTTGGAGCTAAAGGAAGGACTATTTCTTGGGGCTTATGGAACCAAGATGCTACCTTTGGCAAGTGAGCAGGGTCAGGTTTTAAAATAATTCTGTCCTCCAAGTGAAGGGAGGGCCTGCAGATTGAACGACATTCAGGCTCTCTACGGGCTGATGTTAGAGCCACTAAAAGGACAGTTTTAAAGGACAGAACCTTGAGTGAGGCAAAATCTAAGGGATCAAAAGGAGGGACCCGTTAGGGCGGATAAGACCAAATTTAAATGGTGGCAGTTTCTGGCTGGTAATGGACCTAGATCTTGCAGAGGCTCTAATGAACCTTGCTACCCAAGGATTGCCTGCTACATTATGATTGTACAGGGCCCACAGAGCAGCCTCCTGAATGTTTAGGGCAGGGGTGGGGAACCTCATGCCCCATGGCCATTTGGCTAGATCACCTTTTTGTTAGGCCCCCAAGCAGATTCTCAGGGACTGCATTCTTGGGCAGGGAGATGTATTTTGATTGCCACAAGCTCATTAATTTCTTCTTGCTCTGTTAGCACACACATGCAATGTTCACTACTGAACACTGAAGGACATGCAATGAAACATTACATCCTAAAACCAGTGCCAGAGTCAGGATGTGGGTGGAGTTTGTACGGCCCCCAAAGGATAGTATAAATATCCAAAAAGCCCTTGGCAGAAACAAAAAAGATCCCCCACCCTGTAGATGGTGATCTCGGGACCAAGATCTCGAGAGATGTGATCTCAGCGCTGAAATCTCATCTCTCGAGATCTTGGTCCCGAGATAACATCTGCGCACGTGCCGCCCCCGGAGGTGGCCATATTTCTAGAGTCCACCGCACCCGCACAGGGAGCCGTGGAATTATCGGGGCTCTGGCCTGTCGCAAAATGTCGACAGAGCCCCTTGCAGCGCCGGACACCCACGCAGCACCGCTGGGCACCGGAGGAGACACTCGCAGCACCGGGCAGTAAAAGCTGGGCACCCGGAGACACCCAGACACCCCCTCATCCCAGCCTGCGGCCTACACCCATGGTATCGGTAAGGCATGTATGCTTTGTAAGACGCACCCCCATTTTCCCCCCAAACTTTGGGGAGAAAAAAAAAAAAAAAAATAGAATTAGACTTACCGGTAATTCGGTTTCTAGGAACCTTCCAAGACGGCATACAGAGGTTGCCTCTTTGCCCTGATGGGGGACAGGAAACAGAGGTTAAAAGGCCCTCCCACATGCCAGTGACTTATAACCGAAAACCATAGCACAGGTTTACCTTCTGAATCCCAGATTTTTCGTTGTCTGGTCCCAGAGTCCTTGGAACGGGATATTGTTTATCATGTCTCCCCAACCCGTCCTGCTGGCATCTGATGTAATTGTAGTTAGTGGGACCTGAGTCCAGCTCACACCTCTGTGGAGGTTTTTGGAATTTATCCACCATGCCAGGGAGGCTCTTACTCGACCCGCAGTGTGTAGCCTTCTGTTTAGAGTACTGGGATGGCCGTTCCAGTTCCCTAAAATATGAGCTTGAATGACGGAGTGGGCCTGAGCCCAGGCTACTGACTGGATGCAGGCTGTCATGGAGCTCAAGACCGACATGCCTTCTCAGAGTGTAGGGGACCTCATGTCTCTGAACCTCTTGACCTTTGTTACTAAGGTCAGACTGTGGTCTTCTGGAAGGAAAGACATCTGTTTTGCAGAGTTCAGGAGTACTCCCAAGAATTTTCTGGTTTTGGAGGGCTGTAGCGGAGAGACTTTCTCAGGTTCGGGATCCACCCCAGAGACAGTCTTTGATACATGAGACTCCAGGGCCGTCTTGCTGGAGGCTACTATCAGCAAGTCGTCCAGGTAAGGCACTATACAGATGCCTTGACTCCGGATAATGGACACTGCTCCTGCCATTACCTTGGAGAAGATTCTTGGCGCTGAGGAGATGCCAAACAGAAGGACGTTGAACTGATAGTGCTCCACCCGATGACCTCCCTGTAGCGCAAACCTGAGATATTTTCTAGTTCCTCGGGTGGATTGGAATATGGAAGTAGGCGTCTTTCAAGTTGATGGTCGACATGAAGAAGTGAGGCCCGATCAAAGGAATGGCTGATCTTACGGATTCCATCTTGAATCTGCGGTATCTTACATGTTGGTTCAGTCCCTTCAGATTTATAATGATATGAGCCTCGTCTGAGGGTTTGGCAACCAGAAGCAGTCGAGAGTAGTGGCCCAGACCCCATTCTGACTCTGGAACCTGGGAGATCAAGTTTGATCTTACAAGGTCTCAGACCTACTAGCAGCGTTGTTTGATCTCTTGGGGTTGGGAGGAAGGTGACTTTCAGACCCCGTGGAGGGGAGGAGATGAACGCTATCAAATAGGCCCTCCTTGATATTGAGGACCCAGTGACAACTGGTGATGTTCTGCCACTGATGTATGCATCTTAAGAGTCTCCCAACCTCAGGGTCGGAGTCATCGTTTCTACTGTTGGGACTGCTGTTGCTGGGGGACGAGAATATTCTTCCCCCCACTTTTTGCATAGCTCCACCTCCCGGTCTTGCCCTTCTCCCTCTGGGAGGCTTGAGGCTGTGAGGCACGAAAAAAAACATTTTAGAGGGTTTTCTTCCGGGAGAGCTTTTTTCTTATCAGTGGCCTTTTCTAGGATCTCATCTAGGGAAGGCCCAAAAGACATGTTCCCCTTTAAAGGGTATGGCACATAATTTGGCTTTGGAGGTGATGTCGCCAGACCACATCTTGAGCCAAAGAGCTCTCCTAGCCGAGTTGGATTGCTCAAGCGACCTGGTGGCAACTCTGATGGATTCCACTGATGCGTCCGCTAAAAACCCAGTAGCCCTGAAAAGGATAGGCAGTGAGTCTTAGGGTATGTGCACACGATGCAGAAAACGCTGCGGATCCACAGCGTTTCCACAGCTGCAGGTCCGCAGCAGTTTTCCATGAGTTTACATTACAATGTAAACCTATGGGAAACAAAAAACGCTGTGCACATGCTGCAGAAAAAACTGCGCGGAAACGCAGAAGGCAAGTGGGAGGTCCTTTTAACCTCTCTGTGTTTCCTGTCCCCCATCGGGGCAAAGAGGCAACCTCCGTATGCCGTCGTGAAAGGTGACTAGAGAAAAAATGCGTCTTACAAAGTGAAAAATACGGTAAATCCTCACATATTGGGTAACTTTTGTGTTTGGTTTTAGTCAAACTTTTTCCTCCCTGAAAAATGAAAGAAAGGGGACCCCAATTACAAAGTGAACTTTCACAAAGATCACTCACCAATTAGACACAGCCGTGGATACCGGTTTTGGAGGAGGAATGTGGTCCACTGATGGGCCTTTTGAGGCTGGAGACTTGTCCACTACATCGGAGCTCCTGCTGTGCTGGGTGGAATGGCTACTGGAATGTCCACTCCGCTTGCCTGAAGAATCATGCTGTCTTCTTCTTGGCTGTTGGTGTAGTTCGCTTTCCTGTGCCTCCATCCTACAGGGGACCACTAGCTTACAAGGAGCTTCTCACCCAGTTCCCTTTTTAAACAAACTGCCTGGCGTCCCCTGTACTGCTGCCGGTTCCATACTGGAAGTTCCTCGTCATGTGACCAGCAGCCGCGTCATCAGGGGGGAGACTTCAGTGCATCCGACGCATTTGCAGATCAGTCGTCGGGAAGCCCAACACCAGAGTATGGTGCGGCGGCCCACCCACCACTCACCCTGAAAGACCCCTCGGTCCCAGCTTCAGGACACTGCACCAGCCGTGGCAGGAGATCCCCGTTTCTGTACCAGTCTGGCCAGGACACCTTCTGGTTTTGTCTTCCGACTTCAGGTATGCCGAACTGAAGGTTCCCAGTCAGGAACAGGAAACCAAACTGATGTGAGGGAGAGGTACCACCCTTTCATCTGTAGGTGTCCTGTACCTGAAGGGAGGATCCCCTCTCTCCGTGGTGCGGTCATAGGGGGGGGGGAGGAGAAATTGTGATAAATCCATTATAAGCCAATAGGACCAGTCAGGGTCCATCAAAACATTTTTAAGGCAGGTTTCAGACTTGCGTACAGGAGTGCTGCGAATGGCAGAGAACTTCCTCCCTGAAACCATGCCCACGCCTCCTTGCGTCCTGCGTACCTATCTTTAACATTGGGTACGCAGGGACGTATACTGTATGCGGATGCCTCCGCATGCGCCATTTTGGTGCTGCGCCGAACGCAACATGTTGCATTTTGTTGCGGTCGGCGCACCGCCAAAACGGCACATGCAGAGGCATCCGCATACAGCGTATGTCCCTGCGTACCCAATGTTAAAGATAGGTACACAGGGCACCGCAGGACGCAAGGAGGCGTAGGCGTGGTTTCAGGGAGGAAGAAGGGAGGAAGTACGCTGCCATCCGCAGCACTCCCGTACGCAAGTCTGAAACCAGCCTTATAATGTAAACTATGATGCAAGCGAGAACAGCCTTTAAACAGAGGTTAGATAATGACCTGCATGGTGTATGCTATGTGGGCTTCTATAGAGAACAGAGGGTACAGATTATGCATGGAGCACACCAGTTAAGCAGCAGTAAGATACCATATACAAAGTCTATAAAAACTCTGTAGATCCCTGTTAAAAAATAAATAAATAATAATTCAAAGAAAAATCATTGCAAATCTTTTTCTACCTTAACCGTCACCCATAATGTAAACAAATCCACTGGGGGGACAAAAACTGTTTTAGAGGTGGGAAAAAAAAAAAAAAAAAAATAGGGTTACATAAATGTGGACATCCTCTTATACTTGGGGGGGGGGGGGGGGAGAGATATGGTTGTGTTCAGAAATAACCAATCACATTTAAAGGGAACCAGTCAGCAGGATTGTGCACAGTAAGCTACAGACACTCGGGTTGGTGTTATACTATTTACAATGATACCTTGGGTGATGAAATCCGTCTTGTGGTTGTTTAATCTTTATTTTCAGTTCATGATATTCTCGTGCTGCGGGGCGGCCCGTGTAGAGGAGGTGTCTTCATGTGGTCCTTTGATTACGTATTCATCTGTATGGCTTATGACAGGTCGCCTGTGCAGTAGCATGCAACTCTTACCGATATATTCTACTGCGCAAATACAATCAATAAAAATTGCATGCTACTACACAGGCGCCGCCGCCATTTTGCTACATGTAATTTTTTTTTTTCTAAGCCAACAATATTATTTACATTATGTAAACTAGGGGCCAGGTCAGTGAGGGAACAGTGACCCGTCATAAGCCATCAGTATGTATATGCAAGCAGAGCACCACATGAAGACCCCCACACAGGAATCTCATTAACTGAAGAAAAAAAAAAAAAGGTAATAGACCTACCGGTAATTAGGTTTCCAGACGTCAATCCTGACAGCACCATGGAGGTCGTCCTCCTCATCCTGACAGGGACAGGAAAAGCACAAAAGGTTAAATGGATCCTCCCCACCCCACTCCCTCAGTGTTTAACAGGTACCACACCATGGTTCATGCAACTCCACACATTTACTAAACGATATATCCAAACATTAACAATCAGTGAGGGAACCAACCATGCTGTCAGGATAGACTCCTGGAAACAATTACCAGTAGGTCAAATACCTATTTTCCAGGACATCCCTCCTGACTGCACCATGGAGAATACCAAAGTACCTCATCAGGGTGGGATCACTGCCTTGAGAACCTTTCTCCCAAAAGCAGTCTGTTGGCCAGATAACACGTCTAACTTATAATGCCTGCAAAACGTATCAAGCCTGGTCCAAGTTGCGGCCTTACAAATTTGGTTGACTGAAGCAGCTCTCAGCCCAGGAAGTTGACACTGCTCTTGTTGAGTGGGCTCTTAAACCTTTGAGGGGGCTGATGCCGTCTGAATGATAGGCTAAGGAAATTACGGTAACCAAGTAATCCATCTTGCAATAGTGGCTTTAGAGGCTCTCTTTATTTTTACCCCCAAACAGGGTGAACAAGTTATGGTCCCGTCTCCAGCTACGGAGTGGCCTCTAGATAGATATTCAATCACTGCCTGACATCCAACGCATGAAGGGCCTGCTCCTTCTCATTTGAAGGGTTCTTGAAAGAAGGAAGGCAAAATGAAATCCTGGTTTAAAAATTTTGATAGGATGCTACTTGTGGTACAAAAGCAGGGTCTAATTTTAGGATTATACGATCCTCCCAAATCCGAAGATATAGGTCCCAAGTAGACAGAGCCTGAATTTCCCCTACCCGTTTTGCCGTAGTGATGGCCACTAAAAACGCCATTTTTAAAAAGGTCCAGACCGAGATGGGCATCTCTTTCCCTGGTACATAAGGCTACTTGTGGGGACCCAAGAACCAAATTTAGATCACAAGGAGGAAATAGACCACCTAATTGTAGGGCGCAATCTCTATTACTCTGATTAACCTTATTATCCATGGACGAGTGGCCAAAGAAAGTGCTTAATGCAGATATCTGGATCTCTAGGGTGCTGGGTCTAAGTCCCTTATTAAACCCCACCTGAAGGAAGTCTAAGACGCCTGGGATATCAGGTCTGCCTGCCACAAAGTCAGACCTGCCACCTTCGAAACAGAACCGCTTCCAGATCTTGTGGTATATTGCAGAAGTAACCGGCTCCCCGCTAGCCTGGATCATGGTTATGAACTGGGCTGACAACCCCGAGCTCTCAAGATGTCCCGATCAGGATCCAAGCGGAAAGATGAAGCCTTTGCCTGCTTAGAGGGAAGAAGACACTATCCTTCAGGGTCCAGTCTTCCATCAAAGGAAGCAGAACTGGGTCCTCTAGAGCTATGGTTCCAAGCAGAGAAAACCAACTTCTCAGTATGGGGCAATCAGAAGCACCTTTGCCTAATACTCCTGTATTTTCCCGAGGACAGCTGGAAAGCGCCATCGGAGGAAAGGAGAAAGAAAGGGACCTGCCTCATCTCAGACTCAGCGCATCGACGGCTTCTGGATTGTCCGATGGATTCAGCGAGTAAAACCTGGCCGTCTTTGCATTTTTCCTGGTCACGAACAAATCTGAGGTGTCCCCCAGAGATGACAAAGGTACTGGAACACCTCATCGTTCAGTTCCCATTTTGTTGGCAAGACCTTCCACCTGCTCAGGTAGTCTGCCACGACCTTTTTGGGACCCCTTGAGATGAACTGCTGTTATTGATAGGCCTGTCCTCTACCCAGGAAAATATTTTTTTCTGCCAGATCCTGGAGTGCCCGATGCCTGGGACCCCCTTCCTGTTCCAGGAAGGAGACAGTCATCACATTGCCTGACAGGATCTTGACATGTTGATTTCTCAACAGTGCCAGATTCTGCCTTAGAGCCTTCCACACGGTGTAGAGCTCCCTGTAATTGGAAGACCTGGAACGGATGTCTGATGGCCATCTGCCCTGAAGAATTCTCCAACCTAAGGGATGCCCATCTGTACGTTTTCTGGCTAAGTCCACCAAAGTAGAGATCTTTTCACTGCTGGGGATAAGGACATTGTTCTGTCGAATGAATATTGCCACCGATCCCAGACTGACAGGACATCTCTCTGCAGAGCTCTTGAATGGAACTGGGCCCACCAGACCCAGGAGATAGAAGCTGTCAAAAGGCCTAACACCTTCATTGATAATCTGACTTTTCAGAAGCTCTCCGACTCTGCTCTGCACAGACTCCTGTTTCTCTACTGGTAAGAAGGATGTTCTGCAACCGGAGTCTAGTAACACACCCAGGAAAATGTTCCTGTTCTCTGGAATCAACCTCTACTTCTGTCTGTTTATAATCCAGCCGAGGAACTCCATCGTGGAAAAGGTCTCTTCTCTGTGTCGACAAAGTTATTCCGCTGAACTTGCCACCAGGAGGAAGCCGTCCAAGTACAGCACTATTATGATCCCCTGGTTTCTTAGGTAGGCCACTCCTGATCCCACCTTGGTTAAAAACTAGGGGAGCTGAAGCCAGGCCAAACGGAAGGCACTGAAACTGGAAGTGGCAGGTTCAATTCGGCAACTTTACCACAAACCTCAAGTCTTTTTGGGACCCTGGGTGAACAGGAACCTGATAGTAAGCGCTTTTCAGGTCGAGGGTCCACATTAAACGCGTCTCTGCCTATAAGGTGAATTGTAGATTTTACAGACTCCATTCGGAACCTCTTGTATCTGACACAGAGGTTTAAGGGCTTTAGATTTATTATCGTGCAAGACTCTGATGGCTTTATGATGGAGAACAGGGAGGAGTAGTGACCCTCGCCCACCTCTGCCTGGGGGACTGGGACTATGATGGCTGAGCCGACCAACTGTTTCAAGTCCGTTAACATAGCGGAATCTGCTGCCACGGTAGTGGGCGCAATAAACCTTTAAGGGGAGAGAGCGGTAAACTATTGCATAACCCTCCGTTATGGTCCTGAGAACCCAATGATCCGGGGTAATCTGGAACCAATTTGCTGCAAAGTGTCCGAGTCACCCCCCCCACCGGATCAGAATGGCTTCATTGCCTCCTAAGTCTTGAACTTGACCCAAACAAGGAGCCCCTACTCTTTCCCCCTCTGCTGTAGGTTCCTCTACTGTACTTTCACTGACTCTTGTACTTTGATTGTCTCCAAGGGGTGCCTGCCTTAAGATAGGACTGATTCCTTCTAAGGCTTATCTTTCGGGAGACCCTTCTTTTTAATCAGAAGCCTTCTCTAGAATGTCATCCAATGCCAACCCAAGTGCCCTCAACCTGGAGAAGGGAATGGAGCACAGCTTGTTCTTAAGAGGCATTATCCCCAGACCAGGATTTTAACCAAATAGCTCTATGGGCCGCATTGGACAGTGAGCTATTTCTAGCAGAGAATCTCACCAATTCGGCAGATGTATCTGCCAAAAAAGCAGGAGCTGATTGCATCAGGGGAAGGGAGGCTATAATATCCTCTCGGGGTTTAGTTGGTCAAATGCTCCTCCAGTTGCCCCATCCATAAAAACAGACCTGTCAACTGAAGTAGCAGCTATGTTTTTTCTGATCAAAGCCGCAGATGATTCCCAAGTCAGTTTCAGGAGACTATCCGCCTTTCTGTCCATGGGATACTTTAAACTTGAAGAGTCCTCGAAAGGAATGGATGTCTTCCTGCCAACTTTAGTGACTTGCATATTGATCTTAGGAATCTCCTCCCAGATTTTACTGTCTTCAGGGTCAAAAGGTAGATGACTTTTAAAGTCCCGAGACACCACCAAGCGCTTTTCAGCATCCTCCCATTCCTGCAACACCATAGCACAAATGTGATTGCTTATCAGGAACACACGCTGCTTTTCCTCTCTGAGGCCTCAAAACATTAAGTCCTGTCTGGACGGTGGCTTTGGGGCTTTTCACCTGCATCATATCTCTAACGGCCTGTACTAGCTAGTCCGTATCTTCAGAGGAAAATAGGTAATAGGTATCTTCTAGCCCGTTCCCGACTCTCCATTAATATTTCGCACTCTTCCTCCTGGTCTGAGCCCAGGGGTTGGGATTCCTCATCTGAGCTTTTCCCAACTCCCACCTAGGCCTCTTCGCACACGGACCCGGACTGGTAGGCTGTGGACGAGAAAGGCTGGATATAGAAGCCTGGACCTCTTCCCAAATCAGGGACCTCATCTTAGACAGAAGGGATGGCTGTTCTTCCCTTACAACTCTGGCGGTACAAGTGTCACAGAGCGTTATGCAATGGGTGTTAGGGAGTTGGACATTGCAAAGTCCAGGTGATGCCCCATATGCCGAGGCTTTGCCAGACCGTTTGGGCATAGGCAGGGGAATAGCTGGGGTTCCCTTATCCTGCACAGTGCAAGAGGGGGAACACTTAGGGCCTGTCTTGACGGGACTGAGCACGGCGCACTTACCCCGCCGTCCTGGTCCGTCTTGCCTGGATCCTCCTGAAGAAAGATGGTTATGGAGGATCAGAACCATGTTGTGGACAGCACCACTGAGCGTACCTCTGCAGAAAACAGCCACCACGTTACCATTGTACTGCTGCAAGCTCTGCGAGGATCAGGAAACCAGCCTGCTGCCTGTCTCGCTGTAGTTCCGCGTTCCACTGTGCAACGCACGCCGACCTTATGCCCCGGCGCCATTATTTTCAGCAGCTGGAACTAGGGCTTTAGTTAAGGTGGAGGGAAATAGAAACTGTTCCAAATATCAGTCAATTTTGCAAAAGCAGTCAGACCTAAGCCTTCCTCCAAAAATCAACAGAATGGTTTTGCCTAAAGAAGATCAAAGTTTTGGAATGGCCCAGCCAGAGCCCAGACTCTTATTTCAATTGATAACCTGTGGGATGACCCGAAGAGGGCGCTGTACACGAGGTGCTGTCATAATCTGACAGATTTCGGCTATGTGCACACGTTGCGGTTGGGGTGCAGAATTTTCCGCACAAAATCCCATCTCCTGGCAGAAACCGCGGGTGCGGATTTGCCGCGGATTTTCTGCGGTTTTTACCCCTGCGGATTTCTATTATGGAAGGGGTCAGAAACGCTGCAGTTCTGCACAAAAGAAGTAGCATGCTACTTCTTATGTTCAGCAGCGGTTACCATGCGGATTTTTCCGCACCATTAGCACAGCCTTTTTTTTTTTCCCAATTGATTTACATTGTACTGTAAATCACAGTGCGGAACTGCAGCGTTTCTGCGCGGAAAAATCCGCTGCGGATCCGCACCAATTCCGCATCGTGTGCACACAGCCTTAGAGCTACTGCAAGGAAGAGTGGGCTAGATGTGCCATGGTGACAGACTCCTACACACAGAGGCTGAACGCCGTCATAAATTCAAAGAAACCCTCAAAGTATAAGTTTATGAATAATGTGTATATTTATGACACCGTATTTTAGTTTTCTTTTTCTACTAGAAAATATTTCAGCTTATTTTTCAAATGAATTGCCCACAGCATGTGGGTGTGACAGCAGCTACCTAGGGGAATGTTTTTTCAGCAGTTTGTGTCCGCTCTAAAAACCATCTGGAAAAAAAAATGCTTGAAATACTCCTCTGCATTATTTATATGGTAAAACCATTTTGCTTTACCTTTGGTTCACTCTTTTGAATGCTTTTCCCCTCCACTTCCAAGCTTTGAAAACCTTGGTGTATAAAAAAAAAATAAAATAAAATAAAAATATGCATGTGCCAGTACTTTGAAGCAGGTCCTGATGGAATCCACTCCGTCTGAGGATAGTCCCATTCTAAAGGCCACAAAAATACTAGAAACGCTTCAGAAAAAAAAAAAAAACTCCCAAAAGAAGCAGCGCTTCCTCCGGAGACCTGTTTTTGACTGGTTCAAAAAAACCTGTTTGCACATGCCTTTAGGCCACATGCACACGCTGAGTAGTTGGTCAGTATTTTACCTCAGTATTAAGGTTGGGTGCACACGATCCGGAAATGGCAGCGCTTTGGACGCAGAGCATGTTCGTTTATTGAACGCAGGTAAATCCGCATGTGCTCACTGAAACGTGCGAAATCACCGCGTCCAATACATTCCATGGGTCATTTCTCTTGCGCAGTGTTTACCGATTGTCTGCACATACCCTCAGAGGAAGAATATAATACAAACCCGTCACCACTTCTGTATTTATCACCCACTCCTGGTTTTGGCTTACAGATACTGAGGTAAAATATTGACCAAATACTCTGTGTACAGGGCAGTAGTCTTCCACATGGCCAATGATCATAGCTGTGCCCCAATACGGTTCTACCCGTCCTTAGAGCATAATACCAGGCCTACCCGCCCCGATATAAGGTTATGAGCTCAGGTTAGGAAACCCACAGGACAGGCCGCATATTATGATAAGAGCATGGACATGTATATTTGGCCAAAACGATCAGTTTTACTCATTTGTGGTAAGTTTTCAGAGACGGATTAGCACTTTTATTGTATTTAGGAGAGGAGAGAGGGGCACACTGACCCCACAGGGGGCTGGATAATGGGAGTGAGACTGGCAGTGTATTAATTCACACACAAGCTGCAGGAGAAAAACTGTGGGAACCTGAAAACGGAATATTTTTACCAGGACCAGGCATGAGTCACAGCGCAGCTCCATTATGGCAGCAGCCATATCTGCTTTACTGTAAAGCGCTGTGGCGTCTCACAGAAAGTATACTTTTACAAGTCGGCCAGGAGTTGTGCCTCACAGATGACCAGTCCAAGGCAGGTCACTAGTGGCTTCTCCTCACCCCCATATCTCCCAATGTGTACATAAGGAAAGGCCTGTCAGTCATGGAGAGAAGTCTCTATTATGGCAGCCATATTTGTCTCACTCTAAAGGGCTGCGGCATCTCAAAAAATATACAGTCCCCGGCCAGCTTTCAAAAGTATCTGGTGACCAGTCTCTGGCCCAGCCCTTCAGAGTAAAGCAAACATGGCTGCCATAACAGCTGTGATTCACGCTGCCTTTAGCTCGGGCAGTAGGAATCTACTTGTCAGATCCACTATGGTTACCAACTGCAAATGTGTTTCATGTCATGCAATAAATGAAATACACATATACGGTAGGTACACAGCCTTTAAGGTCTGGCCAGATGAGTTCATTGTATAAAGGCGGTAGGGACGACTCTACCACCTGATCCATGTGACTGCATCTTCACTTAGGGGTCTCGCCATACACATCTGTGTGCTCTACGCTTATAACTGGATCCAATACATAGTGGACCCCATTGACTTAATGCAGCTCTGGTAGGATTTACACCATTTAGATATTATTAGTGCTGCATGTAACGCTGTACTGGTCATCAAATCTCACAACTGCAAATCGGGCTCTGGAAAAATCCTCGAAGGCAGTGTTCACACGGTGTTTCTGCAGTGGCTCTGGGTATTCCAACTGAAACCCCCCAAAACAGGATTCAGACAAATCGCTGATGGGGCCATTGAAAACAATAGGAGGTCAAATGAATTCAGTTTGTGTTTTTTCATCTGAACGTTCCCCTTTGTTTCAGAAGGAAACAGACGTAATCTGCTACATAGTCCGCAGAAACTGTGTGAAGGGAGGGACTCCAGAAGACTCCTGTCCGACTCCCTGTGGATCGTTTCTGCTAACCAGAGTGATCATGATGTGACCTGTCACCTGCACAGAGTGACCCTGTAATATGGGGACTATTCACTTATACGGATCCCCAAGTGGCAACATGTCCGCTCCTGATCTGCAAGAGAAGGGGTTTGAAGGGTGGTAAATACATGGATGAATAGCCCCTCATAGCACTGGAGGGGGGAGCGGAGTAGCTCACTCTTCTTGGCTACTAAAATAAATCATCTGTATGAAAATATTCTAAACATTATAATAACTACTCTTTTGGGAACCATAATTATATACTGAAATATTTTATCAGAGAGCATGCGCGTGGCTACCCCCCCATCAGAGAGAGAGCGCGCGGCTACCCCCCCATCAGAGAGAGCGCGCGCGGCTACCCCCCCCATCAGAGAGAGAGCGCGCGCGGCTACCCCCCATCAGAGAGAGAGAGCGCGCGCGGCTACCCCCCCATCAGAGAGAGAGAGCACGCACGCGGCTACCCCCCCATCAGAGAGAGAGAGCGCGCACGCGGCTACCCCCCCATCAGAGAGAGCGCGCACGCGGCTACCCCCCCATCAGAGAGAGAGAGCGCGCACGCAGCTACCCCCCCATCAGAGAGAGCGCGCGCGCGGCTACCCCCCCAGAGAGAGAGAGCGCGCGGCTACCCCCCCCCATCAGAGAGAGAGCGCGCGGCTACCCCCCCCATCAGAGAGAGAGCGCGCGGCTACCCCCCCCATCAGAGAGAGCGCGCGGCTACCCCCCCCCCATCAGAGAGAGAGCGCGCGGCTACCCCCCCCATCAGAGAGAGAGCGCGCGGCTACCCCCCCCATCAGAGAGAGAGCGCGCGGCTACCCCCCCCATCAGAGAGAGCACGCGGCTACCCCCCCATCAGAGAGAGCGCACGGCTACCCCCCATCAGAGAGAAAGCGCACAGCTACCCCTCATCAGAGAGAGAGCGCACAGCTACCCCCCATCAGAGAGAGAGCGCACAGCTACCCCTCATCAGAGAGAGCGCGCGCGGATACCCCATAGACAATACATGCCCCACACCTGGAGAATGACCCTTTGAGAACTGGCACTTAGAGGTCATGACCTACCTCCATACGTGACTCAGCAGATCACTCACCGGTGGGCATACCCACGAGAGGTAATAGTTGGCACAGAATGGATGGGATATCCTGGGTGAGATTTACCAGCACTATCGCCCCCTGTCCCTTCCCCACCAATATTTTGCTCGCCCTTCTACCCAGGGTGAATAGACCGGCACATTACTCCGCACCTCCCGGCTATTATCACAGGGGAGACCGAGCCCCCCACCTTGTACTCCCCTCCAACACCTTTCCAGCGACTAACCCGAATCCGCTTCCAAGCCACGCCTCTCCTTTGTGACGTCAGAAAGACAGACAGACAGTCGGACCTTTAAGCTTTGGGCTCTAACGACGACCATCCTAGAGCGGAGTGGCAGCCAATAACAAGAGTGGGCGTGGCCATACAGACAGTGGAGGGAGGCCGCCACTGGGAGGAGAGTGAGGGGCGGGACTTTCTGCTCTTGTTGTTGTTACAGACATACCCGGATGTTAACCCCTGTCCTTAACAACGGCTGTCACATGACCCATCCGGCCAGGACGGCGTAGGTACTGCTAGATCATGTGACTAGATGGCAGCCTGGACAGGGATTTTCATGATGTCATAGTCACGTAATCGGTCACTTTTCGGGAGAACGAGGTTATCTACTGGGGATAAAGAAGCTTTAATGAAATCCGATCAGTGCTTGATCCTCCTTTTTGTCACGTGTGTTTGTAATGTAGCGGTGTGCTGCAGAACTTCGTGTGCTACGTACCAGGAGAGCTACTGCAGAGCTGTGTGTGCGCCATCTACCAGGAGATCTACTGCAGAGCTGTGTGTGCGCCATCTACCAGGAGATCTACTGCAGAGCTGTGTGTGCCATCTACCAGGAGATCTACTGCAGAGCTGTGTGTGCCCCATCTACCAGGAGATCTACTGCAGAGCTGTGTGTGCCATCTACCAGGAGATCTACTGCAGAGCTGTGTGTGCCATCTACCAGATCTACTGCAGAGCTGTGTGTGCCATCTACCAGGAGATCTACTGCAGAGCTGTGTGTGCCATCTACCAGGAGATCTACTGCAGAGCCGTGTGTGCCATCTACCAGGAGATCTACTGCAGAGCCGTGTGTGCCATCTACCAGGAGATCTACTGCAGAGCCGTGTGTGCCATGTACCAGGAGATCTACTGCAGAGCCGTGTGTGCCATGTACCAGCAGATCTACTGCAGAGCTGTGTGTGCCATCTACCAGGAGATCTACTGTAGAGCCGTGTGTGCCATCTACCAGGAGATCTACTGCAGAGCTGTGTGTGCCATCTACCAGGAGATCTACTGCAGAGCTGTGTGTGCCATCTACCAGGAGATCTACTGCAGAGCCGTGTGTGCCATCTACCAGGAGATCTACTGCAGAGCTGTGTGTGCCCCATCTACCAGGAGATCTACTGCAGAGCTGTGTGCGCCATCTACCAGGAGATCTACTGCAGAGCTGTGTGTGCCCCATCTACCAGGAGATCTACTGTAGAGCCGTGTGTGCCATGTACCAGGAGATCTACTGCAGAGCCGTGTGTGCCATGTACAAGCAGATCTACTGCAGAGCTGTGTGTGCCATCTACCAGGAGACCTATGTGCTGCAGAGCTGAGAGCCATGTACCAGGAGATCTACTGCAGAGCTGTGTGTGCCATCTACCAGGAGATCTACTGCAGAGCTGTGTGCCATCTACCAGGAGATCTACGTGCTGCAGAGCTGTGTGCCATGTACCAGGAGATCTACTGCAGATCTGTGTGTGCCATGTACCAGGGAAATCTTGGTTCTGCAGAGCTGTGTGTCATTCATATGGAGCACAGCTGCATGTGTGTTGTACACATAGGGCAGAGCTGTGTATGTAGCCTGCATTATATGACATAACCTCGTCTGTGAAGGCTGATACATGGATATTGTATATACAGTGGGGGAAGTAAAGTAGACAATAGCAATTGGATACTATAAAACTAAACCTTTAATAGGTTCATTAAAAATATAAAATTAGAAAAAAATGGGGAGAGGAACCCTAGTGAATAAAAGTGCCCTGATACCCAACACAGAAAGGGAAGACAAAAAATCAAAAACACACAAAGTGTACAAGCTGACAGCACTATTAATCCCTGAACCAGTAAATGTCACAGTCAGAGAAATGAAGCAGATTTCCGTTTAAGTGGAAAATGAGAAAAAAGACTATTTAGACCACTTTCAAGAGGACCACATTTGAAAAGGGCCACCGATTGGACGAGTTACAATATTTTATATGGTAAAGGTTGCATGCAAGGTATGTCTGTGTATGGGCTAATACCCTCTCCACTACCATAAATGCAAACCTGTATCCGCTATTGAATGCATTTATGCACGATCCTGTAGTCCAATCATAGAATCCTTCAACATATGTTACTTTTGGCCTCTAGCAATTATATCAGGAGACTGCTTCCCAATTCATATAAACAATTGTCAATCAATTATTTGCTTATCATGAACCATAGTTGCTGTCAGTAAATGCAGCGGCATAACAATGAGACTTCAAAGCCCCCAAAAAAGGAAGAAATCATAACCGCAAATATAAGACCACATAATTGCTAGAGGCCAAAAGTAACATATGTTGAAGGATTCTATGATTGGACCACAGGATCGTGCATAAATGCATTCAATAGCGGATACAGGTTTGCATTTATGGTAGTGGAGAGGGTATTAGCCCATACACAGACATACCTTGCATGCAACCTTTACCATATAAAATATTGTAACTCGTCCAATCGGTGGCCCTTTTCAAATTTGGTCCTCTTGAAAGTGGTCTAAATAGTCTTTTTTCTCATTTTCCACTTAAACGGAAATCTGCTTCATTTCTCTGACTGTGACATTTGCTGGTTCAGGGATTAATAGTGCTGTCAGCTTGTACATTTTGTGTGTTTTTAATTTTTTGTCTTCCCTTTCTGTGTTGTGTATCAGGGCACTTTTATTCACTAGGGTTCCCCTCCCCCCATTTTTTTCTAATTTTATGATATTTTTAATGAACCTATTAAAGGTTAAGTTTTATAGTATCCAATTGCTATTGTCTACTTGATTTGTGCTGGATTACTCACCTTGCTTGATAATAGTGGGGGAAATAAGTATTTGATCCCTTGCTGATTTTGTAAGTTTGCCCACTGACAAAGACATGAACAGTCTATAATTTTAAGGGTAGGTTAATTTTAACATTGAGAGACAGAATATCAAAAATAAAATCCAGAAAATCACATTGTATAAATAATATAAATTTGCATTTTGCAGTGTGAAATAAGTATTTGATCCCTCTGGCAAACAAGACTTAATACTTGGTGGCAAAACCCTTGTTGGCAAGCACAGCAGTCAGATGACGTTTTTTGTAGTTGATGATTAGGTTTGCGTACGTCAGGAGGAATTTTGGTTCACTCCTCTTTGCAGATCATCTCTAAATCAATACAATTTAGAGGCTGTCGCTTGGCAACTCGGAGCTTCAAATCCCTCCATAAGTTTTCCGTGGGATTAAGGTCTGGAGACTGGCTAGGCCATTCCATGACCTTAATGTGCTTCTTTTTTGAGCCACTCCTTTGTTGCCTTGGCTGTATGTTTTGGGTCATTATCTTGCTGGAAGACCCAGCCATGACCCATTTTTAATGTCTTGGTGGAGGGAAGGTTGGTTGTCACTCAGAATTTTACGACACATGGCTCCATCCATTCTCCCATTGATGCGGTGAAGTAGTCCTGTGGCTTTAGAAGAGAAACACATCCAAAACATTATGTTTCCACCTCCATGCTTGACAGTGGGAATGGTGTTCTTTGGGTCATAGGCAGCATTTCTCCTCCTCCAAACACGGCGAGCTGAATTAAAGAGCTCAATTTTTGTCTCATGTGACCACAGCACCTTCTCCCAATCACTCACAGAATCATCCAGCTGTTCATTGGTAAACTTCAGACAGGCCTGCACAGGTGCCTTTTTGAGCAGGGGGACCTTGCGGACAGGCAGGATTTTAAACCTTTACCGCGTAATGTGTCACCAATGGGTTTTCTTGGTGACTGTGGTCCCAGCTGCCTTGAGATCATTAACAAGTTCCTCCTGGGGAGTTTTAGGCTGTTCTCTCACCTTCCTCATGTTCAAGGATACCCCAGATCAGTCGATTGACAGTGATTTTGTATTTCTTCCATTTTCTTACTATTGCACCAACAGTTGTCTCCTTCTCACCCAGCGTCTTATGGTTTTGTAGCACATTCCAGCTTTGTGCAGGTCTATGATCTTGTCCCTGACTTCCTTATAAAGCTCTTTGGTCTTGCCCATGTTGTAGAGGTTACAGTCCAACAGACTGTGGACAGGAGTCTTTTATAAAGGTGACTATGGCTTTAATACAGGTAAGGAGTTGATTAGGAGCGTCTAACTGGTCTGTAGGAGCAAGATCTCTTAATGGTTGGTAGGGGATCCAATACCTATTTCTCACTGCAAAATGCAAATAAAGTTATATAATTTATTTTCTGGATTTAATTTTTGATATTCTATCTCTCAATGTTAAAATTAACTTACCCTTAAAATTATAGACTGTTCATGTCTTTGTCAGTGGGCAAACTTACGAACTCAGCAAGGGATCAAATACTTATTTCCCTCACCGTACTCACCCAAATCTGAGTCCAGAGAGCTGAACTTTTCAGTTCGGTGCAGGTTATCTTTTTGTGTACCTCAGATGAGACAGGATTTACAGTGCTGTAAAAAAAAAAGTTTTATGCAGGTGTAGAAAAAGTGCTGCAAAGAAAGGACTGGCAGTTTATTTTTTGCAATTAACAAAATGCAAAGTGAGTGAACAAAAAAGAAATCTGAGTCACATCAATATTTGGTGTGTCCGCACTTTGCCTTTAAAGCAGCATCACTGCTTCTAAGTTCACTTGCATGCAGTTTTTGGAGGAACTCAGCATGGAGCTTGTTCCCAACATCTTGTGGAGAACTAACCGCAGATCGTATGTGGATGTCGCTTGTGCAAATTCTTCTGTCTCTTCATGTAATCCCAAATAGTGTCTGTGGTTGAGATCGGGGCTCTGTGGGGACCAGATCATCACTTCCAGAACTCATTGTTCTTATTTATGCTGAAAATAGTTCCTAATGCATTCACGGTGTGTTTGGGGTGGTTGTCCTCCTGCAGAATACATTTCATGCCAATCAGACACCATCTTTATGTTACTACATAATGGATACGTATCTGCCTGTATTTCTCAGCATTGAGGACATCATTAATCATGACTAATCTCCAACTCCTTTTGCTAAAAAATGCAGTCGACAACTTGCAGGACCTTCCCCCATGCTTCATGTTGCCCCTACAATTTTTATTGTACCACTCTTCAGCTGCAGAGCTGTGTGCGCGCCATGTACCAGGCAGCTCTACGTGTTGCAGAGCTGTGTGCGCGCCATGTACCTGGCAGCTCTACGTGTTGCAGTGCTGTGTGCTCGCCATGTGCCAGGCAGATCTACACGCTGCAGAGCTGTGTGCGCGCCATGTGCCAGGCAGATCTACGCGCTGCAGAGCTGTGTGCGCGCCATGTGCCAGGCAGATCTACGCGCTGCAGTGCTGTGTGCGCGCCATGTGCCAGGCAGATCTACGCGCTGCAGAGCTGTGTGCGCCATGTACTAGGCAGATCTACGTGTTGCAGAGCTGTGTGCGCCATGTACCAGGCAGATCTTCGTGCTGCAGAGCTGTGTGCGCCATGTACCAGGCAGATCTACGTGCTGCAGAAATATGTTCGCGCCATGTACCAGGCAGCTCTACGTGTTGCAGAGCTGTGTGCGCCATGTACCAGGCAGATCTACGTGCTGCAGAGCTGTGTGCGCCATGTACCAGGCAGATCTACCTGCTGCAGAGCTGTGTGCGCCATGTACCAGGCAGATCTATGTGCTGCAGAGCTATGTTCGCGCCATGTACCAGGCAGCTCTACGTGTTGCAGAGCAGTGTGCGCGCCATGTACCAGGCAGCTCTATGTGTTGCAGAGCTGTGTGCGTGCCATGTACCAGGCAGCTCTACTTGCTGCAGAGCTGTGTGTGCACAATGTACCAGGCAGCTCTTCGTGTTGCAGAGCTGTGTGCGTGCCATGTACTAGGCAGCTCTAAGTGCTACAGAGCTGTGTTTGTGCCATGTACCAGGCAGCTCTATGTGCTGCAGAGCTGTGTGCGCGCCATGTACCAAGCAGATCTTCGTGCTGTAGAGCTGTGTGTGTGTCGCGCGACCGGGGCCGTGCTGCACGTTTCGTCCTCACGGGGTCGAGAGAACTGGATCACAGTACACCGACACTCAGATCAAACTCTGTTCAGAGTGTCATTAGCATAATCAACCCGATTCTCTCAGATGAACCTATGGTTCAGGGAAGGTAAAATTAGCTATTATTTGAACCAGTGTTCATCCCCCTTGTTATCTAATTTGTATGGATACATACATGGTTACTGTAAGAGCAGTGAGACTATGGAACTCTCTGCCGTATGATGTTGTAATGAGTGATTCATTACTTAAATGTAAGAGGGGACTGGATGCCTTTCTGGAAAAGTATAATGTTACAGGTTATATACTAGATTCCTTGATAGGGCGTTGATCCAGGGAACTAGTCTGATTGCCGTATGTGGAGTCGGGAAGGAATTTTTTCCCCCAATGTGGAGCTTACTCTTTGCCACATGGGTTTTTGTTGCCTTCCTCTGGATCCACATGTTAGGGCATGTTAGGTTAGGCTATGTGTTGAACTAGATGGACTTAAAGTCTTCCTTCAACCTTAATAACTATGTTACTATGTAGTTATGTCACACAAGTTTTCATAAAAGACATACAATAATCTTGAAATTCGATTACAAAATAATTTCGACCACCTGGTATAGAATTAGTATTTATTAGTTAGACATCTGGATAGAATTATAGTTTTCAGATAAAGATGTTACAGTATTTTAGAAATGTCCTGCATCATGGATACAAGTTGGAACTGAACACTACATCAACACTGTTTGCAATCCTTCCTGATGCGGATTTGGTTAGAATAAATATAATAATACAGCTGGAAATATGGAAATAGTATTTGGTGAAATGAAATGGCGAGAACAAGCTACTCAACAGTTGCTGAAGATATGTGAGACTGGAGGGTGTGCATAGTGTCACTGGAGGATGGTCTGACATTGACTGTCAACTTTCCAACTTGAACCACATTGTGTATAAATGCCGCTCTCGGTGTCTCCTTATCTAATTAGGTGCAATGTCACCCTTGCGGTGTCACACACATATGATGTCGTGCTAGGCTAATTAGCCAAAAGAGAAGCAGTGGATACTGGCAAGTAGGAGGCGGTTTGCAGGGTTTGTATCTATCGACCATGGAAAACTGACCTGTGAATCAATTTGCATGTCTCAGCAAGATTTTCACTTTCTTTGCAGTTTACAGGAAGGTATTTCAAGATAAGAACTGCTCTGAGAATACACCACAAATACATAGACTGTACTCGGCTCCAAAGCCAATAGAAACCACTAAAGAGCACGCGAGTATGGAATGTGTCCTGCAATGGCGACCACCAGCCCTCGTTATACACAACACGAGAGATGAGCCCTTCGTCCGGGTAAGAAAGTTTGGCACAGACATTTAAGTGCTTATAAAAACTAAAACCATTCCGACTTTAGCCTACAATGTAAGTAAAATATCAGACTATTGATAATATTCCTGGAGTATGGAGTAATGACAAAGTTGTGCAAAGATTCTCTTGTCTGACGGCCGGCCGTTCCCACTCATTATCCAAGAGCGTTTAAGGGATCATCAAATGTTGTGGAAGCCTTGCTGTCTGGCTTTGCTTCAGACCCTGGCTGACTTGACTTAGATTTTGACTTGGTTTTCTTTACGTTAGGCACGGTTGCTGAAAATATATCATCTGCAGGGAAAAAGAAATTCACATGGTATCAAAATACATTATTGAGAAAGCAGTATCTTTTAGTGTATGTGCACACGGCGTCCTTTAGGCACCAGTGTACCCCGATCGTTTTTGAAGCAGAAGACACTTCAGGAAACAGCTGGAGATGGTTTCCCCGAATTGTCTTCTCTTGAGGTGGCTTAGCCGTCGCTGTTTTTCTTCTTCTATAAGTAACAGTCGTGGCTTGGAAGCTGGCCAAAGAATGGACCAGTCATTTCTTTTAGCCATTTCACAGTATTCGAAGCTTGATAACATACCAGAACTGATATAGTATGACCATATTTAGAGGAAAACTCCACTAGAACTATAGAAAACATCTGAAAAAACCAGAGCTTTTAAATTCCAAAACATAACAAAAATGCATTTTTGTTATGTTTTGGAATTTAAAAGCTCTGGTTTTTTCATATGTTTTCTCCAGTAATCGAAGCTTGAAGAGGTTAAAAGTCACAAAAGACAAAACATGTGTCCAACATTTTCACGTTATTTTAGTGCTTTTTCAGGAGGGTCCCTGGTGGAATCCACCTGAAAAAGACACCGCGCACATACCCTTGTATAAGAATACTCATTGCAAGAGCTGCCTGTTAATTAAAACATTAACATAAAAGTCCCCTAGGATTAATTAACCACGTTTTTTCCTTCTCTTCTCCCGGGAACCATCAGTTTGTTATTATTTTGTAAGCACAGATAGATGCAAACAGCAGAACACGGTCAGTATAGACCAAGCAGACATTGGCTGAATTATGCCAATGATTGTACCCACATACCCATGTCATCATCAAATATGGATTTAGGCTCGCTCTTCTTTTTGGATTTCTTCTCCTTAGGTTTGTGTGTGAAATCAGCAAAAATATCAGTATTTTCATCAAACAGATTAACTTCTGATGATGCTTTTTTCTCCTTTGGTATCTTTACTGGCTTAAAAGCTTCTGCTGCAAATATATCATCCTTTAAAACAAAAGATGCCAAAAAGATATTAGTGGCATCGTCATTACTCGTTTATTGACATTTTTGATACATTGAATGCAAAAAGTTTTTGTTTAGACATCTGGAGAGAAATTATCTATTGTCAGGTCACTACATTTAGAGGTGCGACAGTATTGCATCTTATGCCCGCCACGGACAATCCACTTTAGGTTAGAAAGGTACCCTAGTATTTGTATTTCTCAATCTATGCAGCCATTTTAAGGTTTTTTTTTTTTAAATGATGAAATAATGCTCCTTGCTCTTCTTTATCACTTTATTGGGAGATTTGATGATCAGCAATTTAGGCATTTTTTATATCAGTTTCACAGTGTTTACAAATGTGGCAAGATCAATTATGTATCTTTTTTTCATTACTATTTCATACAAATAATCAAGGACATTAGATTTTCATTTTCTATATTTAAAAGTACTTTATTTCTTTCTTATTTTAAGTCTCTGTCTGGGATTTGTAAAATAAATAATAAAACAATCCTTTGCTCACTCATAGTATACTGCAATACTTCTGCGTTACAGTGTATTATTGACCTGGATGTGCTGGATAGGATGACAGGGAGAGTCCCTTCCCTCTATCTAAGGGTGGGGTCACAGGGGCATTAAAAAATTCAGATTGGTGCATTACTGAGATAGGAGATGGCAGTTCCTACTGATTAGCATTTATGTAGATGGGAGGCGGAGAAGGAGGCAGGCGCTAAAGATAGAGCTCCACCCTCCTCCTCTTCCGTCTACATAGAATGTTAGTAGTAGCATCTCCTATCTCAGTAATGTAACAATCTGCCTACACCGAATACAGATTTTACCTGTGAATTGAGAATTTTGAAAATGAAAGATCATTCATGAGGGAGAAATAAACATTTCTCTGACAAAATATATTAGAAAGTTGCTTCTTTTCATGGGTACTATTGATTTATGAAATAAAAAATAAAACGACGGTTACTTTAAAAAAAAAAAAAAAGTTACAAGAAAAGGCAAGAAATTATAAAGAGTAGTAAAAATTCCAAATTAGTAAAAGAAAAGGCATCAACTTGATAAGAAACATCACTTACGTCAAACATGTCGCTGGTTGTGGACTTATCTGTCGGAACAGCTGGCTGAACATATACTTTCTTCTGAGGTTTCTGAAACCCAAAAAGATCATCATCAGGTTCTTTGTCCCTTGGAGAGCTGGACTGAGAGGTCGTCTTGGGTTTGCCCTTAACAGACTTGAATAAGTCATCATCACTGCCATCACCATCGAACAACACCCCAGAAGATTTCTTCCCCTGCTCCAGGAAAGGCTTTTTAGAAAATTCACTTGTTGGAGACTCTTCTTTCTGCTGTTGAGATGCAACTGATTTAGGTAGTGAGTTATCTGCAAAAAGGTCAGATCCAAATAAATCATTTACATCAGGAGTCAGCGGATTTACAGCTGCTCTTGTGTGTGTTCTGGGCTGGATATCGTTTTCTGAGAAGGATAACTTCATACTAGAAATCTCCTCTCGATCTGTTCTCAAGTTTGATTCCAATAGTCCAGTTTCAGGCTTAGCAGCTGATGTAGACGATTCTGGAGAGGACAGATCTTCATTCTCCCCAGATTCTTGGGATGCAAGTTTTCTGTTCGCTCGTGTAGGGGGTCTTCTTTTACTACCAACTTTTGCACGAGTCTGATGAAAACAAAGTCATAAAGCAAAGAATACTTAATAAATTGGTACAAAAACTCAATAAAATAATATAAATCTGATATCAAATTGTTCTGGATGATCGGATATTCGGCTTATTTTTTATGTAAGCCCATTTTCAATTACAAAAATAAGAAAAAAGCAGAATGCTAATCATATTAGTCTCATAGGCAACAATCAGGATGAAGCAGAAGTCTGTACACTTACTACCGAAAAGATTCCTAGCACTGCTCTAGAGATAGAGCAACTCCTAGTTGTGCCGCCTTTCCTCTATTATTCCTCCTAAAAATGTATAAAATAAATTGACAATAGTCTTCTCTCGGAGGGAGCCACTGATGGACATCTTTGGTGGTGGCTTAGTTCTTAAGAAGAAGAGTGGCCATTCGGCATGCCAGATCCTTATCTCCCTCAAATTTATGTGTCGGAGGAAGAGTTTAGAGGTCACAATGTGCATTAGATTGTTGCACGAAGCTGTCGATATTGGCGGGTTTGTACAACATAAATTAAAGGTAATCTATGGGGGCCCTTAGGGTACTGTCACACTCTGCAACTTTCCAACGATCACGACCAGCGATACGACCTGGCCGTGATCGTTGGAAAGTCGTTGTGTGGTCGCTGGGGAGCTGTCACACAGACCGCTCTCCAGCGACCAACAATGCCGAAGGCCCCGGGTAACCAGGGTAAACATCGGGTTACTAAGCGCAGGGCCGCGCTTAGTAACCCGATGTTTACCGTGGTTACCAGCGTAAAAGTAAAAAAACAAACCGTACATACTCACATTCCGGTGTCCTTCAGGTCCCTTGCAGTCTGCTTCCCGCACTGACTGAGTGCCGCCGTAAAGTGAAAGCAGATCACAGCGGTGACGTAAATGTTGCCTAGTGATGTCAGTAGTGAAAATGATGGGTGAAAATGGGGATACGTCTTCTAGTCTGAATGAAGTTTGGAAGGGTGGGGGGAGGGGAAGCGGTGGCAGTGGGTTACAGGAGGCAGTGGGTCACAGGAGGCAGTGGGTCACAGGAGGCAGGAGCACGGTCGCTGCTGCAGGAAGCCGCTGGCAGCAGGAATGCTGCCCCTAGACTGGGAGGAGAGGTGTGAAGTAAGGGAGGCAGGATGTTGTGAATTCTGTTTGTGGGCTCCCTCTGGTGGCGACTGGTGGTACTGGTTGACTTCTGTCCTTTATCTCCAGTGCACCTGTTCCCATCAGGAAATGGGAGTTTCCTATATAGTCTGGCTTCTCAGTCATTTACTTGCCGGCTATCAATGTTACCAGAGCTCCTCTGTTACTTGCTACCTGCTCCAAGTCTGCTGATTCAGATAAGTTGGATCATTTGTATCTTTTGTCCAGCGTGCATTTATATGAATCTTGCTGCTGGAAGCTCTAGTGAACTGATATGACCACTTCGGTGTCATGAGTTGATACCGGAGTTTAAAGTTATTTCAGGATGGTATTTTGTAGGGTTTTGAGTTGACCGCGCAGTCCACTTTTGTATTTTCTGCTATCTAGTTAGTGGGCCTCTCTTTGCTGAACCTGTATTCATACTACGTATGTGTTTTCTTCTTAACTAACCGTCATTATATGTTGGGGGCTACTATCACTTTGGGGTTTTCTCTAGAGGCAAGCCAGGTCTGTGTTTCCTCTATTAGGGGTAGCTAGATCTCCGGCTGGTGCGAGACGTCTAGGGATAAAACGCAGGTACGTTCCCCGGCCACTGGTAGTTGTGCCTGAGGTTCAGCATCGCGGTCAGCTTAGATTCCATCTTCCTAGAGCTAGTCCTGTTTTTGCCTATGTCCCTGCCATTGGGAACCATGACAGTATAGCCGGCCCGACTGTGTTAAGTATTGGCTGAAGAAGGAGAGAAAAGAAGTCTTTGACTTTTTTTTTTTTTTTTTTTACTCTGAAGTCTGTCTAGCCATAATTGCAGTCTGCTTCTTTCCCCTCCTCTTAATCCCTGAATGGCTCAGATCTCAGCTGCTGAGAAATGGATATCCAGAGTTTAGCTTCAAGTCTGAATAAACTGGCTTCTAAGGTTCAAAATATACAAGACTTTGTCATACATGCTCCTATGTCTGAACCTAAAATTCCTATACCAGAGTTTTTTTCTGGAGATAGATCTCGTTTTTTGAATTTTAAGCACAATTGTAAATTGTATCTTTCTCTGAGATCTTACTCCGCTGGAGACCCCGCTCAGCAGGTTAAGATTGTTATTTCCTTGCTGCGGGGTGACCCCCAGAATTGGGCATTTGCATTGGCGCCAGGGGACCCTGCGCTGCTCAATGTGGATGCGTTTTTTCTGGCGCTGGGGTTGCTCTATGAGGAACCTAATTTGGAGATTCAGGCTGAAAAAGCCTTGATAGCCCTCTCTCAAGGGCATGATGAAGCTGAAGTATATTGTCAAAAATTTAGAAAATGGTCTGTGCTTACTCAGTGGAATGAGTGCGCCCTGGCGGCGAATTTCAGAGAGGGTCTCTCTGACGCCGTTAAAGATGTCATGGTGGGGTTTCCTACGCCCACAGGTCTGAATGAGTCCATGACAATGGCTATTCAGATTGACCGGCGTTTGCGGGAGCGCAAACCTGTGCATCATTTGGCGGTGTCTTCTGAGTAGGCACCAGAGAATATGCAATGTGATAGAATTCTGTCCAGAAGTGAACGGCAGAATTATAGGCGTAAAAATGGGTTGTGCTTCTATTGTGGCGATTCTGCTCATGTTATATCAGCATGCTCTAAACGCACAAAAAGGGTTGATAAGTCTTTTGCAGTTAGCACTTTGCAGTCTAAGTTCCTTTTGTCTGTGACTTTGATTTGTTCGTTATCATCTATTACCGTTAATGCCTATGTGGACTCTGGCGCCGCCCTGAGTCTTATGGATTGGTCCTTTGCCAGGCGCTGTGGGTTTAGTCTAGAGTCTCTGGAGGTCCCTATTCCTTTGAAGGGTATTGACTCCACACCATTGGCTAGGAATAAACCTCAATACTGGACACAAGTCACTATGTGTATGACTCCAGACCATCAGGAGTTGATTCGATTCCTTGTGTTGCATAATTTGCATGATGTCTTAGTGCTTGGATTGCCATGGTTACAAACTCACAACCCAGTTCTTGACTGGAAAACAATGTCCGTATTAAGCTGGGGATGTCGAGGGGTTCATGGGGAAGTACCTTTGGTTTCCATTGCTTCATCTACTCCCTCTGAGGTTCCGGCATTTTTGTCTGACTATTGTGATGTTTTTGAGGAGCCTAAACTTAGTTCGCTCCCTCCTCACAGGGATTGCGATTGTGCTATAGATTTGATTCCTGGCAGTAAGTTTACTAAAGGTCGTTTGTTCAATCTGTCTGTGCCAGAGCATGCTGCTATGCGAGAGTATATTAAGGAGTCCTTGGAAAAGGGACATATCCGTCCATCCTCATCCCCTTTAGGAGCAGGTTTTTTTTTCGTGGGTAAAAAAGATGGTTCCCTGAGGCCTTGTATTGATTATCGGCTGTTGAATAAGATTACAATCAAATATCAGTATCCTTTGCCACTGTTGACTGATTTGTTTGCCCGTATTAAGGGGGCAAGGTGGTTCTCTAAGATTGACCTTCGGGGTGCGTATAATTTGGTGCGGATTAAGCAGGGAGATGAGTGGAAAACTGCATTTAATACGCCCGAGGGCCATTTTGAGTATCTGGTAATGCCTTTTGGTCTTTCTAATGCCCCTTCAGTCTTTCAGTCCTTTATGCACAATATTTTCCGTGATTATCTGGATGGTTTTATGATTGTGTATTTGGATGATATTTTGATTTTTTCCGATGACTGGGAGTCGCATGTTCAACAGGTCAGGAAGGTTTTTCAGGTTTTGCGGGCCAATTCTTTGTTTGTAAAGGGTTTAAAGTGTATTTTTGGGGTTCAGAAGATCTCTTTTTTGGGGTACATTTTTTCCCCTTCTTCTATTGAGATGGATCCTGTCAAGGTTCGGGCTATTTGTGATTGGACGCAACCGACTTCCCTTAAGAGTCTTCAGAAATTCTTGGGCTTTGCTAATTTCTATCGTCGATTTATAACTGGTTTTTCAAGTGTTGTTAAGCCTCTAACGGATTTAACTAAGAAGGGTGCTGATGTTTCCAATTGGTCCTCGGCGGCTGTGGAGGCCTTTCGGGAGCTTAAGCGCCGCTTTTCTTCTGCTCCTGTGTTGCGCCAGCCTGATGTTTCACTTCCTTTTCAGGTTGAAGTTGATGCTTCAGAGATCGGAGCGGGGGCGGTTTTGTCGCAGAGAAGTTCTGATTGCTCGGTGATGAGACCATGTGCGTTCTTTTCTCGAAAATTTTCGCCCGCCGAGCGAAATTATGATGTTGGTAACCGGGAGCTATTGGCTATGAAGTGGGCCTTTGAGGAGTGGCGTCATTGGCTTGAGGGTGCTAGGCATCAGGTGGTGGTCTTGACTGATCACAAGAATCTGATTTACCTTGAGTCAGCCAGGCGTCTGAATCCTAGACAGGCGCGCTGGTCGTTGTTTTTCTCCCGGTTTAATTTCGTAGTCTCGTATCTGCCGGGTTCAAAAAATGTGAAGGCAGATGCCCTTTCTAGGAGTTTTGAGCCTGACTCCCCTGGTGATTCTGAGCCTACGGGTATCCTTAAGGATGGGGTGATATTGTCTGCTGTCTCTCCAGACTTGCGACGTGCTTTGCAGGAGTTTCAAGTGGATAGGCCTGATCGTTGTCCGCCTGGGAGACTGTTTGTTCCAGATGAGTGGACCAGTAGAGTCATCTTGGAAGTTCATTCTTCTGTGTTGGCAGGCCACCCTGGAATCTTTGGTACCAGAGATTTGGTGGCCAGGTCTTTCTGGTGGCCTTCCTTGTCTCGGGATGTGCGTACTTTTGTACAGTCTTGTGATGTTTGTGCTCGGGCCAAGCCTTGCTGTTCTCGGGCTAGTGGATTGTTGTTGCCCTTGCCTATTCCGAAGAGGCCTTGGACGCACATCTCTATGGACTTTATTTCGGATCTCCCGGTTTCTCAGAAAATGACCGTCATCTGGGTGGTGTGTGACCGTTTTTCTAAAATGGTTCATTTGGTACCCTTGCCCAAGTTGCCTTCTTCATCTGAGTTGGTTCCTCTTTTTTCAGAATGTGGTTCGTTTACATGGTATCCCGGAAAACATCGTTTCTGACAGGGGATCCCAATTTGTGTCTAGATTTTGGCGGGCGTTCTGTGCCAGGATGGGCATTGATTTGTCTTTTTCGTCTGCCTTCCATCCTCAGACGAATGGCCAGACAGAGCGAACTAATCAGACCTTGGAGACTTATTTGAGGTGTTTTGTGTCTGCTGATCAGGATGACTGGGTCGCCTTTTTGCCGTTGGCGGAGTTTGCCCTTAATAATCGGGCTAGTTCTGCCACTCTGGTTTCTCCTTTCTTTTGCAATTCGGGGTTTCACCCTCGTTTTTCATCTGGCCAGGTGGAATCTTCGGATTGTCCTGGAGTGGACACTATGGTGGATAGATTGCACCAGATTTGGAGTCATGTGGTGGACAACTTGAAGTTGTCCCAGGAGAAGACTCAGCAGTTTGCTAATCGTCGTCGTCGTGCTGGTAATCGTCTTCGTGTTGGGGACTTGGTGTGGTTATCTTCTCGTTTTGTCCCTATGAAGGTCTCTTCTCCTAAGTTTAAACCTCGGTTCATAGGTCCTTATAAGATTTTGGAGATTCTTAATCCTGTATCGTTTCGTTTGGACCTACCAGCATCTTTCACTATTCATAATGTCTTCCATCGGTCTTTGTTGCGGAGGTACGAGATACCGGTTGTTCCTTCTGTTGAGCCTCCTGCTCCTGTGCTGGTGCAGGGTGAATTGGAGTATGTTGTGGAGAAGATTTTGGACTCTCGCATTTCCAGACGGAGACTTCAATATTTGGTTAAATGGAAGGGATACGGTCAGGAGGATAATTCTTGGGTGACTGCCTCTGATGTTCATGCCTCTGATTTGGTTCGCGCCTTTCATAGGGCTCATCCAGATCGCCCTGGTGGTTCTCATGAGGGTTCGGTGCCCCCTCCTCAAGGGGGGGGTACTGTTGTGAATTCTGTTTGTGGGCTCCCTCTGGTGGCGACTGGTGGTACAGGTTGACTTCTGTCCTTTATCTCCAGTGCACCTGTTCCCATCAGGAAATGGGAGTTTCCTATATAGTCTGGCTTCTCAGTCATTTACTTGCCGGCTATCAATGTTACCAGAGCTCCTCTGTTACTTGCTACCTGCTCCAAGTCTGCTGATTCAGATAAGTTGGATCATTTGTATCTTTTGTCCAGCGTGCATTTATATGAATCTTGCTGCTGGAAGCTCTAGTGAACTGATATGACCACTCCGGTGTCATGAGTTGATACCGGAGTTTAAAGTTATTTCAGGATGGTATTTTGTAGGGTTTTGAGTTGACCGCGCAGTCCACTTTTGTATTTTCTGCTATCTAGTTAGTGGGCCTCTCTTTGCTGAACCTGTATTCATACTACGTATGTGTTTTCTTCTTAACTAACCGTCATTATATGTTGGGGGCTACTATCACTTTGGGGTTTTCTCTAGAGGCAAGCCAGGTCTGTGTTTCCTCTATTAGGGGTAGCTAGATCTCCGGCTGGTGCGAGACGTCTAGGGATAAAACGCAGGTACGTTCCCCGGCCACTGGTAGTTGTGCCTGAGGTTCAGCATCGCGGCCAGCTTAGATTCCATCTTCCTAGAGCTAGTCCTGTTTTTGCCTATGTCCCTGCCATTGGGAACCATGACAGCAGGAGCAGAGTCCCCACTACGTACATTGACCTGGTGGTTGGCTTCTGGAAAATGGCGCCAGTGTCCACGCATATGCAGATTTAGATCTCGACCTAATCACCATTTTACTGAAGACCTCAAGGGGGTCAATGTGAGCATGTGCCAATGCCAGCACCAATTTGCTGAAGCCTGTTGCAAGGTGAATGTTTGTCAAGCACCATCCACAGCTAGGACTGTGTCAGCGAGAAATTTAAACCAGTAACAAGATATTGATCCTACCCACAGTCCCGCCCCACAAGCCCGGAAAACCAGGCTACGGATTTTTACAGTGAAGGTACCTATTAAACCGGTAGGACAGCGACTTTATGCCCATACATTTAGTTTAATGTGCCTTCTTATAGTCTGGTGGCTTATTACCATATTTTGCATTCTGATTTTTCACATTAGGATGATATATTTAATTGTCAATTTCTAGAAAGATTAAAAGGTGTTGTTCCACTATATGTTCTACGGTCTCCTTCCCCATAATCCTGTAGAATGTAAGCCCGTAAGGGCAGGGTCCTCGCCCCTCTGTATCAGTCTGTAATTGTTAGTTTGTTTACTATAAGTGGTATTTGTAATTTGATGTAACCTCTTCTCATGTACAGCACCATGGAATCAATGGTGCTATAAATAAATAATAATAAATGTATGATTACTGGGGGCCAGACACTGATGAGAAAAGGGATCCTAAAATTCCCTGTATAAAAAGAGCAGTATCCTGCATGCATGTGTGAATGATGCAACGGCCATATCCGTCAGTTCCACGGGTGTGAATGGAGCGGAATTAAAAAATGCACACTACTGCTATATGCACAAAGAGGACTGGGATCTAATTGTAGGGATTTGTGGGGTCCCATTGGTTGGACCCTTAAGGAACCATCCTGTGAATAGTTGATGAGAAAACAGTTTCAAATACTGGTCTATTCTACAATAACATTGCCTACATTTTATATACACCCACTGATCAATATATAATTCAGAAAAACATTGTGACATACCTTATTAGCATTATGAAGGGTATCTACTTGCGCTGGGGTCTCAAAGCTTGCGCCCTCTAAATTTTTGCTGCTAGATTTTGAATCCAAGTTGTCTTCTGCAAATGATGAAGATGCGGCTTCTGTCTCGACAGCAACAGTTCTGGCTCCTGACAGTTTTGGAATAGCGCCCGGTAACAATGCCGCTGGATTAATAAGCAAATTTGCCTGGAAAAAAAATTGTATATACATGATGATGATTTTTATTTTTATGTAGTTCTTATCAAGATTTTAAGATGGTAAGCTCCTGTAGTAGTAATAGAGATAAGGAGGAGTGTCGCATTGGTAACAGAATAAGCCGCATGCACTATGCAAATAAAAGGTCAGCCCGGTTCCAAGCATCGCTAGTGGGAGAAAAAGGAAAATTGAAAGAATTTTACATTTAAAAAATAGAAAAATGTTAAGAGGAAGAAGAACAAGAGAATGGCAATATTTAATAGTTACTTGGAGTTTTCCAATCCGAGAGGAAGGACTTTTTGTTTTAATTGGTGCTGGGCCTGTGGTTTTCTGGACAAGATTAATAAAAAAACAAAACAAAAAGCAAGATTAATAAATTTCTGAAAATAATTATGAATGTGTATGGTAATTCATATAGACGTTCTCACAAAGTGTACAGGTTGTCCTTGAATGTCTAGTGACAGGTAGGAAGTCTTTAAGACAATGGTCTGTGGTAAGAGTGTATGAGATAGCGCTACTTCAGAGAGAAGACAAATGTCTCACAATGCCACGCACGGGTAAAACGTCAGATGCCACCAGACCATATTGACTTACAATGGGGACCCTCTGGATTCCACTTTAGAATCCTTTGATTTAACAGAAAACTAGTGCCGTTTCCAACGTAACCGATTCTTACAGTCAAATCCAAATTGAGTACCCAACACAAATGGGAGCAGAGTCTGTACATGCTCCTTGATTGAAACATTCCAAAAAAACTGAAACAAGGGCTGTGGGCTTAAGTCTAGCCAAAGTTTTCTCAAATTAATTGTCTAATCAAAATCATAAGTCCATACAAGAATAGGTGTTAGGCACTTCACAAGTTCATTAGAAACACTAAAGAAAGGTTGTGGGTAAAAAAAACACCTGCTAAGAAGAGCTTGCAAACATTTTAGCGATGAAAATATATTTTTTATTGAAATACAAAATTAAAATTACTTAAAAAGACATTGGATAAGACCTCAAAATAAGGAGGAGAATCTACTGGTAGACACTGGGAAGGTAGGATGGGTGGTGGAGTGAGGCTGTGCGTTTATGGCAAGTAGACAAGTATACTCTTTGGAATCTCTTCTTTACAGGTGGTTTTTACCCACCACCTGTCTTTAGTGTTTCTAATCAAATGAATTGTCTGATAGTAATATTGTAAAATTATTATTATTTTTTTTTGGCATGGATTGATTAAAAATAGGGTTGATCGAATAGCTTCGGATAAGCGCTTACCTTCCAGCACTCCACTGATCCAACGCAGGCTTCTCCGGAGGTCTGCACTGACTCCAGCTGTGTCTGCTCCATTTGGATACAACAAGGTTGCTGCAGCCTGTGACTGGCTGCAGCGGTCAGGTAAAGGAACGCGTCATTGGATGTCTCTCCAAAGACGTGCTCTTCTAGTCACTAGAGCATTGCAGCCAAGTACAGGATGCACAGGAGATTTGACTTTCAAAAGGGGCAGACACTGCTCTAGAAGCAGCCAGACAGCTGCTGGAGCATCTGCACACCTCTGAAGTGAGCTATGTAGGAAGATGAGTATACCACACATTATTAATTTGTAATCAATACATGCCTAAAAAAAATAAAAAAAATAGTATTTTACTGTTGTTACTTTTGTTCATAGCAGGGCAGACTGATACACACGGTTTCAAGCAGGCAAACTGGCGTGACATGTATCACTATCTTTCCACTTTAATTTCCATTGAGATACGAACCTCGGCCTCTTCATGTTTCACAACTGCCGCCTCACTAACTTCTGATGGTCTGACACATTCTTTAGGAGTTTCCAAGCCTTTGCTTTTGATAATGGTTTTCTTCTCTGGAACCTGATACAGTAGGAAAATCTATAGATTACATCCATGAATAACGTGACAATGGAAAGCTGTGATCCTACAGATGTATTCACCCCTAAGACAAATAGCTGCTACTCTTCAGCTCTTCCATAGAGCCATTATTAAGACAGGCTCCGTTATTGCAAATATGTAATTTTCACTCTTAAACGCTGCACAAAATACAAAAGAGTGTGCACAATAATGTTGGCTGCAAAATAGGGATTTTTGTGTACTCACCGTAAAATCCTTTTCTCCGAGCCAATCATTGGGGGACACAGCACCCACCCTGTTAGCCTATTGGCTTGTTGTTAGTCCTTCGGTTTTGACATAGTTTATTGTCTGTTGTTTAATGCTATGTCAAAACCGAAGGACTAACAACAAGCCAATAGGCTAACAGGGTGGGTGCTGTGTCCCCCAATGATTGGCTCGGAGAAAAGGATTTTACGGTGAGCACACAAACATCCCTATTTCTTATGCAAACTGAACCAAGTCGCAGCTTTGCTGACCTGTTGTGCTGACGCCTGGTGCCGAATGGCCCAAGAGGCGCCCACTGCCCGAGTCGAATGCGCCTTAATCCCTGCTGGGACAGGAGTGTTCCTGACAAGGTAGGATTCTTGAATAACCGAGCGGATCCACTCGGCTACTGTGGCCTTTGAAGCGGGTAGACCCTGGTCCCTCTGGAAGCACGAACAGGACTTCTGACTTGCAGAAGGGAGCCGTCCGAGAGATGTACTGTCGAAGAGCCCTAACCACATTGAGAGTGTGGAGAGCTTTCTCGATACAATGGACTGGTGCCGGACAGAATGAAGGAGAAACAATCTCCTCGTTGAGGTGAAAAGAGGAAACAACTTTGGGTAGGAAAGAGGGGGAAGTCCTCAAGACTGCTTTATCTGGATGAAAGGTCAAGAACGGGGGTCGGCAGGAGAGAGCTGCCAACTCCGAAACTCATCTGATTGATGTAATCGCTACTAGAAAGACCACTTTCCAGGAAAGAAAAGTTATCGAGACGTCCTGCAGTGGTTCGAAAGGAGCCTCTTGAAGGACTCCGAGAATAAGATTAAGATCCCACGAATCCAGCGGCATCTTACAGGGAGGGGCCACAGGGGCGACTCCCTGTCTTAACCGGTAGTCTGGTGGCAATTTTGCATTGGAGTAGCACTGACAAAGCTGACTCTTGTCCTTTGAGCGAGCTTAGAGCGTGACCCAATTCTAATCCTGATTGGAGGAATTCCAATATGGAAGGAATAGAAACCACCAGAGGAGAACGATCATGGGTGTTGCACCACGAAAAGAAAATTCGCCAGGTGCGATGATAAATGCGAAAGGATACGGGCTTCCTAGCACTAATCATGGTGGAGCACACCCCAGGAGAGAATCCAGCTTGGGCTAAAATCCAGGATTCAACGGCCTTGTCGTCAAAGACAGGGCCCCGGAGTTCTGGTGGTAAATTGGGCCCTGTGAGAGTAGATCCATGCGATCTAGTAGCCGCCAGGGAACTTCGGAGACCAGTTGGATGAGATCGGAGTACCAAGCCCGGCGCGGCCAGTCCGGCGCGACTAGGATCACTGGTTCCCCCTCTGCTGTGATCTTCTTGAGGTCTCTCGGGAGCAAGGGGAGAGGGGGAAAAATGTACGGGAGCCGGAACTGATGCCACGGCAGCACAAAGGCATCTGCTCCGACGGCGCGTGGATCGAGTGATCGGGCGATGAACTGGGGATCCTTGTTGTTTAGCCTTGAGGCCATGAGGTCCACATCCGGAGTCCCCCAGCGACGGCAAATCTCCTGGAAGACTTCCGGATGGAGCGACCACTCTCCCAAGGCGAGGCCCTGGAGACTGAGAAAGTACGCCGCCCAATTCTCCACACCCAGGATGTGGATTGCTGAGATGGGTGAGTGGTTGCTCTCGGCCCATCAGAGGATATGACTCACTTCGTGCATGGCCGTCCTGCTGCGGGTTCCCACTTGACAGTTGATATACGCCACCGCCGTGGCGTTGTCGGATTGGATTCTGATGGGGTGACCTGCGAGGAGATGGTGAAAACTGAGTAAGGCAAGTCTGATCATTCGTATTTCCAAGATGTTGATTGGGAGACACGACTCTCGAGTGGACCAACGACCCTGTGCCGTGTGGTGGCTGAAAACTGTCCCCCAGCTCAAGAGGATGGCATTGGTAGTCACCACTAACCACCTTACTGGGAGAAAAGACTTCCCTTGGTTCAGGGAGGACTTCAGCGTCCACCACCTGAGGGTTTGCCTGACCGGCGGTGGCAGACGGAATCGAAGGTCGAGCGAGAATGGGTTCCTGTCCCAGGCCAATAGCAGTGCATGTTGCAAAGGACGGAGATGGAACTGTGCGAACTGAACTGCTTCAATGACTGCTACCATTTTTCCAGGGATGCGCATGATGAAACGAATAGAGTGAGGAACAGGGCGGGAAAGAGTGCGTTGCTTCCTGTTGTAAGACCGAGACCTTTTCTGGAGGGAGAATGACCAACTCGCGGGAAGAGTCCAGGATCATGCCCAAGAAGGAAATTCGCTGAGCCGATACCGGAGATGACTTCTTGAAGTTTAATTTTCCAGCCCAGGCGAGAAAGAGTATCCACCGTGATACCGACGGACTCCTCGCAGGCTGGATAAGAAGGGCCTTTGATCAGTAGGTGGTCCAGATACGGAAGTACCACCACACCCCGAGTATGAAGAATGGCCATGACAGCTGCCATGACCTTGGTGAAAACCCTGGGAGCGGTGGCGAGGCCGAAGGGCAAGGCCACAAACTGGAAGTGTTCGTCGGGGAATGCGAAGAGTAGGAATTGTTGATGAAAGGGAAAGATTGGGATGTGGAGGTAAGCATCCTTGATGTCTATGGATGCTAGGAACTCTCCTCTTTCCATGGACGCGACAACAGAACGTAGAGAGTCCATTCTGAAGCATCGGATCTTGACAAAGTTGTTTAACAGCTTTAGGTCTACTATGGGTCATAGAGAACCGTCCTTCTTCGGGACCACAAATAGGTTCGAGTAAAACGCCCTGAACCTTTGGTCCTGGGGGACCGGGATAATAACTCTGTCTCTTCGGGGCGCCTGTATGGCCTGAAGAAAGGCTGATGTCCTTGTTTTGGGAGAAGACTGGAAAAAACGTGTCGGGGAGGGGAAGAAAACTCGATTTTGTATCAGGAGGACACCAGCTCTCTGACCCACTCGTCATGAACGACCGAGAGCCAGGCTTGACGGAACAAAAGTAAGTGATCGCCTACTTTGTCGGTGACTGCCGGATGTAGCGACAAGTCATTGTGTAGAAGATCTAAGGGATCTGGGTCTCAGAGCTGGATGCCTCTGTCTCCACGCGGAGCTCGTCCTGAACCCGAAGAGAAGGTCGTAGAGGACCAACTAGAATTGTTGCGAAAAGGCCTGAACCGAGGCTGTTGTTGATTCCGAAAGGGCCGAGCAGGTCTTTGCTGAGGAAGAAATTTACTCTTTCCTCCAGTAGCGTCAGAAATAATTTGGTCTAGTTTTTCTCCAAATAATTGACCAGCTTGGTAAGGCAGAGGTCAATGATTTTTTGGAAGCAGAGTCTGCTCGTCAATCCCAGAGCCAGAGGGCCCTTCTGATGGAGAATGCGTTTGCAGCTGCCTGTGCAGCGCAATTGGCCGCATCTATAGAGGCGTTAACTACGAAGTACCCTGCTTGAGCTATTTGGCTAGCGAGTTTTGCCGCCTCTGGGGGAAGATTGCTATCGTGGATGGTTGTGGTTAGCACCTCTGCCCAAGCGACCATTGCCTTAGCCACCCAAGTCGTGGCGAAGGATGGGAAGAGAGCTGCTCCTGAAGCCTCAAAGACTGAGCGAGCCAGGTAGTCAATTTGACGGTCAGTAGGGTTTTTGACTGAAGAACCGTCGGACAAAGATAGGAGTGTTTTGGATGCGAGGCGCGATACAGCAGGATCTACTAAAGGAGAGTGCAGCAAATACTTCATTAGATCTGGAGCGAAAGGATATTTGGACTCAATAGGTTTTTGACCGGTGAACCGTTTATCTGGGTGGTCCCTGTGTTTCTCGACAATGTCCTTAAACTCAGGATGATTGGCAAATATTTTTTGGATGCGTTTGGTTTTCTTAAAAGACACCACGTGTTCCGGAGCGGAAATGGATTCCTCGTCCACCATCAGGGTCTTGTTGACCGCCTTGATGAGGGAATCAAGCGTCTCTTGATGGGTAGAGGAGTCCTGGATTAAAGACCCATCAGACTCATATTCAGAGTCATGTGTGATGCGACCCAGATAGCGTGATCCCACCGCAGATCCCGGAAAAATATGGCCCCCGAGACTATAAGCGGCGCCTCTCGTTCAGGACGAGAAGCACCAGGGACGTGGGTGGAGCTCCGGCGGTGGGTGGCGCCATGTAATTGCGGCCTAGTCCAGCAAAAAGCCGGGGACTAAATTTTTGGGGGCTGCCGGCGATGCGATGCCTGCTGGCTGATAAAGAAGGGGCCGCGATGATCACCGGACGTACCGCCGCTGGCGCCTATAGCCTATATCCTCCCTATAGCAGGGGATGGAGAGAACCCTCCATCCATCTTCTCCAGCGGTCATGGGGCTGTATTGACGCCATTAGGTGAGGGCCTTTGTCCATCCAGCTGTAGATTTTGTCGGCCCCGGAGAGGAACATGGACCATAAAGGAACCGTCGCTTGAAGGTGATATTAGGCGTGTCCCGGTCGTCGCAGGAGAGGGTACGGGGAGTATACTCCGCGTTCTTGCCTGTTGATGGTTCGGGGGAGAAAGGACCCTAGAAAGGGATCCGTCGCCCCCTTCACTCTGTTAGTTAAAAAATTACAGAAAAAAAAAAGCGGAAAAATTTAAAATAAAAACGTCGGGGTCTGAAACCGGTTTTTACGTACCGGTAATAGGATTTTACGGAGCCACGACAGCACCCCTACGAGAGAGTGGATCCGCCCACCTTCCGGACAGGAACCTACAGGATTTAAAGGGGCGGTCCCCCTCACCACTCCAGTTTGTGTTTCAGAGTATAAGGGACACCGCCCATTGAGTTAGTACATAATCATATATACTTAAACATTACTAAATACCGTCACCTCTAAAAGAGTGATAACTAATAGCACACCTTCCAATAGAGTGCAGGAAACCAGTGATTAACTACGGGGGGGAATGTGCGGGTGCTGTCGTGGCTCCGTAAAATCCTATTACCGGTACGTAAAAACCGGTTTTCCTATCGCCACGACAGCACCCCTACGAGAGATTTTCAAAGATCAATCACCTGGGAGGGACTACAGTACTAAGTACTGAACGGCCAAAGGTTAAATTGGCCTCTGACAGGTCAAGACGGTAATGTCTATAAAAGGTGGAAGGAGATGACCACGTTGCCGCCTTACATATTACGTCTATGGAGACGTCCGCTCTCTCCGCCCAGGATGAGGCCATGGCTCGAGTAGAGTGGGCTCTGATGCCATCTGGTGGTGTTTGGCCTTTGGCAACATAAGCAAGATATATGGCATCTCTTATCCATCTGGCGATAGACGCTTTCGTTACACTCGCCCTCTTTCTCGGGTTCTGAAAGGAAACAAACAGAGCCCTACTCTGCCTCCCTGGCTCTGTTTTGTGGAGGTATTCTAACAGCGTTCTTCTAACGTCTAGCATGTGGCATTTCTGCTCTTCAGCTGAAACTGGATTGTCACAAAATGATGGTAAAACTATCTCTTGGCTTCTATGAAACTTGGAAGCTACTTTTGGTAGATATGCTGGATCTGGTTTTAACACGATCCTATCCTGAAAGACCATTAAATAAGGGGGATCTACCGATAAAGCCTGCAAATCACTCACTCTCCTAGCAGAAGTTAGGGCAACTAGGAGGGCGGTTTTTAAAGTTAAATATTTAATGGAGACTGAATCAATGGGCTCAAAGGGGGGTTCAGTTAAGGCATCCAACACTAAACTTAAATCCCATGGTGGCAGACTGGGCACATACACTGGTTTAGACCGTTCAGTGGCCTTAATAAATCTGGATACCCATCTGTTCCCTGCCACATCACTGCTATATAATGCCCCCAGAGCTGAAATTTGGACTCTAAGGGTATTTACTGCCAAGCCCAATTCTCGGCCTTTCTGTAAGAATTCCAGAATAGCCAAAATTGGAACCTTGCCTGAAAAGGGATGTTGGTAGAAGGCAAGGAATTTTTTCCAAGTCTTAGCATAGATCTTAGTAGTAACTTCTTTCCGGCTGTTTAACAGAGTAGAAATGAGAGCTTCTGAAAACCCTCTTCTCCTTAATAACTCCCTCTCAAATTCCACGCCGTCAGATGTAGGGATTCCACATTGGTGTAATGGAATGGACCCTGAGAAAGAAGCTCCGGAGTGACTGGCAATACCCAGGGATCGGTCACAGACATTGTTCTGAGTAACGAGAACCATGCCCTCCTGGGCCAAAAGGGGGCAATGAAGATCACTCTCGCCCTCTCCTTCCTGATCTTTCTGAGGACTATAGGGATCAGACACATTGGGGGAAATGCATACCCTAGAGGGAAATCCCAGTGCATCTGAAGGGAGTCTATCACACAGGGTTTGTCTGCCAACTGAAGCGAAGCAAATTTCCTGGTCTGTCTGTTCTCTCTCGTTGCGAATAGGTCTATGACTGGCAACCCCCAAAGATCTACTATCTGTTTGAACACCTGCCGATTTAGAACCCATTCTCCTTGACTTAGAGAATGACGGCTGAGGTAATCTGCTTCCGTGTTGAGCTCTCCCCGAATGTGAACGGCTGACAGAGAGCGAAAGTGACTCAGAAAGTGACTCAGACTGTCTAGAGTGGCAGTGGATAGCCTGAGTCTTTTGCCTAATTGTCCTTGAAGACTCTTTTCTGCAACCAAGACCTGGGCTTGCAACACTCGAGTGTGGAACTGAGCCCACTGGACGGCCGGTATGCACGATGTCAAGGATCCCAGAAGGGACATAGCGTCTCTCAAAGTCAGATCTGGCCTTTTTGTTACAGTACTGACTTTGTGCACAATCTTCTGCTTTTTCTCTTCCAGAAGGAAACATAGTTGCTCTTCCGAATTTAGCAGAATACCTAGGAAAGTCTGAGTCGATGATGGAACCAACCTTGATTTTTCCAGGTTGACTAGCCAACCTAAGTCCTGTAAGGAAGATATTACATGATTTAGGCGATTCTTACACTGAGAAAACGAATTCCCCACTACTAGGAAGTCATCCAAGTAGGGTACCACTAACGTATCGTGTTCTCTGACATAGGCCATTACTTCCGAAATGACCTTAATGAACACTCTCGGTGCCATAGATAGACCAAATGGCATTGCAGCAAACTGAAAATGTCTGACCTGGTCGTTTAAACGCACCGCCATTCTGAGGAATTGTTGATGCTCCTGATGAATGGGCAGATGATAATACGCATCCTTTAAATCCAGGACTGTCATATAACATCTGGGAAAGAGAAGTTTAGTCGCTGTTTTAATAGATTCCATTTTAAAAGCATGATATTGTAGATGCTTGTTCAATTTCCGTAAATTTATGATGGTTCGAAAGGAACCATCCGGTTTGGGAATTAAAAATAAAGGGGAATAGAACCCCTTCCCCTGTTGTTGTTTTGGAACCTCTAGTATAACTTTCTTCTGTCTTAACATCTGAACTTCCTTTTCAAGGGCCTTTTGTTGATCTAAGGAATCAGGGGTAGTTAATATATAAAAATTTGGAGGTTTTTCCCGAAACTCTAATTTTAACCCCGATTTGATTATGCCCAAAACCCAGTTACTCGATGATATTTTGGCCCACTGAGCATAGTACTGTTTTAGCCTGCCCCCTACTGGGAGGTCACTATTAACGGTAATTTCTTCTTCTTCTTGATGAAGATGATGGGGCATTAGAGTCCGAACCTTTTTTCTTCGGGTCTGTTGATTCCCAGTCTCGGTTCTGATAAGGTCTTCGGTATTGGAAGCGCCTCCTGAAGGTATTCCTAAAGGTAGGATTAAACACTTTAGGAAAGCCCTTTTTCCTATCTTCAGCCTTAGCTAGAATGTCGTCCAATACCGGGCCAAACAGGTACTCACCCCTACATGGAATCGTACACAGTTTTGCTCTCGCCTGGGCATCTCCCTTCCAGGTCTTAAGCCATAGGGCTCGTCGAGCGGCGTTTGAAAGACCTGCTGATCTGGCTGCTAACTTCAGCGAATCCACAGATGCGTCCGCTAAATACGCCACTCCCTCCCGTATTTGCGATAGGGAGTTTAGTATTTTGTCTCTGGGCACTTTGGATTTCAGCTGTTCCTCCAGCTGGGTTATCCAAACCATGACAGATCTAGCCGTACAAGTACTGGAGATTGCCGGTTTGAAAGCACCCGCAGACGACTCCCACACCTTCTTCAAAAACATGTCCGCTTTCCTATCAGACGGATCCTTCAGAAGGCCAACATCCTCAAGAGGTAAGGCTCCGGCTTTAGATGAAGAGGCCACCGCTGCATCCACTTTTGGGACCTTCATCCATACCGACAGATCGTCATCGTCAAAGGGATACCTTCTTTTTGCTGACGACGGAAGGAAACCTTTATCTTGTTTATCCCATTCCCGTTTTATAAGGGTCTTCACTGTATCCACGACCGGGAATGACTTACGACTCCTCTGGCACAAGCCCGCAAACATTAAGTCTTGTGCAGATTTCGGTTCCCTGCTGTCAGTGACCCCCATGGTTGCTCGGACTCCTCTAACCAATATATCCATGTTATCAACCGAAAAACATGGTCTTCCTTCTTCCTCTGAGGAGGATGGTGATAAGGAGCGGGAACATTCACCTTCTTGCAGGGACGGACTAGATCCTGGAGATATGTCCCTGCTTAACCTCCCATGGCGGCTGGTTCTAAGGGAATAGTTTATTTCTTCCCTGATGACCTCTCTAAGGTCTGACGAACGAAGGGGAGCCTCCTCTTCTAAGTTCTGACAGATGCACACCTGACAAAGCCTTTTAGTATAACTGTCAGGCATTGGGGTCATGCATAACGCACATTGCTTGTGCTTAGATTTAGATGATTTTTTCCCCTAAAACAAAGCACAAAATAACAGACCATATCAGCACCAGGAGCATCGATAACACTCACCATGAGGCTGAATCTGTGAATACCGGTTTTGGAGGAGAACGATCCACTTGTGACGCTGGGGCGCTCACCCGCTGCTGCCCCCGTACCACGCTGCTGCTGCTTCTAGAACGGCTACCGCTTTTGCTGCGCTGCTCCGGTCCCTCTCCTTGAGGGTGCTCGGTGTCTCCTACTGAAGACATTGCTGCACGCTTCCCTGTACAGCCGCCGCTCTTTTGAAACGCTGCAGCGCTCCTCCTCCAGCTTACCCCGGAAGTGTGAGAACTACTTCCGGGTTCACCTGCGCCGGTGTGAGCGCTGAACACCGCGCCTGCACTGTGGACCAGGACGGCACTGCCCGACCCCTGGAACGTGCTCCGCGTGGTCAGACGAGGGGGGGGGCTGCAAGCAGGACACCCCCGACGCTGCTTCCGGGCCCCCGATTCTGTCGTTCGCTACGGACACCGCACAGAGGCATGGCGGACCCGGGTAGGATTTATTTCTGCAGGCTCCCGCCGTCCGGACAGGAACTCAAACTGGAGTGGTGAGGGGGACCGCCCCTTTAAATCCTGTAGGTTCCTGTCCAGAAGGTGGGCGGATCCCCTCTCTCGTAGGGGTGCTGTCGTGGCGATAGGAAAACAGACCCTAGTGCCTCCTACAGACACTAAGCAAGAACTGGTTCAATCTTAGCCAGACAGAGGGTGTATACTGCAGAGGAGTTAATTTTTTATGTGTTCACTTAGTGTCTTCCTAGTGGCAGCAGCATAACACCCATGGTCCTGTGTCCCCCAATGAGGTGTAGGAGAAATCATATAAATCGTATATATGTGATCAGCTGTAATCACATATCACACCTTGATACTCTCATTAATATACTTGGCCGTACGTGCATGTTTGGTTTATTGTAAGGGATGGAGAGGGTTTATCAGTTATGCTTTTTGTGTATGAAAAGTTAAAATGCCACAAACACTACCGACCATGGTAGCCAATCATTAGATATGTTATTCAAGTCATGTGCATAAATACATGGTTCAGTATTCCTAATATTGCACAGTAGATATTAGTTATTACCATGAATAGAATATATTTAGATTATGAAGATTATAGAATCTTAGAGTAGCCTGTAATCCCAGAAATACATTTAGTTCCCCCTACAATACGTAGGTACGTTGTGGAATTATGGAAGTCAAAGTCTGGATAGACATGTTAGTGATTGCAAATGATGAAAAACTGGAGATAAAATGTTATTCAGTATGGAGTATGAGCGTCACATGCAGAAATCCCTGCATTTAAACACCTTGGCTGCCATTAATAGTTGTCTGAGGAATTTTCTACCACAATTAGTGCACTTGATCAAGATCCACTGCTGGCAGCCCCTTTGCAATCACTGACCAGTGATGCACCAGATGTGCTCGATGGTACAGAAATCTAGAGCTGCTGTTGGCCATGGTAGCCCGTTTAGGCCAAACAGGCTGCTGACAAAGGTCATTTCTGCAACGTGTCCCAGGAGCCTTTTTCAACATGACAAAACCAGGCTGCATGTTGCTCATGCTACTGTGAACAGCCTGCATGGCCTAAATGTACTTACCATGGCCTGCTCTGTCTCCAGACTGGTCTCCTATCGAGCACATTTGGGAGGTCATGGCTGGTAATTGCACAGGGATCTGCCAGCAGCGGATCTTGATGATTTGCCAAAGTGCATTCAGCGTGGCAAGAACATTCCTCAGACAGCCATTAATAACTTCAGTGATAGCAGCCAAGGCTCTAGGTTTGGGGATTTCTGCACTTGCTGCTTATACTCAATACTGAATAGAGCTGTTTTGAAAATGTTGTTTCCATTTTTTCATGATTTCCAGATCATTAACATATCTATCCTGTGATTTCCATAATTCCACGGCTTCTCCTTCTTGGTGTTGCAGTTTCAATGTTCACGATTGTATAGTAAGAGAGATACATTTAGTATTTATATATTAAGAAATACTTACTGGGGGCTTTTTTAATTTAGGTGAACTGAAGAGGTCGTCATTGTCATCATCACAAAATAATCCAGCTCCAGTTGACAGTTTGGTGCTTTGGGATTTTTCGGACTGAAATGGAACAGTTTAATTTAAAAGGTTAAAAAACAAACAAAAAAACTGAATAAGATACTGGCGTGTCTCCTGCGGGAAAGAAATCGTCCATAAGACATACTGAAATGCAAGAGTCCCATCCTTCCTTTCCCCCAACATGTACCACTGGGCAGAGTAAGGACATCACATACGCAGGGCCGTACAGTCCTGCCAAAAATCGGAAAACCTCACCGACTCACATATACTGTGGATCTGGCCACCAGAGTACTTTTTATGTGATTGTGTCCAAGTGTGGTAATGAGAACCTGCACACGATAAATACTGTATATATGCAAGGGAAAAAGGAAGGGGAAATGTTCAGCTCACCAGTTTGAAGCAGAAGTCCTTATGTGCAAACTTGCACAGGAACAAAAGTCTTGATTGACTTAGAATGAAATTCACGCACGGAGGTGCCTGGATCAGAGGCGTTGTCCACAACATAGAAAGGAAGGAAGTAAATCTCCAGGGTGGAACTTGGATAAAAGTTCAATTTATTTAGACAAATCCATTCAAATCCTTATTTCATAGTGGTACAACAAATAATGGCGTTCATGATGCGACCAGCGTGTTTCGATCTGTTAAGGTCTTAATCATGGTATGGTATATGGTCAGAACAACAGAATATAGGAAACATTAAACACACAACAGGTGCATGTACCCATTGTGTGTTTAAGGTTTCTAATATATGTTCTATGAAATAAGGATTTGAATGGATTTGTCTAAATAAATTGAACTTTTATCCAAGTTCCAGGCTGGGGATTTACTTCCTTTCTTTCTCTGCACACGATAAAGATGCATCCAAATTTAACTATACAAATAACACACCATCTTGAGAACTTTTCTCTGATGTCATTTCAGCCATTTACGGATCTCAAGTTAGGTATCAGTTTACACTTTTCTGTGTGGTGATATTCCATTGCAGGGTTATCTGCATTCTTTTAACCATGGCTACTAGTGATGAGCGAACGATAAGGTGTAATCTGATCATGCTCAGGTGCTAGCCGAGTGTCTTCAGTGTGCTTGAATGATATGTTCGAGTCCTCGCGGTTGCATGTCTCGCGGTCGTTAGACAGGTGCAATACATGTAGGGATTGCCTGTTTGTTAGACAATTCCTGCATGTTTCATGGCTGTCGATTAGTATGCAGCACAAAGCCATGTAGCTGCGGGGACTCGAGCATATTAGGCTACTTTCACACTAGCGCCGGGCTCGGTCCGTCGCAGTGCGTCGGGCCGAGGTCACCGACGCTAGCGTTGTCTCCGCCGCACAACGGGGGCAGCGGATGCATTTTTCCAGCGCATCCGCTGCCCCATTGTGAGGTGCGGGGAGGTGGGGGCGGAGTTCCGGCCGCGCATGCGCGGTCGGAAAAAGCGGACCGTCGTGAGCAAAAAACGTTACATGTAACGTTTTTTGCTCCCGACGGTCCGCCACAACACGGCGCAACCGTCGCACGACGGTTGCGACGTGTGTCAATGCGTCGCAAATGCGTCGCTAATGTTAGTCAATGCAGAAAAAACGCATCCTGCAAGCACTTTTGCAGGATGCGTTTTTTCGGCAAAACGACGCATTGCGACGTATTGCAGTTAATGCTAGTGTGAAAGTAGCCTAATTCATGTATGTGAAGACACCCCGTTAACACACGAACATGCTCGGATAAGGCTACTTTCACACTAGTCTGTCGGTACGGGCCGTCACAAACCGTTGGCCCGACGGACAGCGTGTTAATGTAGCACAATGTGGGCAGTGAATGCGGTTTTACAACGCATCCGCTGCCCATTGTGAGTTCCGGGGAGGAGGGGGTGGAGTTTCGGCCGCGCATGCGCGGTCAAAAATGGCGGATTCGACGCACAAAAAAACGTTACATGGAACATTTTTTTGTGCCGACGGTCCGCCAAAACACGATGCATCCATTGCACGACGGATACGATGTGTGGCAATGTGTCGCTAATGAAAGTCTATGAAGAAAAAACGCATCCTGCGGGCAACTTTGGGATGCGTTTTTTTCTCCAAAATGACGCATTGAGACGTGCGTCACACGACGCTAGTGTGAAAGTAGCCTAAGACCTTATCCGAGCACGATTGCGCATCACTAATGGCTACCTCTGTATTACACCAGTAATCACTAAAACAACTTACTGATTTTTTATTGGTGCTGGCGAATAGATCTACATCTGGGTCATTATCCTTCTGTAGCTCTTGACTGAAGAGAAGTTCCTCATCTTGAAATACCCCAGTGCTTTTCCCCTGAGTGTTTTTTTCCACAGAATCCTAAGAGAGTAAAGAAAAATGGTGTCAACAGTTTCAATTCAGGAAATGTTTTGCACAGTCCACCTTACACACAGTATATTACCATACATCTATTATTGATTTTCTGTGACCTATATAGGATGCTTCAATCCAGACATATCTGTGGAGTTGGTATATTATCCTTGAATTTAAGGACCATCCAATAGTGCACCTTTCATGTGAGATGCAGGAGATCTGGCGTTGTGACTGCATAGCATTACTGCCAGAGATCGAACCCTACTCTCATGAGAGAACATTACACCCATTCTTACCTTTGGAGAGCCCGACGGTATAATATTAGTTGCAAGCTGATCTTCCATATCGTCCTCTTCATCCCCAAAGAGACTCAGTACATTCTTACTTTTCACCTTACTCGCTTGCTTGGCAGGTTGTGGTGATGCAAACAGATCCTCGCTATCTGATTCCTCAAGAGAAACTAGTTTTACCTGATAGGAGTGGAAAAAATAATCAAAAACAAATAAAAAACATAAAAAAGTCTAAATAAAGCAGTAATTGAAGACACACATTTTATGACGTCTGCACTTCTCCTTTTGTCCCTTTTTTGTTTAACCTGAATAGGTAAAGAAAAAAAGTTGTGTCGACTAATTGTGCAAGTTTTTTTTAAAGGGAACCTGTCAACCCCCCCCCAGGACGTTTTTAAGTGAAAGAGTCACCTTCAGCATCACTAAGGCTGCATTCTGTGAAGGTGGCTCTTATGTTTAGCATCCCTAGGAATGCTGAATTAATCACTTTTATAAATTTGCGCAGTGGAGCGGGTCACCGTGCTCCATTGAAGATAGTGCTGAAGTCTCGCGAGACTTCACAGATCTCGCAAGACTTCGGCACTATCTTCAATGGAGCACGGTGACCCGCTCCACTGCGCGGGCGCCTGATTCCCAGCCCCGCAGTGTGAATACATAATAACACAATGCGGGGCGAGATCTGGGGCCTCGGCTACACGAAGGCGCCGGTGACGTCACGACCGAGAGGAGGCGGCGCCCAGTGGGATGATGGACAGCTGCGAGGCGCTTGTGTCAGGGGGAAATCATACCTTCCTGACTCATAGAATGTTAGAGTTGGAAGGGACCTCCTGGGTCATCTGGTCCAAACTCAACAGAGGTATGGCGCCAAATTTATAAAAGTGATTAATTCAGCATTCCTAGGGATGCTAAACATAAGAGCCACCTTCACAGAATGCAGCCTGAGTGCTGCTGAAGGTGGCTCTTTTACTTAAAAACGCCCTGGGGTGTTTGTGGGTGACAGGTTCCCTTTATGGCTTTGTAATAACAGGATTTGTAACTTAAAGATTAATTTGAGTCATGAATAAATGATAACATTATACTGGTCTCTCGGGGAGGGAAAAGCAGGTAGATTTATTAAGGTCCACATGAGCGATATATACACGTGGAAGTTGCTGTATGGATATAGGATATCTATTTTTTTTGTCGATATCGGTCAAGGGAAAATGAAGTACGTATCTTTCGTATTTTTATTATTTACCCCAAAGGACTATTTTAAAATTTGTTCCCCTTTCTCTAGCAATTATTTTTCGACATAATTTTTTTCCAACAGATGTTGAGCTACCAATAGTGATTTCGATTGACAATATTTCCGGCTTTTTTATATTTATTTATTTTTTTCACATAATGTTCCCCAGTATAAGGTCAGAAATGACATATAGGGGTGGAGGAGGGCATTTCAGCATTTAAATACTTTTTTCTCTCTCGCTTCATTAGGGACACAGGAAACCATGGTGTGGGGGAAAAATATGGAGAAAAAGATTTTATGATGAGTACCCAAAATCTTCCTTTTTTTTTAAAATCCGATTTCGCCTATAACTGGTATATTAGTGCCAGTTAGGGTCCATTTACTGGTACAGCAGCATTAAATGACCACTGATCTGTGAATATTTAATGATCAGTAGTCATTTTAATAGCCTGCGGTAAATAATGCGCAGTGTACAATCTATAGTAGATCGTTTAGTGTGCATCTGCTACCATTGTTATCGGCAGTGCAAGTATTTTTTATTTTATTCACACAAGGACGTCGAGCTGCCGAGAACTTTATCCTTTTTGTGAAAACTCAAAGAGCATTTTACCCAATGAATGAATGTTTTCCTCATTTATCACTGTTAGCACTTCCTATATACTGTGGACACAGTGCTTGTCCAGCTCCGTGTTTACAGAGATAGGGAAGGCAAAAAGGGTAATAACAAATCTCTGCCTATTGCCTTACGATTAGTATGAACATCTTAGGGTACTGTCTCACAGTGGCACTTTGGTCGCTACGATGGCACGATCCGTGACGCTCCAGCGTCGCTCCATTATCGCTCCAGCGTCGTAGACTGCGGTCACACTTCGCAATGCACGGCGCTGGAGCGATAATTTCATGACGTATTTGCGATGTAGAAGCCGTTGGTTACTGTGCGCACATCGTATACAACCTTTGTTACACGCTGCGATCATGCCGCCACAGCGGGACACTTGACGACAAAAGAAAGTTTCAAACGATCTGCTACGACGTACGATTCTCAGCGGGGTCCGTGATCGCAGTAGCGTGTCAGACACAGCGATATCGTATGGATATCGCTGGAACGTCACGGATCGTGCCGTCGTAGCGACCAAAGTGCCACTGTGTGACGGTACCCTTATTAGTTTTATGCAGCTCTTCAACCTCATTATCTATCAAGAAACAGTTGGCTGCTGATAAGATGGAGAGCTTTATAAAACCAATAAAGACATTGATAAGTGGGAAAGTGAAATCAGTGAGCTTAAATTAAAGAAATGTATCAGAGATTCAGCTGATTTTGAAACAGACAAGATTTTTAGATGGCAATTTCCAAAGAAAAAATCCGTGGTTGCTGGAGGAAAATGTAATGGTTCAGGACATGATCAACCTTCTTATGCTGAGAGCAGCACTTCATGTAGTGAAGCAGAAAGTATTAATGATTACCGTATGCATACAAGGACAAGTAACCGTGAAAACAAGAAATATCCAGATATCTTTAATCATAAGAAAATGAATAGGTGACATAATGATAAATCCAAGGTAATTAACCTATCTAATCATGTCTTAAGTGATTCGCAAATAAAATTGTTGGAAAAGGGTCTGACATTTTCCCCCTCCTCACATTTAAGCAGGCAGGCAGGTAGCTAAGATCTTAAATAACAATAGATGCTATAAAAAATTACATTACAACCCTTTGACACAGTTCCAACAGAAGCTAATCAGTATCCTGGAATCAGCTTCATGAGGATTGGATCATCCCAAAAAAGCTAGTTGAAACAGTAAGCAAACTGCAACCAAAATTGGCCTCCTTTTATATTCTACCAAAGTTGCATAAAGATCCAGTGGATCCACCTGGAAGGCCGATAGTGTCTGGCATTGGTGGTTTATGCGAGACAATATGTGCAGTAATCGATCATTATCTTCATCCGCTAGTGCAAACATTACCGTCATACATAAAGGATACCACCATGATGTTAAAAAGGTTAGATTCTCTACAGCTGGAGGAAGGTGCAGTCTTTGTCACAGCTGATGTTGAAGCGTTATATTCTTCAATCAGACATGTTGATGGCCTAACTGCAGCCTCTCTATCTGTATGAAAGTAATTTGGATCCACCTTTGATTGAGCTAATTTTGACATTATTGAAATTTGTCTTCGAGCATAATGTCTTTACTTTTAATAAAGATATATACTTGCAAGAACAGGAGACAGCAATGGGGGCCATGTGTGCCCCCGCATATGCAAACCTATTTATGGGGTTTTTGGGAGCGGATGATTTTCCAGGAAGATGGGATTTGGGGAAATGAAGCCATACATGGGTGGAGTCGTTATATTGACGACATTATCTTTATTTGGGAGGATTGTACTACAAATCTATTATCCCTAATGGAATCACAAAACCAAAATAATCAGAATATAAAATTGACATTTAATTATGGCAGAAAGGTAGAGTTCCTTGATTTAAACATAGAGGTACTCCCAGGTGGTCAAGTTGTCACAGATGTATTCAGAAAGAAAACAGCGACCAACACCTTGCTACATGCTTCCTCTGCTCACCATAGATCAACTGTAAATGGCATTCCTACTGGTCAATTTATGAGAATAAGAAGAATCTGTACTACAGATGAGGATTTCAAACATCAAGCACTGGATCTTATTTGAAGACTAAGCGACCGGGGGTACAGCAATAGGCAAAGAGCCAGCAGGAGGGTGTATACTGCAGAGCAGGAGCTAACTTTGTATTACTTAGTGTCAGCCTCCTAGTGGCAGCAGCATACACCCATGGTCTGTGTGCCCCAATGAGGCGAAGGAGAAAAATGGGATATAAAAAAAGCATCAAAATTCACCAGAGAAGAGCTTTTGTATAAGTATGAGAAAAAGGATGAAGTAGGGGCAGTTAATTATGTGAGATGTATTACAGAGTACAACAAGCAATGGCCAGAATTGATAATTATGCAGAAGCATTGGGGTATATTACAAACAGACCCAATATTACAGAACATCTTACCAAATCGCCTGTTGATGACTCCAAGACGTTCAAGAAATCCAAGTGATTTCTTGGTACATAGCCACTGCTTGGTAATTCCACCAAAAAGAATAAAGTCAGAACTAAATCTTTTTTTCCCTGTAATACCTATAAATACTGCAGTAACCATTTTAAAAGTACCGCATTTGAGAACAGGAAGTCACTGTTTACATTGAGGGAAGTTCATGGATCGACGCATGCGCAAATATAGGCCGGTAACGCTGACATTGAGATCAGCTGTGAGCGGGGGGATAATTAGATGGGCACAATGCAGCGTACACATATGCCCCTATCTGAGGAAGCCATTACGGCGACACTTTATTTAATAACTTGCTGCATGAATTCAGGATTATTTTGCTCTAAGGTTAAACTCTGGCACTATGCACTTTGATTGAATACTATCTAATGAGCCATACTGCATATAGCATCGTTTAAGTGGAAGTTTTTGTACTTGGTATCCCCTTTAGCCTTTCCAATTTTTTCCTGGTTTACCCTCAGTAGTTTTATGAAATTTCCTTGTCTTCCTTTATTTTAATATTTATGTTAAATAAACTGATGTTATAACGCATTTATTTGCCTATGCCTCTTTTTTACCTGCAACGGGCATGGTGTATGTGAGAAGTAACTTCTCTATGGGGAGTCCGGCTGTGTCTGACAGCTGGCTCTCCTCTCCTGCAGCTGTTTCAGAACATCACTGCAGAGCAGAATGTGGACCACCCAGAGGTTTATTATTTATGGACGATCCAGAAATAGTTAAAATACATTTAATTTGGTGTTTGCCAAACTTACAATAATAATGAAGAAATAAGCAGTTGACTTCTGGTGTTGCTTGTGTTGCTAGCGAACAATGTGATTAAGACCAGTTTCCCCAGATTGCAGCCCTTGGGCAACGGTATGACTGACTCCACGAACAATCATTTCACCTACTTTCACTTTGTTATCACAGAGTTTAAAGAATATCGGTTTCCATACATTTGTTTGAAGCTTACCTTATTTTCTTGTGTCAGTGGAGGCAACTGTTCCTCCACAGCTTGTATTTTTACTTTAGGTTCGGGTTTCTTATCTGAATGATCGGCTATGGAGGTCTTCTCATTTTGTTCTTTTACAGTAACAGATGTCTTTGGCTGATCCTATGATAAAAGAAAAAAAGTTTGTGATTAAAAACATCCCAAAAACTTTTAATTTGCTGAACACTGTAGTCATTTGCTGAAAAGAAATCCTGGAATACAGTTACTAAATAGCATTTTCAGATCTCAACTTGTGGATATTTCACTAGCATCCGGAGTAAAGTTCAGAGCACTACGCAATCTGATCATCGTAAATTTGACAAAATGATGGAGAATTCTGTGCTGACAAGTATGGCGCTTAGAGACTGTAACTGGCCTCAACCTTCATGTCTCCAGACAAACTTGCTGTGACTATTGGGCGATGGACCACAAGGTCACTGCCTTCTACAGAAGGTAGAGTAGGCAGAAAGAATCAGTTGCAAGTTGTGTGGACTACAATGTGTGATTGCTGGCTTCTAGATCTGTGCAGTCTCAGCCCCAATATATTCACATAAAAAAATAACCCATGCCGAACAGATAAGAATTGGGAATTTAAGTAATTTGCATACTAAATACTTGATGCACCTATATTCATTTTCTTTGCAGTTTGCATCATACTTCTCAATGCGGAGCACAGGGCGCTGATGAATGCAGCACAGCAACTGAGCTGATATTTTATCACCTTTTAAGACTTACCGAAGATTTGGTCACGCCAGATGAAAACAAAGGCTCTTCACTGCCAGCATCATCTTCAAATAGCAAGGAAACACGGTGACTTTTCTTCTGACTATAAAGAAATAATGCTATCAGATCCGGTACTTACTCCTCTCCTAGCTTTAACATATATCAACCCATTGACATGGGGCAGGTGTACTGCTGGGGCCAGTGAATGGCGCCACCGTTGGCTCTGGTGATCAATACCTCGGAATATTCCTTTTATTGGCCCCTTGATTAAATGTTTATAAATTAGGAAAACGAAGTTGGGATTAGAGAGTATAGTGATTAGACAGTGCTGGTGGTAAGCGAGGGACAAGGATCCCTTCACAAGGATCTGTTTGGTGTGTCTGTCCTTTGATGCAATGGAGGGATTCCCCAAGTGCCTTGTTGTATCCTCACCCAGCATACTATGTATTTCAGGAGTTTGTTTGTTTGACCCAAATCTTTTTGTGATTCTATTGTTTTTAAGGATATTACAAGATATTGAGTTTTAACCCACTGTGGTTCAGTGATAGATTTTGCTTTATTAATGTACATGGGAGATTTGGCCAAATGAAATTCTCACTGCACAATCTGTAACAATCCCGAAAAGAAAGAAGAATGGGAAGCATTTAGAGATCAGGATGGATGAACACAGAACTTAAACACTTGCTAAAAAGGAAAAAAGAAATGTACAGTACATGGGAAAGCCAGGAATGCAGAGCAAGTGTAGAAGAGTTAATGCCAGTAATGAAGTAAAGCTTACAAGGGAGACCAAAAGTAGCAAAAAAAGATTTTGGGGTATGTCAAAAGCAAAAGAAAAGTCAAAGATGCTAAAGAAGTTTTATACGATGAAACGGTGAAGTGGTCAAAAATTATGTTGAGAAGGACAAACTTTTAAATTCCTATTTTGCATCAGTGTTCTCTAAGAAAGCAATTGTAACATCAACTGATCTTCACAATGACATCGAAGGAATACAAGAATCCACACTATCTATAAACAGAGAGATGGTAAGGGAACACTTAGCTACTTTAAATTCATTTAAATCTCCTGGTCCAGATGAATTACATCCTAGGGTGCTGAAAGAGTTAGCAGAGGAAATTGGAAACCATTTGCCCAAATCTTTGAAAATTCCTGGAGAACAGAAGTCCCATAAAATTGAACAAAGGAAAATGTTGTCCCTATCTTCAAAAAAGGAAAAGATGGAGGCAGGAAATTTCAGGCCAGTGAGCCTTACTTTTATACCAGGAAAGATCTTTGAACCAATTATTAAACAGCATGTATGGAAGTACTTTAATAATTAACCAGAGCCAGCATGGGTTTGTAGTCTGGCATGACTTGTTTGCTAATCTAATTTCCTTCTATGATGGAATCACCGACTGGTAGGATCAGGAAAGCATTTGAAAAAGTATCTCATTTTATCCTTATTGAAAAAAATGACCAAGTACGGGATTGACAAGGCTATGGTTAGGTGGATTCATAACTGGATCAGCGATCGTACTCAAAGAGTGGTAATAAATGGTTGCACATCTGATTAGAAGGGTGTTGTGTTTCAAGTGGGGTACCACAAGGCACTGTCCTGGCCCCAGTGTTGTTCAATTTTTCTTTTTTTTTTATAAATGACCCAAATAAGGAAACTCACGGTAACCTAATGAAATTTGCAGACGATGCAAAGCTAGGAGGGATGGCTCACAGGGTAATAATAAAGAACAGTCTAAAGGCTCGCCCCAGAGGATCATGTGAAGAGCACTCCCTTGAAAAGACCATATACAATACAACTAAACAAAATGGCCCATATCTCTGGAACCGTGTTCAGAATTGTTTTTTAAAAAAAATCAAGACTGTCATGAGCAAATACTGGACACTATTGACCTGGTGACATGTGACCTGTAAGGGAAAGTCATGCAAACCAGGACAAAGTTTTCTGGAGTTCTGGTGACAAGTCCTTTTCAAAAGACGGATCACATGGGGAGAAAATAAGCATACCTCTCTCTTGTAATTGCAAATAGATCATCATCATTGTCATCAAACAGACTAGATTTCTTCCCGCTCTGCTCTTCTTTCTTGGGCTTTATTGGACCATCAGTATCCTTTTTACTTTTCTCAGTTGGTTTTATGCTGACAGACTGAGCAACAGGATCCTGTAAAAAACAAAGTATGGTCGAATGAAAGTCTGAAATCTTTACTCTGCTCATGTATGGTGTCTCCTTGCCAAATGGCCTATTTTTTGACTGCTGGTCATTGTAGGTCTAGTTACAGTGGCATGTAAATGTTTTGCACCCCTTGTCAAAATTACTGTTATGGTGAAGATTTAAGCAAGTTAAAGATGCAATAATCTCTAAAAGGCATTTAATCTTTTACATTTTAAAAATTACAAAAAGGAACATGGACCGAAGCAAAAGTTTGAGGACCCTGCAAGGTTAGCACCTCTGCCAATATACTATGGTTAGTACCTAGTAGCACTCCTTTTTGAAAATACCACAGCTTGTAAACACTTCTTTTAGCCAGCCAAGAATTAAAAGACTATTGACTGGCTACAAAGTGTTTACAAGCTGTGATACTTCCAAAAGGGAGTGCTACTAGGTATTAACCATGCAGGGTGCCCAAACTTTTGCACTAGCCTTCTTTCCTTTTTGTATTTTTAAAAAAGTAAAAGATGAAAATATACACACACATATACTATCCCTCTATCCATGAAATGTTCCCTGTGCTATTGGTTGCAACACAGCTACAAAGCATATTTGGTTCACCCCCATGCTTAATGGTTGGCGAGATGTTTTTTTTCCTGAAATTCTGTGCCCTTTTTTCTTCACACGTACCTTTGATCATTGTGGCCAAAGAGTTCTATTTTAACCTCATCGGTCTACAGGACTTTTTTTCAGAATGAATCAGGCTTGTTTAGATGTTCTTTTGTATATTTGTGATGCTGAATTTTATGGTAAGGATGCAGGCGAGGTTTTCTTCTGATGACTTTACAATGAAGGCCATATTTGTGCAGGTATGTCTGAACAGTAGAACAATGTACTACAACTTCAGGGTTTGCTCAATCTTTACAAAGGTCTTTCGCAGTCAAGCGGGGGTCTGATTTGCCTCTCTAGTAATCTAGTAATCCTACGTGCCGCTCTCACTGAAATTTTGCTTCTTAATTACACTTCGAACTGAGGAAAGGGCAACTTGAAAATTCTTTGCCATCTCCTTATAGCCTTCTCCTGCTTTGTGGGCCTCCACCATTTTCAGAATGCTAGGAAGCTGTTTAGAAGAACCCATGGCTGCTGGTTTTTTGGCACAAGGTTAGAGGAGGATAGGTTTTAACAAAGCTGTGAAATTTTCATCACCTGCCTTTTCTAAGAATGATAGTGAACAAGCCATAACCATAGCAGGCTAATTAAGGTCTGAAACCTTGGACAAAGTTATCTGAGCACACACATCCAAGGGTGCCCAAACTTTTGCAGCAGCTCATTTCCCGTTTTGTCATTTTTAAAAAGTAAAAGTTGAACATTATATATTGTGATGAGGGACCCCGTTACAGGTAGGGGGCGCTGCATTGTCTCCCCAGAATACGCACGGAGGCGTATTGAGGCCATAGGAATGCATGGCAATTGCAGGAATAACTGTGGTGACGAGATTAAGTCCGGCATGATTGTGAATGGCCGGTATGTGTGTCGCAGAGGAAGACAATCTGCACTGCCAGCCTGAAGTAATGTTGTTCTGGGACCTGTAGTCCTACAAGTAAATTGTGTTGTTTAACAAGGGAGGCTGACAGGGCTAGTTATGAGAGATGGGCGGGTAAAACTAGCCACACACACACCTCCCATCTATGGGAGTGGTTACAGGTGTATAATGTGACCAGGGTGTGGGTCACATGGTTTATGAGTGTGGACTTGAATGGTTCTGTGCTGGAAGGTCCTGGAGAGCCTATGTGTTGGGAATGCAGTCTCCCTGAAGAGCACGTGGTGGGGTTTGGACCTGGTGGCCTAGAGTGTTGGACAAACGTCCTGAATAGCACCCGGACAGGCCACATGCCTGTGTGTTGGACGGTCCCAGCTGGGGATGGACGTCCTGAATAGCGCACAGTGAGACCGTGGTCCTGGAAGGTCTCTGTGTTGGAAGCTCCTGTGAGTGGAATCTTTCTGGAGCACCTAGAGAGACCGTGGACCTGGACTGTGTGTTTGGGAAGCTACCATCCTTCGGTGGCTCTGGACTAACTGATGTGTGCCTGCTAGGCAAGTTGGTGAACCCCGTGAGGCAGCTTCCCTGAGAGAGAGAAGACTGACAGGAGGTCAGCATGTGGAGCAGGAGCTCCAGAACGGTAACACCCGGAAAGGGGGGCTATCATAACGGCAGACATGTATCTGCCAGTGGAACAGACTGTTGGTGCTTGTTTTGTTCCATGGACATTGATGAACTGTTCGTCGTATGGTCACAAATAGTAACTGGACGAAGTGAGAGGACTAGTATGTTTAGTGAACTGTGAATTGAAGCTGTACAAAATGTATATAATGAACTGTGCATGACCCGGTTTATGAAACTTTAATAAACCGCATAGACTGTATTTAAGCGAAAAACCATTCCTGTGTGCTTGAATCCCGTGCCAAGCGAGGGTCCCCAACACATGCTGTAAGCGCAAATAAATATATATCAGTAATTTTCACCAAGGGTGCCCAAACTTCTACATGCCACTGTATGTGATAACACTCTTGCTAGCTTCATACCCTTGACCACAATCCAGACCTTGTAAAATAATTGTCTCTTTTCTTGACCAATGAAATGTAATACGGTTTTAAATCTGCTGCAAATCTGCAAGGAACAAATAAGCAATGGGTACATGAGACTTCATGATTCTCATTCACTTTGCTGGCATCAGGAAACCCCTCATGTTTTGTGACAAATGTGCCAGAAAAACGCAAAAAATCTGCACAATGTGCACAAGTCCTCAAGGGGTTTTACCATGAAGAAAGTACATTTTAATCAATAGATGTTGGAATAATAATATGTTCCACAATTTGATGTGTTAAAAGAAATGTTCCTGTGCTGAGATAATCTTATAAATGTGCCCCTGTTCTCTGTACTGTATAATGGTCGTGTCCGACTGCACAGCTGCTCCAGTTCATGGTCGGCACATACCACATCGCCTAGCACAGCATAAGTCACTTGTGATAAGTGAGTATACAGACGATGCAGCAGGGGCTGGCAGTGCCTGCATTCTGAGGTATCACATTCCCAGACTTTTTATTTAGTCCTATTTTGTATGGTCTTTACTAAGTGGGCGTAACTCACAGGATTTTCTTGTCGTGTGTATTTAGGCAGCTCTGCATTATAACCTATTAGCCACACCCCCTTGGAAAACCCATATAAATTTGCAGCAAATAAAAAGGCTCATAACTTTGGAAATGTATGGTGGATTTAAAAAACAAAAACACCACACATTACTCGGAATCAACGTAGGAATAAAAAAAAAAAACAAACAAAAAACAACTGGCTGCTTTTGACCTTGTTGCAGTTTCTCTTTAAAGGGGTTGTCCACTAGTCCTATAACTCCTTCTGAATCTCTCTGTTACCCCCTTGTAATATAATAACACCTATACTCTCCACCAATGCTGGCGCTGTTCCAGCAGCGTTGCCACAGACTCTCCCATGGGGTTGTGCTATAACAATGGCACACGCAAACATTCTCTTCTCCTATGGACGTAATTGACTTCTGGAGAAAGTGAAGGCAGCCACAGCTCTCACCTCCTCTGGATGTCTGGGTTTGTACGAAAGAAGAGAAATTATGCCAGCACCGATTGGCCGCAGGGATCACATGACATAATGCCACACAAGCCGCGGGAGACCCAATGCCAACACTCCTGCAATGGCGCCAGCACCAGAGGGGTGTATAGGCGTTATTATTTTACTGGGGGAAACATAGGGATTCAGAAGGAGTTGTCTTAGTAGTGGACAATCCCTTTGAGGTTGTACTACAAAAAGGTACATATCTGTATGGTGATTGAGTATCAGATTTAAATTTTTTCTTCATATTCTAAATCTTATCTTTCTAAATCAAACATTCAGAAGCTAAAACTAGAGGCACAACAGTTGAATTTTTAAAAAAATCGGACAATTCATGAAAATCATTACCTCCTCGTCACTACTAAACAGGCCTGATTTTGGAGTCTTCACTTCTGCAGGCACAGCAGATTTTGGTACTGGCTTTGAGGCAGGATTTAAAACCTTTTTTTCAGGTACTGAACCAAAAAAATCCTGAACAAAAAAAAAAAAATGTACTAGTTGACCTTAACAGGGAAGAAACAGATCTGACAATTTAGATTCACTTTTTTGTCTCCTAATAATAAGCTGAAAGGAGTTCACTTTAGGCCATCAGGGAAGAAGCAGAGCAAGAACCGGCTTTCTTTGATTCTGCCTCATACATAGCCGCTGTCTTCATAGAAGGCAGGGAAGACAAATGTAAACGTTCTGTATTTTTAGGCTAAAAATGAACATGAAAACTTGAAACGAACACTTTTAAAGAATGAGAATAGTCGCAGTACTATCAACGTCTTACCCGCCCCCAAATAAAAAATTACTGCACTTCTAGAATCCTAGATTGAAAGCTGGGGTGAGCATAAGCAAAAGTAACAAAAATCACATAAAACCGCTCACATAATGGAGAGTGAATTGAGAATGAATATCATGCCCCTTATGTTTGAACTTTATTTTTTCTGACAGGGTAACTTTCTGCAGAACCACAGGACCCCATTATAAGATTTTAAAATCTTATTTTCCATGTTGAAGGTGTCCTTAGCCTTTAACCCCTTAGGCTACGTTCACATTTGCGTTGTGCGCCGCAGCGTCGGCGCCGCAGCGCACAACGCAAACAAAAACGCGGCAAAACGCACGCTAAAACGCTGCGTTTTGCGCCGCATGCGTCGTTTTTGCCCGCAAGTTGGACGCAAAAAAAATGCAACTTGAAGCGTTTCTTGCGTCCAACGCTTGCGGCCATGCGGCGCAAAACGCAGCACAACGCATGTCCATGCGCCCCCATGTTAAGTATAGGGGCGCATGACGCATGCGGCGCCGCTGCGGCGCCCGACGCTGCGGCGCTGACCGCAAATGTGAACGTAGCCTTAGTGACAGAGCCAATTTGGTACTTAATGACAGGCCAATTTTTACAATTCTAACCACTGTCACTTTATGAAGTTATAGCTCTGGAACGCTTCAACGTATCCCACTGATTTTTTGTGACATAATGTACTTCATGTTAGTGGTAAAATTTATTCGATATAACTTGTGTTTACGGAAAAAAATAGAATTTTAGCAATTTTCAAACTTTTCATTTTTGTCCCCTTAAATCAGATTGGTGTCACACAAAATAGTTAATAAATAACATTTCCCACATGTCAACTTTACATCAGCACAATTTTGGAAACATTTGTTTTTGTTAGGACGTTATAAGGGTAAAAAGTTGACCAGCGATTTCTCATTTTTACAACAAAATTTACAAAACCATTTTTTTTTTTTTTTTAGGGACCACCTCACATTTGAAGTGAGCTTGGGGGGGTCAATATAAACAGAAAATACCCCAAAGTGACACCATTCTAATACCTGCACCCCTCAAGGTGCGCAAAACCACCTTCAAGAAGTTTATTAACCCTTCAGGTGCTTCATGAGAACTAAAGCAATGTGGAGAGAAAAAAATGAATATTTAACTTTTTTTTTTTTTTCTTCTTCACAAAAAAATTACTTTGGAACCAAATTGTTTTATTTTCACAAGGGTATCAAGAGAAAAATGGACCACAAAATTAATTGTGTAATTTCTCCTGAGTTCTCCGATACGCCGTATGTGGGGGAAAGCCTCTGTCTGGGCGCATGGCAGGGTTCAGAAGGGAGAGAGCATCATTTGACTTTTTGAATTCAAAATTGGCTGGAATCAATGGTGGGTGCTATGACGTGTTTGGAGACCCCCTAATGTACCTAAACAGTGGAACCCCTCCCAATTCTAACTTCAACCCTAACCCCAACACTAACCATAACCCTAACCACAACCCTAACCCCAAACTAACCCCTAATCCTAATCCCAATCCTAACCGTAATCCTAACCCTAATCCTATTCCCAACCATAACCACAACCTTAATCCCAACCCTAGCCCCAACTCAACCCTCTTTTAACCCTAACCCTAGCCCAACCCTAAAGGAAAAATGAAAATAAATACAATTTGTTTTATTTTACCTAACTAAGGGGGTGATAAAGGGGGGTTTGATTTACTTTTTTTTTTTAATCACTGTGATAGATCCTATCACAGTGATCAAAATGAACCAATAGGAAAAAATTTCCTATTGTTGCCGGGTGCCGGACGGCAGATCTCTGCAGGTGCACTGTGCAAGCACCCACCATTTTCTTCCCGGAAGAAGACGCCGACGGCCAGGGGACAGGATTGGGAGATGCATGAGGGTCCAGGGACACCGGAGGTACCAGGGGGCCCCATTTATCTCTCCTCTGGTATGCTAGATCATAGAGGAGAGCGCAATTAAATGGAAAATCTGACTTATTTTTTGCGGTCGCCGTTATTCCGTGAATAAAAGGTGATCGCAACATTGGGTCGGTAAAAATCAACCCGAATTATGTTTTCCGGGGTCTTAGCTACCCCTAGTAGCCGAGACCCTGGAGAATTTCCGACGCTAGGAACACTATAACCTTATTTCTCAGCGCCATTAAAAAGCGGCGCCGAGGAATAAATACCCCTAACTGCCACCGATAAATGGCGTATCGGCGGTCGTTAAGGGGTTAAAGGGAATCTGTCAGCATGTTTTTGTTACTTCATCAGAGAACAGCATGATGCAGGAAAGGAGACCCTGATTCTATCGAAGCATCACATCATCATATCAGACTTCTTACATGTAGAATGCAGCAGAGCTAAGAAAGTTAATCCTGCCCACACCAGGTTATGTACATTGTCTATTAACAGTGAGCTGCTTATCAGAGGAGGGGACGTGGCAGTCTAGCAATGTGGGAGCTGTAGTCCGGGCAGTGATAAACTTCATTGTAAGTAAACAACAGCACACAGCAAGATAAGCGACATCTCTGAATTCAGTGTTTTAACTCCCACATCTCGCTGTCCTTAGATTAAATAGCAAAACCTGCTGACAGATTCACTTTAAATGTGCTTGTGGATTATGCCCCAGTTTAGTGGGTAACTTGCTTTATGTTAAAGAATTGTTTGCATATGCTCTTTAATGGTTTGGATAATACTTGCAAAGTAATTTACCGTTACCTGCTGGATACAACTACTGATTACTTGGCTAACCTTATTGCACTCCAGTCCCAATTTATACTTATTAATTTAGGAATATTACCCTACTTCCCAATTAGGTATGAGATTTCGCTGGCCCACTGACCCCAATTTTATTACTGTGTTAATATGAATTTTGAAAATGGATTGCATTATTTGCACATATTTACCCTATCATTTGATTTATTATTAGGTTTATTTAAAAGGGGGTTGAGTCACTATTACAATTATAATAAAACAAGATTATGGCTGCTCACTGTAAAATCTTTTTCTCTGAGTCTTCATTGGGGCACACAGGAAACCATGGGTGTATGCTGTTGCCACTAGGCTGAAAAAAAATTAACTTGCTCCCTAGCAGGCTACACCCACTGACTTGAACCAAGCTAATCAGTTAGTAAGAAAGCAGTAGGAAGAAGAAACAGAGTTAACATAAAACTTTAACCAACAATGGCAAAACTGAGAGCGGGTGCTGTCTTCCCCCAATGAAGGCAGAGAAAAAGATTTTATGGCGAGTACCAAAATCTTGTTTTCTCTATCGCTTCATTGGCGGACCCAGGAAGCCATGGGATATCCTAAAGCAGTCCCTAGGTTGGAAAAACAACTACTCGCAGATCTAAGACCAGTCCACTGATGTAAGCAGAACCATCCTGTCCAGGCTGGCATCAGCCAAGGCATAGGTGTGAACTCTGTAGAATTTGGAAAAGCTAGGGACTGAAGACCAGGTGGCGGTCTTGCAGAGCTACAATGCAGAGGCCTGATGGTGAACTGCCCAGGAAACCCCACGTGTGGCGTGATCAGTGACCCCAAGTGGGGATGGTCTTCTCTTCATTTGATACGCTTCCAGGATGACAGAATGGATCCAGAGGACAATGGTAGCCTTAGAAGCAGAGAGAACTCTACGAGAACCTTCAGAAATCACAAAATGAGAATTTGAATGTCTGAAAGATGCTGTAGGGGAAACAGAGATGCAAAGCTCCTATGAGATCCCTTTTGTGTTGAGAACTCTCAAGAGGATGAGCAGGAGATTGGCGGAAGGAAAGGCAATGTCCTCATTGAGATAAAAAGAGAAAGCTACCTTAGGAAGAAAGGATGGAACCAGACGTTGAACCACCTTGTTTCTCGTGGAACACAAGGAAAGGGAAAAGACTAGAAATAGCTGCAAGCTTGGAGACAAGTCTTATGGAGGTGATCACTACAAGGAAGGAAGTCTTCCAGGAGAGAGAGAGAAATATCCAGAATTGGCTTAAAGGGTACACTCTAAAGAACAAATATGACCAAATTATGATCCCACAGCACTAGGAGAGCAGATGGAGTGAGCCAATCCCTGCATTAAAATCCTGATTTGGGAGTAAGAAGCCAAGGCCTTGAGGAGAGAAAGGGCGGAGACCTGAAACTGGCCAGAGTCCTGCAGGAAAGCCAGAAAGGAGGGAAGAGAAATTGACAGTGGAGCGACTGGATTGGAAAGTTTTTCCAAAGTACACGACTACAGTACGATGGCTTATGTGGGAAGACTGGTTTGTTACTTTGATAATGTCTAAATAACTTGGCTGGAGAATCCTGCGGCTTTAAAAACTCTGTAGCGCCCTGAGATTAATCTTCTTAAGGAGTTTGGGAATTAGAGGGAGGAAACAGATAAGGGAAGCTGAACTGAGCCCAGGATATTGCCAGAGCATCGGAATCGATAGCTAGGGGATCACAAGACCTGTATACGAACAGCAAAACCTTGTTGTTCATTCTGGACACCAATCAGCCAACATAGAGGGTGCCCCACCAGAGACAAATCTGGCAGAAGGCAGTAGGATTTAGACACCACTCGCCGGCTGAGGTAATTATAATAATCTTTATTTATATAGCACAAACATATTCTGCAGCGCTTTACAATTCAAGCTCGTGGCTGAGAAAAGAGGGATTTTTGGTACTTACCGTAAAATCTCTTTCTTGGAGCCTTCATTGGGGGACACAGGACAACCATGGGTGTATGCTGCTGCTGCTAGGAGGCTGACACTATGCAAAAAAGGAAAAAGGCGTAGCTCCTCCCCGGCAGTATACACCCACCGACAGGCACCAAACACCTCAGTTAGTGCAAAAAGCAGTAGGAGAAGCGACGGAACTCATAACAGTAAAAGTACCAACTCAACTAGGGTCTCCAAGCCCCAAACACGGTACCAGAACAAACCAGTAGGGAGGGTGCTGTGTCCCCCAATGAAGGCTCCAAGAAAGCGATTTTACGGTAAGTACCAAAAATCCCTCTTTCTTTATCGCTTCATTGGGGGACACAGGACAACCATGGGATGTCCAAAAGCAGTCCCGGAAAAGGGTGGGTAGAAAGGAAAAGAGAAAAGGTCTCAGGTCGGCCGGTGTGCGACCGCCGCCTAAAGTACTTTCCTACCAAGACCTGCATCGGACGAGGCTTGGGTATGAACCCGATAGAACCTCGTAAACGTGTGCAAAGACGACCAGGTTGCGGCCTTGCAAACTTGTAAGGTGGAGGCCTGGTGGCGAACAGCCCAAGAAGCTCCGACAGCTCTGGTGGAGTGAGCTCGCACCCTCGGGGGAGGACGCGCCTCATGAACACGGTACGATTCTGAAATTGCCGAGCGAATCCAGCGCGAAATAGTGGATTTAGACGCTTGAAAGCCCTTCCGACGACCTTCAGAAACGACAAGGAGAGAATCGGATTGACGGAAGGGAGCGGTTCTAGAAAGATAGACCCGAATGGCCCTGACCACGTCAAGCTTGTGAAGAGACTTCTCCAAAGGATGAGCCGGAGAAGGGCAAAATGATGGAAGGACAATGTCTTCGTTGATGTGGAAAGCCGAGACCACCTTGGGAAGGAATTCAGGAACCAGTTGAAGAACGACCTTATCCTGATGAAGAATCAGGAAAGGGGAACGACATGACAGGGCTGCCAACTCGGAGACCCTCCTGATGGATGTAATGGCAATGAGGAAGGAGACCTTCCAAGAGAGAAGGGAAAAGGGCACGTCATGAAGAGGCTCAAAGGGAGCAGCCTGAAGAGCGCCAAGGACCAGGTTAAGGTCCCAAGGTTCCAAGGGAGGACGGAAAAGAGGGGCTATATGCGCAACTCCCTGTAGAAAAGTCCGAACCTGGTGAATGGAGGAAAGGTCACTCTGGAAGAGAATCGACAGAGCGGACACTTGTCCCTTGAGTGTGCTGAGGGATAAGCCCAAATCGAGACCAGACTGGAGGAAACTGAGAAGATCTGGAAGAGAAAAGGACATTGGAAAAACTTCATTGGTTTCACACCAGCGAAAGAACGCTTTCCAGTACCTATGGTAGATACGGGAAGCCGCCGGTTTTCTGGCTCTGATCATGGTCTGTATGACCTGGGAAGAGAGACCAGAGTTTTTCAAGACTGCGGCCTCAACTGCCATGCCATTAAACTCAGCGACTGAGAACTCTGGTGGTAGAGAGGTCCCAGCGAGAGGAGATCTGGCCGATCCGGGAGTCTCCAAGGAGTGTCCGCGAGCATGTTTACGAGCTCGGCATACCACGGCCGCCTTGGCCAGTCCGGCGCTATCAGTATGACTGGAATCCCTTCCAACTTGATCTTCTTTACCACCCTTGGAATCAAGTGGAGGGGTGGGAACAGGTAGGGAAAGTGAAACTGGGACCATGGAATTACCAGGGCGTCGTGGCCGACGGCAAGAGGATCCCGGGACCTGGCGAAAAACTGAGGGACCTGGTGGTTCATCCGAGACGCCATAAGATCGACGTCTGGCGTACCCCAGCGGAGGCAAATTTGATTGAAGACTGCGGGGTGGAGAGACCACTCGCCCGCTGCTAGGCCCTGGCGACTGAGAAAGTCGGCTGCCCAGTTTTCGACCCCGGGGATATGAACGGCTGATATGGCCGGAACGTGGCGTTCCGCCCACGAAGAATCTTTGCCACTTCTGCCATTACTTGGCCGCTGCGAGTCCCGCCCTGGTGGTTTAAGTACGCCACGGCCGTGGCATTGTCCGACTGGATGCGGACGGGAAGATTCGACAGAAGAGACTGCCAGCGGATTAACGCAAGGAAGATTGCCCTGATCTCCAGAAGGTTGATGGGAAGGAGAGCTTCCTGGGTGGTCCAAGGGCCCTGAGCCGTGTGTTGTCGGAAGACTGCTCCCCACCCGAGAAGGCTGGCATCGGTGGTGATGACCTGCCACTGAAGGGGAAGAAATGATCTTCCTCTCGGGAGAGAGGAGGACAACGTCCACCAGGTTAGGGACTGACGGACCTGGAGAGGAAGGTGGACGGGACGGTCCAGGGAGTCCAAGGACCTGTTCCAGGTGGATAGGAGGAATAGCTGGAGGGGGCGGGTGTGGAACTGGGCGAAAGGAACAGCCTCCATGGAGGCCACCATCTTTCCCAGGACTCCCGTGCAGAAACGACATGACTGAGGAGCTGGGGGTTTGAGAAGGTGGACCGCCTTGAGGAGTACTGAGAACTTGTCCTCTGGGAGGAAGACCCGATCTAAGTTCGTGTCGAACACCATGCCCAGGAAGGACAGTCGTTGGGATGGAATCAGAGAAGACTTGGTCCGGTTGATAATCCAGCCGAGACGGGTCAGGGTGTCCAGGGAGACCTGGAGACTGTGGGCACAGTCTAGACGAGAGGACCCCTTGATCAACAGATCGTCCAGGTAGGGGATAATGAGGATCCCCCTGGAACGAAGGAGGGCCATGACCGCCGGGATTCCATTCTGAAGTGGTGAGGTCGGACGTGGCGGTTCAGAAGCTTCAAATCCAGGATAGGGTGAAGAGACCCGTCCTTCTTTAGGACTACAAAAAGGTTCGAGTAGAACCTGCAAAAACGGTCTTCGGAAGGAACGGGAATTACGACTCCGGCGGCGACCAGAGACGTTACGGCTTGAAGCAAGCCGGGTAAATGGGACGGTTGCTTTGGGGGGCGAGAGAGAAAGAAGCGATTTTCCGGGAGGGTAGAAAATTCGATCTTGTACCCGGAGGTGATAATCTGTCTGACCCAGGCGTCGCTGATCACTGACAGCCAGGTGTCTTTGAAGAGAAGAAGCCTGCCTCCCGCCCTGGAAAGACTCCCAGGTGGGGGCGACCCGTCACTTGGAACGGTATCTGTTGGAACGAGGTCCGGAAGACCTGGGAGGTGGAGCCCTGGATCTCCACATGGGAGCTGGCTTGTAAGAGGGTCTTCTACGTTCACCCGTGGTAGCGGGTCGCTCTTGTTGCGAAGAGGAATCTGAGGCTGCAAACGGACGAAAGGCGAAATGTTCGAGGAGCCTTTGGGTTAAAGAAGCGTTTTGGCTTGGACTGGGGGAGAGAGGTACTCTTGCCCCCAGTCGCGTCTGAGATAATTTGATCCAGACGAGCGCCAAAAAGCCTGGAACCTTGAAACGCCAAGTTGGTGAGAGACTTTTTGGAAGCAGCATCTGCATTCCATGCTTTGAGCCAAAGAATGCGGCGCATAGCGACAATGTTGCTGCTTGCCCTGGCTGAACAGGCTGCTGCATCTAAGGAGGCAGTGAGAAGGTATTTCCCTGCGTGGTTAATCTGGTCGGCGAGGTCAGCCAGCTCGGTAGGGGAGGCCGAAGCCAAAATGCCTCGGCGGAGAATCTTGGCCCAGGCAGATATGGCCTTAGCCACCCATGTGGAAGCAAAGCTGGGGCAGAGGGAAGCACCCGTTGCCTCAAAAGCTGATTTGGCCAGCGCCTCAATTTGTCTGTCCGATGCGTCCTTAAGCGACACGCCGTCCGGTAAGGATAGAACAGTCTTGGAGGAAAGACGGGAGATCGGTGGATCGACCTTGGGAGATTCAGCCCACTTGGAGAGAAGATCGGCGCTAAAGGGATATAGCACGTCCAGATGTTTTCTACCCGAAAAACATTTTTCAGGATGTTCCCAGTGTTTAGACAGGGTAGACTCAAACTCCTCATGGGTAGGAAAGGAGTGAGAGGGACGCTTCACCCGCTTAAAGGAGACAGAGGAATCCTGGGGGGAAACCTCGTCTTGTTTTAGTTTGAGGGTTAGCGATGTAGCCGAAATAAGACTATCTACGACAGCCGGCATGCTAGAAGCCTGGTCTGAATCGGAGTCAGAACCGGACTGGGAATCCACATCAGACCCAATGTCCTCCTCCGAAGAGGGGAATTGGGAGGAGGAGAGCAGCTTGAGCACTGCGGAGGGACCTGGAGAACCAGACGAAGAGCCAGACAGAGTCCTCTTTCTAGAGCGGCTGGCTGATTTGTCTCCCTGTGGTTCAGGGTCAGGTGCGGCCGACTCGCCATGGAAGACGGTCGGAGCACTTGTGGCTGAAGGAGGCTGTGGAAGACGTTCAAGCGCCTGGACCAGGGACTGACATACCTTAGTCAAATCAGAGACCGACTGCGAGATAGCAACGGCCCACTCAGGGGGAGGGAGAGCGCCCCCATCCCGAGATTCGGAAGCTTCCTGCGGGGCAGACATGGCAGGAGGACTGCAGGACTGGCAGAGAGGCGACGATTGGCCTACAGACCACTTTATCTTACAACGAGCACAGGCGTAGTGAGTTATGGTAGGTTTGGTAAAGAAGGCTCCAGAAGAGTTGGACATAAGGATATTCTGCAGCACTATACTACAGAAAAGGCTAAAGGGCCTACAGTGGTATGGATAATACCAGAGAGGGGCCAATATAGCGTCGCAATCCTACCGCACCACAGAGCAGAGTAGTCCGTGTCCGCCAACACATGATGTCTTCTGTGCATGGAGCTGCTGAAGCAGGAAGTGCCAGCAGAGAAGAAGGGGCGGTGCTGTACTGAGAGGAATAAGCCAAGGCTCCTGATAGGGCCGCACCGAAAGGGAAGGGTGTGCCCGGGATGTAAAAACCCCTCTGAGTGGAGGAGGAAAAGAGCGCCGAAAAAGGAGGGGGCATGGCCTATCGGAGGGGGCGTGGCCGGCCGCAGAGGTGAAAGTGAAAGTAAAAACGGCCGTGACTCTGTGTGAAAGCACTGTACATTTAGACAGGGAAATACTGCTGCGGGGGAGCGGCTGCTGAAGCGCTGGTACCTGCATGTTCCGGTTCCACAGGTAGAGGGAGAGAGGATCGACCAGGGGCCCGATGAGAGAGGGGTCGCTGGAACAGAATCCTTCGTCCAGAAGACGGCCTCGACCCCAAAGACAAGGGGGAGAGTCACCGCTGGTGACTACCGCCTTCCTCTCAGCCCTCTCCGAGGAGAGGGGTGAGGGGGACTGTTTGGCAAGGACCGCCACCATAAAGACCCTGGAGCACCTGGGAGGGTGACAGGGGATAATGTCCTGCCGGCGGTCTGAGAGCTGCGATGCGGACAACACCACACTGCTCGCTCAGCCGCCCTCCTGGGGAGGCAGGGTGGAAGATTGCACCCTGAATCCCTGAATGCTGTATCTGAAAAAGAAAAGCCAAAATGTTAATAAAAACAACAAAACCTGTAAAGGAATCAAGATTAGCAGCGGATCTGAAGATTCAGGTCCGCCTCCTACAGACACTAAGCACAAACTGAGGTGCTTGGTGCCTGTCGGTGGGTGTATACTGCTGGGGAGGAGCTACGCCTTTTTCCTTTTTTGCATAGCGTCAGCCTCCTAACAGCAGCAGCATACACCCATGGTTGTCTTGTGTCCCCCAATGAAGCGATAAAGAAAATCGGCGGGCCAGTTCTCCATCCCGGGAATGTGAACTGCGGAGAGAGTTGGGACATTCTGTTTGGCCCAAGCCAGGATGCAGGACACCTCTGACAAAACTTGTCAGCTCCTTGTTCAGCCCTCTTGGTTGATGTATGCCACAGCTGTGGTGTTTCTGCATTGAATGCGGACTGGGCAGCCTGTCAGGAGGTCCTGCCATTGGAGGCGGATCAGGTAAATGATTCTGATCTCCAGCAGGTTGATAGTAAGAGGTTGATAGTAAGAGTATACTCTTGAATCACTTCATGTAAGAAGTGATTCAAGGACATGATCAACCTGTCCCAATGTGAAAGAAGGGTTAGCAGACAGGATGCGTGAAAAAGGGATGGCTGGTAAGAGACTTTTTAGACACAGTCTGCATTCCACGCTTTAAACCATATGACCCTATGAATGGCCACAATGTTGCTGGATACCACAGCAGCACATCCGGTGACATTTAGGGAAGAAGGAGAGAAGGTATTTTTCTGAATTGGCAATCTGATCTGCCAGTTCGGCTAATTCGTCCGGGGGAGGCCCCAGAGACAATACCTCGACAGAGGAGTTTAGCCCAATGGAAGACCGCTTTTGACACCCAGGTGGCCGCAACAGATGGACAGGGTGCAGTGCCAGAAGCCTCAAAAATAGATTTAACCAAAGAATCAACATGCCTTTCAGTGGGGTCCTTGAGAGAGGACCAGTCAGGGAGGGAGACAGTCATGTTAGAGGAAAAGCAAGACACAGGGGGATTCTCTGCCATACTCCTTGTGGTTTGAAAACACCCGCCAACGGTGTTTCCGTGGGCAGATAATCCTCATTCTTGATGTTTAGGGTCTGAATTAGAGCTAGGATGACACTGTCCATCACGTCCTGGAGTTTGGAGATCTGGTCAGAGTCCCGATCAGAATCTGTTTCAGAGCAGAGGTCAGATTCTTGAACTAAGGTTTGGGAGAAGAAGCCCGCAAAACAGATGCCATCCTAGGGAAGGTGAAAGGAGACGGAGACCTGGAGGGTGAACTTGTACATATCTGCTTCTTGGCTCTCCTAGCCCTGCTATGCTAGGGTAGAGGGTGACTCATGTTTAGCCCTAGGGACGATCAGTACACTACAGGCAGCTGATGTAATGGGCAGGCACTCTATGAGACCTTAGTTAGGTCTTCGACCGAATCAGAAAAAGTTGCAGCCCACTCTGGGAGGAGAGGGTGCACTATCCTCATAGGCAGTAGGGAGGGCTCCTGTGGGACCTGCATTGTAGGATTACTTATAGAAAGAGGAGACCAAGGAGCACACAATAGAGATATATATATATATATAAACAAAGTCTTTATTAGTACAAACATTAAAATTACTATCAGTAATGCGTCGTTGTATTTCTATTCCAATAAATAACAGAAGGAAGGCTACCACCCCAAAACACCCCAATAGTACTAGATAGTTACCCAAGAGGGAAGAGCAAAACACAATCCCCACACATAATATAAAGTTAGTAAGCCCATATGAAAAAAGTGCATCCAGTAATCTAGTCACATATACCAGCATGAGAGAGGAATCATCAACTGTCTATGGCATAACATCGGTAATTCGAGATAGGCTTACCAAAAGCTGATCCTCGAGCTGGTGGATTATATCCTCACCCACAACTTCTTTGTCTTGAAAGACAATTTCTATCTACAGAAGCGCGGCACAGCCATGGGCGCGGCGTGTGCGCCCTCGTATGCCAATCTCTTCCTTGGCGCCTGGGAGAGGGACATCTTTGGCGACGGGAGCCCACCGTCCGCTACCCATGTGCTGTGCTGGTACTGCTATATCGATGACATTCTGTTTCTGTGGGGGGAATCCGTCCACCAGCTCGAGGAGTTTATGAGGAGTCTTAATGATAACATGTGTAACATACGACTCACATATACCTTCAATGCAGTTACGGTTGACTTCTTGGACATTCGTCTGGAGGTTGATTCCGACCGGCGCATCCAGACGGATGTATTCAGGAAACCAACCTCTGTTAATTCTTTACTGCATGCTACCTCTGCCCACTATCCAGCCACGATCAGGGCCGTCCCGGTCAGACAGTTCCTCAGGATGCGGCGGATTTGCTCCTCTGAGGCCAAATTTGAACTACAGGCTAGTGACTTAAAACAGAGGTTTGTGGCCCGCGGCTATAGCCGTAGATCTGTTAAAGCTGGCTACGATCGTGCCAGGAAAACCCCTCTTAGTCATTTATTACACTCTACCAAGCGATGTCGTGCTGTGGGTGGTGGTGCACCTATCAGGTTCGTCTCCACCTATAATTAGGAATGGGAGAACATGCGCTCTATTTCAAAGAAACACTGGTCTGTCCTCCAAACCTTGGGCAGTCTCCCCCTCATGACCCCGAAAAGGTGTAAGTACCTTAGTGACATGTTGGTTAGGAGCCATTACATTCCTGCTCCAATAAACACCTTCGGTACAGGTGGCCCCCGTCCGGGTTCCACTCCGTGTGGGCACTGTCTTGCCTGCGCCAATGTCCTGCGCTGCTCGAACTTCACTTCCAGTGATGGTTCTAAAGAATTTCAAATAAGAAAGTATAACCTGTGGTACTACCAATGTGATATACTATGTCCATGTCCAAAGGTATATGTTGGTCTTACCACTCGTGAACTTAGAGTTCGTGTACGGGAGCACGTGCGGGACATTGGCACGGCCAGGACAGCTTCCACCACGACCGACCTAAAGACGATCCCTCGTCACTTTAGGTCACACCATAACTGTGATGGGAGATTGCTTTCGGTTAGGGGGATTGACGTACTCCATTTAGGCATCAGAGGTGGCGACATCAAAAAACGTTTGGCACTGATCAAAACCAAATGGATTGTTTTGTTGGCCACTCTGACCCCCCGAGGTCTTAATAAATCTTTGAGCTTCGCCTCCTATCTGTGACATGACCTGTCCAGATTAACCCTCCGGTTTGTTGTTCTTCTGTTTTCTCAACCTGTTGTACCCCACCATTCTCGTCCGGATTTATTGCTTTGTTTTTATTTGTTAATTGTATCCTCTTTCTATTATCAGTAAAACTCCCTATGGGCCTTGTTCCGATTCCCTCGGCTCCGTACGGATTTAATTGACCAGCGCCCCTGCCATCTGCAAACATGCACATTAACTATGGATAAAGAACATGCTGCTTTTTTTCTGCATTGTGCAAATAGACTTCCATGCATTTATGTAGCCACTTATATTATTTGTATATTACTAAATGTTTTTTCTAAATTTGAACACTTTGGATTAGAAGTTTAAATGACTACTTGGTACGGCTCTCCCTATCTGTCCGCGGTTACCATACTCTTAGCAGCATGTTCCTCCTGGTGGCAGTGCGCATCGCACTGTGTATGGTCGGCTCCGGCGTGTCGGCGGGCGTCTTCGCACTTGGTGTGTCCGCTCCGGGATATTTTCCCAGTGTGTGCAAACTTTGTCTGACGCCCTGCCTTCAAGCTGGGACCCGGCCGTCGCAGTGCGCATGCGCCATTTGCGCCACTACAATTGGCTGGAGATGTACATGTGACCGGGGTCGGGGGGTTATTAGAAGGTCCTGGAAGATTCCATTCCATATCCCCTTGAGAAAGCGGCGTGGCAGTGCCGCGAAACGCGCGTCGGGGTCTCTTCTCCGGCTGTGCCTCTCCTTTTCACCCCTCTTTTGGTAAGCCTATCTCGAATTACCGATGTGATGCCATAGACAGTTGATGATTCCTCTCTCATGCTGGTATATGTGACTAGATTACTGGATGCACTTTTTCATATGGGCTTAATAACTTTATATTATGTGTGGGGATTGTGTTTTGCTCTTCCCCCTTGGGTAACTATCTAGTACTATTGGGGTGTTTTGGGGTGGTAGCCTTCCTTCTGTTATTTATTGGAATAGAAATACAACGACGCATTACTGATAGTAATTTTAATGTTTGTACTAATAAAGACTTTGTTTATATATATATATCTCTATTGTATGCTCCTTGGTCTCCTCTTTCTATATGTACTTTATGGAGCGGATATAATTTGTCTGGGGGCTCATTATTTATATGTGCTTTTACCCAGACTGTCGATATGATTTTGGGATTCTGTCTATTACTAATTGTAGGATTACTGCAATACGAGCAGAGGGTCGACCTGTTGACCGGTAGGTAGCTTCTTTTTACAGGAAGAATGAGCAAAGAGTAGGATTATAAGAGGAGCACAGGATGAGAGGGAGAGGCCCTAATGTTAGACATATAGGTAAAATGCGTTCCAGGTGTGGGACTGCTGGGAGGAGGCCCGTGTGCCTGTACCAGAGTCTACCAGTTCCTGAAGAGGAGCAGAACCAGATGAGGATATGACCCCAGGAGAGCACAAAAACCTATTTAGTGGGTGAGATAGATGGAAAGTACCAGTCCACCTGTCCTTCTGTGTGGATGCCCCAAACACTCTTGATGTGTTGGGGGGATAGGGTCCTGTCTGGTAAACACGAGAGGGTATGATGTGGATCACAGGCTGAGCAATTACTCCCTGCTGTTTATAAAAAAAAAGGGAAATCATTAATAAAACACAACAACAAGGTAAAGATGGGTCTGAACGCAGACCTCTGCCTGCCTCCTTTGGACACTAAGCAAAAACTGATTGGCTCGGTTTCAGCTGGTGGGGTGTACACTGCTGGGGAGGCGTTACTTTTTTTGCCTAGTGTCAGTTTTCTAGCGGCAGCAGCATACCCCCATGGTTTCCTGTGTCCCCCAATAAAGCGATAAAGAGTAAAGTAGTTTTTCAATTAATACATGTTAATACCAATGAATTGCTGTAAACAAAAAAAACTAACATTTTTTTTTTTTTATCTCGGTGCTAATAGTGATTCTCACATAGCTCTGATGTATAGACAAGGGAGTGCTAGTACTGCCAGGGGAGGCGTACTAATGGTAAATCATGAATATCTATGTAACAAGGGTTTGGAGTTGATAGGTGTAATAGCTAAAATACTTTTTGTTTGTTTTTTACTATAAATGGCATGAGGGCACAATGCCTTAATGGATTAACAGTGGCAGTAGTTTTATTATATAAAAATGAACTTACATCATCTTCATCATCAAACAGAGATAAGGATTTGCTAGTCTTGGCTGCGGGTACACTTGCTGGTTTCGGAATGCTGGCAGCTTGAATTGGTGAAAACAAATCTGACTATTAAAAAGAAAGCACTAAGATATAAAAACGTGAATGTTTTCTAATATTATGATATCACCGTATAAAAGTATAAACTGGTCTTTTTCATGAATATTCTGTTCTTTAATTAGGAATCTTACCCTACCGTACCTCAGAATCCTCCTCATCAGAGAAGAGACCCTTGGTTTGCTTTTTGATTGACGGTTCAGGAGCTTTTTCTGTAGGGATCTTTATGCTCTTGAAGGAAGCAAAGCAAGTTATTTAGAACAAAGAAGCAAAAAACATTTCTACTTCATGGTCTGTTCACAATACAAGTGCAGACATATGATGTATTCGCTGAAAGAAGCCTCAAACACATCCATTCTGCTCATTTGAGGGATGCCAGGAAAGTGCAGTGTGGGCCCGGTTTAGCTCTGCAAACATTGCTATACATTTATGGCAGAATGGAAAGTGTAGTAAATTAGGCTATTGACGTTTAGGATCACGGCTTCCAATAGGGGGTGGGGGAAGTTCTAGTCCTCTTCCTCTCTGAAGAGACAATTTGCATATTTAATTTCCCAGAGGAGCATGCATGGCTTATGCGTCTCCTCGCTCTGACATGCCAGGCCTGGCTTTGTCTCTCTCCACAAGTAGAAACGGTAGCCCTTATACCTATAGTCTACATGCATATGCTTTAAAGGGTAACCATACTTCCAAGTGAGGTTTCAAAATATAAGCTCTCTTGTGTTTGTACATGAGGAATAACACCATTTGTGGCCATTATATGACTGGTATGCTGAATTTTCACCAGTTTACAGTATGCATGCTCTAGCAATGCGTACTACAGTCATGACTCGCTGATGTACCGAATTCATAAAGAGGACTTCTCAGGGGCATGCGTCTCGCCAGAAGTGCTACTGAAGTCAGTGCTTGTAGTACCCTTTCTGTGGTAAGAAACACTGACTTGTTTGCTGAATTTCAAGGATGGATACAGCCAAGTCCCATCTGCTCACCAGCTCTGCCGATTTTGGCAGAGTTGCTTCAAATTGGCATGAAAACACCAAAAGCCGCTACAATTGTGCGGAACTCCGAATTAAATAAACATTTTGTGCCATTTCAAAGCTTTTACGACAGTTTTCTGCTATAAAAGTTTTGACGAATTGGGCCCCATTTCTTAATTTGCAATCTACTCTGAGCTGGTGGGAGGAGACTCGCTGCAATGATCCTTCTCATACACAGTAAAGCACACAGAGAGGGATTCCTACTCTTCATTCATTTGTTTAGCACACAGAGACAAACCGTGTCATGGAGGATTTTATAGAGTACGGCTGACCAGTCTAGATGTGAATCAGCTCTGGAGTGAGGTAAAGGACTTGTTAGAAAGGTCACCACAACCTTTGTATGCTCCCCTCTGCCTGTTTCCTCACCCTGCTCCCCCTATTAGGGGCATAAGGCACCACAGAGAGCTGACAGTCCATCTTGTAGGAGCAAGACAGATATGTACATTGTTTTTTTTTTTTCTTTTTTACAGTGGATGGTGGGTTTCAGAGGTGGAGGCGAAGAAGTGACTGATAAGTGGGAAAGGAAGCAGATTTCTCTAACAACATATGCTACAAATGATCTTATATTCACCTATATATGTATTAAAATACACCAAGTTTGATGAAACCACATTTCCATTTTAATCTCCACCAATGGTAGGCTGACGTAATCTATTACTTTCCAGCTAATCATGTGAGAATCCAAGTGATTACACAATGTATCCACAGTCATACCTTTTTATCAATGGTTTTCGGATCTGGTACTTCAGTATCTTTTGATTTAACAGTTACAGTATTGATAGAACTATGGTCATTAAACAAGTCGTCTTCATCAGCAAAGAGATCTGGTAGTTTAGCTTTTCCTGTAGGAAATAAAAAGGAGAAAATTGTAAATGTGGATAAACAGACAAAGAAGAAGGATTTTGGCCAATTTAGACCTAACAGAAGCCGATGAACTGGAAGAAAAAGAATGTCAGGGTGCAGGATGAGTCCTGAAAATACTGGAAACCCCTTTATTAAAAACAATATTTATTTCATATATTAAAAAGAACAAGCATCCCCATATAACATAAAAAATAATAATTGGTGACTGATACAGTAGTTACTTGTTTAGGGTCACAAAAAGATGGCCTCATAAACCAACGTCAACAAACCAATAGTAAAAGGGTTAACGTGTTTAGGTCGGTGGGAACTTCAATGTTGTGCGCTTGCCACTCCAACTTATTCTTATTGGTGAATACTTAGCACATCACATTCTGGCACACAACAATTCTTGGAATGACCGGCCAGTCATTGTGCGAGTGCCTAGAAAGATGGCAACTTTCACCTGCCCATCAATGCTTATTTAGGGCAAACTAGTCCTAAATACTTGGATCTTGTTCTCGGTTGGCCCCCTATAAATGAGCAAGGAGGGTCCGGGAGAGTGGCATCGGGAAAGGAGGCGTAAAAATAGGGTCTCAACCTCTGTGACTAGCTAAGGAATCTAATAAGAGATTTCAGTGGACAGTCTATACCGGTATGTTGACCCATAAGATACCACCGGTATTTGTATCACTGTCGATATTGGGTGGTCCCATTCTATTATAGACTTATAACAACGGAAACAGCAAATCAGTGTCTTATTTTTTGCTTTGGGGGCATTGATTTATGGGGTCACAAGCAACTACAGGAAATGTGTCCAATTATAGTCTGTTACATCTGAATCACTGCTTTTGTGATCTCAGGGCTTAATCTTTTTAATATTAGTAATAAAGATTGGAAACGCCTTCATATAATCAATCCCTTTCAGTAAGCTCATCATTTATTAGCCCCCTTGATATCTGTGGAAGCGCTTTTTAATAGATAACCAGTTTTCCCTTCCAAGACTGTATTAATCAATATATTTCATAAATATCAGATGAATGGTCACCTTCACTATCTACATAGGACTAGAAACAGACCTGGTTAAAAGGAAAATAGCTTGAAAAATGCTGGCAAAATAACGGAGCGGTTTATACCGGAAGGTTGTGGTGAAGCTGCTCCTGTAAATATAACGTCATCGTCGTCAAACAGCCCTGCAGCGGCTGAATGATTCGGGGCAGTATCTGTCGGCGTGGGATGTTTCTTTTTATCCTTCTCTGTGAGCACCGATGAGTTGATCACTTTCTCCCCACCTGTAACACAGGCACAGTGTACATCTGACATAGGACTGCAGATTATTACTCATCACATTGGAAGAGGCTGCAAAGATCACATTCGGATTGCTTTTAATAAAATATTCCATATGTACCCTATTTTTCGCTTTATAAGACGCTCCGGATTATAAGACGCACCCCAAATTTTGAGGAGAAAAAAAAGGAAAAAAACTAATAAAATGGTGGTGCTTCTTATAATCCATGCGTCTTATTGCTTACCGGGGTGGTGGCTGAGGTGAAGCGGGGTCCCAGGGTCGCTAGTGGAGGAGGCAAGAGTGGAGCGTTGCTGCAGGCTAGGATGAGTGGGTGTTCCAAAGTGCGGCACGCCGCTGTGGGTGTCCCGATGGCGGTGCTGCACTGTGTCCACTGTCCACAGTGGCGGTGCTATGCTGCGCTGTGTCCCCGATGCCGCGGACATTTTATGAAACACCAGAGCCCCCCCCCGCAAGTTCTTCCATCGTTTCCTGAGTCCTGTGCAGCGTTGGACTCCGGGGGAAATGGCCACCGGGAGGTGGCGCATGCGCAGATCAAGATCTTGGCGAAGAGATCTCGGGAGATGAGATCTCAGCGCCGAGATCTCGATCTGCACATGTGCCATCTCCCGGCAGCCATTTTCCCAGAGTCCACCGCCGCACAGGAGTCAGGAAACCATGGAAGAACTTGAGGGGGCCTCTGGCCTTTCACAAAATGTCGGCAGAGCCCCCAGCAGTACGGGGACACAGCACCGCACCGCCACTGTGGACACAGCGCAGCACCGCCACAGGGACAACCGCAGCGGCATGCCGATAAGGTATATCCGCATTATAAGACTCATCCCCATTTTCCCCCCAAATTTGGGTGGCAAAAAGTGCGTCTTATAAACCGAAAAATACGGTACATCTAATATAAACAACCTGATATCCGAGAGTGATAGCAAATAAAGAAAGTGTCAAACAAATGGGGGAATTGACAAAGAAGTGTGAGCCTGCCCATAAACTGTAGTTGTCATGATTCTCAATGGCGAGAGAACATAGCCCAGCATATATGAGAACTAGCTCTTGGAAGATGGAAACTATACTGACCATGAACTAAACCTGCCGCACAACTAGAAGTGGCCGGGTAGCATGCCTACGTTTTTTAACCCTAGATGCCCAGCGCCAGCCGGAGAACTACCTAATCCTAGCAGAGGAAAAGACAGTCCTGGCTCACCTCTAGAGAAATTTTCCCAAAAGGCAGACAGAGGCCCCCACATATATTGGCGGTGATTTTAGATGAAATGACAAACGTAGTATGAAAATAGGTTTAGCAAAATCGAGGTCCGCTTTCTAGATAGCAGGAAGACAGAAAGGGCACTTTCATGGTCAGCTGAAAACCCTATCAAAACACCATCCAGAAATTCCTTTAAGACTCTAGCATTAACTCATAACACCAGAGTGGCAATTTCCGATCACAAGAGCTTTCCAGACACAGTAACGAAACAGCAGCTGTGAACAGGAACAAAATGTAAAAACACACAAGGACAAAAGTCCAACTTAGCTGGGAGTTGTCTAGTAGCAGGAACAAGCACAGAAGGCTTCTGATTACATTGTTGACCGGCAAGAAACTGACAGAGGAGCAAGGTTATATAGCGACTCCCACATCCTGATAGGAGCAGGTGAACAGAGGGGATGATGCACACAAGTTCAATTCCACAAGTGGCCACCGGGGGAGCCCAGAATCCAATTTCACAACAGTAGTGCTACATACCTGAAAAACGCCAGCATCAAATGCTCAAATGCCACTTGCCATGTCCAGACCACCTGAATGTCTTCGTAATCTTTGTTAAAGGAGTTTTCCATCCCCTTCCCTGTCCTCAACTGCGGTTTGTTTTTTACTTCTTTTTTTTTTTAATCCGGTGCCCTACTCAGCCACCCTAAATCCAGCGGTGAGTGTCGACATCATGTTTACAGCGCTGCACCCAGTAACTGAGCGAAGTGACTCTGCTCAAGTTGATGGCACGTAACGCTCAACAATTGAGTCCAAATACCGCTGTCAATGATTGAGAGCGGATTTTAAAGGTTAAACAGCAGTGATCAGTGCCAACTCCGATTACTGCCATTATAGTAAAAAGGTGGCTGTGCGTCATGGCCGGCATCTCCCAGGTATGATGCAGGCTCAGCTCCTGAGCCTACTCCACACACAGGCACACAACATGTGACATGCTATTATGTCATATGGTAAGGGATTAACTTATATATTAAAAAGATGAATTTTACCTGGGAAAAGGGAGACGCCTCCATAGGGTGGTTTCTTTTTCCCATCTGATGGTAAGGTTTCTACAGTAAAGACAGAAGTAATGACCTACACAATCTGCACACAGAGGTGAGAACATATACCAAGCACACACTATGTACCTGGCCTTGCTGCCGGAGTTGGCTCTATTTTTCTGTGTTCCTTTTTCTGAACATGAGAGAACAGGTCGCCCTGCAGCCAACAAAAAATAGAAAACAGTTTACACGTCAGTGAGAGGAGTAACCACATACCAAGTCTCATGGACAATCGACAAAGTGGCACCAATAGAACTAGGCCAAAATGTCCCCGATGGACAGTGTTTTGGTCCTAAATCACAGCTTTTTTGTAGCGTTGCATGATAGTAGTTTAACCCCTGAATGCAGTTGTCAATACACTTTTAGAAATGCTTTCAGTATTGTTATTAAAGAGAAAGACAATGCTACATAGGCTGCAAGTGGTAAGAAAAGCCCTCCCATCTCCTAACAAGGTCTAAGGCCAAGGACCACCCAGGGTCCTAAAAAGGTTAACAGGTTGTCATCAGGCCTTTTTTTTTTTTTATCTTTAAATCTATTTTCCTTTAGGATCTATTAGCGGGTCCTGCAGTGTGGTATGAAGGCCACCAGTGAGTAGGTATTAACCCTCCTATCCAAAAATCAAGTCCCCACTCTGGTTTCTTGGGTCCAGCGATATCCTACCCATCATTTTATGTTTGGCATACAGAAAAAAAGGTTAGTTGACCTATGGTAAATGAGAGGTTTCAGATTAAGTATACAGGTAGCAGAATGTCTGTGCCATTCACCAGAAAGGGACTTGCAGAAATTCATGAACATGCTGGAGAAAATTTTAATGAAAGGGGTTATTCAGGATCATTTAATTTTTTTCTCCTATGGGTTTAAGAACTAGCAGGCAGGTATTTGCCAACTGTCTGCCTGTTCAGCCCAGGGCCACTCTCTGCTGGCTCAGGGTTGTCACAGACCGCTCCTGCGGATGATACTGCTGACATCACGCCGACAGAGCAGCGACTTCTCTTACGCTCTGGAGATGGGGCATAACTGCCGATTAGCGGGCGTGCTCAGATATTGTGTTATCCGAGTACCTTGATCTGTTCATGTCCCCAAGGCTGCGTGATTCTCGGCTGTTAGACAGCTGCAGCACATGCTAGGATTGCCTGTTTGTTAGGCAATTCCAGCACGTGTCACGGCTGTCTAACAAATAGGCAATCCCGGCATGTGTTGCAGCTGTCTAACAGCCGTGAATCATGCAGCGTTCCTCAAGCATTCCCAAGATACTCGGATAACACAATATCTGAGCATGCTCGCTCATCACTACTGCTGATGCCTTGTTGATTGGGGCCGGCTCTCTGCTGCCTAACTGTGGCAAGCCAGCTGTCAATCAGAATGACATCAGCAGTCACGTCCCATCGCAGAGCAGCCTGGAAGAAGAAGAGCTGCTCTGTTGATATGGAACAGCTGTATCGCTCGTGATCGCTTTGAGTCGGCGCCGGGTGAAACAGGCAGGTAGTTGCCTCTGTTACCAATTACTTGTTAGTTTTTAGGCCCATAGTAAAAAAATAAAATAGTCCTGGACAACCCCATAAAAGATTTATAAAAATTTAAAGTGCAGTTCACCAACCTGTCCTACATCATTATCATCATCGTCATCATCAAAAAGGCCCTTCCCTCCACTGAACAGCCCTCCTTTATTGCCAAAGAAATCTTCATCTGTCAGTTTGGGTGGCTTAAAAATGTCATCATCTTCATCTTTAAAAGGAAAATAAAGAGGCTTTTAATCAAATTCAAAAGGATGAGAAACTTGATCTGATGAGCGCTTTGTACGTCTATGTCCTTCAAAGTGCACCTTACCATCAGAGGGAAGTTTCCGCACTTCTTTTATCTCCTCTTTTTTGCTTTTGATTTTTAAGGATGATATAGCTGAAGGAAATTAAAAATCAAACTGAAAAAATTATTGCAAAACAAATTTCTACTTTGACAAAATGATATACAGAATAGTTTTTGCAACGTACATGACTGATCCGTCTCCTGCCGCTTTGGAACTTCCGACTGTATACGAGCTGCTAACTCATCGGCAAAGGATTTTGTTCTAGTCTTTATCTAAAAGAAAGAAAAAAAATATTAACATCAGTCACTGCTTCAGGTAAAGTTAAACATCTCAGTAGAAAGGCACCCTATGGGCAAAAATCAACTATTGATAAGTAACTAGTGAATCTGCTTTTTTTCATAAAATGATGGCTGCCTGAAACTGCCACTAGGGGGAGCTCACTACAAAGGAATGTACCGTAAATAGATCCAACCAGCACAAAATTACCGTATAACTTTTCTTGGACTTCAAGGAAAATTTTTAACAGATTGCAGCCTGGAATGTTTTACTCTGAAATGCTCCGGCGTTCCTGAGTATACATACTTTGAAATGCCAGCGGCAACTGTGTCTTGGGGAGACATTAGTCTACAGGAACAGGGACCGTACCAAACATAACCCCTGGCCGGCTTTCCAAAGTATGTTTTCTCAAGATGTGCCCAGAAAGCTATAAAAAAACTATAAAGTGGACATGGTGCTGGAGTATTAATTGGCCATCAGTATTAACCTCTTGAGACAGGCCAATTTCCAATTTTGCATTTCGTTTTTTCCTCCCCTTCTTCCAAGAGCCATAACTTATTTTTCTGTCCACAGACATACAAGGGATTCCTTTTTTTTTTTTTGCGAGACGAGTTGCACTTTTGAATAACATCGTTCATTTTAAGGCCGGTTTCACACTTGCGTTTGGAGCAGCTGCGGACTTCCTCCGTGAAGCTCCGCCCTCCGCCGCTAGCTCCGCCTACTTCTGCATGCGGCCTGCGTACCTATCTTTAACATTAGGTACGCAGGTCGTGCGGCTGTATGCGGAGGCTGCTGCATGCGGCGTTTTGACGCTGCAGATAAAAAAAAAAAAAAAAATGCTACAGGCTGCGTCCTACGCTGGTAGCTGCAGCGTCAAAACGACGCATGCGGCAGCCTCCGCATACAGCCGCACGACCTGCGTACCTAATGTTAAATATAGGTACACAGGCCGCATGCTGGCCGCATGCAGAAGTAGGCGGAGCTAGCGGCGGAGGGCGGGGCTTCATGGAGGAAGTCCGCAGCTGCTCCAAACGCAAGTGTGAAACCGGCCTAACAAGTAGTGTACTGGAAAACAGGAAAAAAAAATTTAATGTGGGGAGTTATGACATTGTTTTTACGGTGAACATTTTGTGGCAAAAATGACCTTGGAATAGGATACTGCTCATCAGTACGATTGTGGCGGTACCAAACATGTCCAGTTTTTTTTATTATTTTTTTAATGGGGGCAAAAAATTTTGGAGGTTCGGTTGCCATTTTCAGAAACCAGTAACATTTTTGTATTTCGGTCGATGGAGCTGTGTGATGGCTTAATCTTTTGGCATTCTTGATTTTTTTTTTTTTAATTACTTACAGCATTTACCAATCGCGTTAATTATCTTTATATCTTGATAGATCGGAAATTTCTGAACACGGCGATACCACTTGTATGTTTTTTAATATCTTTATTTTTAATGGGGGGGGGAAAAAAACGCGTGATTTGAACATATGTTTTTTCATATGTTTTAAAGCATGTTTTTTTTTTTACTTTTCACTCTTCTTGTTCGTTCCCTTAGTGTATGTGTCCACGTTCAGGAAACACTGCGTTTTTGACGCAGCGCTGAGCCGCAGTGTCAAAAACGCAGCGTCCAGATGTTACAGCATAGTGGAGGGGATTTAATGAAATCCCGTCTCCACTGTGCATTAAAAAACGCATGCGTTTTTCCCGCAAAAACGCACATGCGTTGCATTTTTTCAGAACGCAGAATGTTGCTACAATGAGCAAAACACGCAGGAACACCGCAGGTGACCTGCCAGTGACCTCAGGTGCATTTTTGGTCAGGATTTTACCTGCATAAAATCCTGACCAAAGCCTGAAGCAAGCCTGAACGTGGACACATACCCTAAGGGGACTTGAAGCTGCGATCGTCTGATTGCTTCTGCTATCTACAGTGATGCCACAGCATATAGCAAAAATGACGGTCTCCTTTGAAGCCCGGCCGCCGGTAGTGTTTCGAAGGAGCGCCATAATGAGAAGCATGGGGGGGGTGTCTATCAGATCGCCGGCTGTCAAAGCAACCCCGGTGGGCGCACAAAATGATGCACCGCATACCGACGTGTGTTAAATGCCACTGTCAGAGTTTAATGTTCCTGTGAACATTATAACAGAGGCATTTAACAGGGTAACAATTGTTAGAGGCAGGTCCTGGCTGTAACACACAACCATCACCTGCCGGTATGGGGCGAGCTCACCCCGTGACTTTGCTCCTAACATCTGCTTCCATCTTGTGCTGTACATGTATGGTGGATGTTGTGAAGGGGTTTACCCCCCAAGAAAAAGAACTTTAAATTCTCATGCAACAAGATCCCACAATGTGAATGTGGTACAAGGCAGAGGGGCAGACGCTTAATCAATATATCATTTTCCCAAGAAGCACAGGTGAATAACGAAAGGAGTCTGCATATGAAGTCTTACAGATTTGTCATTGTCCTCTTCATCCTCCTTGTCCGAATCAACAAACAGGTCTGATCCATTATCCTCATCCTCGTCACTCAGGGCTGGATGGTGCTAAACAGGGGGAAATAGGGATTTAGACATCATGTTCATTTACTGGAGAATATTTCCAAATTGGAACTTAACCTAATAGCTGATAAGATGGTAAGAATAGATATAGAGACTTACAGAAGAAATGTCCAGTAGCGACCACTGGCTCTGTTCACACTAGGCTTATTCTGCATAGGAGATTCTCTTCTGTTGTAGAACCAAAACAGAGAACCCTCCCCACTAATTTTCCAGGATTTTTTTTTTCGTAAATGCATTAAATTGGTAGCACTGGCTCCATAAGGAAGACTTACTGGTAGCAGGCTAGCTACTTTTAAAAAACAATGACTCCCCCCTCTTCCCACAGGTTGTGTGAGGTATTGCAGGTCAGGATCAATTAGGTTAAATGGTGACGTCATCATAGAAAAAAAGGCAACTGATGGCTGCTAATGCGCAGGGAATTATACTGCACGGCTGACGCCAGCCTGCAGAAGCGGTTTTTATCTCTTTCTTCAGTCAGTATGTTAGGTATTCATTATGTAAACTAGGGGGCAGGTCAGTGAGGGAGCAGTGACCTGTCGGCTGTCTGCAATATGAATAGCTAAGCAGAGCACCACATACACCGACCCCGAGCTGCATGTGTCACAGCCACAGTACATGCATGGACAGCCTGTTTGTTGGGCTCTCCATGCATGTGTAGTGACTCAGCCACAACACATGCAGCTGCGGTGCCGACCAGCCGGCACGCTCCATGTATCCAGGTTCCCTCTGCAGATTATTTGGTAAGTGCTATAGCTTGCCGAATAAGAGGGAACCCGAACAAATTTGCTCAACTCTAATAACAACACGGAGAACATAACATAAAAACAAACAGTATATCTCACTGGTTTCTTTTCTTCATCAGAGTTGTTGCCATAGTCTTCTTCAGACTCCTGTAGTTGGAAACAGATTAAGGTTTTGTCCAAAATATTACAAGGAACCATATAATTAGTAATAGCAAGAAAACGTATGCAAACACTGCACGAGAGAAGCAACACAACTATGCATACACTTCAACATTATTGCATAAAAAGCAAAATGACTTCAGGAAGTGACAGCAGGGCCGGCTCCAGGTTTTTGTGGGTCCTGGGCGAAAGAGTCACAGTGGGCCCCTTCAACACATACTACAATTCATAATGCACCGATACAGCAGAGAAATACAGGTGTAGTAAAATGCCAAAGATTTCACTTACTTCTTACATTACGAGTGATAATATCAATAGCTCGGAAACCAGCCAGTATAGTCCACCATACAGTATTATGGGCACCACATAGTGCTCTATACAGAATAATGTGCCCCATATAATGCTCCATACAGAATAACGAGCCCCATATAATGTTCCATAAAGAATAATGAGCCCCATATAATGTTCCATAAAGAATAACGAGCCCCATATAATGTTCCATACAGAATAATGAGCCCCATATTTTGCTCCATACAGAATAATGAGCCCCATATATTGCTCCATACAGAATAATGAGCCCCATATATTGCTCCATAGAGAATAATGAGCCCCATATATTGCTCCATAGAGAATAATGAGCCCCATATATTGCTCCATACAGAATAATGAGCCCCATATATTGCTCCATACAGAATAATGAGCCCCATATATTGCTCCATACAGAATAATGGGCCCCATATATTGCTCCAAACAGAATGGGCCCCATATAGCCATATATAATTTGGCTCCATATAGAATTGAATTACTGATTACTATAATTTTTATGGCAGCGTGACAATCATGAAAAACCATTATTGCTGACCGACTCCAGCATACCTTATTTGTAATAGACCAGAAAATAAGCAAATTGTGATAACATGCAACGTACATAGGGCCATAAAGTTAGACACTATACAGCAATAATGGCGAGTGCCCTGTAAACATCAGCCATGGAGAAATGCTGACAACATTGAAAGAAATAATCAAAAATACCTCGTCATTATCTTTGTCGTCTTCCTCCTCACTGTCAATAGCGCTCCCCCGATCATTATCTACAGACCCTTCTGTGGGAATATAAAACCATCACTGAAAATCATCAGTAATATGTACTCTACAAGAAAAAAAACACACATGGGAAACTTATATAAACCTGCATAAGAAAACAGAAAATTACATTAATGGTAAAAACGGAGGAGGCTGGAATATTCGCCATTTTAACCCCTTCTTGACCTTTGACGTATATTTATGTAAGTGGTCGAGCCCCTGCCTTTGAGGTGGGCTTGCATGCCAAGCCCACACCTGATGGCTGATTTAATCAGTCATCATGTGCCTTTCGCGAGTGGAGCAGTGGTCTGCCCATGGCTGTTAACCTGTTAAAGGGAAGGTGCAAATAAAAAAAAAAAAATTTCCAGCGATTGAAAAAAAATGTGAAGAATTAATGTTTACATTTTCTTAAAAAATATTATCATTTGTTTATAATTTAGTAAAATATGAAAAATGTTAAAAGGTTTGGCATTTCCACTTTTAAACACTAGGGGGCGCAGCTAATGAAATTTGACAAAAACCTAGTGTACAACTATCTCACATTACAGCACTGCAGTAAATATGTTCGGAGTCTGCTGATGTGTGTGATGTCACTCCTCTCCTCCCCTTCTGGTGTTTGCGAAGGGATAAGAGAAGATGATATTCAGGAACCCAGTGAGCAGCCATTTTGTTGGTGACTGCAGAGTTACACTGACAAGAAGACAGTCACCGAAGATGGCAGGCAGCAAGGATTCTGGGAGATATGTGGTGGAGGGAGCAGGGTGACAGCAGCACAGAGTATTTCAGGAGAGCAGTGTGCTGGTGTATGGAAGCACCATGTTCAGTGCGTGGAGCAGCCAGGGATTGTACATAGAGCGCTGTCTTTTATACACATGGATGGACCGTCTACTCCACAGAAATCCAGGAAACATTTCTGCGGATTGATGGCCTGTTCTGATCCAGACATTGCATGCAAAGACCCCATTCCCCTCCTCAGATCCTGTCTTCTCCATCCTGTCCTGGCGATGTGTGAAAGCGAGGCGACAGGCGAAGTACGGGGTGACGCTGGGAAGGAAATGTAGCCATATAGTAATGATAAAAATGAGACCCCTCTCTTCAGCTGCCTCACCAGCCCTGACTGCACCTAACTGGAGGTCATGCTGCCCCCTCTATTACCCCAGACCCACGTGCAGGTGCTCAGCCAGGACCACCATAGAATGGGTCCCCTTTATGAAGATAATACTGCCATAGTGTTCTCACATAATACCGCCATATATAATCACACATAATACTGTCCTATAGTTCTCACGTAATACCATCATATAGATTGTAAATAACGATGCCATAGTGTTCTCACATAATACCACCATATAGATCACACATATCGCCATATAGATCACTCATAATACCGCCATATAGAGCACACAATACCGCCATATAGAGCACACATAATACTGTCCTATACTTCTCACATAATACCAGATCTCAAATAACGACGCCATAGTGTTCTCACATAATACCGACATATAGATCTCACATAATACCGCCATATAGAGCACACATAATGCCGCCATATAGATCACACATAACGGGGGAGAGGAGTAGATACACAGCTCAGCAGTCAGTATCACACAGGACAGTATTAGATACACAGCTCAGTCAGTATCATACAGGATAGGATTAGATACATGGCTCAGCCGTCAGTATCACAAAGGATAGCATTAGCTACACAGCTCAGCAGTCAATATCACACAGGAGAGGATTAGATACACATCTCAGCACAGTATAACACAGGGTAGGATTAGATACAAGGCTCAGCACAGTATCACACAGGGTAGGATTAGATACAAGGCTCAGCACAGTATCACACAGGGTAGGATTAGATACACATCTCAGCACAGTATAACACAGGGGAGGATTAGATACACATCTCAGCACAGTATAACACAGGGTAGGATTAGATACAAGGCTCAGCACAGTATCACACAGGGTAGGATTAGATACACGGCTCAACAGACAGTATCACAAAGGATAGGATTAGATACACGGCTCAGAGACAGTATCACACAGGAGAGGATTAGATACACAGCTCAGTCAGTATCACACAGGATAGGATTAGATTCATGGCTCAGCAAACAGTATCCCACAGGAGAGGATTAGATACACATCTCAGCACAGTATCACACAGGGTAGGATTAGATACACGTCTCAGCACAGTATCACACAGGGTAGGATTAGATACACGTCTCAGCACAGTATCACACAGGGTAGGATTAGATACATGGCTCAGCAGACAGTATCACACAGGATATGATTAGATGCACGGCTCAGCAGACAGTATCACACAGGGTAGGATTAGATACAAGGCTCAGCACACTATCACACAGGATAGGATTAGATACACGGCTCAGCAGACAGTATCACACAGGAGAGGATTAGATACACAGCTTAGCACAGTATCACACAGGATAGGATTAGATGCATGGCTCAGCAGACAGTATCACACAGGATAGGATTAGATACACGGCTCAGCAGACAGTATCACACAGGAGAGGATTAGATACACGGCTCAGCACAGTAACACACATGGGAGGAGATAACTGCTCAGAGTCAGCACCACAAAGGATAGGATTAGATTGCCTCTCCCCCTCCCCACTGATACTTACTTCACGGCTCCCTGCTGAGTCCTTTCTCCCTCCCGTCCTTGGTCTCCTCCTCCTATAACTGCAGGACTCCTGCGATTATACTGGGAAACTGGAGCTCACAGCACACTGTGAGCTCCAGGAAGATGGCGCCGATTTCCTGCCTCTGCTGTGGTGTGGACGGCTCAGGGGGCGTGGCCAGTCACAGCAGGGAGAAGCACAATGATAGTAATGGGGTCGGACGCCGACTGCAGATGTCTATGCCCAGGGCTGCCGTATTTGCAGAGTGTAAGTGTCGTGCAGCTACACTTACACTCCTGCAAAGCAAAATGGCGGCGCCCAGTGGCTGAAAAAATAATAATAAAAAAAAAGTTCAAAAATGTAAATCTGTATGAAAAATAATTGTTTATATAAACAATTATTTTTAATACAAAAAATAAAATGCGGCACCTTCCCTTTAAATTCCGCTGTCAGTCTCTGAAATTGGGATTTAACACGCACTGGCAAAAAGCGCATCATTCATACAGCACATCAGTGCCCCGTCACATGATCCCAGGCACCGATGGGTTGTTCTGACAGTCAGGGGGTCAGCTGAAAACCCTCACGCCTGTCATTAATAATAATAATAATCTTTATTTTTATATAGCGCTAACATATTACGCAGCGCTTTACAGTTTGTACACATTATCATTGTCATTGCTGTCCCCGATGGGGCTCACAATCTAAATTCCCTATCAGTATGTCTTTGGAGTGTGGGAGGAAACCGGAGTGCCCGGAGGAAACCCACGCAAACACGGAGAGAACATACAAACTCTTTGCAGATGTTGTCCAAGGTGGGATTAGAACCCAGGACTCCAGCGCTGCAAGGCTGCAGTGCTAACCACTGCGCCACCATGCTGCTGTCATTACGATACTCCTGTGAACGCTGGCCCGTGGCATGGAGATCTGATTTCATAGCAGTACCGAAGCCCTGCTATGTGTGCACAGCACAGGCGATCGGACGATCACAGTTTCAAGTTTTCTAAAGGGACTATTAAATAAAGTAGAAAAAAAAAGTAAAAATAAATTCAACTCGCCTCCTTTTACCTCATTGAAAATAATTAACTATAATAAATAAATCTAAAAAAAAAAATCTAACATTATTTGGTAATGTTATGTTCATAAAAATTACGATAAAAAACAAGTATAAAATAAATTAATCTGATCGGTAAATGGTGTAACGAGAAGAAAAATAATAATAATTAAAAAAATGGCAGAATTACTTTTTTTTTGGCCACAGGAACAGTGCAATAAAATGCAACAAGAGGAGATCAAAACATCACATACACTCCAAAATGGTATCAATAAAATCGTGAGCTCAGGACGCAAGTCACAAGCCCTCACCCAGACCCCGATCTTAAAAAATTAAAACATTATTGGTCTCGGAAAATTGCGGGGTCCTTGAAAAGTACAACTCGTCCTGAAAAAAACAACCCTCATACGACTCTGGAGAAGGAAAAATGAAAAAATGATGTTCTTGGAGTAAGGGGAGGAAAAAATGAAAGCGCAAAAAAAAATAAAAAATTGCAAGGTCACAAGGGGGCTTATGATACTCCCCAAAGTATTTGTCTAAAGTTTTTTTTTTTTTTTCTTTCCCATGACATCTGCCATCAAGACAGAGAGTCGCCCCAATACACAAAGTTGAATGGTTTAGCCAAAATCAGAGGGGTGTGACTGACTTTGCTCTTATGTGCATGGGGACAGCAAACAAGGCACACAATGTCTGAAAGGGAACCTGTCATGTCAAAAATGTTATCTGAACTGCCGGCAGGGGAGGAGCAATCAGTGTCACATATTTCATTATGGGAACATTTTCAGGAAAACTAGCATTGTAATCTCTGGTGCTTGTATGCAAGAGTCCAGTGGGCGGTGCTACTCAGTGATTGACAGTCTTCTCTGTATAACTGTGCAGTAATCAATATCAATCACTAGTAGGACTTCCGACTGATTCCCTTTAACTAACTGGGTGTTAACCTCCGCTATAGGGAAATAGTAGACAAAAAAACAAACAAAACAAATTACCTTCACTTGATAGGTCCCCAAGACCTACATCTTCTTGCTGCATGAATAACTGAGAGCCAATTAAATATGGTAATGGGCGATCTATGTATAAATCCTAAAAATAAGCCAGACAAACTTGTTAGTCAGACAAAGTAGTTTCATAACATGAAAACTTCCAAAGTGTATAAAAACACAGAAGTGAGTGAGCGAAGAAACGGATGTCAATGACCCCTCATCTGCTGCATATCTACATGCATAAATGTAATGGTCACTGCTGTTCACAGATGTGCGGCAATACATTTCTGGCAATTTGACTCAAAATTGATTATCCGCTAATCAATCTGCTTATCTCCTACTGATGTGCCTATAAAGAACGGAATCAACTAAAGCCAAATCTGCCCTTGATGTCTGCTAGTGATGGCCTTTATATTTGGCAGTGACAGTTCGCTCGTGGCTGTCATCATATACAGGACAATGTGCATAATACAGCAATGTAAGTTTACAATGGAACCTAAAAGGGAACCTGTTACTTTATTCCTGCTTTCCAGGCTACACGATTACAGATCGGCATGGTTTTCTCTGAGAAGATTCAGTTGACTGACAGGTCTTTCCCTACATACAGAGACGGAAGAGATCTGTCAATCACACGAGGCGGTGCGGGAAAAATCAGCCCGGGGAGCGCATCGAACTCCGCTCATCTTCTCTTATTCCAACTAGGCTTGCTCTGGCGGAGTGGTACTTTACCTTTGGCTCCAGAATAAGCTCCACTCTTTCATTCACTTCCTCATCTTCAGAATCAGAGTTTCCTGCCTTGATGTCGAGTTGCTCAAATGCAGTTTCCAGGACTTGTAAACCAAAATTTACAGCTTCCTGGATTTTGGGGATTAATTCTACTTCCTTCTGTTCTCTGGTTTTCTCCTTTCAAATACGGAGAAAAGTTATCAAATCGATATAAAAAAAAAAAAAAACATTTAGAGAGAAGAGTAATAAAAAAAAATGAGAATGCTGCAAATATTGTTACAGGTACAAAATAAATGTCTAAAGATCCATTTCACCTCCTCACTTTACTTCTGTCATGTTTAGCATCTTAGCTTTTCACTTTTGGACTAAGCCTGAGAGCGCTAAGTGATGTCCGTGGTTACATATTAGTCCTACAGCTCTCATGTTGGTATATTTGGTGTGTGCATTGCACCCCATCACTCATCTACACTGACTCGGCCAATAATAAAATGCACAATAAGAAGGGACTCCGGTGCTGTGTTCTTCAAAAGGAAATCCAAGATAATGGAAGTGTTTTCCAGGACATTGATGGCCTACTCATGAGAAAAGCTATCATTTTCAGATCAGTGGGGTCCTGACTCCCACCAGCGAAACTGATCAGCTGAAGAGCACTGCATTCTCTTCCCTGGTCACCGGGAACAGCGCCACATGTTTTGTAGTGGCTGTGCCAGGTATTGCAGCTTGTTCTAGAGCACATGAATAGGGCTGAGCAATAAACCTCTGAAATATTAGGCTCACACAAAAAAAAAAGTACGATGTACCGTGACGGGTCCTATTAAGCAGCTGATTACCAGGGATGCCTGTGGTTAGACACTTGCCAATATGATACTGATGGCTTATTCTATGTATAGACCATCAGCATTAGGGCATGTCCACATTGCGCCCTTTTCAACCATTTTTTGTGCAGGAAAACGCTGCAGAAAGAGGGTTTTTTTTGTTCAGATAAAACACAACGCGCCAAACTTTTTGATTTGTAAGTAAAATAAGAGGAATAAATTAAGGATATATCCTAAAAAACCCATTACTGTAGCTGAGTGTTTTCGTTGTCGATTGTCCAGGAAAGTTCAAGTGCTGCATATTTCACATTATTTTTGGTCGCCAAAACTAGTATTGACCTTCTAGACTTTCCTCTTAACAAAAAAGAAGAAAACAAATGTTTGCAGCTGAACGTGGGGTCGGCCAGCTCGGAACATTTCATTGTAAATTCCAGTGTTATCAGATAATAGCTGAACTGCCTTGTGTATACTGGATGCTACAGTAAGACGTCCTGCAAACATTAACTTGAAGAGTAACTAAACTTGTATTTGTTTTTATTAATTTTGTGCAGAATGGAAAGTTAGGAAACTTTGCAAATGACTTTATCATGGGATTTGTCTTCATTCCTGTAACATGTGTTTTCCCCAATCTATTTGCCTGCCTTCAGCTGCATTACAATCAGAACGTTCCCATTTGGAGCACAGATGATGGCAGTGAGAGCCAATACCTGTGTCCTCCTCCGAGTTTCATGCGAGCAATCTCCTGCAACATCAGCCAGCGCTCCTGTCTCTGTGCTGTGTGAGGCAGAACCCACAGCAACGCATCTTTTCTCTCCAGTAAGATAAAAAACATCTGTATTGTGCTTTAATAAACAGACCCTCGCTGCCCCCCGTGTACTGTCATGGAAGCATTGGCTTTGCTTTTCCACAACCACCCTGCATGCATCACTGGGGAGGACAGACAGAATGAGACAAGGTGGAAGCAAATCCAATGCTTCCATTACTGTATACTAGGGGCAGTGAGGGCCTTTGGAGCAAATCCAATGCTTCCATTACTGTATACTAGGGGCAGTGAGGGCCTTTGGAGCAAATCCAATGCTTCCATTACTGTATACTAGGGGCAGTGAGGGCCTGTGGAGCAAATCCAATGCTTCCATTACTGTATACTAGGGGCAGTGAGGGCCTGTGGAGCAAATCCAATGCTTCCATTACTGTATACTAGGGGCAGTGAGGGCCTGTGGAGCAAATCCAATGCTTCTATTACTGTATACTAGGGGCAGTGAGGGCCTGTGGAGCAAATCCAATGCTTCTATTACTGTATACTAGGGGCAGTGAGGGCCTGTGGAGCAAATCCAATGCTTCCATTACTGTATACTAGGGGCAGTGAGGGCCTGTGGAGCACATCCAATGCTTCCATTACTGTATACTAGGGGCAGTGAGGGCCTGTGGAGCACATCCAATGCTTCCATTACTGTATACTAGGGGCAGTGAGGGCCTGTGGAGCACATCCAATGCTTCCATTACTGTATACTAGGGGCAGTGAGGGCCTGTGGAGCACATCCAATGCTTCCATTACTGTATACTAGGGGCTGAGGGCCTGTGGAGCACATTCAATGCTTCCATTACTGTATACTAGGGGCAGTGAGGGCCTGTGGAGCAAATCCAATGCTTCCATTACTGTATACTAGGGGCAGTGAGGGCCTGTGGAGCAAATCCAATGCTTCCATTACTGTATACTAGGGGCAGTGAGGTCCTGTGGAGCAAATCCAATGCTTCCATTACTGTATACTAGGGGCAGTGAGGGCCTGTGGAGCAAATCCAATGCTTCCATTACTGTATACTAGGGGCAGTGAGGTCCCGCTGCAGGAGATTGAGTGATATGACTATCAGGACAGAGAAGGGGACAAGTGTACAACCTCTCACTGCCATCACCTGTACTCCAAATGATTATGTTCTCATATCAAGGCAGCCAAAGACCTGCAAATAGACTGGTGAAAAGCAGGGGTTTAAAAAGACACATGCAATTTATTTATTTATTTTTACAGGAATGAAGATACATCTACTCATAAACTGATTTGCAAAGTTTCGTAACTTTTCAAGATGGACAAAAACATAACGTTTATCTACTCTTTAAAACAAAAAGTTAAAACAAAAAAATAAATAAAACTAATACACAATTAGAAAATAAGACAAGACATACCTGTTCAGGTTTCTCTCCTACATCAGTCTTTACAACATGTTCCTCAACCTCTTCATCATACACCCTCTGGGAAAAAAACATTACGTGTTACAAATCCAAATAAAGGGAGTGTCATCCAAAAATGACTTATTGAGCAAGTCAGGTTTTTATGTTAAACATACCTTTTTTTATTTTTTAAATGTTTTCACCCTGGCCACTTGGAATATTTTAGATTTATACTGCATATTCTTTCAGGAAATAACTTGTACATTACTAACAGACTGAATCAGACAAAATTTGATATCTTGAAGATAGTGAGGGCGGGCAAAGGTAATTTGGAACAGAGGGGGAAGTAGGGTCATCGATGATACCATGCATGGAGATTGTTGGATCCTGTGTTATCTGTGTATTTGAGGTGTTACCTGTTATTATAATCCTGCCTCTGATGATAATGAGATTGCTGAAAACTCTTTCAGAAAGGACAGAAGAGTCTACAATAGCTCCAGCCACCAGTATGACAACTGCAGATTACTAATCTTGGTTTTTAGATTGTGAAATGGCAAAAAAAATATTAAAAAAAAGAAGCTCTGCTGTTATGATACCTCTTCATTGTAATCCTATCAGTATACTTTTGTTTTGTTTTGATGGGGGGGGGGGGGGGGAGAGTAGAACAATGGCAGCTGTTAGCAAGAAAAAAAAAAATCAGAAACTGGATAACCCCTTTTATGATCAAGTAATTTTTTTTCTTTGCATTCAAAGACCCATAATTTTTATATTTTATAGTCAATAAAGCTATCTATGTGCAGGACTGTTTTTAACACGATGAACGATTCCAGAATGTAGGTGTAAACCCAGCTCAACAAGTTATGATGTTCTCTACAAATGTAGATATGCCGAATATGTATATTATGTCTTAAAAGGAATGTCAGCAAGTTGTCGCTATGCAATCGGATAGAAGCATGAACTAGGGACAGAGACCCTAATTCCAGCAATGTGTCACTTAGTTTACCGAGTGCAACAGTTATAATAGAATTCGTTTTCTCTGCTGCAGATTTAGCAGATCTCGTCATGCTGAGCTGTGTAACTTGCCCACACCACTGATTGACAGAAAGCTGCTAATCAGTAATGAGGCTGGACTAGGAAGCATGACACCCAGTCCTCAAGCGATAATCTCCTACTGATAAAACAATGATTTTATTGAAACAGTAAAACACAGCGCAGTAAGTGACACATTGCTGGAATCAGGGTCTCATTCATCAGGGTTTTAAAAAAAAAAAAAAAAAAACACACAACACCTTATTGAATTTGGGCTTTATTTTTGTTGTGTCCCACTAGGAGATGTGAACCAGCAAGGTCCCTTGTATAATATACTTTGGTATCCATAGTATTTCAAAGCATTATTGATTATGGTTCAAAAGGCAGACCTGGCCATTGTTAGGCCCCTATCTGCCATGGTTACGCTTCAGCACCTTACAATGTCATCCCTCTCAGACTCCTTAATACTGGAATTGGAGGCAGTTGTGGTGGGGGGCTGGCTGTATATTACAGCTGTGCTCTGGTAGAGATCTGGCGAGTATGGAGGGCAGAACCAACAAGATCATTATAACAGATATAAATGTGGAAGCAAGTTTCTCACTCATGACGGATACACACGGCATCCGAGCTTAAAGGGGTTGGCCACTATTCATCTATTGTAGCTGTGGAACTAGTTGTACGTAAAACAAGCATTTCATCAATACTCTACACATTAAACACAACCATTTACTTTCCCCATAACTCAAGCACCAAGGAGCGATATGGACACTGATTCGCATAAAATAGGGGATCATGTGACCGCATTGTCCAAGAAGAGATGCACGTTCACGAGTAGTCACACGGTCTCTAGTGGTGAGTGTAAGCGCGCATTACTAGAGTTTGCTTAGGGTGTTTGGGTATGCACCTAGTATTGCGGGTGCTCGAGTGACATGTTCGAGTTCCAGTGGCCACAAGTTTCACGGCTGTTAGCCACAAAACATGCTGCAATTGCCCGTAATTGTCAGGCAATCCCCACGATTTGTGACTAACAGTGGCAAAACATGTGGCCACGGGAACTCGAACATGTCACTCGAGCACCCATGATACAAGGTGCATACCCGAGCATCCTTGTCAAAATCCCGTAACGCGCACTTGCACTCATCACTAGTGACCTCGGTACTACCTCTAGCCACTTTGCCGCTTCCCCACAGTCCAGGCTCAGAAGAAGCTGGAGGAGAAAACCTCCTGACTGCCGGCACCAGTGTTCATCACTAATAAAGATTTACTCTCCTACAACCTCCTTTCCCGGCTAAAAAGAAAAAAAATAATGAAGCCCGCTTACCGTAGTTACCTCAGGTGCTTGAGGTAGTGACATGTTTACAACATTTTACCACATAAAATATATAAATTGTACAGAAATAGCTAATAAGTGAGAGGAAAAATGGACAATGTTTCATACGCTCGTGTGAACTTAGCCTAAAGATGGCAAAACAGTCACTCACATTCTCTATAAACTGAGTATTGGATAGCATGAGGAAATCATTGAAGATGTTGTGCAGCCGGCACTCCGTGCTCTTGGCTTCATGGACGAGGCCATCCAGCTGCCTCTCAATCTCGTGTGTCCTGGAGATGGTCTGGTGGGAGAACTCTTGGAGATAATTCAGGAGCTAAAAGAAGGAACACAAACAATAAGGACATTGTGGTTTATGGTGCCAAAATAGTAGAGCATTCCAATGGGAAACTACAAGCCAGACACTACACTGGAAGATCCATGTGTATAGAAGGGAACCCCACCTGCATCACCAGCATGTAGGTGAAACCTTCACTTTAACTCTTTTCTGTCACAAGAAAGGGTTAACGTTTTTGCACTTTAGCTTTTTCCTTCCCTTCTTGCAAGTGCCAAAACTTTAATTGTTTTCTGAATGGCAGCATATACTGAGAAACAGAGAAAAAAAAGCAAAGTGCATTACGATTGTGGAAAAAAAATGCAATCTGACTTCATTTTTGGATTTCTTCTTTTCAGCAGTGTGCGGTAAAATGTCCTGGCAACATGGTTCTCCAGGTCTGTCCGATCACCGTGCTACTAAGCTTGATATATACATTTATATTATTGTTTACACTTTTTCTCGGAAACATAAAAAAAGGGGCTTGTGCTGCCATTTTCTGAGACCCGGAACTTTTTCATTTTTTTTGTTGATGGAGCTTGAGGGCTTGTTTTTTGCATGCACAGATGACCCTTGCAGCGCTGGAGTCCTGGGTTCTAATCTCACCCACATCTGCAAGGAGTTTGTATGTTCTTCCCGTGTTTGTGTGGGTTTCCTCCGGGTACTCCAGTTTCCTCCCACATTCCAAAGACATACTGATAGGAAATCTAGATTGTGAGCCCCATCGAGGACAGTGGTGATAATGTGTGCAAACTGTAAAGCGCTGCGGAATATGTTAGCGCTATATATAAAGATTATTATTATTTGATTGATTACAAGTGCTGTATACTCCCAATACTTCAGTATATAGTGACTTTAAGGGCTCATTTCCACATGCGAGGCACACGTCCGTATCTCGCATGTGGAAACCAAGCTCTGGCGCCGGCACTTTGGAGCGGAGCGTGCAGCTCCATGTCTTCCTATGCGGCCGCACGCTCCGCTCTGGAGTGCCGGCTCCACAGCTTGGTTTCCACATGCGAGATACGGACGTGTGCCTCGCATGTGGAAATGAGCCCTAAGAATCTCTCTACAGGTTTGGCATCATAGGAGCGCAAAGATGGCGGTGAAGAAGATGCCTGGCTGCCAAGAAAACCCATCAGTACCCTTCCATTGCACCACTAGTGGGGGAGGGACATCCGCATTGGCGTGTCTGGTGGATCAAGCTTGTGATGGACAGCAGAATTTTAAGGTAAACTGCAGTGGTTGGGTTAGCAGCAGGTGCTGGCTGTGTCAGGTCACGTTCAGTATTTGGTCAGTGTTTTACCTCAGTATTTGTAAACCAAAACCAGGAGTGGAACAATCAGAGGAAAAGTCTAATGGAAACCCGTCACCACTTCTGTATTTATCACCCACTCCTGGTTTTGGCTTACAAATACTGAATGTGTGCACACGGCCTAAGGCTATGTTTCCACTGTCCAGATTCCTTAAGTGTGTGCTGCGGATTGGTCACTGCGTACATCCAGAGCGTCCAATCCGCAGGGGCCAGATGTTGCAGCATAGTGGAGGGGATTTTTTGAAATCACGTCTCCACTATGCGTGCAGGGCCGCATCTGGCAGCCATGTGTAAACGGACATGCGGTGCGTCTTTCCAGACTGCAGCAGGTCTATTTATGTTGCGGAGACGCTCAATCTTTGCAAGAAAAATAACCCAGTCTATGAATACAATGCGGTAATTCCACATGGCGTACAACAGGAAGCGGCGCATCTGCTGCGTCCAAAGCACAGGGAATCCTGACGGTGGAAACATAGCCTAACAGATGGCACTTGTGCTGTGTGGAGTGGGCTGGCATGAGCCATAAATGTCAGGCAGAGGTTAATATGGTGATGGAATAAATTGTTGGGGGCCATAAACAGTAGATAGAAGTTGGTTGATTAGCGTTGTTATTGTTTGGCATCTAGCCTGGTCCTTCATGGCAGCCGGTGTTCACTCCTGTGCCCGGCATCTTAGGTGCCTCTGGCGCTTTCTAACCTGTAACATGAACACACATCATGACATCGGAGGGCCCGATAACCGCAGAGGTGCCCAGGACGCTGGGTGCAAGAGTGAACGGCTGTCATGGAGGATCGGACTGGAGGCCGGACCAGGACTTGTGCATTGAATTGCTCATCTCTAGCCATACACACTAGTCCATGGCAGCGGTTACAGGACAGACGACAAGCGTCATACAGAATGAATGAGGTGGTCCGCTGTGTGCACTGCTGCTCCATAGGATACCAGCCCCCCGGTCTGCTGACAGGTGAGCGCCTGGTCACACATCCATCCACAGAGCAGTAGTCAGCAATCCTGCAGAGCGGAGGTCAGCTTCTCACTGGACAGCTCCTTTAAGTGCTGGGGAAGGGGGTAAGGAGGCGTCTGTGGCCATTGCAGGAGTTTAGGGGCTGACACGCACTGTGTGTGTGGATCGCGCACACAACTCCCGGGTCTCCTGTACACAGACTGGACCACACGGGCTGCAGGGGTTCATCGCATGCAATCACATCGCACGATTTCTCCCGCCTAGCAGTGATCGGATTGGCTGCCCCGCTTGCCGCTATCAGTACATGGAGGACGGACATCGCGCTCACCCCAGCATCGGCCGCAAGAGACCAGTTCTGGCTGCTCCCCCCGATCTCCTCCAGGGACCACGGTCTCTGCCACACGGGCTCCTCCGTCCCGCCGCTCACGGGGCCGTTCATGACTTCGGAGCACACGGCCTGGAGCAGCGTCGTACGATCCGCACAGGTTGTGGAGAGGACGGGGATCCCGGCGTCACATCACTTCTGGGGTGTAGTCAGCCCGGGCCGCCATATAGAGCGGAGCTCAGGTGACCGCCGTCATGTGACATGTGGACACGTGACCCGCCTGACGGCCGCAGCTGGGCGGGGAGATGTCACTGCTGCTGAGAGTCGAGAAGCTTATGGGGCCATGTGCAGCATTATATGGGGGCAAACATCTGTATGGGGCCATGTGCAGCATTATATGGGGCAAATATCTGTATGGGGCCATGTGCAGCATTATATGGGGCAAATATCTGTATGGGGCCATGTGCAGCATTATATGGGGCAAATATCTGTATGGGGCCATGTGCAGCATTATATGGGGCAAATATCTGTATGGGGCCATGTGCAGCATTATATGGGGCAAATATCTGTATGGGGCCATGTGCAGCATTATATGGGGCAAATGTCTGTATGGGGCCATGTGCAGCATTATATAGGGCAAATATCTGTATGGGGCCATGTGCAGCATTATATGGGGCAAATATCTGTATGGGGCCATGTGCAGCGTTATATGGGGGCAAATATCTGTATGGGGCCATGTGCAGCATTATATGGGGGCAAATATCTGTATGGGGCCATGTGCAGCATTATATAGGGCAAATATCTGTATGGGGCCATGTGCAGCATTATATGGGGGCAAATATCTGTATGGGGCCATGTGCAGCATTATATGGGGCAAATATCTGTATGGGGCCATGTGCAGCATTATATGGGGCAAATATCTGTATGGGGCCATGTGCAGCATTATATGGGGGCAAATATCTGTATGGGGTCATGTGCAGCATTATATGGGGCAAATATCTGTATGGGGCCATGTGCAGCATTATATGGGGGCAAATATCTGTATGGGGCCATGTGCAGCATTATATGGGGCAAATATCTGTATGGGGCCATGTGCAGCATTATATGGGGCAAATATCTGTATGGGGCCATGTGCAGCATTATATGGGGCAAATATCTGTATGGGGCCATGTGCAGCATTATATGGGGCAAATATCTGTATGGGGCCATGTGCAGCATTATATGGGGCAAATATCTGTATGGGGCCATGTGCAGCGTTATATGGGGGCAAATATCTGTATGGGGCCATGTGCAGCATTATATGGGGCCATGTGCAGCATTATATGGGGGCAAATATCTATGGGGCCATGTGCAGCATTATATAGGGCAAATATCTGTATGGGGCCATGTGCAGCATTATATGGGGCAAATATCTGTATGGGGCCATGTGCAGCGTTATATGGGGGCAAATATCTGTATGGGGCCATGTGCAGCATTATATGGGGCCATGTGCAGCATTATATGGGGGCTGTTAAGTCCTTCTCAGTCCCTGGCTTACTGGAGGTAAGCTTCCAGGTAAATGACACGCAAACAAAGTATTGTGTGATCATATACAGGGGAAGCTCAGGAGCGCGTCTGACTCTCTGGGCTTTACCCCTCCTTTATAAAAAGAGTTAGACATTTTACAGACATGCGTACAAGCGCTCATTATTTCACATTCTCTTACAAAGCTTATCTATACTGTGAAATTTACAACCTCTAGTATGTAGGTAAAAGGCTATAATAACAGAAGGAATGCGTGCATAAAAAGGAAATGTCAACTTTGCTCTACTTTCTTGCTGATAAGCCAGACGTCTCAAGAGAAAGATACAATGGATTCTTTCAGTCTAATCTCTACAATTCCCCCCTTTGACATATTCCTTTTATTTATTACCACAGGGCCAAAGACAAAGCCTTTATTTTTGGTATTACACATACACACACTTATATTATTAATAAGAGAATCAAATCTAGTATTAATTCTTCTATCGCAAATTATTTTCTTCTTTAGCAGTATACTTCTAGCTTGACTGATGTAGGTGTTGTTAACAGGACTTGGAAGGGTCCGTCAAATCTTGGTTCAAGAGCCTTTCTGGTGTGTCTTTTTACATAGACTTGATCACCTGGTTCCAACTTGTGACTTCCTTCAGTGTTGTCAGGATCTGGAAGAGAAGCAAAAACTTGTGCATGCACCTTAGTTAATTGTTTCTGGAGGTTTTGCACATAAGAAGTCAATGACTCAATATTTAACACAAGTTGTTGTGGAAAATAACATCCTAAATTGGCAGTCCTGCCAAACAAAATTTCATATGGAGACAGTTTAGTCTTACCCCTTGGGGTATTGCGTATTGAGTAAAGGGCCAGTGGAAGGCATTCTGTCCAAGGCTTTCCTGTTTCAGCCATGGCTTTCTGTATTTTTAATTTTAAAGTTCCATTCATGCGTTCCACCTTACCAGAACTTTGAGGATGGTATGGAGTGTGTAACTGACTTTCAACACCCAACATTTTCAGTACATTTTGAAATATTTCTCCAGTAAAATGAGTACCCCTATCTGACTCGATCACTTCAGGGAGACCGTAACGGGGTATCAGTTCGGCAACTAGCTTTACAGCAGTGTTTTTAGCTGAAGCCTTCCGAACTGGATAGGCCTCTGGCCACCCCGAGAACATGTCCACACACACCAACACATACTCATACCCATTACTTTTTGGCAGCTGGATAAAGTCTATTTGTAATCGCTGAAACGGATAGAGAGGTCGGACGTGGTGCTTCATAGGGGTCTTTGTCGTCTGTCCGGGATTATGTGCCAGGCATATAACGCATGCAGCACAATAGTCTCTTGCGTAGTTGCCAAAACCTGGAGCCAACCAGACTTGCTTTGCCAGTAGTGTCATTGCATTTGCAGACACATGAGTAGGGTGGTGCAGTCCACCAACTACAATCGGGTACCAGGCTCTAGGTAGACATATTAGTCCATCTTTCTTCCAAATTCCTGCTTGTTCTTCTGCCCCTTCCTTTTTCCACCTGTCCCTCTCCTCTTCTCCTGCATCTTCCTGTGCTTGTCTCAGTCTATCTTCAGTATTTTCTGTGGGGTTTACAGTATGAACCTGCTGTAAGGGTTTGACCGCTGCTGCCTTGGCTGCTTTATCAGCCCTATCATTTCCCCTAGATTCCCTAGTGTCGAGTCTCACATGTGCAGCTACCTTAATTACTGCTACTTCTTTTGTTTCTTGTGCAGCCTCTAAGATCTGTTTGATCAGAGAAGCATGTTTTACAGGTTGGCCTGACGCTGTCATGTAACCTCTAGCTCTCCAGATTACTCCAAAGTCAAACACAATACCATGTGCATACCTAGAATCAGTGTATATATTAGCTGTCTGATTCTCAGCTATTTTTAGCGCTTCAATCAATGCTGTTAGTTCTGCTTCTTGTGCAGACTGTTTCGGTGGAAGAGGTTCTGCTTTGAGAGTTTCAGATTCTGACACAACTGCATACCCTGTATGGAAGTTACCTGTGTCATCTGCAAACCTACTACCGTCTATAAACAGCTCTAAATCTGGATTTTGAAGTGGTGTTTCGGATACATTGGGTAAGCCTGCCGTTTCTTGTAAAATGAGCTCTGTACAATCATGTGTATCTGTAGGGAAAAAATTTGCGTGTGGATCAGTGTCCTTATTCCCCCCTTCAGACTCGAGAGGTAGCAGTGTAGCTAAATTGAGAGTCTGAAGCCTTGCAAATGTGATAGTAGAGGGGAGCAGCAAAGAACACTGTAGCCGCAAATGTCTGGCCATGGAAATGTGTTTTGGTTGGACCTGGTTTAATATCCCATAAACATCATGTGTAGTTTGAACTGTGAGTGGATGCTCTAGGACAATTTCTGATGCTTTGTCCAACAATAGTGAGACAGCAACAACTACACGTACACAGGTTGGCGCTGCTCTAGCTACGGGATCTAACCTTGCTGAAAGATATGCAATTGGTCTTTGTTTCCCTGCATGCTTCTGGGTAAGAACTCCTGTAGCATGAGAATCAACTTCTGCAGCCATAAGCTGAAATGGTTTGGTGTAGTCTGGTAGCCCTAACGCTGGAGCTGAAACAAGGGCATCTTTTAATTGTTGAAACGAAATCTGACCTTCTTTTGTCAACAAATAAGGTTCACTTTTTACACAGTCATACAGTGATTGCATTAGTTGACTGGCATGTATAATCCATTGTCTACAATGAGACACTATTCCTAAAAATGCTCGTAGCTGTTTATGATTTCTAGGCTCATTCATCTGTCTTATTGCTTCAGTTCTTTGAGGTGTAAGATGCTTTTTACCTTGAGAAATGCAATGACCTAGAAAGACCACTTTGATCTGACAAACTTGTAGCTTTTGTCTATTCACTTTACACCCTTCTTTTTCTAGAAAACATAGTAAACTCACAGTGGACCTTTCTGCAGTTTCTAGATCTGGGCAGCAAAGTAGTATGTCATCCACATACTGTAAAATTACTACCTGTGGTTCGGGTTCAAACCTTTGAAGAACTGTTTGTAGGGCATTTGAATAAAGAGTAGGGGAGTGTATCATTCCCTGTGGAAGGCGTGTCCACGCCAACTGTTTGCCCTTAAATGTAAATGCAAACAAATGCCAACTATCTTGGTGTAAAGGAACCGAGAAAAATGCATTTGAAAGATCTATTACAGTAAACACTTGAGAACTGGCTGGTATCTGTGATAGTAACGTATGAGGATTGGGTACAACTGGGGTGATTGGATCTAGAACCTTGTTTATTTCTCTTAGATCATGTACCATACGATATTTGGGCATAGAACTCTTATCAAGAGTTCTCTTCTTGACTGGATACAGAGGAGTGTTAGCAGGTGATTGTATCTCTACCAAAACTCCTTTCTCTCTATATCCCTCTATCTGTTTTGTAATCGCTAATTCCTGCTGGGCACTCACAGGGTATTGTCTGAGCTGTGGGAGAACAGTTCCTGGTTGCACAGATAATTTTACAGGAGAGATATGTAATAATCCCACATCAGTGTCACCCTGTGCCCACAGTGTTTCTGGGATCATTGAGAGATCTAGATCTGTAGTGTACTCTTTTTCTTCAGTATAATCCTCAAAAACCTGAATTCTGACATATTGTTCTAATGATTCTGCATCATCAGGGATAGTCAGCATAACTGTGCCATCGTCCCTAAATTTGATGTTAGCTTCTAATTTCTTTAGTACATCAGTTCCTAACAGACATGTTGGGGCACCTCTGGCATACAAAAATCTGGATGCAAAACATTTAGGTCCTAATGAGACCTCTATCATACAATGTATGATTTCTTCCCACCCATTGTCTTTGATAATTCCACCTCGTTCTTTACTCAGTCTTTCCCATTCTGTACTAAACATAAGTGCTTCTGAAATTCCCAATTTTCCTCTTACCCTTCTAATCTGCCTTCTGACTGTCTTTCCACATCTTTCCTGTATGATATCTGCTGCTTCCACTTGTCCTAAGACAGTTTTGGTCTGTTTATTTCCCATTTTTCTTTTCAATATTAGCTATGACTACCCTAGGTGACGTTTGGACAATCACTTACTCTATGGTGATGTCTCGTTGCCTTCTCTCCTAGGGAGCTAAAATATTGAAGGGCTCGTCTGCTCCGTTTCTTCTAATATGCAGGACGTACTTAAGTGCTATTATGCACACAAACAGACCCATCAACACCATACAGATCACAAAACTTTCTGTGTCAGTTAGCATACTTGTCCCAGGCTCATGATTCCGCGTCCTGGGCTCATTCTATCAAACCTTATCCAGAAATGAAGGAGGTTTAAGCACTTAATAAGAGTCAAGCATGGGCGGAGAAGAAGAACGCAACCACATGACCCAGTTAGGCTGACTTCCATGTATAAGGCTTATACCCCAACTATTTCGGCTTATTTTTCTACGCACTTTTGCTCTTCTTTCACAACATACCACAACCTTCACACTGTTCACACACTGCCAGGGACAGGACTCATAAGTCTATACAATATGGTAACCCGAGTTTTATAGGTATCTACTCACTACTAGACTAACCCAGCGTGACACGGCTCATAGAGATCTTTCGGATAATACAGGGCAGATAAAAGAGAACTAATAATGTCTCTTACCTGGCCAGGTTTTTCAGTTCATTTGCCGTCCATTATCCCAGATCTCCGTTGTCCGTATCCGCAGGTAAATCTCGAGCAAATACTCTTATCTCAGGTCCCTGTTCGGTGCGCCAAAGAAATGTTAAGTCCTTCTCAGTCCCTGGCTTACTGGAGGTAAGCTTCCAGGTAAATGACACGCAAACAAAGTATTGTGTGATCATATACAGGGGAAGCTCAGGAGCGCGTCTGACTCTCTGGGCTTTACCCCTCCTTTATAAAAAGAGTTAGACATTTTACAGACATGCGTACAAGCGCTCATTATTTCACATTCTCTTACAAAGCTTATCTATACTGTGAAATTTACAACCTCTAGTATGTAGGTAAAAGGCTATAATAACAGAAGGAATGCGTGCATAAAAAGGAAATGTCAACTTTGCTCTACTTTCTTGCTGATAAGCCAGACGTCTCAAGAGAAAGATACAATGGATTCTTTCAGTCTAATCTCTACAGGGGCAAATATCTGTATGGGGCCATGTGCAGCATTATATAGGGCAAATATCTGTATGGGGCCATGTGCAGCATTATATGGGGGCAAATATCTGTATGGGGCCATGTGCAGCATTATATGGGGCAAATATCTGTATGGGGCCATGTGCAGCATTATATGGGGCAAATATCTGTATGGGGCCATGTGCAGCATTATATAGGGCAAATATCTGTATGGGGCCATGTGCAGCATTATATGGGGGCAAATATCTGTATGGGGTCATGTGCAGCATTATATGGGGCAAATATCTGTATGGGGCCATGTGCAGCATTATATGGGGCAAATATCTGTATGGGGCCATGTGCAGCATTATATGGGGCAAATATCTGTATGGGGCCATGTGCAGCATTATATGGGGCAAATATCTGTATGGGGCCATGTGCAGCATTATATGGGGCAAATATCTGTATGGGGCCATGTGCAGCATTATATGGGGGCAAATATCTGTATGGGGCCATGTGCAGCATTATATGGGGCAAATATCTGTATGGGGCCATGTGCAGCATTATATAGGGCAAATATCTGTATGGGGCCATGTGCAGCATTATATGGGGCAAATATCTGTATGGGGCCATGTGCAGCGTTATATGGGGGCAAATATCTGTATGGGGCCATGTGCAGCGTTATATGGGGGCAAATATCTGTATGGGGTCATGTGCAGCATATATCTGTATGGGGCCATGTGCAGCATTATATGGGGCAAATATCTGTATGGGGCCATGTGCAGCATTATATGGGGGCAAATATCTGTATGGGGCCATGTGCAGCATTATATGGGGGCAAACGTCTGTATGGGGCCATGTGCAGCATTATATGGGGCAAATATCTGTATGGGGCCATGTGCAGCATTATATAGGGCAAATATCTGTATGGGGCCATGTGCAGCATGATATGGGGGCAAACGTCTGTATGGGGCCATGTGCAGCATTATATGGGGCAAATATCTTTTTTGGGGCCATGTGCAGCATTATATAGGGCAAATATCTGTATGGGGTCATGTGCAGCATTATATGGGGGCAAATATCTGTATGGGGCCATGTGCAGCATTATATGGGGCAAATATCTGTATGGGGCCATGTGCAGCATTATATGGGGCAAATATCTGTATGGGGCCATGTGCAGCATTATATGGGGGCAAATATCTGTATGGGGTCATGTGCAGCATATATCTGTATGGGGCCATGTGCAGCATTATATGGGGCAAATATCTGTATGGGGCCATGTGCAGCATTATATGGGGGCAAATATCTGTATGGGGCCATGTGCAGCATTATATGGGGGCAAACGTCTGTATGGGGCCATGTGCAGCATTATATAGGGCAAATATCTGTATGGGGTCATGTGCAGCATTATATGGGGGCAAATATCTGTATGGGGCCATGTGCAGCATGATATGGGGGCAAATATCTGTATGGGGCCATGTGCAGCATTATATGGGGCAAATATCTGTATGGGGCCATGTGCAGCATTATATGGGGGCAAATATCTGTATGGGGCCATGTGCAGCATTATATGGGGGCAAATATCTGTATGGGGCCATGTGCAGCATTATATAGGGCAAATATCTGTCTGGGGTCATGTGCAGCATTATATGGGGGCAAATATCTGTATGGGGCCATGTGCAGCATGATATGGGGGCAAATATCTGTATGGGGCCATGTGCAGCATTATATGGGGCAAATATCTGTATGGGGCCATGTGCAGCATTATATGGGGGCAAATATCTGTATGGCGCCATGTGCAGCATTATATGGGGGCAAATATCTGTATGGGGCCATGTGCAGCATTATATGGGGCAAATATCTGTATGGGGCCATGTGCAGCATGATATGGGGGCATATATCTGTATGGGGCCATGTGCAGCATTATATGGGGGCAAATATCTGTATGGGGCCATGTGCAGCATTATATGGGGCAAATATCTGTATGGGGCCATGTGCAGCATTATATGGGGGCAAATATCTGTATGGCGCCATGTGCAGCATTATATGGGGGCAAATATCTGTATGGCGCCATGTGCAGCATTATATGGGGGCAAATATCTGTATGGGGCCATGTGCAGCATTATATGGGGCAAATATCTGTATGGGGCCATGTGCAGCATTATATGGGGGCAAACATCTGTATGGGGCCATGTGCAGCATTATATGGGGCAAATATCTGTATGGGGCCATGTGCAGCATTATATGGGGCAAATATCTGTATGGGGCCATGTGCAGCATTATATAGGGCAAATATCTGTATGGGGTCATGTGCAGCATTATATGGGGGCAAATATCTGTGTGGGGCCATGTGCAGCATTATATGGGGGCAAATATCTGTATGGGGCCATGTGCAGCATTATATGGGGCAAATATCTGTATGGGGCCATGTGCAGCATTATATGGGGCAAATATCTCTATGGGGCCATGTGCAGCATTATATGGGGGCAAATATCTGTATGGGGCCATGTGCAGCATTATATGGGGCAAATATCTGTATGGGGCCATGTGCAGCATTATATGGGGCAAATATCTGTATGGGGCCATGTGCAGCATTATATAGGGCAAATATCTGTATGGGGCCATGTGCAGCATTATATGGGGGCAAATATCTGTATGGGGTCATGTGCAGCATATATCTGTATGGGGCCATGTGCAGCATTATATGGGGCAAATATCTGTATGGGGCCATGTGCAGCATTATATGGGGGCAAATATCTGTATGGGGCCATGTGCAGCATTATATGGGGCAAATATCTGTATGGGGCCATGTGCAGCATTATATGGGGCAAATATCTGTATGGGGCCATGTGCAGCATTATATAGGGCAAATATCTGTATGGGGCCATGTGCAGCATTATATGGGGCAAATATCTGTATGGGGCCATGTGCAGCATTATATAGGGCAAATATCTGTATGGGGCCATGTGCAGCATTATATGGGGCAAATATCTGTATGGGGCCAAACATAAAAAAGGGGGTGGACAAAAGTATTGGCATTGTATGAAAAATCATGTGATGCTTCTCTAATTTGTGTAATTAAGAGCACCTGTAACTTACCTGTGGCACCTAACAGGTGTTGGCAATAACTAAATCACACTTGCAGCCAGTTGACATGGATTAAAGTTGACTCAACCTCTGTCCTGTGTCCTTGTGTGTACCACATTGAGCATGGAGAAAAGAAAGAAGACCAAAGAACTGTCTGAGGACTTGAGAAACCAAATTGTGAGGGAGCATGAGCCATCTCAAGGCTACAAGTCCATCTCCAAAGACCTGAATGTTTCTATGTCTACCGTGCGCAGTGTCATCAAGAAGTTTAAAGCCCATGGCACTGTGGCTAACCTCCCTAGATGTGTACGGAAAAGAAAAATTGACAAGAGATTTCAATGCAAGATTGTGCGGATGTTGGATAAAGAATCTCGACTAACATCCAAACAAGTTCAAGCTGCCCTGCAGTCCAAGGGTACAACAGTGTCAACCTTTACTATCCGTCGGCATCTGAATGAAAAGGGACTGTATGTTAGGAAACCCAGGAAGACCCCACTTCGTAGCCCGAGACATAAAAAAGCCAGGCTGGAGTTTGCCAAAACTTACCTGAAAAAGCCTAAAACGTTTTTGAAGAATGTTCTCTGGTCAGATGAGACAAAAGTAGAGCTTTTTGGGCAAAGGCATCAACATAGAGTTTCCAGGAGAAAAAAAGAGGCATTCAAAGAAAACAACACGGTCCCTACAGTCAAACATGGCAGAGGTTCCCTGATGTTTTGGGGTTGCCTTGCTGCCTCTGGCACTGGACTGCTTGACCGTGTGCATGGCATTATGAAGTCTGAAGACTACCAACAAATTTTGCAGCATAATGTAGGGCTCAGTGTGAGAAAGCTGGGTCTTCCTCAGAGGTTATGGGTCTTCCAGCAGTACAATGACCCAAAACACACTTCAAAAAGCACTAGAACATGGTGTGAGAGAAAGCACTGGAGACTTCTAAGGGTATGTTTCCACGGTAAGTAAACGCTGCTTGTTTGACGCTGCAGCGTCAAACAAGCAGCGTCCAGATGTTCCAGCATAGTGGAGGGGATTTTATGAAATCCCGTCTCCACTATGCGTGGAAACCCGCACGCGGCGGCCCTGCGACTCCGGACATGCTGCGCGTCTTTTCAGATCGCAGCATGTCCGTACACCTTGCGGGGACGCAGCGTCCCCGCAAGGCATATCACAGGGCCCTATGGCGAGGGGTGCGATGATCCCGGATGTGTACTGTACACATCCGGCACCATCGCGTCCCAGGAAGGGGGCGGGGCTTAGGATACCGCCGCCCCTCCGGACCGTGGAGCCATACCCTAAGGTGGCCAGCAATGAGTGCAGACCTAAATCCCATAGAACACCTATGGAGAGATCTAAAAATGGCAGTTTGGAGAAGGCACCCTTCAAATGTCAGGGACCTGGAGCAGAAGAATCGTCTAAAATTCCAGCAGAGCATTGTAAGAAACTCATTGATGGTTACCGGAAGCGGTTGGTCGCAGTTATTTTGGCCAAAGGTTGTGCAACCAAGTATTAGGCTGAGGGTGCCAATACTTTTTTCTGGTCCATTTTTGGAGTTTTGTGTGAAATGATTAATGTTTTGCTTCATTCTCTTTTTGTGTTTTTTCATTTAAGACAAATTAAATGAAGATAATAATACCAAAGAATTTTGTGTTTGCAATCATTTTCAAGAAGAAACTGAGTATTATCTGACAGAATTGCAGGGGTGTGAATACTTTTGGCCATGACTGTGTATGTATGTGTAAAATATATATATATATATATATATTAGTGCAGCATTATATAGGGCAAATATCTGTATGGAGCATCTTATGGGGCCATGTGCAGCATTATATGGGGCAAATATCTGTATGGGGCCATGTGCAGCATTATATGGGGCAAATATCTGTATGGAGCATCTTATGGGGCCATAATCCACATTTGTGCAGCATTATATGGGGCATATTTCAATATGGAGCATCTTATGGAGCCCATCATAAACTGTATGGAGCATTATATGAGGCGTATTTTGTATGGGGCCATCATGAACTGTATGGAGCATTATATGGGGCTCCTGATTCAATATGGATATTCAAAAACACTTAACCTACTGATGTCTCAATTAATTTTACTTTTATTGGTATCTATTTTTATGTTTGAAATTTACCAGTAGCTGCTGAATTTTCCACCCTAGACTTATATTCGAGTCATTAAGTTTTCCCAGTTTTTTGTGGCAAAATTAGGGGGGGTCGGCTTATACTGGAATATATACGGTATATCATCCAGATAAGCAACAGCAAAACCATCAAATCCTTCCGATAAGTGACTGACCAACCTCTGGAAGGTCGCAGGGGCGTTTTTCATACTAATTGGCATCACCAGAAACACAAACAGCCCAAATGGCGTTATAAACGCAGACCTCTCCTGAGCTTCCTTGGTCAGGGGTATCTGCCAGTATCCCCTACTAGGTCCATGATGGTGAGGTACAATGCTTTAGCTAGCTGCTCTATCAGCTCGTCTATCCTTGGCATGGGGTAGACCTCACATTTAGTCAGTACATTTAATTTCCTGTAATCTACAGAGAAACGGGTTGTACTGTCCTTTTTCGGGACAAGAACCACAGATGAGGCCCAAGCACTCTGGGATTGTTGTATTACCTTGAGGTTTAGCATCTCCTCTGCCTGTTCCTTCATGTGTGCCTTCACCTCTGCTGACACCCAGTATGCAGACTGCCATACTGGGGGAGTAGTACCAGTGTCCACATGGTGAGCTGCTAAGTGAGTCCTCCCAGGCTCCCCTGTGAAGACTTCTGTGAACTCGCTGAGCACCCCCATCAGCTCAGACCTCTGACTGTGGGATAGCTCAGGGTTAAACTCTGACTCCAGGGCCTCCATATACTGAGTCCCAGCCCCCACATCTAGTAACAGATCAGCCGCCCCCTCTTCAGGCAGGCTACAGACAGGTAAGACACAGTTCTCCCTGTCATGATGAGCCTTCAACATATTTACATGAAATACTTTCTGACGCTTTGCATCCTCATCTAGGGTCACCACATAATTAACGTAATTTAGCCGCTTGTGTACAGTGTATGATCCCTCCCATGCGGCCTGTAATTTATTCTGTAACATAGGGACTAGTGATGAGCAAGTATACTCGTTGCTCGTGTTTTCCCCAGCACGCTCGGGTGGTCTCCGAGTATTTGTGACTGCTCGGAGATTTCGTTTTTGTTGACTCAGATGCATGATTTACGGCTGCTAGCCAGCCTGAGTACATGTGGGGGTTGCCTGGTTGCTAGGGAATCCCCACATGTAATCAAGCTGTCTAACAGTCGCAAATCATGCTGCTGCAGCGACGAAAACTAAATCCCCGAGCAGTCACAAATACTAGACCACTCGAGTGTGCTCTGGAAAACCCGAGCAACGAGCATACTCGCTCATCGCTAATAGAGACCAACACCCAAACCTTCTGCCCCTCCTCATAGGCCCTCAGTCTGGCATTACGGTCGTACCAGACCTTCTGGGTGATTTGGGCCTGGGTCACATTCTCATGGGCCAGGTTGCTCAGTTTTTACATTCTTTCTCTGTCGCAGTACATTTTCAACCACTGAGACTCCAGTAGTTTTGGGGTTGTCCTACCAACAGTCCTTAATCAAATCAAGTGGCCCCCTGAACCTCCTCCCATAAACCAGTTCAAATGGGGAGAATCCTGTAGACGCCTGGGGTACCTCTCTGTACGCGATAATAGTCTGTATGTGGCATTGTTCACACAGGCAATGCAGAGCATCAGGTTTACAGCCTATTACTAACGCACATACAGGCGGGCCGCCCAGTGCTACAAAATGCATGCTGTGTGAATAGAGGCCTACAGTTTACAGAGCCATCTTGGTGCGACTGCGCCCTGCAAGATAAAGTGCAAAAAAAAAAAAATTTATTCGGACTCCCATGACAGCACCACGAGAGAGGGGATCCGCCCCTTTAGGAACAGGAAACCCACAGATACAAAAGGGCGGCACCTCTCCCACGCATCAGTTGGTTTCCTGTTCCTAACGGGACGGGATCCTACAGATTTTCAAAAGGATCCCAGGCCGGCCGGCCGACTCAGGTAGCGGGGGGGTCTCCTACCTCGGCCGGTGCGGAATCCCTGGTAGATGTCGCAATGGTCCTGGCAGGGCTGCATATGGCCGACATTCCAGCAGAGAGCGGTCACCGGTGGTGTCCTGACTCTAGACCAGCGCCGCGTGAGTATGTCCCCTGGGTCCCCTCCTTCTGGGTGCCGGGGTCTCGGGAATGCGACGATGCTGGGCGCCATCCGGAGGTGCTGCGGCTCTGTCCGGCGTCCTCGCCGCTCTGTGCGCTGAGGGGAAGCGCTGGGAGGCCGGGTGACGCCGGGGGGAGGAGTCGGCAGTCACTTCCGGGTTTCTGGGGTCCTGCGCATGCGCAGTGAATTCCAAGATGGCGGCGCCCACCGGTATAGCGTCGCCGGCGTTCTGAGCCCCAGGGTTTACCACCTGCACCAGGGGGAGGCCGGATGAAGTAATCAGGGGAGCGCTAGGCACAGCTGCTGGCTGGGGGAGAGATTATAAAAAGAACTCCGGATCGTGATCCCTTGCTTCTGGCCTCATATCTGGTGAAGATGGAGGACGAGCACGTGCAGCTTCTGGAAGCCCAGAAGCCTAAAGAGAAGGATCGCGACAAGAGGAGTAGTGAATCTGGCCACAAAAGCACCTCCAGACAGGGGTCTGGAACGTCAGCCAGGAGAAATCCCCCTCGCATTCCGGTACTTTTTCTTGGGCAGCGCTGGTAAGTGATCTTCGTGAAAGTTCACTCAGTGACATGATTCCCCTCATATGTTCCATTATAGGGGAAGAAATGTGCCGGGATGGCGAAACACAGGGAATGTGGAATCTGCGGGGTTCCCCTACCTGATTCGTGCCCTAAAAAGTTATGTGGCCCCTGTATACAGCAGACGGTGAGGTCTCAGTAAAGGGGAGAGGGGGACAGCATTATATCTACAGGGATTAGATTGCTTTACTTACCCCCCTCAGGTGGCGGAGGAATCCCTTACTATGACCACCAGCTTAAAGGAGATGATCAGGATGGAGTTCAGACAATCCTTAAAGGGTTTTTCTCAAGCAGGAAGCTCTAAATCCAAAGCTCCGCTACTCTCCGATTCTTCAGTAGAAGAGGATAAGGAGGAAGTTTTCTCTGGTTCGGCTGCGTCATCCTCTTCCTCGGATGAGGACACCGCCCGCTTCTGTCTACCCCTTGAACGAGTGGATAAGCTGGTCAAGGCGGTTAGAGAAACGATGGGCATAACGGAACCGAGACCCCAACTTTCCAAGGAGGAAATTACGTTTTTTCTGCTCCAACCCACTAAACATAGAGTCTTCCCGCTCAATGAAAAAATCCAGGCTCTTATCCATAAAGAGTGGAAAAAACCTGAGAGAAAGGGTTCATTACCTCCAGCGCAGAAGCGCAGATACCCGTTTGATGATCCTGCAGTCACCAACTGGGAAAAAGCCCCCAAGTTGGATGCGGCAATAGCCAAGGTGGCCAAACGGGCCTCTCTCCCTTTTGAGGACATGGGGTCCCTTAAGGACCCCCTTGATAGAAAAGCGGACACCTTTCTAAAATGGTACCATGGGATTTAAATCTTGTCCTTTCTTCTTTGACAAAACCCCCTTTTGAGCCGTTGAATGAAGCCTCAGTCAGGATGTTGTCTCTCAAAACAGCTTTCCTAATAGCTATAACATCTGCTCGTAGGATAGGAGACATCCAGGCACTCTCTAGACTTCCCCCGTATATAGAATTTCTCCAGGATAGAGTTATCCTTAGACCGGACCCAGCCTACTTACCAAAAGTAGTATCTCAGTTTCACAGATCGCAGGAAATAGTTTTACCTTCATTTATCCCTAATCCGTCTAACCCTAAAGAAAGGGAGCTCCATACCATAGATGTCAGGAGATGCCTTCTTCAATATATCTCGGTCACTAATGATTGGAAGAAGGACAATGCGCTATTCCTGTCCTTCCAAGGTCCAAGGAAAGGGGCTAGAGCATCTAAATACATACTAGCTAAATGGATTAGGGAGGCTATCTCTCTTGCTTACACGACAGGTGGGGGTCCGGCTCCGCAGAATCTGAGGGCACATTCCACCCGAGCCATGGCGTCATCCTGGGCAGAGAGGTCTGGAGTGTCGGTCGACCAGATATGTAAGGCGGCCACATGGTCATCCCCTTCCACCTTTTTCAAACACTATAGATTGGACTTGGGGTTCTCCTCAGATCTCACCTTCGGGTTAAGGGTGCTGCAGGCTGTGGTCCCTCCCTAAAAATGTCTTACATCTCTGTAAATCTCTCGTGCTGTCATGGGAGTCCGAATAAAGCATTAAGCTACTTACGGGTAGCGGCATTTTTCGGAGGCCCATGACAGCACCCTTAGTTCCCTCCCTTTTCACATGGGGTTGCACATCTTGAAGTTATAGATAATGTAAAGAAAAAATGTTATCTTCTCACGTGTGTTACTTTATTAAAGTCATTGTGTTTAATTGTATGCAATATTGTGTTTGCTTGTCATTAACTGCGGTAGTCCTCTCAGGCTCTGTAATCCAACTGATGCGTGGGAGAGGTGCCGCCCTTTTGTATCTGTGGGTTTCCTGTTCCTAAAGGGGCGGATCCCCTCTCTCGTGGTGCTGTCATGGGCCTCCGAAAAATGCCGCTACCCGTAAGTAGCTTAATGCTATCAATGTATGTAAGGTATTAGTTTATATTGGGGCTCTGCATTGCCTGTGTGAACAATGCCACATACAGACTATTATCGCTTATCTTTCTGTGCACTAATGCCAAACAGCCAACACTGGATTGAAAGTGGTTGTTTCATCGGTATTTTTTGCACCTGTTTTTTGCCATCATTAATCGGGTCCGATGCGCCCTGCTGGTGCATTTGTTTGGAGGCTTCAGCAGTTCTGTCTGAGACTCATCTCCTAATCTCTGGGGTTGAGTCTGAGCCGCAGCCTGACTCTGGGTCACAGCTGCCACATACGTATAGTCCTGTGCATTGGTACATTTTCCCTCCTTGCATAGGATCTCAGGTGGGTCACTTGCTTCCACCTTCTCTGTAGCATTTACTTGCAAGGGAGAAATATAGTGGGACACCATCCTCCTCAAACTGTGCCTAGCAACACATTAGTGGGAATAGCGTCTGATACTCCCACTTCTCTCAGTCCTTTCCCTGCTCCCCAGTCCAGGTGCACATGGGCACGGCAGGGCTGACCCCTCCAATCCCGGTTATAGACATAGTTCTTCCTGGTATGATTTCGACAAGACTTTACCATTGCTGGGCGCACCAGAGTCACCTCTGCCCCAGTGTCCCTGAGAGACCAATGGTGACTTTATTGCCAACAGTGACAGATTGACAGTTCTCATTAGCCCTCGCTTCAGAGCCGTCCACAAAGAGGACAGACGGTGGGGACCCAGACGGCTTTGTGGTTGTAAATGGGTGTTTCTACCTATCAGGGCAGACTGCACTGACATGTCCCACTTTGTTGTAGGAGAAGCATCGGCGTGCATCGCCTAAAGAATGTCTATTCCCCGAGACCCCATAGGAGGTGGGCTTGGACAGCACTGGTGATCAGCTGGCAGAGGCAGAAGGGTCTCCGTTTGGCTTACCTTCCTTCCAGCTGAGTCCCGATGGCTTCCGCACCTCAGGCATCATGTTTGCCACATAGCAGTCAGCAATCTTTGCAGCCTGATCCACAGTTTGTGGCTCTCGATCACACACATTGTCATACATCCTTGGGGCACATATGAAGAAATTGATCCTTGACCATAAGATCCATTACGTCCTCAAAATTGTTAACAGAAAGTCCCCTGATCCATTTAGTGGAACGTGGTCCTCAAGGTGCTCACGACATCCGCATAGCTGTCAGTTGATCCAGGTTGTAGGTTCCGGAACTTTCCCCAATACACTTCTGATGTTAGGTTGTATTTCCTTATCAGAACCTCTTTTATGGCCTAATAGTTCCCATCTAGCTCTGGTGGGAGGCCAGCAAAAACTTCCAGGGCTTTGCCTCTCAACCCTGGGGTTAGATACTGCGCCCACTGCTCACGGGGTAGATGGTATTGCCTGCAGGTTTTTTCAAACCCCCGAAGGAAAGTTTCTAAGTCCGTATCCATCTCCATCACAGGGAAGTTTTCCAGATGTGGTTTCCGTGGATTTATGTCCTGGAAGGAGGTCAGCTGCGGGATAATACCCTTTTCTATTTGAGCCATCTGAAGCTTGAAAGCTCTTTTCTTCTGGCGTTCTGCAGCTGCGCTCCCATCCCGGTCCAAGCATTCTGCAGCCTCTCGGTACTGTAGAATAAGCTGCAGGCGCAGATTGGATCACTCGTTCATAGCTGTTGTAAGGCCATTTGTAAAGTAGAGTCCATATGCTCCTCAACTCTGGCATTGTTGGCACCTCCAGAAGATACCTTCTGTGCAAGAGCTGACATTGCTGGGTCTCTCCAAGGTGGACTCTCTCCTTGCCCAGATGCTTCAGTATTTTGTTCTATGTCCTGCTCAACCAAAGCGTGTATTATTATCTAATATATAAAGCTGAATGTATGTATGTATGTATGTATGTATGTATGTATGTATGTATGTATGTATGTATGTATGTGTGTATGTCTGGGATTGGCATCTGCACTGTCACAGCTACAGCCACAAAATTTTGCACAGTCACACGTCTGGACCCCGAGAGCGTCATAGGCTATGTTGTGAGGTGAAATTTTAACCCCGCGCGTTCCAATTCACCAAACAATTTTGCCCCTATCTACATAATGGGGAAAAAGTGAAGGGAAAAGTGTTGGAGAAAAATTGACAGCTGCCAGATGTGAACAATGGGGACTTAAAGAATGAGAGAGATGGCGCCAAAGAGTATATACCGTACATTTGCTAAGGTGGGGCCCCGACATGGGATACTCACCACACACGGGGATATGAACACAAACACAAAATGCGCCACACACTACCACGTGCTTGAACACATATACGACCCTCAGCGCACATTTCACCACACATACACCAACCTCGCCACATAAAAGTCGAAACACAAAAGTCACCACTCAAAACTCGCCACGCGCAAAACTCGCTACATGCAAAACTCGCCATATGCAAAACTAGGCTCACGCAAAACTCGCCACACGCAAAACTCACCTCATGGAAAACTCACCTCATGCAAAACTTGCACACACAGAAAAATTGCCACATGTACAAAAGTTGCACCACATGCAAAAGTTGCCTCACACAAAACTTGCACATACTCAAAACGCACCACACATAAAACTCGCCACGCGCAAAACTCGCCATGCTCAAAACTTGCTGCACACAACTTACTATACTAACCTGTCACATGCAACTCGACACACAAAATGTTGCTACACGCATGTCGCCACACAAAACTCATCTCACAAAAGTCACTACATGCATGTCGCCACACGCAACTCAACACACACAACTTGACACATGAAACTCGCCCTAAAACACACACAAGTCTGGTATTATCCTTCAAAAATAAAAATCTGATTAATAAGCAGACAAACTACAAGAGCAACAAATGTACCATATAGGAAATACGGCAGCTGTCAGTCACATGACCTGTCTATTATGTGTATGTGTGAGCTAATATATACTGCCAGGGGGTGGGCTTCCTGTTGGCTGGGGATTTATCAGGCTGCCAATAGCAACCAATCACAGCTCAGCTTCTATTTTGCCCTTCTGGTATTTCACATTTTTGGAATGTTTAAATAAAAATGAACATTTAACTTTTTTTCACACAAAATTTATTTCAGCTCCAATTTGTTTTATTTTATCAAGGGTAACAGGAGAAAATGGACCACAAAAGATGTTGTACAATTTGTCCTGAGTATGCCGATATCCCATATGTGGGGGTAAACCACTGTTTGGGCGCATGACAGAGCTCGGAAGCGAAGGAGCGCCATTTGACTTTTCAATGCAAAATTGACTTGAATTGAGATGGGACGCCATGTTGCGTTTGGAGAGCCACTAATGTGCCTAAACATTGAAACCCCCCACAAGTGACACCATTTTGGAAAGTAGACCCCCTAAGGAACTTATCTAGAGGTGTGGTGAGCACCTTGACCCACCAAGTGCTTCATAGAAGTGTATAATGCAGAGCCGTAAAAATAAAACAAAAATTTTTTCCCACAAAAATTATTTTTTAGACCCCAGTTTTGTATTTTCCCGAGGGTAACAGGAGAAATTGGACCCCAAAAGTTGTCCAATTTGTCCTGAGTACGCTGATACCCCATATGTGGGGGGGAACCACTGTTTGGGCGCATGGGAGGGCTCGGAAGGGCTGGAGCGCCATTTGGAATGCAGACTTAGATGGAATGGTCTGCAGGCATCACATTGCGTTTGCCGAGGCCCTAATGTACCTAAACAGTAGAAACCCCCCACAAGTGACACCATTTTGGAAAGTAGACCCCCTAAGGAACTCATCTAGATGTGTTGTGAGAGCTTTGAACCCCCAAATGTTTCACTACAGTTTATAACGCAGAGCCGTGCAAATGAAAAATATTTTTTTTTTCCACAAAAATTATTTTTTAGCCCCCAGTTTTGTATTTTCCCAAGGGTAACAGGAGAAATTGGACCCCAAAAGTTGTTCTCCAATGTGTTCCGAGTACGCTGATACCCCATATGTTGGGGTAAACCCCTGTTTGGGCGCATGGGAGAGCTCGGAAGGGAAGGAGCACTGTTTTACTTTTTCAACACAGAATTGGCTGAAATTTAGATAGGACGCCATGTCGCCATCACCGATCTGACATACAGCCGTGCAGGCTTACCAGCGCCTGCACGGCACCCAGAAGTAATCCCTGCAGGACCCAGATGCAGCTCCGCGGCCATTTTGGATCCGGGGCCTGCAGGGAGGTAAGAGACCATCGCAGCAACGCGATCACATCGCGTTGCTCCGGGGGTCTCAGGGAAGCACGCAGGGAGCCCCCTCCCTGCGCGATGCTTCCCTGTACCGCCGGCACACCGCGATCATGTTTGATCGCTGTGTGCCGGGGGTTAATGTGCCGGGGGCGGTCCATGACCGCTCCTGGCACATAGTGCCGGATGTCAGCTGCGATAGGCAGCTGACACCCGTCCGCGATCGGCCGCGCTCCCCCCGTGAGTGCGGCCGATCGTGCTGGACGTACTATTTCGTCCTTGGGAATTAGGGCCCACCCCACATGGACGGAATAATACGTCCAATGGCAGAAAGGGGGTTTAAAGGCCTGATTTATAGATTTAACCGGGAAATCAGATTTTTAGACCAGCCTCTCATGTTAATATTCTAAGTCCTGGTTTGTGACTGGACCATGGCTACTTTACCAATGAATACATTATTTCTAAAGGTTCTTGTCTTAGGGTACCGTCACACATTGAAATTTCCATCGCTACGACGTTACGATTCGTGACGTTCTAGCGATATCGTTACGATATCGCTGTGTCTGACACGCAGCAGCGATCAGGGATCCTGCTGAGAATCGTACGTCGTAGCACATCGTTTGGAACTTTCTTTCGTCGCTTGATCACCCGCTGACATCGCTGGATCGTTGTGTGTGACAGCGATCCAGCGATGTCTTCGCTTGTAACCAGGGTAAACATCGGGTAACTAAGCGCAGGGCCGCGCTTAGTAACCCGATGTTTACCCTGGTTACAAGCGTAAACGTAAAAAAACAAACAGTACATACTCACCCGTCGGTGTCCTTCAGGTCCCTTGCCGTCTGCTTCCTGCTCTGAGTGCCGGCCGGAAAGTGAAAGCAGATCACAGCGGTGCTGTGATCTGCTCTCACTGTACGGCTGCACTCAGAGCAGGAAGCAGACGGCAAGGGACCTGAAGGACACCGACGGGTGAGTATGTACTGTTTGTTTTTTTACGTTTACGCTGGTAACCAGGGTAAACATCGGGTTACTAAGCGCGGCCCTGCGCTTAGTTACCCGATGTTTACCCTGGTTACCCGGGGACTTCGGCATCGCTCCAGCGCCGTGATTGCAACGTGTGACCGCAGTCTACGACGCTGGAGCAATGATTATACGACGCTGCGACGTCACGAATCGTGCCGTCGCAGCGATGAAAATTTCAATGTGTGACGGTACCCTTAGCTTTTCTTTCCTATAGTACATAGAAATTGTCAGGCTGCACTGGGTCCCATTTGGCCTCTGCCTTCAAGGCATCAGAGGTGTGAAATGTTTCCAATTCTGTGTCTTCCCAGGAAGGCACCTGTGGTTTGCCACCAGGAAAACTGCCTTTTCTCAGGGTAACATATTTTCACCTTGGTGAGACCTGCAGCCTAAGGACAGATGCTAGTTAACTGCTGGCCATACATATACATATTTCACTGCACCCCTTCTTCTCGCACTTTTTCCTGGCAGTTGCTGGTGACCTGTGGATGACCTCAAAGATAGGTAAGTACCATTCAAATCAAAACAATAATAGAGAAGAGGGGGTAGTGGGAGAGACCAATATGGAGGAATATAGGGGGAAGAGGGGTACAAAAAATCAACCGTAATTAAAATACAATGACTGGGCCTGTGCCCCCGTGTGTCCCCCTATCTAAGCGCTTCGGGGGGCCTTTTCATTCATTTTTTTGTGAGTCACTATGACGAAAAAAGCTACATTCTTAGCAAGTGTTTTATTTTTTGTTCGACAAATGGAATAAATAACATGCCAGTTTTATGGAGTGGGTCGCTCCGGATGTGGCAAAACCAATTATGTGTACATTTCTTGTTTATTGTTTATTATAAATGCTGCATTTTCAGTGGCGAAATGGCTTTCCGTGATTTGTGTGCACTTTTTTGTGTTTTTTTTTTACATGTTTTATTTTCCTTTTTTGTGTTTCTTTTCACTTTTGTACTTTGTCTCACTGTGGGACATGTATAATTTTTACTCTGATTGCCGCTCTCATACACTGCAGTGCATGAGTCTGTCAGTGTCTCACTGACACAGCCTGTGAGTTCCAGCCTATAACATGGAAACATGCCTAACCCTAGGGTGTTTTCAGACTTATTTCGTTCTGTGGAAAAAAACCTTGCATTTCACAGTAGCAGCTTAGAGAATGAGATTTCTAAACTCTCAATCACACGTTGCATTTTTTTCTTCCGTTTTTTTATTTTTTATTTGAAGTTTGTCAATTCTTTCAGTTTTGCAGCATTTTTCAACCATTCAACTCAATGAAAGAAAAACAAAATGCTGCAAAAACATGAGTATTGTACGTAGCATTTTTCCTCCTACCACTCTGGTTTTAGGGGTAGGATAAAATGGTGCAAAAATGCATCATGTGAATATACCCTTATCCTGGTTGTGTTCAAGCTGGAAATAAAATAGAATGTCCATAATAACATGGAGACATAATTCATTCTATGGTTTTTCACTTTCAGAATTACTAGGCAGCATCTATTTGTACAGAGCCGTCCATGAAGATTATATCACAAGATTCTATGATGACATCACTGATGATGTCAGCTATTATGACATCACTCATGTCGGCCATTATGACATCACGGAACACAGACTCTATTTATAGAACTCACACAGTGTCACGGGTGTCATTGTTTGACTCTATAGCTGGTGAACTGTGCGCACTTGCACTTACTCGCTATGGCTGACAATCTTCTAGATAAACTTCAGGTAGGCGCACTATGGGAGATTTTTCTCAACAATCGCCCTAACACTGCGCTTCTACCACCCGATGGCGTCCTCAGCTTCACTCACCGGCTGGTGGTGGGGCTAGTAAGAGACTGCCTGACCAAATACTACCACGGTCATCTCACCTCAGAATATCTGAGCGATTTACCTCAAAACATCAGGACTTCACTACAGCAGGTAAGTGGCGGACGCTCCGCACAAATCTTCTCCTTAATAATAGATAATAATGGCGGGATAGAAGTTTCTTCTTTCCTCCAATATAAAACACCACTAATCCCCAGACATGGCGTCATTGTATCTGCAGACAGAGGAGCAAATGTCACATAAAAAGGCCGCCTTCATTGTGACCTTTCTCACCTCAGGATTTTCATTTTTATTTCTTTTCTTTTTTATAGGCTGAAGCAAGATTTCAAAATGGCGATTTATCTTCTATTAAGGAACTCGCCCAAAAAGTCCTGTCTGTACTGGAAGGTCCGGCCCGCTCATCGGAACGCCTGGTAAGGAGCCGTCTTCTTCTCTATCATACATCCTTGTTTTCTGATCTTCTCCAGATCACCAGTCACATATCAGAAGAGCTTGTGTTCGATCTTACAGACCTCCCTGTCAGCTCCTGGCAGGCACAGCAGATTTATGGCCACTAGTCCCTAATGCTCCCTCCTCGCCTGTGATGGCAGTCTGTATTCTGCAGATGTAGTCACAGCTCAGTGGCGGGACGTCTGTATATCGGCCTCTGTCTATCGCTAGGATTACAGGCGTCCTGCTTGTAATGGCAGCAGCTGAGATAACAGGTGATATTACAGAAATGTCGTGTCTACAAGTCTCCTATACAGTATATTAATCTGGACTTGTGGAGAGGAGCTGCAGTGTAAAGCAATTCCCTCTAATACTGTCAGGAATGAGGGACACGATGTCCCCATGATATAACGAGCGCAGGTAACACGGCTCTGGGGTCACGGTGCAGAGAAGTCGAAGTTTTTACACTGAACATTTGATTTTTCAATCTTAATTTAGCTTAATCCACCTAAATGAGAGAATGAGAAAACATGGCGCATTATCTGCACAGTTACAATTGCTGCTTCTGTAAATGCAGGTTTAGTGCTCCCTGATTTATGGATTTGGTGATTTAGTGAAATCTTCCACATAATAAATCTATATATTCTAACTATTAGGAAACAGCAGAAGGCGACACCGAAGATGGGCAAAATCTACACCCGGAAATGATCCCTGACCCGAATACGAGTCAGCGGGAACTGACCAGCGATCTGACCACAGGTAAGCCGATCATCCGACCTTCTAGAAGGGATCTCCAGATATTCTAGAGCACAGGGGACAATGGCGGATTTACTCTACTCTGTGTACAGGGAACCTGCCCGCACATGGTACATGTGAAGTGCTGCTCTGACTGGACAACCCATTACCCTCTAATGAAATAATAATAATAATCTTTATTTTTAAAGATTTCCCTAATGAAAGGCACCATTTTGTTTTTAGAAATCCAATATCTCAGTCAGGATAATCTAACGTAGAAGCAATGCACCAAATTGGATGGAAGTGCACTGGGGGCGTGGTAGAAACCGTCTGAGTGCAGTGAGACGCCCTCGTGCACTTCCAGGCTAATCTGCATATTGCTGCTCAGCTTGAGCTCTCTCTTCCCATCACTTACATGTACAGTGTATGTGCTCCTCATATCTACACCCCCCATATAATTAGTGATATCCCCATTTACAGATGGCCGTTATTTCTCCTGTAGATTGCTGTATTGTGTATGTAGCATTGATGTCGTCTAATACATTTTATTTCTTCATCATTTTATCACTGTTTTAGATCCAACTGTGCTGGCGATTCCTGACAGTGGAATCTATGAGATCCCGGAGATCCAAGAACCTGCCGCTGTGAGTATCCTAGAGGGGATGTCTGTATATCACCAGATCATGGGGTGTGAATGACGCGTCCAGTATACGCCCCATATAACCAGGGGACATCTCTATTCTAAATGTAGATGATCCTAGCGTGTGTGTGTTAGATAATAGCATTTATACTAAACCGAATCTGGCACCAGGTTACTGCTACCCATCTGAGAGCAGCATGATGTAGGGGCAGGGACCCTGATTCCAGCGATGTCACCTACTTTACTGGGTGGAGGAGTTGTGACAAAATCACACTTTTCTGCTGCAGATCTAGCTGAGCTCTGAATGCTGAGCCCTGTATAAGCTCGCCCACACCATTGACTGGCAGCTTTCTGTGTACAGTACACTGTGAATAAGCAGAAATCCGCTAATCTATGGTGGGGCAGGGTCACACAGAGCAATAGGACTACGTGGCACAAGATTAGACCTATAGTGATAATCTCTTGCTGATTAAACACTAATTGTAATAAAACGACACACAGCCTAGTAAGTAACACATCGCTGGAATCAGGATTTCAGCCTTTACATCATGCTGCTCTTATATTACATATAAAAAAACTGCTGTCAGAATTCCCTTTATTCAGCACTGTGCAATGATTCCGGTGTATGGACTCTCCCCTTATCCCCTTAACAACCTATGAAGTGCTATGTCGATGACCTCCCCCATCTTATCCGGCATATGACAGCTGATCCAGTTATATGCCCCTAACAGCCGCGGATGGAATCGCGATCCACCTGCAGCCTTTAAATTACGCTGTCAAACTCCGACAGTGGCATTAATCATGGCTGCGCAGGAAGTGCGTCTTAGCTCTCGGCAGGAGACCCCTGGGGTTGTCATTGTCACCCTGCTATGAGCGCCCCCCGGTGGTCGTTGCACATAGCAGATGAGCATTTTTGCTACACATAGCAGAGCTGAACCCCCGCTATGTGTAACACCAGTGATCGGATGATCGCAGCTTCTAGTCTCCCATGGAGACTATTGAAGCAAGTAAAAAGTAGGAAATATATATATAACTAAATATAAAAGTCCAAATTACCCTCCTTTTGGCCCATTCAAAATAAAACAATAAAAAAATTACACATTTGATATCGCCGCATTCGGAAACGCCTGATATATCAAAATATAAGAAGAATTAATATGAACAAGCAAAAAATCAAAACGCCAGAATTATGCTTTTTTGGTCGTTGCAACATTGCAATAAAATGCAATAACGGGCGATCAAAACATCGTATCTATCCAAAATTGGTATCAAACGTCAGCTCAGCATGCAAAAAATAAGCCCTCACCCAGATAAGGAAAAATGGAGACGCTGCTAGTCTCAGAAAATGGCTCCATTTTTTTTCTTTTGTTTTGACAAGCTTTGGCTATTTCTTCACCACTTAAATAAAAAAGAACCTAGACATGTTTGGTGTCTGAACTTGTAATGACTTGGAGAATCATAACGGCAGGTCAGTTTTAGCATTTAGTGAATGTGGTAAAAAAAAAATAAAAAAAATAAACAATTGTGGAATTGCACTATTTTTTCAATTTCACTACACTTAGAATTTTTATCCGGCTTTTCAGTAAAGAATATAGTAAAAGCAATGGTGTAATTCTAACATAAAACTCATCCCACAAATAAACAAGCCCTCACTTGGCTATATTGACCGAAAAATAAATGTATGGCTCTGGGAAGAAGGGGAACAAAAAATGGAAGTAACCCTGCTCCTTAAGGGGTTAAATAACATCAGTGTCTGCGGAGCGTTCTGCTTGTACATTCAATCACTGTGAATCAGCTGGGACACAATATTGAAGGAAGACGTTTTTGTGTCTGGAGCTTTTTTTCTTGCAGCTTTCTTATCTGAATATCATTTCTTATTTTTTATAGGGAGCGATTGAATCATTGATCCCAGCGAGAATGCCGCATATAAGCGACTTTGAAACATCTAAACTGATCGGCGCTGGAAATTTTGGGTGAGATTTCTGTTGGTATAATCCACATTGCTCAGGGTTCCCTATGACAACACTTCTGCCTCTGTGCTCTGCTATTCAGCGTTATCATAGGGAAATGATCGGAGTCCACATCACTGTCCACATCTAATTCTCACTATTCAGCTCATTTCTATACAGTGGAGCGTACGGACCTATAACAGGTCACACTGTAAGGACCTGTGCACACGTCGCAGACTTCTCACATTTTTAGTGTTTTTTTTTCTACTCAGATTTGTTACAAAACCTGAGGGATTTCATGATGCCGGAAAAGTGAATGAGATTCTTGAAGTTTCGTGCACACGATGCTTATCTTTCCATTTAACTCTGCAGCATGTCAATTTTTTCAGCATTTTTTCTGCAGATTTCACACATAATAATGAGTGGGGGACAATCTGCAACAAAAACGCAGGTAAAAAATGTATAAAAAAGCGACAAAAATGAGTCTATTTGACGCATTGTTTTTCCTGCTTAGGCTACTTTCACACTAGCGTCGTTTGGCCTCCGTTGCAATGCGTCGTTTTGGAGAAAAAACGCATCCTGCAAAAGTGCTTGCAGGATGCGTTTTTTCTCCATTGACTTGCATTAGGGACGCATTGCGACGGTTGCCACACGTCGCATCCGTCGTGCGACGGATGCGTCGTGTTTTGGCGGACCGTCGGCACAAAAAAACGCTACATGTAACTTTTTTTGTGCGACGTGTCCGCCATTTCCGACTGCGCATGCGCGGCCGGAACTCCGCCCCCTCCTCCCCAGACCTTACAATGGGGCAGCGGATGCGTTGAAAAACTGCATCCGCTGCCCCCGTTGTGCAGCTCTTTCAACGCTAGCGTCGTTGCGTCGGCACGACGCTAGTGTGAAAGTAGCCTTAGAAATGCAGATATGGTGTAAAGATTTCTGCTGCAAATACTTAATGTAAGGAAAGAGATTAATATAATATATTACAGTCACTTGTCCTAGACCTCATCTGTTCTTATGCTGCCGCCTCCACCAGAGCTTCCTCCTCAGACTTTGGTTTTTTGGGTTCCATTATGGAGCTGATAAGAGTAATCGGCTACACAGGGTCACGGGAGGACTAACACGATATTGACATCAATGACATCTGCATCCTCCACCATGACCACGTGAGTCCAATCACTGCCTCAGCACCAGACGGGGGCGCTAGAGCAACCAAAGCCTGACCCGGAGGATGGAGAACTGCAGGGATGGACAGGTGGGAGCCTCGGACAGGTGGGTAGAATAGGCTCTATTATTTAACTACTTCCATCCCCTCCATTTATTATGCCTTAGGCCAGGGTCACACTTGTGAGTACAATGTGAGAAACTCACCCCAATACCCGGCACTGCCGCTGGCACTCGGGACATGGAAATACATGCAGCTGCACACTCCGCTCCCGAGTGCTGGCGGCAGTGCCGGGTATTGAGGCGAGAGACTCGCATTGCACTCACAAGTGTGACCCCGACCTTAGGGATTGAGAGGAGCAGAATAAACTTCTTACAGCAATTGGAGGAATTTCAATTTCGACTAAATTTTGCTTGGACAGAATCGGATCTTCTGGTCAATTATAGCGAATCTGCCCAAGAAGATTCTCTCCTGTCTAATATGACTTGTGAGGGCTCCGGCAGACATGGCATTGTGCAGATCTCCATAGCTGATCTATGCAGTGCTATATTATTCATTTCTAGAATTGTATCTCCAGTGACGGACGGACTCCAAGAAATTAGTACAGAAGATCATATAATGACTTCTATAGATGGACTGTTAATAAGGTTTGATTATTTACCATGGATTGTGCTTTTCTCCAGCTCCGTCTACTTAGCGCACCATAAAGACTTACATCAGACCTTTGCAATGAAGAAAATGGACAAGCGGAACCTTTCTACTCCAAAAATGGTGGAATATGCTTATCTGGAAAGGGACATCTTAACATTCTGTGATTGTATCTTTGTGACCTCCATGCTCTGCTCCTTTCCAACTACATCTCACCTCTGTATGGTCATGGAGTATGTGGAAGGTAGGACATGTGTACTCTATTATAGACAATCCACGTCTGCTTACATCTTATCATATCATTAGGATTTGTCCAGCTGGTTTGGTTACATCACCACAGAGCATTTACTATAGGTTATATATGACCTCCATGCCCAGACATTAATTGTTCTGTGAGCAGGGGTACTATGGGGCCCAGCATCACTTGGCATTGGGCCACATCACTCCTATCATCACAATTTCAGCATGGCCGCATCCTCAGAATGTGAATACAGCTGAACAGAATGGCGCATCAGGAGGCCGAAAGCCCCCGGTCCACCATTCAGTCCGTGGTCGTGAGACTGTGGTCTGAGACTCCGTACACCGCAGGGGTCAAGTAGTCACAGCACCGCGCCTGTAGTGTGGAGTCTCAGCACTCACACCGGACTGACCAGAGCAGCATGCTGTGGCAATGGGGCCAGGGGAATAGTGCTTTATTTAATGTCAGCGTCTATAGGGGCCCATAATACTGATTGGGTGGCTGTGGGGGACATAGTACTGTGTGCGAAGCAATGGGAGCCTGCTAATACCCCCAGATTGACTTGTCGACTGTGAATGCCCCTGTACAGAGTGGGGTCTTCATACTGAGTGGTGTGCTGTGGGGGTCCTTATTCTGTGTAGGGGTCCTCATTCTGTGTTAGGGTCCAAATTATGTGTGAGGAGCTGTGGGGGCCTTTATACTAAGTGACGACATGTGGGGGCCATTATAGTGTGTGAGAGTCTGTTTGGGACATTATACTGAGTATAGGGACTGTGGGCGCCATCATACTGAGTGGGGGCATCATACTGACACCGTATATGTGGGTGATACTGTAGGGAGGAGGATTCACTGGGGGAACCATACGCACTGTGTTTGGGTGGGGGCACGCTTGACGGCATCATACTTTTGAAATGGTCATAAAAAGTATATTGCTGGTGAGAACACAAAGGGGCCTCGATGGATGGATGGATAGATAGTATTTTCAGCTTTATGTTCTTAGTTACAAGGACCACATTTCACCACTACTTTAGTCTAATATTATGTGCACTATTCATTATATCTGTATATATTCTCTCCTGACAAATATCCCGGCTCGCTTCCCATTATACATCATGGTGATCTGCTTTATAAACCCCTCACCCATCATATTTCTTTTTTTCTACAGGTGGAGGCTGTCGGACCCTATTAAACACCAGGGGTCCTTTATCCGTCCCCTTGGCCCGCTTGTATTTTGCAGAAGCGATTCTTGCTGTAGAATACTTGCACAGCTATGGTGTGGTCCACAGAGACCTGAAGCCAGAGAAGTAAGTACCCCCTCTAGTATGATAAAGGAAGATATCATTTATTATCAGGTAGTCTACAAGGTTAAAACCATCTTTTCATCCACAGCCTCCTGATAACGTCTGCTGGACACATTAAAGTTTCTGATTTTGGTCTCTCAAAACTTGGTGTCATGATACCAAAAAACTACATCTACAATCAATCAGCAGAGGAGATCGTCAGAGAGTTCCAGGACCATGAGGTGGGCATCACTTACAGAAACGCAGCTTGTTCTTTACTAATCTCATCACACTGTTTCTTCTCTGCATTCTTCATTTCTAGAGATCTTTTCCGCTGATATTTTATCTTCTGTCATTGTGTTTTTATGGTGAGAACTTGTCATAATAATGGATTGATCAATCTCATCTCTTTCTTCTGTTGGTTTCCAGGTCTGCGGCACCCCACTTTATATGCCCCCAGAGGTCATCCTGAAGAAAGGCTATGGAAGACCTGTTGACTGGTGGGCAATGGGGATCATACTACATGAATTCCTTGTAGGATCTGTACCATTTAATGGGAAAACCGTAACTGACGTTGAAAACAATATTGTCGGTGGTAAGTGGAATAATCCAATCATTGCTTTGGTTGGTTTACATTTGTTTACCTATTTCATTAGCTTTATCGTACAGTCCAATAAAGATGTTTAATTTTCTGTAATTTTCTATATAACAGGACACCTACGTTGGGATTGTAATCCCGTTCCTCCCTTTGATGCTCGGTGCCTCATCACTGGACTGCTGAGAAAAAATCCTGAACGAAGACTTGGGACAGGTAACATTTTTCTTATTACACATAGGACATATCTCTCATGTCTATGCGAATCAGCACTTCTCTATCAGATCATCTATTTCTAATTCTTCATAATATGACTTTCAGTAAATTTCCTTCATGTTTGCTCAGAAACGTCATTAGTTCAGATTAAGTTAAACAGTTCAGATATGGAACAGTCTCTGACAATATCCGCAACACTTTTGTTTTGTATTTTCCAGCAGGAACATTTGAGATCAAGGGTAATCCATTCCTGATGGGCTTATGCTTTAAAAACCTTCTAAGTCAGAAGCCGGACTATGTTCCTCAGGTTGCATCAAACGTGGACACAAGCTTCGCTATCAGTAAGTAAAAGACGACGTCATCTAGACCAAGCAGCTTTTTGTCTCGTCTACCATTGTTTGAGACAATCGGTTCCCATTAATATTACGGATAAATGGTGACTGTGTTATATTGACAACCTGTAATAATACTTCATTACCTATGTCTTGTAGATCACGCTGATATAAACAAACATCTGGACTCAGAGAATGAGAAAGACAATGAGAGCTTTAACTGCCAAAATTTTACAACTTCTTCTGAATGGCTTTCTAAAGTAAGTATGAGAACAACAAATACTAAAAAAATACATCTAAAAGTAAGGAAAAAGAAAGTATTTCATATCTTCTTGTTGTCCGCATTTAGCTCTGTACCACCGCTACCATGAGGATGAATAATGAGGATCCCAAGTCACCTGCAGAATTTACATCCTGCACAAACATCTTAGAAATGTGAGTAGACTATATGGTCATTACTTGCAGCTCCAGGCTGATATATGTGTACAACTCCAAATATATATATATATATATATATATATATATATGAGGCATCGTGATTACTCGCTAATCCCGCCCCCTGCACAGTAGCTCTGCCCCCCACCACATCACCACACATAATCCTGCCCCCCACCACATTACCACACACAATCCGCACCACATCACCACACACAATCCCGCCCCCCACAAATCCCGCCCCCCCACCACCACACATAATCCCGTCCCTTCAAAACATCACCACACATAATCCCGCCCCCAACGCATTACCACACATAATCCTGCCACCCCACCGCATTACTACACATAATCCCGCCCCCACCACATTACCACACACAATCCGCACCACATCACCACACACAATCCCGCCCCCCACAAATCCCGCCCCCCCACCACCACACATAATCCCGTCCCTTCAAAACATCACCACACATAATCCCGCCCCCCAACGCATTACCACACATAATCCCGCCACCCCACCGCATTACTACACATAATCCCGCCCCCCACCACATTACTACACACAATCCCGCCCCCCACCACATTACTACACACAATCCCGCCCACCCACCACTTTACCACAGATAATCCCGCCCCCACCACATTACTACAGATAATCCCGCCCCCCCACCACATTACTACAGATAATCCCGCCCCCCACCACATTACCACACATAATCCCGCCCCCATCACATTACCACAGATAATCTCGCCCCCACCACATTACCACACATAATCCCGCCCCCCCACCACATTACCACACATAATCCCGCCCCCCCACCACATTACCACACATAATCCCACCCCCATCACATTACCACAGATAATCTCGCCCCCCACCACATTACCACACATAATCCCGCCCCCCATCACATTACCACACAATCCCGCCCCCCACCACATTACCACACATAATCCCACCCCCCACCACATCACCACACAAAATCCCACCCCCCACCACACATAATCCCGCCCCCCAACACATCACCACACATAAAAATTACCACACATAATCCCGCCCCCCCACCCCATTACCACACATAATCCCGCCCCCCCACCCCATTACCACACATAATCCCGCCCCCCACCCCATTACCACACATAATCCCGCCCCCCACCCCATTACCACACATAATCGCGCCCCCCCACGACATCACCATACATAATCCCGCCCCCTTACCACATTACCATACATAATCCCGCCCCCAATACATCACCACACATAATCCCGCCCCCCCACACATCACCACACATAATCCTGCCCCCCAACACATCACAGTATTGTTATTAACTTCAGTTTAAGTTAATTTACCACCTGCGTAAGCGCTATTGAATGTTGTCATTATTTACTTTAGTTTAATCACCAGCAGCGTTAGATAGCAATGAGCGTGCCGAGCGTTACCTGGCTGGAAACAGCTAGTAAATACCATAATATCAATTACAGCATCCATCGCCCCATGATTAGCAGTCATTAGGCTTCAGAAACTGCTGATGGTAACATCCTATAACTGCAGCCAGTATTGCACTTTTAGTGCTGCCCACACTGTAGGAGATGTAGTAATACATGCCAGCCATTCTTTGTAGTTGTTTTTCACTCTGCTCTATAAAAAATAGATTTAAGCAGGAAACCTTCCCCACTATAACTCTCATATGTCCTAATAGGCCTTATAGTTGGTGTTAAACTACTGAGGCAATATACTGCATTTACTTGTGATTTACACGTTTTTCTTCTTCCAAACAGGCAGAAAGAATCTGTTCCTGCATCTATTAGAGATGATGATATTACCAGTTTGCCATGCTCACCCCTATTGTCAGGTATGTACGTCTACAGCACTACAAATGAGAATGTTGACTTTGTCTAACATATTTCCACATGATTTTTCTGTCATTGGTCCCCTATGCTGTCCATGTTTCATGGATCCCAATTATGTTGCCCATAGGCCCATACATTTCGCTAATTTTGTACAGTTTTCCCAGATTACCAGATCATTCATCTGGAGCAGATGTTATCTGTCAGTGATGGGATTGTCGCATCTATGATGGCTGACAATGATCGCTGACTTCTGTATGATAACATTCCTCTGCTGTTCGTGCACAATAGTATCATGTAATAAGGCGTCCCTTTACGTACATTGCGCTGGTAAACAGATTTTGGTGCCAACGATATCTTAACCATTTTATATTAAGTTTATCGTGCTGATAAAAAATATTGCTTTGGTTTTGCCAGAATGGCTCTAGTTTTTGAAATAATTAATACTTAATTAAAATAAAATTCTGGCCTTGAAAAGTCGCTTTTATAGCAAATACAAAATAATTGCATAGGATATTTCATTACCTAGGAAATCACAATTTTTATGGATGAACTATTGTAACGCTGTGACGGTTTTCGGTAATAAATGGGGCCTCAAAACTGTCCATAGAACTGGGCCCTCAACTATTCGTGTCCCGGGGTACTCTCAAAGGTAGAGAGGCCTGAGTCTAAAGCAGCCTAGAAATGGTCGTTAACCTCTTCAGCACCAAAGGAAATTAAATTAATTTAATATGGGACACAAACAAATGGAAGATCTGCGGTTCACAATACGTAGTGATCTTCTAACCAAAGATCTCCCAGGAGGACGAGACACACTCTTAACAATTATCTCAAAAACTGGAACCAATTCAGCAAAAGTAATGGTGATCCCTGGACCTTCACGAAAAACACATGGCACTACCCTATTTGTTGTATTTCCCCCTCCTGAAGGGGTTAAATGGTGGGAAAATATCTTTCTTTCTGTTTTTGCCATTGTACGTACTCGCAAGTGCTTTGCAGGTAGTTGGCTAGCAAACCTGGCCAGTCAGGGGACCATAGCAGGGGACGGATAGGTTTCCTTCCCTGTGAACAGTCTGTGATCGGTGTATGTATTGGTAAATAAAGAGGGAGGGGGGGATAAAAGAGGGGAGCGCCAGAGATCCATGCCCGACCTTCAGCGTTTTCCTAGCAGAAGTGCTGCCCCACCCTTCATTTTGCCACGGTCTTAGGGTTAGTCATTCAGGGATCTGAATAAACAGAAAGTTGGGATTAATAGGATTGAGCCTATTGGCCAAGTTAAAACCCAAAATCCATAAGAAAAACCTTGACACCTGAAATTTTATTTATGTAGCAGATCCTAAAAGCGTATTCTGTTACTAAGAGTTTTTTTTTTTCTTTCTGATCAGAAAATGAAGCTCACGAGGAAAGAAAATCTTCCATTTATTGTAGTATAGAGCAACAAAACTCAGACAATGAAGAAATGGGGGAAAAGAGAGAAGGTAAGTGTGAGAATCAGCTCATTGTTGTGTGATGTCAGTCAGTGAGAAGAATTCATGTGGAGCAGATGACATCTGACAGTGATGGGATATGTATGATTGCTGACAGTGATCCCTGACCTCTGTATAAGATGTCTCTGCCACTCGGCCGCAGTGACCGCACAATAGTATCATGTAATAAGTCGTCGCTTTACTTACATCATAGATACAAAGCAGATTCTATATACATTGTTACTAAGAGATTTGTTTACTTTCTGATCAGAAATTCCAGCTCCTGAGGAAAGGAAATCTTCAATTTATTTGAATGAAGAGCAACAAAACTCAGAACATGAAGAAATGGAGGAAATGATACAAGGTAAGTGTGAGAATCAGCTCAATGTTGTGTGATGTCAGTGAGAATAATTCATGTGGAGCGTATGTTAGTAGAGATGGGCGGACGCGAGGATGTTCGGGTCCCTTGGTTTCAGCCAAACTTTATAAAAAAGTTTAGTTTAGTACCCGAACGTGATCCTGAAGCCGGATGGTTCGAAACCCATTCCCATGAATAGGAGGCCCAAACATCCCTCGGTTCCCATGCCGTCCTCTGTGTGACAGTATAGGAAACACTGGCTCTGACTGGCGGCAATCCTACTGAAGTCAGAGCCCAGAGCATTGCTGACCGCTGTGGGTTCTCACGCTGTCACACAGGACATGTGAGTGTGCGTCTGTTACTGGCGGTGAAAAGCTGATAACTACTACTGTCATCAGCGCTGCCTGATCTCGCTGATAGCAGCAATAGCAGGTATTGCTGATGATAGTATTCACCAGCCGGTGCCTGGACCAGCCAGGACACAATGACAGTAGCGTGTGAATCCAGCTGCTGAGATGAGCGCTGACATTAGTAACCTTATCCCGGATCATTGTGGGACATGGGATCGATTTACAGTGGATCCCTTTGGAATTTTTTTTTTTTTAAAGGTAAAAAATGGGTAAAAGACGGTTGGCGAGTGCTTTTTGCAATTAAAGAACTTTTCATCTAATGGATGCAACGTTATGGGGGCGGTTGCGGGAAGCTTTTTTTTTAGGCTGGGGAGGGACAAATATCCATGGACTTTCCCAGCCTGAGAATACTAGCCCACTGCTGTCTGCTTTACATTGGCTGGCTATCAAAAATAGGGGTGACCTCACACCGTAAAAAAAAAATATATATATATTTTTATTTAAAACAAAACATCGGGGGGGGGGGGGGCAACAAATCATAAATGATCCCTGATCTCTTTATGAATAAGATTTCTCTGCCGTTTGGCCACAGTGACTGCACAATAGTGACAGTAATAAGTCGTCCCTTTACTTGCGTTATAGATACAAAGCAGATACTATAAGAATACGTTGTTACTGATGGTTTTTTTTTTTTTACATTCTGATCAGATATTACAGTTCACGAGAACATAAAATCTTCGATACCTTTGAGTACAACGCAACAAAACCCAGAAAATGAAGAAAAGAAGGAAAAGAAACGACGTAAGTTTGAGAATCGGCTCAATGTTGTGTGATGTCAATCAATGAAAAAAATTCATGTGGAGAAGATATTATCTGTCAGTGATGGGATTGTCCCATGTATGATGGCTGACAGTGACCCCTGACCTCTGTATAGTAGGATTCTGCTGCCGTTCGCCGCAGTGACCGCACAGTAGCATCATGTAATATGGAGTCCTGTCACTTACATTATTTACTTCTCTTCTCACAGGTTCCCGCCTCCGCCGATTCTTATCATCCTGCCGGCGTAGATTAGCCAGGGCTGCTCGCGCATTTACATGTTGTTGCAGTTGCCCCAGCACCATCTAAAAGACTGGAAACCTCCACATCAAGCGCCCTGAAATCCAGCAGATCCACCATCACTGCTGGACCTGTATAGAAGGATCTTCACTATCTACCTGTGGCCTTCTGACGGTTACATCTTTACCCGGACATTATTATTATTATTATCAATGGGTGCGAGAAAAAAAACGCACAGCACTCGCACCATGCGTATGACATCCGCTTTTTTTCGGATACCTTACCATTCTGTGGCATAGAACACTGTAAATAGTCCTGTAAAATGACTGTATAAAAATAGTTGCAGAGAAAAAAAAACGGATTGCATATGGATGTCATACGGATGATGATTTAAAAAAAAAAAAAAAAAAAAAAACGCATTTAACTCGCATGACAAACGCATACTTTTCATCCCTTTTTTTTGGTCCAGATTACGGACCGTTTTTTCTCTCGCAAGTGGAAATGAGCCCTAAAAGCGAGTGTTGCCTGTTTGAATCCAGTGAAGTCATCTTGCAAATGTGCCACGGTATTCATACTGCTCGCCAGACTTGGCTTTTACTGATCAACTGGTATCTGACCCCGGCTTTCTTCCTGACTATGATTTGGTCTATTGATCCCTGGATTTGTTAATCCCTTAACCTTCTATCTTATTTATGATTTGGTCTATTGATCCCTGGATTTGTTAATCACTTAACCTTCTATCTTATTATTAATAAAAATGTAAATTAATTAAATTTATTAATTAAAATTAAATAAAAAAAATAATTAAAATTATTAATAAAAATAAATAACTAAAAGCTGTTACTGTTGCTCTGATTCCTTTTCATCTTGAATTCACAACTAATTGTAAGTCACTAATTGCTCTTCTTGTCACTAGATGTGGAGCGTCCCCGTGGGCAGTGGGGTACTCGGTACCGTGTCTTTCGGTTCTCAAGGGGGATGTCACGGTGGCTGACCCGGTCCGTGGCCCTCGGGAGGACCGTTGTAAAAAGGGGGGGAAAGGTCTTTAAAGGGATATGTTCGTGAAGCTACCTGTGGTATTCGGTCAGGGTGACTGACGCTGCTTTAAGGGGTCCTCTGGGGTGATGTTATGGCAGCTACATGGTATACCTTCCCACAGGTGAAGTGTATCCCCAGGGTTTCCCAGTGTGTAGATGGTGGATGGTGTGAGGCGCAGTGAAGAACGAGGACATAAGGTTGCAGTCTCTTTACCTTTTCACTGAAGGCTTCAGCATCCACAGATCACAGGGCAGGCAGAGTCAAAACAAAAACAAAAAAAGTCAAAACCGCATCCTTTTATATAAAGATTGAAGGTCTCAGCGGACACAAGGGCGCACGTTCAAAACCAGGGAGCCCATCCCGGACAGTACCACAAAAAACAAAGAGACAGCGCCACAATGGATGGTGAAAAAATAGGAGCTTACATTTATTCTGCCTCCTGTAGCGGCGTTTCGGTCAACAGACCTTTATCAAGCACAGTATACAGCGTTCTAACCACCATTATATACACACAACCCCACCCACTAATTAGCCTAGCACCAATAGGGTGTCAATACAAAAGTGAAAAAAACATTATAACCTTAACACACACATACAGAAATATTAAAAACAGTCCCATAGAGTCATTACCACAAAGGCCCTTCATATACTAGGCAGTTAAATAGCTCTGATCGCTCTTATAAGTAAATCATATCATTTTAGAGCTGCTATTCCTTAAAATGTAAACAAAGCGATACCACCAATCAATAGACAGTGCACAAACCAATCATGATAATAGCTACGCCCCAACCCACAGTACACACCTGTGTGAATGTCCACTCGCAATGTCCAGACCCTATCAATCAAACACTGGTAGGTAAGATCGATGTAGCTGTGAATCATAAGTTCCTCCATGTGCGTAGTTGAATCCATCCTCTGGTGAACACACAGCTGGCCAAACTGCGCACGTCCAAGGCAGCTGCGGCTTGCGCTTCTCTGGTGAAGGTATTGTGCATGTCATCCGAAGTCCTTCTCAGTCAGCGGTGTCTAAGTACCGAAAGGCACTCGCTGCGTATGTCCCAATCCAAAGGCTCCCTCTGGTCTACCAAACCGCGCACACTTCCCGGAGTTATAACAGCGAACCCATTTTATTCACATCACTTTTTCAGCGGTGTAGCTACAGGACCGAGAATGTGCTCAGGGTACATAAATTAAAAATATTATACATATGAAAAAATCTTAATTCCCAAAAGGGGAGAGCCATATATGCTGCCATAAATGTGGATCAATTGTCAAAACAACCTACATATCCATATACAATTATACTTCGTGTAATTTGTATACTTTGTGTAATTTGTGTAATCAGTTCGTTCCACACAATAAATGCAACATCAGACCCAACTGGAGCATACCAGAGTAAATAATGAATGATCAATAGGTCGAAAAGAGTCTCAAAGAGACAGACTGACCATAAACCTGTCTCCCTTACTGCTATCTGCCCAGCCTCAAGCTGTTTAGCATTCACAATCCAACACGGGCATAAGCATACTACAAATTCGACGTTCCAGTTGGGTCTGCTGCAAACAACACTCCACCACAAGAGGCAATCATCACAGAATAAATACAATAACATGTTTTGTAGGTATATACATATATTAATGCTGTCACAAATGTGGATCAATTACCAAATCAACTTACATATGCATATACATCTATACTACGTATAATCTGTGTAATCATTATGTTCAACACAGTAAATGCATGCACATGCAAAAATGTATGTGCATGCAAGAAGACAAACATGTGCAACATCAGACACAACTGGTGCATAACAAAATAAATAATAAATATTATTGGAACGCCCCCACACCACCGCAGGGCCGAGGGGTACCCGGAGCCGGGCCTCTGGGTCTCTGCTCTGGGGTTGTCACGGTGGCTAGACCCGGTCCGTGGCCCTGTCCGTCAGTGGGGGACGTCCAGTGCAATAAGTGGTGTTGTAACGGTGCAGTTGTGGGGTGCAGGTCGCAGTAAATAACGAGGACACCAGGTTGCAGTCTCTTTACCTCTTTACTGGAGATCTCTGAGTCCTCAGTCCAGAATACGGTTCACCAGGCTGCGCAAGTCCGGCCGGTCCAATGGCACCTCCAGAGTTCACTTCACAGGTGGAAATCGGTGCCTTCCTTCTTAGCGCTATGTGTTGTAGTCCTTCCCTGCTGTGCTTACGGAAAGTACCCCACAACCGTTGTGTCTGTTTCTTAAGTTCCCTCACAACTCGATTAAATGATGTTCTTCTAATCTTCCGTCCCTTCCTGATGTTACAGTTAGAACGGCACCCGTTTGTCGGATAGGCCTGGAGTTCTTCCGGGACCCTAGAGACGCCCCTCTCCCGCAATTGCCTCCCAAGACTTCATAGGTGATATGTGTTAGACAGCCCACCTTAAACTGACTGTCCTGCCGCTGTTTAGAGTATTGCTTGAAGCTGAATGTTATAATACTCCCTCGGCGTTCCGGCCACCGGTAGTGCGCCTCAGTAGGGTGTTGCTCCGGTCTTACAGCACGACCCCTACTGGAATTCTCCTATTGCTTGATCTCGTTTCTCACTCAGCACAATCTATCTCGCTTCTAGTCCCTTCTTGGGTCCCGCCGCTTCCCGGAGCTGGCGCGGACCCGTTACGTTCTTTTCAATGCCAAGCCTCTGTCAGGATCCCACCCCTGACAGAGACCCTACTGTCTCTTCCTCCACAACACCCTCTGCCACTAGGTGTTGCTTCGTCCAATCCAGTCAGCTTTCTGATCTAACTTCCTGCCTGACCCCCAGTTTACCCACTATGGTGGGGAGTGGCCTAATGAATAGAACCCTTAGCTCCCCCCGGAGGCCCGGCTGTGAAATGCATTGGTGTCTGTGATACCTGATCAGATGAACTCCTTCAGTGCCATCGGACGCACCATGGCTCCCCATAGTGGCGGAGCCACAGTACTGCAACGACCAGGACTCTGGGGCGCTGCACTATGGATAATCAATAAGTCGAAATAAAGTAATAAAGAAACAAACTAATCATATACCCATCTCCCATACTGATACCTGCCCAGCCATAAGCTGCTTAGCTTTTGTAATCTGACACGGGAAAAAATAAAAAATAAATGGAATAGGGACTAATCAAAACTTGTTGTGCACATGTAATCCCTTTAAAACTTAGCTTTTAATATTGTAAATATAAAACCCTGACCCAAAACAAACCTTGGTTAGATACCAAATAAAATGTAAATGCCACCAATTAGGTCACCTGTTGAGGTACTACAATACAGCCTACTGCTCTCACCTGCCTTGCTGTGGAGGTTGGCACCCTAAGAAACGATTTATTGGCGCCCCCACTCAACGCAGGCTGTCCCTCTCTTCCCTACAATATCCCTCTCAGTGTAGGTGGGAAAACAATATAGTGAAGAACAGTGGTGAAAATAAGGGGGTTCACAGACATATAAATACAAACAGTAGCCAAAAAAAACCCTCAACAGGCACCCCCAAGTATCATAATGATGATCCAACACATCGCTAAACGGCAAATCAGATAGTCAAACATTAATATTCAGTCCAGACAATAGCCATATTTGTCCCATGTCCATCATGGACGTAAAAATGTTGCAAACCATAATCCAAAAGAAAAAAAAAAAAAAAGAGAAGCCAGCACTGCTAATGGTCAGAACGCAATACAAATGGTGCACATGCACCTACTGAATTCTAACTGTAGTTCAAATATGAGACATTTAGCAAATAATTGATCAATTTTTTGAGCTACCCCGCCACTTCACGGCAATCTCATAATGGGGCAGTCCTACGCTACGTTTTTTATTAACGTTGTGCCATTACGGCCTCCTAGATGTATAAAAAGAGCATAAAAAGAAGAAAGACACCATTACTATACTATGACATGCAAGCTGTACCTGGAGACATTTTCAGAATCACCCCCTTAGTGCCAGGAAGGACAAGCGTAGGTGAAGGCCGATCAGGTCCAGTGCGGACATGTCAGATCTGGCCTCCACGCCTCCAAGCCAGCACCAAGGTTAGGGCTGTCCCACACGTCCAGATAATTCCGGTACCGGAATTAATCGGTACCGGAGTTATCCGTGTCCGTGTGCCTGGGAACTCACGGAGGCCATACCTGCGGCACACGTGTGCCGCCCGTATGGCGAGTGGGTACCACACGGAGCGTGTGGTACCCACTCTGCATGGTGCTGAAGCTGCGATTCATATCCTCTCTGCAGTAACGTTTGCTGCAGGGAAAATATGAAGAATAGTGTTTAAAATAAAGATCCATGTGTCCGCCGCCCCCCCACCCCCTGTGCGCCCCCCCGCTGGTCAGAAAATACTCACCCGGATCCCCCGTCGGCAGTCGCTCCTTCCTGGTCTGGCCGCAGCTTACTGTATGCGGTCACGTGGGGCCGCTCATTTACACTCATGAATAGGCGGCTCCGCCCCTATTGGAGGTGGAGCCACATATTCATGAGTGTAATCGGCCGCATACAGTAGAGAAGCCGCGGCCAGACCAGGAAGGAGCGACTGCCGACGGGGGATCCGGGTGAGTATTTGCTGACCAGCGGGGGGGCGCACAGGGGGTGGGGGGGCGCACAGGGGGTGGGGGGGCGGCGGACACATGGATCTTTATTTTAAACACTATCATTCATATTTTCTCTGTAGCAAACGCTGCTACAGGGAACATATGAATGGCGGCTTCAGCACCATGTGGGGGGGACAGCGCTTACTGTAGCGCTGTCTCCGGCACGCCACACGGACCCCAGACGGAGAATGTCCGTGTGAGGTGCGTGTTTTACACGGACCCATTGACTCTATTGGGTCCGTGCAATCCGTGCGCTCCCACGAACACTGACATGTCTCCGTGTTTGGCACACGGAGACACGGTCCGCACACGGTCCGCACAAAATCAATGACATCTGAACAGATGCATTGATTTTTATGGGTCTACGTGTGTCAGTGTCTCCGGTACGGGAGGAAACTGTCACCTCACGTACCGGAGCCACTGACGTGTGAAACCGGCCTTAAAGAGTGAGACAGGTTCAGACACAGCTGCAAAATTAACTAGAGCCTGAGGCAGGGCAGGGCTGCTGTGTGTGTGAACAGCAGCCTATCAATCACAGAGAACACAGAAAGAACGGCGTACGTAACCCAGCGTGCGCGGCAACAGTGGTGGTCAGCCACTTACCAATGTAAAAGAAAAAAAAAAAGAGAAGCCAGCACTGCTAATGGTCAGAACGCAATACAAATGATGCACATGCACCTACTGCTGGCTTCTCCTTTTTTTTTTCTTTTACATTGGTAAGTGGTTGACCACCACTGTTGCCGCGCACGCTGGGTTATGTACGCCGTTCTTTCTGTGTTCTCTGTGATTGATAGGCTGCTGTTCACACACACAGCAGCCCTGCCCTGCCTCAGGCTCTAGTTAATTTTGCAGCTGTGTCTGAACCTGTCTCACTCTTTAACCTTGGTGCTGGCTTGGAGGCGTGGAGTTCAGATCTGACATGTCCGCACTGGACCTGATCGGCCTTCACCTTCGCTTGTCCTTCCTGGCACCAAGGGGGTGATTCTGAAAATGTCTCCAGGTACAGCTTGCATGTCATAGTATAGTAATGGTGTCTTTCTTCTTTTTATGCTTTTTTTATACATCTAGGAGGCCGTAATGGCACAACGTTAATAAAAAACGTAGCGTAGGACTGCCCCATTATGAGATAGCCGTGAAGTGGCGGGGTAGCTCAAAAAATTGATCAATTATTTGCTAAATGTCTCATATTTGAACTACAGTTAGAATTCAGTAGGTGCATGTGCACCATTTGTATTGCGTTCTGACCATTAGCAGTGCTGGCTTCTCCCTTTTTTTTTTCTTTTACATTGGTAAGTGGTTGACCACCACTGTTGCCGCGCACGCTGGGTTATGTACGCCGTTCTTTCTGTGTTCTCTGTGATTGATAGGCTGCTGTTCACACACACAGCAGCCCTGCCCTGCCTCAGGCTCTAGTTAATTTTGCAGCTGTGTCTGAACCTGTCTCACTCTTTAACCTTGGTGCTGGCTTGGAGGCGTGGAGGCCAGATCTGACATGTCCGCACTGGACCTGATCGGCCTTCACCTACGCTTGTCCTTCCTGGCACCAAGGGGGTGATTCTGAAAATGTCTCCAGGTACAGCTTGCATGTCATAGTATAGTAATGGTGTCTTTCTTCTTTTTATGCTTTTTTTATACATCTAGGAGGCCGTAATGGCACAACGTTAATAAAAAACGTAGCGTAGGACTGCCCCATTATGAGATTGCCGTGAAGTGGCGGGGTAGCTCAAAAAATTGATCAATTATTTGCTAAATGTCTCATATTTGAACTACAGTTAGAATTCAGTAGGTGCATGTGCACCATTTGTATTGCGTTCTGACCATTAGCAGTGCTGGCTTCTCCTTTTTTTTTTCTTTTATAATCCAAAAGGGACCAGCCCAAAAGACCAGAATATCATAATAGATAATGATAGAAGATAACTTAGCGTGTGCTGGTATCGCCCCGACGCGTTTCCCCATTAACACGGTTCATCAGGAGGGAATAGTGTGGTCATCGATACCGCCGGATGCCATGGAGATGAATAGCATGATCTGACATGGGAATAAGCATTCTACAAGTTAAGGTACCGTCACACTAAGCGACGCTGCAGCGATACAGACAACGATGCTGATCGCTGCAGCGTCGCTGTTTGGTCGCTGGAGAGCTGTCACACAGACCGCTCTCCAGCGACCAACGATGCCGAGGTCCCCGGGTAACCAGGGTAAACATAGGGTTACTAAGCGCAGGGCCGCGCTTAGTAACCCGATGTTTACCCTGGTTACCAGTGTAAAATGTAAAAAAAACAAACACTACATACTTACATTCGCGTCCCCCGGCGTCCGCTTCCTGCACTGACTGAGCGCCGGCCCTAACAGCAGAGCGGTGACGTCACCGCTGTGCTGTACTTTCACTTTCACTTTACGGCGCTCAGTCAGTGTGGGAAGCGGACGCCGGGGGACGCGAAGGTGAGTATGTAGTTTGTTTTTTTTACATTTTACACTGGTAACCAGGGTAAACATCGGGTTACTAAGCGCGGCCCTGCGCTTAGTAACCCGATGTTTACCCTGGTTACCAGTGTAAAACATCGCTGGTATCGTTGCTTTTGGTGTCAAACATGACGATACACGCCGGTCTGACGACCAAATAAAGTTCTGAACTTTGTTCAACGACCAGCGATATCACAGCAGGATCCTGATCGCTGCTGCGTGTCAAACTAAACGATATCGCTAGCCAGGACGCTGCAACGTCACGGATCGCTAGCGATATCGTTTAGTGTCACGGTACCTTTAGATCTTCCCGTTGGGTCTGATGTAAACAACAAAACCACAAAAGACAATTAGTCACAGAATAGAAAAAATAACAGATTTGTAGGTATATAGAAAAAAACATAAGATAAGGGACACTTCCCAACTAGGTTACAGAGGGCAAAAGAAATTCTCATATGGGACAAGGTAAGTATATAATAGAAAGTTAAAAACAATACACAGATGAAGAGGTACATTAGAATCACAGATTACTAGAGGAAACAATTCTGCTGATATTCAATATTCATCCCCTTTGGATAAAGGGTATCAAGTTCAAAAATCCATTTCAGTTTCTTCTTCTTCAAAAGGGAGATACAATCACCCCCCCTTTCCCGTCTCAAGGTCGGTACGTCATCTATTACTCTAAATCTCAACTGATTTATTGAATGACCCATACTCAGAAAATGTCTAGGCACGGGGAGTTCGGTCAGTCCAGTCCTAATGGTACTTTTATGTTTACTAATTCTCGCTTTAATCTCCATAGTGGTCTCTCCCATGTAGGAGAGACCACAAGGGCAGCGCAGGACATAGACTACGAAACTACTCGTGCATGTAAACCTCCTACATATCTCATAATTCTTCCCCATATGTGGATGACAGAAAGAGGAGCCCTTAATCATGTTATTACAACAAGCACATCCCAAGCAAGGGAAATTACCCAAACTTGGGCTGCTAAAGGTAGTTTGCAAATCTTCTTTCATACTTCCTATATCCGATACTACCAATTGGTCTTTCCGATTCCTATTTCGTCTATAGGAGAACAATGGAGGCTGTTGAAATTCCAGAATATCAGTATGACCCCTACCCAAGAGTGGCCAATGTCTACGTATAATATTAGAGACTTGTTTACTCATTCCATTATAAGTGGTAACAAACGGTATCCTTTTCTGGGATTGCACAGCCATCTTTGGGACCAAGAGTTCATTCCGACTTTTGTTCAAGGCACGTTCTCTAAATATATCAAGTTCAACCCTTGGTTATCCCCTACAAAGAAACTTTTTGCACATTTCATCAAGTCTCTTATCAATATGTGTCTCACACGAAACAATTCTTCACACACAAAACAATTCTTCTCACTCTTAATAGCTGACTCCATGGTAGGGATTCCACCATCCTCCGCAGATGTTCACTAGAAAAGTGTGAGATGTTATTTCTATCCGTACCCTTCACAAATAGGTCCGTGTGCAACTTCCCCCCACTCTTATACACACATGTATCCAAAAACTGCATTTTTGTTTGATAACAATCCATAGTGAACCCAAGTTCTGGGTAAATGTCATTCAGATATTGAAAAAAACAATTCCAATTCATCCCTATCACCATCCCACACCAGGAAGATGTAATCGATGTAACGCCGCCAGCCCCTAACATGGCCCCAAAACCTAGAACTGTGCACGTGTTCGCCCTCCAGGACAGCCATATAGATGTTTGCATACGTAGGGGCCACATTGGACTCCATGGCTGTCCCGCAACGCTGCAGATAGTAACCGTCACCAAAAAAGAAAAAATTCCTTTCCAGGACAAACTCCAACAGCGTCAGGATGAACCGTGCACAGTCCGGGGCCATGTCAGAGCCGGCCAGCGTCACCTCGACAGCAGACAACCCCCTGGTGTGTTCAATGGATGTGTATAGGGATGTTATGTCAAATGAAACCAACCATGTGGAGTCAGTCACCTGTAAATCCGTAAGAGACCCAATAAAGTCACTCGTGTCACTTGTATACGAAGGGGCCAAAATCGCAAATCTCCTCAGTACGCGATCCAAAAAAATTGAAACCTTATTACAAAGACCCCCTGCCCGACACAATCGGTCGACCAGGGGGTCTACGAAGATCCTTGTGGATCTTCGGTAAAGTGTACAGTATTGGTGCCACCGGATATTCAACCTTCAAATACCAATTTGGAATCAATTAGACTCCCCAAAGAGAGCCCCATCAATGATCTCTTCAAGCTCCCGCTTAAATCTGAGTGGGATTCATCTGCAATTTTCCATAGACATTGGGGTCCGAAAGCTGTGAATAAATTTAACCGATGTATTGTGAAGTATCCATCACCGCCAAAGCCCCGCCTTTGTCGGCTGGCGTGATAGTGATGGATTTATTAGATTTAACCCCTTCATGACCCAGTCTATTTTGACCTTAATGACCTGGCCATTTTTTGCAATTCTGACCAGTGTCCCTTTATGAGGTAATAACTCAGGAACGCTTCAATGGATCCTAGCGATTCTGAGATTGTTTTTTCGTGACATATTGGGCTTCATGTTAGTGGTAAATTTAGGTCGATAATTTCTGCGTTTATTTGTGAAAAAAATGGAAATTTGGCAAAAATTTTGAAAATTTCGCAATTTTCACATTTTGAATTTTTATTCTGTTAAACTAAAGAGTTATGTGACACAAAATAGTTAATAAATAACATTTCCCACATGTCTACTTTACATCAGCACAATTTTGGAAACAACATTTTTTTTTGCTAGGAAGTTATAAGGGTAAAAATTTGACCAGTGATTTCCCATTTTTACAACAAAATTTACAAAACCATTTTTTTTAGGGACCACCTCACATTTGAAGTCAGTTTGAGGGTTCTATATGGCTGAAAATACCCAAAAGTGACACCATTCTAAAAACTGCACCCCTCAAGGTGCTCAAAACCACATTCAAGAAGTTTATTAACCCTTCAGGTGTTTCATAGCAGCAGAAGCAACATGGAAGGAATAAACATTGGAGCTCCACCACAAGCTTCACAGAAGTTTATAACGCAGAGCTGTGAAAATAAAAAATAATTTTTCATTTCTCAAAAATGATATTTTAGCCAGCAATTTTTTATTTTCCCAAGGGTAACAGGAGAAACTTGACCCCAAAAGTTGTTGTCCAGTTTCTCTTGAGTACTCTGATACCCCATATGTGGGAGTAAACTACTGTTTGGGCACATGCCGGGGCTCGGAAGTGAAGTAGTGACGTTTTGAAATGCAGACTTTGATGGAATGCTCAGCGTGCGTCACGTTGTGTTTGCAGAGCCCCTGATGTGCCTAAACAGTAGAAACCCCCCACAAGTGACCCCATTTTGGAAACTAGACCCCCAAAGGAACTTATCTAGATGTGTGGTGAGCACTTTGAACCCCCAAGTGCTTCACAGAAGTTTATAACGCAGAGCCATTAAAATAAAAAAATCATTTTTCTTTCCTCAAAAATAATTTTTTAGCCCACAATTTTTTATTTTCCCAAGGGTTACAGGAGAAATTGGACCCCAAAAGTTGTCCAGTTTTTCCTGAGTAAGCTGGTACCCCATGTGTGGGGGTTAACCACTGTCTGGGCACACGTCGGGGCTCGGATGGGAGAGAGCACCATTTGACTTTTTCAACGCAAGATTGGCTGGAATCAATCGTGGCGCCATGTCGCGTTTGGAGACCCCCTGATGTGCCTAAACAGTGGAAACCCCTCAATACTAACTCCAACACTAACCCCGACACACCCCTAACCCTAATCCTAACCCTAACCACAACCCTAACTCCAACACACCCCTAACCCTAGTCTTAACCCTAATTCCAACCCTAACTCTAATTCCAACCCTAACCCTAAGGCTATGTGCCCATGTTGCGGATTTGTGTGTGGATTTTTCCGCACCGTTTTTGAAAAATCTGCAGGTAAAACGCACTGCGCTTTACCTGCGGATTTACCGCGGATTTTCAGTGTTTTTAGTGTGGATTTCACCTGCGGATTCCTATTATGGAGCAGGTGTAAAACGCTGCGGAATCCGCACAAAGAATTGACATGCTGCAGAAAATACAACGCAGCGTTTCCGCGCTGTAAACGTGATGGAAAACTGCTACGAATCCGCAGCGACCAATCCGCTGCGGATCTGCAGCCAAATCCACACCGTGTGCACATAGCATAATTCTAACCCTAATTCCAACCATAGCCCTAATTCTAACCCTAACCCTAATTGTAACCCTAACCCTAATTGCAACCCTAATTCTAACCCTAACCCTAGCGCTAAGTGCAACGCTAGCCCTAAGTGCAACGCTAGCCCTAAGTGCAACCCTAACCCTAAGTGCAACCCTGACCCTAAGTGCAACCCTGACCCTAAGTGCAACCCTGACCCTAAGTGCAACCCTAACCCTAAGTGCAACCCTAACCCTACCCCTAACCCTAACGGAAAAACAAAAATAAATATATTTTCTGTATTTTATTATTGTCCCTACCTATGGGGGTGATAAAGGGGGGGTTATTTACTATTTTTTGTTTTTGATCGCTGTGATAGAACCTATCACAGCGATCAAAATGTACAGGGAACGAATCTGCCGGCCGGCAGATAAGGCGGGCGCACTGCGCATGCGCCCGTCATTTTCCAAGATGGCGGCGTCCATGCGAGGAGACCGAGGACACCGGGAGGGACACCGGGACTAGGTAAGTATGGGCTACATTAGAATCACTAATCACTTTTGTATTGACACCCTATTGGTGCTAGGCTAATTAGTGGGTGGGGTTATGTGTATATAATGGTGGTTAGAACGCTGTATACTTTGCTTGATAAAGGTCTGTTGACCAAAACGTCGCTATAGGAGGCAGAATAAATGTAAGCTCCTATTTTTTCACCATCCATTGTGGCGCTGTCTCTTTGTTTTTTGTGGCCTTCTGTCTAGGCCTCTGACAGGAACCCACCCCTGTCAGGGACCAACTACCTGAGCAAAGCTCAGCTAGCAACTGCCTCACTTCCTCTCCAGGCCACCAGTTTTACCTGAGTGTGAAGAGTGCCCTAATAAATAAGAGCATAGCTGTTGTGAATTCCATTTCTCGGACTTCTCCTGTGGTCATGAATGGTACTTTGGTTAGTTCTGCTCTTGGACTCCCTCTGGTGGCTTTGAGCGGAACTGCTGGTCTTTGAGGTTTGCTTTCCCAGCTGCCCTCGTTTATTGTTGTGCTGGCTTCTCTATTTAACTCTACTCAGATCGTTACTTCATGCCAGCTGTCAATGTATCAGTATTGGTTCAGATCTCTCTTGGACTTCTCTGAGGACCTGTCTACTCCAGCAGAAGCTAAGTCCCTGCTAGTTCATTTGTTGTTACTGCTGCCTGAATATATTTCTTAGTACTGCTAAATTCTAGTCCAGCTTGCTATCATTATATTTCCTTGCTAGCTGGAAGCTCTGGGGTGCAGTGTTGCACCTCCACACCGTGAGTCGTTGTGGGGGTCTTTTTGCATACTCTGTGTGGTTTTTGTAGTTTTTTTGTGCTGACCGCATAGTTTCCTTTTCTATCCTCTGACTATTTAGTGAAGTCTGGCCTCCTTTGCTAAAACCTGTTTCATTCCTGTGTTTGTGACTTTCCTCTTAACTCACAGTCAATATATGTGAGGGGCTGCCTTTACCTTTGGGGAATTTCTCTGAGGCAAGGTTAGGCTTCTATTTCTATCTTTAGGGGTAGTTAGCTCTTAGGCTGTGAAGAGGTGTCTAGGGAGAGTTAGGTACGCTCCACGGCTATTTCTAGTGTGTGTGATAGGAGTAGGGTTTGCGGTCAGCAGAGTTCCCACTTTCCCAGAGCTTGTTCCTATTACTAGTTTACTCATCAGGTCATTCCGGGTGCTCCTAACCACCAGGTCCATAACAGTACAGCTGGCCCTTAAAGTGTTAATGCATATCAAAAGAGGGATAAGAGAAGTTCTGAACCCATTTTTTTTTTCTTTGCAGTGTGTTTTGTCTCTCTTTTCCCCTTAATCTCTGGGTGGTTCAGGACTCAGGTGTAGATATGGATATTCAGGGTCTGTCCTCTTGTGTGGATCAACTCACTGCAAGGGTCCAAAGCATTCAAGATTATGTAGTTCAGAATCCGATGTTAGAGCCTAGAATTCCAATTCCTGATTTGTTTTCTGGGGATAGATCTAAGTTTCTGAATTTCAAAAATAATTGTAGACTGTTTCTTGCTTTGAAACCCCGCTCCTCTGGTGACCACATTCAGCAAGTAAAAATTATTATTTCTTTGCTACGTGGCGACCCTCAAGACTGGGCATTCTCCCTTGCGCCAGGAGATCCTGCATTGCTTAATGTAGATGCGTTTTTTCTGGCGCTTGGATTGCTTTATGACGACCCTAATTCAGTGGATGAGGCAGAGAAAGCCTTGCTGGCTTTGTGTCAGGGTCAGGATGAAGCGGAGGTATATTGTCAGAAGTTTAGAAAGTGGTCTGTGCTTGCTCAATGGAATGAGTGTGCCCTGGCAGCAATTTTTAGAAAGGGTCTCTGTGAGGCCCTTAAGGATGTTATGGTGGGCTTCCCCACGCCTGCTGGTCTGAATGAATCAATGTCCTTGGCCATTCAAATTGATCGGCGTTTGCGTGAGCGCAAAATTGTGCACCATTTGGCGGTGTCCTCTGAGCAGAGGCCTGAGCTTATGTAATGTGATAGAACTTTGACCAGAACTGAACGGCAAGAACACAGACGTCAGAATCGGCTGTGTTTTTACTGTGGTGACCCTACTCATGCTATCTCTGATTGTCCTAAGCGCACTAAGCGGTTCGCTAGGTCTGTCACCATTGCTACTGTACAGCCTAAATTTCTTTTGTCTGTTACTTTGATGTGCTCTCTGTCGTCCTACTCGGTTATGGCATTTGTGGATTCGGTCGCTGCCCTGAATTTGATGGACTTGGAGTTTGCCAGGCGTTGTGGTTTTTTCCTGGAGCCTTTGCAGTATCCTATTCCATTAAGGGGAATTGATGCTACGCCTTTGGCCAGGAATAAACCTCAGTACTGGACTCAGTTGACCATGTGCATGGCTCCTGCACATCAGGAAGATATTCGCTTTTTGGTGTTGCATAATTTGCATGATGTGGTCGTGTTGGGTTTGCCATGGCTACAGGTTCATAATCCAGTATTGGATTGGAAATCAATGTCTGTGTCTAGTTGGGGTTGTCAAGGGGAACATGGCGATGTTCCGATGATGTCAATTTCTTCATCCACTCCTTCTGATGTCCCTGAGTTTCTGTCGGATTACCGGGATGTATTTGATGAGCCCAAATCCAGTATCCTACCCCCTCATAGGGATTGTGATTGTGCTATAAATTTGATCCCTGGTAGTAAGTTTCCTAAGGGCCGACTTTTCAATGTATCCGTGCCAGAACACGCCGCTATGCGGTTATATAAAGGAGTCCTTGGAGAAAGGGCATATTCGCCCGTCTTCATCACCGTTGGGAGCAGGGTTCTTTTTTGTGGCCAAGAAGGATGGTTCTCTGAGACCCTGTATAGACTACTGCCTTCTCAATAAAATCACGGTCAAATTTCAGTACCCTTTGCCTCTGCTGTCTGATTTGTTTGCTCGGATTAAGGGGGCTAGTTGGTTCACCAAGATAGATCTTCGAGGGGCGTATAACCTTGTGCGTATTAAACAGGGCGATGAATGGAAAACAGCATTTAATACGCCCGAGGGCCATTTTGAGTACCTGGTGATGCCATTCGGGCTTTCTAACGCTCCATCTGTGTTTCAGTCCTTTATGCATGACATCTTCCGAAAGTATCTGGATAGATTCATGACTCATGAATGGTACTTTGGTTAGTTCTGCTCTTGGACTCCCTCTGGTGGCTTTGAGCGGAACTGCTGGTCTTTGAGGTTTGCTTTCCCAGCTGCCCTCGTTTATTGTTGTGCTGGCTTCTCTATTTAACTCTACTCAGATCGTTACTTCATGCCAGCTGTCAATGTATCAGTATTGGTTCAGATCTCTCTTGGACTTCTCTGAGGACCTGTCTACTCCAGCAGAAGCTAAGTCCCTGCTAGTTCATTTGTTGTTACTGCTGCCTGAATATATTTCTTAGTACTGCTAAATTCTAGTCCAGCTTGCTATCATGATATTTCCTTGCTAGCTGGAAGCTCTGGGGTGCAGTGTTGCACCTCCACACCGTGAGTCGTTGTGGGGGTCTTTTTGCATACTCTGTGTGGTTTTTGTAGTTTTTTTGTGCTGACCGCATAGTTTCCTTTTCTATCCTCTGACTATTTCGTGAAGTCTGGCCTCCTTTGCTAAAACCTGTTTCATTCCTGTGTTTGTGACTTTCCTCTTAACTCACAGTCAATATATGTGGGGGGCTGCCTTTACCTTTGGGGAATTTCTCTGAGGCAAGGTTAGGCTTCTATTTCTATCTTTAGGGGTAGTTAGCTCTTAGGCTGTGAAGAGGCGTCTAGGGAGAGTTAGGTACGCTCCACGGCTATTTCTAGTGTGTGTGATAGGAGTAGGGTTTGCGGTCAGCAGAGTTCCCACTTTCCCAGAGCTTGTTCCTATTACTAGTTTACTCATCAGGTCACTCCGGGTGCTCCTAACCACCAGGTCCATAACACATAGCTCCCCCTGGTGGACTGGAGTATAAAATGTGTTGTATGTTTGTGGTACCTGGTAAAGAGATCTCCTTTATTGCCTCCAAACGTAACATCACTCCCCCCTAGAGGAGAATGACATTACTGCAACGACCAGGACCCTGAGGCGCTGCAGATGCATTTGCCATTATCCTGAATGCAGCAGTCAGGCTCATATTTCTGTCCAGCAGCTACACCGATGCCGCCACTCAGTACCAGTCATTGCACTCTCCCACAAAGCTCTCCACAGTGCAGCATTGTCCTACAACTCCTCCCATTTGTCACTCTACTACCATATTTACACTCCAATGAGCTAAGACTAGCATCCTCAATAATCAGGTTCTCCCACTCCCACATCCAAGACTTTTTCTGTGCTGCAGTACATGAACACGGCACTCAGTCAATAGGTGAGAGGCTGGTGCTCAAGTAGGGTGTCCAACCCACAAATCAGTATATAACAAAGACTTGGCACTCAAATAAGTTATGAAGTGAAAATTTGTTGTTTTTTATTGTACGTCCAGACACAGATTCAACAGATGCTGTTAAACGTTTTCGGGCCTAATGGACCTTCCTCAGAACAATTCCATTTTATCTGGTGTTGCAGGATAAAAAGAGGTAGGAGGCGCAAAGCCACTTTACTGGAGTAATGTTGTGGGGCAGTACAATATGCTGGTGCGAGGGCTCCTAGGCAAACTCGGTTTGCTCTGGAAGGCTGTGGCCCATATTCAATATGCTGGTGCGAGGGCTCCTAGGCAAACTCGGTTTGCTCTGGAAGGCTGTGGCCCATATTCAGTGTGAAGAGAAGCAGCAGGAACGGCGGTGCTCCGCCTGAGAGAGACGCAGTGCGAAAACATTTAACAGCATCTGTTGAATCTGTGTCTGGACGTACAATAAAAAACAACAAATTTTCACTTCATAACTTATTTGAGTGCCAAGTCTTTCTTATATACTTTTTCTGGGCTGCATCAGCTCTCGGGAGGGCTCTACTTCAGACAATCAGGTTAATTCCCACTGTCTATGGATTTAAGTGTGCACCAAATACAGATAATATTTGGCAGGACTATTAAGTCATCTCAGTAATCTAAGTTTTGCGCACTGCACTCAATATCTGCACATAGACATTGGCTAGTGACATGTTCATACAGTCTTAACCCCTTAAGCCCCAAGGGTGGTTTGCACGTTAATGACCATGCCAATTTTTACAATTCTGACCACTGTCCCTTTATGAGGTTATAACTCTGGAATACTTCAACGGATACTGATGATTCTGACATTGTTTTCTCGTGACATATTGCACTTCTGGAACCAAAATGTTTTTTTTGTTAGGGAGTTATAAGGGTTAAAAGTTGACCAGGAATTTCTCATTTTTACAAAAACATTTTTTTTAGGGACCACATCTCATTTGAAGTCATATTGAGGGGTCTATATGATAGAAAATAACCAAGTGTGACACCATTCTAAAAACTGCCCCCTCAAGGTGCTCAAAACCACACATTCAAGAAGTTTATTAACCCTTCAGGTATTTCACATTTTTGGAATGTTTAAATAAAAATGAACACTTAACATTTTTTCACACAAAATTTACTTCATCTCCAATTTGTTTTATTTTACCAAAGGTAACAGGAGAAAATGGACCACATAAGTTGTTGTGCAATTCGTCCTGAGTACGCCGATACCCCATATGTGAGGGTAAACCACTTTTTTTGGCGCATGGCAGAGCTCGGAAAGGAAGGAGCGCTATTTGACTTTTTAATGCAAAATTGACTGGAATTGAGATGGGATGCCATGTTCCGTTTGGAGAGCCCCTGATGTGCCTAAACATTGAAACCCCCCACAAGTGACACCATTTTGGAAAGTAGACCTCCTAAGGAACTTATCTAGATGTGTGGTGAGCACTTTGACTCACCAAGTGCTTCACAGAAGTTTATAATGCATTTATAATGCAGAGCCGTAAAAATAAAAAATCATATTTTTTCACAAAAATGATCTTTTCGCCCCCAAGTTTTTATTTTCCCAAGGGTAAGAGAAAAAATTGGACTCCAAAAGTTGTTGTGCAATTTGTCTTGAGTACGATGATACCCCATATGTGGGGGTAAACCACTGTTTGGGCGCATGGCAGAGCTCGGAAGGGAAGGAGCGCCGTTTGACTTTTCAATGCAAAATTGACTGGAATTGAGATGGGACGCCATGTTGCGTTTGAAGAGCCACTGATGTGCCTAAATATTGAAACCTCCCAAAAGTGATGCAATTTTGGAAAGTAGACCCCCTAAGGAACTTATCTAGATGTGTTGTGAGAGCTTTGAACCCCCAAGTGTTTCACTACAGTTTATAACGCAGAGCCGTGAAAATAAAAATTATTTTTTTTCCCACAAAAAATATTTTTTAGCCCCCAGTTTTGTATTTTCCCAAGGGTAACAGGAGAAATTGGACCCCAAACATTGTTGTCCAATTTGTCCTGAGTACGCTGATACCCCATATATGGGGGGAACCACCGTTTGGGCGCATGGCAGAGCTTGGAAGGGAAGGAGCACCATTTGGAATGCAGACTTAGTGTAATAATTATAGGGGATAACTCAGGAGACTCTTTGCGTGGAACAAGACAACTACAGGACACAGTTTTATAAGTGGTAAAGTCTATATTATCACACAGTGATTCAAACAGGTGCAGAGAGAAACTCAAGTCCACAACATTTGGAGTAAATATTAAATGCAGCTTAGCAGTCTATAGGAAACTTCAGAGGAAAATGCAATCACGCAGAAAGTCTATGAAGCACAATTATTCTTGAGGATACTTGACACGAATAAGTCCTTGCTTAGCCCAAAACACAGATAGATATGCTTATAAGGCAGTTCAAATCATATCTTAGCTCAACCAGGAAGGCCTGGGTAATAGTCTCAGGTTCTTGCAGAGCAGAAATAGCTTACATGTCCAGCAAATGCAGATGGAAGTAAACACAAGCAGTAGATGAAGGAGGATTAATGGAACTGGTGTATGCAGCAGGAACTCAGAGCAGAGTAGCAGGATAACCCCACAGGTTCACAGGAGCAGATATATAGCCAGGGAGTCACCAGAGGTCAGGAGCAGGATGCAAGGCAGAATACTCTAGCACAGACTGAAGGCTGGGGTTTTATAGCAGGAAGACACAGTGCACATGAGACCAAAGACGCCATCTTGGAAAAGGGCAGTAATGCACAAAAGGTAATAAAAAATGTTCAGAGTCCTGACATTACTCCCTCCTTAGAAGTGGCCTCAGGACGATCCTGGACCTGGTTTCTCAGGGAATCTCTGATGAAAACGAGAAATCTTCTGTTGGGCATTGATGTTTTCTACAGGTTCCCAAGAGTCTTCCTCAGGGGGATATCCCTGCCATCTTATCAGATATTGGAGCTGATTCCTGCGAATCCTGGAATCAACAATTTCCTCCACCACAAATTGTTCTTGCCCATCAATCACCACTGGCTGCGGAGGTGGCACAACACGTCCCTGGAAGGTATTAGGAGAATCAGGCTTTAGTAAAGATACATGAAAAACTGGGTGTACCTTCATAGTCCTAGGCAGCTTCAGCCGGCAGGCCACAGAGCTCACAATACCGTTGATCTTGAAAGGGCCAATTAATTTCTGTCCAAGCTTTTGTGAAGGAACGTTTAACTTCAGTTTCTTAGTTGCTAACCACACGGAATCTCCTACCTTGAACATGGGTGCAGGTTTACGGAATCTATCAGCCAATCTCTTATAATGTTCTTGAGCTGTGGTCAGGGATTCCTTCAGAACCTCCAGATTTTGCCTCATCGCAGTCAGCCTTTCCTCCACTGCCAGAACCGGAGAATTAATTGGAAACCTAGGTAAGATACACGGATGATAACCCAGATTGGCAAAGAAAGGTGTAAATTTAGTGGAGGCGCTCTGAGAATTGTTATATGAAAATTCGGCTAACAGCAGCAACTCCAACCAATCATCCTGGAGATGGCTGACATCACATCTTAGATATTGTTCCAGCGTCTGGTTGGTACGCTCAGTCTGACCATTTGTCTGGGGATGGTAAGCAGAAGAGAGACAGACATTAATATTGAGTGCAGAGCAAAACCCCTTCCAGAATCTTGAAGTGAACTGCACTCCATGGTCAGAGATGATCTCATCCGGAACCCCATGCAACCGAAAGACATTCTGTATAACCAAGTTCACCATATCTTTAGCTGAGGGGAGGCCGGTGCACGGAACAAAATGAGCAGCTTTAGTCAGGCGATCAACTACCACCATGATTGTATTCATGCCCCCCGGTGTAGGCAGATCCACAATAAAGTCCATTGATATAGACCCCCAAGGGCGGGACAGAACAGGTAATGGTTGTAGAAGACCCGTAGGTGCCACATGAGGAGTCTTGTAATGAGCACATACCTCGCAAGAGAGAACATAGTCCTTGGTATCCTTCAGGCAAGTTGGCTACCAGAAGAATCGTCTCAGGATCTCTTGTGTCTTCTGTACACCCCTGTGACCAGCCAACTTGGAGTCATGTACCAACTTGAGGATCTGCAGACGGACGACCTCAGGGACGTAGATACGTTGATCTCTGAACCACATGCCACCCTTAAAGGCAAGATTAATATCCACAGGTGGGTTGGCCAGAACTACATCACCGTCATAGGCCTCCCTGCACTCTTTCCACAAGTCCTGATCATGGATAACTCCGATGAAATTGGCATCAGATAGAATGGTCTTGGACGGGGCTCCAGGTACGGAATCCGCAGCATGGATTCGGGATAAAGCATCAGCCTTCCCATTACGAGAACCTGGATGGTGCGAGATAACAAAGTTAAATTGATTTAAAAATAAGTTCCAACGAGTCTGACGAGGAGAAAGACATCTAGCGGATCTAAGGAACTCTAAATTGCGATGGTCAGTTAGCACTATGATCTGTTGTGCAGCTCCTTGCAGATGATGCCTCCATTCTTTGAAAGCCGCAATAATAGCCAGCAATTCCTTGTCTCCCACGTCGTAATTCTTCTCTGCTGAGGTTAGTCTACAGGAAAAGAAAGCACAAGGATGTAGCAGACCCTTCTCTCCAGTTCTTTGGGAGAGAATAGCCCCCAAAGCATTATCAGAAGCGTCCACCTCCACAATGAAAGAAAATGTTGGATCTGGGTGTATCAACAGCGGTGCTGATGTGAAACAGATCTTAAGCCGATCAAAAGCTTCTTGAGCCTGTGATGACCACTTAAAGGGCTTTTCCTTCTTTGTCAAGGAATATCAGAAAAATTTCGAATGAAGCGTCTGTAGAAATTTGCAAAACCAATAAAACGTTGGACCTCCTTAACGTTCTTGGGTACCGGCCAGTCAAGGATAGCCTGAATCTTACCAGATTCCATGTTCAGCCCCTGGGGAGAGATGATATAACCTAAGAACTGTATCTCAGAACGATGGAACTCGCATTTCTCCGGCTTAATATACAGATGGTTCTCTTTCAGACGTCTTAAAACAGTTTTGACATGTTCTTCATGTTCCTGTAGAGAGTCAGAAAAGATTAGTATATCGTCCAAATAGATCACTACAAACTGGTCCAACAAATCTCTGAAAATGTCATTAGCAAGATGTTGAAACGTTGCAGGGGCGTTACAAAGCCCGAAAGGCATCACAAGAGATTCAAAGTGTCCATACCGGCATCTGAATGCTGTCTTCCACTCATCCCCTGGACGAATACGCACCAAATTATAAGCCCCACGAAGATCAAGTTTAGAGAACACCTTAGCATGGCGGTCTCTTTCCAGTAATTCGGGAATCAGAGGCAAAGGGTAACGGTTTCGTACAGTTACCTTATTGAGTTCCCGATAGTCAACACAGGGTCTCAGGGTCCCATCCTTCTTCTTTACAAAAATGATAGGTGCCCCTGCTGGTGAGGAAGAAGGACGTATGAAGCCTTTGGCCAGATTTTCATCAATATTTCTCCTTTAAGGCTTGAAGCTCAGGTGCCGACAAAGAGTATACGTTACCAAAAGGAATAGCTGCCCCAGGAAGCAACTCAATGGGACAGTCATAATGCCTGTGTGGAGGATGCTGATCTGCATTCTTCTTGTCACAGATGTCAGAGAACTGTTTATTTGCTGGAGGTAAAGAAAATACCTGTACATGTGGTTCCGTAGCCGTGGACTCAGGGACAGCTTCTGTTAACGCTGAGTTGCTCCTTGTTGGAAAGATAATCTCCTTGGTCTCCCAGTTGATAATTGGGTTCTGAGAATGCAACCAAGGAATGCCTAAAATCACAGGAAAATGAGAAGAAATTAGCAAGAAAGAAAGTTGCTCCTGATGATTAGGCTCCAACAAAATTTCAAGGGGTACGGCCTCCTGATCTACAGGCCCAGAGATTAAAGGTGACCCATCCACTGTTTCCATGGTAAATGGAGAGGCTCTTTGCTGAATTTCAATACCATGTTCCTTGGCAAATGCAATATCCATGAAATTGCCACCTGCACCAGAGTCAATCATAGCTGCACTGGAAATCCACTGTCCTGAACACAGCATCTAAATAGGGAGAGAACAGTGAGAATTCTTTTCCTTAAGCTCCTTGGGGGGTGAAGTCATAGAAAGTGAATGGAATACAGCGTTTAAAGGCAGGCTACATTCAGAGATGTCAGATTCATCATCACAGTTGTGATACTCCCCTACCACTGCTAGCACCTTGTTAGGCCTTCTGGGACACTTAGGACAATTGATCAGAAAGTGGTCAGACTGGCCGCAGTAGAAACATAAACTTTCACGAAGGCGATGCTCCCGGAGCTCATTGATCTCGCGCCTCTGAACGGAATCAATTTGCATGGGCACCTCCTCCACCTCTCGAGATGTTTTACCTGCAGGCTCTTTGGAAGGGAAAAGTTAGAAAAACGGTTATATGCAGCAAACTTCTCCTGCCTACACTCAGTAAGGCGAATGTCAATGCTCACACAATGCTGAATAAATGTCTCTATCTCTTGTGGTGACTCAGAGCGGGCTAGTTCATCTTTTACAATACTAGACAGACCCCTTTTAAAAATAGGCAACTGTGCATAACTGTCCCAATTGGTATCTACCGCTAATCTCCTGAATTCAGTAGTATACTCAATAACTGTCACGGGAAGCCTAGGTGGACAAGAGCTAATAACCCGGGACCCCTGCAATTTCCCTCAAACTAGGGAAATCCTGACTGACCCTCTACCTAGAGTTTACACTGATGGTGTGCATGTCTAGGCCTCCACCCTCTCCCTGTCTCCTGTTTCAACTCTAGGCTGAAAATACCACCCACCACCCAGTGAAAAGATCATACACCAATACCCACAGTTAGCACAGACAAGGATAACGGAAAATATACACCATGCCGCAGTCATTCAGGAATACACTATAAATGCGCAGGGCAAAATAACTACAAATATAGGAAGGAGTAAATAAGACAAAGGGAAATACACCACCAGATACGATACTCCAACTCCTAGCTCACCACTCCAGACCGAGATAACCAAGCACTAGACAGAAGCTATAATCGGCGACGCCCAATGTTCAGAAGAACAATTTAAAGGCAGTGGGCGTGACCCAGCTTCCAATCCGAGCACCAGCTAAATTAAGCCCGGACCAGCTAGATAAAATCTAGCCGACGCAACTGAGCACATAGTGGACAAAAGCGGAATTACCGCTGTCTGTCGAACGCCCTGGTATGAACAACGTCCGACATGACAATAACAGAACATTTTGCCTGGCGTAAAGACAATAAAGCAGATTCAGCGGTTGCACGGCGATTAGGATCATCAAACATTAATGCCATAGCGGCCAAGAAATCATCCAAGTTATTTAACCGTGGGTCACGAGACTCAATCATCGGATTCGCCCTGGCGAGCGCTCGTGCGGTCAGCAGCATTATTACACACAATACTTTCGATCTATCATTAAGAAAATGGTCAGCATGCACATCTAAATATAGCATACATTGATTCACAAAGCCACAAAATTTGTCGCGATCACCATTAAATCTGAATGGGGGCAACTTAGGTGGGCTAGCTGGTGGCGGTTGCCCAGAGGGAAAAGTCGCTTGTGCAGCTATTTGCGTGCTTATGTCCTGAAAAGCCCATCCATACTGGGACTCTATGCCAGCAAGTTTGTTTTCCTGGGCTGCCATGCGGGTGCTTAAGTCCTGCAAAGTAAGTCCAAACACTTGTTGATTGTGTTCAAAGCTTCCAAACTTCTTTTGCAGACCTTCCACATCTTTCTGCAGTGATCTAATTATGGAAAACACCTGCTCTAGTCTGCTTTCTGCAGTCATTGTTCCAGCAGTCTCCTTTTTTGGGGGGCTAGAGTATCCTGTATTAATTATAGGGGATAACTCAGGAGACTCTTTGCGTGGAACAAGACAACTACAGGACACAGATTTATAAGTGGTAAAGTCTATACTCTCACACAGTGATTCAAACAGGTGCAGAGAGAAACTTAAGTCCAGAACACTTGGAGTAAATATTAAATGCAGCTTAGCAGTCTATAGGAAACTTCAGAGGAAAATGCAATCGCGCAGAAAGTCTATGACGCACAATTATTCTTGAGGATACTTGACATGAATAAGTCCTTGCTTAGTCCAAAACACAGATAGATATGCTTATAAGGCAGTTCAAATCATATCTTAGCTCAACCAGGAAGGCCTGGGTAATAGTCTCAGGTTCTTGCAGAGCAGCAACAGCTTACATGTCCAGCAAATGCAGATGGAAGTAAACACGAGCAGCAGATGAAGGAGGATTGCTGGAACTGGTGTATGCAGCAGGAACTCAGAGCAGAGTAGCAGGATAGAGCAGGTATATAGCCAGGGAGTCACCAGAGGTCAGGAGCAGGATGCAAGGCAGAATACTCTAGCACAGACTGAAGGCTGGGGAGTTTTATAGCAGGAAGACACAGTGCACATGAGACCAAAGACGCCATCTTGGAAAAGGGCAGTAATGCACAAAAGGTAATAAAAAATGTTCAGAGTCCTGACATTTAGATGGATTGGTCTGCAGGCGTCACGTTGCATTTGCAGAGCCCCTGATGTAACTAAACAGTAGAAACCCTCAACAAGTGACCCATTATTGGAAACTAGACCCCATAAGGAACTTATCTAGATGTGTTATGAGAACTTTGACCCTCCAAGTGTTTCACTACAGTTTATAACTCAGAGCCTTGAAAATAAAAAATCATTTTTTTCCAACAAAAATGTTTTTTTAGCCCCCCCAAATTTTTACTTTCCCAAAGGTAACAAGAAAAATTGGACCCCAAAAGTTGTTGTCCAATTTGTCCTGAGTACGCTGATACCCCATATGTTGGTGTAAACCCCTGTTTGGGGGCACGGGAGAGCTCGGAAGGGAAGGAGCAGTGTTTTACTTTTTCAACGCATAATTGGCTGGAATTGAGATCGGACGCCATGTCGCGTTTGGAGAGCCCCTGATGTGCCTAAACAGTGGAAACCCCCAATTCTAACTGAAACCCTAACCCTAGCCCCAACCTTAACCCTAGCCCCAACCCTAGCCCTAGCCCTAACACTAGCCCCAACCCTAGCCCTAACCCTAACCCTAGCCCTAACCCTAGCCCTAACCCTATCCATAATCCTAGCCCTAACCCTAGCCCTAGCCCTAACCCTAGCCCTAACCCTAATGGGAAAATGGAAATAAATACATTTTTTTAATTTTATTATTTTTCTCTAACTAAGGGGGTGATGAAGGGGGGTTTGATTTGCTATTTATGTTTTTTTTAGCGGATTTTTATGATTGGCAGCTGTCACACACTAAAACACCCTTTTTATTGCAAAAATTGTTTTTTGCTTCTCCACATTATGAGAGCTATAATTTTTCCATATTTTGCTCCACAGAGTTATGTGAGGTCTTTTTTTTTGCGGGACGAGTTACTGTTTTTATTGGTAACATTTTCGGGCATGTGACATTTTTTGATCAATTTTTATTCTGATTTTTGTAAGGCAGAATGACCAAAAACCAGCTATTCATGAATTTCTTTTTTTTTTTTTTTTTTTGGGGGGGGGGGGGCGTTTATACCATTCCACGTTTGGTAAACTTGATAAAGCAGTGTTATTCTTCAGGTCAGTACGATTACAGCGATACCTCATTTATATCATTTTTTTATGTTTTGGCGCTTTTATATGATAAAAAATATTTTATAGAAAAATAATTATTTTTGCATCACTTTATTCTGAGGACTATAGCTTTTTTATTTTTTCGCTTATGATGCTGTATGGTGGCTCATTTTTTTTGCGGGAGCAGATGATGTTCTCAGCGGTACCATGGATATTTATATCCGTCTTTTTGATCGCGTGTTATTCAACTTTTTGCTTGGCGGTATGATAATAAAGCGTTGTTTTTTGCCTCGTTTTTCTTTTTACCGCATTCACTGAAGGGGTTAACTAGAGGGACAGTTTTATAGGTGGGGTCGCTATGGACGCGGCGATGCTAAATATGTGTACTGTTATTGTTTTTTTTATAATTTAGATAAAGAAATGTACTTATGGGAACAATATATATATATTTTTTCTTTATTTCGGATTTTTTTTTTTTTTTTACACACGTGAATATTTTTTTTTTACACTATAGCATTGCCCCGGGGGCATCATGTTATAGTGTAAGATCGCCGATCTGACACTTTGCAGAGCACTGTGTCAGATCAGCGATCTGACATGTAGGGCTGCAGGCTTACCAGCGCTTGCTCTGAGCAGGTGCTGGTAAGCCACCTCCCTGCAGGACCCAGATGTAGCCCCGCGGTCATTTTGGATCCGGGGCCTGCAGGGAGGAGACGCTCGGAACAAGGTGAGCACATCGACTTGTACCGAGGGTCTCAGGGAAGCACGCAGGGAGCCCCCTCCCTGTGCGATGCTTCCTTGTACCGCCGGAACGCTGCGATCATGTTTGATCGCAGTGTTCCGGGGGTTAATGTCCCAGGAGCGGTCCGTGACCGCTCCTGGCACATAGTGCCGGATATCAGCTGCGATAGTCAGCTGACACCCGGCCACGATTGGCCGCGCTCCTCCCGTGAGCGCGGCTGATCGCTCTGGACGTACTATCCCGTCACTGGGAATTAAGTCCCAGGTCACCTCGATGGGATAGTACGTCCAATGGGATTAAGGGGTTAAAGGGAACCTATCAGCAGGATTGTGCACAGTAAACTAAAATTGCCTGCAGGATGCGTTTTTTCTCCATACACTTGCATTAGCGATGCATTGCGACGGATTGACACACGTTGCATCCGTCGTGCGACGGATGCGTCGTGTTGTGGCGGACCGTTGGCACAAAAAAAGTTATATGTAACTTTTTTGTGCATCGTGTCCGCCATTTCTGACCGCGCATGCGCGGCCGGAACTCTGCCCCCGCCTCCCCGGACATCACAATGGGGCAGCGGAAGCGTTGCACTGCATTCGCTGCCCCGTTGTGTTTTTTTTTCACAGTATGTGTCAGTACGTCGGCACATCGCATTGCGACGTGCGTCGTACGATTCTAGTGTGAAAGTAGCCTAACCTGCGACATTCACCAATCCTGTGCGGCATAAACCTGGCACAGGCGCCCCATATAGTGCTGCCCCTAGGCTACTTTCACACTTGCGTTGTTGGCTGCACGTCGCAATGCGTTGTTTAGGAGAAAAAACGCATCCTGCAAAGTTGTCTGCAGGATGTGTTTTTTCCCCATAGACTAACATTAGCAACGCATTGCGACGTATGGGCACATGTCGCAACCGTCGTGTGACGGTTGCGTCATGTTTTGGCGGACCGTCGGCACAAAAAAAGTTTCATGTAGCGTTATTTTGTGCGTCAAGTCCGCCCCCTCCTCCCCGGACCTTACAATGGGGCAGCGGAAGCTGTTGTGAATTTGGTTTCTGGGCTCCCCCGGTGGTTACTGGTGGTACTGAACCTGTGTGCTTCATCTCCTCTGTTCACCTGTTTCCATCAGGATGTGGGAGTTTCTATTTAGCCTTGCTCCTCAGTCATTTCTATGCCGGCCATCAATGTTACCAGAAGCCTTTCTGTTGCATGTTCCTGCTCCTAGACTACTATCAGCTAAGTTGGACTTGTAGTCTGTTGTGAATTTGGTTTCTGGGCTCCCCCGGTGGTCACTGGTGGTATTGAACTTGTGTGCTTCATCTCCTCTGTTCACCTGTTTCCATCAGGATGTGGGAGTTTTCTATTTAACCTTGCTCCTCAGTCATTTCTATGCCGGCCAACAATGTTACCAGAAGCCTTTCTGTTGCATGTTCCTGCTCCTAGACTACTATCAGCTAAGTTGGACTTTTAGTCCTAAGTTTGTTTTGCATTTTTGTTCCAGTTCTCTGTGATTGAATATTTCTGAGGCTGGAAGCTCTTGTGAGCTGAAATTGCCACTCTGGTGTCATGAGTTGATATTAGAGTCTTAAAGTAATTTCAGGATGGTGTTTTGAAAGGGTTTTTCAGCTGACTGTGTAGTTCCCTTTTCTGTCTTCCTACTATCTAGTAAGCGGACCTCAATTTGCTAAACCTATTTTCATACTTCGTATGTCAATTTCCTCTGAAATCACCGACAATATATGTGGGGGCTACTGTCTGCCTTTTGGGGAAAATTTCTCTAGAGGTAAGTCAGGTCTGTATTTTCCTCTGCTAGGGTCAGTCAGTCCTCCGGCTGGCGCTGGGCGTCTAGGGATAAAACGTAGGCACGCTACCCGGCCACTGTTAGTTGTGCGGTAGGTTTAGCTCACAGTCAGCTCGAGTTCCCATCTTCCAAGAGCTAGTCCTTTTGTATGCTTTACTACGTTCTCTTGCCATTGAGAACCATGACAGTTTGGCCGGCCAAGGGTTAAAATAATTTGCAGAAGAAAGGAGAGAAAAGAAGTCTGCAGAGATTTTTTTTTTTTTTTTTTCTGAGTTTGCTCATTAGTTGATTCACTTGCATCTCTGCTTACTGCAGCCTTCATCTCTCTCTCCTTCTAATCCTTGAATGGTTCTGATTTCACCTGATAAAAATGGATCAGCAGAGTTTAGCTACAGGTTTGAATAATCTCGCTATGAAGGTTCAAAGTTTACAGGATTTTGTAATTCATGCTCCTATATCTGAACCTAGAATTCCTTTACCTGAATTTTTCTCCGGGGATAGATCTCGCTTCCAGAATTTCAAACATAATTGTAAATTATTTTTGTCTCTGAGATCTCGCTCCGCTGGAGATCCTGCACAGCAGGTCAGGATTGTAATTTCCTTGCTCCGGGGCGACCCTCAGGATTGGGCATTTGCTTTGGCACCAGGGGATCCTGCGTTGCTCAATGTGGATGCGTTTTTCCTGGCTTTGGGGTTGCTTTATGAGGAACCTCATTTAGAGATTCAGGCTGAAAAAGCCTTGATGGCCCTGTTTCAAGGGCAAGATGAGGCTGAAATATACTGCCAAAAATTTCGTAAGTGGTCTGTGCTTACTCAGTGGAATGAGTGCGCCCTGGTGGCGAATTTCAGAGAGGGTCTCTCTGATGCCATTAAAGATGTTATGGTGGGGTTCCCTGTGCCTACAGGTCTGAATGAGTCCATGACAATGGCTATTCAGATTGATCGGCGTTTGCGGGAGCGCAAACCTGTGCACCATTTGGCGGTGTCTACTGAGAAGGCGCCAGAGATTATGCAATGTGATAGAATTCTGTCCAGAAGCGAACGACAGAATTTTAGGCGAAAAAATGGGTTATGCTTCTATTGTGGTGATTCAACTCATGTTATATCAGCATGCTCTAAACGTACTAAGAAGGTTGATAAGTCTGTTTCAATTGGCACTTTACAGTCTAAGTTTATTCTATCTGTGACCCTGATTTGCTCTTTATCGTCTATTACCGCGGACGCCTATGTCGACTCTGGCGCCGCTTTGAGTCTTATGGATTGGTCCTTTGCCAAACGCTGTGGGTTTAATTTAGAGCCTCTGGAAGTTCCTATACCTCTGAAGGGTATTGACTCCACGCCATTGGCTAGTAATAAACCTCAATACTGGACACAAGTAACTATGCGTATTAATCCGGATCACCAGGAGATTATTCGCTTCCTTGTGTTGTATAATCTACGTGATGTGTTGGTGCTTGGATTGCCATGGCTGCAATCTCATAACCCAGTCCTCGACTGGAAAGCAATGTCTGTGTTAGGCTGGGGATGTCAGGGGACTCATGGGGACGTACCTTTGGTTTCCATTTCGTCATCTATTCCCTCTGAGATTCCGGAATTTTTATCTGATTATCGTGACGTTTTTGAGGAGCCTAAACTTGGTTCACTACCTCCGCACAGAGATTGCGATTGTAGTATAGATCTGATTCCGGGCAGTAAGTTTCCAAAGGGTCGTTTATTTAATCTATCTGTGCCTGAACATGCTGCTATGCGGGAATATATTAAGGAGTCCTTGGAAAAGGGACATATTCGTCCTTCGTCATCTCCCTTAGGAGCCGGTTTTTTCTTTGTATCTAAAAAAGATGGCTCTTTGAGGCCGTGTATTGATTATCGGCTTTTGAATAAAATCACGGTTAAATATCAGTATCCTTTGCCATTGCTTACTGATTTGTTTGCTCGAATAAAGGGGGCCAAGTGGTTCTCTAAGATTGATCTTCGTGGGGCGTATAATTTAGTGCGAATTAAGCAGGGGGATGAGTGGAAAACCGCATTTAATACGCCTGAGGGCCATTTTGAGTATTTAGTAATGCCTTTTGGTCTTTCAAATGCCCCTTCAGTCTTTCAGTCTTTTATGCATGACATTTTCCGTGAATATTTGGATAAATTTATGATTGTGTATCTGGATGATATTTAGATTTTTTCGGATGACTGGGACTCTCATGTCCAACAGGTCAGGAGGGTTTTTCAGGTTTTGCGCTCTAATTCCTTGTGTGTAAAGGGTTCTAAGTGTGTTTTTGGGGTTCAAAAGATTTCGTTTTTGGGGTACATTTTTTCCCCCTCTTCCATTGAGATGGACCCTGTCAAGGTTCAGGCTATTTGTGATTGGACGCAACCCTCTTCTCTTAAGAGCCTTCAGAAGTTTTTGGGCTTTGCTAATTTTTATCGTCGATTTATAACTGGTTTTTCTGATGTTGCTAAGCCGTTGACTGATTTGACTAAGAAGGGTGCTGATGTTGCTGATTGGTCCCCTGCTGCTGTGGAGGCCTTTCGGGAGCTTAAGCGCCGCTTTTCTTCCGCCCCTGTATTGCGTCAGCCTGATGTTACTCTTCCTTTTCAGGTTGAGGTCGACGCTTCAGAAATCGGAGCTGGGGCGGTTTTGTCGCAGAAAAGTTCCGACTGCTCCGTGATGAGACCTTGCGCGTTCTTTTCTCGTAAATTTTCGCCCGCTGAGCGAAATTATGATATTGGTAATCGGGAGCTCTTGGCTATGAAGTGGGCTTTTGAGGAGTGGCGTCATTGGCTTGAGGGGGCTAGACATCAGGTGGTGGTATTGACCGACCACAAGAATTTGATTTATCTTGAGTCTGCCAGGCGCCTGAATCCTAGACAGGCGCGCTGGTCGTTATTTTTCTCTCGGTTTAATTTTGTGGTTTCTTACCTACCGGGTTCTAAAAATGTGAAGGCGGATGCCCTTTCTAGGAGTTTTGAGCCTGATTCCCCTGGTAATTCTGAACCTACAGGTATCCTTAAGGATGGAGTGATATTATCTGCTGTTTCCCCAGACTTGCGACGGGTCTTGCAGGAGTTTCAGGCGGATAGACCTGATCGTTGCCCGCCTGGTAGACTGTTTGTTCCGGATGATTGGACCAGTAGAGTCATCTCGGAGGTCCATTCTTCTGCGTTAGCTGGTCATCCTGGAATCTTTGGTACCAGGGATTTGGTGGCTAGGTCCTTCTGGTGGCCTTCCCTGTCGCGAGATGTGCGAGGTTTTGTGCAGTCTTGTGATGTTTGTGCTCGGGCCAAGCCTTGTTGTTCTCGGGCTAGTGGATTGTTGTTATCTTTGCCTATTCCGAAGAGGCCTTGGACTCACATCTCCATGGATTTTATTTCTGATCTCCCTGTTTCTCCGAAGATGTCTGTCATCTGGGTGGTGTGTGACCGTTTCTCTAAGATGGTCCATTTGGTCCCCTTGCCTAAATTGCCTTCCTCATCCGAGCTGGTTCCTCTGTTTTTTCAAAATGTGGTTCGCTTGCATGGTATTCCGGAGAATATCGTTTCTGACAGGGGAACCCAATTCGTGTCTAGATTTTGGCGAGCGTTCTGTGCTAGGATGGGCATTGATTTGTCTTTTTCGTCTGCTTTCCATCCTCAGACTAATGGCCAGACCGAGCGAACTAATCAGACCTTGGAGACTTATTTGAGGTGTTTTGTGTCTGCGAATAAGGATGATTGGGTTGCCTTTTTGCCCTTGGCGGAGTTTGCCCTCAATAACCGGGCTAGTTCTGCCACCTTGGTTTCTCCTTTCTTCTGTAATTCGGGGTTTCATCCTCGTTTCTCTTCCGGTCAGGTGGAGTCTTCGGATTGTCCTGGAGTGGATGCTGTGGTGGAGAGGTTGCATCAGATTTGGGGGCATGTGGTGGACAATTTGAAGTTGTCCCAGAAGAAGACTCAGCAGTTTGCCAACCGCCGTCGTCGTGCTGGTCCTCGTCTTTGTGTTGGGGACTTGGTGTGGTTGTCTTCTCGTTTTGTCCCTATGAAGGTTTCTTCTCCTAAGTTTAAGCCTCGGTTCATCGGCCCGTACAAGATATTGGAGATTCTTAACCCTGTGTCCTTTCGTTTGGACCTCCCTGCATCTTTTTCTATTCATAATGTCTTCCATCGGTCATTGTTGCGCAGGTATGAGGTACCGGTTGTGCCTTCCGTTGAGCCTCCTGCTCCGGTGTTGGTTGAGGGTGAGTTGGAGTACGTTGTCGAGAAGATCTTGGACTCCCGTGTTTCCAGACGGAGACTTCAGTATTTGGTCAAGTGGAAGGGCTACGGTCAGGAGGATAATTCTTGGGTGACAGCCTCTGATGTTCATGCCTCCGATTTGGTCCGTGCCTTTCATAGGGCTCATCCTGATCGCCCTGGTGGTTCTGGTGAGGGTTCGGTGCCCCCTCCTTGAGGGGGGGGTACTGTTGTGAATTTGGTTTCTGGGCTCCCCCGGTGGTTACTGGTGGTACTGAACCTGTGTGCTTCATCTCCTCTGTTCACCTGTTTCCATCAGGATGTGGGAGTTTCTATTTAGCCTTGCTCCTCAGTCATTTCTATGCCGGCCATCAATGTTACCAGAAGCCTTTCTGTTGCATGTTCCTGCTCCTAGACTACTATCAGCTAAGTTGGACTTGTAGTCCTAAGATTGTTTTGCATTTTTGTTCCAGTTCTCTGTGTTTGAATATTTCTGAGGCTGGAAGCTCTTGTGAGCTGAAATTGCCACTCTGGTGTCATGAGTTGATATTAGAGTCTTAAAGTAATTTCAGGATGGTGTTTTGAAAGGGTTTTCAGCTGACTGTGAAGTTCCCTTTTCTGTCTTCCTACTATCTAGTAAGCGGACCTCAATTTGCTAAACCTATCTTCATACTTCGTATGTCAATTTCCTCTAAAATCACCGACAATATATGTGGGGGCTACTGTCTGCCTTTTGGGGAAAATTTCTCTAGAGGTAAGCCAGGTCTGTATTTTCCTCTGCTAGGGTCAGTCAGTCCTCCGGCTGGCGCTGGGCGTCTAGGGATAAAACGTAGGCACGCTACCCGGCCACTGTTAGTTGTGCTGTAGGTTTAGCTCACAGTCAGCTCGAGTTCCCATCTTCCAAGAGCTAGTCCTTTTGTATGCTTTACTACGGTCTCTTGCCATTGAGAACCATGACAGGAAGCGTCGTAAGACAGCTCCCGCTGCCCACGTCGGGCATTTCTTTCACAACGCTCATCAGCACGTCGGGCCGACGCATAGCAACAGCCCCGTGCTGACGCTAGTGTGAAAGCAGCTTAATAGTTGCCTGCCAGTGTCAGGCTCTTAGACTGTGTGCACACTGTCAGTATTACTAGCGTTCTGGACGCAGCATATTTTCACGGAGTTGTACAGTACAAGCATGGTCGGATTATGTCCTGCCTTCTGTGCTGGGAAGGGTCCTTGGTTATTGGACCAGGGGCAGACACAGACACTGACAGCTTGGGGCCCCTGTGCAAGAAATGTGTCTGGGCCCCTTCCTCTTATGGTGACATATTATATATATATATATATATATATATATATATATATATATATATATATATATATATATATATATACAGTTAGGTCCATATATATTTGGACAGAGACAACATTTTTCTAGTTTTGGTTATAGACAATACCACAATGAATTTTAAACAAAACAATTTAGATGCAGTTGAAGTTCAGACTTTCAGCTTTCATTTGAGGGTATCCACATTAAAATCGGATGAAGGGTTTAAGAGTTTCAGCTCCTTAACATGTGCCACCCTGTTTTTAAAAGGACCAAAAGTAATTGGACAGATTCAATAATTTTAAATAAAATGTTCATTTTTAGTACTTGGTTGAAAACCCTTGGCTGGCAATGACTGCCTGAAGTCTTGAACTCATGGACATCACCAGACGCTGTGTTTCCTCCTTTTTGATGCTCTGCCAGGCCTTCACTGCAGTGGTTTTCAGTTGCTGTTTGTTTGTGGGCCTTTCTGTCTGAAGCTTAGTCTTTAACAAGTGAAATGTATGCTCAGTTGGGTTGAGATCAGGTGACTGACTTGGCCATTCAAGAATATTCCACTTCTTTGATTTAATTAACTCCTGGGTTGCTTTGGCTTCATGTTTTGGGTCATTGTCTATCTGTAGGATGAAACGACGACCAATCAGTTTGGCTGCATTTGGCTGGATCTGAGCACACAGTATGGCTCTGAAGACCTCAGAATTCATTCGGCTGCTTCTGTCCTGTGTCACATCATCAATAAACACTAGTGACCCAGTGCCACTGGCAGCCATGCATGCCCAAGCCATCACACTGCCTCCGCCGTGTTTTACAGATGATGTGGTATGCTTTGGATCATGAGCTGTACCACGCCTTCGCCATACATTTCTCTTTCCATCATTCTGGTAGAGGTTGATCATGGTTTCATCTGTCCAAAGAATGTTCTTCCAGAACTGTGCTGGCTTTTTTAGATGTTTTATAGCAAAGTCCAGTCTAGCCTTTTTATTCTTGATGCTTATGAGTGGCTTGCACCGTGCAGTGAACCCTCTGCATTTACTTTCATGCAGTCTTCTCTTTATGGTAGATTTGGATATTGATACGCCGACCTCCTGGAGAGTGTTCTTCACTTGGTTGGCTGTTGTGAAGGGGTTTCTCTTCACCATGGAGATTATTCTTCTATCCTCCACCACTGTTGTCTTCCGTGGGCACCCAGGTCTTTTTGCATTGATGAGTTCACCAGTGCTTTCTTTCTTTCTCAGGATGTACCAAACTGTAGATTTTGCCACTCCTAATATTGTAGCAATTTCTCGGCTTGTTTTTTTCTGTTTTCGCAGCTTAAGGATGGCTTGTTTCACTTGCATGGAGAGCTCCTTTGACCGCATGTTTACTTCACAGCAAAACCTTCCAAATGCAAGCACCACATCTCAAATCAACTCCAGGCCTTTTATCTACTTAATTGAGAATGACATAACGAAGGGATTGCCCACACCTGTTCATGAAATAGCCTTGGAGTCAATTGTCCAATTACTTTTGGTCCCTTTAAAAACAGGGTCGCACATGTTAAGGAGCTGAAACTCCTAAACCCTTCATCCAATTTTATTGTGGATACCCTCAAATGAAAGCTGAAAGTCTGAACTTCAACTGCATCTGAATTGTTTTGTTTAAAATTCATTGTGGTAATGTCTATAACCAAAATTAGAAAAATGTTGTCTCTGTCCAAATATATATGGACCTAACTGTATATATATATATACACAGTATATATACTAGCTGAAGATCCCGGCATTGCCTGGGCATAGTAAATATCTGTGGTTAGTTATAGCACCTCACTTCTCTTATTTTCCCATCACGCCTCTCATTTTCCCCCTCACATCTTTCATTTTCCCCTCACATCTCTCATTTTCACCCTCACACCTCTCATTTTCCCCTTCACTCCTCCTATTTTCCCCCTCACTCCTCTCATTCCCCACTAACACTTGTCATTTCGACCTCACATCTGTCATTTTCCGATCACTCCACTATTTTCCCTCACTCCTCTCATTTTGCACTCACACCTTTTCATTTTCACCTCACACCTCTCATTTTCACCTCACACCTCTCATTTTCCCCTCAGTATATACATGTTTGTCATAGTTATTAATTAAGGTTGAAGGAAGACTTTAAGTCCATCTAGTTCAACACATAGCCTAACCTAACATGCCCTAACATGTTGATCCAGGGGATCTCCCTTATATATAGTATACACCTGTATGTCATCTCCTGTATATAGTATATACCTGTATGTCATCTCCTCTGTATATAGTATATACCTGCATGTCATCTCCCCTGTAAATAGTATATACCTGCTGCATGTCGTATCCTCCTGTATATTGTGCATACCTATGTGTCATCTCCTCCTGTACATACTATATACCTGTATGTCATCTCTTCTGTATGTAGTATATACCTGTATGTCATCTCCTCCTATATATAGTATATACCTGTATGTCATCTCCCCTGTATATAGTATATACCTGCTGTATGTCATCTCCTCCTGTATATAGTATATACGTGTGTCATCTCCTCCTGTATATAGTATATACCTGTATGTCATCTCCTCCTATATATAGTATATACCTGTATGTCATCTCCTCCTGTATATAGTATATACCTGTAAGTCATCTCATCCTGTATATAGTATATACCTGTGAGTCATCTCCTCCTGTATATAGTATATACTTGTGTGTCATCTCCCCTGTATATAGTATGTACCTGTATGTCATCTCCTCCTGTATTAGACCTCGTTCACACATTATTTGGTCAGTATTTTTACCTCAGTATTTGTAAGCTAAATTGGCAGCCTGATAAATCCCCAGCCAACAGGAAACCCTCCCCCTGGCAGTATATATTAGCTCACACATACACATAATAGACAGGTCATGTGACTGACAGCTGCCGTATTTCCAATATGGTACATTTGTTGCTCTTGTAGTTTGTTTGCTTATTAATCAGATTTTTATTTTTGAAGGATAATACCAGACTTGTGTGTGTTTTAGGGCGAGTTTCATGTGTCACGTTGTGTGTGTTGTGTTGCGTGTGGCGACATGCATGTAGCGACTTTTGTGAGATGAGTTTTGTGTGGCGACATGCGTGTAGCAACGTTTTGTGTGTCGAGTTGCATGTGACAGGTTAGTGTAGCAAGTTGTGTGTATCAAGTTGTGTGCAGCAAGTTTTGCGTGTGGCAAGTTTTATGTGTGGTGCGTTTTCAGTATGTGCAAGTTTTGTGTGAGGCAACTTTTGCACGTGTAGCAACTTTTGTGCATGTGGCAATTTTTCTGCGTGTGCAAGTTTTGCGTGTGGCGAGTTTTCCATGAGGTGAGTTTTGCATGTGTGGCGAGTTTTGCATGTGGCGAATTTTGCGCGTGGCGAGTTTTGAGCGGTGACTTTTGTGTTTCGACTTTTATGTGGCAAGGTTGGTGTATGTGTGGTGAAATGTGTGCTGAGGGTGGTATATGTGTGGTATATGTGTGCACGTGGTAGTGTGTGGCGCATTTTGTGTGTGTGTTCATATCCCCGTGTGTGGTGAGTATCCCATATCGGGGCCCCACCTTAGCAACTGTACGGTATACTGTATACTCTTTGGTGCCATCGCTCTCACTCTTTAAGTCCCCCTTGTTCACATCTGGCAGCTGTCAATTTGCCTCCAACACTTTTCCTTTCACTTTTTCCCCATTTTGTAGATAGGGGCAAAATTGTTTGGTGAATTGGAAAGCGCGGGGTTAAAATTTTGCCTCACAACATAGCCTATGACGCTCTCGGGGTCCAGACGTGTGACTGTGCAAAATTTATATAAAATATATATATATATACACAACCCCTCGCAAAAATTATGGATTCACCAGTCTTGGAGGATGTTTACTCAGTTGTTTAATTTTGTAGAAGTAAAAGCAGATCACAGACATGGCACAAAACTAAAGTAATTTCAAATGGCAACTTTCTGGCTTTAAGAAACACTAAGGCTGGGATCACACATACGCGAGATAAGGCTGAGTCTCGCAGGTGAAAACCCAGCACTGACGCCGGCACTCCGGAGCAGAGCTTGCAGCTCCATGTATTGCTGTACGGCTGCACGCTCCGCTCTCGAGTGCCGGCGCCAGAGCTGGGTTTTCACCTGTGAGACTCGGCCGTATCTCGTGTATGTGTGATCCCGGCCTAAAAGAAATGAAGAACAAAAATTGGTAGTCAGTTATGGTTACTTTTTTTAACCAAGCATAGGGGAAAAATTATGGAATCACTCAATTCTGAGGAAAAAATTATGGAATCACCCTGTAAATTTTCATACCCAAAATAACACCTGCGTCAAATTAGATCTGCTTGTTAGTCTGCATCTAAAATGGAGTGATCACACCTTGGAGAACTGTTGCACCAAGTGGACTGACATGAATAATGGCTCCAACACGAGAGATGTCAATTGAAACAAAGGAGAGGATTATCAAACTCTTAAAAGAGGGTAAATCATCACGCAATGTTGCAAAAGATGTTGGTTGTTCACAGTCAGTTGTATCTAAAATCTGGACCAAATACAAACAACATGGGAAGGTTGTTAAAGGCAAACATACTTGTAGACCAAGAAAGATATCAAAGCATCAAGACCGGAAACTTAAAGCAATATGTCTACAAAACAGGAAATGCACAACAAAACAAATGAGGAACGAATGGGTGGAAACTGCAGTCAACGTCTATGACCGAACTGTAAGAAACCGCCTAAAGAAAAAGGGATTTACATGCAGAATAGCTAAATGAAAGCCATCATTAACCTCTAAACAGAAAAAAAGGTTACAATGGGCTAAGGAAAAGCAATCGTGGACTGTGGATGACTGGATGAAAGTCATATTCAGTGATGAATCGCGAATCTGCATTAGGCAAGGTGATGATGCTGGAATTTTTGTTTGGTGCCGTTCCAATGAGATTTATAAAGATGACTGCCTGAAGAGAACATGCAAATTTCCACAGTCATTGATGATATGGGGCTGCATGTCAGGTAAAGGCACTGGGGAGATGGCTGTCATTACATCTTCAATAAATGCACAAGTTTATGTTGAAATTTTGGACACTTTTCTTATCCCATCAATTGAAAGGATGTTTGGGGATGATGACATCATTTTTTCAAGATGATAATGCATCCTGCCATAGAGCAAAAATTGTGAAAATATTCCTTGAAAAATAACACTTAAGGTCAATGTCATGGACTGCAAATAGTCCGGATCTCAATCCAATTGAAAATCTTTGGTGGAAGTTGAAGAAAATGGTCCATGACAAGGCTCCAACCTGCAAAACAACCTGGCAACAGCAATCAGAGAAAGTTGGAGCCAGATTGATAAAGAGTACTGTTTGACACTCATTAAGTCCATGCCTCAGAGACTGCAAGCTATTATAAAAGCCAGAGGTGGTGCAACAAAATACTAGTGATGTTTTGGAATGGTTTTTTTTGTTTGTTTTTCATGATTCCATATTTTTTTCCTCAGAATTGAGTGATTCCATAATTTTTTCCCTATGCTTGGTTAAAAAAGTAGCCATTACTGACTACCACATTTTTTGTTCTTGATTTCTTTTAGTGTTTCTTAAAGCCAGAAAGTAGCCATTTAAAATGACTTTAGTTTTGTGCCATGTCTGTTATTTGCTATTTTTCTACAAAATTAAACAACTGAATGAACATCCTCCAAGGCCGGTGATTCCATAATTTTTGCCAGGGGTTGTATATATATATATATATATATATATATATATATATATATATATATATATATATATATATATCCACACACACATACATGTGTATATATATTACATAGTCTCCTTTATTATGTATATTGCCGCCCATTATTACACTGTGCCCCCTGTTATGTACAGTACCGTCCCTTACATATCAGAATGTATAGAACCCTGTTTTTTATTACATACCGTCCTGTCTTGTTAGATGTATAATGTAATGATGGTTGATGGAGCATGGGAAAGCTTCTTTTCTATTGGAGGAGCTGATGGACTGGTAGTCTAGTCACCGGCTCCTTCATCAGCAGTCATTTATATCTAACAAGAGAGCGGACTATGCAATAAAAGAGGGCACTGTGAATAACAAAATTAACAAGAATACACTATGTAAGAGATAGCACTGTACATAACAGAAGAGGAAGCTATATAATAAGGGACGGCACCATATATAACTAGAGAGGATGGAATTAGTGAGTACACTATATACTAAGGGACTGTATTATACATAATAAGTGCGTACACTATATACTAAGGGCCTGTGTTAGACATAATAAGTGATAATAATGTCTTCCTCCACCTCCCCCTGTTCCTAAGTCCATTATAAGTCCCCCTTCCTCCCATCCCAATCCCCCACACCCCTCATTGTCCTCCTACCCCCGCATCCCATTATTGTCTTCTCCCCCACCCCATCATTGTCCATTCCTCCACCTCCATCATTGCCTTCTCCTCCACCACCTCCATCATTGCCTTCTTCCCCACCACTCCCACCATTGTCTTTTCCACTACCAGCATCATTGCCTTCTCCCCACCACCTCCATCATTGCCTTCTTCCCCACCACTCCCACCATTGTCTTTTCTACTACCACCATCATTGCCTTCTCCCCCACCTCCATCATTGCCTTCTCCCCCACCATTGCCCTTTTTACCACCTCCATCATTGTCCTTTCCACAACCACCATCATTGCATTGTCCCCCACCACCCGATCACTGTCGTTTCCACCACCACCATCATTGCATTCTCCCCCACCACTCCCATCATTGTTCTTTTCACCACCTCCATCATTGCTTTTTCTGCCACCTACATCATTGCCTTCTCCACCACTTCCATCATTTCCTTCTTCCTCACCCCTCCCATCATTGTCTTTTCCACTACCACCATCATTGACTTCTCCCCCACCTCCATCATTTCCTCCCCCATTATTGCACATTCCACCAAGTCAATCATTTCCTCCTCCCCCCACCATCCCCAGCATAGTTACATGGTTATTAAGGTTGAAGGAAGACTGTAAGTCCATCTAGTTCAACCCATAGCCTAACCTAACATGCCCTAACATGTTGATCCAGGGGAAGGCAAAAAAACCCCATGTGGCAAAGAGTAACTCCACCATGGGGAAAAAAATTCCTTCCCGACTCCACATAAGGCAATCAGACTAGTTCCCTGGATCAACGCCTTATCAAGGAATCTAGTGTATATACCCTGTAACATTATACTTTTCCAGAAAGGTATCCAGTCCCCTCTTAAATTTAATTAATGAATCACTCATTACAACATCATACGGCAGAGAGTTCCATAGTCTCACTGCTCTTACAGTAAAGAATCCGCATCTGTTATTATGCTTAAACCTTCTTTCCTCCAGACGTAGAGGATGCCCCCTTGTCCCTGTCTCAGGTCTATGATTAAAAAGATCATCAGAAAGGTCTTTGTACTGTCCCCTCATATATTTATACATTAACATAAGATCACCCCTTAGTCTTCGTTTTTCCAAACTAAATAGCCCCAAGTGTAATAACCTATCTTGGTATTGCAGACCCCTCAGTCCTCTAATAACCTTGGTCGCTCTTCTCTGCACCCGCTCCAGTTCAGCTATGTCTTTCTTATACACCGGAGACCAGAACTGTGCACAGTATTCTAAGTGTGGTCGAACTAGTGACTTGTATAGAGGTAAAATTATGTTCTCCTCATGAGCATCTATGCCTCTTTTAATACATCCCATTATTTTATTTGCCTTTGTAGCAGCTGCCTGACACTGGCCACTGAATATGAGTTTGTCATCCACCCATACACCCAGGTCTTTTTCATTGACGGTTTTGCCCAGAGTTTTAGAATTAAGCACATAGTTATACATCTTATTACTTCTACCCAAGTGCATGACCTTACATTTATCCCCATTAAAGCTCATTTGCCATTTATCAGCCCAAGCTTCTAGTTTACATAAATCATCCTGTAATATAAAATTGTCCTCCCCTGTATTGATTACCCTGCAGAGTTTAGTGTCATCTGCAAATATTGAAATTCTACTCTGAATGCCCCCTACAAGGTCATTAATAAATATGTTAAAAAGAACATGGGCCATCCCCATCACCCCATCATTGCCTTCTCCCCACTACCCCATCATTGCCCTCTTCTCCACCTACACACACAGCACCATTCACCTCTCTGCACATTCCCCCACAGCGCTACGCACACACACACACACACACACACACCACCACCACTCATTTCTACACACACACACAACACACATACATGCAACAAAACACACACACACAGAGAACTCTCACCAGTCTGCACGCTTTCCCACAGCTGAAGCATCACCGTCGGCAGCTTCCTTTCTCTGGCACAGCCGGCCGCTGAATTATGATGTCTTCCAGTGGCACTGCTGTGTGAGAGGAAGTGCGGGTAGGAATCAGGACCTATCCCTGCAGCTCCGCTCCGCTGTTATGTTCTCTTGTAGGCAGCGGATCTGCAGGCATCACTCCCTGCCTGCCGCACAAGGGCAATCTGGCCAGGGGCCCCTCGGGGCCGGATAAATAGGCCAGATTGCCCTCATTATTAGCCACCCTGCAGGGGCCCCCTCCACCTCCGGGCCCAGGTGCAGCCGCACAGGCTGCACATGCGGTATGTCCGCCCATGTATTGGACCCTTCTCAGCCTAAAAATACCAGTACACAGCACCCCAGAATTGGCTCAATACATGAGCTACAACAATTCTTGCGCTTTGACCAGCTCTTCCCGATTGTCCGTGCACGGTTACAATCGGGGTATTGGTAGTTGGGGGTTGATGACAGCTGTGATTTGTTAAAAGTCACAGGTGGCATTAAACCCTGGGGTTAGTAATGGAGAGGTATCTATCAGACACCCCCATTACTAACCTGGTAATAAAAATAAAAACACATAAAAAACACTGTTTGAATAAAGATTTCCCCACAATTTATTGAAAGAAAAATCCCATGCAGGTCTGCCGTAATCCAACAAATCCAAAGTAATCAAAAGATACCTGAAAAACATAAAAAGACAGAAATAAAAACAAGACAGTCCCTCGTCCACCAAATTTATTACCAAAAATTTAAAAAAAAGCTATGGTGTAGTCCATGTTCCCCGAATCTGGCTCCGGCCGCTGTGAATAGCAGTAAAGTTACCTCTATTCACAGGCGCTGGGGAGTGACAAAAACGCTCATCAGAGAAGCCGGGTCTCACTGCATCACTGACGTAATTTCCAGTGAGAATTTGCAGCGCCCCCACTGCCGCAGGGCCGAGGGGTACCCGGTACCGGGCCTCTGAGTCTCTGTTCTGGGGTTGTCACGGTGGCTAGGTCCGGTCCGTGACCCTGCTGAGGGGCGCCCAAATAATAGGGTGTAGATGATGGTGGTAGTGCAGTGCAGTGCCGGGCACAGTAAATAACGAGGACACCAGGTTGCAGTCTCTTTACCTCTTTACTGAAGGCTTCAGGGTCCTCAGTCCGGAATACGGTTAACCAGGCTGCGCAAGTCCGGCCGGTCCGATGGCACATCCAGAGCTCCCTTTGCAGGTGGAAATCTGTGCCTACCTTCTAGCGCTTGTGTGTTGTGGTCCTCCCCTGCTGTGCTTACGGGGTAGTCCCCACAACTGTTGTGTCTGTTTCTCGTGTTCCCTCACAACTAGATTCTGATGTTCTTCTTCGTCCCCCAGATGATATGGCTAGGACGCACCCGTATGACGAGTAGGCTCGGAGCTCTTCCTGGACCCTAGTGTCGCCCTTCTCCTAGTGTGCCCCCCATGTCTTCATAGGTGAATGGTGTGAGACAGCCCGCCTATAGCTGACTGTCCTGGCGTAGGTTTGAAGTATTGCTTGGAGCCTGATACTTCCTCGGCGTTCCGGCCACCGGCTACGCGCCTCAGTAAGGATGTTGCCTCGTTCTTACAGCACGACTCCCACTGGTATTTCTCCTTGTTGCGTTGATCTCGTTTCTCACTCAGCACAATATACCTCGCTTCTTGTCCTTTCTTAGGGTACCGCCGCGATCAGGTGCAGGCGCGGTCCCGTAACGTTCTCTCTGGTTGCTAGGCCTCTGTCAGGATCCCACCCCTGACAGGGACCCCTCTGAATCTTCCCCTACAACACCCTCTGCCACAAGGTGTTGCCTGGTTCCAACCCAGTCAGCTTGCTGATCTAACTTCCTGCCTAACCCCCATTTTTACCAGATTGTGAGGAGTGGCCTAATACATAGAACCCTTAGCTCCCCCTGGAGGCCAGACTGTGAAGTGTATTGGTGTCTGTGATACCTGGTCAGAAGAACTCCTTCAGTGCCATCAGACGTACCATAGCCCCCCTTAGCGGCGGAGCATCAGTACTGCAACGACCAGGACTCTGGGGCGCTGCACTCCCCCCCGGTTAAATCCAGTACTCCTGGACTGGGAAGAAAACAACAATACATGTCAGCAAAAAGACATACAATTTTGAAAATGCAAGTACAAGTAAACTTTTTAACAGAGCTTCCCTTTATGGGAGGTGAGGACACTTGAATGTTACAAACATGGTTAAATACTTTAAATAACATACTATAAATAACTTTTCTTTTACCCAACCAGGTATTCTACTAAGTGCAAATTTTTGAACAATAATTTAACTTTGCCTTTAAGGACGTACTCGCTAAATCCACTAAAGACCCTCTTATAAAACATTATAAGGCTAATCAACTTATCTGCATTCTCCTTCTTTACACCTGCAAGACCGCCTGTCCTATCCGCTCCAGGCCTACTGCCTCTCCTTTCTGTTACAGGACCGCCCCTTTCTGCCCGGGCCTACTGCCTTTCTACTACTATACACGGTATAGAACTTATCATCCATCTTTCAGTTCAGGATTACTGAGCCATCTCTGTATGGCTCCTAGGAGGACTCACCGACTAACCCCGTACGGGTTGTAGCAGCAAAAACAGGAAACAAACAGTCAACTATTTACATTGGCAAAGTGTTAAGATATTTACTTGAACCACTCAGGAGGCAGCACCGGCGGAGGCAACCCCCTAGGATATTGCGCACCGCCTGGTACTGCGTAAGGGGAAATGTTGTCCCATCTGGGGGTCTGCGTACCCACTGTCTTCAGTTCTGGAGCAGCAGGGGCACCGCCCACCTGAAGAGGTGCCTCCTTGGCCACGAGGGTGGTTGAGGTGACGATGCTGCAGGTCGTGGTCTTGACCATAGTGCACGTTGGAGTGACCACGGTGGTCTTGGTGATGACTGTGGGCTGATCATAAGGGAGCACCTTGGCTATGGGGGACAGCTTCTCCGACACCTTAGTTGAGGGTGTCACGGGGCTGCGCTTTTTGTGGACATTCAGGGCGAACCACCCCTTTTCCCCAAAATGCCGGGTGTAGGTGACTTCGTCCCCCGGGTAGAGATCCCGGTCTGGGTGACCCTCTCTGAGATGCGACTCCACATCCCGCCGGTTAACGAAGACTTCGGCGTATAGGCCCGGCTCTTTGATAAAGCCCCAGCCTCCGCGGAGCTTGAAGGCAACAATAGTGCCCTGTCTGCGCGGGGCCTGGTGAGCGGTGGGGTCCTTGCGGGCCCGATCCTTGACCGCCAAGTCCTTTTGGTGGTAGGCCTCTAGCCCAACCTGGTACGCCCTTTCTCCTTCCTCCCACTGCTGTTCCAGCTGGGTCTGGTATTCCTCCCAGCTCAGGGCCTGCACCATCTCCCCTTCCCGTGTCTTCACCCCGGGGAACCCCATGAGGTTGGATCCTGGGTTCACCCAGCGGCATACCGTGCGCTCCGCATGGGCCTCACACAGCAGGGTAGTTGGTGGAATCGGAGCTTTCAGGAGGTGTTCCATACCCGTTGCCTCCTCCCATGGTAACAGGAGCTGGAGTCTATGGGTCCCAGGGAGAGGGGGTGCCGCAACGGGGCCTACTAACAAGCCCTCTGCCAGCGGGACGGGGTCAGAGGACTCACCAGCCAATGCAGGCTCCTCCTCCGCGGCGGGTTCCGCTGGCTGTGTCGGCGAGGGCCTCTGCAACAACTCCGGTAGTGGTACAGGATCCGATGCCAGAGGACTTCCTTCCGGTGCTACCTGGTGCGGAGCCTGGGCCTTCACGTTCAGCTGAAGGAGCTGGTGGATCGAGTCCCCCATCTCAGCCTGCAAGAGATCAGCGCTGTCCGTGGAGAATGGGCTTCGGTGCTCGTCCGGGTAGTTGGGGGAGACTTCTGCTTCAACCCCACATTCGGGTCCCGAGCTGCTGGCCATGGCGTCCTCCACGTGGGCCGCTTCCTGATCCTTTTCCCGCTCTCTCCTTCGTGGGCGGTTTCGTTTTCTCTGTCTCCGCCCACCATTGAGAATCAGGAGGCGGATCTCGGCTGCTGACGGACACGTCCTCACGGTGCAGAAATATTTAGACTGGGCGGCCATTGTCTTTCGCGCTCTTCAGCTTGTTTACGCCCACTTCCACGCCCCTCTTCTTCTCCTGTGCTCTCCTCAGCGCTGTAATGGCGACTAGTTTTTGGCGGGAACTTTTGGCGGCAAGTGGCAATACACAGTCCTTGCAATAAGTCACAGTCCAAGCACAACAAATCACAGTTCCAAGGCACACATGACCTGATTCTTCAGGCTTAAGTAGATCCTGTTAGTGACGCCAAGTTTGCAGTGCACCCACTGCCGCAGGGCCGAGGGGTACCCGGTACCGGGCCTCTGAGTCTCTGTTCTGGGGTTGTCACGGTGGCTAGGTCCGGTCCATGACCCTGCTGAGGGGCGCCCAAATAATAGGGTGTAGATGATGGTGGTAGTGCGGTGCAGTGCCGGGCACAGTAAATAACGAGGACACCAGGTTGCAGTCTCTTTACCTCTTTACTGAAGGCTTCAGGGTCCTCAGTCCGGAATACGGTTAACCAGGCTGCGCAAGTCCGGCCGGTCCGATGGCACATCCAGAGCTCCCTTTGCAGGTGGAAATCTGTGCCTACCTTCTAGCGCTTGTGTGTTGTGGTCCTCCCCTGCTGTGCTTACGGGGTAGTCCCCACAACTGTTGTGTCTGTTTCTCGTGTTCCCTCACAACTAGATTCTGATGTTCTTCTTCGTCCCCCAGATGATATGACTAGGACGCACCCATATGACGAGTAGGCTCGGAGCTCTTCCTGGACCCTAGTGTCGCCCTTCTCCTAGTGTGCCCCCCATGTCTTCATAGGTCAATGGTGTGAGACAGCCTGCCTATAGCTGACTGTCCTACCGTAGGTTTGAAGTATTGCTTGGAGCCTGATACTTCCTCGGTGTTCCGGCCACCGGCTACTCGCCTCAGTAGGATGTTGCCTCGTTCTTACAGCATGACTCCCACTGGTATTTCTCCTTGTTGCGTTGATCTCTTTTCTCACTCAGCACAATATACCTCGCTTCTTGTCCTTTCTTAGGGTACCGCCACGATCAGGTGCAGGCGCGGTCCCGTAACGTTCTCTCTGGTTGCTAGGCCTCTGTCAGGATCCCACCCCTGACAGGGACCCCTCTGAATCTTCCCCTACAACACCCTCTGCCACAAGGTGTTGCCTGGTTCCAACCCAGTCAGCTTTCTGATCTAACTTCCTGCCTAACCCCCAGTTTTACCAGATTGTGAGGAGTGGCCTAATACATAGAACCCTTAGCTCTCCCTGGAGGCCAGACTGTGAAGTGTATTGGTGTCTGTGATACCTGGTCAGAAGAACTCCTTCAGTGCCATCAGACATACCATAGCCCCCCTTAGCGGCGGAGCATCAGTACTGCAACGACCAGGACTCTGGGGCGCTGCAACATGACCACGAGTGACCTATGCAGCCTTGAGAACGAGGCTCCGTAGGTCACTCACAGTCATGTCACTGCTTATCATTCCAAATCTCACGCCGTACTCTGTGAGACCCGACGGAGTACAGCATGAGACCCAGCAGTGGCTGGTGCTCCAGTCTATGGGGCTCCATGCACTGGAAGATGGAAACTGGGATTGTCATGGGACCTCCATTCATACTACAGCGAATTGGTGTTTTTTTTTAAATAAGTGGGCGAAAGAGGGAAATTGTGGGAATTTTTTTTCAAATAATGATTTTTTTTGTGTGTGTGTGTGTTTATTTCTTTTACTACTGGGTTAGTAATGGGGGTGTCTGACAGACACCTCTCCATTACTAACACGTGGGCTTGATGTCAGCCCAATTTCCAGCACACTAGGGCAATCGGATGCGCTGGGGTGACTGTTGGCTGGTTTTATTAGGATGAGAAGGAACCAATAGATGGTTCTTACCAACCTATTAATATCAGCCTCCAGCTGTCAGCTTTGCATTAGCTGGTTATTTAAACTAGGGGGTATTTTTTTAATACCCAACAAAAGCAGACAGTTGGGGGCTGATATTAATAAGTTGGGAAGGTCCATCGGTATTTATCACTTCCCATCATAATAAGACCGCTCACAGCTGTCTGCTTTCCCTTGGCTGGATCTTAAAAATAGGGGTGACGTCACATGGTTTTTTAAAATTTATTTATTTTACTCTGCCAGGCTGGGTCACGTGGTGTGCTGACCAATCGCAGCCATGTCATTGCTTGGTATTGCAGTAATGGGGCTGGAAGTGCCCACAGCCTTAAAGTTTGTTGATTGGCTGCGCTGCAGCCTTTCATCAAGCTTTATCAGGGTGCGGAACCCAAACAGTATCCTGGAAGTACAAACCCCGAGCTTTACCATTCTGGTTCACTCATCCCTAAATCTTATGTAGTTTGGTGCATTTTTGTTCATTTTTTAGCAGTTTGTCATAGGTTTTTATTTGCCTACACACATTGTTGGATTTTTTTCATGCATTGACCATTTTTAGGCATTTTTTTAATGTTTTATTTTTTGCTATTTATACACTATATTGGTTCCTTTGTTATTAACAAGAACTTCCAAAAATGTGATGTAAGAGAGACTCGGCTACACCCTGTATTAGACATATTGGAAAGGCTCATACACATTCTGTTCAAATTGTCATGCAGTGGTACTCCTAGGCTCATAAAGGCTATACACTAAGTGGTAATCCTGCCAAAAAATACAAGCAGGGTCATCCATACACCCTTCAAGGACCCCAGCTGTAGTACCTCATTTAAAAATTGTGAACAAAGTGTAGATGTGGTACTTCTACACTCATAAAAGCTCTGCACACAGTGCAAAACCTGCTAAAAATTACAAGCAGGGTCATCCATATACCCTTGAAGAAACCAACTGGAGTGCCTCATAAAAAAATTAAGAAAGTGTAGTTGTCGCAACTCTACACTCATAAAGGCTCTGAAGAGAGTGCAAAGCCATGAACAAAAATGATAAGGTAAGTAATACAGCCACCCATAGACTCTTGAAGGCAACAACTTGCAGGCCTCATTAAAATATTTTGAAAGTGTATTTGATGTACCCCTACACTCAAATGTTTTGCACAAACTGCAAAGCCAGGAAAAAAGTATAATTAGGGTCACCCAGCCATCCATAGACCCTTGAAGGCAACAACTTGCAGGCCTCATCAAAATATTATGAAAGTGTATTTGATGTACCCCTACACTCAAATGTTTTGCACAAACTGCAAAGCCAGGAAAAAAGTATAACTAGGGTCATTCAGCCATCCATAGACCCTTGAAGGCAACAACTGGTGGGCCTCATTCAAATATTGAAGATTAAAAACACTTTATATGCTGCTGTCATCTGGTGGTGTGGAATAATTAGGCTAATCCAAGCCTTGTTGATTTTTCTCAGAGTAAGCCTGTCAGCACTTTCTGATGACAGGCGAAATCGCCTGTCTGTTTTGACCACCACAGTGGCACTAAAAATCTGCTCAGACAAGACACTAGCAGCAGGGCAGCACAACACCTCCAAGGCTTACAGGGACAGCTACTGCCAGGTGTTCGGCTTTGAGAACCAATAGCTTAAGGTTGCAGAGGAATTAGGGAGTACGTTGGTTTTGTCACCCAAGTATTGCTTGACCACCTTTAAAATTTTTCTTCCATGTAAAAAATACCTGGTCATCAGGGCCTGGACACTGGGATGGTGTTATGAAATCGGCCCAGGCCTTTGACAGTGTACCCCTGACTCTGCTGTACCTGGTGTGTGTCTCCCTCACCTCTCCTTGGTTGGGCAAGGAAGCTTACCCCTGCTGCTAGCGTTTTTTTATGGGAATTTTTTCAACATATTTTCCTCAATCACCTTCTGCTATAGCAACATTTTAGTAGACCTCTCCACCTCAGGAAGGAGAGATGCAAGGTGCTCCTTGTAGTGTTAGTCTAGCAAGGTGAAAAACCAATACTCTTTTTTTGGCCAAGATGAATGTAATGTGCGGGTCTTGGGAAAGGCAGCAGAACATAAAGTCTGCCATATGTGCCAAGGTCCCTATAGCCAACACTTCCCTGTCTACCCCATGATGACTATGGAGTGCCCGCTAGGACCGTGGGATACTCGAAACCGGGCCAGTTCTTAAAGGGATGTGTCATGGTGGCAGTGACCCAGTCCATGGCCCTAGGCGTCTAATAAAAGGGGAAATGTGGGAATAAAGTCTATTGTAGTAATGTTTGTGACGCCACCTGAGGTATTTGGTCAGGGATGACCGACGCTGCTTAAAGGGGTCCACTGGGGATGATGTTATTGCAGCAATGATGGTGTGGCTTCCAACAAGTGAAGCTTAGTCCCCAGGGCTCTTGGTGTAGTAGCAAAGGTGATAGATGGTGTGGTTCCAGAAAGAAGTGGAGAACACAAGGTTGCAGTCTTTTTACCTTTTACTGGTAGTATACAGCCACAGTCCAGGGTACGGATCACAGGTGATGGTGCGGTCCAGCCAGCCTGGAAGCGTTTCGGAATCCCCTTAAACAGGTGGGGTTGGAGACTTCCTTACTGTGCTGTAGTGTGCGTCCCTTGCTGCCTAAGGCTTCACACAAGGTCCTCTTTTTCTCTCTGTCCTATTAGTAGGACAATATCCGTATTGCAGGCAACTCGAGCCTTTTTACAGGTGTCCCTTCTCGTGGCGACTCTGGGCTCTATATGCTGCTGTGCCTTCAGATGTAATGGTGGACAGGCGACTTGAAATTTCCTGCCCGCCGGTCTCTGCTGTGGGGCATTCAGTTACCCCCACAACTGTGAGCCCTTTCACAGCTCCACTCCCAGTATCTTTCCTCTCCTTTGCCTCTTCTTCCTCACAGTCTCTCACAGACTGCTCTGACAGGAGCTGCAGAACATCATGTCTGCACTGCCCCAGCTCTTCTCTAGACTGACTACCTAACTTCTCCTCCAGCCAAAATATATAGGGAAGCCACCCACAAACTGGATCAGAGCTCTCCTCTTGCCTGGAGTCAGAACAATGTTGTATTTACTTGATACCTGTTAAAGGGATCCTTGTCACTTCCAGGCATGGCATCACCCTCCCCGAAAAGAAGGCAACACCACTGTAACAACCGGCTTCCTGGGGTGTTACAACTACTCTCCATCTCCTATTCCTCCATCTCTTCCTCCTCATTCCCCTCCTCAGACAGCTCCCGTCCCTCTTTCTCAGCCTCCACCTTCTCGTTATTACCAAATCCGTACTGAGCAGATGAGATGAGGCTGGTCTGTGTCACGTTTTCCTCCACCTTGTCAGCATGGAAAGCTTCATATTTAATTGTCAACAGTAACTTTTTAAGTAGGCACAGAAGCTGGGTAGTTGCTCTGATTATGGCCTCATCGCCGCTCACCATCTCTGTGGAATCCTCAAAGTCTTGGAGAACTGCACAATTGTCAGACATCTATGCTATCTTTTCAGTTGTTTTGTGCGGAGGCTGACCAGAATACCAATGGGTGTGTTGAATCTGGTATTCTACAACTGACTTCTGCTGCTCACAAAGCCTTGCCAGCATGTGCAATGTGGAGTTCCTGCACGTGGTGATGTCGCACACCAGTCGGTGTTCAGGCAGCTGCATGCACTGCTGCAGCACTGCCAGACCGGTGGCAGCTGTAGCTGACTTGTGGAAATGTGTGCCGAAGCGGCATACCTTGACCAGAAGCCCTGGCAAATCTGAGCACGTGGGCCAAGCATGATTTGTGTGATTTGTTGAGGCAGAGATGCATAGCTTATGGCTGATGTGGTCAATGTCCGCTGAGCTAGCATATCGGACATGGAGGATATGGAGAAGCAGGAGGGGGTTGCTGGAACTAGTGTTAGAAGTGGAGTGAAACCTTGAAAGAAGTAGGGTTATCAATCCTCAGCGTCGGTAGCACATGAGGGACTCTGCTCCAGCCTCCACAATTCACTCAGAGTGCGGTCAGGGAAATGTAGCGTCTCTGGCCACAATCACTTGTCCACATGTCGATCATTAAGTAGATAATCCCAGTAAATTTGTACACCTGTAGTAGGCCAATTTTTCATTTTATTTCAAACAACTGAAATTACACACAAACCATATTCTACAGTATATATGACATTGTCAATTTTCGAACAGCCAAATTGTACACTTGTAGCAGGCCAATTTTTGTTTTTATTTCAAACCAACAAAATTGGACACAAACTAAGTTCTACAGCATATATGACACAAATTTTTGTGATCTGTACCAGGCCAAGCGGTTTTTAAAAATTTTGACCCACTGTAATATTACGTAAAGCACGTTAAACTGTATAGATAAGTAATTGAATCCAGAAAAAAAAATTGAACTTTCTTTTGAGTTTTAGATACCTCTGTAATGTAGCATTAACCGTGCTAAGCTGTATGGATGACTAATTTAATCCAGAAATTTATTTTGAACGTAAATATTTTGAAAGTGTAGTTGATGTACTCATATACGCGTTGCAGAAGGTGTAAAGCAAGGAAAAAAATTAGAAGGAGGTTAATACAGTAATCCTCTACAGGTGCAGCTTCTTCTTCTCCTTCCAGTTCCTGCAAGATGAAGGCATTGAAGCTATGGACTGGCCCGCCTTCCCCAGACCTGAATCCGATTGAACACATCTGGAACATCATGTCTCGCACCATCTACCAACGTCACGTTGCACCACAGTCCATCCAGGAGTTGCTTTAGTCCAGGTCTGGGAGGAGAACCCTCAGGAGACCATTTGGCACCTCATCTGGAGCATACCCAGGCTTTGTAGAGAGGTCATACAGGCACGTGGAGGCCACACACACTACTGAGCATCATTTCCTTGTCTTGAGGCATTTCCACTGAAGTTGGATCAGCCTGCAACTTCATTTTCCACTTTGATTTTGAGCATCATTTCAACTCCAGACCTCTGTGGGATATTAGTTGTGATTCACGTTGGTAATTTTGGGTTTCATTGTTCTCAACACATTCCACTATGTAATGAATAAAGATTTACAACTGGAATATTTCATTTCATTCAGTGATATCTAGGATGTGGGAATTTAGTGTTCCCTTTACTTTTCTGAGCATTTTATATATATATATATATATATATATATATATATATATATATATATATATATATATATATATATATATATATATATACTGTATATATATATATATATATATATATATATATATATATATATATATGTCTATTTATATATATATATTTATATATACACACACACACACATATACAACAATTATGTTCTGAATAAAAATCCCTCGCACTGCACCCCTGACTACAAATATGTACCCCTCATTAATATATGTAACCCAAGCACTATTAAAAATACTAACTGATTAGCCAGCGCTGTTCCCCCATTAACTATAATCTCCGCCGCCCAATAAATATAAATTATTCAGTCTCTGTGACTCTTTCCCCCAATTAATTTGAGTCGTGATTTATTTGGGAACATGCAAGAAAAAAAAACCTTTCAGACAGTAACTTAGACTTTCATCAGACTGAAGGTGCAATATATAGTAAAATAAACCAAGAAAATGTAAGAAATGGGTAACAAAAAGAATAATAACAGTCATATGGGGGACTTATTTGGTCAGGCTAAGTTGCGCTGTATAGCATCAGGAATACGAGGATATCCAAAATGGATTAAGTCATACATAAGTAACTGGAGCAGATATGCATTGGCAGTATTATAGACATCTGTAAGGTTATGCACAAATAGTGATCTCTATCACAGTATAGCTCATATGAGATTATAAATCCAGAAGTGTAGTCACATATTATAGTTACTACTAGGGTTGAGCGACTTTTACTTTTTCAGGATCGAGTCGGGTTTCGCGAAACCCGACTTTGTCAAAAGTCAGGTCGGGTGAAATCGGCCGATTATTTCGAAAAGTCAGGGATCCGACCAAAACCCGAAACCCAATGCAAGTCAATGGAGAATCAAAGTCGGCAGTGAGTGGAGGACAGGAAAACACCAACAGAGCCCATTTTAATGCCAAAAACATCAATTCTTGTTACTTAAGCTTGTCAATCTTAATTTACCTTATAATAATAGTTAGTCATTGAAAATTTGGGGGTCATTTGGCAAAATTTGTGGGGGGAGTAGGGCTGGCTCAAGTTTTTCGTGGGCCCAGGAAACGCGGACTACGTCACGGCGGTGGAGCAGGGAGAGGTCAGTATTTCAACTTTGCAAGTGCTCTGATCCTGAGCAAGCAGGGGGGGCCCACTCATTCGCATTGGCACTGGCACAGGGCCCCTCAAAGTACGGCGTTGTGATTGACGGCGGGGGCGCCTCCCACCGGCAGAGACACTTTTGCGTACTATGAGGGGCCCTGTGCCAGTGACGTCGCCAACGAGTATGCCCCCCCCACCTGTTGAAGGAACCTGCACTTTCATCTGCACCTTCCTCTTTGTCCCCGTGTAAGGTGGTATAGTATGCGGGAAGGGGAACCAGACTTTCTGCAGGGTCAGATACTGGCTATGTAGAGTGCAAGGGGAATGTAGTGGTCTGGGTCAATGTACCGGCAGACTCATCTAGCAGTGGCTGGGCAATGGGCAGGATGAGGAGGAAACACATATATAGGCCCAAAGAATAAAGTAGGCTAAATGCAGTTCAAAATTGGTAACAGGAGTAAACAGGCAGCACTGCTTTGTTCAGCAGAGGTGAACAGCAAGGAGTGGCAGACACCGTTAGTAGGCCCAACCAAACCAGTAGGCCGAATGCAGTTTTAAAATTCCTATAGGCCGAAAGCCTGAAGATTGAAGCTCAGGAGAAAAACACAGGAGAATACCAAGGAGCGGCAGACACCGTTAGTAGGCCCAACCAAACTAGTAGGCCAAATGCACTTTAATATGTGATATCGGCTGGAAATTGAGGCTCTGCTTTGTGCAGTGAAGGACAGCTGTATTGAGTGGCGCAGACAGACACAGGTAGTAGGCCTAAATTAAAAAAGTTGGCTCAATGCAGTTTAAAATTGGTTACAGGGGTACCCAGGCGGCAGAGCGTTGTTAAGCGGAGGACGATTGTCAGGACTGGAGTGACCCAGACAGAATTAGTAGGCCTAAAATAAAAAAGTAGGCGCAATGCAGTTAAAAATGGGTAACAGGGGTACACAGGCAGCATTGTTTTGTTTGGCGGAGGACGATTGCTAGGAGTGGCGCAGACAGACTTACTAGGCCTAAAATAAAAAAGTAGGCTCAATGCTGTTAATAATGGGTAACAGGGGTACACAGGCAGCACTGGTTTGGACAGCGGAGGACGATTGCTAGGAGTGGCGCAGACAGACTTACTAGGCCTAAAATAAAAAAGTAGGCTCAATGCTGTTAATAATGGGTAACAGGGGTACACAGGCAGCATTGGTTTGGACAGCGGAGGATGATTGCTAGGAGTGGCGCAGACAGACTTACTAGGCCTAAAATAAAAAAGTAGGCTCAATGCTGTTAATAATGGGTAACAGGGGTACACAGGCAGCACTGGTTTGGACAGCGGAGGACGATTGCTAGGAGTGGCGCAGACAGACTTACTAGGCCTAAAATAAAAAAGTAGGCTCAATGCTGTTAACCCCTTAAGCCCCGAGGGTGGTTTGCACGTTAATGACCGGGCCAATTTTTACAATTCTGACCACTGTCCCTTTATGAGGCTATAACTCTGGAACGCTTTGACGGATCTTGGCGATTCTGACATTGTTTTTTCGTGACATATTGTACTTCATGTTAGTGGTAAAATTTATTCGATATAACTTGCGTTTATTTGTGAAAAAAATGGAAATTTGGCGAAAATTTTGAAAATTTTGCAATTTTCCAACTTTGAATTTTTATGCCCTTAAATCACAGACATATGTCACGCAAAATACTTAATAAGTAACATTTCCCACATGTCTACTTTACATCAGTACAATTTTGGAACCAAAATTTTTTTTTGTGACGGAGTTATAAGGGTTAAAAGTTGACCAGCAATTTCTCATTTTTACAACACCATTTTTTTTTAGGGACCACATCTCATTTGAAGTCATTTTGAGGGGTCTATATGATAGAAAATACTCAAGTGTGACACCATTCTAAAAACTGCACCCCTCAAGGTGCTCAAAACCACATTCAAGAAGTTTATTAACCCTTCAGGTGTTTCACAGGAATTTTTGGAATGTTTAAATAAAAATGAACATTTAACTTTTTTTCACACAAAATTTATTTCAGCTCCAATTTGTTTTATTTTACCAAGGGTAACAGGAGAAAATGGACCCCCAGAGTTGTTGTACAATTTGTCCTGAGTACGCTGATACCCCATATGTGGGGGTAAACCACTGTTTGGGCGTATGGCAGAGCTCGGAAGGAAAGGAGCGCCATTTGACTTTTCAATGCAAAATTGACTGGAATTGAGATGGGACGCCATGTTGCGTTTGGAGAGCCCCTGATGTGCCTAAACATTGAAACTCCTTACAAGTGACACCATTTTAAAAAGTAGACCCCCTAAGGAACTTATCTAGATGTGTGGTGAGCACTTTGACCCACCAAGTGCTTCACAGAAGTTTATAATGCAGAGCCGTAAAAATAAAAAAATCATATTTTTTCACAAAAATGATCTTTTCGCCCCCAATTTTTTATTTTCCCAAGGGTAAGAGAAGAAATTGGACCCCAAAAAATGTTGTGCAATTTGTCCTGAGTACGCTGATACCCCATATGTGGGTGTAAACCATTGTTTGGGCGCATGGCAGAGCTTGGAAGGGAAGGAGCGCCATTTGACTTTTCAATGCAAAATTGACTGGAATTGAGATGGGACGCCATGTTGCGTTTGGAGAGCCCCTGATGTGCCTAAACATTGAAACCCCCCACAAGTGACACCATTTTGGAAAGTAGACCCCCTAAGGAACTTATCTAGATGTGTTTTGAGAGCTTTGAACCCCCAAGTGTTTCACTACAGATTATAACGCAGAGCCGTGAAAATAATTTTTTTTTTTTCTCAAAAATGATTTTTTAGCCCCCAGCTTTGTATTTTTACAAGGGTAACAGAATAAATTGGACCCCAAAATTTGTTTTCCAATTTGTCCTGAGTACGCTGATACCCCATATGTGGGGGGGGGGGAACCACTGTTTGGGCGCATGACAGAGCTCGGAAGGGAAGGAGCGCCATTTGGAATGCAGACTTAAATGGATTGGTCAGCAGCCGTCACGTTGCATTTGCAGAGCCCCTGATGTACCCAAACAGTACAAACCCCCCACAAGTGACCCCATATTGGAAACTAGACCTCCCAAGGAACTTATCTAGATGTGTTTTGAGAACTTTGAACCCCCAAGTGTTTCACTAAAGTTTATAGCGCAAAGCCGTGAAAATAAAAATTCTTTTTTTTTTTTCACAAAAATGATTTTTTAGCCCCCAGTTTTGTATTTTCACAAGGGTAACAGGATAAACTAGACCCCAAAAGTTGTTGTCCAATTTGTCCTGAGTACGCTGATACCCCATATGTGGGGGGGAACCACTGTTTGGGTGCATGACAGAGCTCGGAAGGGAAGGAGCGCCATTTGGAATGCAGCCTTAAATGGATTGGTCTGCAGGCGTCACGTTGCATTTGCAGAGCCCCTGATGTACCCAAACAGTACAAACCCCCCACGAGTGACCCCATATTGGAAACTAGACCTCCCAAGGAACTTATCTAGATGTGTTGTGAGAACTTTGAACCCCCAAGTGTTTCACTACAGTTTATAACTAGTGTTGAGCATTCCGATACCGCAAGTATCGGGTATCGGCCGATACTTGCGGTATCGGAATTCCGATACCGGGATTCCGATACTTGCCGCGTATCGGATACCGGAATCGGAAGTTCCAAGATTCAAAATGCAGAAATTCAGCCAATGAGAATGATTCCAAGTGTGGGCACATCCTGTTTAGCATGGAGGGCATGAAACTACTGGCAAGGCTGTGATTGGCTGCTGAAATGATGTCATGCTGCAGTTTAAAAGTCGCTGGCGCCATTTTGCGATCACTCTGCTGTGAATTCAGTTAGTGACAGGATGCTGTTTGCTGACTGAGGGACAGTTTAGAGATAGCGATTTGCTTCTTTGTGCTTTCCAAAGGCTAATTTAGCAACCGCTGTGTTCACCTACTATTCACCTTGCTTTTGCCTTGTAGCGCTGTTTTCACAGCGATCTGCAAGGTCTGTGTGTGTGTGTGTGTGTGAGTGCAGCCCACTCTCTAGTCTGAGTGCAGCCACATAGGCCATCCATAGCTGGTTGTATTCAGTTCAGGGAGGGTGGTTCATTGCCTCATACTGTTCTTTTTTTTTTTTTTTTTTTTCAAGTAGTGTAGTCTGCTGCTAATTTATTCAAAAAAATCCTATTAGTGTCTTTCCACCCGTCTCCAGCTAATTTGTGGAAAAACACTACATAGGATAAAGTAGAGGAGGGTTTTTGGGCCTTGCAGCGCCGTTTACGGCTGTCTGCACGGTCTCCGTGTGACTGCAGCTCGCCCTGTAGTCTGTGAGCAGCCATAGCCTGGTTGTCTCCAGCTCAGGGTTGTTCACTGCGTCATACCGCCAAATCAATTTTAATTTTTTTTCAAGTAGTGTAGTCTGCTGCTAATTTATTTAAAAAAATCCTATTAGTGTCTTTCCACCCGTCTCCAGCTAATTTGTGGAAAAACACTACATAGGATAAAGTAGAGGAGGGTTTTTGGGCCTTGCAGCGCCGTTTACGGCTGTCTGCACGGTCTCCGTGTGATTGCAGCTCGCCCTGTAGTCTGTGAGCAGCCATAGCCTGGTTGTCTCCAGCTCAGGGTTGTTCACTGCGTCATACCGCCAAATCAATTTTAATTTTTTTTCAAGTAGTGTAGTCTGCTGCTAATTTATTTTAAAAAATCCTATTAGTGTCTTTCCACCCGTCTCCAGCTAATTTGTGGAAAAACACTACATAGGATAAAGTAGAGGAGGGTTTTTGGGCCTTGCAGCGCCGTTTACGGCTGTCTGCACGGTCTCCGTGTGATTGCAGCTCGCCCTGTAGTCTGTGAGCAGCCATAGCCTGGTTGTTTCCTGCTCAAGGTTGTTCACTGCGTCATACCGCCAAATCAATTTTAATTTTTTTTCAAGTAGTGTAGTCTGCTGCTAATTTATTTAAAAAAATCCTATTAGTGTCTTTCCACCCGTCTCCAGCTAATTTGTGGAAAAACACTACATAGGATAAAGTAGAGGAGGGTTTTTGGGCCTTGCAGCGCCGTTTACGTCTGTCTGCACGGTCTCCGTGTGACTGCAGCTCTATCTGTTGTCAGTTCAGCCCCCAAAAAAGAAATAAATAATAAAGTTCACCAAACACACCAGTTACACCACTTTACATTTGTGTAGGCCACATTAGCTCATATTAAAGTCTAGTCCACACTTTAGAAAATTAGTGTTTCTTATACCTGTTAGGAGGAGTTGCTCAGGAATAAGCACACAAATCCGTTAGTACTTTTCTGCTTATCTTTATCAGTCAACCAAGATGAAGAAGGCAGTGAGTAAGGCACGTGGGCGTGGGCGTGGGCGCGGAGCAGGGAGGGGACGTGGGGATTCTGTGCCTGCTGCGGGCACCGGTGACTCATCAGCACCCACTTTCACCAGGCAACAGTCGTTCATGCGCAGCTTTGTGTCAGAGCGCCGTACACCGCTGCTGCGTCAAGAACAAATTGAAGCTGTTGTCGGATGGATGGCAGCTAATGCATCAACTTCCATTAGTGCCACATCCTCTCAGACACAAAGCACTGGAGAGCAGCCATCTGTCTCTTCACCACCTGCCAAATTGCCCAGGCAGACAGAGAGCCCAGGACAGGAGCCGTCTCTACTTCTGTTCTCTGAATCTCTTGGCTTGGAAACAGGGGGCCAGCCAAGCAGCATTGGAGAAATGGAAGAAGAGGCAGGGTGCAGTGATGCCCAACAGCTTTTTCTGTCTTCCTCTGAAGAGGCGGGTGGGCCAGTGGCTCCGGTCACCACATCGCAGGCCGCATCAGCTGATGATGACACTCAGGTGCCACTTACTGGTGCGTGCTCTGCTGCTGAGACTACCCAGGAGGAGCAGTTGGGGGCAGAGGGTAGTGTAGATGATGAGGTCCTCGACCCATCTTGGCGTGAGGGACAGGAAGGTGGTGGGAGCAGCTCTGAGGAAGAGATTCCCCGTACGGCCCAAAGAGGGAGAGGGAGGGGGAAGACTGCGGATCCTGCAGCCTCCGCTTTGGCACCCGTTAGGAGCATGTCTCTTCCAAAAGCCAAAAAGGGCGCTCCCAAGACTTGCAGTGCCTGGTCCTTTTTTGACACAGTTGCAGATGACATTTGCTATGTCAGATGCAACGTGTGTCATCAAAAAGTCAAAAGAGGTCGAAATGTCAGCAACCTCAATACCTCCAACATGTGGAAACATGTGCGCAACAGGCACCCGGCGGAGTTAGAAAAACACACTGAAGAGGTAGGCCAACCAACAGCGGCAGCTACCACCTCTTCAGCTCGTGTTGCCTCTTCCTCTAGCTCACACGCAGCTGGTTCGGCTTCCTCCCAGGATCGCCGTGGAAGAACCTCTGGCCCTGTTGTCCAGAGACCCGCTGTAATTCCACCCGCAGCACCACTTTCCCAGTCATCCACACACTCCCAGCCCAGTCTACAGCCATCGGTAGTACAGGCATGGGAGAAAAGGCGGCCTTTCTCGTCAAACCACCCACGAGCACAGGCTCTGACTGCAGGCATTGCCAAACTTCTGTCACTGGAAATGCTGTCATTCAGGCTGGTGGAGACTGACAGCTTCCGTGACTTGATGTCATTGGCAGTCCCACAGTACAATGTGCCCAGCCGCTTTTACTTCAGCAGGCAAGCCGTCCCTGCCCTGCACAAGCATGTGGAGGGACACATAAAACACGCGCTACTGAACGCCGTCAGTAGCAAGGTCCACCTCACCACCGATGCGTGGACCAGTCAACATGGACAGGGGCGATACCTTTCCCTCACTGCCCATTGGGTTAATGTCGTTGAGCCGGGTACAGACCGTGCGAGTGGCGCAGGACGTGTCCTGCCCACTCCAAGGATTGCAGGAATCCATTCTGTACGCATTGACTCCTCCTCTTACACCAGTTCCTCAGAATCATCGCTGCAGGAGCCGTCACAGTCCACCTCCACATGGACCCGTGATGAACGTGTACCTGTTACGACCGACATGAGCACAGCCGTGGCCAAACGTCAACAGGCCGTGTTGAAATTAATTTTTTTGGGGAATCGTAGCCACACAGCGCAGGAGCTCTGGAATGCCATCAAGCAGGAGAGCGATGTGTGGTTTGTGCCAGCGAATCTCCAGCCAGGCATGGTAGTGTGTGATAATGGCCGAAATCTGGTGGCAGCTCTGGGCCTCGGCAACCTCACTCACATCCCATGTCTGGCACATGTGCTCAATTTGGTCGTGCAGAGCTTTTTGAGGGACTATCCGGATCTTGATGCACTGCTGCACAAGGTCCGCCTAGAGTGTGCTCACTTGCGGCGTTCCAGCACGGCAAAAGCGCGCATTGCGGCTCTGCAGCGCCGACACCGCCTGCCGGAACATCGCATCATATGTGACCTACCTACCAGGTGGAATTCCACGTTACATATGTTGGAGCGGTTGTGTGAGCAGCAGCAAGCTGTAATGGAGTACCAGCTGCTTCAGGCGCAAAAAAGTCGCAGTCAGCGCCGTACAGACTTCACAACCACAGAGTGGGCCACTATGAATGACGTCTGCCAGGTTTTGCGTCCCTTTGATTATTCCACGCGGATGGCGAGTGCAGATGATGCACTAGTCAGCATGACTGTCCCCCTTATCTGCCTGCTTGAAAAATCACTGCAAGCGCTAAGGGATGATGTTGTGGAAGAGGTGGAGGATGAGGATTCAGCATTTCCATCATCTTCTGGACAGTCAGCGCCACGTGGTTCCTCACAAACGCGTAGGCAGGGGACAGTTTGTGAGGAGGATGAGGAGGAGTCAATGGAGGAGGAAGACATCCGTCCAGAGGAGGGAGTTACCGAATTGTCCAGTACTCAGTGTGTACAGCGAGGGTGGGGTGATGACGAGCAGGCAGAGATCACGCCTCCAGCAGGGGACAGCGTTTCTTGGGCAGTTGGCAGTCTGCAGCACATGGTGGATTACATGCTGCAGTGCCTGAGAAACGACCGCCGCATCGCCCACATTCTCAACATGTCTGATTATTGGGTGTTCACCCTCCTCGATCCTCGCTACCGGGACAACGTAGAAAGCCTCATCACACCGTTGAACCGGGAGCGAAAAATGCGGGAGTACCAAGACACACTGGTCAATTCCATCATCTTCTCCATTCCAACTGAGAGAAGTTCTGCTAGTGCATTCCAAAGCAGCTCAGTGCGTCCAGGCAGTGGTGGAGGCTCTGCACAAAGAGGGAGCAGAAGCAGTGCCTCTGCCCAAGGCAAGACCAGTATGGCCCAACTGTGGCACAGTTTTCTGTGCCCCCCACAAAAGTCTACACCATCACAGACGGCTCCAGTCAGCAGGAGGCAACGGTTCCGTCAGATGGTGACAGACTACATGTCTTGCCCTCTTGCTGTACTCCCAGACGGCTCTTCCCCTTTCAAGTTTTGGGTCTCAAAGCTGGATACATGGCCAGAGCTAAGCCAGTATGCATTGGAGGTGCTGTCTTGCCCTGCGGCCAGTGTATTATCGGAACGTGTCTTTAGTGCTGCAGGTGGTGTACTAACTGACAGTCGCATGCGACTATCCTCCGATAACGTTGACCGGCTTACTTTCCTGAAAATGAACAAGGCCTGGATCTCGCAGGAATTTGCCACTCCTCCTCCTGATTAAATAATTAGGTCACTGTATACGTTATCCAGGTCTCCTGTTGTGTTCATCTTTCTACCACCTGAACTTAAATTCCTGGGCTCCAACACCGCCAGTTGAGGCTCAGAAGTGCCGTCTGCACAGTCAAAACATACGACCCAGTGTTATTGGGTTTCAGTAACGTCAGCTGATCCCCAGCTGTGTAGCCGGCAATGTGTCATGCGACCGCCACGCTGACACAACAACTGAAATGTAAGGGAATCTGTCCCCCCCCCCCCAAGGCGTTTGTTACTGAAAGAGCCACCTTGTGCAGCAGTAATGCTGCACAAGGAAAAGGTAGCTATTTTTGTTTAGCACCTTGCACACGCAGAACTTAACACTTATAAAATGTGTCCACTGATACCGTAACACCGTCCCGGAGGTGGGACTTTCCTTCGTAATGTGACGCAGCACAGCCGTCATTCCTACCCCCCCGGCGCCGCGCACCGGCTCCTCAGCGTTGTTTGATTCCGTCCCGGAGCCTGCGCTGTTATGTTATCCCGTGGCCAGGCACACTTAGCGCTGCCCGTCTTCTGGCATCATTTGGTGTCAGGATGGCTGCGCCTGTGCGGCCGCGCTGGCAGAGAGCCCGCCTCGCAGTGTCTTCTGATTTAATCCCACTGGGGGCCTGGGATCCATGGACATGCGCAGTGCATATCTGAACCTCCACCTCTCACTCATCTCCCTATGGCTTCTTCAGACTGTTCGGTGTCAGCTGGTCCCTAATAGCATGCCACGGCCGTGACACCGCACAGTCTTAAGAAGCCGTAGGGAGGGGAGTGAGAGGCGAGGATATGCACTGCGCATGTCCATGGATCCCAGGCCCCCAGTGGGATTAAATCAGAAGACACTGCGAGGCGGGCTCTCGGCCAGCGCGGCCGCACAGGCGCAGCCATCCTGACACCAAATGATGCCAGAAGACGGGCAGCGCTAAGTGTGCCTGGCCACGGGATAACATAACAGCGCAGGCTCCGGGACGGAATCAAACAACGCTGAGGAGCTGGTGCGCGGCGCCGGGGGGGTAGGAATGACGGCTGTGCTGCGTCACATTACGAAGGAAAGTCGCACCTCCAGGACGGTTTTACGGTTGCAGGGGACACATTTTATAAGTGTTTAGTTCTGTGTTTGCAAGGAGCATGATGAAAAGAGCCACCTTTTCCTTTTGCATCTTTTGTGCTGCACAAGCTGGCTCTTTCAGCTACAAACGCCTTGGGGGGGGGGTTAAAGGTTCCCTTTCGACTTTCTCAGGCTTCGGCCTACATTGTGTTCCTCTGCTTTTCCACCTGTCCCTGGGCTCCAACACCGCCAGTTGCCGTCCAGAAGTGCTGTACGCACAGTCAACAGTCGCTCCTCTGTTATTGGGGTTCAGTAACGTCAGCTGTTCCCCTGCTGTGTGTGTGGCAATCCCTCCTACCTCCTCCAACCTCCTCCTCCTCCACCTGTCCCTGGGCTCCAACACCGCCAGTTGCCGTCCAGAAGTGCTGTACGCACAGTCAACAGTCCCTCCTCTGTTATTGGGGTTCAGTAACGTCAGCTGTTCCCCTGCTGTGTGTGTGGCAATCCCTCCTACCTCCTCCAACCTCCTCCTCCTCCACCTGTCCCTGGGCTCCAACACCGCCAGTTGCCGTCCAGAAGTGCTGTTCGCACAGTCAACAGTCCCTCCTCTGTTATTGGGGTTCAGTAACGTCAGCTGTTCCCCTGCTGTGTGTGTGGCAATCCCTCCTACCTCCTCCAACCTCCTCCTCCTCCACCTGTCCCTGGGCTCCAACACCGCCAGTTGCCGTCCAGAAGTGCTGTACGCACAGTCAACAGTCGCTCCTCTGTTATTGGGGTTCAGTAACGTCAGCTGTTCCCCTGCTGTGTGTGTGGCAATCCCTCCTACCTCCTCCAACCTCCTCCTCCTCCACCTGTCCCTGGGCTCCAACACCGCCAGTTGCCGTCCAGAAGTGCTGTACGCACAGTCAACAGTCCCTCCTCTGTTATTGGGGTTCAGTAACGTCAGCTGTTCCCCTGCTGTGTGTGTGGCAATCCCTCCTACCTCCTCCAACCTCCTCCTCCTCCACCTGTCCCTGGGCTCCAACACCGCCAGTTGCCGTCCAGAAGTGCTGTACGCACAGTCAACAGTCGCTCCTCTGTTATTGGGGTTCAGTAACGTCAGCTGTTCCCCTGCTGTGTGTGTGGCAATCCCTCCTACCTCCTCCAACCTCCTCCTCCTCCACCTGTCCCTGGGCTCCAACACCGCCAGTTGCCGTCCAGAAGTGCTGTACGCACAGTCAACAGTCCCTCCTCTGTTATTGGGGTTCAGTAACGTCAGCTGTTCCCCTGCTGTGTGTGTGGCAATCCCTCCTACCTCCTCCAACCTCCTCCTCCACCTGTCCCTGGGCTCCAACACCGCCAGTTGCCGTCCAGAAGTGCTGTACGCACAGTCAACAGTCCCTCCTCTGTTATTGGGGTTCAGTAACGTCAGCTGTTCCCCTGCTGTGTGTGTGGCAATCCCTCCTACCTCCTCCAACCTCCTCCTCCTCCACCTGTCCCTGGGCTCCAACACCGCCAGTTGCCGTCCAGAAGTGCTGTACGCACAGTCAACAGTCCCTCCTCTGTTATTGGGGTTCAGTAACGTCAGCTGTTCCCCTGCTGTGTGTGTGGCAATCCCTCCTACCTCCTCCAACCTCCTCCTCCACCTGTCCCTGGGCTCCAACACCGCCAGTTGCCGTCCAGAAGTGCTGTACGCACAGTCAACAGTCCCTCCTCTGTTATTGGGGTTCAGTAACGTCAGCTGTTCCCCTGCTGTGTGTGTGGCAATCCCTCCTACCTCCTCCTACCTCCTCCTCCTCCACCTGTCCCTGGGCTCCAACACCGCCAGTTGCCGTCCAGAAGTGCTGTACGCACAGTCAACAGTCGCTCCTCTGTTATTGGGGTTCAGTAACGTCAGCTGTTCCCCTGCTGTGTGTGTGGCAATCCCTCCTACCTCCTCCTACCTCCTCCTCCTCCACCTGTCCCTGGGCTCCAACACCGCCAGTTGCCGTCCAGAAGTGCTGTACGCACAGTCAACAGTCGCTCCTCTGTTATTGGGGTTCAGTAACGTCAGCTGTTCCCCTGCTGTGTGTGTGGCAATCCCTCCTACCTCCTCCAACCTCCTCCTCCTCCACCTGTCCCTGGGCTCCAACACCGCCAGTTGCCGTCCAGAAGTGCTGTACGCACAGTCAACAGTCGCTCCTCTGTTATTGGGGTTCAGTAACGTCAGCTGTTCCCCTGCTGTGTGTGTGGCAATCCCTCCTACCTCCTCCAACCTCCTCCTCCTCCACCTGTCCCTGGGCTCCAACACCGCCAGTTGCCGTCCAGAAGTGCTGTACGCACAGTCAACAGTCCCTCCTCTGTTATTGGGGTTCAGTAACGTCAGCTGTTCCCCTGCTGTGTGTGTGGCAATCCCTCCTACCTCCTCCTCCTCCACCTGTCCCTGGGCTCCAACACCGCCAGTTGCCGTCCAGAAGTGCTGTACGCACAGTCAACAGTCGCTCCTCTGTTATTGGGGTTCAGTAACGTCAGCTGTTCCCCTGCTGTGTGTGTGGCAATCCCTCCTACCTCCTCCAACCTCCTCCTCCTCCACCTGTCCCTGGGCTCCAACACCGCCAGTTGCCGTCCAGAAGTGCTGTACGCACAGTCAACAGTCCCTCCTCTGTTATTGGGGTTCAGTAACGTCAGCTGTTCCCCTGCTGTGTGTGTGGCAATCCCTCCTACCTCCTCCTCCTCCACCTGTCCCTGGGCTCCAACACCGCCAGTTGCCGTCCAGAAGTGCTGTACGCACAGTCAACAGTCGCTCCTCTGTTATTGGGGTTCAGTAACGTCAGCTGTTCCCCTGCTGTGTGTGTGGCAATCCCTCCTACCTCCTCCAACCTCCTCCTCCTCCACCTGTCCCTGGGCTCCAACACCGCCAGTTGCCGTCCAGAAGTGCTGTACGCACAGTCAACAGTCCCTCCTCTGTTATTGGGGTTCAGTAACGTCAGCTGTTCCCCTGCTGTGTGTGTGGCAATCCCTCCTACCTCCTCCTACCTCCTCCTCCTCCACCTGTCCCTGGGCTCCAACACCGCCAGTTGCCGTCCAGAAGTGCTGTACGCACAGTCAACAGTCGCTCCTCTGTTATTGGGGTTCAGTAACGTCAGCTGTTCCCCTGCTGTGTGTGTGGCAATCCCTCCTACCTCCTCCAACCTCCTCCTCCTCCACCTGTCCCTGGGCTCCAACACCGCCAGTTGCCGTCCAGAAGTGCTGTACGCACAGTCAACAGTCGCTCCTCTGTTATTGGGGTTCAGTAACGTCAGCTGTTCCCCTGCTGTGTGTGTGGCAATCCCTCCTACCTCCTCCAACCTCCTCCTCCTCCACCTGTCCCTGGGCTCCAACACCGCCAGTTGCCATCCAGAAGTGCTGTACGCACAGTCAACAGTCCCTCCTCTGTTATTGGGGTTCAGTAACGTCAGCTGTTCCCCTGCTGTGTGTGTGGCAATCCCTCCTACCTCCTCCAACCTCCTCCTCCTCCACCTGTCCCTGGGCTCCAACACCGCCAGTTGCCGTCCAGAAGTGCTGTACGCACAGAGCCAAACACCTCGCCAATGTGTTAGTGGGGTTCAGCACCGCCAGCTGTTCCCCTGCTGTGTATACGGCAACGTGTACTGCGACCGCCACGCAGGCACAACAAGTTAAATTTAAGGGAACCTGTCCCCCCCCCCCCAGGTGTTTGTTACTGAAGGAGCCACCTTGTGCAGCAGTAATGATGCAAAGGGAAAAAGTGCCTCTTTTCGTGGTGCTCCTTGCAGATGCTGAACCTAACACTTATGAAATGTGTCCCCTCACAGCGTTCAACCGTCCGGTAGGTGGAACTTTCCTTTGTCATGTGACGCAGCACAGCCGTCAATTTTACCCCCTTGGCGCCGTGCGCCGCCTCCTCAGCGTTGTTTGAATCTGTCCCGGAGCCTGCGCTGTTAGGTTACCCCTTGGCCATGCACACATTTTGCGCTGCCCGTCTTCTGACATCATTTGCTGTCAGGCTGGCTGCGCCTGTGTGGGTGCGCTGTCCGAGATTCAGCCTCGCAGTGTCGTGTAATGTTATCCCACCGCGGGCCTGGGATCCGTGGCCATGCGCAGTGCATATCCTCGCCTCTCACTCCCCTCCCTACGGCTTCTAAAGACTGTTCGGTGTCAGCTGATCCCTAATTGCATGCCACGGCCGTGACACCGCACAGTCTGAAGAAGCCGTAGGGAGGGGAGTGAGAGGTGAGGATATGCACTGCGCATGGCCACGGATCCCAGGCCCGCGGTGGGATTACATTAGACGACACCGCGAGGCTGAATCTCGGACAGCGCACCCACACAGGCGCAGCCAGCCTGACAGCAAATGATGTCAGAAGACGGGCAGCGCAAAATGTGTGCATGGCCAAGGGGTAACCTAACAGCGCAGGCTCCGGGACAGATTCAAACAACGCTGAGGAGGCGGCGCACGGCGCCAAGGGGGTAAAAATGACGGCTGTGCTGCGTCACATGACAAAGGAAAGTTCCACCTACCGGACGGTTGAACGCTGTGAGGGGACACATTTCATAAGTGTTAGGTTCAGCATCTGCAAGGACCATAATTAAAAGGGCTAAGTTTACCTTTTCCAGCATTAGTGGTGTACACGATGGCTCTTCCAGCTACAAACGCCTGGGGGGGGGGTTAAAGGTTTCCTTTCAACTTGCTCCAGTGCAGGCTTCGGCCTACACTCCGCTCCCCCTGCTCCTCCTGCTGACCCTGGGCTCTAACACCGCCAGTTGGGGCCCAGATGTGCTAGCTGCACAGAGAAAAACACCAGCCAATGTGTCAGTGGGGTTCAGCATCGCCAGCTGTTCCCCTGCTGTGCAGCCGGCAACGTGTCCTGCAACTGCCACGCAGGCACAACAGACCCAAAAGCTGCCGCCAGTGCAGGCTTCGGCCTACACTCTGCTCCATCTCCTCCTCCTGCTGACCCCGGGCTCCAACACCACCAGTTGGGGCCCGGTACTGCTAGCTGCACAGAGAAAAACACCAGCCAATGTGTCAGTGGGGTTCAGCACCGCCAGCTGTTCCCCTGCTGTGCAGCCGGCATCGTGTCCTGCAAAAGCCACGCAGACACAAGAACTGAAATTGAAGGGAACCTGTCCCCCCTCCCCCAGGCGTTTGTACGTTTTAAAGGCCACCTTGTACAGCGGTAATGCTGCATGTGTGCAAGGTGGCTCATAAACGTATTCTCCTCGCACATGTGGAACTGAAAACACGTCTAAAATGTGTCCTCTGTGTGACCATTTAACCGTCCCGGTGGTGTGACTTTCCTTTGTAATGACACGCTGCAACCCCCTTGGTAGCGCTGCCCGTCTTCTGGCATCATTGTTTGGCTGCCTGCGCCTCTGCGGCCGCCCTGACCCACACAACGCCCCTCGGTGTCTTATTTATTGGGACTGCGAGGGTGTGATTGACGGGCATGATCAGTGCATCAGTTCGCCTGTCCCTCATCTCCTTCCGCCTTCTGCGGACTGTGCGGCTTCATGGCCGTGGCATGCGATAAGGGATCAGATGACGCCGCACAGTCTGAAGCGGGTGTAAGGACCCGAGTGTGAGAGGCGAACATATGTGCTGCGCCAGGCCCTGCATCCCAGCCCCGCAGTGTTTTAACAATGTTAAGACACTGCGGGGCTGGGATTCATGGTCATCGCGAACCGCACCGGCCGACATTAAATGATGCCAGAACATGGGCAGCGCTAACAGCGCTAGGCCAGGGGATAACACGACAGCGCAGACTCCTGTACAGCAAATAACAACGCTCAGGAGGCTGCACCCAGCACCAAGGTGGGATTCTTGACATCTGTGCTGCGTCTCATTACAAAGGGAACTCGCGCCTCCAACACAGTTTGACTGTTTAAAGGGCTAAATGTTATACGTGTTTCATTCAGCGTGTGCAAGGAGCGAAATTAAAAGAGCAACCTTTGACTTGTGCAGCACTACTGCTGCATAAGCTGTGGCTCTTCTACTTTGTAACCCCTGAGGGGGGGTTAAAGGTTACCTTTGAAATTGGTTCAATTAGGCTTCGGCCTACACTCTGCTCCCCCTGCAGAGCCCTGGGCTCCAACACCGCCAGTTGGGGCCCGGTACTGCTAGCTGCACAGAGAAAAACACCAGCCAATGTGTCAGTGGGGTTCAGCACCGCCAGCTGTTCCCCTGCTGTGCAGCCGGCTACGTGTCCTGCAACTGCCACGCAGGCACAACAGACCCAAAAGCTGCCGCCAGTGCAGGCTTCGGCCTACACTCTGCTCCATCTCCTCCTCCTGCTGACCCCGGGCTCCAACACCGCCAGTTGGGGCCCGGTACTGCTAGCTGCACAGAGAAAAACACCAGCCAATGTGTCAGTGGGGTTCAGCACCGCCAGCTGTTCCCCTGCTGTGCAGCCGGCATCGTGTCCTGCAAAAGCCACGCAGACACTTGCTCTTGTACCTTCTGCTCCCCATCCTGGTTCCAGTACCGTCAGCTGGTTCCGGGCAGAGCCTTTGGCTTAGGTGCCTCCCTCTGGGTATCCGAGTTCCACCAACGTCAGGTGGTCCTTGGTAGTGCTTTCAGGCACGGGTACCTCCTGCTTAGTAACCGGGTTCCAGTAACGTCAGCTGGTCCTCGGTAGTTCCATTGGCTCTTGGACCTTCGGCTACCCATCCGGGTTCCAGCACCGTCAGCTGGTTCTCGGCAGTGTCTTTTGCTCTTGTACCTTCTGCTCCCCATCCTGGTTCCAGTACCGTCAGCTGGTTCCGGGCAGAGCCTTTGGCTTAGGTGCCTCCCTCTGGGTATCCGAGTTCCACCAACGTCAGGTGGTCCTTGGTAGTGCTTTCAGGCACGGGTACCTCCTGCTTAGTAACCGGGTTCCAGTAACGTCAGCTGGTCCTCGGTCGTTCCATTGGCTCTTGGACCTTCGGGTAGCCATCCGAGTTCCAGTTCCATCAGCTGGTTCTCGGCATTTTCTCAGCCTTCTTGTACCTTCTGCTACATTTCCAAGTTCAAGAGACTAAACACGATGACCCGGAAGACCACCCCTAAGATGACGACGACACCAGAGACGACAACCACAGTGATGACGACGACCCTGGAGACGATGACCCCGAAGACCACCCCGATGACGATGACCCCGGAGACGACGACCCTGAAGACCACCCCAATGACGACGACCCCGGAGACGACGACCCTGGAGACGACGACGACCTGGAAGACCGAGAAGCAGAAGAACAAGAGGCTGCAGAACAAAGAGCAGAAGAACATTAAGCATAACACTAAATATCAGAGCAAAAAATATTATCTAAATTATAAGCAGAAGAAGACTAAGCAGTGTATGGGGGTGAGTCCGTTCCTCCTCGTGGTGCCCCTGGATAAAGCCTGATGCTGCAGGCCAAACTGAACGCGGACAAATGTAACTCTTTTGTGACAGGCAGAACGGAAGGTGTAATCTTCAAACTTTTATAGATAACAACTACGGGAATGCCTGTCACAAATAAGAATATGATGAAGAAGTAGAATATGATGAAGATAATAGTAAAATAAAAAGAATATGAACAATGTAACCAAAAAAATAATAGGTAGAAGATGAAGAAGAAGATGAATAAGGTGAAGAAGTTGATGTCAAAGAAGCTGATGATGAGGATAATGAAGAAGAAAGTGTGGGAGAAGTAAAAAAGAAGGTGAAGGGCGTGGAAGTAGTGAAACATCAATATCTGACAAAATAAAAAAAAAAATTAACATAGTCAAAATCTTTCTACCGCCGAACGTCATAAAAAACCCCCAAAATCCTGCTATTCTATTACATTGGGCTAAACCTCTGTGCCTTTAATGTCTCCGCCACGTCCCCCAATACATCCTACATTATTCTTAGTTGTTTTCCTTCATGTAGAATGAACCTACAAGTTTATAAAGGGTTTATTTTAATTCCGATATTTTCGTCCCATTGACTTGCATTGGGATCGGGTATCGGTATCGGATTGGATCCGATATTTTGACGGTATCGGCCGATACTTTCCGATACCGATACTTTCCGATATCGGAAAGTATCGCTCAACACTATTTATAACGCAGAGCCGTGAAAATAAAACATCTTTTTTTTCCAACAAAAATGATTTTTAGCCCCCCAAATTTTTATTTTCCTAAGGATAACAAGAGAACTTGGACCCCAGAAGTTGTTGTTCAATTTGTCCCGAGTACGCTGATAACACATATGTTGGGGTAAACCCCTTTTTGGGCGCACGGGAGAGCTCGGAAGGGAAGGAGCACTGTTTTACTTTTTCAACGCAGAATTGGCTGGAATTGAGATTGGACGCCATGTCGCGCTTGGAGAGCCCCTGATGTGCCTGGACAGTGGAAACTCCCCAATTCTACCTGAAACCCTAACCCAAACACACCCCTAACCCTAATCCCAACGGTAACCCTAACCACAACCCTAGCCCTGACACCTAACCCATAATTCTAATCCCAACCCTAATCCAAACCGTAAATGTAATCCAAACCCTAACCCTAACTTTAGCCCCAACCCTAACTTTAGCCCCAACCCTAACTTTACCTCCAACCCTAGCCCTAACCCTACCCCTACCCCTAAACGTGACTGAAATACGTGGCACTGAAATACGTGGCACTGAAATACGTGATACGTGGCACTTAAATACGTGGCACTGAAATACGTGATACGTGGCACTGAAATACGTGGCACTGAAATACGTGGCACTGAAATACGTGGCACTGAAATACGTGATACGTGGCACTGAAATACGTGGCACTGAAATACGTGGCACTGAAATACGTGGCACTGAAATACGTGGCACTGAAATACGTGGCACTTAAATACGTGGCACTGAAATACGTGATACGTGGCACTTAAATACATGGCACTGAAATACGTGATACGTGGCACTGAAATACGTGGCACTGAAATACGTGCAACTGAAATACGTGGTACTAAAATATGTGGCACTGAAATACGTGATACGTGGCACTGAAATACGTGATACGTGGCACTTAAATACGTGGCACTGAAACACGTGGCACTGAAATACGTGATACGTGGCACTGAAATACGTGGCACTGAAATACGTGGCACTGAAATACGTGGCACTGAAATACGTGGCACTATGACTGTCAGAAAATGTTCATTAAACGGTTAGGGGTGAGGTTAGGGGTAGAGTTAGGGTTAGGGTTTGGATGCCTTTATCACCTTGATGGTGGTGGGTGGCTTTTCAGTGTGTTTTCTGTTTTTTTTTCGATAAAAACGCATGCGTTTTTAACGCAAACAAACGCATGTGCTTAAAAACGCAAGAAAATACTGCAGGTTGTATTTCTGAAAATGAACGCATGCAGAAAAAAAACGCATGCGTTTGAAAACGCGACCAAACGCGTACAAAAAACGCATGCGTTTTCAATGTTAAATATAGGGAAAAAACGCATGCGTTTTTTTGTGCAAAAAACGCTTCAGACAAAAACGCAAGTGTGAAACCAGCGACGCTTTTTATAGCAAAAAAGTTTTTGCGTCTCCACATTTTGAGACCTATAATTTTTCCACATTTTGCTTCACAGAGTCATGTGAGGTCTTGTTTTTTGCGGGACGAGTTGACGTTTTTATTGGTAACATTTTCGGACACGTGACCGTTTTTGATCGCTTTTTATTCCGATTTTTGTGAGGCAGAATGACCAAAAACCTGCTATTCATGAATTTCTTTTGGGAAAGGCGTTTATACCGTTCCGCGTTTGGTAAAATTGATAAAGCAGTTTTATTCGACGGGTCAGTACGATTACAGCGATATCTCATTTATATCATTTTTTTATGTTTTGGCGCTTTTATACGATAAAAACTATTTTATAGAAAAAATAATTATTTTAGTATCGCTTTATTCTCAAGACTATAACTTTTTTATTTTTTTGCTGATGATGCCGTATGGCGGCTTGTTTTTTGCGGGACAAGATGACGTTTTCAGCGGTACCATGGATATTTATATCAGTCTTTTTGATCGCGTGTTATTCCACTTTTTGTTCGGCAGTATGATAATAAAGCGTTGTTTTTTGCCTCGTTTTTTTTTTTTTTTCTTACGGTGTTTACTGAAGGGGTTAACTAGTGGGGCAGTTTTATAGGTTGGGTCGTTACGGACGCGGCGATACTAAATATGTGTACTTTTATTGTTTTGTTTTTTTTATTTAGATAAAGAAATGTATTTATGGGAATAATATATATATTTTTTTTATTATTTATTTAGGAATTTTTTTCTTTTTTTTTTACACATGTGGAAAATTTTTTTTTTAACTTTTTTACTTTGTTCCAGGGGGGGACATGACAGATCGATGATCTGATAGTGTGCACAGCACTCTGTCAGATCACCGATCTCACTGACAGGGCTGCAGGCTTACCAGCGTCTGCTCTGAGCAGACACTCGGTAAGCCACCTCCTTCCCTGCAGGACCCGGATGCCGCGGCCATCTTGGATCCGGGACCTGCAGCCAGGAAGGAGGTAGGAGACCCTCGCAGCAACGCGATCACATCGCGTTGCTCCGGGGGTCTCAGGGAAGCCCGCAGGGAGCCCCCTCCCTGCGCGATGCTTCCCTATACCGCCGGTACACTGCGATCATGTTTGATCGCGGTGTGCCGGGGGTTAATGTGCCGGGGGCGGTCCGTGACCGCTCCTGGCACATAGTGCCGGATGTCAGCTGCGATAGGCAGCTGACACCCGGCCGCGATTGGCCGCGCTCCCCCCGTGAACGCGGCCGATCGCGTATGACGTACTATCCCGTCACCGGGAATTAAGTCCCAGGTCACCTTGACGGGATAGTACGTCATATGGGATTAAGGGGTTAATAATGGGTAACAGGGGTACACAGGCAGCATTGGTTTGGACAGCGGAGGACGATTGCTAGGAGTGGCGCAGACAGACTTACTAGGCCTAAAATAAAAAAGTAGGTGCAATGCAGTTAAAAATGGGTAACAGGGGTACACAGGCAGCATTGCTTTGTTCAGCAGAGGACGATTGCTAGGAGTGGCGCAGACAGACTTACTAGGCCTAAAATAAAAAAGTAGGCTCAATGCTGTTAATAATGGGTAACAGGGGTACACAGGCAGCACTGGTTTGGACAGCGGAGGACGATTGCTAGGAGTGGCGCAGACAGACTTACTAGGCCTAAAATAAAAAAGTAGGCTCAATGCTGTTAATAATGGGTAACAGGGGTACACAGGCAGCATTGGTTTGGACAGCGGAGGATGATTGCTAGGAGTGGCGCAGACAGACTTACTAGGCCTAAAATAAAAAAGTAGGCTCAATGCTGTTAATAATGGGTAACAGGGGTACACAGGCAGCATTGGTTTGGACAGCGGAGGACGATTGCTAGGAGTGGCGCAGACAGACTTACTAGGCCTAAAATAAAAAAGTAGGCTCAATGCTGTTAATAATGGGTAACAGGGGTACACAGGCAGCATTGGTTTGGACAGTGGAGGACGATTGCTAGGAGTGGCGCAGACAGACTTACTAGGCCTAAAATAAAAAAGTAGGCTCTATGCAGTTCTAAACTGGTAACAGGAGTAAACTGGCGGCACTGCTTTGTTCGGTGGAGGACAACTGGAATAAGTGGCTGACACAGTACGTTGGCCAAAATAGTAAAGTGGGCTAAATGTCTGCCAAAAAAATGTTCATAAATAAACAGGTGGCAAAGCAACGTACAGGGGTGGGTTCCTCTGCTGAGTACCAGATAGTGGTAGCTCGCGCACAGTATTCACAGGTCTAAATGGAGGGCATGGTCCCTGTATATATTTACTATCATCTATCAATTTGTATTGGCAGTGCCATTGAAGGATTTAACAGCACCGACTAAACAGCGGTGGAGCACTGTTTGAGCTGGGGGGGAACACTCTCTCGTGGGCGGCGGTACTGGCCCAGGGCCCCTCATATTACGACGGTGTGTCTGACGTTGGGTGTGCACCCCCACCGCCAGAGACACTTAATTGTACTATGAGGGACCCTGTGCCAGTGCCGTCGGCCAAAAGTGGGCACACCCACCTGTCCAGGTGCTTGCGCCAAGTGGTAACCACGGGCCCGTGGGGGGAGTCAGCCCATTTAGGGAGGTGTTAAAAATGGAGGAATTGGAGCAGTCAGTAAGAGGAGTCCAAAAGCAAGACCTTTTTAAAGGAAAGCTACGTGTGAGCAGGGGAAGGTGGGGCAAAAGAATTTGAAATCCATGATTGGTTCATTTTAATGAAGGTTAGATCATCAACATTTTGGGTAGCCAGACGTGTCCTTTTTTCGGTCAGTATTGAACCAGCAGCACTGAAGACTCTTTCTGATAGCACACTGGCAGCAGGGCAAGCAAGCTCCTGTAATGCATATTCTGCCAATTCAGGCCAGGTGTCTAGTTTAGATGCCCAGTAATCAAAGGGGAATGACCTGTGAGGGAGAACATCGATAAGGGAGGAAAAGTAGTTTGTAACCATACTGGATAAATGCTGTCTCCTGTCACTTTGAATCGATGCAGCTGTCCCTGTCGTGTCAGCAGTCATTGAAAAATCACTCCACAACCTTGTCATAAAACCCCTATGTCCAATGCCACTTCGGATTTCTGCACCGCTAGCACCTCTGCCATGTTGCCCCCTACGGCTCGTGTGAGAACCATCACCGCTGCTGTGTGCTGGGAATGCCAGAACCAAACGGTCTACAAGAGTTGCTTGTTTGGTAGCCAATATTTGCTCTAGGTTCTCACGTGGCATGATATTTTGCAATTTCCCTTTGTAGCGTGGATCCAGTAGGCAGGACAACCAGTAATCGTTATCGGTCATCATTTTAAAAATGCGGGGGTCCCTTTTTAGGATACGCAAGGCATACTCAGCCATGTGGGCCAATGTTCCAGGTGTCAATTCACTGCTTCTGCTGGGTTGAGGAGCACTTTCTTGCAAATCTACATCACAAGTGTCCCGCAAGAAACCTGTACCAGACCTTGCAACGCCACCAGTTTCTATTGCCCCCTGAGAAGCTCCCTCCTCCCATACATATTCATCCCCATCATCCTCCTCCTCATCCTCTTCGTCCACCACCTCGTCCTGGACAGTTCCCTGACCAGACAATGGCTGACTGTCATCAAGACTTCCCTCCTCCTCGGCTGCAGACGCCTGCTCCTTAATGTGCGTCAAACTTTGCATCAGCAGACGCATAAGTGGGATGCTCATGCTTATGATGATGTCGTCTGCACTTACCAGCCGTGTGCATTCCTCAAAACACTGAAGGACTTGAGGTCTTGGAGCTTGGACCACTGCACACCAGACAACTCCATGTCTGCCATCCAACTGCCTGCCCGTGTATGCGTATCCTCCCACAAATAAATGACAGCACGCCTCTGTTCACACAGCCTCTGAACCATGTGCAGTGTGGAGTTCCACCTTGTTGCAACATCTATAATTAGGCGGTGCTGTGGAAGATTTAGCGATCGCTGATGGTTCAGCATACGGCTGGAGTGTACGGCGGCGACCGGCAGATGTGCGAACAAAGTTTTCGGATCTTCAGGAGCAGGGCTGGTAACTCCGGATAATTATTCAGGAAGCACTGCACCACCAGGTTCAAAGTGTGAGCCAAGCAAGGTATGTGTTTAAGTTGTGAAAGGGCTATGGCAACCATAAAATTCCTTCCGTTATCACTGACTACCTTGCCTGCCTCAAGATGTACACTGCCCAGCCATGACTAAGTTTCTTGCTGCAAGAACTCGGCCAGTACTTCCGCGGTGTGTCTGTTGTCGCCCAAACACTTCATTTCCAAAACAGCCTGCTGACGCTTCCCACTAGCTGTTCCATAATGAGACACCTCGTGTGCAACACTGGCAGCTGCGGATGGAGTTGCCAGGCGACTGCGCTCTGTGGACGAGCTGTCGCTTCTGGAGGAGGAGGAGGAGGAGGAGGAGGGGTGTCGAACGCCTACTGCCAACTGTTTCCTAGACCGTGGGCTAGGCAGAACTGTCCCACTGTGGCTGTCCCCTGTGGACCCTGCATCCACCACATTAACCCAGTGCGGCGTGATGGACACGTAACGTCCCTGGCCATGCCTACTGGTCCATGCATCTGTGGTGAGGTGCACCTTTCCACTGACAGACTGCCTCAGTGCATGGACAATGCGGTCTTTGACATGCTGGTGGAGGGCTGGGATGGCTTTTCTCGCAAAGAAGTGGCGACTGGGTAGGTCATAGCGTGGTACTGCGTAGGCCATCAGGTCTTTGAAAGCTTTGCTTTCGACCAGCCGGTAGGGCATCATCTCTAACAAGATTAATCTGGCAATGTGGGCGTTCAAACCCTGTATACGCGGATGGGAGGATGAGTACTTTCTTTTCGTCACGAGAGTCTCTTCTAGGGTGAACTGCAGATGGTGGAACTAGCAGTGGTGTTGGTGGTGGACATGGCGGATTGAGAGACAGTTGGTGATGTTGGCCTACATACAGTGCTTCCTACCAATAACCTTCTGATTCCCTGCCTGCTTTGGCCTTGCGACGATCTCTCCACATTTGCTGCTGGTGGTGTCCGAACCGGCGGGCTTACAGTGAGGGAAGCAATGTAGCGTTGCTGACTACCTTCATTCTGACCTGGTGCACCAACGGTACAGGACGTTTGGTAGTTAGTCCAGGCTTGCAAGTGCATGCTGGTTAAATGTCTACGCATGCACGTTGTATTTAAATTCAGAAGATTCTTCCCTCTGCTAAAGGTCTTTGAGCATTTCTTACAGATCACTTTAGACTGATCATTGGGATCTTGGTCAAAAAAATGCCACACTGCACTCTTCCTACTATGGAATTCCTTTTCAGGCATTGCACGCTGTGCAACTTTCAGTGGTTGGCCACGCTGTCCTAAAACTGTTTTTGTCAGACGTTTTGGGCCTGATACGGGCCTGGCTGATGACAGCTGTTGCGATGTAGATTGGTGTTGCTGCGGATAACCCTCCTCCGCTTGTGAGCTAGTGACAGCGGCACCCTCTTCCCTCAATGGCTGCCAATCTGGGTCAAGAACTGGGTCATCTATCACCTCCTCCTCCACAATGTCATGTGCACCTTCCTCAGTGACACCGTGTAAGGTGCTATAGTGTAGCGCCCCCACTGCCGCAGGGCCGAGGGGTACCCGGTACCGGGCCTCTGAGTCTCTGCTCTGGGGTTGTCACGGTGGCTAGGCCCGGTCCGTGACCCTGCTGAGGGGCATACAATAAAAGATGTGGAGGTATGGGATGATAATTTTATGGTGCGGTGTAGTGCCGGTCGCAGTAAATAACGAGGACACCAGGTTGCAGTCTCTTTACCTCTTTACTGAAGGCTTCTGGGTCCTCAGTCCGGAATACGGTTAACAGGGCTGCGCAAGTCCGGCCGGTCCAATGGCACCTCCAGAGTTCCCTTCGCAGGTGGAAATCTGTGCCTACCTGCTAGCGCTTGTGTGTTGTGGTCCTTCCCTGCTGTGCTTACGGGATTGTACCCCACAACTGTTGTGTCTGTTTGTCGTGTTCCCTCACAACTCGATTCTGATGTTCTTCTACGTCCCCCTGATCTTACGGTTAGGATGCACCCTTATGACGGGGAGGCTCGGAGGTTCTTCCTGGGCTCTATCGTCACACCTCTCCTGTTGTTACCCCCCTGTGTCTTCCTGGGTCTGTGTGAGACAGCCCGCCTGTGACTGACTGTCCTGCCGTAGGTTTGAAGTTTCGCTTGGAGCTCTATACATCCTCGGCGTTCCGGCCACCGGTTATGCGCCTCAATAGGATGTTGCCTCGATCTTACAGCACGACTCCTACTGGTATTCTCCTAGTTGCGTTGATCTCGTTTCTCACTCAGCACAATAAATCTCGCTTCTTGTCCTTTCTTGAGGTACCGCCGCTATATCGTGCAGGCGCGGTCCCGTAACGTTCTCTCTGGTTGCTAGGCCTCTGTCAGGATCCCACCCCTGACAGGGACCCCTCCGAATCTTCCCCTACAACACCCTCTGCCACAAGGTGTTGCCTGGTTCCAACCCAGTCAGCTTTCTGTCTAACTTCCTGCCTAACCCCCAGTTTTACCAGACTGTGAGGAGTGGCCTAATAAATAGAACCCTTAGCTCCCCCTGGAGGCCAGACTGTGAAATGTATTGGTGTCTGTGATACCTAATCAGATGAACTCCTTCAGTGCCATCAGACGTACCGTAGCCCCCCTTAGCGGCGGAGCCACAGTACTGCAACGACCAGGACTCTGGGGCGCTGCAATAGCGTTCGGGACAGGGCACCATAGTCTCATCAGGGTCAGATTCTGGATCAGGAAACTGCGAGGTCAATGTAGTGATCTGAGTCAATGGAACAGCATCATAATCTAGCTGTGGCTGTGCATCAGTGCACTCCATGTCCGATTCTTCTTGTAAGGGGCAGTGTACAATTTCCCTTTCTAACCCTGGCAAGGTATGTGTACAGAGCTCCATGGAGTAACCTGTAGTGTCGCCTGACGCATCCTTCACTTTTGGTTTGGGAGAAGGACACAAGGAAATGTCTTTATCCGGACCGGAAGCATCCACTGACGACTGGCTGCTCTTAGATTTTGAACTTTGGGAAGAGGAGGCAAAAGAGCTAGAGTCAGCAAGGAAAGACAAAACTTTTTCCTGCTGCTACGGCTTTAAAAGCTGTTTTCCTACTCCCAGGTAAGGGAGCCTTCGAGGCCTTGTGTAGCCAGACGATGACGCAGGCTCAACACCTCCAGCCTTAGGTGCTACTGTGCTTTTGCCACTACCACCAGATGCAGCACCACCAGCACCATCAGTACCAGCTGGCAACCCCCGCCCACTGCCTCTTCCACCAGACTTCCTCATTTTTTGGGGGGAGACACTGAACCACAACTCTGTCCCAGTGGTATAACACAACACTATGAACGTGGCAGAAAGTGGCTGCCTGATATATGACACAATAGCACTGCAGAATATAAACTGTGTGAGAATTACAATCTCACTTTTGGGGGGAGACACTGAACCACAACTCTGTCCCAGTGGTATAACACAACACTATGAATGTGGCAGAAAGTGGCTGTAATTATTATAAAAAAAAAAAAAAAAATTACTGCAATAACAAGCTTCCTACAATGATCTTAGGACAAGTATGGCAGCAATAAAAAGGACTGCTGAACAAAAAAATTGGTAGACAAATAAACAAGACAGGTAACTGTGCAGAAAGGAGCAACAGAATTTTTGCTTTGAAAAAATCAGTTGGTTTGCACAGCACCGTGCACACAGCTATGCAGCTGCTGCACTAAAATACAACCTCCACTGTCCCTGCACAAAAAGGTGGTGTGGGCAGGGCCGGACTGAGCATCGGGCACTTCTGGCAAATGCCAGAAGGGCTGGTGCCGGTAGTGGGCCGCTCGATCTCCGCATGCTCCGCCATTGTCAGCACAGCAATCATGCAGTATTCTGCAGATTTTTCACCTGTTCTGTCGGCGTGCTAGACAAGGAGGACGTGGGCGGTCTTCCCTTCAGATCACGTGCTGCAGTGATGTAGTTGAGGAGGCGGGGCTAGAGAAGTGCAGCACACAGCTCCTCGGCCCTGTCTCTTCAATTTCGTCACTGCAGCACGTGATCTGGAGGGAAGACCGCACACATTCTCCTTGTCTAGCATGGCAGCAAAGCAGGAAAACTTGAACTCACGCTGCAGAGAGAACCAGACCCAGAATTCACTTGCAAATTTCAGGCAAGCATAAAAATAAACATGATATCAAATAAAAGCACTGTACAGCTCCTGTGGTGAACTCTAACTCCCAGCATGGAGCTTCAGGACATGCTGGGAATTATAGTTCTCAAAAACATACTAGTGACATAACATCACGGTCATCACCACTTGAAATAAATAGCACTTATGGGGTCTTAAAGGGCACCTTTCTGCTTATATAGGCTGCCTGATCCACGGACAGCGTGTAATGGACACTGGCTGCATGATTTCAGCCACATATGTTTTTCCCTGAAATGCTACTGTGTTTCAGGGAAAAAAAATACCTTAAAGAGAACCTGTCACCAGTTTTGGCTGATATATGTAATGGCCATCACCTTTCAGGGCTGATATACAGCATTGTATCTGTATATCTGCCCCGAACTCGCCCTGTAAGAGAAGAAAAATAACTTTTATTATACTCACCTGCGGGGTGGTCTGGTTCGATGGGTGTCGCGCTTCTTGGTCCGGTGCCTCCCTTCTTCTTGCGATGCCGCCCTCCTGCTTGATTCGTGTGGATGACACGTTTCCTTGGCATCGCGCTCCTGCACAGGCGTACTTCTCTGTCCTGTTGAGGGCAGATCAAATTCCTGCACTGCGCAGGCGTTGGGCCTCTCTGACCTTTCCCCGTACCTGCGCAGTGCAGAAATTTGATCTGCCCTCAACAGGACAGAGAAGTACGCCTGTGCAGGAGCGCGATGCCAAGGAAACGTGTCATCCACACGAATCAAGCAGGAGGGCGGCATCGCAAGATGGGAGGCGCCCAACCAAGAAGAGCGTGTGACACATACTGCAATATAATGCATTAATCAAGTAATTACTGATTTTTTAAGCTTTAAATATGTGCAAAGATAATAGGCCTCCACACGTCCTGGTGTTTCCGGTACTGGAAAAATCAGTACAGGTGAGATCCATGGTCCATGTCCACATGCCTTCCATGTGTGCTATCCGTGCGCTGCTAGTGTGCTCTCTGTGTGACATGTATGACATGAAATGCAGCAAAGAAATTAAAGAGTTAAATAGATACTGTTTTTTCTTTTTTTTACATATTAAATTAAAAAAGATGGAGGGTCCCCCTACTTTTTAAAACCAGCACAGATAAAGCTGGGCGCTTCTATTATCAGGCTGGGACAGTCCAGTGTTATTGGCTGTCCCAGCCAAAAAATAGAAGCCCATAGCTGCCCCAGAATTGGCACATCACATCAGATATGCCAATTCTGGTGCTTTACCCAGTCATATTGGTGCGGTGGCAATTGGGGTAATATATAGGTTTTATGACAGCTGTGATTTGTCAAAAGTCACCTCTGCCATCAAGTTCAAGGGTTAGTAATGGAGAGGTCAGTCAGAGACTCCCATTACTAACCCTGTAAATAAAAATCATTAAACACACACAGTAAAGTCCCTAATTTTAAAATGAAAACCTAGACAACATCTTTCACCTATTATTTCTCAAAAAAACATCGCCACAGGTCCGTTGTAATCCACATTGATATCTCGCGTCGATCCCCGACGCTGTTACATCCAGAGGCTGTGATGAGCAGTGACATCAGTAAGGTTACCGCAGTTCACAGCTGGTTGCTCACACGCTGTCATCTACGGATCACACAGAGGTTAGGCCGGCCTCACACTAGCGAGTTTTACGGACGTATGAGCGCATAAACTACGTCCGTAAAACTCGCAAAATAAACGGCACAATTATTCTCAATGGGGCTGCTCCTATTAGCCGTATATTACGGTTCAGTATTATACGGCTTTCTACGGCCGTACAAAATCGCAGCATGCTGCGTTTGTCACCGTATTGCGCAAAAAAATCGCCAATGAAAGTCTATGGGGGCGAGAAAAATACGGATTCCACACTGACCAGCAGTGTGACTTGCGAGAAATACGCAGCGGTGTTAGTGAAAAGTCGGTAATTCAATTGCCGGCTTTTCATTTCTCCTGCACAAACCCGACAGGATATGAGACATGGATTACATACAGTAAACCATCTCATATCCCCTTTTTTTTTGCATATTCCACACTACTAATGTTAGTAGTGTGTATGTGCAAAATTTCAGCGCTGTAGCTGCTGAAATAAAGGGTTAAATGGCGGAAAAAATTGGCGTGGGCTCCCGCGCAATTTTCGCTGCCAGAATGGTAAAGCCAGTGACTGAGGGCAGATATTAATAGCCAGGAGAGGGTCCATGGTTATTGGCCCCCCCGTGGCTAAAAACACCTGCCCCCAGCCACCCCAGAAAAGGCACATCTGGAAGATGCGCCTATTCTGGCACTTGGCCACTCTCTTCCCACTCCCTGTAGAGGTGGGATATGGGGTAATGAAGGGTTAATGCCACCTTGCTATTGGAAGGTGACATTAAGCCAGATTAATAATGGAGAGGTGTCAATTATGACACCTATCCATTATTAATCCAATTGTTGGAAAGGGTTAAAAAAACACACACACATGATTTAAAAGTATTTTAATGAAATAAACACAGCGGTTGTTGTAATAATTTATTGTTCTCTCAATCCATCAGGAACACCCTCGCTTGGAAAAATAATAAACGCACAAGATACATACCTTCTGGTGAACCGTCACGTCCCACGAGGTAATCCATCTGAAGGGGTTAACTAATATTACAGGCAGGAGCCCTGCTAAATGCAGCTGTGCTCCGTGCCTGTAATCCCCGGCGAATGAATGAAATGTAGGTCATTGACCTACATTTCTTTCAGTCGCGGTGAGGCGCCCTCTGGTGGATGTTCTCATGAACTGCAGCCTGGGAACTTTTTCCCACGCTCCAGGTCATATGAGGACATCCACCAGGGGGCGCATCACCGCGACTGAAGGAAATGTAGGTCAATGACCTACGTTTCATTCATTCGCCGGGGATTACAGGCACGGAGCACAGCTGCATTTAGCAGGGCTCCTGCCTGTAATATTAGTTAACCCCTTCAGATGGATTACTTCGTGGGACGAGACGGTTCACCAGAAGGTATGTATCTTGTGCGTTTATTATTTTTCCAAGCGAGGGTGTTCCTGATGGATTGAGAGAACAATAAATTATTACAACAACCGCTGTGTTTATTTCATTAAAATACTTTTAAATCATGTGTGTGTGTGTTTTTTAACCCTTTCCAACAATTGGATTAATAATGGATAGGTGACATAATTGACGCCTCTCCATTATTAATCTGGCTTAATATCACCTTCCAATAGCAAGGTGGCATTAACCCTTCATTACCCCATATCCCACCGCTACAGGGAGTGGGAAGAGAGTGGCCAAGTGCCAGAATAGGCGCATCTTCCAGATGTGCCTTTTCTGGGGTGGCTGGGGGCAGATGTTTTTAGCCACGGGGGGGCCAATAACCATGGACCCTCTCTAGGCTATTAATATCTGCCCTCAGTCACTGGCTTTACCACTCTGGCGGAGAAAATTGCGCGGGAGCCCACGCCAATTTTTTCCGCCATTTAACCCTTTATTTCAGCAGCTACAGCGCTGAAATTTTGCACATACACACTACTAACATTAGTAGTGTGGAATATGCAAAAAAAAGGGGATATGAGATGGGTTACTGTATGTAAACCATGTCTCATATCCTGTCGGGTTTGTGCAGGAGAAATGAGAAGCCGGCAATTGAATTACCGGCTTTTAACACATATCGCGCTGAATGAAATCTAAATACAGAATATATATATATGTGTCTCAATGACATATATATATATATATATACTGTATATATGTTTTCCCGAACATTTGAGCACATAAATCCATTAGATGTCGGTTTTGCAAGCCTGCGCGAAAATCTCGCAGTACGGATGCCATACGGATTACATACGGAGGATGCCATGCGCAAAATACGCTGCCACACCCTGACTACGGATCAATATTTTGGGAACATTTCTCCGTATTACGGCCGTAGTACGGACGTATAATACGTGGCGTATTGTCTTACGCCCAGTGTGAGGCCGGCCTTACCGTGAGAATCGCCAGCTCTGACCTGTGATAACCTTACTGACGTCACCGCTTGTTACTGCCGCTGGTTCTCACATTACTGTATGTTCCAGCAGCCGTGGTGAGCGGTAATGTTACTGATGTCACTGCTCCTCACATCCTCCAGATGCAGCAGAGTTGAGGATCATTGTGAGACATCAATGCGGATTACAACGGACCTGCAGAAGTGTTTTTGGGAAAATAAATAGGTGAAAGAGGGTGGGTTTTTATTTTAAAATAAAGGATTTTTCTGTGTGTGTTTTAAAGATTTTAATTTACAGGGTTAGTAACCATGGGGGGGGGGGGGGGGAGTCTGACTAACACCTCTCCATTACTAGCCTCAGGGCTTGATGGCATATGTGATTTTCGAAAAAACACAGCGGTCATCAACACCATATATTAACCAGATTGCCACCACAGCAGGGCATCAGGATGAGCTGCGTAAACTGCCAGAATTGGCGAATTTAATGTCATGCGCCAATTCTGTGGAGGCTGTGGGCTTCTATTTTTTGGCTCAGGATGGGCCGTCCCAGAGAAGCCCACAGACACTGTCTGTTTAATCTGCAGTGGTTTTAAAATATAGGGAGGAGATATTTAATTATTTATTTAATGCACGCTGTTCCCAGGTGCTGGGTGCTGACTACAACTGTCATCATCATTGCCTGGGCTCACTGATCGCAAGGAGACCAGGTAAGGATGATGACAGTTGCAGTTAGCACCCGACGCCTGGGAATAGCACTAACTCTACTGCTTTTCCCAGCCACCAGAGCATTTAATTCTGGTATGTGTAATGGTTTTTAGGGTTGATGTCAGCTGTGTAATGTCCGCTGCCATCAATCCCTGGTGTAAGTAATGGAGAGGTGTCTTTCAGACATCCCCACTACTAGCCCAGACCTGGCGAGATCCAGCGACTCTGAAGAGCGGTGACGGTGGTAACAATACCGCTCTTCACAGTCGCCGAGCTCAGCGCAAGACCCGGAATATCTGAAGAGCGGTGACGTTACTGATGTCACTTCTCTTCAGAGTCACCGGGTCTCGTGCTGCGCAGCGGAACGAAAAGTGGCTGCAGGCAAAGTTTATGGAGCATCAGAATGAGGTTCCACAATCCCTTCGTTATCTACGAGATCCAGTTATGTAGGTAAACTAGCGGCTTTTCTTGGTACTGCAACTAAAAGCAATAAATAGGACCGAGCTGTAATGCTGGATACAGCTGTGATTATATGTTATATAGTCGTGTTACACTCCCCTCACTTCTTGTAACCTACAAGCGTACAAAGATATTATACAGTTACCATGTGACGAGTGGGCCTGTGTACCTTCAAATGCCAGGGCTGAATTTTAGTCCCAGTCCGGCCCTGGGTGTGGGACAGTGAAAATCGCTCCAGCACAAGCGTTTTGGGGGTTTATATTTCCTCCCTAACTCTGTCCCTACTTCTGACTAACTGCAGCAACCTCTCCCTATGATCAGATCGGCAGAAGTAAGATGGCGGTCGGCGTGCACGCCCCTTTATAGCCCCTGTGACGCCGCAGACAGCAAGCCAATCACTGCCATGCCCTTGTCTAAGATGGTGGGGACCGAGACCTATGTCATCACGCTGCCCACACTCTGCGTCCTCCTTCATTGGATGAAAAACGGCGGTAACAGCGTCATACGAAACGCGACTTTGGCGCTCTGATCGCTGACCGCATGGCCGATCCCACACTAGGATCGGTTCGGGTTTCATGAAACCTGACTTTGCCTAAAAGTTGGCGATTTATGAAAATGACCGATCCGTTTCGCTCAACGCTAGTTACTACTAATTACCAGAGTTCAGAGAATAACCAGGTTGATGTTCAGAAATAAGACACCAGAGGGAGACTGAAACACATTGTTGCAGGTTCCCAAATAAGGATTCATGATCATGATATGTGGGAAAAAGGGGTAAAGAAGGTACCAGGGAAAGATATAATGGAAATACAGGCAGAACATGTCACCAACCAAAAACCATGCAAGAGGCTAAACGGATTGTTGAAGGAAAAAGCAAAGTGGTGTTGCTCAAGGAGGAAATGGTAGCAGCCAGTGATGAGCAGATGTGTTCTGAAACGGGGTTATCCAACCATACTCGGGTGCTATCTGAGTATCTTAGGCGTGCTCTAATAATATGTTTGAGTTCCTGCAGCTGCATGTTTTGCGGCTGTTAAATAGTCGCAACACATGCGGGGATAGCCTAACAAACATACAGTCCTCACATGTGTTGCGGCTGTCTAGCAGCCAGAATCATGCAGGAACAGGGACTCAAACAGATTATTCGAGTATGCCCAAGATAGTCGCATAATACCCGAGCATGCTCGGATAACACATTACCCGAGCACATTCACCCATCACAAGCAGCAGCCTAAAGAAGTGTGCATAAAGAGTCCCAGACAACGCCAATTTAAAAAGCTTAGTATGATTGCTGTTTCATGTGTTTGTTGTGGGTGTGAACAATGGCGTATCTAGGGGGGGGCAGCCGGGGAGAGAATCCTGACAGTGTGCAGGGTGCACTGTGAGAAGTCAGAAGTCTGCAGTCACAAAGAATGACTGCAGACTCAATACAAACCTGGACATCCCCTTTAATGCTCCTAACATAAATAAAAACATGAGAATTAGTCAGTATCTCAAATAACATTTACATCCAGGTACCTTATAGATGACATCGCCTCTGGAGTCATTCTCCTTTTCTTCATCTTGTCCAGACCCCATGATGTTTTCTCATCCACAGCCGTCTCTTCAGACCTCCATCTTCTCCGCTCTTTTGCAGAAAATCTCCACATGATGCCCTTAAAGATACAAGTGTCATTATAATGCTCCAGAATGAAAAATTGCCCCTCACTATATTGTCTGCATAAAATATGACCCCCACACTGTCCCTCTTATGGTACATGCTCTTCACACTGACCTCTCCTTTCCATACCGGCCCCCTCTTCACACTGTCCTCTCACACTGTGTCCCCACTATAGGGCTCAGTCTCTATACTGTGCTCTCTCATCACACTCCCCCTCCTTGTATATTGTCCCCTCCTGGCTGTGCCCTTACACTGTCCCCCCATGCTACGCATGCGCACATCCCAACACCCTCACTCCTCGTACTCTGGAAGCCCCCCCCCTACTTTACGTAGGGAATATAGAGGGGGTCACATGGCCACACAGCATCTAAATATGATTGGCTAACACAGGTTACTAGCCAGAATAGTAATTTGGGTTATTTATATTAAGTTTTTGGATTGGTAAATCCAGCTCCTATCATCTTTTTTGGCGGTCATTTAACGGCTGACAATTGGCTGTCAGTGCGTTGCTGTACGGTCGCTGGGTTATTTATGGCCAGGTTCTGGCAAGTTTCGGTCATTCTGAGGCGACATTCAAGAAAAGAAGACCTCACGCCATCATATGGATAATCTATTACAGCAAGTGCTTGCCAGGGCAGCTGAGGATGATGGTGCTGCCTGGCTGATGTCCTGCCTCGCTTCAAAGCCTGTGGCTGCAGCGCCGGAGGGCGTTCGTGAGCAATCGGATCCCAGCTCATTACCTCAGCCCATACCTTTACCTCCATTGTCTCCCCTGATCCACCGCGGCAGCGCAAGGAAAAGGAAACCCAGAGCAGCGTATTCCCCATCGCAGTCTTCTCCAGCACCCAGGCATCCTCCGATGGAGAACATCAGGAAGTCCCGCCTCACCACGGCAAGAAGATCCCGAAGTCCATCTCGCGTTCCTCAGAGACGTCGCGACGAGTCACCGCCTTCGTCATCAGGCGCCGCCAGCAAAACCGGAAGCAGTCGCGGCCGGAGGACCCAGGCGGCGAGAGCGCCAATTTCAAATGCCGGTTCCCCTCTATCAGCGGCTGCGGACTTCTCCTTCCCAGCCGCTTCCAGGATGTCTTCAGCGCGTACCCAGGACCCGGATTGCGTGCCTGCCTTATCCACACAGCTGCGCTCGCCTAACTTGGAGGGCTTGAGCGCAGGCTGTGCAACGGAGACGCCATCGGATGTCAGGAGCACTGGAAGGGGTGAGATTGCGGACCCTCAGTTATCTTTAATTAATTGTGATATTAAACGCATGGTTCAGAATGCTCTTTCTGAAGCCCTGGGCGGCTCTTTAATTGCTAGTCCACATTCTACCCCTCATATAGATTTAACTGCTTCTGTCCCTAAGAATGTTTTTAAAGAGGCGTTAACATGCGAGCTTTCTCCATTAGGATTCCACTTGAGCTCCTCCACCAAGGAGCTTATTTGGAATAATCAGTACGTGGACTTATTCTCTTTACTTCCTCGTAGGGAACAGCCGAGTAGGTTTGATAAAAAAGATGAGAAGCCTGATTCAGAAGATGCTAAACGTACTTTTAAGTCTTTCAACAATTGGCTTCAGGCTTTCGCTATTTACTCGGCTGTCCTTGGAGAGAAGTCACCTCACTTATGTAGTCAATTGTTCCCCTTCTTCACCCGAATGTATCAATACGTTGAATTTTTTTGTTAATCTATGTAGTCATTTTGGTGTGCCTCTTGCTCAAGAAAAGACTGTTTTGCCCACTACAACAATTGAATTTTTGGGTGTCATTTTGGACTCCTCGACTATGGAGTGTAGACTTCCTGCTGATAAAATTTCCAAATTGCGTTCTGCTTTACTTAAATTTATTTCCAAGCCAAAAGCTACACTTAAAGAGTTGCAATCTTTATTGGGCCTGTTAAATTTTGCGAGTAGAATTATTCCAATTGGTAGAGCATTTTCCCGCCGCCTTTATGACGCCACAAGAGGTATTTCTGGTCCTAATTCTCATGTGAGAATCGTCTCGTTTTAAAAGAGGACGCCAGGGTCTGGCTGTCTTTTCTCTCTGAATTTAACGGTATATCGTGTTGGCAGACGCCCTTCATTTCTGCAGATTCCTTACCTTTAGTGTTTTCGGTTCATGCCTCTGCTGGCTGCAGTATGTTATTTTCCTCTCATTGGTTAGCTCAAGAATGGCCACTTACTTGGGTCTCTGCGGGTGTTACCAGCAATATGATGGTCTTGGAACTTTTTTCTATTTTTTTAGGCATCTCCATTTGGGGTCCTCTTTTACAAAATTCCAGAATTGTCCTTCTGTCTCTCGACCCTGGCGTGATTTTCTCGATTAATACCTTATCATCCAGAAACAAATGGGCAGCGAGCATCTTGAGACATCTGGTTCTGGCTTGCCTTAGGCAGAACATTTGGCTTAAAGCAAGCTCAGGTAGAAGTAGATTTCATGCCGCACCTGATGCCCTATGTGCTCGTCATTGGTCGAATTTTCGTTCACAGGTTCCAGAAGCGGATACAGAAGAAACCCCTTGCCCGACTTTAATCTGGGAAGTGATTTCGGTTTGATCCCGCATTATATTAAAGAGTCATTGTCTGGTAGATCATGGGCCAGCTATTCGGCCGCATGGCTAGCTTGGCTGAATTTTTGCAGATTGCACTCTTTTAACCCTAGAGCAGCAGATGCCATTAATAGTTTAAAATTTTCTGAGTCATTAGTTTCTCAAGGTCTAGCCTATTCTGCAGTGTCTAAAAATTTAGCGGGGGTGTCATTTTTTCTTAAGCTTCTCGGTGAATCACCACTAACCTCATTTTTCCCAGTTAAACAATTCTTAAAAGGCCTTAGGAAATGCACTTTTCAACCTGATACCAGACGGCCTATTTCTTTGCCTCTGCTTAAAGATTTGTGTTCGGCTTTGGGCCAGGTTTGTTTAAATTCTGATGAAGTGTTATTGTTCCACACAGCTTTTTGTTTGGCATTTTTTGGGGCACTTAGAGTAGGCGAATTAGTTTCTGCCAATAAGTCTCATCCGTCTGGTCTTAGGTTGTCCGATTTGAAGTTATTTGATGGTTTTTTCACACTGTTTATTTGGAGATCTAAGACTGACCAGCTATCTAGAGGAACAACTATTAAAATCGTATCTTTTCCGGATCCATTCATCTGCCCTGTTGTGCGTATTGGGCTTTGGTTACGCACTAGAGCACTTACGGAGGGACCGTTGTTTATTCATAAAGACGGTTCACCTGCTACAGTTTTCCAATTTAACTTTATTTTGAAAAAATGCCTAAAAGCCATCGGCAAGGATCATCTCAAAATTTCTTCTCACTCATTTCGGATTGGTGCTGCAACTGAAGCCTCTAGGGCTGGCCTCTGTGATTCTCAAATTAAACGAATTGGGAGATGGGAATCGGGGAGGTTTAAGCTTTATGTACGTCACAATTTATATGACTACTAATTTTTGATTTATTTTCAGGTCCGGTAATAGTTTGGATAATCGGTCATTCTTTTATTTTCTGGGCACAAAGACGAGCTTCCCAAAGATGTTACACGGAGAATTTGTCCTTCGACCCGGCATTGGTCCAAATTTTTTGGCATGGTGTCCGTGGACTGAGTTGGTATAATTTAAAATTTGAATTTCAATACTGTATTGATTTATTTCCTTTTCCGGATCTAGTAATCTTCCATTTAGGTGGCAATGATCTTGGAAAATACAGAACCCTGGATTTGCTCGCTCTAATGCGAACTGATTTGGCTAAGCTTAAACAATCCTTTCCTTTTCCGGGCTTTGTTTTTTCCGAGATCATACCTAGGTTATTATGGCAATCTCCGGAATCCAGGTTTATGGATAAGATTCGTAAACGGGTGAACAAAGGCATGGAAATTTTTTTTCCCTTAATTAATGGCTTTTCTTACAGGCACATTGATCTCGAGGGTTTTTTACCTGGTCTTTTTAGACAAGACTCAGTTCATTTGTCTAACATTGGTTTTGATATTTTTAATATTGATATGCAAAACATAGTGGAAAAATGGCTGTGTGGTGTGGGGGGGGGGGGCCTCTCCTCTGTGAGTCAAGGCTTTTGGGAAAATCGCCCAGTTTTTTCTGGGTGGATGGTTTTGTGGTTTATGGAAGATTGGTCAATTTAATGGATTATTTATTTGGTTTGTTTGTTATGAATTTTATAGTTACCCAAAATAAACATCACGGCCTTATTTTTCCACTATGAAAACCTTGTCGTGTCTTTATTTATTTATTGAATGAATGATGCTTGTGTTGCCATGGAAGCCCCCCCCCTACTTTACGTAGGGAATATAGGGGGGGGTCACATGGCCACACAGCATCTAAATATGATTGGCTAACACAGGTTACTAGCCAGAATAGTAATTTGGGTTATTTATATTAAGTTTTTGGATTGGTAAATCCAGCTCCTATCATCTTTTTTGGCGGTCATTTAACTGCTGACAATTGGCTGTCAGTGCGTTGCTGTACGGTCGCTGGGTTATTTATGGCCAGGTTCTGGCAAGTTTCGGTCATTCTGAGGCGACATTCAAGAAAAGAAGACCCCACCCTCCCTCCCTTGAAAATGTACTTTGTCGTGATGTTTATGTTGTGGGAAAATCGCCCAGTTTTTTTCTGGGTGGATGGTTTTGTGGTTTATGGAAGATTGGTCAATTTAATGGATTATTTATTTGGTTTGTTTGTTATGAATTTTATAGTTACCCAAAATAAACATCACGGCCTTATTTTTCCACTATGAAAACCTTGTCGTGTCTTTATTTATTTATTGAATGAATGATGCTTGTGTTGCCATGTCCACATACGTTTTTCACATCGCTACTCATACTGTGTCTGCATTCATTCCCGTTTGCTCCCCAAACTGTCTGCACCCATCCCCCATACTGTTTCCTCATATATGCCCCCCATTCCCCGGTATTGTTTCCTCATACATGCCCCCCATCTACCCCTTTGCTCTTTATTTTGTGTCCTGAAATCTCTGCCACACATTAAATCCCCCCATCCCCACTCCAAATATCACCCCACACATTAAATCCCCCATTCCATCACAAATCTCCCCCCCACACACATTCAATCCCCCATCTCCACTCCAATTCTCCCCACACACAATAAATCCCCCTATCTCCACTCACATTAAATCTCCCCCCACAATAAATCCCCCCATCCCCACTCACATTAAATCTCCCCCCCACAATAAATCCCCCCATCTCCACTCATATTAAATATCCCCCATCCAATAATAAATCCCCCCATCCCCACTCACATTAAATCTCCCCACAATAGCAGAGGCACCGATAGGGCTAAGATTGAGATGACGTCAGCGGATATAGCAGGATCCGGAAGTCACATTACTGTGGAAGTAGGAGGGACTGAAGGATGAATCAGTGGAGGCTTCCATGGTAAACTGCACTGTAAAATGGGATTGAATGAGAAACAAAGGAATCACATAAATAATTGAATGTAAATAGCAATGGAAAAAAGAAGCAGACGTGTAGAGAGTAATACAAAAGAAAAAAGGAAGGAACAAAAGGGAAAATGAGAGAAAAAGGGGTAGAAAGATGGGAATAATGGATGGGAATGGAAAAATAAAGGAAAGAATATAAATAAACAAATTGGCAATGTGTACGATATAAAACATTGGTATATACAAACTGTACCTCAAAGGATAAAATGTCATATGGAGTGCCACATTATATCCCTTGGCTGTGCCTTGTGTCTGTAAGTAAAAGGTATCTCTGAAAAGAAAAACGTTTTCAGTTAGAACAAGTTTTAAGAGATCCATGTTGAAGGTGGTTACCCTAGATTCAGTACCCGATTGGGATTATTGGACTGCTTTAATGCCGTTGTGGTGTAATATGGAGTTATAGGTTGTTTTCAGATATACCTTTTATTTTCAGACACAAGGCATTTCCATGGGACCTAATGTAAGAGGGTGGTGCTGTTATGGATAATAGAAACACGCTGTCACTTTAAGAGGCTGCATCCCCTTGTCTTATATGATGGTATGTTCTGCTGTTCTCCCCTACTCTTGTGTTTGCTTTGGACTGGTCGGGGCTGTGTGGAGGAGGTGGAGCTGAGCAACGAGGAAAAAGAAGTGTTTTGAGAGGGAAACTGAGAGAACTGTGAGCTGTTCTGCCTGCAAGGAAGAATCTTTGGCTGCAAGAAAGACTACACAGCTTGAGACGAACTGCGATTGTTAAATAGACTTTCCCGGTTACAGCGAAGGGTGGCTGTTCTGCGCTGGTTGGTGTAGCCACGAAGATACTGAAAAGGGGACTTATGGTTTCCAGGAGCAAAGGAAAGACCACGCTTTACAGAGCCGACAGGAATCCGTGTGCACCACCGTTTAGGACTTCGGGGGCCCCCTGGGACTGGACTTGTGTCCCCAACATCACCGTGAGTCTGTTCCTGTCTGGTGCACCAGTTAGGGCCTAGTACAGGCTTCAGTAGTTAGAGCACGGTAGCCGTGCGGCCTGCGTAGTAAAGGCCAGGGAGATTATATGCAGAGTAGCAACGATATATGTTTTATTGTGTAAAGTTGCTTGTGAGATAGATTCTGAGTTTGCAATTGCTTAAGCACTGTGCTATTTACAGACAAATTGACTCATGTGCATTATCTTTTGTTATTGTAAACCCCTGTTTGCACCTTCCTTGTCCTTTCCATTTCCTGTTTCCCAATAAATCTATCCTTTGTTGTTTGCACCTCATCTTCTGTACAGTAGTCTTCCTGCACCGTGGTGGTCCCCCGGCCATCGCTTCAAGTGGCGCTGTGAGCAGGGTGAACCTGCGCGGGGAAACCCCAGACTTTAATAAGTTCAAGCCCCCGATGGTTGTGGCCCAGTCAAGAAGGGAGGCCTGCGCCTTACCTCGGTCCCTGGGAAGAACCAATGAAGAATGGGGGCACATTCAGGATGAAGACGAAGGGCTGAGACAGATGAAATGGTGGGTAACGCAAAAGCGGAAGCCTGTCAAACAAGAGAGAGATAATCTGGACTCTGAAACGAGGAGTGTGTTGCACCAGTGGAATAGACTGGAAGTGCGAGAGTCAGTACTATATCATAAGAAGCAACAGCCAAAAGATATGGAAGTAAGGTGGCAAGTGGTCATCCCAGGAAGAATGGCTCAAGAAATAGCTAAAGAAGCCCATGAATTCGGAGCGCACTTTGGCTCCACAAAGACCTACCAATGGTTGCAGCTGCATGTCTATTGTCCTCGGTTGGAGCTTGTGGTGGAAGAGGTTTGCCGGCAGTGTCGAGTATGTGACTTCATTAAGAGTACTGAACAGAGGGCACCCATCCAGACCATACAAACGAAGGAGCCATTGGAAGTCTTGATGATTGACTATCTCCTCGTGGGACACTCGGTCCGGGGGCCGCAATATTGTTTGGTGATGACCGACCATTTTTCTAAGTTCGCAGTAGTAACTCCTACTAGAGACCAGACTGCGGAATCGGCGGCGCGAGCCATCTGCCAAGACTTCATCCGGGTGTATGGGTGCCCAAAGCGCATTCACTCCGACCAAGGCGCGTGTTTCCAAGGCAAGGTGATGGAAGAATTGTATCGCATGTATGGCATCGAGCGGTCCCGGACCACCCCTTATCATCCTCAAGGCAATGGAGCTTGCGAACGCTTTAACAGAACCTTGCTTCAGATGCTGAGAACATTGGAGGAGGATAAGAAGGTGCGTTGGCCAGACTATCTGCCGGAATTGGTCTGGACCTACAACAATCGGGTCCACTCCACCACGGGTTATACCCCCTATCTACTGTTGTTTGGAAGAGCTGGACGAGAGATCATTGAGCTGAATCTGGAACAGCCAGAGGAGCTGATGGAGCGAAATGTCACCTCATGGGTGAAAGAGCATCGGCAACGTTTGCAAACGATACGGCGGTTGGCGGGTCAGCAACTGCAAGGAAAAGAACATACGGCCCGCAAACCGACTCAAGAGTTACCGCTTCAACCTGGAGACCGGGTATTGGTCAGAGAGAGACGCCCTAAGGGAAAACTAAGTGAGAGATGGGAAGTACAGCTGTACAAGGTTATCGAGCGACTGTATGCTAACGGCCCTGTCTACAAGGTACAGATTGAAGATGGGTCATCCACCCCTAGAGTACTTCACAGAAATATGCTGCGGCCTTGCCGGTCTGAGGTCTGTTCTGTGCCATTGTTGCCTGGAGGTGCCACTCCACTTCCTGAATCTGTCATGCCTGATGTCCAAATCGATGATGAGTGGTGGACCGTCCCTGACACAGTAGGGGGTCCTCAGCCGCCCCGAGGCGGTAATCTCATGGATGTACCAGTACCGCCATGTGAGGATGAGACCAGACAAGAGCGCACAATGTCCCCTGCAACAAGTGTTACTCTGGAAGATAGTCAAGCCTTGCCTGACAGCCAAGAGCTTTGGAGATCCCAGAGGTCTAATGCAGCAGTTCCACCAGTCCGATATGTAGAACAGTGTGCTCTGTCTGTTTATATACCTTTGTTGCCTCCTCCATTACACTTTTACCCTGAAGCTGTGATGGTCAAGGACGACCATCATTAAGAAGGGAGGCATGTAAGAGGGTGGTGCTGTTATGGATAATAGAAACACGCTGTCACTTTAAGAGGCTGCATCCCCTTGTCTTATGTGATGGTATGTTCTGCTGTTCTCCCCTACTCTTGTGTTTGCTTTGGACTGGTCGGGGCTGTGTGGAGGAGGTGGAGCTGAGCAACGAGGAAGAAGAAGTGTTTTGAGAGGGAAACTGAGAGAACTGTGAGCTGTTCTGCCTGCAAGGAAGAATCTTTGGCTGCAAGAAAGACTACACAGCTTGAGATGAACTGCGATTGTTAAATAGACTTTCCCGGTTACAGCGAAGGGTGGCTGTTCTGCGCTGGTTGGTGTAGCCACGAAGATACTGAAAAGGGGACTTACGGTTTCCAGGAGCAAAGGAAAGACCACGCTTTACAGAGCCGACAGGAATCCGGGTGCACCACCGTTTAGGACTTCGGGGGCCCCCTGGGACTGGACTTGTGTCCCCAACATCACCGTGAGTCTGTTCCTGTCTGGTGCACCAGTTAGGGCCTAGTACAGGCTTCAGTAGTTAGAGCACGGTAGCCGTGCGGCCTGCGTAGTAAAGGCCAGGGAGATTATATGCAGAGTAGCAACGATATATGTTTTATTGTGTAAAGTTGCTTGTGAGATAGATTCTGAGTTTGCAATTGCTTAAGCACTGTGCTATTTACAGACAAATTGACTCATGTGCATTATCTTTTGTTATTGTAAACCCCTGTTTGCACCTTCCTTGTCCTTTCCATTTCCTGTTTCCCAATAAATCTATCCTTTGTTGTTTGCACCTCATCTTGGGTACAGTAGTCTTCCTGCACCGTGGTGGTCCCCCGGCCATCGCTTCACCTAACATGCCACCCCCATTTGTCAACTGCTACATGTCATCCTATGAGACAAAGTTTTCTGTACCAATGTTTTATATCGTACACATTGCCAATTATGCCGCAGATACATTGATAACATTTTTTGTCTATGGAAGGGCACGCCAGATTCCTTCAAGTGTTTTCATACACAACTGAGCAAGATCTGGCCTGAGTTACAATTCACTGTACATAGTGTTTCACAACAAATCAGTTTTCTCAATACTATGGTTATTATTGAAGACATGAGTGCCTTATTGTCTCTCAATTTAACAGGGTTAACGCAATAGTTTCCCATCATGACACTCGAAACAAATGTCTTGATGAAATGGAGTCTAAATTCCAACAAAAGGATACCCCCAAACTTTACTTTAACGCTTCTGTAATTCATCTCTGTCTGAACGTCATTACAACACTGCTAATTCCTTTCGTATATACTTTCCAATCATTTGTATAGAAATTACATAAACACTTCCGCAGGCATTGATCCTTGTTACATTGGAGTTCCAACTACCTTTTCTACCTTGCTTCAGAGGACCAGCTAACAAATTGGTCAGAGCCGATGAAGGTTTCGCACATAGAACTGCCCAACAACACTTTCTTAGTACTGAAAAAAGGGCACTTTTCCATCCTTACAATGCGCTCAATGCACTGATGTCCTTAAGAGGGATAAGATCTTCCATCCCCAAACAGGCAAAGGGATGCCCATCCAAGGATCTTTATATCTGTAAATCTAAGTATGTCGATTATGCAATAAAATGCTCATGCTTTAAAGTTTATTTAAAGGAAACCACTAGTGATGAACGAGTATACTCATTGCTCGGGTTTTCCCCAAGCACGCTCGGGTGGTCTCCAAGTATTTATGACTGCTCAGAGATTTAGTTTTCCTTGCCACAGCTGGATGATTTGCAGGTACTAGACAGCTTGATTACATGTGGGGGTTCCCTAGCAACCAGGCAACCCCCACATGTAGTTAGGCTGGCTAATAGCTGTAAATCATTCAGCTGCAGCGATGAAAACGAAATCTCCGAACACTAACAAATACTCGGAGGTCACCCGAGCGTTCTCGGGAAAGCACGAGCAACGAGTACACTCGCTCATCACTAGAAACCACACAACCGGTAGAAGACTGCATATCTCAACACAAATATGACATCAGATGTGAAAGACGCACATTGCCTATTCTATACCACTTCCATTCAGTCGGTAATACTATTGCACAGATAAGAGATCAAGTTTTGGAACAGGTACAGTATAAAGTAATAGGAGAGGGGTTAATCGGATTAACCCCTTCATGACCTTGGGATTTTCCGTTTTTCCGTGTTCGTTTTTCACTCCCCTCCTTCCCAGAGCCATAACTTTTTTATTTTTCCCTCAATTTGGCCATGTGAGGGCTTATTTTTTGCGGGACGAGTACTTTTGAACGACATCATTGGTTTTACCATGTCATGTACTAGAAAACGGGAAAAAAATTCCAACTGCGGTGAAATTGCAAAAAAAGTGCAGTCCCACACTTGTTTTTTGCTTGGCTTTTTTGCTAGGTTCACTAAATGCTAAAACTGACCAGCCATTATGATTCTTCAGGTCATTACGAGTTCATTAGACACCAAACATGACTAGGTTATTTTTTATCTAAGTGGTGAAAAAAAATTCCACACTTTGCTAAAAATAAATAAATAAATTGCGCCATTTTCCGATACTTGTAGCGTCTCCATTTTTCATGATCTGAGGTCGGTTGAGAGCTTATTTTTTGCATGCCGAGCTGATGTTTTTAATGATACCATTTTGTTGCAGATAAGTTCTTTTGATCGCCCTTTATTGCATTTTAATGCAATGTCGCGGCGACCAAAAAAACGTAATTCTGGTGTTTCAAATTTTTTTTCTCACTATGCAGTTTTGCAATCAGGTTAATCCTTTATTTTTATTGATAGATCGGGCGATTCTGAACGCGGCAATACCAAATATGTGTAGGTTTGATTTTTTTTTTTACTGATTTATTTTGATTGGGGCGAAAGGGGGGTTATTTAACCCCTTCCTGACATCTGACGTACTATCCTGTCGAGGTGGGGTGGGCCCGTATGACCACCGACGGGATAGTACGTCATACGCGATCGGCCGCGCTCACGGGGGGAGCGCGGCCGATCGCGGCCGGGTGTCAGCTGCATATCGCAGCTGACATCCGGCACTATGTGCCAGGAGCGGTCACGGACCGCCCCCGGCACATTAACCCCCGGCACACCGCGATCAAACATGATCGCGGTGTACCGGCGGTATAGGGAAGCATCGCGCAGGGAGGGGGCTCCCTGCGGGCTTCCCTGAGACCCCCGGAGCAACGCGATGTGATCGCGTTGCTCCGAGGGTCTCCTACCTCCCTCATCGCCGCAGGTCCCGGATCCAAGATGGCCGCGGCATCCGGGTCCTGCAGGGAGGGAGGTGGCTTACCGAGTGTCTGCTCAGAGCAGACACTTGGTAAGCCTGCAGCCCTGCACAGCAGATCGCAGATCTGGCAGAGTGCTGTGCACACTGCCAGATCAATGATCTGTGATGTCCCCCCCTGGGACAAAGTAAAAAAGTAAAAAAAAAATTCCCCACATGTGTAAAAAAATAAATAAAAAAAAATCCTAAATAAAGAAAAAAAAAAAAATATTATTCCCATAAATACATTTCTTTTGCTAAATAAAATAAAAAAAACAATAAAAGTACACATATTTAGTATCGCCGCGTCCGTAACGACCCAACCTATAAAACTGCCCCACTAGTTAACCCCTTCAGTAAACACCGTAAGAAAAAAAAACAAAAACGAGGCAAAAAACAACGCTTTATTATCATACCGCCGAACAAAAAGTGGAATAACACGCGATCAAAAAGACTGATATAAATAACCATGGTACCGCTGAAAACGTCATCTTGTCCCGCAAAAAACGAGCTGCCATACAGCATCATCAGCAAAAAAATAAAAAAGTTATAGTCCTGAGAATAAAGCGATACCAAAATAATTATTTTTTCTATAAAATAGTTTTTATCGTATAAAAGCGCCAAAACATAAAAAAAACTGCTTTATCAATTTTACCAAACGCGGAACGGTATAAACGCCTCCCCCAAAAGAAATTCATGAATAGCTGGTTTTTGATCACTCTGCCTCACAAAAATCGGAATAAAAAGTGATAAAAAAATGTCACGTGTCCGAAAATGTTACCAATAAAAACGTCAACTCGTCCCACAAAAAACAAGATCTCACATGACTCTGTGGACTCAAATATGGAAAAATTACAGCTCTCAAAATGTGGTAACGCAAAAAATATTTTTTGCAATGAAAAGCGTCTTTCAGTGTGTGACGGCTGCCAATCATAAAAATCTGCTAAAAAACCCGCTATAAAAGTAAATCAAACCCCCCTTCATCACCCCCTTAGTTAGGGAAAAATTAAAAAATGTATTTATTTCCATTTTCCCATTAGGGTTAGGGTTAGGGCTAGAGTTAGGACTAGAGTTAGGGCTAGAGTTAGGGCTAGGGTTAGGGCAAGGGTTAGGGCTAGGGTTAGGGTTGGGGCTAGGGTTGGGGCTAGGGTTGGGGCTAGGGTTGGGGCTAGGGTTGGGGCTAGGGTTAGGGCTAGGGTTGGGGCTAGGGTTGGGGCTAGGGTTGGGGCTAGGGTTGGGGCTAGGGTTAGGGCTAGGGTTGGGGCTAGGGTTGGGGCTAGGGTTGGGGCTAGGGTTGGGGCTAGGGTTGGGGCTAGTGTTAGGGCTAGGGTTATTGCTAGGGTTAGGGTTAGGGCTAGGGTTGGGGCTAGGGTTAGGGCTACAGTTACGGTTGGGGCTAAAGATAGGGTTAGGGTTTGGATTACATTTACGGTTGGGAATAGGGTTGGGTGTGTCTGGGTTAGAGGAGTGGTTAGGGTTACTGTTGGGATTAGGGTAAGGGGTGTGTTTGGATTAGGGTTTCAGTTATAATTGGGGGTTTCCACTGTTTAGGCACATCAGGGGCTCTCCAAACGGGACATGGCATCCGATCTGAATTCCAGCCAATTCTGCGTTGAAAAAGGAAAACAGTGCTCCTTCCCTTCAGAGCTCTCCCGTGTGCCCAAACAGGGGTTTGCCCCAACATATGGGGTATCAGCGTACTCAGGACAAATTGGACATCATCTTTTGGGGACCAAGTTCTCCTGCTACCCTTGGGAAAATACAAAACTGGGGGCCAAAAAATAAGTTTTGTGGGAAAAAAAAGATTTTTTATTTTCACGGCTCTGCGTTGTAAACTGTAGTGAAACACTTGGGGGTTCAAAGTTCTCACAACACATCTAGATAAGTTCCTTGGGGGGTCTAGTTTCCGATATGGGGTCACTAGTGGGGGGTTTGTACTGTTTGGGTACATCAGGGGCTCTGCAAATGCAACGTGACGCCTGCAGACCAATCCATTTAAGTCTGCATTCCAAATGGCGCTCCTTCCCTTCCGAGCTCTGTCATGCGCCCAAACAGTGGTTCCCCCCCCCACATATGGGGTATCAGCGTACTCAGGACAAATTGGACAACAACTTTTGGGGTCCAATTTATCCTGATACCCTTGTGAAAATACAAAACTGGGGGCTAAAAATCATTTTTGTGAAAAAAAAAAAGAATTTTTATTTTCACGGCTCTGCGTTATAAACTGTAGTGAAACACTTGGGGTTCAAAGCTATCAAAACACATCTAGATAAGTTCCTTAGGGGGTCTACTTTCCAAAATGGTGTCACTTGTGGTGGTTTTTAATGTTTAGGCACATCAGGGGCTCTCCAAACGCAACATGGCATCCCATCTTAATTCCAGTCAATTTTGCATTGAAAAGTAAAATAGCGCTCCTTCCCTTCCGAGCTCTGCTATGCGCCCAAACAGTGGTTTACCCCCACATATGGGGTATCGTCGTACTCAGGACAAATTGCACAACAACTTTTGTGGTCTAATTTCTTCTCTTACCCTTGGGGAAATAAAAAAATGGGGGCGAAAAGATCATTTTTGTGAAAAAATATGATTTTTTATTTTTACGGCTCTGCATTATAAACTTCTGTGAAGCACTTGTTGGGTCAAAGTGCTCAACACACATCTAGATTTGGCAACGGTGCTGTCCTGGTTTGACGCCTGCATTGCGGTAAGAGCATGGAGATGGATCTTTACATATAGCTACCTTGGGTATTAGCCTGTGTACATGGCTCTACCAGTTTTTCTTTATACAATTCATCTATTTTCTACCTGACTCTGTGCTCTGCAAAAATATATTACTTATATGCATATGATCTCTTAACTTTTGGCGTTGGTGATGGACAGCACCAGTTGTATTGGTCTGTGCTACCCACCCTGTGTGTAATTTTCTATTTATGTTTTGTAGTATTGTCAATTTGTGTATGGCATTTTTATGAAATAATAAAACTTCAAATTTTATGGACATGTACTCCAATTTCCTTTGGTTTGTTCTATAGTAGGAGTGTCCTTTTTCAAAAAATGTTTTGAGTCCCCTTTTGTCTAGGCTCCTCCTCTAGGGTTGTGAGCATGTGGTTGAACTCTCGATGGTTATTATTCTTTTTCTTGGGTCTGTTTGACAATTTTGCATTGAAAAGTCAAATGGCGCTCCTTCCCTTCCGAGCTCTGCTCTGCGCCCAAACAATGGTTTACACCCACATATGGGGTATCAGCGTACTCAGGACAAATTGCACAACAATTTTTCGGGTCCAATTTCTTCTCTTACCCTTGGGAAAATAAAAAATTGGGGGCGAAAAGATCATTTTTGTGAAAAAATATGATTTTTTATTTTTACGGCTCTGCATTATAAACTTCTGTGAAGCACTTGTTGGGTCAAAGTGCTCAACACACATCTAGATAAGTTCCTTAAGGGGTCTACTTTCCAAAATGGTGTCACTTGTGGGGGGTTTCAATGTTTAGGCACATCAGGGGCTCTCCAAATGCAACATGGCGTCCCATCTCAATTCCAGTCAATTTTGCATTGAAAAGTCAAATGGCGCTCCTTCCCTTCCGAGCTCTGCCCTGCGCCCAAACAATGGTTTACACCCACATATGGGGTATCAGCGTACTCAAGACAAATTGCACAACTATTTTTCGGGTCCAATTTCTTCTCTTACCCTTGGGAAAATAAAAAATTGGGGGCGAAAAGATCATTTTTGTGAAAAAATATGATTTTTTATTTTTACGACTCTGCATTATAAACTTCTGTGAAGCGACTTCCGGGAGGCGGGACACATAGATGGCCGCATCTTAAGCAGCTCCCTGCTAGTGGGACCTAAAGTGCACCTTGCTGTGCCCACAGACGCCGCATTTGTGTCAGACAAGTGACCGGAGACTCACTGCAGGGGCCAGGCATCACCACCTGCCTTTTTCTCCCGGAATCCAAGGCTGCACGAGCCTGAAATTAACCTCCCGGCCGACACACGTGCTCTCTCGCCCGCCATCTTGGAGGCCTGGGAGAGGGAGAGTTTTTCACCCCGCTGTCAGGGGACTCCTACTGAAGACAGGAGCCAGGTAGGAGCGGAGCCCCGCGGCGCAGAAGCCTCCAGTGTGTGCTTCTGCCAGCAAAGGAGACCACACACAGGCAGCAGTAACCAGCGGCACCCGAGAGATTGCATTCCTCGGCCCCCCCTCCCCGCCGACATACCTCCGTGCTTCATCACCGCACCGCTCAGCCTAGTAAGGAAGGAGCTGCTCCTGAGAGACTGCAGCTACTCCAGTGTTTGCGAGATACTTGGGGGAAGATCACTATCCTCCTAGGTTTTCTTTTACAAAATCCTCGCCAGGAGTCTGAACTTTACAAGCCGTTCTTACAGGCTGCACTTCCAAAATTGACCACCAGAGGGAGCCAACACTCCACCATTTAAAATAACTGCAAAATAATTCTAAAACAAACAAAAAAAAAAAAAAAAAAATGTAACCTTCATTACTGCATGACTCCCTAGTTAATATTTCTGCTGCATCCATTTTTACAGACATTCTGATGAAAAAATATCTCATCACACCTGAAACAAATATGGCCAACAAACAACCTCCCAAAAAGACAACGGGAGCAAATAAAGATAAAAATATAAATAAGACCCCTTCGGCACCAACAATACAAGCCGGGAAAGGCTCACCGTCTCCGAATAAGTCTGATGACTCAGCTACCCAGTGGGACTTTGATGATACCCAGGTGGAGGCACTAGCAATAAAGGTCTCTAAGATCCTCATGCCAATGTTTGACTCAAAATTTAACCAACTGCAAACCTCTATTAATTCAGTGCTCACGCAAGTTACCACCCTAACACAAAAAATAGGGGAACTGGAGAATCGTGTGGTGGACTGCGAGACCTCCTCCTCAGATATCCGCTCAATCCTTACACGCCAACAAACCACCATTGACTACTTGAAAGACAAGGTCGACGACTTAGAGAACCGGAGCCGAAGGAGCAACCTGCGGTTTGTGGGCATACCTGAATCGATCAGGGGAGAGGATCTCATCACTTTGTTAACAAAGGACTTGCCTAAGGCCCTGGACTTATCCTTCCCACAGAGTCCTCCTTTGATCGAAAGAGCACACCGATTGGGAGACCAGATCCCTGATGAGAAAAGGAGACCAAGACCAGCGATCGCTAAATTTCTATACTACACGGCTAAAGAGGCCATTCTTAGAGCATATAGACAACGGCGTTCACTTGTCATCAGAGACTTTCGGGTCCTAATATTTCAGGACTTCTCACCAACAGTAACTGCCAGGAGAAAGTTGTTTACCCCAATCTGCAGTCAACTGGTAGAGAAGAACATCAGGTTCCAGCTGCTATTTCCGGCCAAACTCAAGGTGACAGAGAATGGCCGAACGACCGTATATACAGACCCGGATGCAGCAAAAGCGCACTTCCTTCCTCAAAATGATGCTGACTAGGAGAGTCAATTAAGATGATACTGATCATCTCATTTGTGATATGGCAGAACGTTACTTTGCCTGTCAATTATCCATGTTAATGTTTATATGTTTACAGGTTTATGTCTCCCATCCTGGGAAAGTTAATCTGTTGCTTTTTCCCCACCAGCTTCAACCTACCCCCTTCCTCCTGAGGGCACACGGCTTCTTACCCTATCCGGCCTACCTTGAGGGACCTGCTCGCTGGGACAGGACCCGAAAGACCCAGAAGCAAATGTTTCCAATATTCGAGATGCCCAGAGCTGGAGTGGGATGAGTACCGCATCCACACAAATTACACCAGTACATGCACAACCACATACATTTATTTCTTGGAACGTGGCAGGATTGAACTCCCCAGTGAAACGCAGGCGTGTTCTAACCCATTTGAATAGATTTAAGCCCGATGTTGTTTTCCTTCAGGAAACCCACTGGAAGCAGGGAGAAGATAATTCTCTACGAGCTCCTTGGATTCAAAAGTGCTATACGGCCACACATACCACTAAATCAAGGGGCGTGGCCATTTTGCTGGGGACTTCATTATCTTACACGCTGCTAGAGGAACACTCTGACGCAGAGGGAAGATTTCTATATCTCCTGCTCCAGATTGGAGACACTGTTTATACACTGCTCAATATCTACGCTCCAAACAGCCCTAACAGCACTTTTTTTTCTAATCTATATCAGTTTTTATTATCTAAACGTATAGACAACCTTATTTTGGGTGGAGATTTTAATGCTGCTCTTTCCCCACATCTGGACAGGTCTTCCAACTCACCCCATGACAATCAGACTGCTCAAATTATTGTAAAAATGATGCAGCACACTGGTTTGTGCGATCCTTGGCGCGTGCTCCACACCACGGAGAAAGACTATACGTTCTATTCACGGGTGCATGATGTGCATTCAAGAATAGATTATTTCCTACTTACTGATACCTTGTTTGAAAAGGTGGAAAACACAACAATAGAAACCATTGAGGTGTCGGATCATGCGCCAATTACATTACGGCTCTTTCTGAACCCACCAAGATATCCCTTGAGGCATTGGAGATTTCCATCATATTTGTTTAATTCAGAGGATTTTAGGGGATTCCTTCAGACACACTGGAACAACTTCCTAGACGATAACATGTCATCCTCCTCAGACGCGTCCTTACTGTGGCGCACCTCTAAGGCAGTGATGAGAGGCCATATTACTTCCTACCTGATACATCAAAAGAGGGAAAAAAGGGCAAAATACCAACTTTTACACACGGACCTATTGACTGCCCACCAGGCCTATCTGATTGATCCCACAGACACACTTAAAAAGCAAAATTACCTAGAAGCCAAACGACTCATTGATACTTTCACTATTGCCCAGGCTACAAGAAGTATAGATTTCACAAAGAACCATTATTATAGGTGGGGCGGAAAGACTGGCAGCTTACTGGCACGTTTAACTAAGCCGTTCCACTCTAGACGCACAATTATACAGGTGAGACACCCAGAGAACCATCAAGTGGTCACATCAGAAAGGGATAAACAACAGGCCTTCCTAAAGTACTATACTGAACTATACAGAGAACGGCCATATAGCTCACAGGACACGTGGGATCTTATATCCTCGATTGCACTACCAAAAATAACGGGAGACCAAAGGGAACAGTTGTCAGCTCCAATAACTATTGAGGAGGTGCGGTCGACGATCAAGTCCCTACACAATAACAAGTCACCAGGACCTGATGGTCTAACTGCTGAGTATTACAAGATGCTGCAGCCAGATATCACCCCCATGATGGTGGATTTGCTTAATACCATATACACACAGGGGGAACAAGTGGAAGGCTTCCATGAAGCCCATACAATTCTTCTACCCAAACCAAATAAAGACCCTCTTGAGGTAGGCTCATATCGCCCGATATCCCTACTAAATGTAGACTACAAAATACTCACTAAAATCCTGGCGGATCGCTTGCAAGAGTTTTTACCAGGTTTACTCATACCCTCACAACTGGGTTTTACAAGAGGCCGCCACTCTGCCCTGGGAGTTAGGACGGCTGTGGCTGCAACAGTTCTTGCTAAACAACAAAACTGTCCTCCCACACTGCTACTCAGCCTTGATGCTGAGAAGGCATTTGACTCAATATCATGGAGCTTTCTGAACACGGTTTTAAGACACAGAGGCTTTGGCGATATTTTTCTTAGATTTCTACACATCATACAACATAACGCAACCACTAAACTATCCATAAATAATTTACTATCTCCTCCAATCATTTTGGAAAGGGGAGCAAGACAGGGATGCCCAATCTCACCGATACTTTTTAATCTGGCACTGGACCCACTATTAAGGTATTTGCAGAAGTGGCCAGGTCTTCAGGGATTACAATTTGGGAATACTGAAATTAAAACGATGGCTTTCGCAGATGACCTTTTAATCTTTATGTCAAGACCTCGGGTCAATTTGGGCCCTTTGCTTTCAATAGTAGAGCAAAAGGGAGCAATAATAGGTTTCTCAATAAATGTGACAAAATCTGAAGCTCTGATGCTTACGGGACCTGCAAAACCTACGTGGGCTCAAAGTTACCCTATCCAGTGGAAAACCCAATCTATTACATACTTGGGTGTTCAAATTACTAGATCTCCAGCAGAACTGCAGCGGACTAACCTGCAGGCATTTATCAAATCATTACAGGACGACTTAAATGCGTGGAGCAAATTCACCCTCTCTTTTATAGGTCGGGCAAACCTAATAAAAATGATCTCCTTCCCGCGGCTGCTATACCTGTTTAATGTCTTACCGTTCTATCTAAGACCCGTAGATGAACGCAACATCAATCGACTATTCCGCAATTTCATATGGCAGGGAAGGAGACCTAGAATTGGACTGTACATCCTCCAACAGCCTAAGACTAATGGGGGAATCAATTTCCCAGATGTTAAATTATATAATCTGGCAGCCAATATGCGGATCCTTAAGGACTGGCTGAACGGTACATCCACATATTCATCCAATAACGTAGAATCATCTCTGATAGATAATAGGTCCCTGGTAAGCTTATTACATTCCCCATATCCCTCATTAACATCAGACCATAAAAATAACCCCTTATTTATGTCAATGTGGAGGACGTGGGTGGTGGTACGTAGGAGGCTACACTTGTCCAGTGGTGTTTCACTTGCACAGTCATTTTCCAATAATCCTAGTTTCCATGATGGAAAGGCACACCCCATCTTCTCTAGATGGCAGAGAGAGGGTTTACGGTCCATTGGAGACATAGTTGACATACAGACAAGGACCGTCATTTCATTCGCTCAGGCATGCACTTTGTTTGACTATATACGCGCACACCCTTTCCACTACATGCAGCTGCAAAGCTACGCACATAGTGTCATACACGCTTTCAATGACAATGACTGGCAGGACGAATTACTGAGCAAGTTGAATACAGGCACTCAGACTAAGGGTCTGGTCTCGGAGTACTATACATTCCTCCGTCCTTTGTTACAGTATGATACCGTAGGGGTGGGAATTACAAAATGGCAGGTGGATGATGTCTCCTTTACACCATCTCTTATCTTGCGGGCATTACAGAAAGCACTCAAATATATACCTTCTGTCTCTTATTGGGAAATGGCGTTACAGATCCTGCACAAGACCTATGTTTCACCAAAACGTAGTTATCTGATGGGGAATCTGGCGAGCCCGGCCTGTTCTAGATGTGGGGAACCTGAAGCGGACCATTATCACTGCTTTTGGGCTTGTCCACAAATTCAATTGTTCTGGCAACGTATATATACCTTCGTGTCGACGCACACCTCATATAACATCACACTTACTCCAGCCTGGGCTCTCTTTGGTCATATTACGGATAGTGATGTCCATATACCATACCATGGTAAAAAATTCCTTTTTATTATCTCAGCTGCAGCTCGTAAGACAGTTCTGCAAAACTGGTTAGCGCCTAAAGTGCCCACACTGCGACTTTTCCTGGAGAAACTTGCTTTTCTGTTTAGAATGGATTGGATAGACGCTTCCCTCCAAAAGGAGAGGAGGACTCAAACATTCTTTGACACATGGGAACCATTTATAGCGATCCTTCCGACTCACACTAAGCAAGGAATTAGAGATTGTTTTAAGATGACTACTTGGTTCTTGGAACAAACAATAGCAGGTCGTCCGCCTCTGTGAGGATGACTCGCGGATTGGGGCATATAAACCCGAGGATGTGGGAGTGGAAGCCGTGTGCTCTCCCCCCTTCCCCCTTCCTTCATTTCCCCAGAAGTTTCCCCCCCCTCCCTCCCCTCCCTCCATTTTCCTAAGTATTTTCCTCATACTTCTCTGTCTTTCTGCCCATTCTGGCATAACGTCAAAATATGGCAACGATAGTTAATAAAGACCAACAACAGACCTTTTAGATTAGCCATTCTACTTATTTGTTATGTCTATGTAAATTATTTTATTTACTTATTCCGTATTGCTCGAAATGTGACGTAACATTGTCTGATTGATACAAGAATGTGCAGATTTTATATTTGTATTGTCAAAAAAAAAGTTTAATAAAAACATTATTGAAAAAAAAAAAAAAAACTTCTGTGAAGCACTTGTTGGGTCAAAGTGCTCACCACACATCTAGATAAGATCCTTAGGGGGTCTACTTTCCAAAATGGTGTCACTTGTGGGGGGTTTCAATGTTTAGGCACATCAGGGGCTCTCCAAATGCAACATGGCGTCCCATCTCAATTCCAGTCAATTTTGCATTGAAAAGTCAAATGGCGCTCCTTTCCTTCCGAGCTCTGCCATGCGCCCAAACAGTGGTTTACCCCCACATATGGGGTATCAGCGTACTCAGGACAAATTGTACAACAAATTTTGGGGTCTATTTTCTCCTGTTACCCTTGGTAAAATAAAACAAATTGGAGCTGAAATAAATTTTGTGTGAAAAAAAGTTAAATGTTTATTTTTATTTAAACATTCCAAAAATTCCTGTGAAACACCTGAAGGGTTAATAAACTTTTTGAAAGTGGTTTTGAGTACCTTGAGGGGTGCAGTTTTTAGAATGGTGTCACACTTGGGTATTTTCTATCATATAGACCCCTCAAAATGACTTCAAATGAGATGTGGTCACTAAAAAAAATGGTGTTGTAAAAATGAGAAATTGCTGGTCAACTTTTAACCCTTATAACTCCGTCACAAAAAAAAAATTTGGTTCCAAAATTGTGCTGATGTAAAGTAGACATGTGGGAAATGTTACTTATTAAGTATTTTGCGTGACATATGTCTGTGATTTAAGGGCATAAAAATTCAAAGTTGGAAAATTGCGAAATTTTCAAAATTTTCGCCAAATATTTGTTTTTTTCACAAATAAACGCAAGTTGTATCGAAGAAATTTTACCACTATCATGAAGTACAATATGTCACGAGAAAACAATGTCTGAATCGCCAAGATCCGTTGAAGCGTTCCAGAGTTATAACCTCATAAAGGGACAGTGGTCAGAATTGAAAAATTGGCCCGGTCATTAACGTGCAAACCACCCTTGGGGGTGAAGGGGTTAAACTTTTATATTTTTATTATTTTTTTCACATTTTTTTAACTTTTTTTTTTACTTTTGCCATGCTTCAATAGCCTCCATGGGAGGCTAGAAGCTGGCACAACGCGATCGGCTCTGCTACATAGCAGTGATCTGATGTTCGCTGCTGTGTAGCAGAAATGCAGGTATGCTGTGAGCGCCGACCACAGGGTGGCGCTCACAGCTACCGTGGATCAGTAACCATAGAGGTCTCAAGGACCTCTATGGTTACAATGTAGAAGCATCGCCGACCTCCGATCATGTGACGGGGGTCGGCGATGCGCTCATTTCTGGCCGCCCGGCCGGAAGCGCCAGTTAAATGCCGCTGTCTGCGTTTGACAGCGGCATTTAATTAGTTAATAGGCGCGGGCAGATCGCGATTCTGCAGTTCAAAACAGCTGACATGTCCCGTAATAGATGCGGGCTCACCGCCGGAGCCCGCATCAAAGCGGGACTTCTGACCTCGGACGTACTATCCCGTCCGAGGTCAGAAAGGGGTTAAACAACTTAAATACAAAGAGGCATATTGGATTTGCAGCGCCCCAGAGTCCTGATCGTTGCAGTACTGTGGCTCCGCCGCTAAGGGGGGCTATGGTACGTCTGATGGCACTGAAGGAGTTCATCTGACCAGGTATCACATACACCAATACATTTCACAGTTGGGCCTCCAGGGGGAGCTAAGGGTACTATTCATTAGGCCACTCCTCACATACTGGTAAAACTGGGGGTCAGGCAGGAAGTTAGGGAAAAAGCTGACTGGGTTGGAACCAGGCAACACCTTGTGGCAGAGGGTGTTGCAGGGGAAGATTCGGTAGGGTCCCTGTCAGGGGTGGGATCCTGACAGAGGCCTGGCAAACAGAGAGAAAGCTACGGGACCGCGCCTGCACTTGATAGCGGCGGTGCCCTAAGAAAGGACAAGAAGCGAGATTTATTGTGCTGAGTGAGAAACGAGATCAAAGCAAGAAGGAGAATACCAGTAGGAGTCGTGCTGCAAGATCGAGACAACATCCTACTGAGGCGTAAACAACCGGCGGCCGGAACGCCGAGGAAGTACAGAGCTCTAAGCCATACTTCAAACCAATGGCAGGACAGTCAGTCACAGGCGGGCTGTCTCACTTAAATCACCTACGCAGACATAGGGGGCAACCTGTGGAGAGGGGCGACTCTAGGGTCCCGGAAGAGCTCCGAGCCTACCCGTCATACGGGTGCGTCCCAACCATAACACCTGGGAGGGACGGAAGATTAGCAGAAGATCATCTAATCGAGTTGTGAGGCAACACGAGAAACAGACACAACAGTTGTGGGGACTATCCCGTAAGCTCAGCAGGGGAGGACCACAACACATAGCGCTAGCAGGAAGGCACAGATTTCCACCTGCAAGGAGAACTCTGGAGGTGCCATTGGACCGGCCGGACTTGCGCAGCCTGGTGAACCGTATTCCGGACTGAGGACCCAGAGACCTTCAGTAAAGAGGTAAAGAGACTGCAACCTGGTGTCCTCGTTATTTACTGCACCGCACCACCACTACTATCCACATCTATTACTGTACGCCCCTCAGCAGGGTCACGGACCGGGTCTAGCCACCGTGACAACCCCAGAGCAGAGACTTGGAGGCCCGGTACCGGGTACCCCTCGGCCCTGCGGCAGTGGGGGCGCTACAACTTGGCGTCACGAACAGGATCTACTTAAGCCTGAAGAATCAGGTCATGTGTGCCTTGGAACTGTGATTTATTATACTTGGACTGTGATGTATTGCAAAGACTGTGCCGCGCTATTTACCGCCAAAATCCGCCGCCATTGCAGCGCTGAGGAGAGCGCAGGAGAAGAAGAGGGGCGTGGAGTAGGCGTAGACAAGCTGGAGAGCGCGAAAGACAATGGCCGCCCAGTCTAAATATTTCTGTACCATGAGGACGTGTCCGTCAGCAGCCGAGATCCGCCTCCTGATTCTCAATGGAGGGCGGAGACAACGAAAACGAAACCGCCCACGAAGGAGAGAGCGGGAAAAGGACGCGGAAGAAGAAGTGAACCACATGGAGGACGCCATGGCCAGCAGCCCGGAGCCGGAGCGTGGGGTCAGAGCCGAGGACTCCCCCAGCTACCCGGAGGGGCACCGCAACCAGGCCTCCACTGTTGTGAATTTGCTTTTTGGCTCCCTCTAGTGGTTACTGGTTTTTTGACTCTGGTTTTTCTGTCATTCCTTTTATCCGCACCTGGGTCGTTAGTTAGGGGTGTTGCTATATAAGCTCCCTGGACCTTCAGTTCAATGCCTGGCAACGTAGTTATCAGAGCTAATCTGCTGTGCTCTTGTCTACTGATCCTGGTTCCGGTTATATCAGCTAAGTCTGCTATTTTGCTTTTTGCTATTTGTTTTGTTTTGTATTTTTGTCCAGCTTGTTCCAAATCTGTATCCTGATCTTTGCTGGAAGCTCTAGGGGGGCTGGTTTTCTCCCCCCGGACCGTTAGACGGTTCGGGGGTTCTTGAATTTCCAGTGTGGATTTTGATAGGGTTTTTGTTGACCATATAAGTTACCTTTCTTTATTCTGCTATTAGTAAGCGGGCCTCTCTGTGCTAAACCTGGTTCATTTCTGTGTTTGTCATTTCCTCTTACCTCACCGTTATTATTTGTGGGGGGCTTCTATCCTGCTTTGGGGTCCCTTTCTCTGGAGGCGAGAGAGGTCTTTGTTTTCTTCTGCTAGGGGTAGTTAGATTCTCCGGCTGGCGCGTGTCATCTAGAATCAACGTAGGAATGATCCCCGGCTACTTCTAGTGTTGGCGTTAGGAGTAGATATATGGTCAACCCAGTTACCACTGCCCTATGAGCTGGATTTTTGTATCTTGCAGACTTCCACGTTCCTCTGAGACCCTCGCCATTGGGGTCATAACAGTTTGCCAGGCCAGTATTATATGTTTAATGCATTGCAAAAGAGGGATTACAAGAAAGAAGATTCTGAGTTTTTTTTTTTTTTTTTTTTTTTTTCTTCTTCCCCTTTACCTCAGAGTGGCTTAAGCTTGCTGCAGACATGAATGTCCAGACCTTGATTACAAGTGTGGACCAGCTGGCTACTCGTGTGCAGGGCTTACAAGATTATGTTATCAGAAATCCTAGGTCAGAACCTAAGATACCGATTCCTGAACTGTTTTCCGGAGACAGGTTTAAGTTTAGGAATTTCATGAATAATTGCAAATTGTTTTTGTCCCTGAGACCCTGTTCATCTGGAGACTCCGCTCAGCAAGTAAAAATTGTTATTTCGTTCTTACGGGGCGACCCTCAAGATTGGGCTTTTTCGCTGGCGCCTGGAGATCCGGCATTGGCTGATATTGATGCGTTTTTTCTGGCGCTCGGTTTACTTTATGAGGAACCCAATCTTGAGATTCAGGCAGAAAAGGCCTTGCTGGCTATGTCTCAGGGGCAGGACGAGGCTGAAGTGTATTGCCAAAAATTTCGGAAATGGTCCGTGCTGACACATTGGAACGAGTGTGCACTGGCCGCTAATTTTAGAAATGGCCTTTCTGATGCCATTAAGAATGTTATGGTGGGTTTTCCCATTCCCACAGGTCTGAATGATACTATGGCACTGGCTATTCAAATTGACCGGCGGTTGCGGGAGCGCAAAACCGCAAATTCCCTCATGGTGTTGTCTGAACAGACACCTAATTCGGTGCAATGTGATAGAAAAACCGCAAATTCCCTCATGGTGTTGTCTGAACAGACACCTGATTTAATGCAATGTGATAGAATCCTGACTAGAAATGAGCGGAAAATTCATAGACGCCGGAATGGCTTGTGTTACTACTGTGGTGATTCTACACATGTTATCTCAGCATGCTCTAAACGTATAGCTAAGGTTGTTAGTCCGGTCACCGTTGGTAATTTGCAACCTAAATTTATTCTGTCTGTAACTTTGATTTGCTCACTGTCATCTTATCCTGTCATGGCGTTTGTAGATTCAGGTGCTGCCCTGAGTCTTATGGATCTGTCATTTGCTAAGCACTGTGGTTTTATTCTTGAACCATTAGAAAATCCTATTCCTCTTAGGGGTATTGATGCTACGCCATTGGCAGCAAATAAACCGCAGTATTGGACACAGGTTACCATGTGCATGACTCCTGAACACCGCGAGGTGATACGTTTTCTTGTTTTACATAAAATGCATGATTTGGTTGTTTTAGGGCTGCCATGGTTACAGACCCATAATCCCGTCCTGGACTGGAAGGCTATGTCAGTGTCAAGTTGGGGCTGTCGTGGTATTCATGGGGATTCCCTGCCTGTGTCTATTGCTTCTTCTACGCCTTCGGAAGTTCCGGAGTATTTGTCTGATTATCAGGATGTCTTTAGCGAGTCCAGGTCCAGTGCATTGCCTCCTCATAGGGACTGTGACTGTGCTATAGATTTGATCCCAGGCAGTAAATTTCCTAAGGGAAGACTGTTTAATCTGTCGGTACCTGAACATACCGCTATGCGTTCGTATATCAAGGAGTCTCTGGAGAAAGGACATATTCGTCCTTCTTCTTCCCCTCTTGGGGCGGGATTCTTTTTTGTGGCTAAAAAGGACGGATCTTTGAGGCCTTGTATTGATTATCGGCTTTTAAATAAGATCACTGTCAAATTTCAGTATCCTTTGCCGCTGTTGTCTGACTTGTTTGCCCGGATTAAAGGTGCCAAGTGGTTCACCAAGATAGACCTTCGTGGTGCGTACAACCTTGTGCGCATTAAGCAAGGTGATGAATGGAAAACCGCATTCAATACGCCCGAAGGTCATTTTGAGTACTTGGTGATGCCTTTTGGGCTCTCCAATGCGCCTTCAGTTTTTCAGTCCTTTATGCATGACATTTTCCGGAAGTATCTGGATAAATTTTTGATAGTTTATCTGGATGATATTTTGGTTTTTTCTGATAATTGGGACTCGCATGTGGAGCAGGTCAGGTTGGTCTTTAAAATTTTGCGTGAAAATTCTTTGTTTGTCAAGGGCTCAAAGTGTCTCTTTGGTGTACAGAAGGTTCCCTTTTTGGGGTTCATTTTTTCCCCTTCTGCTGTGGAGATGGACCCAGTCAAGGTCCGAGCTATTCTTGATTGGACTCAGCCCTCGTCAGTTAAGAGTCTTCAGAAGTTCTTGGGTTTCGCTAACTTCTACCGTCGTTTTATCGCAAATTTTTCTAGCATTGTGAAACCTTTGACGGATATGACCAAGAAGGGCTCCGATGTAGCTAACTGGGCTCCTGCTGCCGTGGAGGTTTTCCAGGAGTTAAAACGCCGGTTTACTTCGGCGCCTGTTTCGTGCCAGCCCGATGTCTCACTTCCCTTTCAGGTTGAGGTGGATGCTTCAGAGATTGGAGCAGGGGCCGTTTTGTCGCAGAGAGGCCCTGGTTGCTCTGTTATGAAACCTTGTGCCTTTTTCTCTAGGAAATTTTCGCCTGCCGAGCGAAATTATGATGTGGGCAATCGGGAGTTGTTGGCCATGAAATGGGCATTTGAGGAGTGGCGTCATTGGCTCGAGGGTGCTAAGCATCGTGTGGTGGTCTTGACTGATCACAAAAATCTGATGTATCTCGAGTCTGCTAAACGCCTTAATCCGAGACAGGCCCGCTGGTCATTGTTTTTCTCCCGCTTTGATTTTGTTGTCTCGTATTTACCAGGTTCAAAGAATGTGAAGGCCGATGCTCTTTCTAGGAGCTTTGTGCCTGATGCTCCTGGAGTCGCTGATCCTGTTGGTATTCTTAAGGATGGAGTTATCTTGTCAGCTATTTCTCCGGATCTGCGACGTGTGTTGCAGAGATTTCAGGCTGATAGGCCTGAGTCTTGTCCACCTGACAGACTGTTTGTCCCGGATAAGTGGACCAGCAGAGTCATTTCCGAGGTTCATTCCTCGGTGTTGGCAGGTCACCCGGGAATTTTTGGCACCAGAGATCTGGTGGCCAGGTCCTTTTGGTGGCCTTCCTTGTCAAGGGATGTGCGGTCATTTGTGCAGTCCTGTGGTACTTGTGCTCGAGCTAAGCCTTGCTGTTCTCGTGCCAGCGGGTTGCTCTTGCCCTTGCCTGTCCCGAAGAGACCTTGGACACATATCTCCATGGATTTCATTTCTGATCTTCCGGTGTCTCAGGGCATGTCTGTCATCTGGGTGATATGTGATCGCTTCTCCAAGATGGTCCATTTGGTTCCTTTGCCTAAGCTGCCTTCCTCTTCCGATCTGGTTCCTGTGTTTTTCCAGAACGTGGTTCGTTTGCACGGCATCCCTGAGAATATTGTGTCAGACAGAGGATCCCAGTTCGTTTCTAGGTTCTGGCGATCCTTTTGTAGTAGGATGGGCATTGATTTGTCGTTTTCATCTGCTTTCCATCCTCAGACTAATGGACAGACGGAGCGAACCAATCAGACTTTGGAGGCTTATTTGAGGTGCTTTGTCTCTGCTGATCAGGACGATTGGGTGACATTCTTGCCGTTGGCTGAGTTTGCCCTTAATAATCGGGCTAGTTCCGCCACCTTGGTTTCGCCTTTTTTCTGCAACTCTGGTTTCCATCCTCGCTTTTCTTCGGGTCATGTGGAGCCTTCTGACTGTCCTGGGGTGGATTCTGTGGTGGATAGGTTGCAGCGGATCTGGAATCATGTGGTGGACAACTTGAAGTTGTCACAGGAGAGGGCTCAGCGCTTTGCCAACCGCCGCCGCGGTGTGGGTCCCCGACTACGCGTTGGGGATTTGGTGTGGCTTTCTTCTCGCTTTATTCCTATGAAGGTCTCCTCTCCAAAATTTAAACCTCGCTTCATTGGTCCTTACAAGATATTGGAAATCCTTAATCCTGTATCTTTTCGTCTGGATCTTCCTGTGTCGTTTGCTATTCACAATGTATTTCATAGGTCCTTGTTGCGGCGGTACGTTGTGCCTGTAGTTCCTTCTGCTGAGCCGCCTGCTCCGGTGTTGGTTGAGGGCGAGTTGGAGTACGTGGTGGAGAAGATCTTGGATTCGCGCCTCTCCAGGCGGAGGCTTCAGTACCTGGTCAAGTGGAAGGGCTATGGTCAGGAGGATAATTCCTGGGTGGTCGCCTCTGATGTTCATGCGGCCGATTTAGTTCGTGCCTTTCATGCCGCTCATCCTGATCGCCCTGGTGGTCGTGGTGAGGGTTCGGTGACCCCTCACTAAGGGGGGGGGTACTGTTGTGAATTTGCTTTTTGGCTCCCTCTAGTGGTTACTGGTTTTTTGACTCTGGTTTTTCTGTCATTCCTTTTATCCGCACCTGGGTCGTTAGTTAGGGGTGTTGCTATATAAGCTCCCTGGACCTTCAGTTCAATGCCTGGCAACGTAGTTATCAGAGCTAATCTGCTGTGCTCTTGTCTACTGATCCTGGTTCCGGTTATATCAGCTAAGTCTGCTATTTTGCTTTTTGCTATTTGTTTTGTTTTGTATTTTTGTCCAGCTTGTTCCAAATCTGTATCCTGATCTTTGCTGGAAGCTCTAGGGGGGCTGGTTTTCTCCCCCCGGACCGTTAGACGGTTCGGGGGTTCTTGAATTTCCAGTGTGGATTTTGATAGGGTTTTTGTTGACCATATAAGTTACCTTTCTTTATTCTGCTATTAGTAAGCGGGCCTCTCTGTGCTAAACCTGGTTCATTTCTGTGTTTGTCATTTCCTCTTACCTCACCGTTATTATTTGTGGGGGGCTTCTATCCTGCTTTGGGGTCCCTTTCTCTGGAGGCGAGAGAGGTCTTTGTTTTCTTCTGCTAGGGGTAGTTAGATTCTCCGGCTGGCGCGTGTCATCTAGAATCAACGTAGGAATGATCCCCGGCTACTTCTAGTGTTGGCGTTAGGAGTAGATATATGGTCAACCCAGTTACCACTGCCCTATGAGCTGGATTTTTGTATCTTGCAGACTTCCACGTTCCTCTGAGACCCTCGCCATTGGGGTCATAACACTCCACCGCTGATATTGACTTCCTGCAGGCCAGAGTGGATGAGCTCAGCGAACAACTCCGGCGGACGCAGCTGAGCACTGAGGCCGGGTGGAAGAAGACCTTCATCGGGAGCCTCATCAGACGTCTTTTGGCAGCCTCGTCTGGTCCGGAGCAAGAAAGAAGTTCCAGCGCTCCGAAGCCAGAAAGCAAGGCCCTGCCGGAAAGCGAGATGCTGCAAAAGGAGATGACAGCGCCGCAGCGCAAGGCCCTGCAACCAGCGTTCCAGATCCCAGCGGAGACTGAGCAGATCGGCACCAGAGGGACCGCATCTGAAGCAGGTATGAAGAACGACCCTGCCCCGCCAGCAGAGGACCTGCTGATAGGCCCTGTCGCGGCACCCCCTCTCCCTGGGACCTATAGACACCAGCGCCTTACACCCTGGGATCAGGCCTCGGGTATGGAGCACTTCTTAAAGGCCCCGATCTCGCCGATCACCTTGCCGAGCGAGGTCTATGCGGAGCTACGGCCGCCAGAGCGAGAGTAAACCTCGATGCCATGGATATGTAAATAGTTCATTGTTTTTCTCTGCTATTTTGCTGCTAAAACCCGTCTAGGGTTACTCTTAAAGGGATCCTTTTGTTGACCCGGGATCCCTATTGTTTCTTATTTTTGTTTGTTTTCTACTTTTTTGTACAAGTTATCCAGAACTGCTGAATCATGAACAATGCATGATACAAACTTCTTGTATATAGTTGGCACCTTCTTAAAGGTGTTCTCTACTGGTTTTACATAAAAGAAAAGGACTCTTTGCGAAGAAACTGTTCCTGGAAACAGTACAGGAGTCCTTGCTGCATATGGACTTGCAGCTTGAAAAGTTGCACTACCTCATAGAGACTTGGTCCCCTCTTAAAGGGGATGTTCGCATCCTGCACTTATGAACAGTGTTGCCTTAAGATGGTTGAATGGCAATAATGTCCTGAAAAGAAAGTATTGATGATGTTGATATGTGAAAGTTAAATGTAACCAATTAGTTGATTGTAAGAAATGTTCAATAATGTTAATAGAAGAATGAGGACAGGAAGTGAACCCGTAGGGGTTAGTAGTGAGTCCTCCTAGGAGCCATATGGAGATGGCTCAGTGATCTTGAACTGAAAGAAAAACATGTTCTATACTGTGTATAGTAGTGGAAGGACAGTAGGCTCGGGCAGAAAGGAGCGGTCCTGTAACAGAAAGGAGAGGCAGTAGGTCTGGAGCGGTTAGGACAGGCGGTCCTGCAGACGTAAAGTAGGAGAATGTAGCACAGTTGCTTAAGCCTTATAATGTGTTATAAGAAGGTCTTTAGTGGACTCAGAGTGTACATCCTTAAAGGCAATGTTAAATTAATGTTTAAACATTTTGCACGTAGTAGAATACCCGGTTGGGTAAGAAAAGTTATTTATAGTAAGTTATTTAAAAGTATTTAACCATGTTTGTAACGTTCAAGTGTCCTCACCTCCCATAAAGGGAAGCTCTGTTCAAATATGCTTATTGTTATTGCACTCACAAAAATTGTATGTCTTTTTGCTGACATGTATTGTTGTTTTCTTCCCAGTCCAGGAGTACTTAATTTAACCGGGGGGGAGTGCAGCGCCCCAGAGTCCTGGTCGTAGCGGTACTGTGGCTCCGCCGCTAGGGGGGGCTATGGTACGTCTGATGGCACTGAAGGAGTTCATCTGACCAGGTATCACATACACCAATACATTTCACAGTCGGGCCTCCAGGGGGAGCTAAGGGTACTATTCATTAGGCCACTCCTCACATACTGGTAAAACTGGGGGTCAGGCAGGAAGTTAGGGAAAAAGCTGACTGGGTTGGAACCAGGCAACACCTTGTGGCAGAGGGTGTTGCAGGGGAAGATTCGGTAGGGTCCCTGTCAGGGGTGGGATCCTGACAGAGGCCTGGCAAACAGAGAGAAAGCTACGGGACCGCGCCTGCACTTGATAGCGGCGGTGCCCTAAGAAAGGACAAGAAGCGAGATTTATTGTGCTGAGTGAGAAACGAGATCAAAGCAAGAAGGAGAATACCAGTAGGAGTCGTGCTGCAAGATCGAGGCAACATCCTACTGAGGCGTAAACAACCGGCGGCCGGAACTCCGAGGAAGTACAGAGCTCTAAGCCATACTTCAAACCAACGGCAGGACAGTCAGTCACAGGCGGGCTGTCTCACTTAAATCACCTACGCAGAGATAGGGGGCAACCTGTGGAGAGGGGCGACTCTAGGGTCCCAGAAGAGCTCCGAGCCTACCCGTCATACGGGTGCGTCCCAACCATAACCCCTGGGAGGGACGGAAGATTAGCAGAAGATCATCTAATCGAGTTGTGAGGGAACACGAGAAACAGACACAACAGTTGTGGGACTATCCCGTAAGCTCAGCAGGGGAGGACCACAACACATAGCGCTAGCAGGAAGGCACAGATTTCCACCTGCAAGGAGAACTCTGGAGGTGCCATTGGACCGGCCGGACTTGCGCAGCCTGGTGAACCGTATTCCGGACTGAGGACCCAGAGACCTTCAGTAAAGAGGTAAAGAGACTGCAACCTGGTGTCCTCGTTATTTACTGCACCGCACCACCACTACTATCCACATCTATTACTGTACGCCCCTCAGCAGGGTCACGGACCGGGTCTAGCCACCGTGACAACCCCAGAGCAGAGACTTGGAGGCCCGGTACCGGGTAGCCCTCGGCCCTGCGGCAGTGGGGGCGCTACAGATTCATTATCTACAAACTTTAGAACCAAAATGATTTAATAGGAATTATGATGTAATAAGTTTCTATTAACTCTCTTTTTCCCCACACCCACACTATACACTGGAAACAACAATCATACTGGGCTTTTTATTTCCTCTGGTGTCCTATTTGTGAACATCACCCTGGTTATTCTCTGAACTTTGGTTATTAATAACTACAATATGTGACTACACGTATTGATTCATACTGTCATGTGAGCTATACTGTGATAGAGATCACTATTTGTGCATAATCTTACATATGTCTCGAGTAATGCCCAGGATCTAAAGGATAACGTTTCTTCTTGTGGCGAGTGACAAGCCAGGCCTAGCATGTAAGAGTGAGGAGACTTATACAGTCATGGCCAAAAGTATTCACACCCCGGCAATTCTGTCAGATAATACTCAGTTTCTTCCTGAAAATGATTGCAAACATAAATTCTTTGGTATTATTATCTTCATTTAATTTGTCTTAAATGAAAAAAACACAAAAATAATTGTTCTAAAGCCAAATTGGATATAATTCCACACCAAACATAAAAAGGGGGTGGACAAAAGTATTGGCACTGTTCGAAAAATCATGTGATGCTTCTCTAATTTGTGTAATTAACAGCACCTGTAACTTACCTGTGGCACCTAACAGGTGTTGGCAATAACTAAATCACACTTGCATCCAGTTGACGTGGATTAAAGTTGACTCAACCTCTGTCCTGTGTCCTTGTGTGTACCACATTGAGCATGGAGAAAAGAAAGAAGACCAAAGAACTGTCTGAGGACTTAAGAAACCAAATTGTGAGGAAGCATGAGCAATCTCAAGGCTACAAGTCCATCTCCAAAGACCTGAATGTTCCTGTGTCTACCGTGCGCAGTGTCATCAAGAACTTTAAAGCCCATGGCACTGTGGCTAACCTCCCTAGATGTGGACGGAAAAGAAAGATTGACAAGAGATTTCAACGCAAGATTGTGTGGATGTTGGATAAAGAACCTCGACTAACATCCAAACAAGTTCAAGCTGCCCTGCAGTCCAAGGGTACAACAGTGTCAACCCGTACTATCCGTCGGCGTCTGAATGAAAAGGGACTGTATGGTAGGAGACCCAGGAAGACCCCACTTCTTACCCCGAGACATAAAAAAGCCAGGCTGGAGTTTGCCAAAACTTACCTGAAGAAGCCTAAAACGTTTTGGAAGAATGTTCTCTGGTCAGATGAGACAAAAGTAGAGCTTTTTGGGCAAAGGCATCAACATAGAGTTTACAGGAGAAAAAAAGAGGCATTCAAAGAAAAGAACACGGTCCCTACAGTCAAACATGGCGGAGGTTCCCTGATGTTTTGGGGTTGCTTTGCTGCCTCTGGCACTGGACTGCTTGACCGTGTGCATGGCATTATGAAGCTTGAAGACTACCAACAATTTTTGCAGCATAATGTAGGGCCCAGTGTGAGAAAGCTGGGTCTCCCTCAGAGGTCATGGGTCTTCCAGCAGGACAATGACCCAAAACACACTTCAAAAAGCACTAGAAAATGGTTTGAGAGAAAGCACTGGAGACTTCTAAGGTGGCCAGCAATGAGTCCAGACCTGAATCCCATAGAACACCTGTGGAGAGATCTAAAAATGGCAGTTTGGAGAAGGCACCCTTCAAATATCAGGGACCTGGAGCAGTTTGTCAAAGAAGAATGGTCTAAAATTACAGCAGAGCATTGTAAGAAACTCATTGATGGTTACCGGAAGCGGTTGGTCGCAGTAATTTTGGCTAAAGGTTGTGCAACCAAGTATTAGGCTGAGGGTGCCAATACTTTTTTTGTCTGGCCCATTTTTGGAGTTTGTGTGAAATGATCAATGTTTTGCTTTTTGCTTCATTCTCTTTTGTGTTTTTTCATTTAAGACAAATTAAATGAAGATAATAATACCAAAGAATTTGTGTTTGCAATCATTTTCAGGAAGAAACTGAGTATTATCTGACAGAATTGCAGGGGTGTGAATACTTTTGGCCATGACTGTATGTCACGCATGCTCCACTGGAAAATTATATATGTAAATTGCCTCTTCAGAGAGGAAGAGGATTAGAATTCTAATGCCACCTATTGGAAATAGCAATACTAAAATTCAATATTGACCCTTTAATGAGCCTTGCCATATGACTTAGGATAAAAGCCAAACCAGAATCTTAATTTGCAGATATGGTGTTTTGGGGTATTGCCCCTCGTTCGCGCAGTATGAGATCTGATTTGGCTGGATGAGAGGCTTAAGACTGGGACCTAGGGGGTAATGTTTCTCCTTCTGCAGAGTGACAATCAAGGCCTGTAAGTAAGAAGTAAGGAGACTTATATGCTATGCATGCAAATTGCCTCTTCAGGCAGGAAGAGGACTATAATTCTAGTGCCACCTTGGAAGTAGCAATACTAAAAGTCAATATTGACCCTTTAACGAGCCTTGCCATATGACTTAGAATAGAAGCCACACCAGAATCTTAATTTGCAGACACGGTGTTGCCTCTTCCTCTCTAAAGAGACAATTTGCATATTTAACTTCCAAGAGGAATGTCATGAGAAGGCAGGCGGAATGAGGTTAGTGAACCCACTGGACCACAGAGGACTCTGTGGAAGCTGAACCCTAAGAACCAGGCGGACAAGGACGTCAGATAAATTGCAAGGCTTTATTTAGGATAACAAACAAGAGAACCCTCGAGGGAGAACCCCCAGGACTGAAACACCGAATTCCTCCAAGGGAGTACCAGCGAGCGAACCCCTTAACAGGGATTGTCCCGGCACAACCAAGAAAGCTCAAGTGAAACAGAAAAGACCAGAGGGCCGGACCCAAGAAGAATACTGTAGTGAAACAGCGGGAAATGGGCAAGAGGACTTGGGAACCGGAGGAGAAGAACCAGATTGTCTAGAGGATGCCGTTAGAGTCCACAGGCAGATGGTAGGCAGGCGGAACCACGGAAATAGGAGTAAACACTGAGTTTTAATACAAGGTAAGACAAGGCTGAACAAGCAGGCGCTGGTCAGGGACCTGAGGATGGCAACAGAGAAACAAGCACAAAGTTGCCCAGGCACCTCCCAAAGGAAGTGCGGACCTTAAATACGCACAGATCTCTCAGCGATTGGCTGAGAGTTGAGTACAGGAAAAAGGGTGCACTGGCCCTTTAAATCCTCTGGCAGCAGCGCACGCGTGCCCTATGCTCGCTCCCCTCCAACCAGGAAGTGAAGGAGCAGAGGAGACACGTCAGGAAGACGCCACAGCCAGAGGAGACATCACTGGAGCGAGGACTGGGTGAGAAGGAATGCGGGGAATGGAGAAATGTCTGCGAGCAGACGAGACCCGATTTCCCTGAATCCTGGAGACTGGACCCGCCGACCGACGCTCTACAGTACCCCCTACCTTTCGCCCCCTCTTTTTCAAGCCAAGTAAAAACCTATGCATGAGACAGGGAGCATTAATATTCTCTCTTGGTTCTCAAGACCGCTCCTCAGGACCAAAACCCTTCCAGTCAACCAAAAACAGTGTCTTGTTCCCTCTCCATTTTACATCAAGCATGGCCTTGACCTTGAAGATATCGTCAGCAGAGACAGGGGAGGAAGAGTACCAGGATCCCGGAAGTAGCATCCGAGGAGGACAGGCTTAAGGAGTGAGACATGAAAAGAGTTATGGATCCACAAAGAGGGAGGCAACTTCAGCCGGTAGCATACCTCATTGATTCTCTGAAACACTTCGAAGGGACTGAGGAACTGAGGAGCAAACTTGTAGGAGGGAACCTTGAGGCAAATGTGCCTAGAAGAAAGCCATACCTTGTCCTCAGGTTGGAAAGGAAGAGAATCCAGACATCTCTTGTCTGCGTGATCTTTCATCCATATGGATGCCCGTTCCAAGGAAGCCTTGGTCTTGGACCAGATCTTGGAGAAGTCTCTAGCTAGATCCTCAGCTGCTGGATTACTGGAAGGGATGTTGAAGGGAGTCGGGGTCCTAGGGTGGCATCCATAAATAACAAAGAACGGAGAATTGGATGAAGACTCACTGACATGGTTATTGTAGGAGAATTCCGCCCAAGGCAACAATGCAACCCAGTCACTGTGGTGTGCGTTGACAAAGTGTCGCAGGTAGTTGGTAAGTATCTGATTCACGCGTTCCACCTGGCCATTGGATTGAGGGTGATATGCCGAGGAGAAGTCCAGAGAGTCATCCAGCTGCTTGCAGAGAGATTGCCAGAACCGGGACACGAACTGCACTCCCCTGTCGGACACAATCTGAAGAGGTAAACCATGCAGATGAAGAACATGTTGAACAAATAACTCTGCCAACTTGGGAGCAGAGGGAAGACCGGACCAAGGAACTAAATGACCTATCTTGGAGAATCGGTCCACCATGACCCATATCACGGTTCAACCGGAAGATACTGGCAAGTTGGTGATGAAATCCATAGCGATGTACCTCCAGGGAGCAGACACTATGGGAAGAGGCAGAAGACAACCAAAAGGAAGCCTTTTGGGAGTCTTATTGCGAGTACACGAGGGACAAGCGGTGACAAAATTGCTGACGTCTAGACGCACCTTGGGCAACCAGTAGTGCCGCAAGATCAGCTGCATGGTCTTTCCCATCCCCGCTGGACCAGCAAGCGTAGAAGAATGCCTCCACAACAGTACACATTTCCTGTCCAGAACAGGGACGAATGTCTTACCCGGAGGCAGTTGCAACAGCCGGACCGGTGCTACGGTGATCATTTTGGACAGATCAATCATGTGGCAGGTTCTTCATCTTGATCGTCGGAGAAAAAAGATCTGGACATAGTGTCATCCTTGATGTTCCTCTCAACTGGACGGAAGTGAAGATGGAAGTCGAATCGAGCAAAGAATAATGGCCACCGAGCCTGGCGAGGGTTTAGCCTCTGAGCCGACTGAACGTAGGACAAATTCTTATGATCGGTGTAGATAATAACCGGATGAACTGCACCTTCTAGAAGGTGACACCATTCCTCAAAGGCCAGTTTGATGGGCAATAATTCAATGTTACCAATGGAGTAGTTGCGTTCACAGGACGAGAACGCCTTGAAGAAGAAAAGGGTGCACTGGCCCTTTAAATCCACTTACAGCAGCACACCCTATGCTCACTCCCCTGCAACCAGGAAGAGAAGGAGCAGAGGAGACACGTTGGGAAGACGCCGCAGCCAGAGGAGACATCACTGGAGCGGGGGCTGGGTGAGAAGGAATGCAGGGAATAGAGGAATGTCTGCGAGCAGATGGGACCCGATCTCCCTGAACACTGGAGACGGGACCCACCGGCCAGAGCACTACAAGGAAATATTTTGTAGGGATTTGGCTTATAGTAAAGCTAGTTCTGCATTTAACACTTTTATCTGAAATTACCATGAGTGTCAGCTGCCGGCTTCATGCTACTGCCGGCGGTCACGTGTGCCAATACTTAAGAAAAATGAATGTTCTGAATATTAATTTCTCTTAAGTATCGGCACACGTTACTGCCGGCAGCTGCAGGAAGCAGGAGGCTGACAGTGCGTGCTACTGAAGAGGAATGGATACTCACCACGATCTCCGATGAACACCCGGTGAGTATTCCGGCAGCTGTGCTCTGCTTGTGAGCAGTGCATGATGTCCCAGCCATGCGCTGCTTACAAGCATTAATCAGCTGCTGGCACCGGAGCAGGACGCTGCAACTGCAAGGGAACAGAGGAAGGTAAGAGTAAAGGTTTGTTTTTTTTAATCTTTTCTGATAGGCCATGGATACCAGCAAGGGGATGGGGCCCAATCATACCAGCAAGGGGATGGCGCCAATCAATCATACCAGGATGACAAGAAGAAATGAATATTCATTGCCCTCCACACACATGGGCGTGGAATGCAGTGCATATTCATTTCTCTTTAGCAGCTGGCACAGGACCGCTTCCTGCCTCTGTGACCCGCTGCTCTCCGATACTGCTCCCCCACTTCCGCATCACAGCCAGAGCCAATATATCCGGACTATAAGACGAACCCCCCATTTCCTCCACATCTTATAGTCTGAAAAATACAGTAATTATTGGACTGCTTCAATGCTGTTGTAGTGTAGTATTGAGGTACAGTGAATGAAATAATTATTTGATCCCTTGCTGATTTTGTAAGTTTGCCCACCAACAAAGACATGAACAGTCTATAATTTTAAAAGTACCATATATACTCGAGTATAAGCCGACCCGAGTATAAGACGACCCCCCTAATTTTGCCACAAAAACTGGGAAAACTTAATGACTCGAGTATAAGCCTAGGGTGGGAAATGCAGCAGCTACCGGTAAATGTCAAAAGTAAAAATAGATACCAATAAAAGTAAAATTAATTGAGACATCAGTAGGTTAAGTGTTTTTGAATATCCATATTGAATCAGCAGCCCCATATAATGCTCCATAAAGTTTATGATGGCCCCATAAGATGCTCCATATTAAAATATGCCCCATATAATCCTGCATAAAGGTTAATAATGGCCCCATGAGATGCTCCATAGACACATTTGCCCAATATAATTCTGCACAAATGTTGATTATGGCCCCATAAGATGCTCCATAAAGATATTTGCCCCATATAATGCTGCACAAACCTTGATTATGGCCCCATAAGATGCTCCATACAGACACTTGCCCCATATACCGTAATGCTCCACAAACATTAATTATGGCCCCATAAGATGCTCCATAAAGATATTTGCCCCATATAGTGCTGCACAAACATTGATTATGGCCCCATAAGATGCTCCATACAGACACTTGCCCCATATAGTGCTGCACAAACGTTGATTATGGCCCCATAAGATGCTCCATACAGACACTTACCCCATATAGTGCTGCACAAACGTTGATTATGGCCCCATACAGACACTTGCCCCATATAGTGCTGCACAAACGTTGATTATGGCCCCATACAGACACTTGCCCCATATAATGCTGCACAAATGTTATGGCCCCATAGATGCTCCATACAGACACTTGCCCCAGATAGTGCTGCACAAATGTTGAATATGGCCCCATAAGATGCTCCATACAGACACTTGCCCCACTTGCTGTTGCTGCGATAAAAAAAATCACATACTCACCTCTCCGTCGCTCAGGCCCCCGGCTGTTGTGAATTCTGCTCTTGGGCTCCCTCCGGTGGTTGTTAGTGGTAGTGCAGTGGTCTCTGGATTGTAAGCAGGGCAGGTGTTTCTGCTTATTGCAGCTCTATTAGGTATTTAGGGTTTTAGGATCCTTCAATCCCTGCCAGTTGTCCATTGTATCTTGGAGGGATTGCATCTCTGTCTGGCTCTACTTGCCCTGCTGACATTTCTGCTAAGATAAGTGTCTTGTTTTTGTTCTCTGTAGCACGCATGCAGTGTGCTTTTATGTGCAGTGCAATCTATTGTGTTTTTGTCCAGCTTAGACTTGTTTGGATTTTTCTGTCATGCTGGATTCTTTGGAGATGCAGATATACATCCTATGTCTTTAGTTAGATGTAGTGATAGGATATTCTGCTGTGGATTTTTCTAGAGTTTTAATACTGACCGCTTAGAACTCTGTCCTATCCTTTCCTATTTAGCTAGAAGTGCCTCTTTTGCTAAACTCTGTCTTTTCTGCCTGTGTACGTATTTCCTCTTAAACTCACAGTCAATACTTGTGGGGGGCTGCCTATCCTTTGGGGCTCTGCTCTGAGGCAAGATAGGATTTCCCATTTCCATCTTTAGGGGTATTTAGTCCTCCGGCTGTGTCGAGGTGTCTAGGCCATGTTAGGTACATCCCATGGCTACTTCTAGTTGCGGTGTCAGTATTAGGATTGCGGTCAGTACAGGTACCACTTACTCCAGAGATAGTCTCATGCGGCTCCAGGATCACCGGATCATAACAGTACAACTGGCCAACAATGAGTTAAATGCATCTCAGAAGAAGGGAAGAAAAGTGCTGAGCCATTTTTTTTCTGTAGTCTGTTTTGTCTTTACTTCCCTCTTTTCCTCTGGGTGACTGAAGAGCTGTGTGCTAGCATGGATGTTCAGGGATTAGTTTCTCGTGTAGATCAACTGGCTGCTAGGGTACAGGGTATTTCCGATTATATTGTTCAGACTCCGGTTTTAGAGCCTAGGATTCCTACTCCTGATTTATTTTTTGGAGACAGGTCTAAATTTTTGAGTTTTAAAAATAACTGTAAACTGTTTTTTGCTCTGAAACCTCGTTTTTCTGGTGATCCCATTCAGCAGGTAAAAATTGTCATCTCCCTGCTGCGTGGCGATCCTCAGGATTGGGCATTTTCCCTGGAATCTGGGAATCCTGCCTTGCTTAATGTAGAAGCTTTTTTTCAGGCTCTAGGGTTATTGTATGATGAACCAAATTCTGTGGATCATGCTGAGAAGACCTTGTTGACCCTGTTTCAGGGTCAAGAAGCGGCAGAATTGTATTGTCAGAAATTTAGAAAATGGTCTGTACTGACTAAGTGGAATGAGGATGCTTTGGCGGCAATTTTCAGAAAGGGTCTTTCTGAATCTGTTAAAGATGTTATGGAGGGGTTTCCCACGCCTATTGGTCTGAGCGATTCTATGTCTCTGGCCATTCAGATTGATCAGCGCCTGCGTGAGCGCAGAGCTGTGCGCGCTGTGGCGTTGTCCTCAGAGCAGACACCTGAGCCTATGCAGTGCGATAGGATTCTGTCTGGAGCGGAACAACGGGGATTCAGACGTCAGAATGGGTTGTGTTTTACTGTGGTGATGCTTCTCATGTCATTTCGGTCTGCCCTAAGCGTACTAAGAGGATCGCTAGTTCAGTTACCATTGGTACCGTACAACCTAAATTTCTGTTATCTGTGACATTGATCTGCTCATTGTCGTCATTTTCTGTCATGGCGTTTGTAGATTCTGGCGCCGCTTTGAACTTAATGGACTTTGAATTTGCTAGACGTTGTGGTTTCCCCTTGCAGTCTTTGGAGAACCCTATTCCTTTAAGGGGCATTGATGCTACACCTTTGGCTAAAAATAAATCCCAGTTTTGGACACAGGTGACCATGTACATGGCGCCAGCCCATCGGGAGGATTGTCGCTTTCTGGTGTTGCATAATTTGCATGATGCTATTGTGCTGGGTTTTCCATGGTTGCAGGTACATAATCCGGTGTTGGATTGGAAATCTATGTCTGTGACTAGTTGGGGTTGTCAGGGAGTTCATGGTGACGTTCCTTTGATGTCAATCTCCTCTTCCCCCTCTTCTGAAATTCCAGAGTTCTTGTCTGATTTTCAGGATGTGTTCGATGAGCCCAAGTCCAGTTCCCTTCCACCGCATAGGGACTGTGATTGTGCTATTGACTTGATTCCAGGTTGTAAGTTTCCTAAGGGCCGACTTTTCAACCTGTCTGTGCCTGAACATACCGCCATGTGGAGTTATATTAAGGAGTCTTTGGAGAAAGGGCATATTTGGCCATCTTCTTCACCATTGGGAGCGGGATTTTTTTTTGTTGCCAAGAAGGATGGCTCCTTGAGACCCTGTATTGATTATCGCCTCTTGAATAAGATTACGGTCAAATTTCAATACCCTTTGCCTTTGCTTTCCGATTTGTTTGCTAGGATTAAGGGGGCTAGATGGTTTACTAAGATTGACCTTCGATGGGCATATAATCTTGTTCGTATTAAGCAGGGTGACGAATGGAAAACTGTGTTTAATACGCCCGAGGGCCATTTTGAATACCTTGTGATGCCATTCGGGCTCTCTAATGCTCCATCTGTTTTTCAGTCCTTCATGCATGATATCTTCCGGAATTATCTTGATAAATTCATGATTGTATATTTGGATGACATTTTGATTTTTTCCGATGATTGGGAGTCTCATGTAAAACAGGTCAGGATGGTATTTCAGATCCTTCGTGATAATGCTTTATTTGTGAAGGGGTCTAAGTGTCTCTTTGAAGTGCAGAAGGTTTCTTTTTTGGGCTTTATTTTTTCTCCCTCATCTATTGAGATGGATTCGGTTAAGGTACAGGCCATTCATGATTGGATTCAGCCCACATCCGTGAAGAGTCTTCAGAAATTTTTTGCTTTGCTCATTTTTATCGCCGTTTCATTGCTAACTTCTCCAGTGTGGTTAAACCCCTGACCGATCTGACGAAAAAGGGCGCTGATGTGACGAATTGGTCCTCTGCGGCTGTCTCTGCCTTTCAGGAGCTTAAACGCCGATTTACTTCTGCCCCGGTGTTGCGTCAGCCAGATGTTTCTCTTCCATTTCAGGTTCAGGTGGACGCTTCTGAGATTGGGGCAGGGGCCGTTTTGTCTCAGAGGAATTCTGATGGTTCCTTGATGAGGCCATGTGCCTTCTTTTCCTGAAAGTTTTCACCTGCTGAACGTAATTATGATGTCGGCAATCGGGAATTGTTGGCTATGAAGTGGGCGTTCGAGGAATGGCGACATTGGCTTGAGGGAGCCAAGCACCGTATTGTGGTCTTGACCGATCATAAAAATCTGATTTACCTCGAGTCTGCCAAGCGGCTGAATCCTAGACAGGCTCGATGGTCTCTGTTTTTCTCCCGTTTTGATTTCGTGGTCTCGTATCTTCCGGGTTCTAAGAATATTAAGGCTGATGCCCTCTCTAGGAGCTTTTTGCCTGATTCTCTGGAGGTCCTTGAACCGGTCGGCATTCTAAAGGAAGGGGTGGTCCTTTCTGCCATCTCCCCTAATTTGCGACGGGTTCTTCTGGAATTTCAGGCTGACAAACCTGACCACTGTCCAGTGGGGAAACTGTTCGTTCCTGATAAATGGACTAGTAGAGTGATTTCGGAGGTTCATTGTTCTGTGTTGGCTGGTCATCCTGGTATTTTTGGTACCAGAGATTTGGTTGGTAGGTCTTTTTGGTGTCTTTCTTTGTCGCGGGATGTGCATTCTTTTGTGCAGTCCTGTGGGACTTGTGCACGGGCTAAGCCTTGTTGTTCCCGCGCTAGTGGGTTGCTTTTGCCTTTGCCGGTCCCTGAGAGGCCTTGGACGCATATTTCTATGGATTTTATTTCAGACCTTCCGGTTTCCCAGAGGATGTCGGTTATCTGGGTGGTTTGTGACCGGTTTTCTAAGATGGTTCATTTGGTGCCTTTGCCTAAGTTGCCTTCCTCTTCTGATTTGGTTCCATTGTTTTTTCAGCATGTGGTGAGTTTGCATGGTATTCCGGAGAATATTGTGTCCGACAGAGGTTCCCAGTTTGTTTCTAGGTTTTGGCAAGCCTTTTGTACTAGGCTGGGCATTGATTTGTCTTTTTCTTCCGCATTCCATCCTCAGACAAATGGCCAAACCGAGCGAACTAATCAGACTTTGGAAACTTATTTGAAATGCTTCGTGTCTGCTGATCAGGATGATTGGGTGGCTTTCTTGCCATTGGCCGAGTTTGCCCTTAATAATCGGGCTAGTTCAGCTACCTTGGTTTCGCCTTTCTTTTGCAATTTTGGTTTACATGCTCGTTTTTCTTCAGGGCAGGTTGAGCCTTCTGATTGTCCTGGTGTGGATTCTGTGGTTGATAGGTTGCAGCAAATTTGGGCTCATGTTGTGGACAATTTGGTGTTGTCTCAGGAGGAGGCGCAACGTTTTGCTAATCGTCGTCGGTGTGTTGGTTCCCGGCTTCGGGTTGGGGACTTGGTCTGGTTGTCTTCCCGTCATGTTCCTATGAAGGTTTCTTCCCCTAAGTTTAAGCCTCGGTTTATTGGTCCTTATAGGATTTCTGAGATTATCAATCCGGTTTCTTTTCGTTTGGCCCTTCCGGCATCTTTTGCCATCCATAATGTTTTCCATAGATCTTTATTGCGGAAATATGTGACGCCCGTTCTTCCCTCTGTTGATCCTCCGGCTCCTGTGTTGTTTGATTTGGAGTTGGAGTATGTGGTTGAGAAGATTTTGGATTCTCGTTTTTTGAGACGGAAGCTTCAGTACCTTGTCAAATGGAAGGGTTACGGCCAGGAGGATAATTCTTGGGTTTTCGCCTCTGATGTCCATGCTGCTGATTTGGTTCGGGCCTTTCATCTGGCTCGTCCTGATCAGCCTGGGGGCTCTGGTGAGGGTTCGGTGACCCCTCTTCAAGGGGGGGGTACTGTTGTGAATTCTGCTCTTGGGCTCCCTCTGGTGGTTGTTAGTGGTAGTGCAGTGGTCTCTGGATTGTAAGCAGGGCAGGTGTTTCTGCTTATTGCAGCTCTATTAGGTATTTAGGGTTTTAGGATCCTTCAATCCCTGCCAGTTGTCCATTGTATCTTGGAGGGATTGCATCTCTGTCTGGCTCTACTTGCCCTGCTGACATTTCTGCTAAGATAAGTGTCTTGTTTTTGTTCTCTGTAGCACGCATGCAGTGTGCTTTTATGTGCAGTGCAATCTATTGTGTTTTTGTCCAGCTTAGACTTGTTTGGATTTTTCTGTCATGCTGGATTCTTTGGAGATGCAGATATACATCCTATGTCTTTAGTTAGATGTAGTGATAGGATATTCTGCTGTGGATTTTTCCAGAGTTTTAATACTGACCGCTTAGAACTCTGTCCTATCCTTTCCTATTTAGCTAGAAGTGCCTCTTTTGCTAAACTCTGTCTTTTCTGCCTGTGTACGTATTTCCTCTTAAACTCACAGTCAATATTTGTGGGGGGCTGCCTATCCTTTGGGGCTCTGCTCTGAGGCAAGATAGGATTTCCCATTTCCATCTTTAGGGGTATTTAGTCCTCCGGCTGTGTCGAGGTGTCTAGGCCATGTTAGGTACATCCCACGGCTACTTCTAGTTGCGGTGTCAGTATGAGGATTGCGGTCAGTACAGGTACCACTTACTCCATAGATAGTCTCATGCGGCTCCAGGGTCACCGGATCATAACACCCGGCACTTTCAATATCCACCTGACTTCGTTCCGGCGCCGCTCCATCTTCAGAGTCTTCTGCACTGATGTTTAGGCAGAAGGCGCGCACTAACCACGTCATCGCGCCCTCTCACCTGAGCGTCTCTGCAGAAGACGCTGGAGATGGAGCGGCGCCAGAACGGGGAGCAAGTTAATATCGCGCAGCGCTCCCCCTCCCCATTATACTCACCTGCTCCTGGCGCGGTGTAGTCCCTGCTTCCCCGGCGCTGCAGCTTCTTCCTGTATTGAGCGGTCACCGTTACCGCTCATTACAATAATAAATATGCGGCTCCACCTCTATGGGAGGTGGAGCCGTATATTCATTACTGTAATGAGTGGTACCATGTGACCGCTCAGTGCAGGAAGAAGATGCCGGCGCCAGGGACCTGCAGGGATCGCACCAGGAGTAGGTGAGTATAATTAGACAGCCCCCGCTCCCCCTCCCCTGCCGACCCCTGGGTATGACTCGAGTATAAGCCGAGAGGGGGACTTTCAGCCCCAAAAAATGGGCTGAAAATCTCGGCTTATACTCGAGTATATACGGTAGGTTAATTTTAACATTGAGAGATAGAGTATCAAAAATAAAATCCAGAGAAATCACACTGTATAAATTATTAAAATGTATTTGCATTTTGCAGTGAGAAATAAGTATTTGATTCCCTACCAACCAATAAAAGTTCTGGCTCCTACAGACCAGTTAGATGCTCCTAATGACCTCGTTACCTGCATTAAAGACAGCTGTCTTACATAGTCACATTTATAAAAGACTCCTGTCCACAGACTCAATTAATCAGTCAAACTCTAACCTCTACAACATTGGCAAGACCAAAGAGCTTTATAAGGATGTCAGGGACAAGATCATAGACCTGTATAAAGCCGGTAATGGGCTACAAAACCATAGGTAAGATGCGTGTCCTTGATCATGAGGAAGGTGAGAGATCAGCCTAGAACTACATGTGGGGAACTTGTTAAAGATCTCAAGGCAGCTGGGACCACAGTCATCAAGAAAACAATTAGTAACACATTATGCTGTAAAGGTTTAAAATCCTGCAGTGCCCGCAAGGTCCCCCTGCTCAAGAAGGCACATGTGCAGGCCTGTCTGAAGTTTGCCAATGAACACTTGGATGATTCTGTGAGTGTTTGGGAAAAGGTGCTGTGGTCAGATGAGACAAAAATTGAGCTAGTTGGCATTAACTCAACTTGCCTTGTTTGGAGGAAGCGAAATGCTGCCTATGACCTAAAGAATACCATCCCCACTGTGAAGCATGGAGGTGGAAACATTATGTTTTGGGGGGTGATTCTCTGCTAAGGGTACAGGACTACTTCACCGTATCAATGGGAGAATGGATAGAGCCATGTACTGTAAAATCCTGAGTGACAATCTCCTTCCCTCTTCCAGGACATTAAAAATGGGTCATGGCTGGGTCTTCCAGCAAGACAATGACACAAAAATACAGCTAAGGCAACAAAGGAGTGGCTCAAAAAGAAGCACCTTAAGGTCATGGAGTGGCCTAGCTAGTCTCCAGATCTTAATCCCAGAGAAAACTTATGGAGGGAGTTGAAGCTCCGAGTTGCCAAGCGACAGCCTCAAAATCAAATACTTATTTATCACTGCAAAATGCAAATACATTTTTATAGTTTATACAATGTGATTTTCTGGATTTTATTTTTGATATTCTATCTCTCAATGTTAAAATTAACCTACCCTTAAAATTCTAGACTGTTCATGTCATTGTCAGTGGGCACAATAGAAAAAAACTGCCACTCAACTTAATGCTGTGATGATTTTATTGCAGTACCAAAAAACGTTTCGGTCACCTGGACTTTCATCAGTTACTACAAAGGTGAGCAAATTAATAAACATAAGAGTAATACGTACAGAAAAATATATACATAACCAAAATGAAGTATATACAAAAAACAATATGGTCATTGATGACTCAATAGTGAAAATATGCAGATCAAAGCACAAGGAGGAAAGGCACAGACAGATAGCTTATGTGGGAGAGATAAGAAATTGTACCGTACTAGTTGGTGGACGTGATTAGTCACGTGTCTAGAGGATACTTAGTACAAACCACATCTATAATAGAGGGAGTATTTGTCACCAGTACACTCAAATAACTGGGGGGGGGGGACGAAATAATCTCCCTGTTACCTACCAATAGATGGCTGTGGGTGCCCGTTATAGGAAGATAGGTGAGGCTGTAAAAGATTACAAGATGCCATAAAAGGCCGGGCTTGAAGATATGGTTATGCCCCATATGTAGAAAAAGTACATATAGCGGTGCCAAGTCATATGGTTAATGTTTACCTTTAAGAGCGCGGATGTTTGAGCCTGGACGCGGCGTCCACCGCTTGTCTAGTAGTGATGTCGTTCGCGAACGAACCGATACAAAGAGACGGCTCCCTGCTGTGAACGATGGGAGCCGGCACACCGTCTTCGGCATGTGTAACTCCGCCCACCTGAGCAAAACCCTGCCCACTCTTCAATTTAATTGGCTCTAAGAAGTGGGTGGAGTTTCTGCGGTAGGTGGGCGGAGTTTCGGACGCCTGAAGAGGTATTCAATAGGGATCCATTTAGGATCCAAAAAGTGCCGGTTCACGAGCCGAAAGAGCCGGCTCTTTTTGGTGAGCAGAGCCATGAGAGCCGGATCACCAAAAAGAGCCGGACTGCCCATCACTATTGTCTAGTGATAGAAAAAACTGCGTGCTATTAGAAGGCAGGGGGCCGTACCCGTCATCGAATGTTGTCCAATAGAAAAGTGTACCCGTACTACCAGAAGTGACCAAAGTGAAAGCAGTATGGCCGTGCGTGTCACCCGTTGAAAAGAAAGCGTTCCACTGCGGATGATTGTAAAAGGGAAGGATAGTGGCCACTGACAGCGCAATTATGAAGTACGATATTGTCCATTAAAGTGAAAGAGCAGAGAGCAGTTATTGCGGTGTGTCTGGGTGCGTGGGTAGAATAGAGGAGAGTTATGGTATCCGGTGGAATAGAGATCCATGCAAGATGATGTGCATAGAAGATGACAGATGTAGTCCAGTGTATGTCACAGAGATACATCAGTATAATCAGCTCTAGAGAGAAAAGAAAAATGTTAATCCAAGAGATATCTGTAAAACATGTCATCATGAAATATCTTGTGAATACCATACCATATTGATACAAAGTACTATGACTACCTGCGTTATATGCAATATCCCACATTGTAACAAAATAACAGAGAAAAGTAAATAATGACAGAAAAATAATGTCTATGAAATTATATACATGACAGCAAGTCATAATCTCTATTTAAACCCTTTGGATGTAGGGTTTGAAGTGTATTCTGTTGTGAATTCCGTTCTTGGGCTCCCTCCGGTGGTTGTAAATGGCACCTTTGTGAATTCTGCCCTTGGGCTCCCTCCAGTGGTTTTGAGTGGAACTGCTGCTCCTTGGGTTTAGCATTAGCAGCTGCTTCCACTGATCATCTCTCCTGGCTCTGCTATTTAGCCTGGCTCTAGTCTTCAGCCAGTGCCAGCTGTCAATGTTTCTTGGTTGGATTCAGATCTCTCCTTGGATTTCTCTGATAGCCTGCTTCAGCAAAGATAAGTCATTGCTTGTTCTTTTGGTTGTCCACTTGCTGTGGACTTAATCGTTCAGCTCATGTTATGTTTTTTCTTGTCCAGCTTGTCAGTATGATATATTCAGCTTAGCTGGAAGCTCTGGGGAAGCAGATTTGCCCCTCCACACCGTGAGTCGGTGTGGAGATTATTTTTGTAAACTCTGCGTGGATTTTTTAGCTTTTAATACTGACCGCACAGTATCCTTTCCTGCTTTGTCTATCTAGGTAGTTTTGGCCTCCTTTGCTAAATCCTGTTTTCATTCTGTGTATGTCATTTCCCTCTCCACTCACAGTCAATATTTGTGGGGGCTATCTTTCCTTTGGGGATATTCTCTGAGGCAGGATAGCTTTCTGTTTCCATCTTTAGGGGTAGTTAGTTCTCAGGCTGTGACGAGGTGTCTAGGGAGTGACAGGAACATCCCACGGCTACTTCTAGTGTTGGTGTTAGGATCAGGAACTGTGGTCAGTACAGATACCACCTCCTCAGAGCTTGTCCCATGTTGCTCCTTAACCACCAGGTCATAACAGTATTCATCCAATATACAGCGTTTCAGTAGTGAGATCCTATTACCCCCACGCCTTGTGGGTGGTACGTGTTCGATTACCTGGAATTTAAAATGAGTGATATTGTGACCCCAAGTAATAAAGTGATATGGGATCGGTAAAAGGAGATTTTTGCACCGGATTGTGGATTTATGCTTTGAAATCGGGTCGCGTGTTGGTTGGGTAGTCTTCCCCACATAATGCAGTCCACACGGGCACTTAATGAGATAAACAACCCATGAGGTATCACAAGTGAAAAAATCACGTATTTTGAAACACTTCCCTGATTGTGGGTGATGGAAACTGTTGCCTTTAAGGACATTGTTACATTGCGTACAAGGTAGACAGGGAAATGTTCCTGTTTTGGGATTTTGGAGAAATCACTGGCGTGACAGTAATTTGGTAGTCCCTATATCAGTCTTCACTAGGGAGTCCTTCAGGTTAGGTGCCCGTCTAAAACAGGGTAAAAAGGTTTGTTAAATTCAGGGCTTTCTGGATGGGTGCTGGCCAGTAGGTGCCAACATCTATGGATTGATTTATGTAAAATGTATGAGAATGGATGGAATGAATGCACAAAAGGGATGCGGTTAGTAGATCTGTTAGGCCTGGGTGTAGACGAGGTTCTGGATTCCTTTAAAATTGAGGATGGATATCCTCTTTGTGAGAATTTGGTGGGCATCTCATTCAACCGTTGTGTACGGAGGCCCACATCAGTAACGATGTTTGTAACTCTATTGAACTGGGATTTCGGAATAGCACGTTTAGTAGAAGGAGGGTGCAGACTTCTATAATGTAAGAGACTGTTTCGATCGGTACTCTTAATGTAAAGATCAATTGATAGAGAGCCATCAGGTTTTCGTATGACCATGGTATCAAGGAAATTGATTTTGTGTGGATCATGTGACGTGGTAAAGCTGATGACAGGCCATGAAGAGTTAAGCAACTCAAGAAAGGAGAAAAGGGACTCTAACGTGCCACCCCAGATGCAGAAGATGTCATTAATATAATGTCTCCAAAGGAGAATGTTATTACGAAAGAGACTGTTCCTGTATATGACACTTTCCGCCATATAACAGTTTGCATAAGGGGGCGCTACATTGGAGCCCATTGCTGTACCGTGGATATGAAGGTAAAAATCACCCTGAAACATGAAGTAATTCATTGTAAGAATTATTGCCAGAAGTTCTACACATAGGCTACTCTGGTGTTTGTGCATTGCCGAATGGGTGAGTAGCATCTGAACTGAGTTAGTTCCCTCAATATGAGGAATGGATGTATACAGATCCTTTACATCCAGAATTACCAAGAATGCATTTGGAGGAACGTTACCAAGGCCCTTGAGCACGTCAAAGAAAGCCCCAGTATCGAGAAGAAAAGATCTGGAGGTCTGGATCATAGGGGTCAGAATTTTTTCAAGATAAATCGCAATAGTGGACAGGATTGAGTCCGGTGAGGCCACAATGGGCCTTCCCAGAGAGTGTTCAAGGTTCTTGTGAACCTTGGGCAATGTATAAAAATGGGATGACTGGGTTGGAGTTGGTTAAGAAGTCACAAGTCTTGGTGTCCAGAACACCCAGACACGAGTATTTGTGAAGGATGTATGATATTTTATTACGTATAGTGGTGGTAGGATCATTCTGTAATTTTCGGTAAATGGTGATGTCATTGAGTTGTCTGAAAATCTCAATGTATATATGTTGTTTTCAGAGATACTGTTTATTTTCAGACACAAGGCACTGCCATGGGATCTAACGTGGCACCTCCATATGCCAACTGTTACATGTCATCTTTTGAGACAAAGTTTGTCTATGCCAATCTTTTATATAGCACACATTGCCAATTATGACGCAGATGCATTGATGATATTTTATATCTATGGGAGGGCACGTCACATTCCTACAACTGAACAATATTTGAGTTACAATTCACTGTACATAGTGATTCATAAAAAATCAGTTATCTTAACACTATGGTTATCAAAGACATGAGTGGCACTCTGCCAATTGATCTTTATGTCAAAAACACCAACCTGTTTCTTTATGACAGTTGTCATCCCACCACTGTGAAGAGGTCCATCCTTACCTCTCAATTTAACAGAATAATTTCCCATCATGACATCTAAACAAATGCCTTGACAAAATTCCTACAAAAGATACCCCCAAGATTTTTAGTCTAACGCTACTGCAATTCACCTCAGTCTGAACGTCATCACAGCTCTGCTAAGAGAATCCCCTTCGTACATACCTGAATCGCCCCCAGGCGCAGGGCAGTGGGGTACTCGGTACCGGGTCCCTCTGTCTCGGTGCTGGGGATGTCACGGTGGCTTGACCCGGTCCGTGGCCCTGCTAAAGGGCGCCCAATTAAAGGATGTAGTTTGTCAAGTGTTCGTGACGCCACCTGTGGTATTCGGTCAGGATGACCGACGCTGCTGAGGAATCCGCTGGGGTGATGTTATGGCAGCTAGATGGTATACCTTCCCACAGGTGAACTATGTCCCCAGGGCTTCCCAGTAAGGTAGATGATGATGGTGTAGGTCGCAGTAAATAACGAGGACACAGGGTTGCAGTCTCTTTACCTTTTACTGAAGACTTCAGCGTCCACAATCCAGAGCACTGCTAACAGGGCTGGCTGAATCCGGCCGGTCCGAAGGCACATCCAGAGTTCCCTTTGCAGGTGGAAATCACTAGCCTTCCTACTAGCGCCTGTGTGTTGTAGTACCTCCCTGCTGAGCACCACGGGATAGTCCTCACAACTGTCGTGTATGTTTCTGATCTTCTCTCTCTACATCGCCTAGATGATATGGATAGGACGCACCCGTATGACGGGGTAGGCCTGGAGCTATTTTATAGGGACCCTAGAGACGCTCCTCTCCCACAATTTGACTCCGTTGTCTTCATTAGGTTAAAGGTTGGGCAGCCAACTTGGAATTAACTGTCCTGCCGTAGTTTGAAGTAATGCGTAGAGCCTATTACTCTCTCGGTGTTCCAGCCACCGGCTACGTGCCTCAGAAGGATGTTGCCGATCTTAAGGCAGAACTCCTCCCGGTATTATCTCCTTGTGCTGTGATCTCGTTTCTCACTTCTCCACAATATACTCCGCTTCTTGTCCTTTCTTAGGATGCTGCCACAATGAGGTGCAGGCGCAGCTCCGTAACGTTCTATCTCTCACTAAGTCTCTGCCAGGATCCCACCCCTGACAGGGACCTCTGTCTGCAGCTCCGATGTTCCTCCTTCTCTCCCTGTCTGCCTGACAGGTCTTTCCTGGGTCTCACCCAGTAGCGTTCTCCCTAACTTCCTATCCAACCCCCAGTTTTACCCGAGTGTGAGGAGTGGCCTAATACATAGAACCCTTTGCTCCCCCTGGTGGTTGGAGTGTGAAGTGTAGTGTGTGACTGTGATACCTGGTCAGGTGAACTCCTTTAGTGCCATCAGACGTACCATCACTCCCCCTGGTGGAAGAGCGACAATACTGCAACGACCAGGACTCTGGGGCGCTGCATACCTTTGACCCATTCGTATACAAATACATGAACACATCCGCAGTCATTGGTTATTGTTTCATCGGGTCTACCCACACATTCCGGAGTTCCAATTACCTTTTCTACCTTGCTTCAGAAGACCAGCTAACTTTAGCAACAAATTGGTCAGAGCTGATGAAGATTTCACACAACTGCACGGCACTAGTTTCTTAGTACCCAAAGAAAGTTTACTTTTCCATGCTTACTATGTGCAAAATGCACTAATGTCCTAAGTGGGGATAAGATCTTTTATCCCCAAACAGGCAAAGGGATTCCTTTCCAAGGATTATTTTTATCAGTGAATCTAAGAATGCCCATGCTGTAACGTTTACGTAAAGGAAACCACAGACTGCATATCTCAACACAAATCTGACCTGAGATGTGACAGACGCACATTGCCTATCCTATACTACTTCCATTCAGTCATTCATACTTTTGCACAGATAAGAGATCAAGTTTTAGAACAGGTACAGTACAAAGTAATACGAGAGGGGTTAATCGGATTAATCAACTTAAATACAAAGAGGCATATTGGATTCATTATCTCCAAACTTTAGAAAAAAGGACTTAATAGGAATTATGATGTAATAAATTTCTATTAACTCTCTTTTTCCCTTTTCCTTCTTGGTCCTGTAATGCAGAAACTATAATAACTCTTCTTTGGAAGGGTATTTATACTTTTGCTTTTTATCCCTTTTTTGCATTACAGATTGTCACATTTTTTTCCATCTTATACATCCACACTTGTTTGTCTATATTTTTCCTTTATTTTTCCATTCCCATTCATTATGCCCTTCTTTCTACCTCTTTTTCCCTCCTTTCCCCTTTTTTCTTTTATTTCTTTTGTTTTACGCTATATATTTCAGCTCCTTCTTTTTCCGTTTCAATTTGTATTCACTAAGTTGTTCGATTCCTTTATTTCTCTTTCAATCCCTTTTACATTGTAGCTTACCACTGAAACCTCCACCCATTCATTCCTCCTACTTCCACAGTAACGCACGCTCCGTACGTTCCATGGCTGCGTTCCACTACACATTGCTTCCAGTTATATCTGCTGATGTCATCGCGGTCTTCAAATTTTCAGCACCTCTATTGTGAGCTTTGCGGTCCTCACTCACGCCATGCACCAGAAACAGCAATTTATTCCCTCTGGTGTCCTATTTGTGAACATCACCCTGGTTATTCTCTGAACTCTGCTTATTAGTAACTCTATATGTGACTACACTTATGGATTTATACTGTCATGTGAGCTATACTGTGATAGAGATCACTATTTGTGCATAATCTTACATATGTCTCGAGTATTGCCCAGGATCTACGGGGTAACATTTCTCCTTGAGGAGAGTGAGAAACCAGTCCTGACATGTCAGAGTGAGGAGACGTTATATGCCATACATGATCCACTGGGAAAATATATATATGCACATTTTCTCTTTAGAGAGGAAGAGGTCTAGAGCTTTAATGCTACCTACTGGAAGTACAAATCCTAAAAGTCAACATCAACCCTTGCATATGACTTAAGGTACCTTCACACGAAACGCCTTTACAACGAGAACGACAACGATCCGTGACGTTGCAGCGTCCTGGATAGCGATATCGTTGTGTTTGACACGCAGCAGCGATCTGGATCCTGCTGTGATATCGCTGGTCGTTGATTAAAGTTCAGAACTTTATTTGGTCGTCAGATCGGCGTGTATCGTCGTGTTTGAAAGCAAAAGCAACGATGCCAGCAATGTTAAACATGGAGCTAACGACCTGTGAGAACGATAAGTGAGTCACCGCTACGTCGCAGGATCGCTCCTGCGTCGTTCTGGAGCTGCTGTGTTTGACATCTCTACAGCGATGTAAACAGCGACGCTGCAGCGATCGGATCGTTGTCGTTCTCGTTGTAAAGTCGTTTCGTGTGAAGGTACCTTTAGGATAAAAGCCAAACCAGAATCTCAATTTGCAGACACAGTGTTTCAGGGTATTGCCCCTCATCAATGCAAAGTATGAGATCTGATTTGACTAGGTGAGAGGCTTAAGGCTGGACATATGGGGTAACGTTTCTCCTTGTGGATAGTGACAAGCTAGGCCTGGCAGGTCAGAGTGATGAGACTTATACACCATGCCTACTACTCTGGGAAATTAAATATCTGCCGGCAGAGCAGGGGAGAATGATGAGAGCCGGGTTCAGCACCAGCTCCGTGTGGTACTGCTGTGGCACACAGGTGGCTCACCGTTGCCACACGTAGTACACACACAGAGATGGATATCTCTGGTGCGTTTTTTTTTCCGGTACCGTAAATAAACGGACGTGTGAAACTGGCCTTAATGCTATAAAAACAAAATCCAAGCAACAAATGTATTTTTTTCTTCACTCTTAAAGCCTTCAGGATTTTTTGTTTTTCAGTATATTATATGGAAAAGTAAATGGTGTAATTCAAAACTAAAACTTGTGCTTAACCCCTTACTGACATCGGACGGGATAGTACGTCCGACGTCAGGTCCCCTGCTTTGATGCAGGGCTCCGCGGTGAGCCCACATCAAAGCCGGGACATGTCAGCTGTTTTGTACAGCTGACATGTGCCCACAATAGCGGCGGGTGAAATCGCGATTCACTCGCCGCTATTAACTAGTTAAATGCCGCTGTCAAACCCAGCGGCCGGAAATGACGTCATCGCCGACCCCCGTCACGTGATCGGAGGTCGGCGATGCTTCAGAATGGTAACCATAGAGGTCCTTGAGACCTCTATGGTTACTGATCGCCGGTAGCTGTCAGCGCCACCCTGTGGTCGGCGCTCACAGCACACCTGCATTTCTGCTGCATAGCAGCGAACAGCAGATCGCTGCTATGTAGCAGAGGCGATCGTGCTGTGCCTGCTTCTAGCCTCCCATGGAGGTTATTGAAGCATGGCAAAAGTTAAAAAAAAAGTAAAAAAAAATGTGAAAAAAATAAAAAAAAATAAAAGTTTAAATCACCCCCCTTTCACCCCAATCAAAATAAATCAATAAAAAAACAAATCTACACATATTTGGTATCGCCACGTTCAGAATCGCCCGATCTATCAATAAAAAAAGCATTAACCTGATCGCTAAACGGCGTAATGAGAAAAAAAATCGAAACGCCAGAATTACGTTTTTTTGGTCGCCGCGACATTGCATTAAAATGCAATAACGGGCGATCAAAAGAACATATCTGCACCAAATTGGAATCATTAAAAACGCCAGCTCGGCACGCAAAAAAAAAGCCCTCAACCGACCACAGATCATGAAAAATGGAGACGCTACGAGTATCGGAAAATGGCGCAATTTTTTTTTTTTTAGCAAAGTTTGGAATTTTTTTTCACCACTTAGGTAAAAAATCACCTAGTCATGTTAGGTGTCTATGAACTCGTACTGACCTGGAGAATCATAATAGCAGGTCAGTTTTAGCATTTAGTGAACCTAGCAAAAAAGCCAAGCAAAAAACAAGTGTGGGATTGCACTTTTTTTGCAATTTAACCGCACTTGGAATTTTTTCCCGTTTTCTAGTACAGTACAGTACGGATAAGGGTGGCAATGTGGTTGTCCTGGACACAACGGAATATCGTAATATGTGTGAGTCCCTTCTGAGTGATCGTGGGAGTTATGAGGTGTTGACCAATAATCCAACGGTAGAATATATTGCTGAGTTGAAAACAATCTTGGATGAGGGTATTGCTGATGGAGTGATAGATAAGGTGGAGTATGATTTTTTTTGTTGCCCAAAAATGCAGTCATGGCCACATTCTACTGCCTGCCAAAAATACATAAAGGGGTGTCCCCCTTAAAAGGGAGACCTATAGTGGCAGGCATAGACAATGTTACCCAGAATGTGGGAATCTATCTAGACCGAGTACTCAAACCGTTTGTGTCATCTTTACAGTCCTTTGTACAAGATACGCCTGATTTGCTTCGTAGGTTGGAGGGTTTAACTGTGGATCCTGGGGTGCAACTGGGTAGTGTGGACGTAGAAGCCCTGTATAGTTCGATACCTCATGATAAGGGCCTCGAAGCGATTCAATACTTTTTGAGCACTAGGGTATGTCAATTTCGTACCCAAAATGAGTTTGTGCTGAAATTAATGCGGTTTTGTCTAACGCGCAATTTTTTCCTCTTTGACCAAAAGATCTACCACCAGCTCAGGGGAACTGCGATGGGGTGCCCTTGTGCCCCAACGTACGCAAATCTGTTCCTGGGCTGGTGGGAGGAGACTTGCGTATTTGCAAGTGAAATGGGGTTTATCGGGTCCATTGAATTGTGGACCCGTTATATTGACGATGTCCTAGTAATTTGGGGTGACTCTTTAACAAATTTCACTTTATTTGTGGACACCCTTAATCGAAATGATTTAGGCCTTTATTTTACATCTGTGATAGACTCGTCGACACTGCCATTCCTAGATATTTTGATCAAGAAGGGGGAAGAGGGCACTTTGACCACGTGCACATATAAAAAACCTACCGCAACAAATGCACTACTCAAATGGGAGAGTAGTCACCCAACTCATTTGAAAAGAGGGATACCTAAGAGCCAGTACCTCAGGATCCGCAGGAACTGCTCCACAGAAGAAGATTTTGAAGTACAGGCTAAGGAACTTCGCAATAAGTTCCTGGAAAGGGGGTATCCTCCTGATGTTCTAAGGCGGGCATATAAGGAGGTTAAAAATAAGAATAGGTCTGAATTGTTGAGGCCAGCCCGTAGAGTGGATAATGAAGGGCAAATGAGACTCATTACCACATTTGACAATGGGGCACAGGAGGTACGGAAAGTCTTAACCAAGCACTGGTCCATCTTGCTTATGGATCCAGACATTGGTAATCAACTAATGGAGCGACCGTTAATCACCTACAGAAGAGGTCGCTCACTAAAGGATAGGCTTGTAAGGAGCCACTTTAAAAGCCTGATATCTAGGACATGGTTAACAAATGATACAAAAGGCTGCTTTAAATGTGGACATTGTGTTGCCTGCTCCCACATTACTACGGGTGATAGGTTTACCAGTCATGTTACTGGGAAGGAGTACATGATAAGAGAATTTATCAATTGTAGTACTAAGGGGGTAGTTTATAAAGCCTCCTGTGTATGCGGGAAGGAGTACATTGGTAAAACTATCAGAGAATTCAAACGGAGGATAGGAGAGCACATTGGAGACGTGATGCATAAGAGAGAAACCCCAATTGCACGACATATCAACAGTTGTCAGGGAGGCAATCTAGATTCCATCAAATTCATGGGTATTGAGAAAGTGGCGAGACCCATAAGAGGATGCGATTGGGATAAAATCATCTTACAAAAAGAAACGAGATGGATATTCCACTTAAATACTGTGGCTCCAAGAGGGCTTAATGAGCAACTGAATTATAATTGTTTTATTTAAGATACTAAAAGTGAAGGTTGATATGTAAAATACTTCTTTGGTTGATGTACTGTCAATACTGTATTGGAAGATCTATACTACCTGATTATGCCACTTCTGAGGCTATTACCTACTATTCTGGGATTAATGTAACCGGTTCTGACATCATTTATTTTTACTTTGTATGGTGTCATGGAGACATATTGGGGGTATGGGAAGGTATAACCACCATATGTATATTCTCCTTGCCATAGAGAATAATGATGTGGAAATACGGTTTTTAAGTACATAATCAAGATGAATAAACTTAATAATTCCACCGCTTTATGATTTTCTTCTGGTTTTGAATAGGGGAAATACGACGGCTGTAGTCGTCATTACTAGTGGCCACTTGAAGAGGTGTGAATGGAACGCAGGATGCGTTCCATAGTATACTTCCGGGTCGCGAACCGGATATTAAGCGGCCATTTCTGGTATACACGCTGTAAGGATACAAGTGGTTACCACAGTGATAGTGACGTGCGGTGACCTCGGGTATGTGAACCGGAAGTATAGTGGCCATCTTTGAAGACACGTGCAGTGAAGGAGATGACGTGAGAAAGCGGCGGTATGTGAATGGGTGAGTCACCATGATTAGACACCTTGTCATAGTGCGGTGAAGCTTATAAAGGTAATCAAGGGGGGCGTGGCGATAGACCATTGCAAACCGGAGTATTACCAGGACAGCACCCTAGTCGCCTATGAAGGAGCTATGTACCCTATTTGAGTGTAGAGGTCCCCTGAGGAGTCGCAGTATAGACGAAACGCGTCGGGATGTACAGGGACAAATAGGGCTGTTATGTATAAGGGTCAGATGTGGACTGCCCTTGTGATGGCGGGAGTTTGGGGATCAGGGCCATACTAGCCTGCACAGGGCGTAATAGGTCAAAAACTGGATCCACTCCCTTTATGGAACCTGGTTGGTTAGAAACAAAGAGGTGATGATCGGTGCCTGCACGGCTGATGGGTGAGATCTTTCCTTTTTATCTCTACTTGTTCTTTTGTATGGTGAACAATATATGTAACCAAGCCAATTAGTCCACATAGAGACTGTGTTTGAATCCCTTTAATAAGAACATCGTGTATGATGTCGGGATTGATAAACCCACGGTCTATAAATTCATGATTGGGCATCTAATCTAATCAGAATTGGTTATATTGAATAACTTGTAGGGACCTTGTGTATAAAAGAGGTATATATCCCTGTGATATGTCTGTCCGGATGGACATTATAGTCGATAAGGGAGATTTTAATGTGCACTTTATTACTTTTTTTCTTTGGGTAGTTTTTTAAAAAAAAATATAGGATTAAAAGTTATATTTTAAATTATTTTCTCTTGGCTGGATAGTGCCAAGGAGAGAGAAATTGGGCTTTGACTCAACTTTGCTGGTTTATAGTACACGACATGGTAAAACCAATGATGTCATTCAAAAGTAGAAGACCTCACATGGCCATATTGACGGAAAAATAAAAAAGTTATGGCTCTGGGAAGGAGGGGAGCGAAAAACGAAAATGAAAAAACGGAAAAAGCTCCGGAGGTGAAGGGGTTAAAATCCAAGTCTTGTATGGCAATGATAATGGAAAAATAAAAAAATTATAATGTTTTGAAGATGAGAAAATTAAAATTGGATAAGGTGAGAGAAGGTTGTAAGAGCACAAAAACATTGAACTTTTTCTTAAAAAAGAACACTACTCTTCCATGTGAGCTGGAATTGCAGGTTAGACAAGGGACACTGTTTTAGAAAGTAAACTGAAATGCATTTCCAATATATTTGTTTAACGTGACCTGAGTATCAAATTGTCAGAATTGATAGTGAGTATATATACAGTGTGGCACACACCCATGATTGATGTTTATAGTGTGACACACTGTTTAATTTTAAAAGTACAAACAAAAATAATATTCATTGTGTACTTTTATAAGTTCTTGGGAAAGTGAGAACAGGAAATATTGCACAATTAAATTTTACACACATAGTTATAACTCGACTATCTATTCAACTCACCAAGACATTTTAGTACCGATGCACGGAATGATGGTTTATGCAGGTTGCGGGATGCAGTGACAGACAACCCAAACCAAGGGTTAACCAAATGTAACAATTTAATAGAACAGGGTATTCACTCCTCGCAGGGAGGTAAATGGTTAAAGAATGGTTAATAAGAATAATGAAAGTAAAACAATAGCAGAACTTATTGTGTCCTTTATGTTTCTTCTCATCAGGTGATCCCGCAAGGGTTGCAGTACCGGGAGCGTCTGGAGAGATATCCTCAGATGGGGTCCTTTAAATGATGGTCCATCTTCTGGTGGCAGCGGTCAATCTCTGGTACCTTCTGTTGAGGCCCCTAGTTCATAAACACGCGTGATGCAGAAGCGCGTTCATATATTGGGTCCCTTTGTATGCGGCTAAACAAGCATATCTGCAATTCACCGATATCTGTGGGGTCCCCATGCATCTCTTCCAAGATTTGTAACACTTGGGTGAACGCGTTCCGCTCGTGCGGGGGTCGGAACATAACAGAACATCTGGCTTCCCCGTCTAGGGCCATCACAGCAATCTCCGCCTGCATACTGGGGGTCAGGGGGTGCATCCTTAGCATGCCCTTAACCCGCTCGGACCAGTCCCATAACAGTGAATTGCTCCCTGTATACTTTGGAAGATTGCTGAGCATGGCCTCCCAATGGTAAGCTGGCCTTTGGGACACTCACGGCCACTTGGTCTGACACCTCTTGACTTGTGGACTGCATCCTGCCGACTACGCCAAATGTAAGTGCAACACCCGCTAGGACCGTGGGGTACTCGGAACCGGGTTGGACGGTCCTTAACCCCTTCATGACCCAGCCTATTTTGGCCTTAATGACCTTGCCGTTTTTTGCAATTCTGACCAGTGTCCCTTTATGAGGTAATAACTCAGGAACGCTTCAACGGATCCTAGCGATTCTGAGATTGTTTTTTCGTGACATATTGGGCTTCATGTTAGTGGTAAATTTAGGTCGATAATTTTTGAGTTTATTTGTGAAAAAAACGGAAATGTGGCAAAAAATTTGAAAATTTCGCAATTTTCACATTTTGAATTTTTATTCTGTTAAACCAGAGAGTTATGTGACACAAAATAGTTAATAAATAACGTTTCCCACATGTCTACTTTACATCAGCACAATTTTGGAAACAATTTTTTTTTTTGCTAGGAAGTTATAAGGGTTAAAATTTGACCAGTGATTTCTCATTTTTACAACAAAATTTACAAAACCATTTTTTTTAGGGACCACCTCACATTTGAAGTCATTTTGAGGGTTCTATATGGCTGAAAATACCCAAAAGTGACACCATTCTAAAAACTGCACCCCTCAAGGTGCTCAAAACCACATTCAAGAAGTTTATTAACCCTTCAGGTGTTTCACAGCAGCAGAAGCAACATGGAAGTAAAAAATGAACATTTAACTTTTTAGTCACAAAAATGATCTTTTAGCAACAATTTTTTTATTTTCCCAAGGGTAAAAGGAGAAACTGGACCAGGGACGTTGTTGTCCAATTTGTCCTGAGTACGCTGATACCTCATATGTGGGGGTAAACCACTGTTTGGGCGCACGGCAGGGCTCGGAAGGGAAGGAGCGCCATTTGACTTTTTTAATGAAAAATTGGCTCCAATCTTTAGCGGACACCATGTCGCGTTTGGAGAGCCCCCGTGTGCCTAAACATTGGAGCTCCCCCACAAGTGACCACATTTTGGAAACTAGACCCCCCAAGGAACTTATCTAGAAGCATAGTGAGCACTTTAAACCCCCAGGTGCTTCACAAATTGATCCGTAAAAATGAAAAAGTACTTTTTTTTCACAAAAAAATTATTTTAGCCTCAATTTTTTCATTTTCACATGGGCAACAGGATAAAATGGATCCTAAATTTTGTTGGGCAATTTCTCCTGAGTACACCAATACCTCACATGTGGGGGTAAACCACTGTTTGGGCACATGGTAAGGCTCGGAAGGGAAGGAGCGCCATTTGACTTTTTGAATGGAAAATTATCTCCATCGTTAGCGGACACCATGTCGCGTTTGGAAAGCTCCTGTGTGCCTAAACATTGGAGCTCCTCCACAAGTGACCCAATTTTGGAAACTAGACCCCCCAAGGAACTCATCCAGAGGCATAGTGAGCACTTTAAACCCCCAGGTGCTTCACAAATTGATCCGCAAAAATGAAAAAGTACTTTTTTTTCACACAAAATTTCTTTTAGCCTCAATTCTTTCATTTTCACATGGGCAACAGGATAAAATGGATCCTAAAATTTGTTGGGCAATTTCTCCTGAGTATGCCGATACCTCATATGTGGGGGTAAACCACTGTTTGGGTGCACGGCAAGGCTCGGAAGGGGAGGCGTGCCATTTGACTTTTTGAATGGAAAATTAGCTCCAATCGTTAGCGGACACCATGTCGCGTTTGGAGAGCCCCTGTGTGCCTAAACATTGGAGCTCCCCTACAAGTGACCCCATTTTGGAAACTAGACCCCCCAAGAAACTTATCTAGATGCATAGTGAGCACTTATAACCCCCAGGTGCTTCACAGAAGTTTATAACGCAGAGCCGTGAAAATAAAAAAATAATTTTTCTTTCCTCAAAAATGATTTTTAGCCCAGAATTTTTTATTTTCCCAAGGGTAATAGGAGAAATTGGACCCCAAATGTTTTTGTCCAGTTTGTTCTGAGTACGATGATACCCCATATGTGGGGGTAAACCACTGTTTGGGCGCACGGCAGGGCTCGGAAGGGAAGGCACGCCATTTGGCTTTTTGAATGGAAAATTAGCTCCAATCATTAGCGGACACCATGTCGCGTTTGGAGAGCCCCTGTGTGCCTAAACATTGGAGCTCCCGCACAAGTGACCCCATTTTGGAAACTAGACCTCCCAAGGAACTAATCTAGATGTGTGGTGAGCACTTTGAACCCCCAAGTGCTTCACAGAAGATTATAACGCAGAGCCATGAAAATAAAAAATAATTTTTCTTTTCTCAAAAATGATTTTTTAGCCCACAATTTTTTATTTTCCCAAGGGTAACAGGAGAAATTGAACCCCAAAAGTTGTTGTCCAGTTTCTCCTGAGTACGCTGATACCCCATATGTGGGGGTAAACCACTGTTTTGGCACACGTCAGGGTTCGGAAGGGAAGTAGTGACGTTTTGAAATGCAGACTTTGATGGAATGCTCTGCGGGCGTCAGGTTGCGTTTGCAGAGCCCCTGATGTGCCTAAACAGTAGGAACTCCCCACAATTGACTCCATTTTGGAAACTAGACCCCCAAGGGAACTTATCTAGATGTGTAGTGAGCACTTTGAACCCCCAAGTGCTTCACAGAAGTTTATAACGCAGAGCCGTGAAAATAAAAAATGTGTTTCCTTTCCTCAAAAATATTTTTTTAGCCCAGAATTTTTTTATTTTTGCAAGAGTAACAGGAGAAATTGGACCCCAAAAGTTGTTGTCCAGTTTCTCCTGAGTACGCTGATACCCCATATGTGGGGGTAAACCACTGTTTTGGCACACGTCGGGGTTCGGAAGGGAAGTAGTGACGTTTTGAAATGCAGACTTTGATGGAATGCTCTGCGGGCGTCAGGTTGCGTTTGCAGAGCCCCTGATATGCCTAAACAGTAGAAACCCCCCACAAGTGACCCCATTTTGGAAACTAGACCCCCCAAGGAACTTATCTAGATGTGTGGTGAGCACGTTCAACCCCCAAGTGCTTCACAGAAGTTTACAACGCAGAGCCGTGAAAATAAAAAATCATTTTTCTTTCCTCAAAAAAGATGTTTTAGCAAGCAATTATTTATTTTCACAAGGGTAACAGGAGAATTTGGACCCCAATATTTGTTGCCCAGTTTGTTGTGAGTACGCTGATACCCCATATGTGGGGGTAAACCACTGTTTTGGCACACGTCGGGGTTCGGAAGGGAAGTAGTGACGTTTTGAAATGCAGACTTTGATGGAATGCTCTGCGGGCATCAGGTTGCGTTTGCAGAGCCCCTGATATGCCTAAACAGTAGAAACCCCCCACAAGTGACCCCATTTTGGAAACTAGACCCCCCAAGGAACTTATCTAGATGTGTGGTGAGCACTTTGAACCCCTAAGTGCTTCACAGAAGTTTACAACGCAGAGCCGTGAAAATAAAAAATCATTTTTCTTTCCTCAAAAAAGATGTTTTAGCAAGCAATTTTTTATTTTCACAAGGGTAACAGGAGAATTTGGACCCCAATATTTGTTGCCCAGTTTGTTGTGAGTACGCTGATACCCCATATGTGGGGGTAAACCACTGTTTGGGCACACGTCAGGGCTCGGAAGGGAAGTAGTGACATTTGAAATGCAGACTTTGATGGAATGGTCTGCGGGCGTCACATTGCATTTGCAGAGCCCCTGATGTACCTAAACAGTAGAAACACCCCACAAGTGACCCCATTTTGGAAACTAGACCCCCGAAAGAACTTATCTAGATGTGTGGTGAGCACTTTCAACCCCCAAGTGCTTCACAGAAGTTTATAACGCAGAGCCGTGAAAATAAAAAATAATTTTTCATTCCTCAAAAATTATGTTTTAGCAAGTAATTTTTTATTTTTGCAAGGGTAACAGGAGAAATTAGACCCCAGCAGTTGTTGCCCAGTTTGTCCTGAGTACGCTGGTACCCCAAATGTGGGGGTAAACCACTGTTTGGGCGCACGTCGGGGCTTGGAAGGGCGGGAGCACCATTTGACTTTTTGAACGCAAGATTGGCTGGAATCAATGGTGGCGCCATGTTGCGTTTGGAGACCCCTGATGTGCCTAAACAGTGGAAACCCCTCAATTCTAACTTCAACACTAACCCCAACACACCCCTAATCCTAATCCCAACTGTAGCCATAACCCTAATCACAACCTTAACCCCAACACACCCCTAACCACAACCCTAACCGCAACACACCCGTAACCCTAATTCCAACCCTAATCCTAACCCTAATCCCAACCGTAACCCTAATCCCAACCCTAACCACAACTGTAACCCCAACACACCCCTAACCCTATCCGTAACCCTAACCACAAGCCTAATCTTAACCCTATTTCAAACCCTAGCCCTAATTCCAACCCTAACTCTAATTCCAACCCTAACCCTAAGGCTATGTGCCCACGTTGCGGATTCGTGTGAGATTTTTCCTCATGATTTTTGAAAAATCTGCAGGTAAAAGGCACTGCGTTTTACCTGCGGATTTACAGCAGATTTCCAGTGTTTTTTTGTGCAGATTTCACCTGCGGATTCCTATTGAGGAACAGGTGTAAAACGCTGCGGAATCCGCACAAAGAATTGACATGCTGCGGAAAATACAACGCAGCGTTTCTGCACGGAATTTTCCGCACCATGGGCACAGCGGATTTGGTTTTCCTTAGGTGTACATGGTACTGTAAACCTGATGGAAAACTGCTTCGAATTCGCAGCGGCCAATCCGCTGCGGATCCGCGGCCAATCCGCTGCCAATCCGCTGCGGATCCGCGGCCAATCCGCTGCGGATCCGCTGCGGATCCGCTGCCGATCCGCTGCGGATCCGCTGCCGATCCGCTGCGGATCCGCTGCGGATCCGCTGCCGATCCGCTGCGGATCCGCTGCGGATCCGCGGCCGATCCGCGGCCGATCCGCGGCCGATCCGCGGCGGATCCGCTGCCGATCCGCTGCCGATCCGCTGCGGATCCGCGGCCGATCCGCTGCGGATCCGCGGCCGATCCGCTCTGTGTGCACATGCCATAACCCTACCCCTAACCCTAACCCTACCCGTAACCCTAACCCTACCCCTAACCCTACCCCTAGTTCTAACCCTAGTTCTAACCCTAACCCTAGTGGAAAAAGAAAAAAAAATATTTTCTTTATTTTATTATTGTCCCTACCTATGGGGGTGATAAAGGGGGGGGTTTATTTATTATTTTTTTATTTTGATCGCTGTGATAGAACCTACCACAGCGATCAAAATGTACCTCTAATGAATCTGCCGGCCGGCGGGCGCACTGAGCATGCGCCCGCCATTTTGGAAGATGGCAGCGCCCATGATGGAGGCGGACGGGGACCGGGAGCCTCGGTAAGTATAAGGGGGGGGAGATCGGGGCACGGGGGGGGCGTCGGAGCACGGGGGGGTGACATAGGAGCAGGGGGGGAGCGGGCAGGAGGACGGGGGAGCGGACAGCAGGACGGGGGAGCCGGCAGGCGGACGGAGGGGACCGGACCCTATAACGGAGCACTGGGGGGGCGATCGGTGGGGTGGGGGGGGTCACATTAGTGTTTCCAGCCATGGCCGATGATATTGCAGCATCGGCCATGGCTGGATTGTAATATTTCACCAGTTTTTTAGGTGAAATATTACAAATCGCTCTGATTGGCAGTTTCACTTTCAACAGCCAATCAGAGCGATCGTAGCCACGGGGGGGTGAAGCCACCCCCCCTGGGCTGAAGTACCACTCCCCCTCTCCCTGCAGATCGGGTAAAATAGGAGTTAACCCCTTCACCCGATCTGCAGGGACGCGATCATTCCATGACGCCACATAGGCGTCATGGGTCGGATTGGCACGGGTTTTCATGACGCCTATGTGGCGTCATGGGTCGGGAAGGGGTTAAAGGGGTGGTCACAGCAGCGGTGACCCGGTCCGTGGCCCTGGGCGTGCAATGAAATAGATATGGATGATGGAAATAAAGTTTGTAGGCAATAAGGGGAACTGTTTATGATGCCATCTGTGGTACTCGGCCAGGGAACCCCAGGTAACCGGTTGTTACAGTAATGCTACCTTCCTTTCGGGGAGGGCGATATCATGCTTGGAGGCAAGAAGGATTCCCTTTACCAGGTAACGCACCCACATTCAACATATTCTGAATCCAGGCCAGAGGGGGGAGCTCTGAACCCGGATTCAGAGGAGCTTCCCTTAGATAGATATATCCTCGTCTGGAGGAGCTAGACAGTTGGTCCAAGGAGACCAAGGAAGCAAGTTGTTTAGAGACAGTGGACAGAGAGGAAGGAGAGCAGAGAGCGGAGCCGTGCAGCCAGGACTGAGCTGCGGCTCCTGGGAAGGAAGTGAACCCGAGGGATTGGAAGTGGTGGAGCTACTGAGGAAAGGAGTACAGAAGGAGGAAAGGGACTAAGAGGGGAACTGTAACCGGGCACCCTCAGAGCTGAAGTGCAGGAACTGGGCACCGGGAGCCGGAAGTCGTGTTGTACTCCAGGACCCACGGCACAACTGGAGGGCATAGGACTGTATGTTATTTGCCCACACCACACCTGGAGGTGAAGCAGAACCTGAAGAGCCCGGGTCATGATAGAGACCCTATAAAACAGCTCAAGCTGCCCAGCATACAGGTACCAGCCTCAGGACAGGAAGGAGAGGACTTTGCCAGCAAGCTACAGGCAGCAGGGACCTCGCATATACTAGCGCGAGTAGGAAGGCTTACGGACCTCACCTGGGAGAGGTATCCACTATTGTCTCCAGGCCGCCGGACCATACCACCACCTGTTCCTGGTACCCTGGACTGTGGACTGCTACTGCCAGTAAACCAGGTAAAGACTTTACAACCCTGTTCCCTCCACTTATTTGCCAGCATACACCACCCTTGCCATACGCCTTGGGAGTCCTAGGGACCCTGCTTCACTTGTGGGTATGAGTACCCCACTGCCCTGGCAGACAACTCAGTGTTGCAGCAGAGGTGATGTAGCTCCCCACAGGTGGAGCGGGGCCCCAGGGCAGCCAGAGGTGGTAAAGTTCTGATGGTGGTAGTGGTGCAGGGCAAGCATCGCAGGAAAGAATTGAGAGAACACAGCAAGATGCAGTCTTCACGTTTTACTCACAGTTCACATGTTATCATCCCAGCCGGGGTGCTGTGTCCTTCAGGTCAGTGGTCCAGGAAACTCTCTAGTAACTTTGGGCACCTGGCCGTCTCACTGTGCTGGCTGCCTCCTTTTCTGCCCTGCGCTTCACACCCAGTGTCCCGAGCCAGTAGATGCGGGTCTTTTTGGGCGACATCTTCACTGTCTCCTTGACCCTCAGTGTCCACCTTTTCAGCAAAGTAGGTGCGAGTGTGGCTGTTGCACTTACAGATACGACAGCCTCTGGGTTCCTAGTTGGGAACTGTAGTTCCTCCACTAGATCAGGGGCCGGTTCCCCTACTGCAACCTGGTCCCTCCACCTGGTGATGATCAGCATGGATGCGGGCCCCACGGGTGGTTTCCACACTTCCTGTGCCCCTAGGACCCCTTTGGTCTTTCTGGAAGCTTCTTTCCTTTCTATCTCTCTTCAGACAGTCAGGAGCTTCAGAGCCACACATCTGCTCTGCTCCACTTCTCCTCATCAACTCTCTGACTCCTTCCTCCTGTCTCCCTGACAACTCCTCACTCTCCACCCACACCTTCTACCTAATCCCTCCCTGGCCTGGGGAGGTCTAGAGTTGGGTGCAAGTGTTAGGGTTCTGTACAGTGTTCCTTCCTTACCAGAGAGTTGGGGTACCGCACCTCTGGCTGAGATGCAGTACCTCTGTGGCGACTGGACCTTCAGGGGCGCCACATACCCCCCATTAAACACAGAAAGTCTCATGCTGGAACAAAGCAAAAAAGGTGAATACATACAAAAATGTTGTGGAATGCATTCCAACAGGTAACACGTAAGATCAACTCATCTTCCCTTTATGGGAGGTGCTTTTCTTAAACGTTTAAAGATGCAAAACATTTTGAAAGTGTAAAACATATTGAGAGTGCAAACATTTTGAAAGTGCAAAACCTTCATTTAAGTACAAGAGCTTGGGGTGTACTTCTCTCAAACAGTTCCTGATGCAACATGGGGGACCCACCTCAAGCCCCCAACGTAGGTCCCGGGTTTTTGTTCGGTGGTACGAGGTCAAACTAAAGAAGGTTCTACGCATACTGACTATGTGAGGTAAAACCAATAAGAGGCGCTTTAAGAAGTGCTAGCTGATTACATTAGAGTTCTGATCATTCACTGTTCATGATCACAATGTCTTTGCATTAACTAGAGCAACACCTTTCTTAAGAAACATAACCAGGTTAGTCAACTTTTAACTTTGTCTATCTGCCATCTTTTTCACTTTCTTTTCCAGGGCAGTTCCTGGTGTCCACAGCTTCCTGCCTGGGGAAGTTCTTTTTCAGATGGGACTAGTTCAGCAACCGGGGTTCGTGTTGCCTGTGACCGCACTGAATCTGCATGTTTCCCCATGTATCTTTGCACATTAAGGGCCTACCATCCCCTTTGTGCCGAGTAAATGTCAATTGATCTCCCGGGTAAAGGTCACGTATAGGTGTCCCTTTAAGAGATGCGACTCCACATCCCGGCGGTTTACAAAAAGTAAATGCCCAGCCCTTGTTCAGATTAAAAGAGACCACAGTGCCCTGCTTTAGCGGACCTTGATCAGCAGGACTGACTTTGCGGGTCCGGGCCTTGGCCTGCATGTTTCAATCCTCCATAGCCTCCCACTTGGCCCTGTGCTCCCACTCCTCTGCTTCTAATTTCAGCAGCTGCCACTGGCAAAAGTCCTTTTCTACAGTGTTTACATGGTTTGCCCCTGCCTGAGCCTCCTCCGGAAACCCCATTAAGTTTGTCTCCGGGTGTCTCCAGTGGATCGCATCCCCTTTTACCGCGCACCCCCAGGGACAAGGGTTCGGGTGTCAGTGGATCTATTAGCGCAACTCCCAGGTCTGCCATCTGGTCCCAGGTTACATCCGTCACTACCTGGCCAGGTTCTAGGGTCGGCAGGGGTCTCAAAGGTCCCACCAGGGTCTCCTCCGCTACCGTGGCAATGTCCATACCTGCTCCTAGGGTGCTGGTCTCCTTCTCCACCTCTGCTGGGGCCGGGGGCGCCGGTCGCAAGGTCTGTTTCTGCGCAGTCACCCTTCTCAGCAGGGCCTCTTTCCATGCTGTTACAACGGCCAGCTGCGACCGCAGAAGTTGTCGTGTCAGCTCCTCCATTTCAGCGCCGAGGAGCTCCGGATCCACCGCTGGCAGCTGGTCCGGGGTTTTATCTTGCTGGTCGGGGAAATTCAATTTTCGTTCTGTACATTCCTGCGGCTCTTCATCGCCGCCCGCCATTGCGTGCACCGGGTAGTGCTCCACCATGCTTGCTGCACACTTTCCCATGCACTTTTCCTCCGCTCTCCTCTGTGGGCGGTACCCATTCTCCTTTTCCACCAGCCATGTCAGGAGGTGGATCCATCTCCCTGATGGACAAGTTCCTTTTCCATTAAAGTCCCTACAGTGGGTGGGTCCAGCTTTTGCACCCTTTCTCGGGCTCTGCCCACGACAAAACATCTCCTACGTTCCTCACACGCTATGTGGTGCGACAATGGTGGCAATTGAACAATTCAATAAAGTCCATGCCACACAGGACTTGATTTTTTGGGTCGGTTCATCCTGTTCGTGATGCCAAAAGATGCAACACCCGCTAGCGCCCTGGGGCACTCGGAACTGGGTCAGATGGTCCATAAAGGGGTGGTCACGGCAGCGGTGACCCAGTCCATGGCCCTGGGTGTGCAATGAAATTGAGATGGATGATGGAAATAAAGTTTGTAGGGAATAAGGGGAATTGTTCGCGATGCCACTTGTGGTACTCCCAACAGGTGGGGCGGGGCCCCAGGGCAGCCAAAGGAGTGTGGTAAAGTTCTGATGGTGGTAGTGGTGCAGAGCAAGCATTGCAGGAAAGAATTGAGAGGACACAGCAAGATGCAGTCTTCACGTTTTACTCACAGTTCAGATTTTATCCCCCCAGCCGGGGTGCTGTGTCCTTCAGGTCAGTGGTCCAGGAAACTCTCTAGTACCTTGGGGCACCTGTCCAGAACCCCCTTTTGTGCGCCTTTCCTGGCCGTCTCACTGCGCTGGCTGCCTCCTCTCCTGCCCTTCACACCCAGTGTTCTGAGCCGGTAGACGCGGGTCCTGTCGGGTGACATCTTCACTGTCCCCTTGACCCTCAGTGTCCACCTTTTCAGTGAAGTAGGTGTGAGTGTGGCTGTCGCACTTACAGACGTAACAGCCTCCGGGTTCCTAGTTGGGACCTGTAGTTCCTCCGCTAGATCAGGGGCCGGTTACACTACGGCAGCCCGTTCTTCCTCCTTACAGTGGCACCATGTAACAACGCATTTCACGCTTTTGCAGGCTTTAGCTATAGAAATCATAAAAAGTTGCTCCAATCATCTTGTAAGACAAAGTCACATGACATGGTACAAGTACATGAATCAAATTTGTACATTTTCCATAGCAAAAAACTGGCAGTTCTTCAATATAGGATCTATCTTTTTTTTACTATACAAAGGCACAAGGGGCAATTTCATTTTTGCATGCTTCTTTTTCAGATACCGCAGTGCTCCAACATATTGTTATAGTTAAATGGAATCTTTCACCGGGTTTATGCCACCTAATCTGAGAGCAGCATAATGTAAAGGCCGAGACAATGATTGCAGCGATGTGTCACTTACTGGGCTGCTTGGTGTAGTTTTAATAAAATCACTGTTTTATCAGAAGGAGAATATCACTAGAGGAATAGTAAATTTTCTGCCAGGTAATCAAGTATATTCATGAGATCTGTATAACCCCTCCCCCACCACTGATTGGCAGCTTTCTGTGTGGGGAGAAAGCTTTCAATCAGTGCTTTGGGCGGGTTATAGAGTGCTCAACATTCAGAGAACTGATAGATCTGCAGTAGAGAAAACAGTGATTTTATCAAAATGACAGCAAGCAGAACAGTAAGTGACACATTGCTGGAATTATCGTCTCTGTTCCTACATTATGCTTCTCTCCGATGGGGTAAAAAAGAGGGGGAAAGCTAGGGAGCACTACCAATGGGCAAGGAGCCAATCACAACCTATAGGGGGAAGTATAGTGAGGGGTGCAACTCATGCATAGCAGCAGCATATATCAGACAAACAAGAAGAGAGACTATGCATATAGGACACACTCCCAAAATACAATTAAATACCAAAAATACAAAATTTTTATTAGGGAAGACAGAAAACACAAGTAAAAACATATATTAAAATAATATGTAATCAGGCTATTGCCCTGTTTTCTCACATCATTCACCTGTCATCAATCTTGACCAATCTGACTGCTATTTAAGACTTCTTGACTCCCTCCTCTGTCAATTCCCCTGACGAAGCTGCATCCTGCAGCGATACGCGTGGGGCTCTCCCCACACTACTTGGGTCCTGGGACCATTCCCTTTCTGACTCTATGACGGCTGACGCCACGCACTGGACTGCCTGATATGGTGATGTACATTTTTAAAATTTAGCCTTTTGGACCACTTTCCTGACATAGGTCTGCCCTTTTTCCTTCCATTTTGATGGCATATGTCGGCAGGTGAACCCTAAACGCTCCCTACACTACTCCAACAGGCTTATCTCTCTGCCGCAGTGGTAGCTTTGCCTTTCCATAGGAGCTGTTTCTGGTATAAAACTCCCCCTTTTTTTTTCTTTTTGAGGGATTTATGCTTATTTCCTTTGCTGCAATTTAGTAGGCTTATCGGGGCCCCCTAGCTAGCATTAGCCCCTTTACTTATATAGGGGCACTCCCGCACTATATGGTACTCTGGGGACGCCCAGAGTTTACCTGCTGCCTTGCTCTGTGTACATAAGCTATTGTGTACACAAGCCATTGTTCCTGCATATGTGCGGTGCTATTTGTGATACATCATTGTACCATCATGATAGTACCAATAGTGTGTTGGTGGCATGATTTACGATATACTATTGTACCTTAAGCTGTCTCTATATATTGACTTATTATAGGACCAGTGGTGTGTTGGTTGTATTTTAATATATGTTTTTACTTGTGTTTTCTGTCTTCCCTAATAAAATTTTTGTATTTTTGGTATTTAATTGTATGTTGGGAGTGTGCCCTATATGCATAGTCTCTTTTCTTGTTTGTCTGCTCTCAGAAGGGGTAGCAAAAACATGGTGACAGATTCCCTTTAACTCTTTATTTACAAAATATATTGCATCAAGAAACTAAACAGTTTGAAAATAACTAAAGAATTATAACTTGTTAGTTGCTCTGTATATACAGGTGCTTCTCACAAAATTAGAATATCATCAAGTTAATTTATTTCAGTTCTTCAATACAAAAATAAAAAAAATATAAAAAGGCTTCCTAAGCATTTAAAAAGGACTGCTGGCTTGACAGATGTCCAGAAGGCAGTCACTGACACACTCCACAAGGAGGGTAAGCCACAAAAGGTCATTGCTAAAGAAGCTGGCTGTTCACAGAGTGCTGTATCCAAGCATATTAATGGAAAGCTGAGTGGAAGGAAAAAGTGTGGTAGAAAAATTGCTCAAGCAACCGGGATAACTGCAGCCTTGAAAGGATTGTTAAGAAAAGACCATTCAAAAGTTTGAAGGAGATTGACAAGGAGTGGACTGCTGCTGGAGTCATTGCTTCAAGAGCCGCCACACACAGACGTATCCAGGACATGGGCTACACGTGTCGCATTCCTTGTGTCAAGACACTCATGACCAATAGACAACGCTAGAAGCAAGAAGCGTCTTACTGGGCCAAGGAGAAAAAGAACTGGACTGTTGCTCAGTGGTCCAAGGTGTTGTTTTCAGATGAAAGTAAATTCTGCATTTAATTTGGAAATCCAGGTCCCAGAGTCTGGAGGAAGAGTGGAGAGGCCACAATCTAAGCTGCTTGAGGTCTAGTGTGAAGTTTCCACAAACAGTGATGGTTTGTGGAGCCATGTCATCTGCTGGTGGAGGTCTACTGTCATTGCAGTCGTCTACCAGGAAATTTTAGAGCACTTCATGCTTTCCTCTGCCGACAAGCTTTTTAGAGATTGAAATTCCATTCTCCAGCAGGACTTGGCACCTGTCCACACTGCCAAAAGTACCAATACCTGGTTTAAATACAACAGTATCACTGTGCTTGATTGGCCAGCAAACTCGCCTGACCTTAACCCCATAGAGAATCTATGGGGTATTATGAAGAGGAAGATGAGACACCAGACCCAACAATGCAGACAAGCTGAAGGCTGCTATCAAAGCAACCTGGGCTTCCATAACGTCTCAGCAAGTATTGAGTGCATTTAAAATCAGTTTTCAAGCTGGTGTTGTAAAGTTTCTAAATTAGATAATGACTTTTGGGTTTTCATTGGCTGTAAGCCATAATCATCAACATTAACTGAAATAAACACTTGAAATACATCACTCTGTTTGTAATGACTCTATATAATATATGAGTTTCACTTTTTGTATTTAAGAACTGAAATAAATTAACTTTTTGATGATATTCCAATGTTGTGAGAAGCACCTGTACATGCCAGGTGTTTTTTTCTGCAGGAGGATCACAAGGAAATGGACAGCATGTGACTTAAATACAAGTGTCTGAGCAAAGGGCCTGAATACTTATGACCATGTGATATTTTAGTTTTTATTTTTTAATAAATTTGCAAAAATTTCTACATTTCTGTTTTTTGTCAGTCAAGATGGGGTGCAAAGTGTACATTAATGAGAAAAAAAATGATTTTACTGAACGCTGCACATGAATTACAGGCATTTATTCTATCTTATACTGAATGTTACCGACTTTATCCGATTTTAAGAAAAATGCTACCGATGTTACCCATCACGAATCCGAATGTACCATATTCGTGCCGAATTTATGTTTGGCGATCGTTTTTCCAACATATTCGTTCAGCTCTAGTTATAGGTACTCTCTAGGCTATGTGTACATGTTGAGAATTTGCAACAGATTTATCTATAGCCAAAAACAGTGTTGGTAGGAAAAATGTAGCATAATAAACTAAATATGTTTTTTTATGCATTTTTACTTGAGTTTTTATCCATTTAATTTGAATGAGTGATAAACGCTGAAAAATTAACATGTTCCTGGTCTGAAAAACACTTTGATAATTCAAATCTTCACGGAAAAAAATAAGTAGCATGTGCACGAGAGTTCTGAAATCTGAATCATTTTACGTTCCCATGATGAGCTTTTGTTGAGGTTTTGATGTTACAGAATTCCTACACCTATTGTTTAAATTTGGTTACTTGCGTTTTTTTATTGCGTTTTTGTGTGCATTTTTTTAATATGCATTTTTATTGTGTTTTTGAAACTTCGTGGTATTTGGCAAAAGTTTATTGATATACTTAGGTGTGAATTACATGTGTTTTGATGCGTATCTGCCATGGAAGCGCATTTAAAACGTATGTGCATCTTTTACCTGTGTAATTTCTGCACCTTATGCAAGTCTATGGGGAAATCCCGACAGAAAACTCAGTGTACCTGCAAGAAAAAAGGAAAAATCCTATCCACTTTGCTGGAACTGTAAGGGTGTGTTTCCACGTTCAGGAAACGCTGCGTGTTTGATGCTGCGTGGAGCCGCAGCGTCAAACACGCAGTGTCCAGATGTTACAGCATAGTGGAGGGGATTTCATGAAATCCCGTCTCCACTATGTGTGGTAACACGCATCCGGCAGCCCTGCGACTCTGGACATGCGGCGCATCTTTTTAGAGCGCAGCATGTCCGTTTACCATGCGGCGACACTGCACCGCCACAAGGTAAAACACAGGGCCCTATGTGTGGGGTGCGGAGATTCCGGATGTGTGCAATGAACACATCCGGCATCATCGCGTCTACAGAAGGGGGCGGAGCGGGTTTTCCTGCTAACGTGGACATGTACCCTAAGATGCTTCGTTTTAGATGCAGCAAAAATACAGTGTCAGAAACTAACCAAAAGCTCATAGTAGGAACACAACCTTACTTTACAGGTACTGTAAAACTGCTGCTTTTTTATGAAAAAACGTCAAGAATGCAGCATGTGAACAAGGTTATAGTCATAGTGTCAGGGCTCCTAATATGATTAGCTTGGGATGTATTGCTATATTTTTTTTTTCTATTTTTTAAAATATCTCCTTTATTTTTCCCAAACTTTCACTAACATTTTCAGAAACAGCTATTGGATAACATGATAATAATAATAATAATAATATTTTTTTACATTTATATATTAGATGGGGATGTTGTGTTTTTTTGAGAATCAAGAAGGGTCTGTGTTACAGTTCTACTATGGACCCTAACATGCTGTTTGCTCTGTATTATGGACCAGTTTGTAAATGAACTATTCCAGGTTAGCATAGTCATAGAGCGGGTGTGTTCAGATCACAAGAACAGAACAGTAAATATAACAGCTTAAGTATATATTTGATTTCAACCACATATTATATGATGTGACGTTACAGAATTCCAATGAAGTTTACAAAATATGTATAAATACCCCAGTGCAAAGCTCAGATAATAAAGTACAAGGAGCTTTCTCACCGATACAGAAGATGGTAAGTATGTCATATCTGCTCTACTTATTCATTCGAGTAAAACATATTTTGCCTTTTTTTGGACATGATTTGTTCTTTGATGACATGATGATTCCTTCAAACACACTATGCCTGTACCATTTTTATTGCTTATAAAATGCCATACATTGCAAGTGCTATGTTTATTTATAGTGTTTTATATAGTCAGCTTGAATTTTTTTTTAATTTGTATTATTTTATATATGTATTATTCTGGTGTTTCACAAATCCCATGGAGAAGTCTATGGCAAAAAAATGCTGTATTTTGGAATAAAAAAATGCAAAAATTCCCAAATTACCAGAATGTGAAAGAGAAAAATTTCATGATAAACGTTTTTAATTATTTTCTATGGACTTTGAAGTATCATCTGGCTGCAGTGTTCTTGATAAAGGCATTAAAAACATCAGTACACATGTTGCACAAAAAAGCTACAAAATGCTGGAGACTGAATTGTGTCTTCCTGAGTTTACAACCTACAGGGTATTGGGGCGGTGGACAGTAGGGTAAGGGATTGGAGCAGCTCCGCAGGTAGTCAGGTGGCAGCAGGGATATTGCAGGCTGCAGGCTTCCTGGAGAGATGAGTTTTCAGGTTGCGTCTGAAGATTTCAATTGTGGAAGACAATCTAATATTCAGGGGTAGTAAGTATCATAGGATGGGAAGGTTCGGAAGAAATCAGGGAAATGGATGGAGAGATGTGAACATTCATTACAACAATGACATTTGAGCAATATTGGAAATAGTGATGTAGATGGAAACAAATGTGGTAAATGAGAGATGGATGATGAGATCATGAGATAGTAAAGGTCAGATGGGAGAATATTATCGATGCGATTACATTGCTTGTATATTTCTATTGTGGACATATAGGGCTGAACTCAAAGGGGCATTGGGAATAGACCAAGATCACCGGTATGGAGACTGAAGACTTTATATTATTATACTACTACTAATCAACCGTACACACCTATTAACAGTAGGGATTGAACAGTTTTCATTAGATTTATCTTTGTACCCTTTAGAAACACCTTTTGGTGATCGTGTTTGCTGCTGCGATTTGCCTGACTGTTTGCAATGCGGCTTGTTTTACGGCAGAGCCTGAATTTCAAGGAAAACCTGTAAATGGTAAGTAACAGTATATGCTTAGCTACAACATATCTGACTGATAAGGTAAAATACCTCTGAATAACAAAAGTCAAACAGCTACCAAAAAATACCACTATACAAGTAACATATCTTAAAGGTAAATGCCAGTTCTACACAGACACTCGTATAAGTGATGATTGTACAGATAAATCCAGTGACTCATGGGTGACGTGTCCTATGATTATAGTCGCTTGTTTTGTCTTCTCCATCAGGCCCTGATCCCAATAATACTGCATCCTCAGTAATAGTTATCTTGCCTCTGCATTGTGATAGTGTCCCTTTAATTCCATCACAGTAATATTGCCCCCTTAGCGCCTCCAGGCAGTAATATTACCACTTTGTACCACCATACAGTAATAATGATCACATTTACCTGTTAAACAAAACTAATGTCTCGCTGGTGCCCCATACAACAGTTATGTCCCTCTTTTTAATTTTATACAAAGTAATGTCACTCTTTTTGCCCTCCCCATGCAATACTACAATAGCAATGCAGCATGTCATAGTATTGTCTTCTTATATGAGCCCTCCTGCACTTTGTTTGTGCCAATAAAAATAAAACTCATATAATTTGCAAAGGAAACATTATAATACTGTGGCACAGAAAGGGGGCATTTGTACTGTGTGGGGCACAAAGGGGCAATTATCACTATGCGAGAGCTCAAGTTTGACACTTATGGCACAGAGGCACAAAGTGGTACTATTGTGGAGGTATAAAGTGTGCACTCTTTGTGGTGGTGGTCACTTTTGCCCTGAGGGCACAAATTGCTGCTTGGGATTTTTTTTTTTATTATGGGCCAGTATAGTATATGCAATGGAAGTCAGTTCCTGCAGCCATCTGCTAGGTGAATGAGCACAAGGAGCCAATAATTTTCAGTAGTGACTAGTCCATTATTTCCTACTGCTGTCTGAATCTGGTCCTACTGATTTGGACCTCCTGTGAAAAATGTTGGAAATTCATCATCACATGTTTTAATATGTCTTACAAGAGTTTTAGGAGACATTTTTTTAATATCTCATTATATTTTGTACATCTCTTATTTAGCTCTACTTATATAACAGGATGCCATCATTCTGTAGTGCTTTACCTATATCAACATAGCTGTCCCTATTGAGACTCACAATCTAGATTCCCTATCAGTATGTCTTTGGAGTGTGGGAAGAAATCAGAGAACCCGAAGGAAACCCTCACAAACATTGGGAGAACATACAAACTCCTTGCAGATGTGGGTGGGATTAGAACACAGGACCCCAGCGCTGCAAATTAAGGCCAATTTCACATGTCCTGAGATTTCTGGTTCCGTTAAATACGGTACCGGAAATATCCATGTCTGTGTGACACATCTGTGTGGCACACGTGCAGCAGCCGTGTGCCGTCCGTGTGCCGCATCAGTACTACACGGACGGTCACCGGGAAGCAGCGCTACAGTAAGTGCTGTTCCGCTGCGTGTGGTACTGAAGCCAGCTGTCATCCAATCTCCCCTGCTCAGCCGACGAGCAGCGCGATCAGGGGAGAAGGGATGAAAGAAAAACCTATATTTTAAAATCAACTCAGCAAAACTCACAGGTGCGGGCTGCTATTCTCAGGCTGGTAAGGGGCCATTAATATGGTCCCCCCAGCTTAAAAACAGCAGCCCGCAGCTGCCCAGAAAAGGCGCATCTATTAGATGCGCCAATTCTGGAGCTTTGCCCGGTTTTTCCCACTTGCCCTGTAGCGGTGGTGAGTGGGGTAATGAGGGGTTAATGTAACCTTCCTAGTGTAAGGTGACATTAAGCCAGCTTAGTAATGGAGAGGTGTCAATAAGACACCTATCTATTACTAATCCTATAGTTGTTAAAGGGTTAATAATACACACACACAGAAAGAAAAAAGGCTTTTAATGAAATAATACAATATATACAGTTTTTCAATCTTTATTAGTCTGCCATTCCAAGTGAAGCCCTCGATCTCCTGTAAAAAATGTCAAAATAAAAAACCAACAATATACCCATACCTGTTCGCCGTACAGTCAGTCCCACGCCATAAATCCATGTCTGGGGAATGTATAGTTTACAACTGGGAGCGCTGCCAATGCTACCGCCCCTAAACTACTGGGGAATGAATGGAATGCTGGGAGCGGAGCTTCAGTGACTAGCGGTGACATCATCGAAGCTGCGCCCCCTGGCGGCCTGAACTAAGATGAACTCTTCAGCATGGGAAAATCAGCTGGCATTTTCCAACGCTCAAGAGTTCATTTGAGTGGGAAGAACCAGGCAAAGCTCCAGATTTGGCGCATCTAATATATGCACCTTTTCTGGGCAGCTGCGGGCTGCTGTTTCTAAGCTGGGGGGCCCATATCCATAGCCCCTTTCCAGCCTGAGAATAGCAGGTGGCACCTGTGAGTTTCTTTCTTTCATCCCTTCTCCCCTGCTCATGCTGCTCACCGGTCGAGCAGGGGACAATGGATGAAAGCCGCGTTCAGCACCACACGCAGGGGAACAGCGGCTTACAGTAGCGCTGCTTTCCCCCCGGCCGTCCATGCACACAGAGGACAGTGTACACTGCTCTCCGAGTGCATGTGCGAGGGACGTTTGGCGGCCTGTGTAAAAACAGACATGTCTGAGTGTTTTACACACGGTCCGTCCAAACACGCTGTCATCTGCATAGACCCATTCATTTGAATGGGTCTACGTGTGTCAGTGTCTCGGGTACGTGAGAAAACTGTCACTACACGTACCAGAGGCACTGACGTGTGAAAGAGGCCTAACAGTACATGAATTTCTCCTGGCATATTTTTGAGGCTCTACAAAGAAGCCTATTGGAAAAATGTCTAATAAATTCCAGCACACAGTTAAAAAAAATTAAACACTGATGTCCTGTGCTTAGAATAGAATTATCAATATCAGATCAGTGGGGAGACAACACCCGGTGTAACAGGCCAGATTAACCCCCCCATCCAGAATATACCCTGGGTTAAAGTGGCCTAGGCCAGATCATACCCCGAGTATATTCTGGCCTTGGCCAAACTATACCCCGAAGGTATAATTTGGCCTAGGCTAGTTTATACCCCTCTGGGCCAGAATATTCGCCAGCTGCTATAGATCAGATATTTCACGCTTTTGAGAACCATTGAGTGATATACTTAATAACGGGCCCCAGTCAGTGCACAGGGGCCTCAGTCAGTGCACAGGGGGCAGAGGCAGTTCATGGGGCCCAAGACAGCGCAAAGGGACCCAGACATTGCACAGGGGCCCCAGATATTGCACAGGATTGAGTGATATGCTCAAGAACAGGGACACAGAGCGCACAGGGGAGCAAAGACATCGCACAGGGGGAAGAGACAGTGCACAGGGGCAGAGACAGTGTGCAAGGGGGGGAAGAGACAGCGCGCAGGGCCCCTGTGAGCTGTCTCTGTCCCCTGTGCGCTGTCTCTGCCCCAATGTGTGCTATCTGGGACATCCTGTGTGCTGTCTGGAACCCCCTGTGCGATGTCTTTGGTAGGTTCTTGAGTATATCACTCAATCCTGTGCGATGTCTGGGGCCCCTGTGTGCTGCCTGGGGCCCCGTTTGCTGTCTTTGCCCCGTGTGCTGCCTGGGGCCCCGTGTGCTGCCTGGGGCCCCTTGTTCTGCCTGGGGTCGTGTGCGCTGCCTGGGGCCCCATGTGCTGCCTGGGGCCCCATTTGCTGCCTGGGAGCCCCGTTTGCTGTCTCTGTCCCCCCTGTATGCTGCCTGGGGCTTCGTTATTGATTATATCACTCAATGGTTCTCAAAAACCTCAAAAATCTGATCTACAGCAGCTAGGGTATATTCTGACCCGAAGCGGTATAATCTGGCCTAGGCCAATTTATACCCCGGGTATATTCTGGGCAGGGGGTTAATTTGGCCTGTCACACCAGAACCCTGAACGATCATTTGTTATCACCTTTGTTGCCTGCCAGATAAAAACAGTGTACGGGACAAAACAGCTCAACCATGTACACTGTTTAGAGGCTGCTGATTTGTACTGCAGATTAGCTCCTGAACCCTTCAATAGGAGCTGATCTGCAGCATCCAGCAGTGGCCACTACACACTGAACTGATCTGTGCTGTTGTCTGGGTGGTGAAAACAGTTCAAAGTAGTTTACAATTAATATAAGTGTAGTGTAGTAGTTTAAAATGGGTAAGAAAAGTGTAATAGAATGTCATCTAGCATTGTGAATGCTCTTACACATTATGTTAGGCAAAGTCACACGACTACCTAACCTCAAATGATTTGAATTAAGATCATATAGCTGATATTTTTTGATCCTCCTTAAAAACTTTAAAATCATTCTTTCTTAACCCCTTTCTCACATTAGACGTACTATCCCGTCGAGGTGGGGTGCGCCCGTATGCCCACCGACGGAATAGTACGTCATAGCGATTGGCCGCACTCACGGGGAGAGCACGGCCGATCACGGCCGGGTGTCAGCTGACTATCGCAGCTGACATCCGGCACTATGTGCCAGGAACGGTCACGGACCGCCCCCGGCACATTAACCCCTGACACACTGCGATCAAACATGATCGCATTGTCCCAGCGGTATAGGGAAGCATCGCACAGGGAGGGGGCTCCCTGCGTGCTTCCCTGAGACCCTCGGAGCAACACCATGTGATCGCGTTGCTCTGAGGGTCTCCTACCTTCTTCTTCCTGTAGGCCCCGGATCCAAAATGGCCGCGGGGCTGTATCCGGGTCCTGCAGGGAGGTGGCTTACCAGCGCCTGCTCAGAGCAGGCGCCGGAAAACCTCCAGGAGTGCACGTCAGATCGCTGATATGACACAGTGCACAGAAAAGTGTCAGATCAGCAATCTTACACTATAACATGATGCCCCCCCTGGGGCAATGTTATAGTGTAAAAAAAAAATATTCAGATGTGTAAAAAAATTAAAAAAAAATTCCTAAAAAAAAATATATATATATTGTTCCCATAAATACATTTCTTTATCTAAATAAAAAAACAATGAAAGTACACATATTTAGTATTGCCGCGTCTGTAACAACCCGACCTATAAAACTGTCCACTAGTTAACTCCTTCAGTGAACACCGTAAAAAAAAAAAAAAAAAAAGACGAGGCAAAGAACGCTTTATTATCATACCGCCGAACAAAAAGTGGAATAACATGCAATCAAAAAGACAGATATAAATAACTATAGTACCGCTGAAGATATCATCTTGTCCCGCAAAAAATTAGCTGCCGTACAGCATCATCAGTGAAAAAATAAAAAAGTTATAGTCCTCAGAATAAAGCGATGCAAAAATAATTATTTTTTCTATAAAATAGTTTTTATCGTATAAAAGCGCCAAAACATAAAAAAATGATATAAATGAGGTATCGCTGTAATCGTACTGACCCGAAGAATAAAACTGCTTTATCAATTTTTCCACACGTGGAATGGTATAAACGCCCCCCTCCAAAGAAATTCATGAATAGCTGTTTTTTGGTCATTCTGCCTCACAAAAATCGGAAGAGAAAGCGATCAAAAAATGTCACGTGCCCAAAAATGTTACCAATAAAAACGTCAACTCGTCCCGCAAAAACAAGACCTCACATGTCTCTGTGGACCAAAATATGGAAAAATTATAGCTCTCAAAATGTGGTAATGCAAAAAATATTTTTTTGCAATAAAAAGCATCTTTTAGTGTGTGACGGCTGCCAATCATAAAAATCCACTAGAAAACCCGCTAGAAAAGTAAATCAAACCCCCCTTCATCACCCCCTTAGTTAGGGAAAAATAAAAAATTTTTAAAAATTTATTTATTTCCATTTTCCCATTAGGGTTAGGGTTAGGGCTAGGGTTAGGGCTAGGGTTAGGGTTAGGGCTAGGGTTAGGGCTATGGTTGGGGCTAGGGTTTGGATTACATTTACGGTTGGGATTAGGGTTAGGGGTGTCAGGGTTAGGTGTGTCGTTAGGGTTATGGTTGGGATTAGGGTTAGGGGTATGGTTAGGGTTGGGATTAGGGTTAGGGGTGTGTTGGGGTTAGGGGTGTGGTTGGGGTTAGGGGTGTGTTTGGGATTAGGGTTAGGGGTGTGTTTGGGTTAGGGTTTCAGTTAGAATTGGGGGTTTCCACTGTTTAGGCACATCAGGGGCTCTCCAAATGCAACATGGTGTCCCATCTCAATTCCAGTCAATTTTGCATTTAAAAGTCAAACGACGCTCCTTCCCTTCCGAGCTCTGCCATGCGCCCAAACAGTGGTTTACCCCCACATATGGGGTACCAGCATACTCAGGACAAATTGTACAACAACTTTTGGTGTCCAATTTCTCCTGTTACTATTGGGAAAATAAAACAAATTGAATCTGAAGTAAATTTTTTGTGAAAAAAAGTTAAATGTTCATTTTTTTTAAACATTACAAAAATTCCTGTGAAGCACCTGAAGGGTTAATAAACTTCTGGAATGTGGTTTTGAGCACCTTGAGAGGTGCAGTTTTTAGAATGCTGTCACACTTGGTTATTTTCTATCATATAGACCCCTCAAAATGACTTCAAATGTGATGTGGTCCCTAAAAAAAAATGGTGTTGTAAAAATGAGAAATTGCTGGTCAACTTTTAACCCTTATAACTCCCTAACAAAACAAAATTTTGGCTCCAAAATTGTGCTGATGTAAAGTAGATATGTGGGAAATGTTACTTATTAAGTATTTTGTGTGACATATCTCTGTGATTTAAGGGCATTAAAATTAAAATTTGGAAAATTGCTAAATTTTTAAATTTTTTGCCAAATTTCCATTTTTTTCACAAATCAACGCAGGTAATATCAAAGACATTTTACCACTATCATGAAGTACAATATGTCACGAGAAAACAATGTCAGAATCACCGGGATCCGTTGAAGCGTTCCAGAGTTATAACCTCATAAAGGGACAGTGGTCAGAATTGTACAAATTGGCCCGGTCATTAACGTGCAAACCACCCTTGGGGGTGAAGGGGTTAAATTAAATGTCTTTCAATTACTTGCAGGTTGTTTTCTCCAGGATGAAGTCCATCCATTTTCCAGTGAATGGGTAACAAAGGATTGTCTAAAATGCAGTTGTGATTCTGATGGGATGTTGAGCTGTTGTACTATGTAAGTTAAATATTTTATTTGAAAGAATAAAAGCTGTAGTCCACAGACCCATTTAAAAAATAAAAAACTGAGTGTACAGTCTACTGGATTCAATGCCCTGTACTTTTTCACACATCAGTCCCAGTCCCCATTAGAGTTCGAAAAAAATAAAGAGTTTGGAAAATTAGATTTTGAAGTGGGGGAGAAACAGGAAACCTTCCTCCCCCAATGTATACATGGAGAACATACAAATTCCATGTAGACATTGTGATTGGTTATATTCAACCCTTGTGCCCCAGCAATTCAAGGCAATAGTTCTAATGATTGAGCCAACATGTTGCCATTAAACATTATGTACGCTGTGTTCTGATAACTTAGAGACAGGGGAGTATGGGAAAAAGTAGTGCATTTTTAAAACATTTAATCTGATTAACCATCAGTTATCACACGTTTATACATCTGTTCTAACACACAGCATGTATTCTGTTTGCACACAGGCTTGGTTTGCCAATTGAGATTGAAGGAGACGAATGTGAAGTCTTGGAAGATAAAGAGACCTGCACTATGAAAATTGTTTACAAGAATGATCATTCAAAAAAATGCTTTTAGAACCTGCCCAATTTCAATATTAATACCTTTTTTGAAAGTTCAAATAAAAAAATCCTTAACAAAAATTGCAGAGAAAGCTATAGAAACATCTGCGGAAAACTTTATCTTTAAATAATAAATAAATACAATTGTTAATTGAATTGATTGGTTTGGGGTCTTATTTCTAAATCATTAAACGTTTGAGGTCTCTAGATCAGAAGACCGAAGAAGTGGCACTTCACAGAAAATGGATGGTATATTAAAGTGTAGTTCTGGAGAAATAGTGACTCAACTGAAATGCATATCATTATTCATATGTGCTTGTACATTAACCCCTTCCCGACATGCGCCGTACATGTACTGCTTTGCGGGAGCTGTGTTCCCACATGAAGTATAGGCACAGCGCACCGATCGCGTGGCCTCACGCTGAGCGCCACGGCGATTGGGTACAGGTGTCAGCTCTGTGTGGGAGCTGACACCCCATAGCAACCCGCAACATCGGTGCTAGCACCAAACGCGGGCATTTAACCCCTCTGATGCTGCTGTCAGTAGTGACAGCGACATAGAGTAGCATCGTGCAGGGAGTGGGCTCCCTGTGCCCTTCCATCAGGATAATACAATGCAATCACGTTGTCCTGATGGTTTCCATGGAGACCCCTGGCTGCAAGATGGCCGCAGAGTCCTTCAGGAAAGGTGGTGTGTCTGTGCCTGCTCAGAGCAAGACCTGAGATGCCTCCTACCTGCCTGTCAGATGCTGGTCTAATGCCCTTCAGTGCAGATGCATTGCAGAACATCAGATCAGCTATCTGATGATATTTAGTAATGTCCCATCCTGGGACAATCTAAAAAAAAGAAAAAAAAAGGAAAAAAAAATATATATTTTTTTTAAAAATCCCCAAAGACAAAAAGAACAAAACAAGCATTTTTCCAATAAATACATTAATTTATGTAAATAAAAGAATAGACAATAAAAGTACACATATTTGGCATCGCCGTGTCTGTGACGACCCACTCTATAAAACTGAAGGAAAGTTCTCCGGCGATGCAGAAAAAAATTGTCCCAATAAAGGGATAAAGACAGCTTTTTATTTAAACCATTTAAAATCGTAAACAACCAGTATGGGTAACTGTATAATAAACCATATATTTTTTATATGTCTATCATCTGTACAGTTACCCATACTGGTTATTTATGATTTTAAATGGTTTAAATAAAAAGCTGTCTTTATCCCTTTATTGGGACAATTTTTTTTCTTCAACGCCGGAGAACTTTCCTTCATTTTCTTCCTTCATCGAATGAGTCTGAGACTGGGACTGCTCCACTCAGATGATATTCATGAACAAGGTGCAAAGCATTTTGATGAGCTGACCTTTCCTATTTCCCGTTTCCATTTTTATTGCTCTTTAAAACTGTCCCACGAGTTACCCCATCAGTGAACACCGTGAAAAAAAAAACCGAGGCCAAAAGCAATGCTTTATCATCATACCGTCGAACAAAAAGTGCAATAAAACACGATCAAAAAGGCAAATATAAATAAAAATGGTACCACTGAAAACATCATCTTGTCCTGCAAAAAACAAGTTGCCATACAGCTTCATCAGCAGAAAAGTAAAAAAGTTATAGCTCTCAAAATAGAGCAATGCAAAAATATTTTTTCTATAAAATAGTTTTTATTGTGTAAAAGGCCCAAAACGTAAAAAAATATATAAATTGGGTATCTCTGTAATCGTACTGACCTGTAGAATAAAGCTACCTTACCAATTTTACCACATGAGGAACATTATAAAAAATAAAAAACAAAAAGCAATTCCTGAATTGCTGGTTTCTGTTCATTCTGCCTCCCAAAAATCAGAATAGAAAGTGATCAAAAAATGTCATGTGCCCGAAAATGGTGCCAACAAAAACTTGTCAGCTCGTCCCACAAAAAACAAGCCATCACATGACTCTGTCGGCTGACACTATAAACGTGCTGGCCCGAATTGATGGTATGGTATTGGAGAAAAATATGTTGTTGGTAACAGCAGACATAGAATCCTTATATACTTGCATCCATCATCATGATGGATTGGAGGCATGTCAGTTCTTTCTGGCTGGTTGCAACTGGGATGGCCAAATATGTGATCTAGTCCTCGATTTACTTAACTATATTCTTACTCATAGCTTTTTTGTTTTTCGAGACATCTTTTATTTACAGCGATGCGGCACTGCCATGGGTTATGGCCTGTGCTCCCTCCTACGCTAACCTCTTTCGGAGGTACTGGGAGAGGGAGTTTTTTTTGGGGGGGAGGGTGCCCAGGCCGCCGACCATTTGCCGTTCTGGCTACGTTACATAGATGATGTGTTCATTGTGTGGCAGGGGACCAAACATCAATTGCATGACTTTATAGGAGATTTGAACTGTAATAGATTTAACATCAAGTTGACCTATACACGCAGTGATACTGAGGTCCACTTCCTGGACATCAAAATTCAAATTTACCAACATCTACAGCTACAAACTGATGTCTTTCGGAAGTCAACTCCCTCCTCCATGCGGGCTCCTGACACCCATATGCAACCATCAAGGCCATCCCAGCTGGCCAGTATTTAAGAATGCTTTGCATTTGCTTATTAGAGGACAAATTTTAAAAACAGGCGGTTGATCTTAAAGAAAGATTCTAAATGAGGGGCTAAAGTAATATATGTAGACAGGATTACAACAGAGCTAGAACAAGCAGTCAAGAAGCATTACTATATAACCCACCAATAAAAAATAAAAAAATACACAGGATAAGATATGCTTTATTTCCACCTATAATAGTGAATGGTCCTCTGAGGGAATGCCTTCGACGGCACTGGAACATCTTAATGACTGAGCCCACTTTCTCCAAACATCTGTCACAACAACCGCTCATGACATCTCGGAGAAGTAGAAACCTGGGTGACATCCTGGTACACAGCCACTATGTTTCAATTATCAGAAACCCATTTAACTCATGTAAGAAGAGAGACCTGACCGGGGGTACCTTTTTCGTGGCGGGGCAGGAACTGTCGGGACTGTCATCTTTGTTATCCGGGGAAAAGCTTAGAGACCCGGACCGACCTTTGCACTCAAAAGCTAGGGGCGTAGTTAGGATAAAAAGGGCAGAGAGCGCAAAAAGGTACAGACTTGGTGGGAACACGCAGCACGCAGCAGAAGTTTGGTGCTCCGTCCTCTGAGCACCGTGACAGCGCAGGTCCGCACTACTTGGACCCTGCTGCCACCTACAAAGACTGTGACCGGAGAACTGTATTTCGCCCGTTGGCCCCTTCTGCTCAAGGTACTCAATGCCATGGGTCAGTGAACAATTTGTGCGTGCCGCCCAAGAGATACCGGGTGACTTACAGAGAACTTAACCCTTACTCACCCACATACTACTGCCGAGCTTTGTCAAGTACCTACAGTGTGGGAGACTACTCTTCTCTTGGCGACTCAGGACCCCACGCAAGACGTCGAGGACTCTTCTTCACCACCAGGAACCAGATCGTCAACGCCTGCAGGTCTACACCGGACCCCCCACGTGCAGACCGTGTTGTGACCACCGTGTATATCAAAGATTCTGAACGCAGGAAGCCGTCGGAATGATAAGTTTACTCTTAATGAACAGCTGTTATATCTTTTGCCCTCATTACTTCCCCCAGCACACCGATTGTGGTAATATCACCTGCCTATACTTTTCCCTTTTCCCTGCGTGGAGTATACCCCTGTTACAGTAAAGTTAACTTTAACCCTTGCTCTGCCTCCTGTCCATTACTACATCCCGCAACCTGCTCACACTCACATGAACCCCCCAGGGATGTTTCTCCTGTGGCAATTGCATTGCCTGTAAAAACATCCAACGGGCATCCTCCTTAGATGCAGTGGATGGCACAAAAACCCATTATATACAGGTAATTTATTATAAAATGCACAAGTAACAAACAATCACAAATCAATACATGTAGCCTCCTGACGAAGGGACGAAACGCGCGTTGGGGCGCTTGGGGAAGAGCCACACATAGCAGACCACCTCTCATGTAAGTGCTTATTACCTTTGTACACCTTGATTTAATCCCATGGCAGTATTACTGACACCTTATTAGGATACCCTGGGAGTATCAGTTAATAGATAATGTATACTGCACAACGTGGATAGTAGGTCAGGCATGTGTTGGGTCATTTCCCCATCTGTACTAAGTAGTGACTACCATGACTACATGTATTGATTTGTGATTGTTTGCTACTTGTGCATTTTATATGAACTGTGTTCAGGTCTATTTAATAAAAATTGTTACTTTTAATACTAGCACAGTATACTGGATCCTTTATGTGTATCTACTGATTGTTGTCAGTTTTTTGTGCTCTGGCTATTTGAGGGGGTTTTTGTGGTGAGGTAAATTATTATGCTGTATGTGGCAGTTGAGAAATCGCACAAGAGAGCATGTATGCGATACATTGGCAACTGAAACAGCAACTACCTCGACATTATAAGATGTTCCATAAATGTAACACCAAATCATTTAAAGTAAGAGGCATTCAGCATATTCAGTGCGGGGTCAGAGGAGGGGGTATAAAACGTCTCCTTGCACAAAAAGAGTGCAAGAGGACAATGACACCCCGTGGCATAAATGAGTCTCCAGTAGTGATGAGCGAATATACTCGTTACTCAAGATTTCTCTAGCATGCTTGGGGGTCCTCCGAGTATTTTTTAGTGCTCGGAGATTTAGTTTTTCTTGCCTCATCTGAATGATTTACATCTGTTAGCCAGCTTGATTACATGTGGGGATTCCCTAGCAACCAGGCAACCCCTGCATATACTTATGCTGGCTAACAGATGTAAATCATTCAGCTGTGGCAAGAAAAACTAAATCTCCACGCACTAAAAGATACTTGGAGGCCCCCCCGAGCGTGCTCGAGAAATCTTGAGTAACGAGTATATTCGCTCATCACTAGTCTCCTCCAGGTTTTGCCTCCCTTCTATAATATGATCGAATAGCAAATTCCACCTATTCTTGTATGGCCCCATTAGTCTCTACCTCTACCTTATCTAATATTTTAATGGCTTTTAATCTTGTTTCTCTTTTTTAATAATTAACTTCATGTTTATTCTTTCTCTAGTGACACAGTCTAACTTCTGGTATTATTCTAGCCTTTGGATACTCACCTCATTGCCATATATCTTCGAATTGCATGCCTGGATAAAGTGCGCTCTGCTTTTGGAGGAAACTCCCAAACATCCAAGGGACTGTAGAACATCTTACTTAACTGTTTGCCAATGTGTATATCATAACCCTCAGTGCTATAATGTACAATATTTATATTTAGTTATGCATAAACGTATTACATTGGTGGTGTGAAAGATATACACAAATGTGCTTTAACATGCAATGTATATTTGGAACTGCTATTTCCTCTTTGAGCACATTACACTAAGTATGTTTTTGTCCCATGTACTATCCAAATCTTGTACTATCGCACTTTATTCACATGCATCTATTTACATGTGTCATTTTCGTGATGCATGCGTGTGTGTCCTTCTATCTCTTTCATCTGGTACGGCTGCGTGGTTGTGACCAGGCGCTGGCCACCCCACATGATCACGCCAGACTGACGGGTGGAGCACGCTTACAGGACCTTTCAGGCTCTGGGGATCGGAGGAACCGGACATATATTGTATAGCGGAGCAACTAAAATGTGAAGCCATGCCCCCTGAGGAAGCTACCGGAAAGCGAAACGTGCTTTGGGGATAGAGAGCCAGAGTTCTGCTCCACCGATACAAATGGGTAATGGACGCTGTATTTGACATATGCCTATATGTTATTGCCATCCTTTATTTAAACTTTCGATTTATACAACTACATGTCATGGGTGGTACTATGCATATTTTTACTTTTAGCTTCCAGTGCGGGGATTAAGATGGATGGGCAATTACATGTGATTTAGCTCTATTATTTACATTAATACACATTTGCAATCCATATAACGCTGTACTGATTACTTTATGATATATGTGCAATATAACTGGTTATTGTATATATTTTTTATTGATCACTTTGCTGGCATTTACTGCTGGTTTATTTTACATATATAACACCCCTTTCTCCGTTTATTCTGTTTCTATTGTCACTGTCTCATCTCTAAGCTTGCCCACTTTTTGTCTATATGTTTGTATGTTTAAACCTTTTTATGAATTGTTACAATAAAATATTTATTTTTATCAAATAGCATGGTCTCGCATTCCTCTTGGTATAAAGCTTTAAGATGCTATTAGCCTGCAAAATAACTCCGTAACTGCAGAATACATTTTGGGTAACATCAAGTTCACATTAAAAAATTTTAACACTTAATACAGTTTTCTATCTCACAGAATTGCAATGGAGCCGTAAAAATTGGAAGCTATATGGTGGCCCCATATTGAATACAATTTTTTCTGCACAGTTATAGACTTGAATGGGAGAGCCACTTCCGTGACACGGAAGACAATAGTGCATACTGCGATTTTTCTCTTCTGTAAATTCAGTCTTTCAAAAAAATTTCTCATCTGCACTGTGCCATTAATTAACATTGGTTTGAGTGCTGTTTGCGTGCTGTCCATTTTTCATGGATAGCACTGGGACCAAAATATGCTCATTGAACCTAGGACCTGTTAACAGTTGAGCTGTTGTCTGTTATTTTATAATCGTCAAGCATCTGGGCCAAAACACTAAGCGCCAAGTGTTTGTGCTGATAGACTGTAATGGTGAAGTCTTTGTACCTTATGTCATAAATTCACACCTCCAACTGTTTACATGCTCATGAAGTTCTTTTAAAAACATGCCCAGCAAAATCTTTAAATAGCTGGTTAATTCCATCATTACTGAGAAATCAATGTTTGAATTGATATGCAAATGAGGCTGAAGAACTTTGGTAGATCTCAAGCCACTGTCACTCTAGCTCTATTTCCTGCCCAGTATTGTCTGTTCCTGCTTGTTTGACAGCCTCAATGAGTCACTTTGGGATGTCGGTAATATCATGATGGCAGATTTCCTTTAATGTTTGTGCTTAGTTTGAGTAAAATCTGATACTATACTCTTACTATTATCTGTTCCTATATAACACTTACAAGCATAACTATATATAAAAATAACTTAGTTACAGTGTAAAGAACTAATAGATAATTTAAACAAAGGTAAAAAGATCATAACCCCTAGCAAAGAATGGTGATGGAAGTCCTGTTGGCTAGGACAAATACTTTTTCTCTGGAAAATAAAAAAAATACTCATAGGGAACTGAAAGTTCACTCACCTTAGTAATAGTTGAAGGCGACAAACAAAAACCTGCAGAGTGCACCTACACTGCCGTTCAAAAGTTTAGGGTCACTTAGAAATTTCCTTATTTTTGAAAGAAAAGCTGTTTTTTCCAATGAAGCTAACATTAAATGATTCAGAAATACACTCTATACATTGTCAATGTGGTAAATGACTATTCTAGCTGCAAATGTCAGGTTTGTAATGCAATATCTTCATAGGTGTATTGAGGACCATTTCCAACAACCATCACTTCAGTGTTCTTATGGTACTTTGTGCTTGTTAACTGTGTGAGAAGGCTAATGGATGGTTAGAATACCCTTGAAAACCCTTGTGCAAGTATGTTAGCACAGCTGAAAACAGTTTGGCTGATTAGAGCACCTATAAATCTAACCTTCCTTTGAGCTAGTTGAGAATCTGAAGCATTATATTTGTTGGCTCCATTAATCTCGCAAAATGGCCAGAAAAAAATAAGTTTTATGTGAAACTCGACAGTCTATTCTTGTTCTTAGAAAAAAAGGCTATTCCTTGCGAGAAATTGCCAAGAAACTGAAGATTTCCTACAATGGTGTGTACTACTCCCTTCAGAAAAGAGCACAAACAGGCTCTATCCAGAGTAGAAAGAGCAACAAGAAAAGTTGTGCGTAGCGCTCCTTCCCTCATCATTGCAGTCAGCTGTATCGGCTAAATGCCAGTACAGCTGACCCTGCGATGGTAGGCGGGGAGCCCACTGCTGGCCCCCGGCCCCCCCTCCACCTGGTCAGGTGCCCCTTAGCAGCCGGGGGCAGAGCAGGGAGATCAATTTTCCCTGCTCTGCCGCAGAAGGTAACTGTATCGGAGCGCTGCGCGCACCAATACAGTTACCATAGCATAGCTCCGTGTGGGCCTCCTCTGAGCACCGGGCCCGGGGCGCCCGCACCCTCTGCCCCCCGGTAGCTATGCTACTGTGCTGTATAGAAGAAAATAAAACATTATATCCACCAGAGGCATAAATCAAAGTCATGGGGCTCCATAGAAGAAGTATAATGCACCACCATAGTCCTCCATATAGTATAATGCATCGCATAGTTCTCCATATAATATACTGCACAGCCCATAATGATCCATGTAGTATATTGCACAGCCCATAGTCATCCATAAAGTATAATGCACCCACAAAGTCACCCATAGCAGTATAATGCACTCCCATAATCATCCATAAAGTATAACGCACCCTCATAGTCATCCATAGTTTATGGCCACTGATTCCTTCGCTCCTGCGCCTCTCGCGTCCTATTTTGCTGACTTCGGCCTGCGATGGACGCTCCGCAATACACTTCAACTGTATGTGACTCCACGGGCGCACATCCAGTTGAATTGTTTGCTGGCCCCTCATCCCTCAGGCCCCTGATCCACTGGGCTCTGCCACAACCGCGGTCATTACGACTCTGTTTTCAACAACTTCACAACATGTCACGTAAACTTACGCTATATGTCGTGTGCCTGACTTTGGTGTGGGCTCACACGCCGAGTCCACATCTTTCTCAGCAGATGATGGCTGATTTAAGTGGAGCTCTTCCCACAGCTGTTAACCTGTTAAATCCTGCTGTGAAACTCTGACAGCGGCATGTAACACATGCCAGCAGGGGGCGTGTCCATCGGCTCGCCCATAACCTGATCGCAGAGCACCGATGGATTGCCATAACAGCCGGAGGTCTGCTGAAGACCTCTTGTGCTTGTCATGATAAGTCTCCTGTTAAAGCCAACCTATAACTAGTGTTCATAGGAGGTTGGGATTTTCACTATACATAGCAGGGCTCATATACTGTTATGTATAGCACAGGCAATCAGAACATTGCAGCTTCAAGTCGCCTATGGGGACTATTATATACAGTAAAAAAACATGTTTTAAAAATCTAAAAAAAATACATAAAAGTTCAAATCTCCCTAATTTTGCCTCATTAAAAATATAACAAACATTAAAACTATACATTTGGTATCGATGCGCTTGTAAAAGTCCAATCTATCAAAATATAAAGCAAATTAATCTGAATGGTAAGCAGCATAAAAAGAAAAAAAAAGAAAAATTCCAGAATTATGAGTTTTATTGCCTCCCAATATATTATTGCAAAATAAGAGATTATCAAAACATCGTATCTACCCCAAAAAGGTATCAGAAAAACATCAGCTTAGAGGAAAAAAAAAGTCCTTACACAGCCTCATACATGACATCAAGCCCACGGCTTAGTAATGGAGAGGCGTCTATAAGACATCTATCTAGTACTAATCCTATAGTTGTAATGTTAAATAAAGACACGGCCAGAATAAAGTCCTTTATTTGAAAAAATTATACAGACTCCTTTAATGTTCGAAATTAAACCATACTTACTACAACACCTAATTCCCGACGCCCTTGATCTCCTGTAATAAAACTAAAATAATAAATCAACAATTTATCATGCATGTCCATCGTTGTGTCCCATGTTGTAATCCAAGTCTGGGGGCTAACTAAAAATGTGACCATCCCGGCTGAAAACCACTGGTGAATTAGCTGCAGAGAGCGCAGCATCATTCACCAGCGGTGACATCATTACCAACTTTTTCCTGTGGTCCAGAGGTCACCTCAGTTCAGCCCAGCCGTGATGATGTCACTGCTGGTGAATGATGCTGAGCTTTCTGCAGCTCATTCACCATTGCTTTTCAGCCGGGAGGGTCACATCTTGGCACCATTACTAAGCTGTGGGCTTGATGTCACCTGAAATTATTTGCCATTAGTATGTTTTTTATCTGTTACATTATCCCGCCCATTGACATTTTTCTTTTACCATACATTTTGTATAAACTGTAACTAACTTTTGCCAATATTTCAACCCCAATTATTGCACCTTTACTATAAGAACAAGAAATGCTAGGAAGGTACATGAACAGAAAGTAAAATGGGGCAGCAGACTGCAATATACAGGTGCTTCTCACTAAATTAGAATATCATCAAAAAGGTAATTTATTTCAGTTCTTCAATACAAAAAGTGAAACTCATATATTATATAGAGTCATTACAAACAGAGTGATCTATTTCAAGTGTTTATTTCTGTTAATGTTGATGATTATCGCTTACAGCCAATGAAAATCCAAAAGTCATTATCTTAGTAAATTAGAATAATTAGCAAAAAACACCTGCAAAGGCTTCCTAAGAGTTCAAAATGGCCCCTTAGTTGGTTAGTGGGCTCCACAATCATGGGGAAGAAATGACACTCCATAAGGAGGGTAAGCTACAAAAGGTCATTGCTAAAGAAACTGGCTGTTCACAGAGTACTGTATCCAGGCATATTAATGGAAAGTTGAGTGGAAGGAAAAAGTGTGATAGAAAAAGGTGGACAAGCAACCGGGATAACCGCAGCTTTGAAAGGATTGTTAGGAAAAGGCCACTCAAAAATTTGGAGTAGATTCACAAGGAGTGGACTGCTGCTGGAGCCATTGCTTCAAGGGACACCACAAAGAGACATATCCAGGACAAGGGCTACAAGTGTCGCATTCCTTGTGTCAAGCCACTCATGACCAATAGACAAAGCCGAAGCGTCTTACCTGGGCCAAGGAGAAAAAAAACTGGACTGTTACTCACTGGTCCAAGGAGTTGTTTTCAGATGAAAGAAAATTTTGCATTTCATTTGGAAATCAAGGTCCCAGAGTCTGGAGGAAGAGTGGAGAGGCCACAATCCAAGCTGCTTGAGGTCTAGTGTGACGTTTCCACAATCAGTGATGGGTTTGGGGAGCCATGTCATCTGCTGGTGTAGGTCCATTGTGTTTTTTCAAGACCAAAGTCAGCGCAGCCATCTACCAGGAAATTTTAGAGCACTTCATGCTTCCCTCTACCGACAAGCTTTATGGAGATGGAAATGTAATTCTCCAGCAGGACTTGGCACCTGTCCACACTGCCAAAAATTACTAGCAGACAACACAAAAGTGGCATCAATTTCACGACAGTAGAAATAGTATAATAGTGACCTAATTTTGTGAGAAGCACCTGTAAGTGTGGCGTGTACAGTGGTCAAATTAACACTAGTAAAACAGGTGTGCAAAAGCAACATGCACAGCTAAATGTCTCATCTTTTCCCTCTTTTTTAATTTTGTTTTAAACTAAATGCATCCCCCTTTAAAAAAAGGATGAAGTAAGAAATGCTGTTTTCCCTATTTTTTGGATTTTAAGACACACTTTTTTACCCCAAATTTGGGAGGAAAATGGGGGGGATGTCTTGTAATGGGGGGCAGCTGCAGTGGAGCAGGGTCACAGGAGATAGGGTCCCTGCTGTAGGAGGCTGGTGGTGTCAGGAGTGGGGCGAAGCTGAGAACCCTGTGCTGGAAGGAGGGGGTGTCTTGGTTCCCGACATCTCAATCAGCGCAAGTTCCGCCTCTGGTGGCTATTTTCTTGAGACCCACCACAGGGATATCAATGGAAAGGGGACTCCGCTCACCGAAAGCCCAGTGCCCGCAGCCTTGCACTGCCAGGACACCCCTTCCTCCCAGCATGGGTCCTGCAGAATCGCTCATTTCTGCTGCTGCCGACCTCCCGCAGCAGTGACCCTGTTTCCTGTGAACCTGCTCCACCGCAAGCTACCATAAAATCAGACTATAAAACGCACCACCATTTTATTTAAAACATTTTTTTTCCTATTTTCCTACCCCAAATTTGAGGTGCGTCTTATGGTTCAGTGCGTCTTATAACCCACAAAATACGGTACATAGCCCTTCCTTATATCTACCTTACAGCAGACTTCAGCATAACAAAAACTAAAAAGTGGAAAGCTAGAAAATCAACACATAAAATTGAAACCTAATGATTCTGCATTTGAAGTATATTAAATTGATATATTTCACATTAACTGAACTTGAAATAAATACCGTACTCTGTTCTGGATTTGAGGAAGGGAAAAAAACATTGTTTTACATTGGAAAAAGAAATTGCCCAATATTTGCCCAAGAGTTTAAATAACATTCAGTGGAAAGGGTCAGCACTCAGCTGCACAGAACACGTCAGGATGGTGACGAGTATTATCTTACTATATTATCCTCGGGATCACACGATGTGCTTTTGACTTGTATTTGATATTAGCCAAAACAAGTAAGGAACATACAGTAATTGATTTACAACTGATACAAAGATTTGAGTAAGGCTTTTAGAAATTCATGCACATGTTGTAGGAACACTTCCATTCCATGTACAGAATATTTTTTTTTCGGTCTGCAGCCAAGTTACATGTTAAACATTTAGGCTAAGTTCCCATGATGAGTACTTGGTGAGTTTTTGATATTGCAGTTTTTCTGAAGCAATTCTGCACCTATTGGGTAAATTAGGTTAATTATTAAGTTTTCCCATTGTGTTTTCTGAGTGCATTTTTTTACATTTGTTCTTATCTCGTTTTTGACAGTGTAAGTCTTGACTTTGATTTGGTATGTCATGCTTTAACCCGTTTAGGATGTAGATTAATGACCAGGCCTAAATTTTGAAATCTGACCAGTGTCAGGTTATGTGGTAATAACTTTGGAATGCTTCGAAGGATCCCACTTATTATGAGAATGTTTTTTCGTGACATATTGTACTTCATGGTAGTGGCAAAAATTTTTTTATATGACTTGCGTTTATTTATGAAAAAATTGTAAATTTGGCAAAAAATTTGAAAATGTCACAATTTTCATAATTTTTATGCCCTTAAATCAGAGAGTCACACCACACAAAATAGTTATTAAATAACATTTCCCGCACGTATACTTTACATCAGCACAATTTTTGAAACATACCGTATTTTTCGGACTATAAGACGCAGTGTACCATAAGACGCGCCTAGGTTTTAGAGGAGAAAATTAGGAAAGATCAGCTATCCTGGTAAATATGGTCCCCTCATCCCTATCCTGGTATGCATGGCCCCGTCCTTATTCTGGTATGATTGGCCCCATCCCAGTCCTGGTATGATTGATTGGCCCCATCCCTTTCCTGGTTTGATTGATTGGCCCTATCCCGTTCCTGGTATGATTGATTGGCCCCATTTCTGTTCCTGGTATGATTGATTGGCCCCATCCCGTTTGTGGTATGATTGATTGGCCCCATCCAGTTCCTGGTATGATTGATTGGCCCCATCCAGTTCCTTGTATGATTGATTGGCTCCATCCAGTTCAAGGTATGATTGATTGGCCGCATCCAGTTCCTGATATGATTGATTGGCCCCATTCCTTCCTGGTATGATTGATTGGCCCCATCCAGTTCCTGGTTGAATTGATTGGCCCCATCCCGTTCCTGGTATGATTGATTGGCCCCATCCCATTCTGGTTATGATTGAATGGCCCCATCCAGTTCCTGGTATGATTAATTGGCCCCATCCCCTTGCTGGTATGACTGATTGGCCCCATCCAGTTCCTGGTATGATTGATTGGCCCCATCCAGTTCCTGGTATCATTGATTGCCTCATCCCCTTGCTGGTATGATTGGTCCCAACGCGTTCCTGGTATACATGGCCCCATCAGAAAAGATGAAAAAACAAACCTTTACTCTTACCTTCCTCCACTCCCTCACAGTCGCAGTGTCCTGCTCCGGTGCCAGAAGCTGCTTAATGCTTGTAAGCAGCTCATGGCAGGGACATGAGGGTAGAAAGCTGCCAATCAGTGCTTTGGGCGGGTTTAGAGTGCTCAACATTCAGAGAACTGATAGATCTGCAGCAGAGAAAACAGTGATTTTATCAAAATGACAGCAAGCAGAACAGTAAGTGACATCCCACATCCCAGTCCCGGTATGATTGATTGGCCCCATCCCTTTCCTGGTTTGATTGATTGGCCCTATCCCGTTCCTGGTATGATTTAGTGGCGCCACCAGTTCCAGGTATGATTGATTGGCCCCATCCAGTTTCTGGTATGATTGATTGGCCCCATCAGTTCCTGGTATGATTGATTGGCCCTATCCCGTTCCTGGTATGATTTAGCGGCGCCACCAGTTCCTGGTATGATTGATTGACCCCATCCAGTTCTTGGTATGATTGATTGGCCCCATCCAGTTCCTGGTATGATTGATTGGTCCCATCAATTTCCTGGTATGATTGATTGGCCCCATCCCGTTCCTGGTATACATGGCCCCATCCAGTTCCTGGTATGATTGATTGGCCCCATTCCATTCCTGGTATGATTGATTGGCCCCATCCCGTTCGTGGTATGATTGATTGGCCCCATCCAGTTCCTGGTATGATTGATTGGCCTCATCCAGTTCCTGGTATGATTGATTGGCCCCATCGAGTTCCTGGTATGATTGATTGGCCCCATCCCGTTCGTGGTATGATTGATTGGCCCCATCCAGTTCCTGGTATGATTGATTGGCCCCATCCAGTTCCTGGTTGAATTGATTGGCCCCATCCCTTTCCGGGTATGATTGATTGGCCCCATCCCATTGCGGTTATGATTGATTGGCCCCATCCAGTTCATGGTATGTTTGATTGGCCCCAACCCCTTGCTGGTATGACTGATTGGCCCCATCCAGTTCCTGGTATGATTGATTGGCCCCATCCAGTTCCTGGTATCATTGATTGCCTCATCCCCTTGCTGGTGTGATTGGTCCCAACCCGTTCATGGTATACATGGCCCATCAGAAAAGATTAAAAAAACCAAACCTTAACTCTTACCTTCCTCCACTCCCTCACAGTCGCAGTGTCCTGCTCCGGTGCCAGAAGCTGCTTAATGCTTGTAAGCAGCGTATGGCAGGGACATGAGGGTAGAAATTTGCCAATCAGTGCTTTGGGCGGGTTATAGAGTGCTCAACATTCAGAGAATTGATAGATCTGCAGCAGAGAAAACAGTGATTTTATCAAAATGACAGCAAGCATAACAGTCAGTGACACATTGCTGGAATTATCGTCTCTGCCCGTACATTATGCTGCTCTCGGATGGAGGCCTTTTCTGGTGATGTCTATTTATTCCAGAGATTCGACTAGACATTGCTACTTGTCTACTCCTGGGATCCTTTATTATCCATTTGTCACTGTTGATATTCTGCACAATCACACCAAGATTCTGATAGGGAATTTAGACTGTGAGCCCATCGGGGACAGTGATGATAATGTATGTAAAGCACTGTGGAATAAGATAGCGCTATATAAGCAACGCATAATAAATAATAATAAATAATTATGACTCCTTGTGGCTTTGATTTTCCATTCTCGCTGCTTTGGTGATTGTTTTATGGCTCTGACTATGCTGCACACAGAATCTCCGCACACCCAGACACTTGCGGCCTTAACCAAGGTCATGGTGCCCTCAGAGTGGGTAGCATGCACATTTTGTGCCAACCACCCAAAACACTATTTTACGTCTTATATATTGTAATTTATCACCTGTCATACCTAAACTTTTTAAGGGTATTAAAGTGATTTTTGCATCTTTTTTATATGCTACAAATGCAGATGTACTTTGACCATTGTTTTAGAAATACAGTTCATTTTTTAATAAAAATAATGGCCTTTTTTGTGCAAACAAAATTGACATCTTCAAAATAAATCTTTATTTTTTTCCGACTGCTATCAATCAGTTATTTGGATATATAACATGTTCTAGATTTTTAGATCTATTACATGCTCTAGTTAAAGAGCACATATCATCTCTCTGTCATAGCCCATTTTATTATAAAATTCACTACCTAGCCCTAGACTAATTCTTTTTCTAAGAACTCGTGCAGACAAAACATTGGATTCCACTCGGCCCATTAATTTTCTCTGAGCTTTGTGTACGTCCGATTTTGTTCCTCAGATTGAGTCTGTCCGAACCCAACATGAGGCTGTGGCCATCCAGCCTATTCAGAAGCCGTATGGGGGTGTCCTTATGTGGCACTCCAGGGTTCTGGTCTACACAGTGGTATTGCTTTCCTCCCGGGGAGAGTGATGTTACGTTCAGAGGCAAAGAAGGATAACTGCATCCAGGTATCAGAAACATGCAACACATTTCATACTCCAGGCCAACAAGGGGAGCTTCTGATCCTATTTACTAGGTGACTCCCTATATATATATATATATATATATCACTGGTAGTCTGTAGGGAAAGTTAGTTAGTTCCAGACATCAGTCTGAGGAGGACAGAGGGTCCACGGAACTGTGCATGCCCACAGAGCTGCAGCTCCCAGAAAGGGACATTTTGAAGGCAGAACTGTATTGTAGCGAGAGTGAAAGAAGGCAAAACAAAGGAGAGGATACCAGAAGGGGACAAGCCCCGAACAGGCTGCCTCCTTCTGAGGCGCAGAACACCGGTAGCCGGAACACCGAGATAGTAAGGACCTCTACGCCTTACTTCAGAGACCGGCAGGACAGCTAATTGCACGTTACCTGTCCGCACCTACACCCAGGAGGCACGGTGACACCCCACAGAGCCGGGTTATCTAAGAGACCCTATAAACAGGCTCAAGTCACCAGTCATACGGGTTTTGTCCTATCCTATATGGGGGACAGAGAGAGAGACACTACATCTGTGAGGACCTTAGTTGAAGCTTATGCAGTAAGGGACTACACCACTAAAGCGCAAGGGAAGGCTATTGATTTCCACCTGGACAAGGGGACTCTGGACTTGCCTCTGAACCGGCCGGACTCTGCCTGCCCAGTGATCTGGTGCCCTGGACTGTAGAAGGTAAAGAAACTGCAACCTCGTGTCCTCGTTCTTCACTGCGCCATTCACCATCTACATACTCGGAAGCCCTGGGGATACACTTCACCTGTGGGAAGGTATACCATCTAGCTGCCATAACATCACCCCAGCGGACCCCTTAAAGCAGCATTGGTCACCCTGACCGAATACCACAGGTGGCGTCACGAACATAGACTTTTCCCCTTTAAAGACCTTTCCCTTTATTACGGATGTCTCAGGGCCATGGACCGTGTCAGCCACCGTGACATCCCCCCGTGAACCGCAGGACCCGGTACCGAGTACCCCACAGCCCTGGCGGGGCGCTCCAACTTGGCATCATGAACAGGATGGACTGACCTTGAAAATTGAGTCATGTGCTCCTAAAGGACTGTGCCTAACTGTTTTTGTGCTCAGAGACTGTGTATTGCAAAAGACTGCCAAAATTGCCGCCAAAACCACCGCCATTACAGCGCCACGAGGAGCGCCAGAGAAGAAGGGCATGCCATTATGGGAGGAGACTACCAAAGCGGCACAAACAGTGCTGAACAACCCCTATGAATGCTATTACACAATGATGACCTGCACATCTGCCAAAGAGGTCCGCCTCCTGATCTGCAATGGCAGGAACAAAGTGGAGAAGAAGCCCCACCCCCAAGAAATGGAGGAACAGCGTGCATGTGTGACCGCAGATCTGGAAGAAGAGATGGTGACCAGTGGGTACCTGAACAATGGCAAAGCGACCCGGGACCATCCCAAGCCACCGGAGGAGGACCCAAACTCACTGCTGCTGGAGGATCTGGACTTCCTGGAACCGCAGATGGAGGAGCTGAGCCGCCAGCTCCTGGACACAGAGCTGACCGCAGTGAAGAAATGGAAGTCGGCCCTGTGCAAGAAGAATGCACTGGAGCAGTCACGGTCCATGCAGCAGCTGACTCCAGCATCCTCATCAGCGGAGCAGACCGGCATCGGTGGAACCACATCAGACGCGGGTACAGAAAGCGACCCTGCCCGGTGACCGAACCCGCTCCAGCGACTGCTCTTCCCCCAGTCACTGACCTCGCTCCAGCGACAGCTCCTGCCCCAGATGAAGGTCCTGCTCCAGCGACTATTACCACCGATGACGAGACGCTGCCATGCCCGCTCCCAGCACCCATAGGCACCACCACTACAGCACAAGGGAAGACTATTGATTTCCACCTGGACAACGGGACTCTGGACTGGCCTCTGAACCTGACGGACTCTGCCTGCCCTGTGGTCTGGTGCCCTGGACTGTGGATGCTGAAGTCTTCAGGAAAGGTAAAGAAACTGCAACCTTGTGTCCTCGTTCTTCACTGCGCCATTCACCATTCACCATCTACATACTGGGAAGCCCTGGGGATACACTTCACCTGTGGGAAGGTATACCATCTAGCTGTCATAACATCACCCCAGCGGACCCCTTAAAGCAGAGTTGGTCACCCTGACCGAATACCACAAGTGGCGTCACGAACATAGACTTTTCCCCTTTAAAGACCTTTCCCTTTATTTCGGACGTCCCAGGGCCACCGACTGGGTCAGCCACCGTGACATCCCCCCCGTGAACCGCAGGACCCGGTACTGAGTACCCCACAGCCCTGGCGGGGCGCTCCACTTAGAATGTGAAACTTCCAGCTGCAGCTCAGTAAGAAGCTTTTCATTCTTACGCTTTGTTTCACTGTCTGATTTCTCTGGATTTCTAATTAAGGCTGTAAAACATGATTCAAGAACTGTCATAACTAGTGAGTTGTGTAATTTTATGTACAGTATTTCTGTATGAGAGTTCAATAATATAGTAATAAGATAACACTGGTCTACAAAAAAAAAAAATTCTGGCATGGACTTTAAGAACAGTTTTAGACTAATTTGAGGGCACTGAATTCAAATCTGATCTTATAATTTCTTTATCACATCACGTTTTTGCGCTACAGGTATATAGCCCATTTTCAAGAATTCCATGATAAATATAAGTAGTGTATGAAAAGTGCCGGTTTATACAGTTCACTAAGGTAAATTTAGTTTTCATTTAGTCTTCCAATTAATGTGAGAATATCTTTGTTTTCTTTGAACATGCATAATACCCGTTTGTTATGATAACACCCTTGTTTTCTGTGCTACTGGGACAGTAGAGCTACAGCAGAGCATTGGGTGAAAACTGAATGGCCTCAGCGACAGAGTTTGGCATCTGGCGATAAGAATGTCATCCATGATCTTCTAGTGGATAGGAAGAACATTGTCTTTCCTCCTTTACACATAAAACTTGGATTGATGAAGCAGTTCGTCAAAGCTCTCAATCACAGTGGAGAATGCTTTAACTATATATGTTCAACTTTTCCTGGTCTTAGTGAAGAGAAGAAAAAGGCTGGAATATTTGATGGACCTCAAATAAGAACACTTATGAGAGACCCAAATATTATCACATCAATGAATGAGACAGAAGAAAGAGCTTGTAATGCATTTTGTAATGTGGTGCAGAATTTTCTAGGGAATAAGAAAGCAGACAACTATGAAGAGATTGTGGAAGAGCTACTAATGAGTCTGCAAAATCTTGGATGTAGAATGAGTGTCAATATTCACTATTTACACAGCCATTTGGACTTTTTTCTAGAGAACCTTGGGGATGTGAGCAAAGAACACATTAAAACAATAGAAGAACGTTATCAAGGCCGGTGGGACTCACATACGATGGCTGACTATGGCTGGAGCTTGATGAGAGACAACCCAGAAGCTGTACATCACAGATCAGCCAAGAAAAGAAAGTTCAAATAACTGCCATTTGTCATTCATCTGTGTGCCATATATATGTGTTTTTATATTTTGTAGTTTAATTCTGTAAGTATATTTGATTTGCTGTACATAGACTTTGTAATCTTTGTTATTCCTTGATTAAAAATATACAATGTAGTATCGAAAATCATGTGTTTTTATCATAAAACATTAGATAGGAGTAATTTTCATCAAAAATTGAAAATCTCTCGAAATCCTGATGTGATAGCCAAAATCGGAGTTCATATTCGTAATCAGCAGCCTAAATTGACTTAAAATATGTTTTAAAACCTTTTGCCAGAAAAATTGCGTTGACCAGTGTAATCTGTTTGTCTACTAACTGGTTGCATAGTACAGATTTGGGGCGATCTATGTACGATTTATTGCTGTGGTCATCTCGGATGGGCAGTACAGTGTCCTAAGGCTGTGTTTAGGCAAGCGACTTTGTTCATTCCCGGAGTGTCAGTGATCACTACGGTCACCATAAGTTGTGTGCTATCCCCTAGGTAAAGTAGTCAGGCTGAGTTTTTGTATATATGTATGTTCATGAGAACCATTGAATGACATGAGTGGGGTGTAACAATGAGGGACAAATAAATAAGCCCCCTGAGTCTGTACTGTACACATACTGGCTGGTGACCGGTTAATGCAGCATACCCTATTTAGCATATTATGGGTATATCGTACAATATAAGCACATTTTATCATTTACCTTTTGTATCTACCTTATCTCCTCATAGATGGTAGCTTTTGAGTGAGACTCTCATTTTTTTTTGGTATCTGAGTTACATGTTTTTCTATAATGTCTTTATTGTCTGTACAAGTCCCCTCCAAAACTGTAAAGTGCTGCTGAATGTGAGAGGTGGCGGGAGGGAGAGGTGCCTGTTTGTTTGCTGTGAGTATAGAGAATTGAATATTTGTCCATGCCAACCAGTGCTCTGTGCAGGAAGATCGGAGGCCACTTTTTAGTCTACATTCCCACGGTCAGTATCCGGCAGCAATTTGGATGCAGCACATGTCCGCTGAGTCCAAAGCGCTGCCGGCTATTGAATACAGGTGATTCCGCATGTGTTCATTGAACCGTGCGGAATCACTGCATCCAATACATTGGATGGGTGAAATCTGGAAAGATGCGCCGCATGTCCATCTCTGCAAGGAAGCAGCGGGTGTCAGAGCACGCAGAGTGAACATGGTATTTCTTGAAATCCCATCCACCATGCTGTAACATCCGGCCTCTGCAGATGTACGCAGCGTCCTACACGCAGCATTTACCGACCATGGGAACATACCCCTAGGAGTGCTAACACATTTTTGTTCATTTTTTTTATCATCTCAAATATCTTCAAAATATTTTTTTTATTTTTCTACAATTATCCAACAGTTATTTGGATACATAACATTCTATTTTTTTCAGGTATATTACATTCTCTAGTCTACATATTACCTATCTATCACTATCAGTTTTATTACAAAAATCAATACCAAGCTCTAGATTGTTTTTCTAAATGTGTGTGCCTGCAAAAAAAAAATACTGCAAAGAAATACTAATAAAACAAGCACTAAAGGACCTGACTTTCTAACAGAGGGTGGGTGTCAACTTTGGGATGTGGGATCCCAGCTTAAAGGGAACCTGTCAGCGGGATTGTGCACAGTAACCAACACACAGTGTCAGGTCGGCGCTGTTATCTAATATATGAAGCTGAATGTGTGTGTGTGTGTGTGTATGTCCGGGATTGGCATCTGAACCGTCGCAGCTACAGGCACAAAATTTTGCACAGTCACACGTCTGGACCCCGAGAGCGTCAAAGCTATGTTGTGAGGTGAAATTTTAACCCCACGCTTTCCAATTCACCAAACAATTTTGCCCCTATCTACATAATGGGGAAAAAGTGAAAGGAAAAGTGTTGGAGGCGTCGCAGCTACAGGCACAAAATTTTGCACAGTCACACGTCTGGACCCCGAGAGCGTCAAAGCTATGTTGTGAGGTGAAATTTTAACCCCGCGCTTTCCAATTCACCAAACAATTTTGCCCCTATCTACATAATGGGGAAAAAATGAAAGGAAAAGTGTTGGAGGCAAATTAACAGCTGCCAGATGTGAACAAGGGGGACTTAAAGAATGAGAGCGATGGCGCCAAAGAGTATATACTGTACAGTTGCTAAGGTGGGGCCCCGACATGGGATAATCACCACACCACCACGGGGATATGAAAACACACACAAAATGCGCCACACACTACCACGTGCTCAAACACATATACCACCCTCAGCGCACATTTCACCACACATACACCAACCTCGCCACATAAAAGTCGAAACACAAAAGTCGCCACTCAAAACTCGCCATGCGCAAAACTCTCCACATGCAAAACTCGCCCCACGTGCAAAACTCACCTCATGGAAAACTCGCCACACGCAAAACTTGCACACGCGGAAAAATTGCCACATGCGCAAAAGTTGCAACACATGCAAAAGTTGCCTCACACAAAACTTGCACATACTCAAAAGGCACCACACATAAAACTCGCCACGCGCAAAACTCGCCATGCGCAAAACTTGCTGCACACAACTTGCTACACTAACCTGTCACATGCAACTCGACACACAAAAAGTTGCTACACGCATGTCGCCACACAAAACTCATCTCACAAAAGTCGCTACATGCATGTCGCCACACGCAACTCAACACACACAACTTGACACACGAAACTCGCCCTAAAACACACACAAGTCTGGTATTATCCTTCAAAAATAAAAGTCTGATTAATAAGCAGACAAACTACAAGAGCAACAAATGTACCATATAGGAATCCGGCAGCTGTCAGTCACATGACCAGTCTATTATGTGTATGTGTGAGCTAATATATACTGCCAGGGGGTGGGCTTACTGTTGGCTGGGGATTTATCAGGCTGCCAATTTAGCTTACAAATACTGAGGTAAAAATACTGACCAAATAACGTGTGAACGAGGTCTAATACAGGAGATGACATACAGATATATACTATATACAGGAGGAGATGACACACAGGTATATACTATTTACAGGGGAGATGACACACAGGTATATACTATATACAGGAGGAGATGACACACAGATATATACTATATACAGGAGAGATGACACACAGGTATATACTATATAGAGGAGGAGATGACATACAGGTACATACTACATACAGGAGGAGATGACATACAGGTATATACTATATACAGGAGGAGATTACACACAGGTATATACTATATACAGGAGCAGATTACCTACAGGTATATAGTATATACAGGAGGAGATGACATACAGGTATATGCTATGTATAGGAGGAGATGACTTACAGGTATATACTATATACAGGAGGAGATGACACACAGATATATACTATATATAGGTGAGATGACACACAGGTATATACTATATACAGGAGGAGATTACATACAGGTATATACTATATATAGGAGGAGATGACATACAGGTATATACTATATACAGGGGAGATGACACACAGCAGGTATATACTATATACAGGGGAGATGACATACAGGTATATACTATATACAGGAGATTACATACAGGTGTATACTATATATAAGGGAGATGACAAAAATGTATATACTGAGGTGAAAATGAGAGGTGTGAGGTGAAAATGAAAAGGTGTGAGTGCAAAATGAGAGGAGTGAGGGAAAATAGTGGAGTGATCGGAAAATGACAGATGTGAAGGTCGAAATGACAAGTGTTAGGGGGGAATGAGAGGAGTGAGGAGGAAAATAAGAGGAGTGAGGGGAAAATGAGAGGTGTGAGGGAGAAAATGAGAGATGTGAGGGGGAAAATGAAAGATGTGATGGGGAAAATGAGAGGCGTGATAGGAAAATAAGAGAAGTGAGGTGCTATAACTAACCACAGATATTTACTATGCCCAGGCAACGCCGGGCTCTTCAGCTTCAGCTAGTACTGAATAAAATGATACCTGGGTTTATGAAATCCATCTTGTTGTGGTTTCTTAATCTTAAATTTCAGTTTTTAGCTAATGATATGCTCATGTCCTAAGGCGGGGTCGGTGTATGTGGAGCTCTGATTAGCTATTCATAATGCAGACTGCTGACAGGTCACTGATCCCTCACTGACCTGCCCCCTAGTTTACATAATGAATACACTAATGTGTGTATTTGAAAAAAAGTATGTCACATAATCACTGGCATTTTCCCGGTCCTGAGGTCACCGCAGTTCAGCCTCGATGATGTCACCGCTGGGGAATGATGCTGCGCTCTCAGCAGCTCATTCACCAGTGGTTCTCAGCTTCAGCCTGGACGGTCGCATCTTGGCACCGTTCAGGTTGAAAAGTACTTAGCCCCCAGACATGGATATTACGGCGTGGGACAGAACGACGGACAGGTATGATACATTGTTGTTGTTTTATTTTACTTTAATTACAGGAGACCGAGGGCTTTGGTGGAATTAGGCGTTGCAGTAAGCATGGTTTAACTGAGATTATTAAAGGAGTCTGTGTCATTTTTTAAATTAAAGGTCTTTATTCTGGTGGTGTCTTTATGTAACATATAACTAGACACCTTATAGACACCTTTCCATTACTAAGTCGTGGGCTTGATGTCACCTGAAAATACAAAGGAGATATCACCCCCACAAACATGAACCCCACTTGCCACTGCTACAGGGCAAGTGCAAGAATTGGCGCATCTAATAGATGCGTCTTTTCTGGGCAGCTGTGGGCTGCTGTTTTTAGGCTGGGGGGCCTATATCAATGGCCCCTTACAAGCTTGAAAATACCAGCCCCAGCTGTGAGCTTTAGCAAGGCTGGTTGTCAAAAATGGGGGGGGCCCCACGCACTTTTTTAAATTATTTATTTAAATAATTTTTAAAAAACAGCGTGGGGACCCCTCTATTCTTGATAACCAACCTTGCAGAAGCTGACAGCTGAGGGTTGCAGCCCCCAGCTATGAGTTTTGCCTGGTTGGTTAAAGAAAATAGGGGGGAACCCACGTAGGGTTTTTCATTCATTAATTTAGTTATATTGCAGTTGGCGGCTGAGGAATACCCCCATCATTCGCTCCTGCTGTCACTGTTATTAGCCATAGCAGGTGTTGGATGATGGGAGTAGGAGTCCTCAAAGCCCCCACCTGCAGTTATTGTTCAGACTTGAATATACCTTTCATCATTCTCCTCTGCTCGCGCCAATTGCCGTCTTCACCACCTGCCGCCGGGTTACAGCATTTACTGTAGCGCTTCTTTCCCGGTGCCGATGTGTGTCACACGGAGGACATCAATGTCTGTTCTCCGTGTGCAGGACATTTTGCCGTCCGTGCTGATGGTAAAAAACTAACATGTCTACGTGTGGGGCACACAGACACACGGTCCGTCGAAACACACTGATATGTGCACAGGCCCATTCATTTGAAAGGGTCTACGTGTGTAACTGTCTCCGATACATGTGAACACTGTCACCACACGTACCAGAGACACGGATGTGTGAAAGAGGCCTTAGATGCAGCAAAAAATACAGTGTCAGAAACAAACCAAAAGCTCATTGTGGGAGCACAGTCTTACTTTCCAGGTACTGTAAAACTGCTGCTTTTTTACGGAAAAAATTTTCAAGAATGCAGCGTGTGAACAACCCTTATAGTCACAGTGTCAGGGCTCCTAATATGATTAGGTTGGGATGTATTTCTACCACCCAGGAAGAAGTGATTAGCGAAACACGTGTCGGGGTTTCCTTCTCCCAGCAACCTCCACATCACAGGTTTTTACTTTGGCCTTTGCCATTCCAAAGGTTATGATGTACTTGGACTTGCTTATAAGTTATGCACTTGCATTTTAACACAAGTTACCTTCAGTTCAGTCCTCATAGGATTTATTCCTTCAGATCTTACACTTACCATTACTGACAGCACGGTGTAACCGCCTTTCCATCTTGGACTCTGGCATTCTATAGGTTATGATATACTATGCACTCGCACTTTAGCACAAGCCACCTTCAGCCCTCATAGGATATATTCCTGCAGACCTTGCAGTTACAACACTGGCATTTTTGAAATTTATTTATTCCATTAATCCAGAGCCTGCCATTGCACGTGTGTTCAATATATGCTGGCATTACTACTACTAATAATTTTTATTTATATAGCGCCAACATATTCCGCAGCACTTTACAATTAAGCGAGGACATGTACAGACAATAAATTCAATACAAGTTAAGACAATTTAAACAGTGACATTAGGAGTGAGGTCCCTGCTCGCAAGCTTACAATCTACAAGGAAATGGGGGGGACACAATAGGTGAAAAGTGCTCCTTATTTGAGGTCTGGCAATTATAATAAATAGGGATTTTCATATAAAGCTGCATGATCCAGTCATCAGCCCGTGTGTTTAAGTGCAATAGTCAAGTATCAAGTGCAGTTATCGTGTGCATGGAGGGTGTGGAGACAGATGAATAGTAGGGTACAGATTCAGAATAATATTTGGAAGGAGGGAACAGGGCAAAGTTAGGTTACTGAGTAGTTGATGTGGTAGGCTTGTTGGAAGAGATGGGTTTTCAAAGCGCGCTTGAATAGGTCGGGGCTGGGTATCAGTCTGATCGTCTGGGGAAGTGCATTCCAGAGAGCTGGCGCAGCACGAGAGAAGTCTTGGAGACGGAGGTGCGAGGTTCGGATTACGGGGGATGTTAGTCGTAGGTCATTTGTAGAAGGGAGGGCACATGTAGGGCAATAGACAGAGATGAGAGAGGAGATATAAGGATCCACTGCCTCAGACCTTGCATGTACCATACTGGTATTTTTGATATCTCTTTATTCAATTAATCCTGAGCCTGCTGTTACACGTGTGTTTAATATATGCTAATACCACAAAATACTTTGATCTATTTTGTTGCACATTGCTCTTTATCAATTTGTATGTGGTTGTTAATATTACCAATTATGGTGCGGGTTGCTTGGAGCTCACTCTGCCCTGCTTGACTTTCCTTATTTTATACCTATGATTCTTGATTTTATGTACTTGTTAATAAAATACATTACTTTGGGTCTTGTACATCACCTCTCTTTGGGTACATGTATTTCTATAATGTACATAATGTATAATGTTTTTTACTATTTTTTAAAATATCTCCTTTATTTTTTCCAAACTTTCCTAACATTTTCAGAAAAAGCTTTAGGATAACATGCAATTATTATTTTTTTACATTTACAGTATATATTGGATGTGGATGCTGTGTTGTTTGAGAATCAAGAAGGGTCTGTGTTACAGTTCTACTATGGACCCTAACATGCTGTTTGCTCTGTATTATGAACCAGTTTGTAAATGAACTATTCCAGGCTAGCATAGAGTGGGTGTTTTCAGATCACAAGAACAGAACAGTAAATATAACAGCTTAAGTATATATTTGATTTCACCCACATATTAAAAAATGTGACGTTACAGAATTCTAACGAACTTTAAAAAATATGTATAAATACCCCAGTGCAAAGCTCAGATAAAGTACCAGGAGCTTTCTCACCACTACAGAAGATGGTAAGTCTCTCATAGCTGCTCTATTTATTCATTCAAGAGTAAAACATATTTCGCCTTTTTTTGGACATGATTTGTTCTTTGATTACCTTATGATTCCTTCAAGCACAATATTCCTGTACCATTTTTATTGCTTGTAAAAATGCCATACATCCCAAGTGCTTTGTTTATTTATAGCGTTTTTATATAATCTGTTGAATTTTTTTTTTCATTTGTATCATTTTGGTGTTTCTCAAGCCCGATGGAGAAGTCTATAGCAAAAAATGCTGCATTTTAGGAAAAATGCAACAAATTCCCAAATCACCACAATGTGAAAGAGCAAAATTTCATGATAAACCTTTTTAATTATTTTCTATGGACTTTGAAGTATCATCTGGCTGCAGAGTTTTTGATAAAGGCATTAAAAACATCAGTACACATGTTGCACAAAAAAGCTACAAAATGCTGGAGACTGAATTGTGTCTTCCCGAGCTTACAACCTACAGGGTATTGGGGCGGTGGACAGTAGGGTAAGGGATTGGAGCAGCTCCGCAGGTAGTCAGGTGGCAGCAGGGATATTGCAGGCTGCAGGCTTCCTGAAGACATGAGTTTTCAGGTTGCATCTAAAGATTTCAATTGTGGAAGACAATCTAATATTCAGGGGTAGGGTTGAGCGACTTTTGCTTTTTTAGGATCGAGTTGGGTTTTGTGAAACCCGACCTTCTCAAAAGTCGGATCGTGTGAAATCGGCCGATTCTACTGTAAAGTCGGGTTCCGGTCCCGGAACACGAAACCCAATGCAAGTCAATGTGCATTCATCTCTCTCTCTCTCTCTCTCTCTCTCTCTCTCTCTCTCTCTCCTCCGTGCATATATTGTATTTGACTCCGGAAATCACTGCAGCCCAAACGGTAATATGGCTCTGTGACGCCGCAGAAACCGGGCCGGAACCTATGTCACCACGCTGCCCACAATTAATTGGCTGAAAAAATGGCGGGGAAGGCGTCATTCAAAACGCGACTTTGGCGCCAAGATCGCGTACCGCATGGCCGACCCCACGCTGGGATCGGGTCGGGTTTCATGAGACGCCGACTTTGCCAAAAGTCGGCGACTTATGAAAATGACCGATCCGTTTCGCTCAACCCTATTCAGGGGTAGTAAGTATCATAGGATGGGAAGGTTCGGAAGAAATCAGGGAAATGGATGGAGAGATGTGAACATTCATTACAACAATGACATTTGAGGAATATTGGAAATAGTGATGTAGATGGAAACAAATGTGGTAAATGAGAGATGGATGATGAGATCATGAGATAGTAAAGGTCAGATAGGAGAATATTATCCATGAGATTACATTGCTTGTATATTTCTATTGTGGACATATAGGGCTGAACTCAAAGGGGCATTAGGAATAGACCAAGATCACCGGTTTGGAGACTGAAGACTTTACATTATTGTACTACTACTAATCAACCGTACACACCTATTAACTGTAGGGATTGAACAGTTTTCATTAGATTTATCTTTGTACCCTTTAGAAACACCTTTTGGTGATCGTGTTTGCTGCTGCGATTTGCCTGACTGTTTGCAATGCGGCTTGTTTTATGGGACTGCCTGAATTTCAAGGAAAACCTGTAAATGGTAAGTAACAGTATATGCTTAGCTACAACATATCTGACTGATAAGGTAAAATACCTCTGAATAATAAAGTCAAACAGCTACAAAAAATACCACTATACAAGTAACATATCTTAAAGGTAAATGCCATTTTTACACAAACACTCGTATAAGTGATGATTGTACTGATAAATCCAGTGACTCAAGGGTGACTTGTCCTATGATTATAGTTACTTGTTTTGTCTTCTCCATCTGGCCCTGATCCCAATAATACTGCATCCTCAGTAATAGTTATGTTTCCTCTGCATTGTGATAGTGTCCCTTTAATTCCATCACAGTAATATTGCCCCCTTAGTGCTTCCAGGCAGTAATATTACTACTTTGTACCACCATACAGTAATAATGATCACATTTTACCCTTAAACAAAAAGTAATGTCTCTTTGGTGCCCCATACAACAGTTATGTCCCTCTTTTTTATTTTATACAAAAGTAATGCCACTATTTTTGTCCGCCCATAGCACAAGCACTACAATAGCAATGCCCCATATCATAGTATTGGCTCCCCATGTGAGCCCTCCTGCACTTTGTTTGTGCCAGTCAAAATAAAATAAAACTCATCTAATTTGCAAAGCAAGCATGAAAATACTGTGAAACATTTGTACTGTGTGGGGGCACAAAGGGGCAATTATCACTATGTGAGAGCTCAAGGTTGACACTATTATAGCACAGAGGCACAAAGTAGTACTATTGTGGAGGTATAAAGGGTGCAATCTTGGTGGTGGTCACTTTTGCCCTGAGGGCACAAATTGCTGCTTGGGATTTTTTTTTTTATTATGGACCATAATAGTATATGCAATGGAAGTCAGTTCCTGCCGCCATCTGCTAGGTGAATGAGCACATGGAGCCAATAATTTGGAGCAGTGACTAGTCCATTATTTCCTACTGCTGTCTGAATATGGCCTCTACTGATTTGGACACCTTTGCAATGAATTTCAAACATTTTTCCCAGATGTCTTTCAAGAATTTTAGGTAGCGTTTTTTTTTAATCTTTCATTATATTGTGTACATCTATTTATTATTTTGCGTTGCTAATATAATATAGCGCCATTATATTCTGTAATGCTTTACCGACATCATCATCACGGTCCCTATTGGGGCTCACAATCTAGATTCCCTATCAGTATGTCTTTGGAGTGTAGGAGGAGTCGGAGAACTCAAAGGAAACCGTCACAAACAAGGGTAGGATTAGGACTCAGAACCACAGTGCTGCAAAGTAACAGTATATGTGTTTCTCTTGGCATGTTTTTCAGGCTCTGCAAAGAAGTCTATTGGAAAAATGGCAAAAAAATTCCAGCACACAGTTAAAAAAAATAAAACGCCAATGTCCTGTACTTAGGATAGAATTATCAATATGAGCTCAGTGGAGATCCAACAACTGGAACCCTCACCGATCATCTGTCATCTACTCTGTTAGCTGCCAAATAAAACCAGTGTACGGGGCAAAACAGCACAACCATGTACACTGTATAGAGGCTGCTGATTTGTACTGCAGATTAGCTCCTGTTCCCTTCAATAGGAGCTGATCTGCAGCATCCGGCAGTGGCCCCTACACACTGAACTGATCTGTGCTGTTGTCTGGGTGGTGAAAACAGTTCAAAGTAGTTTAAAATTAATTTAAGTGTAGTGTGGTAGTTTAAAATAGGTAAGAAAAGTGTTAACACCACATCATAAGATGTCATCTAGCATTGTGAATGCTCTTACAGATTATGTTAGGTAAAATCACACGACTACCTAACCTGAAATGATTTGAATTAAGATCACATAGCTGATATTTTTTGATCCTCCTAAAAAAAGTTAATAACATTCTTTCTTAAATTAAATGTCTATCAATTACTTGCAGGTTGTTTTTTCCAGGGTGAAGTCCATCCATTTTCCAGTAAATGGATAACAAAGGATTGTCTGCAATGCAGTTGTGGTTCTAATGGGATGTTGAGCTGTTGTACTATGTAAGTTAATTATTTTACTTGAAAGAATAAAAGCAGTAGTCCACAGACCCATTTTAAAAAATTAAAAACCAAGTGTAGAGTCTACTGGATTCAATGTCATGTACTTTTTCATTTTGCTTATATGGCGCCTAATCTATTGCATAGTAGTATACAGATTGTTATGACACACATCAGACCCTTTCCCCATTAGAGCACAAAATCTAATTTTTCAAAGTGGGGGAGGAACAGGAAACCTTCCACCCCAATGTCTACATGGAGAACATACAAATTCCATGTAGACATTGTGATTGGTTACATTCAAACCTTGTGCCCCAGCAATTCAAGACAATAGTGCTTATGAGTTGACTGAGCCAATATGATGCCATTGAACATTATGTACGCTGTGTTCTGATAACTCAGAGAGAGTGGAGTATGGGAAAAAGTAGTGCATTTTTAAAACATCTAATCTGATTAACCATCAGTTATCACACGTTTATACATCTGTTCTAACACACATCATGTATTCTGTTTGCACACAGGCTTGGTTTGCCAATGCAGATTGAAGGAGACGAATGTGAAGTCTTGGAAGATAAAGAGACCTGCACTATGAAAATTGTTTACAAGGATGATCATTCAAAAGAATGCTAATAAAACCTGCCCAATTTCAATATTATTACTTTTTTCGAAAGTTAAAATAAAAAAATCCTTAACAAAAAATTGAAGAGAGAGTTATAGAAACATCTGCGGAAAACTTTATCTTTAAATAAGAAATAAATAAAATTGTTAATTGTATGGATTGGTTTTGGATCTTATTTCTATATCATGCAATGTTTGGGATCAGAAGACAGAAGAAGTGGCACTTCACAGAAAATGGATGGTATATGAAAGTGTAGTTCTGGGCAAATCTGAAATAGTTTCCATAATTGTTCTCTTGTGTCTACAAGACTGGGGAGTTAAGGCCCCGTCTCACTAAGCGATTTACCAACGATCACGACCAGCGATACGACCTGGCCGTGATCGTTGGTAAGTCGCTGTGTGGTCGCTGGGGAGCTGTCACACAGACAGCTCTCTCCAGCGACCAACGATCAGGGGAACGACTTCGGCATCGTTGAAACTGTCTTCAACGATGCCGAAGTCCCCCTGCAGCACCCGGGTAACCAGGGTAAACATCGGGTTACTAAGCGCAGGGCCGCGCTTAGTAACCCGATGTTTACCCTGGTTACCAAAAAAAACAAACAGTACATACTCGCCTTTCGGTGTCCCTTGCCGTCTGCTTCCTGCTCTGACTGAGATCCGGCCGTACAGTGAGAGCAGAGCGCAGCGGTGACGTCACTGCTGTGCTCTCACTTCTCACTGTACGGCCGGCAGTCAGTGAGAGCAGGAAGCAGACGGCAAGGGACCTGACGGACATCAGAAGGCGAGTATGTATTGTTTGGTTTTTTTTACATTTACGCTGGTAACCAGGGTAAACATCGGGTTACTAAGCGCGGCCCTGCGCTTAGTAACCCGATGTTTACCCTGGTTACCAGTGAAGACATCGCTGGATCGGTGTCACACACACCGATTCAGAGATGTCAGCGGGGTCTCAACGACCAAAAAAAGGTCCAGGCCATTCCGACACGACCAGCGATCTCACAGCAGGGGCCTGATCGCTGGTACGTGTCACACATAGCGAGATCGCTATGGAGGTCGCTGTTGCGTCACAAAACTTGTGACTCAGCAGCGATCTCGCTAGCGATCTCGCTATGTGAGACGGGGCCTTTACCCACCACTCCTCTTGGGCTTTCTGCACAAAAGCTGTTCCACTCTGCATGTCCACATGGACTTTTCCTCTCTGAACCCTGTTCACACAGGTAATATACAGATGATCAGGTTTTAAATACATCAGATAGGGATTGCATACATCAGTTAGGACTGCTCTAATATGGGTATACCTTGATGTTTGGTGGAGCAGCTTAGTATACATTTTTTGCAAAAAACGTATCAACCAAATACCCTGTTCTTTACATCTTTTTACTAGCACTTGCGAATTACTGTGATTTTTTGAAACTGAGTGTTTTTGGTTTTACTATGCTCTTTTGTGTCTTCAAGTTTTTTGGTGGTGTGTGAACACGTTCCTACAGACTTGTTCACTGTGCAAGTAGCCCATGTGTTCCTGTTTCCAAATCTGAAAAAGTGACTGAACTGAAATGCATATTATTATTCATATGTGCTTGTACATTAATCCCTTAGCGAAATTTGCAGTACATGTACTGCTCTGTGGGAGCTGTGTTCCCTGCCAATCATGCGGCCTGACGCTGAGCGCCGCAGCGATCGGTTGCAATTGTCAGCGATCAAAAAATGTCATGTGCCTGAAAATGGTACCAATAAAAACTGTCACCAAGTCCCGCAAAAAACAAGCCCTCACATGACTCTGTCGGTTGACACTATGGACGTCCTGGCCCGAATTGATGGTATGGTATCGGTACAAAATATGTTGTTGGTAACAGCAGACATAGAATCCTTATATAACATCATCATGATGGCTGATAGTAACTGAGATGGCCAAATATGTGATCTAGTTCTCAAATTACTTAACTATATTCTTACCCATAACTTTTTTGTTTTTCGAGACATCTTTTATTTACAGCGATGCAGCACTGCCATGGGTTATGGCCTGTGCACCCTTCTTCACAAACCTCTTTCTGGGGTACTGGGAGAGGGAGGTTTTCGGGGGTAGGGAATGTTTTTAGAGCAGTGGACCCAACATCAATTACAGGACTTTATGGGAGATTTTAACAATAATAGATTTAACATCAAGTTGACCTATACATGCAGTGATACTGAGGTCGACTTCCTGGACATCAAATTCAAATTTACCAACATCTACAGCTACAAACTGATGTCTTTCGGAAGTCAACCTCAGTCAACTCTCTCCTCCATGCGGGCTCCTGACACCCATATGCAACCCTCAAGGCCATCCCAACTGGCCAGTATATAAGAATGCTTTGCATTTGCTAATTAGAAGACAAATTTCAAAAACAGGCGGTTGATCTTAAAGAAAGATTCTAAATCAGGAGTTATAGTAACACATGTATTAGACAGGGTTACAACAGATCTAGAACAAGCAGTTGAGAAGCATTACTACTAGTGTTGAGCATTCCGATACTGCAAGTATCGGGTATCGGCCGATACTTGCTGTATCGGAATTTCCGATACCGAGATCCGATACTTTTGTGGTATCGGGTATCGGGTATCGCAACAACATTAATGTAATAATGTGTAAAAGAGAGAATTAAAATAAAAAATATTGCTATACTCACCTGTCCGACGCAGCCTGGACCTCAGCGAGGGAACCAGCAGCGTTGTTTGTTTAAATTTCGCGCTTTTACTTGGTTACGTGAAGTCCCGGCTTGTGATTGGTCAGGGCGGCCATGTTGCCGGGACGCGGACCAATCACAGCAAGCCGTGACGAAATTACGTCACGGCTTGCTGTGATTGGTCCGCGTCCCGGCAACATGGCCGCCATTAACCAATCACAAGCCGTGACGTCACGGGAGGCTGGACATGCGCGTATTTTAAAAAGCGCGCGTGTCCAGCCTCCAGTGACGTCCCGGCTTATGATTGGTCACGGCGCCATGTTGCCGGGACGCGGACCAATCACAGCAAGCCGTGACGTAATTTCGTCACGGCTTGCTGTGATTGGTCCGCGTCCCGGCAACATGGCCGCCCTGACCAATCACAAGCCGGGACTTCACGTAACCAAGTAAAAGCGCGAATTTTAAACAAACAACGCTGCCGGTTCCCTCGCTGAGGTCCAGGCTGCGTCGGACAGGTGAGTATAGCAATATTTTTTATTTTAGTTCTTTATTTTACACATTTATATGGATCCCAGGGTCTGAAGGAGAGTTTCCTCTCCTTCAGACCCTGGGAACCATCAGGAATACCGTCCGATACTTGAGTCCCATTGACTTGTATTGGTATCGGGTATCGGTATCGGATTGGATCCGATACTTTGCCGGTATCGGCCGATACTTTCCGATACCGATACTTTCAAGTATCGGACGGTATCGCTCAACACTAATTACTACATTACCCGCCAATAAAAAATAAAAAAACACAGGATAAGATACGCTTATTCTCCACCTATAAATTTAATGGTCCGCTATGAGGGAATGCCTTCAACAGCACTGGAACATCTTAAATACTGAGTGCACGTTGTCCAAACATCTATCACAACAACCGCTCATGACTAGTGTTGAGCATTCCGATACCGCAAGTATCGGGTATCGGCCGATACTTAGCGGTATCGGAATTCCGATACCGAGATCCGATACTTGCCGCGTATCGGATACCGGAATCGGAAGTTCCCAGATTCAAAATGCACAAATTCAGCCAATGAGAATGATTTCAAGTGTGGGCACATCCTGTTCAGCATGGAGGGCATGAAACTACTGGCATGGCTGTGATTGGCTGCCGAAATGATGTCATGATGCAGTTTAAAAGTCGCTGGCGCCATTTTGCGATCACTCTGCTGTGAATTCAGTTAGTGACAGGACGCTGTTTGCTGACTGAGGGCCAGTTTAGAGATAGCGATTTGCTTCTTTGTGCTTTCCAAAGGCTAATTTAGCAACCGCTGTGTTCACCTACTATTCACCTTGCTTTTGCCTTGTAGCGCTGTTTTCACAGCGATCTGCAAGGTCTGTGTGTGTGTGTGTGTGAGTGCAGCCCACTCTCTAGTCTGAGTGCAGCCACATAGGCCATCCATAGCTGGTTGTATTCAGTTCAGGGAGGGTGGTTCATTGCCTCATACTGTTCTTTTTTTTTTTTTTTTTCCAAGTAGTGTAGTCTGCTGCTAAGTTTTAACAAAAAATCCTATTAGTGTCTTTCCACCCGTCTCCAGCTAATTTGTGGAAAAACACTACATAGGATAACGTAGAGGAGGGTTTTTGGGCCTTGCAGCGCCGTTTACGGCTGTCTGCACGGTCTCCGTGTGACTGCAGCTTGCCCTGTAGTCTGTGAGCAGCCATAGCCTGGTTGTCTCCAGCTCAGGGTTCTTCACTGCGTCATACCGCAAAATCAATTTTCATTTTGTTTTAAGTAGTGCAGGCTGCTGCACATTTTTTCAAAAAATTCCTATTAGTGTCTTTCCACCCGTCTCCAGCTAACTTGTGGAAAAACACTACATAGGATAACGTAGAGGAGGGTTTTTGGGCCTTGCAGCGCCGTTTACGGCTGTCTGCACGGTCTCCGTGTGACTGCAGCTCTCTCTGTTGTCAGTTCAGCCCAAAAAAAATAAATAAATAATAAAGTTCACCAAACACACCAGTGACACCACTTTACATTTGTGTAGGCCACATTAGCTCATATTAAAGTCTAGTCCACACTTTAGAAAATTAGTGTTTCTTATACCTGTTAGGAGGAGTTGTTCAGGAATAAGCACAGAAAGCCGTTAGTACTTTTCTGCTTATCTTTATCAGTCACCCAAGATGAAGAAGGCAGTGAGTAAGGCACGTGGGCGTGGGCGCGGAGCAGGGAGGGGACGTGGGGATTCTGTGCCCGCTGCGGGCACCGGTGACTCATCAGCACCCACTTTCACAAGGGAACAGTCATTCATGCGCAGCTTTGTCGCAGAGCGCCGTACACCGCTGCTGCGTGAAGACCAAATTGAAGCCGTTGTCGGATGGATGGCAGCTAATGCATCAACTTCAATTAGTGCCACATCCTCTCAGACACAGAGCACTGGAGAGCAGCCATCTGTCTCTTCACCACCTGCCAAATTGCCCAGGCAGACAGAGAGCCCAGGACAGGAGCCGTCTCTACTTCTGTTCTCTGAATCTCTTGGCTCGGAAACAGGGGGCCAGCCAAGCAGCATTGGAGAAATGGAAGAAGAGGCAGGGTGCAGTGATGCCCAACAGCTTTTTCTCTCTGAGTCTGAAGAGGCGGGTGGGCCAGTGGCTCCGGTCACCACATCGCAGGCCGCATCCGCTGATGATGACACTCAGGTGCCACTTACTGATGCGTGCTCTGCTGCTGAGACTACCCAGGAGGAGCAGTTGGGGGCAGAGGGTAGTGTAGATGATGAGGTCCTTGACCCATCTTGGCGTGAGGGACAGGAAGGTGGTGGGAGCAGCTCTGAGGAAGAGATTCCCCGTACGGCCCAAAGAGGGAGAGGGAGGGGGAAGACTGCGGATCCTGCAGCCTCCGCTTTGGCACCCGTTAGGAGCATGTCTCTTCCAAAAGCCAAAAAGGGCGCTCCCAAGACTTGCAGTGCCTGGGCCTTTTTTGACACAGTTGCAGATGACATTTGCTATGTCAAATGCAAGGTGTGTCATCAGAAAGTCAAAAGAGGTCGAAATGTCAGCAGCCTCAATACCTCCAACATGTGGAAGCATGTGCGCAACAGGCACGCGGCGTTGTTAGAAAAACACACTGAAGAGCTAGGCCAACCAACAGCGGCAGCTACCACCTCTTCAGCTCGTGTTGCCTCTTCCTCCAGCTCACACGCAGCTGGTTCGGCTTCCTCCCAGGATCGCCGTGGAAGAACCTCTGGCCCTGTTGTCCAGAGACCCGCTGTAATTCCACCCGCAGCACCACTTTCCCAGTCATCCACACACTCCCAGCCCAGTCTACAGCCATCGGTAGTACAGGCATGGGAGAAAAGGCGGCCTTTCTCGTCAAACCACCCACGAGCACAGGCTCTGACTGCAGGCATTGCCAAACTTCTGTCACTGGAAATGCTGTCATTCAGGCTGGTGGAGACTGACAGCTTCCGTGACTTGATGTCATTGGCAGTCCCCCAGTACAATGTGCCCAGCCGCTTTTACTTCAGCAGGCAAGCCGTCCCTGCCCTGCACAAGCATGTGGAGGGACACATAAAACACGCGCTACTGAACGCCGTCAGTAGCAAGGTCCACCTCACCACCGATGCGTGGACCAGTCAACATGGACAGGGGCGATACCTTTCCCTCACTGCCCATTGGGTTAATGTCGTTGAGCCGGGTACAGACCGTGCGAGTGGCGCAGGACGTGTCCTGCCCACTCCAAGGATTGCAGGAATCCATTCTGTACGCATTGACTCCTCCTCCTACACCAGTTCCTCAGAATCATCGCTGCAGGAGCCGTCACAGTCCACCTCCACATGGACCCGTGATGAACGTGTACCTGTTACGACCGACATGAGCACAGCCGTGGCCAAACGTCAACAGGCCGTCTTGAAATTAATTTATTTGGGGAATCGAAGCCACACAGCGCAGGAGCTCTGGAATGCCATCAAGCAGGAGAGCGATGTGTGGTTTGTGCCAGCGAATCTCCAGCCAGGCATGGTAGTGTGTGATAATGGCCGAAATCTGGTGGCAGCTCTGGGCCCCGGCAACCTCACTCACATCCCATGTCTGGCACATGTGCTCAATTTGGTCGTGCAGAGTTTTCTGAGGGACTATCCGGATCTTGATGCACTGCTGCACAAGGTCCGCCTAGAGTGTGCTCACTTGCGGCGTTCCAGCACGGCAAAAGCGCGCATTGCGGCTCTGCAGCGCCGACACCGCCTGCCGGAACATCGCATCATATGTGACCTACCTACCAGGTGGAATTCCACGTTACATATGTTGGAGCGGTTGTGTGAGCAGCAGCAAGCTGTAATGGAGTACCAGCTGCTTCAGGCGCAAAGAAGTCGCACTCAGCGCCGTACAGACTTCACAACCACAGAGTGGGCCACTATGAATGACGTCTGCCAGGTTTTGCGTCCCTTTGATTATTCCACGCGGATGGCGAGTGCAGATGATGCACTAGTCAGCATGACTGTCCCCCTTATCTGCCTGCTTGAAAAATCACTGCAAGCGCTAAGGGATGATGTTGTGGAAGAGGTGGAGGATGAGGATTCAGCATTTCCATCATCTTCTGGACAGTCAGCGCCACGTGGTTCCTCACAAACGCGTAGGCAGGGGACAGTTTGTGAGGAGGATGAGGAGGAGTCAATGGAGGAGGAAGACATCCGTCCAGAGGAGGGAGTTACACAATTGTCCAGTAGTCAGTGTGTACAGCGAGGGTGGGGTGATGACGAGCGGGCAGAGATCACGCCTCCAGCAGGGGACAGCGTTTCTTGGGCAGTTGGCAGTCTGCAGCACATGGTGGATTACATGCTGCAGTGCCTGAGAAATGACCGCCGCATCGCCCACATTCTCAACATGTCTGATTATTGGGTGTTCACCCTCCTCGATCCTCGCTACCGGGACAACGTAGAAAGCCTCATCACACCGTTGAACCGGGAGCGAAAAATGCGGGAGTACCAAGACACACTGGTGAATTCCATCATCTTCTCCATTCCAAGTGATAGAAGTGCTGCTAGTGCATTCCAAAGCAGCTCAGTGCGTCCAGGCAGTGGTGGAGGCTCTGCACAAAGAGGGAGCAGAAGCAGTGCCTCTGCCCAAGGCAAGACCAGTATGGCCCAACTGTGGCACAGTTTTCTGTGCCCGCCACAAAAGTCTACACCATCACAGACGGCTCCAGTCAGCAGGAGGCAACGGTTCCGTCAGATGGTGACAGACTACATGTCTTGCCCTCTTGCTGTACTCCCAGACGGCTCTTCCCCTTTCAAGTTTTGGGTCTCAAAGCTGGATACAGGGCCAGAGCTAAGCCAGTATGCATTGGAGGTGCTGTCTTGCCCTGCGGCCAGTGTATTATCGGAACGTGTCTTTAGTGCTGCAGGTGGTGTACTAACTGACCGTCGCATGCGACTATCCTCCGATAACGTTGACCGGCTTACTTTCCTGAAAATGAACAAGGCCTGGATCTCGCAGGAATTTGCCACTCCTCTTCCTGATTAAATAATTAGGTGACTGTCTACAGTATCCAGGTCTCCTGTTGTGTTCATCTTTCTACCACCTGAGCTTAAATTCCTGGGCTCCAACACCGCCAGTTGAGGCTCAGAAGTGCCGTCTGCACAGTCAAAACATACGACCCAGTGTTATTGGGTTTCAGTAACGTCAGCTGATCCCCAGCTGTGTAGCCGGCAATGTGTCATGCGACCGCCACGCTGACACAACAACTGAAATGTAAGGGAATCTGTCCCCCCCCCCCAAGGCGTTTGTTACTGAAAGAGCCACCTTGTACAGCAGTAATGCTGCACAAGGAAAAGGTAGCTATTTTTGTTTAGCTCCTTGCACACGCAGAACTTAACACTTATAAAATGTGTCCACTGATACCATAAAACCGTCCCGGAGGTGGAACTTTCCTTCGTAATATGACGCAGCACAGCCGTCATTCCTACCCCCTTGGCGCCGTGCCCCGGCTCCTCAGCATTGTTTGATTCCGTCCCGGAGCCTGCGCTGTTATGTTATCCCTTGGCCAGGCACACTTAGCGCTGCCCGTCTTCTGACATCATTTGGTGTCAGGATGGCTGCGCCTGTGCGGCCGCGCTGGCCGAGAGCCCGCCTCGCAGTGTCTTCTGATTTCATCCCACTGGGGGCCTGAGATCCATGGACATGCGCAGTGCATATCTGAACCTCCACCTCTCACTCATCTCCCTACGGCTTCTTCAGACTGTGCGGTGTCAGCTGGTCCCTAATAGCATGCCACGGCCGTGACACCGCACAGTCTTAAGAAGCCGTAGGGAGGGGAGTGAGAGGCGAGGATATGCACTGAGCATGGCCACGGATCCCAGGCCCGCGGTGGGATTACATTAGACGACACTGCGAGGCGGGTTCTCGGCCAGCGCGGCCGCACAGGCGCAGCCAGCCTGACACCAAATGATGTCAGAAGATGGGCAGCGCTAAGTGTGCCTGGCCAAGGGATAACATAACAGCGCAGGCTCCGGGACGGAATCAAACAACGCTGAGGAGCCGGGGCACGGCGCCAAGGGGGTAGGAATGACGGCTGTGCTGCGTCATATTACGAAGGAAAGTCCCACCTCCGGGACGGTCACACGGTATCAGGGGACACATTTTATAAGTGTTTAGTTCTGTGTTTGCAAGGAGCATCATGAAAAGAGCCACCTTTTCCTTTTGCATCTTTTTTGCTGCACAAGCTGGCTCTTTCAGCTACAAACGCCTTGGGGGGGGGTTAAAGGTTCCCTTTCGACTTTCTCCAATCAGGCTTCGGCCTACATTGTGTTCCTCTGCTTCTCCTCCTGTCCCTGGGCTCCAACACCGCTAGTTGTTGCCTGGTAGTGCTGTACGCACAGTCAACAGTCCCTCCTCTGTTATTGGGGTTCAGTAACGTCAGCTGTTCCCCTGCTGTGTGTGTGGCAATCCCTCCTATCTCCTCCACCTCCTCCTCCTCCACCTGTCCCTGGGCTCCAACACCGCTAGTTGTTGCCTGGTAGTGCTGTACGCGCAGTCCCGACAGTCCCTCCTCTGTTATTGGGGTTCAGTAACGTCAGCTGTTCCCCTGCTGTGTGTGTGGCAATCCCTTTTACCTCCTCCACCTCCTCCTCCTCCACCTGTCCCTGGGCTCCAACACCGCTAGTTGTTGCCTGGTAGTGCTGTACGCGCAGTCCCGACAGTCCCTCCTCTGTTATTGGGGTTCAGTAACGTCAGCTGTTCCCCTGCTGTGTGTGTGGCAATCCCTCCTACCTCCTCCACCTCCTCCTCCTCCACCTGTCCCTGGGCTCCAACACCGCTAGTTGTTGCCTGGTAGTGCTGTACGCGCAGTCCCGACAGTCCCTCCTCTGTTATTGGGGTTCAGTAACGTCAGCTGTTCCCCTGCTGTGTGTGTGGCAATCCCTCCTACCTCCTCCACCTCCTCCTCCTCCACCTGTCCCTGGGCTCCAACACCGCTAGTTGTTGCCTGGTAGTGCTGTACGCGCAGTCCCGACAGTCCCTCCTCTGTTATTGGGGTTCAGTAACGTCAGCTGTTCCCCTGCTGTGTGTGTGGCAATCCCTCCTACCTCCTCCACCTCCTCCTCCTCCACCTGTCCCTGGGCTCCAACACCGCTAGTTGTTGCCTGGTAGTGATGTACGCGCAGTCCCGACAGTCCCTCCTCTGTTATTGGGGTTCAGTAACGTCAGCTGTTCCCCTGCTGTGTGTGTGGCAATCCCTCCTACCTCCTCCACCTCCTCCTCCTCCACCTGTCCCTGGGCTCCAACACCGCTAGTTGTTGCCTGGTAGTGCTGTACGCGCAGTCCCTCCTCTGTTATTGGGGTTCAGTAACGTCAGCTGTTCCCCTGCTGTGTGTGTGGCAATCCCTCCTACCTCCTCCACCTCCTCCTCCTCCACCTGTCCCTGGGCTCCAACACCGCTAGTTGTTGCCTGGTAGTGCTGTACGCGCAGTCCCGACAGTCCCTCCTCTGTTATTGGGGTTCAGTAATGTCAGCTGTTCCCCTGCTGTGTGTGTGGCAATCCCTCCTACCTCCTCCACCTCCTCCTCCTCCACCTGTCCCTGGGCTCCAACACCGCTAGTTGTTGCCTGGTAGTGCTGTACGCGCAGTCCCGACAGTCCCTCCTCTGTTATTGGGGTTCAGTAACGTCAGCTGTTCCCCTGCTGTGTGTGTGGCAATCCCTCCTACCTCCTCCACCTGTCCCTGGGCTCCAACACCGCTAGTTGTTGCCTGGTAGTGCTGTACGCGCAGTCCCGACAGTCCCTCCTCTGTTATTGGGGTTCAGTAACGTCAGCTGTTCCCCTGCTGTGTGTGTGGCAATCCCTCCTACCTCCTCCACCTCCTCCTCCTCCACCTGTCCCTGGGCTCCAACACCGCTAGTTGTTGCCTGGTAGTGCTGTACGCGCAGTCCCGACAGTCCCTCCTCTGTTATTGGGGTTCAGTAACGTCAGCTGTTCCCCTGCTGTGTGTGTGGCAATCCCTCCTACCTCCTCCACCTCCTCCTCCTCCACCTGTCCCTGGGCTCCAACACCGCTAGTTGTTGCCTGGTAGTGCTGTACGCGCAGTCCCGACAGTCCCTCCTCTGTTATTGGGGTTCAGTAACGTCAGCTGTTCCCCTGCTGTGTGTGTGGCAATCCCTCCTACCTCCTCCACCTCCTCCTCCTCCACCTGTCCCTGGGCTCCAACACCGCTAGTTGTTGCCTGGTAGTGCTGTACGCGCAGTCCCGACAGTCCCTCCTCTGTTATTGGGGTTCAGTAACGTCAGCTGTTCCCCTGCTGTGTGTGTGGCAATCCCTCCTACCTCCTCCACCTCCTCCTCCTCCACCTGTCCCTGGGCTCCAACACCGCTAGTTGTTGCCTGGTAGTGCTGTACGCGCAGTCCCGACAGTCCCTCCTCTGTTATTGGGGTTCAGTAACGTCAGCTGTTCCCCTGCTGTGTGTGTGGCAATCCCTCCTACCTCCTCCACCTCCTCCTCCTCCACCTGTCCCTGGGCTCCAACACCGCTAGTTGTTGCCTGGTAGTGCTGTACGCGCAGTCCCGACAGTCCCTCCTCTGTTATTGGGGTTCAGTAACGTCAGCTGTTCCCCTGCTGTGTGTGTGGCAATCCCTCCTACCTCCTCCACCTCCTCCTCCTCCACCTGTCCCTGGGCTCCAACACCGCTAGTTGTTGCCTGGTAGTGCTGTACGCGCAGTCCCGACAGTCCCTCCTCTGTTATAGGGGTTCAGTAACATCAGCTGTTCCCCTGCTGTGTGTGTGGCAATCCCTCCTACCTCCTCCACCTCCTCCTCCTCCACCTGTCCCTGGGCTCCAAAAACGCTAGTTGTTGCCTGGTAGTGCTGTACGCGCAGTCCCGACAGTCCCTCCTCTGTTATTGGGGTTCAGTAACGTCAGCTGTTCCCCTGCTGTGTGTGTGGCAATCCCTCCTACCTCCTCCACCTCCTCCTCCTCCACCTGTCCCTGGGCTCCAACACCGCTAGTTGTTGCCTGGTAGTGCTGTACGCGCAGTCCCGACAGTCCCTCCTCTGTTATTGGGGTTCAGTAACGTCAGCTGTTCCCCTGCTGTGTGTGTGGCAATCCCTCCTACCTCCTCCACCTCCTCCTCCTCCACCTGTCCCTGGGCTCCAACACCGCTAGTTGTTGCCTGGTAGTGCTGTACGCGCAGTCCCGACAGTCCCTCCTCTGTTATTGGGGTTCAGTAACGTCAGCTGTTCCCCTGCTGTGTGTGTGGCAATCCCTCCTACTTCCTCCACCTCCTCCTCCTCCACCTGTCCCTGGGCTCCAACACCGCTAGTTGTTGCCTGGTAGTGCTGTACGCGCAGTCCCGACAGTCCCTCCTCTGTTATTGGGGTTCAGTAACGTCAGCTGTTCCCCTGCTGTGTGTGTGGCAATCCCTCCTACCTCCTCCTACCTCCTCCAACCTCCTCCTCCTCCACCTGTCCCTGGGCTCCAACACCGCCAGTTGCCGTCCAGAAGTGCTGTACGCACAGTCAACAGTCCCTCCTCTGTTATTGGGGTTCAGTAACGTCAGCTGTTCCCCTGCTGTGTGTGTGGCAATCCCTCCTACCTCCTCCAACCTCCTCCAACCTCCTCCTCCTCCACCTGTCCCTGGGCTCCAACACCGCTAGTTGCCGTCCAGAAGTGCTGTCCGCACAGAGCCAAACACCTCGCCAATGTGTTAGTGGGGTTCAGTAACGTCAGCTGTTCCCCTGCTGTGTATACGGCAACGTGTACTGCAACCGCCACGCAGGCACAACAAGTTAAATTTAAGGGAACCTGTCCCCCCCCCCAGGCGTTTGTTACTGAAGGAGCCACCTTGTGCAGCAGTAATGATGCAAAGGGAAAAAGTGCCTCTTTTCGTGGTGCTCCTTGCACATGCTGAACCTAACACTTATGAAAAGTGTCCCCTCCTACCGTGATACCGTCCGGTATGTGGAACTTTCCTTTGTTATGTGACGCAGCACAGCCGTCATTCTTACCCCCTTGGCGCCGTGCGCCGCCTCCTCAGCGTTGTTTGAATCAGTCCCGGAGCCTGCGCTGTTAGGTTAGCCCTTGGCCATGCACACATTTTGCGCTGCCCGTCTTCTGACATCATTTGTTGTCAGGCTGGCTGCGCCTGTGCGGCCGCGCTGGCCTAGATCCCGCCTCGTACTGTCTTCTGATTTCATCCCACTGGGGGCCTGAGATCCATGGACATGCGCAGTGCATATCTGAACCTCCACCTCTCACTCATCTCCCTACGGCTTCTTCAAACTGTGCGGTATCAGCTGGTCCCTAATAGCATGCCACGGCCGTGACACCGCACAGTCTGAAGAAGCCGTAGGGAGGGGAGTGAGAGGCGAGGATATGCACTGCGCATGGCCACGGATCTCAGGCCCCCAGTGGGATTAAATCAGAAGACAGTACGAGGCGGGATCTCGGCCAGCGCGGCCGCACAGGCGCAGCCAGCCTGACACCAAATGATGTCAGAAGACGGGCAGCGCAAAATGTGTGCATGGCCAAGGGCTAACCTAACAGCGCAGGCTCCGGGACTGATTCAAACAACGCTGAGGAGGCGGCGCACGGTGCCAAGGGGGTAAGAATGACGGCTGTGCTGCGTCACATCACAAAGGAAAGTTCCACCTACCGGACGGTATCACGGTAGGAGGGGACACTTTTCATAAGTGTTAGGTTCAGCATGTGCAAGGACCATAATTAAAAGAGCTAAGTTTACCTTTTCCAGCATTAGTGCTGTACACGATGGCTCTTTCAGCTACAAACGCCTGGGGGGGGGGGGGTTAAAGTTTCCCTTTCAACTTGCTCCAGTGCAGGCTTCGGCCTACACTCTGCTCCCTCTCCTCCTACTGCTGACCCTGGGCTCCAACACCGCCAGTTGGGGCCCAGATGTGCTAGCTGCACAGAGAAAAACACCAGCCAATGTGTCAGTGGGGTTCAGCACCGCCAGCTGTTCCCCTGCTGTGCAGCCAGCAACGTGTCCTGCAACAGCCACGCAGACACAAGAACTGGAATTGAAGGAAACCTGTCCCCCCTCCCCCAGGTGTTTCTATGTTTTACAGCCACCTTGTACGACCGTAATGCTGCATGTGTGCAAGGTGGCTCAGAAACTTATTCTCCTTGCCCATGTTGAACTGAACACGTCTAAAATGAGTCCTCTGCGACCATTAAAACGTCCCTCAGGTGTGATTTTCCTTTGTATTGACACGCAACAAGCTCCTTGGTAGCGCTGCCCGTCTTCTGGCATCATTGTTTGGCTGCCTGCGCCTCTGCGGCCGCCTTGCCCCACACAACGCCCCTCGGTGTCTTATTTATTTGGACTGCAAGGGTGTGATTGATGGGCATGAACGGTGCATTTCTTCGCCTGTCCCTCATCTCCTTCCGCCTTCTTCGGACTGTGCGGCTTCATGGCCGTGGCATGCGATAAGGGATCAGCTGACGCCGCATAGTCTGAAGCGGGTGTAAGAACCCAAGCGAGAGGCGAACATATGTACTGCACCAGGCCATGAATCCCAGCCCCGCAGTGTTTTAACAATGTTAAGACACTGCGGGGCTGGGATTCATGGTCATCGCAAACCGCAACGGCCGACATTACATGATGTCAGAGGATGGGCAGCGCTAACAGCGCAAGGCCAAGGGATAACACGACAGCGCAGACTCCTGTGCAACAAATAACGATGCTCAGGAGGCCGCGCCAAGCACCAAGGTGGCATTTTTGCCAGCTGTACTGCGTCTCTTTACGAAGGGAACTCACGCCTCAAAATCAGTTTGACTGTGTAAGGGCCTAAATGTTATACGTGTTCCTTTCAGCGTGTGCAAGGAGCAAAATTAATAGAGCAACCTTTGACTTGTGCAGCATTACTGCTGCATAAGCTGTGGCTCTTCTACTTTGTAACACCTGAGGGGGGGTTAAAGGTTACCTTTGAAATTGGTTCAATTAGGCTTCGGCCTACACTCTGCTCCCCCTGCAGAGCCCGGGCTCCAACACCGCCAGTTGGGGCCCGGTACTGCTAGCTGCACAGAGAAAAACACCAGCCAATGTGTCAGTGGGGTTCAGCACCGCCAGCTGTTCCCCTGCTGTGCAGCCGGCAACGTGTCCTGCGACCGCCACGCAGGCACAACAGACCCAAAGCTGCCGCCAGTGCAGGCTTCGGCCTACACTCTGCTCCATCTCCTCCTCCTGCTGACCCTGGGCTCTAACACCGCCAGTTGGGGCCCGGTACTGCTAGCTGCACAGAGAAAAACACCAGCCAATGTGTCAGTGGGGTCCAGCACCGCCAGCTGTTCCCCTGCTGTGTAGCCGGCATCGTGTCCTGCAAAAGCCACGCAGACACAAGAACTGAAATTGAAGGGAACCTGTCCCCCCTCCCCCAGGTGTTTCTATGTTTTACAGCCACCTTGTACAGCAGTAATACTGCATGTGTGCAAGGTGGCTCGGAAACTTATTCTCCTTGCCCATGGGGAACTGAACACGTCTAAAATGAGTCCTCTGAGACCATTAAAACGTCCCTCAGGTGTGATTTTCCTTTGTATTGACACGCAACAAGCTCCTTGGTAGCGCTGCCCGTCTTCTGGCCTCATTGTTTGGCTGGCTGCGCCTCTGCCGCCGCCTTGCCCCACACAACGCCCCTCGGTGTCTTATTTATTGGGACTGCGAGGGTGTGATTGATGGGCTTGATCGGTGCATTTCTTCGCCTGTCCCTCATCTCCTTCCGCCTTCTTCGGACTGTGCGGCTTCATGGCCGTGGCATGCGATAAGGGATCAGCTGACGCCGCATAGTCTGAAGCAGGTGTAAGAACCCAAGCGAGAGGCGAACATATGTACTGCACCAGGCCATGAATCCCAGCCCCGCAGTGTTTTAACAATGTTAAGACACTGCGGGGCTGGGATTCATGGTCATCGCAAACCGCAATGGCCGACATTACATGATGTCAGAGGATGGGCAGCGCTAACAGCGCAAGGCCAAGGGATAACACGACAGCGCAGACTCCTGTGCAGCAAATAAAGATGCTCAGGAGGCCGCGCCAAGCACCAAGGTGGCATTTTTGCCAGCTGTACTGCGTCTCTTTACGAAGGGAACTCACGCCTCAAAATCAGTTTGACTGTGTAAGGGCCTAAATGTTATACGTGTTCCTTTCAGCGTGTGCAAGGAGCAAAATTAATAGAGCAACCTTTGACTTGTGCAGCATTACTGCTGCATAAGCTGAGGCTCTTCTACTTTGTAACACCTGAGGGGGGGTTAAAGGTTACCTTTGAAATTGGTTCAATTAGGCTTCGGCCTACACTCTGCTCCCCCTGCAGAGCCCGGGCTCCAACACCGCCAGTTGGGGCCCGGTACTGCTAGCTGCACAGAGAAAAACACCAGCCAATGTGTCAGTGGGGTTCAGCACCGCCAGCTGTTCCCCTGCTGTGCAGCCGGCAACGTGTCCTGCAACAGCCACGCAGGCACAACAGACCCAAAGCTGCCGCCAGTGCAGGCTTCGGCCTACACTCTGCTCCATCTCCTCCTCTTGCTGACCCTGGGCTCTAACACCGCCAGTTGGGGCCCGGTACTGCTAGCTGCACAGAGAAAAACACCAGCCAATGTGTCAGTGGGGTCCAGCACCGCCAGCTGTTCCCCTGCTGTGTAGCCGGCATCGTGTCCTGCAAAAGCCACGCAGACACAAGAACTGAAATTGAAGGGAACCTGTCCCCCCTCCCCCAGGTGTTTCTATGTTTTACAGCCACCTTGTACAGCAGTAATACTGCATGTGTGCAAGGTGGCTCGGAAACGTATTCTCCTCGCACATGTGGAACTGAAAACACGTCTAAAATGTGTCCTCTGTGTGACCATTTAACCGTCCCGGTGGTGTGACTTTCCTTTGTAATGACACGCTGCAACCCCCTTGGTAGCGCTGCCCGTCTTCTGGCATCATTGTTTGGCTGCCTGCGCCTCTGCGGCCGCCCTGACCCACACAACGCCCCTCGGTGTCTTATTTATTGGGACTGCGAGGGTGTGATTGATGGGCATGAGCAGTGCATATCTTCGCCTGTTGTCACTCATCTCCTTCCGCTTTCTTCAGACTGTGCGGCTTCATGGCCGTGGCATGTGATAAGGGATCAGCTGACGCCGCACAGTCTGAAGCGGGTGTAAGGACCCGAGTGTGAGAGGCGAACATATGTGCTGCGCCAGGCCATGAATCCCAGACCCGCAGTGTTTTAACAATGTTAAGACACTGCGGGGCTGGGATTCATGGTCATCGCAAACCGCAACGGCCGACATTACATGATGTCAGAGGATGGGCAGCGCTAACAGCGCAAGGCCAAGGGATAACACGACAGCGCAGACTCCTGTGCAGCAAATAAAGATGCTCAGGAGGCCGCGCCAAGCACCAAGGTGGCATTTTTGCCAGCTGTACTGCGTCTCTTTACGAAGGGAACTCACGCCTCAAAATCAGTTTGACTGTGTAAGGGCCTAAATGTTATACGTGTTCCTTTCAGCGTGTGCAAGGAGCAAAATTAATAGAGCAACCTTTGACTTGTGCAGCATTACTGCTGCATAAGCTGAGGCTCTTCTACTTTGCAACACCTGAGGGGGGGTTAAAGGTTACCTTTGAAATTGGTTCAATTAGGCCATGTTCACACGCTGCGGTTTTTACCGCGGAACCGCCGCGATTTTGATGCTGCGGGTCCGCAGCAGTTTCCATAGCGTTTACATTAACATGTAAACCCTATGGAAACCGCAAACCGCAGTGCACATGCTGCGGGAAAAACCGCGCAGAAACGCAGCGGTTTACAACCCGCAGCATGTCACTTCTTTGTGCAGAATCGCTGCGATTCTGCACCCATAGAAATGCATTGAACCGCTTACTTCCCGCATGGGGCTGTGCCCACGTTGCGGGAAGTAAGCGGATAATGTGCGGGTGGTACCCGGGGTGGAGGAGAGGAGACTCTCCTCCAGGCCCTGGGAACCATAAAATAGTGTAAAAAAAAGAATTAAAATAAAAAATGAGGCTATACTCACCTCTCAGCGCTGCCCGCGGCCGTCCGGTCTCAGTTGCTGTGCCGAACAGGACCTGTGGTGACGTCGCGGTCACATGACCGTGATGACGCCGCGGTCACATGACCGTGACGTCACGAAGGTCCTTGTCGGCACAGCCGCTTGCAGCGCCGGGGAGATCGCGACGTCAGAGGGTGAGTATAAGGACAATTTTTATTATTTTTTACATTACTATTGATGCTGCATATTGCTGCATATGCAGCATCAATAGTACAGCAGTAATCCCGCAGTGGAAACCGCGGAACAAACCGCGATAAATCTGCAGGGATAACCACAGCGGTTTTGCCCTGCAGATTTTCAATTCCGCTGCGGGATTAACCCGCAGAGGAACCCGCAGCATGTGAACATGGCCTTAGGCTTCGGCCTACACTCTGCTCCCCCTGCAGAGCCCGGGCTCCAACACCGCCAGTTGGGGCCCGGTACTGCTAGCTGCACAGAGAAAAACACCAGCCAATGTGTCAGTGGGGTTCAGCACCGCCAGCTGTTCCCCTGCTGTGCAGCCGGCAACGTGTCCTGCAACAGCCACGCAGGCACAACAGACCCAAAGCTGCCGCCAGTGCAGGCTTCGGCCTACACTCTGCTCCATCTCCTCCTCCTGCTGACCCTGGGCTCTAACACCGCCAGTTGGGGCCCGGTACTGCTAGCTGCACAGAGAAAAACACCAGCCAATGTGTCAGTGGGGTCCAGCACCGCCAGCTGTTCCCCTGCTGTGTAGCCGGCATCGTGTCCTGCAAAAGCCACGCAGACACAAGAACTGAAATTGAAGGGAACCTGTCCCCCCTCCCCCAGGTGTTTCTATGTTTTACAGCCACCTTGTACAGCAGTAATACTGCATGTGTGCAAGGTGGCTCGGAAACGTATTCTCCTCGCACATGTGGAACTGAAAACACGTCTAAAATGTGTCCTCTGTGTGACCATTTAACCGTCCCGGTGGTGTGACTTTCCTTTGTAATGACACGCTGCAACCCCCTTGGTAGCGCTGCCGGTCTTCTGGCATCATTGTTTGGCTGCCTGCGCCTCTGCGGCCGCCCTGACCCACACAACGCCCCTCGGTGTCTTATTTATTGGGACTGCGAGGGTGTGATTGATGGGCATGAGCAGTGCATATCTTCGCCTGTTGTCACTCATCTCCTTCCGCCTTCTTCAGACTGTGCGGCTTCATGGCCGTGACATGCGATAAGGGATCAGCTGACGCCGCACAGTCTGAAGCAGGTGTAAGGACCCGAGTGTGAGAGGCGAACATATGTGCTGCGCCAGGCCATGAATCCCAGACCCGCAGTGTTTTAACAATGTTAAGACACTGCGGGGCTGGGATTCATGGTCATCGCGAACCGCACCGGCTGACATTACATGATGTCAGAAGATGGGCAGCGCTAACAGCGCTAGGCCAGGGGATAACACGACAGCGCAGACTCCTGTACAGCAAATAACAACGCTCAGGAGGCTGCACCCAGCACCAAGGTGGGATTCTTGACATCTGTGCTGCGTCTCATTACGAAGGGAACTCGCGCCTCCAACACAGTTTGACTGTATAAAGGGCTAAATGTTATACGTGTTTCATTCAGCGTGTGCAAGGAGAAAAATTAAAAGAGCAACCTTTGACTTGTGCGGCACTACTGCTGCATAAGCTGTGGCTCTTCTAGTTTGTAACCCCTGAGGGGGGGTTAAAGGTTTACTTTAAAATTGGTTCAATTAGGCTTCGGCCTACACTCTGCTCCCCCTGCAGAGCCCGGGCTCCAACACCGCCAGTTGGGGCCCGGTACTGCTAGCTGCACAGAGAAAAACACCAGCCAAAGTGTTAGTGGGGTTCAGCACCGCCAGCTGTTCCCCTGCTGTGTAGCCGGCAACGTGTCCTGCGACCGCCACGCAGGCACAACAGACCCAAAGCTGCCGCCAGTGCAGGCTTCGGCCTACACTCCCCTCCCCCTGCTCCTCCTCCTGCTCCTCCTCCTGCTGACCCTGGGCTCTAACACCGCCAGTTGGGGCCCGGTACTGCTAGCTGCACAGAGAAAAACACCAGCCAATGTGTCAGTGGGGTCCAGCACCGCCAGCTGTTCCCCTGCTGTGTAGCCGGCAACGTGTCCTGCAAAAGCCACGCAGACACAAGAACTGAAATTGAAGGGAACCTGTCCCCCCTCCCCCAGGCGTTTGTACGTTTTACAGCCACCTCGTACAGCGGTAATGCTGCATGTGTGCAAGGTGGCTCATAAACGTATTCTCCTCGCACATGTGGAACTGAAAACACGTCTAAAATGTGTCCTCTGTGTGACCATTTAACCGTCCCGGTGGTGTGACTTTCCTTTGTAATGACACGCTGCAACCCCCTTGGTAGCGCTGCCCGTCTTCTGGCATCATTGTTTGGCTGCCTGCGCCTCTGCAGCCGCCCTGACCCACACAACGCCCCTCGGTGTCTTATTTATTGGGACTGCGAGGGTGTGATTGATGGGCATGAGCAGTGCATATCTTCGCCTGTTGTCACTCATCTCCTTCCGCCTTCTTCAGACTGTGCGGCTTCATGGCCGTGGCATGCGATAAGGGATCAGCTGACGCCGCACAGTCTGAAGCGGGTGTAAGGACCCGAGTGTGAGAGGCGAACATATGTGCTGCGCCAGGCCATGAATCCCAGACCCGCAGTGTTTTAACAATGTTAAGACACTGCGGGGTTGGGATTCATGGTCATCGCGAACCGCACCGGCCGACATTACATGATGTCAGAAGATGGGCAGCGCTAACAGCGCTAGGCCAGGGGATAACACGACAGCGCAGACTCCTGTACAGCAAATAACAACGCTCAGGAGGCTGCACCCAGCACCAAGGTGGGATTCTTGACATCTGTGCTGCGTCTCATTACGAAGGGAACTCGCGCCTCCAACACAGTTTGACTGTATAAAGGGCTAAATGTTATACGTGTTTCATTCAGCGTGTGCAAGGAGAAAAATTAAAAGAGCAACCTTTGACTTGTGCGGCACTACTGCTGCATAAGCTGTGGCTCTTCTAGTTTGTAACCCCTGAGGGGGGGTTAAAGGTTACCTTTGAAATCAGTTCAATTAGGCTTCGGCCTACACTCTGCTCCACCGGCAGAGCCCGGGCTCCAACAATGCTAGTTGCTGTCCGGAAGTGCTGGCTGCACAAAGCCAAACACCTCGCCAATGTGTCAGTGGGGTTCAGCACCGCCAGCTGTTCCCCTGCTGTGTAGCCGGCAACGTGTCCTGCGACCGCCACGCAGGCACAACAGACCCAAGGCTGCCGCCAGTGCAGGCTTCGGCCTACACTCCCCTCCCCCTGCTCCTCCTTCTGCTGACCCTGGGCTCTAACACCGCCAGTTGGGGCTCTAGGAAGACAAGCTTGAATAGGTCCCCATCCTGGTTCCAGTACCGTCAGCTGGTTCCGGGCAGAGCCTTTGGCTTAGGTGCCTCCCTCTGGGTATCCGAGTTCCACCAACGTCAGGTGGTCCTTGGTAGTGCTTTCAGGCACGGATACCTCCTGCTTAGTAACCGGGTTCCAGTAACGTCAGCTGGTCCTCGGTAGTTCCATTGGCTCTTGGACCTTCGGCTACCCATCCGGGTTCCAGTACCGTCAGCTGGTTCTCGGCAGTGTCTTTTGCTCTTGTACCTTCTGCTCCCCATCCTGGTTCCAGTACCATCAGCTGGTTCCGGGCAGAGCCTTTGGCTTAGGTGCCTCCCTCTGGGTATCCGAGTTCCACCAACGTCAGGTGGTCCTTGGTAGTGCTTTCAGGCACGGGTACCTCCTGCTTAGTAACCGGGTTCCAGTAACGTCAGCTGGTCCTCGGTAGTTCCATTGGCTCTTGGACCTTCGGCTACCCATCCGGGTTCCAGTACCGTCAGCTGGTTCTCGGCAGTGTCTTTTGCTCTTATACCTTCTGCTCCCCATCCTGGTTCCAGTACCATCAGCTGGTTCCGGGCAGAGCCTTTGGCTTAGGTGCCTCCCTCTGGGTATCCGAGTTCCACCAACGTCAGGTGGTCCTTGGTAGTGCTTTCAGGCACGGGTACCTCCTGCTTAGTAACCGGGTTCCAGTAACGTCAGCTGGTCCACGGTAGTTCCATTGGCTCTTGGACCTTCGGGTAGCCATCCGAGTTCCAGATCCATCAGCTGTTTCTCGGCATTTTCTCAGCCTTCTTGTACCTTCTGCTACATTTCCAAGTTCAAGACCCTAAAGACGATGACCCGGAAGACCACCCCTAAGATGATGACGACACCAGAGACGACAACCACCGAGATGACGACGACCCTGGAGACGATGACCCTGAAGACGACCCCGATGACGACGACCCCGATGACGACGACCCCGGAGACGACGACCCTGGAGACGACGACGACATGGGAGACCGAGAAGCAGAAGAACAAGAGGCTGCAGAACAAAGAGCAGAAGAACATTAAGCATAAGACTAAATATCAGAGCAAAAGATATTATCTAAATTATAAGCAGAAGAAGACTAAGCAGTGTATGGGGGTGAGTCCGTTCCTCCTCGTGGTGCCCCTGGATAAAGCCTGATGCTGCAGGCCAAACTGAACGCGGACAAATGTAACTCTTTTGTGACAGGCAGAACGGAAGGTGTAATCTTCAAACTTTTATAGATAACAACTACGGGAATGCCTGTCACAAATAAGAATATGATGAAGAAGTTGAATATGAAAAAGATAATAGTTAAATAAATAGAATATGAACAATGTAAAAAAAAAAAATTAGAGGTAGAAGAAGATGAATAAGGTGAAGATAGTTGATGTCAAAGAAGCTGATGATGAGGATAATGAAGAAGAAAGTGTGGGAGAAGTAAAAAAGAAGGTGAAGGACGTGGAAGTAGTGAAACATCAATATCTGACAAAATAAAGAAAAAAAATAGTCAAAATCTTTCTAACGCCGACTGTCATAAAAAAAACCAAAAAAACCTGCTATTCTATTTGTTTGGGCTAAACCTCTGTGCCTTTAATGTCTCCGCCACCTCCCCAATACATCCTACATTATTCTTAGTTGTTTTCCTTCATGTAGAATGAACCTACAAGGAAAGAAAGGGTTTATTTTAATTCGGATATTTTCGTCCCATTGACTTGCATTGGGATCGGGTATCGGTATCGGATTAGATCCGATACTTTGACGGTATCGGCCGATACTTTCCGATACCGATACTTTCCGATATCGGAAGGTATCGCTCAACACTACTCATGACATTTCGTAGAAGTAGAAACCTGGGTGACATCCTGGTGCACAGCCACTATGTTCCAATTATCAGAAACCCATTTAACTCACGTGGACCCCCCCAGGGATGTTTTCCCTGTGGCAATTGCATTGCCTGTAAAAACATCCAACCGGCATCCTCCTTTGATATAGTGAATGGCACAAAAATGTATTATATTAGATAACATATTATCTGTACAACTACGCAAGCAATTTATTCTGCTGTATGTGGCTACCCAAAAGCTTATATTGGCCTAACATCGCGGCAGTTCAGAAATCACACATGTACGCGATATATTGGCAGCTGAAACTGCAACTGATTTGAATAATCTAAAAGCAATATCTCAGCATTATAAGATGTTCTATAAATGTAACCCCAAATCATTTAAAGCAAGAGGCATTCAGCATATGCCTCTTGCCTGCTCTCAGGCGCTGGCAAGCCTGCAGCGCTGCCTGTCAGATCGCTGATCTGACACAGTGCTTTGTAAAGTGTCAGATCAGCGATCTGACACTATACAACCATGTCCCACCCTGGGACAAAGTAAAAAAGTAAAAAAAAAAATATTTACATGTGTAAAAAAAAAAAAATTCTAAATAAAGAAAAAAATATATATTTTCCAATAAATACATTTCTTTATCTAAATAAAAAAAATAAATAAATAAAAGTACACATATTTAGTATCGCCGCGTCCTTTAACGACCCCACCTATAAAACTGTCCCACTAGTTAACCGCTTCAGTGAACAACGTAAAAAAAAAGAAAAAAAAAGAGGCAAAAAACAACGCTTTATTATCATACCACCGAACAAAAAGTGGAATAACACGCGATCAAAAAGACGGATATAAATAAACATGGTACCGCTGAAAACGTCATCTTGTGCCAAAAAAACCCAGCCACTATTCAGCATCATAAGCGAAAAAATAAAAAAGTTATAGTCCTCAGAATAAAGCGATGCAAAAATAATTATTTTTTATATAAAATAGCTTTTATTGTATAAAAACGCCAAAACATAAAAAATGATATAAATGAGGTATCGCTGTAATCGTACTGACCCATAGAATAAAACTGCTTTATCAATTTTACCAAACGTGGAATGGTATAAACGCCCCTCCCCCAAAAGAAATTCATGAATATCTGGTTTTTGGTCATTCTGCCTCACAAAAATCAGAATAAAAAGCGATGAAAAATGTCACGTGCCCAAAAATGGTACCAATAAAAATATCAACTCGTTCCGCAAAAAACAAGACCTCACATGACTCTGTGGACCAAAATATGGAAAAGTTATAGCTCTCAAAATGTGGAGATGCAAAAACTATTTTTTGCAATAAAAAGCGTCTTTTAGTGTGTGACAGCTGCCAATCATAAAAATCCGCTAAAAACCCCCGCCATAAATAGTAAATTAACCCCCCCCTTCATCACCCCCTTAGGCTGGTTTCACACTTGCGTTTTGATCTGCAGCGTTTTTAAAAAAAACGCATGTGGTGAAAAAACGCATGTAAACGCGGCAAAACGCCGTGTTTTTTAGACGCATGCGTTGTTGCATGCAGAAAAAAAACGCGGCGTTTTGCCGCATTTACATGCGTTTTTTCCGGCGTTTGCGTTTTTTAAACGCATGCTGAGAAGTGTGTGACAGCTGCAATCATCAAAATCAACTAGGAAACCCACTATAAACTGAAATAGCTAGGGTTAGGGTTAGGGTTAGGATCCCTAGGGTTAGGGTTATGGTTAGGATCCCTAGTAACCCTAGGGATCCTAACCCTAACCCTAACCCTAGGGATCCTAACCCTAACCCTAACCCTAACTCTAACCCTAACCTTAACCCTAACTCTATCCCTAACCCTAACCCTAACTCTAACCCTAACCCTAGGGATTTTAACCCTAACCCTAACCCTAAGGGTTAGGATCCTAACCCTAACCCTAAGGGTTAGGGTTAGGATCCCTAGGGTTAGGGTTAGGGTTATGGTTAGGATCCCTAGTAACCCTATGGATCCTAACCCTAACCCTAACCCTAGGGATCCTAACCCTAACCCTAACTCTAACCCTAACCCTAACTCTAACCCTAACCCTAACCCTAGGGATCCTAACCCTAACCCTAACCCTAAGGGTTAGGATCCTAACCCTAACCCTAAGGGTTAGGGTTAGGATCCCTAGGGTTAGGGTTATGGTTAGGATCCCTAGTAACCATAGGGAACCTAACCCTAACGCTAACTCTAACCCTAACCCTAGGGATCCTAACCCTAACCCTAACCCTAACTCTAACCCTAACCCTAACCCTAACTCTAACCCTAACCGTAACCCTAACTCTAACCCTAACCCTAACCCTAGGGATCCTAACCCTAACCCTAACCCTAAGGGTTAGGATCCTAACCCTAACCCTAAGGGTTAGGGTTAGGATTCCTAGGGTTAGGGTTAGGGTTAGGATCCCTAGGGTTACTAGGGATCCTAACTTTAGGGTTAGGGTTAGGATCCCTAGTAACCCTAGGGTTAGGGTTAGGGTTTTCTTGTTTTTTCTTGTGTTTAGGGTTAGGGTTAGGATCCCTAGGGTTACTAGGAATCCTAACCTTAGGGTTAGGGTTTTCTTGTTTTTTCTTGTGTTTAGGGTTAGGGTTAGGGTTAGGGTTAGGGTTTTCTTGTTTTTTCTTGTGTTTTCTTGTGTTTTTCTATAAAAACGCATGCGTTTTTAACGCAAGCAAACGCATGTACTTAAAAATGCATGCGTTTACATAGACAGCAATACATTTTTTGCCGCGAATAAACGCATGTGTTTTTTGCGGCAAAAAAACGCCGCTAAAAATTACTACAGGTTGCATTTCTGCAACTAAACGCATGCGTCAAAAAACGCATGCGTTGCAGAAAACGCGTCAAAACGCACGATAAAAAACGCATGCGTTTTTTAATGTTAAGTATAGAAAAAAACGCATGCGTTTTTTAGCGCTAAAACGCTGCAGATCAAAACGCAAGTGTGAAACCAGCCTTAGTTAGGGGAAAATAATAAAATAAAAAAAAATTATTTATTTCCATTTTCCCATTAGGGTTAAGGTTGGGGCTAAAGTTAGGGTTAGGGTTGGGGTTAAAGTTAGGGTTTGGATTACATTTACAGTTGGGATTAGGGTTAGGGGTGTGTCAGGGTTATAGGTGTGGTTAGAGTTATGGTTGGGATTAGGGTGAGGGGTGTGTTGGAGTTAGGGGTGTGGTTAGGGTTGAGATTAGGGCTAGGGATGTGTTGGGGTTAGGGGTGTGGTTGGGATTAGGATTAGGGGTGTGTTCAGGTTAGGTGTGTGGTTAGGGTTATGGTTAGGGTTGGGATTAGGTTTAGAAGTGTGTTTGGGTTAGGGTTTCAGTTAGAATTGGGGGGTTTCCACTGTTTAGGCACATCAGGGGCACTCCAAACGCGACATGGCGTCCGATCTCAATTCCAGCCAATTCTGCGTTGAAAAAGTAAAACAGTGCTCCTTCCCTTTCGAGCTCTCCCATGCCCCCAAACAGGAATTTACCCCAACATATGGGGTATCAGTGTACTCAGGAAAAATTGGACAACAACTTTTGGGGTCCACTTGCTCTTGTTACCCTTTGGAAAATAAAAATTTGGGGGCTAAAAATGATTTTTGTGGGAAAAAAATGATTTTTTATTTTCACGGATCTGCGTTATAAACTGTAGTGAAACACTTGGGGGTTCAAAGTCCTCACAACACATCTATATAAGTTCCTTGGGGGGTCTAGTTTCCAATACGGGGTCACTTGTGGGGGGTTTCTACTGTTTTGGTACATCAGGAGCTCTGCAAATGCAAAATGACACCTGCAGACCAATCCATCTAAGTCTGCATTCCAAACGGCACTCCTTCCCTTCTGATCTCTGCCATGCGCCCAAAAGGTGGTTCCCCCCACATATGGGGTATCAGCGTACTCAGGACAAATTGGACAACAACTTTTGGGGTCTAATTTCTCCTGTTACCCTTGGGAACATACAAAACTGGGGGCTAAAAAATATTTATTATTTATTATTTATTTTCACAGCTCTGCGTTATAAACTGCATACAGTATAATGAACCTCATATATTGCTTCATACAGAAAAGTGGGCCCCATATATTGATTCATACAGAATAATGTGACTTATATAATGGTCCATACAGAATAGTGGGCCTTATATCATATAATGTCCATACAGAATAATGGTCAGCATACAATGCTCCATAAAGAATAAGGGACCCCATACAATGCTCAATACAGTATAATGGGCCTCATATAATGCTCCATAGAGTATAATGGGCCCCATATAATGCTCCATACAGAACAATGAGCCCAATATAATGCTCCATACAGAATGGGCCCAATATAATGCTCCATACAGAATGGGACCCATATATTGCTCCTTACAGGATGGACCACATATATTGCTCTATACGGAATAATGGGCCCTTATATTGCTCCATAAAGAATAATGGGCCCCATATAATGCTCCAAACAGAATGGGCCCCATATAATCCTCCATACAGAATAATAGGCCTGATATTTTCCCCCATACAGTATAATGAGCCCCATATTATGCTCCATACAGAATGGGCCCCATATAATGCTCTATACAAAAAAAATAATTGAATACCTCTCCTTGTTGGCTGCAGGTCCGGACTCTTCAGCGTCACTGTCTTCCATCCCTCTGCACTGTGACAGCTCAGAGCAGAGGGTGCACAGTAGTGACATTGTCGCGCCCTCTGCCTTAAGTCGTCACCGTGTCAGAAAACGCGGAAGACACCGGAGCTGTGGAGGAACCTGAGCAAGCTGGGGGCCAACTCATGGGTGCTGGCACCAGGCTCCTCTGGCTCACAGGCCTCATGGCGTGCAGGTGTCCCCGATGGCGAGTGGGCCCCTCCATTTGCTCAGGGCCCCGGCACTTGCTCCAGGTGGTGACACCGACCCTGGTTATCACATTATCGTTATGATACAATTAAGGTTTTTTTTGTATTATAAGTCTGGCAACTTCTCTGGCCATGAGTTTCTTTCGTGCAAAGGCAGGGTCTTTAACAGGTCGATTACCACTTGGTTCATCTTTTCACACATACCGTTGGTTTGTGTATGATACGGCGTTGTTCTGATCTTCTTACATCCGTACAGGTTGCAGAACTATTGAAACACTTCTGCTTCAAAGGCTGGGCCTCGGTTGGTAAGTACCTTCTTTGGGTATCCGTGTGGTCGGCAAAAGTGTTGCTGGAATCCTTTGGCTGCAGACTTCGCTGTCTGGTCCTTGACAGGCACGAATACCAGGAATCTGGAGTAATGGTCCACAATGGTCAGAGCATAGACATAGCCTGACCAGCTTGGAGCTAGCTTCACGTGGTCTAAGGCCACCAGTTCAAGTGGCTGTTTGGTGACTATGGGCTGTAGGGGAGCCTTTGGCTGTCACGGTCTTTTTGGCGCAGGTTGCATGGGCCACACTCTCGGCACCACTTTTCAATGGCTTTTCTCATGCCAATCCAGTGGAACCTTCCACGATGTAGGATCTCTAACTTCTTCCATCCGAAGTGTCCGGCTCCATCGTGGTACGCTTCCAGAAATATTGGTGCATCTTGTCTTGGGACCACCACCTGCCAGACCAGCTTGTGAGTGCGTGGGTCAATATTCCTCCGACATAGCTTACCATCATACATAAACAATTTACCTTTCTCTTTCCACAGCTGTTGAGTCTCTTGTGGAGCATCAGAACCAGGTTGTGAATCGGCTTGCGTCAGCAGCTCTTTTACCAGATGGACTGCTGGGTCACTATCCTGCGTCTCCGCCCATACATGATGAGGTAGCTTCTTGCTTGTCATTACGCCTGTTCCTCACATAATGGGAATACTGAGTCACCCCAGGGCGATGGAAAGCTGGTAACTCTCTCTCTTCGAGTGTTTCCGTTTCTTCTCCCATCTCTGGTAAGTTGGGCATTCTGGACAATGCGTCGGCACTGGCACTTTTGTGCCCTGCCCGGTACTTGATGGTGAATTCATAGTTGGACAACCGGGCCATCCATCGCTGCTCCAAGGCACCTAGTTTTGCCGTCTCCAGGTGTGTCAGCGGATTGTTGTCCATGAAATCTGTGAATCTTGCTGAGGCCAGGTAGTGCTTGAACCTCTCTGTTACCACCCAGATGATAGCGAGGAACTCCTGCTTAAAGGAACTGTAGTTCTCGAGGTTCCTTTCGTGAGACTAAGTTTCCTGCTGGTGTAGGCAATTACTCTTTCTTTGCCTTTCTGTACCTGGGACAACACGGGTCCCAGTCCCACGTTGCTGGCATCTGTGTACAGCACAATCGTTTGGTCATATTCAGGGTAGGCCAGTACCTCATCTCCCATGAAAGCCAACTTCAACAGAGTTAAGGATCACCCCAGCCTGTTGTTCCAGTCAAACGGGGTATTCTTACCCTTGGTTTTCTTAGATTGGCTCACTAACAGGTCTTGTAGTGATGCGGCTATCTTAGTGAAGTCTTTAATAAATCTTCTGTAGGAGCCTACCAACCCTAGGAACTGCCGGACTTCATGGATGTTGCTGAGCTTCGGCCAGTTCCTGATCACAGTGACCTTATCAGGGTCTGGTGCCACTCCTTCAGCACTTATCACATGGCCCAGGGTAGCACTTTGGATTTCAACAGGTGACACTTAGAGGGTTTTACCTTCAGGCCAAAGTTGGACAAAGCTTCAAACACCTCAGCCAGGTGCTTCAGGTGGTCCTCATAAGTCTTGGAGAAGACGATGACATTGTCCAGGTACAACAAGACGGTTTCGAAATTCTTGTGCCCGAGACAGCGCTCCATCATCCTCTGAAATGTTTCTGGTGAGTTGTACAGTCCGAACGGCATGTAGTTGAATTCAGAGAGACCCATCGGTGTTGTGAAGGATGTCTTTTCCTTATCCGCCTCTGCCACGGGAACCTGCCAGTACCTACTGGTGAGATCCAAGGTGGAAAAGTAGTTAGCAGATTTTAAAGCAGCCAATGACTCTTCGATTCTGGGCAACGGGTATGCATCCTTGTGTGTTATGCGGTTTATCTGCCTGTAATCAACACACATTCTCATTGTGCCATCCTTTTTCCTGACGAGGAGTAGTGGAGCGGCCCAGGGGCTACAACTATCTCTGATTACCCCAGCCTCCTTCATCTCTCTTAACATACTTTTGGCACACTGGTAGTGAGCAGGAGATACGGGCCGGTACCTCTCCTTAATGGGCGGATGACCTCCCGTGGGGATATGATGTTGAACCGCTTTTACCTGCCCAAAATCTAGTGGGTGTTTCATACTCATGGACCACCTGTTAAGCCCCATGTTTCTGGTATGATGGGGTAGAATCTGTTATGATCTGGTGACCTTGGAGCCGCATGAAACTTTCTCGGTGGAACCTGTACTGACCGCAAATCCTGAACTAACACCGCAACTAGAAGTAGCCGTGGGGTGTGCCTAACATACCCTAGACACCTCGACACAGCCGGAGGACTAAATACCCCTATAGATGGAATTAGGAATGCTACCTTGCCTCAGAGCAGACCCCCAAAGAATAGGCAGCCCCCCACGAATAATGACTGTGAGTAGGAGAAGAATAGACACACGCAGGTAGAAAACAGGATTTAGCAAAAGAGGCCACTCTAGCTAAATAGGAAAGGATAGGACAGATTACTAGGCGGTCAGTATTAAAACCCTTCCAAAAATATCCACAGCAGATAATACAAAAAGTTCCACAATCTAACTAAAGACATGAAATGTATATCTGCCACTCCAGAGAATCCAGCAAGACTGAGAAAATACTGACACAATCTAAGCTGGACAAGAAAACACAAAGAATAGCACTGAATTATGAAGCACACAACATGTGTGCCACAGGGGAAAAAAAAAACAGACACTTATCTTTGCTGATTTGGCAGAAAGGCAGGAGGAACCAGGCAGAGGTCCTACACCTCCCAATAACAATTGACAACTGGCAAGGACTAATGAATCCTGCACGCCTAAATACCCCAGTCAGAACGGCAATCAGCAGATACACCTGACCAGGACTGCAACTCAGGGGCAACTGCATTACCACCTACAACCACCGGAGGGAGCCCAAAAGCAGAATTCACAACAGTACCCCCCCCTTGAGGAGGGGTCACCGAACCCTCACCAGAGCCCCCAGGCCGATCAGGACGAGCCAGATGAAAAGCATGAACCAAATCAGCAGCATGGACATCAGAAGCAAAAACCCAAGAATTATCCTCCTGGCCATAACCCTTCCATTTGACAAGGTACTGAAGCCTCCGCCTCGAAAAACGAGAATCCAAAATCTTCTCAACCACATACTCCAACTCCCCATCAACCAAAACAGGGGCCGGAGGATCAACAGAGGGAACAACGGGCACCACATATTTCCGCAATAAAGATCTATGGAAGACATTATGGATAGCAAAAGAGGCCGGAAGCGCCAATCGAAAAGACACCGGATTAATAATCTCAGAAATCCTTTAGGACCAATAAACCGAGGCTTAAACTTAGGGGAAGAGACCCAAACCAAATCCCCAACCCGAAGCCGGGAACCAACACACCGACGACGGTTAGCAAAACGTTGAGCCTCCTCCTGAGACAACACCAAATTGTCCACCACATGAGCCCAAATCTGCTGCAACCTGTCAACCGCAGAATCCACACCAGGACAGTTAGAAGGCTCAACCTGCCCAGAAGAAAAACGAGGATGAAAACCAAAATTACAAAAAAAGGCGACACCAAAGTAGCCGAACTAGCCTGATTATTAAGGGCAAACTCGGCCAGTGGCAAAAAGGCCACCCAATCATCCTGATCGGCAGACACAAAGCATCTCAAATAAGTCTCCAAAGTCTGATTAGTTCGCTCGGTCTGAACAACAATTGACAACTGGCAAGGACTAATGAATCCTGCACGCCTAAATACCCCAGTCAGAACTGCAATCAGCAGATACACCTGACCAGGACTGCAACTCAGGGGCAACTGCATTACCACCTACAACCAACGGAGGGAGCCCAAAAGCAGAATTCACAACAAGAATCTGTGCCCATGTGTAACTTCTGGCACCAATCCTCCAACTGTCCTGCAGAGCCATTGTCCTCCGCCTGGTCTGACGGGACCAAGGGTTCTGTCGCCTGTATTACATTATTATCAACAGTAAACAGTTTGGCAAGTGTGGCATATCTGGGTAAGTGGACCTCTTTCTCTCCACAGTTAAGAACACATACTGGTACCTTCCCCTTGCGGATATCAACCACCCCTCTGGCTGTCAGGATTGTGGGCCTACTGTTATGACCCCAATGGCAGAGGGTCTCAGAGGTTATTACCAAGTCTGCACACACAAAAAACCAGCTCATAGGGCAGTGGTAACTAGGCTAACCGTATACCTGATCCTAGCACAACAAATAGCAGTAGCCGGGGAACGTACCTACGTTGGTTCTAGACGTCTCGCGCCAGCCGGAGAACTAACTAACCCTAGAAGGGAAACAATAGACCTTTCTTGCCTCCAGAGAAAAGACCCCAAAAGTTGGATACAAGCCCCCAACAAATAATAACGGTGAGGTAAGAAGAAAGGACAAACGTAAGAATGAACTAGGTTTTAGCAAAGAGAGGCCCACTGACTAATAGCAGAATATAGGAAGATGACTTATACGGTCAGCAAAAACACTATCAAAATTTCCACGCTGAATATTCAAGAACCCCCGAACCGTCTAACGGCACGGGGGGGGGGGGGGGGGAATATCAGCCCCCTAGAGCTTCCAGCAATATCAGGAATCACATTTAGTACAAGCTGGACAAAAATAAGAGCAATGCAAATAACCAAAAAATAAGGAAGCAGGACTTAGCTTATTTTGCAAAGAACCAGGACCAGCAGACAGGAGCAAACAGAAAGGAACTGATTACAACGATGCCAGGCACCAGACTGAGAATCCAGGGAGTTTAAATAGCAACACCCCTGGACTAACGAACCAGGTGGGTACCAAGCTGGGGAAAGAAAATCAAAGTGTCATGTCGCTAGTGACCACAAGAGGGAGCCAAAAAGTTTAATTCACAACAGTACCCCCCCCTTAAGGAGGGGTCACCGAACCCTCACCAAGACCACCAGGGCGATCAGGATGAGCAGCGTGAAAGGCACGAACCAAATCGGCCGCATGAACATCAGAGGCGACCACCCAGGAATTATCCTCCTGACCATAGCCCTTCCACTTGACCAGATACTGAAGCCTCCGTCTGGAGAGACGAGAATCCAAGATCTTCTCCACCACGTACTCCAACTCGCCCTCAACCAACACCGGAGCAGGAGGCTCAACAGAAGGAACCACCGGCACAACGTACCGCCGCAACAAAGACCTATGGAACACGTTGTGAATGGCAAACGACACCGGAAGATCCAAGCGAAAGGACACTGGATTAAGGATTTCCAAAATCTTATAAGGACCGATGAAGCGAGGCTTAAATTTAGGAGAGGAGACCTTCATAGGAACAAACCGAGAAGACAGCCACACCAAATCCCCAACGCGAAGTCGGGGACCCACACCGCGGCGGCGGTTGGCAAAACGCTGAGCCTTCTCCTGTGACAACTTTAAGTTGTCCACCACATGATTCCAAATCCGCTGCAACCTATCCACCACAGAATCTACCCCAGGACAGTCAGAGGGCTCAACATGTCCCGAGGAAAAACGAGGATGAAAACCAGAGTTGCAGAAAAATGGCGAAACCAAAGTAGCGGAACTAGCCCGATTATTAAGGGCAAACTCAGCCAATGGCAAGAAGGTCACCCAATCATCCTGATCTGCAGAAACAAAACACCTCAAATAAGCCTCTAGAGTCTGATTTGTTCGCTCAGTTTGGCCATTAGTCTGAGGATGAAAGGCAGATGAAAACGACAAATCAATGCCCATCTTAGCACAAAAGGATCGCCAGAACCTGGAAACAAACTGGGATCCTCTGTCAGACACGATATTCTCAGGAATGCCGTGCAAACGAACCACATTCTGAAAGAATAAAGGAACCAGATCGGAAGAGGAAGGCAGCTTAGGCAAGGACACCAAATGGACCATCTTGGAAAAACGATCACATACCACCCAGATGACAGAAATGCCCTGAGACACAGGAAGATCTGAAATGAAATCCATGGAAATGTGCGTCCAAGGCCTCTTCGGGACAGGCAAGGGCAAGAGCAACCCGCTGGCACGAGAACAGCAAGGCTTAGCTCGAGCACAAATCCCACAGGACTGCACAAACGACCGCACATCCCGTGACAAGGAAGGCCACCAAAAGGACCTAGCCACCAAATCTCTGGTGCCAAAAATCCCCGGATGCCCTGCCAACACCGAGGAATGAACCTCGGAAATGACTCTGCTGGTCCATTTATCAGGAACAAACAGTCTGTCAGGTGGACAAGAGTCAGGTCTACCAGCCTGAAATCTCTGCAACACACGTCGCAAATCCGGAGAAATGGCCGACAAGATAACTCCCTCTTTAAGAATACCAGCTGGCTCTGAGACTCCAGGAGAGTCAGGCACAAAGCTCCTAGAAAGAGCATCAGCCTTCACATTCTTTGAACCCGGTAGGTACGAGACCACAAAGTCAAAACGGGAGAAAAACAATGACCAACGGGCCTGTCTAGGATTCAGGCGTTTAGCAGACTCGAGATACATCAGATTTTTGTGATCAGTCAAGACCACCACACGATGCTTAGCACCCTCGAGCCAATGACGCCACTCCTCAAATGCCCACTTCATGGCCAACAACTCCCGATTGCCAACATCATAGTTCCGCTCAGCAGGCGAAAACTTCCTAGAAAAAAAAGCACATGGTCTCATTATAGAGCAACCAGGGTCTCTCTGCGACAAAACGGCCCCTGCACCGATCTCAGAAGCATCCACTTCAACCTGGAAGGGAAGTGAGACATCAGGCTGACACAAAACAGGCGCCGAAGTAAACCGGCGCTTCAGCTCTTGGAAAGCTTCCACGGCTGCAGGAGCCCAGTTAGCAACATCAGAACCTTTCTTGGTCATATCCGTCAAAGGTTTAACAATGCTAGAAAAGTTAGCGATAAAACGACGGTAGAAGTTAGCAAAACCCAAGAACTTCTGAAGACTCTTAACTGACGTGGGTTGAGTCCAATCATGAATAGCTCGGACCTTGACTGGGTCCATCTCCACCGCAGAAGGGGAGAAAATAAAACCCAAAAAGGGAACCTTCTGCACTCCAAAGAGACACTTTGAGCCCTTGACAAACAAAGCATTCTCACGCAAAACCTGAAACACCATCCTGACCTGCTTTACATGGGAGTCCCAATCATCAGAAAAAAACAGAATATCATCCAGATAAACGATCATAAATTTATCCAGGTACTTCCGGAAAATATCATGCATAAAGGACTGAAACACTGAAGGGGCATTAGAGAGCCCAAAAGGCATCACCAAGTACTCAAAATGACCTTCGGGCGTATTAAATGCAGTTTTCCATTCATCTCCCTGCTTAATGCGCACAAGGTTGTACGCACCACGAAGATCTATCTTGGTGAACCACTTGGCACCCTTAATCCGGGCAAACAAGTCCGACAACAAAGGCAAAGGATACTGAAATTTAACAGTGATTTTATTCAGAAGCCGATAGTCTATACAAGGTCTCAAAGATCCGTCCTTCTTGGCCACAAAAAAGAATCCCGCACCAAGAGGGGAAGAGGATGGACGAATATGCCCCTTCTCCAGAGACTCCTTGATATACGAACGCATTGCGGTATGCTCAGGTACAGACAGATTAAATAATCTTCCCTTAGGAAATTTACTACCCGGAATCAAATCTATAGCGCAGTCACAGTCCCTATGAGGAGGAAGAGCACTGGACCTGGACTCGCTGAATACATCCTGATAATCAGACAAATACTCAGGAACTTCCGAAGGAGTAGAGGAAGCAATAGACACCGGCGGGGAATCGCCATGAATTCCCTGACAGCCCCAACTTGACACAGACATTGCCTTCCAATCCAAAACTGGATTATGGGTCTGTAACCATGGCAGACCCAAAACGATCAAATCATGCATTTTATGCAGAACCAGAAAACGAATCACCTCCCGATGTTCAGGAGTCATGCACATGGTTACCTGTGTCCAAAACTGCGGCTTATTTTCCGCCAATGGCGTAGCATCAATACCTCTAAGAGGGATAGGATTTACCAACGGCTCAAGAACAAAACCACAGCGTTTGGCAAATGAAAAATCCATAAGACTCAGGGCAGCACCTGAATCCACAAACGCCATAACAGGGTAGGAAGACAATGAGCAAATTAAAGTCACAGACAAAATAAATTTAGGTTGCAAATTACCAATGGCGACAGGACTAACCACCTTTGTTAAGCGTTTAGAGCATGCTGATATAACATGTGTAGGATCACCACAGTAAAAACACAACCCATTCTGACGTCTATGATTTTTCCGTTCATTTCTAGTCTGAATTCTACCACATTGCATTAAATCAGGTGTTTGTTCAGACAACACCACCAGAGGATTAGCGGCTTTGCGCTCCCGCAAACGCCGGTCAATTTGAATAGCCAGCGCCATGGAATCATTCAGACTTGTAGGAATGGAGAAACCCACCATCACATTCTTAATGGCTTCAGAAAGGCCATTTCTGAAATTTGCGGCCAGAGCACACTCATTCACCTGAGTAAGCACGGACCATTTCCGAAATTTTTGGCAATACACTTCAGCTTCATCCTGGCCCTGAGAGATAGCCAGCAAAGCTTTTTCTGCCTGAATTTCAAGATTGGGCTCCTCGTAAAGCAACCCGAGCGCCAGAAAAAACAAATCAATATTTGCCAATGCCGGATCTCCTGGCGCTAACGAGAAGGCCCAATCCTGAGGGTCGCCCCGCAAGAGAGAGATAACAATTTTTACTTGCTGAGCTGAGTCTCCAAACGAACGAGGTCTCAGAGATAGAAACAATTTACAATTATTCCTGAAATTCCTAAACTTAAATCGGTCTCCAGAGAACAGTTCAGGAATAGGTATTTTAGGTTCTGACATAGGACTACAAGTAACAAAATCTTGAATGCCCTGCACACGAGCAGCAAGCTGATCCACACTAGTAATCAAAGTCTGGACATTCATGTCTGCAGCAAGCTCAAGCCACTCAGAGATAAAGGGGAGGAAGAAAGAAAAAAAAAAAAAAAAACTCTGAATTTCCTTTCTTATAATCCCACTTCTGCAATGCATTAAGTATTACTTTTTGCCTGGCATACTGTTATGACCCCAATGGCAGAGGGTCTCAGAGGTTATTACCAAGTCTGCACACACAAAAAACCAGCTCATAGGGCAGTGGTAACTAGGCTAACCGTATACCTGATCCTAGCACAACAAATAGCAGTAGCCGGGGAACGTACCTACGTTGGTTCTAGACGTCTCGCGCCAGCCGGAGAACTAACTAACCCTAGAAGGGAAACAATAGACCTTTCTTGCCTCCAGAGAAAAGACCCCAAAAGTTGGATACAAGCCCCCAACAAATAATAACGGTGAGGTAAGAAGAAAGGACAAACGTAAGAATGAACTAGGTTTTAGCAAAGAGAGGCCCACTGACTAATAGCAGAATATAGGAAGATGACTTATACGGTCAGCAAAAACACTATCAAAATTTCCACGCTGAATATTCAAGAACCCCCGAACCGTCTAACGGCACGGGGGGGGGGGGAATATCAGCCCCCTAGAGCTTCCAGCAATATCAGGAATCACATTTAGTACAAGCTGGACAAAAATAAGAGCAATGCAAATAACCAAAAAATAAGGAAGCAGGACTTAGCTTATTTTGCAAAGAACCAGGACCAGCAGACAGGAGCAAACAGAAAGGAACTGATTACAACGATGCCAGGCACCAGACTGAGAATCCAGGGAGTTTAAATAGCAACACCCCTGGACTAACGAACCAGGTGGGTACCAAGCTGGGGAAAGAAAATCAAAGTGTCATGTCGCTAGTGACCACAAGAGGGAGCCAAAAAGTTTAATTCACAACAGCCTACTATCTGAATAGACAGGTTCTACCAGGGCCTGATAGTCTTTACATCTGAGGCCTATTGCTGCCCGACACTATATTAACATTTCACTCCTCGGGGGTATTGCAATGGGGATCTGATCACTCACTGTGACGCGGCCAATTTCTCCACCAGACAATTCTACCTGTTGTCTCTGCACCAGGGCTCTGATTTCTTTTTGCAGGACACGCTACTCACTGGAACCAGCAGTTTTAGCCACCTGTTGTAACAAGACAATAACTAGTGTTGAGCGATACTTTCCGATATCGGAAAGTATCGGTATCGGAAAGTATCGGCCGATACCGTCAAAATATCGGATCCAATCCGATACCGATACCCGATCCCAATGCAAGTCAATGGGACGAAAATATCGGAATTAAAATAAACCCTTTATAAAGTTGTAGGTTCATTCTACATGAAGGAAAACAACTAAGAATAATGTAGGATGTATTGGGGGACGTGGCGGAGACATTAAAGGCACAGAGGTTTAGCCCAATGTAATAGAATAGCAGGATTTTTTTTTTTTTTTTTTATGACGTTCGGCGTTAGAAAGAATTTGACTATGTTATTTTTTTTTTTTTTTATGTCAGATATTGATGTTTCACTACTTCAACGCCCTTCACCTTCTTTTTTACTTCTCCCACGCTTTCTTCTTCATTATCCTCATCATCAGCTTCTTTGACATCAACTTCTTCACCTTATTCATCTTCTACTTCATCTTCTACCTATTATTTTTTGGGTTACATTGTTCATATTCTTTTTATTTTACTATTATCTTCATCATATTCTACTTCTTCATCATATTCTTATTTGTGACAGGCATTCCCGTAGTTGTAATCTATAAAAGTTTGAAGATTACACCTTCCGTTCTGCCTGTCACAAAAGAGTTACATTTGTCCGCGTTCAGTTTGGCCTGCAGCATCAGGCTTTATCCAGGGGCACCACGAGGAGGAACGGACTCACCCCCATACACTGCTTAGTCTTCTTCTGCTTATAATTTAGATAATATTTTTTGCTCTGATATTTAGTGTTATGCTTAATGTTCTTCTGCTCTTTGTTCTGCAGCCTCTTGTTCTTCTGCTTCTCGGTCTTCCAGGTCGTCGTCGTCTCCAGGGTCGTCGTCTCCGGGGTCGTCGTCATCGGGGTGGTCTTCAGGGTCGTCGTCTCCGGGGTCGTCGTCATCACGGTGGTCTTCAGGGTCATCGTCTCCAGGGTCGTCGTCATCACGGTGGTTGTCGTCTCTGGTGTCGTCGTCATCTTAGGGGTGGTCTTCCGGGTCATCGTGTTTAGTCTCTTGAACTTGGAAATGTAGCAGAAGGTACAAGAAGGCTGAGAAAATGCCGAGAACCAGCTGATGGAACTGGAACTCGGATGGCTACCCGAAGGTCCAAGAGCCAATGGAACTACCGAGGACCAGCTGACGTTACTGGAACCCGGTTACTAAGCAGGAGGTACCCGTGCCTGAAAGCACTACCAAGGACCACCTGACGTTGGTGGAACTCGGATACCCAGAGGGAGGCACCTAAGCCAAAGGCTCTGCCCGGAACCAGCTGACGGTACTGGAACCAGGATGGGGAGCAGAAGGTACAAGAGCAAAAGACACTGCCGAGAACCAGCTGACGGTGCTGGAACCCGGATGGGTAGCCGAAGGTCCAAGAGCCAATGGAACTACCGAGGACCAGCTGACGTTACTGGAACCCGGTTACTAAGCAGGAGGTACCCGTGCCTGAAAGCACTACCAAGGACCACCTGACGTTGGTGGAACTCGGATACCCAGAGGGAGGCACCTAAGCCAAAGGCTCTGCCCGGAACCAGCTGACGGTACTGGAACCAGGATGGGGAGCAGAAGGTACAAGAGCAAGTGTCTGCGTGGCTTTTGCAGGACACGATGCCGGCTGCACAGCAGGGGAACAGCTGGCGGTGCTGAACCCCACTGACACATTGGCTGGTGTTTTTCTCTGTGCAGCTAGCAGTACCGGGCCCCAACTGGCGGTGTTGGAGCCCAGGGCTCTGCAGGGGGAGCAGAGTGTAGGCCGAAGCCTAATTGAACCAATTTCAAAGGTAACCTTTAACCCCCCCTCAGGGGTTACAAAGTAGAAGAGCCACAGCTTATGCAGCAGTAGTGCTGCACAAGTCAAAGGTTGCTCTTTTAATTTCGCTCCTTGCACACGCTGAATGAAACACGTATAACATTTAGCCCTTTATACAGTCAAACTGTGTTGGAGGCGCGAGTTCCCTTTGTAATGAGACGCAGCACAGATGTCAAGAATCCCACCTTGGTGCTGGGTGCAGCCTCCTGAGCGTTGTTATTTGCTGTACAGGAGTCTGCGCTGTCGTGTTATCCCCTGGCCTAGCGCTGTTAGCGCTGCCCATGTTCTGGCATCATTTAATGTCGGCCGGTGCGGTTCGCGATGACCATGAACCCCAGCCCCGCAGTGTCTTAACATTGTTAAAACACTGCGGGGCTGGGATTCAGGGCCTGGCGCAGCACATATGTTCGCCTCTCACACTCGGGTCCTTACACCCGCTTCAGACTGTGCGGCGTCATCTGATCCCTTATCGCATGCCACGGCCATGAAGCCGCACAGTCCGCAGAAGGCGGAAGGAGATGAGGGACAGGCGAACTGATGCACTGATCATGCCCATCAATCACACCCTCGCAGTCCCAATAAATAAGACAACGAGGGGCGTTGTGTGGGTCAGGGCGGCCGCAGAGGCGCAGGCAGCCAAACAATGATGCCAGAAGACGGGCAGCGCTACCAAGGGGGTTGCAGCGTGTCATTACAAAGGAAAGTCACACCACCGGGACGGTTAAATGGTCACACAGAGGACACATTTTAGACGTGTTTTCAGTTCCACATGTGCGAGGAGAATACGTTTATGAGCCACCTTGCACAGATGCAGCATTACCGCTGTACAAGGTGGCCTTTAAAACGTACAAACGCCTGGGGGAGGGGGGACAGGTTCCCTTCAATTTCAGTTCTTGTGTCTGCGTGGCTTTTGCAGGACACGATGCCGGCTGCACAGCAGGGGAACAGCTGGTGGTGCTGAACCCCACTGACACATTGGCTGGTGTTTTTCTCTGTGCAGCTAGCAGTACCGGGCCCCAACTGGCGGTGTTGGAGCCCGGGTTCAGCAGGAGGAGGAGATGGAGCAGAGTGTAGGCCGAAGCCTGCACTGGCGGCAGCTTTTGGGTCTGTTGTGCCTGCGTGGCAGTTGCAGGACACGTTGCCGGCTGCACAGCAGGGGAACAGCTGGCGGTGCTGAACCCCACTGACACATTGGCTGGTGTTTTTCTCTGTGCAGCTAGCAGTACCGGGCCCCAACTGGCGGTGTTGGAGCCCAGGGCTCTGCAGGGGGAGCAGAGTGTAGGCCGAAGCCTAATTGAACCAATTTCAAAGGTAACCTTTAACCCCCCCTCAGGGGTTACAAAGTAGAAGAGCCACAGCTTATGCAGCAGTAGTGCTGCACAAGTCAAAGGTTGCTCTTTTAATTTCGCTCCTTGCACACGCTGAATGAAACACGTATAACATTTAGCCCTTTATACAGTCAAACTGTGTTGGAGGCGCGAGTTCCCTTTGTAATGAGACGCAGCACAGATGTCAAGAATCCCACCTTGGTGCTGGGTGCAGCCTCCTGAGCGTTGTTATTTGCTGTACAGGAGTCTGCGCTGTCGTGTTATCCCCTGGCCTAGCGCTGTTAGCGCTGCCCATGTTCTGGCATCATTTAATGTCGGCCGGTGCGGTTCGCGATGACCATGAACCCCAGCCCCGCAGTGTCTTAACATTGTTAAAACACTGCGGGGCTGGGATTCAGGGCCTGGCGCAGCACATATGTTCGCCTCTCACACTCGGGTCCTTACACCCGCTTCAGACTGTGCGGCGTCATCTGATCCCTTATCGCATGCCACGGCCATGAAGCCGCACAGTCCGCAGAAGGCGGAAGGAGATGAGGGACAGGCGAACTGATGCACTGATCATGCCCATCAATCACACCCTCGCAGTCCCAATAAATAAGACAACGAGGGGCGTTGTGTGGGTCAGGGCGGCCGCAGAGGCGCAGGCAGCCAAACAATGATGCCAGAAGACGGGCAGCGCTACCAAGGGGGTTGCAGCGTGTCATTACAAAGGAAAGTCACACCACCGGGACGGTTAAATGGTCACACAGAGGACACATTTTAGACGTGTTTTCAGTTCCACATGTGCGAGGAGAATACGTTTATGAGCCACCTTGCACAGATGCAGCATTACCGCTGTACAAGGTGGCCTTTAAAACGTACAAACGCCTGGGGGAGGGGGGACAGGTTCCCTTCAATTTCAGTTCTTGTGTCTGCGTGGCTTTTGCAGGACACGATGCCGGCTGCACAGCAGGGGAACAGCTGGCGGTGCTGAACCCCACTGACACATTGGCTGGTGTTTTTCTCTGTGCAGCTAGCAGTACCGGGCCCCAACTGGCGGTGTTGGAGCCCGGGTTCAGCAGGAGGAGGAGATGGAGCAGAGTGTAGGCCGAAGCCTGCACTGGCGGCAGCTTTTGGGTCTGTTGTGCCTGCGTGGCAGTTGCAGGACACGTTGCCGGCTGCACAGCAGGGGAACAGCTGGCGGTGCTGAACCCCACTGACACATTGGCTGGTGTTTTTCTCTGTGCAGCTAGCAGTACCGGGCCCCAACTGGCGGTGTTGGAGCCCAGGGCTCTGCAGGGGGAGCAGAGTGTAGGCCGAAGCCTAATTGAACCAATTTCAAAGGTAACCTTTAACCCCCCCTCAGGGGTTACAAAGTAGAAGAGCCACAGCTTATGCAGCAGTAGTGCTGCACAAGTCAAAGGTTGCTCTTTTAATTTCGCTCCTTGCACACGCTGAATGAAACACGTATAACATTTAGCCCTTTATACAGTCAAACTGTGTTGGAGGCGCGAGTTCCCTTTGTAATGAGACGCAGCACAGATGTCAAGAATCCCACCTTGGTGCTGGGTGCAGCCTCCTGAGCGTTGTTATTTGCTGTACAGGAGTCTGCGCTGTCGTGTTATCCCCTGGCCTAGCGCTGTTAGCGCTGCCCATGTTCTGGCATCATTTAATGTCGGCCGGTGCGGTTCGCGATGACCATGAACCCCAGCCCCGCAGTGTCTTAACATTGTTAAAACACTGCGGGGCTGGGATTCAGGGCCTGGCGCAGCACATATGTTCGCCTCTCACACTCGGGTCCTTACACCCGCTTCAGACTGTGCGGCGTCATCTGATCCCTTATCGCATGCCACGGCCATGAAGCCGCACAGTCCGCAGAAGGCGGAAGGAGATGAGGGACAGGCGAACTGATGCACTGATCATGCCCATCAATCACACCCTCGCAGTCCCAATAAATAAGACAACGAGGGGCGTTGTGTGGGTCAGGGCGGCCGCAGAGGCGCAGGCAGCCAAACAATGATGCCAGAAGACGGGCAGCGCTACCAAGGGGGTTGCAGCGTGTCATTACAAAGGAAAGTCACACCACCGGGACGGTTAAATGGTCACACAGAGGACACATTTTAGACGTGTTTTCAGTTCCACATGTGCGAGGAGAATACGTTTATGAGCCACCTTGCACAGATGCAGCATTACCGCTGTACAAGGTGGCCTTTAAAACGTACAAACGCCTGGGGGAGGGGGGACAGGTTCCCTTCAATTTCAGTTCTTGTGTCTGCGTGGCTTTTGCAGGACACGATGCCGGCTGCACAGCAGGGGAACAGCTGGCGGTGCTGAACCCCACTGACACATTGGCTGGTGTTTTTCTCTGTGCAGCTAGCAGTACCGGGCCCCAACTGGCGGTGTTGGAGCCCGGGTTCAGCAGGAGGAGGAGATGGAGCAGAGTGTAGGCCGAAGCCTGCACTGGCGGCAGCTTTTGGGTCTGTTGTGCCTGCGTGGCAGTTGCAGGACACGTTGCCGGCTGCACAGCAGGGGAACAGCTGGCGGTGCTGAACCCCACTGACACATTGGCTGGTGTTTTTCTCTGTGCAGCTAGCAGTACCGGGCCCCAACTGGCGGTGTTGGAGCCCAGGGCTCTGCAGGGGGAGCAGAGTGTAGGCCGAAGCCTAATTGAACCAATTTCAAAGGTAACCTTTAACCCCCCCTCAGGGGTTACAAAGTAGAAGAGCCACAGCTTATGCAGCAGTAGTGCTGCACAAGTCAAAGGTTGCTCTTTTAATTTCGCTCCTTGCACACGCTGAATGAAACACGTATAACATTTAGCCCTTTATACAGTCAAACTGTGTTGGAGGCGCGAGTTCCCTTTGTAATGAGACGCAGCACAGATGTCAAGAATCCCACCTTGGTGCTGGGTGCAGCCTCCTGAGCGTTGTTATTTGCTGTACAGGAGTCTGCGCTGTCGTGTTATCCCCTGGCCTAGCGCTGTTAGCGCTGCCCATGTTCTGGCATCATTTAATGTCGGCCGGTGCGGTTCGCGATGACCATGAACCCCAGCCCCGCAGTGTCTTAACATTGTTAAAACACTGCGGGGCTGGGATTCAGGGCCTGGCGCAGCACATATGTTCGCCTCTCACACTCGGGTCCTTACACCCGCTTCAGACTGTGCGGCGTCATCTGATCCCTTATCGCATGCCACGGCCATGAAGCCGCACAGTCCGCAGAAGGCGGAAGGAGATGAGGGACAGGCGAACTGATGCACTGATCATGCCCATCAATCACACCCTCGCAGTCCCAATAAATAAGACAACGAGGGGCGTTGTGTGGGTCAGGGCGGCCGCAGAGGCGCAGGCAGCCAAACAATGATGCCAGAAGACGGGCAGCGCTACCAAGGGGGTTGCAGCGTGTCATTACAAAGGAAAGTCACACCACCGGGACGGTTAAATGGTCACACAGAGGACACATTTTAGACGTGTTTTCAGTTCCACATGTGCGAGGAGAATACGTTTATGAGCCACCTTGCACAGATGCAGCATTACCGCTGTACAAGGTGGCCTTTAAAACGTACAAACGCCTGGGGGAGGGGGGACAGGTTCCCTTCAATTTCAGTTCTTGTGTCTGCGTGGCTTTTGCAGGACACGATGCCGGCTGCACAGCAGGGGAACAGCTGGCGGTGCTGAACCCCACTGACACATTGGCTGGTGTTTTTCTCTGTGCAGCTAGCAGTACCGGGCCCCAACTGGCGGTGTTGGAGCCCGGGTTCAGCAGGAGGAGGAGATGGAGCAGAGTGTAGGCCGAAGCCTGCACTGGCGGCAGCTTTTGGGTCTGTTGTGCCTGCGTGGCAGTTGCAGGACACGTTGCCGGCTGCACAGCAGGGGAACAGCTGGCGGTGCTGAACCCCACTGACACATTGGATGGTGTTTTTCTCTGTGCAGCTAGCAGTACCGGGCCCCAACTGGCGGTGTTGGAGCCCAGGGCTCTGCAGGGGGAGCAGAGTGTAGGCCGAAGCCTAATTGAACCAATTTCAAAGGTAACCTTTAACCCCCCCTCAGGGGTTACAAAGTAGAAGAGCCACAGCTTATGCAGCAGTAGTGCTGCACAAGTCAAAGGTTGCTCTTTTAATTTCGCTCCTTGCACACGCTGAATGAAACACGTATAACATTTAGCCCTTTATACAGTCAAACTGTGTTGGAGGCGCGAGTTCCCTTCGTAATGAGACGCAGCACAGATGTCAAGAATCCCACCTTGGTGCTGGGTGCAGCCTCCTGAGCGTTGTTATTTGCTGTACAGGAGTCTGCGCTGTCGTGTTATCCCCTGGCCTAGCGCTGTTAGCGCTGCCCATGTTCTGGCATCATTTAATGTCGGCCGGTGCGGTTCGCGATGACCATGAACCCCAGCCCCGCAGTGTCTTAACATTGTTAAAACACTGCGGGGCTGGGATTCAGGGCCTGGCGCAGCACATATGTTCGCCTCTCACACTCGGGTCCTTACACCCGCTTCAGACTGTGCGGCGTCATCTGATCCCTTATCGCATGCCACGGCCATGAAGCCGCACAGTCCGCAGAAGGCGGAAGGAGATGAGGGACAGGCGAACTGATGCACTGATCATGCCCATCAATCACACCCTCGCAGTCCCAATAAATAAGACAACGAGGGGCGTTGTGTGGGTCAGGGCGGCCGCAGAGGCGCAGGCAGCCAAACAATGATGCCAGAAGACGGGCAGCGCTACCAAGGGGGTTGCAGCGTGTCATTACAAAGGAAAGTCACACCACCGGGACGGTTAAATGGTCACACAGAGGACACATTTTAGACGTGTTTTCAGTTCCACATGTGCGAGGAGAATACGTTTATGAGCCACCTTGCACAGATGCAGCATTACCGCTGTACAAGGTGGCCTTTAAAACGTACAAACGCCTGGGGGAGGGGGACAGGTTCCCTTCAATTTCAGTTCTTGTGTCTGCGTGGCTTTTGCAGGACACGATGCCGGCTGCACAGCAGGGGAACAGCTGGCGGTGCTGAACCCCACTGACACATTGGCTGGTGTTTTTCTCTGTGCAGCTAGCAGTACCGGGCCCCAACTGGCGGTGTTGGAGCCCGGGTTCAGCAGGAGGAGGAGATGGAGCAGAGTGTAGGCCGAAGCCTGCACTGGCGGCAGCTTTTGGGTCTGTTGTGCCTGCGTGGCAGTTGCAGGACACGTTGCCGGCTGCACAGCAGGGGAACAGCTGGCGGTGCTGAACCCCACTGACACATTGGCTGGTGTTTTTCTCTGTGCAGCTAGCAGTACCGGGCCCCAACTGGCGGTGTTGGAGCCCAGGGCTCTGCAGGGGGAGCAGAGTGTAGGCCGAAGCCTAATTGAACCAATTTCAAAGGTAACCTTTAACCCCCCCTCAGGGGTTACAAAGTAGAAGAGCCACAGCTTATGCAGCAGTAGTGCTGCACAAGTCAAAGGTTGCTCTTTTAATTTCGCTCCTTGCACACGCTGAATGAAACACGTATAACATTTAGCCCTTTATACAGTCAAACTGTGTTGGAGGCGCGAGTTCCCTTTGTAATGAGACGCAGCACAGATGTCAAGAATCCCACCTTGGTGCTGGGTGCAGCCTCCTGAGCGTTGTTATTTGCTGTACAGGAGTCTGCGCTGTCGTGTTATCCCCTGGCCTAGCGCTGTTAGCGCTGCCCATGTTCTGGCATCATTTAATGTCGGCCGGTGCGGTTCGCGATGACCATGAACCCCAGCCCCGCAGTGTCTTAACATTGTTAAAACACTGCGGGGCTGGGATTCAGGGCCTGGCGCAGCACATATGTTCGCCTCTCACACTCGGGTCCTTACACCCGCTTCAGACTGTGCGGCGTCATCTGATCCCTTATCGCATGCCACGGCCATGAAGCCGCACAGTCCGCAGAAGGCGGAAGGAGATGAGGGACAGGCGAACTGATGCACTGATCATGCCCATCAATCACACCCTCGCAGTCCCAATAAATAAGACAACGAGGGGCGTTGTGTGGGTCAGGGCGGCCGCAGAGGCGCAGGCAGCCAAACAATGATGCCAGAAGACGGGCAGCGCTACCAAGGGGGTTGCAGCGTGTCATTACAAAGGAAAGTCACACCACCGGGACGGTTAAATGGTCACACAGAGGACACATTTTAGACGTGTTTTCAGTTCCACATGTGCGAGGAGAATACGTTTATGAGCCACCTTGCACAGATGCAGCATTACCGCTGTACAAGGTGGCCTTTAAAACGTACAAACGCCTGGGGGAGGGGGGACAGGTTCCCTTCAATTTCAGTTCTTGTGTCTGCGTGGCTTTTGCAGGACACGATGCCGGCTGCACAGCAGGGGAACAGCTGGCGGTGCTGAACCCCACTGACACATTGGCTGGTGTTTTTCTCTGTGCAGCTAGCAGTACCGGGCCCCAACTGGCGGTGTTGGAGCCCGGGTTCAGCAGGAGGAGGAGATGGAGCAGAGTGTAGGCCGAAGCCTGCACTGGCGGCAGCTTTTGGGTCTGTTGTGCCTGCGTGGCAGTTGCAGGACACGTTGCCGGCTGCACAGCAGGGGAACAGCTGGCGGTGCTGAACCCCACTGACACATTGGATGGTGTTTTTCTCTGTGCAGCTAGCAGTACCGGGCCCCAACTGGCGGTGTTGGAGCCCAGGGCTCTGCAGGGGGAGCAGAGTGTAGGCCGAAGCCTAATTGAACCAATTTCAAAGGTAACCTTTAACCCCCCCTCAGGGGTTACAAAGTAGAAGAGCCACAGCTTATGCAGCAGTAGTGCTGCACAAGTCAAAGGTTGCTCTTTTAATTTCGCTCCTTGCACACGCTGAATGAAACACGTATAACATTTAGCCCTTTATACAGTCAAACTGTGTTGGAGGCGCGAGTTCCCTTTGTAATGAGACGCAGCACAGATGTCAAGAATCCCACCTTGGTGCTGGGTGCAGCCTCCTGAGCGTTGTTATTTGCTGTACAGGAGTCTGCGCTGTCGTGTTATCCCCTGGCCTAGCGCTGTTAGCGCTGCCCATGTTCTGGCATCATTTAATGTCGGCCGGTGCGGTTCGCGATGACCATGAACCCCAGCCCCGCAGTGTCTTAACATTGTTAAAACACTGCGGGGCTGGGATTCAGGGCCTGGCGCAGCACATATGTTCACCTCTCACACTCGGGTCCTTACACCCGCTTCAGACTGTGCGGCGTCATCTGATCCCTTATCGCATGCCACGGCCATGAAGCCGCACAGTCCGCAGAAGGCGGAAGGAGATGAGGGACAGGCGAACTGATGCACTGATCATGCCCATCAATCACACCCTCGCAGTCCCAATAAATAAGACAACGAGGGGCGTTGTGTGGGTCAGGGCGGCCGCAGAGGCGCAGGCAGCCAAACAATGATGCCAGAAGACGGGCAGCGCTACCAAGGGGGTTGCAGCGTGTCATTACAAAGGAAAGTCACACCACCGGGACGGTTAAATGGTCACACAGAGAACACATTTTAGACGTGTTTTCAGTTCCACATGTGCGAGGAGAATACGTTTATGAGCCACCTTGCACAGATGCAGCATTACCGCTGTACAAGGTGGCCTTTAAAACGTACAAACGCCTGGGGGAGGGGGGACAGGTTCCCTTCAATTTCAGTTCTTGTGTCTGCGTGGCTTTTGCAGGACACGATGCTGGCTGCACAGCAGGGGAACAGCTGGCGGTGCTGAACCCCACTGACACATTGGCTGGTGTTTTTCTCTGTGCAGCTAGCAGTACCGGGCCCCAACTGGCGGTGTTGGAGCCCGGGTTCAGCAGGAGGAGGAGATGGAGCAGAGTGTAGGCCGAAGCCTGCACTGGCGGCAGCTTTTGGGTCTGTTGTGCCTGCGTGGCAGTTGCAGGACACGTTGCCGGCTGCACAGCAGGGGAACAGCTGGCGGTGCTGAACCCCACTGACACATTGGCTGGTGTTTTTCTCTGTGCAGCTAGCAGTACCGGGCCCCAACTGGCGGTGTTGGAGCCCAGGGCTCTGCAGGGGGAGCAGAGTGTAGGCCAAAGCCTAATTGAACCAATTTCAAAGGTAACCTTTAACCCCCCCTCAGGGGTTACAAAGTAGAAGAGCCACAGCTTATGCAGCAGTAGTGCTGCACAAGTCAAAGGTTGCTCTTTTAATTTCGCTCCTTGCACACGCTGAATGAAACACGTATAACATTTAGCCCTTTATACAGTCAAACTGTGTTGGAGGCGCGAGTTCCCTTTGTAATGAGACGCAGCACAGATGTCAAGAATCCCACCTTGGTGCTGGGTGCAGCCTCCTGAGCGTTGTTATTTGCTGTACAGGAGTCTGCGCTGTCGTGTTATCCCCTGGCCTAGCGCTGTTAGCGCTGCCCATGTTCTGGCATCATTTAATGTCGGCCGGTGCGGTTCGCGATGACCATGAACCCCAGCCCCGCAGTGTCTTAACATTGTTAAAACACTGCGGGGCTGGGATTCAGGGCCTGGCGCAGCACATATGTTCGCCTCTCACACTCGGGTCCTTACACCCGCTTCAGACTGTGCGGCGTCATCTGATCCCTTATCGCATGCCACGGCCATGAAGCCGCACAGTCCGCAGAAGGCGGAAGGAGATGAGGGACAGGCGAACTGATGCACTGATCATGCCCATCAATCACACCCTCGCAGTCCCAATAAATAAGACAACGAGGGGCGTTGTGTGGGTCAGGGCGGCCGCAGAGGCGCAGGCAGCCAAACAATGATGCCAGAAGACGGGCAGCGCTACCAAGGGGGTTGCAGCGTGTCATTACAAAGGAAAGTCACACCACCGGGACGGTTAAATGGTCACACAGAGGACACATTTTAGACGTGTTTTCAGTTCCACATGTGCGAGGAGAATACGTTTATGAGCCACCTTGCACAGATGCAGCATTACCGCTGTACAAGGTGGCCTTTAAAACGTACAAACGCCTGGGGGAGGGGGGACAGGTTCCCTTCAATTTCAGTTCTTGTGTCTGCGTGGCTTTTGCAGGACACGATGCCGGCTGCACAGCAGGGGAACAGCTGGCGGTGCTGAACCCCACTGACACATTGGCTGGTGTTTTTCTCTGTGCAGCTAGCAGTACCGGGCCCCAACTGGCGGTGTTGGAGCCCGGGTTCAGCAGGAGGAGGAGATGGAGCAGAGTGTAGGCCGAAGCCTGCACTGGCGGCAGCTTTTGGGTCTGTTGTGCCTGCGTGGCAGTTGCAGGACACGTTGCCGGCTGCACAGCAGGGGAACAGCTGGCGGTGCTGAACCCCACTGACACATTGGATGGTGTTTTTCTCTGTGCAGCTAGCAGTACCGGGCCCCAACTGGCGGTGTTGGAGCCCAGGGCTCTGCAGGGGGAGCAGAGTGTAGGCCGAAGCCTAATTGAACCAATTTCAAAGGTAACCTTTAACCCCCCCTCAGGGGTTACAAAGTAGAAGAGCCACAGCTTATGCAGCAGTAGTGCTGCACAAGTCAAAGGTTGCTCTTTTAATTTCGCTCCTTGCACACGCTGAATGAAACACGTATAACATTTAGCCCTTTATACAGTCAAACTGTGTTGGAGGCGCGAGTTCCCTTCGTAATGAGACGCAGCACAGATGTCAAGAATCCCACCTTGGTGCTGGGTGCAGCCTCCTGAGCGTTGTTATTTGCTGTACAGGAGTCTGCGCTGTCGTGTTATCCCCTGGCCTAGCGCTGTTAGCGCTGCCCATGTTCTGGCATCATTTAATGTCGGCCGGTGCGGTTCGCGATGACCATGAACCCCAGCCCCGCAGTGTCTTAACATTGTTAAAACACTGCGGGGCTGGGATTCAGGGCCTGGCGCAGCACATATGTTCGCCTCTCACACTCGGGTCCTTACACCCGCTTCAGACTGTGCGGCGTCATCTGATCCCTTATCGCATGCCACGGCCATGAAGCCGCACAGTCCGCAGAAGGCGGAAGGAGATGAGGGACAGGCGAACTGATGCACTGATCATGCCCATCAATCACACCCTCGCAGTCCCAATAAATAAGACAACGAGGGGCGTTGTGTGGGTCAGGGCGGCCGCAGAGGCGCAGGCAGCCAAACAATGATGCCAGAAGACGGGCAGCGCTACCAAGGGGGTTGCAGCGTGTCATTACAAAGGAAAGTCACACCACCGGGACGGTTAAATGGTCACACAGAGGACACATTTTAGACGTGTTTTCAGTTCCACATGTGCGAGGAGAATACGTTTATGAGCCACCTTGCACAGATGCAGCATTACCGCTGTACAAGGTGGCCTTTAAAACGTACAAACGCCTGGGGGAGGGGGACAGGTTCCCTTCAATTTCAGTTCTTGTGTCTGCGTGGCTTTTGCAGGACACGATGCCGGCTGCACAGCAGGGGAACAGCTGGCGGTGCTGAACCCCACTGACACATTGGCTGGTGTTTTTCTCTGTGCAGCTAGCAGTACCGGGCCCCAACTGGCGGTGTTGGAGCCCGGGTTCAGCAGGAGGAGGAGATGGAGCAGAGTGTAGGCCGAAGCCTGCACTGGCGGCAGCTTTTGGGTCTGTTGTGCCTGCGTGGCAGTTGCAGGACACGTTGCCGGCTGCACAGCAGGGGAACAGCTGGCGGTGCTGAACCCCACTGACACATTGGCTGGTGTTTTTCTCTGTGCAGCTAGCAGTACCGGGCCCCAACTGGCGGTGTTGGAGCCCAGGGCTCTGCAGGGGGAGCAGAGTGTAGGCCGAAGCCTAATTGAACCAATTTCAAAGGTAACCTTTAACCCCCCCTCAGGGGTTACAAAGTAGAAGAGCCACAGCTTATGCAGCAGTAGTGCTGCACAAGTCAAAGGTTGCTCTTTTAATTTCGCTCCTTGCACACGCTGAATGAAACACGTATAACATTTAGCCCTTTATACAGTCAAACTGTGTTGGAGGCGCGAGTTCCCTTTGTAATGAGACGCAGCACAGATGTCAAGAATCCCACCTTGGTGCTGGGTGCAGCCTCCTGAGCGTTGTTATTTGCTGTACAGGAGTCTGCGCTGTCGTGTTATCCCCTGGCCTAGCGCTGTTAGCGCTGCCCATGTTCTGGCATCATTTAATGTCGGCCGGTGCGGTTCGCGATGACCATGAACCCCAGCCCCGCAGTGTCTTAACATTGTTAAAACACTGCGGGGCTGGGATTCAGGGCCTGGCGCAGCACATATGTTCGCCTCTCACACTCGGGTCCTTACACCCGCTTCAGACTGTGCGGCGTCATCTGATCCCTTATCGCATGCCACGGCCATGAAGCCGCACAGTCCGCAGAAGGCGGAAGGAGATGAGGGACAGGCGAACTGATGCACTGATCATGCCCATCAATCACACCCTCGCAGTCCCAATAAATAAGACAACGAGGGGCGTTGTGTGGGTCAGGGCGGCCGCAGAGGCGCAGGCAGCCAAACAATGATGCCAGAAGACGGGCAGCGCTACCAAGGGGGTTGCAGCGTGTCATTACAAAGGAAAGTCACACCACCGGGACGGTTAAATGGTCACACAGAGGACACATTTTAGACGTGTTTTCAGTTCCACATGTGCGAGGAGAATACGTTTATGAGCCACCTTGCACAGATGCAGCATTACCGCTGTACAAGGTGGCCTTTAAAACGTACAAACGCCTGGGGGAGGGGGGACAGGTTCCCTTCAATTTCAGTTCTTGTGTCTGCGTGGCTTTTGCAGGACACGATGCCGGCTGCACAGCAGGGGAACAGCTGGCGGTGCTGAACCCCACTGACACATTGGCTGGTGTTTTTCTCTGTGCAGCTAGCAGTACCGGGCCCCAACTGGCGGTGTTGGAGCCCGGGTTCAGCAGGAGGAGGAGATGGAGCAGAGTGTAGGCCGAAGCCTGCACTGGCGGCAGCTTTTGGGTCTGTTGTGCCTGCGTGGCAGTTGCAGGACACGTTGCCGGCTGCACAGCAGGGGAACAGCTGGCGGTGCTGAACCCCACTGACACATTGGATGGTGTTTTTCTCTGTGCAGCTAGCAGTACCGGGCCCCAACTGGCGGTGTTGGAGCCCAGGGCTCTGCAGGGGGAGCAGAGTGTAGGCCGAAGCCTAATTGAACCAATTTCAAAGGTAACCTTTAACCCCCCCTCAGGGGTTACAAAGTAGAAGAGCCACAGCTTATGCAGCAGTAGTGCTGCACAAGTCAAAGGTTGCTCTTTTAATTTCGCTCCTTGCACACGCTGAATGAAACACGTATAACATTTAGCCCTTTATACAGTCAAACTGTGTTGGAGGCGCGAGTTCCCTTTGTAATGAGACGCAGCACAGATGTCAAGAATCCCACCTTGGTGCTGGGTGCAGCCTCCTGAGCGTTGTTATTTGCTGTACAGGAGTCTGCGCTGTCGTGTTATCCCCTGGCCTAGCGCTGTTAGCGCTGCCCATGTTCTGGCATCATTTAATGTCGGCCGGTGCGGTTCGCGATGACCATGAACCCCAGCCCCGCAGTGTCTTAACATTGTTAAAACACTGCGGGGCTGGGATTCAGGGCCTGGCGCAGCACATATGTTCACCTCTCACACTCGGGTCCTTACACCCGCTTCAGACTGTGCGGCGTCATCTGATCCCTTATCGCATGCCACGGCCATGAAGCCGCACAGTCCGCAGAAGGCGGAAGGAGATGAGGGACAGGCGAACTGATGCACTGATCATGCCCATCAATCACACCCTCGCAGTCCCAATAAATAAGACAACGAGGGGCGTTGTGTGGGTCAGGGCGGCCGCAGAGGCGCAGGCAGCCAAACAATGATGCCAGAAGACGGGCAGCGCTACCAAGGGGGTTGCAGCGTGTCATTACAAAGGAAAGTCACACCACCGGGACGGTTAAATGGTCACACAGAGAACACATTTTAGACGTGTTTTCAGTTCCACATGTGCGAGGAGAATACGTTTATGAGCCACCTTGCACAGATGCAGCATTACCGCTGTACAAGGTGGCCTTTAAAACGTACAAACGCCTGGGGGAGGGGGGACAGGTTCCCTTCAATTTCAGTTCTTGTGTCTGCGTGGCTTTTGCAGGACACGATGCTGGCTGCACAGCAGGGGAACAGCTGGCGGTGCTGAACCCCACTGACACATTGGCTGGTGTTTTTCTCTGTGCAGCTAGCAGTACCGGGCCCCAACTGGCGGTGTTGGAGCCCGGGTTCAGCAGGAGGAGGAGATGGAGCAGAGTGTAGGCCGAAGCCTGCACTGGCGGCAGCTTTTGGGTCTGTTGTGCCTGCGTGGCAGTTGCAGGACACGTTGCCGGCTGCACAGCAGGGGAACAGCTGGCGGTGCTGAACCCCACTGACACATTGGCTGGTGTTTTTCTCTGTGCAGCTAGCAGTACCGGGCCCCAACTGGCGGTGTTGGAGCCCAGGGCTCTGCAGGGGGAGCAGAGTGTAGGCCAAAGCCTAATTGAACCAATTTCAAAGGTAACCTTTAACCCCCCCTCAGGGGTTACAAAGTAGAAGAGCCACAGCTTATGCAGCAGTAGTGCTGCACAAGTCAAAGGTTGCTCTTTTAATTTCGCTCCTTGCACACGCTGAATGAAACACGTATAACATTTAGCCCTTTATACAGTCAAACTGTGTTGGAGGCGCGAGTTCCCTTTGTAATGAGACGCAGCACAGATGTCAAGAATCCCACCTTGGTGCTGGGTGCAGCCTCCTGAGCGTTGTTATTTGCTGTACAGGAGTCTGCGCTGTCGTGTTATCCCCTGGCCTAGCGCTGTTAGCGCTGCCCATGTTCTGGCATCATTTAATGTCGGCCGGTGCGGTTCGCGATGACCATGAACCCCAGCCCCGCAGTGTCTTGACATAGTTAAAACACTGCGGGGCTGGGATTCATGGCCTGGCGCAGTACATATGTTCGCCTCTCGCTTGGGTTCTTACACCCGCTTCAGACTATGTGGCGTCAGCTGATCCCTTATCGCATGCCACGGCCATGAAGCCGCACAGTCCGAAGAAGGCGGAAGGAGATGAGGGACAGGCGAACTGATGCACTGATCATGCCCGTCAATCACACCCTCGCAGTCAAAATAAATAAGACACCGAGGGGCGTTGTGTGGGGCAAGGCGGCCGCAGAGGCGCACCCAGCCAAACAATGATGCCAGAAGACGGGCAGCGTTACCAAGGAGCTTGTTGCGTGTCAATACAAAGTAAAATCACACCTGAGGGACGTTTTAATGGTCACAGAGGACACATTTTAGACGTGTTCAGTTCCACGAGTGCAAGGAGAATAAGTTTCTGAGCCACCTTGCACACATGCAGCATTACTGCTGTACAAGGTGGCTGTAAAACATAGAAACACCTGGGGGAGGGGGGACAGGTTCCCTTCAATTTCAGTTCTTGTGTCTGCGTGGCGGTCGCAGGACACGTTGCCGGCTGCACAGCAGGGGAACAGCTGGCGGTGCTGAACCCCACTGACACATTGGCGAGTTGTTTTTCTCTGTGCAGCTAGCACATCTGGGTCCCAACTGGCGGTGTTAGAGCCCAGGGTCAGCAGGAGGAGCAGGGGGAGCAGAGTGTAGGCCGAAGCCTGCACTGGAGCAAGTTGAAAGGAAACCTTTAACCCCCCCCCCCCCCAGGCGTTTGTAGCTGGAAGAGCCATCGTGTACAGCACTAATGCTGGAAAAGGTAAACTTAGCTCTTTTAATTATGGTCCTTGCAGATGCTGAACCTAACACTTATGAAATGTGTCCCCTCACAGCGTTCAACCGTCCGGTAGGTGGAACTTTCCTTTGTCATGTGACGCAGCACAGCCGTCATTTTTACCCCCTTGGCGCCGTGCGCCGCCTCCTCAGCGTTGTTTGAATCTGTCCCGGAGCCTGCGCTGTTAGGTTACCCCTTGGCCATGCACACATTTCGCGCTGCCCGTCTTCTGACATCATTTGCTGTCAGGCTGGCTGCGCCTGTGTGGGTGCGCTGTCCGAGATTCAGCCTCGCGGTGTCGTGTAATGTAATCCCACCGCGGGCCTGGGATCCGTGGCCATGCGCAGTGCATATCCTCGCCTCTCACTCCCCTCCCTACGGCTTCTTCAGACTGTGCGGTGTCACGGCCGTGGCATGCTATTAGGGATCAGCTGACACCGAACAGTCTTTAGAAGCCGTAGGGAGGGGAGTGAGAGGCGAGGATATGCACTGCGCATGGCCACGGATCCCAGGCCCGCGGTGGGATTACATTACACGACACCGCGAGGCTGAATCTCGGACAGCGCACCCACACAGGCGCAGCCAGCCTGACAGCAAATGATGTCAGAAGACGGGCAGCGCGAAATGTGTGCATGGCCAAGGGGTAACCTAACAGCGCAGGCTCCGGGACAGATTCAAACAACGCTGAGGAGGCGGCGCACGGCGCCAAGGGGGTAAAAATGACGGCTGTGCTGCGTCACATGACAAAGGAAAGTTCCACCTACCGGACGGTTGAACGCTGTGAGGGGACACATTTCATAAGTGTTAGGTTCAGCATCTGCAAGGAGCACCACGAAAAGAGGCACTTTTTCCCTTTGCATCATTACTGCTGCACAAGGTGGCTCCTTCAGTAACAAACGCCTGGGGGGGTGGGGACAGGTTCCCTTAAATTTAACTTGTTGTGCCTGCGTGGCGGTCGCAGTACACGTTGCCGTATACACAGCAGGGGAACAGCTGGCGGTGCTGAACCCCACTAACACATTGGCGAGGTGTTTGGCTCTGTGCGTACAGCACTTCTGGACGGCAACTGGCGGTGTTGGAGCCCAGGGACAGGTGGAGGAGGAGGAGGTTGGAGGAGGTTGGAGGAGGTAGGAGGGATTGCCACACACACAGCAGGGGAACAGCTGACGTTACTGAACCCCAATAACAGAGGAGGGACTGTTGACTGTGCGTACAGCACTTCTGGACGGCAACTGGCGGTGTTGGAGCCCAGGGACAGGTGGAGGAGGAGGAGGTTGGAGGAGGTAGGAGGGATTGCCACACACACAGCAGGGGAACAGCTGACGTTACTGAACCCCAATAACAGAGGAGCGACTGTTGACTGTGCGTACAGCACTTCTGGACGGCAACTGGCGGTGTTGGAGCCCAGGGACAGGTGGAGGAGGAGGAGGTTGGAGGAGGTTGGAGGAGGTAGGAGGGATTGCCACACACACAGCAGGGGAAGAGCTGACTTTACTGAACCCCAATAACAGAGGAGGGACTGTTGACTGTGCGTACAGCACTTCTGGACGGCAACTGGCGGTGTTGGAGCCCAGGGACAGGTGGAGGAGGAGGAGGTTGGAGGAGGTAGGAGGTAGGAGGGATTGCCACACACACAGCAGGGGAACAGCTGACGTTACTGAACCCCAATAACAGAGGAGCGACTGTTGACTGTGCGTACAGCACTTCTGGACAGCAACTGGCGGTGTTGGAGCCCAGGGACAGGTGGAGGAGGAGGAGGTTGGAGGAGGTAGGAGGAGGTAGGAGGGATTGCCACACACACAGCAGGGGAACAGCTGACGTTACTGAACCTCAATAACAGAGGAGGGACTGTTGACTGTGCGTACAGCACTTCTGGACGGCAACTGGCGGTGTTGGAGCCCAGGGACAGGTGGAGGAGGAGGAGGTTGGAGGAGGTAGGAGGGATTGCCACACACACAGCAGGGGAACAGCTGACGTTACTGAACCCCAATAACAGAGGAGCGACTGTTGACTGTGCGTACAGCACTTCTGGACGGCAACTGGCGGTGTTGGAGCCCAGGGACAGGTGGAGGAGGAGGAGGTTGGAGGAGGTAGGAGGAGGTAGGAGGGATTTCCACACACACAGCAGGGGAACAGCTGATGTTACTGAACCCCAATAACAGAGGAGCGACTGTTGACTGTGCGTACAGCACTTCTGGACGGCAACTGGCGGTGTTGGAGCCCAGGGACAGGTGGAGGAGGAGGAGGTTGGAGGAGGTTGGAGGAGGTAGGAGGGATTGCCACACACACAGCAGGGGAACAGCTGACTTTACTGAACCCCAATAACAGAGGAGGGACTGTTGACTGTGCGTACAGCACTTCTGGACGGCAACTGGCGGTGTTGGAGCCCAGGGACAGGTGGAGGAGGAGGAGTGTTATGACCCCAATGGCGAGGGTCTCAGAGGAACGTGGAAGTCTGCAGAATACAAAAATCCAGCTCATAGGGCAGTGGTAACTGGGTTGACCATATATCTACTCCTAACGCCAACACTAGAAGTAGCCGGGGATCATTCCTACGTTGATTCTAGATGACACGCGCCAGCCGGAGAATCTAGCTACCCCTAGTAGAGGAAAACAAAGACCTTTCTTGCCTCCAGAGAAGGGGACCCCAAAGCTGGATAGAAGCCCCCCACAAATAATGACGGTGAGGTAAGAGGAAATGACAAACACAGAAATGAACCAGGTTTAGCACAGAGAGGCCCGCTTACTGATAGCAGAATAAAGAAAGGTAACTTATATGGTCAACAAAAACCCTATCAAAATCCACACTGGAAATTCAAGAACCCCCGAACCGTCTAACGGTCCGGGGGGAGAACACCAGCCCCCTAGAGCTTCCAGCAAAGGTCAGGATATAGATTTGGAACAAGCTGGACAAAAATACAAAACCAAAACAAATAGCAAAAAGCAAAAGGCAGACTTAGCTGATATAACTGGAACCAGGATCAGTAGACAAGAGCACAGCAGACTAGCTCTGATAACTACGTTGCCAGGCATTGAACTGAAGGTCCAGGGAGCTTATATAGCAACACCCCTAACTAACGACCCAGGTGCGGATAAAAGGAATGACAGAAAAACCAGAGTCAAAAAACTAGTAACCACTAGAGGGAGCAAAAAGCAAATTCACAACAGTACCCCCCCCTTAGTGAGGGGTCACCGAACCCTCACCACGACCACCAGGGTGATCAGGATGAGCGGCATGAAAGGCACGAACTAAATCGGCCGCATGAACATCAGAGGCGACCACCCAGGAATTATCCTCCTGACCATAGCCCTTCCACTTGACCAGGTACTGAAGCCTCCGCCTGGAGAGGCGAGAATCCAAGATCTTCTCCACCACGTACTCCAACTCGCCCTCAACCAACACCGGAGCAGGAGGCTCAGCAGAAGGAACTACAGGCACAATGTACCGCCGCAACAAGGACCTATGAAATACATTGTGAATAGCAAACGACACAGGAAGATCCAGACGAAAAGATACAGGATTAAGGATTTCCAATATCTTGTAAGGCCCAATAAAACGAGGTTTAAATTTGGGAGAGGAGACCTTCATAGGAACAAAGCGGGAAGAAAGCCATACCAAATCCCCAACGCGTAGTCGGGGACCCACACCGTGGCGGCGGTTGGCAAAGCGCTGAGCCTTCTCCTGTGACAACTTCAAGTTGTCCACCACATGATTCCAGATCTGCTGCAACCTATCCACCACAGAATCCACCCCAGGACAGTCAGAAGGCTCCACATGACCCGAAGAAAAGCGAGGATGGAAACCAGAGTTGCAGAAAAAAGGCGAAACCAAGGTGGCGGAACTAGCCCGATTATTAAGGGCAAACTCAGCCAACGGCAAGAATGTCACCCAATCGTCCTGATCAGCAGAGACAAAACACCTCAAATAAGCCTCCAAAGTCTGATTGGTTCGCTCCGTCTGTCCATTAGTCTGAGGATGGAAAGCAGACGAAAACGACAAATCAATGCCCATCCTACTACAAAAGGATCGCCAGAACCTGGAAACGAACTGGGATCCTCTGTCTGACACAATATTCTCAGGGATGCCGTGCAAACGAACCACGTTCTGGAAAAACACAGGAACCAGATCGGAAGAGGAAGGCAGCTTAGGCAAAGGAACCAAATGGACCATCTTTGAGAAGCGATCACATATCACCCAGATAACGGACATGCCCTGAGATAGCGGAAGATCAGAAATGAAATCCATGGAGATATGTGTCCAAGGTCTCTTCGGGACAGGCAAGGGCAAGAGCAAACCGCTGGCACGAGAACAGCAAGGCTTAGCTCGAGCACAAGTCCCACAGGACTGCACAAATGACCGCACATCCCTTGACAAGGAAGGCCACCAAAAGGACCTGGCCACCAGATCTCTGGTGCCAAAAATTCCCGGGTGACCTGCCAACACCGAGGAATGAACCTCGGAAATGACTCTGCTGGTCCACTTATCCGGGACAAACAGTCTGTCAGGTGGACAAGACTCAGGCCTATCAGCCTGAAATCTCTGCAACACACGTCGCAGATCCGGAGAAATAGCTGACAAGATAACTCCATCTTTAAGAATACCAACAGGATCAGCGACTCCAGGAGCATCAGGCACAAAGCTCCTAGAAAGAGCATCGGCCTTCACATTCTTTGAACCTGGTAAATACGAGACAACAAAATCAAAGCGGGAGAAAAACAATGACCAGCGGGCCTGTCTCGGATTAAGGCGTTTAGCAGACTCGAGATACATCAGATTTTTGTGATCAGTCAAGACCACCACACGATGCTTAGCACCCTCGAGCCAATGACGCCACTCCTCAAATGCCCATTTCATGGCCAACAACTCCCGATTGCCCACATCATAATTTCGCTCGGCAGGCGAAAACTTCCTAGAGAAAAAGGCACAAGGTTTCATAACAGAGCAACCAGGGCCTCTCTGCGACAAAACGGCCCCTGCCCCAATCTCCGAAGCATCCACCTCAACCTGAAAGGGAAGTGAGACGTCAGGCTGGCACAAAACAGGCGCCGAAGTAAACCGGCGTTTCAACTCCTGGAAAGCCTCCACGGCAGCAGGAGCCCAGTTAGCTACATCGGAGCCCTTCTTGGTCATATCCGTCAAAGGTTTCACAATGCTAGAAAAATTAGCGATAAAACGACGGTAGAAGTTAGCGAAGCCCAAGAACTTTTGAAGACTCTTAACTGACGAGGGCTGAGTCCAATCAAGAATAGCTCGGACCTTGACTGGGTCCATCTCCACAGCAGAAGGGGAAAAAATGAACCCCAAAAAGGGAACCTTCTGTACACCAAAGAGACACTTTGAGCCCTTGACAAACAAAGAATTTTCACGCAAAATTTTAAAGACCAACCTGACCTGCTCCACATGCGAATCCCAATTATCAGAAAAAACCAAAATATCATCCAGATAAACAATCAAAAATGTATCCAGATACTTCCGGAAAATGTCATGCATAAAGGACTGAAAAACTGAAGGCGCATTGGAGAGCCCAAAAGGCATCACCAAGTACTCAAAATGACCTTCGGGCGTATTGAATGCGGTTTTCCATTCATCACCTTGCTTAATGCGCACAAGGTTGTACGCACCACGAAGGTCTATCTTGGTGAACCACTTGGCACCCTTAATCCGGGCAAACAAGTCAGACAACAGCGGTAAAGGATACTGAAATTTGACAGTGATCTTATTTAAAAGCCGATAATCAATACAAGGTCTCAAAGATCCGTCCTTTTTTGCCACAAAAAAGAATCCCGCACCAAGAGGGGAAGAAGACGGACGAATATGTCCTTTCTCCAGAGACTCCTTGATATATGAACGCATAGCGGTATGTTCAGGTACCGACAGATTAAACAGTCTTCCCTTAGGAAATTTACTGCCTGGGATCAAATCTATAGCACAGTCACAGTCCCTATGAGGAGGCAGTGCACTGGACTCAGACTCACTGAAGACATCCTGATAATCAGACAAATACTCCGGAACTTCCGAAGGCGTAGAAGAAGCAATAGACACAGGCGGGGAATCCCCATGAATACCACGACAGCCCCAACTTGAGACTGACATAGCCTTCCAGTCCAGGACTGGATTATGGGTCTGTAACCATGGCAGCCCTAAAACAACCAAATCATGCATTTTATGTAAAACCAGGAAACGTATCACCTCGCGGTGTTCAGGAGTCATGCACATGGTAACCTGTGTCCAATACTGCGGTTTATTTGCTGCCAATGGTGTAGCATCAATACCCCTAAGAGGAATAGGATTTTCTAATGGTTCAAGAGTAAAACCACAGCGCTTAGCAAATGAGAGATCCATGAGACTCAGGGCAGCACCTGAATCTACAAACGCCATGACAGGATAAGATGACAGTGAGCAAATCAAAGTTACAGACAGAATAAATTTAGGTTGCAAATTACCAACGGTGACAGGACTAACAACCTTAGCTATACGTTTAGAGCATGCTGAGATAACATGTGTAGAATCACCACAGTAGTAGCACAAGCCATTCCGGCGTCTATGAATTTTCCGCTCATTTCTAGTCAGGATTCTATCACATTGCATTAAATCAGGTGTCTGTTCAGACAACACCATGAGGGAATTTGCGGTTTTTCTATCACATTGCACCGAATTAGGTGTCTGTTCAGACAACACCATGAGGGAATTTGCGGTTTTGCGCTCCCGCAACCGCCGGTCAATTTGAATAGCCAGTGCCATAGTATCATTCAGACCTGTGGGAATGGGAAAACCCACCATAACATTCTTAATGGCTTCAGAAAGGCCATTTCTAAAATTAGCGGCCAGTGCACACTCGTTCCAATGTGTCAGCACGGACCATTTCCGAAATTTTTGGCAATACACTTCAGCCTCGTCCTGCCCCTGAGACATAGCCAGCAAGGCCTTTTCTGCCTGAATCTCAAGATTGGGTTCCTCATAAAGTAAACCGAGCGCCAGAAAAAACGCATCAAGATCAGCCAATGCCGGATCTCCTGGCGCCAGCGAAAAAGCCCAATCCTGAGGGTCGCCCCGTAAGAACGAAATAACAATTTTTACTTGCTGAGCAGAATCTCCAGATGAACAGGGTCTCAGGGACAAAAACAATTTACAATTATTCACGAAATTCCTAAACTTAAACCTGTCTCCGGAAAACAGTTCAGGAATCGGTATTTTAGGTTCTGACCTAGGATTTCTGATAACATAGTCTTGTATGCCCTGCACACGAGTAGCCAGCTGGTCCACACTTGTAATCAAGGTCTGGACATTCATGTCTGCAGCAAGCATAGCCACTCTGAGGTAAAGGGGAAGAAGAAAAAAAAAAACTCAGAATCTTCTTTCTTATAATCCCTCTTCTGCAATGCATTAAACATTTAATACTGGCCTGGCAAACTGTTATGACCCCAATGGCGAGGGTCTCAGAGGAACGTGGAAGTCTGCAGAATACAAAAATCCAGCTCATAGGGCAGTGGTAACTGGGTTGACCATATATCTACTCCTAACGCCAACACTAGAAGTAGCCGGGGATCATTCCTACGTTGATTCTAGATGACACGCGCCAGCCGGAGAATCTAGCTACCCCTAGTAGAGGAAAACAAAGACCTTTCTTGCCTCCAGAGAAGGGGACCCCAAAGCTGGATAGAAGCCCCCCACAAATAATGACGGTGAGGTAAGAGGAAATGACAAACACAGAAATGAACCAGGTTTAGCACAGAGAGGCCCGCTTACTGATAGCAGAATAAAGAAAGGTAACTTATATGGTCAACAAAAACCCTATCAAAATCCACACTGGAAATTCAAGAACCCCCGAACCGTCTAACGGTCCGGGGGGAGAACACCAGCCCCCTAGAGCTTCCAGCAAAGGTCAGGATATAGATTTGGAACAAGCTGGACAAAAATACAAAACCAAAACAAATAGCAAAAAGCAAAAGGCAGACTTAGCTGATATAACTGGAACCAGGATCAGTAGACAAGAGCACAGCAGACTAGCTCTGATAACTACGTTGCCAGGCATTGAACTGAAGGTCCAGGGAGCTTATATAGCAACACCCCTAACTAACGACCCAGGTGCGGATAAAAGGAATGACAGAAAAACCAGAGTCAAAAAACTAGTAACCACTAGAGGGAGCAAAAAGCAAATTCACAACAGAGGAGGTTGGAGGAGGTAGGAGGAGGTAGGAGGGATTGCCACACACACAGCAGGGGAACAGCTGACGTTACTGAACCCCAATAACAGAGGAGCGACTGTTGACTGTGCGTACAGCACTTCTGGACGGCAACTGGCGGTGTTGGAGCCCAGGGACAGGTGGAAAAGCAGAGGAACACAATGTAGGCCGAAGCCTGAGAAAGTCGAAAGGGAACCTTTAACCCCCCCCCAAGGCGTTTGTAGCTGAAAGAGCCAGCTTGCGCAGCACAAAAGATGCAAAAGGAAAAGGTGGCTCTTTTCATCATGCTCCTTGCAAACACAGAACTAAACACTTATAAAATGTGTCCCCTGCAACCGTAAAACCGTCCCGGAGGTGGGACTTTCCTTCGTAATGTGACGCAGCACAGCCGTCATTCCTACCCCCCCGGCGCCGCGCACCGGCTCCTCAGCGTTGTTTGATTCCGTCCCGGAGCCTGCGCTGTTATGTCGCAGTGTCTTCTGATTTAATCCCACTGGGGGCCTGGGATCCATGGACATGCGCAGTGCATATCCTCGCCTCTCACTCCCCTCCCTACGGCTTCTTAAGACTGTGCGGTGTCACGGCCGTGGCATGCTATTAGGGACCACCGAACAGTCTGAAGAAGCCATAGGGAGATGAGTGAGAGGTGGAGGTTCAGATATGCACTGCGCATGTCCATGGATCCCAGGCCCCCAGTGGGATTAAATCAGAAGACACTGCGAGGCGGGCTCTCTGCCAGCGCGGCCGCACAGGCGCAGCCATCCTGACACCAAATGATGCCAGAAGACGGGCAGCGCTAAGTATGCCTGGCCACGGGATAACATAACAGCGCAGGCTCCGGGACGGAATCAAACAACGCTGAGGAGCCGGTGCGCAGCGCCGGGGGGGTAGGAATGACGGCTGTGCTGCGTCACATTACGAAGGAAAGTCCCACCTCCGGGAGGGTTTTACGGTATCAGTGGACACATTTTATAAGTGTTAAGTTCTGCGTGTGCAAGGAGCTAAACAAAAATAGCTACCTTTTCCTTGTGCAGCATTACTGCTGCACAAGGTGGCTCTTTCAGCAACAAACGCCTTGGGGGGGGGGACAGATTCCCTTACATTTCAGTTGTTGTGTCAGCGTGGCGGTCGCATGACACATTGCCGGCTACACAGCTGGGGATCAGCTGACGTTACTGAAACCCAATAACACTGGGTCGTATGTTTTGACTGTGCAGACGGCACTTCTGAGCCTCAACTGGCGGTGTTGGAGCCCAGGAATTTAAGCTCAGGTGGTAGAAAGATGAACACAACAGGAGACCTGGATAACGTATACAGTGACCTAATTATTTAATCAGGAGGAGGAGTGGCAAATTCCTGCGAGATCCAGGCCTTGTTCATTTTCAGGAAAGTAAGCCGGTCAACGTTATCGGAGGATAGTCGCATGCGACGGTCAGTTAGTACACCACCTGCAGCACTAAAGACACGTTCCGATAATACACTGGCCGCAGGGCAAGACAGCACCTCCAATGCATACTGGCTTAGCTCTGGCCATGTATCCAGCTTTGAGACCCAAAACTTGAAAGGGGAAGAGCCGTCTGGGAGTACAGCAAGAGGGCAAGACATGTAGTCTGTCACCATCTGACGGAACCGTTGCCTCCTGCTGACTGGAGCCGTCTGTGATGGTGTAGACTTTTGTGGGGGGCACAGAAAACTGTGCCACAGTTGGGCCATACTGGTCTTGCCTTGGGCAGAGGCACTGCTTCTGCTCCCTCTTTGTGCAGAGCCTCCACCACTGCCTGGACGCACTGAGCTGCTTTGGAATGCACTAGCAGCACTTCTCTCAGTTGGAATGGAGAAGATGATGGAATTCACCAGTGTGTCTTGGTACTCCCGCATTTTTCGCTCCCGGTTCAACGGTGTGATGAGGCTTTCTACGTTGTCCCGGTAGCGAGGATCGAGGAGGGTGAACACCCAATAATCAGACATGTTGAGAATGTGGGCGATGCGGCGGTCGTTTCTCAGGCACTGCAGCATGTAATCCACCATGTGCTGCAGACTGCCAACTGCCCAAGAAACGCTGTCCCCTGCTGGAGGCGTGATCTCTGCCTGCTCGTCATCACCCCACCCTCGCTGTACACACTGAGTACTGGACAATTCGGTAACTCCCTCCTCTGGACGGACGTCTTCCTCCTCCATTGACTCCTCCTCATCCTCCTCACAAACTGTCCCCTGCCTACGCGTTTGTGAGGAACCACGTGGCGCTGACTGTCCAGAAGATGATGGAAATGGTGAATCCTCATCCTCCACCTCTTCCACAACATCATCCCTTAGCGCTTGCAGTGATTTTTCAAGCAGGCAGATAAGGGGGACAGTCATGCTGACTAGTGCATCATCTGCACTCGCCATCCGCGTGGAATAATCAAAGGGACGCAAAACCTGGCAGACGTCATTCATAGTGGCCCACTCTGTGGTTGTGAAGTCTGTACGGCGCTGACTGCGACTTCTTTGCGCCTGAAGCAGCTGGTACTCCATTACAGCTTGCTGCTGCTCACACAACCGCTCCAACATATGTAACGTGGAATTCCACCTGGTAGGTAGGTCACATATGATGCGATGTTCCGGCAGGCGGTGTCGGCGCTGCAGAGCCGCAATGCGCGCTTTTGCCGTGCTGGAACGCCGCAAGTGAGCACACTCTAGGCGGACCTTGTGCAGCAGTGCATCAAGATCCGGATAGTCCCTCAAAAAGCTCTGCACGACCAAATTGAGCACATGTGCCAGACATGGGATGTGAGTGAGGTTGCCGAGGCCCAGAGCTGCCACCAGATTTCGGCCATTATCACACACTACCATGCCTGGCTGGAGATTCGCTGGCACAAACCACACATCGCTCTCCTGCTTGATGGCATTCCAGAGCTCCTGCGCTGTGTGGCTACGATTCCCCAAAAAAATTAATTTGAAGACGGCCTGTTGACGTTTGGCCACGGCTGTGCTCATGTCGGTCGTAACAGGTACACGTTCATCACGGGTCCATGTGGAGGTGGACTGTGACGGCTCCTGCAGCGATGATTCTGAGGAACTGGTGTAAGAGGAGGAGTCAATGCGTACAGAATGGATTCCTGCAATCCTTGGAGTGGGCAGGACACGTCCTGCGCCACTCGCACGGTCTGTACCCGGCTCAACGACATTAACCCAATGTGTGAGTGAGTGAGGCAGTGAGGGAAAGGTATCGCCCCTGTCCATGTTGACTGGTCCACGCATCGGTGGTGAGGTGGACCTTGCTACTGACGGCGTTCAGTAGCGCGTGTTTTATGTGTCCCTCCACATGCTTGTGCAGGGCAGGGACGGCTTGCCTGCTGAAGTAAAAGCGGCTGGGCACATTGTACTGTGGGACTGCCAATGACATCAAGTCACGGAAGCTGTCAGTCTCCACCAGCCTGAATGACAGCATTTCCAGTGACAGAAGTTTGGCAATGCCTGCAGTCAGAGCCTGTGCTCGTGGGTGGTTTGACGAGAAAGGCCGCCTTTTCTCCCATGCCTGTACTACCGATGGCTGTAGACTGGGCTGGGAGTGTGTGGATGACTGGGAAAGTGGTGCTGCGGGTGGAATTACAGCGGGTCTCTGGACAACAGGGCCAGAGGTTCTTCCACGGCGATCCTGGGAGGAAGCCGAACCAGCTGCGTGTGAGCTAGAGGAAGAGGCAACACGAGCTGAAGAGGTGGTAGCTGCCGCTGTTGGTTGGCCTACCTCTTCAGTGTGTTTTTCTAACTCCGCCGGGTGCCTGTTGCGCACATGTTTCCACATGTTGGAGGTATTGAGGTTGCTGACATTTCGACCTCTTTTGACTTTTTGATGACACACCTTGCATCTGACATAGCAAATGTCATCTGCAACTGTGTCAAAAAAGGACCAGGCACTGCAAGTCTTGGGAGCGCCCTTTTTGGCTTTTGGAAGAGACATGCTCCTAACGGGTGCCAAAGCGGAGGCTGCAGGATCCGCAGTCTTCCCCCTCCCTCTCCCTCTTTGGGCCGTACGGGGAATCTCTTCCTCAGAGCTGCTCCCACCACCTTCCTGTCCCTCACGCCAAGATGGGTCGAGGACCTCATCATCTACACTACCCTCTGCCCCCAACTGCTCCTCCTGGGTAGTCTCAGCAGCAGAGCACGCACCAGTAAGTGGCACCTGAGTGTCATCATCAGCTGATGCGGCCTGCGATGTGGTGACCGGAGCCACTGGCCCACCCGCCTCTTCAGAGGAAGACAGAAAAAGCTGTTGGGCATCACTGCACCCTGCCTCTTCTTCCATTTCTCCAATGCTGCTTGGCTGGCCCCCTGTTTCCAAGCCAAGAGATTCAGAGAACAGAAGTAGAGACGGCTCCTGTCCTGGGCTCTCTGTCTGCCTGGGCAATTTGGCAGGTGGTGAAGAGACAGATGGCTGCTCTCCAGTGCTCTGTGTCTGAGAGGATGTGGCACTAATGGAAGTTGATGCATTAGCTGCCATCCATCCGACAACAGCTTCAATTTGTTCTTCACGCAGCAGCGGTGTACGGCGCTCTGACACAAAGCTGCGCATGAATGACTGTTGCCTGGTGAAAGTGGGTGCTGATGAGTCACCGGTGCCCGCAGCAGGCACAGAATCCCCACGTCCCCTCCCTGCTCCGCGACGGCTCCCACGCCCACATGCCTTACTCACTGCCTTCTTCATCTTGGTTGACTGATAAAGATAAGCAGAAAAGTACTAACGGATTTGTGTGCTTATTCCTGAGCAACTCCTCCTAACAGGTATAAGAAACACTAATTTTCTAAAGTGTGGACTAGACTTTAATATGAGCTAATGTGGCCTACACAAATGTAAAGTGGTGTAACTGGTGTGTTTGGTGAACTTTATTATTTATTTCTTTTTTGGGGGCTGAACTGACAACAGATAGAGCTGCAGTCACACGGAGACCGTGCAGACAGACGTAAACGGCGCTGCAAGGCCCAAAAACCCTCCTCTACGTTATCCTATGTAGTGTTTTTCCACAAGTTAGCTGGAGACGGGTGGAAAGACACTAATAGGATTTTTTTAAATAAATTAGCAGCAACCTACACTACTTGAAAAAAAAAGAAAATTGATTTGGCGGTATGACGCAGTGAACAACCCTGAGCTGGAGACAACCAGGCTATGGCTGCTCACAGACTACAGGGCGAGCTGCAATCACACGGAGACCGTGCAGACAGCCGTAAACGGCGCTGCAAGGCCCAAAAACCCTCCTCTACTTTATCCTATGTAGTGTTTTTCCACAAATTAGCTGGAGACGGGTGGAAAGACACTAATAGGATTTTTTAAAATAAATTAGCAGCAGACTACACTACTTGAAAAAAAATGAAAATTGATTTGGCGGTATGACGCAGTGAACAACCCTGAGCTGGAGACAACCAGGCTATGGCTGCTCACAGACTACAGGGCGAGCTGCAATCACACGGAGACCGTGCAGACAGCCGTAAACGGCGCTGCAAGGCCCAAAAACCCTCCTCTACTTTATCCTATGTAGTGTTTTTCCACAAATTAGCTGGAGACGGGTGGAAAGACACTAATAGGATTTTTTAAAATAAATTAGCAGCAGACTACACTACTTGAAAAAAAATGAAAATTGATTTGGCGGTATGACGCAGTGAACAACCCTGAGCTGGAGACAACCAGGCTATGGCTGCTCACAGACTACAGGGCGAGCTGCAATCACACGGAGACCGTGCAGACAGCCGTAAACGGCGCTGCAAGGCCCAAAAACCCTCCTCTACTTTATCCTATGTAGTGTTTTTCCACAAATTAGCTGGAGACGGGTGGAAAGACACTAATAGGATTTTTTAAAATAAATTAGCAGAAGACTACACTACTTGAAAAAAAATGAAAATTGATTTGGCGGTATGACGCAGTGAACAACCCTGAGCTGGAGACAACCAGGCTATGGCTGCTCACAGACTACAGGGCGAGCTGCAGTCACACGGAGACCGTGCAGACAGCCGTAAACGGCGCTGCAAGGCCCAAAAACCCTCCTCTACTTTATCCTATGTAGTGTTTTTCCACAAATTAGCTGGAGACGGGTGGAAAGACACTAATAGGATTTTTTTGAATAAATTAGCAGCAGACTACACTACTTGAAAAAAAAAAAGAAAAAAAAAAAAGAACAGTATGAGGCAATGAACCACCCTCCCTGAACTGAATACAACCAGCTATGGATGGCCTATGTGGCTGCACTCAGACTAGAGAGTGGGCTGCACTCACACACACACACACACACACACACAGACCTTGCAGATCGCTGTGAAAACAGCGCTACAAGGCAAAAGCAAGGTGAATAGTAGGTGAACACAGCGGTTGCTAAATTAGCCTTTGGAAAGCACAAAGAAGCAAATCGCTATCTCTAAACTGTCCCTCAGTCAGCAAACAGCGTCCTGTCACTAACTGAATTCACAGCAGAGTGATCGCAAAATGGCGCCAGCGACTTTTAAACTGCAGCATGACATCATTTCAGCAGCCAATCACAGCCTTGCCAGTAGTTTCATGCCCTCCATGCTAAACAGGATGTGCCCACACTTGGAATCATTCTCATTGGCTGAATTTCTGCATTTTGAATCTTGGAACTTCCGATTCCGGTATCCGATACGCGGCAAGTATCGGAATCCCGGTATCGGAATTCCGATACCGCAAGTATCGGCCGATACCCGATACTTGCGGTATCGGAATGCTCAACACTAACAATAACCTCTGCAAGACAATTTTCTATGACATTAGTTCCTAAGGTCATCATGGGGTTACATTCACGTCGGTCAATATCAACAATCACCAGTCCTTGGGCCTTCAATTCTACCTCCTTATACCCCACCTGTGGCAAAGGCTGACCATTACTGGCAACTATTGTTAAATCACTATCTGGGCCACGGGTAATGTCTGTGTCAGCCCAATACCGTTTATAGAGAACATAAGGCATAGTCGTCACCTGAGAGCCGGTGTCCAGTAAAGCGTTCATTGGGATGCCGTCGATCACAATAGGGAGGACCGGTCATCCTCCGACGTACTTGGCTCGCCAATTTTGTGGGTCTGGTCATCCTACTCCTGGGGGCTGGCCCTCTGCCCCAGGGGTCACCCGTTTAAATGGCAGTACCTTGCGATGTGTCCTGCCTGGTTGCAGCGGCGACAGATGGGTCGTCCCTCCTGATAATAGCGATCGTCGTCTCTTCCTCTGGTCGGCGGGATCCTCTTCTGTGATCGCCAGGGGATGTCCTCTGGTCTGGAAGCCAGCTTGATCTTCTCCTTTGGGGATTCCTGCAGGGAGTGCATGGTCCTGGCTAGTGCAGCTATGCTTTTAGTCAGTTCCTGGACCTGGAGGCGCAGTCCTGTGGAAGGATCAACATCCAGGATCTGTGTGTCGGCCTCAACATAGACCTGATGACAGGGTTCCACCTCCTGGTGGTACATAAGGGCTGGACACCTAGGTGGCACTGTGCAGCTGGGCTGAGGTTCGTACAGCACCCGGATGGCCCTGTCCTTAAATTGTGCAAAGTCCAGGTCAGGGTTTTGCAAGGCCAGGATGCGTAGTTGAGTCCTGTGTTTGTTGGACAAGAGTCCCTCAATGAACTGTTCCTTTAAGAGCTTATCCCCGTAATGTACGCTGTTAGGGTCAAGCTGTTTGATGGTCTGTAGTGCCTCTTGCAGGTTAAGGGCATAGTCCCATATGCTATCCTGTAGTCTTTGCTTGCACCCGGAAAACTTCATTTTGATTTCTGCAGTGGTGCGGGTGTCAAAGGTGGTTTTAAGTCTGGCAAATATTTGCTGCACAGTTCCTTTTTCCATATCTGGTCAGGATTTTACTTCTCTTAGGGCTGCGCCAATTAGTTGGCCAATTAGAATGCTGACCTTTTGCTGCTCGGTCAGGGGATATAACTCAAATAGGCTGCAGAGCCTTTCCTTAAAGTCACTGAGGGTATGGGACTCCCCAGAATATTGTGGCAGCCATGCCGCTCCTGGTATATAGGGCATGGATAGCGGCATTATGGGAGTGGTTACTGCGGCAGGGTCCGGCCAGCTTGTAGGAGCTGCGTGCCCTGCGGGGCCTGGTGGCAGTATAGGGCCTGCGGCTGCATCCGCTGCGGGGCCTGGGGGTACCATGGGGCCTGTGGCTGCGACCGCTGCCAATCCTCCTCCTGAGTCAGACATGGCTTTTCCCCCCTTGCTAACCTTGTAGGGTCTGGCATCTCTCCTCCGGAGTGTATAGCGCACTGTCGGACTGGGGCACCGGGACACCGGAGAATCCTCCGGTGGGCCCCGCCCCCCAGCCCCTGCCTCCTTCATTTGTGCCTGCCCTGCATGCATTGCTCATAGCTGCGGGGAGCAGGGCGCACTTTACTGTATAGCCGGCAGTGGCTGGCAGACTGCACAGGTGATGGGAAGTGCAGGCGCAGCTCCTTCACATCACCTGCTGCCGCTGCCGGCTTCTATTACTCTGCCAGGAGTTGTGTGTGTGTGTGTGTGTGTGTGTGTGTGCCGACCCTCACTTCAGCCAGCACAGTCAGCAGAACAGCTGACTGTGCGGCTGAGTCTGAGAGGACACACACTCGCACACTACAGTCTGTCCCCTGTACCCGCAGTCACCTGTCTCCTGTGCGCTCACAGCTGCTCTGTCCCTCTGCTCCTCTTCCACAAAGCCCTGTGCAGCAGTGTAAACGCTGATTGGCTGCAATTCAGCCAATCAGCGTTAGTTTTCTTTGTGTGAGCTCACAGCACAGCTCAGGCAAGGAGCTGTGCTGTGATTGGTCAGCAGTCCTTACCCAAGCAGCACACGGCATAGCCATGTATTGTGCAGTGGAGCAGAGGGAGTCTGATGGCTGCAGTCAGTGTGAGTGTAAGTAAATAACTGTATGATGCCTGCACCCTGACTAGATCTCTGGCCATAGAGGCAGTTAGGGGAGGGGGCCCCATAAGGTAACGGGAGGGGGCCCACAGTGATATTCTAATTTTCTTGTGAGCCCTCTCCCCCATTGTGTCAACCACCTCTATTTTACTGTGGCTTCCCTTTCCCTCTCTCAGTAAGCCCACAGGAAAATAGAAGTGACACAGTGGGGGAGGGGGCCCACAAGAAAATAGAGGTGACACAGTGGGGGAGGGGGCCCACAGGAAAATAGAGGTGACACAGTGGGGGAGGGGGCCCACAGGAAAATAGGTGACAGAGTGGGGGAGGGGGCCCACAGGAAAATAGAGCTGACACAGTGGGGGAGGGGGCCCACAGGAAAATAGAGGTGACACAGTGGGGGAGGGGGCCCACAGGAAAATAGAGGTGACATAGTGGGGGAGGGGTCCACAGGAAAATAGGTGACAGAGTGGGGGAGGGGGCCCACAGGAAAATAGAGGTGACACAGTGGGGGAGGGGGCCCACAGGAAAATAGAGGTGACACAGTGGGGGAGGGGGCCCACAGGAAAATAGAGGTGACATAGTGGGGGAGGGGGCCCACAAGAAAATAGAGGTGACATAGTGTGGGAGGGGGCCCACAAGAAAATAGAGGTGACATAGTGGGGGAGGGGCCCACAAGAAAATAGAGGTGGGGGAGGGGGCCCACAGGAAAATAAAGGTGACAGTGGGGGAGGGGGCCACGGGAAAATAGAGGTGACACAGTGGTGAAGGGAGTCCTCAGGCAATTAACACCTTTACGACATCTGCCTTACATGTATGGCGCGTGTTAAATCCCACCATCAATCTCTGACAGCAGCATATAATACATGCCAACATGCGTGCCCATCATTCTCTCACCCATTGGCGCCCATGATGTGATCGTGGGTCACCGATGGGTTGTTATGACAGCCAGGGGTCTTCTTCCTGTGGCCAGGCTTTAAAGGAGACCATGATTTCTGCTATATACAGTGATGCTGTGGCAGCACTGTATATAATAGCACATGCGATCGGATGATCGCATCTTCATGTCCTCTAAGGGGGCTAACTGTGCCAGAGAAAGGTAACAAAAAAATAAAAAAAATTCCTAAAAGTTCAAATCACCCTTTTTTATCCAATTGAAAATAAATATATTTAAAAAATAAAAAACACATATTTGGTATTGCTGGGTTCAGAAAAGTCTGATCTATCAAACTATAAAAACAATTAACCCGATCAGTAAACACCGTAAACTGAAACAACTCAAGAACGCCAAATGTACTTTTTTCTGTTCGCCACAATTACACAAAAAAAGCTATAACAAATGATGAAAAAAAATCACATCTATCCCAAAATCATACTAATAAAAACAATGTCTCGCCCCCAACAGAAAGCTTCCCTGTGTGTAATAAAATATGCAGCAGTCGCCGTCTTCTGCCGCTGTGTCGTTGCTTCTGTCTTCATTGCAGTGGAATATGGCCACCGGTAAGTATTTTACTACACACAGTGGACCTACATTACTGCTCTCCTGTGTAGTGTAGTATGTAGAGATGTCTGTATATATATATAAAAAGAATCTGTCAGCTCTCCTGTGTGGTGTAGTATATAGAGGATCTGTCAGCTCTCCCGTGTGGCGTAGTATATAGAGGATCTGTCGGCTCTCCCGTGTGGTGTAGTATATAGAGGATCTGTCGGCTCTCCCGTGTGGTGTAGTATATAGAGGATCTGTCAGCTCTCCCGTGTGGTGTAGTATATAGAGGATCTGTCAGCTCTCCCGTGTGGTGTAGTATATAGAGGATCTGTCAGCTCTCCCATGTGGTGTAGTATATAGAGGATTTGTCAGCTCTCCTGTGTGGTGTAGTATATAGAGGATCTGTCAGCTCTTCTGTGTGGTGTAGTATATAGAGGATCTGTCAGCTCTCCTGTGTGGTGTAGTATATAGAGGATCTGTCAGCTCTTCTGTGTGGTGTAGTATATAGAGGATCTGTCAGCTCTCCTGTGTGGTGTAGTATATAGAGGATCTGTCAGCTCTCCTGTGTGGTGTAGTATATAGAGTATATGTCAGCTCTCCCGTGTGGTGTAGTATATAGAGGATCTGTCAGCTCTCCCGTGTGGTGTAGTATATAGAGGATCTGTCAGCTCTCCCGTGTGGTGTAGTATATAGAGGATCTGTCAGCTCTCCCGTGTGGTGTAGTATATAGAGGATCTGTCAGCTCTCCTGTGTGGTGTAGTATATAGAGGATCTGTCAGCTCTTCTGTGTGGTGTAGTATATAGAGGATCTGTCGGCTCTCCCGTGTGGTGTAGTATATAGAGGATCTGTCAGCTCTCCTGTGTGGTGTAGTATATACAGGATCTGTCACCTCTCCTGTGTGGTGTAGTATATAGAGGATCTGTCAGCTCTTCTGTGTGGTGTAGTATATAGAGGATCTGTCACCTCTCCTGTGTGGTGTAGTATATAGAGGATCTGTCAGCTCTTCTGTGTGGTGTAGTATATAGAGGATCTGTCAGCTCTCCTGTGTGGTGTAGTATATAGAGGATCTGTCAGCTCTCCTGTGTGGTGTAGTATATAGAGTATATGTCAGCTCTCCCGTGTGGTGTAGTATAGAGGATCTGTCAGCTCTTCTGTGTGGTGTAGTATATAGAGGATCTGTCAGCTCACCTGTGTGGTGTAGTATATAGAGGATCTGTCAGCTCACCTGTGTGGTGTAGTATATAGAGGATCTGTCAGCTCACCTGTGTGGTGTAGTATATAGAGGATCTGTCGGCTCTCCCGTGTGGTGTAGTATATAGAGGATCTGTCAGCTCTCCCGTGTTGTGTAGTATATACAGGATCTGTCACCTCTCCTGTGTGGTGTAGTATATAGAGGATCTGTCAGCTCTCCTGTGTGGTGTAGTATATAGAGGATCTGTCAGCTCTCCTGTGTGGTGTAGTATATAGAGTATATGTCAGCTCTCCTGTGTGGTGTAGTATACAGAGGATCTGTCAGCTCTCCCGTGTGGTGTAGTATATACGATCTATCAGCTCTTCTGTGTGGTGTAGTATATAGAGGATCTGTCAGCTCTTCTGTGTGGTGTAGTATATAGAGGATCTGTCAGCTCTTCTGTGTGGTGTAGTATATAGGGAATCTGTCAGCTCACCTGTGTGGTGTAGTATATAGAGGATCTGTCAGCTCTCCTGTGTGGTGTAGTATATAGAGGATGTGTCTTGTGTGGTGTAGTATATAGAGGATGTGTCCTCTGTGGTGTAGTATATAGAGGATGTGTCCTGTGTGGTGTAGTATATAGAGGATCTGTCAGCTCTCCTCTGTGGTGTAGTATATAGAGGATCTGTCAGCTCTCCTGTGTGGTGTAGTATATAGAAGATCTGTCAGCTCTCCTGTGTGGTGTAGTATATAGAGTATACACTCACCGGCCACTTTATTAGGTACACCATGCTAGTAACGGGTTGGACCCCCTTTTGCCTTCAGAACTGCCTCAATTCTTCGTGGCATAGATTCAACAAGGTGCTGGTAGCATTCCTCCGAGATTTTGGTCCATATTGACATGATGGCATCACACAGTTGCCGCAGATTTGTCGGCTGCACATCCCAAAGATGCTCCATACAAGGCAGGATGAATCCATGCTTTCATGTTGTTTACGCCAAATTCTGACCCTACCATCCGAATGTCGCAGCAGAAATCGAGACTCATCAGACCAAGCAACGTTTTTCCAATCTTCTACTGTCCAATTTCGATGAGCTTGTACAAATTGTAGCCTCAGTTTCCTGTTCTTAGCTGAAAGGAGTGGTACCCGGTGTGGTCTTCTGCTGCTGTAGCCCATCTGCCTCAAAGTTCCACGCACTGTGCGTTCAGAGATGCTCTTAGGCCTACCTTGGTTGTAACGGGTGGCGATTTGAGTCACTGTTGCCTTTCTATCAGCTCGAACCAGTCTGCCCATTCTCCTCTGACCTCTGGCATCAACAAGGCATTTCCGCCCACAGAACTGCCGCTCACTGGATTTTTTTTCTTTTTCGGACCATTCTCTGTAAACCCTAGAGATGGTTGTGCGTGAAAATCCCAGTAGATCAGCAGTTTCTGAAATACTCAGACCAGCCCTGCTGGCACCAACAACCATGCCACGTTCAAAGGCACTCAAATCACCTCTCTTCCCCATACTGATGCTCGGTTTGAACTGCAGGAGATTGTCTTGACCATGTCTACATGCCTAAATGCACTGAGTTGCCGCCATGTGATTGGCTGATTAGAAATTAAGTGTTAACAAGAAGTTGGACAGGTGTACCTAATAAAGTGGCCAGTGAGTGTATGTCAGCTCTCCTGTGTGGTGTAGTATATAGAGGATCTGTCAGCTCTCCTGTGTGGTGTAGTATATAGAGGATCTGTCAGCTCTCCTGTGTGGTGTAGTATATAGAAGATCTGTCAGCTCTCCTGTGTGGTGTAGTATATAGAGTATATGTCAGCTCTCCTGTGTGGTGTAGTATATAGAGGATCTGTCAGCTCTCCCGTGTGGTGTAGTATATAGAGGATCTGTCAGCTCTCCCGTGTGGTGTAGTATATAGAGGATCTGTCAGCTCTCCCGTGTGGTGTAGTATATAGAGGATCTGTCAGCTCTCCCGTGTGGTGTAGTATATAGAGGATCTGTCAGCTCTCCTGTGTGGTGTAGTATATAGAGGATCTGTCAGCTCCTGTGTGGTGTAGTATATAGAGGATCTGTCAGCTCTCCTGTGTGGTGTAGTATATAGAGGATCTGTCAGCTCTCCCGTGTGGTGTAGTATATAGAGGATCTGTCAGCTCTCTTGTGTGGTGTAGTATATGGAGGATCTGACAGTTCTCCCGTGTGGTGTAGTATATAGAGGATCTGTCAGCTCTCATGTGTGGTGTATAATATAGAGGATCTGTCATCTCTCCTGTGTGGTGTAGTATATAGAAGATCTGTCAGCTCTCCTGTGTGGTGTAGTATATAGAGGATCCGTGAGCTCTCCTGTGTGGTGTGGTATATAGGATCTATCCTGTGTGGTATTTTTAAACGGCATGGTGGGCCCCAAGAAAGATTTTTCTCTGGTGGGCCCAAGGAACTCCAGTCCGACGCTGGTATAGCGGTTCCCCCGGTGCGCGGTCTGCAGCGGTTCCTCTGCGTGTGGTCGGGCGCTTCTCCCGGTCCTCCATCCAGGGCCTCTGCATGGCGTCTTAACTTCCGGCTCTGCTGCAAGCGTCCCCACTTGCGGCGTTCCTCTGGCAGCGGGGCACTCGTTTCCTTCTTCGTGCTCTTTTCGGCTGGCTCCACCCATGAAGGTACGCCTTCTTCTTCCCCTCGCACTCCACACGGCGCGGCAATGGCGGTTTGCAAGCAAACTGTCAGTCTCTGGCACACAGTACCTGGCGATGCCAGGGCATGAAATCCTGTTTGTGACGCCAAGGTTGAGTCGCCCACCAGGGCCTGGGGTACTCGGCACCGGGTCTGGTCGCACTTAAAGGGGATGTCACGGTGGCTGTGACCTGGTCCATGCCCTGGGCACTCAAGGAAAGGGGGAAGGTCTTTTAAGGGAATTGTGAAAGTCTATTTTCGTGACGCCACCTGTGGTTCTCGGTCAGTAGGGACCGATGCTGCTTAAATGGGTCCTCTGGGGTGATGTTGTGGCAGCAAGATGGTGACGCTTCCCACAGGTGAAGCGGGGTCCCAGGGCTCCCAAGGTGTATGGCAGGGATGATGTGTTGCCGGTAAATAACGGAAGACACAGGGTTGCAGTCTTTACCTGGTTTACTGGTGGTAGCAGGCCACAGTCCAGGGTACCGGCAACAGGTACAGAAGGAGTCCAGGCAGCCTGGAAACAAGTGGAAATCCTCTTGGCAGGTGAGGTTGAGAGAGTTCCACTATGCGCTGCTTTTCTGGTCCCTTGCTCCCTGTAGTTTGTTGGCAAGGTACTCCTTTCTCTCCTGTTCTGGGACAGTACCTGCATGGTAGGCAGCTTGAGCCGTTCTCTTGGGGTCTCAGACACAGTGACTCCAGGCTCTAACTGCTGCTGTACGTCAGGTGTTGTATGGGCAGTTTATGTATAGTCCTATGCCCTCCAGTTCTGCTGTGGGGCTTGCAGCTCCCCACAGGCTTGGGGTCCCGGTGCCCGGGTTCGGTGCTCTGGCTCCTTGTAGGCCCAATTGTAGTCTCCTTGAGCCCTCAATCTCTCCTTTGCTCCTTTCCTGTCTCTTGTCTGCACCGGACTATCTCAGACTATATGACTCCTCCTCCAGACCAGGATCTATATATATCAGGGAAGTTCCCCTAAAATTTGGTTTTGAGCTCCCCCTTCTGGCCTGGAGTCAGAATGTGTTGTGTGTGGGATAACCTGCCAAATGGATCCCTCTTGTCTCCAGGCATAGCACTACCCTCCCCGAGAGGAAGGCAGCACTACTGTGGTACCCGAACTCCTGGGGTGCCATATAAGCACAACACATGTGAACTGGCACAAAATAAAAATGGATTATTGTTATATCATAATGCCACATGAGCAGATTGATATTACTCAACTGTAGATATATGCATTATGCCTTCCTGATGTATATTGATTAATCACTGATTATGGCATGTAACCCATATATACCTTGTTTATGCATTGTGATTGTTCATGAGATAGGCTCACAGTGTGAAGAGCCGAAATGTCGCACATACATGGGAGAATAAAGAGTGCAATGTTTTTTACTATTTCATGTCTGGAGCGCGGCCACTTCCTCCCGTATATCACTATAAATACAGTTATATGAAAAAGTTTGGGCACCCCTACTAATCTTACGCTTAATGTTTTATAAAAATTGGGTTTTTTGCAACAGCTATTTCAGTTTCATAAATCTAATAACTGTTGGACACAGTAATGTTTCTGCCTTGAAATGAGGTTTATTGTACTAATAGTGTTGAGCATTCCGATGCTGCAAGTATCGGGTATCGGCCGATACTTGCTGTATCGGAATTTCCGATACCGAGATCCGATATTTTTGTAATATCGGATATCGGTATCGAAACAACATTAATGTAAAAAGGTGTAAAAGAAAGAATTAAAATAAAAAAAATCGCTATACTCACCTCTCCGACGCAGCCGGGACCTCAGCGAAGGAACCGGCAGCGTTGTTTGTTTAAAATTCGCGCTTTTACTTGCTTACGTGAATTCCCGGCTTCTGATTGGTCAGGGCGGCCATGTTGCCGGGACGCGGACCAATCACAGCAAGCCGTGACGAAATTACGTCACGGCTTGCTGTGATTGGTCCGCGTCACGGCAACATGGCCGCCATTAACCAATCACAAGCCGTGACGTCACGGGAGGCTGGACACGCGCTTATTTTGAAAAGCGCGCGTGTCCAGCCTCCCGTGACGTCACGGCTTGTGATTGGTCACGGCGCCATATTGCCGGGATGCGGACCAATCACAGCAAGCCGTGACGAAATTACGTCACGGCTTGCTGTGATTGGTCCGCGTCCCAGGAACATGGCCGCCATTAACCAATCACAAGCCGTGACGTCACGGGAGGCTGGACACGCGCTTATTTTGAAAAGCGCGCGTGTCCAGCCTCCCGTGACGTCACGGCTTGTGATTGGTCACGGCGCCATATTGCCGGGACGCGGACCAATCACAGCAAGCCGTGACGTAATTTCGTCACGGCTTGCTGTGATTGGTCCGAGTCCCGGCAACATGGCCGCCCTGACCAATCAGAAGCCGGGAATTCACGTAAGCAAGTAAAAGCGCGAATTTTAAAGAAACAACGCTGCCGCTTACAATCGCCGAGGTCCCGGCTGCGTCGGACAGGTGAGTATAGCGATATTTTTTATTTTAATTCTTTATTTTACACATTTATATGGTTCCCAGGGCCTGAAGGAGAGTTTCCTCTCCTTCAGACCCTGAGAACCATCAGGAATACCGTCCGATACCTGAGTCCCATTGACTTGTATTGGTATCGGGTATCGGTATCGGATTAGATCCGATATTTTGCCGGTATCGGCCGATACTTTCCGATACCGATACTTTCAAGTATCGGACGGTATCGCTCAACACTATGTACTAACAGAAAACGTGCAATCTGCATTCAAACAAAATTTGACAGGTGCATAAGTATGGGCACCCTTATCATTTTCTTGTTTTAAATACTCCTACCTACTTTTTACTGACTTACTAAAGCACTTTTTTGGTTTTGTAACCTCATTGAGCTTTGAACTTCATAGCCAGGTGTATGCAATCATGAGAAAAGCTACTTAATGTGGCCACTTGCAAGTTGTTCTCCTGTTTGAATCTCCTCTGAAGAGTGGCATAATGGGCTCCTCAAAACAACTGTCAAATGATCTGAAAACAAAGATTATTCAACATAGTTGTTCAGGGGAAGGATACAAAAAGCTGTCTAAGAGAGTTAACCTGTCAATTTCCACTGTGAGGAACATAGTAAGGAAATTGAGGAACACAGGTACAGTTCTTGTTAAGGCCAGAAGTGGCAGGCCAAGAAAAACATCAGAAAGGCAGAGAAGAAGAATGGTGAGATCAGTCAAGGACAATCCTCAGACCACCTCCAGAGAGCTGCAGCATCAACTTGCTGCAGATGGTGTCACTGTGCTTCGGTCAACTATGCAACGCACTTTGCACAAGGAGAAGCTGTATGGGAGAGTGATGCGAAAGAAGTCGTTTCTGCAAGCACGCCACAAACAGAGTCGGCTGAGGTATGCAAAAGCACATTTGGAGAAGCCAATTTCTTTTTGGAAGAAGGTCCTGTGGACTGATGAAACCAAGATTGAGTTGTTTGGTCATACAAAAAGGCGTTATGCATGGTGGCAAAAAAACACAGCATTCCAAGAAAAACACTTGCTACCCACAGTAAAATTTGGTGGAGGTTCCATCATGCTTTGGGGCTGTGTGGCCAATGCCGGCACCGGGAATCTTGTTAAAGTTGAGGGACGCATGGATTCCTCTCAGTATCAGCAGATTCTTGACAATAATGTTCATGAATCAGTGACAAAGTTGAAGTTACGCAGGGGATGGATCTTTCAACAAGACAATGATCCAAAACACCGCTCCAAATCTACTCAGGCATTCATGCAGAGAAACAATTACACTGTTCTGGAATGGCCATCCCAGTCTCCAGACCTGAATATCATTGAACATCTGGGGGATCATTTGAAGAGGGCTGTCCATGCTCGGCAACCATCAAACTTAACTGAACTGGAATTGTTTTGTAAAGAGGAATGGTCAAAAATACCTTCATACAGGATCCAGGAACTCATTAAAAGCTACAGGAATCGACTAGAGGCTGTTATTTTTGCAAAAGGAGGATCTACTAAATATTAATGTCACTTTTCTGGTGAGGTGCCCATACTGATGCACCTGCCAAATTTTGTTTGAATGCAGATTGCACATTTTCTGTTAGTACAATAAACCTCATTTCAAGGTAGAAACATTACAGTGTGCAACAGTTATTAGATATATGAAACTGAAATAGCTGTTGCAAAAAAACCAATTTTTAGAAAACATTAAGCTTAAGATTAATAGGGGTGCCCAAACTTTTTCATATAACTGTGTGTATCTATATCACTCTCTAATCATATGGTTACATTTTATATATAAATCAGTGCCGTAGACATGTCATCATGTATATGAGGTGTATAATATACAGACTGGAGCCAATCGATCAGCAGCATCTATTGTAGTCGGACCAAGGTCAGCTGGTATTCGGCCACAAGCGTCCTGGATGTCTGCAGCATTTACAAGGGCGACTATTTCTTGAGTGACCGAGTAACTTTGCATGACCCTGATCTGATAACCATAGAGTCCTGTGAATCTCTTTATTCGGCTCTACATTACACTGTATTATATGCTGATGCTGGTTACCCCGTGTTTGGCCACGGCACAGGTTGTGTGGCACAAAATCATTGTAAGCTGCTGCTACGTTACACAGCAGCAAAGCAAAACCCAGTCCCATGATTTTTGTGAGAAAGAACAGTGATTAGGTGTAATCAATCACAAAGAAAAACCACTGCAAATTAACATGAAATCAGGAGGATACGGAGTCTGCATGGGTCACATTGATATACTAATAACAATGTACTATGTGACCCATGCAGACTCCATATCCTCCTGATTTCAAACATTACACAGCAGCAGAAATAAAGTGAATAGGGTCACATTACGTAACTTGTCACATCACCGCAGGGGTCGCAATGTGACCTCACTAGCATCATCCAGAGTCTTATGGCTCCTGCACCCCCTGCAGGGCCGCCATCAGGGTTTTACTGCCCTGACTGGTGTATGGGGCCTGATGACCAGAGGGCGCCCGCATCAGGCCCCAGCGGCAGGATACAGAAACTGAACCTGCGTCCGAGACGCAGGTTCAGTTAAACTCTATTGCCGTGTGGGCCTGGGCCTGGGCCCGCACGGCAATGATTAAAAACCACCAGCCAATTGGAGGCTGGCAGCTGACGTCAGCACGCGCGTCGCCGGCGTATGATGTCATTGTCATTTGCCGGCAAGTGCGCTCTGGAACTGAGTGGATGGACCTTCGCTGCAGGAGCGCGGACAGGTAAGAAGAAAGGATTTTTTTATTTTTATTGAAAGCGGCAGGGGCGCAGGATGGGAGACAGGGGAAGAATAGACAAAATCAGTGATGGGCGGTTTAATTAGGAGCGCTGAAAAAAGTAGCCCCAAAGAGGGGAGAGGTGCAGAGTCCCCCCGCAGCTCCAGCCGAACACCTCTGATGGAGGACAAAAGTCAATGAAAAAGTTATATAGCTCGGTCCAAGGAACGCCGAAAGAAAACTCTGACACAAGGATGGGGTTACGCCACAACGCGTTTCAACGGAAATACCGTCTTCATCAGGTGGACATTTAATGATGACAATAGGCAAGCAGAATAAAAATGAAAAACAACCAATCACAACACTATTAAAATCACATATGCAAATTATTACAAATAATCCCATATAGCACAGCTTACACACCATATAACCATGAACAGTTATTAGGAACATTACAAAACCAATGAGGTAGATGCAGTAGAAGCCTGTCACATCTTAAAAAAATAATAAAACCAGCGCAAAATAAAAAATAATCAAAATAATGAAATCAATAATAAAAAATAAAAATAAGTAAGAAGAATAAAAAATGAATAAAAAGAAAAAACAATATTTATCTAGTCATTTTATCTATCATGAGGTTCGATCCTTCAGGGACTAGCGTGCCGAGCTTAAATATCCAAAAGCTTTCTTTATTTATTAAGCTACTAAGATGGTCTGCCACAGTGTCGGGTATATGATCAATAATTATTAATTTCAGAGATTTCAAATTTTTCTGATGCATTAATAAAAAGTGTTTGGACAGACTATGCAAAAGGAAGCCATTTTTAATGTTCTGGCGATGTTTATTCAGCCTGACATGCATCGTTTGAATGGTACGGCCCACATATTGTAGACCGCAACCACATTCGATCAAATATACTACATAAGTAGATTGGCAGTTAACAAATGAATTAATATTGAAAATGGTGCCTGTTGTATTAGATTTGAATTCCCGTGCCCCATTCACAATAGAAATACAGCAAAGACACTTGGTATTTCCACATGCAAAACAACCAGAATTCCATGATAATTGGGGGCCTGTGTAAATTGAAACTAACGTCGTATTACTGGGTGCAATCCTATTACGTAATGTCCAGAAATATCGCTCTGGGATGAGAAGGTATATGTTTCGAGAGTACTGGGTCTCCTCTAAGGATAAACCAGTACTTTGACAAAAGTTTCCTAACCATTCCATGAGATTGATTAAAAGTATTGATGAAACTCCACCTACCAAATGTCACCTTATGGGAAGGTGGCTCTGTATATTTCTTTTTAATTCTATTCTACTGATACAATCTTTCTGAGTGAGGGATTTAGCTCTCAGACAGGCGTCTTTAATCAATTTCCTTGGATACCTTCTCTGTTTGAACCTATAATCTAGAATTTCAGCCTCCTTAAGGAAATCAGAGTCATATGTACAGGTTTTTCCTATCCGCCAATATTGCCCATAAGGGACATTTTGGATCCACTTGGGCAGGTGGCCACTATTAAAGCTTAAATAGCTATTTACATCAACTTCTTTAAAATGTGTAGTAGTAGAAAAGCAACCAGATCCATCAACATATATCAAAAGATATAAAAACTGAATAGACGTATTTGAAATATTAGCTGTAAAACGTAAGCCCCACGTGTTCTTATTAAGGTTGAAGATGAACTCCAGTGAAGCGTCGATAAAAGACCAATTTACCAGATGTCAGGCCCGGCTGCGCGATGAGGAGAGACTCAAATGCCCCCATGAATAAATTAGCATAACTGAGGGCGAATCTTGTCCCCATCGCGCAGCCTTTGACCTGACGATAGAAAACTTGTTCGAAAGAAAATACATTGTTTTCAAGCACAAAGAGAATAGCACTTATTATAAAATCCTTTTGCTGAGAAGGCAATAATGGGTCATTTAAAAGGAATTGATGCACTGCCTCTACAACCCTATCATGAGAAATATTGGTGTATAAGGCTTGAACATCCATTGTAATTAAAAAGCAGTTGGGAATAGGTGGTAATTTCAAAATAAGATCAATGAGATGAGATGAGTCTTTGAGGTAAGAGTCTATAGCTACAACATACTTCTGAAGTAACAAGTCCACATAGTGAGAAAGGTTACTCGTGATTGAACCAATACCAGAAATGATTGGACGGGGGGGTTGGGTTAATCGGATTTTTATGGATTTTTGGTAAAAAATAAAAAAAATGGGGTTTTAAAACATGAAATATTGAGGAATTTAAACTCTTTTTTATTTAGGATGCCTGAAGATTGGGCTACTTTAATAAATGCACTATATTCAACAAAAATGTCAATCGAGATATCACGATCAAGTTTAGAATAATATTCGGAGTCACTCAGAAGTCTCAGAGCCTCTTTAATATAAGCTCCTCTATTCATTATAACCAGTGGCAGATTATAACGAGGTCAACCTGGCGGTAGCCCAGGGTCCAGTGGTGTGAAACCCCCATCAGGAGTGAAGGCGCCCCATATGTAGCACCTGGTAGCCGCCTGTATCCTAAGGGACTGCCATTACCCGTGCTACCCCAGTAAACCACAGAAAAACTTGAAAACTGACTGTAAATAGTTCATTGTTAACTGTTTGCTGCTAAAGTGTATTGAACCCGGCCAGGGTTATTCCTTAAAGGGGTCCACAGTTTTAAGAGGATCCTAAGTTTTGCACCTGTTTGCCCAAGTTGCCTTAACGAACTGAGAATCATGAACTGTGCATGATCAGAACTTTGCTGTAAATAGTTTGCACAATCTTAAAGGTGCTTCCTACTGGTTTTACAAAAGAAGCTTTTAAAGAGACTGTTTCTAAAGAGACTGTTTCTTATGTTGCTAGAAAGTGTTTTGTTTTCCAGAGACCTGAAGAAAAACCCGTCTGGCGCGGCAGGATTCCGGGTCTGGATACACACCTTGTAGCCCGCCCAAGACCAACGTTGAGGGTTGATGACACGTCCCTCGCATCGTTCTTGCTGTTCTAAAGTTTTAATTGACTTGAATATTAAAGTGATTGATACTTTGCACTACCTCATTAAAAGAGACTTGAATATTGTTGGAACCCTTAAAGGGGATGTTTAATCATTGCACTTTGTTAGAATATATTAAAGAGCTAATATAGTTAATAGTGATGATAGTTGAGATTTCACTCTAAATAGAATGTAGCTGATATCCTGATGCACTGTTGATAAAATGCAGACAATAAAATAACCCACGGGGGTTGGACGATAGACTTTGCACTTAAGAGATAGTATACCCGTAAGGGTCGTGGCACTTAATAGTTAGTTAATAATTATATTGTTTTATTAAAGTTTTCTATCTGTGAAAGTACGAGTACAATGTACATAGTTATTGCAATGTTCAAGTGTCCTCACCTCCCATAAAGGGAAGCTTAGATATAGTATTAACTTGTTTTATAGCATTTCAAAAATTTGTATGTCGTTTGCTAACCTGTAACTGTTGTTTTTCTTTTCCCAGTCCGGGAGTACTGGATTTAATGGAGGGGGGGTGCCCCAGGGTCTTGGTCATCACAGTGGTATTGCTTTCCTCTCGGGGAGAGTGATGCTACGTTTGGAGGCAAAGAAGGATAACTACATCCAGGTGTCACAAACATGCAACACATTTCACACTCCAGACCACCTGGGGAAGCTTCTGCTCCTATTGATTAGGTCTCTCCCCACATATACAGTACAGACCAAAAGTTTGGACACACCTTCTGATTTTAAGATTTTTCTGTATTTTCATGACTATGAAAATTGTACATTCACACTGAAGGCATCAAAACTATTAATTAACACATGTGGAATTATATACTTAACAAAAAAGTGTGAAACAACTGAAATTATGTCTTATATTCTAGGTTCTTCAAAGTAGAAGGAGTTCCCAGAGATGCTTAGCACTTGTTGGCCTTTACAAGGTTTTCACTTCACAGGTGTGTCCTGTCAGGTTTAATAAGTGGAATTTCTTGCCTTATAAATGGGGTTGGGACCATCAGTTGTGTTGAGCAGAAGTCTGGTGGATACACAGCTGATAGTCCTACTGAATAGACTGTTAGAATTTGTATTATGGCAAGAAAAAAGCAGCTAAGTAAAGAAAAACGAGTGGCCATCATTACTTTAAGAAATGAAGGTCAGTCAGTCTGAAAAGTTGGGAAAACTTTGAAAGTGTCCCCAAGTGCAGTTGCAAAAACCATCAAGCGCTACAAAGAAACTGGCTCATATGAGGACCGCCCCAGGAAAGGAAGACCAAGAGTCATCTCTGCTTCTGAGGATAAGTTTATCACCAGAAATCGCAGGTTAACAGCAGCTCAGATTAGAGACCAGGTCAATGCCACACAGAGTTCTAGCAGCAGACACATCTCTACAACAACTGTTAAGAGGAGACTTTGTGCAGCAGGCCTTCATGGTAAAATAGCTGCTAGGAAACCACTGCTAAGGACAGGCAACAAGCAGAAGAGACTTGTTTGGGCTAAAGAACACAAAGAATGGACATTAGACCAGTGGAAATCTGTGCTTTGGTGTGATGAGTCCAAATTTGAGATCTTTGGTTCCAACCACTGTGTCTTTGTGCGATGCAGAAAAGGTGAACGGATTGACTCTACATGCCTGGTTCCCACCGTGAAGCATGGAGGAGGTGTGATGGTGCTTTGCTGGTGACACTGTTGGGGATTTATTCAAAATTGAAGGCATACTGAACCAGCATGGCTACCACAGCATCTTGCAGCGGCATGCTTTTCCATCCGGTTTGCGTTTACTTGGACCATCATTTATTTTTCAACAGGACAATGACCCGAAACATACCTCCAGGTTGTGTAAGGGCTATTTGACCAAGAAGGAGAGTGTTGGGATGCTACGCCAGATGACCTGGCCTCCACAGTCACTAGACCTGAACCCAATCGAGATGGTTTGGTGTGAGCTGGACTGCAGAGTGAAGGCAAAAGGGCCAACAAGTGCTAAGCATCTCTGGGAACTCCTTCAAGATTGTTGGAAGACCATTCCCGGTGACTACCTCTCAAAGCTCATCAAGAGAATGCCAAGAGTGTGCAAAGCCGTCATCAAAGCAAAAGGTGGCTACTTTGAAGAAACTAGAATATAAGACATATTTTCAGTTGTTTCACACTTTTTTGTTAAGTATATAATTCCACATGTGTTAATTCATAGTTTTGATGCCTTCAGTGAGAATGTACAATTTTCATGGTCATGAAAATACAGAAAAATCTTTAAACGAGAAGGTGTGTCTAAACTTTTGGTCTGTACTGTATATAACTGGTAGTCTGTAGGGAAAGTTAGTTCAGTTCCTGGCAGAGCTCCAGACAGGAGTTCTGTTAGTTACAGACCAGAGTCTGAGGAGGACAGAAGGTTAAAGGAGCTGTGCATGCCCTCAGAGCTGCAGCTCCCAGAAAGAGACATTGAAAGGCAGAACTGTATTGCAGCGAGCGTGAAGGAAATCGAAGCAAAGGAGAGGATGCTAGAAGGGGACCAGCCCCGCTCAAGCTGTCTCATTCTGAGGCGCAATATTCCGGTAGCCGGAACACCGAGGGAGTAAGGACCTCTACGCCTTATTTCAGAGACCGGCAGGACAGCTAATTGCAGTTTATCTGTCCACACCTACACCCAGGAGGCTCGGTGACACCTACAGAGCCGGGTTATCTAAGAGTCCCTATAAACAGGCTCCAGTCACCAATGATACGGGTTTTGTCCTATCCTATATGGGGGACAGAAAGAATGAAACACCACATCTGTGAGACCCTTATGTAAAGCCTTAGTGTTATGATCCGGTGGTAGGATCTCAAAACTGACCTGACACATATGACCAGAATATAGGACAAGTTCTGGGGATGTGGAAGCTATACTGACTGCAATCCTGATCCTATCCACAAACACTAACGGCAGCTGTGGAGCGTTCCTAAAATCCTAGACGCCTCGTTCACAGCCTGAGAAACTGACTACCCCTAGAGAGAAAGCAAAGACCTCACTTGCCTCAGAGAAATAACCCCAAAGTTATAGTCAGCCCCCCACAAATAATAACGGTGAGTTAAGGGGAAAGGACAAACGTAGAAATGAAACAGGTTCAGCAAATGAGGCCCGCTAACACTAGATAGACTGAAAATAGATAGGAGTCTGTGCGGTCAGTACAAAACTATCAAAAATAAACCACGCAGAGAATACAAGAACCCCCACACCGACTCACGATGTGAGGGGCGCACTCTGCACCCCAAAACTAACCAGCAAGCGAAAAATCACATATAAGCAAGCTGGACTGAACTCATCATATACAGAGAAATGTTTTCAAGGAAATAATGAGCAAAATGAACAAACAAACTTAACTTCTCCAGCAGGAGACTGGTCAAAAGGAATATTCAGGAGCTCTCAGAAACAGGACTGAATACACCGACAGCAGGCAACAAATGAAGTTCCAGGTGAGTTAAATAGGCCCAGCATAGAAGGAAATGAAGCAGCTGAGCCCAGCCATATCGCTAAAGGCCACCAGAGGGAGCCCAAGAACAAACTCACACAGTACCACTCATGTCCACAGGAGGGAGCCCGAGAACGGAATTCATAACAGTACCCCCCCCTTGAGGAGGGGTCACCGAACCCTCACCAGAGCTCCCAGGCCGATCAGGACAAGTCGAATGAAAGGCACGAACCAAATCGGCCGCATGGACATCGGAGGCGACAACCCAGGAATTATCCTCCTGACCATAGCCCTTCCATTTAACTAAGTACTGAGGCTTCCGTCTCGAAATACGAGAATCCAAGATCTTCTCCACCACATACTCCAACTCCCCCTCGACCAAGACAGGAGCAGGAGGATCAACAGAAGGGACCACAGGCACCACATATCTCCGCAACAATGACCTATGGAACACATTATGAATGGCAAACGATGTTGGGAGGTCCAAATGAAATGACACAGGGTTGAGGATTTCCAAAATCTTATAAGGACCGATGAAACGAGGCTTAAACTTAGGAGAGGAAACCTTCATCGGGACATAACGAGAAGACAACCACACCAAATCCCCCACAAAAAGTCGGGGACTCACACAGCGACGGCGGTTAGCAAAGCGCTGAGCCTTCTCTTGGGACAACGTCAAATTGTCCACCACATGGTTCCAAATCTGCTGCAACCTATCCACCACAGAATCCACCCCAGGACAGTCAGAGGGCTGCACCTGACCTGAGGAAAAACGAGGATGAAAACCAGAATTGCAAAAGAAAGGAGAAACCAAAGTAGCAGAACTAGCCCGATTATTGAGGGCGAACTCAGCCAATGGCAAAAAAGTCACCCAATCATCCTGATCAGCAGAAACAAAACATCTCAAATAAGTTTCCAAGGTCTGATTAGTTCGTTCGGTTTGGCCATTTGTCTGAGGATGGAAGGCCGACGAAATAGACAATTCAATGCCCATCTTAGCACAAAAGGACCGCCAAAATCTGGACACAAACTGGGATCCTCTGTTATGATCCTAGTGGCTTAGGATCACAAATCTAACCAGCTAAGTAGAAAATAATAGGACGAGCTCTGGGGATGTGGTAACTGGACTAACCGCAAACCTGATCCTAACCGCACACACTATAGGCAGCTGTGGAACGTTTCCTGAAATCCTAGACGTCTCTTCACGGCCTGAGAAACTGACTACCCCTAAAAAGAAAGTAAAGACCTCACTTGCCTCAGAGAAATCCCCCAGAGATATAGATGCCCCCCACAAATAATAACGGTGAGTTAAGAGGAAAAGACAAACGCAGAGATGAAACAGGTTAAGCAAATGAGGCCCGCTAACGCTAGATAGCAGAAAATAGCAAGGGATCTGTGCGGTCAGTAAAAAACCCTATGCAAAAATATCCACGCAGAGAATGCGAGAACCCCCACACCAACTAACGATGTGGGGGGAGCAACTCAGCACCCCAGAGCACCAGCAAGCAGGGAAATCACATATTAGCAAGCTGGACAAAAACTCATCATATACTAGGAAACATCTTGAACACAGATGAGCAAAAATAAGCAAACAGAACTTAGCTTCTCTTGGAGAGACTGATAACGGATGTAGACAGGAGCAATCAGAATAGCACTGAATGCAACGGCAACAGGCAAGGAATGAAGGACCAGGTGGATTAAATAGGAAACCTAACTAGCAGATGACGAGACAGCTGATCCTGCCAGAAACCTGCAAAATAACAAAAAGAGCCACCAGGAGGAGCCCAAAGAGAGAACTCACAAAGTACCACTCATGACCACAGGAGGGAGCCCGGAAACAGAGTTCACAACAATCCTCTGTCAGACACAATGTTCTCCGGAATACCATGTAAACGAACCATATTCTGAAAAAACAGTGGCACCAAATCGGAGGAGGAAGGCAGCTTAGGCAAAGGTACCAAATGGACCATTTTAGAAAAACGATCACAAACCACCCAGATGACAGACATCCTCTGAGAGACAGGAAGATCCGAAATAAAATCCATGGAAATATGCGTCCAAGGCCTCTTCGGGACAGGCAAAGGCAAAAGCAATCCACTGGCACGAGAACAGCAAGGCTTGGCCCTAGCACAAATCCCACAGGACTGCACAAAGGAACGCACATCCCGCGACAAGGAAGGCCACCAAAAGGACCTCGCCACCAAATCCCTGGTACCAAAAATCCCAGGATGACCTGCCAACACCGAAGAATGAACCTCGGAAATAACTCTACTGGTCCATCTGTCCGGGACAAACAGTCTCTCCAGTGGACAACGGTCAGGTCTATTGGCCTGAAACTCCTGCAACACCCGTCGCAGATCAGGAGAGATGGCAGACAAAATCACCCCCTCTTTGAGGACACCAGTTGGTTCAGAAACTTCCGGGGAGTCAGGTACAAAACTCCTAGAAAGGGCATCAGCCTTCACGTTTTTCGAACCCGGAAGATATGAAACCACGAAATTGAAACGAGAGAAAAACAGCGACCATCGAGAATGTCTCGGATTCAACCGTTTGGCAGACTCGAGATAAGTCAAGTTCTTGTGATCCGTCAAGACCACCACACGATGCTTGGCTCCCTCAAGCCAATGTCGCCATTCCTCAAATGCCCACTTCATTGCCAACAACTCACGATTACCAACATCATAATTCCGCTCGACAGGCGAAAACTTTCTTGAAAAGAAAGCACATGGTCTCATCACAGAGCCATCAGAGCTTCTCTGCGACAAGACAGCCCCTGCTCCAATCTCAGAAGCATCAATGTTATGACCCCAATGGCGAGGGTCTCAGAGGAACGTGGAAGTCTGCAGAATACAAAATCCAGCTCATAGGGCAGTGGTAACTGGGTTGACCATATATCTACTCCTAACGCCAACACTAGAAGTAGCCGGGGATCATTCCTACGTTGATTCTAGATGACACGCGCCAGCCGGAGAATCTAGCTACCCCTAGTAGAGGAAAACAAAGACCTTTCTTGCCTCCAGAGAAGGGGACCCCAAAGCTGGATAGAAGCCCCCCACAAATAATGACGGTGAGGTAAGAGGAAATGACAAACACAGAAATGAATCAGGTTTAGCACAGAGAGGCCCGCTTACTGATAGCAGAATAAAGAAAGGTAACTTATATGGTCAACAAAAACCCTATCAAAATCCACACTGGAAATTCAAGAACCCCCGAACCGTCTAACGGTCCGGGGGGAGAACACCAGCCCCCTAGAGCTTCCAGCAAAGGTCAGGATATAGATTTGGAACAAGCTGGACAAAAATACAAAACCAAAACAAATAGCAAAAAGCAAAAGGCAGACTTAGCTGATATAACTGGAACCAGGATCAGTAGACAAGAGCACAGCAGACTAGCTCTGATAACTACGTTGCCAGGCATTGAACTGAAGGTCCAGGGAGCTTATATAGCAACACCCCTAACTAACGACCCAGGTGCGGATAAAAGGAATGACAGAAAAACCAGAGTCAAAAAACTAGTAACCACTAGAGGGAGCAAAAAGCAAATTCACAACAGTACCCCCCCCTTAGTGAGGGGTCACCGAACCCTCACCACGACCACCAGGGCGATCAGGATGAGCGGCATGAAAGGCACGAACTAAATCGGCCGCATGAACATCAGAGGCGACCACCCAGGAATTATCCTCCTGACCATAGCCCTTCCACTTGACCAGGTACTGAAGCCTCCGCCTGGAGAGGCGAGAATCCAAGATCTTCTCCACCACGTACTCCAACTCGCCCTCAACCAACACCGGAGCAGGAGGCTCAGCAGAAGGAACTACAGGCACAATGTACCGCCGCAACAAGGACCTATGAAATACATTGTGAATAGCAAACGACACAGGAAGATCCAGACGAAAAGATACAGGATTAAGGATTTCCAATATCTTGTAAGGCCCAATAAAACGAGGTTTAAATTTGGGAGAGGAGACCTTCATAGGAACAAAGCGGGAAGAAAGCCATACCAAATCCCCAACGCGTAGTCGGGGACCCACACCGCGGCGGCGGTTGGCAAAGCGCTGAGCCTTCTCCTGTGACAACTTCAAGTTGTCCACCACATGATTCCAGATCTGCTGCAACCTATCCACCACAGAATCCACCCCAGGACAGTCAGAAGGCTCCACATGACCCGAAGAAAAGCGAGGATGGAAACCAGAGTTGCAGAAAAAAGGCGAAACCAAGGTGGCGGAACTAGCCCGATTATTAAGGGCAAACTCAGCCAACGGCAAGAATGTCACCCAATCGTCCTGATCAGCAGAGACAAAACACCTCAAATAAGCCTCCAAAGTCTGATTGGTTCGCTCCGTCTGTCCATTAGTCTGAGGATGGAAAGCAGACGAAAACGACAAATCAATGCCCATCCTACTACAAAAGGATCGCCAGAACCTGGAAACGAACTGGGATCCTCTGTCTGACACAATATTCTCAGGGATGCCGTGCAAACGAACCACGTTCTGGAAAAACACAGGAACCAGATCGGAAGAGGAAGGCAGCTTAGGCAAGGGAACCAAATGGACCATCTTGGAGAAGCGATCACATATCACCCAGATAACGGACATGCCCTGAGATAGCGGAAGATCAGAAATGAAATCCATGGAGATATGTGTCCAAGGTCTCTTCGGGACAGGCAAGGGCAAGAGCAAACCGCTGGCACGAGAACAGCAAGGCTTAGCTCGAGCACAAGTCCCACAGGACTGCACAAATGACCGCACATCCCTTGACAAGGAAGGCCACCAAAAGGACCTGGCCACCAGATCTCTGGTGCCAAAAATTCCCGGGTGACCTGCCAACACCGAGGAATGAACCTCGGAAATGACTATGCTGGTCCACTTATCCGGGACAAACAGTCTGTCAGGTGGACAAGACTCAGGCCTATCAGCCTGAAATCTCTGCAACACACGTCGCAGATCCGGAGAAATAGCTGACAAGATAACTCCATCTTTAAGAATACCAACAGGATCAGCGACTCCAGGAGCATCAGGCACAAAGCTCCTAGAAAGAGCATCGGCCTTCACATTCTTTGAACCTGGTAAATACGAGACAACAAAATCAAAGCGGGAGAAAAACAATGACCAGCGGGCCTGTCTCGGATTAAGGCGTTTAGCAGACTCGAGATACATCAGATTTTTGTGATCAGTCAAGACCACCACACGATGCTTAGCACCCTCGAGCCAATGACGCCACTCCTCAAATGCCCATTTCATGGCCAACAACTCCCGATTGCCCACATCATAATTTCGCTCGGCAGGCGAAAACTTCCTAGAGAAAAAGGCACAAGGTTTCATAACAGAGCAACCAGGGCCTCTCTGCGACAAAACGGCCCCTGCCCCAATCTCCGAAGCATCCACCTCAACCTGAAAGGGAAGTGAGACGTCAGGCTGGCACAAAACAGGCGCCGAAGTAAACCGGCGTTTCAACTCCTGGAAAGCCTCCACGGCAGCAGGAGCCCAGTTAGCTACATCGGAGCCCTTCTTGGTCATATCCGTCAAAGGTTTCACAATGCTAGAAAAATTAGCAATAAAACGACGGTAGAAGTTAGCGAAGCCCAAGAACTTCTGAAGACTCTTAACTGACGAGGGCTGAGTCCAATCAAGAATAGCTCGGACCTTGACTGGGTCCATCTCCACAGCAGAAGGGGAAAAAATGAACCCCAAAAAGGGAACCTTCTGTACACCAAAGAGACACTTTGAGCCCTTGACAAACAAAGAATTTTCACGCAAAATTTTAAAGACCAACCTGACCTGCTCCACATGCGAATCCCAATTATCAGAAAAAACCAAAATATCATCCAGATAAACAATCAAAAATTTATCCAGATACTTCCGGAAAATGTCATGCATAAAGGACTGAAAAACTGAAGGCGCATTGGAGAGCCCAAAAGGCATCACCAAGTACTCAAAATGACCTTCGGGCGTATTGAATGCGGTTTTCCATTCATCACCTTGCTTAATGCGCACAAGGTTGTACGCACCACGAAGGTCTATCTTGGTGAACCACTTGGCACCCTTAATCCGGGCAAACAAGTCAGACAACAGCGGTAAAGGATACTGAAATTTGACAGTGATCTTATTTAAAAGCCGATAATCAATGCAAGGTCTCAAAGATCCGTCCTTTTTTGCCACAAAAAAGAATCCCGCACCAAGAGGGGAAGAAGACGGACGAATGTCCTTTCTCCAGAGACTCCTTGATATATGAACGCATAGCGGTATGTTCAGGTACCGACAGATTAAACAGTCTTCCCTTAGGAAACTTACTGCCTGGGATCAAATCTATAGCACAGTCACAGTCCCTATGAGGAGGCAGTGCACTGGACTCAGACTCACTGAAGACATCCTGATAATCAGACAAATACTCCGGAACTTCCGAAGGCGTAGAAGAAGCAATAGACACAGGCAGGGAATCCCCATGAATACCACGACAGCCCCAACTTGAGACTGACATAGCCTTCCAGTCCAGGACTGGATTATGGGTCTGTAACCATGGCAGCCCTAAAACAACCAAATCATGCATTTTATGTAAAACCAGGAAACGTATCACCTCGCGGTGTTCAGGAGTCATGCACATGGTAACCTGTGTCCAATACTGCGGTTTATTTGCTGCCAATGGTGTAGCATCAATACCCCTAAGAGGAATAGGATTTTCTAATGGTTCAAGAGTAAAACCACAGCGCTTAGCAAATGAGAGATCCATGAGACTCAGGGCAGCACCTGAATCTACAAACGCCATGACAGGATAAGATGACAGTGAGCAAATCAAAGTTACAGACAGAATAAATTTAGGTTGCAAATTACCAACGGTGACAGGACTAACAACCTTAGCTATACGTTTAGAGCATGCTGAGATAACATGTGTAGAATCACCACAGTAGTAGCACAAGCCATTCCGGCGTCTATGAATTTTCCGCTCATTTCTAGTCAGGATTCTATCACATTGCATTAAATCAGGTGTCTGTTCAGACAACACCATGAGGGAATTTGCGGTTTTTCTATCACATTGCACCGAATTAGGTGTCTGTTCAGACAACACCATGAGGGAATTTGCGGTTTTGCGCTCCCGCAACCGCCGGTCAATTTGAATAGCCAGTGCCATAGTATCATTCAGACCTGTGGGAATGGGAAAACCCACCATAACATTCTTAATGGCTTCAGAAAGGCCATTTCTAAAATTAGCGGCCAGTGCACACTCGTTCCAATGTGTCAGCACGGACCATTTCCGAAATTTTTGGCAATACACTTCAGCCTCGTCCTGCCCCTGAGACATAGCCAGCAAGGCCTTTTCTGCCTGAATCTCAAGATTGGGTTCCTCATAAAGTAAACCGAGCGCCAGAAAAAACGCATCAAGATCAGCCAATGCCGGATCTCCTGGCGCCAGTGAAAAAGCCCAATCCTGAGGGTCGCCCCGTAAGAACGAAATAACAATTTTTACTTGCTGAGCAGAATCTCCAGATGAACAGGGTCTCAGGGACAAAAACAATTTACAATTATTCACGAAATTCCTAAACTTAAACCTGTCTCCGGAAAACAGTTCAGGAATCGGTATTTTAGGTTCTGACCTAGGATTTCTGATAACATAGTCTTGTATGCCCTGCACACGAGTAGCCAGCTGGTCCACACTTGTAATCAAGGTCTGGACATTCATGTCTGCAGCAAGCATAGCCACTCTGAGGTAAAGGGGAAGAAGAAAAAAAAAAAATAAAAAAAATAAGAATCTTCTTTCTTATAATCCCTCTTCTGCAATGCATTAAACATTTAATACTGGCCTGGCAAACTGTTATGACCCCAATGGCGAGGGTCTCAGAGGAACGTGGAAGTCTGCAGAATACAAAATCCAGCTCATAGGGCAGTGGTAACTGGGTTGACCATATATCTACTCCTAACGCCAACACTAGAAGTAGCCGGGGATCATTCCTACGTTGATTCTAGATGACACGCGCCAGCCGGAGAATCTAGCTACCCCTAGTAGAGGAAAACAAAGACCTTTCTTGCCTCCAGAGAAGGGGACCCCAAAGCTGGATAGAAGCCCCCCACAAATAATGACGGTGAGGTAAGAGGAAATGACAAACACAGAAATGAATCAGGTTTAGCACAGAGAGGCCCGCTTACTGATAGCAGAATAAAGAAAGGTAACTTATATGGTCAACAAAAACCCTATCAAAATCCACACTGGAAATTCAAGAACCCCCGAACCGTCTAACGGTCCGGGGGGAGAACACCAGCCCCCTAGAGCTTCCAGCAAAGGTCAGGATATAGATTTGGAACAAGCTGGACAAAAATACAAAACCAAAACAAATAGCAAAAAGCAAAAGGCAGACTTAGCTGATATAACTGGAACCAGGATCAGTAGACAAGAGCACAGCAGACTAGCTCTGATAACTACGTTGCCAGGCATTGAACTGAAGGTCCAGGGAGCTTATATAGCAACACCCCTAACTAACGACCCAGGTGCGGATAAAAGGAATGACAGAAAAACCAGAGTCAAAAAACTAGTAACCACTAGAGGGAGCAAAAAGCAAATTCACAACACATCAACCTCGACCTGAAAGGGAAGAGAGACATCGGGCTGGCGCAAGACAGGAGCCTGGGCCTCTCGCTTGGCTCTCTCTGCCTCTCGCTCGGCTCGCTAGTATTGCTGGATCAGCTGCAGACGTCTCTCTAGGTCATCTGCGGAGCCTTTTTGCAGAGCCAGCTGCAGGAGGAGGTCTGCGCCCCCTTGGTTGCCAGTAGGGCCCGTATTCAGTGGTTGGACCTCTGCTGCAGCACCATGTTCGCTGGTGCTGGCTTCTGCATCCTCTGGGCTCTGTGTCCTGGCTTGGTCTGCTTCAAATTGCATCAGTTCAGCGACCATTTGAGCCTTGTTCTTACCCTGGGGGTACAGGCCATGGTACGTGCATATCCCAGCAAGAGTGTCCTTCTTCTGCTGGGCGTACCAGGCTTCTCCTTTCATAGTTACATAGTTATTGAGGTTGAAGGAAGACTTTAAGTCCATCTAGTTCAACCCATAGCCTAACCTAACATGCCCTAACATGTTGATCCAGAGGAAGGCAAAAAAAACCCATGTGGCAAAGAGTAACTCCACCATGGGGAAAAAAAATTCCTTCCCGACTCCACATACGGCAATCAGACTAGTTCCCTGGATCAACGCCTTATCAAGGAATCTAGTGTATATACCCTGTAATATTATACTTTTCCAGAAAGGTATCCAGTCCCCTCTTAAATTTAATTAATGAATCACTCATTACAACGTCATACGGCAGAGTTCCATAGTCTCACTGCTCTTACAGTAAAGAATCCGCGTCTGTTATTATGCTTAAACCTTCTTTCCTCCAGACGTAGAGGATGCCCCCTTGTCCCTGTCTCAGGTCTATGATTAAAAAGATCATCAGAAAGGTCTTTGTACTGTCCCCTCATATATTTATACATTAAAATAAGATCACCCCTTAGTCTTCGTTTTTCCAAACTAAATAGCCCCAAGTATAATAACCTATCTTGGTATTGCAGACCCCCCAGTCCTCTAATAACCTTGGTCGCTCTTCTCTGCACCCGCTCCAGTTCAGCTATGTCTTTCTTATACACCGGAGACCAGAACTGTGCACAGTATTCTAAGTGTGGTCGAACTAGTGATTTGTATAGAGGTAAAATTAAGTTCTCCTCATGAGCATCTATGCCTCTTTTAATACATCCCATTATTTTATTTGCCTTTGTAGCAGCTGCCTGACACTGGCCACTGAATATGAGTCTGTCATCCACCCATACACCCAGGTCTTTTTCATTGATGGTTTTGCCCAGAGTTTTAGAATTAAGCACATAGTTATACATCTTATTACTTCTACCCAAGTTCATGACCTTACATTTATCCCCATTAAAGCTCATTTGCCATTTATCAGCCCAAGCTTCTAGTTTACATAAATCATCCTGTAATATAAAATTGTCCTCCCCTGTATTGATTACCCTACAGAGTTTAGTGTCATCTGCAAATATTGAAATTCTACTCTGAATGCCCCCTACAAGGTCATTAATAAATATGTTAAAAAGAAGAGGGCCCAATACTGACCCCTGTGGTACCCCACTGCTAACCGCGACCCAGTCCGAGTGTGCTCCATTAATAACCACCATTTGTCTCCTATCCCTGAGCCAGCTCTCAACCCACTTACACATATTTTCCCCTATCCCCATTACTCTCATTTTATGTAACAACCTTTTGTGTGGCACCGTATCAAAAGCTTTGGAAAAGTCCATATACACTACGTCCACTGGGTTCCCTTGGTCCAGTCCGGAACTTACCTCTTCATAGAAGCTGATCAAATTAGTCTGACATGAGCGGTCCCTAGTAAACCCGTGCTGATACTGGGTCATGAGGTTATTCCTCTTCAGATACTCCAGTATAGCATCCCTTAGAATGCCCTCCAGGATTTTACCCACAGTAGAGGTTAAACTTACTGGCCTATAATTACCGAGTTCAGTTTTTGCCCCTTTTTTGAATATTGGCACCACATTTGCTATACGCCAGTCCTGTGGTACAGACCCTGTTATTATGGACTCTTTAAAGATTAAAAATAATGGTCTATCAATGACTGTACTTAGTTCCTGCAGTACTCGGGGGTGTATCCCATCCGGGCCCGGAGATTTGTCAATTTTAGTGATTTTTAGACTTACTTCCTGCTGGGTTAAGCAGGTGACATTTAATGGGGAATTTTTATCACTAGTCATTTTGTCTGCCATGGGATTTTCTTTTGTAAATACTGATGAAAAAAAGTCATTTAGCATATTGGCTTTTTCCTCATCCTCATCCACCATTTCACCCAGACTATTTTTAAGGGGGCCAACACTGTCATTTTTTAGTTTCTTACTATTTATATAGTTAAAGAATATTTTGGGATTATTTTTACTCTCTCTGGCAATGAGTCTCTCTGTCTCAATCTTTGCTGCCTTGATTTGCTTTTTACAGAATTTATTTAATTTTCTGTATTTATTTAATGCCTCATCACTACCTACTTCCTTTAATTCTCTAAATGCTTTCTTTTTGTCCCTTATTGCGCCCCTTACAGCTCTATTTAACCATATTGGTTTCCTCCTATTTCTAGTATGTTTATTCCCATACGGTATATACTGTGCACAGGTCCTATCCAGGAGGCTAATAAACGTCTCCCATTTTCTTTGTGTACTTTTATGTCTCAGGATATCGTCCCAGTTAATTGCACCAAGATCCTCTCTCATCCGTTGGAAATTTGCCCTCCTGAAATTTAGTGTCCGTGTAACCCCCCTACTACCCATCTTATTAAAGGTTACATGAAAACTTATTATTTTGTGATCACTATTCCCCAAGTGACCCCCAACCCTTATATTTGATATGCGGTCTGGCCTGTTGGTTAATATTAGGTCTAGCAGTACCCCCCTCCTTGTTGGGTCCTGAACCAGTTGTGAAAGGTAATTGTCTCTCATAGTTGTCAAAAACCGATTACCTTTACTGGAACTGCAGGTTTCTGTTCCCCAATCTATTTCAGGGTAGTTGAAGTCCCCCATAATAATGACTTCTCCTTGAGTCGCAGCTTCATCTATTTGCTTTACGAGGATATTCTCCATTGTTTCCATTATTTTTGGAGATTTATAACAAACCCCTATCAGTAATTTATTATTTTTCCCCCTCCCCTTATCTCCACCCACAGGGACTCTACATTTTCATTAAATTCACCTATATTATCACGCAGGATGGGTTTACATATAGACACACCCCTCCCCCTCGCTTATCTGTACGGTCATTTCTGAACAGGCTATAGCCCTGCAAGTTAACAGCCCAGTCATGGCTCTCATCCAGCCACGTCTCAGATATCCCCACCATATCATAATTATGCTCCAACAACATTAGTTCTAATTCATCCATTTTGTTGGCGAGGCTTCTGGCATTAGTATACATGCACTTGATGTTACTCTCTGTACCTCTATTCTTTCTTAAATTATTAACTGTTCTTACCCCACCCCCCATGCCACCGCCACCCCCAACTTCCTTATTTGTGCCCAGGTCTCTATCTGCACTATCTTCCCCTCCTATAAAATGAATACCCTCCCCCCAATCCCTAGTTTAAACACTCCTCCAACCTTCTAACCATTTTCTCCCCCAGCACAGCTGCCCCTTCCCCATTGAGGTGCAGCCCGTCCCTAGCGTAGAGCCTGTAGCCAACTGAGAAGTCGGCCCAGTTCTGCAGGAACCCAAACCCCTCCTTCCTACACCAATTCTTGAGCCACTTATTAACCTCCCTAATCTCCCGTTGCCTCTCTGGCTTGGAACGTGGTACCGGCAGTATTTCGCAGCCATGGTTGCCAAATAAAAGATAGGATAGAAAAACGAAGAGAAAGGGAGGGGATAATTACCAGTACACAATTGTCTCACAACTAATAAGAACTGAGTCCGTTCTCCCAACTTATTTGCGCAGAGTCCTCGCAAGAACTTTCTGCAAGTTTTTAGTGAGAGGAATGATTGCTCAAACCAAATCACTAATGCTCTAATATCCCACCGCCTTGCCACCAATTGTCACGATTCACACCGTGACTGTCAAGTTCCCTTAGCCGCGGCCAGCAGTTTGTCACGAAATCCACAGGGATTCCTGACCACTGCCACCAATAGGTCACGGATTGGGGTGACTTTAGACCAACAGACGGCTATCACATGTGCAGGGGGGCTTATCTTAGTTATCCCTCCACTGTCACAATGTGATAAAAAAAAACACACACAAGTTTATTTACCTCTTAGATTACAGCAGGGGCTTATTTTAGGTATCCCACTGCTCTTCAATATACCATGAACTGCAGGGATTTGTGTATCCCGCTTACAGTTCCACTTAAACCTTGCAGCTCTCTGGCGCCCCCCTTACCGTCAGGTCAGATTAGGTACTGCACCTGGGTAATTAGTCGCCAGAAAGGCTGCCTGCTTTGTACTGGCTAATGGGCACGCTGCAGCGAGGCGATAACTACTCCCGCTCAGGTAGGAACAATAATTATCAAGCCGCAGTCGCTGAAACAACACCCAAAAGCCTGCACAGTACACGGTATCACTGCCACCAGCCTCGATTAACGGGTCCGAAGCTAACCCCAAAACAGTAGCGTAATTTCCCTTCAAGAGACTTAGGGTACGTTTTTAGAGCAGGGAGAAAGAACTGGCATGAAACGATATACCCCACAAAATGTAGACAGTGCTTTATCAAAATATTTTACAAAGATGTTACAAATGAGACAATTGCAAATATGTACAAGGTAATTATAAAAATAAAAGGATTAAATGAAGAAAAGGTAACACTCACATATTCTCAGATCATTGCATTGCAGGCAACAGGCTAGGAGAACTTTCCATCTATCCCAGTGCATTTGCACTCGCAGTCTGGTCGCTTCAGGTAAAAACTCCCAACTCCCCCCTGGAAGCCTGCCAGCAACTTTATAACCTACAGCCTGTGACCTCACAGAAAGGGCTGGCTTTTCCAACCCCTCCTCTCTCGTCAGGGTTACTCACTGTGCATTAAATATATCTGATGCCCGTAACTTCGCTCCAGAACATGTCATAAATGTACCATACCCAGCATTCATCTCGGATTAACGTGGGCTTTCTAATGAGATCAAATATGTCCTATTATTTACAGAGCAATCCCTACTTCTTCACCCGATGGAGTTAGACGTCTGTGTTTAGAGTGATGGGTAGATGCTTCGATGGAGATCAAGGATATGTATTTATCATTCTCCTATCTTACATCGTCTGCCTAATATCTTACAAAAATGGAACAAAGGACCGCATGGTTCTAGAAGTTTCTAATCCAGTTAAAACTACAGGAAATGCCGGTCGTAAATTCCTTTCGTCAATAAAACTCTCTTCCCCCATGTACATTGACAAGGCAGCTCTTGGCTGAGTGAAAGGGAAGGGGGTTTTTTTTAGCCCACAGCTTGCTAGCAAGAGAAACTACTTATATGATATTTCATACCATATCGTGACAGGCCCTGTGCAAGAAGAATGCACTGGAGCAGTCACGGTCCATGCAGCAGCTGACTCCAGCATCCTCATCAGCAGAGCAGACCGGCATCGGTGGAACCACATCAGACGCGGGTACAGAAAGCGACCCTGCCCGGTGACCGAACCCGCTCCAGCGACTGCTCTTCCCCCAGTCACTGACCTCGCTCCAGCGACAGCTCCTGCCCCAGATGAATGTCCTGCTCCAGCGACTATTACCACCGATGATGAGACGCTGCCATGCCCGCTCCCAGCACCCATAGGCACCACCACTACAGCGCAAGGGAAGACTATTGATTTCCACCTGGACAACGGGACTCTGGACTTGCCTCTGAACCTGACGGACTCTGCCTGCCCTGTGGTCTGGTGCCCTGGACTGTGGATGGTGAAGTCTTCAGGAAAGGTAAAGAAACTGCAACCTTGTGTCCTCGTTCTTCACTGCGCCATTCACTATTCACCATCTACATACTGGGAAGCCCTGGGGATACACTTCACCTGTGGGAAGGTATACCATCTAGCTGTCATAACATCACCCCAGCGGACCCCTTAAAGCAGAGTTGGTCACCCTGACCGAATACCACAAGTGGCATCACGAACATAGACTTTTCCCCTTTAAAGACCTTTCCCTTTATTTCGGAGGTCCCAGGGCCACCGACTGGGTCAGCCACCGTGACATCCTGCCCGTGAACCGCAGGACCCGGTACCGAGTACCCCACAGCCCTGGCGGGGCGCTCCATTTAGAATGTGAAACTTCCAGCTGCAGCTCAGTAAGAAGCTTTTCATTCTTACGCTTTGTTTCACTGTCTGATTTCTCTGGATTTCTAATTAAGGCTGTAAAACATGATTCAAGAACTGTCATAACTAGTGAGTTGTGTAATTTTATGTACAGTATTTCTGTATGAGAGTTCAATAATATAGTAATAAGATAACACTGGTCTACAAAAAAAAAAATTCTGGCATGGACTTTAAGAACAGTTTTAGACTAATTTGAGGGCACTGAATTCAAATCTGATCTTATAATTTCTTTATCACATCACGTTTTTGTGCTACAGTTATATAGCCCATTTTCAAGAATTCCATGATAAATATAAGTAGTGTATGAAAAGTGCCGGTTTATACAGTTCACTAAGGTAAATTTAGTTTTCATTTAGTCTTCCAATTAATGTGAGAATATCTTTATTTTCTTTGAACATGCATAATACCCGTTTGTTATGATAACACCCTTGTTTTCTGTGCTACTGGGACAGTAGAGCTACAGCAGAGCATTGGGTGAAAACTGAATGGCCTCAGCGACAGAGTTTGGCATCTGGCGATAAGAATGTCATCCATGATCTTCTAGTGGATAGGAAGAACATTGTCTTTCCTCCCTTACACATAAAACTTGGATTGATGAAGCAGTTTGTCAAAGCTCTCAATCACAGTGGAGAATGCTTTAACTATATATGTTCAACTTTTCCTGGTCTTAGTGAAGAGAAGAAAAAGGCTGGAATATTTGATGGACCTCAAATAAGAACACTTATGAGAGACCCAAATTTTATCACATCAATGAATGAGACAGAAGAAAGAGCTTGGAATGCATTTTGTAATGTGGTGCAGAATTTTCTAGGGAATAAGAAAGCAGACAACTATGAAGAGATTGTGGAAGAGCTACTAATGAGTCTGCAAAATCTTGGATGTAGAATGAGTGTCAATATTCACTATTTACACAGCCATTTGGACTTTCTTCTAGAGAACCTTGGGGATGTGAGCGAAGAACACATTAAAACAATAGAAGAACGTTATCAAGGCCGGTGGGACTCACATACGATGGCTGACTATGGCTGGAGCTTGATGAGAGACAACCCAGAAGCTGTACATCACAGATCAGCCAAGAAAAGAAAGTTCAAATAACTGCCATTTGTCATTCATCTGTGTGCCATATATATGTGTTTTTATATTTTGTAGTTTAATTCTGTAAGTATATTTGATTTGCTGTACATAGACTTTGTAATCTTTGTTATTCCTTGATTAAAAATATACAATGTAGTATCGAAAATCATGTGTTTTTATCATAAAACATTAGATAGGAGTAATTTTCATCAAAAATTGAAAGTCTCTCGAAATCCTGATGTGATAGCCAAAAACGGAGTTCATATTCGTAATCAGCAGCCTAAATTGACTTAAAATATGTTTTAAAACCTTTTGCCAGAAAAATTGCGTTGACCAGTGTAATCTGTTTGTCTACTAACTGGTTGCATAGTACAGATTTGGGGCGATCTATGTACGATTTATTGCTGTGGTCATCTCGGATGGGCAGTACAATGTCCTAAGGCTGTGTTTAGGCAAGCGACTTTGTTCATTCCCGAAGTGTCAGTGATCACTACGGTCACCATAAGTTGTGTGCTATCCCCTAGGTAAAGTAGTCAGGCTGAGTTTTTGTATATATGTATGTTCATGAGAACCATTGAATGACATGAGTGGGGTGTAACAATGAGGGACAAATAAATAAGCCCCCTGAGTCTGTACTGTACACATACTGGCTGGTGACCGGTTCATGCAGCATACCCTATTTAGCATATTATGGGTATATCGTACAATATAAGCACATTTTATCATTTACCTTTTGTATCTACCTTATCTCCTCATAGATGGTAGCTTTTGAGTGAGACCCTCATTTTTTTTTGGTATCTGAGTTACATGTTTTCTATAATGTCTTTATTGTCTGTACAAGTCCCCTCCAAAACTGTAAAGTGCTGCTGAATGTGAGAGGTGGCGGGAGGGAGAGGTGCCTGTTTGTTTGCTGTGAGTATAGAGAATTGAATATTTGTCCATGCCAACCAGTGCTCTGTGCAGGAAGATCGGAGGCCACTTTTTAGTCTACATTCCCACGGTCAGTATCCGGCAGCAATTTGGATGCAGCACATGTCCGCTGAGTCCAAAGCGCTGCCGGCTATTGAATACAGGTGATTCCGCATGTGTTCATTGAACCGTGCGGAATCACTGCATCCAATACATTGGATGGGTGAAATCTGGAAAGATGCGCCGCATGTCCATCTCTGCAAGGAAGCAGCGGGTGTCAGAGCACGCATAGTGAACATGGTATTTCTTGAAATCCCATCCACCATGCTGTAACATCCGGCCTCTGCAGATGTACGCAGCGTCCTACACGCAGCATTTACCGACCATGGGAACATACCCCTAGGAGTGCAAACACATTTTTGTTCATTTTTTTTATCATCTCAAATATCTTCAAAATATTATTATTATTTTTCTACAATTATCCAACAGTTATTTGGATACATAACATATTCTATTTTTTTCAGGTATATTACATTCTCTAGTCTACATATTACCTATCTATCACTATCAGTTTTATTACAAAAATCAATACCAAGCTCTAGATTGTTTTTCTAAATGTGTGTGCCTGCAAAAAAAAATACTGCAAAGAAATACTAATAAAACAAGCACTAAAGGACCCGACTTTCTAACAGAGGGTGGGTGTCAACTTTGGGTTGTGGGATCCCAGCTTAAAGGGAACCTGTCAGCGGGATTGTGCACAGTAACCAACACACAGTGTCAGGTCGGCGCTGTTATCTAATATACAAAGCTGAATGTGTGTATGTGTGTATGTATGTGTGTGTATGTCCGGGATTGGCATCTGAACCGTCGCAGCTACAGCCACAAAATTTTGCACAGTCACACGTCTGGACCCCGAGAGCGTCAAAGCTATGTTGTGAGGTGAAATTTTAACCCCACGCTTTCCAATTCACCAAACAATTTTGCCCCTATCTACATAATGGGGAAAAAGTGAAAGGAAAAGTGTTGGAGGCGTCGCAGCTACAGGCACAAAATTTTGCACAGTCACACGTCTGGACCCCGAGAGCGTCAAAGCTATGTTGTGAGGTGAAATTTTAACCCCGCGCTTTCCAATTCACCAAACAATTTTGCCCCTATCTACATAATGGGGAAAAAATGAAAGGAAAAGTGTTGGAGGCAAATTAACAGCTGCCAGATGTGAACAAGGGGGACTTAAAGAATGAGAGCGATGGCGCCAAAGAGTATATGCTGTACAGTTGCTAAGGTGGGGCCCCAACATGGGATAATCACCACACCACCACGGGGATATGAACACACACACAAAATGCGCCACACACTACCATGTGCTCAAACACATATACCACCCTCAGCGCACATTTCACCACACATACACCAACCTCGCCACATAAAAGTCGAAACACAAAAGTCGCCGCTCAAAACTCGCCATGCGCAAAACTCTCCACATGCAAAACTCGCCCCACGTGCAAAACTCACCTCATGGAAAACTCGCCACACGCAAAACTTGCACACGCGGAAAAATTGCCACATGCGCAAAAGTTGCAACACATGCAAAAGTTGCCTCACACAAAACTTGCACATACTCAAAAGGCACCACACATAAAACTCGCCACGCGCAAAATTTGCCATGCGCAAAACTTGCTGCACACATACTTGCTACACTAACCTGTCACATGCAACTCGACACACAAAAAGTTGCTACACGCATGTCGCCACACAAAACTCATCTCACAAAAGTCGCTACATGCATGTCGCCACACGCAACTCAACACACACAACTTGACACACGAAACTCGCCCTAAAACACACACAAGTCTGGTATTATCCTTCAAAAATAAAAATCTGATTAATAAGCAGACAAACTACAAGAGCAACAAATGTACCATATAGGAATCCGGCAGCTGTCAGTCACATGACCAGTCTATTATGTGTATGTGTGAGCTAATATATACTGCCAGGGGGTGGGCTTACTGTTGGCTGGGGATTTATCAGGCTGCCAATTTAGCTTACAAATACTGAGGTAAAAATACTGACCAAATAACGTGTGAACGAGGTCTAATACAGGAGGAGATGACATACAGATATATACTATATACAGGAGGAGATGACACACAGGTATATACTATTTACAGGGGAGATGACACACAGGTATATACTATATACAGGAGGAGATGACACACAGATATATACTATATACAGGAGAGATGACACATAGGTATATACTATATAGAGGAGGAGATGACATACAGGTACATACTACATACAGGAGGAGATGACATACAGGTATATACTATATACAGGAGGAGATGACACACAGGTATATACTATATACAGGAGCAGATTACCTACAGGTATATAGTATATACAGGAGGAGATGACATACAGGTATATGCTATGTATAGGAGGAGATGACTTACAGGTATATACTATATACAGGAGGAGATGACACACAGATATATACTATATATAGGTGAGATGACACACAGGTATATACTATATACAGGAGGAGATTACATACAGGTATATACTATATATAGGAGGAGATGACATACAGGTATATACTATATACAGGGGAGATGACACACAGCAGGTATATACTATATACAGGGGAGATGACATACAGGTATATACTATATACAGGAGATGACATACAGGTGTATACTATATATAAGGGAGATGACAAAAATGTATATACTGAGGTGAAAATGAGAGGTGTGAGGTGAAAATGAAAAGGTGTGAGTGCAAAATGAGAGGAGTGAGGGAAAATAGTGGAGTGATCGGAAAATGACAGATGTGAAGGTCGAAATGACAAGTGTTAGGGGGAATGAGAGGAGTGAGGAGGAAAATAAGAGGAGTGAGGGGAAAATGAGAGGTGTGAGGGAGAAAATGAGAGATGTGAGGGGGAAAATGAAAGATGTGATGGGGAAAATGAGAGGCGTGATAGGAAAATAAGAGAAGTGAGGTGCTATAACTAACCACAGATATTTACTATGCCCAGGCAACGCCGGGCTCTTCAGCTAGTACTGAATAAAATGATACCTGGGCAGGGGCGTAACGACCGCGGTCGCAGCGGTCGCCATTGCGACCGGGCCCCGCAGGTCAGGGGCCCCGGGCCGGCAGGTCAGGGCAGGGCCGGGCTGGACATCGGGCACTTCTGGCAAATGCCAGAAGAGCCGATGCCAGTAGTGGGCCGCTGCACTGTTCCTCCCCCCCCCCCCCCCCCGCCGCCGCCGCCGCCGCCGCATTTAACTATACCGGCGTCTATGACACCGGTATAGTTCAATGCAATGATGGAGGAGAGCGTCACCTGACGCTCCCTCTCCCATCATTCCCCGCTCTGCCTCTGACAGTACACTGCGGGTGCGCGATGACGTCATATCATCGCGCACCTGCAGTGTCCTGGGCAGACTGCAGCCACCAGGAGCAGCGCGGGCAAAAGGAAAGGTGAGGAGAGTTTTTTTTTTTCTTTTTCACCGGACTGTGGGGCCATTATCGGGGGGGGGGGGGGGGGGGAAGATGAGATGCGGGCTGTGCTCTATATACCCCTGTGCTGGCTGTGCTCTATATACCCCTGTGCTGCATATACCCCTGTGCGGGCTCTGCTGTATATATCCCTGTGCGGGCTGTGCTGTATATATCCCTGTGCGGGCTGTGCTGTATATATCCCTGTGCTGGCTGTGCTCTATATACCCCTGTGCTGGCTGTGCTCTATATACCCCTGTGCTGGCTGTGCTCTATATACCCCTGTGCTGGCTGTGCTGCATATACCCCTGTGCGGGCTCTGCTGTATATACCCCTGTGTGGGCTCTGCTGTATATATCCCTGTGCGGGCTGTGCTCTATATACCCCTGTGCTGGCTGTGCTGTATATACCCCTGTGCGGGCTCTGCTGTATATACCCCTGTGCGGGCTGTGCTCTATATACCCCTGTGCGGGCTGTGCTCTATATACCCCTGTGCGGGCTCTGCTGTATATACCCCTGTGCGGGCTCTGCTGTATATACCCCTGTGCGGGCTGTGCTGTATATACCCCTGTGCGGGCTGTGCTGTATATACCCCTGTGCGGGCTGTGCTGTATATACCCCTGTGCGGGCTGTGCTGTATATACCCCTGTGCGGGCTGTGCTGTATATACCACTGTGCGGGCTGTGCTGTACATACCACTGTGCGGGCTGTGCTGTATATACCACTGTGCGGGCTGTGCTGGATATACCACTGTGCGGGCTGTGCTGGATATACCACTGTGCGGGCTGTGCTGGATATACCACTGTGCGGGCTGTGCTGGATATACCACTGTGCGGGCTGTGCTGGATATACCACTGTGCGGGCTGTGCTGGCACCCAACACCATGTTGCAGTGCAGGAGATTCCTGCAACAGTCCGAGGCGTATCTAGGGGAAGGGGGTGGGGGGGCGTCACGGAGGTAGGGGGGGGGGCCCCATTTGGAAGTTCGCACCGGGGCCCATAACTTTGTAGTTACGCCACTGTACCTGGGTTTATGAAATCCATCTTGTTGTGGTTTCTTAATCTTAAATTTCAGTTTTTAGCTAATGATATGCTCATGTCCTAAGGCGGGGTCGGTGTATGTGGAGCTCTGATTAGCTATTCATAATGCAGACTGCTGACAGGTCACTGATCCCTCACTGACCTGCCACCTAGTTTACATAATGAATACACTAATGTGTGTATTTGAAAAAAAGTATGTCACATAATCACTGGCATTTTCCCGGTCCTGAGGTCACCGCAGTTCAGCCTCGATGATGTCACCGCTGGGGAATGATGCTGCGCTCTCAGCAGCTCATTCACCAGTGGTTCTCAGCTTCAGCCTGGACGGTCGCATCTTGGCACCGTTCAGGTTGAAAAGTACTTAGCCCCCAGACATGGATATTACGGCGTGGGACAGAACGACGGACAGGTATGATACATTGTTGTTGTTTTATTTTACTTTAATTACAGGAGACCGAGGGCTTTGGTGGAATTAGGCGTTGCAGTAAGCATGGTTTAACTGAGATTATTAAAGGAGTCTGTGTCATTTTTTAAATTAAAGGTCTTTATTCTGGTGGTGTCTTTATTTAACATATAACTAGACACCTTATAGACACCTTTCCATTACTAAGTCGTGGGCTTGATGTCACCTGAAAATACAAAGGAGATATCACCCCCACAAACATGAACCCCACTTGCCACCGCTACAGGGCAAGTGCAAGAATTGGCGCATCTAATAGATGCGTCTTTTCTGGGCAGCTGTGGGCTGCTGTTTTTAGGCTGGGGGGCCTATATCAATGGCCCCTTACAAGCTTGAAAATACCAGCCCCAGCTGTGAGCTTTAGCAAGGCTGGTTGTCAAAAATAAGGGGGACTCCACGCACTTTTTTAAATTATTTATTTTAATAATTTTTAAAAAACAGCGTGGGGACCCCTCTATTCTTGATAACCAACCTTGCAGAAGCTGACAGCTGAGGGTTGCAGCCCCCAGCTATGAGTTTTGCCTGGTTGGTTAAAGAAAATAGGGGGGAACCCACGTAGGGTTTTTCATTCATTAATTTAGTTATATTACAGTTGGCGGCTGAGGAATACCCCCATCATTCGCTCCTGCTGTCACTGTTATTAGCGGTAGCAGGTGTTGGATGATGGGAGTAGGAGTCCTCAAAGCCCCCACCTGCAGTTATTGTTCAGACTTGAATATACCTTTCATCATTCTCCTCTGCTCGCGCCAATTGCCGTCTTCACCACCTGCCGCCGGGTTACAGCATTTACTGTAGCGCTTCTTTCCCGGTGCCGATGTGTGTCACACGGAGGACATCAATGTCTGTTCTCCGTGTGCAGGACATTTTGCCGTCCGTGCTGATGGTAAAAAACTAACATGTCTACGTGTGGGGCACACAGACACACGGTCCGTGGAAACACACTGATATGTGCACAGGCCCATTCATTTGAAAGGGTCTACGTGTGTCAGTGTCTCCGATACATGTGATCACTGTCACCATATGTACCAGAGACACGGATGTGTGAAAGAGGCCTTAGATGCAGCAAAAAAAACAGTGTCAGAAATGAACCAAAAGCTCATCGTGGGAGCACAGTCTTACTTTCCAGGTACTGTAAAACTGCTGCTTTTTTACGGAAAAAAATTGTCAAGAATGCAGCGTGTGAACAACCCGTATAGTCACAGTGTCAGGGTTCCTAATATGATTAGGTTGGGATGTATTTCTACCACCCAGGAAGAAGTGATTAGCGAAACACGTGTCGGGGTTTCCTTCTCCCAGCAACCTCCACATCACAGGTACTGACAGCACGGTGTAACCACCTTTTTACTTTGGCCTTTGCCATTCCAAAGGTTATGATGTACTTGGACTTGCTTATAAGTTATGCACTTGCATTTTAACACAAGTTACCTTCAGTTCAGTCCTCATAGGATTTATTCCTTCAGATCTTACACTTACCATTACTGACAGCACGGTGTAACTGCCTTTCCATCTTGGACTCTGGCATTCTATAGGTTATGATATACTATGCACTCGCACTTTAGCACAAGCCACCTTCAGCCCTCATAGGATATATTCCTGCAGACCTTGCAGTTACGACACTGGCATTTTTGAAATTTCTTTATTCCATTAATCCAGAGCCTGCCATTGCACGTGTGTTCAATATATGCTGGCATTACTACTACTAATAATTTTTATTTATATAGCGCCAACACATTCCGCAGCACTTTACAATTAAGCGAGGACATGTACAGACAATAAATTCAATACAAGTTAAGACAATTTAAACAGTGACATTAGGGGTGAGGTCCCTGCTCGCAAGCTTACAATCTACAAGGAAATGGGGGGGACACAATAGGTGAAAAGTGCTCCTTATTTCAGGTCTGGCAATTATAATAAATAGGGATTTTCATATAAAGCTGCATGATCCGGTCATCAGCCCGTGTGTTTAAGTGCAATAGTCAAGTATCAAGTGCAGTTATCGTGTGCATGGAGGGTGTGGAGACAGATGAATAGTAGGGTACAGATTCAGAATAATATTTGGAAGGAGGGAACAGGGCAAAGTTAGGTTACTGAGTAGTTGATGTGGTAGGCTTGTTGGAAGAGATGGGTTTTCAAAGCACGCTTGAATAGGTCGGGGCTAGGTATCAGTCTGATCGTCTGGGGAAGTGCATTCCAGAGAGCTGGCGCAGCACGAGAGAAGTCTTGGAGACGGAGGTGCGAGGTTCGGATTACGGGGGATGTTAGTCGTAGGTCATTTGTAGAAGGGAGGGCATGTGTAGGGCAATAGACAGAGATGAGAGAGGAGATATAAGGATCCACTGCCTCAGACCTTGCATGTACCATACTGGTATTTTTTATATCTCTTTATTCAATTAATCCTGAGCCTGCTGTTACACGTGTGTTTAATATATGCTAATACCACAAAATACTTTGATCTATTTTGTTGCACATTGCTCTTTATCAATTTGTATGTGGTTGTTAATATTACCAATTATGGTGCGGGTTGCTTGGAGCTCACTCTGCCCTGCTTGACTTTCCTTATTTTATACCTATGATTCTTGATTTTATGTACTTGTTAATAAAATACATTACTTTGGGTCTTGTACATCACCTCTCTTTGGGTACATGTATTTTTATAATGTACATAATGTATAATGTTTTTTACTATTTTTTAAAATATCTCCTTTATTTTTTCCAAACTTTCCTAACATTTTCAGAAAAAGCTTTAGGATAACATGCAATTATTATTTTTACATTTATATATTGGATGTGGATGCTGTGTTTTTTGAGAATCAAGAAGGGTCTGTGTTACAGTTCTACTATGGACCCTAAAATGCTGTTTGCTCTGTATTATGAACCAGTTTGTAAATGAACTATTCCAGGCTAGCATAGAGTGGGTGTTTTCAGATCACAAGAACAGAACAGTAAATATAACAGCTTAAGTATATATTTGATTTCACCCACATATTAAAAAATGTGACGTTACAGAATTCTAACGAACTTTAAAAAATATGTATAAATACCCCAGTGCAAAGCTCAGATAAAGTACCAGGAGCTTTCTCACCACTACAGAAGATGGTAAGTCTCTCATAGCTGCTCTATTTATTCATTCAAGAGTAAAACATATTTCGCCTTTTTTTGGACATGATTTGTTCTTTGATTACCTTATGATTCCTTCAAGCACAATATTCCTGTACCATTTTTATTGCTTGTAAAAATGCCATACATCCCAAGTGCTTTGTTTATTTATAGCGTTTTTATATAATCTGTTGAATTTTTTTTTTCATTTGTATCATTTTGGTGTTTCTCAAGCCCGATGGAGAAGTCTATAGCAAAAAAATGCTGCATTTTAGGAAAAATGCAACAAATTCCCAAATCACCACAATGTGAAAGAGCAAAATGTCATGATAAACCTTTTTAATTATTTTCTATGGACTTTGAAGTATCATCTGGCTGCAGAGTTTTTGATAAAGGCATTAAAAACATCAGTACACATGTTGCACAAAAAAGCTACAAAATGCTGGAGACTGAATTGTGTCTTCCCGAGCTTACAACCTACAGGGTATTGGGGCGGTGGACAGTAGGGTAAGGGATTGGAGCAGCTCCGCAGGTAGTCAGGTGGCAGCAGGGATATTGCAGGCTGCAGGCTTCCTGAAGACATGAGTTTTCAGGTTGCGTCTAAAGATTTCAATTGTGGAAGACAATCTAATATTCAGGGGTAGTAAGTATCATAGGATGGGAAGGTTCAGAAGAAATCAGGGAAATGGATGGAGAGATGTGAACATTCATTACAACAATGACATTTGAGGAATATTGGAAATAGTGATGTAGATGGAAACAAATGTGGTAAATGAGAGATGGATGATGAGATCATGAGATAGTAAAGGTCAGATAGGAGAATATTATCGATGAGATTACATTGCTTGTATATTTCTATTGTGGAAATAAAGGCTGAACTCAAAGGGGCATTAGGAATAGACCAAGATCACCGGTATGGAGACTGAAGACTTTACATTATTGTACTACTACTAATCAACCGTACACACCTATTAACAGTAGGGATTGAACAGTTTTCATTAGATTTATCTTTGTACCCTTTAGAAACACCTTTTGGTGACCGTGTTTGCTGCTGCGATTTGCCTGGCTGTTTGCAATGCGGCTTGTTTTATGGGACTGCCTGAATTTCAAGGAAAACCTGTAAATGGTAAGTAACAGTATATGCTTAGCTACAACATATCTGACTGATAAGGTAAAATACCTCTGAATAATAAAGTCAAACAGCTACAAAAAATACCACTATACAAGTAACATATCTTAAAGGTAAATGCCATTTTTACACAAACACTCGTATAAGTGATGATTGTACAGATAAATCCAGTGACTCAAGGGTGACGTGTCCTATGATTATAGTCGCTTGTTTTGTCTTCTTCATCTGGCCCTGATCCCAATAATACTGCATCCTCAGTAATAGTTATCTTGCCTCTGCATTGTGATAGTGTCCCTTTAATTCCATCGCAGTAATATTGACCCCTTAGTGCTTCCAGGCAGTAATATTACTACTTTGTACCACCATACAGTAATAATGATCACATTTTACCCTTAAACAAAAAGTAATGTCTCTTTGGTGCCCCATACAACAGTTATGTCCCTCTTTTTTATTTTATACAAAAGTAATGCCACTATTTTTGTCCGCCCATAGCACAAGCACTACAATAGCAATGCCCCATATCATAGTATTGGCTCCCCATGTGAGCCCTCCTGCACTTTGTTTGTGCCAATCAAAATAAAATAAAACTCATCTAATTTGCAAAGCAAGCATTAAAATACTGTGAAACATTTGTACTGTGTGGGGGCACAAAGGGGCAATTATCACTATGTGAGAGCTCAAGGTTGACACTATTATAGCACAGAGGCACAAAGTAGTACTATTGTGGAGGTATAAAGGGTGCAATCTTGGTGGTGGTCACTTTTGCCCTGAGGGCACAAATTGCTGCTTGGGATTTTTTTTTATTATGGACCATAATAGTATATGCAATGGAAGTCAGTTCCTGCCGCCATCTGCTAGGTGAATGAGCACATGGAGCCAATAATTTGGAGCAGTGACTAGTCCATTATTTCCTACTGCTGTCTGAATATGGCCTCTACTGATTTGGACACCTTTGCAATGAATTTCAAACATTTTTCCCAGATGTCTTTCCAGAATTTTAGGTAGCGTTTTTTTTCAATCTTTCATTATATTGTGTACATCTATTTATTATTTTGCGTTGCTAATATAATATAGCGCCATTATATTCTGTAATGCTTTACCGACATCATCATCACGGTCCCTATTGGGGCTCACAATCTAGATTCCCTATCAGTATGTCTTTGGAGTGTAGGAGGAGTCGGAGAACTCAAAGGAAACCGTCACAAACAAGGGTAGGATTAGGACTCAGAACCACAGCGCTGCAAAGTAACAGTATATGTGTTTCTCTTGGCATGTTTTTCAGGCTCTGCAAAGACGTCTATTGGAAAAATGGCAAAAAAATTCCAGCACACAGTTAAAAAAAATAAAACGCCAATGTCCTGTACTTAGGATAGAATTATCAATATGAGCTCAGTGGAGATCCAACAACTGGAACCCTCACCGATCATCTGTCATCTACTCTGTTAGCTGCCAAATAAAACCAGTGTACGGGGCAAAACAGCACAACCATGTACACTGTATAGAGGCTGCTGATTTGTACTGCAGATTAGCTCCTGTTCCCTTCAATAGGAGCTGATCTGCAGCATCCGGCAGTGGCCCCTACACACTGAACTGATCTGTGCTGTTGTCTGGGTGGTGAAAACAGTTCAAAGTAGTTTAAAATTAATTTAAGTGTAGTGTAGTAGTTTAAAATAGGTAAGAAAAGTGTTAACACCACATCATAAGATGTCATCTAGCATTGTGAATGCTCTTACAGATTATGTTAGGTAAAATCACACGACTACCTAACCTGAAATGATTTGAATTAAGATCACATAGCTGATATTTTTTGATCCTCCTAAAAAAAGTTAATAACATTCTTTCTTAAATTAAATGTCTTTCAATTACTTGCAGGTTGTTTTTTCCAGGGTGAAGTCCATCCATTTTCCAGTAAATGGATAACAAAGGATTGTCTGCAATGCAGTTGTGGTTCTAATGGGATGTTGAGCTGTTGTACTATGTAAGTTAATTATTTTACTTGAAAGAATAAAAGCTGTAGTCCACAGACCCATTTAAAAAAATTAAAAACCAAGTGTACAGTCTACTGGATTCAATGTCATGTACTTTTTCATTTTGCTTATATGGCGCCTAATATATTGCATAGTAGTATACAGATTGTTATGACACACATCAGACCCTTTCCCCATTAGAGCACAAAATCTAATTTTTCGAAGTGGGGGAGGAACAGGAAACCTTCCACCCCAATGTCTACATGGAGAACATACAAATTCCATGTAGACATTGTGATTGGTTACATTCAAACCTTGTGCCCCAGCAATTCAAGACAATAGTGCTTATGAGTTGACTGAGCCAATATGATGCCATTGAACATTATGTAGGCTGTGTTCTGATAACTCAGAGAGAGTGGAGTATGGGAAAAAGTAGTGCATTTTTAAAACATCTAATCTGATTAACCATCAGTTATCACACGTTTATACATCTGTTCTAACACACATCATGTATTCTGTTTGCACACAGGCTTGGTTTGCCAATGCAGATTGAAGGAGACGAATGTGAAGTCTTGGAAGATAAAGAGACCTGCACTATGAAAATTGTTTACAAGGATGATCATTCAAAAGAATGCTAATAAAACCTGCCCAATTTCAATATTATTACCTTTTTCGAAAGTTAAAATAAAAAAATCCTTAACGAAAAATTGAAGAGAGAGTTATAGAAACATCTGCGGAAAACGTTATCTTTAAATAAGAAATAAATAAAATTGTTAATTGTATGGATTGGTTTTGGATCTTATTTCTATATCATGCAATGTTTGGGACTCTAGATCAGAAGACAGAAGAAGTGGCACTTCACAGAAAATGGATGGTATATGAAAGTGTAGTTCTGGGCAAATCTGAAATAGTTTCCATAATTGTTCTCTTGTGTCTACAAGACTGGGGAGTTACCCACCACTCCTCTTGGGCTTTCTGCACAAAAGCTGTTCCACTCTGCATGTCCACATGGACTTTTCCTCTCTGAACCCTGTTCACACAGGTAATATACAGATGATCAGGTTTTAAATACATCAGATAGGGATTGCATACATCAGTTAGGACTGCTCTAATATGGGTATACCTTGATGTTTGGTGGGGCAGCTTAGTATACATTTTTTGCAAAAAATGTATCAACCAAATACCCTGTTCTTTACATCTTTTTACTAGCACTTGCGAATTACTGTGATTTTTTGAAACTGAGTGTTTTTGGTTTTACTATGCTCTTTTGTGTCTTCAAGTTTTTTGGTGGTGTGTGAACACGTTCCTACAGACTTGTTCACTGTGCAAGTAGCCCATGTGTTCCTGTTTCCAAATCTGAAAAAGTGACTGAACTGAAATGCATATTATTATTCATATGTGCTTGTACATTAATCCCTTAGCGAAATTTGCAGTACATGTACTGCTCTGTGGGAGCTGTGTTCCCTGCCAATCACGCGGCCTCACGCTGAGCGCCGCAGCGATCGGTTGCAATTGTCAGAGTGTCAGCGATCAAAAAATGTTATGTGCCTGAAAATGGTACCAATAAAAACTGTCACCAAGTCCTGCAAAAAACAAGCCCTCACATGACTCTGTCGGTTGACACTATGGACGTCCTGGCCCGAATTGATGGTATGGTATCGGTACAAAATATGTTGTTGGTAACAGCAGACATAGAATCCTTATATAACATCATCATGATGGCTGATAGTAACTGAGATGGCCAAATATGTGATCTAGTTCTCAAATTACTTAACTATATTCTTACCCATAACTTTTTTGTTTTTCGAGACATCTTTTATTTACAGCGATGCGGCACTGCCATGGGTTATGGCCTGTGCACCCTTCTTCGCAAACCTCTTTCTGGGGTACTGGGAGAGGGAGGTTTTCGGGGGTAGGGAAAGTTTTTAGAGCAGTGGACCCAACATCAATTACAGGACTTTATGGGAGATTTTAACAATAATAGATTTAACATCAAGTTGACCTATACATGCAGTGATACTGAGGTCGACTTCCTGGACATCAAATTCAAATTTACCAACATCTACAGCTACAAACTGATGTCTTTCGGAAGTCAACCTCAGTCAACTCTCTCCTCCATGCGGGCTCCTGACACCCATATGCAACCCTCAAGGCCATCCCAGCTGGCCAGTATATAAGAATGCTTTGCATTTGCTAATTAGAAGACAAATTTCAAAAACAGGCGGTTGATCTTAAAGAAAGATTCTAAATCAGGAGTTATAGTAACACATGTATTAGACAGGGTTACAACAGATCTAGAACAAGCAGTTGAGAAGCATTACTACATTACCCGCCAATAAAAAATAAAAAAACACAGGATAAGATACGCTTATTCTCCACCTATAAAAGTTAATGGTCCGCTATGAGGGAATGCCTTCAACAGCACTGGAACATCTTAAATACTGAGTGCGCGTTGTCCAAACATCTATCACAACAACCGCTCATGACATTTCGGAGAAGTAGAAACCTGGGTGACATCCTGGTGCACAGCCACTATGTTCCAATTATCAGAAACCCATTTAACTCACGTGGACCCCCCCAGGGATGTTTTCCCTGTGGCAATTGCATTGCCTGTAAAAACATCCAACCGGCATCCTCCTTTGATACATTGAATGGCACAAAAACGTATTATATTAGATAACATATTATCTGTACAACTACGCAAGCAATTTATTCTGCTGTATGTGGCTGGCTACTCAAAAGCTTATATTGGCCTAACATCGCGGCAGTTCAGAAATCACACATGTACGCGATATATTGGCAGCTGAAACTGCAACTGATTTGAATAATCTAAAAGCAATATCTCAGCATTATAAGATGTTCTATAAATGTAACCCCAAATCATTTAAAGCAAGAGGCATTCAGCATATGCCTCTTGCCTGCTCTCAGGCGCTGGCAAGCCTGCAGCGCTGCCTGTCAGATCGCTGATCTGACACAGTGCTTTGTAAAGTGTCAGATCAGCGATCTGACACTATACAACCATGTCCCACCCTGGGACAAAGTAAAAAAGTTAAAAAAAAAATATTTACATGTGTAAAAAAAAAAAAAATTCTAAATAAAGAAAAAATATATATTTTCCAATAAATACATTTCTTTATCTAAATAAAAAAATAAATAAATAAAAGTACACATATTTAGTATCGCCGCGTCCTTTAACGACCCCACCTATAAAACTGTCCCACTAGTTAACCGCTTCAGTGAACAACGTAAAAAAAAAGAAAAAAAAAGAGGCAAAAAACAACGCTTTATTATCATACCACCGAACAAAAAGTGGAATAACACGCGATCAAAAAGACGGATATAAATAAACATGGTACCGCTGAAAACGTCATCTTGTGCCGAAAAAACCCAGCCACAATTCAGCATCATCAGTAGTGTTGAGCATTCCGATACTGCAAGTATCGGGTATCGGCCGATACTTGCTGTATCGGAATTTCCGATACCGAGATCCGATACTTTTGTGGTATCGGGTATCGCAACAACATTAATGTAATAATGTGTAAAAAAGAGAATTAAAATAAAAAATATCGCTATACTCACCTGTCCGACGCAGCCGGGACCTCAGCGAGGGAACCGGCAGCGTTGTTTGTTTAAATTTCGCGCTTTTACTTGGTTACGTGAAGTCCCGGCTTGTGATTGGTCAGGGCGGCCATGTTGCCGGGACGCGGACCAATCACAGCAAGCCGTGACGAAATTACGTCACGGCTTGCTGTGATTGGTCCGCGTCCCGGCAACATGGCCGCCATTAACCAATCACAAGCCGGGACGTCACGGGAGGCTGGACATGCGCGTATTTTGAAAAGCGCGCGTGTCCAGCCTCCAGTGACGTCCCGGCAACATGACCGCCATTAACCAATCACAAGCCGGGACGTCACGGGAGGCTGGACATGCGCGTATTTTGAAAAGCGCGCGTGTCCAGCCTCCAGTGACGTCCCGGCAACATGGCCGCCATTAACCAATCACAAGCCGGGACGTCACGGGAGGCTGGACATGCGCGTATTTTGAAAAGCGCGCGTGTCCAGCCTCCAGTGACGTCCCGGCAACATGGCCGCCATTAACCAATCACAAGCCGGGACGTCACGGGAGGCTGGACATGCGCGTATTTTGAAAAGCGCGCGTGTCCAGCCTCCAGTGACGTCCCGGCAACATGGCCGCCATTAACCAATCACAAGCCGGGACGTCACGGGAGGCTGGACATGCGCGTATTTTGAAAAGCGCGCGTGTCCAGCCTCCAGTGACGTCCCGGCAACATGGCCGCCATTAACCAATCACAAGCCGGGACGTCACGGGAGGCTGGACATGCGCGTATTTTGAAAAGCGCGCGTGTCCAGCCTCCAGTGACGTCCCGGCAACATGGCCGCCATTAACCAATCACAGCAAGCCGTGACGTAATTTCGTCACGGCTTGCTGTGATTGGTCCGCGTCCCGGCAACATGGCCGCCCTGACCAATCACAAGCCGGGACTTCACGTAACCAAGTAAAAGCGCGAATTTTAAACAAACAACGCTGCCGGTTCCCTCGCTGAGGTCCCGGCTGCGTCGGACAGGTGAGTATAGCGATATTTTTTATTTTAATTCTTTATTTTACACATTAATATGGTTCCCAGGGCCTGAAGGAGAGTTTCCTCTCCTTCAGACCCTGGGAACCATCAGGAATACCGTCCGATACTTGAGTCCCATTGACTTGTATTGGTATCGGGTATCGGTATCGGATTGGATCCGATACTTTGCCGGTATCGGCCGATACTTTCCGATACCGATACTTTCAAGTATCGGACGGTATCGCTCAACACTAATCATCAGCGAAAAAATAAAAAAGTTATAGTCCTCAGAATAAAGCGATGCAAAAATAATTATTTTTTATATAAAATAGCTTTTATTGTATAAAAGCGCCAAAACATAAAAAATGATATAAATGAGGTATCGCTGTAATCGTACTGACCCATAGAATAAAACTGCTTTATCAATTTTACCAAACGTGGAATGGTATAAATGCCCCTCCCCCAAAAGAAATTCATGAATAGCTGGTTTTTGGTCATTCTGCCTCACAAAAATCAGAATAAAAAGTGATGAAAAATGTCACGTGCCCGAAAATGGTACCAATAAAAATATCAACTCGTTCCGCAAAAAACAAGACCTCACATGACTCTGTGGACCAAAATATGGAAAAATTATAGCTCTCAAAATGCGGAGATGCAAAAACGATTTTTTGCAATAAAAAGCGTCTTTTAGTGTGTGACAGTGCCAATCATAAAAATCCGCTAAAAAACCCCGCCATAAATAGTAAATCAAACCCCCCCTTCAGCACCCCCTTAGGCTGGTTTCACACTTGCGTTTTGATCTGCAGCGTTTTAAAAAAAAATGCATGTGGTGAAAAAACGCATGTAAACGCGGCAAAACGCCATGTTTTTTAGATGCATGCGTTGTTGCATGCAGAAAAAAAACGCAGCGTTTTGCCGCATTTACATGCGTTTTTTCCGGCGTTTGCGTTTTTTAAACGCATGCTGAGAAGTGTGTAACAGCTGCAATCATCAAAATCAACTAGGAAACCCACTATAAACTGAAATAGCTAGGGTTAGGGTTAGGGTTAGGGTTAGGATCCCTAGTAACCATAGGGATCCTAACCCTAACCCTCAACCCTAGGGATCCTAACCCTAACCCTAAGGGTTAGGATCCTAACCCTAAGGGTTAGGGTTAGGATCCCTAGGGTTAGGGTTATGGTTAGGATCCCTAGTAACCCTAGGGATCCTAACCCTAACCCTAACCCTAGGGATCCTAACCTTAACCCTAACTCTAACCCTAACCCTAACTCTATCCCTAACCCTAACCCTAACTCTAACCCTAACCCTAACCCTAGGGATTTTAACCCTAACCCTAACCCTAAGGGTTAGAATCCTAACCCTAACCCTAAGGGTTAGGGTTAGGATCCCTAGGGTTAGGGTTAGGGTTATGGTTAGGATCCATAGTAACCCTAGGGATCCTAACCCTAACCCTAACCCTAGGGATCCTAACCCTAACCCTAACTCTAACCCTAACCCAAACCCTAACCCTAACTCTAGGGATCCTAACCCTAACCCTAACCCTAAGGGTTAGGATCCTAACCCTAACCCTAAGGGTTAGGGTTAGGATCCCTAGGGTTAGGGTTATGGTTAGGATCCCTAGTAACCCTAGGGAACCTAACCCTAACGCTAACTCTAACCCTAGGGATCCTAACCCTAACCCTAACCCTAACTCCAACCCTAACCCTAACTCTAACCCTAAACGTAACCCTAACTCTAACCCTAACCCTAGGGATCCTAACCCTAACCCTAAGGGTTAGGATCCTAACCCTAACCCTAAGGGTTAGGGTTAGGATTCCTAGGGTTAGGGTTAGGGTTAGGATCCCTAGGGTTACTAGGGATCCTAACCTTAGGGTTAAGGTTAGGATCCCTAGTAACCCTAGGGTTAGGGTTTTCTTGTTTTTTCTTGTGTTTAGGGTTAGGGTTAGGGTTAGGATCCCTAGGGTTACTAGGAATCCTAACCTTAGGGTTAGGGTTAGGGTTTTCTTGTTTTTTCTTGTGTTTAGGGTTAGGGTTAGGGTTAGGGTTTTCTTATTTTTTCTTGTGTTTTCTTGTGTTTTTCTATAAAAACGCATGTGTTTTTAACGCAAGCAAACGCATGTGCTTAAAAATGCATGCGTTTACATAGACAGCAATACATTTTTTTGCCGCGAATAAACGCATGTGTTTTTTGCGGCAAAAAAATGCCGCAAAAAATTACTACAGGTTGCATTTCTGCAACTAAGCGCTCGCGTCAAAAAACGCATGCTTTGCCGAAAACGCGTCAAAACGCACGATAAAAAACGCATGCTTTTTTTATGTTAAGTATAGAAAAAAAAACGCATGCGTTTTTTAGCGCTAAAACGCTGCAGATCAAAACGCAAGTGTGAAACCAGCCTTAAAGCAGCGTCGGTCACCCTGACCGAATACAACAGGTGGTGTCACGAACATAAACTCTATCCCTTTAAAGATCTTTTCCCTTTTACATAGGTGCCCTGGGCCACGGACCGGGTCGCAGCCACTGTGACATCCCCCCTGTGAACCGCAGGACCCGGTACCGAGTACCCCTATCCCGCAGGGCGACTCATGTTTGGTGTCACTAACAGGATCTACTAAACCCCGTGAATCGGGTCATGTGCGTCTAAAGGACTGTGCCTAAACTGTTTTGTGCTCAGAGACTGTGTATTGCAAAAGACCACCAAAATTGCCACCAAAACCGCCGCCATTACAGCACCATGTGGCGAGGAGGAGTGGGGCGTGTCGTCGTGGGCGTAGCCTGGAGAAATGGTGCGAAAATGGAAGCCGTCCCTCACAGATACTACTATGTCAGAAAGATATGCCCATCAACAAAAGGGATCCGCCTCCATGTCTGGGATGGTGGAGGGAGATGAAGGAACTGCCCTCCAGGAGAGGAGGAGCTGGAACAGGAAGACGCTGACACAGACCTGGTTGGCAAAATGGTGAGTGGAGGTCACCAAGATGAGGGGGAGAAAGCCCGTGGCGCCTCGCACCAATCGGAGGAGAAGAAGGCCCAGTCGTCACTCATGAACCCGGAGGTTCTTGGCACGGACGTCGAGGACCTGTGTCGTCAGCTCCGGAGCTCTTGGTACCTTGCGGCTGCTAGCATCCAGGAGCGGCAGCGCAACCAGCCAACGGAGCCTCAGTCTGCATTGTAAGAGACCGGCCCGGAGACGGAGGCTGACCCTGCCCCGGAAGCCGAAGACACCACCCTGCTAGTGGCCATAGACTCGCCCCCACCACCACCACCCGAATGAGTGTGTAGCCGTCTAGCATGGGACCGGCCCTGGAAGACTCTAAAGACTTCGGATGTCCCGTTGCAGCCCATCAAAAGGACTGTGGACATCCAGGGAGAGTGGGTAACCTTCAAAAGGACCTATACCAGTACCGACCTGATCGGGTTCCCTGGGGAGGCCCAGCCAGAGGGGGAACAAATCGAAGTCCTAAGTCGGGAGGAATTCCAGCAACAGGAGGCATTCCGGTGTGAACAGAAAGAGCGGGAGGAGGAGCGCCGACGCCATGTTACCCACGAAAAGGACCTGCAAGCTAAGACCCGGGTCAGGCAGGAGACCTTTGACAATTGAGGTCCACGGAATCAAGGGATTGTAGTTACCTTCCGTCTGAAATCTGGTTGGGACTTCATTAAAGAATGAGGCTTATATCCCAAAATCTTTGAGACCAGATGAGATGTGGAGGCGCACCTCATCGAGGGACACCCTGGCAGGGACCTCTACCCTAGTGACCGTGTAACCTACACACGACATTGGGGATATAAGGGGTGGTACGCTTTACATGTGCACAGATGCATGCATGAAACCGCCGATTCACCATCTTGTGACCTGGAGCCACCGCAACCAGTGGCTCTTCCTCGTACGCTATCCCTCCCACCTGGCCAGGTGAAGAATGCCCCTATCTGCGACAGATCACCCGTTGTTCTGTGCTCAAGATGCACATGGGCTGTTATAGAACAAAAGACAGTGAGTACTCAGACTCCCATTCGGAGTGCAGACGCACTTTATGTGGTACCTGGTAGCTGCCCGTATCCAAAGGGACTGCCTTTACCAGTGCTACCCCAATAGAACAAACCAATCTGAAAATGACTGTAAATAGTACATCTTCTGCAAATTTAAAATAACTTTTGTTGTTCACAAGTTCACCATTAACTCTTTGCTGCTACCGTTCAAAAGTTAAATAAACCCTACCGGGTTTCTTCTTAAAGGGATCCCGTTTTAAGGGATCCTATGTTTTGCACAAGCTGCCATAAAGAACTGTGAATCATGAACTGTGCATGATCAAGACTTTGTGTCTAAATAGTTTGCACCTTCTTAAAGGTGCTACCTTCTGGTTTTACAAAAGAAGCTTTTAAAGACAAGAGACTGCTTCTAACACTGTTGTGAGAACTGCTTTGTTTTCCAGAGACCTGAAGAAAAACCCGTTTGGTGAGGCAGGATTCCAGGTCTGGATACACGCCTTGTAGCCTGCCCAAACCAACGTTGGGGGTTAATGACGGGTCCCTCGCATCGTTGCTGCTGTTCTAAAGTATTGATTGACTTGAATATTAATGTGATTGATACATTTGCACTACCTCTAAAAGACAAGGACTTGAATATTGTTTGAACCCTTAAAGGGAGATGTTTACTCGTGCTTTGCAAGATAGACGGTTAATATATTAAAGAGTTAATATAGTTAATAGTAATGAAAACTGAGATTTGAATTTAGTTAGAATGGTGTTATATATAGCTGATAGTGTGTAGCTGATATCCTGATGCACTTTTGAATCAAATGGAGAAAATGAAGTAACCCGCGGGGGTTGGATGGAGATTTTGCACTTAATAGATAGTATACCCATAAGGGTTATGGTAATTCATAGTTAGTTCATAGTTATATTGTTTAATTAAATTTTCCTATTCATGAAAGTATGCATACATTTAAATAGTTATTGCAACGTTCATGTGTCCTTACCTCCCATAAAGGGAAACTTTAGTATAGCATTAACTTTTTTACTGCATTCCGAAAATTGTTGTCTTTTTGCTAACCTGTAACTGTTTTCTTTTCCCAGTCCGGGAGTACTGAATTTAAGGGGGGGGGGGGGAAGGGGAGTGTGGCACCCCAGGGCCCTGATCGTCACAGTGGTATTGCTTTCCTCCAGAGGAGAGTGATACTACGTTTGGAGGCAAGGAAGGATAGCTGCATCCAGGTATCACAAACATGCAACACATTCACACTCCAGGCCACCGGGGGGAGCGTCTGCTCATATTTACTAGGTCACTCCCCATATATATATATAACTGGTAGTCTGTAGGGAAAGTTAGTTACGTGCTGGCTGAGCTCAGCTGTTAGTTCCAGACAGCCGTCTGAGGAGGATAGAAGGTTCATGGAGCTGTGCATGCCCACAGAGCTGCAGCTCCCAGAAAGAGACATTGAAGGCCGAATTGTTTGCAGCGAGCGTGTGCAGCGCCCCCACTGCCGCAGGGCCGAGGGGTACCCGGTACCAGGCCTCTGAGTCTCTGTTCTGGGGTTGTCACGGTGGCTAGACCCGGTCCGTGACCCTGCTGAGGGGCGCCCAATGATAGGTGTGCGGGATGGTGATGATGTTGTAGTGGTGCGGTGCAGGTTGCAGTAAATAACGAGGACACCAGGTTGCAGTCTCTTTACCTCTTTACTGAAGGCTTCAGGATCCTCAATCCGGAATACGGTTAACCGGGCTGCGCAAGCCTGGTCGGTCCGATGGCACATCCAGAGTTCCCTTTGCAGGTGGAAATCTGTGCCTACCTGCTAGCGCTTGTGTGTTGTAGTTTTTCCCTGCTGAGCACCATGGGATAGTCCTCACAACTGTTGTGTCTGTTTCTCGTGTTCCCTTACAACTCGATTCTGATGTTCTTCCACGTCCCCCAGATCTTATGGTTAGGACGCACCCGTATGACGGGGAGGCTCGGAGCTCTTCCGGGACTCTAGCGTCGCCCCACTCCTGTTGTTACCCCCCTGTGTCTTCCTAGGTCAATTGGGTGAGACAGCCCGCCTATAACTGACTGTCCTGCCGTAGGTTTGAAGTTTGGCTTGGAGCTCTATACTTCCTCGGCGTTCCGGCCACCGGTTATGCGCCTCAATAGGATGTTGCCTCATCTTACAGCACGACTCCTACTGGTATTCTCCTTGTTGCGTTGATCTCGTTTTTCACTCAGCACAATATACCTCGCTTCTTGTCCTTTCTTAGGGTACCGCCACTATATCGTGCAGGCGCGGTCCTGTAATGATCTCTCTGGTTGCTAGGCCTCTGTCAGGATCCCACCCCTGACAGGGACCCCTCTGAATCTTCCCCTACAACACCCTCTGCCACAAGGTGTTGCCTGGTTCCAACCCAGTCAGCTTTTCCCTCTAACTTCCTGCCTAACCCCCAGTTTTACCAGATTGTGAGGAGTGGCCTAATAAATAGAACCCTTAGCTCCCCCTGGAGGCCAGACTGTGAAATGTATTGGTGTCTGCGATACCTGGTCAGATGAACTCCTTCAGTGCCATCAGACATACCATAGCCCCCCTTAGTGGCGGAGCTACAGTACTGCAACGACCAGGACTCTGGGGCGCTGCACTCCCCCCCGGTTAAATCCAGTACTCCTGGACTGGGAAGAAAACAACAATACATGTCAGCAAAAAGACATACAATTTTGAAATTGCAAGTACAAGTAAACTTTTTAACAGAGCTTCCCTTTATGGGAGGTGAGGACACTTGAACGTTACAAACATGGTTAACTATTTTAAATAACTTTTCTTACCCAACCGGGTATTCTACTAAGTGCAAAATCTTTGAACAATAATTCAACATTGCCTTTAAGGACGTACTCGCTGGATCCACTAAAGACCTTCTTATAAAACATTATAAGGCTAATCAACTTTTATGCATTCTCCTTCTTTACATCGGCAGGACCGCCTGTCCAAACTGCTCCAGACCTACTGCCTCTCCTTTCTGTCACAGGACCGCCCCTTTCTGCCCGGGCCTACTGTCTTTCTACTACTATACACAGTATAGAACATATCATCCATCTTTCAGTTCAGGATTACTGAGCCATCTCTGTATGGCTCCTAAGAGGACTCACCACTAACCCCTACGGGTTCACTTCCTGTCCTCATTTTCTAGCACATTATTAAACATTTTCTATTAAATAAAACATTAAACTTCCTTCATTATTTTCTTACTGACATGTATGCAGGACACTATGTCTACCCCTACGGGTCTGCTGCATCTTTCTTCTAGATTTCACCTTTACAGGACTTTATTTCAGAGCACATTACCAACATTTCTTACAGTCAACTAGTTAGTTACATTTAACTTCTTCTTTCAAGACATTATTGCCATTTAACCATCTCAAGGCAACACTGTTCATAAGTGCAATATGTGAACATTCCCTTTAAGAGGGAACCAAGTCTCTATGAGGTAGTGCAACTTCTCAAGCTGCAAGTCTGTTCGCAGTAAGGACTTCGGTGCTGGTTCCAAGACCAGTGTCTTCGCAAAGAGTCCTTTCCTTGTATAAGACCAGTAGAGAGCACCTTTAAGAAGGTGCAAACTATTTACAACATCAGTTTTTGAATCATTCACCGTCCATGATTCGGCAGTTCTTTCAATGATGAAGAAACAGAAAACAAAACAAAAAGCAAAAGAAGGGATCCCGGGTAAACAAAGGGATCCCTTTTAGAATTAACCCTGATCGGGTTGTAGCAGCAAAAACATCAGAAGGACAAACAGTTAACTATATTCATATCCATGGCATCGAGGTTTACTCTCGCTCTGGCGGCCGTAGCTCCGCATAGACCTCGCTCGGTAAGGTGATCGGTGAGATCGGGGCCTTTAAGAAGTGCTCCATACCCGTGGCCCGATCCCAGGGTGTAAGGCGCCGGAGTCTATAGGTCCCAGGGAGAGGGGGTGCCGCGACGGGGCCTATCAGCAGGTCCTCTGCTGGCAGGGCAGGGTCGTTCTTCATACCTGCTTCAGATGCGGTCCCTCCGGTGCCGGTCTGCTCTGCCTCCGCTGGGGTTTGGAACGCTGGTTGGGGGGCCTTGTGCTGCGACGTTGTCATCTCTGCTCGCAGCATCTCGCTTTCCGGCAGGGCCTGGCTTTCTGGCTTTGGAGCGCTGTAACTTCCTTCTTGCTCCGGACCAGACGAGGCTGCCGACAGACGTCTGGCGAGGCTCCCGATGATGGCTTTCTTCCACCCGGCCTCAGTGCTCAGCTGCGTCTGCAGGAGTTGGTGGATCTGCTCGTCCGCTCCGGTCTGCAGGAGGTCAGCGTCAACTGTGGAGGTCTGGCTGCGGTGCCTCTCCGGGTAGCTGGGGAAGTCCTCGGCTCTGACCCCACGCTCCGGCTCCGGGCGGCTGGCCATGGCATCCTCCATGTCACTGACTTCTTCTTCCTGGTCCTTTTCCCGCTCTCTCCTTCGTGGGCGGTTTCGTTTTCTCTGTCTCCGCCCACCATTGAGAATCAGGAGGCGGATCTCAGCTGCTGACGGACACGTCCTCACGGTGCAGAAATATTTAGACTGGGCGGCCATTGTCTTTCGCGCTCTTCAGCTTGTCCACGCCTACTCCACGCCCTTCATCTTCTCCTGCGCTCTCCTCAGCGCTGTAATGGCGACGGGTTTTGGCGGCAACTTTTGGCGGCAATTAGCAATACACAGTCCTTGCAATAAGTCACAGTCCAAGCACAATAAATCACAGTTCCAAGGCACACATGACCCGATTCTTCAGGCTTAAGTAGATCCTGTTCGTGACGCCAAAATTGCAGCGCCCCCACTGCCGCAGGGCCGAGGGGTACCCGGTACCGGGCCTCTGAGTCTCTGTTCTGGGGCTGTCACGGTGGCTAGACCCGGTCCGTGACCCTGCTGAGGGGCGCCCAATGATAGGTGTGCGGGATGGTGATGATGTTGTAGTGGTGCGGTGCAGGTTGCAGTAAATAACGAGGACACCAGGTTGCAGTCTCTTTACCTCTTTACTGAAGGCTTCAGGATCCTCAATCCGGAATACGGTTAACCGGGCTGTGCAAGCCTGGTCGGTCCGATGGCACATCCAGAGTTCCCTTTGCAGGTGGAAATCTGTGCCTACCTGCTAGCGCTTGTGTGTTGTAGTCCTTCCCTGCTGAGCACCACGGGATAGTCCTCACAACTGTTGTGTATGTTTCTCGTGTTCCCTCACAACTCGATTCTGATGTTCTTCCACGTCCCCCAGATCTTATGGTTAGGACGCACCCGTATGACGGGGAGGCTCGGAGCTCTTCCGGGACTCTAGCGTCGCCCCACTCCTGTTGTTACCCCCCTGTGTCTTCCTAGGTCAATTGGGTGAGACAGCCCGCCTATAACTGACTGTCCTGCCGTAGGTTTGAAGTTTGGCTTGGAGCTCTATACTTCCTCGGCGTTCCGGCCACTGGTTATGCGCCTCAATAGGATGTTGCCTCGTCTTACAGCACGACTCCTACTGGTATTCTCCTTGTTGCGTTGATCTCGTTTCTCACTCAGCACAATATACCTCGCTTCTTGTCCTTTCTTAGGGTACCGCCGCTATATCGTGCAGGCGCGGTCCCGTAACGTTCTCTCTGGTTGCTAGGCCTCTGTCAGGATCCCACCCCTGACAGGGACCCCTCTGAATCTTCCCCTACAACACCCTCTGCCACAAGGTGTTGCCTGGTTCCAACCTAGTCAGCTTTTCCCTCTAACTTCCTGCCTAACCCCCAGTTTTACCAGATTGTGAGGAGTGGCCTAATAAATAGAACCCTTAGCTCCCCCTGGAGGCCAGACTGTGAAATGTATTGGTGTCTGTAATACCTGGTCAGATGAACTCCTTCAGTGCCATCAGATGTACCATAGCCCCCCTTAGTGGCGGAGCTACAGTACTGCAACGACCAGGACTCTGGGGCGCTGCACGTGCAGGAGAGGAAGCACAGTAGAGGATACCAGAAGGGGATCAGCCCCGAGCAGGCTGCCTCCTTCTGAGGCACAGAAACACTGGTAGCCGGAACACCGAGGTTGTGAGGACCTCTACGCCTTACATCAAAGACCGGCAGGAGAGTTAATTGCATGTTACCTGTCCGCACCTATACCCAGGAGGCATGGTGACACCCCACAGAGCCGGGTCATTCAAGAGATCCTATAAACAGGCTCAAGTCACCAGTCATACGGGTTTTGTCTTATACTATCCTATGACAGAGAGAGAGATAACATCTGTGAGGACCTTATGTGAAGCTATAGGCAATAAGGGACTACACCACTACAGCGCAAAGGAAGGCTTTTATTCTCCACCTGGACGAGGGGATTCTGGACTTGCCTCCCAACCGGCCGGACCCTACCTGCCCTGTGGCCTGGTGCCCTGGACTGTGGATGCCAGAGTCTTCAGTAAAGGTAAAGAGACTGCAACTTTGTGTCCTCGTTCTTCACTGCGCCTCTCACTATCCTACCATCTACACACCGGGAAGCCCTGGGGATACACTTCACTGGTGGGAAGGTATACCATCTAGCTGCCATAACATCACCCCAGCGGATCCCTTAAAGCATGGTCGGTCACCCTGACCGAATACCACAGGTGGTGTCACGAACATAAACTCTATCCCTTTAAAGACCTTTCCCCTTTTTACATGGGCGCCCTAAGCCACGGACCGGGTCGCAGCCACCGTGACATCCCCCTGTGAACCGCAGGACCCAGTACCGAGTACCCCTAGCCCACGGGGCGACTCATATCTATCTATCTATCTATCTATCTATCTATCTATCTATCTATCTATTAGTAAAAAAAGGAACAGCAGAAATCCTTTACTCATCTTCGGGTGCAAAGCCCTCCAACAGCCTCTCCACTGGTTGTCCTTAGTCCATATAATTCAAAAAAGCAGGCAGCACTCCATATTCTTTTAAGTGATATGCAGGATTTATTTAGACCCACATGTCTGGGCAACGTTTCGGCTTCAAATGAGCCTTTCTCAAGCAGTGAGTGTATCTCCATAGTGCATATATATACACATTTTAACATCCCTTAATCATAGCCAATTAAAGTGCATTATAATTACATATACATTACAGTTTTCATAAAGTGCATAAGTGCCAATAGTGTCCTGTGCTCATGTGCTTATATTTAGATACTTGCAACATTTCATCAAGCTGACTACTGTCCATTTATTTATTAATTAGTTATGTGCTTTTGCTTACCCCCAGAGAGACATGCCATTCATGGAGCACAATGTACATGCTGTTCGGCGTTCTAAGATATTAACTGGGCATGTCTAAGCGCATCTAAGAACGTCATACCCATGTGTCAGGACTGTAGGCCAATCAGAAGCCCTGTACGGCATCTGTGGGCGGGCGCATGCGCATAAGCACTTAATACCGCCATATATGTTGTGGCATACTTATTTATCCTGCCTTATACGGCATCTGAAGACTGGCGCATGCGCATAAGCGCTTAATACCGCCATTTAGGTTGTGGCATACTTATTTATCCTGCCTTGTACGGCATCTGCGGACGGGCGCATGCGCATAGGCGCTTACTACCGCCATTTTGGTTTTGGCATACTTAATTATCGTGCATATCCAGGCACATCCTCTGTAATGAATATGCTGATCAAGCGCATGCGTAATAGCGCTGAATATCGCCATCTTCACTGTACACATTAACTATTGTTATTTTAAAAGTGTTTCAATTATGCTTTCTCCATAATAAAAAAAGTTAAAGTCCACAACTCTGCATTGTTCAATCAAAAACCTTTTAAAGCCTATGGCCGTAAGGACTTCTTTTTCATGCATTAGCCCGCCCTGACAATCCGGATATGGTCTCATTCAGTCCATCACCCAGAGGTCAAACAGTGTCTAAGAGGTAGCAATTAACCCCTCCAGGTCAAAGTGCCTCCACTCTTGACTACTGTAAAGCGGTAGCATAAAAGTCCCGGCTAATAACCCTATAGCGAACAACTACAGATAATTGCAGAACAATATAGCGAACAACTGCAGATCATTTTTTCAACCAGTTTATTCATTGGCCTTCAATCTTTCCACACATGTAGCAAAATAATACTGCCTCTATTCAAATATATTAAACCATCTATTTATATCACAATTTTTGAGAAGTTTTCTTTAGAATTTTTTTAGAATTTTTTTGTCCTCCATCTTCACATGTCCCTCCGGAGCAGGCCTCCAATAATATCGGACAGCAAGAACACCTAAACAAACAAATATATAAAATTAGGAACATACTTAATTAAACAGTTAACAAAGTATTCCTAAATCTAAAATAACAGTAATATACTGATACTCTCAAGTCCTAACTACAGTGTTTATATATAAGTACTAGATCTTAGATAATTGTATGCATTTTAAAATCAACATTCAAATCCCTAGGTTTGAGGGTATTTAATTCGTATATTCACATTAGTTCTCTGTTTTTTGAGAATCTGCTCCCTATCACCACCCCCACCCCCCTTTGAATTGGAACCACATCTATTATCTTACACTTTAATTCTTTTTCTGAACGTTTATACTCTACAAAATGCTTCGGGACAGGAAGATCAGTTCTTTTTTTCCTTATGGTATACCGGTGATGATTCATTCTAACCTTAAATTCACAGGTTGTCTCACCGATCTTCCATAAGTTACACGGACACATGAGAAGATAAATAACATAGTCCGAACTACACGTTAAATAATGTTTGATTTCATAAATCTTTCCTGTTGTCGGGTGCTGGAATGTTGAACCTTTGATCATATGTGCACAATTCACACAATTCAAACATGGAAAACATCCGTTTTTTTCTAGAACCTGTCAGAGACATCTGCATACTCTTTTTTCTCGGACCAATATCGGATTTTATTAAGTAGTCCCTGATGTTTTTACTTTTCTTGTATGAATGTAACGGTGGCAATTTAAATTCTTTTATACCGGTCAGACATCTCCCCAACATTCCCCAATGTTTTTTTACTATTTTAGCTACCTCTCTACTCTCTTCCTCATACATAGCGACAAATGGGACCCGTTTGTGAACTTCTTTCTGCTTACCATTTGACTCCTTATTGATTAATTCAATACTTTCTTTTTAGCTATTTCTAGCAAATTCCTAGGATATCCTCTGTCCAGAAATTTCTTAACCAACAAATCCACCACTGTATCCACTTCATCCTCTTTTTTAACTATACGCCTTATCCTAAGTAACTGACTCAGTGGAATAGATTTTACCATATGGCGTGGATGCTGGCTGTCATATAGAAGTAAATTGTATTTATCTGTATTTTTTGCAAACAACGTAGTATCGAGCTCACCCTCCTTTAATCTAACAAGTACATCAAGAAATTGAATTACCGTCTTAGACGTAACCAATGTGAATTTGATCGTATTATCAATAGTATTAAGGAATTTATGGAATTCATCCAATTCATTTTGTGATCCTGTCCATAGGAGGAAGACATCATCTATGTACCTCCACCACACCAAAACATGTCGGAAGTGGTGGGATACATAGATGAGGTCCTCCTCCAGGACCTCCATAACTAAATTTGCATATGAAGGGGCCATATTGGCCCCCATAGCTGTCCCTCGCTTTTGCGTATAAAACGCGTCACCAAACAGAAAATAATTTCGTTTTAGAATAATCTAACATTTTAAGCAGAAATGTTTTTCCCTCTATTGTGCACTTTGTTGGGTCCAACATTTTGTCAACAGCTCTTAGACCTTGTTCATGATCAATGGACGTATATAATGACACTACATCGAAGGATGCAAGTAATACTTCACCCTCCAGATGTATTGTCTCAAGCTTTTTAAAAAAATCGGTTGTATCCCTGATATATGATTTACTCTCTTTTACCATAGGATTGAAAATCTTATCTAGGAAGATGCCCATTTTATTAAAAATTAAACCCACACAGGAAACTATGGGTCGCCCAGGGGGTTCACCAAAGTTTTATGGATTTTTGGAGTTATATATAGCACTGGTGTGCGTGGGCTCTCTTCCAATAAATAATCATACAAATCCTGATCAATCACATAAGCGTCCAATGCTTTTTTTAAACATGCCTTGATGTCTCTACTTATATTAAATTTCGGATCCCCATCCATTTTGCAGTACACACTTTCATCACTCAGCTGTCTCATTATCTCTGTAATATACATTTGCCTGTCCATGACGACGACTGCTCCCCCCTTATCCGCAGGTTTTATAACAATGTCGTCGTCATGGACAAGCTCCTGCAATGCCTCAAATTCCTCTTTAAGGATATTTGGGTACTTATACTCCTTTGCTGCATCATTTCTTAATAGTTCTATATCAGATCTAACCGCTTTTTCAAATGCTTCAATCACAGCTGAATTTGCTGGTGGCACAAATTTGCTATTTTTTCTCAATTCCACCCAGGGTCGGACTGGGGCACCGGGACACCGGAGAATCCTCCGGTGGGCCCCGCCCCCAGCCCCAGCTCCTGCCTCCTTCATTTCTCCCTGCCCTGCATGCCAGTAGTATACACCGAGCGGTGCCCACTTTGTTTTATAGCCAGCATCGGCACGCAGGCTGTATGGAACAAATGATGTGAAGTGCAGCCGCGCGGCAGCTCCTTCACATCACCTGCTGGCGCTGCCGACTTCCATTGATCTGCTAAGAGCCGGCCCGTGTGCAGCGTGAGTGTGTGCCGACCTCACTTTAGCCAGCACAGTCAGAGGCACAGCTGACTGTGTGAGGCAGAGTCAGAGAGGAGACACACATGCACAGCAGCTGACCCACCACAGTCACCTGTTTCTTGCACTGGGTCTCCGGCTCTTCATCATAAAGTGTGGACAGAGGTGGTCTAATGCTGATTGGCTAATATGCAGCCAATCAGCATTAGTTTTCTTTGTGTGACCTCACAGCACACCTCAGGCATTGATCTGTGCTGTGATTGGTCGGCTGTCCTGCCCAAGCAGCACAGCAATATATAGACGGAGACTGGAGCTCAGGGACATTTATGATGACTGGCTGCAGGCAGTAATGTGTAAGTAACATAGATGATGCCTGCAGGCAGCGTGCAGCATAGTTCGCCAGCCACTGAGGTAGTTAGTGGAGGCCCCCCCATGCAATCTAAAGGTGACACAAGGTGGGGGTCCCCCATAGAAAAGGTTTAATTTCCTGTGGTCCCCCTTCCCCACTGTCTCTTAATTTACTGTGGGTCTCACCTCTCCCACCATTTCCCATCTGGGGAAGGGGGCCCTCAGCCTCAGGAAATTACGTGACACAGTGGGGGGGGCCCTCAGGTATTTGACACCTTCATGACATCCGCCTTACATGTATGGCACATGTTAAATGCCACGGTCAATCTCTGACAGCTGCACTTAACATGTGGCGCCGACATGCGTGCGCATCATTCTTTTGCCCATCGGCGCACCTGTTATGTGATCGTGGGTCGCCGATGGATTGCCATGACAGCAAGGGGTCAGTAATAACAGTGAAAATTTAAAAATTAAAAAAAAAATACCTTAAAGTTCAAATCATCCCCCTTGTACCCCATTGAAAATAAAGATATTTAAAAAATCAGTTCTATCAAAATATAAAAACAATTAACCCAATCAGTAAACACCGTAAGGCTATGTTCACACATTGCGTTTTTACTGTGTTTTGCAGCGTTTGTTTGCACTACGTATTGCTTTCAATAGGTGAAAAACACTACTAAAACGCTGAAAAACTGCTGCAAGAAGTGACATGAGGCATTTTGCAATACTGAGGACAAAAAAAAATCAAGCTGTGTGCATGTAAGTTCTGAAATCTCATAGATTTTGCTGCTACTGTAAAACACAGCTGAAAATTTGCATAAAAAACGAAGCAAAAACGCAACGTGTGAACAGAGCCTAATCAGAAAAAAATTCAAGAATGTGAAATGTCCTTTTTTCTGGTTGCCACAATTCCACAAAAAACTGTAACAAGCGATCAAAAAGTCACATCTATCCTAAAATTGTACTAATAAAAACATCATCTAGCCCTGCAAAAAATAAGCTTTCACACAGCTCCATCGGCCGAAAAATAGAAACATTACTGGTCTCATAAGATGGTGACACAAAAACATTTTTTTCTCAAATTTCTGTTTCTTTTCACTACTAAAATAATTAAAAAAATGGACGTTTGGTAACGCCGTCATCATACTGATGAGCAGAATGATATTGCAAGGTCATTTTACCACACAATGCTGACCGTAAAAACAATTAAAAACAAAAAGTCAGAATTTAGGGTTTTTTTTCACAATTTCACTGAACTTGGAATTTGTTTCCCTTTTTCAGGTACACTATGTGTAAAAATCAATGGTATCATTCAAAAGTACAACTCGTCCTGCAAAAAGCAAGCCCTCATATGTCTATATCAGACCTGGGCAAAGTGAGGCCCACGGGCCACATCAGGCCCTCTGGCTGTCTCAGTCCGGCCCATGTACCAAGACAGCCGTGGGGCTGGAAATCAGAGGTCCATGGGCCGCACAGTGCCCGCCCGCTTGCTGTCTCTCCATCTGTGGCTCTGCGCTGCACCGCTGACTCCTTTGGTGGAGGAGGGGCCTCCAGCCAATTCCTCCACCAATCAGCATGTGAAACAGCTGAACCAATGACGTCACTTCATTGCGTCAGCTATGTACATCGAAGAGTCAGCGCACCGGAGGCGGGGAGACAAGCAGTGCGCCAGGGAACGGGACCAAGGTGAGTATGTGGGGTTAATTTTTTCTCTCTCATGTGTATAGGCTAATTGGGTGTGCATGGGGAGGCTATGGGGGTGTGACATGGTGCTGCACACATGGGGTGACATGGTGCTGCACATGGGAGGGTGACATGGTGCTGCACATGGGAGGGTGACATGGTGCTGCACATGGGGGGTGACATGCTGCACATGGTGCTGCATATGAGGGCGACCGACGTGGCACTTGGTGCTGCATATAGAGGTGACATGCTGCACATGGGGAGGCTATGGGGGCAGCATGCTTCACATGGGGAGGCTATGAGGGCAGCATGCTTCACATAGGGAGGCTATGGGGGCAACATGCAGTGTATGGGGGAGGCTGTGTGGGGCTCATACAGTATATAGGGAGGCTGTGTGGGGCTTATGTCGCATATGGGGGAGGCTGTGTGGGGCTCATGACACATATAAGGGGATGTTGGTGGGCTCATACGATATACAGATGGGGCTGTGCTCGGGTTCAAACGATATATAGGGGGATGTGAGCATACTTAATTCTGCTCAATATTAAGTGATACAATTAATATTAATAAAATGATCAATAGTATAATAATTATAATATATCAATATTAAAATTAAGCAGAGTTCATTTCAGCCTATTGGTTCGGCCCTCCACAACAGTCATGTCATGTGGCCCCTTGGGAAAATTAATTGCCCACCCCTGGTCTATATGGACATAAAAATAAAAAAAAGGATGGCTCTTGAAAAAACAAGGAAGTACAAAATTAGGGTGCAAAACTGGAAAATTTCCCCATCATGAAAGGGTTAACAAAATGAATAAAGGGGATGGGGGAACTACAATACCCAGAGAGATTAACAAAATTAGGATTATTTAGTCTAGAAAAAAGACGACTGCGGGGCGATCTTATAACCATGTATAAGTATATAAGGGGACAATACAAATATCTCTCTGAGGATCTGTTGATACCAAGGAAGGTGACGGTCACAAGGGGCATTCTCTGCGTCTGGAGGAGAGAAGGTTTTTCCACCAACATAGAAGAGGATTCTTTACTGTTAGGGCAGTGAGAATCTGGAATTCCTTGCCTGAGGAGGTGGTGATGGCGAACTCAGTCGAGGGGTTCAAGAGAGGCCTGGATGTCTTCCTGGAGCAGAACAATATTGTATCTTACAGTTATTAGGTTCTTTAGAAGGCCGTAGATCTGGGGATTTATTCTGGCGGAATATAGGTTGAACTGGATGGACAAATGTCTTTTTTCGGCCTTGCTAACTATGTTACTATATGTTACATTAATGAACTATTTCCTATTAGTAATGTACCATACACAGACATATTTTGAGATCCGTCAGTACAGTAAATCTATAGGAAGCCTAATGTCATTATGTCAGGAGATTGACCTGTATTTTGTTTTCTACTCACGTCTAACTTTTCCTTACCATAGTGAGCCGACCCCAGACAATCTAACGGGTGAGTTCAATTTTGAGATCTCAGCCTCAGCATTGTGAGTAGTGCCCCTGTTTCCAGTATTAATAATGATCATTCATGTTTTTACAGATGGGATGTCATTGTTTTCTTGATGTTCACATTTAGGAACTGGGTTCTCTACATCTTCAATCATGTGAGGTTTAGGGTTCGTTCACACGGCCATTGATTCTCTCATGCAAAAGAATTGGTCCGATTATGGTAATGTCACTCTGCTCAAACTCTCCCCGCTTTGTCGCTGAGTTTAACTGTATTGGCGCGCTATGCACAGTGATAAGAGTTATATGTAGTGTAGCTCCAGGTGGGCTCCTCAGAGCGGGGGGCCCAGGGCAACAGCACCATCTGCCCCCTATCGCTAGTTACACTACTGCACGCACCTATAGACTTGTATGGGTATGTGTCATCCGAATATCGGGTACACTTGCATCATGCTGCCATTAATAATTGCACATCTGCACTATCCCATAGTAGAACACTGGGCCCAGTGCTATCCGATACAACATCACATAGCTCTCGGCCGTGTTATACGCTCGTGTGAGTGAGCCCATCAAATGTAGTTCCTGGTCTGTGCGGTGAGCTGCTTATTAGGCCTCATCTGCACTGACATGTTTTCGTCAGTAATTTGAAGAATAAATGTGAATCTTTCTATTATATTCTGTGCAGCTTCAGCTCTGGGTTTTGTCTTACAAATCCCAATGCTAAATGGCGACCAAAATGCAAAAGTGTGAATGAGGCCTAGCTCTGCATTAGTCTTGTGTCCTACTCTGTCTTCTTTATTTCCATATCAGTACTGGAGCCAGTGCTGTAAAATGACATTACATTCCACAGTGTTGGGTTCGGTACTGGTAATTGGAGTCTAGGAGAGCTATAAGCCTGGAGTCTGGTGGGCTGTGTGTATATATATATATATATATATATATATATATATATATATATATATATATATATACATATATATCTATACACACGTCAAGCAATATAATATGTTCTGTAAAATGACATTTAACTTTAATTAGCTGTGCACGGTACAACATCAGATAATTATGGCGCATGGCAATACTTTCATAAAGTATTAAGGCATTACTTAGGGGTATTTTTTTATTTCACCACCAGAGTGGTATCAGTACGTTCCCTGTGTGTAATAAAATACGTAACAGTCGCTGTCTTCTGCAACTGTGTCATAGCTTTGGTCCTCTTAGTTGCCAGAAGCAGTGGAATACGGCCAGTGGGATATAGAGTCCCGTGTGGTGCAGTATATACAGTAGAGGATGAGTCCTGTGCTGTGCAGTGTATAGAGGATGTGTCCCGTGTGGTATTTTTACATAACTGCATGGTGGGCCCTAAGATTGATTTTTCTCTGGTGGGCCCAAGGTACTCCAGTCCGACGCTGCTCTCCTACCATTGAAACCTTCAAAAAGAACCTGAAGACCTACCTCTTCCGACAAGCCTACAACCTGCAGTAACCACTGATCGACCAGCTCTGCCCTCACCTACTGTATCCTCACCCATCCCTTGTAGATTGTGAGCCCTCGCGGGCAGGGTCCTCTCTCCTCCTGTACCAGTTGTGACTTGTATTGCTTAAGATTACTGTACTTGTTTTTACTATGTATACCCGTCCTTACATGTAAAGCTCCATGGAATAAATGGCGCATAATAATAAATAACAATAATAATAATAGGGGGGAAAATGTGGGCAATGTTTTCTAGGGCACTTGCAATTGGCATTATTGTATTCTAGAGGGTTTGTTTTACCGTTTGGAGAGCACACAGTAGGTGCAGTAATAGGGACATATACGGCAGCAGCAGCTCAGTATTGGGGTATTAGCAGGATGAAGAGGTTGTGAAGGTTAGGAATAGATGTAGACGGTGTTGGAAATGTGAGAAGTGAAATGAGTCTTTGTTGTAATCTCTGCAGCCGAGTCCTGGCAGGAGAAGTTGTCATGTCGGTCTGGGCCAGATGGAAAAGACGGGAAACGTGAACAATTCCATCAGAAAGTCACTATCTGTAGCTGTGCTGTAATCACTTATATGTTCCATAGGACTGGTATCTACCACTGACCACACGGCGGTAATGTCAATGTTGGTCTCTAAATAGAGATTATTTTCAGTAACAGCGCGGTCACCTGCTGAGGTTCTCCTACATCCACTGCTATGGTGTGCCGCCATAGCTGTAATCAAGGTTACCTGGTTAGGGGCCCACTCAGAAGTTTTGCCCCCCCGAACCAAAATCCTAGCTACGCCTTTATATTCGGCTTGAAGTGCAGTGCTTACAAGTTCTTTGCTAGAGACTCTATAGCGAGCTAATGTATGAGTTGTTTTTCTGATCTAAAATCTCAGTATTCTGGTTTAAAAATGCCGTGTTGGCACTTTGCAATAAATAAGGCTGGTTTCACATTTGCGTTGGGCAGAGCTGTGGAGAGCTGCGTACTTTCTCCGCTAAGCCCCACCCTCTGCCGCATCTCTTCCTTTCAGCTCCGCCTATGTCTGCATGCGCCCTGTGTACCTATCTTTAACACTGGGTATGCAGGCCATGTGGATGTATGCGGATGCGTCCGCATGCGTCGTTTTGACGCTGCGCCGACCACAACAAAATGCAACATGCTCTGATCGACGCAGTTCGGCGCAGCGTCAAAACGATGCATGCAAACGCAGCCCCATACATCCGCATGGCCTGCGTACACGTTAAAGATAGGTACGCAGGACGCATGCAGACGTAGGCGGAGCTGAATGGAAGAGGTGCGGCAGTGGGCGGGGCTTAGCAGAGGAAGTACGCAGCCCTCCGCAGCTCTGCCCAACGCAAATGTGAAACCAGCCAAAGTGAATTTTGGACTACAGTTTGAGAACTCGGTCTCTAAAAGGCTCGCCATCAGTGCTCTAGGCTGTAAAATCCTTCCCTGCTCTCATCTTGTAGTCACAGTAGTCCCTTCTACATATCATTGTCCACATGGACATTCCAACAGATACCCAATGCAGCTGATGTGACAGGTGGGTGCTGTTTATAGATGCTCTCCCATCTATATTTTTTAAATGACTGCAAATGTATTAAATGTGTGTATATGTGCATGTAATATAGTGAGAGTGTACTAATATACTCGCCTGCCACCGCTCTCTGGTGTCCAGCGCATTCTGCTCCTCTTCTGTGTGATGTCACCAATGTTCAGACGCTTGGGGTCACACTGTGCTCAGCGTGACCCTGAAGTGGCTTTTAGGCCGGGGTCCAACTAGCGTATGACATCTGATACAAGAGCATTAGATGCGATACGCTATTGACACTCGGCTCTAGCTCTGCTGCGAGTGGGATCCGGGTGTCAGTGCGTTGTGCTCCAATCTGAGTGTCTGTGCTCTGTGCTCCTGGAGCGCCCCAAGGGCTGTGGGGAACTCGGTACCGGGTCCTTCAGTTCTCAAGGGGGATGTCACGGTGGTTGACCCGGTCCGTGGCCCTAGGGACGTCAGTGGAAAAGGGAATGGTCTTTAAAGGGGAAGTGTTCGTGACGCCACCTGTGGTATTCGGTCAGGATGACCGACGCTGCTTTAAGGGGTCCACTGGGGTGATGATATTGCAGCTAGATGGTATACCTTCCCACAGGTGAAGTGTATCCCCAGGGCTTCCCAGTGTGTAGATGGTGGATAGTGAAAGGCGCAGTGAAGAACAAGGACACAAGGTTGCAGTCTCTTTACCTTTTTACTGAAGGCTTCAGCATCCACAGTCCAGAGCACCAGATCACAGGGCAGGCAGAGTCCGGTTTGGAGGCAAATCCAGAGTCCCCTTATTCAGATGGAAATCAGTAGCCTTCCTCTAGCGCCTTAGTTTTGTAGTACCTTATTGCTGAGCCTCTCATAAGGTTCTCACAAAAGTTGTAGATGTTCTAGATGTTATGTCTCTCTCTCTGTCCCCCTGATGGATAGAACAACCCATATGAGCGGTGGCCTGAGGCTTTTTACAGGTACTCTAGCATGCCCCGGCCTCTCGTGGGTGCCACCTTGCATCCTGGGTATGGGGCAGATCAATAACTTGAAATTAGCTGTCCTTCCGGTCTCTGGAGCAAGGCATAAAGGACTGTTGCTCCATTGGTGTTCCAGCTACTGGATCCTGCGCCTCAGAAGGAAGCAGAAGGCAGCCTGTGCAGGGCAGAACTCCTTCTGGTTTTCACTCCTTTTGCTATGACTTCCTTTCTCACCCTCTCTACAATACAGCTCTCTGTTCGTGTCCTTTCTTAGGAACTGCCGCACGTGGGTCAGGCGCAGCTCCGTGACCTTCAGTCCAGGCCTCTGACAGGATCCCACCCCTGTCAGGGACCAACTACCTGAGCCGAAGCTCAGCCAGCAACTGTCTAACTTCCTATCCAGGCCACCAGTTTTACCTAAGTGTGAAGAGTGCCCTAAAAAATAGGAGCATAGCTCCCCCTGGTGGATTGGAGTATGAAATGTGTTGTATGCATGTGGTACCTGGTAAACTCCCCCCTAGAGGAGAATGATATTACTGCAACGACCAAGACCCTGGGGCACTGCACCCCCCCTTCCCCACCGTTAAATCCAGTACTCCGGAATTGAGAAAAGAAAACAACAATACATTAGCAAAAGACATGCAATTTTTAAAATGCTATAAAACAAGTTATTTTAACTATGCTTCCCTTTATGGGAGGTGAGGACACTTGAACGTTGCAAATGAAAACATATTTACATTGTGGGAACAATTTAGTAAAACAGTGCATTAACTAACTATGCAATGCAATTACCCATACAGGTATACTATCTATTGAGTGCAATTACCCTTTAAGGGTATACTAACGTAGAACTTCAAAGTGCAAACCAACATTTTTCCTTATTCTTTTCTAAGTGCAAATTATCAACCAACCCCCACGGGCTCACTGCATTTTCTTTCCTTCAATTTATTCAACCTATCATTTATCTTATCCTCAATTTTATTCAAAGTACATCATATCAGACTATCTAACTTTAACTCTATAATGTTAGATACATACTATCGGCTATGTAAAACTACAGTTCTATCTAAATTCAAATTGATTACTCACTATCTGTTATATTAACTTTTTCAAATGCTACAGTCAAACGTTCCCTTTAAGGGCTAACTCGAGTCTTTTCTGAGGTAGTGCATAGTGTCAATCACATCATCAATCAAGTCAGTTTAGCAACAAAGGTGACGTGATGCGGGAGACCCATTACTAACCCCCAACGTTGGTCTTGGGCGGGCTACAAGACGTGTATCCTGACCTGGAATTCTGCCACACCAACGGGTTTTTCTTCAGGTCTGAAAAACAAAGCAGTTCTCACAACAAGATTAACAGTAGTTTCTGTTGGAGGCAGTCTCTGTAAAAGCCTCCATTGTAAAACCAGTAGAAAGCACCTTTAAGAAGGTTTAAACTATTTACAAACAAGTTTTTGATCATGCGCAGTTCATGATTCTGAAGTTCTTTAAGGCAAAACGAAACTCTGTAAACAGAGGATCCCTTTAACGCTGGACCCATTTAAGGAATAACCCTGGACGGGTTTTAAAGCTTGGAAAATTAGCAGCAAAAAGAAAGTTTAAGAACTATTTACAATCAGTGTTCCTGTTTGTTGTATCTATTGCAGTTCTGGAGGTAGCACTGGTGGAGGTAGTCCTTTTGGGTACTGGCGGCTACCAGGTGCTACATATGGGGCTCCTTCACTCCAGATGGGGGTCTGAGTGCCCACTGAGTTCTGTTCTGGAGTAACCTTGGCACAGGTTACAGTTGGAGTTGGTTCTGTAGTTACCGCAGTTTCTGTGGTGGTAACAGTACACACTGTGGTCCTTGTAAAGGTGCAGGTAGGGGTGACAGTAGTGGTGGTTGTAGTGGCAGTTGTTTTGACACAAGGTGGCGCTGTGGTGACAGGAGAAGGCATAGCAGGTATTTTGGCGTGGTGTGTCATGGGGCCTCTTTGCTTGTGTACATTCAGAGCAAACTATCCAAAGTGCCTAATGTAGGTGACACAGTCTCCTGGATACAAGTCTCTATCTGGATGTCCTTCCCAGAGATGAGATTCTACATCCCTCCAATTCACGAATATTTCTGCGTACAGTCCTTGTTCCTTTATGAAACCCTAGCCTCGGACTGGAGTATGAATTGTGTTGTATGCATGTGGTACCTGGTAAAGAGATCTCCTTTATTGCCTTCAAACGTAACATCACTCCCCCCTAGAGGAGAATGATATTACTGCAATGACCAGGACCCTGGGGCACTGCACTCCTAACCGCTGTGCTCCGATCCGAGTGGCTGTGCGCTGTGCTCATATCCCCTGTGCACCTAACCGCTGGGCTCCATCCGCTGTGCTCCGATCCGAGTGGGTGTGCGCTGTGGTCCTATCTGCTGAGCTCTGATGTGCTGTGTTCCTATCACTTTTTCTATTACTGTGTTCCTATCTGCTGTGCTCCTATGCCCTGTGATCCTAAGGGTACCGTCACACAGTGAAATTTTCATCGCTACGACGGCACGATTCGTGACGTTCTAGCGATATCGTTACGATATCGCTGTGTCTGACACGCTACTGCGATCAGACATCACGCTGAGAATCGTACGTCGTAGCAGATCGTTTGGAACTTTCTTTCGTCGCTGGATCTCCCGCTGTCATCGCTGGATCGTTGTGTGTGACACCGATCCAGCGATGTGTTCGCTTGTAACCAGGGTAAACATCGGGTAACTAAGCGCAGGGCCGCGCTTAGTAACCCGATGTTTACCCTGGTTACCAGCGTAAACGTAAAAAAAACAAACAGTACATACTCACATTCCGGTGTCTGTCCCCCGGCGTCTCAGCTTCTCTGCACTGTGAGCGCCTGCCGGCCGGAAAGCGAGCACAGCGGTGACGTCACCGCTCTGCTTTCCGGCTATGGCGCTTACACAGTGCAGAGAAGCAGAACGCCGGGGGACAGACACCGGAATGTAAGTATGCACTGTTTGGTTTTTTTTTACGTTTACGCTGGTAACCAGGGTAAACATCGGGTTACTAAGTGCGGCCCTGCGCTTAGTAACCCGATGTTTACCCTGGTTACCCGGGGACTTCGGCATCGCTCCAGCGCCGTGATTGCAAAGTGTGACCGCAGTCTACGACGCTGGAGCGATAATCATACGACGCTGCGATGTCACGGATCGTGCCGTCGTAGCGATGAAAATGGCACTGTGTGACGGTACCCTAACTGATGTGCTCCGATCTGCTGTGCTCTTATCCACTGTGCTCCGATCCGAGTGGGTGGGCGCTGTGCTCTTATCTGTTGTGCTCTGATGTGCTTTGTTCCTTCCTATCGCTGTGTTTCTATCAGTGTTCCTATCTGCTGAGCTCCTATCTGCTGTGCTCCAATCTGCTGTGCTTTTATCCTCTGTGCTCCTATCCGCTGTGCTCCGATCCGCTGGCAGCAGAGAAAATCGCAGCATGGTCGCGGAGGAAACAGAGAAATTAGTTTCTCCATCTCCTCTGCTGCCGGCGCTGGCAGAAATCGCACTGCACTCGGGTGATATCCGAGTGCAGTGCGATGTTTCACACGCAGCCATAGCCCTATATGTGTGCGTGTGATCCGAATTCAGCATGCAGCGATTTTTTTATCGTGTCCAATTGCGATCCGATTGGAGCAAGAAAGAAATACAAATGAAAATAGAACTATAGGATTAAATTGGTCCGAATGTAATCTGATTGTTAATCGAATTGCATTCATCTTATTTAATCGCAAGTAGGAATGAGCCCTTACAGTGTAAGTCTATGGAGCATCAGATCTAGGCCCCATGGGCTTCTATTGTAAGAGAGACTCCCGGCTCGTTTATAGAGTATAGAGAGGTCGGCTAGTCGCAATAGTGGTGACGTCACTGAGAAGAGTAGCAGAATGGGCTGGACACTCACTGGAGAAAGCAGCGGTAGGTGAGTGTATTAATACACTTGCACTACATTACATGGAGATATATATATACATAGCTCCCAACCGTCCCTCATTGTGCGGGATTGTCCCGGTTTTCAGCCTCTGCCCCGCACTCCCGCACGGGGCACTCTAATCTCGCGGCTCAGACAACAGGACCGACACGCCCCCTTGTATAGTTAAGCCATGCCCCGGGCCTTTACCCTTTTGTATGGCTGCCTGTTTTCTGAGCACAGGACCTGTGATGAGGTCACAGGAGGGGAGGAGTCAGGGGTCACATGATCGGCAGATCGGGACCTCCATGGATTGCACTGCAGGACTTGCTGCCACCTTGCCACATGGTCTTGCAGGAGGTAAGTAATGCCTTGTATGGGGTCAGGAAGTGTACAGTGTGGATGTAGCAGAGCCGCGTGTGTGCAAGGTGTGCGGAGCGGAGCCGCGTGTGTGCGAGGTGTGCGGAGCGGAGCCGTGTGTGTGCGAGGTGTGCGGAGCGGAGCCGCGTGTGTGCGAGGTGTGCGGAGCGGAGCCGCGTGTGTGCGAGGTGTGCGGAGCGGAGCCGCGTGTGTGCGAGGTGTGCGGAGCGGAGCCGCGTGTGTGCGAGGTGTGCGAAGCGGAGCTGCGTGTGTGCGAGGTGTGCGGGGCGGAGCCGCGTGTGTGCGAGATGTGCGGAGCGGAGCCGCGTGTGTGCGAGGTGTGCGGAGCAGAGCCGCGTGTGTGCGAGGTGTGCGGAGCCGCGTGTGTGCGAGGTGTGCGGAGCGGAGCCGCGTGTGTGCGAGTTGTATGGAGCGGAGCGCTTGTGTACGGAGTGGAGCCATGTGCAAAGTGTACGGAGCGCAGTCCTTTGTGTAGGAGTAGCTATGTGTGGCCATTATATGGTACGAAGTATCATGTGCGGCCAATATACAGTATGGAGCATCATGTGCGGCCAGTATACGGTATGCAGCATCATGTGCGGTCATTATACGGTATGGAGCATCATGTGCGGCCATTATACGGTATGGAGCATCATGTGCGGCCATTATACGGTATGGAGCATCATGTGTTGTCATCATACAGTATGGAGCATCATGTGCAGTCATCATACAGTATGGAGCATCAAGTGCAGCCAGTATACAGTATGGAGCATCATGTGCGGCCAGTATACAGTATGGAGCATCATGGGCGGTCATTATACAGTATGGAGCGTCATGTGCGGTCATTTTACAGTATGGAGCGTCATGTGCGGCCAATATACAGTATGGAGCGTCATGTGCGGTCATTATACGGTATGGAGCATCATGTGCGGTCATTATACGGTATGGAGCATCATGTGCGGTCATTATATGGTATGGAGCATCATGCGGGGCCATTATACGGTATGGAGCATCATGCGGGGTCATTATACGGTATGGAGCATCATGCGTGGCCATTATACAGTATGAAGCATCATGTGTGACCATTATACGGTATGGAGCATCATGTGCGGTCATTATACAGTATGGAGCATCATGTGTGGTCATTATACAGTATGGAGCGTCATGTGCGGTCATTATACAGTATGGAGCATCATGTGTGTTCATTATACAGTATGGAGCGTCATGTGCGGTCATTATACAGTATGGAGCATCATGTGTGTTCATTATACAGTATGGAGCGTCATGTGTGTTCATTATACAGTATGGAGCGTCATGTGCGGTCATTATACAGTATGGAGCGTCATGTGTGTTCATTATACAGTATGGAGCATCATGTGTGGCCATTATTCAGTATGGAGCACTGTGTGGCCAAAGTTTTTTTGTTTATAATTATTGTATATGAAACAGTGTGATCAGCAGTGCTGAATGGGTGTGGTTGGGATGTGGATATGGGTGTGGCTAATTATGAATGGGTGTGGTCAGAGGCGTGGCCTAAAATTTGCCGTGTTGGCATATGCAACAGATTAGGACTTATTATAAGTGAAAGGAGGACTTTACACTAACCAGACAGCAGATGGCGATAGTGTGTAATGTAATATACTTGCTGTAATGTGGAGAGGGAAACTCTCTGTTGTTGGTTGTTTTACTTACTTCCTGTTTCTTCATGTTCTTCATCTTGAATGTGTATTGTGTTCAGTGCACGGTCTGTGTGAAACTGAATTGTATCTCATGTTTACCAGTATGAAGTAAATACTGTTTACTCAAGATATCTTGCTGATTGAAGCTCTCCTAACTACAGCGGTGACTGCAAGAAAACGCACTCTGCAACAGGTTATGGGCCCAGGCACCCCAGACACTGCAGGTCTGCACTACAAGCCCAGGGAGCAGGATCCTGGTTTATTCAGATAATGGAGCACACAGATAAGCTCTGTAAACAGAAGGAAATCCAGACACAGAGTGACAGAGGAATTCATCCTCCCAGGAGCTGGACATACAGGAGAATATCTTCAGAACAACTCTCTAAACAAGTAAGACTATATAAAGATGATGAGTAACACAGAACTGAAATTTACAGTAGCTAAACTGAATAGTGAAAATTATCAGTTATGGAAATTCAAAGTAGAGATGTTGTTATCTAAGGATGATCTATGGGAAGTAATTGTTACAGCAAGACCAGATCAAGATAATCAGACATGGGATAAAAAGAATATGCAAGCTAAAGCCACCATTAGCTTATTAGTGGATGATGCTCAATTAATACATATAAGAAATGAAGAAACAGCTAAGGGAATGTGGGAAGCATTAAGAAAACTGTATGAAAGACCTAGCTTGAATCACAAGTTATTTTTATTAAGAAAGCTGTACAGTATGAGATTGAGTGCAAATGACGATATGCAGAAGCACATATTCTCAATGATGGAAGTGATATCACAGCTAAGATCTATTGGTGAAGATGTTAAAGAAAGTCATGTAGCAGCTATATTGTTGTGCAGTTTACCAGATTCGTATACAGCCTTGATAAATGCCCTTGAGACGAGACCAGAAACTGACATTACATTAGATTTTGTGAAAACAAGACTAATAGATGAATATCAGAGAAGAAAAGAACAAAGAAATGATTCTTCTACTGAAAAGGACAGTGAAAACGCTCTTAAAGCTACAGAATTCAAAAAACCCTATAATAAAGAGACAAGGGAATGCTTCAGATGTAAGAAAAAAGGTCATTTAAAGAAAGACTGTACCATATGGAAAGCAGAACAACAAAAATTACAACATAAAAAGCATACACAGAAAGTAAAAAACACAATTTCCGATTCATGTGAGAATAATTGGAATGGCACATTTAAAGTAACAGACAAGAAATCATCACTTGGTTGGTTTATTGATTCAGGAGCAACGAGTCATATGACAAGTGACAAGAATTTCTTTACTGATCTTGATTTAGATAAGAAAGAAGCCATTTATCTTGCAGATGGAAGCAAAATAACCGCAGAAGGTATCGGACAAGGTATGCTAAATTGTTCAAACAAGTTCGGGCAAGATTCAAAGATACTTGTACAGGATGTGTTGTATGTTCCAAAATTGAAAGGCGGATTATTATCTGTGAAACGTTTAACAGCAAAAGGACTTACAGTGAAATTCAAAGACAATGAGTGTGCAATTATTGCAGGAAACAAGGTGATAACCAAAGTCAAGGCAGATGAACAATTATATCATTTTGACACACCAAAGGAACAGATGAAGGTATGTACACATGATCACAAAAACTGTATTCACATGTGGCATAGACGTCTAGGACATAGACACCCTGACAGTATAAGGGAACTACAGAGAAAAGAATTGACAAAAGATTTAAAGATATCAGATTGCTCAATTACCATAAGATGTGAATGTTGTATAAAATCCAAAGCCACAAGGATATCTATTCCAAAAGAAAGTGAGATGAAAAGCAAAAGACCACTTGATTTGGTGCATACTGACGTATGTGGACCCATGAAAGTGACTACATCAGGAGGCAATAGATACATGTTGACTTTTATAGACGATTACTCAAGATACACAGTCACATACTTAATTAAAAACAAAAGTGAAGTTTTTGATAAACTTGTAGACTATGTAACAAGATCAAGTAACAAATTTCAAAGGAAGCCAATTGTCATCAGAAGTGATAATGGAGGTGAATTTACAGGTCACAGAATAGAAGACTACTTAAGACAAAATGGAATAGAACACCAGAAAACGGTTCCATACACACCTGAACAAAATGGAGTAGCAGAAAGGAAAAACAGAACTCTAACAGAAATGATAAGATGTATGCTGACGGATTCCAAACTACCAGAGAAATATTGGGGTGAGGCAGCAATGACAGCTACATATCTACAGAACTGACTTTTTTCCAGAAAACTGACGAAAACTCCATATGAACTGTGGCAAGGTATGAAACCAAGTGTCAATCATTTAAAAGTTTTTGGATGTAAAGTTTTCATATTCATTCCAACAGAAAAACGTTCCAAACTTCAAAACAGATCCATGGATGGAATATTTGTTGGATATAGTGAAAATTGCAAAGGATACAGAATCCTAGATCCCAAAACAGACAGAGTTACGGTGAGTAACAGTGTGACATTCATTGAAGATTTAAATGAAGACATAATGAATCAGTTGAAACAAAAAATGAGAAAACCAATAGTGACACAACTGAAGAAATATCTGATGAGAAAGAAGCAGAAATTAATGAAGAACAAAATACTGAAAGTGAAGAATCACATCTACAAACAGACACAGAACCAAGACGTTCAATGAGAGAGAACAAAGGAAAACCACCAAAACGTCTCTCATACAAGACAAGCACAAGCGAGTCAAGAAGTACTGTGGTTAAGACAACTGTTGACAGAATTAGGACAACCACAGTTGGCACCAACAAAACTGAAAGAGGACAATCAAGGATGTCTTGTTCTTGCTCAGATGGAAAGAGTCAATCCAAGAACCAAGCATATTGATGTAAAATATCATTTCTTGAGAGATCATCAGGAACAAGGAGTCTTGAGGTTGGAGTACTGTCCTACTGAAGAAATGACAGCAGACATCTTTACGAAGGCGTTGAATGCTGATAAACATCAGAGACTAATAAAAAAGTTGGGTTTGATTGAATAAGTCCTTATTGTTGAGAAAGGGTGTTGGCATATGCAACAGATTAGGACTTATTATAAGTGAAAGGAGGACTTTACACTAACCAGACAGCAGATGGCAATAGTGTGTAATGTAATATACTTGCTGTAATGTGGAGAGGGAAACTCTCTGTTGTTGTTGTTGGTTGTTTTACTTACTTCCTGTTTCTTCATGTTCTTCATCTTGAATGTGTATTGTGTTCAGTGCACGGTCTGTGTGAAACTGAATTGTATCTCATGTTTACCAGTATGAAGTAAATACTGTTTACTCAAGATATCTTGCTGATTGAAGCTCTCCTAACTACAGCGGTGACTGCAAGAAAACGCACTCTGCAACATGAGGTCCTTGCTGCCTAAAGTTATGCCCAGTCCTCTGTTCCTTAGTGTTCTGAAGTACTTGCCCGTATGGAAGGCAACTTGAGCCAATTGCAGGTGTCGCTCCTTTATGGCGGTTCCGGGCTCTGATATGCTGCTGTGCCTTTGGCTGTTAGATGGAGTCAGGAGACCTGCAGTCTCCTGCCCTCCGGATTTAGCTGCCGGGACTTTAGTACCCATGCAACCACAGACTCTGGTGTCCGGTTTCTGGCACTCAGTACTGGGGTGAGCTTAGTTGCAGCTCCACTCCCCAAGTTCTCTTTTACTGCTCTCCTCTCTCCTCTGTTCCAGAGACTGACTGACTCACCCCTCCTCCAGGCCAGAACTTATAGAGAAGCTCCCCTGAATCCGGATTTAGAGCTCCCCCTTCTGGTCTGGAGTCAGGAAAGGTGTCAGATGTGAGTGTTATCTAGTCAGGAAAACCCTCCTTGCTTTCAGGCATGTCATCACCCCCCTGTGAGGGAGGCAATGCCACTGTGGCAACCGGACTCCTGGGGTGCTATACTAATATATATATATAATCTTATTTAATTTCAAAAGCATCACATGTGGTGTCTGTAGTAAAGGAGCTGAATTTTGTTTTTTTTGGTTTCAATTTTCACCTTACATTTTTATTATCTTGTACGTTGCTCAGACCGGCGAGGGATGGAAGTCAGACAACGGGTCAATTATTACCTTTATTACATTTAGTGGTGGACACTGAGTGATGGTGAAAAGCTGCAGAGGACTGAGAGCAGAAAAGGCAAAGGGGCTTCCTCTTCTCTACAGGAAAAACGACTGGGATCAACATACAAGCTTACGTCGGAAGGGGAGAAAAGGGTAAAGGTATATGCACACGTAGAAATGACCTCTGCGGATTTTTCTGCAGCGGATTTTAGAAATCCGCAGATAAAATGCACTGCGTTTTACCTGCGGATTTCATAAATCCGCTGAGGAAAAATCCACAGAGGTCATTTCTACGTGTGCACATACCCTTAAGCCTCTTACACAGAGACAATGATCAGGAGCTAAGTACATTTTATTACTCAATGATCCTGCTCCACTCATTCCCTATGTGGTATCCAAGTGCTGAGCTCGGCTTTTTTCTGGCAGCCCCATAGAATGAATGGAGCTTCAGATGGTTCCTGACTTTCAGCTCCTTTCTAACAGGACACAGGTTCCTCAATCTGAGGATGGTGCAGGTTCCAGCGGTCGGAACCCACCAAGCAGTAAGTTACGGCATCACCTCGCCTGTGGATAGGTGATAACTTGTTTTCATTGGACATCCCCTGTAAGGCATGGAGCATGCTAGCAGTGAAGGAGGGAGGAAGCACTGGGTACAAGGCAAATGTTACTATTGGAGGCTGTATTAGGGCATGTGAGTAGCAGACACTTCATCAGGATGACTTCGCCCCCACATGACTCTGACTGGTGTCAAAATAAACCTTAATTAGGACCCCGACTGCCATAGAAAATCCACAGCACTGTGATTGCGCCTCCCTCTCCTTCTCTCTACACCACCTAGGTGCTGTGGTTGCTACTGACTGTGGTGTAAATGGGCTTAAGCTGCCAGGATCAGGGCTAGCTCCACTGCCGGCAGTTGGGGCAGAAGCGGGTTGTATAATACACCAGTACGACTGCTGCACATCTCGTAGGTGCCCTGACAGCACCAGCCTGATGAAAATGTGCACTATAGAGCGGGTTCTGGAACCTGACTGCGATGTACTGTACATGTTAGATGTTTCTCGGGAACCAATATAAGTAATTACTATAAGCAGGTAATCTGTCAGCATGTTTTGTTATGCAATCTGAGAGCAGCATGATGTAGGAGAAGAGAGTCTGATTCCAGTGATGTGTCAATTAATGGGCTGTGTTTTGCTGCTTCAATACAATCAGTGTTTTCTCAGCAGAAGATTATCACTACAGGACTAGGTGTCTCGTGTCTCCTAGTCCAACCACTGTCCCCAGCACTGATTAGCAGCTTTCTGTCAATATACAGTGTACACAGTAAGCAGTCCATCAGTGGTCTGGACGGGGTTATACACAGCTCAACATCTGAGCTCTGCTAGATCTGCTGAAGAGAAAACTGTGATTCTATCCCAACTGCTGCACCTAGAAAACTAAGTGATACATTGCTGGAATCAGAATTTCTGTCCCTACATCATGGTGCTGTCAGATTGCATAGCAAAAACTTGTTGACGGATTCCCTTTAAGGCCCAGTTGTAATATCACTGTAGCACTATCACTAGATGTGACCTCCCTATGCCGGTATACCTGCTGCTGTGATTCTGCAGAAGTGTCATTCACAAAACTGCTGTATACATGTACATCTCCTGAATGGTATTACTGCATATCTTCTATAGATATAAAAGTGAGGTTCTTAGCGCACATTTTGAGCAAATTGTGCGAGCCCATCTGCCAACGACAAGGCGACCTCTTCAGATGGGACCTACACTAACCTAACACTAACTTATTAACTAACGGGGCTCTGCCTCACAAATCTGTTATTATTATTATTACCACCATTTTTATTATTTATTAAAAATGTACCTTTTATCATTTACTTTTTGATTTATTAGTTTTATCATTTTTATTACTCTTGTGACTCTAATAATGATATTACTAAGGTCCCTCTGTCTAAAGCTTTTGATCCAGAAGAAGGCAAAAACCCCAAGACACATTCAGCCAATTTGTGTCACTGGGGAAAAATTCCTTCTCGACCCCGGGAAAAGGCGATCAGTCCTAGAACCTTGATCAAACCTAATTATGTTATTACTAGGTATCTCACTAATATTAGAGTGCTAATTCTACTACTACTATAGGTATTATTATAATGTATAGGGGTTTGTTCTTTTTATAGATTTTATCTCTATTATTTATGTCCTGCTATCTTATTACAGTACTATTCTAACTTTTCCATAACTATTTCACATTACAGCACTGATTGAGCTATGACTATAATTATTGTAATTTTAGGTTCTTGTCTTTTTATAGCTATAACTATTTTATATTCTTACTATAATTACTACTGCTATTTTATGACTGTATTATTCTATCTTTTCTATTAACATTAATACTACCTTATTCTTACACTGTTGATCCAGAAGAAGGCAAAAACCCCAGGACACATTCAGCCAATTTGTGTCACATGGGGAAAAATTCCTTCTTGACCCCGAGAAAAGGCGATCAGTCCTAGAACCCTGGATCACACTGCTATTCCACCTACTACTATTACTATTGCTATTTTATTACTATTTTATGACTTTCTTATTATCACTAATCTAATTACTCTTGTTAGTCTAATACTGATATATTGTCCCTATATTACTATTATGCTGCTATTATTATTTCTAGTGTTTTTTATACTTACGGCCGATAATGCCAATGTATCGGCAGAGGGGTCCCAGCAGGATGGTCCACATGATGTTCTTCCATGTCAGGGGAGAGGCTTGGCTGACTTGGTGGTGGAAGTTGTCCGGCCTGGTCCTGCTTCTTCGTGTGCTGCTTCTCGGGAGCCTAATCTCCAGTTTGATCTTCTTTGCCGCCATCTCATCTTCATGCTTCTCTTCTTTCTCGTCCTCCTCCTCGTCCAGATAGGCCAGCATTTCTCTCAGCGTCACTTCTTCTTCCCTCTTCCTTTCCTCCCTGGCTCGGATGCTTATGGGTGGAGCGGGCCGTTCTTCATCCCTTACAGCAAACCTTCTCTGGGCTTCTGGGTTGGTTGGCATGAGGCGCTAGGAAGAGCAGAGATGAAGTTAGGATGACTAGGAATATCCGAGTACATAACTACCTGTACTTAGTTTTCTCACTGACCTCCTTCTTGTAGAGGGGTAACGGGAGAAGCTTGATACAATACGCCAGTCTTCTCAGTTGCTCCTCAGGTGTGACGTAAACTGAAGAAAACACAACCAGATATTAGAATCAATCCTAACCGTACAAAGAGGATGTGACAGAGCGCCACTGCTGAAATGTACTAAGCGACACTCAGGAAATAAGCGTAAAAGAGCTACAAACTTGCATTTACGACTGTCAGAAAGAGCTCACTGATAGATTCTCAGTTAGTTAATTCTGCAGCCAGCAATAGATGGCAGAGCTCAGAGATAATAGGAAGCAAATAATGGAAATTGTTTAATGAAACTCCACTGCAAAAATAATTTTTACCACAAAATACAGGCATTTAAGTAAAAACAAAAATGCCCCCAAAGATAGACAACCCCTATAAAGTAAAGCCCCAGAAACCCATCCAACAGCAGTGTAGAGAACGGTCAGTTATCACAGACTGATGGAAGCTACCTGATCCAGCGCTGGCAGAATACCCGGTCCACATGGTGACCGCTGATATCTTCTCTGACAAAATGTACCCAAATCCTATAAGACATCAGGAATAGTCAGCAGGGGTGTTGGTAATTGATTCATATTTATTTTATCATAAATTCAGGGGCAGGGAAGGGCAACATTGGGAAATATATGGGCTATTGGCGGTTACATATGTGAGCTTCATTACAGGGGTATTTTCAGTTGGAACAAGTTGGCGCCTTATACATGGGATCGGTGATGACTTATAGATCAGTGGGGTCCGTCCACTGGGAATTCCAGCCATCACCAGAACTTTTATCCCCATTAGAAGGTAGAGGAGGTGCACATGCTCCCCTGCTGCTCCATTCATCCTCTCTGGGACCTGCAGGAGCTGTACTCGTTGCTCTCTGGCAGTCCCGGTGGTCGGGGGAGGTACTGCCGCTGCCCTCTAATGGGATACCAGTGCCTGTTCTGGTTATTGGTGCGGTTCCCAGTGGTCGGACTCTGATCTTATCCGGCAGACAGGTGATAACTTGTCCCAATGGGATCACCCCTTTAGTATGTGATATATATGGAGGACGGGATATCATGCAGAGTACTAGCAATACTACACTGCGGGCCATCCTGTGTGTGCCGGGGACATTCCCTATGGAGGAGCAGAGCGGAGGGTAAATATCGGGATCTTGTCTCTGGATCGATCCAGATGGGAGATGTCACGAGTTCCGGCCTCACCCACTGATATCTCACCACATCATGTGTTGGGGAAATAATAACTTGGTAATGATCAGATTTATCAGAAAGTGTCAGTTGTGGTCTGTGAGTGCGTGTGATGGATGTGGGGTCCGTCCGGTGCATTATCTCTCGTGTTATACCTGGAATCTCGCACTGACTGCAGGTGTCTGTCTTCACACTCGGATGAGATGTAACAAACTGACTTTATTTTTTTCAAATTCAAACTGAGCAATCCTACTGGTTGTTGATGACTGCAGTTACCATGGTGACAGAAGTATCTGAAGCTTTAAAGGGACAGGACACTGTTATAGTGCTATAGTACATTTTGCTATAAAGTTCATCAAATACTGGATATTACGTGGCTCTGTTCAGATAATGTGGGGCGCAAATATATCTTCATAATTTACATAGATTCATTTAGAGGATCAGCAGAGATATTTGGGGGTGCAATAACTTGTGCTGAAAATTGAATGTGTATAAAGAAGGCTAATAATGTAATTAATGCAAAAAGGAAGAAAGTGATCTCTAGCGACAAAATATCAAGGTGAAATATGTTGTACCTCTCTGGCAAAAATTAAGAGACCACTGCAAAATTTTCAATTAGTCTGATTTTTCTCTTTGTAGGTACTGTATATTTTTGAGTAAAATGTATATTGTTCTTTAACTCTATAAACTGCTGACAACATGTCTCCGAAGTTCCAGGCAATAAATTGTGTATTTATTTTCTGAAAATGAGAAATGGTCAAAATAACAAAAAAAAATGCATTGCTTGTACACCTCAAATAATGCAAAAGAAAAACAAGTTCATAATCATTTAAAAACAATAGTACTAATGTTTTAACTCTGGAAGAGTTCAGAAATCAATATTTTGTGGAATTACCATGATTTTTAATCACAGCTTTCAAGCGTCTTGGCATGCTTTCCATCAGTCTTTCACACTGCTTTTGGGTGACCTTATTGCACTTCTGGTAAAAAATGTAAGCAGTTCTTCTTTGATGGCTTGTGATTATCCATCTTCCTCTTGATTACATTCCAGAGGTTTTCAATGATGTTCAGGTCTGGAGATTGGGCTGCCCATGACAGGGATTTGATGTGGTGGTCCTTCATCCACACCTTTATTGACCTAGCTGTGTGGCATGACGCATTGTCCTGCTGGAAAAAACAGTCCTCAGAGTTGGGGAATATTGCCTGAGCAGAAGGAATCAACTCTTTTTACAGGATAACCTTGTATGCGGCTTAATTCATATGTCCTTCGCAAAGATTAACCTGCCCAATTCCAGCCTTGCTGAAGCATCCCTAGATCATCGCCGATCCTCCACCAAATTTCACATTGGGTGCAAGACACTGTAGCTTGTACGCCTCTCCAGGTCTCCATCTAACCATTAGATGACCAGGTGTTGGGCAAAGCTGAAAATTAGACTCATCAGAGAAGATTACCTTACTCCAGTTCTCTATGGTCCAATCCTTATGGTCTTTGGAAACCTTCAACCTGGCTCTCCTTTGCTTCACATTGATAAAAGACTTTTTTCTAGCGTTAAATGACTTGAGCCCTGCCTCCAGGAACCTGTTACAAACTGTTCTTGCAGTGCACTTCACCCCAGCTGCCATTTGCCATTCCTTTTGCAGATCACTTGATGTCATCCTGCGGTTGCTGAGTGACATTCAAATAAGATGATGGTCATCCCGGTCAGGGGAGAGTCATTTTCGCCCTCTGCCAGTCTGTAGCTTTGTTGTCCCCAATGTCTGCTGCATGACCTTGTTGTAATGGAATGCCGTCTGAGAAATTTTAAGGATAGAGGCAACATGACGCTCACTGTGTCCATCTGCTAGTAAAGCCAGGATTGAGCCCTTTTCCTCACTCAAGACTTTTCTTTTCAACTCCTTTGTCATGGTTCAAAGTCATTTTTTCACTCCTATTACTTTTGGGATATTACTAGCACTTGTTATGCCATCCAGCTTGTCCTATTGCAAGAGGATTGTGAACACCACAGCAGTGTGTTTTATACTTTCCTTCGTTCAATAAGATTTGGTTCAGGTGATCACCTAATCAGAAGCACATTAAGTAGAATGAGGTGTAATCTGGTTGGAATTCAACTGACACTGGAATGGAATGGCTGTCAGACATGTAGAGAAGCTGATTTTTATAAAACTGTGAAGTGGTCTCTTAATTTTTGTCAGAGCTGTATATAAAAGTAGCTTTTAAAAATTATATATTAAGCTTTTAACATAAGACAAATGTGCTGACCACCCTTAGAAATAGACCAACGCATTTCAGGTGGGAGCCTAATCATGGAGCCACACACCAGTTAGGAGCCACACACCATGAATAAGGCTCCTTCCTGAAATGCGTTGGTCTATTTTACATGGCTTTCTAAAGGTGGCCAGCACATCCATCTTATGTTTGGAATAATACAAGCTAGTTTTTATATATGACATTTTTCACCTTGATACTTTGTCGCTGGAGATCACTTTCTTCTTTCTTGCATCTGATGATCGTGTCCGAGACTAGAATGGCCCCGTGCGAACTGCCTCTATCCTATAAGGTGCACCTGGACGTGGTGAGCTGACTTTCCATATTCCCCTTCCTTCCTTGTGTCTATAATGTAATTAATGGTCCTAAGTTTGTGGTTTTCTGTTCACTACAAATCTAAATATTGATCACAATATTAGGGGAAACTTAGTATGTATTAGCATTACCCTTACATATCTGCAGTAGAGGATAACAATAATAGATGGGGATTTCCTTTGAGTACACATATCGGACCTTTTTATAGAGTCATAGAAATATGATGAAATTATTTGTTGCAGTGTGAACCGATCATTCTCCTGGATACATAGTTTTTCTGATATTGCTTGGCCTTGTTGTTTTTATATATTAATGACAAATAAAGATTTATATATATAGTGCATTTTATATGGTTCTCTTCCTGCAGCTAAATTGATCTAAGTCCGCCTTTGGATTACATAGAATCTAAATTTGCAGACACTGTGTTCCGGGTACTGCCCCTAATCAGTGCAACGTGTGAGATCTGGATTGGCTGTGAGAGGCATCTGACCGGGATCCAAGGGGTATCGTTTCTCCTTGCAGAGAGTGACATCTCAAGCATGCCGATATGAGGAGACCATTGGAACCCGGTCAGACGCCTCTCACACTTTGCACTGACGAGGGGCAATACCCCAAAACACAGTGCCTGCAATTTGAGATTCTGTTTTTGGCTTTTATCCTAAATCATGTAACGAGTTTCGTTAAAGGGTCAACACTGACTTCTAGGATTGCTAATTCCTATAGGTGGCACTAGTGTTCTAGAGGAGCATTGCAGCATGAAAGTCTCCTCATCTCGGCATGTTTGGCATGTGACTCTCCGCAAGGAGAAACGATACCTCTTATCTCATATTCAATGTTTCCTTATACCTTAGTGCACACGTTGGATAATGCAGGAGCAGCACCTTGCTCTTACTTCCGTGTGTTAGGAGTTGCTGAAAAGTTTTTTCTCCTTTAAATGTAATATTGACTGATATTATACTGAAATGATTCCTAGTGAATAGACCATGTTGGCAATGTGGCCCATTATTCCATTCAGGGGTTGTCCACCTGTCACCTCCAGCGACTCCGCTTAGTGAGCGTGTTGCAATTGTAAGAGTTGGTAAGAATCAGTGTGGGGCCGGTCACTTTCCTCTTGCAGCTGCATTTGATAAACCTGCCACATTTTTAGACCATCTTGTCCAGATTTACATCACCTAGTTAGTTATTGGCTTATTTTGTGCCAGAATTGTGAGCTACACTTTTGGTGACATTTCTGGAACAGAATGTTAGACCCCTCCCCTCTCATATAAGCCACACCTCTTTTAGATAAGCCACGCCTCTTGCCAGACAAGGCGCAGAAAGGGTGTAAAACACGGGAAGTAAATCATGAAATACTGATTTTGCTGCACATAACTACAGAATTCTGTCACATATCGCTGATAAATCTCTCCCAGTGGCTTGTGATCAATATTTAGATTTGTAGTGAACATAAAACCACAATCTTAGGACCATTAATTACATTATAGACACAAGGAAGGAAGGGGAATATGGAAAGTCAGCTCACCACGTCCAGGTGCACCTTATAGGATGGAGGCAGTTCGCACGGGGCCATCCCAGTCTCGGACATGGTCATCAGATGCAAGAAAGAAGAAAGTGATCTCCAGCGCCAAAATATCAAGGTGCAAAATGTCATATATAAAAACAAGCTTGTATTATTCCAAACATAAGACGGAAGTGCTGGCCACCTTTAGAAAGCCATGTAAAATAGACCAACGCATTTCAGGTAGGAGCCTTATTCATGGTGTGTGGCTCCTAACTGGTGTGTGGCTCCATGATTAGGCTCCTACCTGAAACGCGTTGGTCTATTTCTAAGGGTGGTCAGCACATTTGTCTTATTATGTTAAAAGCTTAATATATAATTTTTAAAAGCTACTTTTATATACAGCTCTGGCAAAAATTAAGAGACCACTGCACAGTTTTACAAAAATCAGCTTCTCTGCATGTCTGACAGCCATTCCATTCCAGTGTCAGTTGAATTCCAACCAGAGTACACCTCATTCTACTTAATGTGCTTCTGATTAGGTGATCACCTGAACCAAATCTTATTGAACTAAGGAAAGTGTAAAACACACTGCTGTGGTGTGCACAATCCTCTTGCAATAGGACAAGCTGGATGGCATAAGGCTGTGTGCACACGTTGCTGATTTTTCGCATTTTTTTCACGTTTTTCGCTTTAAAAATGCTATAAAACTGCAAAAAAAAGCATACATTAAGCATCCCATCATTTAGAATGAATTCTGCAAATTTTGTGCACATGATGCGTTTTTTTCCGTGAAAAAAATGCATCGTGGTAAAAAACGCAGCATGTTAATTAATTTTGTGCACCAAAAACGCACCAAAACGCGCAATAAACGCATGCAGATTTATTGCAGAAAATTTCAGGTTTTTCTCAGGAATTTTCTGCAATAAATCCTGAACGTGTGCACATAGCCTTACAAGTGCTAGTAATATCCCAAAAGTAATAGGAGTGAAAAAATGACTTTGAACTATGACAAAGGAGTTGAAAAGAAAAGTCTTGAGTGAGGAAAAGAAGGGCTCAATCCTGGCTTTACTAGCAGATGGACACAGTGAGCGTCATGTTGCCTCTATCCTTAAAATTTCTCAGAGGGCAGTTCCATTACAACAAGGTCAAGCAGCAGACATTGGGGACAACGAAGTTACAGACTGGCAGAGGGCGAAAATGACTCTCCCCTGACCGGGATGACGTCATCTTATTTGAATGTGACTCAGCAACTGCAGGATGACATCAAGTGATCTGCAAAAGGAATGGCAAATGGCAGCTGGGGTGAAGTGCACTGCAAGAACTGTTTGTAACAGGTTCCTGGAGGCAGGGCTCAAGTCATTTAACGCTAGAAAAAAGTCTTTTATCAATGTGAAGCAAAGGAGAGCCAGGTTGAAGGTTGCCAAAGACCATAAGGATTGGACCATAGAGGACTGGAGTAAGGTAATCTTCTCTGATGAGTCTATTTTTCAGCTTTGTCCAACACCTGGTCATCTAATGGTTAGATGGAGACCTCGAGAGGCGTACAAGCCACAATGTCTTGCACCCACTGTGAAATTTGGTGGAGGATCGGTGATGATCTGGGGATGAAGGACCACCACATCAAATCCCTGTCATGGCCAGCCCAATATCCAAACCTGAACATCATTGAAAACCTCTGGAATGTAATCAAGAGGAAGGTGGATAGTCACAAGTAGGGTTGAGCGACTTTCATTTTTTTAAGATCGAGTCTGGTTTTGTGAAACCCGACTTTGTCCAGAGTCGAGTCGAGTGCAGTCGGCCGATTATCGCTAAAAGTCGGGGATCAACCGAAACACGAAACCCAATGCAAGTCAATGGGGAAGCATAGTCGGCAGTGAGTGGAGGCCAGGAAAACACCTACAGTGCCCATTTTAATGCCAAAAACATCCATTCTTGTTTCTGAAGCTTGTCAATCTTAATTAACTTTATAATAATAGTTGGGCATAGGACATTGGGGGTCATTTGGCAAAAGTTGTTGGGGGAGTAGGGCTGGCTCAAGTTTTTCGTGGGCCCAGGAAATGCGGACTACGTCACGGCGGTGGAGCAGGGAGAGGTAAGTATTTCAGCGTTGCAAGTGCTGTGATCCTGAGCAAGCAGGGGGGGCCCACTCGTTCCCATTGGCACTGGCACAGGGCCCCTCAAAGTACGGCGGTGTGTTTGCATGGCGGGGGCGCCTCCCACCAGCAGCGACACTTTTGCGTACTCTGAGGGGCTCTGTGCCAGTGACGTCGCCAACGAGTATGCCCCCCCCCCCACCTGATGAAGGAACCTGCACTTTCATCTGCACCTTCCTCTTTGTCCCTGTGTAAGGTGGTATAACATGCGGGAAGGGGAACCTTCCTTTCAGCAGGGTCAGATTCTGGCTGTGTAGAGTGCAAGGGGAATGTAGTGGTCTAGGTCAATGTACCAGCAGACTCATCTAGCAGTGGCTGGGCAATGGGCAGGATGAGGAGGAAACAGATATAGGGCCAAAGAATAAAGTAGGCTAAATGCAGTTCAAAATTGGTAACAGGACTAAACAGGCGGCATTGCTTTGTTCAGTGGAGTAGCAAACCCAAGAGCAGCAGACACTGTTTCAAGGGCCTAACCACACTAGTAGGCCAAATGCAGTTTAATATCTGATAGTGTAGGCCGAAAGCCAGAATGTGGAAGCTCAGCTTTGTTCAGTTGAGGACAACACCAGGGAGGGGCAGACACCGTTAGTAGGCCGGAACCACCAATTTTTTAAAATACAGCAGTTAATCAGAGCCAGAAGGTAGAAGCTCAGCTTTATTCAGTTGAGGACAACACCAGGCAGGGGCAGACACCGTTAGTAGGCCGGAACCACCAATTTTTTAAAAAACAGCAGTTAATCAAAGCCAGAAGGTAGAAGCTCAGCTTTATTCAGTTGAGGACAACACCAGGGAGGGGCACACACCGTTAGTAGGCCGGAACCACCAATTTTTTAAAAAACAGCAGTTAATCAGAGCCAGAAGGTAGAAGCTCAGCTTTATTCAGTTGAGGACAACACCAGGGAGGGGCAGACACCGTTAGTAGGCCGGAAACACCAATTTTTTTAAAAAACAGCAGTTAATCAGAGCCAGAAGGTAGAAGCTCAGCTTTATTCAGTTGAGGACAACACCAGGCAGGGGCAGACACCGTTAGTAGGCCGGAACCACCAATTTTTAAAAAAACAGCAGTTAATCAAAGCCAGAAGGTAGAAGCTCAGCTTTATTCAGTTGAGGACAACACCAGGCAGGGGCAGACACCGTTAGTAGGCCGGAAACACCAATTTTTTAAAAAACAGCAGTTAATCAGAGCCAGAAGGTAGAAGCTCAGCTTTATTCAGTTGAGGACAACTTGAATTAGGGACTGCAGACAGACTTACCAGGCTGTCCCCTGTGTGGACCATGCATCCAATACATTAACCCATTGCGCCACAAATGACACGTAACCTTCCGTAGCCATGCCTACCGCTCCATGTGTCTGTTGTCAGGTGTACCTTTGGACTCACAGATTGACAGAATGAAAGGACAATGTGGTCTTTAACATGCTGGTGGAGGGGTGGGATGGCTTTTCTCGCAAAAGAATTGTCAACTGGGTAGCTCATAGCGTGGTACAGCGTAGTCCATCATGGCTTTATTAATATTAAATAAAATAAAAAAATAGGCTCTATGCACTGTAAAATAGGTTCCAGGGGTACACGGGCAGCAGTGGTCAGGTGAGTGGAGGCCTAGTGGAAGGAGGGACCGCAGACAGGCTTCGAAGGCCTAACATAATAAAATGGGCTGGCTGTAGGCACTGTAACATAGTTTCCAGGGGTACACGGGCAGCAGTGGTCAGGTCAGTGGAGGCCTAATGGAAGGAGGGACCGCAGACAGGCTTCGAAGGCCTAACATACTAAAATGGGCTGGCTGTAGGCACTTTATAATTGGTTCCAGGGGTACACGGGCAGCAGTGGTCAGGTGAGTGGAGGCCTAGTGGAAGGAGGGACCGCAGACAGGCTTCGAAGGCCTAACATACTAAAATGGGCTGGCTGTAGGCACTTTATAATTGGTTCCAGGGGTACACGGGCAGCAGTGGTCAGGTGAGTGGAGGCCTAGTGGAAGGAGGGACCGCAGACAGGCTTCGAAGGCCTAACATACTAAAATGGGCTGGCTGTAGGCACTGTAACATAGGTTCCAGGGGTACACGGGCAGCAGTGGTCAGGTCAGTGGAGGCCTAGTGGAAGGAGGGACCGCAGACAGGCTTCGAAGGCCTAACATAATAAAATGGGCTGGCTGTAGGCACTGTAACATAGGTTCCAGGGGTACATGGGCAGCAGTGGTCAGGTGAGTGGAGGCCTAGTGGAAGGAGGGACCGCAGACAGGCTTCGAAGGCCTAACATACTAAAATGGGCTGGCTGTAGGTACTTTATAATTGGTTCCAGGGGTACACGGGCAGCAGTGGTCAGGTGAGTGGAGGCCTAGTGGAAGGAGGGACCGCAGACAGGCTTCGAAGGCCTAACATACTAAAATGGGCTGGCTGTAGGCACTTTATAATTGGTTCCAGGGGTACACGGGCAGCAGTGGTCAGGTGAGTGGAGGCCTAGTGGAAGGAGGGACCGCAGACAGGCTTCGAAGGCCTAACATAATAAAATGGGCTGGCTGTAGGCACTGTAGCATAGGTTCCAGGGGTACACGGGCAGCAGTGGTCAGGTCAGTGGAGGCCTAGTGGAAGGCGGGACCGCAGACAGGCTTCGAAGGCCTAACATACTAAAATGGGCTGGCTGTAGGCACTGTAACATAGGTTCCAGGGGTACACGGGCAGCAGTGGTCAGGTCAGTGGAGGCCTAGTGGAAGGAGGGACCGCAGACAGGCTTCGAAGGCCTAACATACTAAAATGGGCTGGCTGTAGGCACTGTAACATAGGTTCCAGGGGTACACGGGCAGCAGTGGTCAGGTCAGTGGAGGCCTAGTGGAAGGAGGGACCGCAGACAGGCTTCGAAGGCCTAACATACTAAAATGGGCTGGCTGTAGGCACTTTATAATTGGTTCCAGGGGTACACGGGCAGCAGTGGTCTGGTCAACGAAGGCCGATTGTAATATGAGTGTCTGCCAGTTAGTAGTCAAAAAACAACAAATAAATGTGAATGTCTCGCATTAAAACAAAACAAAAACACTAAAGGGTGCAATCATTAGGTTCAGGGGTGGGATCCTCTGCGTTGTTTCAGACCTACTAATTTAGCGCGAAGTATTTACTGTGGTAAATAGAGGACACTGCCCCTGACTATGTTAAGTACCATCATACATGTCAACACAATGGTATTGTCAGTGGCAGGTATGGAAGGATGTCAGCGCATAGACAAAACATTGGTGGAAGTGTGAGAGATAACTGTGGAAGTGTTACAGCAATGTTTGACCTGGGGGTGGGTGAACTCTCTTGTGGCTGGCGGTACAGGCTCAGGGCCCCTCATGTTACAACAGTGTGTCTGACGTTGGGTGCGCACCACCACCGCCAGAGACACTTTATTGTACTATGAGGGACCCAGTAGCAATGCCGTCGACCAAAAGCGAGCACACCCACCTCTTCAGACAAACAGCAGTCTCACGGGTGCTTGCGCCAAGTCGCGATACCACGGCCCCGTGTGGTGAGTTTGGCCATTTAGGGAGGTGTAAACATGTCGTATGCTGGACAATCAGCTGCAGCAAATTAGACATTAGAAAAGTAATTCACAGTAGTCCACAGGCAAGAGCTTTTCATAGGAAAGCTAGGTGTCGGCCGGGCAAGGTGGGGCAAAAGATTTCGAAATCCAGTTGTGGTTCATTTTAATGAATGTTAGATCATCAACATTTTGGGTAGCCAGACGAGTCCTTTTTTCGGTTAATATTGAACCTGCAGCACTGAATACTCTTTCTGATAGGACACTTGCTGCCGGGCAAGCAAGCTCCTGCAATGCATATTCTGCCAATTCTGGCCAGGTGTCTAATTTTGATGCCCAGTAATCAAATGGGAATGACGGTTGAGGGAGAACATCGATAAGGGATGAAAAATAGTTAGTAACCATACTGGACAAATGTTGTCTCCTGTCACTTTCAATTGATGCAGCAGTACCTGTCCTGTCTGCGGTCATAGCAAAATCACTCCACAACCTGGTCAGAAAACCCCTCTGTCCAACGCCACTTCTGATGTGTGCACCCCTAACACTCCTAGTCTGCTGCCCCCTGGAGCTCGTGTGAGAACGATCACGTGCGCTGTGTGCTGGGAATGCCTGAAGCAAACGGTCAACAAGAGTTGATTGTTTGGTTGCTAATATTAGTTCCAAGTTCTCATGTGGCATAATATTTTGCAATTTGCCTTTATAGCGTGGATCAAGGAGGCAGGCCAACCAGTAATCGTCATCGTTCATCATTTTCGTAATGCGTGTGTCCCTTTTTAGGATACGTAAGGCATAATCCGCCATGTGGGCCAAAGATCCAGTTGTCAAATCTCCGGTTGTGATTAGTTGAGGGGCAGTTTCAGGCAAATCTACGTCACTTGTGTCCCTCAAAAAACCAGAACCCGGCCTTGCCACGCAACCAATTTGCAGTGCCCCCGGGAAAGCTTCCGCATTAAAAATATACTCATCCCCATCATCCTCCTCGTCCTCCACCTCCTCTTCGCCCGCTACCTCGTCCTGTACACTGCCCTGACCAGACAATGGCTGACTGTCATCAAGGCTTTCCTCTTCCTCTGGTGCAGACGCCTGATCCTTTATGTGCGTCAAACTTTGCATCAGCAGACACATTAGGGGGATGCTCATGCTTATTATGGCGTTGTCTGCACTAACCAGCCGTGTGCATTCCTCAAAACACTGAAGGACTTGACACATGTCTTGTATCTTCGACCACTGCACACCTGACAACTCCATGTCTGCCATCCAACTGCCTGCCCGTGTATGTGTATCCTCCCACAAAAACATAACAGCCCGCCTCTGTTGGCACAGTCTCTGAAGCATGTGCAGTGTTGAGTTCCACCTTGTTGCAACGTCTATGATTAGGCGATGCTGGGGAAGGTTCAAAGACCGCTGATAGGTCTGCATACGGCTGGAGTGTACAGGCGAACGTCGGATATGTGAGCAAAGTCCACGCACTTTGAGGAGCAGGTCGGAGAACCCAGGATAAGTTTTCAATAAGCACTGCACCACCAGGTTTAAGGTGTGAGCCAGGCAAGGAATGTGTTTCAGTTGGGAAAGGGAGATGGCAGCCATGAAATTCCTTCCGTTATCACTAACTACCTTGCCTGCCTCAAGATCTACTGTGCCCAGCCACGACTGCGTTTCTTGTTGCAAGAACTCGGACAGAACTTCCGCGGTGTGTCTGTTGTCGCCCAAACACTTCATAGCCAATACAGCCTGCTGACGCTTGCCAGTAGCTGGCCCATAATGGGACAACTGGTGTGCAACAGTGTCATCTGCCGATGGAGTGGTTGGCCGACTGCGGTCTGTGGAAGAGCTGTAGCTTCTGCAGGAGGACGAGGAGGAGGAGGAGGAGGGGGTGCGAACGCCTACAGCCAACTGTTTCCTAGACCGTGGGCTAGGCACAACTGTCCTGAAATTGATGTCCCCTGTGGACCCTGCATCCACCACATTCACCCAGTGTGCCGTGATGGACACATAACGTCCCTGGCCATGCCTACTGGTCCATGCATCTGTAGTCAGGTGCACCTTTGTACTCACAGATTGCCTGAGTGCATGGACGATGCGCTGTTTAACATGCTGGTGCAGGGCTGGGATGGCTTTTCTGGAAAAAAAGTGTCGACTGGGTAGCTCGTATCGTGGTTCAGCGTACTCCATCAGGGCTTTGAAAGCTTCGCTTTCAACTAACCGGTAGGGCATCATCTCTAACGAGATTAGTCTAGCTATGTGGGCGTTAAAACCCTGTGTACGCGGATGCGAGGATAAGTACTTCCTTTTTCTAACCAGAGTCTCATGTAGGGTGAGCTGGACTGGAGAGCTGGAGATCGTGGAACTTTCGGGTGTGCCGGTGTACATGGCAGACTGAGAGACGGTTGGAGACGGTATTGTTTCCGCCGGTGCCCTAGATGCAATATTTCCTCCTACAAAACTGGTGATTCCCTGACCCTGACTGCTTTTGGCTGGCAAAGAAACCTGCACAGATACTGCCGGTGGTGCGGAAAATGGTGGCCTTACAGTGACGGAAGGGATGTTGCGTTGCTGACTAGCTTCATAGGCCGAGGGTGCTACAACCTTAAGGGACGTTTGGTAGTTAGTCCAGGCTTGAAAATGCATGGTGGTTAAGTGTCTATGCATGCAACTAGTATTTAGACTTTTCAGATTCTGACCTCTGCTTAAGCTAGTTGAACATTTTTGACAGATGACTTTGCGCTGATCAATTGGATGTTGTTTAAAAAAATGCCAGACTGCACTCTTCCTAGCATCGGATCCCTTTTCAGGGATTGCAGACTGAGCTTTAACCGGATGGCCACGCTGTCCTCCAACAGGTTTTGGCTTTGACACGCGTTTTGGGCCAGATACGGGCCCGGCAGATGGAACCTGTTGCGATGTTGATGCCTGCTGCGGCCCCTCCTCCACCTCCGCTTCTGAACTACTGCCGCCTGCACCCTGTTCCCCCAATGGCTGCCAATCGGGGTCAACAACCGGGTCATCTATTACCTCCTCTTCGAGCTCGTGTGCAACTTCGTCTGTGTCCCTGTGTCGGTCGGTGGTATAGCGTTCGTGGCGGGGCAACATAGTCTCATCAGGGTCTGATTGTGGATCAGTACCCTGAGAGGGCAATGTTGTGGTCTGAGTCAAAGGAGCAGCATAGTACTCTGGCTGTGGCTGTGCATCAGTGCACTCCACGTCAGAATCTACTTGTAATGGGCATGGCCTGTTAAGTGTTTCACTTTCTAAGCCAGGGACGGTATGTGTAAAGAGCTCCATGGAGTAACCCGTTGTGTCGCCTGCTGCATCCTTCTCTTTTGTTGTAGTTTTTGCTGAAGAGGACAAGGAAGCGACTTGTCCCTGACCGTGAACATCCACAAGCGACGCGCTGCTTTTACATTTACCAGTTTCAGAAGAGGAGGCAAAAGAGCTAGAGGCTGAGTCTGCAATGTAAGCCAAAACTTGCTGCTGCTGCTCCGGCTTTAAAAGCGGTTTTCCTACTCCCAGAAAAGAGAGCTTTCGAGGCCTTGTGTAGCCAGACGACGAAACTGGCTCCACAGCTCCAGACTTAGGTGGAATATTTTTATCTCCACGACCACCTGATGCTCCACTACCACTACCATCATTACCAGCTGACAATGAACGCCCACGGCCACGACCTCTTGCACCAGACTTCCTCATTGTTTTAAAAACTTAACCAAAGTAACTTTATTTGTTGCTGTCAAACAACTTACACGGTGAGCTATAACTTCAGTATGATTTCAATATCCCTTAACAGGTTGGTGAGACCACAAGGAAAATCAGGCACAATGTTACACACTCTGTTTTCTGTGGCACCAAATCACAGAGATGCCACACACGCAGGACTGTCACTCAAGCACAAATGTCAATATTAATCTCCCACCTATTTTTTTTTTTTCTCAGGGAGACTTTAGAAACCAAATAAGATAAAATGTTTTTTTTCAGGGACAATTTAGAAACCAAATAATAAAAAAAAAGGCTTTCTATGGCCCACTGAGTGAGAGATGGCACACACAGGAGTCAGGAGTGGCACACAAGCCCCTGACTGAGGCCAATATTTTTCTCCCACTGATTGATGTAGTGATTTTTTTTCAGGTAGATTTTAGAAACCAAATCAAACAAAAAAATAAATAGGCTTTCTATGGCCCACTGAGTGAGAATTGGCACACACAGGAGTCAGGAGTGGCACACAAGCCCTGACTGAGGCCAATATTTTTCTCCCACTGATTGATGTAGTGATTTTTTTTCAGGTAGATTTTAGAACCCAAATCAAGCAAAAAAATAAATAGGCTTTCTATGGCCCACAATTTGAGAGAGAGAGATGGCACACCCAGGAGTCAAGACTGGCACACAAGCAGAAAGGGCAATATTAATCTCCCACTGTTTTTTTTATTTTTTTATTTTTTTTCAGGGAGACTTTAGAAACCAAATAAGATAAAATGTTTTTTTCAGGGACAATTTAGAAACCAAATAATAAAAAAAAAAAAAAAAAAAAAAAAGGCTTTCTATGGCCCACTGAGTGAGAGATGGCACACACAGGAGTCAGGAGTGGCACACAAGCCCTGACTGAGGCCAATATTTTTCTCCCACTGATTGATGTAGTGATTTTTTTTCAGGTAGATTTTAGAACCCAAATCAAGCAAAAAAATAAATAGGCTTTCTAGGGCCCACTGAGTGAGAGATGGCACACACAGGGATGGCACTCTAGCAGAAATGCCAATCTTAATCTCCCACCAAAAAAAAAAAAAAAAACAGGGACTGTCCTACAATTACTATCTTCCTGCACAGGAAAGAAATATATCTTGGTACCGTGTTAGCCAGTAACACCAAGACACACCAAGACACACCAAGACCGTGTTAGACAGTAACATCCAAAACACATAAAAAACTCCATTGTCTACAGCCAAGCCATCAGATACAATCGTATATGTTCCAACCCAATGGATAGAGATGAACACCTGGGTCGCCTCAGAAAGACCTTTTTGAATCAGGGCTACCATCCAAGAACAATTGAAAATCAGATTACAAGAGCCACCAGAATATCAAGGAATCACCTGCTACATTACAAAACTAAAGAAGAAAATAACCGGGTGCCTCTAGTGGTCACCTACAATCCAAATCTGGAGGCGCTAAGGGGAGCTGCACGGAAATTACAACCTTTACTGCAAAAAGATGCCCGCTTACAATCCATTTTTCCAGACCCCCCACTACTGTGTTTTAGGCAGCCCCCAAATCTAAGAAGCATCATTGTCAGAAGCTCCCTGTCCTCTCCAACAGCTGCAGGTACCTTTCCCTGCAATCAGAAAAAATGTAAAACCTGTCCATTTATAATGACCACGGACAAGATAAAGATCCCCAACTCACATCAGGACTACAAGATACCAGGTACATTCAGCTGCATCACTTCTAATGTGGTGTACCTAATTATTTGTACTAAATGTCCAACTGGGGGTCTGTATGTGGGGGAGACAGGGCAGAAACTGAGAACAAGGATGAACTCTCATCGCCATACAATAAAAGAAAAAAGAATGGATATACCTGTGGCAATACATTTCTGTCTCCCAAATCATAGCATTATGGACATGAAATTACTTGTATTGAAAAGTAACTTCAAAACTCAGAGAGACAGGAGAGTCTGGGAGTATAAACTGATGACGACCTTTGACACTCTAAATGCAGGAATGAATGTGTCACACGGATTTATGTCTTTTTACATCAACTAATGAACTTGCCCCTCAGACCATGTGGGGTCATCACAACAGAACGAGACCCTAATCACAGGACAATAAAACAATCCTTATCTAAGAATTGGCCCAATATTTATGGACGTAACTGTTTATCACCCATGGTAATTCTGCTTCATGTCACCTAGCTTATCCATGGTTTTTTTTCCCCTCCCTTTTTTTTTTTTTTTCTCTATACTATGTTGTGCATAAATATGTGATTCTTCAGAATTTGTTTTAGTCTTTGCCTGATGAAGAGACGTATGTAGTCTCGAAAGCTTGCAATTTGTTACCATCTTTTCAGTTAGCCATTAAAAGGTATCAACCACTGAGGACTCTCAATTCTAAATATTTTTCTATCTACTGGCTAACACGGTACCAAGATATATTTCTTTCCTGTATCAAAATGGAGGATACCAGAATGTACCGCATCTTTATGGAACTAAAACCACTTCTGAAGAAACGTGCACAAATGGACAGCGACATTTTTTTCTATCTACATGCAAAAAGGAGAATCTAATTCCCAAAGGACTCTGGATTACAAACCCAATCCTTCATACCTACAACACCCATTATGCACAGAACCTGTGTCACAGGACGTCTGAGAGATTAAGGAATCATCTTTTGCATGTCTGCTACAGCATAAAGAGTAAAGTCCAAGGGCAGTTTGAAACCCTGAGGAAAACACTAACATCAGACACAGAGCAAAAATTACAACAATACTACAACAAACTACGGACCCATCTAATTCATAACAAGGAAAAGAAACTGCACAGATTGCGCCTCAATTCAGGCCTCTATGCAAACAGATACAAAACAAAGCCTAAACCTGACAACTTGGACAACCACTCCATTCCAGGCACAAATAACTGTGTCATTAATCTCTCAGATTATAAACCCAACAAAGTGGAGCTGTCTGTGCTTTCCAGAGGACTCTCATTTTGTCCTACTAAGGCCCTGGATAAAACTGAACTCTGCAGTGATATGGAACATTTTTTCAGGAGACTGCGCCTAAGGGAATATTTCAATGATACAGAAGATTCAGAAAACACTCAGACTGAAGGAAAAGGGATTCTAACAACCAAAAAGAGGTCAGACTGGACACCTCCACCAGGACGCAACCCTCATTTGGATAACTATATAGACTCCTTCAGACATTTGATAAAATCCACCATCATAGATACTAACAGGACACAAGCATTCAACATCAGTGCCCAGGAGAGAAAGGCCATACAGTCTCTGAAAACCAACAAAGAAATCATCATCAAACCTGCTGACAAGGGAGGTGCAATAGTCATGATGAACACATCAGACTATATGAGGGAAGCAAACAGACAACTTATGGACACACGCTACTACAAAACATTGGAGTCGGATCCTACACAGGACTATTACAAGGAACTAAACAAGTTAGTATCTTGTCTGCCTGACGTATCCATAAGAGCCAATGACCTGATACCAGAAAGTCCAAGAACAGGGACATTCTACATGCTTCCCAAAATCCACAAATCTGGAAACCCAGGAAGACCAATTATTTCATGTGTGGGCACCCTTACTGAGCAGGTATCTGGATGGGTAGAGGGTGTTCTTAAACCCTTGGTAAAGGACACACCCAGCTTCATTCAGGACACAACTGACCTACTGAATAAACTATCAGCAATAGGTCCTCTACCAGAAGGAACCATCCTGGTCACCATGGATGTGGAATCTTTGTACTCCAATATCCCACATCAGGATGGATTAAATGCCTGCAAATTCTTCCTGGAAAACACAGGGACTGATGCAAATTCTGTGGTGAAACTTATAAAATTTATCCTCACCCACAATTACTTTGAGTTTGACAAGAAGATCTATCTACAGGAGACTGGCACAGCAATGGGAAGTAAAATGGCCCCACAGTATGCAAATCTGTTCATGGCCAAGCTTGAAAGCGACTTTTTGTCCTCATGTCCCATCAGGCCTCTGGCGTACTACCGCTACATTGATGACATTTTAATCATCTGGATGGAGTCTGAGCCACAGCTAAAGTCGTTCCATGAACAGTTTAATCAATTTCATCCTACCATCAACTTGACACTCAACTACTCCTGCACTGAAATTAACTTTCTGGACACCATCATTAAGCTGCAGAACAATAAAATAGAGACATCCCTGTATCAGAAGCCAATCGACCGTCCAACATACCTTAAATGGGACAGTTTCCATCCAAAACACATAAAAAACTCCATTGTCTACAGCCAAGCCATCAGATACAATCGTATATGTTCCAACCCAATGGATAGAGATGAACACCTGGGTCGCCTCAGAAAGACCTTTTTGAATCAGGGCTACCATCCAAGAACAATTGAAAATCAGATTACAAGAGCCACCAGAATATCAAGGAATCACCTGCTACATTACAAAACTAAAGAAGAAAATAACCGGGTGCCTCTAGTGGTCACCTACAATCCAAATCTGGAGGCGCTAAGGGGAGCTGCACGGAAATTACAACCTTTACTGCAAAAAGATGCCCGCTTACAATCCATTTTTCCAGACCCCCACTACTGTGTTTTAGGCAGCCCCCAAATCTAAGAAGCATCATTGTCAGAAGCTCCCTGTCCTCTCCAACAGCTGCAGGTACCTTTCCCTGCAATCAGAAAAAATGTAAAACCTGTCCATTTATAATGACCACGGACAAGATAAAGATCCCCAACTCACATCAGGACTACAAGATACCAGGTACATTCAGCTGCATCACTTCTAATGTGGTGTACCTAATTATTTGTACTAAATGTCCAACTGGGGGTCTGTATGTGGGGGAGAGAGTATAGAAACTGAGAACAAGGATGAACTCTCATCGCCATACAATAAAAGAAAAAAGAATGGATATACCTGTGGCAATACATTTCTGTCTCCCAAATCATAGCATTATGGACATGAAATTACTTGTATTGAAAAGTAACTTCAAAACTCAGAGAGACAGGAGAGTCTGGGAGTATAAACTGATGACGACCTTTGACACTCTAAATGCAGGAATGAATGTGTCACACGGATTTATGTCTTTTTACATCAACTAATGAACTTGCCCCTCAGACCATGTGGGGTCATCACAACAGAACGAGACCCTAATCACAGGACAATAAAACATTCCTTATCTAAGAATTGGCCCAATATTTATGGACGTAACTGTTTATCACCCATGGTAATTCTGCTTCATGTCACCTAGCTTATCCATGGTTTTTTTTCCCCTCCCTTTTTTTTTTTTTTTTCTCTATACTATGTTGTGCATAAATATGTGATTCTTCAGAATTTGTTTTAGTCTTTGCCTGATGAAGAGACGTATGTAGTCTCGAAAGCTTGCAATTTGTTACCATCTTTTCAGTTAGCCATTAAAAGGTATCAACCACTGAGGACTCTCAATTCTAAATATTTTTCTATCTTCCTGCAGTAATTTCAGCCAGGTACGGCAGGCAGCAATAAGAAGGGGACTGATGCACAAATTAAATAAAAAGTGTGGACAAACAAAAAAGATAGCTGTGCAGAAAGGAAGGAACAAGAGGATATGTGCTTTGAAAAAAGCAGTTGGTTTCCACAGTGGCGTACACACAGCAATACAGCTATCACGGAGCCTTCTAGGGCAGCCCAATGAGCTACAGCGCTGAGAGAAAAAAAAAAAAATGTGGCTTCCACTGTCCCTGCACACCGAAGGTGGTGTTGGACAGTGGAAATCGCTACAGCACAAGCGGTTTGGTGGTTAACGGACCCTGCCTAACGCTCTCCCTGCTTCTGACGAAGCGGCAGCAACCTCTCCCTAAGCTCAGATCAGCAGCAGTGAGATGGCGGTCGGCGGGAATGCCCCTTTATAGCCCCTGTGACGCCGCAGACAGCAAGCCAATCACTGCAATGCCCTTCTCTAAGATGGTGGGGACCAGGACCTATGTCATCACGCTGCCCACACTCTGCGTTCACCTTCATTGGCTGAGAAATGGCGCTTTTAGCGTCATTGAAACGCGACTTTGGCGCGAAAGTCGCGTACCGCATGGCCGACAAGCACAGGGGTCGGATCGGGTTTCATGAAACCCGACTTTGCCAAAAGTCGGCGACTTTTGAAAATGAACGACCCGTTTCGCTCAACCCTAGTCACAAGCCATCAAACAAAGAAGAACTGCTTATATTTTTTACCAGAAGTGGAATAAGGTCACCCAAAAGTAGTGTGAAAGACAGATGGAAAGCATGCCAAGTCGCATGAAAGCTGTGATTAAAACATTAGTATTGTTGTTTCTAAATGATTATGAACTTGTTTTTTTTTTTGCATTATTTCAGGTCTGCAAGCAATGCATTTTTTTTGTTATTTTGACCATTTCTCATTTTCAGAAAATAAATACAAAATTTATTGCCTGGAACTTTGGAGACTTGTTGTCAGTAGTTTATAGACTAAAAGAACAATTTACATTTTACTCAAAAATATACAGTACCTACAAAGAGAAAAATCAGACAAATTGAAAATTTTGCAGTGGTCTCTTAATTTTTGCCAGAGAGGTACAACATTTTTCACCTTGATATTTTGTCGCTAGAGATCACTTTCTTCCTTTTTGCATTAATTACATTATCAGCCTTCTTTATACACATTCAATTTTCAGCACAAGTTATTGTACCCCCAAATATCTCTGCTGATCCTCTAAATGAATCTATGTAAATTATGAAGAGATATATTTGCGCCCCACATTATGTAAACAGAGCCACGTAATATCCAGTATTTGATGAACTTTATAGTAAAATGTACTATAGCACTATAACAGTGTCCTGTCCCTTTAAATCTTCAGATACTTCTGTCACCATGGTAACTGCAGTCATCAACTACCAGTAGGATTGCTCAGTTTGAATTTGAAAAATAAAGTCAGTTTGTTACATCTCATCCGAGTGTGAAGACAGACACCTGCAGTCAGTGCGAGATTCCAGGTATAACACGAGAGATAATGCACCGGACGGACCCCACATCCATCACACGCACTCACAGACCACAACTGACACTTTCTGATAAATCTGATCATTACCAAGTTATTATTTCCCCCAACACATGATGTGGTGAGATATCAGTGGGTGAGGCCGGAACTAGTCGTGACATCTCCCATCTGGATCGATCCAGAGACAAGATCCCGATATTTACCCTCCGCTCTGCTCCTCCATGGCGAATGTCCCCGGCACACACATGATGGCCCGCAGTGTAGTATTACTAGTACTCTGCATGATATCCCGTCCTCCATATATACCACATACTAAAGGGGTGATCCCATTGGGACAAGTTATCACCTGTCTGCGGGATAAGATCAGAGTCCGATCACTGGGAACCGCACCAATAACCAGAACAGGGCACTGGTATCCCATTAGAAGGCAGCGGCAGTACCTCCCCCGACCACCGGGACTGCCAGAGAGCAATGAGATGAGTACAGCTCCTGCAGGTCCCAGAGAGGATGAATGGAGCAGCAGGAGAGCATGTGCACCTCCTCTACCTTCTAATGGGGATAAAAGTTCTGGTGATGGCTGGAATTCCCAGCGGACGGACCCCACTGATCTATAAGTCATGACCGATCCCATGTATAAGGCGATAACTTGTTCCAACTGAAAATACCCCTGTAATGAAGCTCACATATGTAACCGTCAATATCCCATATATTTCCCAATGTTGCTCTTCCCTGCCCCTGAATTTATGATAAAATAAATATGAATCAATTACCAACACCCCTGCTGACTATTCCTGATGTCTTATAGGATTTGGATACATTTTGTCAGAGAAGATATCAGCGGTCACCATGTGGACCGGGTATTCTGCCAGCGCTGGATCAGGTAGCTTCCATCAGTCTGTGATAACTGACCGTTCTCTACACTGCTGTTGGATGGGCTTCTGGGGCTTTACTTTATAGGGGTTGTCTATCTTTGGGGGCATTTTTGTTTTTACTTAAATGTGTGTATTTTGTGGTAAAAATTATTTTTGCAGTGGAGTTTCATTAAACAATTTCCATTATTTGCTTCCTATTATCTCTGAGCTCTGCCATCTATTGCTGGCTGCAGAATTAACTAACTGAGAATCTATCAGTGAGCTCTTTCTGACAGTCTTAAATGCAAGTTTGTAGCTCTTTTACGCTTATTTCCTGTGTGTCGCTTAGTACATTTCAGCAGTGGCGCTCTATCACATCCTCTTTGTACGGTTAGGATTCATTCTAATATCTGGTTGTGTTTTCTTCAGTTTACGTCACACCTGAGGAGCAACTGAGAAGACTGGCGTATTGTATCAAGCTTCTCCCGTCACCCCTCTACAAGAAGGAGGTCAGTGAGAAAACTAAGTACAGGTAGTTATGTACTCGGATATTCCTAGTCATCCTTCTAACTTCATCTCTGCTCTTCCTAGCGCCTCATGCCAACCAACCCAGAAGCCCAGAGAAGGTTTGCTGTAAGGGAAGAAGAACGGCCTGCTCCACCCATAAGCATCCGAGCCAGGGAGGAAAGGAAGAGGGAAGAAGAAGTAACGCTGAGAGAAATGCTGGCCTATCTGGACGAGGAGGAGGACGAGAAAGAAGAGAAGGAAGAAGATGAGATGGCGGCAAAGAAGATCAAACTGGAGATTAGGCTCCCGAGAAGCAGCACACGAAGAAGCAGGACCAGGCCGGACAACTTCCACCACCAAGTCAGCCAAGCCTCTCCCATGACATGGAAGAACATCATGTGGACCATCCTGCTGGGACCCCTCTGCCGATACATTGGCATTATCGGCCCGTAAGTATAAAAAACACTAGAAATAATAATAGCAGCATAATAGTAATATAGGGACAATATATCAGTATTAGACTAAGAAGAGTAATTAGATTAGTGATAATAAGAAAGTCATAAAATAGTAATAAAATAGCAATAGTAATAGTAGTAGGTGGAATAGCAGTGTGATCCAGGGTTCTAGGACTGATCGCCTTTTCTCAGGGTCAAGAAGGAATTTTTCCCCATGTGACACAAATTGGCTGAATGTGTCCTGGGGTTTTTGCCTTCTTCTGGATCAACAGTATAAGAATAAGGTAGTATTAATGTTAATAGAAAAGATAGAATAATACAGTCATAAAACAGCAGTATTAATAATAGAATATAAAATAGTTCTATGTATAAAAAGACAAGAACCTAAAATTACAATAATTATAGTCATAGCTCAATCAGTGCTGTAAGTGAAATAGTTATGGAAAAGTTAGAATAGTACTGTAATAAGATAGCAGGACATAAATAATAGAGATAAAATCTATAAAAAGAACAAACCCCTATACATTATAATAATAACTATAGTAGTAGTAGAATTAGCACTCTAATATTACTTAGATACCTAGTAATAACATACCGTATTTTCCGGCGTATAAGACGACTGGGCGTATAAGACGACCCCCCAACTTTACCAGTTAAAAAATAAAATCTTCTTAAAAGTCGGGGGTCTTCTTATACACCGTATGTCGTCTTATAGGGCCGGTGAATATGTGCCTTTTGGGGGGGGGGGGGGGGGAGTGATCCTGATGACGACGAGGGGGCGTCTCACAGGAAAGTGAGTATTCCCCATTACCTTATCATAGCGTTGCAGCGTGGGGTCTCTGTGCTGGGAGTGGCGGCTGCTGTGCTGTGGTGCGGCGGCTCCTCTTCTGCAGTGTGGGGCCTCTGTGCTGTGGGGTGGCGGCGTATCTTTATGCAGTCGGGGCTCCTCCGGCATCTCATTAAAGCCTGGAGGCCCCGCCGGCAACTCCATCGGTACAATGCGGTGGCCTCCGGGAAAATGGCCGCTGCTCAGATTCAGATCTCGTCCCGAGATCTCGGGAGACGAGATCTGAATCTGAGCAGCGGCCATTTTCCCGGAGGCAGCTCAATAGGTGCGATGCGGTGGCCTCCGGGAAAATGGCCGCTGGGGCTGCGCATGCTCAGATTCAGATCTCGTCCCGAAATCTCGGGACGAGATCTGAATCTAAGCAGCGGCCATTTTCCCGGAGGCCACCGCATTGTACCGATGGAGTTGCCGGCGGGGCTTCCAGGCTTTGAGATGCCGGAGGAGCCCCGACTGCATGAAGATACGCCGCCGCCACCGCCCCACAGCACCAGAGGCCCCACACTGCAGAAGAGGAGCCGCCGCCCCACAGCACAGCAGCCGCCGCTCCCAGCACAGAGACCCCACGCTGCAGCGCTATGATAAGGTAATGGGGGATACTCACTTTCCTGTGAGACGCCCCCTCGTCGTCATCAGGACCACTCCCCCCCCCCCCCCCCCCCACCCACCATATACACCCGGCGTACAAGGCGATTCCCGGCGTACAAGACGACCCCCGACTTTTAAGAAGATTTTCAGGGGTTAAAAAGTCGTCTTGTACGCCGGAAAATACGGTAATTAGGTTTGATCCAGGGTTCTAGGACTGATCGCCTTTTCCCGGGGTCGAGAAGGAATTTTTCCCCAGTGACACAAATTGGCTGAATGTGTCTTGGGGTTTTTGCCTTCTTCTGGATCAAAAGCTTTAGACATAGGGACCTTAGTAATATCATTATTAGAGTCACAAGAGTAATACAAATGATAAAACTAATAAATCAAAAAGTAAATGATAAAAGGTACATTTTTAATAAATAATAAAAATGGTGGTAATAATAATAATAACAGATTTGTGAGGCAGAGTCCCGTTAGTTATTAAGTTAGTGTTAGGTTAGTGTAGGTCCCATCTGAAGAGGTCGCCTTGTCGTTGGCAGATGGGCTCGCACAATTTGCTCAAAATGTGCGCTAAGAACCTCACTTTTATATCTATAGAAGATATGCAGTAATACCATTCAGGAGATGTACATGTATACAGCAGTTTTGTGAATAACACTTCTGCAGAATCACAGCAGCAGGTATACCGGCATAGGGAGGTCACATCTAGTGATAGTGCTACTACAGTGATATTACAACTGAGCCTTAAAGGGAATCCGTCAACAAAGTTTTTGATATGCAATCTGACAGCACCATGATGTAGGGACAGAAATTCTGATTCCAGCAATGTATCACTTTGTTTTCTAGGTGCAGCAGTTGGGATAGAATCACAGTTTTCTCTTCAGCAGATCTAGCAGAGCTCAGATGTTGAGCTGTGTATAACCCCATCCACACCACTGATGGACTGCTTACTGTGTACACTGTATATTGACAGCAAGCTGCTAATCAGTGCTGGGGACAGTGGATGGACTAGGAGACACCTAGTCCTGTAGTGATAATCTTCTGCTGAGAAAACACTGATTGTATTGAAGCAGCAAAACACAGCCCATTAATTGACTCATCACCGGAATCAGACTCTCTTCTCCTACATCATGCTGCTCTCAGATTACATAACAAACATGCTGACAGATTACCTTTAAAAACTGCTTATACTGATTACTTATATTAGTTCCCGAGAAACATCTAACATGTACAGTACATCGCAGTCAGGTTCCAGTACCTGCTCTATAGTGCACATTTTCATCAGGCTGGTGCTGTCAGGGAACCTACGAGATGTGCAGCAGTCGTACTGGTGTATTATACAACCCGCTTCTGCCCCAACTGCCGGCAGTGGAGCTAGCCCTGATCCTGGCAGCTTAAGCCCATTTACACCACAGTCAGTAGCAACCACAGCACCTAGGTGGTGTAGAGAGAAGGAGAGGGAGGCGCAATCACAGTGCTGTGGATTTTCTATGGCAGTCGGGGTCCTAATTAAGGTTTATTTTGACACCAGTCAGAGTCATGTGGGGGCGAAGTCATCCTGATGAAGTGTCTGCTACTCACATGCCCTAATACAGCCTCCAATAGTAACATTTGCCTTGTACCCAGTGCTTCCTCCCTCCTTCACTGCTAGCATGCTCCATTCCTTACAGGGGATGTCCAATGAAAACAAGTTATCACTAGTGTTGAGCGATACCGTCCGATACTTGAAAGTATCGGTATCGGAAAGTATCGGCCGATACCGGCAAAGTATCGGATCTAATCCGATACCGATACCCGATACCAATACAAGTCAATGGGACTCAAGTATCGGACGGTATCCCTGATGGTTCCCACGGTCTGAAGGAGAGGAAACTCTCCTTCAGGCCCTGGGATCCATATTAATGTGTAAAATAAAGAATTAAAATAAAAAATATTGATATACTCACCTCTCCGACGCAGCCTGCACCTTATCGAGGGAACCGGCAGCCTTCTTTGCTTAAAATGCGTGCGTTTACTGCCTTCCGTGACGTCACGGCTTCTGATTGGTCGCGTGTCGCCCATGTGACCGCGACGCGACCAATCACAACAAGCCGTGACATAATTTTCAGGTCCTGAATGCCTAATTGTAGAATTAGGCATTCAGGACCTGAAAATTACGTCACGGCTTGTTGTGATTGGTCGCGTCGCGGTCACATGGGCGGCACGCGACCAATCAGAAGCCGTGACGTAATTTTCAGGTCCTGAATGCCTAGAATTAGGCATTCAGGACCTGAAAATTACGTCACGGCTTGTTGTGATTGGTCGCGTCGCGGTCACATGGGCGGCACGCGACCAATCAGAAGCCGTGACGTCACGGAAGGCAGTAAACGCGCGCATTTTAAGCAAAGAAGGCTGCCGGTTCCCTCGGTAAGGTGCAGGCTGCGTCGGAGAGGTGAGTATATCCCTATTTTTTATTTTAATTCTTTCTTTTACACATTGATATTAATCCCGATACCGATTCCCGATATCACAAAAGTATCGGATCTCGGTATCGGAATTCCGATACCCGCAAGTATCGGCCGATACCCGATACTTGCGGTATCGGAATGCTCAACACTAGTTATCACCTATCCACAGGCGAGGTGATGCCGTAACTTACTGCTTGGTGGGTCCCGACCACTGGAACCTGCATCATCCTCAGATTGAGGAACCTGTGTCCTGTTAGAAAGGAGCTGAAAGTCAGGAACCATCTGAAGCTCCATTCATTCTCCATGGGGCTGCCAGAAAAAAGCCGAGCTCAGCACTTGGATACCACATAGGGAATGAGTGGAGCAGGATCATTGAGTAATAAAATGTACTTAGCTCCTCATCATTGCCTCTGTGTAAGAGGCTTAACCCTTTTCTCTCCTTCCGACGTAAGCTTGTATGTTGGTCCCAGTCTGGTTTTTCCTGTAGAGAAGAGGAAGCCCCTTTGCCTTTTCTGCTCTCAGTCCTCTGCGGCTTTTCACCATCACTCAGTGTCCACCATTAAATGTAATAAAGATAATAATTGACCCGTTGTCTGATTTTCATCCCTCCCTGGTCTGTGCAACGTACAAGATAATAAAAATGTGAGGTGAATATTAAATCCAAAAAACAAAAATCAGCTCCTTTACTTCAGACAGCACATGTGATGCTTTTGAAATGAAAGAAGATATATATATATATATATATATATATATATATATATATATATATATATATATATATATATATTATTATTATTATTATTTATTATTATTATTTATTGTTATAGCGCCATTTATTCCATGGCGCTTTACAAGTGAGGAGGGGTATACATAATAAAAACAAGTACAATAATCTTGAACAATACAAGTCATAACTGGTACAGGAGGAGTGAGGACCCTGCCCGCGAGGGCTCACAATCTACAAGGGATGGGTGAGAATACTAGTATAGCATCCCAGGAGTCCGGTTGCCACAGTGGCATTGCCTCCCTCACAGGGGGTGATGCCTAGAAGCAAGGAGGGTTTCCCTGACTAGATAACACTCACATCCGACACCTTTCCTGACTCCAGACCGGAACGGGGAGCTCTAAATCCGTATTCAGGGGAGCTTCTCTATAAGTTCTGGCCTGGAGGAGGGATGCGTCAGTATCTGGAACAGAGGAGAGAGGAGAGCAGTAAAAGAGAACTTGGGGAGTGGAGCTGCAACCAAGCTCACCCCAGTACTGAGTGCGAGAAACTGGACACCAGAGTCTGTGGTTGCACGGTACTAAAGTCCCGGGAGCTAAATCCAGAGGGCAGGAGACTGCAGGTCTCCTGACTCCATCTAACAGCCCGAGGCACAGCAGCATATCAGAGCCCGGAACCGCCATAAAGGAGCAACACCTGCAATTGGCTCAAGTTGCCTGCCATACGGGTAAATACTTAAGAATAGGGTTCAGCGACTTTGACTTTTTTAGGGTCGAGTCGGGTTTCGCAGAACTCGACTATCTCAAAAGTCGGGTCGAGTGAAATCGGCCGATTATCTCGTAAAGTCGGGATCGGCCGAAACACGAAACCCAATGCAAGTCAATGGGGCAGCATAGTCGGCAGTGAGTGGGGGCCAGGAAAACACCTAGAGTGGCCATTTTAATGCCAAAAACATCCATTCTTGTTAATGAAGCTTGTCAATCTTAATTTCCCTTATAATAATAGTTAGGCATTGGAAATTGGGGGTCATTTGGCTAAAGTTTTTGGGGGTAGGGCTGGTTCAAGTATTTTGTGGGCCCAGGAAATCTGGACCACGTCACGGCAGTGGCGCAGGGAGAGGTAAGTATTTCAACTTTGCAAGTGCTGTGATCCTGAGCAAGCAGGGGGGGCCCACTCTTTGGCATTGGCACCGGCACAGGGCCCCTCAAAGTACGGAGTTGTGTTTGCACGGCGGGCGCGCCTCCCACCGGCAGCGACACTTTTGCATACTATGAGGGACCCTGTGCCAGTGACGCCGCCAACGAGTATTCCCCCCCCACCTGATGAAGGAACCAGCACTTTCATCTGCACCTTCCTCTTTGTCCCCGTGTAAGGTGGTATAGTATGCGGGAAGGGGAACCTGACTTTCAGCAGGGACACATTCTGGCTGTGTAGCATGCAAGGGGAATGTAGTGGTTTGGGTCAATGTACCAGCAGACTCATCTAGCAGTGGCTGGGCAATGGGCAGGATGAGGAGGAAACACAGATATAGGGCCAAAGAATAAAGTAGGCTAAATGCAGTTCAAAATTGGTAACAAGACTAAACAGGCGGCATTGCTTTGTTCAGTGGAGGAGCAAACCCAGGAGCAGCAGACACCGTTTTAAGGGCCCAACCACACTAGTAGGCCAAATGCAGTTTAATATCTGCTACTTTAGGCCGAAAGCCTAAAGACTGAAGCTCAGCTTTATACAGTGGAGGACAACACCAGGGAGCGGCACACACCGTTAGTAGCGCCCAACCAAAGTTGAAGGCCAAATGCAGTTTAATATCTGCTACTATAGGCCGAAAGCCTAAAGACTGAAGCTCAGCTTTATACAGTGGAGGACAACACCAGGGAGCGGCACACACCGTTAGTAGGGCCCAACCAAAGTTGAAGGCCAAATGCAGTTTAATATCTGATACTATAGGCCAAAAGCCTAAAGACTGAAGATCAGCTTTATATACTGGAGGACAACACCAGTGAGCGGCACACACCGTTAGTAGGGCCCAACCAAAGTTGAAGGCCAAATGCAGTTTAATATCTGATACTATAGGCCGAAAGCCTAAAGACTGAAGCTCAGCTTTATACAGTGGAGGACAACACCAGGGAGCGGCACACACCGTTAGTAGGGCCCAACCAAAGTTGAAGGCCAAATGCAGTTTAATATCTGCTACTATAGGCCGAAAGCCTAAAGACTGAAGCTCAGCTTTATACAGTTGAGGACAACACCATGGAGCGGCACACACCGTTAGTAGGGCCCAACCAAAGTTGAAGGCCAAATGCAGTTTAATATCTGATACTATAGGCCGAAAGCCTAAAGACTGAAGCTCAGCTTTATATAGTGGAGGACAACACCAGGGAGCGGCACACACCGTTACTAGGCCCCAACCAAAGTAGTAGGGCAACTGCAGTGTTACATTTAAAAATACTTTATCAGAGCCTGAAGGTTGAAGCTCAGACAAGGAAACCTGGAGGAGAACACCAAGCAGGAGGAGAACACCAAGGAGCGGCAGACACCGTTACTAGGCCCCAACCCAGGTAGCAGGGCAACTGCAGTGTTACATTTAAAAATACTTTATGAGAGCCTGAAGGTTGAAGCTCAGACAAGGAAACCTGGAGGAGAACACCAAGGAGGAGGAGAACACCAAGGAGCGGCAGACACCGTTACTAGGCCCTAACCCAGGTAGCAGGGCAACTGCAGTGTTACATTTAAAAATACTTTATGAGAGCCTGAAGGTTGAAGCTCAGACAAGGAAACCAGGAGGAGAACACCAAGGAGCGGCAGACACCGTTACTAGGCCCCAACCAAAGTAGTAGGGCAACTGCAGTGTGACATTAAAAAATACTCAATGAGAGCCTGAAGGTTGAAGCTCAGCTTTTTCAGTGGAGGACAACACCAGGGAGCGGCAGACACCGTTACTAGGCCCCAACCAAAGTAGTAGGGCAACTGCAGTGTGACATTAAAAAATACTCAATGAGAGCCTGAAGGTTGAAGCTCAGCTTTTTCAGTGGAGGACAACACCAGGGAGCGGCAGACACCGTTACTAGGCCCCAACCCAGGTAGCAGGTCAACTGCAGTGTTACATTTAAAAATACTTAATGAGAGCCTGAAGGTTGAAGCTCAGACAAGGAAACCAGGAGGAGAACGCCAAGGAGGAGGAGAACACCAAGGAGCGGCAGACACCGTTACTAGCCCCAACCCAGGTAGCAGGGCAACTGCAGTGTTACATTTAAAAATACTTTATGAGAGCCTGAAGGTTGAAGCTCAGACAAGGAAACCAGGAGGAGAACACCAAGGAGCGGCAGACACCGTTACTAGGCCCCAACCAAAGTAGTAGGGCAACTGCAGTGTGACATTAAAAAATACTTAATGAGAGCCTGAAGGTTGAAGCTCAGCTTTTTCAGTGGAGGACAACACCAGGGAGCGGCAGACACCGTTACTAGGCCCCAACCCAGGTAGCAGGGCAACTGCAGTGTTACATTTAAAAATACTTTATGAGAGCCTGAAGGTTGAAGCTCAGACAAGGAAACCAGGAGGAGAACACCAAGGAGGAGGAGAACACCCAGGAGGAGGAGAACACCCAGGAGCGGCAGACATCACTAGTAGGCCCCAACCAAACTAGTAGCCCAAATGCAGTTTCCTATTTTTTAAAAAAGCCCGAAAACCTGAATTGAGGACAATTTGAATTAGGGACTGCAGACAGACTTAGTAGGCTGTCCCCTGTGGACCATGCATCCACCACATTAACCCATTGCGCCGTAATGGACACGTAACCTTCCGTGGCCATGCCTACAGGTCCATGCGTCTGTTGTCAGGTGCACCTTTGTACTCACAGATTGCCAGAGTGCATGGACAATGCGGTCTTTTACATGCTGGTGGAGGGTTGGGATGGCTTTTCTCGCAAAAGAAGTGTCAACTGGGTATTTCGTAGCGTGGTACAGCATAGTCCATCATGGCTTTATTAATATTAAATAAACTAAAAAAATAGGCTCTATGCACTTTAAAATAGGTTCCAGGGGTACACGGGCAGCAGTGGTGTGGTCAGCGGAGGACGATTGCAAGGAGGGACCGCAGACAGACTTATTAGGCCTAAAATAAATAAAAATAGGCTCAAGGCACTTAGAGTTATCTCGCAGGGGTACACAGGCAGCATTGGTGTGGTCAGCGGAGGACGATTGCAAGGAGGGCCCGCAGACAGACTTACTAGGCCTAAAATAAATAAAAATAGGCTCAAGGCACTTAGAGTTATCTCGCAGGGGTACACAGGCAGCATTGGTGTGGTCAGCGGAGGACGATTGCAAGGAGGGACCGCAGACAGACTTACTAGGCCTAAAATAAATAAAAATAGGCTCAAGGCACTTAGAGTTATCTCGCAGGGGTACACAGGCAGCATTGGTGTGGTCAGCGGAGGACGATTGCAAGGAGGGACCGCAGACAGACTTACTAGGCCTAAAATAAATAAAAATAGGCTCAAGGCACTTAGAGTTATCTCGCAGGGGTACACAGGCAGCATTGGTGTGGTCAGCGGAGGACGATTGCAAGGAGGGACCGCAGACAGACTTACTAGGCCTAAAATAAATAAAAATAGACTCAAGGCACTTAGAGTTATCTCGCAGGGGTACACAGGCAGCATTCGTGTGGTCAGAGGAGGACGATTGCAAGGAGGGACCGCAGACAGACTTACTAGGCCTAAAATAATAAAATAGGCTCTATGCAGTTTTAAATAGGTTTCATAGGTACACAGGCAGCATTGGTGTGGTCAGCGGAGGACGATTGGAAGGAGTGTCTGACACAGTTAGTACTCCCAAAAAATAAATAGATGTTAATGTCTCGCAAAACAACAAAACAAAAAAACAAAAGTGTGGCATACTTAGGTACAGGGGTGGGCTCCTCTGCTGAGTTTCAGACATAGTAATTTCGCACTAAGTATTTACTGGTGTCAATATAGGACACTGACCCTGACTATTTAAACTAGCATCATACATGTCAACAAATTGGTATTGTCAGTGCCAGGCATTGAAGGATGTCAGCGCATAGACTAAACATTGTTGGAGCTGTGAGAGATAATTTTGCACGTGGTAGAGCACAGTTTGAGCTGGGGGGGGGGGGTGAACTCTCTTGTGGCCGGCGGTGCCGTTCCAGGGCCCCTCATGTTACAACGGTGTGTCTGACGCTGGGTGCGCGGCACCACCGCCAGAGACACTTTATTGTACTATGAGGGACCCAGTGGCAGTGCCGTCGACCAAAAGCGGGCACACCCACCTCTTCAGACAAACGGCACTCTAAACGGTGCTTGCGCCAAGTGGCGAGACCACGGCCCCGTGGGGGGAGTTTTCCCATTGAGGGAGGTGTAAACATGTCGTATGCTGGACAAACAGCTGCTGCAAATTAAGAGATTGGAACACTCAGTAAGACCAGTCCACAAGCAAGACCTTTTTATAGGAAAGCTAGGTGTCAGCCGGGAAAGGTGGGGCAAAATAATTTGAAATCCAGGAGTGGTTCATTTTAATGAAGGTTAGATCATCCACATTTTGGGTGGCCAGACGAGTCCTTTTTTCGGTTAATATTGAACCAGCAGAACTGAATACTCTTTCTGATAGCACACTAGCTGCTGGGCAAGCAAGCTCCTGCAATGCATATTCTGCCAATTCAGGCCAGGTGTCTAATTTGGATGCCCAGTAATCAAATGGGAATGACGGTTGAGGGAGAACATCGATAAGGGATGAAAAATAGTTAGTAACCATACTGGACAAATGTTGTCTCCTGTCACTTTGAATAGATGCTGCAGTACCTGTCCTGTCTGCGGTCATTGCGAAATCACTCCACAACCTGGTCAGAAAACCCCTCTGTCCAACGCCACTTCTGATTTGTGCACCTCTAACACCTCTGCCCTGTAGCCCCCTGCAGCTCGTGTGAGAACCATCACCGGCGCTGTGTGCTGGGAATGCCTGAATCAAACGGTCTACAAGAGTTGCTTGTTTGGTTGTTAATATTTGTTCGAGGTTCTCATGTGGCATAATATTTTGCAATTTGCCTTTATAGCGAAGGTTAAGGATGCAGGCCAACCAGTAATCGTCATCGCTCATCATTTTAATAATGCGTGGGTCCCTTTTGAGGATACGTAAGGCATAATCCGCCATGTGGGCCAAAGTTCCAGTTGTCAAATCTGCGGTTGTGCTGGTTTGAGGGGCAGTTACAGGCAAATCTACGTCACTTGTCTCCCTTAAAAAACCAGAACCCGGCCTTGCAACCCAACTAATTTCTGTTGGCCCAGGAGAAGCTTCCGCATTAAAAAAGTACTCATCCCCATCATCCTCCTCATCCTCTTCGCCCGCTACCGCGTCCTCTACACGGCCCTGACCAGACAATGGCTGACTGTCATCAAGGCTTTCCTCTTCCTCCGCTGCAGACGCCTGCTCCTTTATGTGCGTCAAACTTTGCATCAGCAGACGCATTAGGGGGATGCTCATGCTTATTATGGCGTTGTCTGCACTAACCAGCCATGTGCATTCCTCAAAACACTGAAGGACTTGACACAGGTCTTGTAGCTTCGACCACTGCACACCTGACAACTCCATGTCTGCGATCCAACTGCCTGCCCGTGTATCCTCCCACAAATACATAACAGCACGCCTCTGTTCGCACAGTCTCTGAAGCATGTGCAGTGTGGAGTTCCACCTTGTTGCAACGTCGATGATTAGGCGATGCTGGGGAAGGTTCAAAGACCGCTGATAGTTCTGCATACGGCTGGAGTGTACGGGCGAACGGCGGATATGCGAGCAAAGTCTGCGCACTTTGAGGAGCAGGTCGGGTAACCCCGGATAACGTTTCAGGAAGCACTGCACCACCAGGTTTAAGGTGTGAGCCAGGCAAGGAATGTGTTTCAGTTGGGAAAGGGCTATGGCAGCCATGAAATTCCTTCCGTTATCACTCACTACCTTGCCTGCCTCAAGATGTACAGTGCCCAGCCATGACTGAGTTTCTTTCTGCAAGAACTCAGACAGAACTTCCGCGGTGTGTCTGTTGTCGCCCAAACACTTCATTGCCAATACAGCCTGCTGACGCTTGCCACTAGCTGTCCCATAATGGCACACCTGGTGTGCAACAGTGGCAGCTGCGGATGGAGTGGATGTGCGACTGCGGTCTGTGGACGAGCTCTCGCTTCTGCAGGAGGACGAGGAAGAGGAGGAGGGGGGGCGAACGCCTACAGCCAACTCTTTCCTTGACCGTGGGCTAGGCAAAACTGTCCCAATATTGCTGGCCCCTGTGGACCCTGCATCCACCACATTCACCCAGTGTGCCGTGATGGACACGTAACGTCCCTGGCCATGCCTACTGGTCCATGCATCTGTTGTCAGGTGCACCTTTGTAGTCACAGACTGCCTGAGTGCATGGACGATGCGGTCTTTAACATGCTGTTGGAGGGCTGGGATGGCTTTTCTAGAAAAGAAGTGTCGACTGGGTAGCTTCGCTTTCAACTAACCGGTACGGCATCATCTCTAATGAGATTAGTCTAGCAATGTGGGCGTTCAAACCCTGTGTATGCGGATGCGAGGATGAGTACTTCCTTTTCCTAACAAGAGTCTCATGTAGGGTGAGCTGGACTGGAGAGCTGGAGATCGTGGAACTAGCGGTGGTGCCGGTGGACATGGCAGACTGAGAGAGGGTTGGAGATGGTATTCTTGCCGGTGCCCTACATGCAGTGTTTCCTACTACGAACCTGGTGATTCCCTGACTGCTTTGGCCTGGAGACAAAAGCTGCACAGATACTGCAGGTGTTGCGGGAAATGGTGGGCTTACAGTGAGGGAAGGGATGTAGCGTTGCTGACTAGCTTCATTGGCCGAGGGTGCTGCAACCTTTAGGTACGTTTGGTAGTTAGTCCAGGCTTGCAAATGCATGGTGGATAAATGTCTATGCCTGCAACTTGTATTTAGACTTTTAAGATTCTGACCTCTGCTTAAGGTGGTTGAACATTTTTGACAGATGACTTTGCGCTGATCATTTGGATGTTGTTTAAAAAAATGCCAGACTGCACGCTTTCTACTATCGGATACCTTTTCAGGCATTTCAGACTGAGCTTCTTTAACCGGATGGCCACGCTGTCCTCCAACTGGTTTTGGTTTTGCCACGCGTTTTTGGCCAGATACGAGCCCGGCAGATGGAACCTGTTGTGATGTTGATGCCTGCTCCTCCTCCTCCACTTCAGAACTACTGCCGCCTGCACCCTGTTCCCCCAATGGCTGCCAATCGGGGTCAACAACTGGGTCATCTATGACCTCCTCTTCTATCTCGTATGCAACTTCGTCTGTGTCACGGTGTAAGCCGGTGGTATAGCGTTCGTGACGGGGCACCATAGTCTCAGCTGGGTTTGATTCTGGCTCAGTACACTGCGAGGGCAATGTTCTGGTCTGAGTAAAAGGAACAGCATAGTAATCTGGCTGTGGCTGTGCATCAGTGCACTCCATGTCCGATTCAACTTCTAATGGGCATGGTCTGTTAACTGTTTCACTGTCTAACCCAGGAACGGTATGTGTAAAGAGCTCCATGGAGTAACCCGTTGTGTCTCCTGACGCATCCTTCTCTCTTGTTCTGGGTGAAGAAGACAAGGAAGCGACTTGTCCCTGACCGTGAACATCCACTAACGACGCGCTGCTTTTACATTTTGCACTTTCAGAAGAGGCAAAAAAGCTAGAGGCTGAGTCAGCAAGGAAAGCCAAAAATTGTTCTTGCTGTTCCGGCTTTAAAAGCGGTTTTCCTACTCCCAGAAAAGGGAGCGTTCGAGGCCTTGTGTTGCCAGACGACGAACCTGGCTCAACAACTCGAGACTTAGGTGCTGTACTGCTTTTACCACGACCACCTGATGCTCCACCACCACTACCATCATTACCAGCTGACAATGACCGCCCACGGCCACGACCTCTTCCACCAGACTTCCTCATTGTTTGCAAAACGTAACCAAAGTAACGGTATTTGTTACTGTAAAACAACTTATAAGGTGAACTCTAACTTCTGTAGGATTTATATACACCTTTATAGGTGGCTGACACTGAAAGGAAAACCAGGCCCAATGTTACACACTAGGTTTTCTGTGCCCCAATAATTTGAGACAGATGGCACACACACAACCGGCACTCAAGCAGAAATGCCAATCATAATCTCCCACTATTTATTTATTTTTTTCAGGGAGAATAAAAAAAAAAAAAAATGGCCCAGTATTACACACTAGGTTTTCTGTGGCACACAATGAGAGACAGATGCCACACACAGCACTGGCACAGAGGCAGACTTGCCAATCTTTATCTCCCACTATTTATTTATTTTTTTACATGGAGAATTAAAAAAAAAAAAATGGCCCAGTATTACACACTGGTTTTCTGTGGCACACAATGAGAGACAGATGCCACACACAGCAATGGCACAGAGGCAGACTTGCCAATCTTTATCTCCCACTATTTATTTATTTTTTTCAGGAAAATTAAAAAAAAAAAAAAATGGCCCAGTATTACACACTAGGTTTTCTGTGGCACACAATGAGAGACAGATGCCACACACAGCACTGGCACAGAGGCAGACTTGCCAATCTTTATCTCCCACAATTTTTTTTTTTTTCAGGGAGAATTTACAAAAAAAAAATGGACCAGTATTACACACTGGTTTTTTGTGGCACACAATGAGAGACAGATGCCACACACAGCAATGGCACAGAGGCAGACTTGCCAATCTTTATCTCCCACTATTTATTTATTTTTTTTTCAGGGAGAATTTACAAAAAAAAAAAATGGCCCAGTATTACACACTGGTTTTCTGTGGCACACAATGAGAGACATGCCACACACAGCAATGGCACAGAGGCAGACTTGCCAATCTTTATCTCCCACTATTTATTTATTTTTTTCAGGGAGAATTAAAAAAAAAAAAAAAAGGCTAAGTATTAAACACTGGTTTTCTGTGTCACACAATGAGAGACAGATGCCACACACAGCAATGGCACAGAGGCAGACTTGCCAATCTTTATCTCCCACTATTTATTTATTTTTTTACAGGGAGAATTAAAAAAAAAAAAAAATGGCCCAGTATTACACACTAGGTTTTCTGTGGCACACAATGAGAGACAGATGCCACACACAGCACTGGCACAGAGGCAGACTTGCCAATCTTTATCTCCCACTATTTATTTATTTTTTTCAGGGAGAATAAAAAAAAAATTAAAAAAAATGGCCCAGTATTACACACTAGGTTTTCTGTGGCACACAATGAGAGACAGATGCCACACACAGAACTGGCACAGAGGCAGACTTGCCAATCTTTATCTCCCACTATTTTTTTTTTTCAGGGAGAACTTACAAAAAAAAAAAAATGGCCCAGTATTACACACTGGTTTTCTGTGGCACACAATGAGAGACAGATGCCACACACAGCAATGGCACAGAGGCAGACTTGCCAATCTTTATCTCCCACTATTTATTTTTTTTCAGGGAGAATTTACAAAAAAAAAAAAAATGGCCCAGTATTACACACTGGTTTTCTATGGCACACAATGAGAGACAGATGCCACACACAGCAATGGCACAGAGGCAGACTTGCCAATCTTTATCTCCCACTATTTTTTTTTTTTCAGGGAGAATAAAAAAAAAATAAAAATGGCCCAGTATTACACACTAGGTTTTCTGTGGCACACAATGAGAGACAGATGCCACACACAGCACTGGCACAGAGGCAGACTTGCCAATCTTTATCTCCCACTATTTATTTTTTTTCAGGGAGAATTTACAAAAAAAAAAATGGCCCAGTATTACACACTGGTTTTCTGTGGCACACAATGAGAGACAGATGCCACACACAGCAATGGCACAGAGGCAGACTTGCCAATCTTTATCTCCCTGCAGTAATCTCAGAAAAGTATGGCAGGCAGCTATAAAAAGGACTGCTGCACACATAAGTGTGGACAAACAAACAAGATAGCTGTGCAAAAAGGAAGGAACAACAGGATTTGTGCTTTAAAAAAAGCAGTTGGTTTGCACAGCAGCATACACACACAGCAACGCAGCTATCAGGGAGCCTTCTAGGGCAGCCCAATGAGCTACAGCGCTGAGGAAAAAAAAATGTAGCCTCCACTGTCCCTGCAAACAAAAGGTGGTGTTGGACAGTGGAAATCGCTACAGCACAAGCGGTTTGGGGGTGAATGTACCCTGCCTAGCACTATCCCTGCTTCTGACGAAGCGGCAGCAACCTCTCCCTACGCTCAGATCAGCAGCAGTAAGATGGCGGCCGGCGGGAACGCCCCTTTATAGCCCCTGTGACGCCGCAGAAAGCAAGCCAATCACTGCAATGACCTTCTTTAAGATGGTGGGGACTGAGATCTATGTCATCATGCTGCCCACACTCTGCGTCCACCTTCATTGGCTGAAAAATGGCGCTTTTAGCGTCATTGAAACGCGACTTTGGCGCGAAAGTCGCGTACCGCATGGCCGACCCCACACAGGGATTGGGTCGGGTTTCATGAGACACCGACTTTGCCAAAAGTCGGCGACTTATGAAAATGACCGATCCGTTTCGCTCAACCCTAGTAATTATGCCCCAAAAGTTCAATTTTAGTTTCATCAGACTACAGGACATGTCTCCAAAAATGAAGGTCTTTGTTCCTGTGTACATTTGCAAATATTAGCCTTGTTTCATGTTTCTTTTGGAGTAATGGCTTCTTCCAGGCAGAGTGGCCTTTCAGCCCATGTTGATACTTGTTTCACTGTGGATAGTGACACAATCTTGCCAGCTTCCGTCATCATTTTCACAAGGTCTTTTGCTTTTATCCTTGGCTTGATTTGCATATGTCGGCCCAAAGCACGTTCATCTCTGGGATACAGAACCCGTCTCCTTCCTGAGCGCTATGATGGCTGGACAGACCGGTGACTCTCCCATTCTGTGCTTGACAGTTTCATGTATTTCTATGCAGCTGTCACTCTTGGTCGGCAGAGCAGCGGTCAGTCCAAGCACTGCACTCTGCACCTTTACGTTGACTTAGAATAAAAAACCTACACATAGCAACCAACTACACCATAATAATATAAAAATATGTTTTATTATCGCATATTAACGTGACGAACAAACAAGAGTGACAGACGCTGAGTGATACTTATGTAGGAGTGGTGTAGATGGTGTTCTGCGCTCTCACACCACAAGTGGTTAAATGTGTGTTACAGTAATGTATGTTATCTAATGGGTAAAACCCTCTGGGGCTGCAGTTTAGCCTAGACAGGGCTAGCGGTAACGGCCGGCCCAGATTAGGGAGGGGGAACTGAGAGATAGTGCCAAGTTCTGGAAGTGTCAAGGGGTGCTGTGATGTAGACATGTTATTGATGCGATTATGTATTCCTGTGTGATCCGTCTTATGTGTCGCTGTACGCTTGGACCTTCCTATACATACACAATATGGCTGCTGTGACAGGTGCTGACTGTGTTTAATCTCAGAAGTGTCACCTGTGGTATTTGAGGTAAAGTAACCGATTTTATGCCAAATTTGGATACAACAATCCCCTCATATTTGTATTATCTTGCCCGCTATTCAGACTGGTGAGGGATGGAAGCCAAACCAGGGGTAAATAATTATATGTATTACATATAATGGCGGCACTGAGTGATGGTGAAAAGCCGCAGAGGACTGGGAGCAGAAGAGGAAAAGATGTTTCCTATTCTTCATAACAAAAAAGCCAGATGCAGAAGAGCCGAGAAGGTTTAGGCCATCTACACAGAGAAAAAGATGAGAAGCTCAGTGCATTTTATTACTCCAGGACTCCACTCATTCTCAGGGCGTACAAGCCTTTTATGCTCAGGAACTCTTGAGTTACCGCTCACCTGATCAGGATCCGCACCCGAAGTTGCTCCCCCTGCAAACCTTCTGATGTAAATTGGTTCCGTCTCATTCTGACTGGCCAACAGATGACAGTCCTTCTAGAAGACACCTCTGTATGGAAACGGAGTAAAAATATAGACAGACTTAATAATGAAAAAAATAGAAGAATCAATAGAACAAAGCGAAAAGAAGAGCTTTGAAGAACTCTTCTGGCCTCTCTACTTGATATTGCCAGTCGGATTTCCAGGATCTACTTACTTTCTCCTTGGGACCCATAATGGTTGTCTCTCCTCACTACCAATTAGGACTGGAACCACTCATCTGATGTTGTGTCTCCACAAGGTTGCTTATTGGGACAAATACGGTGGCTCTTACATCCCACGTGGGGATCAATGACTGACTCTTATATTTTGATAACATTAACTTGGTTTTGGGGGGCAATGGACCATGGCTCATACCAGCATAATACATGGAGTTCGCAGATATGGGTTATAACCCTTTGTTCACCTCCTTGAGAAGATACTCTTATAGGTATAGATACACTATCTATTCTTGCCTCTAAATTTAGTTATAATGGGTTTTGTGCAATAAAAGGCTCTCCTCTCATACCCACTGTATGCATTTGTAATAGGGTGCAGGGTTGATTATGTCACCATGGAACAGACAGACCAACTGTTGAGGGGAATTTATTAACAGGAGTAATATTCTCCTCGCAGGGAGTAAACAGGGGGTTAATAGAGGTAAATCAAACAGTAAACAGTTAAGCGAGAACAAAAGGGTTAACGAGTGTCCTTGTAACTTATCAGTCCAGGGAGGTCCTGACTGGAGGGTCCTAATTTCAGCGTGGGTACAGTCACCAGCAGAGTCCGCTTTCATGTACTCACAAGATGAAGTCTTTAGCTTTTACAGCACAGCCAGGAATCAGGGGCTCTGCACTGTTAAGTCTCTCACCAAGAATCACAGTCTCTGTACTGATACTGCGGGGACCAGGGGATCGAAGTCTCTTCTCTGTTTTCCTGGAAACTGGAAACTCCCGGGTTAAGACTTTTCTCCCAGTGAAGCTGCAAGCAGGAAATCACACAGCCACTTTGATGCGAGTCTCTGTGCACCAGGCTGACAGTCTCTCTCTTTCTGCAGCAAGAATACACACACACTGAGCAGTTTCCTTAGTCACACTCAGGGGTCCTGGCTTGTCAGTGCGGTCACCGGGCTGCGCGCTCAGGTCACTGTCAGGGGATACCTCGTCTCTGATTATGGAGGCTTCCAAGTCCCCACTCTCACTCCAGCCTTAGTGCCCTCACGGGGAGCACTCTGTCATGGGGAGCGCGGCGCTGCAGCCTGCTTTCTCCCTGGCACGCTGTCCTCTCTCTGGCGCGCTCTGCACTCCTGCACTTTTCTCACCACGCCCCCCCTCTCTTCCTCTCTCCCCCTGCAGTCACATGGTCCCTTCTGTCCAGGGCAGAAAGTCTTCCCCCCGACAACCCAGCTGTCTGACTAAGTGGTTCCAGGTAAGGAGCAGGGAAAGCAACCTCCTTACACATTTACCACTTTGTCACCTTACTTCTCAGGGATCAATCCTTTTTCCCTTTGCCTCATTCTTTTCACGCTTACATTGCCCTTCTTTATCATAGGCATCAATTCACTGCCTTTCCTGGCTTCACTTTTTAATTTGTTGTAATTCATTTTAATTCCCTCCACCATACCTCTCCTCATTTCATTTCATTGCCAACAGACTGCATTATACATACGCATTTTCCACTTTCCACACTATTTATCCTACACCGTGCAATTGCTACACATTCATTCACACTTCTGCATCCACATCACTTGTGATATTTCACGTACTGGGGCCTGACTTCACACAACTTCCCTATTATGCGCTTTACCCCAATTTGTGTTGTAAGCCATTTGCCTTCTTTATTCACTTTTTAATTTTTATTTTTTACTCTATTTTCCATTTGATTTTTTCTTTACTATTAATTCTTATCTTTATTTTTCATACTTGTATATATTCCTCTTTATACTTTTACTTTTCTTTTCCCCAGTTGTCATCAATGTTTGTGCACTTTATTATTCAATGCATGCTATCATAGCTGTACCACTATATTTTCACCATGTCTTGATGCACTCACTGCGGGTCCCAAACCAAACCAAAAAATTTTTTTTACATATCCCGGCATTTAATCACACATCTGCATACCTACCGCTGCCCTGTCCCAACAAGCATCTAGCTTAGGACACTGTGACCTAGATACATGCATACCCTTCTTTTTTCAGGTGACTTAGGACCCCCTCATTATGTGGCAGTGCACATGGGCAGCCCGCCTCGTACATCATGACAACAGCTTGTGTGTGGACTATCTCCTCCATCCTGCAGGGATTTTGTAGTTTTCTCGTACAAACACTTCTTGATCTTTAGGCTACTCATATACCTCTTGATCAGTATGGCATCCTATGTCATGGAGTGTTGCTTTTCCCCAAATTGAGGTATTGGGCCTGGGTAGTGGGCTTCCTATTTTTGGGCATAGAAGCATTTACACCGATTTTTCTGGCTAACACTGTACAACAATATAATTCATTTTTTATTGTACATCTGTATTTTACTTACAAGGGACTATAAACTATATTCCCCGACTAAATAATGACGCCCAAAAGTGCCTCCTAGTGGTTATATCACATACTGCAGATCACCAAGATAAACCCGTCTAATCTCAACGTAACACAAAATTACAGCCTGCATGACCCGTAAAGAGGTAATTATGAGCAACGTGAAGGTTGTCTTTTTGTGTCAATAGTTCTTCATTTAATCACTCCCCAATTATAAAGCGCTCAGGAATATGTTGGTGCTATATAAAGATAATAATGAAAATTACTTCTGTCAAACAATGAAATTCGAACCTATGGTTAATGAAAACTATGACGAAAGCTGCAGATTTGTTCATAAAGTTTGGAGATGGGGTATGATGCATTTGCTGGTTCTGAATGACTTTCCTAGGAGAATAGGAGAAAGTCAGCAGAGATGAAACCACAGGAATAACCAGGGTGTAAAACATCTGCTTGAGAGACAAGAGGGGTTGGGTACCAAAAGAAAAATTAGAAATCTGAAACAAGTTAAAGATCCTTCACAAGATCAATAGTAACAATTTTTGGCTTTTCAGGCATACGGCTAACCGGAGTTTTAAGGTTTTTTTTAAAACTCGCCGTACGGTTCCAGAGATGTTGGCCTATAATTTAGTACACAATTTTATAGTCTTTAAGAAGTGGGCATGTCTCATTGGGTAATTATGCAGAGCAGCCTAAAGACACGCCCCCAGAGGATCCTGTGAGCCACGCCCCCTTTAAATGCTAAAATAGCATGCAATAACTAAAACGGTCCTTATCTCTGGAACCGTATGGAGGATATAAAAAAAACAAGTATGGGAGAGCAAGAATAAAATAATAGCCACTTTCCACCTGATGACAGGTCCTTTTCAGGAATACAATGCTTTGATGTAATTAGACACCCATAAGGGCTTAGTGGTTTCTGCGCACCTCCTTATGAGCTCCAAGGGGGGTAGGTGGTGTTGTCAATCAGAGCACCGAAAGAGGTCAGAGAACAGGAGTTTCCAAGAAGTATCACAGCGACCTGTGATTTTCCTATGAGCTTAGGAAGTAGAAACCAGCGGCAGGAGTCCCGTAATAAGGAAAAGTAGCACACCTATAGAAGACTTGTGATGTGTGTTGGTGTGTTAGGCTGAGCTTGTAGTGGCTCATGTCGCCTGTTAACCAGTTATCAGTTTGTCCTTTCCTTCTAGTGCCAATTTGCCATTTCTAGTGCCTCTAAATCGGGTAGGCCACATGTGTCCTGCAAAGCCATTTTAGGCATATACTGTCGAATCGAAATATCCTTTTGCATACTAATGTGTCCCGAGGGAGTGGTACAAAGTAACTGGATTTCCTCAAGTTAATTTGTTGTCAATAAAAGATAATCACAGGGTGAGAAAATCACAGTTTATTAGAGAAAACCTACAACTATGTCTGAATTTAAGCAAACAAAAATTCCTCAACAGCAAAATAAGAAGGAGCAATGTTATCAAACATCTATATAACCTATGAAAAGAAGTAACTTATTTAGACCCATTGGGTACATGGAAAATCGGTCTAGAACCGGAGGATTATTTCATGGGTTGAGGACACAACTTTCCAGATGTCTGCCTTACTGGTTGGGCGATCTCTTGGCTCATCGTAGACTCTACAAGTCCTCCTATAAACAAAAAAATAGCCAAAAACATATCATATATAAGGGGCCTTAAAGTATAAAAGTCAATATCCCCATCATAGTCAAAAACATGGGCAAGTTATATACATATACGGCCTAAAAAACAGATGCAAAGTATCCAAAACACACCACTCATAGGAGGTATATATGTGAATAATATAAATTTTATTCAGAATTAATACATGTTAAAAAAAGACATGAATCAAGGGTTAAACATGAAACATGTTGGAAGGGATCAGAAAAAGTGGACAACACTCAAGTAAGAATGAGTAGTACAGCGGAATAGTATCAGGCTGCGGGAAAAAAATAGCTGCAGAGTAAATGGGACCTAAAAAAACCGGGGATGCCAAAATGGTAACAAAGTACATATGATATAAACTGTAAAGACCATTTAGACAAACCACAGGAAGAAGGATATATGATAAAGCTCACCCATAGTGCAGTTTTAGTGCCCATCTGCAGTACCACAAATGCCCCAACGCGCGTTTCGATGTGCTTTCTCAAGGGGATGTGCTTTCTCCCTTTTACGGTTTCTGATCCCTCCTACATGTTTCATGTTTAACCCTTGATTCATGTCTTTTTTTAACATGCATTAATTCAGAATAATTTATATTATTGTCATACAGTATATACCTCCTCTGAGTGGTGTGCTTTGGATACTTTGTATCCCATGTTTAGGCTGTATAAGATCTCCTATAAAGATGTAGTCACATTTTGTCTTTTTTTAGGAGGTCTATGATTCTTTACTTCTGGTGGTGTGCCCAGCCCTGGGCTTCCTAGATCTTTTGTAGATGGGTGAGAAATTGTTTCTGCCAGAATTCTTTTTATGGCAGAAATGGCCTATGCTGCCAATCCTTGGAGATTGGTGCTCTACTTTTACTACTGACTTCAAGTTTAAGTATTTTAACCCCTTTCTGACATTAGACGTACTCTCCCGTCCATGTGCCCTGGACAATGGAAAGGATAGTATGTCATGTGCGGTCAGCCGCACTCATGAGGGGAGCGTGGCTTATCGCTGCCGGGTGTCAGCTGATTCTCACAGCTGACACCCGGCACTTTAAGCCCTGGAAGACTGCGATCAAACATGATGGCAGCGTTCCGGAGCCAGCAGTGGGGCTGACAGTTCCTCTGCCTTTGGATCGGAGACCCCGCGGCATGACGCGGAGTCCCGATTGCTGCCATGGAGACCTGATGTCGTCATGACGACATCCAGGTATCCAGACCTGAGAGGCTTCATGTCATGCGCAGTGATGACCAGGAAGTCTCTCAGGTTAGTGCACAGTACTGTAGCACTGACAGCTTCTATAGCATGCAGATCTGCATGCTATAGAAGCAATTAGCATGCACAAAATGAGTGTCCCAAAGTGGGACACAGTGTAAAAGTAAGAATAAATAAAAAATTGTTTTTAAATAATTGTAAAAATATTTTAAAAATAATAAAAAATAATCAATATTTATTACATCAATAAATAAATATTTCAATTTAAAAAAAAAATCTAAACAATAAAAGTACACATACAGTGGGGCAAAAAAGTATTTAGTCATTCAGCAATAGTGCAAGTTCCACCACTTAAAAAGATGAGAGGCGTCTGTAATTTACATCATAGGTAGACCTCAACTATGGGAGACAAACTGAGAAAAAAAATTCCAGAAAATCACATTGTCTGTTTTTTTATCATTTTATTTGCATATTATGGTGGAAAATAAGTATTTGGTCAGAAACAAACAATCAAGATTTCTGGCTCTCACAGACCTGTAACTTCTTCTTTAAGAGTCTCCTCTTTCCTCCACTCATTACCTGTAGTAATGGCACCTGTTTAAACTTGTTATCAGTATAAAAAGACACCTGTGCACACCCTCAAACAGTCTGACTCCAAACTCCGCTATGGTGAAGACCAAAGAGCTGTCAAAGGACACCAGAAACAAAATTGTAGCCCTGCACCAGGCTGGGAAGACTGAATCTGCAATAGCCAACCAGCTTGGAGTGAAGAAATCAACAGTGGGAGCAATAATTAGAAAATGGAAGACATTCAAGACCACTGATAATCTCCCTCGATCTGGGGCTCCATGCAAAATCCCACCCCGTGGGGTCAGAATGATCACAAGAACGGTGAGCAAAAATCCCAGAACCACGCGGGGGGACCTAGTGAATGAACTGCAGAGAGCTGGGACCAATGTAACAAGGCCTACCATAAGTAACACACTACGCCACCATGGACTCAGATCCTGCAGTGCCAGACGTGTCCCACTGCTTAAGCCAGTACATGCCCGGGCCCGTCTGAAGTTTGCTAGAGAGCATTTGGATGATCCAGAGGAGTTTTGGGAGAATGTCCTATGGTCTGATGAAACCAAACTGGAACTGTTTGGTAGAAACACAACTTGTCGTGTTTGGAGGAAAAAGAATACTGAGTTGCATCCATCAAACACCATACCTACTGTAAAGCATGGTGGTGGAAACATCATGCTTTGGGGCTGTTTCTCTGCAAAGGGGCCAGGACGACTGATCCGGGTACATGAAAGAATGAATGGGGCCATGTATCGTGAGATTTTGAGTGCAAACCTCCTTCCATCAGCAAGGGCATTGAAGATGAAACGTGGCTGGGTCTTTCAACATGACAATGATCCAAAGCACACCGCCAGGGCAACGAAGGAGTGGCTTCGTAAGAAGCATTTCAAGGTCCTGGAGTGGCCTAGCCAGTCTCCAGATCTCAACCCTATAGAAAACCTTGGGAGGGAGTTGAAAGTCCGTGTTGCCAAGCGGAAAGCCAAAAACATCACTGCTCTAGAGGAGATCTGCATGGAGGAATGGGCCAACATACCAACAACAGTGTGTGGCAACCTTGTGAAGACTTACAGAAAACGTTTGACCTCTGTCATTGCCAACAAAGGATATTTTACAAAGTATTGAGATGAAATTTTGTTTCTGACCAAATACTTATTTTCCACCATAATATGCAAATAAAATGATTAAAAAAACAGACAATGTGATTTTCTGGATTTTTTTTTCCTCAGTTTGTCTCCCATAGTTGAGGTCTACCTATGGTGTAAAGTACAGACGCCTCTCATCTTTTTAAGTGGTGGAACTTGCACTATTGCTGAATGACTAAATACTTTTTTGCCCCACTGTATTTGGTATCGCCGTTTCCGTAACGACCCGACCTATAAAACTGTCCCACTAGTTAACCCGTTTAGTGAACACCATTAAAAAAAAAAAAGCCAAAAAACAATGCTTTGTCATGATAACGCCGAACAAAAAGTGGAGTAACACGCGATCAAAAAGACGGATATAAGTAAATGTGGTACCACTGAAAACGACATCTTGTCTCGCAAAAAACAAGCTGCCATATAGCTCCATTACCGGAAAAGTAAAAAAGTTATAGCTCTTAGAATAAAGGGATGCAAAAATAATAATTTTTTATATAAAATAGTTTTTATTGTATAAAAGCGCCAAAACATAAAAAATGATATAAATGTAGTGCTGTAATCATACTAATCCGTAGAATAAAACTGCTTTATCAATTTTACCACACGTGGAACGGTGTAAAGGCCCCCCCCCAAAAGAAATTCAAGAATTGCTGGGTTTTGTCCATTCTGCTTCCCAAAAATTGGAATAAAAAGTGATAAAAAAATGTCATGTGCCTGTAAATGGTACCAATAAAACGTCAACTCGTCCCGCAAAAAAACAAGACCTCACATGACTCTGTGGGCCAAAATATGGAAAAATTATAGCTCTCAAAATGTGGTGATGCAAAAACTATTTTTTGCAATAAAAAGTGTCTTAGTGTGTGACAGCTGCCAAACATAAAAAACGCTATAAATAGTAAATCAAACCCTCCTTTATCCCCCCCTTAGTTAGGGAAAAATAATAAAATAAATTTTTTTATTTATTTCCATTTTCCCATTAGGGTTAGGGTTGGGGTTGAAGCTAAAATTAGGGCTGGGGCTAAAGTTAGGGTTACGATTGGGATTAGTGTTAGGGGTGTTGTGATTCGGTTATTTGGCTCCCCCAGTGGTCGCTTGTGGTACTGGTGTCTTGTGAGCTTTTCACCTGTTTCTATCAGGATGTGGGAGTTTCCTATTTAGCCTTGTTCCTCAGTCATTCCAATGCCGGCCATCAATGTAACCAGAGTCTTTCTGTTGCATGTACCTGCTCCCAGTCTGCCGACCAGCTAAGTTGGACATTTCTGTCCTTAGTCTATTTTTGTATGTTTTGTCCAGTTTGCAGTTATGTGATTCTCTGCAGCTGGAAGCTCTTGTGGGCTGAAATTGCCACTCCGGTGCCATGAGTTGGCACATGAGTTTAAGGTAATTTCAGGATGGTTTTTGATAGGGTTTTGTAGCTGACTGCGAAGTCCACTATTATATCCTTCTGCTATCTAGTTAGTGGGCCTCGCTGTGCTAAATCTGTTTTCATACTACGTTTGTCTTTTCACCTTAACTCACTGTTATTATATGTGGGGGGCTACTATCTCCTGTGGGGAATTTTCCTCTGGAGGCAAGCCAGGACTGTGTTTCATCTATTAGGGGTAGTTAGTCCTCCGGCTGGTGCGAGACGTCTAGCGAAAACGTAGGCACGTTCCCTGGCTATTATTAGTTGTGTGTATAGGTTTAGCATCGCGGTCAGCTCCAGTTTCCATCACCCGAGAGCTTGTCCGTTTTTCTATGTTTCTGATGTTCCCCTGCCATTGGGAACCATAACAGTATGGCCGGCCTACATGTTTAATCTATGGGCTGAAGCAGGAGAGAAAAAGGAACTGTGTGGAATTTTTTTTTTTTTTTTTTTCTCTGAAGTTGCACTCCAGCTCTAATTGCAGTCTCCTGCTTTCCTCTCCTCTTAACCCCTGAATGGCTCAGATTTTATCTGTTGAAATATGGATCTCCAGAGTCTGGCTACAAATTTGAATAATCTTGCTGCTAAAGTTCAGAATATACAAGATTTTGTTATACATGCTCCTCGGTCTGAACCTAAAATTCCTTTACCAGAGTTTTTCTCCGGAGATCGATCTTGTTTTCTGAATTTTAAATACAATTGTAAATTGTTTCTTTCTCTGAGATCTCACTCTGCTGGAGATCCTGCACAGCAGGTTAAAATAGTGATTTCATTATTGCGGGGTGACCCTCAAAATTGGGCATTTTCATTGGCGCCAGGGGATCCTGCGTTGCTCAATGTGGATGCGTTTTTCCTGGCCTTAGGGTTGCTTTATGAGGAACCTAATTTAGAGATACAGGCTGAAAAGGCCTTGATAGCCCTCTCTCAGGGGCAAGATGAGGCCGAAATATATTGCCAAAAATTTCGAAAATGGTCTGTGCTTACTCAGTGGAATGAGTGCGCTCTGGCGGCAAATTTCAGAGAAGGTCTCTCTGATGCCGTAAAAGACGTCATGGTGGGGTTTCCTATGCCTACGGGTCTGAATGAGTCCATGACAATGGCTATTCAGATTGATCGGCGTTTACGGGAACGCAAACCTGTGCACCATTTGGCGGTGTCTTCTGAGAGGGTACCAGAGAGTATGCAATGTGATAGTTTTCTGTCCAGAAGCGAACGACAGAATTATAGGCGCAAAAATAAGTTGTGCTTCTATTGTGGGAATTCAACTCATGTTATATCAGCATGCTCAAAACGAACAAACAAAGTTGCTAAATTCTCTGCTATTGGCACTTTGCAGTCCAAGTTTATTTTGTCTGTGACTTTAATTTGTTCGTTATCTTCTATTGTCGCGGATGCTTATGTGGATTCTGGTGCCGCTTTGAGTCTTATGGATTGGTCCTTTGCCAGGCGCTGTGGGTTGGATCTAGAGCCTCTGGAAGTCCCTATACCTTTAAAGGGTATTGATTCTACACCATTGGCTAGTAATAAACCACAATACTGGACACAAGTGACTATGCGTATGACTCCAGACCATCAGGAGGTGATTCGCTTCCTTGTGTTGTTTAATCTACATGATGTATTAGTGCTGGGATTGCCATGGTTGCAAACCCATAACCCAGTCCTTGACTGGAAAACAATGTCTGTACTAAGCTGGGGATGTCAGGGAAATCATGGGGGCGCACCTTTGGTTTCCATTGCTTCATCTATTCCTTCTGAGATCCCGGCTTTTTTGTCTGATTATTGTGATGTTTTTGAGGAGTCTACTCTTAATTCTCTTCCCCCTCACAGAGATTGTGATTGCGCCATAGATTTGATTCCTGGCAGTAAATTTCCTAAGGGTCGTTTATTCAATCTGTCTGTACCTGAACATGCTGCTATGCGAGAGTATATTAGGGAGTCCTTGGAAAAAGGACATATTCGTCCTTCTTCGTCTCCTTTAGGAGCAGGGTTCTTTTTTGTAGCCAAAAGAGATGGTTCTTTGAGACCTTGTATTGATTATAGACTCTTAAATAAGATCACAGTCAAATATCAGTATCCTTTGCCATTGCTGACAGATTTATTTGCTCGCATTAAGGGAGCTAAGTGGTTCTCTAAGATTGATCTTCGCGGTGCGTATAATTTGGTGCGAATTAAGCAGGGGGATGAGTGGAAAACCGCATTTAATACGCCCGAGGGCCATTTTGAGTATTTGGTAATGCCTTTTGGTTTGTCAAATGCCCCTTCGGTCTTTCAGTCTTTTATGCACAATATTTTCCGTGAATATCTGGATAAATTCATGGTTGTGTATCTGGATGATGTTTTGATTTTTTCGGATGACTGGGAGTCTCATGTTCAACAGGTTAGGAAGGTTTTTCAGGTTTTGCGGACCAATTCTCTGTTTGTAAAGGGTGCAAAGTGTGTTTTTGGGGTTCAGAAGATTTCTTTTCTGGGGTACATTTTTTCCCCTTCTTCTATTGAGATGGATCCTGTTAAGTTTCGGGCAATTTGTGACTGGACGCAGCCGACTTCTCTTAAGAGCCTTCAGAAATTTTTGGGCTTTGCTAATTTTTATCGTCGATTCATAACTGGTTTTTCTAGCGTGGTCAAGCCTTTGACTGATTTGACTAAAAAAGGTGCTGATGTTGCCGATTGGTCTCCTGCTGCTCTGGAGGCCTTTCGAGAGCTTAAGCGCCGCTTTTCTTCTGCCCCTGTGTTGCGCCAGCCTGATGTTTCACTTCCTTTTCAGGTGGAAGTTGATGCTTCCGAGATTGGAGCGGGGGCGGTTTTGTCACAGAAAAGTTCAGATGGTTCAGTGATGAGACCTTGTGCGTTCTTTTCTCGAAAATTTTCGCCCGCCGAGCGAAACTATGATGTTGGTAATCGGGAGCTTTTGGCGATGAAATGGGCATTCGAGGAGTGGCGTCATTGGCTTGAGGGTGCTAGACATCAGGTGGTGGTCTTGACTGATCACAAGAATTTGATTTATCTTGAGTCGGCCAGACGTCTGAATCCTAGACAGGCGCGCTGGTCGTTGTTTTTCTCTCGGTTTAATTTTGTGGTCTCGTATCTGCCAGGTTCTAAAAATGTGAAGGCTGATGCCCTTTCTAGGAGTTTTGAACCTGATTTCCCTGGTGATTCCAAACCTACGGGTATCCTTAAGGATGGGGTGATATTGTCTGCTGTCTCCCCTGACCTGCGACGTGCTTTACAAGAGTTTCAGGCGGATCGGCCTGATCGTTGTCCGCCTGGTAGATTGTTTGTGCCGGATGAGTGGACCAGTAGAGTCATCTCGGAGGTTCATTCTTCTGCGTTGGCAGGTCATCCGGGAATTTTTGGTACCAGGGATTTGGTGGCTAGGTCCTTCTGGTGGCCTTCCCTGTCTCGGGACGTGCGTACTTTTGTGCAGTCTTGTGATGTTTGTGCTCGGGCCAAGCCTTGTTGTTCTCGGGCTAGTGGATTGTTGTTGTCCTTGCCTATTCCTAAGAGGCCTTGGACACACATCTCTATGGATTTTATTTCTGATCTCCCTGTTTCTCAGAAAATGTCTGTCATCTGGGTGGTGTGTGACCGTTTTTCTAAGATGGTTCATTTGGTACCTTTGCCCAAGTTGCCTTCCTCATCTGAGTTGGTGCCTCTGTTTTTTCAGAATGTGGTTCGGTTGCATGGTATCCCGGAGAATATAGTTTCTGACAGGGGATCTCAGTTTGTGTCCAGATTTTGGCGGGCGTTTTGTGCCAGGATGGGCATTGATTTGTCTTTTTCGTCTGCATTTCATCCTCAGACGAATGGCCAGACGGAGCGTACTAATCAGACCTTGGAGACTTATTTGAGGTGTTTTGTGTCTGCTGATCAGGATGACTGGGTCACCTTTTTGCCGTTGGCAGAGTTTGCCCTTAATAATCGGGCCAGTTCTGCCACTTTGGTTTCCCCTTTCTTTTGCAATTCGGGGTTCCATCCTCGTTTTTCATCTGGTCAGGTGGAATCTTCGGATTGTCCTGGAGTGGATACTATGGTGGACAGGTTGCATCGTATTTGGGGTCAGGTGGTTGACAATTTAAAGTTGTCCCAGGAGAGGACTCAGCATTTTGCTAATCGCCATCGTCGTGTTGGTCCTCGTCTTCGTGTTGGGGACTTGGTGTGGTTGTCTTCCCGTTTTGTCCCTATGAGGGTCTCTTCTCCTAAGTTTAAGGCTCGGTTCATCGGTCCTTATAGGATTTTGGAAATTCTTAACCCTGTGTCTTTTCGTTTGGACCTCCCAGCATCCTTTGCTATCCATAATGTTTTCCATCGGTCGTTATTGCGGAGGTATGAGGTGCCAGTTGTGCCTTCTGTTGAGCCTCCTGCTCCTGTGCTGGTTGAGGGTGAGTTGGAGTACGTGGTGGAGAAAATCTTGGACTCCCGTGTTTCCAGACGGAGACTTCAATATCTGGTTAAGTGGAAGGGCTACGGTCAGGAGGATAATTCTTGGGTTTCAGCTTCAGATGTTCATGCCTCTGATTTGGTTCGTGCCTTTCATAGGGCTCATCCAGATCGCCCTGGTGGTTCTTGTGAGGGTTCGGTGCCCCCTCCTTAAGGGGGGGTACTGTTGTGATTCGGTTATTTGGCTCCCCCAATGGTCGCTTGTGGTACTGGTGTCTTGTGAGCTTTTCACCTGTTTCTATCAGGATGTGGGAGTTTCCTATTTAGCCTTGTTCCTCAGTCATTCCAATGCCGGCCATCAATGTAACCAGAGTCTTTCTGTTGCATGTACCTGCTCCCAGTCTGCTGACCAGCTAAGTTGGACATTTCTGTCCTTAGTCTATTTTTGTATGTTTTGTCCAGTTTGCAGTTATGTGATTCTCTGCAGCTGGAAGCTCTTGTGGGCTGAAATTGCCACTCCGGTGCCATGAGTTGGCACATGAGTTTAAGGTAATTTCAGGATGGTTTTTGATAGGGTTTTGTAGCTGACTGCGAAGTCCACTATTGTATCCTTCTGCTATCTAGTTAGTGGGCCTCGCTGTGCTAAATCTGTTTTCATACTACGTTTGTCTTTTCACCTTAACTCACCGTTATTATATGTGGGGGGCTACTATCTCCTGTGGGGAATTTTCCTCTGGAGGCAAGCCAGGACTGTGTTTCATCTATTAGGGGTAGTTAGTCCTCCGGCTGGTGCGAGACGTCTAGCGAAAACGTAGGCACGTTCCCTGGCTATTATTAGTTGTGTGTATAGGTTTAGCATCGCGGTCAGCTCCAGTTTCCATCACCCGAGAGCTTGTCCGTTTTTCTATGTTTCTGATGTTCCCCTGCCATTGGGAACCATAACATAGGGGTGTGTTAGTGTTAGGTTTGTGGTTAGGGTTGGGGTTGGGATTAGGGTTAGGGGTGTGTTGGGGTTAGGGTTGGAGTTAGAATTGGGGGGGATTCCACTGTTTAGGCACATCAGGGGCTCTCCAAACACGACATGGTGTCTGATCTCAATTCCAGCCAATTTTGCATTGAAAAGTCAAAAGGCGCTTCCTCCCTTCTGAGCTCTGCCATGCGCCCAAACAGTGGTTTACCCCCACATATGGAGTATCAGCATACTCAGGACAAATTGCACAACAACTTTTGGGGTTCAATTTCTCCTGTTACCCTTGGGAAAATAAAAAATTGGGGGCAAAAATCTTAGTCACTCACCGGTTGACGGAATTTTTTGGAGTCCATGACAGCACCACCTGAGAGAGGGGATCCGCCCTGCAGGAACAGGAAACCTACAGATACATAAGGGCAGCACCTCTCCCACGCATCAATTGGTTTACAGAGCACAAGAGGACCACGAAGGTTAATGGCACGATTTATGTACAATAATATTACTTACTATTTACCACGTGTGGATCATAAGAGGAAGAAGTGCACACCCAGAACCCAAGAAAGGGAGGGAATATACGGGTGCTGTCATGGACTCCGAAAAATAACTAACGGTGAGTAACTAAGACTTTATTCGAGTGTCCATGACAGCACCACCTGAGAGAATTACCGAGAGTAATAACTAATTAGGGAGGGACTACAGCCTGCAGCACCCTTACACCAAAAGAGAGGTCTGAGGAAGCACCCAGATCTAGTCTGTAATGATTAAAAAACGTGCTTGGAGAGGACCAAGTAGCAGCCTTACATATCTGGTCAATTGAAACCTCCGATCTCTCCGCCCACGAGGCTGCCATGGCTCTAGTGGAATGCACCCTCAGTTCTCCAGGTGCCGACCTGCCCTTTGAGATGTATGCTAGCGAGATAGCCTCCCTAATCCACCTAGCTAGCGTGCTTTTTGATGCCCTAAGGCCCTTCCTAGTGCCCTGATAGGAGACAACCAGGGCGTTATTTTTTTTCCAGGGATCAGTAATTGCTAGGATTGCTGTTGTCTCAAAATTGCCTATAAGAGGGAAGCCTGGATGTCACTTACTCTACGAGCTGACGTTAGTGCTACCAGCAAGGCAACATTGAGGGACAGGTTTTTTATGGAGGTAGTTGAAATAGGTTCAAATGGGGCCTCTGTCATGGCCGTGAGGACTAAGTTTAAATCCCATGGTATGACCCAATCTTTCACTACTGGTCTGGACCTACTTGCTGCCTTAATGAACCTATCAATCCAGTAATTACTGGCAATGCTGCAGCTAAAAAGGGCCCCTAAGGCTGACACCTGCACTTTAAGAGTACTAGTGGAAAGCCCCATGTCCAGACCTTTTTGTAGGAATTCTAAAATCTGGTTTATTGGTGCTGACTGACCAGCTATTACCCCTGAGTCTTGAAAGAACCTTTTTCAGATTCTGACGTAAATTTGGGTTGTAATCATTTTTCGGCTTTTAAGCAGGTTATTAATCAAGCCTGGCGAAAAACCTCTATCTCTTAGCAGTGACCGTTCAAAATCCACGCCGTCAGATGAAGGCCATCCACCTGAGGATGGTAGATTGGGCCCTGGGATAGCTGTTAGGACCCATGGGTCGGACACTGACATGATCCTGAGGCATGAGAATCATGCCCTCCTGGGGCAAAACGGGGTGATTACTATAATCTTTGCCCTGTCCTTCCTGATTTTCCTCATCACCAGGGGTAGTAGAGACAGGGGAGGGAAGGCATATGCCAGCCTGAAGTCCCACTTTATCAAAAAAGCGTCTACTGCCAAAGGGTCTTCTCTGGGATTCAGTGAGCAAAATTGCCTCACTCTCCTGTTCTCCCTGGTGGCGAAGAGATCCACCTCTGGTTGACCCCACTTTTGCACAATCAGGTCGAAGATGGAGGTTTTTAGGGACCATTCCCCCTGTTTCAAAAGATTGCGGCTTAAGTAATCCGCTGTAGTGTTTTTTCTTCCTTTTATATGTAGAGCGGTTAAAGACAGAAAATGCTGCTCTGCCAGTTAGAACAAGTGTTCTGCTACATTCACCAGGGGTCTGGAATGAGTCTCGACTTGGTGATTTATCTACACCACGGTGACCTGATTGTTGGAGAACACTTGTACGTGATGACCCTGTAGATACACAAGGAGTCTTTTAGCCGCCTGTTCCACTGCTGTTAATTCTTTCAGAAGACATTTCTACCTGATGATGCTCCCATAGTCCCTGGACTAAAACTTCACCCATATGAGCCCCCCAACCGGAAGGGCTTGCATCCATGGTGACTATACAGGTTATGTTATATTCCCAGGGGACCCCCCTAGATAAATTGTTTCCCTCTAGCCACCAATTGAGGGATTTTATAGCATTTCAGGATACAGCCCGGTGAAGTCAGGGGTTTTTTCCCGCCACCTGTAGAAGTGGGGAAGAGTGTAAGGGACTATGCTTTTAACTAGGGACTTCCGCTCCCCCTTTTTTTTTTCCTTCCTACCATCTGTCGCACACATGGCTGACATAACTTAAGGGCAGGTGTCTGGCAAGGGACAACCGCAAAGGGCACATTCCTTATTTTTTGTTTTACCAGAGCATTTCTTCCCCTAGAGAAGAAAATATAAGGAAAATACTGCATCAGGGTACATTCACAGAGATCTCTTACCCAAGCAGTAGTGGTAGGTACCGGATCACGGGGGAGTGAGCTGAATCCTTCAGCCTGGAGGAACTCTTGTGGCTGGGCTACCCACTTAGTCCTCGGTTTTTTAGCTGGGGATTTGCATGGGACCTCTCTGAGGCATGTTCCTGCTCCAGCTGAAGCATGGGAGCTTCTGACTCATCCATTGCTGCAATGGGCCAAAAGCAGCCCTGCAGCGTCTGTGGCTTTTTTGTAGTCCTCCCCCGGATCCAGGTCAGCAGAGTCGTGGCCAGGGGTTCCGCCCCGTCCTCCCCCACTGCGCCCCGCCTCTCCCGCCATCCGAGCCACCATGCTCACAGCCATGCCGCCGCGATACGGCGGCACCCACAGAGAGAAGCCAGCCGGCAACCTACTTCTGGCCGGCATCCCGGCCCCGCCGCGTCACTTCCAGCGCTCAAATGAATGCACGGGGACACGCAGGACAGTGGTGCGGCACCAAAGCCTGGACTGGCACGACCCCAGCCCCACGCACGCCACGCCAGCCGGAACCAGACGACAGGCCGGACCGCAGGACGACCAGCACCGGGAGGACCAGGACGGACCGCGGGGGGGAATATTCACCTACCCGCGCTGGCTCTGGAGACGGTAATACTCCGGACTCCGCTCCACACACTGTCATGGAGCCCTGCCCGGGCCCACCGTGGCGCTTCTAGGGACCCCGCACTGACCGAGGTAGGAGACCCCCTTAATACATGGGTCGGTCAGCCGGCCTGTGTATTCCTGACGGAAAAACGAATGATCTGTAGGGCATCCTGTCCTCCAGGAACAGGAAACCAACTGATGCGTGGGAGAGGTACCGCCCTTATGTATGTGTAGGTTTCCTGTTCCTGAAGGGCGGATCCCCTCTCTCAGGTGGTGCTGTCATGGACGCTCGAAAAAAAGATCATTTTTGTGAAGGGTTAATAAACTTATTGAATGTGGTTTTGAGCACCTCGAGGGGTGCAGTTTTTAGAATGGTGTCACACTTGGGTGTTTTCTATCATATAGACCCCTCAAAGTGACTTACTTCAAATGTGATGTGGTCCTAAAAAAATGGTTTGTAAATTTTGTTGTAAAAATGAGAAATTGCTGGTCAACTTTTAGCTCTTATAACTTCCTAACAAAAAAAATTTGGTTCCAAAATTGTGCTGATGTAAAGTAAACATGTGGGAAATGTTACTTATTACATATTTTGTGTGATATATCTGTGTGATATAAGGGCATGAAAATTCAAAGTTGGAAAATTGCGAAATTTTCTAAATTTTCGCCAAATATCTGTTTTTTTCACAAATAAACGCAAGTCATACCAAATAAATTTTACCACTGTCATGAAGTACAATATGTCAAAAGAAAATGTCAGAATCACTGGGATCCGTTGAAGTGTTCCAGAGTTATAACCTCATAAAGGGACAGTGGTCAGAATTGTAAAAATTGGCCTGGTCATTAACATGCAAACCACCCTTGGGGGTAAAGGGGTTAACATTCAATCCTTTAGAGCCTCAAGCCTGGTTTTGAGATGAAAAAGTAATCGCACTTCACTACTCGGTCTGTGGTATTGGACAATTCTTTCTACTGGTATGTCTCATTACACTTAAGCAGGCAATGCTTGCAGAACAATAAATGGCTTCACAGAGACACAGAAATACAAAAATCTATAATCCCTACATATGCCTGACTCAACAAAAAATAAGCCATATTATATGAAGTAAACTTCTGCCTGCAGGAACTGGGGAAACACCTCCAAGTATCATAATTACCAGCATGTCCTTTCCCCCTTCGCGTCACTATAGGAACTTTGTATGTAACCCCTTCTCATGTACAGCACCATGGAATTAATGGTGCTATATAAATAATATTGTAGGAGTACGCAGCTTACTGTACCTGCCCATGTGTATGACCTTGATGTACAAGGGGCCAATACACCTGTAGGGACTGGAATCGCATAGCATATGATCACTATACGAAGGGTATGATATCATAGAATGTTAGAGTTGGAAGGGACCTCCAGGGTCATCATGTCCATCCCCCTGCTCAATGCAGGATTCACTAAACCATCTCAGACTGATGTCTGTCCTCTGCTGTCCAGCCTGTTTGAAGACTTCCATTGAAGGAGAACTCACCACCTCTTGTGGCAGCCTGTTCCACTCATTGAGCACCGTCAAAAAGTTTTTACCTAATCAGTAGCTTCTCCCTTTCAGTTTCATTCCATTGCTTCTCGGGTTACCATGTGCAAATGAGAATAAGGCTGTGTGCCCACGCTGCGTTTTTTTTTAATGCATTTCTGCAGCATTTTTGCTGCAGCGGAAACCCTTAAAAAACACTTTCCCATGCAATCCTATGGGATTCCGCAGTTGCTGTGCCCATGCTGCGGATTATCCCGCTGCGGAAATGGATAGCGGTAAAATCCGCAGCATATTCATTATTTCTGTGGAATCACGGCGATTACGCAGCCATAGGATTGTATTGAAATGCTCACTTTACACATGTGGCTATGCCCACCATGCGCAAAGTGAGCGCTTCATGTGCGGATGACACCCGGGTCTGGAGGAGAGGAGACTCTCCTTCAGGCCCTGGGATCCATATTCCTGTAAAAAAAAATAAATAAAAAATAGGGATATACTTACCATCTGATGGCCCCCGGAGTTTGTGATTGCGCAAATCACCTGAGATGACGTCGCGGTCACAAAGGTCCTTCGCACAAAGCATCCCTGGGAACGGAAGATAGCGGGAGCGTCGCTGAGATCGGGGCCGTCGGAAGGTAAGAATTACCATATTTTTATTATTATTTTTAACATTCTGCCTTTTACTGTTGATGCTGCATAGTCCTCCACGGACTGGGAACCATATCCCTGTTAAAAAAAAAAAAAAAATTAAAATAAAAAAGTGATATACTTACCTTCCAATGGCCCCCGGAGTCCTCCCGCCTCTCAGCGGTGCACGCGGCGGCTTCCGTTCCCAGGGATGCATTGCGTGAAGGACCTGGGATGACGTCGCGGTCACACGACTGACGTCACAAAGGTCCTTCGCGCAAAGCATCCCTGGGAACGGAAGCTGCCGCATGCACCGTTGAGATCGGGGCCGTCGGAAGGTGAGAACAATTTTTTTTTTTTTTTTAATTATTTTTAACATTAGATCTTTTTACTATTGATGCTGCATAGGCATCATCAATAGTAAAAAGTTGGTCACACTTGTCAAACACTATGTTTGACAAGTGTGACCAACCTGTCAATCACTTTTCCAAGCGATGCTTCAAATCGCTTGGAAAACGAAAGCATTCTGCAAGCTAAAAACGTATGCAAAATGCTTGTGTTTTGTGGAAAAACGCATGCGAGTTCCGCATGCGTTTTACCCGCGGCAGGGAGTTGCGGAAATGCTGCGGACATTTCTGCAACGTGGGCACATAGCCTTAGGCTACTTTCACACTAGCGTCGGGCTCGGTCCGTCGCAGTGCGTCGGGCCGAGGTCACCGACGCTAGCGTTGTCTCCGCCGCACAACGGGGGCAGCGGATGCATTTTTCCAGCGCATCCGCTGCCCCATTGTGAGGTGCGGGGAAGTGGGGGCGGAGTTCCGGCCGCGCATGTGCGGTCGGAAAAAGCGGACCGTTGTGAGCAAAAAACGTTACATGTAACGTTTATTGCTCCCGACGGTCCGCCACAACACGGCGCAACCGTCGCACGACGGTTGCGACTTGTGTGTCAATGCGTCGCAAATGCGTCGCTAATGTTAGTCAATGCAGAAAAAACGCATCCTGCAAGCACTTTTGGGTTGGCATGACAACCAGAGGTCTCTCAGTGCTGGCTTGCTGTGAGCGCAGCCCGGTGGTCGGCTCTCACAGCAAGTGTGGTATTCTGCTACATATAGGTGATCTGATCATCGTCTGTATGTAGCAGAGCCGATCGGATTATGGCAGCTTCCAGACTATTGAAGCATGCCAAAAGTAAAAGAAAAAAAAAAAGAGTTTAAAAATAGTAAAGAATAAAATTATATATATATATTTATTGTTTCATTTTGAATAGGGCGAAAGGAGGGTGAGTTAAATAAATATATATATAGATATATATACCACGTTACTATAAATCACAAGGCGCTTGACACGTGTGCCCAGAACAGCAGCAGGCAAACCAGTCAGTGGGGTGTGTGTGACTAACAGCAAACAATGTGTAAAGTAAAAGGTTGCCGCGCTGAACGGCACTCACAACATGAAGTGTCGTCCTGTGTAAATAATGGCCACTTGTCTGGCGGTGTCCTCATTCACAGTCCAAAAGATCCTTAGCAATGGGAGCGTCCTCCCTGAAGTTGCAGTCCCCCGGACAAAACCCGCTGCCGTGTGTCACAGTTGTCTCATAAAGTTGCGCACAATTTTATTGATTTTATATATTGTTAAATTTTTATAAATTTTTAGAAATGGCGAATAACACTTATTGCCAGTAATTTATAGGTGGCATTACGTCACTATTTGTATTTTTGCAGCTGTTCATAGACTCACTCTGAGTCTGCACATGTTTATATACATGTGTAGTTTGGAGTGAGCTTTTTGCTTTTTTAGTATGCTTTTTTATAATGGTTTTTTATACTACTCATTATTCTTGTTTTTATTTATTAATTAAATAAAGATTGTGTTTTTTAAATATCCCTTTTTCTACAGGCATACAGTTGTAGCCATTAGTTTCTTGGGTATCCATGGTTTTGCAAAGTAACATCTGATTGCTCATAAATGGGCCAGGACAAGTAGACAGTAGCTGGCGAAATGTGTCATTCACTGTCAAATTATGAGGCTGCAGGAGCGTGGGCAGATATATAAGAACAGCGGCAGTGCAGGCGCCATACCTTGAGAAAGAGGGACGTTGCCCTCGAAACGCGTCGGGATTGGCCCCTGCATACGTCCGTTAGTTATGGACAGGTGACGTCACCACCTTACCACGCCCCCCGCTCACCTCGCTACGCTGTCAGCGGCGCCATCGGCCGGGGCTAACGCTGACACACGGTGGCGGGTTTTGTCTGGGGGACTGCAACTTCAGGGACGATGCTCCCATTGCTAAGGATCTTTTGGACTGTGAATGAGGACACCGCCAGACAAGTGGCCATTATTTACACAGGACGACACTTCATGTTGTGAGTGCCGTTCAGCGCGGCAACCTTTTACTTTACACATTGTTTGCTGTTAGTCACACACACCCCACTGACTGGTTTGCCTGCTGCTGTTCTGGGCACACGTGTCAAGCGCCTTGTGATTTATAGTAACGTGGTATATATATCTATATATATATTTATTTAACTCACCCTCCTTTCGCCCTATTCAAAATGAAACAATAAAAAAAAAAAAAAACCAAAAAATTCACATATTTGGTATCGCCGCGTTCAGAATCACCCGATCTATCAAAAAAAAAAAAAAAAAAAGGATTAACCTGATAGCTAAATGGCATAGCGAGAAAAAAAAAGTAAAAGAGCCAGAATTGTTTTTTTTTTTGGTCGCGCGACATTGCATTAAAATGCAATAACGGGTGATAAAAAAAAATAATATCTGCACCAAAATGGTATCAATAAAAATGTCAGCTCGTTACGCAAGAAATAAGCCCTCATCCAACCCTAGATCACAAGAAATGGAGACACTATGGGTCTCGGAAAATGGCGCAATTTTTTTTTTTTTTAAACAAACTTTGGATTTATTTTTTCACCATTTAAAGGGAACCTATCACCCCGTTTTTTTCGGTATGAGATAAAAATACTGTTAAATAGGGCCTGAGCTGTGCATTACAATAGTGTAGTTTGTGGACCCCGATTCCCCACCTATGCTGCCGAAATACGTTACCAAAGTAGTCATTTTCGCCTGTCAATCAGGCTGGTCAGGTCGGATGGGCGTGGCTTCTTCCCCCAGATATTGCGTAGTTTTCCGTTGGTGGCGTAGTGGTGTGCGCATGTCCAAGGTCCCCAATCCTGCACGGGGGGGTGAAAATAGCAGCGATGTCCGTTATTCCATTGGTGGTCGGTGGGCGCGGCCATCTTCCTTTGGCCGCGCGTGCGCAGAAGCGGCGCTCTGCTGGCCGCGGCTTCAGGAAAATGGCCGCCGCGATCTCCATCTGCGCACGCGCGGCATCCCACGGCCATTTTCCTGAAGCCGCGGCCAGCAGAGCGCCGCTTCTGCGCACGCGCGGCCAAAGGAAGATGGCCGCGCCCACCGACCACCAATGGAATAACGGACATCGCTGCTATTTTCACCCCCCCGTGCAGGATTGGGGACCTTGGACATGCGCACACCACTACGCCACCAACGGAAAACTACGCAATATCTGGGGGAAGAAGCCACGCCCATCCGACCTGACCAGCCTGATTGACAGGCGAAAATGACTACTTTGGTAACGTATTTCGGCAGCATAGGTGGGGAATCGGGGTCCACAAACTACACTATTGTAATGCACAGCTCAGGCCCTATTTAATAGTATTTTTATCTCATACCGAAAAAAACGGGGTGATAGGTTCCCTTTAAGTAGAAAAAATAAAATAAATAACCTAGACATGTTTGGTGTCCATAAACTCGTAATGACCTGGAGAATCATAATGGCAGGTCAGTTTTAGCATTTGTACCATTGACACATGGTTAGGTTTTTAACAGACAGTGTAGGACTGTCCCGATCAGAGTTACCTTGTCGTGATGGGATGGCTTTTATGCTATTTTTGATCAAAAACAGTATTACTAAAAACTCTGTTATTTAGATTCACTTTTTGCTTTTTACAGCAGGGTTTTTGCTCATTTTTTCTCTTGTGTGTTTTATGGCCAATGTGAACATGCGTTTATGCGCTGCATATGTACCAACTTAAGCTCAATTTTTTTAGTTTTTTCTTTGTATTATTGCATTCTGTGCAAGCCGGGGCATGGCCACCCTTTTCTAAGCTGGAGATTGTGTATAGAGCTCCCCAAGGCTTGTGATCTACTGGTTGGGCCCAGTCTTTTGTCTGCTCTTATTCACAGACAGTGTAGGACCATCCCCATGGGCGTGGAATGCAGCGCATATTCATTTCTCTTTAGCAGCGGGCACAGGCGTTAACCAGAGCCACCGGCTCCTGCCTCTGTGACCCACTACTCCTCCACCTCAGCCAATATATCCGGACTATAACACCCCCCCCCCCCCCCCATTTTCCTCCACATTTTGGGAGGAAAAAAAAGGGCATCTTATAGTCCGAAAAATACGGTCAATGAGCCAATATTAATAACACACAGTGTGTGAAATAAGTATTGAACACTTCACCAATTTTCTAAGTAAAATATATATTTCTAAAAGGTGACATTGACATGAAATTCTCACCAAAAGTAACAACACATTTAATCCACACAGGCGAAAAAACAAACACATAGATGTTCATAAATGAAGTTATATGTAATAATGAGAAATGAAAGAGAAAAAGTATGGAACACTTGAAGAAAGGTGTAAAAATCCATGGAAAGCCATGACACCAGCTGAAATCTATCAGTAATTAGAAAGCAATCCTATCACTTATTTTTCACCATCAGCTGGATCAATGTCCTATAAAAAGGTGTCTCATTATCAAGGTGCCACACAAGAGGCATCTCATGATGACTAAAACCAGTGAGCTGTTAAGGTGTTACAATAAGGTTGCTAAGGTCTTTACTGATGGCATTGGCTTCAGAAAGTTTCTAAACTACTGAACGTTCCAGTGAGCGCTGTTAGGGCCATAATCCAGAAGTGGAAAACATCATTTCACAATAAACGGACCACGATCCCTAGAGCTAAGGGCTGCCTATGGAGGGCTACAGAAAGACCTGGAATCACCAAGTACAATTGTTTCAAAGAGAACTATAAGTAATGCTCTCAACCTCCATGGCCTGTATGCACACTCACCACACAAGACTTTATTGCTAAACAAAAAGCATATACAAGTGTGTTTAAAGTTTGCTCAACAACATTTAGACAAGCCTCTAAAATACTGTGAGAATATAGTCTGGTGAGATAAGACCAAAAGTGAACTCTTTGGATGCCATAATACTCACTATGTTTGGAGGCCAAAAGGAACTGCATATCACCCCAAAAATACCATACAAACAGTGAAGTTTGGAAGTGGGAACATCATGATGTGGGTCTGCTTTTCAGCCCACGGCATAAATGAAGGAAGGATAAATGGTCAAATGCACAGAGACATTTCTGATAAAAATCTGCCACCATCTACCATAATGATGACCATGAAACGAGGATGGAGATTTCAGGAAGGCAATGATCCCAAAACAACACAGTCAAGAAAATGCTCGATTGGTTTAAGAGAGAGAAAATAAATCTGCCAGAAAGGCCCAGCCAATCATCTGTACTTAATCCAACAGAAAATTTTGGAAGTAGCTAAAACTCAGAGTTCATAGAAGGGAGACCATGGCACCTTCAAAATTTGATGGCATAATGAGCCAAAAATCACGTCTGAGCAATGCATGTGACTAGTTCCTCCATGCAGATGTCTTCAAGCAGTCATCACCAATAAGGGCCTCGGTACGAAGTATTAAATAAATGTCATTAATCGTGTTCAATACTTTTTCCTTGTGTCATTTATCGCTATTACACATAACGTTCTCTTTATTATACATAGGGATGGGTAAACCTGAACAGTAAAGTTTGGGGTCTGTACCTAACACCTACTGTTCAGGCACAGACCCTGAACTAGGACTTCTCCAGGAAATCCGTATTACTGTTCGGGTTCGGCACCCATAACATCGGGTGTTTTTCATGCAGTCATCTGCATGACAACATGAGATCCACTAGTGGGCTCTGTTCGGCAGTAAGATCATTACCGCAAGTCAGGGAGCTGTGGATCATCTGACAGCAGCTGTAACTCCAATCACAGCACCATCCAGGCTTGATGTCACCTGAAACTATAAAGGTGACATCAACACCACAAATATTAACCCCACTTGCCACCGCCACAAGGCAAATAGGAAGAGAGGCATAATAATAGATGTGCCTTTTCTGGATGGTTGCTGTTTTTAGGCTGGGTGGGGGGCAATATCCATGGCTCCTTACCAGCCTGACAATACCAGGCACCAGCTGTCTGCTTTAGCTTGGCTGGTTGTCAAAAATGGAGGAAGACTCCACGCCGTGTTTTTTTTTTTTTTTTTTTAATTAAAATAATTAAAAAAAAAAAAAAATGGAGCAAGGACCCCTCTATTCTTGATATCCAGCCATGATAAAGCTGACAGCTGAGGGTTGCAGTCTTCAGCCATCATTTTTGCCATGATGGTTATCTAATTTTTTAAAATGTATTTTATAGCCCAGGCGTCTGCTGATAAATACTCCCATCAGCCGCGCATGCTCTCGCTGTTATTAGACTGAAGAGAGTAGAACTCACATAAGCTGATGACTGTGACCGGTACACTTATTACCGCCGGCACAGCTGCTGGCTCAAGCTGTCATCTGACAGTGTGGGAACTGCACCTCTCTGACCATCGGTAATAACCGTACCACCGATCAGAGGCAATTTTTGCCACACTGTCATGCACATGACCGCGTGTGGCAAACAATGGATGTTTGGGCCCTCCATTCATCTGAATGGGGTCTGGGAACTGTTCTGGTACCTGAACTTTTTTCTTTTTTACGTGTTCGGCCGAACCCACACATCAGCACACAACTCAATTTATGAGCATCTATAATTTGATTTCTTTGCCTGTGTGGATTGTGGTTATGATAATTTCATGTCAATAGAACCTTTAGAAATATATTTTTGCACAAACTCCATCTATAACTTAAAAAAAAAAAAAAGCCATAGTGAGTCTCCATAATGCTAAAGGAGAAAAAAAAATAAAAAATTAAGTTGCACAAATATAATGAAATGATATATACAATTTAAAGTCTTTAATTCACTAAAGAACAAGCCGAGTCTGTGCCTGCTGAAAACAAGCCATCTCAGCTGGCGTCCTCAGATACTGCTCTATCTCACTGTCTGAAATATCCTCATCTCCAGTAATATCTTGGAGTTTATTGGGAAATGCAATGGCATGTGATCTTTTCCTTGGCTTGGTCATGCATGGTGGAAGGAAAGCTGCACTTGGATGCTGTAGATCAGAAGACTTGCTTTCTTCTGACTTTGTGGTGGCCATTTCCACATCTTCCAGAGCCTTCCTGAAAAGATAAGTCCTGTGTTTTAAAATGTCACCCAAGTGATATACCACATTGTTCTTATTTATGGTGAGCATCTTCAGCCAGGGTAGCTGTGCGGACAGCTTTAGGCAGATTTCTTTAAGTTCTTTCAATCGCAATACCGCAGGAGGCGGCTTTTCGGTCTCTGAAAACTTGCAAAACTGAGAAAAAGTGCATGACCGGCGTTGGACGGGTTTGAGGGACTGCCAAGAAAGATAGACAGCTGCAGTTATCATGGGAATAGGCTGACGTCCAGTGACTAGCCACGTCTCACTGGCCAACTCCAGTATTTGAAAAGTCCGCTCCAATACTTTATCTGGGCTCTCCGCGTAATTCTTTGGGGCTGACGAGCAATCTTGGAATAACCGAAAACTGCAAAAAAAAAAAAAAAATAGTAAGAATGTGTTTATAATCGGAAACATGCATGAGAACCATTATGAAATAGTCGTGGGACCAACCGATGCAACTTCATCCCGGGCAACATATACTCTACTTGGTTAGAAAAATGTAATGGCGGTTTTTCTATTTTTCTGCCTTGTAAGAAGGCTAGGTGTCACATGGTGGGCAGTCCAGATCCGTGTTACTCTGCCCCCCACCATGGATTTTCCCATAGCAAAAACCTGCTGACCGATTCCCTTTAAATTCCGTCTGAGCATGAAGAGAGACAGGAAACTGTTTCCTCTAGCTCAAAGTGAACATTGAAGCTGCAGCCAATCAATGGCTGCCGATTGGTTGCAATGGTCACATGACTTCGCCCGCCGAAAGCGAAAGTCAGAGAGCGGTGTGAAGGAACAGAGGGAAGCTGGTAGGTATCATCTATAAGAGCCACAATGGTCCCATTTATACAACGAAGTAAAGTAATGAATGGCCTATTTAATGGGGTGTATACCCCACAACTGGAGCTAAAGCAGATCACTGAGCCCTGGGATCCCTGGCAATCTGGACTGCAGATGGCCGACAGCCACCCCTTACTGTACTGGGGAATCCCTGGAAGTCAAACATTTTTCACAGTATACATGAAATGATTTCACATTACGAACGTACAGAATATCTTATAAAAGATTACCCTGTTTTTAGTAGTTTGTGGTGGTCTGTGATCCGGAAGCCCACCACTGTGAAAATAAAGAGACCTGATGGAGCTCACTAATCTGTAATCACACTTGGATGTAATCTTTTCCATTGATGACAATGCAACTGTGCCCAACCTGCAGGGTAGCGTTTGTCTACAAAGCTCAGCATCAGGTGAATAGTTCATAAGGATAATATAAGGATAATATGCTGCGGAAATGTCTGCAGCATTTCCACAACTTCCCGCAAAACACAAGCGTTTTAACTTGCAGAATGCTTGCGTTTTCCAAGCGATTTGAAGCATCGCTTGGAAAAGTGATTCTCAGGTTGGTCATACTTGTCAAGCATAGTGCTTGACAAATGTGACCAATATTTTACTATTGATGCAGCCTATGCAGCATCAATAGTAAAAGATAGAATGTTAAAAATAATAATAAAAAATAAAAAAAGTTATGGCCATGGGAAGAAGGGAATCAAAATACAGAAAATACCAAGGTCGTGAGGGGGTTAATGGTGGTGTGAACACAACCCGACCAGGTGAGCAGGAATGTGCAATTCATACAATTTGCCCAGATAAGACCCTACTGTGCTTTTTTTTTGTCACTCTAGTTTTGCGCTACTACAATGGAATTAGATTGTTGCCACTCTCTGCAACATAAAACCGGCCACCATCCCCCTTGGATTACCTTTGGCAGTGACTTTTGGCCAGATCCTGAAGGCTCATGGACGGGACATCGATCTTCAATGCTTGGACCAGTTCCAGGAACACGCTAGTGAGGACTTCATATGAGGAGTAAACCAAGGAAGAAATGGTGGCAACAGTGAGAGGCCAGTGGTGCTGTCTGCAGGTTATGTACACACAGCACCCCATAATTGCCTCCTTCTTCTCTTTTCTGACGAAGTGGCACAATGGGAGGTAGAAGACCCTTTCATAGTAGGACACGGCGGTATCTGCAAAGCTGTTCGGAAGTCTGAGGACCCTACAAAGATTCCTGACCCGAATAATACCTGGTGGGAAGAAGAAACATCACATAAGACGCTGACACAGCCCCGGGTAGGCCGCTCACTGCACTAAATGCCCTTTTCTGAGACTTATTTTTAGTTATGTAATGGCTTGCTATTACTAGGGGGGCTCTAGTCTTTCATTGGTACCATTTTTGAGGTAAAAAATGACTGATTGCTTTTCTCATTTTTTTTCTCCTTTACAGAGTTTACCACATGGTTAAATAATATATTTTAATACGTCTGACGGCATAATATGCTTATTTTTACCCCACTGTGAACCAGGAAGAGAGGAGCAATTTAAACTATTTGTTTTATTTGTTTTTTTTAAATATTAATGTTATTTAGAACAATTTATCTACCTGGGGAACTTGAATTACTATTAGTAGTATCTCCTATGAGACCTCCTTTGCTATTGGGAGCTCTTACTGATACTCGTGCTACCCAGGTGGCCTGTTATTCCTGGTCCCATCCTTGACACTGAAAATGGTCAGAAATTAGTCAATATACACATTCCCAGGTCTGGCACAGCATCTCTGCCGCTGATCTTGTCTCAGTATTTTTGCTGCAGCAGTGATGTCCTGTTGACAGCTCACAACACTGCTGCAGCCAATCACTCAGCGGTTCAGCCCAATAGATTGCAGAAGTTGCTGAGCTCAGTGATGTGATTGACTGCAGCAGTGCCGACAGCTGTTGAGGCAAAGTCACTGCTACAGCCAAAACACAGACCGATACAGCATTGGAGACACTGTGCTGAACCGGGGGATAGCAAGTACGATCAGATAGAGAGATACAAGGTATATCGTATATACTTGAGTATCAGCAGTTTTCCGGCACTATTTTTTGCCAAAAAGGGCCCATAAGGCTTGTACACAAGTCATTGTCCCAGAAGATGGAGGGGAAGCAGCAGAGGAGCAGATCACAGGAGTACAGGAGCCGGCGGCTGCGGCTAACTCCTGTGCCCGCTGTTAAAGAGAAATGAAAGTTAACTGCTCTGGCAGTGAATATTCATTTCTCTGTAATAGAGGGCACAGGAATCGCAGCCGCCGGCTTCCACCAGCGGCCACAGGTACCCGCTACTTAAGAGAAATGAATATTCACCTCTCTCCACTCCCATAGGTGTGGAGCGCAGTGAATATTCATTTCCTTAAGTAGTGGGGACACGTCATCGCCCGGACGCTGCTGGCACCGGAACAAGATGCTATGAAGGAGCTCAGGGAAGGTAGGATTTTTTTTTTTTTTTTTTAAGTTTTTCTGATGGGGTCCAAGCACACCAGGATAGGGACAAGGAGGCCATGCACACCAGGATAGGGACAAGGAGGCCACGCACACCAGGATAGGGACAAGGAGGCCACGCACACCAGGATAGGGACAAGGAGGCCACGCACACCAGGATAGGGACAAGGAGACAATGAATACCCGGCTTATACTTGAGTCAATAAGCTTTCCCAGTTTTTCGTGGCAAAATTAGGTGCCTCGGCTTATACTCGGTTTAGCTAATACAATAGTAAATACGGTAATTTGGATAAACTGTAAAAACCCCTATGATGCTGGCGCCTTATACTTCATTTAAGGCAGTGGGTTGGCTTAGTGGATAGCACTGTTACTTTGCAGCTCTGGGGGTTCCTAGTACAAATCCCACCAAGGACAACATCTGCAGAGAGTTTGCATGTTCTCCCCGTGTTTACGTTGGTTTCCTCCGGATTCCTCTCACACCCCAAAGACATACTAATAGGGAATCTGTGAGGCCCAGCGGGGAGAGTGCTGATAACGTCTGTAAGGTGCTGTGCAATAAATGGCGCCATATTAGAGAGTTAAATAAATGCATGGAATAAAAACAACTAGCCTGCATCAAAAACAAGCGTAACATTACATCAATGTGGGTGAGACATACCGTGCAGTTTAGTGCGGCTGATTGAGTCATTCTGTCCAGTGCTTTCTGTAAATGTCACCGCTGTGAATAAAACCGAAACAAAAAGCCTATTAATACCTGCATACGAGGAAAGCGGATGTGATGTTGGAAACAAAAGATGGAAACACATGGCCTTTTCTGGCCGGCACTAGAAAACTATTGCTGAGAAGATGAAGGGAAACTTCATTGAATGCTTTTCCTCACAGAATGTAACTGAGCGCCATCACTAATGTATAATACTGGCAATACTGGCAGCGGAGAGGTGGGGACAGCTGAGGAGAGCAAGATGGAGGCATGCAGCCCATTGTGGGGGGTTTCCACCCCTTCTATAATACAGATGGTGGGAATGCAGCCATGGAATCATCCGCTTCTGTGAAGTATCTAAAAGATCTGGTCTGCCATATGCTATGCCCATTTTATGAGAGAATTGGGGGGCTATCCCTTGGCCAGCAGTAGCCAGATGTAAACAGTGTAGGACAGAGGTGTGTCAAACTGCATTCCTCGAGGGCCGCCAACAGGTCATGTTTTCAGGATTTCCTTAGCATTCCACAATGTGCTGGAATCATTCTGTGCAGGTGATTAAATTATCACCTGTGCAATACAAGGAAATCCTGAAAACATGACCTGTTGGCGGCCCTCGAGGAATGCAGTTTGACACCTCTGGTGTAGGGAGTGGGAGAGCAGGGCCGGATACACGGTGTGGCGTCAGATCCCGGGTTCTGCAGATCAGCTCCTAGTGAAGTGAATAGTATAGTAGTAGTGATAGTTCTACCCCTTGCTATCCATGGCCGGAGGCTTGTGCAGTCACTGGAGCTGCCCTATAGACAATGGACCCCATGTATGCCTACGCAGTGGAATATGGCGCACCCTTGTGCTAGCATTAATGTTATGAGGCCACTGAATGGTCACCTCTGACCAAAGGCATCAGCCATGATGTGTTTCAGGGCCAAGGTCAAATCTGATGAGAGATTAATGAGATGCACAGACTGGATACAATGAGGCGCCGACTGTTAGGCTCCATATACAGAGCTGAGCAGCTTGCAGTGTTGTGTAATGGGTGCAAGCTGCAGAAGACACACGCATGCATTGTATGCACAGAGTGTATGGATTAGAACACAAGATACAAATAAAGCTGCCAGAATCAAAGTGAGGCGCTCAGCAGTAGTAACCCATCAGATCACTTCTTTCATTGTCTGACCTGCAGTAACCATGAAAGCTGGTCTTTCATTGGTTGTCTACGTTCAGCTCACAAATAAGCTTCATGAAGTGTTAGGTTATGTGCACACGCTGCGGATTTTGCTGCGGATCCGCAGCGGTTTCCCATGCGTTTACAATGTAAACCTATGGGAAACGAAATCCGCAGTGCACATGCTGCGGAAAAAAACGGGCGGAAACGCAGCGGTTTACATTCCACAGCATGTCAATTCTTTGTGCGGAATCCGCAGCGGTTTGAGGCCAATGTGCACATGCTGCGGATTCCATTGCGGAATTTTCCGCAGCGGATTTGAGAAATCCGCAGTGAAAAACCGCTGCGGTTTTTACAGCGGATTTATCGCGGTTTCTTTTGTGGTTTCCTCTGCGGGTTTTCACCTGCAGATTTCTATTGGAGCAGGTGTAAACCCGCAGCGGAATCCGCACAAAGAATTGACATGCTGCAGAAAATAAACCGCTGCGTTTCCGCTTTTTTTTCCGCAGCATGTGCACTGCGGATTTCGTTTCCCATAGGTTTACATTGTACTGTAAACGCATTGGAAACCGCTGCGGATCCGCAGCGTGTGCAAATACCCTTACACCTGCTCCAATAGAAAACTGCAGGTGTAAAGCCGCAGCGGAATCTGCAATAGAAACCGCAATAAATCCGCAGGAAAAACCGCAGCGGTTTTGCCCTGCAGATTTATCAAATCCCCACCCTCACAGATACGTGTGCACATACCCAAAGGCTATGTGCACACGTTGCGGTTTTTACCACGGATCCGTGGCAATTTTGATGCTGCGGGTCCGCAGCAGTTTCCATTGCGTTTACAGTTACATGTAAACCTATGGAAACCGCAATCCGCTGTGCACATGCTGTGGGAAAAAACGCGCAGAAACGCAGCGGTTTACATTCCGCAGCATGTCACTTCTTTGTGCAGAATCGCAGCGATTCTGCACACATAGGAAAGCATTGATCCGCTTACTTCCCGCATGGGGCTGTGCCCACGATGCGGGAAGTAAGCGGATAATGTGCAGATGGTACCCGGGGTGGAGGAGAGGAGACTCTCCTCCAGGCCCTGGGAACCATATTTGTGTAAAAAAAAATTATTAAAATAAAAAATAATGCTATACTCACCTCTCAGCGCTGCATGCGGCCGTCCGGTCGCAGGGTTGCTGTGCGAGCAGGGCCTGAGATGACGTCGCGGTCACATGACCGTGACGTCATGAAGGTCCTTCTCGCACAGCATCTTTGGAACCGGACCGCCGCGTGCAGCGCCGAGGAGATCCGGACATCAGAGGGTGAGTATAACCATTTTTTAATCATTTTTAACATTACTATTGATGCTGCATATTGCTGCATATGCAGCATCAATAGTATAGGCGTAAACCCGCAGCGGAAACCGCAAAACAAACCGTGATAAATCTGCAGGGATAACCGCAGCGGTTTTGCCCTACAGATTTATCAAATCCGCTGCGGGAGAACCCGCAGGGACCCGAACCTACGTGTGCACATAACCTAACACCCGCCCATACACTACAGAGAGCCGCGCACAGGCCTCCCACCTTGCATGTAGCTCTCCTCCGTGTGAGTGCTCGTCAGTTTCCCCTCGGTCAGGACGAAGCCGCAGTCCGCGCACACGAGCTGCTCCTGGGAGTAGTGCGCGTCCTCCACAATCTCCCCGGAGCCGCAGTCCGGGCATCGCTTACCCCCAGACATGTTTAGGCCTGAAGATGCGACTATACGCCAAGCAGCAGGGCAAACAAGTGGGTAGTGGTACTGGTAGCGTCTAGATTGGAGTTGATTTCTTGAGGGGGAGGAGTGATTCGTTGAAAGCATGATGTCACCAGAAGGGGCGGGGCCTCCTTTAGCCCAATGACGAGCCGACAGTAGGAACTTGAAGCTGCATTTTGTTGAGGCTGTTGGTGAAGAGACGAGGGAAAATAGATGCTGCACCATGGAGGCGTGTGAGAAGACTGAGGGGCTGCATTATGGAGCCGTGTGAGGAGAGGACCGAGGGGCTGCATCAGGGAACGTGTGAGGAGAGGACAGGGGCTGCACTATGGAGGTGTGAGGAGAGGACCGAGGGGCTGTGCCAGGGACCCGTGTGAGGAGAGGACCGAGGGGCTGCACTATGGAGGTGTGAGGAGAGGACCGAGGGGCTGTGCCAGGGACCCGTGTGAGGAGAGGACCGAGGGGCTGCGCCAGGGACCCGTGTGAGGAGAGGACCGAGGGGCTGCGCCAGGGACCCGTGTGAGCAGAGGACCGAGGGGCTGCAGCGTGGAGCCCTGTGAGGAGAGGACTCGGGCTGCACCATGGAGCCTTGTACGAAGGAATGAGAACGCAGGAATCGTTGTGAGTGCTCTGAGGTTGTAATTTGCTGTGAGAGGGCATGGAGTATGTAGAGGGGCATCCTGGGGGCTGTTGTGAGAGGGTATGGGGTATGTAGATGGGACATCCAGGGGGTTGTGTGGATGGTGTGAGGGGGCATGGGGTATGTATAGGGGCATCCAGGGGGCTGTGCTGCACAGTGTGAGGGGGTATGTAGGTGAGGGGAAAAGGGGCATCCAGGGGGCCTTGTGGCTGGTGTGATGGGGTATGTAGGTGAGGGGCCATCCAGGGGGCTGTGTTGCACAGTGTGAGGGGGCATCAGGTATGTAGGTGAGGGTAAAAGGGGCATCCAGGGGGCCTTGTGGCTGTTGAGGGGGCATGGGGTATGTAGGTGAGGGGGCATCCAGGGGGCTGGTGTCAGGGGGGGGCATGGCGCATCCAGAGTGCTGTGTGGATGGTGTGAGGGGGAATGGGGTATGTAGAGGGGCATCCAGGGGGCTGGTGTGAGGGGGTATGTAGAGGGGCATCCGGGGGGGCTGTGTCGCATAGTGTGACTCTCTCTCTTTCTCTCTCGTGTGGCTTTGATGCTGATTTTCATGCGGCTTTCTGTGCGTTTTTGTAAGCTAAATAAAGATCTAGTATTTAACAAAAAAAAAAGGATTGTGATATCATTTCTTGTTCAACCTTTTCCTTTCTGATATTATTTTATAAATAAACACAAAACATAACGCCCTATATTTACCATTATCATAAAGTATAATGTGTCATGAAAAAACAATGTCAAAATCTCTGGGAGATGTTGAAGCGTTCCAGAGTTATTGCCACATAAAGTAAGGGGTTAATGAAATAAAACACAGTTTTGCCAGCTTTGCCAATCCATGCAACACCCTCAATCCCTTGCAAAAAGAGAAAAAATAATAAACCAACACACATACTCCCTGGTCCGACACAGTCCATTTAATAACGACTGTCCAACAATGATCTCCCCTATAGAGCAGTCACATCAGGAGATGTGACAGCTCTATAGGCCTCCAGTGACACACTGACAGGAGACAATGGCTCCTGCAGTGTTATCACTGAGGGTTCAATGGGCTCTCACTTTACGGCACTGCTGCTTGAGAATTTTCCCACGCAGCAATGCCGCAAGTGACAGTATGAACTCTGCACTCACAGCGGAGTAGTGATACAGTGGGGAGGATTACCTCCTGTCACTGTATCACCGAAGCCCCTGGAGAGCGGTCGCATCTGCCGATGTGACAGCTCTCCATGGAGATTTTTGTGGGACACTTGTTATTAAATGGATTACATCAGATCAGGAAGTATACTGTTGGTTAATTATTTTTGGTTTTTTTTACAGGTGATTGAGGACTTGGACTAGGTGATTGCTGAGTATGTTGTATGTCTATGTGTGCGTGTTTTTTTTTTTTTTTTTTAACACACTTGAACACAGTAGCCGGATGATGGGACTACTACTGTCCCATCATCCGGCTAGCTGTCACTGTAGCAGGCATAGCTGGATGGGACTAGTAGTCTCAGGACGATGCCTGCCTACACACAGCCCCGCACACACAAACACCCACACACAGCCCCACAGATACACAGACATGCAAATCTCCTGCCACATAGAGTCTCCGCCTACAAACTCTTACTCCTACCGATCTGCAGCGTTTCTCACAGGCACATCTGCAGCAAATCCGCAGATCTTTTTTAAACCTGCAGTTTTGCTGCGGATTTGCCTTACTCAATGTAAGTCAATGGGTGCAGAAACGCTGCAGATCCGCAAAAAGAATTAACATGCGTTAAACGCTGCAAATCCGCGTGTTTTTTTCCGCAGCATGTGCACAACAATTCTCACTTTCCCATTAACGAACATTGCTTGTGCACTACACTGCAGATTTGATGTAATTCCCCATGTCCAAAACCTCTGCAGATCCGCACAACGTGTATACATAGCCTTACAATCCCCCCAAAATACTGTAATTTTTCAGTAGCCCCTGGTGTTCTGAACGCTCCACGAGGTGTCTGTTTCCCTTCTGATGCACTCCTTCAGTGCCGATTGCATAGAAGATCCAAAAAGCAGACACCCTCCAGTTACTCTTCTGGTTCTCCCTGGACTTCCACATTTTCCAGGATGACATCTGTCTATTGCTCTTCATCATTCGAGCCACAGACTGCTCAGGCTTCTGACTAAGTTGGACTCTGATATAGACTCTGACCGGGCCATCAAAGTTTCAGAATATGGTGAACAATCTGATCTTGGTAGTCAACCAGACTCGTGAGGTCAAGGAAGATGACGTGCTTCCCACAGAGCCGTTGGTATCCTTAAAAAGGCAAAACGTACCCCTCTGTTGTTTGCTTACCACAAAGAGTTTGAAACCATTTCATCCAGGGAATGGGGCCATCTGGAAAGGCATTTTCAAAGTAGGTAAATAGGATTTCTATTTCCCTACCTCTTAAAGGACTAGGCCAGGGGTGGGCAGCCTTTTTCCTGCTATGGGCCATTTTACTATCATCTTTAGGCTGTGTGCCCACTTTGTGTTTTTATGCATTTCTGCCGCACTTTTTGCTGCAGCGGAAACACTTAAAATACGCATACCCATGCAATGCTATGGGATTCCGCAGTTGCTGTACCCATGCTGCGGATTTTCCCGCTGTGGAATCGCATAGCGGTAAAATCCGCAGCATGTTCATTGTTTCTGCGGAATTGCGGCGATTCCGCCGCCATAGGATTGCATTGAAACGCTCACTGTACGCATGTGACTATGCCCACCATGCGTAAAGTGAGCGCTTCATGTGCGGATGGTACCCAGGATCTGAAGGAGAGGAGACTCTCCTCCAGGTCCTGTGTACAATATTCATGTAAAAAAAAAAACTGGTGGTGTCTGGAGCTGCTTAACTTTGGTTCGGCTGTGATGTTAGGCAATATTGATCTTGTTGCTTTGCACAATTGCTTTTCCAGATTTGACAGCCTGGAGCGCAGTCACAGACAGCCCTGGGGTAGCCTACCTATGGATGTAAACAATGCCATTGATGTGTTATAGTAACATGGTGGTTCAACAACACAAAAAATATTGTTGCGTCACTATTACTGCATTTCTTATCTGGCTGCCCTCTAAACCTTCCAAGAATTAATGCTTGGCTCCATTCACTGAACGACCGGGCCACCAGTGTGTTTGGAAGGCAGGAGACGCTCTCTGTACTTCTGCTGTGACAAGGGGGTGAAAAGATCATTTTTGTAGAAAAAATATGATTTTTTATTTTCATCGCTCTACATTATAAACTTCTGTGAAGCAGTTGGGGGTTCATAGTGCTCACCACACATCTAGATAAGCTCTTTGGGGGGTCTAGTTTCCAAAATAGGGTCACTTGAGTGGGTTTCTACTGTTTAGGTACATCAGGAGCTCTGCAAATGCAACATGATGCCCGCAGACCATTCTATCGGTCTGCATTTTAAAACGTCACTACTTCCGTTCCGAGCCCCGACGTGTGCCCAAACAGTCATCCCCTTCCCCCCACATATGAGATATCAGCGTACTCAGGACAAACTGGATAACAAATTTTGGGGTCCAATTTCTCCTGTTACCCTTGAGAAAATAAAAAATTGCGGGCTAAAAAAAAAAATCATTTTTGAGAGGAAAAAAAGGATTTTTTTATGTTCACGGCTCTACGTTATAAAACGTCTGTGAAGCACTTGGGAGTTTAAAGTGCTCACCACACATCTAGACAAGTTCCTTAAAGGGTCTAGTTTCCAAAATGGTGTCACTTGTGGGGGGTTTCTACTGTTTAGGCACATCAGGGGCTCTCCAAATGCGACATGGCGTCCGATCTCAATTCCAGCCAATTCTGCATTGAAAAAGTCAAACGGTGCTCCTTCTCTTCCAAGCTCTGCCGTCCGCCCAAACAGTGGTTCCCCCCCACATATGGAGTATCGGCGTACTCAGGAGAAATTGCATAACAACTTTTGTGGCCTAATTTCTCCTGTTACCCTTGTGAAAATAAGAATTTGTGGGTGAAAAGATGATTTTTGTGTAAAAAATAAGATTTTTTATTTTCATGGCTCTACGTTATAAACTTCTGTGAAGCACTTGGGGGTTTAAAGTGCTCACCACTAGGGTTGAGCGAAACGGATCGTTCATTTTCAAAAGTCGCCGACTTTTGGCAAAGTCGGGTTTCGTGAAACCCGACCCGACTCCAGCGTGGGATCGGCCACGTGGTCGGCGATCTTGGCGCCAAAGTCGCGTTTTGTATGACGCCTTCCCCGCCATTTTTTCAGCCAATTAAGGAGTGTGGGCAGCGTGATGACATAGGTTCCGGCCTGGTTTCTGCGTCATAGAGCCACATTACCGTTTGGGCTGCAGTGATTTCCGCAGTCAAACACAACATATGCTTTGCACGGAGGGGAGAGAGAGAGAGATTAAAATTAATATTAATCCACATTGACTTGCATTGGGTTTCGTGTTCCGGTCCGGAACCCGACTTTACAGTAGAATCGGCCGATTTCACGCTATCCGACTTTCGAGAAGGTCGGGTTTCACAAAACCCAACTCGATCCTAAAAAAGCAAAAGTCGCTCAACCCTACTCACCACACATCTAGATAAGTTCCTTAAGGGGTCTAGTTTCCATAATGGTGTCACTTGTGGGGGGTTTCCACTGTTTAGGCACATCAGGGGCTCTCCAAATGCGACATGGCATCCGATCTCAATTCCAGCCAATTCTGCATTGAAAAAGTCAAACGGTGCTCCTTCTCTTCCAAGCTCTGCCGTGCACCCAAACAGTGGTTTGCCCCCACATATGGGGTATTCAGGAGAAATTGCACAACAAATTTTGTGGTTCATTTTCTCTTTTTACACTTGTGAAAATTTAAAAAATTGGTTCTGAAGTAAAATGTTTGCAAAAAAAAGTTAAATGTTCATTTCTCTCTCGCCTCATTGGGGGACACAGGAACCATGGGTGTATGCTACTGCCACTAGGAGGCTGACACTATGCAAATACAAAAAGTTAGCTCCTACTCTGCAGTGTACACCCCACCGACAGGAAGTAGGATATCCAGTTTAGCTTAGTGTCAGTAGGAGGTGGACACGGGTCTTTCATTAGACCCTTATCTTCCTCAATGTGCGTCGTTTCTTTTCAGGTTTCCGGAGGGATACAGGGTGATCAGTCACACCTGTAGTCCCACAATACGGACTATGAGTACTGCGTGTACTGCCACCCCGTATCCTCATACGTCCCTCAGCAGAACCATGATCCTAGCACACAAGCGTGCTCAGAAGTCCGGTCCTGGCTCCGTCCCCCACCCACTCGCCCACCAGAGCCTGTCGGTTGGAGGAGACTAGGACATCCATCAGCTCCCTGGACGTCTCATTCCTCTTCAGGTTAGTATCGGCGTGGGAAGTTGAGGTGAGTATTTCCCCATCCCAGATCTTTCAAGGGGGGGTCTGGCTAGGGGCTCCCAGAATACCTGGTCGTCGCTTGTACCCAGTTTGCAGCAGCACGGCCCGGGATTACTGTATTGTGCGGCGGCCTTTGCAGGCAGCCGCGTTTCTTCCTTTCCATGCGGCATCTGCGGCCCCTCTGTGTGAGACAATCCTGACAGACTGTCGTGCCGCTTCTTCCTGCGGCGCACTGCTCCGGCGCCGCGGTTTTAATGGGGCCGCACTACCTTCTCCAGCGCGACAGCCCTGTCAGGCTGCCGCGCCGCTTCTCCCTGAGGCGCACTGCTCTGGCGCCGCGGGTTTTCATGGCGGCCGCTCCATCCTCTCCAGCGTGACAGCCTTGGCAGGCTGCCGCGGCGTTTTTCTAACTGCGGCGCACTGCTTCGGCGCCGCGTCTCTCGTAGGCTTCTGCCCGGGCCTACTTCCGGTGCCGCGCTCCGCCCACTTCCGCTTTCATCGGGCGGGCTTTCTCCCGCCCGACAATCTCTATTCCACCGGCGCCATCTTGGTGCTCCTGGGCCCACGACTTCTACGCCGCTGCTTGGCGCCACATCGCGCAGAGCGCACGTTCCCGCGCCCTTTCAGCTGTCACCATCTGCGGTTCATCCAGACTGCAGCCGGGTCCTTTTTTCCCCAGCACTGGGTCCCCTGCATCCTCCTTAGGTTGCCGTCTCATCGCTGGTGCCCTGGACCTGTGCCATGATGCCGGTCGCAGCTACAGCCAGGAGCAGTCTACAGGACTCTACTACTACTGTGAGCAGCTCTGCTATGCAGTCTATCACTCCCCTCTCCTGTTCCCCTAACCTTCGGGCATCATTTAGTGGGTCTGCTCCCAGGCCTAACCCTAAAAGGAGAGCGTTCCCGTCCTCCTGCTTCCGCTTGTCAGCTGCAGCAACTCCCCGTCCAGGAGTCCCTACCCCGGGTGAGACCGAGACCCCTATCCCTGGGTGGGCTTTCCTTCTGTCTCAGTCTGGGGTGGACTGTTATGACCCCAATGGCGAGGGTCTCAGAGGAACAAGTAAGTCTGCGAAGTACAAAAACCCAGCTCATAGGGCAGTGGTAACTGGGTTGACCATATATCTACTCCTAACGCCAACACTAGAAGTAGCCGGGGAACATGCCTACGTTGGTCGCTAGATGTCTCGCGCCAGCCGGAGGACTAACTACCCCTAGAAGAGGAAAACAAAGACCTCTCTTGTGTTATGACCCCAATGGCGAGGGTCTCAGAGGAACGTGGAAGTCTGCAGAATACAAAAATCCAGCTCATAGGGCAGTGGTAGCTGGGTTGACCATATATCTACTCCTAACGCCAACACTAGAAGTAGCCGGGGATCATTCCTACGTTGATTCTAGATGACACGCTCCAGCCGGAGAATCTAGCTACCCCTAGTAGAGGAAAACAAAAGACCTTTCTTGCCTCCAGAGAAGGGGACCCCAAAGCTGGATAGAAGCCCCCCACAAATAATAACGGTGAGGTAAGAGGAAATGACAAACACAGAAATGAACCAGGTTTAGCACAGAGAGGCCCGCTAACTGATAGCAGAATAAAGAAAGGTAACTTATATGGTCAACAAAAACCCTATCAAAATCCACACTGGAAATTCAAGAACCCCCGAACCGTCTAACGGTCCGGGGGGAGAACACCAGCCCCCTAGAGCTTCCAGCAAAGGTCAGGATATATATTTGGAACAAGCTGGACAAAAATACAAAACCAAAACAAAATAGCAAAAAGCAAAAAGCGGACTTAGCTGATATAACTGGAACCAGGATCAGTAGACAAGAGCACAGCAGACTAGCTCTGATAACTACGTTGCCAGGCATTGAACTGAAGGTCCAGGGAGCTTAAATAGCAACACCCTTAACTAACGACCCAGGTGCGGATAAAAGGAATGACAGAAAAACCAGAGTCAAAAAACTAGTAACCACTAGAGGGAGCAAAAAGTAAAATCACAACAGTACCCCCCCCTTAGTGAGGGGTCACCGAACCCTCACCACGACCACCAGGGCGATCAGGATGAGCGGCATGAAAGGCACGAACTAAATCGGCCGCATGAACATCAGAGGCGACCACCCAGGAATTATCCTCCTGACCATAGCCCTTCCACTTGATCAGGTACTGAAGCCTCCGCCTGGAGAGGCGAGAATCCAAGATCTTCTCCACCACGTACTCCAACTCGCCCTCAACCAACACCGGAGCAGGAGGCTCAGCAGAAGGAACTATAGGCACAAGGTTTCATAACAGAGCAACCAGGGCCTCTCTGCGACAAAACGGCCCCTGCTCCAATCTCTGAAGCATCCACCTCAACCTGAAAGGGAAGTGAGACATCGGGCTGGCACAAAACAGGCGCCGAAGTAAACCGGCGTTTCAACTCCTGGAAAGCCTCCACGGCAGCAGGAGCCCAGTTAGCTACATCGGAGCCCTTCTTGGTCATATCCGTCAAAGGTTTCACAATGCTAGAAAAATTAGCGATAAAACGACGGTAGAAGTTAGCGAAACCCAAGAACTTCTGTAGACTCTTAACTGACGAGGGCTGAGTCCAATCAAGAATAGCTCGGACCTTGACTGGGTCCATCTCCACAGCAGAAGGGGAAAAAATGAACCCCAAAAAGGGAACCTTCTGTACACCAAAGAGACACTTTGAGCCCTTGACAAACAAAGAATTTTCACGCAAAATTTTAAAGACCAACCTGACCTGCTCCACATGCGAATCCCAATTATCAGAAAAAACCAAAATATCATCCAGATAAACAATCAAAAATTTATCCAGATACTTCCGGAAAATGTCATGCATAAAGGACTGAAAAACTGAAGGCGCATTGGAGAGCCCAAAAGGCATCACCAAGTACTCAAAATGACCTTCGGGCGTATTGAATGCGGTTTTCCATTCATCACCTTGCTTAATGCGCACAAGGTTGTACGCACCACGAAGATCTATCTTGATGAACCACTTGGCACCTTTAATCCGGGCAAACAAGTCAGACAACAGCGGTAAAGGATACTGAAATTTGACAGTGATCTTATTTAAAAGCCGATAATCAATACAAGGTCTCAAAGATCCGTCCTTTTTTGCCACAAAAAAGAATCCCGCACCAAGAGGGGAAGAAGACGGACGAATATGTCCTTTCTCTAGAGACTCCTTGATATATGAACGCATAGCGGTATGTTCAGGTACCGACAGATTAAACAGTCTTCCCTTAGGAAATTTACTGCCTGGGATCAAATCTATAGCACAGTCACAGTCCCTATGAGGAGGCAGTGCACTGGACTCAGACTCATTGAAGACATCCTGATAATCAGACAAATACTCCGGAACTTCCGAAGGCGTAGAAGAAGCAATAGACACAGGCAGGGAATCCCCATGAATACCACGACAGCCCCAACTAGAGACTGACATAGCCTTCCAGTCCAGGACTGGATTATGGGTCTGTAACCATGGCAGCCCTAAAACAACCAAATCATGCATTTTATGTAAAACCAGGAAACGTATCACCTCGCGGTGTTCAGGAGTCATGCACATGGTAACCTGTGTCCAATACTGCGGTTTATTTGCTGCCAATGGCGTAGCATCAATACCCCTAAGAGGAATAGGATTTTCTAATGGTTCAAGAGTAAAACCACAGCGCTTAGCAAATGACAGATCCATAAGACTCAGGGCAGCACCTGAATCTACAAACGCCATGACAGGAAAAGACGACAGTGAGCAAATCAAAGTTACAGACAGAATAAATTTAGATTGCAAATTACCAACGGTGACAGGACTAACAACCTTAGCTATACGTTTAGAGCATGCTGAGATAATATGTGTAGAATCACCACAGTAGTAGCACAAGCCATTCCGGCGTCTATGAATTTTCCGCTCATTTCTAGTCAGGATTCTATCACATTGCATTAAATCAGGTGTCTGTTCAGACAACACCATGAGGGAATTTGCGATTTTTCTATCACATTGCACCGAATTAGGTGTCTGTTCAGACAACACCATGAGGGAATTTGCGGTTTTGCGCTCCCGCAACCGCCGGTCAATTTGAATAGCCAGTGCCATAGTATCATTGAGACCTGTGGGAATGGGAAAACCCACCATAACATTCTTAATGGCTTCAGAAAGGCCATTTCTAAAATTAGCGGCCAGTGCACACTCGTTCCAATGTGTCAGCACGGACCATTTCCGAAATTTTTGGCAGTACACTTCAGCCTCGTCCTGCCCCTGAGACATAGCCAGCAAGGCCTTTTCTGCCTGAATCTCAAGATTGGGTTCCTCATAAAGTAAACCGAGCGCCAGAAAAAACGCATTAATATCAGCCAATGCCGGATCTCCTGGCGCCAGCGAAAAAGCCCAATCCTGAGGGTCGCCCCGTAAGAACGAAATAACAATTTTTACTTGCTGAGCAGAGTCTCCAGATGAACAGGGTCTCAGGGACAAAAACAATTTACAATTATTCACAAAATTCCTAAACTTAAACCTGTCTCCGGAAAACAGTTCAGGAATCGGTATTTTAGGTTCTGACCTAGGATTACTGATAACATAGTCTTGTATGCCCTGCACACGAGTAGCCAGCTGGTCCACACTTGTAATCAAGGTCTGGACATTCATGTCTGCAGCAAGCATAGCCACTCTGAGGTAAAGGGGAAGAAGAAAGAAAAAAAAAAAAAACTCAGAATCTTCTTTCTTATAATCCCTCTTCTGCAATGCATTAAACATTTAATACTGGCCTGGCAAACTGTTATGACCCCAATGGCGAGGGTCTCAGAGGAACGTGGAAGTCTGCAGAATACAAAAATCCAGCTCATAGGGCAGTGGTAGCTGGGTTGACCATATATCTACTCCTAACGCCAACACTAGAAGTAGCCGGGGATCATTCCTACGTTGATTCTAGATGACACGCTCCAGCCGGAGAATCTAGCTACCCCTAGTAGAGGAAAACAAAAGACCTTTCTTGCCTCCAGAGAAGGGGACCCCAAAGCTGGATAGAAGCCCCCCACAAATAATAACGGTGAGGTAAGAGGAAATGACAAACACAGAAATGAACCAGGTTTAGCACAGAGAGGCCCGCTAACTGATAGCAGAATAAAGAAAGGTAACTTATATGGTCAACAAAAACCCTATCAAAATCCACACTGGAAATTCAAGAACCCCCGAACCGTCTAACGGTCCGGGGGGAGAACACCAGCCCCCTAGAGCTTCCAGCAAAGGTCAGGATATATATTTGGAACAAGCTGGACAAAAATACAAAACCAAAACAAAATAGCAAAAAGCAAAAAGCGGACTTAGCTGATATAACTGGAACCAGGATCAGTAGACAAGAGCACAGCAGACTAGCTCTGATAACTACGTTGCCAGGCATTGAACTGAAGGTCCAGGGAGCTTAAATAGCAACACCCTTAACTAACGACCCAGGTGCGGATAAAAGGAATGACAGAAAAACCAGAGTCAAAAAACTAGTAACCACTAGAGGGAGCAAAAAGTAAAATCACAACACTCTTGCCTCCAGAGAATAGACCCCAAAAGTTGGATACAAGCCCCCCACAAATAACGGTGAGGTAAGAGGAAATGACAAACACAGAGATGAACTAGGTTTAGCAAAGAGAGGCCCACTTACTAATAGCAGAATGTAGTAAGATAACTTATATGGTCAACAAAAACCCTATCAAAAATCCACACTGGAAATTCAAGAACCCCCGAACCGTCTAACGGCCCGGGGGGAGAACTCCAGCCTCCCTAGAGCTTCCAGCAAGGTAAGGATACAGATTATGTACAAGCTGGACAAAAATGCAAACAAAAACAAATAGCAAAAAGCAAGAAAGCAGACTTAGCTTAATCTAGCAGGAACCAGGATCAGTAGACAAGAGCACAACAGATTAGCTCTGATTACAACGTTGCCAGGCATTGAACTGAAGGTCCAGGGAGCTTATATAGCAACACCCCTGACCTAACGACCCAGGTGAGCATACAAGGGATGGCAGACATTCCCAGAGTCAAATCACTAGTAACCACCAGAGGGAGCCAAAAAGGTAAATTCACAACAGTACCCCCCCCTTAGTGAGGGGTCACCGAACCCTCACCAAGACCACCAGGGCGATCAGGATGAGCGGTGTGAAAGGCACGAACCAAATCGGCCGCATGCACATCAGAGGCGACCACCCAGGAATTATCCTCCTGACCATAGCCCTTCCACTTGACCAGGTACTGAAGCCTCCGCCTGGAGAGACGAGAATCTAAGATCTTCTCCACCACGTACTCCAACTCGCCCTCAACCAACACCGGAGCAGGAGGCTCAGCAGAAGGGACCACAGGCACAACGTACCGCCGCAACAAGGACCTATGAAATACGTTGTGAATGGCAAACGACACCGGAAGATCCAGGCGAAAGGATACAGGATTAAGGATTTCCAATATCTTGTAAGGACCAATGAAGCGAGGCTTAAATTTGGGAGAGGAGACCTTCATAGGAACAAATCGAGAAGACAGCCATACCAAATCCCCAACACGAAGTCGGGGACCCACACCGCGGCGGCGGTTGGCAAAACGCTGAGCCTTCTCCTGTGACAACTTCAAGTTGTCCACCACATGACTCCAGATCCGCTGCAACCTATCCACCACAGAATCCACCCCAGGACAGTCAGAAGGCTCCACATGTCCCGAGGAAAAACGAGGATGGAAACCAGAGTTGCAGAAAAATGGCGAAACCAAGGTGGCGGAACTAGCCCGATTATTAAGGGCAAATTCAGCCAACGGCAAGAAGGTCACCCAATCATCCTGATCAGAAGAGACAAAACACCTCAAATAAGCCTCCAGAGTCTGATTAGTTCGCTCCGTTTGTCCGTTAGTCTGGGGATGAAAAGCGGACGAAAACGACAAATCAATGCCCATCCTACCACAAAAGGATCGCCAGAACCTTGAAACAAACTGGGATCCTCTGTCCGACACAATATTCTCAGGAATGCCGTGCAAACGAACCACGTTCTGGAAGAACACAGGAACCAGATCAGAAGAGGAGGGCAGCTTAGGCAAAGGAACCAAATGGACCATCTTGGAGAAACGATCACATATCACCCAGATGACAGACATGCCCTGAGACACCGGAAGATCAGAAATGAAATCCATAGAGATGTGTGTCCAAGGTCTCTTCGGGACAGGCAAGGGCAAGAGCAACCCGCTGGCACGAGAACAGCAAGGCTTAGCTCGAGCACAAGTTCCACAGGACTGCACAAATGACCGCACATCCCTTGACAAGGAAGGCCACCAAAAGGACCTGGCCACCAGATCTCTGGTGCCAAAAATTCCCGGGTGCCCTGCCAACACTGAGGAATGAACCTCGGAAATGACTCTGCTGGTCCATTTAGCAGGCACAAACAATCTGTCAGATGGACAAGAGTCAGGCCTACCAGCCTGAAATCTCTGCAACACACGCCGCAGATCAGGAGAAATAGCTGACAAGATAACTCCTTCCTTAAGAATACCCACAGGTTCAGCGACTCCAGGAGCATCAGGCACAAAGCTCCTAGACAGAGCATCGGCCTTCACATTCTTAGAACCTGGTAAATACGAGACCACAAAGTCAAAACGGGAGAAAAACAATGACCAGTGGGCCTGTCTAGGATTCAGGCGTTTAGCAGACTCGAGATACATCAGATTTTTGTGATCAGTCAAAACCACCACACGATGCTTAGCACCCTCGAGCCAATGACGCCACTCCTCAAATGCCCACTTCATGGCCAACAACTCCCGATTGCCCACATCATAATTTCGCTCTGCCGGCGAAAACTTCCTGGAGAAAAAGGCACAAGGTCTCATAGTAGAGCAACCAGGACCTCTCTGAGACAAAACGGCCCCTGCCCCAATCTCCGAAGCATCCACCTCAACCTGAAAGGGCAGTGAGACATCAGGCTGGCACAAAACAGGCGCCGAAGTAAACCGGCGTTTCAACTCCTGGAAAGCCTCCACGGCAGCAGGAGCCCAGTTAGCTACATCAGAGCCTTTCTTGGTCATATCCGTCAAAGGTTTAACAACGCTAGAAAAATTAGCGATAAAACGACGGTAAAAGTTAGCAAAACCCAAGAACTTCTGAAGACTCTTAACTGACGAGGGCTGAGTCCAATCATGAATAGCTCGGACCTTGACTGGGTCCATCTCCACAGCAGAAGGGGAAAAAAATGAACCCTAAAAAGGGAACCTTCTGTACACCAAAGAGACACTTTGAGCCTTTAACAAACAAAGAATTTTCACGCAAAATCTTGAAAACCATCCTGACCTGCTCCACATGCGAGTCCCAATCATCAGAAAAAAACAGAATATCATCCAGATAAACAATCAAAAATTTATCCAGATACTTCCGGAAAATGTCATGCATGAAGGACTGAAAAACTGAAGGTGCATCAGAGAGCCCAAATGGCATCACCAAGTACTCAAAATGACCTTCGGGCGTATTGAATGCGGTTTTCCATTCATCGCCTTGCTTAATGCGCACAAGGTTGTACGCTGTTATGGTTTCCAATGGCAAGGAAACATCAGAAGCATAGAATAAACGGACAAGCTCTCGGGTGATGGAAACTAGAGCTGACCGCGATGCTAAACCTACACACCACACTAGAAGTAGCCAGGGGGCATTCCTGCGTTGTCTCTAGATGCCGCGCGCCAGCCGGAGAACTAACTACCCCTGGTAGAAGAAAACACAGTCCTGGCTTGCCTCCAGAGAATGTCCCCACAGGAGATAGCAGCCCCCCACATATAATAACGGTGAGAGCAGATGAAAAGACACACGTAGTATGAAAGCAGATTTAGCACAGAGAGGCCCGCTAACTAAATAGCAGAAAGATACAACAGAGGACTTCGCGGTCAGCTGCAAAACCCTTCAAAACACCATCCTGAAATTACCTTGACTCATGTGACAACTCATGCCACTGGAGTGGTAATTTCAGCCCAACAAGAGCTTCCAGCTGCAGAGATTCACATAAGTGCAAACTGGACAAAACATACAAAAATAGACTTAAGGACTAAAGTGTCCAACTTAGCTGAGCAGAAAACTGGGAGCAGGAACATGCAACAGAATCACTCTGGATACATTGATGGCCAGCATTAGAATAACTGAGGAGCAAGGTTAAATAGGATACTCCCACATCCTGATAGGAACAGGTGAACTGAAGGCAAAGCTTGCAGGACACCAGTACCACAAGAGACCACCAGGGGAGCCCACGAACCGAATCACAACAGTACCCCCCCCTTAAGGAGGGGGCACCGAACCCTCACAAGAACCACCAGGGCGATCTGGATGAGCCCTATGAAAGGCACGGACCAAATCAGAAGCATGAACATCAGAAGCTGTAACCCAAGAATTATCCTCTTGACCGTAGCCCTTCCATTTCACCAGATATTGAAGTCTCCGTCTGGAAACACGGGAGTCCAAGATTTTCTCCACCACGTACTCCAATTCACCCTCAACCAGCACAGGAGCAGGAGGCTCAACAGAAGGCACAAGTGGTACCTCATACCTCCGCAATAATGACCGATGGAAGACATTATGGATAGCAAAGGATGCTGGGAGGTCCAAACGAAAAGACACAGGGTTAAGAATTTCCAAAATCTTATAAGGACCGATGAACCGAGGCTTAAACTTAGGAGAAGAGACCCTCATAGGGACAAAACGGGAGGACAACCACACCAAGTCCCCAACACGAAGACGAGGACCAACACGACGATGGCGATTAGCAAAACGTTGAGTCCTCTCCTGGGACAACTCCAAATTGTCCACCACCTGCCCCCAAATACGATGCAACCTATCCACCATGGTATCCACTCCAGGACAATCCGAAGACTCCACCTGACCAGATGAAAAACGAGGATGGAACCCTGAATTGCAAAAGAAAGGGGAGACCAAAGTGGCAGAACTGGCCCGATTATTAAGGGCAAACTCAGCCAACGGCAAAAAGGAGACCCAGTCATCCTGATCAGCAGACACGAAACACCTCAAATAAGTCTCCAAGGTCTGATTAGTACGTTCCGTCTGGCCATTTGTCTGGGGATGAAATGCAGACGAAAAAGACAAATCAATGCCCATCCTGGCACAAAACGCCCGCCAAAATCTGGACACAAACTGGGATCCCCTGTCGGAAACGATATTCTCCGGAATACCATGCAGCCGAACCACATTCTGAAAAAACAGGGGCACCAACTCAGATGAGGAAGGCAGCTTGGGCAAGGGCACCAAATGAACCATCTTAGAAAAGCGGTCACACACCACCCAAATGACGGACATCTTCTGAGAAACAGGGAGATCAGAAATAAAATCCATAGAGATGTGTGTCCAAGGCCTCTTAGGAACAGGCAAGGGCAACAACAACCCACTAGCCCGAGAACAACAAGGCTTGGCCCGAGCACAAACATCGCAAGACTGCACAAAAGTACGCACGTCCCGAGACAGGGAAGGCCACCAGAAGGACCTAGCCACCAAATCTCTGGTACCAAAAATTTCCGGATGACCTGCCAACGCAGAAGAATGAACCTCCGAGATGACTCTATTGGTCCACTCATCCGGCACAAACAATCTACCAGGCGGACAACGATCAGGCCGATCCGCCTGAAACTCTTGTAAAGCACGTCGCAGGTCTGGGAAGACAGCAGACAATATCACCCCATCCTTAAGTATACCCGTAGGTTTAGAATCACCAGGGGAATCAGGTTCAAAACTCCTAGAAAGGGCATCCGCCTTCACATTCTGAGTACCTGGCAGATACGAAACCACAAAATTAAACCGGGAGAAAAACAACGACCAGCGCGCCTGTCTAGGATTCAGACGTCTGGCCGACTCAAGATAAATCAAATTTTTGTGATCAGTCAAGACCACCACCTGATGTTTAGCACCCTCAAGCCAATGACGCCACTCCTCGAATGCCCACTTCATCGCCAAAAGCTCCCGATTACCGACGTCATAATTTCGCTCGGCGGGCGAAAATTTTCGAGAAAAGAACGCACAAGGTCTCATCACTGAACAATCTGAACTTTTCTGCGACAAAACCGCCCCCGCTCCGATCTCGGAAGCATCAACTTCCACCTGAAAAGGAAGAGAAACATCAGGCTGGCACAAAACCGGAGCAGAAGAAAAACGGCGCTTAAGCTCCCGAAAGGCCTCCACAGCAGCAGGAGACCAATCTGCAACATCAGCACCCTTTTTAGTCAAATCAGTCAAAGGCCTGACAACGCTAGAAAAACCAGTTATGAATCGACGATAAAAGTTAGCAAAGCCCAAAAATTTCTGAAGGCCCTTAAGAGAAGTCGGTTGCGTCCAGTCACAAATAGCCCGAACCTTCACAGGATCCATCTCAATAGAAGAGGGGGAAAAAATGTACCCCAAAAAAGAAATCTTCTGAACCCCCAAAACACACTTTGAACCTTTAACAAACAGAGAATTGGTCCGCAAAACCTGAAAAACCCTCCTAACTTGTTGAACATGAGATTCCCAGTCATCCGAAAAAATCAAGATATCGTCCAAATACACAATCATAAATTTATCCAGATATTCACGGAAAATATTGTGCATAAAAGACTGAAAGACCGAAGGGGCATTTGACAGACCAAAAGGCATCACCAAATACTCAAAATGGCCCTCGGGCGTATTAAATGCGGTTTTCCACTCATCCCCCTGCTTAATTCGCACCAAATTATACGCACCGCGAAGATCAATCTTAGAGAACCACTTCGCCCCCTCAATGCGAGCAAATAAATCTGTCAGCAATGGCAAAGGATATTGATACTTGACTGTGATCTTATTCAAGAGTCTATAATCAATACAAGGTCTCAAAGAACCATCACTTTTAGCTACGAAAAAGAACCCCGCTCCAAGAGGAGACGAAGAAGGACGAATATGTCCCTTTTCCAAGGACTCCCTAATATACTCTCGCATGGCAGCATGTTCAGGTACAGACAGATTGAATAGACGACCGTAGTATGAAAGCAGATTTAGCACAGAGAGGCCCGCTAACTAAATAGCAGAAAGATACAACAGAGGACTTCGCGGTCAGCTGCAAAACCCTTCAAAACACCATCCTGAAATTACCTTGACTCATGTGACAACTCATGCCACTGGAGTGGTAATTTCAGCCCAACAAGAGCTTCCAGCTGCAGAGATTCACATAAGTGCAAACTGGACAAAACATACAAAAATAGACTTAAGGACTAAAGTGTCCAACTTAGCTGAGCAGAAAACTGGGAGCAGGAACATGCAACAGAATCACTCTGGATACATTGATGGCCAGCATTAGAATGACTGAGGAGCAAGGTTAAATAGGATACTCCCACATCCTGATAGGAACAGGTGAACTGAAGGCAAAGCTTGCAGGACACCAGTACCACAAGAGACCACCGGGGGAGCCCACGAACCGAATCACAACAGTACGCACCACGAAGGTCTATCTTGGTGAACCACTTGGCACCTTTAATCCGGGCAAACAAGTCTGACAACAGCGGCAAAGGATACTGAAATTTGACAGTGATCTTGTTTAAAAGCCGATAGTCAATACAAGGCCTCAAAGATCCGTCCTTTTTGGCCACAAAAAAGAATCCCGCACCAAGAGGGGAAGAAGAAGGACGGATATGCCCCTTCTCAAGAGACTCCTTGATATATGAACGCATCGCGGTATGTTCAGGTACCGACAAATTAAACAGTCTCCCCTTAGGAAACTTACTGCCAGGAATCAAATCTATTGCACAGTCACATTCCCTATGAGGAGGCAGTGCACTGGACTTAGACTCGCTGAAGACATCCTGATAATCAGACAAATACGCCGGAACTTCCGAGGGCGTAGAAGAAGCAATAGACAAGGGCAGGGAATCTCCATGAATTCCATGGCAGCCCCAACTTGACACCGACATTGCCTTCCAGTCCAAGACTGGATTATGGGTCTGTAACCATGGCAAACCCAAAACAACCAAATCATGCATCTTATGCAGAACAAGAAAACGTATCACCTCCCGATGTTCGGGAGTCATGCACATGGTAACCTGTGTCCAAAACTGTGGTTTATTTTTTGCCAAAGGCGTAGCATCAATACCCCTAAGAGGGATAGGATTTTCTAATGGCTCCAGAACAAAACCGCAGCGCTTGGCAAATGACAGATCCATCAGACTCAGGGCAGCACCTGAGTCTACAAACGCCATGACAGGATACGATGACAGTGAGCAAATCAAAGTTACAGATAGAATAAATTTAGGTTGCAAATTACCAATGGCGACAGGACTAACAACCCTAGTAAGACGTTTAGAGCATGCTGAGATAACATGTGTAGAATCACCACAGTAGTAACACAAGCCATTCTGGCGTCTATGAATTTTCCGCTCGTTTCTAGTCAGGATTCTATCACATTGCATTAAATCAGGTGCCTGTTCAGACAACACCATGAGGGAATTTGCGGTTTTGCGCTCCCGCAACCGCCGGTCAATTTGAATTGCCAGGGCCATGGAATCATTCAGACCTGTGGGAATGGGAAAACCCACCATCACATTCTTAATGGCTTCAGAAAGGCCATTTCTGAAATTTGCAGCCAATGCACACTCGTTCCACTGGGTCAGCACGGACCATTTCCGAAATTTTTGGCAATACACTTCAGCCTCGTCCTGGCCCTGAGACATAGCCAGCAAGGCTTTTTCTGCCTGAATCTCAAGATTGGGTTCCTCATAAAGCAAACCGAGCGCCAGAAAAAACGCATCAATATCAGCCAATGCCGGATCTCCTGGCGCCAGCGAGAAGGCCCAATCCTGAGGGTCGCCCCGTAAAAAAGAAATAACAATTTTCACTTGCTGAGCGGAGTCTCCAGATGAACAGGGTCTCAGGGACAAAAACAATTTACAATTATTCCTGAAATTTCTAAATTTAAATCGGTCTCCGGAAAACAGTTCAGGAATCGGTATCTTAGGTTCTGACATAGGATTTCTGATAACATAATCTTGTATGCCCTGCACACGAGCAGTAAGCTGGTCCACACCTGTAATCAAGGTCTGGACATTCATGTCTGCAGCAAACACAAGCCACTCAGAGGTAAAGGGGAAAAGAAAAAAAAAATGAGAAAGAGAAAAAAAAACTCAGAATTTTCTTTCTTATAATCCCGCTTCTGCAATGCATTTAACATTTAATACTGGCCTGGCAAACTGTTATGACCCCAATGGCGAGGGTCTCAGAGGAACAAGTAAGTCTGCGAAGTACAAAAACCCAGCTCATAGGGCAGTGGTAACTGGGTTGACCATATATCTACTCCTAACGCCAACACTAGAAGTAGCCGGGGAACATGCCTACGTTGGTCGCTAGATGTCTCGCGCCAGCCGGAGGACTAACTACCCCTAGAAGAGGAAAACAAAGACCTCTCTTGCCTCCAGAGAATAGACCCCAAAAGTTGGATACAAGCCCCCCACAAATAATAACGGTGAGGTAAGAGGAAATGACAAACACAGAGATGAACTAGGTTTAGCAAAGAGAGGCCCACTTACTAATAGCAGAATGTAGTAAGATAACTTATATGGTCAACAAAAACCCTATCAAAAATCCACACTGGAAATTCAAGAACCCCCGAACCGTCTAACGGCCCGGGGGGAGAACTCCAGCCTCCCTAGAGCTTCCAGCAAGGTAAGGATACAGATTATGTACAAGCTGGACAAAAATGCAAACAAAAACAAATAGCAAAAAGCAAGAAAGCAGACTTAGCTTAATCTAGCAGGAACCAGGATCAGTAGACAAGAGCACAACAGATTAGCTCTGATTACAACGTTGCCAGGCATTGAACTGAAGGTCCAGGGAGCTTATATAGCAACACCCCTGACCTAACGACCCAGGTGAGCATACAAGGGATGGCAGACATTCCCAGAGTCAAATCACTAGTAACCACCAGAGGGAGCCAAAAAGGTAAATTCACAACAGTGGACCTCACCAGCATGTCACGACCTTGCTGTCCGTGCCTGACCGCAGTTGCTAGTGGGTCACAAGAGTCTCCGTCCAGCCTTTTCAACTCAGGCCACAAGAGATACAGACAGGAGCAAAATTCTAGGTTCCTTTTTTCGGAGGGATACAGGGTGAACAGTCACACCTGTAATCCCACATTATGGACTATGAGTACGGCATGTACTGCCACCCCGTATCCTCATAGATCCGACAGCAGGACCATGATCCTAGTACACAAGCGTGCTTAGACGTTCGGTCCCAGCTCCATTCCCCACCCACACGCCCTCCAGAGCCTGTCGGTTGGAGGAGACGAGGACGTCCACCATCAGCTCCATGGACGTCTGACACCTTTCTTTCCCGCTCCATCTTGCCCTCCGGTCTGGACCCGTGAGATCCCTCTTCCTGATCCTCCTCTCTCTCTCGAGAGAGAGAGAGAGAGAGAGAGAGAGAGACGGGCGTCCTCGGTCATGTTTGCAGAGGACGTTTCAGACTCGGTTTCACTACAGGTACATATCCTTATTGTTGCGATCAACCAGATCCTAAGCATCATGGATACCTCTATGGAACCCGCAGAATAGGCGGTTTCGTTTAGACGGTCATACCACATTCCAAGGTCTTTGCCCCACACACTGAATTTGTGGTGGTACTTGCCAGGGGAAAGGTGAACCATACCAGATGCTTTCAGACAGGGAAGCGTCTCGGCATCCTATATTCCTTCTCCCCTGAGCTCATCGCTAACTGGACTGATTCCTCGGCAGGAAGCGGGCAATTCTGGACTCGTCAGTTCCCAGACTGTCTACCAACTTGGCCCCTCCACTTCCCTCATGGGTTCCAAGTATACAATTATAGAATCGCTGGCTAAATCAGCCTTTGAAACGGCTGCTTCTACTTTGTGCCTTGGCCATTGCCTCTACCTGGGTCTCAAGGACCATAGCTAGATGGACCAAACAGCCTTGTAAGAGTACCCCGGCTGGAGCTCCTCCGGGGGAGCTAGCTGACCTGACGGACCAGATTTCCTATGCAGGGAAATATTCGGTATCTGCCTCCCTAGATGCGCGGTTTGTGCAGCTCACGCGTCCAGCAATATGGTGGCCATCTGACGGAATATTCGGCTCTACACACAGCAGGCGGACTTGTCTTCAAGAAGTCCCTTACCGGCCTCCCCTTCCAGGGGGCCCGTCTGTTTGGCTACATGCTGGAACAAATTATTCAGGAAACCACGGGAGGCACGAGTTCCCTTTGTCCTTTCGCTGTTTCTTGGCGTCGGAAGATTCCTCTAGCTAACACAGACTGCGATCTCGTCTGGCTAGAGAAAAGGCTTCCTTTAAGCCTACCCCTGCCCGGTGTTCCCGCAACTCCCATGGTTGGTCCACCAGGCCTAGACCTAGAAGATCTTCCTCGGCATAACTCGTGCTAACGGACCAGCGTTTCTTCCAGTTTGGGCGGGCATCTCCTGTTTTTTTCAGGGATGTTTGGCTGGCCTCGGTGGAGAACGCTTAGATCAGGGAGGTGGTATCCTCTGGATACAAGGTAGGGTTTGCTTCGCGGCCCCAGAATCGCTTCTTCTAATCCTGCCCTCTAAAAATCCTCCTCCGATCCCAGGTTTCTTTGCGTCCATTACCTTCCTTCTTTGTTCGGAGGTTATCGTTTCCATCCCACAGCAGGTACGCTTCACAGGTTTCTATTCAAACCTGCTTGTAGTGCCGAAGAAGAGTGGCACAGTTCGACTCATTCTGTCTCTGAAGTTAGTGAACAGAAGGTTCCGCCTGCGGCATTTCAGGATGAAGTTCCTCTGTTCAGTCCTGGCTTCCATGGATCCACAGGAATTCCTGTGCTCCATGGATATCCAAGATGCCTTGCTCCATGTCCTGATTTTCCCAGCACACCTGAGTTTTTCCTGCATTTCGCGACGCAGAAGAGTAATTTCCAGTTTGTCTCCCTGCCGCTCGGTCTTGCGACCGCTCCCAGTGTCTTCATAAAGATCATGGCTACATTTATGGCCATTTTGAGGATCAGGGGCCTAGTGCTCATTCCATACCTTGAAGTCATCCTCATCAAGCCTCTGCCCCTCTCTCAGGCCCAGGAGAGTCTGACCATTGTCCTCGACTCCCTATCCCGGGTTTCTGGTGGCTGGCCAACAGAACAAAGTCTTGTCTTGTTCCGAGTCAGTGTCTCGTCCTCTTAGGCATGTTGTTCGACACCGTCGGGGGTTTTTCTTCACAAGGAGAAGCGGGCAATTCTACATACGGAGTTCGCTCTCTGCAGGACCCTCGGCTGCCTTCCTTCCGTTCAGCTATGACGGTCCTGTGACGCATGGTGACAGCTCCGTAAGCGTTCTCTTTTGCGCTGTTCCACTTGAGACCACTTCAGCAGGCCATCCTTTCTCAGTGGGACACATCTGTGCTGTCTCCGGATCCTCCGATCCGACTTTCCATCCGATTCTAATAGACTCTCAACTGGTGGCTGTCATCCCCTCTCATTCCCCAGGTCCGGTCCTCCCAAGGCAGGTAGTGACGACGGTCACCAGCCTTCCTGGCTGGGGTGCGGCTTCTCGCCATCTGTCAGTGAAGGGGGTGTTGGTCGGAGCAAGAGTCCTCTCTGCCGATCGACACCCTTGAGATAGGGGCCATTCTTCTATCCCTGAGTCACTGGGAAAGGCTTCTCGGAGGTCTGCCAGTCAGAATCCAGACGTCCAATGCCTCGGCTGTGGCATATGTCAATCGAGGGAATCAGTCTCTTGGCAATGGCGGAGGTATCCAAGATCCTCCTCTGGGCAGAGATGACGGTTTCGGCACTATCCGCAGTGCATATCCCCGGCGTGGACAACTAGGCCGCAGTGTTTTCTCTGCCATGAGGGCCTTGCGACAGGAGAATGGTCCCTGCTTCAGGAGGTCTTCCTTCAAATTTGCCTTTGATGAGGAACTCCGGACGCAGATCTCCTGGCGTCCCGACTGCTTAGGAAGGTTCCACCGTTTGTTTCCAAGTCCGCAATCCTCTTGTTGTGGATACCGATACTTTGACCATTCCTGGGTCGCAATTTGTACTTCCCTGTCTGTTGCTCCCTTCCCTTTCTTCCCAGGCTGTTGAAGATCAATGCGGAGGGGGTGCCGGTCATTCTGACCGCACCAGATTGGCCCAGAAGGTCCTGGTTCGCCGAGATCGTCCATCTCCTCGCGGACTCCCACTGGAGGCCCCCAGTCAGGCCGGATCTTCTGTACCAGGGACCCATCTGCCGCAGAGTTCTCCGTGGCTCAAGTTAACAGCTTTGCTGTTGAAACCTTCCATTTTGGCCGGTTTCTCTAGGCGGGACTTGATGCTGGCCTTGCCCTTAGTTCTCTGAAGGGTCAGATAGCAACCCTTTCCATCCTTTTTCTGAAGTCCCTTTCAGATGTCCTTAGCTACTGGCTATCACGGTACGAAGATTTATATCCGTCCCGTTCTCAGATCAGAACTTTTCTTCAAGTGGCGCATGCGGCTCTCCCGTATCACACTCCCGTGGATCCCTGGGACCTCAATCTTGTTCTGGTGGCTCAGTGGGGTTCCCCCCTTGACCCTCCCCATGAGGCCTCACTGTCTGTTCTGTCCTGCAAGGTGGCGTTTCTGATGGCCATCTCCACGCGTCTCGGAGTTGGTGGCTCTCTCCTGTTGCCCCATTTCTTGGTTCTTCACCAGGATAGGGTAGTTTTACGGCCTTCGTCGCCTTTTCTTCCCAGGGTGGTTTCCTCCTTTTACTTCAATAAGATTGTCCTTTCCACCTTTGTCCTGCTCCGATCGATTCTCTGGGACGTTCACTGAACAGGCTAGACCTGGTCGGGGCGGTGAGGATCTATTTGTCTAGGACCGCCTTCTTTAGGAAGACGGACTGTCTTTTTGTCATTCCAGACGGTACGCCAAGAGGCCTGCCGGCCTCCAAGGTTACGATTGTTCTCTGGATCAGACCCCTTTTTTTTTCTGGAGGCTCACCGGGTCAAGAACAGAGTGACTCCTCCTGGGATTAAGACTCACTCTGCCCTGGGCAGTGGGCGCCTCCTGGGCTGTACACCATGGGGCATCCGCCCTTCAACTTTGCTAGGCGGCAACCTGGTGTTACGTTCACTCATTTGCCAATGGTAATAAGCTCCATACCTACGCTTTGGCAGTTGCCAGCCTAGGCGGAAGGATCTTGCAGGCGGCAGTGGTGAGTCCTACCTGAATGGAGTTTTTCTGCTGTTCACACCCCAGAGATTGCTTTGGGACGTCCCATGGTTCCTGTGTCCCCCAATGAGGCGAGAGAGAAAACAGGATTTTTGGTTGCTTACCGTAAAATCTGTTTCTCGGAGCATTCAGTGGGGGACACAGCACCCTCCCAAGTTGAACAGCTCTGTTTATTGTGTTATACTGTTAACGTTTGAGTTCTTTGAACGCTCTTTGAGTGTTTGAAACTGTTAAACTGTAAAGCGCTGCTTAAATTTGTTGGCGCTATATAAATAAAGATTATTATTATTACTATATTATTATTCTTTCTCATTTACACGTTGCTTCTCCTACTGCTTTCTCACTAACTGAATATCCTACTTCCTGTCGGTGGGGTGTACACTGCAGAGGAGGAGCTAACTTTTTTCTTTGCATTGTGTCAGCCTCCTAGTGGCAGCAGCAAACACCCATGGTTCCTGTGTCCCCCAATGAAGGCTCCGAGAAACAGATTTTACGGTAAGCAACCAAAAATCCTGTTTTTTTCCTTCCACATTGTTTCAGTTCCTGTGAAGCACGTAAAGGGTTAATAAACTTCTTGAATGTGGTTTCGAGCACCTTGAGGGGTGTAGTTTTTAGAATGGTGTCAAGTTTGGGTATTTTCTGTCATGTCCACCCCTCAAAGTGACTTTAAATGTGGGATGGTCCCTAAAAAAAAAATGTTATTTATTAACTATTTTGTGTGACATATCTCTCTGGTTTAAGGGCATAAAAATTCAAAGTTTGAAAATTGCAAAATTTACAAATTTTTCGCCATATTTCCGTTTTTTTCATAAATAATCGCAAGTAATATCAAAGAAATGTTACCGAGGCCGGCCTCTCACTAGCGAGTTTTACGGACGTATTAGCGCAAAAACTACGTCCGTAAAATACACATTGCACACGGCCCAATGAATCTCTATGGCCCAGCTCCTATCTGCCGTATATCACGCATCCGTAATATACGGTCTTGTACGGCTGCAGAAAATCGCAGCATGCTGCGTTTGTCACCGTATTGCGCAAAAAAATCGCCAATCGCAATTTTCTGCGCCAGAAGGGGAAAGCCGACGGCCGGGGGCCAATATTTGTAGCCTGCTATGAATATCAGCCCGCAGCTGTCTGCGTAGCCTTTACTGGCTAATAAAATAGGGGGGCCCCCCCAAAACATGACGTGGGGTCCCCCTATATTTTATAGCCAGGAAGGCTACGCAGACAGCTGCGGGCTGATATTCATAGCCTAGAGAGGGGCCATGGATATTGCCCCCCCCCGGCTACAAATACCAGTCCGCAGCCGCCAATCTGTAAGATGCGCCAATTCCGGCACTTAGCCCCTCTATTCCCACTCCCGTGTAGCGGTGGGATATGGGGTAATAAGGGGTTAATGTCACCTTGCTATTGTAAGGTGACATTAAGCCGGGTTAATAACGGAGAGGCGTCAATAAGACGCCTATCCGTTATTAATCCAATAGTAAGAAAGGGTTAATAAAACACGCACACGTTAGGAAAAAGTATTTTAATATTCTTCATTTCACCATACTTACCTTACTTCAGCGCCTGCAAAAAACGTAAAATAATAAACCGTATACTACCTGTCCGCCATAGTCCAATTAATAACGAGTGTCCCACGACGATCTTCCCTATAGAACAGTGACATCGGGTGATGTCACTGCTCTATAGGACCCTCAGTGACACATTGACAGGAGACAATGGCTCCTGCAGTGCATCACTGAGGTTACTATAGTTCAAAGTCTTACTTTATGGCAATTGCTGCCTGGGAAAATTTCTTATACAGCAATGCCATAAGTGAGACTAGGGAGCGGTCGCACCAGCTGTTGCTGCCGTTGTCCACGGGAGATCGTCGAGGGACACTCGTCGATTTCTGTGGACAGGGAGTATATTGGTTGTTTGTTTTTTTCATATTTTTTACAGGTTGACACTGGCTTCAGGGATCAAAATGACAAGTAGTGGTGAGTATGTAATCTATGTTTAATGTACTGTATGTCTATATGTATGTATTGTATGTAATGTATTGTATGTATGGAGTATGTATGTAGTATGTATGTATATAGCATGTATGTAGCATGTAGTATGTATGCAGTATGTATGTATGTAGTATGCATGTAGCATGTATGTATGTAGCATGTATGTATGTATGTAGTATGTACAGTCATGACCAAAAGTATTGACACCCCTGCAATTCTGTCAGATAGTACTCAGTTTCTTCCTGAAAATGATTGCAAACACAAATTCTTTGTTATTATTATCTTCATTTAATTTGTCTTAAATGAAAAAACACAAAAAGAATTGTTCTAAAGCCAAATTGGATAGAATTCCACACCAAACATAAAAAAGGGGGTGGACAAAAGTATTAGCACTGTTCGAAAAATCATGTGATGCTTCTCTAATTTGCGTAATTAACAGCACCTGTAACTTACCTGTGGCACCTAACAGGTGTTGGCAATAACTAAATCACACTTGCAGCCAGTTGACATGGATTAAAGTTGACTCAACCTCTGTCCTGTGTCCTTGTGTGTACCACATTGAGCATGGAGAAAAGAAAGAAGACCAAAGAACTGTCTGAGGACTTGAGGAAGCATGAGCAATCTTAAGGCTACAAGTCCATCTCCAAAGACCTGAATGTTCCTATGTCTACCGTGCGCAGTGTCATCAAGAAGTTTAAAGCCCATGGCACTGTGGTTAACCTCCCTAGATGTGGACGGAAAAGAAAAATTGACAAGAGATTTCAACGCAAGATTGTGCGAATGTTGGGTAAAGAACCTCGACTAACATCCAAACAAGTTCAAGCTGCCCTGCAGTCCGAGGGTGCAACAGTGTCAACCCGTACTATCCGTCGGCGTCTGAATGAAAAGGGACTGTATGGTAGGAGACCCAGGAAGACCCCTCTTCTTACCCCGAGACATAAAAAAGCCAGGCTGGAGTTTGACAAAACTTAACTGAAAAAGCCTAAAACATATTGGAAGAATGTTCTCTGGACAGAAGAGACAAAAGTAGAGCTTTTTGGGCAAAGGCATCAACATAGAGTTTACAGGAGAAAAAAAGAGACAGTCAAAGAAAAGAACACGGTCCCTACAGTCAAACATGGCGGAGGTTCCCTGATGTTTTGGGGTTGCTTTGCTGCCTCTGGCACTGGACTGCTTGACCGTGTGCATGGCATTATGAAGTCTGAAGACTACCAACAAATTTTGCAGCATAATGTAGGGCCCAGTGTGAGAAAGCTGCATCTCCTTCAGAGGTAATGGGTCTTCCAGCAGGACAATGACCCCCAAAAAACTTCAAAAAGCACTAGAAAATGGTTTGAGAGAAAGCACTGGAGACTTCTAAGGTGGCCAGCAATGAGTCCAGACCTGAATCCCATAGAACACCTGTGGAGAGATCTAAAAATGGCAGTTTGGAGAAGGCACCCTTCAAATATCAGGGTCCTGGAGCAGTTTGCCAAAGAAAAATGGTCTAAAATTCCAGCAGAGCATTGTAAGAAACTCATTGATGGTTACCGGAAGCGGTTGGTCGCAGTTATTTTGGCTAAAGGTTGTGCAACCAAGTATTAGGCTGAGGATGCCAATACTTTTGTCTGGCCCATTTTTGGAGTTTTGTGTGAAATGATCAGTGTTTTGCTTTTTGCTTCATTCTCTTTTGTGTTTTTTCATTTAAGACAAAAATGAAGATAATAATACCAAAGAATTTGTGTTTGCAATCATTTTCAGGAAGAAACTGAGTATTATCTGACAGAATTGCAGGGGTGTCAATACTTTTGGCCATGACTGTATGTAGTATGTATGCAGTATGTATGCAGTATGTATGTATGTAGTATGTATGTAGCATGTATGTATGTAGCATGTACACTCACTGGCCACTTTATTAGGTACACCTGTCCAACTTCTTGTTAACACTTAATTTCTAATCAGCCAATCACATGGCGGCAACTCAGTGCATTTAGGCATGTAGACATGGTCAAGACAATCTCCTGCAGTTCAAACCGAGCATCAGTATGGGGAAGAAAGGTGATTTGAGTGCCTTTGAACGTGACATGGTTGTTGGTGCCAGAAGGGCTGGTCTGAGTATTTCAGAAACTGCTGATCTACTGGGATTTTCACGCACAACCATCTCTAGGGTTTACAGAGAATGGTCCGAAAAAGAAAAAAAATCCAGTGAGCGGCAGTTCTGTGGGCGGAAATGCCTTGTTGATGCCAGAGGTCAGAGGAGAATGGGCAGACTGGTTCGAGCTGATAGAAAGGCAACAGTGACTCAAATCGCCACCCGTTACAACCAAGGTAGGCCTAAGAGCATCTCTGAACGCACAGTGCGTCGAACTTTGAGGCAGATGGGCTACAGCAGCAGAAGACCACACCGGGTACCACTCCTTTCAGCTAAGAACAGGAAACTGAGGCTACAATTTGCACAAGCTCATCGAAATTGGACAGTAGAAGATTGGAAAAACGTTGCTTGGTCTGATGAGTCTCGATTTCTGCTGCGACATTCGGATGGTAGGGTCAGAATTTGGCGTAAACAACATGAAAGCATGGATCCATCCTGCCTTGTATCAACGGTTCAGGGATGTGCAGCCGACAAATCTGCGGCAACTGTGTGATGCCATCATGTCAATATGGACCAAAATCTCTGAGGAATGCTTCCAGCACCTTGTTGAATCTATGCCACGAAGAATTGAGGCAGTTCTGAAGGCAAAAGGGGGTCCAACCCGTTACTAGCATGGTGTACCTAATAAAGTGGCCAGTGAGTGTATGTAGTATGTATGTATGTAGCATGTATGTAGCGTGTATGTAGTATGTATGTATGTAGCATGTATGTAGCATGTATGTAGTATGTATGTATGTATGTACAGGGCTGCCACTAGAAATTTCGGGGCCCCATAATGGCAAAATTTTCAGGGCCCCTTAAGACTCCGCCAAGGCTCCACCCCAGCCCCACCTCCAACCCTCGAACTGTCCACAGCACCACTGCTGTTATGGTTACCCCAATGACCATGGGAAAAAAATACAAAACGGACTAGCTCTCGGGTGATGGAAACTAAGGTCGACCGTGACCTGAACCTGACCCAACACTTACAGTAGCCGGGGGATGTACCTACGATGCCCTAGACACCACGCGCCAGCCGGAGATCTAACTACCCCTATAAGAGGAATATACAGGCCTACCTTACCTCCAGTGAGGAACCCCAAAAGATGATAGTAGGCCCCCACAGATATTGACGGTGAGTTCAGAGGAAATGACATACGTAGGATGAACAGCAGATTTAGCACAGTGAGGTCCGCTTACTAGATAGCAGAAGGACAGGAAAGAGTTACTTCACGGTCGACCTAAAAATCACTATTCAAAAACACCATCCAGAAATTACTTTAAACTCCAGTGACAACTCATGCCACTGGAGTAGTAATTTTCTGTCCACAAGAGCTTCCAGCACTGAAGAGTCACATTGCAGATAGCTGGACAAAAATAGCAAAACAAGAAACAAAATTCAACTTAGCTGAACTGGAACTTGAGGCAGGTGAATGCAACAGAATGCTACTAGCACATTGTTGGCCGGCATGTGACTAACAGCCAAGCAGCCTTAAATAGGAAACTCCCCAAGAGGGTGGCGACAGGTAATCAGAGATGGAGGAAGGCACATAAGAGACACTACCATAACAGACCACCGGGGGAGCCCACAAACCGAATTCACAACAGTACCCCCCCCTTAAGGAGGGGGCACCGAACCCTCACCAGAACCACCAGGGCGACCTGGATGAGCACTATGAAATGCACGAACCAAATCGGGAGCATGAACATCGGATGCTGTCACCCAAGAATTATCCTCCTGGCCATAACCTTTCCACTTAACCAGATACTGAAGTTTCCGTCTGGAAACACGGGAGTCCAAGATCTTTTCCACCACATACTCCAATTCACCCTCAACCAACACAGGAGCAGGTGGATCAGCAGAAGGAACAACCGGTACCTCATACCTCCGCAATAATGACCGATGGAAAACATTATGGATATTAAAAGATGCTGGGAGGTCCAAACGAAAGGACACAGGATTAAGAACCTCCAGAATCCTATAAGGGCCGATAAACCGAGGCTTAAACTTAGGAGACGAGACCTTCATAGGAACAAATCGAGAAGACAGCCACACCAGGTCCCCAACACAAAGACGAGGACCAATACGCCGATGACGATTAGTGAACTGTTGAGTCTTCTCCTGGGACAACTTCAGATTGTCCACAACCTGTCCCCAAATCTGATGCATCCTATCAACCACAGCATCCACTCCAGGACAATCCGAAGACTCCAATTGACCGGACGAAAACCGAGGGTGAAACCCTGAATTACAAAAAAATGGAGAAACCAAAGTGGCAGAACTAGCCCGATTGTTAAGGGCAAACTCTGCCAATGGCAAAAAGTCAAGCCAATCATCCTGATCAGCGGACACAAAACACCTCAAGTAAGTCTCCAAGGTCTGATTAGTACGCTCAGTCTGGCCATTAGTCTGAGGATGGAATGCAGACGAAAAAGACAAATCGATACCCATCCTGGCACAGAACGTCCGCCAAAATCTAGACACAAACTGAGTACCCCTGTCAGACACTATATTCTCAGGAATACCATGCAAACGCACCACATTCTGAAAAAATAGAGGAACCAACTCAGAGGAGGAGGGCAATTTGGGTAAAGGTACCAAATGAACCATCTTGGAAAAACGGTCACAAATCACCCAGATGACAGACATCCTACGAGAAACCGGAAGGTCAGAAATAAAGTCCATAGAGATGTGCGTCCAAGGCCTCTTAGGAATAGGCAAGGGCAACAACAACCCACTGGCCCTAGAACAGCAGGGCTTGGCCCGAGCACAAACATCACAAGACTGCACAAACATGCGCACATCTCGAGACAAAGAAGGCCACCAGAAGGACCTAGACACCAAATCCCTGGTGCCAAAAATTCCAGGATGACCTGTCAACGCGGAAGAATGAACCTCCGAGATAACTCTACTGGTCCAATCATCAGGGACAAACAGTCTACCAGGCGGACAGCGATCAGGCCTATCCACCTGAAACTCCTGCAAAGAACGCCGCAGGTCTGGGGAGACAGCTGACAATATCACCCCATCCTTCAGGATGCCGGTAGGTTCGGAATCACCAGGCGAGTCAGGCTCAAAACTCCTAGAGAGGGCATCCGCCTTCACATTCTTGGACCCAGGCAGATATGACACCACAAAGTTAAATCGGGAGAAAAACAACGACCAGCGCGCCTGTCTAGGATTCAGACGCCTGGCCGACTCAAGATAAATTAGATTCTTGTGGTCAGTGAGGACCACCACCTGGTGTCTAGCACCCTCAAGCCAATGACGCCACTCCTCAAACGCCCACTTCATGGCCAGAAGTTCCCGATTTCCCACATCATAATTTCGCTCAGCGGGCGAAAACTTTCGGGAGAAAAACGCACATGGTCTCATTACTGAGCAGTCAGGATCTTTCTGCGACAAAACTGCACCTGCTCCGATCTCCGAAGCATCCACCTCAACCTGGAACGGAAGTAACACATCAGGTTGGCGCAACACAGGAGCGGAAGAAAAGCGGCGCTTAAGCTCTTGAAAGGCCTCCACAGCCGCAGAGGACCAATTAGCAACATCAGCACCCTTTTTGGTCAAATCAGTCAAAGGTTTAGCAATGGCAGAAAAACCCGCTATAAATCGGCGATAGAAATTAGCAAAACCCAAGAACTTTTGCAGACTCTTCAAAGAAGTAGGTTGCATCCAATCACAAATAGCCTGGACCTTGACAGGGTCCATCTCCATAGATGAAGGGGAAAAAATATATCCCAAAAAGGAAATTCTCTGAACTCCAAAACTACACTTTGAGCCCTTTACAAAAAGAGAATTAGCTCGCAAAACCTGAAAAACTCTCCTGACCTGTTGAACGTGAGATTCCCAGTCCTCCGAAAAAACAAGAATATCATCCAAATACACAATCATAAAGTTATCCAGATATTCACGGAAAATATCGTGCATAAAGGACTGAAAAACGGAAGGAGCATTTGCGAGACCGAAAGGCATTACCAAATACTCAAAATGGCCTTCAGGCGTATTAAATGCGGTCTTCCACTCATCCCCCTGCTTAATCCGCACCAAATTATACGCACCACGTAGATCGATCTTAGTGAACCACTTAGCCCCCTTTATACGAGCAAACAGATCAGTCAGTAAAGGTAACGGGTACTGGTATTTAACTGTAATCTTATTCAAAAGTCGATAGTCGATACAAGGTCTCAATGAACCATCCTTTTTACCTACAAAGAAAAATCCTGCCCCTAGTGGAGACAACGAGGGGCGAATATGACCCTTTTCCAAGGATTCTCTGATATACTCCCGCATAGCAGTATGTTCAGGTACAGACAAATTAAACAAGCGACCCTTAGGAAACTTACTACCGGGGATCAATTCAATAGCGCAGTCACACTCTCTGTGGGGAGGGAGAGAATCAACTTTAGGCTCTTGAAAGACATCATAAAAATCTGACAGAAATGCTGGGATCTCAGAGGGAGTAGATGAAGAAATAGGAACCAAAGGTGCATCCCCATGAATACCCCGACATCCCCAGCTCAACACAGACATAGATTTCCAGTCCAAGACGGGATTATGAATCTGTAACCATGGTAATCCAAGCACTAAGACATCATGTAGGTTATATAATACAAGGAAACGAATAATCTCCTGATGGTCTGGGGTAAGACGCATAGTCACTTGTGTCCAATATTGTGGTTTATTGCTAGCCAAAGGTGTAGAATCAATACCCTTCAGGGGAATAGAAACTTCCAACGGCTCCAAATCAAACCCACAACGCTTGGCAAAGGACCAATCCATGAGACTCAGAGCGGCGCCAGAATCCACATAAGCATTCACAGTCACAGATGATAAGGTACAAATCAATGTCACGGACAAAAGAAATTTTGACTGCAAGGTACCTGTAGAAAAAGATTTATCAACCTTTTTATCAACCTTATTTATACGTTTAGAGCATGCTGATATAACATGAGCTGGATCTCCACAGTAGAAGCACAATCCATTTTTGCGCCTGTAATTTTGACGTTCGCCTCTAGACAAAACACGATCGCATTGCATATGCTCCAATGCCTTTTCAGAGGTCACCGCCAAATGGTGCACAGGTCTTTGCTCAGAAGACACCGCCATATGGTGCACAGGTTTTTGCTCAGAAGATACCACCATATGGTGCACAGATTCTTCCTCAGAAGACCCCGCCATATGGTGCACAGATTTGCGCTCCCGCAAACGCCGATCAATCTGGATAGCCAATTTCATGGCATCATTCAGACCTGTAGGCACAGGGAACCCCACCATGACATCCTTCACGGCATCAGAGAGACCTTCTCTGAAATTAGCTGCTAAAGCGCACTCATTCCATTTAGTAAGCACCGACCATTTACGGAATTTCTGGCAGTATATCTCAGCTTCATCTTGCCCTTGGGAAAGAGCTATCAAGGCTTTCTCAGCCAAAATCTCCAAATTAGGTTCTTCATAAAGCAACCCCAAAGCCTGAAAAAACGCATCTACATTTAACAACGCAGGATCCCCTGGCGATAATGCAAATGCCCAACTTTGTGGGTCGCCGCGCAGTAGAGAGATAACAATTTTAACTTGTTGAGTCTGATCACCAGCAGAGTGAGATCTCAGAGACAAAAACAATTTGCAATTTTCTCTGAAACTCAAAAACCGGGATCTGTCTCCGGTAAAGTATTCAGGCAGAGGAATCTTAGGTTCAGACATTGGAGCACGTATAACAAAATCTTGTAGGTTCTGTACTTTTGTCGCAAGGTTATTCAAACCCGCAACTAAACTCTGTGGATCCATGTTTCAAATGGGTGTAACCCAAGCATTCAGAGGTTAAGAGGAGAGGAGAAAAAAAAAAAGGCTGAAGACTGCAGTTTAAGCAAGGAATACAAATGATCAAACTAAGGTGCACTTTCAAACACAGAAAAAAAAAAAAACCTTTTCTTCTCCTTCCTACTTTAGTGCATATTTTAACACATAGATTTTTTACAGGCCGGCCAAACTGTTATGGTTACCCCAATGACCATGGGAAAAAAATACAAAACGGACTAGCTCTCGGGTGATGGAAACTAAGGTCGACCGTGACCTGAACCTGACCCAACACTTACAGTAGCCGGGGGATGTACCTACGATGCCCTAGACACCACGCGCCAGCCGGAGATCTAACTACCCCTATAAGAGGAATATACAGGCCTACCTTACCTCCAGTGAGGAACCCCAAAAGATGATAGTAGGCCCCCACAGATATTGACGGTGAGTTCAGAGGAAATGACATACGTAGGATGAACAGCAGATTTAGCACAGTGAGGTCCGCTTACTAGATAGCAGAAGGACAGGAAAGAGTTACTTCACGGTCGACCTAAAAATCACTATTCAAAAACACCATCCAGAAATTACTTTAAACTCCAGTGACAACTCATGCCACTGGAGTAGTAATTTTCTGTCCACAAGAGCTTCCAGCACTGAAGAGTCACATTGCAGATAGCTGGACAAAAATAGCAAAACAAGAAACAAAATTCAACTTAGCTGAACTGGAACTTGAGGCAGGTGAATGCAACAGAATGCTACTAGCACATTGTTGGCCGGCATGTGACTAACAGCCAAGCAGCCTTAAATAGGAAACTCCCCAAGAGGGTGGCGACAGGTAATCAGAGATGGAGGAAGGCACATAAGAGACACTACCATAACAGACCACCGGGGGAGCCCACAAACCGAATTCACAACACACTGCTGTCTCTTGGAAAAACTCCACTTCTCACTAATCACGTATTAACAGTTCCCATCACCAGATCACACACATAGCCAGCAGATTTTGTTTTGGCCAAAAGGTTTTTTAATCTGCCACGATGACAAGGTAGACTCTTTTGGCCAGGCCCTACTCTACTCTAACTTATTAAACATTTGTTAAAATATGCAATACAATTTAGGTATATTTTTATTGATTTTTCAATTTTTGAAATGACCAATAATACCACATACAAGGGACAAATACCACAACACCATGACCAGACACCACATTATCACCACATAGTGACCTATAATACTATCTACAAGGAATAAATACTGCCACACCATGTGCAGACCACATATTACCACCACAGTGACCAAACAATATCGCATACAAGGGACAAATACCACCGCAGCATGTACAGACCACATATTACCACTAGGGTTGAGCGACTTTTGCTTTTTTAGGATCGAGTTGGGTTTTGTGAAACCCGACCTTCTCGAAAGTCGGATCGCGTGAAATCGGCCAATTCTACTGTAAAGTCGGGTTCCGGACCGGAACACGAAACCCAATGCAAGTCATTGTGGATTATTTTTTACACTTACTTAATATCTCTCTCTCTCTCTCTCTCTCTCTCTCTCCGTGCAAAGAATATGTTGTGTTTGACTGCGGAAATCACTGCAGCCCAAACGGTAATATGGCTCTATGACGCCGCAGAAACCAGGCCGGAACCTATGTCATCACGCTGCCCACACTCCTTAATTGGCTGAAAAAATGGCGGGGAAGGCGTCATACAAAACGCGACTTTGGCACCAAAATCGCCGACCACGTGGCCGATCCCACGCTGGAGTCGGGTCGGGTTTCACGAAACCCGACTTTGCCAAAAGTCGGCGACTTTTGAAAATGAACGATCCGTTTCGCTCAACCCTAATTACCACCACATGGTGACCAACTACATACAAGGAACAAATACCAACACAACATGACCAGACCACATATTACCACCACACGGTGACCGAATAATAGCAACTACAAGGAACAAATACCACCACACCATGACCAGACCACATATTACCACCACATAGTGACCAAATAATAGCACATACAAGGAACAAATACCGCTACACCATGGCCGGACAACATATTACCACCACATTGTGACTGAATAGTACAATACTGATCATTAATAAAAAAAATAAATACTATCACCATAAGTGCCATTATACATAGGAGATCTGTACTTAGTATGCAGTGTCTGCGTACAGGTAATACAGTGGTCACCGGTGCCATTATACACAGGAGCTCTATATATAGTGTCAGTATACAGGTAATACAGGGATCACCAGTGACATTATACACAGGAGCTCTATATATAGTGTCAGTGTACATGTAATACAGTGATCACTAGTGACATTATACACAGGAGCTCTGTGTATAGTGTCAGTTTACAGGTAATACAGTGATCACCAGTGACATTATACACAGGAGCTCTGTATACAGTATACAGTGTATGGTGTCAGTGTACAGGTAACATACTGACTCACCAGTGACGTCTCTAGCTGAAGTCCTTCATCTTTGCGTTTCTTTTTAATCCAGGGCAGACCGCCATCACTTCTTTCAGCCAGGACTCGTCTCTGCATAAAATAACACAGTTATCTAGAGCACCGCTTCCAGAGCACATTCCCCACTTTTTCCCTTTCTTCTACACTACACATCTGAATACAGACATTCACCCACCATTAATATATACTGTAATTGGTTATTATGCAACCCACCATTCCAAATATAAATTATAATACGCCACTGAGCCCCTTCTAGCTATACATAGCCACTTTCCCCATTTAATATATACATTAATTAGCACCTGTACTCTTTCCCCCAATTTATTTCCAGTCACTTTATCCTCAACGATCCCACTATGTACAGTACCTCCCGCTCTAACCCTAACTCCGATTCATTATAGTTACATGCCCCTTCTGCCTCAATTTATTGTCATGTCTTCTCTCTCTCCCACCCTCTATTCATTATCAACTGCTCTTCCCCACCCTCCAAATTAATTATTTGCTTTCCCTACCTTCAATACACCATTGGCTCTCCCCACCCCCACCTTCAATTCAATTGCTGTCCACCGTCCCTCACAATCACTTGATGTGCAGTCCCCATCACCCCCACTTCATCATTTGCAGTCCACCTTACTTCATAATTTAGTCCCCTATCCCCCCTTCACTTCATCTGCAGTCCCCCTTACTTTATCATTTGCAGCCCCCTATCATTTCATCATGTGCAATACCCCCTCAAACACAATTCATCATCTGCAGTCTCCATCACTCCCACATCATCATTTGTAGTCCACATCACCCCCACATCATCATTTGCAGTCCCCATCACTTGCAATCCCCATCACCTCATCATTTCCAGTCTCCATAACCCCTGCATCATTTTCAGTCCACATCACCCCCACATCATCATTTGCAGTCCCCATCACTCCCACATCATCATTTGCAGTCCACATCACCCCCACATCATCATTTGCAGTCCCCATCACCCCCGCATCATTTGCAGTCCACATCACCCCCACATCATTTCCAGTACCCATCACCCCCACTTCATCATTTGCATTCCCCTATCATTTCATCATGCGCAGTGCCCCTGCAGAGCCCCAGAGTCCTGGTCGTTGCAGTACTGATGCTCCGCCGCTAAGGGGGGCTATGGTACGTCTGATGGCACTGAAGGAGTTCACCTGACCAGGTATCACAGACACCAATACACTTCACAGTCTGGCCTCCAGGGGGAGCTAAGGGTGCTATCTATTAGGCCACTCCTCACAATCTGGTAAAACTGGGGGTTAGATAGGAAGTTAGAGAGAAGCTGACTGGGTTGGAACCAGGCAACATCCTGTGGCAGAGGGTGTTGCAGGGGAAGATTCAGGGGGGTCCCTGTCAGGGGTGGGATCCTGACAGAGGCCTAGCGAACAGGAAAGAACGTTACGGGACCGCGCCTGCACTTAATCGCGTCGGTACCCCAAGAAAGGACAAGAAGCGAGGTTTATTGTGCTGAGTGAGAAACGAGATCAACGCAACAAGGAGAAACACCAGTAGGAGTCGTGCTGTAAGACGAGGCAACATCCTACTGAGGCGCGTAGCCAGTGGCCGGAAACGCCGAGGAAGTATTGAGCTCCAGGCCTTCAAACCTACGGCAGGACAGTCAGTTATAGGTGGGCTGTCTCACTCAAATCACCTAAGAAGACATAGGGGGCAACAGTTGGAGAGGGGCGACGCTAGGGTCCAGGAAGAGCTCCGAGCCTACCCGTCATACGGGTGCTCCTAGCCATATCATCTGGGGGGACGAAGAAGATCATCAAAATCGAGTTGTGAGGGAACTTCAGAAACAGACACAACAGTTGTGGGGACTATCCCGTAAGCACAGAAGGGGAGGACCACAACACCCAAGCGCTAGAAGGTAGGCACAGATTTCCACCTGCAAAGGGAACTCTGGAGGTGCCATCGGACCGGCCGGACTCACGCAGCCCGGTTAACCGTATTCCGGACTGAGGATCCTGAAGCCTTCAGTAAAGAGGTAAAGAGACTGCAACCTGGTGTCCTCGTTATTTACTGCGACCTGCACCGCACCACAACCTCATCACATTCTCAACTTTCACTGGACGCCCCTCAGCAGGGTCACGGATCGGGCCCAGCCACCGTGACAACCCCAGAACCGAGACACAGAGGCCCGGTACCGGGTACCCCTCGGCCCTGCGGCAGTGGGGGCGCTCCAACTTGGCGTCACGAACAGGATCTACTTAAGCCTGAAAACTCAGGTCATGTGTGCCTTGGAACTGTGATTTATTGTGCTTGGACTGTGACTTATTGCAAAGACTGTGCATTGCCACTTACCGCCAAAAGTCCCCGCCAAAAAAAAACGCCGCCATTACAGCGCTGAGGAGAGCGCAGGAGGAGAAGAGGGGCATGGAGTAGGCATGGACCAGCTGAAGAGCGCGAAAGACAATGGCCGCCCAGTCTAAACATTTTTGCATCCTGAGGACGAGTCTGTCAGCAGCCGAGGTCCGCCTTCTCATCCTCTTTGGAGGGTGGAGACCATGGAGACGGGGCCGCCCACGAAAGAAACCGCGGGAAGACACTGGAGAGGAAGCAAAGATGGCGACGCCGGGAGCACCGCGTGGGGACGACCCGACCCAGCATGAGGCTGCACCACCTGACACAGCCCCAGATGCGCCATCGTTGCAGGGACTGGCCCTTACGGAGCTACCGATGGGCAGACCCAACTGGCCGCCATCTGAGGAGTGTGTGGCCGCAGCCGAGGCCCGGCAGATAGCACGCCGCCGGGAGGCCGACGCTCGTGTGACCGCTCGGCTGGGCCAGCCTACGGAGGTCCGCCTAACTCCGGTGTCCCCTGCTTCCTCCATCCCGGCTGCGGCAGAGTGCGAGCTGCAGGCACAGGGCCTGAGGATCCTGCCGGAGGCAGAACATCTGCGGCGCCTGATGACGGCGTGGAGGAATAGACCCCAACCTGCGGTCCAGATCGACCTGATGGAAGCTGAGGAGGTTCCCCCGTCACATTGGGGTGTGGTGGTGTTCTTCAACTCCCGGGAAGGACGGGGAGTTATACAAGAAATTGGAGAGCCACTGCAGGTCCGTGTGGATCGGGAGGAGGTGGAACCCTGCGGGGGAAGGTACGGTCGTGACCTGGAGCCCGGAGACGCGGTAACTTACACCCGGTGGAGGAGAGAGGTTGGCTGGATAGCTCGGGGGGGGGCAAATGGTGGTGCGTCGCACTCCAGGCCGCTGCCGGAACGTCGGAAGACGAGCCTCCTGCAGGGAAGGTGCCGGAACCTGCCCCCGCGGAACCCCAGGGAATTCAGGCCCACCGCATAGCTACGGGTCGTGTTCACCCACGAGCGAGGAGGGTGTCCCAACGAGGGATCCTATCGTTACTGGGACCGGTCTTTGCTACACCATCACCACCCGTTTGTCCGGTGAGGCCCGGGAGGAGGCCGCCTCCTGCTCAGCCAGAAACTGAGTAAGCAAGAATGCTTCATCATTTGTATATAGTTAACTGTCTGTCTTTCTATGTGTATTCCTGCTGCTACAACCCGTATGGGGTTAGTCGGTGAGTCCTCCTGGAGCCATACAGAGATGGCTCAGTGTTGTGAATTCCGCTCTTGGGCTCCCTCCGGTGGTTGTAAGTGGCACTTTTGTGAGTTCTGCTCTTGGGCTCCCTCCGGTGGTTTTAAGTGGTACTGCTGCTCCTTGGATTTAGTAGCCAGCAGCTGCTTCCACTGATTGTCTTTCTGGCTCGGCTATTTAGCCTGGTTCTATCCTTCAGCCTGTGCCAGTTGTCAATGGTTCCTGGTTGGATTCACATCTCTGCTTGGATTTCCCTGATATTCTGACCAGTTCAGCAAAGATAAGTCCTTGCTTTGTTCTTTAGCAGTCCACTTGTTGTGGACTTAATCTTTCTGCACTTTCTATGTTTTTTCTAGTCCAGCTTGTCAGTATGGATTTATTCAGTTAAGCTGGAAGCTCTGGGAAGCAGATTTACCCTCCACACCTTTAGTCAGGTGTGGAGATTTTTGTAAACTCTGTGGTGGATTTTTCTAGTTTTTAATACTGACCGCACAGTATTCTGTCCTGTTCTATCTATCTAGCTAGACTGGCCTTCTTTGCTACATCCTGGTTACATTCTGCGTATGTCATTTCCCTCTCCACTCACAGTCGATATTTGTGGGGGGCTGTCCTGTCCTTTGGGGATTTTCTCTGAGGCAAGATAGCTTTCCTGTTTCTATCTTTAGGGGTAGTTAGTCCTCCGGCTGTGACGAGGTGTCTAGGGAGTGACAGGAACATCCCACGGCTACTTCTAGTGTTGTGTTAAGCTCAGGAACTGCGGTCAGTACAGGTACCACCTCCTCCAGAGCACGTCCCATGTTGCTCCTAAACCACCAGCTCATAACAGTACAACTGGCCAAAAATGAATTAAATGCATCTCAAAAGAAGGAAAAGAAAGTTCTGAGCAATTTTTTTTTCTGCAGTCTGTTTTGTCTTTTTTTTCCTCTTAATCTCTGGGTGGTTCAGGATTTTGGCGCTGGCATGGATGTTCAGGGTTTGTTTTCTCGTGTGGATCAACTTGCTGCAAGAGTACAGAGTATCCAAGATTATGTTGTCCAGACTCCGGCTTTATTGCCTAGAATTCCAACCCCTGATTTGTTTTTTGGGGACAGATCCAAGTTTTTGAACTTTAAAAATAACTGCAAATTGTTTTTTGCCTTGAAACCCCGTTCCTCTGGTGATTCCATTCAGCAGGTTAAAATTGTCATCTCTCTGCTGCGTGGTGACCCTCAGGATTGGGCATTCTCCCTTGAATCAGGGGATCCGGCATTGATTAATGTAGACGCACTTTTTCAAGCGCTCGGATTATTGTATGACGAACCTAATTCTGTGGATCATGCAGAAAAGACCTTGTTGGCCCTGTGTCAGGGTCAGGAAGCGGCAGAAGTATACTGCCAGAAATTTAGAAAATGGTCTGTGCTCACTAAATGGAATGAGGAGGCTCTGGCAGCAATTTTCAGAAAGGGTCTTTCTGAAGCCCTTAAAGATGTTATGGTGGGGTTCCCCACGCCTGCTTGTTTGAGCGAATCTATGTCTCTAGCCATTCAGATTGATCGTCGCCTGCGCGAGCGCAAAGTTGTGCACCATATGGCAGTATCCTCTGAGCAGAGTCCTGAGCCTATGCAATGTGATAGGATTTTGACTAGAGCAGAACGGCAGGGATTCAGACGCCAGAATAGGCTGTGTTTTTACTGTGGTGATTCTGCTCATGTTATTTCTGATTGCCCTAAGCATACTAAGAGGGTCGCTAGGTCTGTTACCATCAGTACTGTACAGCCTAAATTTCTCTTATCTGTGACCTTGATTTGCTCATTATCGTCCTTTTCTGTCATGGCATTTGTGGATTCAGGCGCTGCCCTGAAGTTGATGGACTTGGAATTCGCCAGGCGCTGTGGTTTTTCCTTGCAGCCTTTGCAGAGCCCTATTCCTTTGAGGGGCATTGATGCTACACCGTTGGCCAAGGATAAACCTCAGTATTGGACTCAGCTGACCATGTGCATGGCTCCAGCACATCAGGAAGATTGCCGTTTTCTGGTGTTGCATAATTTGCATGATGTTGTTGTACTGGGTTTTCCATGGTTACAGGGACATAATCCTGTGCTGGATTGGAAATCTATGTCTGTGACTAGTTGGGGTTGTCAAGGGGTACATAGTGACGTTCCTTTGATGTCAATTTCCTCTTCCCCCTCTTCTGAAGTTCCTGAGTTTTTGTCGGATTTCCAGGATGTATTTGATGAGCCCAAGTCCAGTTCCCTTCCTCCACATAGGGACTGTGATTGTGCTTTTAACTTGATTCCTGGCTGTAAGTTCCCTAAGGGCCGACTTTTCAATCTGTCTGTGCCAGAGCATGCCGCCATGCGGAGTTATGTTAAGGAGTCTTTGGAGAAGGGGCATATTCGGCCGTCTTCCTCACCATTGGGAGCGGGATTCTTTTTTGTTGCCAAGAAGGATGGCTCCTTGAGACCCTGTATTGATTATCGCCTTCTTAATAAGATCACGGTCAAATTCCAATACCCTTTGCTTTCTGATTTGTTTGCTCGGATCAAGGGGGCTAGTTGGTTTACTAAGATTGACCTTCGAGGGGCATATAATCTTGTTCGTATTAAACAGAGTGACGGATGGAAAACTGCATTTAATACGCCCGAAGGCCATTTTGAATACCTTGTGATGCCTTTCGGGCTCTCTAATGCTCCTTCTGTATTTCAGTCCTTCATGCATTATATTTTCCACAATTATCTTGATAAATTCATGATTGTGTATTTGGATGATATTTTGATTTTTTCCGATGATTGGGAGTCTCATGTGAAGCAGGTCAGGATGGTATTCCAGATCCTTCGTGATAATGCTTTATTTGTGAAGGGGTCTAAGTGCCTATTTCGAGGTCAGAAGGTCTCTTTTTTGGGTTTTATTTTTTCTCCCTCGTCTATAGAAATGGATCCTGTTAAGGTCCAAGCCATTCATGACTGGATTCAACCCACATCTGTGAAGAGTCTTCAGAAATTTTTGGGCTTTGCTAATTTTTATCGCCGTTTCATTGCCAACTTTTCCAGTGTGGTTAAGCCCCTGACCGATTTGACGAAGAAAGGCGCTGAGGTGACGAATTGGTCCTCTGCGGCTGTTGAGGCCTTTCAGGAGCTTAAACGCCGATTTACTTCTGCCCCTGTGTTGCGTCAGCCGGATGTTTCTCTTCCTTTTCAGGTTGAGGTTGACGCTTCTGAGATTGGGGCAGGGGCCGTTTTGTCTCAGAGAAGTTCTGATGGTTCTTTGATGAAACCGTGTGCCTTTTTTTCCAGAAAGTTTTCGCCTGCGGAGCGCAATTATGATGTCGGCAATCGGGAGTTGTTGGCCATGAAGTGGGCATTTCAGGAGTGGCGACATTGGCTTGAGGGAGCCAAGCACCGCGTTGTGGTCTTGACCGATCATAAGAATCTGATTTACCTCGAGTCAGCCAAGCGGCTGAACCCTAGACAGGCTCGATGGTCCCTGTTTTTCTCCCGTTTTGATTTTGTGGTCTCGTATCTTCCAGGATCTAAGAATGTTAAGGCTGATGCCCTCTCTAGGAGTTTTTTGCCTGATTCTCCTGGAGTCCTTGAGCCGGTTGGCATTCTTAAGGAAGGGGTGATTCTTTCTGCCATCTCCCCTGATTTACGGCGGGTGCTTCAGGAATTTCAGGCTGATAAACCTGACCGCTGTCCTGTGGGGAAGCTGTTTGTTCCTGATAGATGGACAAGTAAGGTAATTTCTGAGGTTCATTGTTCGGTGTTGGCTGGTCATCCTGAGATTTTTGGTACCAGAGATTTGGTTGCTAGGTCCTTTTGGTGGCCTTCCTTGTCGCGGGATGTGTGTTCTTTTGTGCAGTCCTGTGGGACTTGTGCCCGGGCCAAGCCTTGCTGTTCCCGTGCTAGTGGGTTGCTTTTGCCTTTGCCGGTCCCTGAGAGGCCCTGGACGCATATTTCCATGGATTTTATTTCGGATCTTCCTGTTTCCCAGAAGATGTCTGTTATCTGGGTGGTTTGTGACCGGTTCTCTAAAATGGTCCATTTGGTACCTTTGCCTAAATTGCCTTCCTCATCTGATTTGGTTCCATTGTTTTTTCAGCATGTGGTTCGTTTGCATGGCATTCCGGAGAATATTGTGTCTGACAGAGGTTCCCAGTTTGTTTCTAGGTTTTGGTGGGCCTTTTGTGCTAGGATGGGCATTGATTTGTCTTTTTCTTCGGCATTTCATCCTCAGACAAATGGCCAAACTGAGCGAACTAATCAGACCTTGGAAACCTATTTGAGATGCTTTGTGTCTGCTGACCAGGATGATTGGGTGGCTTTCTTGTCGTTGGCCGAGTTTGCCCTTAATAATCGGGCTAGTTCGGCTACTTTGGTTTCGCCTTTCTTTTGTAATTTTGGTTTTCATCCTAGTTTTTCTTCGGGGCAGGTTGAGCCTTCTGATTGTCCTGGTGTGGAATCTGTAATGGACAGGTTACAGCAGATTTGGACTCATGTGGTAGACAATTTGACGTTGTCTCAGGAAAAGGCTCAACGTTTTGCTAACCGCCGTTGGTGTGTTGGTCCCCGGCTTCGGGTGGGGGATTTAGTCTGGTTATCTTCTCGTCATGTTCCTATGAAGGTTTCTTCCCCTAGGTTCAAGCCTCGGTTTATTTGTCCTTATAAGATTTCTGAGATTATCAATCCGGTATCTTTTCGTTTGGCCCTTCCAGCCTCTTTTGCCATCCATAATGTTTTCCATAGATCTTTGTTGCGGAGATATGTGGTGCCCGTTGTTCCCTCTGTTGATCCTCCTGCCCCAGTGTTGGTTGATGGGGAGTTGGAATATGTGGTGGAGAAAATTTTGGATGCTCGTTTTTCGAGGCGGAGGCTTCAGTATCTTGTCAAGTGGAAGGGTTATGGCCAGGAGGATAATTCTTGGGTTGTTGCCTCCGATGTCCATGCCACCGATTTGGTTCGTGCTTTTCACTTGGCTTGTCCTGATCGGCCTGGGGGCTCTGGTGAGGGTTCGGTGACCCCTCCTCAAGGGGGGGTACTGTTGTGAGTTCTGCTCTTGGGCTCCCTCCGGTGGTTTTAAGTGGTACTGCTGCTCCTTGGATTTAGTAGCCAGCAGCTGCTTCCACTGATTGTCTTTCTGGCTCGGCTATTTAGCCTGGTTCTATCCTTCAGCCTGTGCCAGTTGTCAATGGTTCCTGGTTGGATTCACATCTCTGCTTGGATTTCCCTGATATTCTGACCAGTTCAGCAAAGATAAGTCCTTGCTTTGTTCTTTAGCAGTCCACTTGTTGTGGACTTAATCTTTCTGCACTTTCTATGTTTTTTCTAGTCCAGCTTGTCAGTATGGATTTATTCAGTTAAGCTGGAAGCTCTGGGAAGCAGATTTACCCTCCACACCTTTAGTCAGGTGTGGAGATTTTTGTAAACTCTGTGGTGGATTTTTCTAGTTTTTAATACTGACCGCACAGTATTCTGTCCTGTTCTATCTATCTAGCTAGACTGGCCTTCTTTGCTACATCCTGGTTTCATTCTGCGTATGTCATTTCCCTCTCCACTCACAGTCGATATTTGTGGGGGGCTGTCCTGTCCTTTGGGGATTTTCTCTGAGGCAAGATAGCTTTCCTGTTTCTATCTTTAGGGGTAGTTAGTCCTCCGGCTGTGACGAGGTGTCTAGGGAGTGACAGGAACATCCCACGGCTACTTCTAGTGTTGTGTTAAGCTCAGGAACTGCGGTCAGTACAGGTACCACCTCCTCCAGAGCACGTCCCATGTTGCTCCTAAACCACCAGCTCATAACAGCTCAGTGATCTTGAACTGAGAGAAGGTTGATAAGTTCTATACTGTGCATAGTAGCAGAAAGGCAGTAGGCCCGGGCGGAAAGGGGCGGTCCTGCAACAGAACGAGAGGCAGTAGGCCTGGGGCAGATAGACAGGCGGTCCTGCAGATGTAAAGGTGGAAAATGAAGAAAAGTTGATTAGCCTTATAGTGTTTTATAAGAAGGTCTTTAGTGGATTCAGTGTGTACATCCTTAAAGGCAATGTTAAATTATTGTTCAGAAATTGCTCTAAGTAGAATACCCGGTTGGGTAAGAGAAGTTATTTATAGTATGTTATTTAAAATATTTAACCATGTTTGTAACGTTCAAGTGTCCTCACCTCCCATAAAGGGAAGCTCTGTTCAAGTTTACTTGTTATTGCATTTCAAAATTGTATGTCTTTTTGCTGACATGTATTGTTTTCTTCCCAGTCCAGGAGTACTGGGTTTAACCGGGGGGGAGTGCAGCGCCCCAGAGTCCTGGTCGTTGCAGTACTGATGCTCCGCCGCTAAGGGGGCTATGGTACGTCTGATGGCACTGAAGGAGTTCACCTGACCAGGTATCACAGACACCAATACACTTCACAGTCTGGCCTCCAGGGGGAGCTAAGGGTGCTATCTATTAGGCCACTCCTCACAATCTGGTAAAACTGGGGGTTAGATAGGAAGTTAGAGAGAAGCTGACTGGGTTGGAACCAGGCAACATCCTGTGGCAGAGGGTGTTGCAGGGGAAGATTCAGGGGGCTCCCTGTCAGGGGTGGGATCCTGACAGAGGCCTAGCGAACAGGAAAGAACGTTACGGGACCGCGCCTGCACTTCATCGTGGCGGTACCCCAAGAAAGGACAAGAAGCGAGGTTTATTGTGCTGAGTGAGAAACGAGATCAACGCAACAAGGAGAAACACCAGTAGGAGTCGTGCTGTAAGACGAGGCAACATCCTACTGAGGCGCGTAGCCGGTGGCCGGAAACGCCGAGGAAGTATTGAGCTCCAGGCCTTACTTCAAACCTACGGCAGTACAGTCAGTTATAGGCGGGCTGTCTCACTCAAATCACCTAAGAAGACATAGGGGGCAACAGTTGGAGAGGGGCGACACTAGGGTCCAGGAAGAGCTCCGAGCCTACCCGTCATACGGGTGCGTCCTAGCCATATCATCTGGGGGGACGAAGAAGAACATCAAAATCGAGTTGTGAGGGAACTTCAGAAACAGACACAACAGTTGTGGGGACTATCCCGTAAGCACAGCAGGGGAGGACCACAACACACAAGCGCTAGAAGGTAGGCACAGATTTCCACCTGCAAAGGGAACTCTGGAGGTGCCATCGAACCGGCCGCACTCACGCAGCCCGGTTAACCGTATTCCGGACTGAGGATCCTGAAGCCTTCAGTAAAGAGGTAAAGAGACTGCAACCTGGTGTCCTCGTTATTTACTGCGACCTGCACCGCACCACAACCTCATCACATTCTCAACTTTTACTGGACGCCCCTCAGCAGGGTCACGTACCGGGCCCAGCCACTGTGACAACCCCAGAACTGAGACACAGAGGCCCGGTACCGGGTACCCCTCGGCCCTGCGGCAGTGGGGGCGCTCCACCCCCTCAAACACACTTCATCATTTGCAGCCCCCTATCATTTCATCATGCGCAGTGCCCCCTCAAACACACTTCATCATTTGCAGCCCCCTATCATTTCATCATGCGCAGTGCCCCCTCAAACACACTTCCTCATCTGCAGCCCCCTATCATTTCTTCATGCGCAGTGCCCCCTTAAACACACTTCATCATTTGCAGCCCCCTATCATTTCATCATGCGCAGTGCCCCCTCAAACGCACTTCATCATCTGCAGCCCCCTATCATTTCATGATGCGCAGTGTCCCCTTAAACACACTTCATCATCTGCAGCCCCCTATCATTTCATCATGCGCAGTGCCCCCTCAAACACACTTCATCTGCAGCCCCCTATAATTTCATCATGCGCAGTGCCCCCTCAAACACACTTCATCATCTGCAGCCCCCTATCATTTCATCATGCGCAGTGCCCCCTCAAACACACTCCATCATCTGCAGTCTCACTCCCCCCCACCTCATCCATTTAAAAAAACAAAAATAAAAATGTTTTTTTTACTTACCTCAGTCGTTCCGAGGCGTCTAGTGTTTCCAGGAGTGAAGCAGCAGCTAGAATGTATGGGCTGCTGAGAGGACCTGACAGGAGCCCCTACATTCTAGCACATTCACTACTGAGATTGCTAGAATGGATGGGCTGTAGTCAGGACCTGCAAGGAGCCCATACATTCTAGCTACAGCCGAGCAGGAGCTGCGCAGCCGACTAGGTAAGACGGCCGTGCACAGCTCCAAAACGGCTCCCGGGGCCCAGCGCCGACATGTGCGCCACAGTGCACATTATTTTAGTGCATGATGGGGCCCGGTCAGTAGAAGCACAACAGTGGGGCCCCATATCTGCGGGCCCCTCTGTGTACTGCTCCTGACCGGGCCCCATACAGCAGTGACGGCTGTAATGCCCTGATGGCCGCCCTGCTCTCTCCTCCTGTACCAGTCGTGACTTGTATTGCTTAAGATTATTGTACTTGTCTTTTACTATGTATACCCCTCCTCACATGTAAAGCTCCATGGAATAAATGGCCCATAATAATAAATAACAATAATAATAATAGGGGGGAAAATGTGGGCAATGTTTTCTAGGGCACTTGCAATTGGCATTATTGTATTCTAGAGGGTTTGTTTTACCATTTAGAGCGCACACAGTAGGTGCAGTAATAGGGACACGTATGGCAGCAGCAGCTCAGTATTGGGGTATTAGCAGGATGAAGAGGTTGTGCAGGTTAGGAATAGATGTAGACGGTGTTGGAAATGTGAGAAGTGAAATGTGTCTTTGTTGTAATCTCTGCAGCCGAGTCCTGGCTGGAGAAGTTGTCATGTCGGTCTGGGCCAGATGGAAAAGACGGGAAACGTGAACAATTCCATCAGAAAGAACGTCACTTGTAAGTCACAATCTGTAGCTGTGCTGTAATCACTTATATGTTCCATCGGACTGGTATCTACCACTGACCACACGGCGGTAATGTCAATGTTGGTAGAGATTATTTTCAGTAACAGCGCGGTCACCTGCTGAGGTTCTCCTACATCCACTGCTAGGGTGCGCCGCCATAGCTGTAATCAAGGTTACCTGGTTAGGGGCCCACTCAGAAGTTTTGCCCCCCCGAACCAAAATCCCTAGCTATGCCTTTATATTCGGCTTGAAGTGCAGTGCTTACAAGCTCTTTGCTAGAGACTCTATAGCGAGCTAATGTATGAGTTGTTTTTCTGATCTAAAATCTCAGTATTCAGGTTTAAAAATACCGTGTTGGCACTTTGCAATAAATAAGGCTGTTTTCACATTTGCGTTGGGCAGAGCTGTGGAGGGCTGCGTACTTTCTCCGCTAAGCCCCGCCCTCTGCCGCATCTCTTCCATTCAGCTCCGCCTCCGTCTGCATGCGCCCTGTGTACCTATCTTTAACATTGGGTACGCAGGCCCTGCAGATGTATGCGGATGCGTCCGCATGCGTCGTTTTGACGGTGCGCCGACCACAACAAAATGCAACATGCTCTGATCGACACAGTTCGGCGCAGCGTCAAAACGATGCATGCAAACGCAGCCCCATACATCCGCATGGCCTGCGTACCCGTTAAAGATAGGTATGCAGGACGCATGCAGATGTAGGCGGAGCTGAATGGAAGAGGTGCGGCAGTGGGCGGGGCTTAGCGGAGGAAGTACGCAGCCCTCCGCAGCTCTGCCCAACGCAAATGTGAAACCAGCCAAAGTGAATTTTGGATTACAGTTTGAGAACTCGGTCTCTAAAAGGCTCGCCATCAGTGCTCTAGGCTGTAAAATCCTTCCCTGCTCTCATCTTGTAGTCACAGTAGTCCCTTCTACATATCTTTGTCCACATGGACATTCCAACAGATACCCAATGCAGCTGATGTGACAGGTGGGTGCTGTTTATAGATGCTCTCCCATCTATATTTTTTAAATGACTGCAAATGTATTAAATGTGTGTATATGTGCATGTAATATAGTGAGAGTGTACTAATACTCACCTGCCGCCGCTCTCTCCGGTGTCCAGCGCATTCTGCTCCTCTTCTGTGTGATGTCACCACTGATCAGACACTTGGGGTCACACTGTGCTCAGCGTGACCCTGAAGTGGCTTTTAGGCCGTGGTCCCACTAGCGCATGGCATCTGATACAAGAGCATTAGATGCGATACGCTAATGACACTCGGCTCTAGCTCTGCTGCGAGTGGGATCCGAGTGTCAGTGCGTTGTGCTCCAATCCGAGTGTCTGTGCTCTGTGCTCCTATCCACGGTGCTCTGATCCGCTGTGTTCCTATCTGCTGTGCTCCAATCCGCTGTGCTCCAATCCCCTGTGCTCCTATCCACTGTGCTCCGATCCGATTGGGTGTGCGCTGTGCTCCGATCTGCTGTGTTTTTATCACTGTGTTCCTATCTGCTGAGCTCCGATCTGCTGAGCTCCGATCTGCTGTGCTCCGATCCGCTGGCAGCAGAGAGAATCACAGCATGGTCACGGAGGAAACAGAGAAATTAGTTTCTCCATCTCCTCTGCTGCCGGCGCTGGCAGAAATCGCACTGCACTCAGGTGATATCCGAGTGCAGTGCGATGTTTCACACGCAGCCATAGCCCTATATGTGTGCGTGCGATCCGAATTCAGCATGCAGTGATTTTTTTTTTTTGTGTCCGATTGCAATCCGATCGGAGCAAGAAAGAAATGCAAATGAGAATAGAACTATAGGATTAAATTGGTCCGAATGTAATCTGATTGTTAATCGAATTCCATTCGTCCTATTTAATCGCAAGTAGGAATGAGCCCTTACAGTGTAAGTCTATGGAGCATCAGATCTAGACCCCATGGGCTTCTATTGTAAGAGAGACTCCCGGCTCGTGCAGAGTATAGAGAAGAGTAGCAGAATGGGCTGGACACTCACTGGAGAAAGCAGCGGTAGGTGAGTGTATTAATACACTAAGGGTACGTGTCCACGGTCAGGATGGTTGGCGGTATCGCCGGAGCGGCGAAGCCGCTCGGCGCTAAGCCCTGCCCCCTTTCTGGGACGCGATGATGCCGGATGTGTTAACTGTACACATCCTGGATCATCGTACCCTCGCATAGCGCCCTGTGATATTACTTGCGGCGATGCAGCGTCGCCGCAGGTAGCACGGACATGCTGCGATCTGAAAAGACGCGCAGCATGTCCGGAGTCGCAGGGAAGTCGGATGCGTGTTTCCACGCATAGTGGACATGGGATTTCATAGAATCCCCTCCACTATGCTGGAACATCTGGACGCTGCGTGTTTGACGCTGCAGCTCTGCGCAGCGTCAAACAAGCAGCGTTTACTGACCGTGGACACACACCCTTACACTACATTACATGGAGAGATATATATATATATATATATAGAGAGAGAGAGAGAGCACCCGCTAGAGCCGTGGGGTACTCGGACAGGGTCAACGGTTCTTAAAGGGATGTGTCATGGCAGCAGTGACCCGGTCCATGGCCCTGGGTGTCCAATAAATGTGTCAATGAAATGAAAGGGGAATAAAGTTTATAGGGGATTTGTTCGTGACACCACCTGTGGTACTCGGCTAGGGATGGCCGACACTACTTAAAGAGACCGCAGGGGCTGATGGTGATGCAGCAGAGTTGTTACAGCTCTCCACAGGTAGGTGTTAAATGTGATGATGGATGTTGTGATGCAGGGCAGGTGACGCAGTAATAATTCAGAGGACACAGCAGGGTGCAGTTCCCACACTTTTACTCACGGTTTGAAGTGCAGGCCGGGGCACTAGTTACAGATGACAATGGAGGTCCGGGGAGCCTGGAAGCAACTTTGGATTCACTAAGCCAGATGGGTTTTGAGGCCTCCTTGCTGCGCTGTCCTCTGAGGTCCTTGCTGCCTAAAGCTATGCTCAGTCCTCTGTTCCTTAGTGTTCTGAAATACTTGCCCGTATGGCAGGCAACTTGAGCCAATTGCAGGTGTCGCTCCTTTATGGCAGTTCCGGGCTCTGATATGCTGCTGTGCCTCTGGGTGTTAGATGGGGTCAGGAGACCTGCAGTCTCCTGCCCTCCGGATTTAGCTGCCAGGACTTTAGTACCCATGCAACCACAGACTCTGGTGTCCGGTTTCTCGCACTCAGTACTGTGGTGAGCTTAGTTGCAGCTCCACTCCCCAAGTTCTCTTTTACTGCTCTCCTCTCTCCTCTGTTCCAGACACTGACTGACTCACCCCTCCTCCAGGCCAGAACTTATAGAGGAGCTCCCCTGAATCCGGATTTAGAGCTCCCCCTTCTGGTCTGGAGTCAGGAAAGGTGTCGGATGTGAGTGTTATCTAGTCACGGAAACCCTCCTTGCTTCCAGGCATGTCATCACCCCCCTGTGAGGGAGACAATGCCACTGTGGCAACCGGACTCCTGGGGTGCTATATATATATATATATATATATATATATATATATATATATATATATATATATAATTCAGACAACGGGTCAATTATTATCTTTATTACATTTAATGGTGGACACTGAGTGACTGAGTGATGGTGAAAAGCCGCAGAGGACTGAGAGCAGAAAAGGAAAAGGGGCTTCCTCTTCTCTACAGGAAAAACCAGACTGGGACCAACATACAAGCTTACGTCGGAAGGGGAGAAAAGGGTTAAGCCTCTTACACAGAGGCAATGATGAGGAGCTAAGTACATTTTATTACTCAATGATCCTGCTCCACTCATTCCCTATGTGGTATCCAAGTGCTGAGCTCGGCTTTTTTCTGGCAGCCCCATAGAGAATGAATGGAGCTTCAGATGGTTCCTGACTTTCAGCTCCTTTCTAACAGGACACAGGTTCCTCATTCTGAGGATGGTGCAGGTTCCAGTGGTCGGAACCCACCAAGCAGTAAGTTACGGCATCACCTCGCCTGTGGATAGGTGATAACTTGTTTTCATTGGACATCCCCTGTAATTAATGGAGCATGCTAGCAGTGAAGGAGGGAGGAAGCACTGGGTACAAGGCAAATGTTACTATTGGAGGCTGTATTAGGGCATGTGAGTAGCAGACACTTCATCAGGATGACTTCGCCCCCACATGACTCTGACTGGTGTCAAAATAAACCTTAGTTAGGACCCCGACTGCCATAGAAAATCCACAGCACTGTGATTGCGCCTCCCTCTCCTTCTCTCTACACCACCTAGGTGCTGTGGTTGCTACTGACTGTGGTGTAAATGGGCTTAAGCTGCCAGGATCAGGGCTAGCTCCACTGCCGGCAGTTGGGGCAGAAGCGGGTTGTATAATACACAAGTACAACTGCTGCACATCTCGTAGGTGCCCTGACAGCACCAGCCTGATGAAAATGTGCACTATAGAGCGGGTACTGGAACCTGACTGCGATGTACTGTACATGTTAGATGTTTCTCAGGAATCAATATAAGGCTACGTTCACACGATCCGTTTTTTGCTGCGGATCCGTAGCGGAATTGCAGCTACGGATCCGCAGCCGTTTTCCATGCAGGGTACAGTACAATGTTACCCTATGGAAAACAAAACCCGCTGTGCCGACGATCCTTTTTTTCGCTGGAAAATCCGCGCGGATTTGCCAACGGAAAAAAGAAGTACCATGTCAATTCTTTCAGCGGATTCCGCTGCGGGTTTCCAACAGCACCAATAGGAAACTGCAGTTGGAAACCCGCAGTGGAATCCGCAGAAGAAAAAGGACACAAATCCGCCGAGAGAAGCACCGCCGTTTTCCACTGCGGATTTCCCCGAAAAAGGACCGGAAAAATCCGCAGTGAAAAACGGATCGTGTGAACGTAGCCTAAGTAATAAGTATAAGCAGTTTTTTCCTTAAAGGTAATATGTCAGCATGTTTTGTTATGTAATCTGAGAGCAGCATGATGTAGGAGAAGAGAGTCTGATTCCGGTGATGTGTCAATTAATGGGCTGTGTTTTGCTGCTTCAATACAATCAGTGTTTTCTCAGCAGAAGATTATCACTACAGGACTAGGTGTCTCCTAGTCCATCCACTGTCCCCAGCACTGATTAGCAGCTTTCTGTCAATATACAGTGTACACAGTAAGCAGTCCATCAGTGGTGTGGACGGGGTTATACACAGCTCAACATCTGAGCTCTGCTAGATCTGCTGAAGAGAAAACTGTGATTCTATCCCAACTGCTGCACCTAGAAAACTAAGTGATACATTGCTGGAATCAGAATTTCTGTCCCTACATCATGGTGCTGTCAGATTGCATAGCAAAAACTTGTTGATGGATTCCCTTTAAGGCCCAGTTGTAATATCACTGTAGCACTATCACTAGATGTGACCTCCCTATGCCGGTATACCTGCTGCTGTGATTCTGCAGAAGTGTTATTCACAAAACTGCTGTATACATGTCAGTAGCGTAGCTACTGGGGGGGCAGAGGGGGCCATCGCCTCGGGCCCTATCAAATGAAGGGGCCCACCGGGAGCCAGGGCCACTTCTGTGACGGGGCAGAACACAGCATAGGAGCAGAGCAGTATAATGTCTGCTCCCGTCTGACGGAGACTCTGCAGGCTGCTAGCACAGTGGCCGGCTGCAGTCTCCCTCCTGCAGTGAATGGTTTCGCCCCTCTGACCTGATCATGAAGCTTTTCCCCGGCTGCAGTTTTTCTTCACTCTGTGCACGCTGGGATTGGCTCAGGCACGCTGGGTCCTAGTGCCCACCCTGCATTTCACTCACACTTCCTGGTCCTGCCTGCAGTGCAAACTTCATCAGTAAGGCTACTTTCACACTAGCGTTAACTGCATTACGTCTCAAAACGTCTTTTTTTCGAAAAAACGCTTCCAGCAAAAGTTTTTGCTGGATGCGTTTTTTCCCCATAGACTTGTATTGGCGACGTATTGCGACGGATTGACATACGTCGTGTACGTTTTACGACGTATGCGTCGAAATTTGGCGACACGTCGTCTCAAAAAAACGTTGATTGTAACGTTTTTTGTCTCCGCCTAAAAAACGTGTTGCGACGCATCCTGCGGCATACGTCGTTGGCTGCAATGGAAGCCTATGAGCGACGGATGCGTCGGGACACGTCGTACGACGCAATACAGCACTGCAATACTTTTTTTTACACTGAGCATGCTCAGAAGCAGAATTTTGTTGCCAATTGGCCAGACACCCCCAAATCTATATAAACCTGGCCTGGGCCTTCAACCCCACATATGCCTGCAAGACCCAGAGAGGAGAAGACTGCCAGCAAGACCCCAGCCAGCAACAGGACCCCAGCCAGCAACAGGACCCCAGCCAGCAACAGGACCCCAGCCAGCAACAGGACCCCAGCCAGCCACAAGACCCCAGACAGCCACAGGACCCCAGACAGCCACAGGACCCCAGCCAGCTACAAGACCCCAGCCAGCCACAAGACCCCAGCCAGCACAAGACCCCAGCCAGCCACAGGACCCCAGCCAGCCACAGGACCCCAGCCAGCCACAGGACCCCAGCCAGCCACAGGACCCCAGCCAGCCACAGGACCCCAGCCAGCCACAGGACCCCAGCCAGCCACAGGACCCCAGCCAGCCACAGGAGCCAGCCACAGGACTCCAGCCATCATAGAGCCACTGTGAGTATTGCAATTTTTGTGTGCCTCTGTGTGCCTGTGCATTTCTGTGTGTATGAGGTACTACTGACTACAGCAAGAGCTTAAAACCTGACGAGAACCTGAGGCCTGCCATCGTCCTGCACCAGCCAGTGCCATGCTAGAGTCCAGATCCACCATGATGCCAGCCACTGTGAAGACATGCAGCTCCAGCCAAAGGATTGTCAGCCTTTTGTATGTGTGTGTGTGTGTATGCGTCTTCTGATTGGGTTCACCTTTCTGCCTTTGTTGTACATGTGTGTATTTGCATAAAGCTATGTGCGTGCATGTGTATGCATACCTCCCAACCGTCCCGGATCCCGCGGGACTGTCCTGATTTTGACAGTCAGCCCCGGGATCCCGGGCGGGACACTAATGTCCCGCACTACGTGCCTAGGGCAGGGACAATGCAGGGGGCGGCACCTGAGTAGCTTAGGTTTGTGGCTGTTTTTTTTTTCTTATACATGCTGGGTCTCCTCCCGACCGATCCCGCCCCCGCCCCCTGTGTGTGCGGCGCTACCACGCTGAGGAAGAGAGCCAGCAGCGATCAAGATGAGAGGTCAGCGACTCACTTCCTCCTGTGTGTGCACGGAGCTCCGGCGTCTCCTGCTCTTAGCTGCTATCCCGGCAGAGAAGGAGAGACGGGGGAGGTGCCGGGACAGTGCAGAGCTGTGAGCAGCCGGAGAAACTGAAGAGCTGCAGTGCACATCATGGACAGATCAGCCGCCCCTGCACCACAGAGGAGTGTGTGTGTGTGTGTGTGTGTGTGTGTGTGAGATGTGTGATGCTGCATTTGTGTGTGTGTCATGTGTGTATGAGGTATCTGGTGTGTGTGATGGCTGGGTGTGTGTGTGTGATGGCTGGGTGTGTGTGTGTGATGGCTGGGTGTGTGTGTGTGATGGCTGGGGGTGTGTGTGTGATGGCTGGGGGTGTGTGTGTGATGGCTGGGGGTGTGTGTGTGATGGCTGGGGGTGTGTGTGTGATGGCTGCGTGTGTGTGTGTGATGGCTGCGTGCGTGTGTGTGTGATGGCTGTGTGTGTGTGTGATGGCTGCATGTGTGATGCATTTGTGTCAAAGCTGCATGTGTTTGTGAGCTGCGTTTGTGATTCTGCGTGTGTATGTGTGATACTGTGTGTGTGATGCTGCATGTGTGTGAGCTGCGTGCCTGTATGTCATTATACAGTATGGAGAACTGTGGCCATAATACAGTATGGAGCATCATGTGGGGTCATTATACAGTATGGAGCATCATGTGCAGTCATTATACAGTATGGAGCATCATGTGCGGTCATTATACAATATGGAGCATCATGTGCAGCCAGTATACAGTATGGAGCATCATGTGCGGCCAGTATACAGTATGGAGCATCATGTGCAGCCAGTATACAGTATGGAGCATCATGTGCGGTCATTATACAGTATGGAGCATCATGTGCGGTCATTATACAGTATGGAGCATCATGTGCGGCCATTATACAGTATGCATGCGGTCATTATACAGTATGGAGCGTCATGTGTGTTCATTATACAGTATGGAGCGTCATGTGTGGCCATTATACAGTATGGGGCATCATGTGTGGTCATTATACAGTATGGAGCACTGTGTGGCCATATTTTTTTGTTTATAACTATTGTATATGAAACAGTGTGATCAGCAGTGCTAAATGGGTGTGCTTGGGACGTGGATATGGGTGTGACTAATTATGAATGGGTGTGGTCAGAGTCGTGGCCTAAAATTTGCTTCGCGCGCCGCAAACTTTGTCCCTCTTTCCCATCTTCAAAAGTTGGGAGGTATGTGTATGTGTGTATTTTTGTTTGGCTGTGTGCTTTTGTATCATGTGCCTGCACCTTATTATGCCTTTGCCAATCTTATGCCTGTTCATGTGGGAGGGTATGTGCCAATGTTCAGGATTGCATCAGGATTTGGTCAGGATTTTCCATCAGTATTTGTACGCCAAAATCAGGAGTGGGTGATAAAAGCAAAAGTGTGCCTGTTTTCGTATTATACTTTCCCTCTTGTTACACTCCTGGTTTTGGCTTACAAATACTGATGGAAAATCATGACCAAATCCTGATGCGATCCGGAATGTGGACACATACCATGCATGTTTGTGTGCGTCTTGTTGATTGCATGTGCATTTGTCCATGCTTTAATTGGTTAATTGCCTTTTTCTGATGTATTGACTGTATAGTGGTCTGTGCAGCTTGTGGTTTGAATGTGTGAGTGTGGTGTTTTTTTTCTATTTAAAAGTGTTGATTTTATTTTACTGTTAAAACCATTTGCAGTTGATGTACTTGTATTTAAAATAAAGAGCATGTCAGCTCCTAATTGTGATTTAAAAAAAAAAGAGAGGAAAAAAAAAGAAAATAATTAAATGTTTGTTAAAAAAATGTCCGTAGTATAATTTCATAAAGGTAAATTTAAAACTTTAAAACTGGTGTATGTACCAATGGTTACACATACAATACAGAGTTGGTTGAGGGCTTATTTTTTAATAAAGGTTATACTGTAAAGGTTTTTTTTAGGGGGGGGAGGTGATTTTTTTAAAATAAAATGTGGCAAATATATTTTTGCATGGTGGGTTCACATTTCAAAGTGTTATTTTTTGGGACATGGAAATGAATGCTATAACGTGCAACTTTGTTGGGAAGTTTTGGTGTTCACCTGTAATGAACATTTCTGACATCATTTTTGCAGGGTGTTTATCGTTAAACATTACCTAGTTCAGGGGGTGGTCTAACTATAAATCAATTATACATATTACAGATACACCAGGACCGCAGCCACTGACCAGCCCACCAGGACCACAGCCACAAATCTTTCAAAGTAAGTTGTGAAGACCCCAAATCTGCTGCTTCAATGTGTAGAGCAGATTGCAAGTGTCTTTTAACTTACAGAGACACCAGGACCACAGCCGCCGCCTGTCAGCCCAGGACCACAGCCGCCGCCTGTCAGCCCAGGACCAGCCCACCAGGACCACAGCCACAAATCTTTCAAAGTAAGTTTTGAAGACCCCAAATCTGCTGCTTCAATGTGTAGAGCAGATTGCAAGTGTCTTTTAACTTACAGAGACACCAGGACCACAGCCGCCGCCTGTCAGCCCAGGACCAGCCCACCAGGACCACAGCCACAAATCTTTCAAAGTAAGTTTTGAAGACCCCAAATCTGCTGCTTCAATGTGTAGAGCAGATTGCAAGTGTCTTTTAACTTTTACAGAGACACCAGGACCAGAGCCACCTGCCTTGCTTCCACAACAATGTCCTCTTCTGACAGCCCTCCTCAACAGCAACAGCGTGTATCGGTAAGTTAACACAAATTTTTTTATTTTTTTTTTTTTTTTTATTTACTTTTTTTTTGATCACTACATGCATAAATTATGTTTCAACAGGAAGCTGAATCAGATGAGGAGCTGTCAGAAGGGGGCGAGATGGGTGGAGAGATGCAAGTGGAGGAGGAACCAAGTGTAAGTAGTGGTGAAACAGTTGCTTCGCACATCACACTGCACCATACACAAAACAGATTTTCATACATAACTAAACACAGAAAATATATGCCTACATTACTGAGAATTTGTTTCCTTTATTTCAGGCTGCTGCTGCTGCTCCTGCTGCTGCCGCTGAAGGTTCTCCCAGAGTCGGCGGACTTGTCGCCGCGGTCGGCCATCAGTGAGTTGTTTTTTTTTTTGGGAGGGGGATTCTATTGGTACTTTAGTGTTTCAGTGTACTAATTTGTTTGTTTTTCTTCTTTTTTTTGGCACAGGCTTCACAGCGTGCTCCCACAGAAGAGGATGATGACGACATAGACATTGATGATCTCATCGAGGAGGTTTGCGAGCGGGAGCCGCTGTGGAACATGGCTGACCGCAGGCATGCCGATACCGGTGTCACCCGTCAGCTCTGGGACAAAGTGTGTCACAACCTTTTTCCAAGGTGGGAGAGCCTTCATCCTCAGCAGCTGAGCAAACTAGGTAAGTATTCACTTTCCAGTGATGTTTTGAGCTGACTGTAATGTATTGCATTTACCAATTTTTTTTTTTTTCTTTTCATTCTTGTCTTCACAGTTGGAAAGGTTAGGAAGCGGTGGCGGTCACTGAGGGATCGCTTTAAGAGGGAATTCAACGCGGAGATGCAGGCCCCGAGTGGCTCTGCAGGAAGGAAGAGGAGCAAATACAAACACGGCCAGGCCCTCTCCTTCCTGAGGCGAACAATGCTGAGCAGAGTGTAAGTATTCTACAGTCCACTAATAACCATGTTAACCTGTCTACTTAGTTTGCTTTCAGTCAGGGCTTTTTCATATCAATGTATTAATTTCTTTTGTTTTTTCTTTCACAGCACCTTCTCCAGCCACCGGGCGCCTGCATCTTCCTCTGCGCCCTCTGGAGCGATCCCTCCTGAGTCCGCCACTGAGGGCCACGTCGGTAGGCCCCACACCTCTGTCCCCTCCTCTGACCCCTCTGTCCCCTCCTCTGACCCCTCTGTCCCCTCCTCTGACCCCTCTGTCCCCTCCACTTCATCCGCCCCAAGCAATGGAGCATTATTGCAGGCTTCATTGCTCGCATCTGATGCTGAACAGTTAGCGTTCCCTTTACCCCACCCCTCTGATCCTGCCACCTCGAGACCACCATTAGGTTCGTGGCGTCAGCGACAGAGGGGTCAGGAAAGGAGCTATGCTCCTGAATTCTTACACCTGAATGCATCCTTCCAAAGCTCTTTCAAAATTTTGGGAGAGCAAGTGACTGCTGGTTTCAACATGGTGCAATCACGCATCAGTGAAACCAGCCATGAAACCAGCAGTCGCTTGGATAGGCTGCATTCAGCTGTAAGTCCCGATCCGGCCAATATTTTTTTTCAATCCATGCTCAGGAGCATGGAGAAGCTTTCTTTTGAGCAACAGATGCGGGTAATGAATACCTGCCATAATGCTCTACTGCAGGCCGTTAATGACCCCCAATCTACCCACACACCTCCCCACACCTCCACTCCAATTCCACCCCAGGCCCCACCCCAGGCCCCATTTCCACACCATGCCCAACCCCAGGCCCCATTTCCACACCATACCCCCCATTACCAAACCCAGCCCCAATACCCACACCAGCACCATTACCAAACCCAGCCCCAATCCCCACACCAGCACCATTACCAAACCCAGCCGCAAACCCCACGCCAGCCCCATTACCCAACCCAGTCCCACTACCCTACCCAGTCACAATACCCAACCCAGTCCCCACAACCATCCCGGCCCCCAGACCAAATTCCTTCCCCAATGTTTTCTTTACCCAGCTTTTCTCTTCCCCCTACCCCAACACCACCCCCCTCTGGTCAGCCTCTTGGTTTCCCCCCCCCTTCCACTGCACCCCAAACAAGTAGGGTTTCCCCACCTATCGACGTGGTCCAACCTTCCTGCCCCTCCTCCCCTCGTATCTCCACCCCACACTTTGAAGACTTGTAATATAGTTTTGTAAATGTTTATGTCAATGTGATTTAAAAAATTTTGCAAAGTTTTTTAAAAAAAAAAATTTGAAAATAAAAAATATCTATTTTTTTGGCAAAAAAAAAAAAAAGTTAAAATAAAATTCTGATTAAAATTCTACTCTTTGTGTGTGTGGATTTTTTAAGGTAATATGTCAACTAAATAAAAAAGGTAAAATTAAAAACAAACACCAGACGTGTTAAAGGTATAACATATTGGTTTTACTAGCAAGAAAACCACACTTTTGGTTTTTTGGTTTTTTTTTCTGAAGAAACACATTTTTTACATAAACAAACACATGGAAAACAGGTTACACAATCATGTCTTGCCATGGGATCCGCCCGACAGGTGACACAAAATAATCGGCAAACTGGTCCCTCATCCTTGTAACAGAACCTGTAGAGCGAACCGAGCTGCTGCGGTAGTCCCACAAGGTGGTCTCCAACTCTTCATCATCCAAGGAAACGGGCTCCTTTGAAAGGACAAAGTTGTGGAGCACCACACAGGCTTTAACTACCTCATCTATAGTTGTTGTTTTCAGTTTGATAGCCGTCAGCAGAACTCGCCACTTCGCCGTTAATATGCCAAAGGAACACTCTACTACTCTTCGTGCTCTAGTAAGCCGGTAATTAAATACCCGCTTGGTATGGTTTAAGTTCCGGCTACTGTACGGTTTCAGTAGGTGCGGCGACAGTTGAAAGGCTTCATCACCTACAAAAACATATTCCATGGCTGGGTCATTTGTTCCTGGCAGTGGTCTGGCTGGCGGGAAATCGTAGGTCTCTCCATAAAGGCAACGACCCATTGGAGAGTTTTTAAGAACTTGCGAATCGTTGGACCGTCCATAAGCTCCGATGTCCACGGCAAGGAACCTGCAGTTGGCATCTGCAATGGCCATAAGGACGATGGAGAAATACTTCTTATAAGGGTACATTTCCACTGCCGAGAGACAAATCGGTCCGTAATCTGGACCGAAAAAACGGATGTAACGTATGCGATTGTCATGCAAGTGCAATGCGATTTTTAATCGCATCATCAGTATGACATCCTTACTGCTGTCCGATTTTTACGCACCAGTGTCCTTTGAAAAGCCGGCAAATCAGCGCGGTGTACAGTAAAATCACACTGACAGGTTAGAATAGAGTAGATATATGCACATAGAATGTGTGTATATACATATATATATGTCAGTGAGACACCTATATATGTATATTTAATGCAGCGCTAGATAGCATAAAAGCCGCTAATTCAATTGCCGGCTTTTGCTCTCTCCTTCACAAACCCGACATGATATGAGACATGGTTTACATACAGTAAACCATCTCATATCCCCTTTTTTTTTGCATATTCCACACTACTAATGTTAGTAGTGTGTATGTGCAAAATTTGGCCGCTGTAGCTGCTCAAATAAAGGGTTAAATGGCGGAAAAAATTGGCGTGGGCTCCCGCGCAATTTTCTCCGCCAGAATGGTAAAGCCAGTGACTGAGGGCAGATATTAATAGCCAGGAGAGGGTCCATGGTTATTGGCCCCCCCGTGGCTAAAAACATCTGCCCCCAGCCACCCCAGAAAAGGCACATCTGGAAGATGCGCCTATTCTGGCACTTGGCCACTCTCTTCCCACTCCCTGTAGCGGTGGGATATGGGGTAATGAAGGGTTAATGCCACCTTGCTATTGGAAGGTGACATTAAGCCAGATTAATAATGGAGAGGCGTCAATTATGTCACCTATCCATTATTAATCCAATTGTTGGAAAGGGTTAAAAAACACACACACACATGATTTAAAAGTAGTTTAATGCAATAAACACAGCGGTTGTTGTAATAATTTATTGTTCTCTCAATCCATTAGGAAACCCTCGCTTGGAAAAATAATAAACGCACAAGATACATACCTTCTGGTGAACCGTCTCGTCCCACGAAGTAATCCATCTGAAGGGGTTAACTAATATTACAGGCAGGAGCCCTGCTAAATGCAGCGGTGCTCGTGCTTGTAATTCCCCAGCGAATGAATGAAATGTAGGTCATTGACCTACATTTCCTTCAGTCGCGGTGATGCGCCCCCTGGTGGATGTCCTCATATGACCTGGAGCGTGGGAAAAAGTTCCCAGGCTGCAGTTCATGAGAACATCCACCAGAGGGCGCCTCACCGCGACTGAATGTAAGTATAGATCACTCTGCTTTCCTTTCAGCACCCGGGGATTACAGGTACGAGCGAGTGGTTTATCGCAGCTGGTGCCTGTAATATTAGTTAACCCCTTCAGATGGATTACTTCGTGGGACGAGACGGTTCACCAGAAGGTATGTATCTTGTGCGTTTATTATTTTTCAAAGCGAGGGTTTCCTAATGGATTGAGAGAACAATAAATTATTACAACAACCGCTGTGTTTATTGCATTAAACTACTTTTAAATCATGTGTGTGTGTGTTTTTTAACCCTTTCCAACAATTGGATTAATAATGGATAGGTGTCATAATTGACGCCTCTCCATTATTAATCTGGCTTAATGTCACCTTCCAATAGCAAGGTGGCATTAACCCTTCATTACCCCATATCCCACCGCTACAGGGAGTGGGAAGAGAGTGGCCAAGTGCCAGAATAGGCGCATCTTCCAGATGTGCCTTTTCTGGGGTGGCTGGGGGCAGATGTTTTTAGCCACGGGGGGGCCAATAACCATGGACCCTCTTCTGGCTATTAATATCTGCCCTCAGTCACTGGCTTTACCATTCTGGCGTAGAAAATTGCGCGGGAGCCCACGCCAATTTTTTCCGCCATTTAACCCTTTATTTGAGCAGCTACAGCGGCCAAATTTTGCACATACACACTACTAACATTAGTAGTGTGGAATATGCAAAAAAAAAGGGGATATGAGATGGTTTACTGTATGTAAACCATGTCTCATATCATGTCGGGTTTGTGAAGGAGAGAGCAAAAGCCGGCAATTGAATTAGCGGCTTTTATGCTATCTAGCGCTGCATTAAATATAAATATACATACATAGGTGTCTCACTGACATATATATATGTATATATACACATTCTATGTGTATATATCTAGTCTATTCTAACCTGTCAGTGTGATTTTACTGTACACCGCGCTGAATTGCCGGCTTTTCAAAGGACACCGGTGCGTAAAAATCGGACAGAACTCGCATGGTGCGAGTGCTGTGCGATTTTTTTCTCGCACCCATTGACTTGCATTGGCGAGTCTCGTCCGAGACTCGCAGCAAATCGCAGCAAGCTGCAATTTTTTTCTCAGTCCGATTTCGGCCGAGAAAAAAATCGCAAATGAAAAGACACCTATTGAATAACATTGGTCCGAGTGCAATCCGATTTTTTATCGGATTGCACTCGTCCGTTTTCCTCGCCAGTGGAAATGTAGCCTAATTATAATACTCCGATCCTGTTCCTGCCGGTTTCGCAATCCTTATATGTTTCCCGTCAACTGCACCCACACAATTAGGGAAATTGCAAATTTGCTGAAACTCTTCAGCACTTCGCAACCAGATTTCCATGGATGGTTGGGGGATATACTCTGGTTGCAAAGTGGTCCAAATAGCCCGACATGTGTCCTTCACTATTCCAGAGATAGTGGAAATGCCCAGCCTGAATTGATAATGGAGCGAAGTCATAGATTCACCCGTAGCTAGGAAACTTTAAAAAAAAAAAAAAAAAATGTTAGCAAAAATTGCACAGACCAACAAGTTTCAATATGGCACTGTTAATTTTTTTTTAAGGACGGGACACACAATAAAACCAGCATGAAACCGGTGTAAAAAAGCAGTGGAATGTCCGCCAAGAAAACCCAAATTACATGCTGCAGAAAATAGTGCGCAGTATGCCAGCGCAGTATTGTCTGCAGCATGTAATCTAACATTAAAAATGACCAATGAAAGAAAAAAAAGCAGTTGCATGTCATCAAACCCAAAAAACTTAAAAAAAAAAACTGCAGAAAATGCAACGCAATATTTCAGCGCAGTATTTTCTGCAGTCTGTTATCTAACATTCAATATCAGCAATGACATTTAAATAAAGCAGTGGAATGTCCGCCAAGAAAACCAAAACTACATGCTGCAGAAAATAGTGCGCAGTATGCCAGCGCAGTATTGTCTGCAGCATGTAATATAACATTAAAAATGACCAATGAAAGAAAAAAAAGAGGCTTACCGCAGGGTCACCATCAGCCGCTCCGCCGGTGTGATGGCAAGCCTCATCCTTGTGTCCTCTCTTCGGATGACATCCTCCATTTTTGCAAGCAAAAAATCAAAATGTTCCATCCTCATCCGCACGTAGTTGTGGAATTTGTGTGGATTGTGCCGCAACTCCAGGTACAGAGTGGACTGGACACCCCGGGTCATCCGTAGTTCATTAATCGGATGAATCCACAGTCGTCTCCGTCTCCGTTGCTGCAGAAGCATCCTACGCCTTTCCGCTGCCGACTCCTTCTCCCGCACTATGATATCCAGGCGATTCGTCTCAAAGATAACGTCGGTAACCAAACTAGCAATCCTCCCAAGAACACCTTCCATCGCTGCCACAAAACTAAAACCCTCAAAGATGGGCTGTAAAAACAGTAACTATATAGTTTTTCAAATTTTCCAGTAGCCAATCAAATTTGGGAGCCTCCCATTTTAAAAACGGATCCGTCAGAAAAACGGATACAATGGATGGTAAAAACGTATGCAACGCATCCAGTATTTTCGACGGAAACGTTTAGTGGATTTGCGACGGATCCGTCGAAATGCTGGATGCGTGGCATACGTTTGTCACCGTTTTTCACTTTTTTGACGCATCCGTTTTTTCGGCAAAAAAACGGATTTGCGACGTAATGCAGTTAACGCTAGTGTGAAAGTAGCCTAAGTGGGGATGCAACTTATTAGGTTTATTAAATTCAGGTATGTCACTGTGAGGTGAATGTGAGACCATTGGGGTATTGTGGGGGCTGAAAGTGAGTGAGGGGGGACAGGGCACTGGGGGGTGAATGTGAGACCATTTGGGGGCTGTGAGGGCAGAATGTGGGTGAGGTGGGACAGGGCACTGAGGGGTGGATGTGAGATGATGGGGGTATTGGGGCTGAAGTGGGGGAGGGGGGACAGGTCACTGGGGGCTGAATATTATAATGTTTTGTTATGATAATATATGTACTCCATCACATTACATATGTACATTACACATTACATTACATGTACATTACACATGTACATTACATTACACATACATTACAATATTACATCACATTAATATGCTAAATGACTTTTTTTCATCAGTATTTACAAAAGAAAATCCCATGGCAGACAAAATGACTAGTGATAAAAATTCCCCATTAAATGTCACCTGCTTAACCCAGCAGGAAGTACAGCGGCGTCTAAAAATAACTAAAATTGACAAATCTCCGGGCCCGGATGGGATACACCCCCGAGTACTGCAGGAACTAAGTACAGTCATTGATAGACCATTATTTTTAATCTTTAAAGACTCCATAATAACAGGGTCTGTACCACAGGACTGGCGTGTAGCAAATGTGGTGCCAATATTCAAAAAAGGGGCAAAAACTGAACTCGGTAATTATAGGCCAGTAAGTTTAACCTCTACTGTGGGTAAAATCCTGGAGGGCATTCTAAGGGATGCTATGCTGGAGTATCTGAAGAGGAATAACCTTATGACCCAGTATCAGCACGGGTTTACTAGGGACCGTTCATGTCAGACTAATTTGATCAGCTTCTATGAAGAGGTAAGTTCCGGACTGGACCAAGGGAACCCAGTGGACGTAGTGTATATGGACTTTTCCAAAGCTTTTGATACGGTGCCACACAAAAGGTTGTTACATAAAATGAGAGTAATGGGGATAGGGGAAAATATGTGTAAGTGGGTTGAGAGCTGGCTCAGGGATAGGAAACAAAGGGTGGTTATTAATGGAGCACACTCGGACTGGGTTGCGGTTAGCAGTGGGGTACCACAGGGGTCAGTATTGGGCCCTCTTCTTTTTAACATATTTATTAATGACCTTGTAGGGGGCATTCAGAGTAGAATTTCAATATTTGCAGATGACACTAAACTCTGCAGGGTAATCAATACAGGGGAGGACAATTTTATATTACAGGATGATTTATGTAAACTAGAAGCTTGGGCTGATAAATGGCAAATGAGCTTTAATGGGGATAAATGTAAGGTCATGCACTTGGGTAGAAGTAATAAGATGTATAACTATGTGCTTAATTCTAAAACTCTGGGCAAAACCGTCAATGAAAAAGACCTGGGTATATGGGTGGATGACAAACTCATATTCAGTGGCCAGTGTCAGGCAGCTGCTACAAAGGCAAATAAAATAATGGGATGTATTAAAAGAGGCATAGATGCTCATGAGGAGAACATAATTTTACCTCTATACAAGTCACTAGTTCGACCACACTTAGAATACTGTGCACAGTTCTGGTCTCCGGTGTATAAGAAAGACATAGCTGAACTGGAGCGGGTGCAGAGAAGAGCGACCAAGGTTATTAGAGGACTGGGGGGTCTGCAATACCAAGATAGGTTATTACACTTGGGGCTATTTAGTTTGGAAAAACGAAGACTAAGGGGTGATCTTATTTTAATGTATAAATATATGAGGGGACAGTACAAAGACCTTTCTGATGATCTTTTTAATCATAGACCTGAGACAGGGACAAGGGTGCATCCTCTACGTCTGGAGGAAAGAAGGTTTAAGCATAATAACAGACGCGGATTCTTTACTGTAAGAGCAGTGAGACTATGGAACTCTCTGCCGTATGATGTTGTAATGAGTGATTCATTAATTAAATTTAAGAGGGGACTGGATACCTTTCTGGAAAAGTATAATGTTACAGGGTATATACACTAGATTCCTTGATAAGGCGATCCAGGGAACTAGTCTGATTGCCGTATGTGGAGTCGGGAAGGAATTTTTTTCCCCATGGTGGAGTTACTCTTTGCCACATGGGTTTTTTTTGCCTTCCTCTGGATCAACATGTTAGGGCATGTTAAGTTAGGCTATGGGTTGAACTAGATGGATTTACAGTCTTCCTTCAACCTTAATAACTATGTAACTATGTAACATGTAATATTTTCTGTCTGGGGAGGCTAGAGATTGGACATGGGGGGGTAGGGGGCTTTTGATACGTACCACCTGGGTCTTTTATGAGTATTAGTATAAGGAGCCCGCATACAGTAACCAAGAGCTGCATCACATTTACAGCACCACTCCAGCATTATTTTTATTTCAAATGTAAGGAGTTAAAAGCACCAGAAGAGTCTGGGGGCGGTTACCTTCTCGGCTCTGTGCCCGGAACCTTTGAGCTGTGCCGCAGGTTCCCTAGGGGAGAGACTTGTAGACTGGGACAGGAGGGAAGAAGCAGCCGGAGAGCAGGAAAGGGACGCATGCAGGGGAGAGAGCAGCTTGCAGAGCAGCGTGCAGAGCCGGGTGCAGCTGCGCTCCAGAAGAGAGAGAGAAAGAGACTGCCCAGAAAGACTGCATCTTGTAGAGACTGCCCAGAAAGACTGCATCTTGTAGAGACTGCCCAGAAAGACTGCATCCAGTGAGTATTTAAAGCGGACTCTGCTGTGACTTTAGGGGGGCGCTTTGAGACCCCTTGAGAGACTACTACCCCCTGGCCCCTGACTCCTGGTACAGAGACTTAACAGTGCAGAGCCCCTGTTTTCCTGGTACAGAGACTTAACAGTGCAGAGCCCCTGTTTTCCTGGTACAGAGACTTAACAGTGCAGAGCCCCTTGTTTTCCTGGTACAGAGACAACCGTGCGGAGCCCTGATTTTCTGGCTGTGCTATAAAAGTTAAAGACTCAGAGCCTGTGCATACCACATTAACTCCCGAAACCCCAGGCAGCAGGCTCTCAGAGACTACTCTGCTCACGGACCACAGAGGGACGACAAGTGCCACTGATTCTCGGCGCCTACGTTGGAGAAGACGACCCTCCAAGCAAGTCCTCATGAGACTGATAAGTGTTCTTTTCTCAAGAAATCCTGCTTAATTCTGTTTTATTGTTTAACTCTCGTATTCTTGCATTGTTTTATTGCTAGTTATTTTCCATTGCTTCCTCCCTGCGAGGAGAACCTAATTCCTGTTATTAAACCCCTCAACTGTTGGTCTGCCTGTTCCGTGGTGACATACTCAGTACCTGCACGTTATTACATTTGGCGTAGTCGGCAGGATGTCACACGGTAGTGCGGATAGGGCAGACCAAGCAGCGGGGGAAGTTCCCAGGTCTAGCATTTCCCTGGGAGCCATGTTGAATAATTTGCCAAGGTTCACTGGGAACAATGTAATGTTGTGGAGTTGGACAGAGCGTATCCGGGGAATGATGCGGATGCACCCCATGACACCAGCCCTGGAGGCAGAAATTGCATTGATGGCTCTGGAGGGGGAGGCGCGGGATTCTGTCATGCATAGGTCCCCCCGGGAGAGAGATACCCTGGACAAAGTGCTGCGCATACTTGAGGAAACGCATGGGGACCCCACTGACGTAGGGGAACTTCGCATGCGACTGTTTCACCGGGTACAACGGGAGGGGGAGACCGTGACCCAATTCATGAACGCCCTACGAGAGCTTCACACTGCTATCAGACGAAAGGACGGTGTAGGGGTAGGGTCAGTTGATGTGGTGCTCAGAGATCAGCTAGTGACAGGACTGCGTGACGCAATGATGAAACAGGCACTGCGAGAGCGCATGCGAGTAAAGCCAGACATGACTTTCTCTGAGGTTGGCAGTGAGGCGCGTGTGCGAGAACAAGAACAGGGAGTGACGGGGCTGGTAGGAAGGGTGCAGAGCGGGGAGGTAACCACCACCGCAGGCAATATTCCCCAGTGGGTGGAGGACCTGAGAATGGAGATTAGACAGGTCTGTGAAGAAATGGTGGCCTCCAGAAGAACTCTGGCAGAGGGGCCCGGCCCTCTGGTGCGAGACAGAGAAGCTGCCCCCCGAAGGGAGGGTGAAACTACCAGGAGGAGAAGCCCTCTTACATGCTACACTTGTGGAGAGTCCGGCCACATTGCTCGATGGGGTCCCCGGCGGAGCCGACCATCCCCGCATCCTCCTTTAAACTAGGTGGCTCTGGGCTTGAGGGGCGCCGCTCAGAGCGTGAAGAACAGAGGAGGAGGAGTAAAAGTCCCCACAGCCTTGTTTCCACGTGCCCTCTGGTCTGGGCAGAAATCAATGGAAGAGCAGTGCGATGCTTGATAGACACCGGCTCGCAAGTGACCACCATGCCTGAGAGATATTTCCACCATCACTTCACAGAGGCGCTACGGCCCGAATGGGGTCCTGTGATCAAACTTATGGCGGCCAATCACTTGCCCATCCCGGTCGCAGGGGTGGTATGGATGAACATAGAGGTCTGCGGAAAAGACCTCGGGAGGAGAGGAGTGGTATTGGTGGATGGAGAGGTAGCTAAAGACCATACCGTGACCCTGGGCATGAATGTGTTAAATGACCTCGGAAGCCTCGTTTTCAACGAGTCCCCGGAACAGTTCCTACAACAATGGAGCGACCAAACTCCCCAGAGAAGGGTCTTCCAACAACTGATACGGACCGCCCAGGTCCGGGAAGCATACAGCGACGGAAAGGAACTCGGCAAAGTCGTCGTCCCCGCCTCAGTCAATCGAGTGTTGCCCCCTGGACAGACAGTGCTTCCCCTCCCTGTACGAGCTGGCATCCCGCTGGAGGGAGTCGAAGTCCAAATTGAGCCCAGCAGAGCCGACCAGCTGCCGTCAGGAATATTGGTCGCACGGTCCCTGGCTACCGTGCGGGATGGAACTGTCCTTGTGCGCTGCATCAATTTGGGGGAGACAGATATAACTTTGCCCCCTAGAAGCAAAGTCGCTCAAGTCCTGGGCCTTCCAGACGAATTGGTCCCCACTGAGGCAGTACAGCTGACAGCAAGGCCAGAAGATCCGTGGCTGGTGACCGTCAAGGCGGAGGCAGCTCCGGACCCCAGGTTAATGCAAGAAGGGCGCCAGATACTGGAACGCATGAGGGCGGAGCTCTCGGAACTTACTCCGCAGCAGGTACCTCATGTAGAAGCTGTATTGGGGAAATTTCAGGATGCGTTCGCCAAAGATGAAGATGACTTTGGACGTACCACGGCCATTACCCACGAGATACCCACCGGGGATGCGGCGCCAATCCGGGAACGGTACCGCCAAATACCTCCACAGATGTACCAGGAGGTGAAGGGAATGTTGTCACACATGCTGAAGAAGGGAGTTATACGTGAGAGTCAGAGCCCGTGGGCTGCCCCTATCATCTTGGTGAGAAAGAAAGACGGGTCCCTGCGGTTCTGTGTGGACTATCGGCGGCTCAATGCTTGCACAGTGCGGGACTCGTACCCACTGCCCAGGATAGAGGAGTCCCTGACGGCACTAGGGAATGCAAGATATTTCTCCACGTTAGACTTGGCCAGCGGCTACTGGCAGGTGCCCATGTCTGAGCAAGACCGAGTCAAGACGGCCTTCATCCTTCCGATGGGACTGTATGAGTTTGACCGGATGCCCTTCGGCCTAGCAAACGCCCCAGGAACATTTCAGCGACTCATGGAGAGATGTCTGGGAGACCTGAACTTTGAAGCCACTTTGATCTACTTGGATGATATCATCGTCTTTGCCCCCACCTTTGAGGAGCATCTGCAGAGATTAGAGCAAGTTCTGAGTCGGCTACAGAAGTATGGCTTGAAAGTGAAACCCCAGAAATGTCACCTCTTCTGTACCGAGATTGAATACTTGGGACATGTTGTCTCCGCTGAAGGGGTGAGGCCTTCCCAGGAGAAGATCGCTGCGGTACAAGAGTGGCCAACTCCAAAAACGGTGAAAGATGTGCGTGCATTCCTGGGACTCACGGGATACTTCAGACGCTTTGTAAAAGACTTTACCCGCCTTGCTAATCCACTCCAGGAGTTGTTGAGGGGAGTGCCCTCTTGTGCCAAAAACAGGAACATACAGTGGGGGAAGCATCAGGAGGAGGCATTCTTGGCTTTGAAGAAGGCATTGACGGAGGCCCCCGTGCTGGCCTACGCTGACTTCACACAACCGTTCATCTTGCACACTGACGGGAGCCTGCAGGGCCTCGGGGCTGTACTGTCGCAGATGCAGGACAGGAAAGAGCGCGTCATCGCATACGCCAGTCGGTCTCTGCATGACTCAGAAAGGAATCCAGAAAATTACAGTTCATTCAAGCTGGAGTTGTTGGCGCTGGTGTGGGCAATGACTGAGAAGTTCGCGGAATATCTGGCTGGCTCAGAAGTTCATGTACGCACTGATAACAATCCGTTGGCCCATCTCGAGAATGCCAAGTTAGGCGCCCTAGAACAACGTTGGGTAGCCCGAATGGCCAAGTTCCGATACAGAATTTCGTATAAAAGAGGAGTGTTGTGTATCCGCTTTTTGGGCTCCCCTGGTGGTTGCTGGTGGTACTGGTGACTTGTTTGCACTTTGCTGCTTCTGTTCACCTGCTTCCATCAGCGTTTGGGAGTTTCCTATTTAGCCTTGCTCTCCAGTCATTTCCTTGCCGGTCATCATTGTAACCAGAGTCTTTCGGTTGCATGTTCCTGCTCCTAGTCTGCTGATCAGCTAAGTGGACTTATTGTCCTTATCGTTTTTGTATTTTTGTCCAGTGTACAGTTTTGTCATTTTCTGTTGCTGGAAGCTCTTGTGGTCTGATATTGCCACTCCTGTGTGATGAGTTGACACAGGAGTCTTAAAGTAATTTCAGGATGGTTTTTGAAAGGGTTTTCAGTTGACCGTGAAGTCCTCTTTTGTATCCTTCTGCTATCTAGTAAGTGGACCTCTCTTTGCTAAATCTACTTTCATACTGTGTATGTCTTTTCCCCTGAAATCACCGTTAATATATGTGGGGGCTGCTATCATCTTTGGGGAATTTCACTAGAGGTAAGCCAGGTCTGTTCCTTCCTCTACCAGGCGTAGTTAGTTCTCCGGCTGGCGCGTGGCATCTAGGAAGCCGTAGGTATGCTCCCTGGCTACTATTAGTTGTGTGGTAGATTTAGCTCACGGTCAACTCGAGTTTCCATCACCCGAGAGCTCGTTTGTTATTTATATGTTTCTTACGTTCCCTTGCCATTGGGAACCATGACAGAGGAGCTTAGAATGTACATGCGGATGCCCTCTCTCGAGTAAACTATCGCAAACCAGCACCCAGCCAGGATGAAGAACTGGAAGATGTAGAGGTTCCAGGTTTTGGAAAGACTGCCAGGACGGTGGCAGCGGCGCGGGAAATTGAACAGGAAGAGGCCTGTGTGAATTTGCTGGAGCAGCCCCGCGATGAGTGGGTCCGAGTACAACAGGAGGATCCGGAGCTAGCTCAGTTGAGAAGGTGGGTCGTGTCTGAACAAATGCCCAATCGACGTGAGAGGAGGTCCATGTCACCTGAAGTACTGAAGATGCTACGCCAGTGGGAGAGGCTCGAGTTGCGGGATGGTATCCTGTACCGGAAGGTATTCCTGCAAACAGAACTCAGTCTTGTATGGCAGACAGTGATTCCCTCGTCCATGATAGACCAGGTGGCTAAGGAAGCACATGAGAAAGGAGCACACTTTGGGCCAGAAAAGACTTTCCAGTGGTTACAGCGCCTATTTTATCACCCCCACTTAAGGAACACTGTGGATAAAGTATGTCGGCAATGCAAAAGTTGTGAGCTGGTCAAACCACCAAAACAAAGAGCTCCCACAGAGACGGTGAGGTCTTCTGGCCCCATGGACCTACTGGCAATAGATTACTTGACAATTGGATCAGCACATCAAGGCTATGAGCATTGTTTAGTGATGATAGACCACTTTACTAAATTTGCCGTAGTGACGCCCACGCGGGACCAAACTGCCGAGTCTGCGGCTCACGCAATCTGCAAACACTTCATTCAGGTGTACGGGTGTCCCAAGCGCATCCATTCTGATCAAGGGGCCTGCTTCCTCGGAAGAGTGATGGAGGAGCTGCACCAGCTGTACAAAATAGATAAGTCCCGGACCACCCCTTATCATCCACATGGGAATGGGGCTTGTGAAAGATTTAACCGCACTCTGATTCAAATGCTGAGGACTCTGGAGGAGGACCAGAAGGCGAAGTGGACTGAGTCCGTCCCTGAATTGGTGTGGGCATATAACAATCGTAAACACAGCACTACCGGATTCACCCCCTACTCTCTGTTCTTTGGCCGACCCGGGAAGGGACTAGCAGAGCTGGCGCTGGAACCCGAGGAGGACTACCCACGGACGGGGGTGTACTCCTGGGTTCAAGAACATCGTTGTCGGCTGCGGACAATTCAACGTCTAGTGCAGGACCGGCTACAAGAATTGAAGCATCCCCAGGTAGCTCCTAAAAAGGGGACAGCCCTGTGGCCTGGAGACCGAGTCTTAGTGAGGGAAAAGCGCCCACACAACAAACTGGAGTACCGATGGGAGAAAAGGCCATACCGAGTGAAGCGGCGGCTCGGCAACGGGGGCCCCGTTTATGAGGTCCAGCCCGAAACGGAAGAAGGGACTCCCACCCGCACGCTGCACAGGAATATGTTGCGTCCATGTTTGTCTCGAGATCCTGAATCAGTTCAATTGGCTCCAGCACCCCCACCGGCTGCGCCAGTGATCAATGTAGATGTGGAAGATGAGGAAGACTTTGAATCTCCTCCAGTGAACCCAGGAACAGGGCTGGTGCCAGATTCTACCAACGTATCGGAGGAAGCCTCGACTCCTCCCACAGCAGCTGACACCACCGCCCCTGCTGGTTTTAGACGCTCTGAACGTTCAACGGCTGGTGTACCCCCTGTTCGCTACAATCAGGATGAGTTCATCTGGCAGCAGATTGTGCAAGGACTAGAAGATTGCCAACAGGAGCTCCTGAAGATCTCGCCCGTGGAATGGCGAACAGAAAGAGGGGGGAATGTAAGGAGTTAAAAGCACCAGAAGAGTCTGGGGGCGGTTACCTTCTCGGCTCTGTGCCCGGAACCTTTGAGCTGTGCCGCAGGTTCCCTAGGGGAGAGACTTGTAGACTGGGACAGGAGGGAAGAAGCAGCCGGAGAGCAGGAAAGGGACGCATGCAGGGGAGAGAGCAGCTTGCAGAGCCGGGTGCAGCTGCGCTCCAGAAGAGAGAGAGAAAGAGACTGCCCAGAAAGACTGCATCTTGTAGAGACTGCCCAGAAAGACTGTGAGTATTTAAAGCAGACTCTGCTGTGACTTTAGGGGGGCGCTTTGAGACCCCTTGAGAGACTACTACACCCTGGCCCCTGACTCCTGGTACAGAGACTTAACAGTGCAGAGCCCCTGTTTTCCTGGTACAGAGACTTAACAGTGCAGAGCCCCTTGTTTTCCTGGTACAGAGACAACCGTGCGGAGCCCTGATTTTCTGGCTGTGCTATAAAAGTTAAAGACTCAGAGCCTGTGCATACCACATTAACCCCCGAAACCCCAGGCAGCAGGCTCTCAGAGACTACTCTGCTCACGGACCACAGAGGGACGACAAGTGCCACTGATTCTCGGCGCCTACGTTGGAGAAGATGACCCTCCAAGCAAGTCCTCATGAGACTGATAAGTGTTCTTTTCTCAAGAAATCCTGCTTAATTCTGTTTTATTGTTTAACTCTCGTATTCTTGCATTGTTTTATTGCTAGTTATTTTCCATTGCTTCCTCCCTGCGAGGAGAACCTAATTCCTGTTATTAAACCCCTCAACTGTTGGTCTGCCTGTTCCGTGGTGACATACTCAGTACCTGCACGTTATTACACACTGCTGGAGCGGTACTGAAAATCCGCGTCCCCTGCCCCTGTCTGATACTCACCTTCTGGCGTTTTCATCTGTTTTTGTCTCCCGTCGGCTCCGTCTCCTGCAGTTTGTGGCCTGTTTGAGGCTCCAGTGTTTTATGGAGCAGCGCAGAGGTCACTAATCAATGTGAGTCTATGGGAGCCTCGTTCTGGCCTCTTTCTCACTCTCAGGCTATGTGCACATGTTGCAGATTGGCCGCTGCGGATTCGCATCAGTTTTCCATCTGGTTTACAGTGCCATATAAACCTATGGAAAACCAAATCCGCAGTGCACATGGTGCGGAAAATACCACGCGGAAACGCTGCGTTGTATTTTCCGCAGCATGTCAATTCTTTTTGCGGATTCCGCAGCATTTTACATCTGCTCCTGTTTAGGATTCCGCAGGTGAAATCTGCACAAAAAAAACAGGAAATCTGCGATAAATCCGCACACGAATCCACAACAAGTGCACATAGCCTCATGGTCTTACATTGAGCGCTTGTAACATAGCTTCTAACTTCTGGCCAGTCAGAAGCTGCGCTCACAAGTTTGAGCAGCGGCACTGCAGCAGTGCCACAAAATAGTGAATACGTCGGAGGATGAGTAAATCACCGGGGCATCCAAATCATGACAGGGAGCTGTGAGTCCATCATACTGTGTATAAGGGAGCTGCGAGCCCATCATACTGTGTATAGGGGAGCTGCGGGCCCATCATACTATGTATAAGGGAGCTGCGGGCCCATCATACTGTGTATAAGGGAGCTGTGAGTCCATCATACTGTGTATAAGGGAGCTGTGGGCCCATCATACTGTGTATAAGGAAGCTGCGGGTCCAGCATACTGTGTATAAGGGAGCTGTGGGCCCATCATACTGTGTATAAGGGAGCTGCGGGCCCATCATACTATGTATAAGGGAGCTGCGGGCTCATCATACTGTGTATAAGGGAGCTGCGGGTCCATCATACTGTGTATAAGGGAGCTGCGAGCCCATTACACTGTGTATAAGGGAGCTGCGGGCCCATTACACTGTGTATAAGGGAGCTGCGGGTCCATCATACTGTGTATAAGGGAGCTGCGGGCCCATCATACTGTGTATACGGGAGCTGCGGGTCCAGCATACTGTGTATAAGGGAGCTGCGGGTCCATCATACTGTGTATACGGGAGCTGCGGGCCCATCATACTGTGTATACGGGAGCTGCGGGTCCAGCATACTGTGTATAAGGGAGCTGCGGGCCCATCATACTGTGTATACGGGAGCTGCGGGTCCAGCATACTGTGTATAAGGGAGCTGCGGGTCCATCATACTGTGTACACTGTGTTCCAAATTATTATGCAAATAATATTTCCTCATCATTTCTCTAAATTACCTATCTGAATTGCAGTCATTGTTATTTTCCAGTCATCTACTATTCTAGTATAATTGCAATGTTTTGGAACAAACTGCCTATGAAACCAGTATCTTTTTTAAAAAAAATAAACACTCAAAATGCATGTTCCAAATTATTATGCACAGCAGAGTTTTCAACCTTTTTTTTTTTTATTTTGAACAAAAAAAATTGTCAATTGTGAAGTTATAAGCATTATCAGCTTATTGCAAAATGAAATCAAACAGTTTTCAAGTGAAAACTTTATTCTAGGTGATGTTACATTTGCACTAAGGACCCCTTGTTCGAAAGAAGCTTCTGAACTCTCTCGTCCATTGAATTTCAGTTTTTGGATGGTTTCTGCTTCAATTGTTTTGCATGTGGACAGAATACCCTCCCAGAGCTGTTGCTTAGATGTGAACTGCCTCCCGCCATCATAGACACTCCTTTTGATGATGCTCCAGAGGTTCTCAATGGGGTTGAGGTCAGGGGGAGATGTGTTATGTTGGGCTGGTGGTTAGGAGCACTAGAAATGACCAAATGAGCAAACTAGCAATACAGGACGAGCTCTGGGAAGTGGGAGCTCTGCTGACCGCAACCCCTGATCCTATCACAACAACTAGAAATAGCTGTGGACCGTTCCTGACTCTGCCTAGACGCCTCTTCACAGCCTAAGAGCTAACTACCCCTAAAGATAGAAAATACAGCCTACCTTGCCTCAGAGAAATTCCCCAAAGAAATAGGCAGCCCCCACATATATTGACTGTGAGTTAAGATGGAAGTCACAAACACAGGAATGAAATAGGTTTCAGCATAGGAGGCCAGACTGAACTAAACAGACTGAGGATAGAAAAGGTATCTTTGCGGTCAGCATAAAAAACTAACAAAAAACCACGCAGAGTGTGCAAAAGAAACCACCGCACCGACTCACGGCGCGGTGGTGCCACTCTGCATCCCAGAGCTTCCAGCAAACAAGATTAAATATAATAGCAAGCTGGACAAAAACACAGTGGTAACAAATAAGCTAGCAGGGACTTAGCTTTTGCTGAAGTGGGCAGGTCATCTGAAAGATCCAAGAGAACTGAACCAGTACTAGGACATTGACAGCTGGCATCAAGTAACGATCTGAGTGGAATTAAATAGAGCAGCCAGCCAAGGCCTGAACGAGATCAGCTGGAGAAGGAATCTCAGAACCAGCAGCTCCACTCACAGCCACCAGAGGGAGTCCATAAACAGAACTCGCCGAAGTACCATTCATAACCACAGGAGGGAGCTCGAGAACAGAATTCACAACAGTACCCCCCCCTTGAGGAGGGGTCACCGAACCCTCACCAGAGCCTCCAGGCCGCTCTGGATGAGCCAAATGAAAGGCACGAACAAGATCGGCAGCATGAACATCAGAGCCAACTACCCAGGAATTATCCTCCTGACCATAACCTTTCCACTTGACTAGGTACTGAAGTTTCCGTCTCGAAATACGAGAATCCAAAATCTTCTCCACCACATACTCCAACTCCCCCTCAACCAACACCGGGGCAGGAGGATCAACGGAGGGAACCATAGGAGCCACATATCTCCGCAACAACGACCAGTGGAACACATTATGGATGGCGAAAGAAGCTGGAAGGTCCAAACGAAATGACACAGGATTAATAATTTCAGAAATCTTATAAGGACCAATGAAACGAGGCTTAAACTTAGGACACGAAACCTTCATAGGAACAAAACGAGACGACAACCAAACCAAATCCCCAACACGAAGTCGCGGACCAACACAGCGACGGTGGTTAGCGAAACGTTGAGCCTTCTCCTGGGACAATGTCAAATTGTCCACTACGTGAGTCCAAATTTGCTGCAACCTGTCCACCACAGAATCCACACCAGGACAGTCCGAAGGCTCAACCTGCCCTGAAGAAAAACGAGGGTGGAAACCAGAATTACAGAAAAAAGGCGAAACCAAAGTGGCCGAGCTGGCCCGATTATTAAGGGCGAACTCAGCCAAAGGCAAGAAGGACACCCAATCATCCTGATCAGCAGAAACGAAGCATCTCAGTTATGTTTCCAAAGTCTGATTGGTTCGTTCGGTTTGGCCATTTGTCTGAGGATGGAAAGCTGAAGAAAAAGACAAATCAATGCCCATCTTAGCACAAAAGGACCGCCAAAATCTTGAAACAAACTGGGAACCTCTGTCCGACACAATGTTCTCCGGAATGCCATGCAAACGAACCACATGCTAGAAAAACAATGGAACCAAATCAGAGGAGGAAGGCAATTTAGGCAAAGGTACCAAATGGACCATCTTAGAGAAGCGATCACAAACCACCCAGATAACTGACATCCTCTGAGAGACAGGGAGATCTGAAATAAAATCCATGGAAATATGCGTCCAGGGCCTTTTCGGGACCGGCAAGGGCAAAAGCAACCCACTGGCACAAGAACAGCAGGGCTTAGCCCGAGCACAAGTCCCACAGGACTGCACAAAAGAACGCACATCTCGTGACAAGGAAGGCCACCAAAAGGATCTAGCCACCAAATCTCTGGTACCAAAGATTCCAGGATGACCAGCCAACACCGAACAATGAACCTCAGAGATAACTCTACTAGTCCATCTATCAGGGACGAACAGCTTCTCCGCTGGGCAACGGTCAGGTCTATCAGCCTGAAACTCCTGCAGCACCCGCCGCAAATGAGGAGAGATAGCAGACAAAATTCATACTGTGTATAAGGTGTCATGATTCCCAATGGCAGGGAAACATCAGAACACAAAAATAACGGACGAGCTCTGGGTGATGGAATCTCGAGCTGACCGTGAGCTAAATCTACCACACAACTAATAGTAGCCAGGGAGCATACCTACGACTTCCTAAATGCCACGCGCCAGCCGGAGGACTAACTACGCCTGGTAGAGGAAGGAACAGACCTGGCTTACCTCTAGGGAAATACCCCAAAAGATGATAGCAGCCCCCCACATGTAATAACGGTGAGTTAAGAGGAAAAGACATACACAGTATGAAAGTAGATTTAGCAAAGAGAGGTCCACTTACTAGATAGCAGAAGGATACAAAAGAGGACTTCACGGTCAACTGAAAACCCTTTCAAAAAACCATCCTGAAATTACTTTAAGACTCCTGTGTCAACTCATGACACAGGAGTGGCAATTTCAGCCCGCAAGAGCTTCCAGCTACAGAGAATAACAAAACTGCAAACTGGACAAAAGATAGAAAACAAAAGGACAAAGTCCACTTAGCTGATCAGCAGACTAGTAGCAGGAACATGCAACCGAAGGCTCTGGTTACAATGATGACCGGCAAGGAAATGACTGGAGAGCAAGGCTAAATAGGAAACTCCCAAACACTGATGGGAGCAGGTGAACTGAGACAGCAAAGCACACACAAGTCACCAGTACCACCAGCAACCACCAGGGGAGCCCAAAAAAGCGGATTCACAACAGTACCCCCCCCTTAAGGAGGTGGCACCGAACCCTCACGAGAACCGCCAGGGCGATCTGGATGAGCCCTATGAAAAGGCACGAACCAAGAATTATCTTCCTGACCATAGCCCTTCAATTTAACCAGATATTGAAGTCTCCGTCTGGAAATACGGGAATCCAAGATCTTCTCTACAACGTACTCCAATTCACCCTCCACCAGCACAGGAGCAGGAGGTTCAGTAGAAGGAACCACCGGTACCTCATATCTCCATAACAACGACCGATGGAATACATTATGGATAGCGAAAGATGCCAGGAGGTCCAAACGAAAGGACACAGGGTTAAGTATCTCCAAAATCCTATAAGGACCGATGAACCGAGGCTTAAACTTAGGAGAAGAAACCCTCATAGGGACAAAACGGGAAGACAACCACACCAAGTCCCCAACACGAAGGCGAGGACCAACACGACGACGGCGGTTAGCAAACTGCTGAGTCCTCTCCTGGGACAACTTCAAATTGTCCACCACTTGTCCCCAAATCTGATGCAACCGATCCACCACCGCATCCACTCCAGGACAATCCGAAGATTCCACCTGACCAGATGAAAAACGAGGATGAAACCCTGAATTGCAAAAGAAAGGAGAAACCAAAGTGGCAGAACTAGCCCGATTATTAAGAGCAAATTCTGCCAACGGCAAAAAGGCAACCCAGTCATCCTGATCAGCAGACACAAAACACCTCAAATAAGTCTCCAAGGTTTGATTAGTTCGCTCCGTCTGGCCATTAGTCTGAGGATGGAATGCAGACGAAAAAGACAAATCAATGCCCAACCTGGCACAGAATGCCCGCCAAAATCTAGACACGAACTGGGTTCCCCTGTCAGAAACGATGTTTTCCGGAATACCATGCAAGCGAACCACATTTAGAAAAAATAGAGGGACCAACTCAGATGAGGAAGGCAACTTAGGCAATGGTACCAAATGAACCATTTTAGAAAAACGGTCACACACCACCCAGATGACAGACATCTTCTGAGAAACAGGGAGATCAGAAATAAAGTCCATAGAGATGTGCGTCCAAGGCCTCTTCGGAACAGGCAAGGGCAACAATAACCCACTAGCCCTAGAACAACAAGGCTTGGCCCGAGCACACACATCACAAGACTGCACAAAAACACGCACATCCCGAGACAGGGAAGGCCACCAGAAGGATCTAGCCACCAAATCTCTGGTACCAAAAATTCCAGGATGACCTGCCAGCGAAGAAGAATGAACTTCTGAGATGACTCTACTGGTCCAATCATCAGGAACAAACAGTCTACCAGGCGGACAACGATCAGGTCTATCCGCCTGAAATTCCTGCAAAGCACGTCGCAGATCCGGGGAGACAGCAGACAAAACCACCCCATCCTTAAGGACACCAGCAGGCTCAGAATCCCCAGGAGAGTCAGGCTCAAAACTCCTAGAAAGAGCATCTGCCTTAACATTTTTAGAACCCGGTAGGTATGAAACCACAAAATTAAACCGAGAAAAAAACAACGACCATCGTGCCTGTCTAGGATTCAGGCGCCTGGCAGACTCTAGATAAATCAGATTCTTGTGATCCGTCAAAACTACCACCTGATGTCTGGCACCCTCAAGCCAATGACGCCACTCCTCAAATGCCCACTTCATGGCCAAAAGCTCCCGATTACCAACATCATAGTTTCGCTCGGCGGCCGAAAATTTTCGAGAAAAGAACGCACAAGGTCTCATCACTGAGCAGTCGGAACTTTTCTGCGACAAAACCGCCCCCGCTCCGATCTCGGAAGCATCGACCTCAACCTGAAAGGGAAGAGAAACATCAGGCTGGCGCAACACAGGGGCAGAGAAAAAGCGGCGCTTAAGCTCCCGAAAGGCCTCCACAGCAGCAGGGGACCAATTGGCAACATCAGCACCCTTTTTGGTCAAATCCGTCAGAGGTTTAGCAACGCCAGAAAAACCAGTTATAAATCGACGATAAAAATTAGCAAAGCCCAAGAATTTCTGAAGACTCTTAAGAGAAGTAGGCTGCGTCCAGTCACAAATAGCCCGAACCTTGACAGGGTCCATCTCAATAGAAGAAGGGGAAAAAATATACCCCAAAAAGGAAATCTTTTGAACCCCAAAAACACACTTTGAACCCTTTACACACAAAGAATTCTCCCGCAAAACCTGAAAAACCCTCCTGACCTGTTGAACATGAGACTCCCAGTCATCAGAAAAAATCAAAATATCATCCAAATACACAATCATAAATTTATCCAAATATTCACGGAAAATATCATGCATTAAGGACTGAAAGACTGAAGGTGCATTAGAAAGGCCGAAAGGCATTACTAAATACTCAAAATGGCCCTCAGGCGTATTAAATGCGGTTTTCCACTCATCCCCCTGCTTAATTCGCACCAAATTATACGCCCCACGAAGATCAATCTTAGAGAACCACTTAGCCCCCCTTATGCGAGCAAACAAATCAGTCAGCAAAGGCAACGGATACTGATATTTGACTGTAATTTTATTCAAGAGTCGATAATCAATACAAGGCCTCAGAGAGCCATCCTTTTTAGATACAAAGAAAAAACCAGCTCCTAAAGGAGATGAAGAAGGACAAATGTGTCCCTTTTCCAGGGACTCCTTAATATACTCTCGCATAGCAGCATGTTCAGGTACAGATAAGTTAAACAAACGACCCTTTGGAAATTTACTGCCAGGAATCAGATCTATGGCGCAATCACAATCTCTGTGGGGAGGGAGTGAACCAATTTTTGACTCCTCAAAAATATCACGATAATCAGACAAAAATGCCGGAATCTCAGAGGGAATAGATGACGAAATGGAAACCAAAGGTATGTCCCCATGAGCCCCCCGACATCCCCAGCTTAACACAGACATTGTTTTCCAGTCAAGGACTGGGTTATGAGATTGTAACCATGGTAATCCAAGCACCAAAACATCATGCAAATTGTACAACACAAGGAAGCGAATCACCTCCTGATGGTCTGGAGTCATACGCATAGTCACTTGCGTCCAGAATTGTGGTTTATTACAAGCCAAAGGCGTAGAATCAATACCCTTCAGAGGTATAGGGACTTCCAGAGGCTCTAAATCAAACCCACAGCGCCTGGCAAAGGACCAATCCATAAGACTCAGAGCGGCGCCAGAGTCCACATAGGCATCCACGGTAATAACTGATAATGAACAAATCAAGGTTACAGACAGAATAAATTTAGACTGTAAAGTGCCAATTGAAATAGACTTGTCAACCTTCCTTGTACGTTTAGAGCATGCTGATATAACATGAGCAGAATCACCACAATAGAAGCATAACCCATTTTTACGCCTATAATTCTGCCGCTCGCTTCTGGACAGAATTCTGTCACATTGCATTTTCTCTGGCGTCTCTTCAGAAGATACCACCAAATGGTGCACGGGTTTGCGCTCCCGCAAACGCCGATCAATCTGAATAGCCATTGTCATGGACTCATTCAGACCTGTGGGCGCAGGGAACCCGACCATAACATCTTTAACGGCATCAGAAAGGCCCTCTCTGAAATTTGCCGCTAGGGCGCACTCATTCCACTGAGTAAGCACAGACCATCTACGAAATTTTTGGCAGTATATCTCAGCTTCATCTTGCCCTTGAGATAGGGCTATCAAAGCTTTTTCAGCTTGAATCTCCAAATTAGGTTCCTCATAAAGCAACCCTAAAGCCAGAAAAAACGCATCCACATTGAGCAACGCAGGATCCCCTGGTGTCAATGAAAATGCCCAATTTTGAGGGTCACCTCGCAGCAAAGAGATTACAATCTTAACCTGCTGGACAGGATCTCCAGAGGAGTGAGGTCTGAGAGAAAGGAACAATTTACAATTATATTTGAAATTCAGGAACCGAGATCTATCTCCGGAAAACACCTCTGGTGTAGGAATTTTAGGTTCAGACATCGGAGTATGTATAACAAAATCTTGTAAATTTTGAACCTTGGTAGCAAGATTATTTAAACCTACAGCCAAACTCTGAGGATCCATCTTTAAACAGGTGAGATCAGAGACATTCAAGGATTAGAAGGAGAGAAAGGCGAAGGCTGTAATTAGAGCTGAAATACAACTGATCCAACTATGGAACAAACATAGGAAAAAAAAAAAAAAAAACTCTACAGACTTCTTTTTCTCTCCTTTCTTCTGCCAGTAACTTTAACAGTGGCCGGTCATACTGTCATGATTCCCAATGGCAGGGAAACATCAGAACACAAAAATAACGGACGAGCTCTGGGTGATGGAATCTCGAGCTGACCGTGAGCTAAATCTACCACACAACTAATAGTAGCCAGGGAGCATACCTACGACTTCCTAAATGCCACGCGCCAGCCGGAGGACTAACTACGCCTGGTAGAGGAAGGAACAGACCTGGCTTACCTCTAGGGAAATACCCCAAAAGATGATAGCAGCCCCCCACATGTAATAACGGTGAGTTAAGAGGAAAAGACATACACAGTATGAAAGTAGATTTAGCAAAGAGAGGTCCACTTACTAGATAGCAGAAGGATACAAAAGAGGACTTCACGGTCAACTGAAAACCCTTTCAAAAAACCATCCTGAAATTACTTTAAGACTCCTGTGTCAACTCATGACACAGGAGTGGCAATTTCAGCCCGCAAGAGCTTCCAGCTACAGAGAATAACAAAACTGCAAACTGGACAAAAGATAGAAAACAAAAGGACAAAGTCCACTTAGCTGATCAGCAGACTAGTAGCAGGAACATGCAACCGAAGGCTCTGGTTACAATGATGACCGGCAAGGAAATGACTGGAGAGCAAGGCTAAATAGGAAACTCCCAAACACTGATGGGAGCAGGTGAACTGAGACAGCAAAGCACACACAAGTCACCAGTACCACCAGCAACCACCAGGGGAGCCCAAAAAGCGGATTCACAACAATAAGGGAGCTGCGAGCCCATCATACTGTGTATAAGGGAGCTGTGAGACGATCATACTGTGTGTAAGGGAGCTGTGCACACATCATACTGTGTATAAGGGAGCTGCAGGCACATCAGACAGTGTATAAGGGATCTGTGGGCCCATCACACTGTTTATAAGGGAGCTGCGAGCCCATCATGCTGTGTATAAGGGAGCTGTAGGCCCATCATACTGTGTATAAGGAAGCTGTGCACACATCATACTGTGTATAAGGGAGCTGTGGGCCCATCATACTGTGTGTAAGGGAGCTGCGAGCCCATCATACTGTGTATAAGAGAGCTGTGGGCCCATCATACTGTGTATAAGGAAGCTGTGGGCCCATCATACTCTGTATAAAGGAGCTGTGGGCCCATCGTACTGTGCATAAGGAAGCTGTGGGCCCATCATACTATGTACAGGGGAACTGTGAGGGCAATAGCGTAGCTACTGGGGGGGGCAGAGGGGGACCATCACCCCGGGCCCTGTCAAATGAGTAGGGCCACTTCTGTGACGAGGCAGAACACAGCATAGGAGCAGAGCAGTATACTGTCTGCATAGCTCCCAAACGTCCCTCATTGTGCGGGACTGTCCTGGTTTTGATGCTTTGCCCCGCTGTCCAGCACGGGACGCTCTGCTTCCCGCAGACAGCAGGAGAAGCAGCTGACATGCCCCCTTGTGTTAAGCCATGCCCCTTCCCCTGCAGTCTGTTTTTCTTCCAGTGTGCATGGTACAGCTCAGAGGGAGAGAGAGGGGACATGTTTGAGGTATGTGTCACGCCCCCTTGTGTTAGGCCACGCCCCTTCCCCTTCCAGTATGTTCCTGAGTGAGTCTCCAGTGTGCGTGCGGTACAAAACTTCAGAGAGGGAGATACTGAGAGGGGACACTTCTGTTCTTTGAGGTGCATAAGTTACAACACAGTCACCACCTCCAGGGCTTATCTGCCGAACACAGCCCTGGGTGCCGCAATAAGCAGCAGACCAGTGGACTGCTGAGCAAATCATGCCTGGCTAGTAAACTAATCGTGCGTGGAATGAGTGGGGATGAGCAGGGTGGGATGGACACACTCACAGCCTCCTCTGTTACTGGCCTCTGCTGCTGTCATTGCAGATCGACGTATCAGGTATGGAGAAGTCTGTGCAGTTAGCCATGTGTGTACGAGGTGTATGGAGTGGAGCTAAATGTGTATGTGGTATATGGAGCGGAGCCGTGTGTGTACGAGGTGTATGGAGCGGAGCTGAATGTGTACAAGGTGTATGGAGCGGAGCCGTGTGTGTACGAGGTGTATGGAGTGGAGCTAAATGTGTACGAAGTGTATGGAGCGGAGCTGAATGTGTAGGAGGTGTATGGAGTGGAGCTAAATGTGTACGAGGTGTATGGAGTGGAGCTAAATGTGTACGAGGTGTATGGAGCGGAGCTAAATGTGTACGAGGTGTATGGAGCGGAGCTGAATGTGTGCGAGGTGTATGGAGCGGAGCCATGTGTGTATGAGGTGTATGGATTGGAGCCGTGTGTACAGAGCGGAGCCGTGTGTGCTTGTGTAGGAGTAGCTATGTGTGGCCATTATACGGCACACATTATACAGTACGAAGTATCATGTGTGGCCAATATACAGTATGGAGCATCATGTGCGGATATTATACAGTATGGAGCATCATGTGTGGCCATTATACAGTATGAAGCATCATGTGTGGCCATTATACAGTATGGAGCATCATGTGTGGTCATTATACAGTATGGAGCATCATGTGCAGCCAATATACAGTATGGAGCATCATGTGCAGTCATTTTACAGTATGGAGCATCATGTGTGGTCATTATACAGTATGGAGCATCATGTGTATGGAGCGGAGCCGTGTGTGTATGAGGTGTATGGAGTGGAGCTAAATGTGTACGAGTTGTATGGAGCGGAGCTGAATGTGTACGAGGTGTATGGAGCGGAGCTGAATGTGTACGAGGTGTACGGAGCGGAGCCGTGTGTATGAGGTGTATGGAGTGGAGCCGTGTGTACGGAGCGGAGCCGTGTGTTCAAAGTGTACAGAGCGCATCCGCGTGTGTAGGAGTAGCTATGTGTGGCCATTATACGGTATGAAGTATCATGTGCGGCCAATATACAGTATGGAGCATCATGTGCGGTCATTATACAGTATGGCGCAGCATGTGCGGCCAATATACAGTATGGAGCATCATGTGCAGTCATTATACAGTATGGAGCATCATGTGTGGCCATTATACAGTATGGAGCATCAAGTGTGGCCATTATACAGTATGGAGCATCATGTGGTGCCATTGTACATAATTGGAGCATCATGTGCGGATATTATACAGTATGGAGCATCATGTGCGGCCAATATCCAGTATGGAGCATCATGTGCAGTCATTATACAGTATGGAGCATCATGTGGGGCCATTATACAGTATGGAGCAACTTGTGTAGGTCATTATACAGTATGGAGCATCATGTGGGGCTATTATACAGTTTGGAACATTCTGGGGCCATTATACAGTATGGAGCACTGTGTGGCAATTATACAGTATTGAGCATCATGTGTGGCCATTATACAGTATGGAGCACTGTGTGGCCATATTTTTTTGTTTATAATTATTCTTTATGAAACAGTGTGATCAGCAGTGCTAAATGGGTGTGGTTGGGAAGTGGATATGGGTGTGACTAGTTATGAATGGCTGTGGTCAGAGGCGTGGCCTAAAATTTGTCCCTCTTTCATGGAGCAGTGCAGAGGTCACTAATCAATGTGAGTCTATGGGATCCTCGTTTTGGCCTCTTTCTCACTCTCAGGCTATGTGCACACGTTGCGGATTAGCCGCTGCGGATTCGCATCAGTTTTCCATCTGGTTTACAGTGCCATGTAAACCTATGGAAAACCAAATCCGCAGTGCCCATGGTGCGGAAAATACTGTGAGGGACATCATGTGAGGGACATCATGGGAACTGTGGGGGACATCATACTGTTTGACGGGAGCTGCAGGCCCATCATACTTTGTATAGGGAACTGTGAATGCATATTGTGCATATGGGAGCTATTGGCCCATTACACTGTATATAGGGGAGCTCTGGGGGGCATTATACTTTCTATAGTGGAGTTCTGTCAGCATTATACTATGTATAGGGGAGCAGTAGTATCATACTGTGTAGAGGGGAGCAGTGGGAACATCATACGGTGTACAGGGGAGTTATAGAATCATCATACTGTGTATAGGGGAGCTGTGGGAGCCTTAGACTGTGTATAGGGAAGCTTTAAGTTCACGATACTGTGTATAATGGAGCAGTACATGGGGGAACTTAGGGGACATTATTATTGTGCATATGGTCCAATATGGCGGTAAAGTCAATGTTCGTTTTTGTATATAGATTTATTTTCAATAACAGTAGGGTCATATTCTGAGGTTCCCCTATATTCACAATTAGAGTGTGCAACCGTAGCTGTAATCAAGGTTAGCTGGTTAGGGGCCCACTCAGATGTTTCGCCCCCCCTAAGTTGAAACCCTAGCTACGCCTCTGATACATGTACACCTCCTGAATGGTATTACTGCATATCTTCTATAGATATAAAAGTGAGGTTCTTAGCGCACATTTTGAGCAAATTGTGCGAGCCCATCTGCCAACGACAAGGCGACCTCTTCAGATGGGACCTACACTAACCTAACACTAACTTATTAACTAACGGGACTCTGCCTCACAAATCTGTTATTATTATTACTACACTTTTTATTATTTATTAAAAATGTACCTTTTATCATTTACTTTTTGATTTATTAGTTTTATCATTTTTATTACTCTTGTGACTCTAATAATGATATTACTAAGGTCCCTATGTCTAAAGCTTTTGATCCAGAAGAAGGCAAAAACCCCAAGACACATTCAGCCAATTTGTGTCACTGGGTAAAAATTCCTTCTCGACCCCGGGAAAAGGCGATCAGTCCTAGAACCCTGGATCAAACCTAATTATGTTATTACTAGGTATCTAACTAATATTAGAGTGCTAATTCTACTACTACTATAGTTATTATTATAATGTATATGGGTTTGTTCTTTTTATAGATTTTATCTCTATTATTTATGTCCTGCTATCTTATTACAGTACTATTCTAACTTTTCTATAACTGTTTCACATTACAGCACTGATTGAGCTATGACTATAATTATTGTAATTTTAGGTTCTTGTCTTTTTATAGATATAACTATTTTATATTCTTACTATTATTAATACTGCTATTTTATGATTGTAATATTCTAACTTTTCCATTATCATTAATACTACCTTATTCTTACACTGTTGATCCAGAAGAAGGCAAAAACCCCAGGACACATTCAGCCAATTTGTGTCACATGGGGAAAAATTCCTTCTTGACCCCAAGAAAAGGCGATCAGTCCTAGAACCCTGGATCACACTGCTATTCCACCTACTACTATTACTACTGTCAATTTATTACTATTTTATGACTTTCTTATTATCAATCACTAATCTAATTACTCTTCTTAGTCTAATACTGATATATTGTCCCTATATTACTATTATGCTGCTATTATTATTTCTAGTGTTTTTTATACTTACGGGCCGATAATGCCAATGTATCGGCAGAGGGGTCCCAGCAGGATGGTCCACATGATGTTCTTCCATGTCAGGGGAGAGGCTTGGCTGACTTGGTGGTGGATGTTGTCCGGCCTGGTCCCGCTTCTTCGTGTGCTGCTTCTCGGGAGCCTAATGTCCAGTTTGATCTTCTTTGCCGCCATCTCATCTTCTTCCTTCTCTTCTTTCTTGTCCTCCTCCTCGTCCAGATAGGCCAGCATTTCTCTCAGCGTCACTTCTTCTTCCCTCTTCCTTTCCTCCCTGGCTCGGATGCTTCTGGGTGGAGCGGGCCGTTCTTCCTCCCTTACAGCAAACCTTCTCTGGGCTTCTGGGTTGGTTGGCATGAGGCGCTAGGAAGAGCAGAGATGAAGTTAGAAGGATGACTAGGAATATCCGAGTACATAACTACCTGTACTTAGTTTTCTCACTGACCTCCTTCTTGTAGAGGGGTGACGGGAGAAGCTTGATACAATACGCCAGTCTTCTCAGTTGCTCCTCAGGTGTGACGTAAACTGAAGAAAACACAACCAGATATTAGAATCAATCCTAACCGTACAAAGAGGATGTGATAGAGCGCCACTGCTGAAATTTACTAAGCGACACTCAGGAAATAAGCGTAAAAGAGCTACAAACTTGCATTTACGACTGTCAGAAAGAGCTCACTGATAGATTCTCAGTTAGTTAATTCTGCAGCCAGCAATAGATGGCAGAGCTCAGAGATAATAGGAAGCAAATAACGGAAATTGTTTAATAAAACTCCACTGCAAAAATTATTTTTACCACAAAATACACGCATTTAAGTAAAAACAAAAATGCCCCCAAAGATAGACAACCCCTATAAAGTAAAGCCCCAGAAGCCCATCCAACAGCAGTGTAGAGAACGGTCAGTTATCACAGACTGATGGAAGCTACCTGATCCAGCGCTGGCAGAATACCCGGTCCACATGGTGACCGCTGATATCTTCTCTGACAAAATGTATCCAAATCCTATAAGACATCAGGAATAGTCAGCAGGGGTGTTGGTAATTGATTCATATTTATTTTATCATAAATTCAGGAGCAGGGAAGGGCAACATTGGGAAATATATGAGTTATTGGCGGTTACATATGTGAGCTTCATTACAGGGGTATTTTCAGTTGGAACAAGTTATCGCCTTATACATGGGACCGGTGATGACTTATAGATCAGTGGGGTCCGTCCGCTGGAAATTCCAGCCATCACCAGAACTTTTATCCCCATTAGAAGGTAGAGGAGGTGCACATGCTCCCCTGCTGCTCCATTCATCCTCTCTGGGACCTGCAGGAGCTGTACTCATTGCTCTCTGGCAGTCCCGGTGGTCGGGGGAGGTACTGCCACTGCCCTCTAATGGGATACCAGTGCCTGTTCTGGTTATTGGTGCGGTTCCCAGTGGTCGGACTCTGATCTTATCCCGCAGACAGGTGATAACTTGTCCCAATGGGATCACCCCTTTAGTATGTGGTATATATGGAGGACGGGATATCATGCAGAGTACTAGCAATACTACACTGTGGGCCATCCTGTGTGTGTGCCGGGGACATTCCCCATGGAGGAGCAGAGCGGAGGGTAAATATCGGGATCTTGTCTCTGGATCGATCCAGATGGGAGATGTCACGAGTACCAGCCTCACCCACTGATATCTCACCACATCATGTGTTGGGGGAAATAATAACTTGGTAATGATCAGATTTATCAGAAAGTGTCAGTTGTGGCCTGTGAGTGCGTGTGATGGATGTGGGGTCCGTCCGGTGCATTATCTCTCGTGTTATACCTGGAATCTCGCACTGACTGCAGGTGTCTGTCTTCACACTCGGATGAGATGTAACAAACTGACTTTATTTTTTCAAATTCAAACTGAGCAATCCTACTGGTTGTTGATGACTGCAGTTACCATGGTGACAGAAGTATCTGAAGATTTAAAGGAACAGGACACTGTTATAGTGCTATAATACATTTTACTATAAAGTTCATCAAATACTGGATATTACGTGGCTCTGTTCAGATAATGTGGGGCGCAAATATATCTCTTCATAATTTACATAGATTCATTTAGAGGATCTGCAGAGATATTTAGGGGTACAATAACTTGTGCTGAAAATTGAATGTGTATAAAGAAGGCTGATAATGTAATTAATGCAAAAAGGAAGAAAGTGATCTCTAGCGACAAAATATCAAGGTGAAAAATGTTATCCTGCTCTGGCAAAAATTAAGAGACCACTGCAAAATTTTCAATTTGTCTTATTTTTCTCTTTGTAGGTACTGTATATTTTTGAGTGAAATGTAAATTGTTCTTTTATTCTATAAACTACTGACAACATGTCTCCGAAGTTCCAGGCAATAAATTTTGTATTTATTTTGTATTTATTTTCTGAAAATGAGAAATGGTCAAAATAACAAAAAAATGCATTGCTTGCACACCTCAAATAATGCCAAAAAAATAAGTTCATAATCATTTAGAAACAAAAATACTAATGTTTTAACTCAAGAAGAGTTCAGAAATCAATATTTTGTGGAATAACCATGATTTTTAATCACAGCTTTCATGCGTCTTGGCATGCTTTCCACCAGTCTTTCACACTGCTTTTGGATGACCTTATGCCACCAAATTTAAGCAGTTCTTCTTTGTTTGATGGCTTGTGACTATCCATCTTCACCTTGATTACATTCCAGAGGTTTTCAATGGGGTTCAGGTCTGGAGTTTGGGCAGTCCATGACAGGGATTTGATGTGGTGGTCCTTCATCCACACCTTTATTGACCTAGCTGTTTGGCATGGGGCATTGTCCTGCTGGAAAAAACAGTCCTCAGAGTTGGGGAACATTGCCTGAGCAGATGGAATCAACTGTTTTTACAGGAAAACCTTGTATGTGGCTTAATTCATATGTCCTTCGCAAAGATTAACCAATTCCAGCCTTGCTGAAGCATCCCCAGATCATCACCGATCCTCCACCAAATTTCACAGTGGGTGCAAAACACTGTGGCTTGTACGACTCTCCAGGTCTCCATCTAACAATTAGATGACCAGGTGTTGGGCAAAGCTGAAAATTAGACTCATCAGAGATTACCTTACTCCAGTCCTCTATGGTCCAATCCTTATGGTCTTTGGCAACCTTCAACCTGGCTCTCCTTTGCTTCACATTGATAAAATACTTTTTTCTAGCTTTAAGTGACTTGAGCCCTGCCTCCAGGAGCCTGTTACAAACTGTTCTTGCCGTGCTCTTCACCCCAGCTGCCATTTGCCATTCCTTTTGCAGATTACTTGATGTCATCCTGCGGTTGTTGAGTGACATTCAAATAAGATGATGGTCATCCCGGTCAGGGGAGAGTCATTTTCGCCCTCTGCCAGTCTGTAGCTTTGTTGTCCCCAATGTCTGCTGCTTGACCTTGTTGTAATGGACTGCCGTCTGAGAAATTTTAAGGAAGGAGGCAACATGACGCTCACTGTATCCATCTGCTAGGAAATCCAGAATTGAGCCCTTCTTTTCCTCACTCAAGACTTTTCTTTTCAACTCCTTTATCATGGTTCAAAGTTATTTTTTCACTCCTATTACTTTTGGGATATTACTAGCACTTGTTATGCCATCCAGCTTGTCCTATTGCAAGAGGATTGTGAACACCACAGCAGTGTGTTTTATACTTTCCTTCATTCAATAAGATTTGGTTCAGGTGATCACCTAATCAGAAGCACATTTAGTTGAATGAGGTGTACTCTGGTTGGAGTTCAACTGACACTGGAATGGAATGGCTGTCAGACATGTAGAGAAGCTGATTTTTTTTAAAACTGTGCAGTGGTCTCTTAATTTTTGCCAAAGTTGTATATAAAACTAGCTTTTAAAAATTATATATTAAGCTTTTAACATAATAAGACAAATGTGCTGACCACCCTTAGAAATAGACCAACGCGTTTCAGGTTGGAGCCTAATCATGGAGCCACACACCAGTTAGGAGCCACACACAATGAATAAGGCTCCTACCTAAAATGTGCTGGTCTACAGTATTTTACATGGCTTTCTAAAGGTGGCCAGCACATCTGTCTTATGTTTGGAATAATACAAGCTAGTTTTTATATATGACATTTTTCCCTTGATATTTTGTTGCTGGAGATCACTTTCTTCTTTCTTGCATCTGATGATCATGTCCGAGACTGGGAAGGCCCCATGCGAACTGCCTCCACCCTATAAGATGCACCTGGACGTGGTGAGCTGACTTTCCATATTCCCCTTCCTTCCTTGTGTCTATAATGTAATTAATGGTCCTAAGATTGTGGTTTTATGTTCACTACAAATCTAAATATTGATCACAAGCCACTGGGAGAGATTTATCAGCGAAATGTGACAGAATTCTGTCGTTATGTGCAGCAAAATCTGTATTTCATGATTTGCTTCCCGTGTTTTACACCCTCTCTGCGCCTTGTCAGACAAGAGGTGTGGCTTATCTGAAAGAGGTGTGGCTTATATGAGAGGGGAGGGGTCTAACATTCTGTTCCAGAAATTTCACCAAAAGTGTAGCTCACAATTCTGGCACAAAATAAGCCAATAACTAACTAGGTGATGTAAATCTGGACAAGATGGCCGGATTTATCAAATGACAGCTGCAAGAGGAAAGTGACCTTCCCCACACTGATTCTTACCAACTCTTGCAGTTGCAACACGCTCACTAAGCGGAGTCGCTGGAGGTGACAGGTGGACATCCCCTGAATGGAATAATAGGCCACATTGCCAACATGGTCTATTCACTAGGAATCATTTCAGTATAATATCAGTCAATATTACATTTAAAGAAAAAAAACTTTTCAGCAACTCCTAACACACGGAAGTAAGAGCAAGGTGCTGCTCCTGCATTATCCAACGTGTGCACTAAGGTATAAGGAAACATTGAATATGAGATAAGAGGTATCGTTTCTCCTTGCGAAGAGTGACATGCCAAACATGCCGAGATGAGGAGACTTTCATGCTGTAATGCTCCTCTGGGAAGTATGCAAATTGTCTCTTCAGAGAGGAAGAGGACTAGAACACTAGTGCCACCTATAGGAATTAGCAATCCTAGAAGTCAATGTTGACCCTTTAACGAAACTCGTTACATGATTTAGGATAAAAGCCAGAACCAGAATCTCAATTTGCAGGCACTGTGTTTTGGGGTATTGCCCCTCGTCAGTGCAAAGTGTGAGAGGCGTCTGACCGGGCTCCAATGGTCTCCTCATATCGGCATGCTTGAGATGTCACTCTCTGCAAGGAGAAACGATACCCCTTGGATCCCAGTCAGATGCCTCTCACACAGCCAATCCAGATCTCACACCTTGCACTGATTAGGGTCAGTACCCGGAACACAGTGTTTGCAAATTTAGATTCTTGTTTTGGCTTTTATCCTAAGTCATGTGACAAGGCTCTTTAAAGGGACGACATTGACTGCTAGGATTGCTACTTCCTGTAGGTGGCACTAGAGTTCTAGTCCTCTTCCTCTCTGAAGAGAGAATTTGAATATGAGATAAGCAAATCTTTTGCCAGCCTTGATGAATGTTACTCAATAAATTGATTTTTGGTGAAATTTTGACTGGAAAATGTGTGCATAACACTTGGAGGTCTTCTCTAACTTTTTTGACTCTTTTTTGAGTTTTTAAACCATCATTAACCCCTTTGCGCCGCAGCCAAATTTGTTTCTGCGCTTCTGTGTTTCGTCCCAGAGCCATAACTTTTTATTTTTCCTTCAATATGGCCATGCGGGGGGCTTGATTTTGCAGGACAAGTTGTACTTTTGAACGACACCATTGGTTTTACCATGTTGTATACTCAAAGGAAAGAGGGAACAAAATTCCAAGTGCAGCGAAATTGCAAAAAAAGTGCAATTCCACAACGTTGTTTTTTTTTTACCATGTTCACCAAATGCTAAAACTGACCTGCCATTATGATTCTCCAGGTCTTTACGAGTTCATAGACACCAAACAGACACCAAACATATATAGGTTCTTTTTTATTTAAGTGGTGAAAAAAAATCCAGAGTTTGTTAAAATAAAATTTGTGCCATTTTCTGATACCATAGCGTCTCCATTTCTCATGATCTCGGGTTGTTTGAGGGCTTACATTTTGCATGCTGATCTGACATTTTTAATGATTCCATTTTGGTGCAGATACAATCTTTTGATTGCCTGTTATTGCATTTTAATTACAATGTGATTTTAGGATTGGTGGCTGCATATCTTAAATGTCCATGCTAGCTCATGGGATGCAGCTTTGATAAAGATCCCCATTGCGATCGAAAAGCGTTGCTTGTTTCCCCTTGTTCACTCAACATGAGGAGCACCCACCATTATTATTTTAAAATGGATTAATAAAGTCCGGTCTGGAAGGTGACTGGCGGCCGGGACGTGCTGTACACACAGTCCCGGTGTATCACCGGCAGTGCAGCACACACCGGTCTCCTAATCACCACCGGTGAAGCCGCTACCACAGAGATGCCATCGTGGAGATGGCCCCGATCACATCAGACAGCACAGCCCCTTACTCTCCAATAAAATTGCATCGTAGTGAGGCATGCACATGGTCTGACTCCAGCGACACAGTGTACAGGCGCTGGAGGCTTGTGACAGAAGTACACATCTCCGGTTATATGCTAGATATATATATGTGTGTATCTATCTATCTATATATATAGATATACACTCGTCAAAAAAATAAAGGGAACACTTAAACAACAGAACATAACTCCAAGTAAATCAAACTTCTGTGAAGTCAAACTGTCCACTTAGGAAGCAACACTGTTTGACAATCAATTTCACATGCAAATAGAATAGAAAACAGATGGAAATTATTGGCAATTATTAAGACACACTCAATAAAGGAGTGGTTCTGTAGGTGGGGACCACAGACCACATCTCAGTACCAATGCTTTTTGTCTGATGTTTTGGTCACTTTTGAATGATGGTTGTGCTTTTACACTCGTGGTAGCATGAGACAGACTCTCACACAAGTGGCTCAGGTAGTGCAGCTCATCCAGGATGGCTCATCAATGCGAGCTGTGGCAAGAAGAAATGCTGTGTCTGTCAGTGTAGTATAGTGTCCAGAGGCTGGAGGCACTACCAGGAGACAAGCCAGTACACCAGGAGATATGGAGGGGGGCGTAGGAGGGCAACAACTCAGCAGCAGGACCGCTGCCTCAGCCTTTGCGCAAGGAGGAACAGGAGGTGCACTGCCAGAGCCATGCAAATTAACCTTCAGCAGGCCACAAATGTGCATGTGTCTGCACAAATGGTTAGAAACTGACTCCATGAGGATGGTCTGAGCGCCAGACGTCCACAGATGGGGGTTGTGCTCACAGCCCAACACCGTGCAGGATGCTTGGCATTTGCCACAGAACACCAGGATTGGCAAATTCGCCACTGGCGCCCTATGCTCTTCACAGATGAAAGCAGGTTCACAATGAGCACATGTGACAGATGTGTGTCTGAAGACACTGTGGAGAGTGATCTGCAACATCCTTCATCATGACTGGTTTGGCAGTGGGTCAGTAATGGTGTGGGGTGGCATTTCTTTGGAGGGCCGCATAGCCCTCCGTGTGCTCGCCAGAGGTAGCCTGACTGCCATTAGGTACTGAAATGAGATCCTCAGACCCCTTGTGAGACCATATGCTGGTGCAGTTGGCCCTGGGTTCCTCCTAATGCAGGACAATGCCAGACCTCATGTGGCTGGACTGTGTCAGCAGTTCCTGCAAAATGAAGGCATTGAAGCTATGGACTGGCCCGCCCGTTCCCCTGACCTGAATCTGATTGAACACATCTGGAACATCATGTCTCCCACCATCCACCAACGTCACGTTGCACCACAGACTGTCCAGGAGTTGGCGGATGCTTTACTCCAGGTCTGTCTGGCAGGAGATCCCTCAGGAGACCATCCGCAGCTTCATCAGGAGCATGCCCAGGCATTGTAGGGAGGTCTTACAGGCACGTGGAGGCCACACACACTACTTAGCATCATTTTCTTGTCTTGAGGCATTTCCACTGAGGTTGGATCAGCCTGTGACTTCCTTTTCCACTTTGATTTTAAGCATCATTCCAACTCCAGACCTCCGTGGGATATTAGTTGTGATTTACGTTGATTTTTTGGTTTTATTGCTCTCAACACATTCCACTATGTAATGAATAAAGATTTACAACCCTAATATTTCATTCAGTGATATCTAGGATGTGGGATTTTAGCGGTCCCTTAATTTTTTGAGCAGTGTATATATATATATATATATATATATATATATATATATATATATATATACACACACTGGCAGACACAGACAGAAAAGGGCCCATGTGCAAGAACAATTCTGGGCCCTTTGCAGCACAGAATCTCCTAAAAATGCAAAATTGTACCTGCTTTGGAGTTATAAATGGGCCCTCTCACCTCTTGGGCCCCTGTATGGCTGCACAGGTTACACCAATGATTTGTGCGCCCCTGTTTCCCTGGGACTTTCTTCTTTGCCCCTTTTTTACTTCTGTTCCTGCATTTAATGAATCCTACTTTGGGAACCTGCAATAATGTGTTTCTGTCTCCCTCGGGTGTCTTATTTCTGGACATCAACTTGGTTATTCTCTGAACTCTGGTATTTAGTAACTACAATATGTGACTACACTTATGGATTTATACTCTCATATGAGCTATACTGTGATAGAGATCACTATTTGTGCATAATCTTTTTATGTCTATAATATTGCCAATGCATTTCTGCGCCATTTACTTATGTACAACTTAATCAATTTTGGATATGTTTGGATTCCTGATGTTATGCTGTACAATTTAGCCTGACCAAATATTTCACTCATATGACTGTTATTATTCTTTTTGTTATCCATTTCTTACATTTTCTTTCATGCACCTTTAGTCTGATGAAAGTCTAAGTTATTCACCAAAAGGTTTTTTTTTCTTGCATGTTCCTAAATAAATCACAACTCAAATTAATTGGGGGAAGAGTCACAGAGACTGAATAATTTATATTTATTGGTTGGCTGTTAAATATAATTATTTTGTATATTTATTTATTCAGGAGTCGGACTCTTTACCAGATGCTATACTCTAAAGAAAATGTCACGGTGCTTCTTATAGAAAAATGTAGTAGTTTATTTGATTGTCCACCAAAAAGGCTCATTGCAGCAAAACATAAAATAGTGAAATAGTTATGAAGAGATTGTACATATGTCCATATCAAAGTTTGTTCCCCATCTTTCCTGGGATCCTGAATGGTAGATTGTGTCTGCCTTTGTCAAAAGCATGGCTGAATAAAGAAGCGCGTGGTTAACTCACATACCATCTGTCCAGCGTATAACCTGTAGTCTGTGTACAGTGTGCGTGAAGTGTGCGCCCCTTCCTGTGGGTCATGTGTTATATATGTCCCACAGAGCATGTGTTCTCTCTATATGGTGTTAATGTATAACCTGAGCTAAATATACAGAAATAACATATGTAATGTCAGCTAAACCTTCCACATGGCAATGTGCTCAGTGTAGAATTGAGTATAAGAATAAATCAATAACCAATCTATATATATATATAATTGTCTAAGGTCCACTTCTGGCTGATTGTCTGTCTGTCTGTTTTTGTCTGTCACGGAAATCCCACGTCGCTGATTGGTCGCGGCCGGCTGGGCACGACCAATCAGCGACAGGCACTGTCCGGCCGCGAATTGGCTCCTCTTTACTCCCCTCCAGTCAGAGCCCCTTTCATACTCCCCTCCAGTCAGCACCCACATAGCATTTTAGCAGTCTGTTAAACGGACTGCGTTACACCGCGGCATAATGCGGTGTAACGCAGTCCGTTAACGCTGCCATTAACCCTGTGTGACCAACTTTTTACTATTGATGCTACCTATGCAGCATCAATAGTAAAAACATAAAATGTTACAAATAATAATAATAAAAAAATCATTATATTCTCACCTTCCGGCGTCCGCGGCAGCCTTTCCCGCTCCTCGCGACGCTCTGGTCCCAAGAATGCATTGAGGCAATGACCCCAGATGACGTAGCGGTCTTGCGAGACCGCTACATCATCACGGGTTATTGCCGCAAGGCATTATTGGGAACTGAGCATCGCGAGGAGCATCGCTAAACACCTGGGCTGGATCCAGGGGCCGCCAGAAGGTGAGTATATATATTTTTTATTTGAATTCTTTTTTTAACAGGGATATGGTGCCCACATTGCTATATACTATGTGGACTGTTATATACTGCGTGGGCTGTGTTATATACTGTGTGGGCTGTGTTATATACTGCGTGGGCTGTGTTATATACTATGTCGCTGTGCTATATACTACGTGGGCTGTGCTATATACTATGTGGGCTGTGTTATATACTGCGTGGGCTGTGTTATATACTACGTGGCTGTGCAATATACTACGTGGCTGTGCAATATACTATGTGTTATACACTGCGTGGGCTGTGTTATATACTACGTGGCTGTGCAATATACTACGTGGGCTGTGCTATATACTATGTGGGCTGTGTTATACACTGCGTGGGCTGTGTTATATACTACGTTGCTGTGCAATATACTACGTGGCTGCAATATACTACGTGGATGTGCAATATACTACATGGCTGTGCTATATACTATGTGGCTGTGGAATATACTATATGGCTGTGCAATATACTACATGGGCTGTGCTATATACTACGTGGCTGTGCAATATACTACGTGGCTGTGCAATATACTATGTGGCTGTGCTATAATAATAATAATAATAATAATAATTTTATTTATATAGCGCCAACATATTCTGCAGCGCTTTACAACTTATAGAGGGGACTTGTACAGACAATAGACATTACAGCATAACAGAAATCACAGTTCAAAACAGATACCAGGAGGAATGAGGGCCCTGCTCGCAAGCTTACAAACTATGAGGAAAAGGGGAGACACGAGAGGTGCATGGTAACAATTGCTTTAGTTATTTGGACCAGCCATAGTGTAAGGCTCGGGTGTTCTTTTAAAGCTGCATGAACCAGTTAACAGCCTAAGTATGTAGCAGTACAGACACTGAGGCTATTGACTGCATAAAGTGTATGAGAACCCGATTGTTTTTGTTTGTTTTTTTAATTAGGCCACACAGGGATAGTTAGGTTAATGCGTTGAGGCGGTAGGCCAGTCTGAACAAATGCGTTTTTAGGGCATGCTTAAAACTGTGGGGATTGGGGATTAATCGTATTAACCTAGGTAGTGCATTCCAAAGAATCGGCGCAGCACGTGTAAAGTCTTGGAGACGGGAGTGGGAGGTTCTGATTATTGAGGATGCTAACCTGAGGTCATTAGCGGAGTGGAGGGCACGGGTAGGGTGCAAGACTGAGACCAGAGAGGAGATGTAGGGTGGTGCTGAGCCATGGAGTGCTTTGTGGATGAGGGTAGTAGTTTTGTACTGGATTCTGGAGTGGATGGGTAGCCAGTGTAATGACTGGCACAAGGTAGAGGCATCGGTGTAACAGTTGGTGAGGAATATGATCCTGGCAGCAGCATTCAGGACAGATTGGAGCGGGGAGAGTTTGGTAAGAGGGAGGCCGATTAGTAGAGAGTTACAATAGTCCAGACGAGAATGAATAAGTGAGACAGTAAGAGTTTTTGCAGAGTCGAAAGTAAGAAAAGGGCGAATTCTAGAAATATTTTTGAGATGCAGATAAGAAGAGCGAGCAAGTGATCGGATGTGGGGGGTGAATGAAAGCTCGGAATCAAGGATGACCCCAAGGCAGCGGGCATGTTGCTTGGGAGTAATGGTGGAACCGCACACGGAGATGGCAATGTCAGGCAAAGGTAGGTTAGTAGAGGGAGAGAACACGAGGAGTTCAGTTTTTGACAGGTTCAGTTTCAGATAGAGGGAGGACATGATGTTAGAGACAGCGGTAAGACAATCACTGGTGTTTTCTAAGAAGGTCGGAGTGAACGCAGGAGAAGAGGTGTATAATTGGGTGTCGTCAGCATAGAGGTGGTACTGGAAACCAAATCTACTGATTGTTTGTCCAATAGGGGCAGTATACAAAGAGAAGAGGAGGGGGCCTAGGACTGATCCTTGAGGAACCCCAACAGTAAGGGGAAGGGGAGAGGAGGAGGAACCAGCAAAACATACAGTGAAGGATCGGTCAGAGAGATAGGAGGAGAACCAAGAGAGAACGGTGTCCTTGATGCCGATGGCGCGGAGCATAGTGAGGAGGAGCTGATGATCCACAGTGTCGAATGCTGCGGAAAGATCCAAGAGAATTAGCATGGAGTAGTGACCATTAGATTTAGCTGTTAGTAGGTCATTAGAGACTTTAGTGAGGGCAGTTTCAGTAGTATATTGTGTGGCTGTGTTATATACTACGTAGCTGTGCTATATACTTCATGGCTGTGCTATATACTACGTGGCTGTGCTATATACTACCTGGGCTGTGTTATATGCTGTGTGGGCTGTGAGACTCTTTTGCCCGGGGCCCTCAAAAACCTGGAGCCGGCCCTGGCTTCACTGATTGGTCGCGCCTGGCCGGCCGTGAACAAACAGCAACAGATGCAGTACGGCTGCAAATTGGTGCGGGATTTGAAACACGCTTCGCTAATTGGTCGGGCCCTGCCGGCCGAATGCTGTGTATTCATTGCATAATTCTGAAATCTTTATAAATAAACTACATACATATTCTAGAATACCCGATGTGTTAGAATCAGGCCACCATCTAGTAATTCATATTTAATGATTCCCCTTTTGAGGGTGACAGACATTAATTGGAACCCTCAAAGTAGAGAAGTTCATGATTAGGGTAATAAGATCTTTTTTCTTCTTTTCTTCTTCTTTGGCAAAATAATTTAATGTCCATAATAATTATAATAATAATAATATCAGATTATTGTTATACGTACTCAATAACACAATGATGTGAATTCATGCTATGGTAAGCCGTGACTAATATTTATATAAAACGTATAACTATACTTCCCTGAATCTAAATCAAAGCAACGCAGGTTCAATCATCATCATTTGATGTCATCTGGTCTTCATTTTAATATCTTCTGTCTTCTTCTTGGTTCTTTCAAAAACAGTCTTTATATTATAATTCCTTCTAAATAAATTATAGCATGTAGATATTGTAGAGACCGTGTGTCATATGTCAGTCAAAGTCCACAAATTCAAATGTTGATAAGAAAAGAAAATCCGGAGATGAAATGTAGATTTAATATCTGACCAGTGTCACCTGGACAGACCTGAACTTACATGGGATTGCCTTGAATATTTCTGGAATCCTCCATGTCATCAGCACTGGTCTTGGAACAGGTGTGACATCTTTGGCCAACAAAGCAAGCGTTAAAATTAACTCTTTCTTGCTAATCATAGCACCATAACCAGTCCTAATGAACAGGGTACATGTCAGGGTTTTAGCTTCCTGACAATTACCTTATTGTTCACCAGCTATCATCAAAGCTTTGCAGGTGATAGAAAACCACTGGAACTTGAAAAAATGTGTTAACAGATTATTTTAGCATCATAGGATCATCGTCTTCTGCAGTCGTGGTTGTCAGTTTAGATACTGCAGTCATGGTTGTCAGTGCTGGATACTGCAGTTGTGGTTGTCAATGGTGAAATGAATTGTAACTGACACAGTCTATTATTACTCAGCAATGATAGCATTGTATACCTTCTGAGACTTCTGGATAGCGACTTTTTCTTCTTGCAACTTTTAATAATCTCTTGGATTTAGAAACATGAAAAGTCTTTATTAACATAATTCCAATATTTAGCTTGAAGTCTTCATTCCCTAATTTATATCAAATCTGGTGTTTTCCCTTTTCTATAATATCACAGTGTACCATAGCAATCAGTAATATCCATATAATTATCAGAATATGAATATGGAATTCATGTTTGGAATAATAAAACAATAATAAATGATAATACATTATTAACCATATTCTTCATCTGATAGAACATTTGTATGTCATAGGTGTAATTTCCTTTGCAACCCATAGATGTCAGTGTGTTTTTATGTAACAAGTGTTTCCATCCTTATTACTCAAACTTTATTCACTTTTATATTTATTAGACAATAAAAATGTATAATAATGAACCAAAATAAGAATATATGAGTGAATGAATTGTTGAATTTATCCAGAATTGAAAACGTTTTTCCCACATAATGGAACCATATCATCCCTATATTTAATGAAGCAATATTCTTGTACTAGTCATTATTTGATTAAATATTGATGTTTTTTGTTGATTTGAGAAAAAATAAAAATTAAGAATTAATAATAAAAATAAATGAAAATAAAATAAGGCCTTTATGTGTTAATGACAAATGCAGAGTAATTATGTTCTCAGTAACACAGACCCTTAATATTTCCATTATCTGGATGATTTAATATTTGTCATAGCCTTGTATTACCAAAATATTAAGTTATGCCACCTTACATATAATACCCTTCTTTAGTGTAAAGAAATGACTCTTTAAAATACTTCATTTTATTATGTCCAACAGTTATACCATTGTACCTTATTAATATTTCTTTATTAAAATGTGTGACGAAGAGGTATGGATCAAATGTGATGATGTAATCAGGGTCAAAAACACATTTCCCTCTTAATACCAAAAAATATTATTTTATTTAATAATTCATTCATGGAAAACAAAATTTAAAATAATTATCTTATAAATAATCTGTATAAATTCTTTATTAGCTTCATACCATATATTTGTCTGAAGATGTGTACCCATCTATGTAACCATTAAAAATAACATTCAATACCATAAAATTATCATTTGCAAAAATGATTCTAAATGTAGATTTTCTAGATAAACCATTTTGATGTGTGATTACACTTATCCATAATTAACTAAATAAAGAAATAATAGTTACTAAAGAAATATAGAAATATATGTTGAGTAGATCATATTTCATTATGTATCTTAATATTCTAATAAGTAAACTGATTTGCATTATTTCCCATGAAATCAAGGCTTTTTGTTTTTTCCTAGCATACAATGAATCATGAGGCCTCTTTCATACATCACATACCACGTTATTCTTACGTTATATTATCTCTTAGCAGCTGCTCATACGCTCATCTGTCACCGATCACTCAGACATTGACAAATATATGTTCACACCACATATTCCACATACGAAGGTTTGAATACATGTGTATTAATCCAAATTATTGTATCCTAATTATCAATGCTTATTATAAACTATTAGATTTAATATCTTAATATTTATTTGAATCTTTCCCAAATACACATAACTTAAAACGTTATAACCCATTTTATAGATAGAAGGACATATAAGATAATTGGCCGTGCGTTGTAACTATACTTGGTGCAGGGGATGCAATTGTACCTGAACCCTGAAACTTGGGCCTAAAGAATTTCTTTATGTAACGAAGGAATGGAGAACGGGAGAAGTCAGCACACCATTTGCAGTCTCTTTCCAAGAAAGAGTTCCATGCACAGAGCCCCTTGGGCATGCAATTTCCAAAGAATGAAGAAAAAAAGGTACCCCAGGGTAGAAAAATATAAAACTTCGTCTTTAATGGAAAAAATTCATAAAAACAGGCACAATGCGGACAACATATACAGTAGATCCCAGAGAGCTACCAACCGACGCGTTTCGATACTCCGATCTTAATCATGGTTAGTATAGGTTGTCAGACTGGAGGCTTAAAAACCTTTCGTGAAGCAAACAGGTGAAAATATCAGTGCTGCTAATTGTTAATTAAATCACAAGGTGAGTTGATTTAACTCTTTGTGAGTGCACTTCAACAGCATGCATGTACCATATAAAATAAAAACAATAAATCATGAAAAGTCAATATGCAAACACAAAATAATTAGTACCATGAATGAGACACTCTTATTTTTGTGCATATCCAGACTGATAAGAAATCAAACATGGAAAAGTGTTGTGAACTCCGTTTTCAGGCTCCCTCTTGTGGTCACAGATGGTATTGTGTGACTTTGGTTTTTTGGCTCCCCCTGGTGGTTTGGTTTATTATCCTGCGGGTCTGCTGGATCAGCTGCCTTGTTATTCACCAGGGAGGCTCCTATTTAGCTCTGCTTCACTCCCACTTGTTGCCGGCTGTCAATGTATTCAGTGCTATTCTGATTACTCCTGATTATCTCGTTTTCTGCCTCTTCAGGATAAGCTAAGTTCTGTTTGAATATTTTTTGCTCATCTGCCTGCAATATGATTTCTGTGTATGATGAGTAGTGTTGAGCATTCCGGTACTGCAAGTATCGGGTATCGGCCGATACTTGCTGTATCGGAATTCCGATACCGAGATCCGATATTTTTGTGATATCGGGTATCGGTATCGAAACAACATTAATGTAAAAATGTGTAAAAGAGAGAATTAAAATAAAAAATATTGCTATACTCACCTCTCCGACGCAGCCTGCACCTTACCGAGGGAAGCGGCAGCGTTCTTTGTTTAAAATTCGCGCTTTTCTTTCCTTTACATGAGTCCCGGCTTGTGATTGGTTGCGTGCCGCCCATGTGACCGGGACGCAACCAATCACAGCAAGCCGTGACGTAATTTCAGGTCCTTCAGGATTTTAAAATTACGTTCCGGCGTTGTGATTGGTTGCGTCGCAGTCACATGGGCGACGCAACCAATCACAGCAAGCCGTGACGTAATTTCAGGTCCTTAAGGATTTTAAAATTACGTCCCGGCTTTGTGATTGGTTGCGTCGCAGTCACATGGGAGACGCAACCAATCACAAGCCGTGACGTCACGGGAGGCTGGACACGCGCGCATTTTAAAATGGGCGCGTGTCCAGCCTCCCGTGACGTCCCGGCTTGTGATTGGTTGCGCCGCGGTCAACCAATCACAAGCCGGGAGGCTGGACACGCGCCCATTTTAAAATTTTAAAATGCGCGCGTGTCCAGCCTCCCGGCTTGTGATTGGTTGACCGCGGCGCAACCAATCACAAGCCGGGACGTCACGGGAGGCTGGACACGCGCCCATTTTAAAAAGCGCACGTGTCCAGCCTCCCGTGACGTCACGGCTTGTGATTGGTTAATGGCGGCCATGTTGCCGGGACGCGGACCAATCACAGCAAGCCGTGACGTAATTTCGTCACGGCTTGCTGTGATTGGTCCGCGTCCCGGCAACATGGCCGCCCTGACCAATCACAAGCCGGGACTTCACGTAACCAAGTAAAAGCGCGAATTTTAAACAAACAACGCTGCCGGTTCCCTCGCTGAGGTCCAGGCTGCGTCGGAGAGGTGAGTATAGCGATATTTTTTATTTTAATTCTTTCTTTTACACATTTACATGGATCCCAGGGCCTGAAGGAGAGTTTCCTCTCCTTCAGACCCTGGGAACCATCAGGAATACCGTCCGATACTTGAGTCCCATTGACTTGTATTGGTATCGGGTATCGGTATCGGATTGGATCCGATACTTTGCCGGTATCGGCCGATACTTTCCGATACCGATACTTTCAAGTATCGGACGGTATCGCTCAACACTAATGATGAGTCTAGTCCAGCTTGCTAACATGTGATTTCTTTTTGCTGGTAAGCTCTGGGGTACGGAGTTGCTTCCCCTGCACCGTTAGTTGGTGCGGGGCCTCGAGCAATCTCTGCGTGGATATTTTGAATAGGGTTTTTTATTGACCGCACAGTTTCCTTCCTATTTTCTGCTATCTAGTATTAGCGGGCCTCATTTGCTAAATCTGATTTCATCTCTGCGTTTGTGCTTTCCCCTTAACTCACCGTTAATATTTGTGGGGGGCTATTCTATATCTTTGGGGTCTTCCACTGAGGCAAGTGAGGACTTACTTTCCCTCCAGGAATAGTCAGTTTCTCAGGCCGTGACGAGACGTCTAGGATTTTTTAGGTAACGTTCCACGGCTGCCTATAGTTGTTTGCGGATAGGATCAGGTTGCGGTCAATCTAATTACCACTTCCCCAGAGCTAGTAGTCTGTTCAGTTACTTAGCTAGTCCGACCTGCGATCCTTGCCACTAGGATCATAACAGTACAGCCGGCCTATAAAGTGTTAATTGCATGGCAGAAGCAGGAGAAAAGAAGCTTGGAGATATATATATATTTTTTTTTTTGCTGCCGTGTGTCTAGCTGCTGTGTGTCTGGCTTCTCTCCTCCTCTTAATCTTGGTGTGGCTCTGAGTTCAGCTGCTGATATGGATATCCAGAGTTTAGCTTTCAGTGTAGATCATCTTGCTGCAAGGGTACAAAGTATTCAGGATTTTGTTGTGCACAGTCCTATGTCAGAGCCTAGAATACCTATTCCGGAGTTGTTTTCTGGAGATAGATCTAGGTTCCTGAATTTTAAGAACAATTGCAAGTTGTTCCTTTCTTTGAAACCTCGTTCCTCTGGGGATTCTGTTCAGCAAGTTAAGATTATTATTTCTTTCTTGCGTGGCGATCCTCAAGATTGGGCTTTCGCATTGGCTCCAGGGGATCCTGCGTTGCTCAGTGTGGATGCGTTTTTTCTGGCCCTTGGATTGCTCTATGAGGAACCTAATCTTGAGAACCAGGCTGAAAAAGCGTTGTTGGCCCTCTCTCAGGGGCAAGATGATGCAGAGGTGTACTGCCAGAAATGTCGGAAATAGTCGGTGCTTACTCAATGGAATGAGTGTGCCCTGGCTGCAAATTTCAGAAAAGGTCTTTCTGAAGCCATTAAGAATGTCATGGTGGGGTTCCCTACGCCTGCAGGTCTGAATGAGTCAATGACTCTGGCCATTCAGATTGATCGGCGTTTGCGGGAGCGCAAACCTGCGCACCATTTGGCGGTGTCTTCTGAACAGACACCTGAGTCTATGCAATGTGATAGAATTCTGACCAGAAGTGAACGGCAAAATTATAGACGGCAAAATGGGTTGTGCTTTTACTGTGGTGACTCAGCTCATGTTATCTCAGCATGCTCTAAGCGCACAAAAAAGATTGATAAATCTGTCACCATCGGTACTTTACAGCCTAAGTTTATTTTGTCTGTTACCCTGATTTGTTCCCTGTCATCTTACCCGGTTATGGCTTTTGTGGATTCAGGTGCTGCCCTGAGTCTGATGGATTTGTCATTTGCCAGGCGCTGTGGTTTTGTTTTGGAGCCTTTAAAATTCCCTATTCCACTAAGGGGAATTGATGCTACACCATTGGCTACGAATAAACCTCAGTACTGGACACAAGTGACCATGTGCATGACTCCTGTTCATCAGGAGGTGATTCGCTTTCTTGTATTGCATAATTTGCATGATGTTGTCGTGTTGGGCCTGCCATAGTTGCAGACTCATAATCCAGTCCTGGATTGGAAAGCAATGTCTGTGTCAAGTTGGGGTTGTCAGGGAATTCATGGCGACGCTCCTGTGGTGTCAATTGCTTCATCCACTCCTTCTGAGGTCCCTGCGTTTTTGTCAGATTACCAGGATGTATTTGATGAGCCCAAAGTCAGTTCTCTACCTCCTCATAGGGATTGTGATTGTGCTATAAATTTGATTCCTGGTAGTAAGTTTCCTAAGGGACGACTTTTCAATTTGTCAGTGCCGGAGCATGCTGCTATGCGGAGTTATATAAAGGAGTCTTTGGAGAAAGGACTTATTCGCCCCTCCTCCTCCCCTCTTGGTGCGGGGTTCTTTTTTGTGGCTAAGAAGGATGGATCCTTGAGACCTTGTATTGATTATCCCCTTCTAAACAAAATCACGGTCAAATTTCAGTATCCTTTGCCATTGTTATCTGATCTGTTTGCTCGCATTAAGGGGTCTAGTTGGTTCACCAAGATAGATCTTCGTGGTGCGTATAACCTTGTGCGTATTAAGCAGGGTGATGAATGGAAAACTGCATTTAATACGCCCGAAGGCCATTTTGAGTACTTGGTGATGCCTTTTGGACTTTCTAACGCTCCTTCTGTCTTTCAGTCCTTTATGCACGACATCTTCCGCGAATATCTGGATAAATTTATGATTGTGTATCTGGATGATATTCTGTTTTTTTCGGATGATTGGGAGTCCCATGTTAAGCAGGTCAGGATGGTGTTTCAGGTCCTGCGTGCCAATGCTTTATTTGTGAAGGGCTCAAAATGTGTTTTTGGAGTCCAGAAGGTCTCTTTTTTGGGTTTCATTTTTTCTCCTTCTGCTATTGAGATGGACCCAGTCAAGGTTCAGGCTATTCATGACTGGACTCAGCCTACATCTGTTAAGAGTCTTCAGAAGTTCTTGGGTTTTGCTAATTTTTACCGTCGCTTCATCGCTAATTTTTCTGGTGTTGTTAAGCCATTGACGGATTTGACCAAGAAGGGTTCTGATGTTACTAATTGGTCTCCTGCGGCTGTGGAGGCCTTTCGGGAGCTGAAGCGCCGGTTTTCTTCGGCCCCGGTCTTATGTCAGCCAGACGTCTCCCTTCCTTTCCAGGTCGAGGTTGATGCTTCTGAGATTGGAGCGGGGGCTGTTTTGTCGCAGAGAAGCTCTGATGGCTCTGTGATGAAGCCATGTGCTTTCTTTTCAAGAAACTTTTCGCCTGCCGAGCGGAATTATGATGTTGGTAATCGGGAGTTGTTGGCCATGAAGTGGGCATTTGAGGAGTGGCGACATTGGCTCGAGGGAGCTAAGCATCGTGTGGTGGTCTTGACTGATCACAAGAATTTGATTTATCTCGAGTCGGCCAAGCGGCTGAATCCTAGACAGGCTCGTTGGTCGTTGTTTTTCTCTCGTTTTGATTTCGTGGTCTCATACCTGCCTGGTTCGAAGAATGTGAAGGCTGATGCTCTTTCTAGGAGTTTTGTGCCTGACTCTCCTGGTGATTCAGAGCCAGCTGGTATCCTCAGAGAAGGGGTGATTTTGTCTGCCATCTCCCCAGATTTGCGACGAGTGCTGCAGGAGTCTCAGGCGGATAGATCTGACCGTTGTCCACCGGAGAGACTGTTTGTCCCGGATAGATGGACCAGCAGAGTTATTTCCGAGGTTCATTCTTCGGTGTTGGCAGGCCATCCTGGGATTTTTGGTACCAGAGATTTGGTGGCTAGGTCCTTCTGGTGGCCTTCCTTGTCGCGGGATGTGCGTTCCTTTGTGCAGTCTTGTGGAATTTGTGCTCAGGCTAAGCCTTGCTGTTCTCGTGCCAGTGGCTTGTTGTTGCCTTTGCCTGTCCCGAAGAGGCCTTGGACGCACATTTCCATGGATTTTATTTCAGATCTCCCTGTCTCTCAGAGAATGTCGGTCATTTGGGTGGTGTGTGATCGTTTTTCTAAAATGGTCCATTTGGTGCCCTTGCCTAAGTTGCCTTCCTCCTCCGAGTTGGTTCCTCTGTTTTTTCAAAATGTGGTTCGTTTGCACGGGATCCCTGAAAATATTGTTTCCGACAGAGGATCCCAGTTTGTGTCTAGATTTTGGCGGACCTTTTGTGCTAAGATGGGCATTAATTTGTCTTTTTCGTCGGCCTTCCATTCTCAGACGAATGGCCAAACCGAGCGCACTAATGAGACTTTGGAAACCTATTTAAGATGTTTTGTTTCTGCTGATCAGGACGACTGGGTGACTTTTTTGCCATTGGCCGAGTTTGCCCTTAATAATCGGGCTAGTTCTGCTACTTTGCTTTCGCCTTTTTTTTGTAATTCAGGGTTTCATCCTCGTTTTTCCTCGGGTCAGGTGGAGTCTTCTGACTGTCCTGGAGTGGATGTTGTGGTGGATAGGTTGCATCAGATTTGGAATCATGTGGTGGACAATTTGAAGCTGTCACAAGAGAAGGCTCAGCGCTTTGCCAACCGCCGTCGCTGTGTGGGTCCCCGACTTCGCGTTGGGGATTTGGTGTGGTTGTCTTCTCGCTTTGTTCCTATGAAGGTCTCCTCTCCTAAGTTTAAGCCTCGGTTTATCGGTCCTTATAAGATTTTGGAAGTCCTTAACCCTGTGTCATTTCGTTTGGACCTCCCGGCATCGTTTGCTGTTCATAATGTGTTCCATCGGTCGTTGTTGCGGAGGTATGTGGTGCCTGTGGTTCCTTCGGTTGAGCCTCCTGCCCCTGTGCTGGTTGAGGGAGAATTGGAATACGTGGTGGAGAAGATCTTGGATTCTCGTATTTCTAGACGGAGGCTTCAGTATTTGGTTAAGTGGAAAGGCTATGGTCAGGAGGATAATTCCTGGGTTGTCTCCTCTGATGTTCATGCGGCCGATTTGGTTCGTGCCTTCCATGTGGCTCACCCTGATCGCCCTGGGGGTTTTAATGAGGGTTCGGTGACCCCTCCTCAAGGGGGGGGGGTACTGTTGTGAACTCCGTTTTCAGGCTCCCTCTTGTGGTCACAGATGGTATTGTGTGACTTTGGTTTTTTGGCTCCCCCTGGTGGTTTGGTTTATTATCCTGCGGGTCTGCTGGATCAGCTGCCTCGTTATTCACCAGGGAGGCTCCTATTTAGCTCTGCTTCACTCCCACTTGTTGCCGGCTGTCAATGTATTCAGTGCTATTCTGATTACTCCTGATTATCTCGTTTTCTGCCTCTTCAGGATAAGCTAAGTTCTGTTTGAATATTTTTTGCTCATCTGCCTGCAATATGATTTCTGTGTATGATGAGTCTAGTCCAGCTTGCTAACATGTGATTTCTTTTTGCTGGTAAGCTCTGGGGTACGGAGTTGCTTCCCCCGCACCGTTAGTTGGTGCGGGGGCTCGAGCAATCTCTGCGTGGATATTTTGAATAGGGTTTTTTATTGACCACACAGTTTCCTTCCTATTTTCTGCTATCTAGTATTAGCGGGCCTCATTTGCTAAATCTGATTTCATCTCTGCGTTTGTGCTTTCCCCTTAACTCACCGTTAATATTTGTGGGGGGCTATTCTATATCTTTGGGGTCTTCCACTGAGGCAAGTGAGGACTTACTTTCCCTCCAGGAATAGTCAGTTTCTCAGGCCGTGACGAGACGTCTAGGATTTTTTAGGTAACGTTCCACGGCTGCCTATAGTTGTTTGCGGATAGGATCAGGTTGCGGTCAATCTAGTTACCACTTCCCCAGAGCTAGTAGTCTGTTCAGTTACTTAGCTAGTCCGACCTGCGATCCTTGCCACTAGGATCATAACAGAAAAGACAAACAAAGCAAAAAGCAAAAAAAAAAAAAAATTCTTATAAATCGTACTGAAGTATGAGATCTTGTCGCACATTGAAACCTTGCAGAATCCTTGTCTGTAATTTTAATATCCAGTACGACTCCCTATTTAAAGGGAATCTGTCACCTACTGTTTCGTATATAAGCTGCGGCCACCGCTATCGGGCATATCTACAGCATTCCGTAATGCTGTAAATAACCCCCGATGTATCCTGAAAGATAAGAAAAACAAGTTAGATTATACTCACCCAGGGGCGGTCCGGGTCCGATGGGCATCACAGGTCCGGGTCCGGCGCCTCTCATCTTCATACGATGACGTTCTCTTCTTTTCTTCCTGTCGCAGCTCCTACACAGGTGTACTTTATCTGCCTTGATGAGGGCAGAGCAAAGTACTGCAGTGTTCAGGGAAAGGTCAGAGAGGCCGGGCGCCTGCACACTGCAGTACTTTGCTCTGCCCTCAACAGGACAGGGAATTACGCCTGCGCAGGAGCCGCAACAGGAAGCAAGGAAGAGGACGTCATCGCATGAAGATGGGAGGCGCCGAACCCAGACCTGCGACGCCCATCGGACCCGGACCGCACCAGACCGCCCCTGGGTGAATATAATCTAACTTGTTTTTCTTATCATTCAGGTTATCTACAGCATTACAGAATGCTGTAAATAAGCCCCTAATGGCGGTGGCCGAAGCTTATATACGAAAATGTAGGTGACAGATTCCCTTTAATAGTTTTCTTCTCATATCTCCACCTCTGAACGGTTTACGGTTTAACCACTTTTTCTATACCTATAACTGAAAGGGAACTGATATTACCCCCATGTGTGTTTTTACAATATTTAGATACCGCAGATATATTGTGTGCAGACTGACTGCTGGCATCAGAAAGATGTCTCCTCACTTGCTTCAACTGCCCTATAGTGCAACCCACATATTGTGCGCTCTATAAGGTAAACAACACCTTCTGTATTGCAGTTGATATAATTTTTCATGAGAAAGGTGGAACCTGAGGATTTGGAGGAATAAGTGGTGGTTTTATTCAAATGGAAACAAGTTTTACACGGATGTGAACCACATTTATAAGATCCTTTGACATCCAGCCATGTTTTATAGGTATGTAGATTTTTATTTAGTTGAAAAAAGGAAGGAGAGAGAGTTCTACCCAACGTAGATGCCTTTTTGGCAGAAAACCGCAATCCAGAGTTTTTTTTATATTATCAGCTAGTTTCCTGTCCTGATATAAAATCGGTTCATGTTTTTTAATAATATTAAAAATTGTATTAAACTGTGGACTATAGTTAGTAGTAAAAGTGACTGGTGTATTAGGCTACTTTCACACTAGCGTCGGTCACCGACGCTAGCGTTGTCTCCGCCACACAACGGGGGCAGCGGATGCATTTTTCCAGCGCATCCGCTGCCCCATTGTGAGGTGCGGGGAAGTGCGGGGAGGTGGGGGCGGAGTTCCGGCCGCGCATGCGCGGTCGGAAAAAGCGGACCGTCGGGAGCAAAAAACGTCACATGTAACGTTTTTTGCTCCCGACGGTCCGCCACAACACGGCGCAACCGTCGCACGACGGTTGCGACGTGTCAATGCGTCGCAAATGCGTCGCTAATGTTAGTCAATGCAGAAAAAACGCATCCTGCAAGCACTTTTGCAGGATGCGTTTTTTCGGCAAAACGACGCATTGCGACGTATTGCAGTTAACGCTAGTGTGAAAGTAGCCTTACTCTGACAATTGCCTTTTTTAGGGATAAGACTTTTATCATGGTCCATCAAATCTTTTCTATCTATTGGATCTGCAATTGCTATAGCTTTATTTAGTCACCACTGCGGATAGCCTCTAGATTGTAACCTACTCAAGACTATTTGGGGTTCTTTATGGAACACAATTGGGGATGAACAGTTCCTTTAAATCCATTTAAGCTCTCCAAGTTGGGCTTCCAAAATATTATTTGTATCAGTGGGTTTCCTGTATGGATGTATTAATACGGTTTTGGATTCCAGGCAACCTATTAAAGTGATGTCTAAATAATTAATTTTGGTCTGTGAAAAAGTATGAGTGAAATTTAAATTAAAATTGTTCTCATTTAAAAATTTGATGAATAGTTCTATTTCATCAGTAGTGTCTATCCAGATGATGATCATATCATCTATGTATCTGCCGTAAAATTTGATAGAATAAGAAAAAGGATTTTTTTCAATGAATAAATATTTCTCCTCCCAGACACCTACCGTGATGTTAGCAAGGAAGGGGAAGCATTTCCCTCCCATGCTAACACCATGGGTCTGCAAGAAGAATTGTTGGTTGAAAGAAAAATTATTGTGTGTTAGTAGAAAAAGAAAAAAAAATGCATCTAAAATAAAAATCTGTATCTCCATTTTGTAAGTACTGTATTTTTTTTTTTAGAAAAAAAAGAAAGACTGTCCATGACTATATGATGCGGAAGTGATGGGTATGAACTAATTATGTCACAAGTTAACCATATATGAGAAGAGGACCATGTGTGTCCATCTAAGTTTGTGACTAAGGCCGGCGTCACACTAGCGAGTTTTACGGACTTATGAGCGCTTAAAATACGACCGTAAAATACGCATTACACACGGCCCAATTAATCTCTATGGGGCTGCTCCTATCAGCTGTATATTACGCATCCGTAATATACGGTATTGTACGGGTGTAGAAAATCGCAGCATGCTGCGTTTGTCAGTGTATCGCGCAAAAAATACGCCAATGCAAGTCTATGGGGGCGTGCAAAATACGGAATGCATACGGACCATGCGTGTGACTTGCGAAAAATACGCTACACTCTGGCAGGTGCCAGGAAATGTCCCAAGCCCTCAATCAGGAAGCTGAGACATGCTAATTAGCTGAAAAGCCAGACAGTGAGGCCGGAAGTCTGCTGCACGCCTCCACGGAGTGAGAATCAGCATGGCTACCATCATAAATGTGGACATGTTAATTATTTTGGTGCAAGAAAGGCCAGTAATTTGGGACCAGAGAGATCCCAACTATGCCAACAGGGCCCAAAAAGAGGCAGCATGGAGGAGTATATGTGGGTCCCTATTCCCACATTATGACCAGCAGCCACGTGAGGCACAGAGACAAATAAGTAAGTACACTCATGTTTGTAATTTTTCTTTTATGTGAATCAGCAGTACCTAACTCCTTTGAAGTATTTTTCCTCAAATTGATAATTATTTCATATCTAAATTTATCTAACACCATTAAGTCCATGGTGATGTACATGAGAAACGGGTTAAATACTGGGTTATTACAGATGTCCCTTACGGTGTTCAACAGAAAATAGACATACTGGTATAGAGGGTAGCGGACTCTGTCCTTGTGGCCTTACATTCTAATATGTTGTATTTTTCATCATTAATATTAAAGTTATTAAACAAATGCAGCTTCCTAGGCTACACTAAAATCTGTGTATTCAATTACACCTTGTGTGACCACTGTGCATAATGGCGTACTAAGTTATTTTACTCTATTTTGTTGCAGTGGATGATGTGATGACAAGATGGCGGAGCATCCGCGATCAATATGGGAGGGAGAGGCAGCAGCGTGACAGGAGTGGGTCAGGCGCACCTCCTAAAAAAAAAAATACATCTATTATGATCGCTTGACTTTCTTGAATCCCAGTATGGACCTGAGACCGTAAGTACAAACCTCACAACACATTTTACACATATGTTTATAATGGTCAGACATTTATGGGTTTTTTTTTTCATACATACTTTCGTAACAGAACACAGTCTAACCTCACTGAGAGGGAGACAGGATCCGATTCTGAGGTGGTCATAGACCCAGTTGGGGAAGGAGGAGAGGTGGCTGGTCCATCCTCAGATGCATCATGCTCCGTCCCTCCAGGATCCTCGTCTACCACCCATCCAGCTCCAGCAGCACCTGGACAAGAAGATGCCCCACCAACAACATCAGCAGCAGCAGCACAAGCAAACCAGGATGATCCTGCCAACAGCAGCAGCCCTACTGTTGCCCTAGAGCGCTCACCACAGGCTGCAGTGATGTTACAGCGTGCTCGTCGCAGAAGAGAGCTCCTATAAAGTAGGAGAAATGTTGATGCTGGGGTGATGAACTACCTTGCAAGGGTCACTGAGGATGATGGTGAGGAGGGCTTTACAAGGAGCCTGGCCCGGTACTTACGTCCCATAGAGCGTGAGGTGAGGCTTCGTGTGAGAGGGTGCATTCAAATTCTTATTGATGCATGCACCCCCCCAAATGACCCATATGAGCTTATGGAGTCTATTGAGAGTTGGCAGATGTCATCACGTAATCTCCTGCGTCTGCAAAGATGTCAACAGGTGCATGCTCAACAGGGATTTGAAGCACCCCCTCCACGTGAGCCTACACCTCAACCCCTACCCACACCAAACCCACCATGTCAACCTCAGTACCATAGGCCAGACTACCATCAACCTTCCCAATATGGCCACTTGTCCAGACCCAGTGCTGGAGGCTGGTCCCAACCTGGGTTTGCACGACATGGCCATATTGGGTTTAGATATGATTCCAGGCCATATTTTACACAACCTGAGGAATTTGGTCACATTCCTTATGGCCATTACACAACTGGCCCACATGAGTCAAGGCCGAATTTTCCTCAGGCCCACACATCATCCACACAGGGTGAAGGACAATTGGGCCAACAAAGGCCACCTGACCAGGACTCAGACCTACCCCCCTCTCCACCACCTACTTACCAAAATCTGTGATTTGGTTCTGTTTTTTTGTGTGTTTGGTGAACAAAACCATGTGTTCTTTATGTTACTGCTGTCATAGCACATTGTTATGATGGTCAAGTTCTGACAAAAAAATAAGCCAACTTGAATTGGCATGAGAAAAAAAAAAAGGTTACCAAAAAAAATAACAAAACAAAAAAAAGGCTTTGGTGGTAATTAAAATATATCATTTAAAGCCTAATTCGGTTTGTGGTCCAATCATTCTTACCTCACACACACATGCTATGTTCAAAACCATATGTGAATTAAGTAAATACAACACACATAATTTATATTCAAAATGTTTTTTGGTTTGGTAAAATTAGAATATTTTTTAACAGAAAAATAATCATACATGCACAACTGCATAATCTTGCCAGGGAGTGGCACCATGAGGAGATACAAAATAATTTGTGAATACATCCCTAACTTTAAGACCAGAAAGGGGATGGCGCGGAGGAGGGACATGTGGTGTAGGTGCAACAGGTGTTCACCACTATCAGCTGTGGAACAATCATATATGCGGGTAAAATTGTGCAAAATAACAAAGGCTTTTATGACTTCATTGACAGAAGCCTCACTGAGCTGAATGGCAGACTGGAGAACACGCCATTTTGCAACCAGAATCCAAAAGGCGCACTCCACCAGTCTCCGCACCCTGGAAAGCCGCAAATTAAACACCCTCCGCCGGTGGTCCAGATTGTGCCGGGGATAAGGTCTCATTACATGCCTCATCAGTTGGAATGCCTCATCTCCAACAAGAACAAAAGGCACTGCTTCTGCATTGGAGCCTGGGAGTTGTTGTGGTGGTGGGAGGTCTAACTGGTTGTCACGTAGCCGCCGACCCATAATGGACGAATTGAAGACCCTAGAGTCTCCAGTTCGCCCATTGGCCCCAATGTCTACAATTATAAACATGTAGTTACTGTCAACTACAGCTAACAGAACTACAGAGAAAAACTGCTTATAATTGTAGAATTGGGAGCCAGAGTTCGGCGGCTTACGCATCCTGATATGTTTCCCATCCACAGCTCCAATGCAGTTAGGGAAGTCACAAGTGTCCTGGAAGCCACTGGCTATTTTGAGCCAATCCTCCTGTTTTGGCTCAGGCATAACAAGTTCCTGAAGTGTAGCCCATATTTGACTACAGGTTGACCGCACAATGCCCGAAATTGTTGACCGCCCAATCAGAAACTCCAGGTGTAGTCCCGCATAGGACAAGCCAGTGGACAGGAAGCTGAAAGGGAACCAAAAATTATATTAGGTATGTAACAAGAGATAAAAAATAACATTAAGAAGCACAAGTAGATAGGATATTTTTACAAACACGACTAACACTGTAAAATTGAACATTTACATAGGGTACTTTACTATAACATTAAACACAGTTTGGTTGATCTGCTTGTACCCTAATGTACACATATATTTTAAAAAACATGCTAGAACACAACACATAAAAAAAACATCAACATGCAGTATGTGATAATGTTTAATACATACCGTAAGGTAAGGAGAAGACGCTCCTCTGCGGATATGGCTTTGCGCATCCTTGTGTCCTGATAGGTAATACCTGGACGTAAGATCTCCAACAAGATATCAAAGGTACTGATGGTCATGCGACAGTACAGATAGAACTTGTCAGGATGTGACCTCAAAGCTGTATAGAGCCTCTGAAAATGTCCTTTGAGGCGTTGGGTCAATAGAGGATGCACCCACAATCTTCGTCTCCTCCTTCACGGATCTACAATCACAGGATATGGCTGTCCAAAGCGAGGCGACAACACCCAGTGAAACAACACCCGCTGAGTTGTGCTTAAAGACAGATGGTCAGACATGTTTGTAAGGTAATACCAACACACCCAAAAGAAGCACACCAACTAAATGGCCAGATGGGAGGGTGCCACCTGTTGTAGAGGGCTTAAAAAGGGTTGATGATGATGATTTAAATTACTTGCAGGCCTGAAAACCGTTAAATGTCCATTTTGTGATGTTGCGTGAAAATTACGCATTACAGATCACATACGGATCGCACACGCAACACTACATGCGCAAAATACGCGACCACACCTTGGCAACGGATTACCTACGGAACACTATTTCTGGGACTTTTCCCGAATTACGGCCGTAAAAAACGGACCGTATTGTCTTACGCTGAGTGTGACGCCGGCCTAACATTTTTGTGTCTCTGACATAACCCAGTAATTGTACAACCAAAGGTTGCAAATAATGAAGTCAATGAGATTTTCACTTAAAGAACCCATGTCAGATATTATTGGTCTGAAAGGTGGTGGTGGGGAAATTCTTTATGAATTTTTGGTAAGGCATGGTATATGGGAATAACTGGGTGTTGAATAAAAATGTAATCAGCTATCTTTTGGTCGATAGCACCATTGGCTGTGTCTTCTGCCAATAATTGTTTCAGTTTGGTTTGAAAAGCTGGCGCTGGGTCAGTGGACATTTTTTTGTAAACAGAACAATCATTGAGAATTTTTATATTTTCAATGCCATATGAAGTAGCATTATGTACCACCACTGCCCTTTGTCTGCTGGCCTAACCAATAATTCTTAATTTTCAGTTAGTTCCCTAAGTGCTTGTCTCTCATACTGGTTAAGATTGTCAAAATCAGAACGTGATTCCCTATCTAATGCCACTAGTTCTTCTTCAATTAATTCTTGAAAAATATCCAACCCAGCTGGCCTACATTGGATGGGGTAGAAGGAAAGGTTAGACATATAAAAAGAATCATTCTTAGAATGGTCATGGGTTATCGACAGACGGGATAAGTGAATTAGATCCTGAAAGCGAAAAAAAGCATGTGGTTTGTTATCTACTACATGGGAAGAATTTTCAGTAGAAGGAATACACATATCATCATTATTAGGGGACTGATGAAAATGATATTTCAATGTCAAGTTTCTGGCTAATTTATTAGTATCCAAAATAGTTTTGAAAATATACAATTTTTTTGTAGGACAGAAATTTAAGCCTTTTTCTAATAAAGAGATTTGTGATTCAGATAAGATAAAGCTGGACAAGTTCCAGAAGGGACAGATTAATATTTCTTCCTCAGTTGGTAATCTCGCCCACTTGTGCTTCCTCCCCGCTTTCCTTAGTCGTTTTTTGAAAACTTAGTATAATCATTAAGCGACTTGTCCTTTCCTGTAAATTTACTGTGATTGCCATTCAAGGAATTATCAGAAAAATCCTCAGAAGAGTTATGGGAAGATGATGAATCAAAAGAACTGCTGAAGCTGACTCTCCGTCTCTGGTCATGTCTTTGATAATTAACCCCTTCATGACCTTGGGATTTTCCGTTTTTCCGTGTTCGTTTTTCACTCCCCTCATTCCCAGAGCCATAACTTTTTTTATTTTTCCATCAATTTGGCCATGTGAGGGCTTATTTTGTGCAGGACGAGTTGTACTTTTGAACGACATCATTGGTTTTAGCATGTCGTGTACTAGAAAACGGGAAAAAAATTCCAAGTGCGGTGAAATTGCAAACAAAGTGCAATCACACACTTGTTTTTTGTTTGGCTTTTTTGCTAAGTTCACTAAATGCTAAAACTGACCTGCCATTATGATTCTCCAGGTCATTACGAGTTCATAGACACATAACATGACTAGGTTCTTTTTTATCTAAGTGGTGAAAAAAATTCCAAACTTTGCTAAAAAAAAAAAAAAAAAATTGCGCCATTTTCCGATATCCGTAGCGTTTCCATTTTTCATGATCTGGGGTCGGTTGAGGGCTTATTTTTTGCGTTCCGAGCTGGCGTTTTTAATGATAGCATTTTGGTGCAGATACCTTCTTTTGATCGCCCGTTATTGCATTTTAATGCAATGTCGCGGCGACCAAAAAAACGTAATTCTGGCATTTCGATTTTTTTTTTCGCTGTGCTGTTTAGCGATCAGGTTAATGCTTTTTTTTATTGATAGATTGGGCGATTCTGAACGCGGCGATACCAAATATGTGTAGGTTTGATTTTTTTTTAATTGATTTATTTTGAATGGGGCGAAAGGGGGGTGATTTAAACTTATATTTTTTTTATTTTTTTCACATTTTTTTTAACTTTTTTTTTAACTTGTGCCATGCTTCAATAGCCTCCATAGGAGGCTAGAAGCTGGCACAACGCGATCGCCTCTGCTACATAGCAGCGATCTTATGTTCACTGCTATGCAGCAGAAAATGCAGGTGTGCTGTGAGCGCCGACCACAGGGTGGCGCTCACAGCTACCGGGGATCAGTAACCATAGAGGTCTCAAGGACCTCTATGGTTACAATGGAGAAGCATCACCGACCTCCGATCATGTGACAGAGGTCGGCGATGTGCTTATTTCCGGCCGTCTGGCCGGAAGCGGTAGTTAAATGCTGCTGTCTGCGTTTGACAACGACATTTAACTAGTTAATAGGCGCAGGCAGATCGCGATTCTGCCCGCGCCGATTACGGGCACATGTCAGCTGTTCAAAACAGCTGACATGTCCCGGCTTTAATGCGGGCTCTCCGCCGGAGCCCGCATCAAAGCGGGGCTTCTGACCTCGGACGGGATAGTACGTCCGAGATCAGAAAAGGGTTAAACCTTCTTTTTTGGTAGAAGTTTGTATTTCTGGACTTCTTCCAGGTATAGACTTGGTCTAATTCAAAGTCTTGTACATCTCTTTCAAATTTCATCTTTTTATCTCCGCTATATTATCATCAAATTTATTGAGGTTTTTCTCCATTTTTTTTCCACCAATTCTTCATTATTATCAGATCTGTTCAGCTCCATTTGTAACTATGTAATGTCCTCTTTAACATCAGTAAGTTCAAAGTCTTCATATTTAATAATTATCTCCATCAGTTGGATAGAACATGAAGTGAGAGCCTGATTTCACTCTTTGGAGAAATTATCCGAATACATGCAGGTTGTTTTTTTGTTAATCCACAAACTGCACGTCTATCTTCAGCACGTCTGACACTTGTAGTACGTCTGGCACCTGTAGTACATCTGACACTTGTAGTACGTCTGGTACTTGTCAGCACTTCTTAGTCCTCACTCGTAGATTCCGCCTGATCCTTGTGACTTGAAGTACTGAAGTGGAATTCCTGAGACTTGTACAATTGACGTTTAGCAAAGCTCTACTCTCTTCCCCCATGTGCAAGCAGAAGGAAATCCACTCAAAATAGCACAAAAAATCAGGAATGGCTGGCTCATCGTTGTTAAATATACTTATTTTGTATATTTATTTATTCAGGACTCTTTACCAGATGCGATACTCTAAAGAAAATGTCACAATGTTTCTTATAAAAAATGTAGTGGTTTCTTGGATTGTCCACCAAAAAGAATCATTGCAGCAAAATATAAAATAGGTGAAATAGTTACGAAGAGATTGTCCATTTGCCCATATCAAAATTTGTTCCCCATCGTTCCCGGGATCCTGAATGGTAGATTCCATCTGTCTCTGTCAAAAGCATGGCTGAATAAAGAAGCACTTGGTTGACTCACATACCATCTGTCCAGTGTACAACCTGTGGTCTGTGTAGAGTGTGTTTGAAGTGTGCGCCCCTTCCTGTGGGTCATGTGTTATATATGTCTCACAGAGCATGTGTTCTCTCTATTTGGCGTTACCATCTACCCTGAGCTAAATATACCGAAATAATACATGTAATGTCAGCTAAACCTTCCACGATGCAATGTGCTCAGTACAGAATTGAAAATAAGAATAAATTAATAACCAATAATTAATATGTAACACTGGTGGAGATTACAGTAAATGGGGGAACAGAGCAGGCTAATCAGTATTTTTAGCCCCTTTCTGACCTCGGACGGGATAGTACGTCCAAGGTCAGATCCCCTGCTTTGACGCGGGCTCCGGTGGTGAGTCCACATCAAAGCCAGGACATGTCAGCTGTTTTGAATGGCTGACATGTGCCCGCAATAGCGGTGGGTGGAATCATGATTCACCTGCCGCTATTAACTAGTTAAAGTGCGCTGTCAAATGCTGACAGTGGCATTTAACTAGCGTATCTGGACGGAAATGTGTGCATCGCTGACCCCCGTCACATGATCGGGGGTCAGCAATGCATCGGCATAACAACCAGAGGTCTCCTTGAGACCTCTATGGTCGTTGATGCCGGATTGCTATGAGCACCACCCTGTGGTCGGCGCTCATAGCAATTCAACAATTCTACTACATAGGAGCGATCTAAGCTTCGCTCCTATGTAGCAGAGGTGATCGAGTTGTGCCAGCTTCTAGCCTCCCATAAAAAATAAAAGTTTAAATCACCCCCCTTTTGCCCCATTCAAAATAAAACAAACAAAAAAATTAAATATACACATATTTGTTATCGCCGTGTTCATGTTCAGTAAATATTTGATCGGGCTCCTTTTGCATCAATTACTGCATCAATGCGGCATGGCATGGAGGCGATCAGCCTGTGGCACTGCTGAGGTGCTATGGAAGCCCAAGTTGCTTTAATAGCAACTTCAGCTCATCTGCATTGTTGGGTCTGGTGTCTGTCATCTTCCTCTTGACAATACCCCATAGATATTCTATGGAGTTAAGGCCAGGCAAGTTTGCTGGCCAATCAAGCACAGTGATACTGTTGTTTTTACACCAGGTATTGGTACTTTTGGCAGTGTGGACAGGTGCCAAGTCCTGCTGGAGAATGAAATTTCCATCTCCAAAAGGCTTGTAAGCAGCTTGAAGCATTAAGTGCTCAAAAATTTCCTGGTAGATGGCTGCGCTGACTTTGAGCTTGATAAAACACAGGGGACCTCCACCAGCAGATGACATGGCTCCTCAAACCATCACTGATTGTGGAGACTTCACACTAGACTTCAAGCAGCTTAGATTGTCACCTCTCCACTCTTCCTCCAGACTCTGGGACCTTGATTTCCAAATGAAATGCAAAATTTACTTTCACCTGAAAACACCTTGGACCACTGAGTAACAGTCCAGGTCCTTTTCTCCTTGGCTCAGGTAAGATGCTTCTGGCATTGTCTATTGGTCATGAGTGGCTTGACACAAGGAATGCGACACTTGTAGCCCATGTCCTGAATATGTCTGTGTGTGGTGGCTCTTGAAGCAATGACTCCAGCAGCAGTCCACTTCTTGTGAATCTCCACCAAATTTTTTTAATGACCTTTTCTTATCAATCCTTTCGAGACTGCGATTATTCCGGTTGCTTGTGCACCTTTTTCTACCACACTTTTTCCTTCCACTCAACTTTCCATGAATATACTTGGATACAGCACTCTGTAAACAGCCAGCTTCTTTAGCAATGACCTTTTGTGGCTTACCCTCCTTGTGGAGTGTGTCAATGACTGCGTTCTGGACATCCCCCCCGGGGGTTGTGTGGTGTTGTATGGATTGAGTGGATTTGTGTCGATTTTCAGCTTCATCATTGTAGGTTTATCCTGCTTTCCCTTATATGTTGTTTTTGTTTTCATACGTGGTTTTGTTTCATTCCGTATTATGTGTCTTTTATGTTTGTCTTATTCAAATGTTATGTTTTTCAGTCATTCTATGTTTCTTATTTTATATCCCTTTTGGGGTATTGTTCTAGTGGCACCAATACCAATTCTCATCGTGCGCGTATTTGTATATTATTACTATATGTGCTTTTCTAGGGTGGCCCAACTCGAAGTATAGTGGCACCTCTTATTCTGGCTCTTTTATGAATTTATTTGCCTTATTTGTTCTGGCCCCGAATTGGGTTCTCATGTTTAGGGGTGTATTTATATATGTCATTTACATTTAGATATCTTTCATGCTGGGCTCTGTGTTTGTACATGTTCCCCTTCATTAGTTTTCAGTGCATAATATGGCACTATATCCATCTGGTCAGCCTTCGTGCCGGGCTATGCGTACACGCACGTCCTCTATTGGCATCTCGCCAGCGCATGCGCTAAGCGCTGTGGTCATTTGCCTTTTCTCTGGGCATTCATTCGCTGTACAGCCGCGGTGCCTGGCATTCATTATCGCATCGGCGCATGCGCCGAGCGCCGTGGTCATTTGTCTTCTCTCTGCGCATATACACGCTGCACAGCTGCGGTGTCATGAACCTATCACCCATGCGCAGTCTCCCTTCATTACCTTCCGGTTCGCTGCTGGCTTCTTCCACCGGTAACTTGTTAACGATTACTTGCTTGATATTTAAGGCTGTATGACAGCTCTTTGTTCACCTTCCCTGACGAAGCCTGGTTCGCCAGGCGATACGCGTGGGACATCGTCTCACCAGGTTGTATTTTTATGGGAGATTCTCTCCCGGTTATACTTTAGACCCTGTGTTATGCTGCATAGTGATTACCTGTGAGCCTGCTATTGTCGCATTTATAAATACTTTTTGGACGGTTATTTGTGCCTGTTAGCATTTTTGTGCTCTGTATTTTTTACATGTCCGTATGGACTATCATGGCACTGTCCTAACATCATTGCGCAATACCCCATGAGCCAGTAGGTTCCTTTCAGGTCATAGTATTACATTCAATTAGGGTCTTTATCTTCCTGTGTGACCTTGATGATGTTTGTATGTTTTTAATTGTGTTTTTATTGCTTGTGGTGTTTTCTTTGATCTGTCAATAAAATCAGTCTTGTTATTTTACCTATATTGTTCATTATTATTGGTGGTGTGCGTATACATGCAGTAATGCTTTTTTCTCCTGTCCATTCAGTATATTTTATTACTGCTACCGCACCCCCAGATCTCTTGATTTAGTATATAGCAGTGCGCCTGATTCTTTTTGTTTTTGCTGGACATCTGTCAAGTCAGCAGTCTTCCCCATGAATGAGGAACCTACTGAAGCAGACTAAGGGTAGGTGCACACGTTCAGGATTTTTTGCGTTTTTTTCACGTTTTTTCGCTATAAAATGCAATAAAATCACAAAAAAACTTGAAAAAAACGCTTACATATGCCTCCCATTATTTTCAGTGTATTCCGTATATCTTGTGCAAATGTTGCATTTTTTTCCGCGAAAAAATCGCATTGCAGAAAAAAAAGCAACATGTTCATTAATTTACGGAATCGCGGGGATTCCGCACACCTAGGAATGCATCGATCTGCTAACTTCCCGCATGGGGCTATGCACACCATGCAGGAAGTAAGCAGATCATGTGCGGTTGGTCCCCAGGGTGGAGGAGAGGAGACTTTCCTCCACGGACTGGGCACCATATAATTGGTAAAAAAAAAAGAATTAAAATAAAAAATAGTGATATACTCACCCTCTGATGGCCCCGGAGTCTTCCCGCCTCTCATTGGTGCATGCTCTCTCTTCCGTTCCTATAGATGCTCTGTGTGAAGGACCTGCGATGATGTCGCGGTCATGTGACCGTGACGTCGCGGTCATGTGACCGCGACGTCATTGCAGGTCCTACACACAAAGCAACAGCTGAGGAGATCGGGGGCCATCAGAGGGTGACTATAACCTTTTTTTTTATTTTTTTATTATTTTTAACATTATATCTTTTTACTATTGATGCTGCATAGGCTGCATCTCTAGTAAAAGGTTGGTCACACTTGTCACGCACTATGTTTGACAAGTGTGACCAACCTGTCAATCAGTTTTCCAAGCGATGCTACAGATCACTTGGAAAACTTTAGCATTCTGCAAGCTAATTACGCTTGCAAAATGCTAAAAAAATGGGGAAAAAACGCGAAAAGAAACTTGCGGATTTCTTGCAGAAAATTTCCGGTTTTCTTCAGGAAATTTCTGCAAGAACTCCTGACGTGTGCACATACCCTAAGGGACCATTTTAAACGCTTAGGAAGCCTTTGCAGATGTTTATTGTTAATTATTCTAATTTACTGAGATAATGACTTTCGGGTTCTCATTGGCTGTAAGCCATAATTATCAACATTAACAGAAATAAACACTTGAAATAGATCACTCTGTTTGTAGTGACTTTATATAATATATGAGTTTCGCTTTTTGTATTGAAGAACTGAAATAAATTAACTTTTTCATGATATTTTAATTTTGTGAGAAGCACCTGTGTGTATTAGCCTGTTACCTCTGCTGCTTTAATGCAGCGGCCAGAGATAAGCAGGCCATAGGTGGGCCACCTCAATTCGAGGGCCACTGACTTGTTGTTGCCCCAAGGCTGAAATATGCCAGTCAGCCCCTGTGTACCACCATACCCTGCATTATTTATATAGTGTGGGATTTAATACATTTACTATCACAAAATCTTGCTATGTAAATTGCATGGAGCTTTGTAGCATACTTCATAAGTAGAGTGGGGGGGCTGCCTAATTGTTGCCACTTGCTACATCTGTAGTGCAGGTAGAGAGTAGTGCAGTTTATGCAGTATACTGTAGAGACCATTACAGATCCATATTTTAGAGCGTACAGATCAGGGGTGAAAACCATTTGTATACATGTTCAGATATCTACAGCATATTTTTGCATGAAGAAGAGCTTGAATGGAATCTGTCAGAAGGTTTATGCTATGTAATCTGAGGACAACATGATGTTGGGGTTAAAACACTAAAATCAGCTGTGTGCCACTTATTAGGCTGTGTGCTGTTGTTTACTTGTAATGAAGATTTTATCACTAGGACATTATCATTGCTGGGACTAGCTGCCTTGTTCCAAGTCATCCGACCACGCCACCTCCCATGATAAGCAGTACTTAGCACGTGCTTGTATCTAACTTATAGCTGACTTGGACATAAAGCAAATAAAGTGGAAAAATAGATAGGCAACACAAATACAAATGAAACCTAGTTATTCTGCACATGTAGTGTATTAAATTGGGATATTTCAGATTAATTGTGCAAAGGAAGTATGATGAGTTACTCAACTCTGGATTTCAGAATTGCAGCCAAATGATGAAGCCAAGAAAGATGCAATGAGAAAAACATTGTTTTTCATTGGTAAAAGAAATTTCTCAATATTTGTTGAACTAAGAGTTTAAATAACATTCAGTACAAAAGTTCAGCAGCTGCAGAGAACACGTCATGATGGTGAGTACTCTATCACTATATTACCCTCAGGTTCATACAAAGCAGTTTTGATATATATGTCATATACGGTATGTTCAGGACATAGCGTCCTTTCAGTTTTACTTTGATAATAATTGGAAAAAAACATTAAAAACTCATGTGCAAAAATGTACTAATTGAAAAACATCAATAACTTTAGCAAAAATCAACTATAAAGTGATCATAGTGTTGTCAGTGCAGCATACACGTAGGCATCAGCATGAGAACTGTGCTTTGTACTTTGCTGTTACAAGTAAACAAGTGAAGAAAGTTTAGTGATAGACTATTAGCCAATACATATGCCATCTTTTTTCCAAATATATATATAGTGGACAATAAAATGGCACTCAGAAGGCAACTGAGGAAATATAGCCATAATTGTTTATTATAACAATATATCTAGTTAAATACATTTTCTGATTATCAGTCACCCATAGGCCTTATTTGTTTTTGTTTTGAAATTTTCTTGTATACTTTTTTGCAGTGTATTTTAAAGGGAATCTGTCACCAGGTCTGAGCGCAGCATATTATAGAAACAGAGATCCTGATTCCAGCAATGTGTTACATAATGGGTTGCTCACGCTGCAGTTTTTATAAAATCTCTTTTTAATCTGCTGCAGATCTACCAGTTCTCTGAATGCTGACCTCAGTATAAACCCACCTACACCACGGATTGGAAGATTTCTGTACACACTGTGCATAGGCAGAAAGCTGCCAATCAGTGGTGGGGGCAGGGTTATAAAGGCACTCAAAAATATGGAGGTCTACCTGGTTTGCCAGTCTTCCAGGAATAATCTCATGTGGATTTATCAAAACTGCATCAAGCAGTAAGTGACACATCACTGGAATGAGGGTATCTGCGCCTACATTATACTGCTCTCAGACCTGGTGACCGACTCCCTTTAACCCCTTCACCCCAAGCCTATTTTCAACTTCATGACTAGGCCAAATTTTACAATTCTGACCATTTTCACTTTATGAGGTAATAACTATGGAACACTGCAATGGATCTCACTGATTATGAGACTTTTTTCATGACATTTTGTACATCATGATGGTGGTAAAACTTGTTTGATACAACTTTCGATTCTTTGCGAAAAAAAATGCTAATTTGGCGAAAAGTTTAAACATTTTGCAATTTTCAAACTTTTAATATTTATGCCCTTAATTAAACCACAGAGATAGATCACACAAATAGTTACCGTATTTTTCGGACTATAAGACGCACCGGACCATAAGACGCTTCCCAAATTTTCAGAAGTAAAATAGGGAAAAAAAATAATGTGTCAAATGGGGGTCTGTCTTACAGTCAGAATTCAGCTTACCAGGGAAGGGATCGGCACAGGTGGAGTGGTCACAGGGGTCATTTGGTGGTCCAGGCTGGTGCGGTGGCATCTGGGAAATCCCATCCCAAGCTGGTGTGGTGGTGGTGGCTCTGTGCTGGGGCAGGGGTGACGGCTCTGTGCTGGGGCAGGGGTGGCGGCTCTGCGCTGGGGCTCTGTGCTGGGGCTCTGTGCTGGGGCAGGGGCTCTGTGCGGGGGCAAGGGCTCTGCTGGGGCAAGGGCTCTGTGCTGGGGCTCTGTGCTAGGGCAAGGGCTCTGTGCGGGGGCTCTGTGCTGTGGCAAGGGCTCTACTGGGGCTCTGTGCTGGGGCAAGGGCTCTGTGCGGGGGCTCTGTGCTGGGGCAAGGGCTCTGTACTGGGGCTCTGTGCTGGGGCAGGGGCTCTGTGCTCCACTCTGTGCTGGGGTGGTGGCTCTGTGCTGGGGCAGAGGCTCTGTGCTGGGGCAGGGCTCTGTGCCGAGGCAGGGGCTCTGTGCTGGGGCAGGCGCTCTGTGCTTCGGCTCTGTGCTGGGGTTCTGTGCTGGGGTTCTGTGCTGGGGCAGGGGCTCTGTGCTAGGGCAGGGGCTCTGTGCTAGGGCAGGGGCTCTGTGCTGGGGCCGGGGCTCTGTGCTTCGGCTCTGCTGGGGCAGGGGCTCTGTGCTGGGGCAGGGGCTCTGTGCTGGGGCAGGGGCTCTGTGCTGGGGCAGGGGCTCTGTGCTAGGGCAGGGGCTCTGTGCTGGGGCAGGGGCTCTGTGCTGAGGCAGGGGCTCTGCTAGGGCAGGGGCTCTGTCCTGGGGCAGGGGCTCTGTGCTCCGGGGCAGGGGCTGTGCTCTGGTGCAATGGCAGCAGCTCTCTGTGCTCTGTGGGGGGCTCCGCTGGCATTTCTTCAAATCCCGGAGGCCCCCGCACATCTGTTGCTGCCATGTTGCAGTGGCCTCCGGGAATATGGCCTCGGGGGAACATGGCTGCTGGGCCGGGGGTGGCGCATGCTCAGATTCAAATCTCGGCAACGAGATCTCGTCCCGAGATCTCATCTCCCAAGATCTACGGATGAGATCTGAATCTGAGCATGCGCTGACCCTGGCCCGGGGACCATGTTCCCGGAGGGCAATGCAATATGGCAGCAACGGATGTGCGGGGGCCTCCGGGCTTTGACAAAATGCCGGCGGAGCCCCCAACGGAGCACAGAGAGCTGCTGTCACTTCCCCGGAGCACAGCCAGCCACTACCACACCACAGAGCTCCGCCGCACCGCCACAGTCGCAGGATTTGTAAGTATATTGCGACCATAAGACGCACCCCCACTTCCCAAAAAAAATTTTGGGAAAAAAGTGTGTCTTATGGTCCTTAAAATACGGTAATAAATAACATTTCCCACATGTCTACTTTCCATCAGCAGAATGAAACATAATTTTTCTTTGTTAGGAAGTTATAATGGTTAAAAGTTGACCAGCGATTTCTCAATTTTCCAACCAAATATACAAAACCATTTTTTGGGGCGCCACATCACATTCGAAGTGACGTTGAAGGGTCTATATGACAGAAAATACCCAAAAATGACACCATTCCAAATACTGCACCCCTCAAGGTACTCAAAACCACATTCAAGAAGTTTATTAACCATTCAGCTGCATCACAGGAATTAATAGAATGTGGAAGGAAAGAATGAACATTTAACTTTTTTTCCCCAAAATGTTACTTTAGACCCACATTTTTTTGATTTTTACAAGGGTGACAGAAGAAAATCAACTCCAAAATGTATTGTACAATTTTTCTGAGCACATCGGTATCCCATATATGGTAAAAAAAAAACACTGGGTGTACAGCAGGGCTTGGAAGGGAAGGAGCGTCTTTTGACTTTTTGAATGTAAAATTTACTGAAATAATTAGCGGACGCCATGTTGCGTTTGGAGAGCCATTAATGTGCCTAAGTAATAGAAACCCCCATAAGTGTCACCATTCTGGAAAGTATATAATGAATAAATAACTTGGCACTCAACTGATTGATGGTGATATAAAGCAATGAATATTTATTTCTTGGATCGCAGTCCAGTTTAAATGTTTCGGTTAAACATTAGACCTTCTTCAGTAAACTGCATTACAAATATATGAGGAAATAATAAATTAGGACCTAATCTACATTCAATGATAGTCCACAAGCAGTCGGGTATGTGAAAAATGTTATTTTACCCCTATCCTTCCTTTCCTGTATTCCAATCCATCACATATCACAAAATGATTGTGAGATTTACCTTACCTGTTCTGCCTTGTTGTTACTTACTTACTTACGTTTAAACTGGACTGCGATGCAAGAAATAAATATTCATTGCTTTATATCACCATCAATCAGTTGAGTGCCAAGTTATTTATTCATTATATGCTCTCTGGTGTGGGAAACCTATCTTGAGCACCAACACAGCAGTGCCACGATATATTTCACATTCTGGAAAGTAGACTCCTCAAGGAATTTGTCTAGATGTGTGGTGAGTAGGGTTGAGCGACTTTTATTTTTATAGGATCGGGTCGGGTTTCACGAAACCCGACTTTCTCAAAAGTCGGGTCGAGTGAAATCGGCCGATCCTATAAAAAAGTCGGGGTCGGGGTCGGCCGAAACACGAAACCCAATGCAGTGCAATGGGATACTATGGTTCCCAGGGTCTGAAGGAGAGGAAACTCGATACCGATACCAGATTCAGAAGATCGCCGACCTCATGGCCGACCCCACACAGGGGTCGGGTCGGGTTTCATGAAACCCGACTTTGCCAAAAGTCGGCGACTTCTGAAAATGGCCGACCCATTTCGCTCAACCCAAGTGGTGAGCACCTTAAACCCAGAGGTGCTTCGCGGAATTTTACAACGTTGATCTGTGAAAATGAAAAAAAATATATATTTTCCCACAAAAATGTTGTTTTAGCCCACAATTTTTTAATTTTCACAAGGATAGCAGGAGAAATTAGATCTCAAAATTTGTTGTGCAATTTTTGCTGAGTACGCCAAACCCCATATGTGGTCAGAAACTACTTTTGAGGCACAGTGAAAGCTCAGAAGGAAAGAAGTGCCATACTGGATTTCAGATTTTGCTGGACTATTCTGAGGGTGGCATGTCACATTGGCAGAACCCCTAAGGAGCCAGAACAGAAAAAACATTCATAAGAGACCCCATTTTACAAATTACACCTCTCAATGAATTTATGTAGGTGTGCAGTGATCATATTGAAACCACAGGCGGATCACCGAATTTTATACTATTGGGGAGCGAAGAAAAAAATAATTATGTTTTTACCATCAACATTTTGTTTTAGCCCCAGATTTTACATTTTCACATTGGGAAGGCACCAATATTTGTCCCACAATTTCTGCTGAATGTAGAAATTCCTCATATGTGACTGTATAGTACTGCTTAACCACACAGTGAGACTCTGGAAGGATGGAGTGCTATTTGCCTCCTGGAGTGCAGATTTTCCTAGAATACTTTGTGGACTTCATATACAGAGCCCCTAACTGCTAGAAGAGCAAAGAGCAAAATCCCCCTGAAGTGACCCAATTTTGAAAATTATACCCCTTTGGAAATTTATTTACAGGTGTAGTGACAGGTGTGTTATCCTGAAACAAGCAGCAGTGGATGTTGCTGATTGAAAATTGCAAACTGCCATTGTAATGAAGAGTACGTTGTAGTGAGCAATATGTTGTAGTGACCAGTACATTGTAGTGACCAGTATGTTGCTTTTCCCAGCTCATGCTTCTGGAGGCACGCGCCCGTAAATTAGGTGGGCTCTCATCAAAATAGAAATGCCAAACATGTGAATACTAAATGTGGTTTAGGCACACTGTGGGGCTCAGGAGATAAGGGGGTATTTGGATTTGGGAGCAGAGAATTACTGTAGCTGAATTTCTTTTTCGGACAAGGAGCCATTATGCTTTTACTGAGCCTTTATACAACCAGTAACATGGAAGCCCCCTATATTTCTATTGAGAGATGACAGACCTGAGTGGGGACTTGTTTTTGTTAGAAACATTTTACATAACATTTGGGATCACATGCTGAGCACTTTATTGGGGTTTCCATCTAAATCTCTGAGTGGCATGATTCAGATGAAACATCCTAGGGATCCATTCACTATAATGAGACAGAAGAGTTACTCTGGACTCTGCTTGGCCTCTGCTCAGCATTGTCCTTCTTTTCAGAAGTGCACAAAATTGTGGCGGACTGTGTTTTCATACACGCCTAAGAAGACTGACACTGCCAGATAACAGGTAAGATTGTGTCCACAGTGCCTCCATCAGCCTCATTATAGGGAATCTTCCACCGGGTTCCATCTGAATCACGTTTTTCAGAGATTTACACGGAAATCCCGGTATAAGCGCTCAGTGCAGAGTGCAGGATAAATGTGAGCCGAGACTTACTGTAATCTTTAGAAGGCAGAATGCGCAAATCAAAAGCAGGTGAAGAATTGGTTTTATTTATTTATTTTTTACACAATTTTTTTAAAGTCATTAGATTACTTTATTCTACGGTTTCGTGGTATTACAGTGATACCAGATTTATAGCATTTTTTTTCTGTTTGGCTGCTGTCACACACTAAAAGATGCTTTTAAGGAAAGGAAAAAAAGATCCAGCAGTAGGCGTGAGTGAGCTAAAAAATAACCTTTATTCCATAGTGATTAAAAAAATGGAAAAAACGTAATGTCAGGCACTATACACCATTGGAACCGATCAACAGTCATGATCATGAGGAAGACTAACGTTGATGATGTCGTTGATCTGTGCTCGATGTCCACAGATGGGGTTGTGCTCACAGCCCAACACCATGCAGGATGCTTGGCATTTGCCACAGAACACCACTGACTTGTTGTTGCCCCAAGGCTGAAATATGCCAGTCAGCCCCTGTGTACCACCATACCCTGCATTATTTATATAGTGTGGGATTTAATACATTTACTATCACAAAATCTTGCTATGTAAATTGCATGGAGCTTTGTAGCATACTTCATAAGTAGAGTGGGGGGGCTGCCTAATTGTTGCCACTTGCTACATCTGTAGTGCAGGTAGAGAGTAGTGCAGTTTATGCAGTATACTGTAGAGACCATTACAGATCCATATTTTAGAGCGTACAGATCAGGGGTGAAAACCATTTGTATACATGTTCAGATATCTACAGCATATTTTTGCATGAAGAAGAGCTTGAATGGAATCTGTCAGAAGGTTTATGCTATGTAATCTGAGGACAACATGATGTTGGGGTTAAAACACTAACATCAGCTGTGTGCCACTTATTAGGCTGTGTGCTGTTGTTTACTTGTAATGAAGATTTTATCACTAGGACATTATCATTGCTGGGACTAGCTGCCTTGTTCCAAGTCATCCGACCACGCCACCTCCCATGATAAGCAGTACTTAGCACGTGCTTGTATCTAACTTATAGCTGACTTGGACATAAAACAAATAAAGTGGAAAAATAGATAGGCAACACAAATACAAATGAAACCTAGTTATTCTGCACATGTAGTGTATTAAATTGGGATATTTCAGATTAATTGTGCAAAGGAAGTATGATGAGTTACTCAGCTCTGGATTTCAGAATTGCAGCCAAATGATGAAGCCAAGAAAGATGCAATGAGAAAAACATTGTTTTTCATTGGTAAAAGAAATTTCTCAATATTTGTTGAACTAAGAGTTTAAATAACATTCAGTACAAAAGTTCAGCAGCTGCAGAGAACACGTCATGATGGTGAGTACTCTATCACTATATTACCCTCAGGTTCATACAAAGCAGTTTTGATATATATGTCATATACGGTATGTTCAGGGCATAGCGTCCTTTCAGTTTTACTTTGATAATAATTGGAAAAAAACATTAAAAACTCATGTGCAAAAATGTACTAATTGAAAAACATCAATAACTTTAGCAAAAATCAACTATAAAGTGATCATAGTGTTGTCAGTGCAGCATACACGTAGGCATCAGCATGAGAACTGTGCTTTGTACTTTGCTGTTACAAGTAAACAAGTGAAGAAAGTTTAGTGATAGACTATTAGCCAATACATATGCCATCTTTTTTCCAAATATATATATAGTGGACAATAAAATGGCACTCAGAAGGCAACTGAGGAAATATAGCCATAATTGTTTATTATAACAATATATCTAGTTAAATACATTTTCTGATTATCAGTCACCCATAGGCCTTATTTGTTTTTGTTTTGAAATTTTCTTGTATACTTTTTTGCAGTGTATTTTAAAGGGAATCTGTCACCAGGTCTGAGCGCAGCATATTATAGAAACAGAGATCCTGATTCCAGCAATGTGTTACATAATGGGTTGCTCACGCTGCAGTTTTTATAAAATCTCTTTTTAATCTGCTGCAGATCTACCAGTTCTCTGAATGCTGACCTCAGTATAAACCCACCTACACCACGGATTGGAAGATTTCTGTACACACTGTGCATAGGCAGAAAGCTGCCAATCAGTGGTGGGGGCAGGGTTATAAAGGCACTCAAAAATATGGAGGTCTACCTGGTTTGCCAGTCTTCCAGGAATAATCTCATGTGGATTTATCAAAACTGCATCAAGCAGTAAGTGACACATCACTGGAATGAGGGTATCTGCGCCTACATTATACTGCTCTCAGACCTGGTGACCGACTCCCTTTAACCCCTTCACCCCAAGCCTATTTTCAACTTCATGACTAGGCCAAATTTTACAATTCTGACCATTGTCACTTTATGAGGTAATAACTATGGAACACTGCAATGGATCTCACTGATTATGAGATTTTTTCATGACATTTCGTACTTCATGATGGTGGTAAAACTTGTTTGATACAACTTTTGATTCTTTGAGAAAAAAAATGCTAATTTGGCGAAAAGTTTAAACATTTTGCAATTTTCAAACTTTTAATATTTATGCCCTTAAACCACAGAGATACATCACACAAATAGTTACTGTATTTTTCGGACTATAAGACGCACCGGACCATAAGACGCTTCCCAAATTTTCAGAAGTAAAATAGGGAAAAAAAATAATGTGTCAAATGGGGGTCTGTCTTACAGTCAGAATTCAGCTTACCAGGGAAGGGACCGGCACAGGTGGAGGAGTGGTCACATGGGTCATTTGGTGGTCCAGGCTGGTGTGGTGGCATCTGGGAAATCCCATCCCAAGCTGGTGTGGTGGTGGTGGCTCTGTGCTGGAGCAGGGGTGATGGCTCTGTGCTGGGGCAGGGGTGGCGGCTCTGCGCTGGGGCTCTGTGCTGGGGCAGGAGCTCTGTGCTGTGGCAAGGGCTCTGTGCTAGGGCTCTGTGCTGGGGCAAGGGCTCTGTGCGGGGGCTCTGTGCTGGGGCAAGGGCTCTGTACTGGGGCAAGGGCTCTGTACTGGGGCAAGGGCTCTATGCTGGGGCTCTGTGCTGGGGCAGGAGCTCTGTGCTGTGGCAGGGGCTCTGTGCTGGGGCAAGGGCTCTGTGCTGGGGCAAGGGCTCTGTGCTGGGGCAAGGGCTCTGTGCTGGGGCTCTGTGCTGGGGCAAGGGCTCTGTGAGGGGGCTCTGTGCTGGGGCAAGGGCTCTGTACTGGGGCTCTGTGCTGGGGCAGGGGCTCTGTGCTCCGCTCTGTGCTGGGGTGGTGGCTCTGTGCTGGGGCAGAGGCTCTGTGCTGGGGTTCTGTGCTAGGGCAGGGCTCTGTGCCGGGGCAGGGGCTCTGTGCTGGGGCAGGGGCTCTGTGCTTCAGCTCTGTGCTGGGGCAGGGGCTCTGTGCTGGGGTTCTGTGCTGGGGCAGGGGCTCTGTGCTAGGGCAGGGGCTCTGTGCTGGGGCAGGGGCTCTGTGCTTCGGCTCTGTACTGGGGCAGGGGCTCTGTGCTGGGGCAGGGGCTCTGTCCTGGGACAGGGGCTCTGTGCTCCGGGGCAGGGGCTGTGCTCTGGTGCAGTGGCAGCAGCTCTCTGTGCTCTGTGGGGGGCTCCGCTGGCATTTCTTCAAATCCCGGAGGCCCCCGCACATCTGTTGCTGCCATGTTGCAGTGGCCTCTGGGAATATGGCCTCAGGGGAACATGGCTGCTGGGCCGGGGGTGGCGCATGCTCAGATTCAAATCTCGGCAACGAGATCTCGTCCCGAGATCTCATCTCCCAAGATCTATGGATGAGATCTGAATCTGAGCATGCGCTGACCCTGGCCCGGGGACCATGTTCCCGGAGGGCAACGCAATATGGCAGCAACGGATGTGCGGGGGCCTCCGGGCTTTGACAAATTGCCGGCGGAGCCCCCAACGGAGCACAGAGAGCTGCTGTCACTTCCCCGGAGCACAGCCAGCCACTACCACACCACAGAGCTCCGCCGCACCGCCACAGTCGCAGGATTTGTAAGTATATTGCGACCATAAGACGCACCCCCACTTCCCCCAAAAAATTTTGGGAAAAAAGTGTGTCTTATTGTCCTTAAAATACGGTAATAAATAACATTTCCCACATGTCTACTTTCCATCAGCAGAATGAAACATAATTTTTCTTTGTTAGGAAGTTATAATGGTTAAAAGTTGACCAGCGATTTCTCAATTTTCCAACCAAATATACAAAACCATTTTTTGGGGCGCCACATCACATTCGAAGTGACGTTGAAGGGTCTATATGACAGAAAATACCCAAAAATGACACCATTCCAAATACTGCACCCCTCAAGGTACTCAAAACCACATTCAAGAAGTTTATTAACCATTCAGCCTCATCACAGGAATTAATAGAATGTGGAAGGAAAGAATGAACATTGAACTTTTTTTCCCCAAAATGTTACTTTAGACCCCCATTTTTTTGATTTTTACAAGGGTGACAGAAGAAAATCGACTCCAAAATGTATTGTACAATTTTTCTGAGCACATCGGTATCCCATATATGGTAAAAAAAAACACTGGGTGTACAGCAGGGCTTGGAAGGGAAGGAGCGTCTTTTGACTTTTTGAATGTAAAATTTACTGAAATAATTAGCGGACGCCATGTTGCATTTGGAGAGCCCCTAATGTGCCTAAGTAATAGAAACCCCCATAAGTGTCACCATTCTGGAAAGTATATAATGAATAAATAACTTGGCACTCAACTGATTGATGGTGATATAAAGCAATGAATATTTATTTCTTGGATCGCAGTCCAGTTTAAATGTTTCGGTTAAACATTAGACCTTCTTCAGTAAACTGCATTAAAAATATATGAGGAAATAATAAATTAGGACCTAATCTACATTCAATGATAGTCCACAAGCAGTCGGGTATGTGAAAAATGTTATTTTACCCCTATCCTTCCTTTCCTGCCTTCCAATCCATCACATATCACAAAATGATTGTGAGATTTACCTTACCTGTTCTGCCTTGTTGTTACTTACTTACGTTTAAACTGGACTGCGATCCAAGAAATAAATATTCATTGCTTTATATCACCATCAATCAGTTGAGTGCCAAGTTATTTATTCATTATATGCTCTCTGGTGTGGGAAACCTATCTTGAGCACCAACACAGCAGTGCCACGATATATTTCACATTCTGGAAAGTAGACTCCTCAAGGAATTTGTCTAGATGTGTGGTGAGCACTTTAAGCCCAGAGGTGCTTCGCGGAATTTTACAACGTTGATCTGTGAAAATGAAAAAAAATATATATTTTCCCACAAAAATGTTGTTTTAGCCCACAATTTTTTAATTTTCACAAGGATAGCAGGAGAAATTAGATCTCAAAATTTGTTGTGCAATTTTTGCTGAGTACGCCAAACCCCATATGTGGTCAGAAACTACTTTTGAGGCATAGTGAAAGCTCAGAAGGAAAGAAGTGCCATACTGGAGTTCAGATTTTGCTGGACTATTCTGAGGGTGGCATGTCACATTGGCAGAACCCCTAAGGAGCCAGAACAGAAAAACCATTCATAAGAGACCCCATTTTACAAATTACACCTCTCAATGAATTTATCTAGGTGTGCAGTGATCATATTGAAACCACAGGCGGATCACCGAATTTTATACTATTGGGGAGCGAAGAAAAAAATAATTATGTTTTTACCATCAACATTTTGTTTTAGCCCCAGATTTTACATTTTCACATTGGGAAGCGGATAAAAATGGCACCAATATTTGTCCCACAATTTCTGCTGAATGTACAAATTCCTCATATGTGACTGTATAGTACTGCTTAACCACACAGCGAGACTCTGGAAGGATGGAGTGCTATTTGCCTCCTGGAGTGCAGATTTTCCTAGAATAGTTTGTGGACTTCATATACAGAGCCCCTAACTGCTAGAAGAGCAAAGAGCAAAATCCCCCTGAAGTGACCCAATTTTGGAAATTATACCCCTTTGGAAATTTATTTACAGGTGTAGTGACAGGTGTGTTATCCAGAAACAAGCAGCAGTGGATGTTGCTGATTGAAAATTGCAAACTGCCATTGTAATGAAGAGTACGTTGTAGTGAGCAATATGTTGTAGTGACCAGTACATTGTAGTGACCAGTATGTTGCTTTTCCCAGCTCATGCTTCTGGAGACACGCGCCCGTAAATTAGGTGGGCTCTCATCAAAATAGAAATGCCAAACATGTGAATACTAAATGTGGTTTAGGCACACTGTGGGGCTCAGGAGATAAGGGGGTATTTGGATTTGGGAGCACAGAATTAGCTGAATTTCTTTTTCGGACAAGGAGCCATTATGCTTTTACTGAGCCTTTATACAACCAGTAACATGGAAGCCCCCTATATTTCTATTGAGAGATGACAGACCTGAGTGGGGACTTGTTTTTGTTAGAAACATTTTACATAACATTTGGGATCACATGCTGAGCACTTTATTGGGGTTTCCATCTAAATCTCTGAGTGGCATGATTCAGATGAAACATCCTAGGGATCCATTCACTATAATGAGACAGAAGAGTTACTCTGGACTCTGCTTGGCCTCTGCTCAGCATTGTCCTTCTTTTCAGAAGTGCACAAAATTGTAGCGGACTGTGTTTTCATACACGCCTAAGAAGACTGACACTGCCAGATCACAGGTAAGATTGTGTCCACAGTGCCTCCATCAGCCTCATTATAGGGAATCTTCCACCGGGTTCCATCTGAATCACGTTTTTCAGAGATTTACACGGAAATCCCGGTATAAGCGCTCAGTGCAGAGTGCAGGATAAATGTGAGCCGAGACTTACTGTAATCTTTAGAAGGCAGAATGCACAAATCAAAAGCAGGTGAAGAATTGGTTTTATTTATTTATTTTTTACACAATTTTTTTAAAGTCATTAGATTACTTTATTCTACGGTTTCGTGGTATTACAGTGATACCAGATTTATAGCATTTTTTTTTCTGTTTGGCTGCTGTCACACACTAAAAGATGCTTTTAAGGAAAGGAAAAAAAAGATCCAGCAGTAGGCGTGAGTGAGCTAAAAAATAACCTTTATTCTATAGTGATTAAAAAAATGGAAAAAACGTAATGTCAGGCACTATACACCATTGGAACCGATCAACGGTCATGATCATGAGGAAGACTAACGTTGATGACGTCGTTGATCTGTGCCCGATGTCCACAGATGGGGGTTGTGCTCACAGCCCAACACCGTGCAGGACGCTTGGCATTTGCCACAGAACACCAGGATTGGCAAAGTTGCCACTGGCGCCTTATGCTCTTCACAGATGAAAGCAGGTTCACACGGAGCACATGTGACAGATGTGACAGTCTGGAGATGCCGTGGAGAGCGATCTGCTGCCTGCAACATCCTTCAGCATGACTGGTTTGGCAGTGGGTCAGTAATGGTGTGGGGTGGCATTTCTTTGGAGGGCCGCACAGCCCTCCATGTGCTCGCCAGAGGTAGCCTGACTGACATTAGGTACCAAGATGAGATCCTCAGACCCCTTGTGAGTCCATATGCTGGTGCAGTTGGCCCTAGGTTTCTCCTAATGCAGGACAATGCCAGACCTAAATCAAATGGGAATGGTGACAGTTTTCTTGTGTAGGGTGTCTTGCATTGAAATCTGCTGTAATGACCCAGTTACTGCGTTCACCAGACATCAACACAATTTCTATCAGCTCCTCCTCACGTGTTAACCTCTGCGAGATGTCAATGGCTGTAAACAAAGAGAAACTTGTTTATAACTCATGAAAGAATAAAGTTACGTTAAAACCAAGCACACCATTGTTTTTCTTGTGAAATTCTCAATAAGTTTGATGTGTCACATGACCCTCTTCCCATTGGAAAAAAAGAAGTTGGATCCAAAATGACCGACTTCCAAATGGATGCCATGGTCACCACCCATCTTGAAAAGTTTTCCTCCTCCCATATTACTAATGTGCCACAAACAGGAAGTTGATATCACCAACCATTCCCATTTTATTTATGTGTATCCATATAAATGGCCCGCCCTGTATATACAGCTCTGGCAAAACTTAAGAGACCACCACATCAAACCCCTGTCATGGGCAGCCCAATCTCCAGACCTGAACCCCATTGAAAAACAAAGAAGAACTGCTTACATTTTTGCGCCAGAAGCAGTGTGAAAGACTGGTGGAAAGCATGCCAAGAAGCATGTGATAAAAATCATGGATATTACACAAAATATTGATTTCTGAACACTTCCTGAGTTAAAACATTAGTATTGTTGTTTCTAAATGGATATATATATATATATATATATATATATATATATATATATATATATATATATATATATATATATATATAATCATTTTGTCATTTTTTAAAATATATTTACAACTTTTGTTTCATTTTTTTTAAATCTATTTCTTACTTTTTTACTTTGTCCCATTATGGGGCTTTCACATTTTTTGCAGTCTGGATCACTTGTGTAGTATATCAAAGCAGGAGAACTGCTATGCTATACAAACTGACAGCGCTGCACTGACATACAAACTTGCTACACTGTGCTCTGTGCATGTTGTAGCAAGCTGCTAGCTCTGGTGACTTGCATGTCGTAATGACAACATCAGGTTACCATGGCAATGATAGGCCCCTCACAATGACGTTGCAGGGGGAGAGCAGAGGGGGCTCCCTCCTTCGTCATGCCTGCTAAATGCTGCGATCGATATCGCGGGGCATCCAGTCGGAGAGCAGATGGGGCTCTTTCCCTCAGCATGTCTGCTAAATGCAGCCTTTGATATATATCGCAGCATTTAGGGGGTTAAAGTGACAGGAGTGGCGCAGGGGTACCTGGCACTGAGTGCTGACACCCTGCGGCGATCGCACACACACAGCCTCCTGTGCACGGGTGATCGCATGACGTATATATACTGCTTCAGTCATGAAGTCTTTCTCAACAATGACGTATACATACCTCAAATTTTGGGAAGTGGTTAAAATTAAAAAGTAAAAAACTACAAGAAAACTTCAAGTGATAACAAATAAGGCCTGAGAGCAGCATAATGTAGGGGCAGAGACCCACTTTGTTTGAAAAGTGCTATATGGTGTAAAAACCTGACTTGAAGTCGGTATCCGGTCACAAGATATTGATGATAAATCCTTAGGATAAGGCTCATGCAGATGTCTGTGCAAAATTGGTCCAAGCATGGACCGCTAATGCATGGACTGGCCAAGGGTCTCCTGCCCCGAGCGTGACAGCTTCATAAAAATATATGAAGCATTGTGGTCCGTGATCGAACCGATTAGCCTGGAAGCCTACATGAGCCCTAAGCTATAAATATCAGATTGGTGAGGGTCCATACCGACAACCCCCACCGATCAGCTGTTAAAAGTTCTGGCAGCTTATAAAAAAAGTAAGACAAGTGGTTGGGGTAAGCAATTTAGGTATTAATGTTTAGTATTCTCAGCCGAAAAAAACGTAATCAAAAATTCCCATTCACAGTCTCCATCTTCCTTTACGTAAGTACACATAGTACAACTTTTGTTCTTTCCAAAGTGAAGTGAACATCAGAAAATATTTTCATTTGGTCAAAAATTCACTTTCCAAAAATATATTCTTTTATGTTTTTACCTGTGCTAGTTTTACAGTCACCCATGTAGTAGGACATCAATGCATGGAGCTTCCACAACATTTGACAAAAATTTACAGATACCCAACATTACTGCTCAAAATGATATTGAAATTTACAACACTGATGTGCATGTCATCACATCCACCAAAAATCCTCATAAATAATAGGTTTATTACTGATCTAGAGAGCGGGGGGGATTATATAAATTGCCTTTGTGTTTTTGAATGAGTGAAATTGATCAATCTTAGGTCCCCAAAGGCTATAAAACTTTGCCTTTTATTTCAGAAATCCTATTTGGTGATTGCTTGGTTTGGTGCTGGGATCTTTATGGGTGTTTGCAATGCCGCCTGCTTTTTCCAAGGATCTGTGGATGGAGATGCTGGGGGTAAGATTTCTTTATATAGATATATATATATATATATATATATATATATATATATATATATATATATATATATATATATATATATATATATATATATATATATTTAGGGGGGGGGGGGGTTTGTGTGGGATTAAAGTAGGTGGATGACTAGACTATATAACTTTAGAAAATGCAACTTTTAGCACCAGCCACATAATGTGTGTAAATTCAGGATTCCCCTGTCCTTGTATAAAATTATAATAAAAAAGAAACTCTCCATACAATGTTTTAATATTTTAATGTATTAAACATTCACTTGCACATATGCAAATATAAACATATGTACAACATAGACTTTTACAATATTCTCCCACGGTGTATGGCTATCCAGGTAGAAGGATGGTTCTTGGTTTCCAAAATAAAGATCTTCATTTGTTGACGATGCTGAGATGTAAAAAAATGTTTTGTTTTCTTTTTTTTCTGGTCGAGGTGCCATGACTGATTATAGGTTTTATCTGGTAGTGTAAACATTCCAGTATAATACCAGGAAAAACGTTTCTGGACCAGTGTGGTGCTTTTTTCTGCATGAGAATTTTGTTGTGATTGAGTATTTTTATTTTCTAGGATGCAGTCATGAAGGAGAGCTGCACAATTATGGTTCATCATGGACATCAAAGGAGTGCCTAAATTGTAACTGCCATTATGATGGGGCTATGACATGTTGCTCTAAGTAAGTTGTTTATGAAGTTCACTATAAATAAAGTCGTTTGCAGTCACTTTATATGAAATCATGAAATTGTGTGTTGTTCATACTGTCACGATTCCCTTGTATTCTTGCGGAGAGGATGGTCACATTACATGTGCCATCTAGATTCTCATCCAGCTTCTCTCAATAGACAAGTGGATGAGAGCCTAGTCAGCATTTGACCACAACTATGCAACTTGCATACTGAATGTCACATTACTGCCCACTCGTACAGTGAATACATGGGAAATCTGACTATGCGCAGAACACACGATTCAGCAGTCTGGAGTTACATTTCGGAAATGTATTATTAGATTTCTATCAATCTGAAGTTTTCCATAATGCCTTATTTATAGGGAGCACAGTGGCTTATTTTAGACCTAGTTTTCTTTTGCAGATTGAAAAGTGAAGAAGACTTCTCCTTCTCCAGCTAGTAACTGTACAGGGTCTTAGATTTCATAAGGTAGTATATACAGGAAAAGACTTCTCTGATTCTAAAAAGTGTTATTCCCATCACCAAAAGTCATTACCCATGTAATAGATAGGTGACAACATAGGGATTGGTAAGATTGATGGGGACCTACACCAAACCGAAGAACAAATTTCTGAAATTATTGGTTGCAATGAAGCGGTAGCCATTCATGTGAGTCACAGCTCCATTCATTGGTTGAGGAACTAAGGCTAGTTTCACACTAGCGTTCAGCAGGGCAGATGTATGCGGATGCCTCCTCATGCATCGTTTTGATGCTGTGCTGACCTGCATCGAACGCAACATGCTGCATTTTGTTGCGACCGGCGCAGCCCCAAAACGACGCATGCGGAGGCACATGCATACATCCGCATGGCCTGCGTACCCAATATTAAAGATAGGGTACGCAAGATGCTTGCAGATGTAGGTGGAGCTGAAGGAAGAGGCATGGCAGTGGGCGGGGCTTAACAGAGGAAGAAGGCTTTTTGCCGCAGCCCTGCCGAATGCAAGTCTGAAACCAGCCTAACATACTCGTCTATCTCAGGCAGTCCCACAAACAATGAAAGGAAAAAAAAAACACAAGAATTGAGCTTAACTTGAGTTGGTACACATGCAAAGGTTGAACGCATGTTCACATTGGCCACAAAACATTAAAAACAAGAGAAAAAAGTAAGCAAAAACCCTGATGTAACTAAGTAAAAAAGTGAAAGGGCATTTAAATAACAAAGAGTTTTTAGTAATACTGTTTTTTGATCAAAAAATAGCACAAAAGCCATCCCACCTCAGGTAACTCTGATCGGGACAGTCCTACAATGAACAACAATAATTTACGTTTATTTATGAAATGAAGTGAATATACTCGTTACTCGAGATTTCTCGAGCACGCTCGGGGTCCTCCAAGAATTTTTTAGTGCTCGGAGATTTAGTTTTCCTCACCTCAGCTGAATGATTTACATCTGTTAGCCAGCATAAGTACATGTGGGGATTCCGTAGCAACCAGGCAACCCCCACATGAACTTATGCTGGCTAACAGATGTAAATCATTCAGCTGAGGCAAGAAAAACTAAATCTCCGAGCACTAAAAAATACTCAGAGGACCCCCGAGCATGCTGGGGAAATCTCGAGTAACGAGTATATTCGCTCATTACTATTAGGTAAGTTAAAAGTTAATCAGCAATTTTTCACTTTTCCAAAAAAACCTATTTTTTGGGGGATCACAGCAAATTTGAAACAGCTTTGAAGGACTATAGAAAATACCCAAAAGTGACACTATTTTAAAAACTGCACCCCTCAAAGTACTCAAAACTACATACACCGATATCCCATAGGTGGTGGAAAACTACTGTTTTGGACACACGGCAGGATTCGGAAGGGAAGGAGCACCATTTTCATTGAAGAGTGCAAAATTATCTGGAATAGATAACGTATGCCATGTCATGTCTGCAGAGCCCCTGATATTCCTAACCAATTTAAACCCCTGAGCCAGTGACCCCAATTTGAAAACTACACCCCTCAAGGAATGTATCTAGAGGTTTGATGTGCACCTTGTACCCACAGATGCTTCACAGAATTTTATAACGTTGAGCTGTGTAAAATGAAATGGGGGCACCACCAAATGAATGGGATACACCTATGGCATATCAATACATTTTTCCCACAAAAATGTTGCTTTTGCCCCAATTGTTTTCATTTTCACAAGGGAGCAGAAGAAAATAGACCTTACAATTTATTGTGCAATTTCTCCTGAATAAACCAATACTTCATATGTGATGGAAAACTACTGTATGGGCAAATAGCATGGCTCTGAAGAAAAGAAGCTCCATTTAACTTTTGGAGTTTAAAATTGGCTGGAATAAATAGTGGACACTATATCGCATTTGGAGAGCCTTCAAGGTTCCAAAACAGCAGAAACCCCCATGAGTTACCAAATTTTGGAAACTACACCACTCAAAGAATTTCTCTAGGGGTGTAGTGAGCATTTTCAACCCACAGGTATTTCAAAGAATTGTATAACATTGGGTTGTGAAAAGGAAAAAGTACATTTTTCCACTAAAATATTGTTTTAGCCCCATGTTTTTAATTTTCAAAAGTGCTAATAGGATGAAATGAACCACAAAATTTGTTACGCATTTTCTCCTGAATGCAGCAATACCACATATGTGATCCAAAACTACTTTTTAGGCAGAGTGCAAGGTTCAGAAGAGAAATGGTGCCATATTGAAGTGCAAATTTGCCGGAATGGTTTGCGGGTGCCATGTCACATTGGCAGAGCCTCTGAGGTATCAGAACAGCAAGATCCCCCTTAAGTCACCCCATTTTACAAACTACACCTGTTAGCGAAAATATCTAGTGGTGCAGTAAGCATAGTGACGCCACGTGTTTCACAAAATTTAATACCATTGAACGATAAAGAAATAAGAATTACATTTTACTGTTAAAATGTTGTTTTAGCCCCAGAATTTACATTTTCCCAAGGCAAAATAGGTAAAAATGAACACATAATTTGTTACACAATTTCTCATATATGTCTGTATAGTACTGTTTGGCCACACGATGAGACTCAGGAAGGAAGGAGTGCTATTTGACTTTTGGAAAGCAGATTTTCCTAGAGTAGTTTACAGACTCCATTTGCAGAGCACCTAAGTATGAGAAGAGCAGAAACCTCCCTCAATTGAACCCAATTTGAAAATGACACCCCTCTGGAAATTCATCTACGGGTGTAGTAATAATTTGACTCTATACAGTAGGTGTTTTCCAGAAATAAGCAGAAATGGACGTTGCAGAGTGAAAATGCAAATATGCCATTGGAGTGCCTGTGCATTGTAGTACCCAGTTCATTTTAGTGTCCGTCCATTGTGCCCAGCTTGTGCTGCTGGAGATATGCACTCGTAAATTACTTGGTATCTCCCCGCTATCCATAATGCCAAACATGACAATGCTAAGTGTGGTTTATGCACACTGTGGAGCTCAGGAGCAGGGGGCATTTGGATTTGAAAGCACAGATTTAGCTGGATTTCTTTTGGTGGGAGCCATGTCAGTTTTACAGAGCCTTTGTGCTATCAGTTACGTGGAAGCTCCCTATATTTCTGTGAAGAGATAATAAGCCTGAATGGGGACTTGTTTTTTGTGGATTGATTGGAAGCTTTTATTTGGTTGCATTTTGGGGTACAGAACATTTTCGGTCAGTTCACATTTATCCTGCACTCTATGCTGAGCACTTACATCAGCATTTCCATCTAAATGTGAAATATACGTGATTAGGAATAAACCCCTGATGGATCCATTCACTAAGGAGGCAGCAGAGATACTATGGATTCTGTGTGGCCTCTGTTTGGTGGTATCCGGCTTTTAAGAGCTACAAAAAAAAACTGTGCTTTTATGTAAAAAGATGGACACAGCTGCATCACAGACCAGTCAGCATCCAAGGGTTCAGTATGAATCACGTATTACAGAGATTTTCATGGAAAACCCGGTGTAAGTGCTCAGTGTAGAGTGCAGGATAAATGTGAGCCGACCCTTACTGTGATCTTTGGGAGGCAAATAAATAAATCAACAGCAGGTAAAGAATTTTTTTTTTTTTTCACGACATTTCTTGTGCGGTAAAAGAGATTAGAAGACTTTACTCTTTGGGTGGGTGAGAAAACAGCGATACCAGATTTATATACTTTGTTTAGATTTTGCTACTATAACACACTAAAAAAAGTTTTTACATTGCCATATTTTGAGAGGTATAATTTGTCTATATTTCTGCTGGCAGAGTCATATAAGGGTTAGTTTTTTTGTGGGAATTGAAGTTTGTATTAGTACCATTTTTGGGCACATAATATTTTTTGATCACTTTCTATTCTGATTTCTGGAAGGCAGAATGAACAAAGACAAGCAACCATGGTGGCTCATGGGTAGCATAGCAGCTTTGCAGCGCTGGGGTCCTGGGTTCAAATCCCACCAAGGACGACACATGCAAGCAATTTGTATGTTCTCCCTGTGTTTGTGTGGGTTTTATTCCACTTTTTTTCCTGAGGTATGATGAAAAGAAGTAGTCTTTTGCCACTTTATTTATTTATTTATTTATTTATGTAGGTGTAAATACTATGACAGTTTTAGAGATTGGGTCATTTTGGATGCAACAATACCAAATGTGTGTACTTTTGTTTCTTTTTCCTTCTACATACATACACGCCTTCTTATGATGTACTATACTCGTCATTAGTTGTTAAGGGGTTGAAGGGGTTATCTAGGAATGTTATAATTTTGCATATGGGGCTAAGAACTAACAGCCAGGTATTTCCTGTTCTGCTTGGCGATGATTTCTCCTGGCTCAGAATGGTCAGGGACTACGCCTGTTGATGATTCCCCTGCTTTCATTTTCGTCAAGTCAAGAGAGCAGCATCTTCTCTTCCACTCTGCCCTGTTAATGGGGGTCTCTGCTGATGTCATGGTGATTGACTGCTGGCTCCCGGCTGGCTAATTGTGGGAATTAGGATTAGTAAATTAGGATGATGTCTGCCCTTTCCGCAGAGCAGAGTGGAAGAAGAAGATCTGCTCTGTATGAAGATATGTGACATAAAGCAGGGGAATTGCTGGCTGAGCCAGCAGACATCATCCCAGTGCAGAACAGGCAGTTAGTTATAAACTCAATGCTATGTCATAGCAATCTCTTTTTAAGTGGATCCCTACAAAAAGATTGTGACTTTTGAAAGTGTCTTACTTCAAAGTGTGTTACGCCAGACAACAAACGTAAATACTTTGCTTAATCGTCCCCCCCAAATCCTCCTGGGTCTAGCAGTGGTTTGAGTGTTTTCCTTTAGCCTCTCACATTTTTCCCCTTTCTATACCTCCCCTGTTTCCCACTCTGTTGTTTTGTGAGTGTATTTTATGACTGTAGTTTTCTGTTATCCCTGTCTGTTAAACCTGTCTATTTGGTTAGTGTTATCCTATACACTTTGGCTCCTCACCTCCCTGGATGGGGAGGTATCAGATTAGGATTAGGAGCATAGATAGGTACTAGAACCCGGTGTCTCCACCTTGAGGAGTAATTTGGGAGACAGGGATAAACTAGGATCCCCCTGGTTAGCGGGATCGGGTATGTGCCCACAGTCCCTTGACACTATGTTACAGACACTGAGTGCACACAACCTTATTGAAATATGGTTTTGGGGGTCAGTTCACAGGATGGGTGAAACAATCATATAACAGTGCCTCTGCCAAACTGTGTAAAATGTCAAAGCCTCTTTTTATTTGCCTAAATAATACTACAAGTTTATTGCTATAAATATTGTCAGCATGGTCAGCATTTAGCTACTGAGATAAATAATATGGAAACCCAGGATATAAGAGGATTCCCTAATTGAGTATCACATGGATAACATGTTATACCAGTGACTGTGAACAGACAACTCATTGTGTAATACCTTCTACTCTAATAGTATATTCTTTTTTATTTACTGTAGTTTTGGCAGACCAGTCAATTACAACAAGGTAAAGTGTGAAGCAATCTTTGACAAGGAGGCCTGTGTTTACACAGTGGTTAGAAAAGATAATCCACAGAAGACCTGTAAGCACGCAATGGTGGGATAAATCCATTCGCAAATATCAGCGCTGTAATTTGTAATAAATACTGCATTTACATTCTATGTATAATGACATCAGTTACACTATTACTTGCCATATACATTAGTATGTGTGGTTATATTATGTGCTAAATAAATAAAACAGCTTATTACTAATGATGAAATGAGAAATGTTTGCTTTCTTGACCCAGTAACATGAAGACTAGTAATAAAAGTTGATAGAAGATTTGCTTTGTCTTGGACTACTGAGCACATGTAATATCTCTTACATCTCATGTAGCTATTCCAAAGGAAAGAAATAACATCAAACTCATCCCATACAAGTGTATGGAAGCGAGGCCATGCCCACTGGCCAGGAGTATGTATAACAAATACATAACCTCCAGTCCAGGCTCAGAAACCGGAGAATCCTTGCAGCGCACAGAGTGACTGCAGACTTATCGATTTGGATTTAAATCATGGCCTAGTAACTAAATGGTTCGTCATTTTCATATAAGTATCACTTACAAGGGTTATCAGGGATATTTTTCCCTAGCATTCCCATTATACTTTAAACCAAAAAAAATAGGAGTAAATTAGACCTACCAATAAGACAATTAAGTCTGGTTCAAGTAGACAGCAAAATCTTAAACCCAAAAAAAACACTTGAACATCTAAATCCATAATAATCACATAATACACACCACTGCCTTTATAATATACATAATTTTTATTAAAGACACCAATCTAAATTTGCACAAAACATGATAAAAAACATATAACAAATCTAAAAACAAGGAGAGCATAAATTAGATTTATGATTATACAATTTGATTAATAATCGGTCTAGTAATAATCAATAAAGTACTCTATACTTCATAAATCCAGATAGTGCTGGACTGCTGGTAAGTAGTGTTGAGCGATACCGTCCGATACTTGAAAGTATCGGTATCGGAAAGTATCGGCCGATACCGGCAAAGTATCGGATCCAATCCGATACCGATACCCGATACCAATACAAGTCAATGGGACTCAAGTATTGGACGGTATTCCTGATGGTTCCCAGGGTCTGAAGGAGAGGAAACTCTCCTTCAGGCCCTGGGAACCATATTAATGTGTAAAAGAAAGAATTAAAATAAAAAATATTGCTATACTCACCTCTCCGAGGGAACCGGCAGCGTTGTTTGCTTAAAATTCGCGCTTTTCTTTCCTTACGTGAAGTCCCGGCTTTGTGATTGGTTGCATCGCAGTCACATGGGCGACGCAACCAATCACAGCAAGCCGTGACGTAATTTCAGGTCCTTAAGGATTTTAAAATTACGTCCCGGCTTTGTGATTGGTTGCGTCGCAGTCACATGGGCGACGCAACCAATCACAGCAAGCCGTGACGTAATTTCAGGCCCTTAAGGATTTTAAAATTACGTCCCGGCTTTGTGATTGGTTGCGTCGCAGTCACATGGGCGACGCAACCAATCACAAGCCCGTGACGTCACGGGAGGCTGGACACGCGCGCATTTTAAAATGCGCGCTTGTCCAGCCTCCCGTGACGTCCCGGCTTGTGATTGGTTGCGTCGCGGTCAACCAATCACAAGCCGGGAGGCTGGACACGCGCGCATTTTAAAATGCGCGCTTGTCCAGCCTCCCGTGACGTCCCGGCTTGTGATTGGTTGCGTCGCGGTCAACCAATCACAAGCCGGGAGGCTGGACACGCGCGCATTTTAAAATGCGCGCGTGTCCAGCCTCCCGGCTTGTGATTGGTTGACCGCGACGTAACCAATCACAAGCCGGGACTTCACGTAAAGGAAAGAAAAGCGCGAATTTTAAACAAAGAACGCTGCCGCTTCCCTCGGTAAGGTGCAGGCTGCGTCGGAGAGGTGAGTATAGCAATATTTTTTATTTTAATTCTCTCTTTTACACATTTTTACATTAATGTTGTTTCGATACCGATACCCGATACCACAAAAGTATCGGATCTCGGTATCGGAATTCCGATACCCGCAAGTATCGGCCGATACCCGATACTTGCGGTATCGGAATGCTCAACACTACTGGTAAGCAAAGAATAATACCCAATGTTCAATATTTCATAACCAATAAGGTGCTATATATATTTTAAATCCCAGTAGTACAAATGGATAAAAATAAATGGTTAATACAAATATAACAATACATATTTAAACCCAAGAAGCATCATAAAGTGTCAAAGTGCATAGAGTGTTCAGTAACTTCTTCCATAAAGAGCACAAATGAGATAAATATGCACAAATACTAACCAGGATTCATTTCACAATGTGGCGCCACTGCTGCCCCCCACTCCAACGCGCGTTTCACACGATGTTTCATCAGGGAGTGATACTTACCCACCTCTGCCAATGCTCCAGTCTTTGTTGACAGACTGCAGCAATGCACATGAAAGATGAAGCCAATCACGAGCCTCAGTGCTTCTTCCAATGTAGATGACACAAGCTGCTGATTGGCTGCCTCTGTCATGGGGGCTGAAGTAATGATGTCACTATTGTTGCCAGTGACGGGAGCAGCAGGCAACACCCTTAATCACTGTAAAATGAAAAGTTCTGCAGTTTTCTAAAAGTATTCCAAGCTTCCATATTACAGGCACATTTAGCTTCCATATTGCATCCGTGATTTCCAGCTTGTCCATAGGTCTCATGGCCCGAGCTAACAGCAATAAAGGCAAATATTCAGGTTTTAAGTCTCTCATCTGCGCTGGAAATTGCAAGCTTAATAAGCACAATCATGTGAACAAGCCCTATAGCAGCTACAAAGGAAGGAACAAATCTCATCCAGAATAGAAAAAAATTAAATACTTTTCCCACTTCTACACCAAAATAAGAGTTATTTTTAACCAGTTTGTCTGTTGTGTGAGCCAACATGTTATCAGCATTAGTAAGCTAGCTCCTAAAGACCATCGCGTTAATGGAACCCACCCTCCCAGTGCTTATTCCTTATTGTGTCTTTCTTACTTGGGACTTGTTGTCACCATCATTGCAACAACATTTTGCTCACTAATGCTGAATCCTCTCTTAAAACCTGCCCGTGTCTGTATTGTACCACCATCAGGATATTTTTGCAGGGCCAATTGGTCACTTTTTGCTGGAACATGGCAGGCGCATTGATGATCACTTGCAAGGGGGAATTTGAGTTGTTCTTTCTTTTGCTACTTGTCAGGGGAGCGGATGTTGTACAACGTACATGATACATTTTGTTGAGGTTTTGGTTTAGCTTAGCTGGTTGTCTGTTTGGAGAAGGCTAGTGTTGTAGATAAGTGGACATTTGTTGGGGGTGGGATGAAGGGAAATATTGGTGATTTATTGTCGTTCTATTCGGGGTAGAAGTTTTGATTAACATTTTGCCAAGGGATTGTTAGGTATCAAGATGTGTTTATTAATTGTTACTAGAGAGTGTAATTTGATTCTTTATGTCTCTGATCTTACACAGGGAATTGGAGTTTAGGGTACAACCTTGCTAAATATATTTAATTAAAGTGGTACTCCTATTTTGTACATTTATGGCACATCCATACTTATCAATAGCAGTTCCAAATACCTTTCCATTGACAACAACATACATCACAACCTATTGCTGGGATCTGCATTTTCTAGAGATAAGTGAATCATTTGAAATTCAAAATCAGCAAGGAAAGACAGAGAATAAATCCTCTTACCCAGTGGAATCTGGAAATTGAAACTGACTATGCTGTACAAGTCCTGTTCCTGGCTGTTCTCAAATGGGAACACTGTTTCCTAAGTAACTGTCAATGTAAAAGATAGAAGAAACTTCTAGATCAGGTCACTAGTGAAGCCAGCGTGGGCGCGTAAAATAAGATTAGCATATGCACTGATGCTTCAGCATTGTGGGAAACAGTGTTGGGCAAGTTTTTTTTCTGCAAATCGAACTACAAAGTGCTCACATTCACATGGAACCATGAATTTCAAGAAATTATCCTTGTACTCAGTTGTTTGTGAACTGATCTGCTCATCTCTAGTATCTACTATACATTTAGAGCATATCCTGTGGATTTGTTATAAATATGCAAGATGGGAACACAGCTTTAAATCACCAGCAGATTTTTCAACAATTTTATCAGAATGGTCTCTTATCTTCTCTAGTGCTGTCTTTAAATGACAGTTAAAATATAAGTATTGCATTACTAAAAGGGTTAATGAGCTATTTCAGAAAGTCTCCTATCAATTGTGTTCAAAGAGGCTCCAATTATTGACAGAACACAAGTGGAGGCTTATATTTTTTCCAATATGTTTCTTAATTTTTAAGGCAGACACAAAACAAGTGAGTTCAACCCAAACCCTAACATGATGATCTAGAGCAGGGGTGGACATTTAAAATTCCAGAGGGGCCACATGAGTGACCATGACTGTTGTGGCGGCCGAACCAATAGACTGAAATTAATTATTCTCATTGTTACTATTAATGTTAGGGCTAGCGGAACGCACCAAATTATAAGAGAGATGGTATAAGGTGCGTTCGCAGCCCGGGGTCCACTGTGCAGAGATGGAACCTGCCGCTGAGTAATGACGGACTATATGGCAGTACAATGTGGATACACACACGGGTTAACTTCACCCTGTGTGAAGGAAGCAAACCCTGTTGCATCACAGGGCTGCGGTACCGCACCAAGAGCGCAAGCAAGGAGTCTCAGGACTCTATCCCAAGACTCTGGATTAGAGTACTTACAGACCACTTGCGCTCGACACCGCAACTGGGGTGTCAAAGTAACGGAAAAACTTAAAGCACAAGAGTGCGTGCTGTGCCGCTTTTTCGGACGCCACTAACCACCCAGACTTGGGATAGGAAAGCGCTCTATAAGCGCACGGTGCCGCACTGGCGGCTACAGCAGTAGACGCTGTATCGTGTGTCTTTATGTTGACAGCTAGTCGGGCGCTAGACAGCAAGCATCCACCTTTCGCGAGCAGTCATACACAAGGGAGGGGATATTAAAGAACGACTTGCACTCATCAACACACACACATATACAAATGTACACTAGCGCATGGCCGTGCGGTCATGCGAAGCTTATATAGCTGCAGCACGTACAGGACCTTCCAAAAAGGACCAATGGAAAGCTGCCACAGAAGTTCAGCACCTTCAGGACCTTCCTAGAGGACCAATTGGATCAGCTGCAGTATCTGAGCATGTGACCTTCGATCTCCAATTGGAGATCTTGCCCTGGGCATGCTCAGAAGGGGAAAAGCAGGACTTAGTCCCAAAAGCGTCTGCTCGCTGCTGCCCAGCATTGGCTTTAATGGCAGAAGCTGGAAAAGCAGCAGTAACTCTATGCACAGAGTGAGACTGAGCAAGACACCTGGACCGACGTCTCTGCCGAGCAGACTCCACTGCGGCTGGAGAAGAATGGGAGACCGCAGCGGAGACGGTTCGAGATTCCCCCTGTGCAGAGGTGGGAACTCGACACCTAACATATTAAGTCAAGTAGCAGACATTGGGGACAACGAAGCTACAGACCGGCAGAGGGCAAAAACGACTCTCCACTGACCAGGATGACATCATCTTATTCGAATGTCACTCAGCAACCGCAGGATGACATCAAGTGATCTGCAAAAGGAATGGCAAATGGCAGCTGGGGTGAAGTGCACGGTAAGAACAGTTTGTAACAGGTTCCTGGAGGCAGGGCTCAAGTCATTTAACGCTAGAAAAAAGTCTTATCAATGTGAAGCAAAGGAGAGCCAGGTTGAAGGTTGCCAAAGACCATAAGGATTGGACCATAGAGGACTGGAGTAAGGTAATCTTCTCTGAAGAGTCTAATTTTCAGCTTTGCCCAACACCTGGTCATCTAATGGTTAGATGGAGACCTGGAGAGGCGTACAAGCTACAGTGTCTTGCACCCACTGAGAAATTTGGTGGATGATTGATGATGATCTGGGGATGCTTCAGCAAGGCTGGAATTCTGCAGGTTGTTCTTTGCAAAGGACATATGAGTCAAGCCGCATACAAGGTTATCCTGGAAAAAAACTGTTGATTCCTTCTGCTCAGGCAATATTCCCCAACTCTGAGGACTGGTTTTTCCAGCAGGACAATGCGCCATGCCACACAGCTAGGTCAATAAAGGTGTAAATGAAGGATCACCACATCAAATCCCTGTCATTGCCAGCCCAATCTCCAGACCATCAAATACAGAAGAACTGCTTAAATTTTTGTACCAGGAGTGGCAATAGGTCACCTAAAAGCAGTGTGAAAGACTGGTGGAAAGCATGCCAAGACATATGAAAGCTGTGATTAAAAATCATGGTTATTCCACAAAATATTGATTTCTGAAGTCTTCCTGAGTTAAAACATTAGTATTGTTGTTTCTAAATAATTCTGAACTTTTTTTTTTTTTTGCATTATTTGAGGTCTGCAAGCAATGCATTTTTTTGTTATTTTGACCATTTCTCATTTTCAGAAAATAAATACCGGTACAAAATGTATTGCTTGGAACTTCGGAGACATGTTGTCAGTAGTTTATAGAATAAAAGAACAATTTACATTTTACTCAAAAATATACAGTACCTACAAAGAGAAAAATCAGACAAACTGAAAGTTTTGCAGTGGCCTCTTAATTTTTGTAGGAGCTGTATATTACTGGAAGGTGCACAGGATGGGGGACATTATACCAGGATGGGGGGCATATATTACTAGAAAGGGCCCAGGATGTGGGATATTAAGGGGTCTGGGATGGGGAACATTATACCAGGATGGGGGACATATATTACTGGAAGGGACCCAAAATGAGGGACTGTATACCAGCATGGGGGACATATATTACTGGAAGGGGCCCGTGATGGAGGACATGATACCAGGATGGGGGAGAAATATTGCTGAAAGGAGCCTGGGATGGAAGACATTATCTTAGGAAAGGGAGACATTATACCAGGAACTGGCCAAGAATGGAGGACCTTATACCAGTAAAGGGAGACATTATACCAGAAAGGGGCCTAGGACAGAGTACATTGTTCTAGGAAATGGAGACATTATACCAGGAAGGGTCCCAGGATTAAGACATTATACTAGGATGGGGGACATTATTACTGGAAGGGGCTCAGGATGGGGACATTATATCAGGAAAGATCCAGGATAGAAGACAATATACCTGGAATGGGCCCACTATGTGGGACATTATACCAGGAAAGGGAGACATTACAGCAGCAATGAGCTCAGTATAGAGACTTTATACCAGGATGCGGGGACATTATTAGTGAAAGATGCCAAGGATGGAGGACATTATACCAGGAAAAGGTCCAGTTTGGAGGACATTATACCTGGAAGGGGCACGGAATGGGGGATATTATTACAGGAAAGGACCAGGATCAATTCAATTATTGCAGGGAAGATATTGTTACATTGGGGAGCGAACATGTATGTCTTTACAGAATCTGGAATGCTACAAGGGACCACACATCTGACGAATATGAAGATGGAAGCCCAGGTCCAGCTTTTGCATCGGGGCCCTTTGGAGTCTAGTTACACCACTGGCTGCAGATGTAGCCAACTTCAAAAGTACAGATGATGCTACATGGTGCACTATCCAAATAAACTTACTAATAAAAAGCCACCCTACACGAATAGTATGGGGCTTTGTGACTGGTTACATTATTGGAGTACAGTGTTGTGATCACTTGCTACATCTGCATTTCAAGTAGAATGTAGTACATTATGTGCAGTACAGATAAAGATCATATCAGACCCATATTTTAAAGTGAACAACTCAGGGGTGAATTTCATTCAGGCACATAAATAATGGCATGAAGAAAATCTTAATTCACCAAGTACCTAAAACTTATAGCTACTAGTGATGAGCAAACGTGCTTTAGTAACGTATTATTCCAGCATGCTTGTGTGTTACCAGAGTATCTTCTCATGCTCGGATAATATGTTTGAGTGCTTGCAGCTGCATGTTTGTTGGCTGTTAGACAGATGCAACACATGCGGGGATTGCGTGGCTGTTAGACAGCTGCAAAACATGCAGCCGCATATAGCTGCCAAAACCAAGTTGGAAATCTAAAACATGTTTGAAAGTGGAAAAATAGAAGTACAGCAAAATGAAGTACTGGTTTTATCACTTATTATGAACATTTCAGTATACTACATAACAGTTTTTTCAAATAACAGGAATAATCTGGATTTCAGAAGAAAATCCTAGGCAAATGGTAACGTTAAGAAACATGCATGGTTTCTTGGGGCAGCAGAAGCTGATATTGTGTACAGGAGTTGTGCATTACACAACTCTCTCAGGGGAGCACATATTCTTGGTACTCATTGTCTTTTTAATAGGTTATGACCCTTTGGTCTTGTGTGCTTTGTTCCCTTACAAATTTTTCTCATTAACCCCTTTACCTCCCAAGGTGGTTTCCACATTTGTGACAGGTCAATGTTTACAATTTTGACCACTGTCAATTTATGAGGTAATAACTCTGGAACGCTTCAATGGATCCCATTGATTCTAAGAAGATTTTTTCGTGACATATTGTACTTCATGATAGTGATAACATTTCTTTGCTATAACTTGTATTTATTTGTGGAAAACAAAGGAAATTTGGCAAAAATTTAGAAAATTTAGTAATTTTCAAATGTTGAATTCTTATGCCCTTAAATCACAGAGATATGTCACATAAAATAGTTAATAAATAACATTTCCCACATGTCTACTTTACATCAGCACAATTAAAAAAAAAATTGTTAGGAAGTTATAAGCGTTAAAAGTTGACCAGTGATTTCTCATTTTTCCTTTTTTAGGGACCACCTTACATTTGAAATTACTATGAGGGGTCTATTTGATAGAAAATACCCAAAAGTGACATCATTCTAAAAACTGAACCCCTCAAGGTGCTCAAAACCCACAATCAAGAAGTTTATTAACTCTTCAAGTGCTTCACAGGAATTTTTGTAATGTGGAAAAATAACATTGTTTGTAATTTCTCCTGAGGATGCTGATACCCCATATGTGAGGGAAAACGACTTTTGAGACACAGTGCAAAGCTCAGAAGGGAAGAGGCGCCACATTAGAGTTCAGATTTTGCTGCAATGGTTTGACGGTGCCATGTCACATTGGCAGAGCCCCTGAGGTGCTAGAACAACAGAAACCCCCTATATGTGAATTCATTTTACAAACTATACTCCCCAATAAATTCATCTAGTGGTGCAGTGATCATATTGACACCACTTGTGCCTTACAGAATTTTATACCGTTGAGCGGTGAAGAACGAAAAAATTACATTTTATCGCTAAAATGTTGTTTTAGCCCAAAGTTTGTAATTTTTCTAAGGGTTAATTGGACTTTTTTTTACAACAAACTGGTACATTTTTTCCTGAGTGCGTCAATACCCTAAATGTAGAAAATAGCAGAGAAAAAGATGCATGCTAAAAAATAGGGCACTCCCAGGAAAATATAAAATATTTGAACTTTATTTATGTAAATAGTAACAAATCACGTGCAACAAGACAGACTCATAAAAACATTTAAAAAACCAAAGACAGGTTCAATAGCTGCTCTTGCTCTTAATAGCTTTTTCCATTTTTTGTTTCTTATTCTCCCTTATGTATTTGTTTGGGACAATCACTTTACGGGTTAAGGGTATGTGCACACATTGCAGATTTGCCTGTGGAATTTTCTGCGCAGGTTCTGCATCTCTTGGCAGAAAACGGAGGTAAAAATCCACGTGGATTTGATGCGTTTTTGATGCAGATTTTCATGCGTTTTTTTCATGCGGATTGCATGCGTTTTTGTAAGCTAAATAAAGATCTATTACTTAACAAAAAAAAAAAAAGAATTTGATGTCATTTCTTGTCCAACCTCCTCATTTACATACTCCATTGAAGAATAATGTTTATGTGGCGCCCCTGGGGTCCAGTCGCCACAGAGGTACTGCACCTCACCCAGGTAAGGAGGGGACACCACCCAGGACTCTAACACTCACATCCAACACACACCAGTTCAGTCAGGGCACCTGGGCTTACCCTTAGGGAGGAAGGCCTCATCCCAGACTGGATAGGAATAGGTGGTGGGAGTGGGTGGGGTAGGAAGGAAAAGGGGAGGAGCTTACAAGGCAAGAAGAGAGTGCAGAGAGGAGTCTCAAAGGAGAAGTGGAGCTGAGCAGACATGAGGGTCTGCAGCTCCTGATAGCCTGAAGAGAGAATTGAGAGGTAGAGACAGAAGGAAGCTCCCGGGAGGACAGAAAGGGTCCAAGGGGCACAGCTAGTGCAGAAGCCACCCGTGGGGCCCGTATCCACGCCAACCGTAGACAGGTAGAGGGACCAGGCCACAGTCAGGGGACCGGCCCCAACTTAGTGGAAATCTTCAAGTTCAGCTAAGAAACCGGAGGCTGTGACTTTTGCAAGAGTCACAGCCACATCCACCCATACTTTGCCAAAAAGGCAGCCGTATAGAATCCAGGAGACTGAGAGGACGTCATCCGAGCAGGTTCGTGGCTGCTGGCTTGTGAAACTGTGGGTAAGGTGCTGGGCAGGAGAAGTGGAGGCCAGTGTAGTGACACAACCTGAGAAAGGCATACAAAAGGAGTCCTGGAAAGGTGCATCCCAATCTACCTGGGGGTTTGCTGGACCATTGACCCAGAGAACACAGCATCCGGCTGGCGTTTGTGGACTGGAGAACCGTGAGTAAAGTGGAAACTGCACCTTACTGTGTCCTTGCGTTATTCCTACAACACCTGCCCAGCATAACCTCCACCGTCATCTTATCATACATTACATCTGCCCATGGAGAGCTGCACTAACTCTGCTGCATCACCATCTGCCCCAGAGGATTTGAACTGCAGC